>NC_140773.1:94818886-99618886 GCF_044657685.1 Stegodyphus dumicola | reverse complement strand
TTTCTATCGCAAATTATAAGAAGGCTATCTTTTTTATTGATTCTGAGGCAGCGATCCGCACCTTTTGGTCCTACTAAAATGCACGACTCTCTATTACACGACTCCTCTGCACTACTTTCTATTACACTCTCCTTAGCAATATTCTGAATTCAAAAATTGGTATATTATGTATCATTGAATCCCTAGCCATTGCGGTATCCTGGTCAACGAATGTGTTGATCGGCTTGGTAAGGAGACTTGGGAACTACATCAATCGTCTTATTCTTATCCTTTTGCAACAGCTTCTGTCGTGACATAAAATAAAGGAGATAGTCAAAAATGTGTATAATACCCAAACTACTGGAAAGGCCTAACAAAAATCTTCTATTTAGACCTATTCCTCAAGACGTTCCGAGATACATTGCAAACTTTAGAGTGAACACTGCTCACAACTTTTATATGGACACTTACACCGCATTGTTGTTTCTTCTGCAGGGGATTAAATGGATTTTAATCATACCTTGTTGTGTTCTCCTCTTCATGACAAACACTTCTTTGTTGCTAAACTCTACTGTGGAGTTATGGTCCTTAGACTCTTCCCTGGCATAAGACTAAAAAAAAGAGCTTTGAAATTACAGAGGAATTAGTATGCATGCGGTTGTTAAAGGGGATTACAACGAGTTCTTGTATATATATATATATATATGTATGTGAGTGTGTGCGTGTGTGTGTGTATGTTTAATATCTGGGAGAGATTTCAACATTGATACTTATAATAAATTTATGTAATATTTCGATCGATGGAGCTTCAAATATAACATAGAAGATATGTGGATTTCTTGGACTCTTTAATACCACTTCTTTAACCCAAGCAATGGATTAAAGAGTCATAAAAACATTCAAAACCTATTACGTTCACATTTTGTTTTCAAATAGCCACTACGTGAAGGAAAAAAATAACGCATTAATGGTATTTAAAATCAATTCAACGTAAGGCACGGTGCAGAAATGATTAAACTTGCATGAGAACAAGTGAATTTATCAAAATGAATAGTTGCTGGCATTCTCTGGCGAGAAACTTGTTAGAGTTTCAAAGGATTTCCATCGGTTGAAAGTAAAGCCAAGAAAATTGGTAAGAAATTTTTGAGACATAGGCAAATTATAATTCAGTAAAAGCCCTTTTTTGCGATACCTTAATTTTTATCCCAGATTCTAATTCAGAAATTCAGTTTACACAATCAACGAAAATGAAAAAGCCAAAATTTATATGGCAAGTCTATCAATTTTGTGGTTCATTATTCCCAATAAATTTTGTGTATATTGTATGAGAGCAGATGAATTCATTATTTAGTATTATGTTGCCACACAATAATACTGAAGTTCCTGCACAAGCAATTATTCGATAGGTTTGTGGCAGGGAAAGAAAGTAATGAGATCCTCTAATTTGATCTTGAGGTATCTAAGTTCAGCTGAGTTCTAACTTAGAACTCAGCTGAAGTTCAGACAAGCTAGTCCTGTGTATTTATCCTAAATCAAATAATCTAGAATTTAATCATTTTTCATTGAACTGATATTTTTCAATTAAGACAATTTTTTGTTCAAGAGAGTAACACAAAAACTGAATTTTCTTACCAAGGAATGAAATTATGATTAATTTACTATAATACAACCATTATACATATAAATACAAACATTATATATGTAAGTTCATTTGTCTTTTCTACTAGCAAACAAATACACTGTCTCTATCCAAAGCCGGCACGATTCATTGCTTGCTTTGATGATATTGGGGAAGTAGTTTTCTTTTTTGGCTAATTCATATAATCTAAGAATAAAGAAGTTCCAGTTTCTCTATTTTTAGATGATATTACTTTAAACCCTATGTTTAGAGAATTTCTTCATACTGCTGTGAAATTAAAAGAGGAAATTTATATGAAGAAATTTCTCAAATAATAGTTTCTGTAATTAAAAATAATCAAGTCATTAAGTGGAAAAAATTAATTTGCGTCAGTACTGGTCTGCAAATATGAAATATCAAAGTTGCTTTTCAAGCATTTTAAAAATGTCGAGAAATGCAATATCAAAGTTTCATTTTGATTTGTAGCTTAAGTAAGATTACAATGTCATGGGAAGAATATACTTTAGCTTGAAAAACTTTCACTCTGCTCTTAGCGTTCTAATTGTAACTTGTGGCAAATTCTGCAGCGGTGTTATTTACTTTAAAAAATGTTATATAAATTAGCATGTTCTGTTTTTTAAGCTATGTAAAACAGTTTATGCTTCAAAATAACTAAAATAAAAGAGCAATGTGGCATTTTGAATCACATCAAATCTACATGCAGTACAATTGATGATATAATTGACATGCAGTAGAAAGAAGATTGCATAATTGTTTTCTGTTAAATTGTTAGTCATAGGTCTGCGGTTTCATTGTAGGAAATGCCCCCCCCCCCAGCGGCCGAACGGTAAAGTCGCTGAACACTGGTAGTTCGGTCCGAGGTTCGAATCCCGCGAACCGGCTGGCTGCATGGGCGTTTTCGTGGTTTTCCCCATGTGTAACGTGTATACGAGTCAGTTTCCATTAGAAAGTCCTCCACGAAGGCATCCCCCTTTAGCCCTAGTGTGCTTTGCCATAATTAAATACACCACACCACATTGTAGGAAATGAATGAAATAAAGAAACCTTTCGGCTGACGCCATATATAATCACATCAGACATTTTAGTAAAATTTTAAAAACTAAAATTTTAATACCAGCTTCTTCAAAGGAAATTCCAATTAAGAAGTTGTTTATCATCTATCAAAAATCTTTACACAAAGAAAGAATAAAGTTCTTTGAAGACTAACAAATTTATCTGCTGGGGATATGTCTTTCAGTAACAACTGTAAAACAATTTAATTTCATCTTGAGCAAAATATCGAATTTTATGACTACCACTGAGAAACTGTGTATATATATTTATATAATGTAGAAACTGTTTTTAAGAATTTCGTGTTCAAGAGTTTAAACTACTTAGTCTCCTTAGCAATATGTATACTTGAACCACAAAATCAATATATTCGATTTCTAATGTACTTTTCATTCTATCAGAGGACAGAAATTTTCTTTTGGTTTGAATATCTGTGTTACTAAATTAATTTTTCTTACTACCTGTATGGATTTCCTACAAAAATTTTAGTTTTGTACATTTTTTATTAATAGATAACCCATGCATTTTATCCTAATACGGAAATCCACCTTATTTGATTTGTATTTAAAATTAATAATCCAAAATACAATCCAAAACTTTTCAATTTTAGTATTAAAGACAGTTATGTTAATAGGAACAATATATTAGATTTGTGCGAAAAGTGATGTATCAAAAGTGATTAAAAAGTATAGTAAATTATAAAGCAAACTTTTCAAATTTGGAATTGAAATTTCGTAGTTGATTGAAAGCAATGTATGCCAACAAACTAACAGTTCGATTATTTTAGCTTTCGACTGTAACATAATAAATCAGAAGAGATATTTTACTTGGAACTCTTAACAGATTTTCTTGGAAAAATATAGAATCACTAAAATAAGAATTTAACAGCCATGCTTGTCAAACTGACCTTCCAAATAGGAGTAAGAGATTGAATTCCTCTTTACAAAACTCATCTATCGTTTTATATCTTGAATAATAAAAGAATGGGCGGAAAATAAATAAATAAAAACTAATAATCGAATTGCACTGTGAAAAGTAAACGCCATTATTTTCACCAGTTTATCAAGGAGCATCATTTCCAAGATATATTAATCAATTTCTCAGCTTAAATTAAAAAACAAAAGCACGAAATATTTAAAACCTTTTAGTAGAATCACTTGACGAGTCTAAAAATTCATTTTATCACAAAAGAGTTTAGTTTAGTGATTTCATTTTACTTGGTTACTAGCTAAAGTAATATGTTCTTTTTGTTTTTCTTGTCTTGGTAATGAGTCCAATTTATCAAGAATTACGGTAAGATTTTCCGGAAAATATAGAACTCGATTTTGCATAATTTCCTTTCTGCATATTTGAATTTAAAATAGGCAAAAAAGCAATTTTTCTTTAGTGTAGATATTGAATATAAATCTATTCGTTTTCAAGGATGACAAAACATAGGTCTGTTTTTTTCAGGAGCAAAACTTTTTCGTAAAACTAGAAGAAGCAACAACCATTTTACATCAAATTCATTGAGCAAAGCAAAGCGATAACAAACATAGCAGTAAAAGAACGTCTAAAGAAGGTAAATACTTTTGAATGTAGCAGCTTCAAACGGAAACGAAATCCAACTCATTTCATAAACATTTTCATAAAACAAAAGTAACAGTTGTGATTAAGTGCCCATTTATGGTTAGATATGGGAGATCCTTTAATATAGACATGGGAGATCCTTTCAGTTATCCTTTCGTATTCCTTGAATAAAAATTTTAATCCTCTGTTGGTTTCGTCGATATACGTCAAATCACTCTAAATAATATATGGTAAAAATTTCACAAGAAATTAAATTAAATCCACAAATGAGATTTTTTAAGTACACAGCAACGAAGTTTCAAAAATCCAAAAGACCTCTACATGTTCGATTTTCAGATCGTTTATTTCCCCTATGAATAAAAGTTTCTGCCTTATTCTTATAGAATCAATTTCTATGGATCTTACAGGAGTTTATCTTCCAGGTCATTTAATCACATAACTGTAAATATCATTGTTCGACTTTTAACAATCTCATTTCTTATTTTAACTTCGGGAGGTGAAAGGGATCATAGTATATCTTGTTAATGTAGTTTGACATATTCCGGAAAATAAAATGAGCCCTAAAGTTTTTTGTCAGAGAGCACAATCTAGGGTTTGAAAAGGAGAAGTAAACAACTCTTCGATAGCTAATAATAGCTGGACACTCAATTATAATTTTGACCAAGTCCTGGGAAAATTATTTATAAAGCTGAATTACTTGATTTTTTCCCCACGATCACAAAATTGTATGTTCTATTATTTCATGACATTAATTGCATATTAATTCTTTCTAATATTTTCAGAATTCTTCTGTCTTGTTTTCTACATTTTATGACTATTTTCCTTGAAAGACGGTGCTAGATTCGTTTTCATTTTGCTCCACTCATTGAGAAAATTTGAGAGGAAAGGGTTATCGCGCCTTAGATAATAGAAAAAAAATAATTTTCCATAAGAAGAGAAATTTGCATCTGATCGCTTTCAAACTTCACAAAGGTTTGTTCAAAATCTTTGCCAAATTAAGGCTGTTTTTTGGATACCTGAATTTGAAAATTTATGATATATCAGTGTATGGTAGTATACCTGTTGGGAAACGCTACGTATGAGAATGATCTAACAATGACGTAAATCCTGATGACAGTAAACGCAAACGAAACTTAAGTGAATTATAAGATGAAAAATAATTTTTAATCTTGCATAGGTCTTCCTACGTATAGTATTGTTGATTGTTGATATAATAATATAAATTATGAATGAAATTGAATCTAGGAATAAAAAAGAAATATTATAAGTATTACGTTTGAAAAATGTATTCTACATAGTGCAAACTTTAATTGTGCTCTGAAGGATTTTCATTTTGAGCCGTCTAATATAATACTGAAATTATATTATATTCTCTGAATTTCTGGAGATCTGATATCACAAATTCAAAACCATCTTTTGGAAGTAATTTTTTTAAAACTGAGTTACTTAAATGAGATGTAAAATAATGATACAAGAAGTGAGATTAATTTTTGAGGGTAGAAAAAATAACGAACCGTTTTCCGCTTCGTGTCAAGGAAGTTTATGAGAATATTTATCCAGTATTTCAGCCGGAGAATTCATGCACTTTTCCTTGTAAAATTATATATGTCTTTAAACTGAAAAAGATATATTTTATTGGTCAAGTACATGAAATGCTTAGACAAAAATCTTCTCAAATGCTTAGAAAGCACAAAATATTTCAGCGTTTACCCAAATTGGTGTTTAATAGTAACACTAAATAATTAAGTTCATAATTATGATCTTATGCCAAATTAAAATTTGAACTTTTTTTGAAGAAATTTATGACGTAAATTAGCTTATATTCATATAAAAATGTGTAAATAATATAATCAAGGCAGCTCGTCCCAGAGTCGAAATTTTAAACAAGACGAAGTACCGATAGTCAGTAAATTTTCCAACTCAGATTTTGAGGGTATTCTAATTATTGAGCTGGACATTGAACATTTGAACAGAACCAAAACTTATTATTCCATATACTGACTAAATATAACAATTATGATTTGATAATTATTATTGCATCTTACAAAAATACAGGAAAAAATTCATTTCTTCCTAAATTTATCAAAGCAAAGATCGAAATATAAAGCGATTATTAAAATGTGGCTAGCGAGTATTCTTCGTCGTTAACAATATGAGAATGCATAAATATTGGGGCTAGCAAAAAACAGTTGTTTTCAAGCTAATTTATTTAAATTTAAATTAGTACATTAAATAATGTTATTACTGCATAAAACGCGAAGTAGATGTTAAAAGAAATACATTTTATAGTTGTACATTCCCTGACAATATGACATTATTAATTTTAGTCATACTGTCTGTTGACGTAAACTGTAAATTTATGTTATAGCACCTAATTATGACATCAAGTATGCTATATACATTAAACATAGCTATTCTTATTTCAATTTTTACCGTACACATGAATTTTGTTTTACATTGCTCATCAAAGCACTTTTATACATTACATTTTAAACTAACAGTAGCATAATAACTAAAATTTACTTAATCTGTTTGGGTGCTAAAAATTAACAGAAATTTTTATAAATACCTTTTATGTACTTAATTTTTTTTTAATTTCTGAAGAATGAAATTTAACTGGAAAATGATATAAATATCTAAGGAACATTATAGTTAGGAGTTTAAAAGGTGAGTTTTCACTAGATAGAATGATAACTGAATAAAATGTGACATTACCAGCAATACTGCACTTTGTTTCATCTTCAGTATGTGAGAATCCATTGTTACGACTAGGAATCAGCACCTATCTCTTCAGAATTTACTTAAATGAAATAAACCCAAACCAGGTCTGAAAGTGCATTTTAATAGTTTCTGCTATGACCCTCCCCACCCTTTCATGCTCCACTGATCCAAACAGACCGACAAAAGTAACAGAAATGGCTGAGAAAATATGAGTTTCTGCAGTAATATTTTCCTTTATGATATTTGCCGTGCCTTTGCTTTTTGGCGCACACGCGATTTTTACAAGGTCAATGTTTTCTGAAGACCGCCGGATACGCTCTGTTTTTTTCTTATTTAAACATTTCCTTTTTTGTTCTTGTTCACTTCAACTTTTTGACACGAGAACTTGTGCTTCAAGGTGTGCATTACAGATGGACGTTTATGTGCCTTTACTTTACCACAGTTCGTCACATAAAAACAACCCATACGATCACTTAGTGTTATTTCGGGCATTTCTACAACGCTTTATTGCACAACTGTGAAAAAGAGAAGATTTTATTATACATAACAAAATTGTAAATAGTAAAATATGCATTTAGATTGGTTCCGGTAAAATTGCTTATGTTTTGAGAAATGATTATTCCATTTTTCCCATCCTATATACGGAAATAGCCTAAGTATTACTTGAAATAAATACAGGAAATACATTTTGGAGACTAAAAATAAAAAAGGTCAAAGCCAACTTGCCGGCTTCCAATGCATTTGTAAAATTGTAAAACTATATACAATTACGTTTTCATTAATTTGAGTCTTACATGATCATTTGAATGCGTTTGCTGTGGAAACACACTTTTTTCTCCTAATTTGTCTAAGCTTGATTTATGCAAATTTGAGTGCTTGCACTTTAATAGTAAAAATTAAGTTTATTAATGAATTGCAAGGAACGAAGAAGCAGTCATTGATTTGTGAGATTATAAATAAGGAGCGAGGATTATGAAATCAAACCATGAAAATTGATTGGGAAAAAAGTTAATATTTTGATATAAATCAATGGCATTACATCAATCCAGAGAACATTTTGTTTAGAAAGGCACGCACGCCCAGATTTGGCGGATAATTGCACATATATACCACATAAACATAGGAAGGAAGATAAAAATGATAAAATGTTTTTGAAAAATCGGACAGATATTTACACCGGGAAACCAGAAGAATCACCTCCTACACCACAACAAAAGCACCTTTAACATGAATACTTCTTTTCAGACAGCAAAGATCCATAGATTAATAACGTTGTATATATGTCGGCTAAGATCCAGAGTTAGCCGACATATATACAACTCTATTAATCTATGGATCTTTGCTGTCTGAAAAGAAGTATTCATGTTAAAGGTGCTTTTGTTGTGGTGTAGGAGGTGATTCTTCTAGTTTCCCGGTGTAAATATCTGTCCGATTTTTCAAAAACATTTTATCATTTTTATCTTCCTTCCTATGTTTATGTGGTATATATGTGCAATTATCCGCCAAATCTGGGCGTGCGTGCCTTTCTAAACAAAATGTTCTCTGGATTGATGTAATGCCATTGATTTATATCAAAATATTAACTTTTTTTCCCAATCAATTTTCATGGTTTGATCCATAGAGTTACTTATATTTTACATCCTAAAATTCATGCTAGACATGATGCTAGACGTGGCGAAAGCTTTCGACAGCGTCTGGAGTAAGGAGTTATTTTACAAACGCCTGTCCCTGAATTTTAGCAGACAAATGATTGTAATTCTTAATTCCTTTCTCGAATGACTCACCTTCTTTAAAGGCAAAAGCGTAACATACTCTCCTTCCAAGAACTGCTGTGTAAGAGTTCCGTAAGGTTCAGGTCTCACTTTGGCGCTCTACCTGTTCTTCGCAGCTGATTTTTTTTTTCTAAATCTGGAAATATCTGCGATCAAATGCCATGCAGACGATACCTCAATTGCGGTAAAATCATTTTCACCGAACCAAGCAACTAAAAAATTACACAAGAGAAGATTTGTGCTGAAACTGGAGAGTATCTATGAATGAAAGCGAATCTCCGCTGCTTGTAATAAGATGGCATAAAACCAAGCGGGAAATACAAGTAAAAGCTTATTTCTGTAATGAAGAAGTTGTATAGTCTTTAAGGTTTCTTGAAGCAGGAGACGTGGAAAATGTGCAGTGCCCTCGCCGGGACTTGAACCTGGACCTCTCAAATACGCATCCAATTTTTTTCCAGTTACACCATGAAAGCATGCGGAAAGGAGGTAGAAATTACCTTATATCGACCCCTTTTTAAAGGGCAATTGGGGTTAGAGGACTAAATCGCTAAATCCATTTGACGACGATTTATGGTTCACCAGCTATTAATTCGGGCGCCACTTGTAGTGTCATTAGGTTTTTCATGCTGGAATGTGGAAAGTATGCAGTGCCCTCACCGAAACCTGAAACATAGACCTGTCGAATACGCATCGAGTATGCTTCAAAGTACACCACCAAAGCATGCGGAAAGGATAGAGAATATAGCTTATAAAGTACTTGGAGTAACTAAAGTTGAGGGCTAACCTTATTTGCAATCTTTAAATGGTATCACACCAAGTATGCAATCAGTAGAGCCAACATGGTGATTTACCAGTTCCTACCCTTACATAGTTACAGATTAAATCTGGCTCTTAGGAGCAAAATAACTTTCTGGATAACTAATATACACTAAGCCTCCCTTGCCTGAGCTTCTGATACCTCGGGAAATGTAAATAAACTGCAAAATATTCAAACTAAGGAGTTTCGCGTTACCACTAATGCTTGCATTTTTATCAGAAATTCAATGATTCATAAGGACTTAAATGTCCCTCTAACCAGCAAGCAATTTGGAAGTACCAACGAAACGTTATTTACAAGATATTGCATAATTAGCTATGTAGTGTTGGAAGATGATAAATTTATTAGATCAATCACTGCGCACCTGTTAGGCGACGATCACTTTGTTGCATAGTTGGAGGAATTTGATGTTGCATGTGCACTTAAAAGTCCCTGTAATCAGTAAGAACCTCAGAAGTATCAACGAAACGTTCTTTGCCAAGGCAATTAACAGCTCTACTCTAGATTGCTCACAACTTTATTCTAAATGGCTCACAGCTTTATTCTAAATTTCTCACAGCTTTATTCTAAATTGCTCAACGATATTAACTATGCAGTGTTGACAGAAGTTAGGTTTACTAGACCATTCGCTGCACACCTGCTAGATGACCATAACTTTGTTTCATAACCGGAAGTCTTGATTGTACATACTTTTAAATATTTCCCTTCTTTCCCATGCTTTGATTTGTAATTTGTAATAATTAGTACATCTTTGATTAATTCATAGATTTGTGCTTTGCTTTTGATTAATACATAGATTTGTCCTTACCTTACATTTGTGTTATTTATTATCTGCATTGTACTTTTAATATTTGAGAATTTAGAACTCTGCGCAGGATTACATATTTTGAATTTTTCAGAAGCATACTAGCGTTGCATAATTTGATTTTACTTATTGACTGCGCCTGTCATTAGTGGAGCGTTTTTCGCATCAGTCATCCTATTGTGTCATGGTTACATATTTGAAATACCTCTGGAACTACCTCTCAGAGTAATCACTGCATCGTGACAAAGATCTTCAGTCTTCTTTCATCTCCTGTTTATTGGAGCATTCATCTCATCAAACTTCAAAGTCATGGCATTTTAGACAAATGTTTATTGTGCGAATGATGGCCCAATCCAGCCATAAGCTTGCACATCTATATTATATCGGTATCCATATGTACATTAACAAGGAAAAACACAGTACTTGATTTAAGTCACGCCCTCTATCCACCTAGTCTACTAAATTTACTCTTATACAGTACTACTTTTTCATTGCACTACTTATTTCATAATTTGTTTTAGATTGCACTACTTACTTATTGTATTACTTTTATGCTTTATATTCCCTGTTGTATATTCTGGCTTTGCAATGTTTCTTGCACCCTCTATTCTCAAATGTGCAGCCATTGCACAGCCACTTAACCCATGTAAGGCCATGTGCCTCACCTAAATCCTTGAATTTTTCAATAATCGCTAGATAGTGAAGGACGATTGAGACGTCTTCGTGGATCATTTTCTAAGCAAAAAGGGCTCGTATTTACATTACGCGTGGAAAACCGTCCAGGAGTAGCCCATTCGCCTGTGCTTAAATTAAGATTGAACTGCTAACTGAGCTGTCTTAATCATTCCTGGCATCACCGTCCAATCGGGGTATATGCAAGCCCACATGTAAGTAATGAAGTATGCAGTTGCCTTTACTTACCATATTCGAAGAAAGACAGGTAGATATTGGTAATAATTTCAAAAGAATTTTGCAGTGATTTCATGGTATATCGCACTTTTTTTTAACATAAGCTTTCATTAAGATGATAGCATTCAGTTCTTTACTTACCTATGCCAGCCAACTACGCCTTCATTTACGTAAAATGAAATGGCTTTCAATTCAATGTTCAAGAGAATAATTTTAAGCCTTAGCAAATTTAAGAATTTAGGAGTTTGGGAAATTCTTCATGATGATTCTTAAATGATCTATGATCCATTATTGTGGCAATAACTACCATGCAACGTAAAAGGCTGATACTGAACACTTGCAATCATTCCGAGTAGTCAACTATACCGAAATAAAGTTGGATTTGAATACTCATGCTTTTAAATACGCCTTCGACTGATATATATAGCTTACCCATTAGGATTAAAATGTGCGAGTTCTACAACAGCGAAATAAATTACATCAAAAATAAAATTACTATTTCTTTCATAAAAAAGAGTTGAAAGAAATGTTCATAAAGGAACAAATATATATATTCAACACTCAAAATTAAAAAGAAAATGGAAAAAAAAATTAATTAATTAAAAATGAATTTTTTTGCAGTTATGAAGACAATTTCACATCATCGAATAGAAAGTATCTGCTGACTTCTGAACTTTGATACATTTATATAAAATACTGTAATCAAAAATTATCATCCTATTAGGCCTTTCAAATTGAAATATGCAAACAAATTAACACGTTTAATGAAAACACGTTTATACGTAATTGAGAGATATGCCGCCCAAACGGGATAGTGGTTAGTGACTCTGACTGCCGTACCGAAGGGCCTGGGTTCGAATCCCGAAGAAGGCATGGATGTTTGTAAACGTATAATGTCTGTGAGTCATGGGGGAACTCGAACTGTGTGCCGAGCCGAAAGCTCTGTCAGAGTTTGGTGGTAGGGGAAGAGAGGGGGGAGACTCTCAAACACGTCCCCCTGGGCTGCACTCCTTCAAAACTGGAGTCGGAGCTGTGCAAAGTCATAATCTCATCTGTACGGTGCCCAATGCCAACGATATACGCATTATTGCCTCCTTGCCACAACGAATTTCGTAGACTTCAGACAAGAGATATTAGTCAAAACAATAAATGACAGCTATATAAATTAATTAAGTTTAAAGATTCAAAAATGTTTGAAATTTACAGATTATGTATTACTATATACTTTTGAATAATATAGTATTTGCTCATCTTTAAATAGTCAGGTCATTGAACGTTCTGTACGCCCAAGTTAAATTGTTCTTCAGACCCAACAGTACATAGCCAGGAAATCTTAAACATTCTCCGAATGCTTAATCCTTAGACGTAGAATTAGGTGCTTAGTAAAATGGCATTAACTCGCGGAATCGCGAACTGAACTATAAAAGTTATTACTGAAAGTGAACTATAAACAGCCGTAATGACATCGATTATGTATTAGAAAAAGGGAAAGAGGTATTTTTCCGCTGCATAAACTGCAAGCAAAATTTTGTTTACAGAGACATAAATTACATCAAAAATCAAATTGCTACCGCTTTCATAAAAGAAGAGCTGAAAGAATTGCTTATAATGGATTATTCATCGTTTAACTAGCATTATTCATCTTAATTTTATGAAAAATGCATATACTAAGCTTTTTTCCTCTTCTTTACAATATGTGCAAAAATAAATAAAATAAACTCTTTAATACGATTTCCATATGAAAGCTTTTCTTTTGTGAACTGAACATACATCTTTAATGAAAAGAAGAAAAATTTGTTATTGGTATTTCCTTTTATTATATTTTTTAATTATTTTTCTGTTATCTGTGCTCGTTCATTGTGTATTCATTAAAAGTAGAGGGATCTTTTATATCTTTTCATTAACATACAATTTCTAGAACCTACATTCAGGCTTAAGTTTTATTTGTTAGGTTTTATTAAATGAAGTGTAAAAATCAGAGAAGATATAGACAATTGCAAAGGAATACATATTTCTATTCAACAGTAAAAATGGAGAGGGTAATCAAGCTAAAAAAATGCTGAATTTTCTTACGCTTATGTGGCCAGTTTTGCATAGTCGGATAGAAGGTATATGGTACTTCAGGAATTCTGGCACTAATTAAATACAGATTACTGTTCCGCGAGAAGGTTTGAGAGAAGTAGACAACAAATACTTATTTATAATGTTATTCATTAGTGTGTGTATTGAGAATATGGCAAAGCACGCTAGGGCTATCTGCCTAAGGAGAGGGATGCCTTCGTGGAGGACTTTCTAAGGGAAACTGGCTCGTATGCACGTTACGCATGGGGAAAACCACGAAAAACGCCCATGCAGCCAGCCCGTTCGCGGGATACGAACCTCGGACCGAACTACCAGTGTTCAGCGATTTTACCGCTCGGCCGCTGGTGGGCGGTATTCATTAGTAAAATATTCCTAAGAATAATTATGCTAACATAAATTATAACTTTTCTCAGATATACGGGTTTATTTTGTTAATATTTTCTTCCAATTCTATTCTATTATTATCAATAGTCAATAAATGCCCAAGTTAGGACACCTTGAGGGTAACAAAAAGGAAATGCAATTTTTTTCTAATAAGAAAGCTAATAAAAGAAATAAGGAATTAAAACCAATTCTACTAATTTTCAAAATTAGCAATCCTAAGAATTTTCTAAATATTCATTTATTTACAGGCTCATATATACAATTGGAGATCCCTGAGATAGGATATCCAAATTTTTTAATAAAAAATTCTTCAAGCATAAAATAAATGATTTAAGCTTTTCTTAAAACATCTTTAATTTAAAAAAAAATTAAATATGTTAAACAAAAAAATTAAAATGTTAAAATTTAGATCATTAGAAGGATAATATTACATTTTTTTAAACGAAGAAGTTAAAAATATAAGTGCTTAAGATAATAAAAATTAAATTTTGAACAAATACTTACATAAAAAAAGAAATGAAATTTTTATGAAGCACTGTAATGATAAAAAAGCCACAAAGTTAAGTCCCACTAGGAAAAACATAATTTTTAAAATTTTTTAAGAAGCCATCTGAAATTCAACTTTCTGTGTCTCTTGTAGAACTCTTGCCCTTCACAACAGCCAATATTTAGTTCTAGCAGTCTGATGAAACAACAGAATGTTCACTTTTCAGTCTCTAATGTTCACTCCTAATAGGAAATCAGATCGATAAGCGAAATTGCCAGGTTTGGAGGCAAAGGAAAGGTAAACTCTTAAACGGAAAGAAACTCGAGTTTTTTTCCTTTTCGGCGTTATGTAATTTTCTTTTTTTTTTTCACACGAGATAGCAAACGTTCGGGTAATTTTTTTGTCCTCGAAACTTCTGATCAAATGATGGTCTCCAACTTAGAGATTCTGAAGCGTCGCATCATTGAAGAGGCCAAAGTCGTTTTCCACTCGAAAAGCTGGTGCAGGTAAAGGAAGAGTTTCATCCTCTGACTCCGTCAGTGCATCGCAAAGGACGGTGGTCATACCATAGATGCGATTTTCAAAAAAATAAACCAAATCGTAAAATGGCATAATGCTATTTATCAGTAACCACGCTGATCTTTTACATGCCGTAAGCAGTGTTACTGTAGGACCTACAACAAATGATAGATTCTTTCTGCTGGACCTATATATGTGAATATTTACCCAAATGTTTAATCTCAAACTCATTCCATGATTTTTCGGCTCTGTACTTTTCATTGAAGCATTTACTTTCATTTAATATATTATCGAATTTATCTTGAGATGGTAATTTTTTTATATCTTTCTTCGGAATTCTTGTAGTCATAACAGTAAGTACTTCTTTTGTGTAATAAAACTTCATTTTTCAGAATAAAATTTTGAACTTTTTCTAAACATTTCCAGTTATATATGACAATGATTTATAACTTTCATTTTATAAGCTGAATTATCAGGTATGATTTCCTTTTTACGTAAATGGCAAACTTTAGTACTTTTGTAATGTTCTCCATCATAGTCTACAATGCTCTAGTCTTTATTTTTGGGTTTTCTAATCAATAAATTCAACTTCTCGAAGTCATTTGCTAACGTATATAAATTTGTCCTCTGTAAATAACAGGTGATTTATAAAATTAGGGTACATATTTAATATAATGGCTAAAACTACAGTTTATATGTTTCTGATATTTTATTATGCAAGAGTTTGTTGGATGTGGTTTACAAATATTTATCTTTTTCAAAAGAGATCCAAAATCAGCATAAATGACAACTGATACTCTCATTGATCTTTAATAATTTTCGAATTCTATATATGCATCTTTTTTATTTGTCATTTCTATTTTACAAGGCTTTTTTATTTATCGTTTTTACTTTATAGATATATGCATCTTTTTTATTTATTATTTTCCCTTCACAGTTTATTTTTTATTTAACATTTCTACTTTATAGAGACATATATCTTTTATATGTAGCATTTCTACATTTGCAGTATTATTGCGAGCCCATCAATTTCATAAGTTTTTAAGTGTTCCTTTGAATAAAAATATCTTAAACATGTATTACATAGAAATATTTGATGACAAGTTATTTGTATTCATATTAATCCATTGATATTGTTACTTGCGTATTAGCTCGTAATGGATTAAAAGCACAGAGAAATGGCGATAGCTGGAAGAAATTTATCTTTCAAAAATAAATAAAATGCACTTTATACTTTGTTACAGTTATAAAACTTCTCAGACAAAAGTATTCGCATAACTCTTCTCAGTATGACAGAATACAATCACAAAGAATGTTGAACACAACGCAATGCAAAGCGCATCAAAAATCTAAGCTCGCATGGACATCTCACAGTACTCTGAACCTCAACGATAACTGATGTACGTTTTGATCTTATACAGTTTCTTCCAGTCTGCTGAGAAATTTCCAGTATCTTAAATTTCTCGAAATTGGATGAAGGCCTACACAGTTACAGTTGCATAAGGTCGGATACAGTTACAGTTACATAGAAAATCAGACCAAAATTTGCCAAATGGTCGTCAAGCTTGGTGAGTTTCGGCGATTCTCCCTAAATTTAGCTACAGCTATTTATTAGTCGCCGAAACTATCTCTAACTTGACGCGATCTCACCAGCCATTCTCCTCAATGTTAAATGAAGTTACCCCTGGTAATCCTATTTTTGCAACGATGTTTAGCATTCATGTTGATACTAGCTACAAGAGATACTATCATTTACGTATCATTTCTCTTAATTATTTAGATATATAAAAAATGTGTGTAATATTTTTAATCCAACAATAATGAGCATTTTGATCAACTTTCATATAAAACAAATTTTCACGTTTTTCTAATTTGTTATAATTAATTCTTAACGGATAAATGGTCTCTCAATACCATATACATTTAGATATATATTGTTTCGATTGTCAAATTATTTAGCATTTTCCAGAATACAAAGAAATTCAATTCCTTGAAAATTTATTTTGGAATTTCACATAGCTTACATGTTTTGCATAGTTTTACATGCACGTCGCATAGTTTACATAATTTGACACTCTTTCTGAATGAAATTTTACAGTATAAAGAGCTGATAGTAAAGACCTTATAAAACACTTATTATAAATATTTTTAACATTTATAATTTCTTTTTTTATCTTAATTATATCTTGTAAATCAATATAAGATGATTCCTAAAGAGGATCGTGTTTATTCATTATTGATTATTAAATGATAGATTTACTATATGATTTACTAAGTATTTAATGTCCGCAAGTGTCCATCCTGATCATTTTGCCATTCAGTAATTAGCTTATCAATGGCATAATCATTAAAGGCATCAAATTCACGTGACATAACATTACTTTATTGGGTGTTTAAACAAATGCTTTTTAAATTCCTCTCCGTTTTTGTACATACAAAACAATTGTAAGTTTGTTTTACTTTCTTTACCTTTTACAATATCTGATAGTTTCTACACTATCTGAATTATCTGATAATAATTCATTGATTTTTAAAATACTTAAAAGGAATCATAATGTTGGTAAAAATATGATAGAAGATTTAGAAGCCATTCCAAATCCCACAGCGCGTGAAGGAGTAGAAATAAGGGTCGTTAGCCCTATTATAATAACAAAAAAAAAAAAAAAAAATATATATATATATATATATTTGGAATTGGACAGTTTGAAATGCAAAGAAAAAAAACAAAAGCTAAATATGTGCATGAAATATTTTTAAAACAGTAAACTCATGATTGAAAGATTTTGCGATGTATGAGGCTCTAAAAAAAGAATTTTTTTTTTTATTTTTAGCTATGTTTGTAAAAAAGAGGGGGGAAATCTGAAAAGATGTATATCATAATCGTGAAACAAGTTATTGGGGAGTGAAAGAACTGCAGAAGAAAACAAAAACACATAAAAAATTAATCGAAACCTTTTTACATCAACAAGATATTTATTGAAAAGACAAAACTGTAAGGATCTTAAGTTTTACTAACGTTTATTTTATTTTAAATCTTTACTATCACTTCTTATTTTCTACTTCCGGCCAGAATTATAAGCGTGAAGGTATTTATGTAAAGTTTGTCTGGCGAACGCCAAGTATTTAAGTTGTGGCTTTTTTGCCAAGCGAGAGAGAGGAAGCAGTGAGTCGAAGCAGGCCGCTTACCTAAGAAGTTACGCAGTTGCTGTTTGCCTTCCAGGCCAGAGGTTTTAATCCTCTTGATAAATTTAAACGTATTGTAGTGTTCACAGTTCTCTGTACTACATACGCTTCCTGTTAATATAAGGCCAATCTTCCACGTTTATTATTCTAAAGTTAAATTAGAGTTTAGTATTATTTTTATACTTTTACGTTTTGACCCCAAGTAGCGGGTCGGTGTATTCCGAAGTACGGAAGTCATTGTAAATAGAGAAAAATAAAGGGTTTTGTATACCCTTCTCGTGTATCCTGTTTACTTCCCACAGTTCTGAACATAGCTTTAGTAAGCTCTCTGTTCCGAGTCAGGTCCTTGCATGTTCCTGAAGAAGGTTAGAAGGAACATTGAACCTGATAAAACAATCAATAGAAGTTTTAGAAGGAGAAAAATTCATATTCCTAAGCACTGACGATTAAAGGCGAATTGATTTATTATTTCTGAAGCCCTTTTGTAACTATAACGAAGGAACATTAGAGGATATCCAGACAGGAGGTCACAAACGTGTTTAAACATTTTTAAAGAACGACTTACCACGAGGATTCACATCGATAAAGATATAAAGTTTAACAATAAAAATATTCAGAAATGAAAAGATTAGAAAATACTTCGATGCAAACGGAATTCAAAGCTATATAGATGCATTAGATAAATCAGTTAATAATTCTACCAGTTCATATTGTTGAGGTATAAAAATGACACATACGGAAGCATCTATTAAAGATAACAAAGTTGTAATTTATAAGAATTTATGTAAGCCCAGAGAAATAAAAAGCCTAAATTTAAAATCGGCCATACGTTTCGAATGTCTAAATTTGAAACTGTTTTCACAAGAGGATACGATAAGTAATTTACAAAAGAGATTTTTATTATTTCTCAAATTTTAAACACGAATCTTCCTCCTTATGGACTAAAAGATCTGAGTAATGAAGAAATTAAAGGCACTTTTTGCGTAAATGAATTGGTGAAATATGATGAAAAAGATGAAATTTTTAAAACCGAAAAAAATTTTTGTTAAATGATTATGATATCGGGAAAGTTTAAATTCTTTGATTGACGGAAAAAAAGTCTTTTTAAAAACCCAATTTTTATTATCTAAGTATTTATGTTTTTAACTTTATCCATTTTTATTATTTTTTGTTATAATTTTTTTATTAAATTTTTTCATGTAATTTGTTTTTGTCATTTTTTCGTTGATTTACCCTTTATGCGTTTATTTATCATTTATGATAAATTCATTTTATGCGTGCCTCATTTTTTAGATATTTTTATTAGAGAATTTGAATCTTCCTCAAAGTTCTTAGCTCGAGAATTATTAACATTGCTAATTTTGACACATCATTTTAATTTATATGATTTATATGATTTATATACATTCTATTAGAAAAATTACATTTTCTTTTGGTTATCTTCAAACTGTCATAGCTTGGCCATTTATTAACATGAAATCAATATTATATTTGTTGGAGGCCTTTTTGAGCATTCCTTTCTAATTACACTCATTTCTGAGCATTTTTATGTAAAATTCAAAGCAATAGTTCTGCATTTTATCTAAATCTTCATTGAAAAAAAGGGAATGGATTTGCTTTAAAATTCAGCTGAGTTTTAGCTGGTATTTTCAGCTCTTACAATTATAGTGCGTTGACGTCAAGTAGAAAACGCCCAAATCAAAATCTACCACAAAGGACAGTACTAAACATTTCGGCGCCGGCCTGCGAATTCAAAAATGATCTTTTTCAGAAATATTTAATTTAATTTTCTTTTATTACTACTACTACTATTTGCATTTAGTATTGGCAAAATGAGAGTTCTGCAACAGTGGGGCTGTGGGACTGAGGATATGGTCAGTGACGTCATAGGTGTAACGTGCAGCGTTATGAATGACATTACAACCGAGGGTGTAGCCAGTGACGTCACAGGTGCAACGTTATGAATGACATTACAGCAAAAGGTGTAACAAATGACGTCATAAGTGGAAATGAGTTGTTCCAAAAATCTTCATCTCATAAAAGTGAAATTATATGAAAGAAAAATTAATTTGATTTCCAATGAAATGCATCTTAAAGTACTACAATTATCTTTCGAATACTTTTATCAAGGGAATGGAAAACTCTTTTTTTCTAATACACACAGGTCTGTATCAACATGCATTGGATAACTGTTTACCAAGATAAAGGTATGATTTAGATAAATAATCCTTAAGTGATTCTCATTTTGAATTATTTCATAGAAAAATTTTCGTTTATAAAGTTTAATTTCTACCTGTATATGGAATTTATTGTATTTTTTATTTATATATAAACTGCATGTACTCTCACTTATGTCAAATGGGTGCTTTATTCCTTTATAAAAGAGAGTTATAGTTTAAGAATGATACTTAAGCAGTGAAATATACTTTCTAATTATGTTTCATAAAGCAAATAAATTTCCTAAAGAAAAACATTTTCGTCTCAAATATATAAAGTATATTTTTTTACTTCCTTGTACGAAGTATAAAGGAAGTATTCTAATCCCGAAAAGTTTCAGGCAGCATATTTCATATTCATTTTGACTGCTTTCGAATGCAATTTAACGATCTTTTTGCGTGATATCTGTACGTAAGATTAGAATAAAAGAATCTTTTACTCCAAAAAAAGTTATAAAACTGCTTTAAAATTAATTCTGAAGAGAATTTTTCGTGGCGTCTGTACGAATGTATGTACGTACGTACGTACGTATCTCGCATAACTCAAACACGAGTAGCCTCAGAACGTTGAAATTTTGTATATAGGACTACTATAACATGCAGATCTGAACCTTGTATTTTGGTTGCAATCGACCGCGGCAAACGTATATAAATATATTTATATATATATCCACTCTGTTACCCGGCTCAGTGATCTCAGTTTCTTTACTCTTATATGTTTCTAAATTGTACATTTTTTGCTTTAAAAATGATTGAATTATGTTGTTCTTATCTTCCGGTTAAGGTTTTTATGTCTTTAGAAAATCTGTATGCAATATGTTTTAGAATTATCAACAATTTTAAAGTTGTTTAAGTGCCGCTAAGCCTAATCATTTTTTTGATGGCGGCCATTGCTTGTTTACATTTGAAACAGAAGAGTAGTGAATTAGTTGCCAATCTACAGAAACGTAGCTTCGCAACAACAAACGCCGCCTTCATTTATTATTAAAATTATTTAAATTATTTAAATCATGCTTAATCCTTTCTGGAATTATTTCGAGGAAATAAGTGTTTAAGATTTACTTAATTTTTCATAATTAGTAATTTAATTTTTCATAATTAGTAATTTTTAATACAGATATTTTGAGTTTTTATGTATTTTTGCCTTGCCGCGAAAAGAGAACTCAATTAATTGAATGAGAAGTACTCAATCGTCTGTGAATGTATGCCTAAAAAAACATATTTTTCTTTTGAACTGGTTGAATGCAACAATTTTGTTCTTTATTTTTCGTTTGCAAGGTGTTGTTTCATATACTCGTCTACAAAACGGTTAGTTTCAGTAACAATACGAAGCACGAGCAGTTCATCAAAAATAATCCAAAAAGATAAATGGGTTTGAAACATCCGTTATATCTTTCTTTATTACTGGAACTTACTACAAAAAGTAAACGAAGACGGACGACACGGAATAAAAAAAAAAAAATACGTTTTACTCAAACAACACCAGCCAATACCGCGCAGTCATTACTTTCACCGCTTTAGGCACATCCCTTTCTCCAACTTCTCCCCACACTTTTCTGAAATAGTATCCTCCTTCGCATACTTTGTCATGGTCATTGTGGTGTTGCATTCCAAAGTTTTGCGAATAATTTTACGGATAGCAGCGCAAAGCAAATGATAGTATTTTGGAAGGGCGTATATATACGCCCGGAGCAGTTAACGCATCGGCAGAACAAAGCGTATATATACGCCCGCGGCAGTTAAGGGGTTAAACAAGTATATTATATGAGGGAGAAAAGGGCAAAACACAATGAAGTAAAAAACGCAATAGAGTATTTTAATTGATTACATCAAAACGTGCAATGGTTATTAAGTAAGAAAGATAATCCTCGTGGAGAGCGTTCTAAAAGAAAGTATCCCTGTGAACGTTATACGCGGAGAAAGTCTTATGCAACTATTCAGTTTGGTGGCACCAGACCTTGGGCTGAATCATTATAGTTTAGCTTAATGCATTCAACCACTTATGGGCAACCATATTTTTAATTACTCATAAGCATACTGCTCTCAGCGTTTTTTGAAACACGTTGAATAAATCACAAGTCTGTATATTACATATGCCAGACATCAAATAATATGTATTTAAGGCTGCATCAAATGATTTGATATTACATACATTTTAATTTCTACTATGCCCTAATGCTCAGAAAAATTCGAAATGCTTGAAACATGTTCTGCACAAACCATTTTGTAAAGAATTATGATCAAACTCCGAATTCATTTATTATCAGAAGGGGAAGTACTAACAAAAGAAAATTGTTCCCTCTGCATCCTTTTCTAATATCTTGAAGCATTTTGGAAAGGAACGAATTTAGAATTAAAGAAAGTCAGGAGTTTATAGATATCCTTACGAAAAAGAGAAGATATTGACTCGAAAACTGAAAAAACTCGAAGAAATTGGAATTCTGATATAAAGTATTTAAAAAAAAAAAAAAAAAAATTCGAAAAATTTATGAAGAAAAGATATTGAAAATATTTTTTTCTGATACAACTTTTATTATCTTGTTAGTAGAAGTCATCAGAGAGAAGACTGTGTTTCGAATAAACCCATTTAGTTGCATTAAAGATGAATCTTACCATTTTTCTTACTATACATATCTAATGCTAGAGTAATCTGATGCTATATTCATAATCTAATGCTAAAGTGTAACTAATTAGATTAAGAGTAATACTCATAATCTAATGCTAGAGTTAACATGTTCAGTAAAGCTATTTACGTGTGGCTCTTCTCAGTCATTCATATTTTTGCTACAATTATACTAAAAATATAAAAATATTTTTACCTGTATTCTGAAAAATCATGAATCATTTCTGAATTTATACTGCATAAAATCTCTCTCTTCATATTATACATTATATACCCTAACTTATCAAAATTACAACCGAATTATAAAAATATACTAATATTTCCTGAAATACTAGGCATTTATTTTGAAACACTTATTAAACCTTTATTTAAACCTTATACCTTTATTTAAACCCTTATACCTTTATTTAAACCGTTCGTATTTTTTCTCACCACAGCAGAAATCTTCTGAAGCAGGTTGTTTCGACGCCGTACATTTCGACGCGGGGCAGTTCGACGCCATATTTTTTTCATATTTTATTTATTTTTAGAATAAATATGAAGTAATATAAATAAGTAATATGACTGATTTTTATTTATTGAATTAGCGATTGTTCGCATGCATATTTGAAATAAATATATGTGTGTATATGTGTGAAAGTGTTCTAGATTTCTTTTTTGTGTGTCCCAGATTAGTGAGAAGCGCCCTCGCCAACGTCAAGGCCCCGGACGTGAGGGAGGTTAATTACAGATAAATAAGATTACATATAAATAAGATTACACATAAATAAGATTACAGATAAATAAAATTACACATAAATAATATTACACATAAATAAGATTACATCACAGAACTGTTATTATACTAATCTATTGCAATATTATACGCCACACCTTTCAGATATTCCATTATTTCTCGATGGTGCGTCCTTCGTTATTTAAGGTTCTAGTATAACATGATCACATTTCTGATTTAAAAGTAGGATGACGGCGACGATTATTTTTCCTTCCAACGAAATAATTATCAAAGTAATCTAAAATTGGGGTTAACTCATTAGGTAAATTCTCACTCAAAACTTCTAAAGCATTTTCAAGTTCTTCGATAGGCACAAAACTTAACGCAAGTATCATACGTGCATAGAGAGCAAAACCAGCATCGGTATTAAATCGTTTCATTAAATGGAATTCTGCTAATTTGCGCTTCATATTTTTCACAAGGTGGAACAAGCACCCTTGAATTTCTGCGTTTGGAAATTTTCTTGAAAAGGTGTAAAGGCAATTTCAAAATTTAAAGAAAATTTTTTCGGCTTTAAAAGTGGCCAATTGTCTTGAATAATTTCAATCATGCGTGTATAAGTTTTTTCCGCTTTGTCGGGTAAGAGGGCATAAATGCTTGGCAATACAAAACTTCCACGTTCGGCCATAATAACAAAAACCTGGGAAAAAAGATGTGGTGCTAGACTAAAAGTTCCATCAACGTAAATTTTTGTTACGCGGTGAATCCAATCGCTGACACTGTCTTTTCCGAAAATTAAAATTCGGTCTTGATTACCCGATCCCGAATCGCCGATAACAAAATTTTCGTTATTCTTTCCGTAATATTTATGATTTTCTGGCAGGTCAATGGAAGCCCCGTCAATTGGTTGCGACGGGCCTGCATTTATGTCTTTTCTACGTCGTTTAAGAACTAATCGTACAGCTTCTTTACTTGAAAACTGTCTTAATGCTCCAACAGACAGGTCTTGCGTTTCTTCAATGCGAATTACTGCGGGAGTTTCTTGTGTTTCAACAGCCCTTCCCTTTATTGATGTTAAAGTGCGAACAACTTTCCACGTGTGCTGCATTTCCTTCATGAGCATGATTGCGAACAAGTTTTAAAAATTCACCCGTAACTGCATTAGTGTAAATTCTTTCTTTACATTTATTATTTTGGAAAATTCAGCTTCAAAACGTCCCACAATTTTTTTTGCTCCATTTTCTGTATATTTATCGAAACAGTATAAATATCCATCGTGCTCATACTTTTCTTTACCTCTCTTAGTCATATATTTTCTGCTTCCAAACATTTCTACGGTTGCAAGTGCTAACATTGAATTAAAAAATGTCGACTGGCGTCCAAATAGATTGCGGGGCTCTTTAGAGAAGATAAGAAATACATATGCGTTTATAATCGGCAATAGATAACGACAAATCTGAAGCGATTTCATAACCTTCCCTAATCTGACACATAAAGGTATCAGTATTCTGGGACACATACGAGTCGGTCCATAGGGAGGATCAGTTAACAATAGCTTCATTCTCAGAGTGAGGGATTTTATACTTAAGATGGAAAATGTTTACTTCCAAGTTAGGCATGCAATATCCTCAAGCACATTTTCAATTCTGGAGTATGTTTTAGCAGGGAAAATGAATTCTGTGTCTTTCTTAAGAAAAAAAAAAAAAAAACTATTATAATATATATTATATCAGGCGTATCGCATTTATGATGACGCGAACTTATTCTAAAAAAAAATAAAAATACGAAAAGTATGACGTCAAGCGAAAGCCAAAAAAAAAAAAAAAAAAAAAAAAAAAAGGCGTCGAACTGACCCTGCTTCGAAACGACCTCGTGTCGAATTGACCACGCGTCGAAACACTGGCGTCCAAACGTTGGCGTTGAACAGACCTGTATCGGAAATCATCAAAGTAACTAATCTATGAATACAAATCACCGAACTTACAAATATTTTATTTAAGTACTATATTTACACTGAATTTTAAGTACTCCGAGTCAGATTTTATACTTAGTTGTTAGTTGACACTTAGTTGTTAGTTGTACACTTAGTTATATGAGAACGTGTGAATGTAAAACGAACTTACCCTAATTTCCTTTGATACTGGTATAATCGCAATTAGGTAATGAGACTTAAATCCAATTCACGCCGACATGGAATCCGTTTTTACTAAACTGGTAGATTTGAGGTACATTCAACTCAAAGAAAGTATTGGTAACTTACAAGCAAGATAACTTATACAAGTACTTTTATGAAATTTTGGTTAATTTTTCAATCCCGTGAAATTTTATTTTTATTTAAATACTGAAATATTTACTAATTTTCATTTTTCCATTCCATTTCGTATTTCACAAATACACACTACACAAAATATTTTGCTTACTTATCTGCAACAAAAGCAGAAAATATGTGAATATTTTCTAATAGTCTATATGTTTGACTATCAACAAAAATGCACATGAACAACACACAATATCTTATATTATCTGTACTGAATTGAACTACAACTTCACTTTTAATTTTTTTAACACATTCACATTCCGCGAAGTTTATTGAACTTACACGATGTCATCAAGCATTCAAAAGTTCCAAAAAGTGTGCGCTCTTTGTCATTTTAAACACTCAAAGGCATTTTGCCTTGCTAGTGGTGCACATCAGTGAATTTTCTGTTGTACTTATTTCTGTATTCAGTTTCTCAAAAAATAAATGCAGTTATAGCTTATTTCTTAGTTAATTTGATAGATTTTCTGAGTGTTTTAGAAAATACATATTCATTTGCTCAAATGTATGAAACGGATAATTCCTTAAATATTATTGCATTCTAGGGTACGTGGATTTGGAGCGATTGATGACAACATTTGATGAAGAATCAAAGATTAATTTATTAGCCATTATTAGTCAGGAGAGTTTCAAAGCCACATTTACAGCCGTCGAAAAACTCTGATAAACACGCTGGAACAATCCGCAACACGGCCTTTAGGCTACAGCGGTGAAGGCAGTTTCACGGCAAAGCACTAAAGTACAGCTCTCCACTCGGTTCTAACCTCTGAACTCAAGACACTACAACTAAACTCACGATACTCTCTATTATAAACTGCTCCGCGTACAGGCAGGGTTTATATAGCTTTTGACCTGCTTTCGAGCACGTTCTGGGAAAAACCGGTAAGGATTCATTTTAAATTGTTTGCACTCCGTCTGTGGTATATCTCGAATTTTGTCGCCAAACGGGCGATTTCGCGCAAAATCTGGCAACCCTGCCTTTCTTTGAAATTTTATGAAAACCCTAAAAACCGTTTTACGGGGAAGTTATCTCACCGCAGCTGGGCATTCGTAACAATATTGATTTTTCAGAACATTTATCAATTTCCACCAAAATGCCACACTTACTGTCATTATTCACAATTCATATGAACATTAGTATTATATTATCAAAAATTTATGTTGTTTTCTAGCAGTAACTAGAAAACAAGCAAAGTAAATGCAGGACATATAGGGCATGAAGTCAAGAAAAGGCTTTTCGAAAGTTTTTTAGCTATAGAAAGGTAAAATTATCCACATGGACATGTAAATATTGGAGTGCATTTGAAATGACATAGTGTATAAATTTACAAATCTGAAAAATAGTAAAGGACAACTATTGTGAAAATGTGATTACTCAAAAGTGATTATTCTGCTATTTTCTAAAGGTTAATAAAGGTTTCTAAAGGTATTCTTCTCACGAAAGTAATATGTATGAAATTACCTGAAACTCTATGTGAGCATCTGATCTTCGCTATTACATAGAATTTACAATGCTACTAAAATTTTTTGATAAAAGAATTCGAATGAAAAATACAAATGATAACTTTATAAGGATTTTAAGTTTTACTAACGTTTATTTTATTTTGAAACTTTACTGTCTCCTCTTATTTTTCAATTATGCAAACTGAGCTTGCAAACTGTCAAGTATTTAAGTTGTGGCTTTTAGCCAAGAAGAAGTTAGAGAGAGAGACTTCTGGCCACCTTACTTCACGTGCGCTTTTCGGTCAGTTGCTGTCCGCCTTTAAGGCCAGAAATTTAGTCCTCTTGATAATGAAGACGTATTGTAGTTTTCTCGCATTCGACGAGTAATATAATGTAGTAACAAACGTAAAGACTAAAAGGTCAATCTTCGCGTTAATAGTCTTCGTAAAGCATTTTAGTTCTTACTTAATTTAGTTAGTTTGTAATTCTTATATTTTTACAAATATTGGTCTTTGTATCTCGAATGTGCGGGAGTAGCTGTAAACTGTGAAGAATAAAGGGTAATTAAACCCTTCTCATCTGCGTCGTATCTTCTACAGTTTCAACGAACATAGCTTAAAGTAAACTCTTTGTTCTACATCAGGACACCAATAGGTTTGCCAAAGCAATTAGACGAAATTGTAATCCTGATAACTTCTATACTAAATAATTTACTATGCAAAATACGCTAAATAGTTTTCAAAGTAATCTGCTCTGTGAAATTGAAACAAAGCGAGAAGAAATGAACCAACTCCGCGTAATAATAATCGGTAATTAAGTGACTTTTTTTCTAACTGTGGTTGTAAAGTTTCCTTTTTCTTATCTATCAGGAAGTGGAATTAAACTGTAGGTATATCATGAACTGGAACCAAACTCTAGATGACTTCGAATTATCGCTGACAAACCTAATCGACGTAGATATTCAAATATCGGAATTAGAATGGAAGGCCTTTCCAACCGAGAGTTCTTACCGTTAGAAAGCAAATCCATGCTTAACAGTTGAGTTGCACAAATCTTACGCAACAAACACCAACTGGAGATTTAAATGTCCCCAAATGGTAATGTTTACTTTAAATACTTCCTTTATTTCATAATATTGAAGGTTTTAATTCAGATATTTTGAATTGGTTTATTTCCAATGTGTAGAGACATTAGGATTTTTTGGAAGCAGACAAGATGAAAAATGAGCAATCGCCTTCGCCGTTAATCGAACCACGGACCTTTGGAATGACGGCTCAGTGCGCAGAACCACTGCACTACGAATACACGCTAGAAAGGCGGGAGAAATACCTTACAAATGACGCAAAAATATTCTCCAGTTTTTTTAAATGAAAAATAAATTAATAAAATAAAATAAAAATGTCAAGAAATAAAATTTGCTTTTTTGAAGGTGTAAAAGTAGCAGCAGCTTTAGACTAAAACTACGGGAGATTTAAAATGAAAGCTACTATTAGCAAAAAAATTAAAGTATGGGTAATAAAGTAAAGAATTGCAAAAATTCCAAATTTATCTAAATTTTGGTGTATTTGTTACTAAGGGAAAAAATAAAGCAATTGTTTGATAATCTAAGAGTTTTATTCTTAACTCCATGCATCGTCTTGATATTTATTCTTTTAGCAATTCATTTTTGTTTTCCGCGATAAATATTAACAGCAATATTCCTTTAATTACGCTAACTGTTCCTAAAGCAAAATTCTAAAGAATGTCTTTTATTTATTCTTTATGTTTTGTATGCATTTTTTCAGTGTATAAAAAGTGGATTTAATACTCGCCTTTCAATATATTTTTTATGCTCATTATCCACTTAAGTAAGCAGAACATTAGGAAGAGTTAACGGAAAAAGAGTCATCAAAAGCAATTTTATTTTCACTTAATTAGACTAAATGTATTGCATATCACAGATTTTTCATTCAACATTAAATTTTTTGCTGGTCATATTACCGTCAAGTCACAATTTCCTTTTACCTTAAAAGACTGAATTACAGATGTCTTGAAGAAATTAGGGAAATTTTTTCCCTCCTCTTTCTCTTGGTAAATAACAATCTAAAAGAAATAAAGAGAGCTAAAGAAAAATTTTATTATTACGACGAGATGAGGGCTTTTGTTTTTAGCGAACGAAAGATTTCGGAATTTAGCAGAAGAACAGGTAATGAATTATTCTATTGAGTTCTGATTAATGTATTTTGGGGTTTTTCATATTTAAGTGATATTTATTGAAAATAAAACATGAAGTTCTTTTGATGCATTCATTTTTGATTTGAATTCGTGATTTTCATTTTTATTTAAAGTTAATAATAAATAGAATGCTTGAGACTCAGAGAGTAAAAGAACTAGCCATTCGAAATTACATAAAAGTAAAATGTTTTTAAAAGGCGAAAATATATTCTCAGATTTAACAAATATTTAAGCTTACCAATCAGAGATATTTCTACATTCTGAATATTGCTTTATTAATAATATATTTAATGCGCCTCTAATCGAGCGTTTGGATGATACTCAAAACCGACATTTAACGATATTTTTAATATAAAATATCATCAGAAAGGAAACTGTATATTTTTTAATGTTATTCAAATTCATTTAAACATAATGAAGACCTTTGCAGAGGGCTTACCCTTTGAGAGGGCTTCCAACCTAAGGTGATACCTAACGGAAATAGCCCATCCAGTGGAAATAATTTATTGAATAGATACTTTTTACAGAGTTTTTACAATTAATATTTTCGCATGACAGTGATATTTTTACATTACTTTTATATGGCAGTGAAAATAATTTACAGTCTTCTTTGCATTTGCATGCTACGATAGTTCAGTGTTTCAGATGATCAATGTTACATTAGTTCAATGTTTCAGATGATCTTGATTGAGGTCTTGGTTGATTGATCAGAGGGTTTTGGTTGATTCATATAAAATATCAGTTATAGTTTCAATTTAGATCTTAGGCCGAATATTATGGTCTTTTTTATAAATGATTATTGTATTAAGTTAATTTTGATATATACAAAATAAATAATGGATTCTATTGTTAATATTAGAATCCAGAAAAAGAAATTAGTTGATTAAAATAACTGTTGAGATTATTTGTTAAGATTGATACAGTATTGATAAATATAATGAAGACCAATAGTAAAGCCTAAAATTCCCCAAAAATCTAAGTAGGCATCATCAAGTTTTCTATTATCCAGTGGCTTATTTTCAACCATCGTCATGGCGTGCAAATGGTTCGTTGTCTCAAACCAATTATGATTTTATGATTCTACTTTGGAGTCTTAGGATGGATTATTTGGATTACAGCAAAGCACGTAAGAGCTATCTGCCTAAGAAGAGAAAATTTAGTGGGAAAACCCGTATTCAGCGATCTAACAACTCGATTGCTACTGCTATAGGCATCGAGTACAATTTGGGATTCGAGACATTTCAGATACTATTGCGTTTATTTAGATTCGTATATAATCAGAACAAAGTTTTCCTATTTTCAAAACTAGAACATCGTATATTTAAAATCTGTATAGCTGAAATTTTATTGTGTGTTTCCTATCTGATTTTTAGTAATATAATTTCCTCTCTGATACATTAAAGTTTATATCAGTGAAATGAAATATAATTAATAATAAATTACCATGGTGCACATTATTTTCCATGCTTTTAGAGTTTTCATAATCCTGATTTGTAAGCAATTTCTTAATGCGTTTTCAACAAATTCACAGAGTGAAGCGATGGAAAATTTCCCTAATTCTCTTATAACTGCTTTGGTCAATTACGATGAGTATTCCATACAGGAATACATTGGTAGCATCTGAACAATGCAATATTTCTCTCTCGATGGCAGAAAATCAATCGACAAACTGCATTTTAATTCAAGTAAAAGGCGTTATGGATTGATGCGGGACTGGCATGGGTTATTAAATTACAGAAATCGGCATATTAGTATACAGAGAGTTGCCTGTTCGTCTTTAACTATAATTTGTAATTCATACATAAATGCACGACGTGCTAACATACGCATTACAGATTTAGGAAGTGGTATATTATCCATGGATGTAGGGGACAACACAGAAAGGTGTGAATTATAATTGAAATTAGCGCAAATTTTGCCAATCACCATGAATCTGAACTGTTTTAGATACTATTTTCGTTTCACGTACAGCTTCCAAAGAAAAATATTTTGAAATATAAATTTATAATATGTTTTGCCTATATAAACATTATTAGTATGAAAAAAAGTTCCGGAAATAATGCTAATAATAAGTAAAAGAATAAGAATTCATAAGAAAACAAAGAGGTAGTTAAGGGGAAAAGTAATTAAATTGAATAATTGGAATTTGAAAATCAAAAGAAATTCCATCTTTCATTATTATGTTCTCTTTCTACTGTAAAACGTAGAGACCATAAACGTGTCTCTGAGTACAAAATGTAATTTCTTAACTTAAATTCGCATCTGCTTGGCTATCTTACGTCTGAAGTTTACATTCTAAACTAACAACGCTTCTGTTGAGTTTTTATCCACAGTATAATTCAAATTAAACTTAACCTTTCAATATAAAAAAAGACTGTAAATTTTCAAATTTTATATTAAACCCAAAGTGACTTTTTTAACGTTTTATGTGTTACCTTTATTAATTAAATATCATGTTCTTTGCACTTAAACAATAAAATTCAGCTCAACAGCTATTATCATAAAATAATTTAAAAAGAGCATGCCTTTAGAATTTCCAACACACAGTTTCACGTGCTGGAGATAATTTTTTTCCCGTACGGTGTTGTCATTGCTTGCTTTGAAATCTTTGAGTTTTTTGATAAAATATTCTTTAAAAATTTACAAAATATGAAACAAATAATAAAACAAAGTCAAAATTCCGAATTTGGGCTTCCAGATGCCTATATTCGAGTGGAGGGCTACGTTATTCCAAATTTGATGTCTCTAGGTACTGTTGTTTTCTCACAGTGCTAGAAATATACGTCCATTCGTACAGATTCTTCGTAATTTAATTTCATTAAATATAATGTAGGGCTCTAATATTTGGCGGCAACAATTTGAAAAGTGAAACGCCATTTATAGTGAATCAACGCAAAATACCAAAACGAAATTAATAGTCCTTCTTGGCAAATTGTTCCTTTGGTTGCTTCTGACCACTCTATAAAAACTTAATATGTGTAATTACCAAAATTTTTCTGTACATTTTTGGGTAATAACAATGCGGCAACAACTATTTAAAATCATTTCTATATTCTGAAAAGATACAGCGCAGCTTTTACACCCGTAATCAAAAGCAATTTAAGTGACGTTCTCTTAGCGCTCATTCATAATTTCAGAATTAATTAGTTCACTTCTTGTCCTAAATAACGTATGGGAAGCAAAGAAGTATCGTAAGCAGATCCAGAATTGTGCTATATTAAAACTCATTAATCAATCAGATAATCATACTTCATGCGACTCCTTACCATTATTTATTGTAGGCTAGCATTCTTTTTCTGGAGGAAAGATATTCACCCTTATATACGGGAAATTCAAAAGGGCGTCTTAGCCAAGACAGTAATTGTTATTAGACATAAAATACAACTTTAAGCTGTTTGAAAGATTAAAAATCTTAAACATAGAACTTTTAATTGCTGTTTAGGAGATTCATCTTTCCGACATTAATATCAATTTTGCAACAAAGAATCTGAGATAAACAAACTGATATAACTGATAAACTAAAATGTATCGTAAGGAAGATGGATAGACAGAAGTAAAACACGCAAAGGCTCTACACACACAGTGCTCAATATTTGCAGATTCTCATCAATGTGTTAAAGATATATAGGTAAGAAAGAAATTATCTCTGTAATTAAAAACATTTTGTAATAAATTAGAATCTTTGATGTTACGCAAGTTACAATGATTCCTTTGTTTCTAAGAAGTTATTAGAATATGAGAACAAAATGGTGCAATTATATGGTATTTTCTCCCTCCTTCCAGCATGTCTTCGTGGTATAATTTGGATCTCTGGAATACACACATGGCGCGTATTCCAAAGATCCAGGTTCGAATTCGGGCGTGGGCATTGCTACTTTTTCAAGTTTCCTGCTTAAAAAAAAATGCTAATGACTCCACAGTGGTGCCTGAACTAAAAGGTGGGGAACAATAATTCGTCATCACTAGGATTTCGAGATTGGGTCTCTCCTCTCCAGTCGCCCTTTAAAAGGGGAAGCATGTAAGGTATTTTCTACCTCCTTTCCGTATGCCTTCGTGGTGAAGTTGGAAGCATATTCGACGCGTATTCGAGAGGGCCAGGTTTCGAGACCCAGCGAGGGCATCATTTATTTTTCACGTCATCTGCTTCAAAAAACTTAACGAATCTACATGTTACTATTTTGCTAAGAATAGGCTCGAAATTGCTCAGGAAAGTAATGAATATTACTAAACGCATAAAGATTTAGCTAAAATGCTAGTTTTGGTAATTGGTAAAACAAGTTTAAAGTGAACAATAAAGTATACAAAGACTTGTTTATCTTTGCTTTATTCTATGCTCTTTTACTTGTTTATCTTTGCTTTATTCTTGCTACATTATTCTTTGCTCTTTTATTGCACCTATTTAATGCAAAGTTCAATTTTTCTCTCTGTGACTTACATATTTTTTTAAATCTTATGGACAGGTAAATCCAGAGACAAAATTTTGCATCTAGTAAAAATTAACTTTATTTTCCCATCGGCAGCATTCTTAAAATTCGGATGTTTAACTTCAAGCCAAAAAATTGCAATAAACATTTACAATTCCTTTTATGATCCTTGTTACAATTACAATTTATTTTTACTGAGCTGAATCATAGAATAACAACATTTACATTTGGATTATACTCTCAGTTCTGTTTCGCGAAATATACTATACAAACTAATCGCATGAAGGTTTGTAAAACATTACACCTTTACAGAACTATTATTTTACTCTTAGAACATTTCCCTTCAAATATGATAATTAGCAGTAAAGTTACGAGAAAACTATAAACTTTATTATAGATATTATATTTATGCAATAGTATTTCGAAATAATATATGCAAGGTAAATATTTCGAAAAGCATTATCGTATGCACATGTGAATAAATATTTTAAAAAGATATTTGTGTAATAAAAATGAAACTACCTACACAATTCAGACGGATATAGAATTCTCAAGGGTTATAATTTTTTTTTCGTATAACCGTTAGTCTCCCTATAAAATTCAAAAGTATCTCCAACTGATACATCGAACTAGAGCATGTCTTTAAGCAGTATCTTTTCACTAAAAAAAAATCCTGTACCCCCCAGTATAAATATATATATAATACAGTGGTGGCCGAAATTGTGGACACTTTTGGAAATTTTTATGTTTTTGAACTTTGTATGCTTATAGAAAACGTTACGTTTCACAAAATACAAACTTGTATATATCAATTTATTACTGATTTCAATACAAAACACAAAATTCAATTATTTGCAATACAAAAAAGTTTAACGATAATAGTTATCGATATACATTAGATAGCGATGATTGCAGTGAGTTATGAGTACTTAGTACGGTACCCTTTACTTTTGATTACAGCTTCACATCGACGTTTTATTGAGCTAACAAGAGTTTTAAGCTCTTCTTTCGTTATTACATGATGCCAGGAAACAATTATAGCCTCAATTAGTTCCCTTTTGTTTGATGGGCGCCTCATTCGGACAAGAGTTTTCAAACGGTGCCACAAATTTTCGATAGGATTGAGGTCAGGACTGTTTCCTGGCTATGACAACAGTTTAATGCTCTTTGTACGAAACCACTCTTTCGATATTTTGGCCGTGTGGCAAGGAGCAGAATCCTGCTGAAAAATAAACGAATCATTGTTGGGAAAGAGATCTCTGATGGAAGGTAGAAGTTTGGTTCTAGAATAATATCAATGTATTTTCTGGCATTCAATGACCCATCGATGACATGAAGGTGACTAATACCATCTGCTGATATGCATGACCGAATCATAACACTAACTGGGTTCTTCACAGTTGCTTGAATACAAGCAGGATGTAGCTCTTTTCCTATTCTACGTCTTACATATTTTCGCCCATCACTACCGAATAACGATATCTTAGTTTCATCACTCCATATAAGTGACCACTGATCATCTGTCCAATTAATGTGTCCCTTTGCCCACTGTAGTCTTTTCTTTCGTTGCTGAAAATTAAGATAAGGCTTTTTTCGTGGAATTCTACCTCTCAGTCCAACATCTGCTAATCTTCTTCTGATTGTTCTTGAACTGACAGAAGCACCAGCATCATTCAGATCACTTCTGATGGCCGCTGATGACATTTTTCTATCTTGGAGACATAGTCTTTTTATTCTTCTGTCATCAATAGATGTGGTGCACCTTTTTCGGCCTTTTCCTTCTTTGTTTTTTATTGAATTTGTCTCCTGATATCGTAAACAAAACTTTCGGACTTCAGATGTAGTCACTGAACCACCCACCTGTCTTGCAATTTCAGCATAGGAAAGACCACTTTATCGTAACACAGTAATAATACATCTCTTTCTAGGTGTCCAATCTACTCTTTTATTTGATGTCATTGCTTCTTGACTAAATATTAAAAATTTTTGAAAAAATTCCTACTTGTAATTGCAGTGTATAAGAAACAGGTCCTCCTTCTACAGAACAAAGCAAAATAATGAATTGTTTCAAGTGTAAACATGACGTCAGCTTCTACTGCTGGCAGTTACTAACATTTGATTGGTTCTCAGAACAGGAACAGTGATTGGGCAGGAAGGCTAGACATTACAAATCACTTCATAACTGTGTTTTTTATTTATATTAAAGTACATATAACTTTTTTGTATTGCAAATAACTGAATTTTGTGTTTTGTATTGCATTCAGTAATAAATTCTCTTTAAAATGATATATAAAACTTTGCATTTTGCGAAACGTAACATTTTCTATAAGCATACAAAGTTCAAAAACATAAAAATTTCCAAAAGTGTCCACAAATTTGGCCACCACTGTGCATAACCTTATCCTTTAAGTACTATATCATACTTGTGTAGGAGGAGTTTCATGTCTCCAGGTTGATACTTCATGGTTGATTCCTGGCTAATGTTTCCCAGAGGTGCTTTGTTGAACAATCAAAAGCACAGAATAATTCGCCTAACAAGACATGCTAAAGTCTGTCAGATTCTTTCTTGACTTTTGGATGCACGTAATGGCCTTCGCATTGCGTTTGATATCAGCATTGTGTAAGGTTTACAACTTCTTGTTCCACATGCTTCGAACGCTCCGATTTGTTTGTTTGTAGCACACTTCATAGAGTTTTTCTCTTTTGTTCCACATACACTAGAATAGACCCTATACTGACCAGGCGAATTCTCGCACAGGCGTGAATGAAACTACTGACTCATACGAAGGGTAAACCCTTTATTAAATCAAAATAAATAACAGAAAGGCACGAACTTCGTGAGTTACAAAAACACTGTCAACTCGCGGTGAAAACTAAACTTAGAATATGATGTAAGTTAAACATAAAATAAATAGTGCAAAATAGTACTTAAGTTATGACTAAGAAATGGATTCACAGGAACCTAACAGTTGTGATACTGAAATCTGACAAGGCCAAAACTAGGCTTACTAGCGTAACAGCGAAATAATAATAAAACGTACGCTTTGCTAGCGAAACGCACTCTGAAAAACTCAGATATTCACCCGTTTGAATATGCACTTCACTTAAATTTAAATTTACATCCTGGCGAGATAATGTGAGGGGAAGTTGTAAAGTCCAGAGTAGGTATCAAGCTTAAAATTAATTTGGTATGCGAAGTAAGGAAAACCCTACATCCTTCTTTGAAGTGGGCAAATTTTAATATCGAAGAATTGATTGCATTTTAAATTTTGTTAAAGTTCTTCCAAATATTTTGTAATTATACTTCTTGACATTTTAATTACTTCTAAATATCTGAAAATAGGAAAAGCTTCATTAAGTGTCTATTAGATTAAAGCTTCAATTATTTTTTTCTTTTTTATTAAAAGAAACACAACAAGTTCTCCATGTACCACATAGTATCACATGGGGCTTACAGAAGTAAGTAAGAAACACAATACAAACTAAACAGAAGAGAAAATTGAAATAAAATTAAGGATGATTACACAGTTTTACAATGAATTGACAAAAAGTGTTAAAAGCACTTCTCTCGGAAATAAATTGGTAAAACACTGGAGGCCAGTTAATATTAAAATTTTTCAGTCCCAGTTTCAAGACTTTTCTTTCGCTCTCATATTTAGGACATAGAAGAAGCACATGTTCTACATTCTCCTCGCCGCCGAGGACAGTCACAGACAGACTCAGGACTCAACTTAAATCTGTTCAAATAACTTTTAAAATTCCCATGTCCAGTAAGAAACTGGGTTAATTTATAATTTGTGAAGAAATGATGACACGACAATCTCATTTTAATAGAAGGGAAAAATCTTCTAGTTAAACTCCCTTTATTTGAATTAATGAATTCGTGATTCCACGACTCCACAATGCTTTCATACATGACCTTCTTATAGAAGGAATTAGGGATATTGACAAAAGTGTCAATTTCCCGCTTAGTCGCAGTCTTAGCAAGGAAATCGGCTCGTTCGTTCCCAACAACACCTGTATGACCACGAACAAATGAAAATGAAACCGAAATATTTTTATCCTTTAGATTTTTCAGTTCTTTTTGAATCTCGATAATGATATTATTAGAAGAAGAAATACATTTTAAGATCTCCAAGGATGAAAGGGAATCAGTACAAATGAGATAGTCTGAAACAGCACTGTTTTGTTTAGAGACCCATTTGACGGCGAAGTTTAAGCACAAAAGTTCAGCTATGAAAACGGTACATTCATCTCTGATTCTAAATTGAAAGTGCTCAAATTCAAGACTATTTTTGAAGACAACAAATGCGAGACCAACCTTGCCATCAATTTTGCTGCCATAAGTATAGCAAATTACAGGCGAATCATCTACGATTTTATTGCTAAACTGAATAAAATTAACAGCATTTCTTTCTGAAGGATGAGGGAGATCAGATAGAGGTAATATACAATCATACTGAGAGACAGTAGAAGCAGAAATATTTTCCTTATAAGCAATAGAATGAAGAATGGCAATGTCAATTGGAGGAAAGCCAGAAACTGCATAAACAGACTCATAGCTTACGGAAAGCTTCAATTATGAGATACGATTTACAAAAATGGGGACTTGCAACAGAAGATTTTACACAGCTTCTTCATATTCTATTTATTTTCAGTGTAGTAGACAACATTGATGTTAATAAGTATTTTGTGACAATTTAATATTTAACAATTTCTTCCTTTTAAGATTAAATAAAAGTACATTTTACCTTCGCGTAAGCTATAACACTATTTTATATTTCATGTAAGATAATAAGCCTAAACATTCTACACCAGGCTCGTTTTTCTTTTTGTAAAAAACAGGTTGAAAAGCAGAAGCTAAACAATTCTTACTAATTATAATATAAATTTTAATAAATAAAATTAATTGTAAAAACCACACACAAAGACTATATCATGCAGTTATATTGCTTATCAGTTTAAAAATAAATTGTTATGCTTACGATAACCGAAAAACTCGCATATTCACAGTAGAAAAATTCTCACATCATACATTTCCAATGTAGTGGTCGCACAATAGTAGATATTGACGAAATTGAGTGTTAATTAGCGAATCAAGGTTTCTATATGCTACATCAATCGCTGAAGATGAGTCGCCAATGAGAGTTCAGGATAACAGTTTCATGCTTGATATTTGAAGAAAGAAATAAAATAACTAAAAAAATTTTGTAAACTTTCAGATTTGATATTACACGTCAAATACACGTTTCGAAAGCCGATTCGAGAGCATTTGAGCTAATGACCCTTTGCGCTGGAAACATTTAAAAACAGCATATATTTAGAATTTCCGATAGACAGCCTTGCATGCTGGATATAATTCATTTTCCGTACAGTGTTACCATCGCTCCCTTTGAAATCGTTAAGTTTGTTAATCAAAAATTCATTGGAAAAGACTCTTCTGTAGATTACATAGAAAAGAACGTGACTGCTTCAGAACGTGATTTTTTCTTCATAGAAAAGAACTGCGTCAACCAGACCTGAAAAGAAAGGATGGAAAAGTACAGTTTCAGTAATGATAGGTAATAAGAAATAACAATAAGCTACTTCACATAGAATACAAGTACATGAAACATACGGTTCTGCAAATACACTCAGAGTTATTGAATAGGCCTCTCAAAAGTTTCTTTTTAGGTTTTTAGGGTCTTTTAGATTTTCATTAGATTTATATCACTTGTATGGTAGCAGTCGCTCAGGAGAAAAAATGAGATTTTATCCTCTTGTTTATATATATATATATATAAACAAGAAATATAAATTATAACTGTGGAAAATACCTACTTCTAATTCATGGGTAAGTGCGAATATCGGAATTGCTGCGAAAAGAAAAAAGATAAATTTCAATAGAGTCCGTATTAGTTGAGAAAAATAAATTTAATAATTTATTTTAAGTCAGAAATGTATTACGAAACCCTGTCTTCATTGTAGCCATACATTTCAAAGTGTATTTTTCTTTTAATCCTTCTTTGGTTTAATGATATCCGTTGAAATATCTCTTATACTTCTATTCCAATGAATCAAATCATAAAATATCCAATTTGTGAAGTTCTTTATTAATTCATCAACAATTATTTAGTTTTTTAATTTTCACCATTGTGGAAATGCATATGATGAGAAATAAAGCTATAACATATAATTTCATCAAATTTTTAAACGACTGATATCCTATTTTAATGAACAAAATGTGTAAACTGCAGAATGCCTATTCAGAAACAAAATACTCTTTATGAATATAAGCTTGCTACCAGAATTAAAACCTTATATATAAAATACAACTGATTGATTAAGCTTAATTTGATTTCTGCGATTTAGTAAATTGAAAAATATATATGTACTAATTAATAATTACACCGAATATTGCAGAATTGAAATCTGTATGCAATTTGGGAAAATACGTCTTTATTTTGACTTGTTAATGAGAGAAAAACATTCGGCATTTATCATACTTCAAAATCTGAAACTTAGGAAGCACCTGAAAATATGAAATTATTTTTCGCTTAAAAATTTTAATGTCTAATTGAAAATCATAGAAGTAATTTGTAGTACATAAAATCGTTCTTATGTACTTCTTGTGCGAAGTAAAGGAAGTATTGTAATCGCGAAACATTTCAGGTATCACATTTCAACAGAGGTATGATTTTTGTACCCGAATCCATTTGGACGATTTTTTCGCTATACATCTATACGCATGAAAAGAATAAAGGACTGTTTATTCAAAAACAAATTTTAAAAAGTTATTTTTAAAGTGAATTCAAAAAGGACTATTTTATTTAGATCTGTACGTCCGTACGTATGTATATATCAATGTATATATCAATCGTTTGTATATATCAATGCATGTATGTATGTAAGTACTTATGTATGTACCTATGTATGTATGTACGTACGTATGTATGTATGTCGAAAATTCAGAACCGATTAGCCTATAATGTCGAAATTTTGAATATGGGCTTGCTATAATATCTAATTGTGCACCTCACTTTTTTATTCCAATCGGCAAAACCAAACTTATATATAGTATAAACAGTACGTCTCAAAAGGTCTTTGCCAAACTTAACCTGCTGGTCTGTCATACTTTACAAACAAGGTATACATGGACTGGTGTCCGAGAATGCGAACGGCGACCGCTAAAGGGCAATGTTCGCAGGCTTATGGGAGAGTGGGAAGTGTGATCATTTCAGGCGAGGGCATTGCAAGAGAAAGATGAATCTGTTTACAAACTCAGTTCTTTATGGACATTTTGTGGAGAGTGTGTTTCAGGATCTGATGAATGCCGTTCCAGCAGTTAAACGTCTGATTTCAGCAAGATGGAGCGCCTGAACATTTTAGGAGCACTGTGCGGGAATACCTCGATAGGACATATCCCAATTAGCAAAAGTACTATACGCAACGGTGGGGGAAAAGATCGTGCTCTACGCCACAGCCATCTGGGCCAGTCCTGTGCCTGCTCGCAAGAAACGACAGTAACAATGCTTCAACGCCGATTTGCTCTTGGCTGTGTGGGGCATATCGTACTACTGCGACAAACTCTGCAAAGGGCTAGCGGGACTGATGCCCCTACACATCCAGGCCACTTATTCACGAATTATTCATCTAAGAAAAGACGCCTAATTCGACAATTCTATGTATAGCCCAACGCAATATGAGCATCCGTGTAATACACATCACACACATCCAGCTCTTAAAGGCCTCGGTATACATATCGACATCTCAAGAACACAACGCAGTCCAAGATCAAACACACGGCATACCCGAACAGTGTTCTACACTGATGCGTCGAAATACAATATCGGAGTTGGAAGCGCCTTTCTCCACGTACAGGATGGCAGGGTGGCACAAGAATGGAAAGGGTACTTGAACTCCTACAATAGCGTTTTTCAGGCTGAGGTGGTGGCCATTACGAGCGCCACTCAGTATGTCATTAACAACGACCTAGAAAATCCCCAGCTGTTCACTAATAGCATATCTGCCCTATACGCATTAAGCAATCACAGCTACCCCTCCCCGCTTATAGCTTCAGAGGACTTTGCAAAGCAACCCACAAGTTCACATCGACATGATTTGGGTCAAAGCCCATTACGGTAACGTCGGGAACGATGCGGCAGACACACTTGCGAAGGAGACAGCCAGGAACAGCAATGCCAAAGCAGTTACTCTACCTTGTACCTCCTTCACACCTCAAACAAAATCTGAGTAGGAAAGGAATTCAAATATGCCAGCAAGATTGGGAACAAGAAATGACTGCCCGAAGAACGTTTGAATTCTACTCAGTAGTCCCCACTGAGCGTTTAATGACCATCTCGCCGATCGTATGTTTTATAACGAGGCACGCCCCTTTCCCAAGTTACTACTATCGACATTGGTTGGTATTTTCAACATTCCCAAGTTACTACTATCGACATTAGGTGGTATTTCATTGTTGTTGGTATTTTCAACACAGACAACTGCGTATGCGGGGACGAAGGGGGCCCGGATCATTATTTCTTTCAATGCCCCTTGACGGCGGCGAACTACCATCTGCCACAGCCCGCAAGCAACCTCACGTCCTTTCACAAATTCCTGCCTAAAAACAGAGCGACCATGAACAAAATATGCAAAATTATTCAAACAATAGCGGCTTATGGCCAAGACAATTTCCTGCCATAGAAGCGCAATGTAATGTACACTTATGTTCTTATATATGTCATCCGGACCTATAACAATACCCCAGTATTTGTGCCCTAGTGCTTTAAGTGTCCAATAATTAGCTGCTAATGACAATAATTAGCATCTACATGTTATGAATAAGTGTTGCATTCGGTGTACTATGTTTGACTTTTATGCTACTATATGTATAGTGTAAATATATAAAATGTGTATATTGCATCGATACTGTATCATGACACTGTTTTGTCAAATCCTTATGTTACAAGTAACAGCTGCATTCAGTGTATGATATTTGACTACTATATATATTAACACTTCATCGGGCGAGTTAATCTGACAGATTCAGATGTGTCAAAATCTCCGTTTTTGTCGCATTTAACTTCTCCTCACGACCTTGACCTTATCAGTATCTGTCCATCTGGCCACCCCCTCCTTTGGAATGCAGTAACGACCAGTTCAGTGTAGGAGTATTTCCTGTTTTTAAGCTTATTTGAAAATTTGTATCTGTCAGATACACGCGCCCGATAACATTTGTCTCCTGAAGCTTTATGGAAGTATCGAAATTTCTTATAGAGTTTTGTTTTATTTTTCCCATGATGAGTGCTAAACTCTTTTTAGATTTGAATAATCAAAAAAAACCTTGAACTAGTTCATAATATTCTGTTTAGTGATGGAAATGAAGAATTAAATGCTGAAGAATTTGATGGAAGTGGGGATGAAGAGGTGGATATTTTAGAAACATTTGAAGTGGATTCTGAAAGTGATTATAATGACTCAGAACTTGATTATGATGCTAACAATGGTAATTTTTATGTAGGAAAAGACAAAAGCACTAAATGGACAAAATCGCCCGGAAGAAAAAATGTCAAAATTAGATCGCAGAATATTACCACAAAATTACCTGGAGTAATCGGAAATGCGAAAGGTATAAAAATTATATGCGACTCTTGGACTTGTTTTTTTTCTTATAAAATATTGGAAATAACTGTGAAATACACTAACAAATATATTTCTACAATTTCTGATCTGTCTAGTAGAGAAATTTAAGTTGGAGGGATGATAACCAACAATTATCATCCCTCCAAACATCAATGAATTGGAACATATCATCAAAAGACTAAATAACAAGAAAGCACCAGGTCCCGATGGAATCGACAACATCATCTTAAAACTTATTTTTTATAATAATCAACAAATTATTATATCATTCATTAACGCCTGCCAGTATAACTTAACATTTCCTAATATATTAAAAAAATGCAGAAGTTGTTTTGCTCCTCAAGAAAAATGAACCAGCCACAAACCTATAGAATCTTATAGACCAATATGCTTTCTTCCCACGTTGGGTAAACTCCTTGAAAAACTAATCCTTTCAAGACTTTTATATCATCTAAATAAAAATAAAATCATGCATGAAAATCAGTATGGATTTACACCAAATAAATGGATAGATCACGCTTTTCAAAAAATGCAAGAAGTCTTAAAGATGAATGAATCAAAGAATCTTCATTCAATGATAATTTCGATAGATATTCAAGCAGCCTTCGATTCTATCCGCTGGAAAGACATCATAACAATTCTAGAAATAATATCATGCCCTCAGGATATCCTTCATATTATCAAAGACTACCTATGCAATAGAACTCTACAATATTCTTCAGATTCCGGTGTAATAAATTATAAATTAACAAAAGGTTGTCCTCAAGGATCTTGCTAAAGCCCTACGTTTTGGAATCTTATAGCAAACGAAGTTTTAAAACTATATGACAATATTAGCCATACCCATATCCAAGCATATGCAGATGATTTTCTTCTCATTGTGAACGCAAGTAGCCGGAAATCAATAGAAATTAACTCCAGTTTTTCTTTAAATATCTTCCGCAATTGGATAGATAAATTTCTACTACAAAATGTAAAGCACTATATATTCTTAAAAGAGGCACCTCCATAAAAAAACCTAAGAAAGACCATAATAAAAATTTCTCAAGAAAAAATCAAAATTGACAAGAGCATCACATATCTGGGAATAGTATTAGATACTCGGCAATCCTGGCATTCCCATATTCAATATCTCAAAAACAAAACTTTAATCCTTTACAATTCTCTTCGATTGTACAGCAAGCACTTGGGGTATATGCTCAAAATTAGAAAAAATATGGTACATAACAGTTATTGAAAAAATACTACTATATCGAGCTTCCAAACTTGAATTCCCAGGCTCAAAAACATTTACTCTCAATACAAAGACTTTCCTCCTCTCTCTAGCAAAAGCATATAGAACTACTCCAACTAGTGCGCTACAAATAATAACCGGCATCCCTCCAGTAACTTTATCTCTAATAAAAGAAGCAAATAAAGTAATAATATCAAAACTAATCATTCAAAGCATAATGAATAATAATGTATTTCAACCCACAGATTTTGAATATCTTAAACACAACTTAGAGCTACATCCTACATATTTTTACACAAAATCCCTATTGGGAACCTTTGAACTCAATACGTATGAAATCACCATATACACTGATGGTTCGAAATCTGAAGCAGGCGTCGGTAGTGCACATTGCGCATTCCGAAAATATTCAAATATTAAAAACTGGAATATTCCTTTAAATAATAACAACTCTGTTTTTCAAGCAGAATTTTTTGCAATCAAAGAAGCCATATGCTTTGCAAAAGAACTTTCTTTACCATCCTTAATTCTCTCTGATAGTGCATCTGGTATTCAAGCCATAATTGGACACAGTCGATCGCCTATTGTACAAGAAATTCATTTTCTACTTTCTAAATTTCAAAACAATAATAGACCACATTTCAAATGGATTAAAGCACACATCGGTAATAGGGGTAACGAGTTCGCAGACGAACTAGCAAAAGAGGCTGCAAACAATTCTTCCCTTCCAAATTACTCAATTTCATATCCAATATCATTACTAAAAACAAAATTAGAAACAGAATTAATGCACTTATGGCAGCAAATCTGGACTGAAGCAACTACGGGCAGCAGAACTTTTACTTTCATATCAAAACCTTCCAGATCATTAATATTTACCAACCGTTCAATTACATTTTTCCTAACATGATCCATTTCCAGAATACCTTCATAGATTCGGACTTCACCATACAAATCTCTGTACCTGTGGGAATGAAGACACAATAGATCATTATCTCTTTCACTGCAACCTTACTAAAGATTATCACCTTAAAGCATACAATTTAACTTCTGCGCAGTTATGGTTTCAGCAGTTATTAAAAAGTAATATTCTAAGAAATCATCTTCATAATATGATAAATTATATCTCCGCAAACATCAATAATCTTAAAGGAACTTGAATTCATATTATTCTTTGTTCGTTTACTTTACTTAAAACGCTATCTCCTGAATATATTAATAAAGTCTTAACTCAAGATTATTAGTCAAGACTTTTACTCAAGAATGACTCTCTATCAAGAATTTCCACGAACTTTTCATTCAAGTCATCCTACTTCATTCAAATACTATTTCTTATCAACTTTTATTCAATTACTGCTCTTCATTTTCCATAATAAAAAATATACTCTTATCCTTTACTCTTTCCAAATCTTACATTCTCAGTCCCTACTATTCTCGTATAATGTTCATTTTCAAAATTTGTAATGATCTTCTTAAGTATTTACTTACGTATTTATGTTTCATTTACTTACATATTTTTTAGGTATTATGTATTTATATATCTAATTTTTTAAATTTTTATTATATAATTCTCAAAATTCTAATACTTTATTGACTTCATATATAACAAGACTGTATTATCTTATTCCAAATTTTTAACTTTTATTTATTGTATTATTTATATATTTATTTCTTGATATTTAATTTTATTAAGTAATTATCAAAATTCTAAAATTTTATTGTATTTTATATAACAAAACAGTTGGTAGAGGATTTCATCAGTTGAACGTAAAAGCTGAATGTCTTAAAGGCGGTGCAGCTGCTCATCTGATGGTAAATAAATAAATAAATGAGTCTGAAGCGATTTAAATTTCTTCTAAGTTGCTGTAGATTTGATGATAAAGAGACAAGGAACGAGAGAAGGAAAACAGATAAATTAGCACCTATCAGAGAAATTTTTGAGAAATTTGTGGTAAAATGTAAGTGTAATTATTGCGTGGGACAAAATGTTACAATAGATGAGAAATTAGAAGGTTTTAGAGGAAGATGTCCTTTTCGCCAGTACATTCCACCAAAACCAAATAAATATGGCATTAAAATTTTTGCAGCAGTTGATGTTAAAACGCTTTGTACATTGAATTTAGAAATATATGCCAGAAAATAGCCCCGAAGGTCCATTTAGTGTCAGTAATTCCCCACTAGATGTTGTTCTGCGATTATCGGAACCAATTTTCAACAGCGGTCGCAATATCACCGCAGATAATTGGTCTCTATCGATGTTGTAAAAGCCCTAAAAGATAAAAAACTTTCTTACGTTGGAACAATAAGAAAGAATAAAAAAGAAATACTCCCTGTTTTGTGAAATCTAAAGGAAAAGAAGTACATTCAAGCTTATTTGGTTTTTCTAAAAACTGCACTTTAGTTTCATACGTACCGAAAAAAGACAAAAATGCTTTGCTTGTGTAAAGTATGCACTTTGATGATGCTATATATGCAGACACTGGAGATGGAAAAAAGGCAGATATAATCACATTTTATAATGATACAAAATGCGGTGTTGATGCTCTGGATAAGATGTGTGGAACTTAAATTGCGCTCGCAATACAAGAAGATGGCCGATGATAGTATTTTATTCGATGTTTCAGCTATAAATAGACTAGTTGCATTTTTGGGAAATCAGAATACTGATCAGAACAGGAGAGAGTATTTGAAAATACTGGTGAATGAATTAGTCAATGAAGAAGTTGCTAGGCACATGACTAAACCCAATTTATCGAAGGATTTGCAAATGAAACTTCAAACCTACAGACCAACTGCTGAAGAAGGAAAAACGCAAAGGTACCCAGTAACCAAAATAAACGCAAAAGGTGCTCTACATGTCAAAACAAATAAGAAAAGTAGATTGACCCAATATTCCTGCATAAAATGTGCTGAATATTTTTGTTAGGAACATGCAGTAATGATGTGTCAAAAATATTCGAATGAAAACCAAACTTAAATTTAGAATCGAAATAAAGTATAACTAATTTATTTTGTCATTGTGTACTTTTATGCGATATTAATTATTTGTGAACAACTGCCATATTTAAAATTTTTTTTCAACTGTATTAACATGTTTCATTGTGTGTATTTTTAAACGGCATTTTAACCTGTGTAATAGTGCTTGTAAATAATAAGTAAAAATATTAAAAAAGAAAAAAAAGAAAGAAAGGTCTGGGTGTAAAAGCCTGGACCTAAAAAGAATAAAAATAGAAAATTTAAAGTAACACAGATCACCAGAAAACATGTAAAATGGAGATGTATCTGAGAGATACAGTGCGCCAGATGCCGCAAATTTCGAGACGCGCCCGACGGAGTGTGAACATCTGTATAATGTCCAACCAGTTAAGCTAATATTAGTAAATTCCCCCATTGTATTGTACAGATTTTATAATCAAGTATCTTATTGTACTACTGCAAAATCTTGTAATCATGACACGGTTTTGCACTGCTATTTAATCTATTAAACTAATTTATATTATATATATATATATAATATATAATATGAAATGTTGTATGATCTTAAATCCAGTTAGTGCGAAAACAAATTATTACTACTTGCGCAATTGCTGCAAAGTTAGTTAATAATAATTTATTTCCTAAACAGTATTGATTAATTGATTATATTATCTCCTAAGTTAAATTAAATTAGAATTATTTTAAAAGAGTGAATTCAAACTGGTAAGTTATATTTTGAAAGATGTTTTGAAGTAATTTGAAAGCAAAATGTTAATAATGGGGTTAATAATGTTAATAATGTTAATAACGGGGACTGGAGTTAAATCATCATGAAGAATAAAAATTCAATTGTAAAAGGAAAAATTAAAAACAGGTAATAATTGTCATTGATCAAAAATTAGTTGACTTTTCAAGGGGAACAAACCAACTCCCGTTCAATGAACAATAATTCAAAAAAAAAAAAAAAAAAAAAAACGTAAATACGAAAGTGTTTCGTCTTTACTCGAGTTATAAGTTAAAGCCAAACCGGCAATTCTAGTCAGGCCAAATATTTCCGCGAATAGAAGGGATTATGAACCAATGCTGATACTCAAAGAACTTATTCTTATGAAGCATTTTGATCAATTCAATTTGGTGTAAAAAGCAATTACTATAGTAGGAGATAATATAATCAATTAATCAATACTGTTTAGGAAATAAATTATAATATATAATATATATAATATATATATATATATATATATATATATAACTCTCTTGCTATTGCACTACAACTATTCCATAGTTTTGACCTGTACTTCGTCATCTCTTTGTCCCTTATTTCTTATAAATAACATATATGAGATGACGCTGCAAACACAACAATGTTTGCATGCTTGTAAGCATGCGCATTTTGTCAGCGTTTTGTATTTGCGTTTTAATGCGTATATGTATTTGCGCACTTGCTCATGTGTATTTGCACATCTGCGTTTGTATCGTGTAACTATGTTAGTCTCGTGTATTTATAAATGTACTTGTCAGCGTATCTGTAAATATTGTGTATTTATGTATTTGGGCCAGCATATGTAAGAATTGTACTGCAAGCACCTGTATCGGTATACTGCAAGAATGATACTATTTTGATGTCTCAATATCACCAGCATTTCAATAATAGCATATTTTAATATTAGAATTATATATATCAACCAACATGCATGGCTATTGTCCTCCTGTTCTCAGTGACAGCAGTTTCGTAAATACGTGCACCTGTCGGCACTTGTGGCTTTGCTTTATAAAGAGTATGTGCATATGCATATTTGTATATGTGCAGCTGCGTATTTGCGTTTGTAATGCGAATCTGTTTTTGTAAGTATCATGCACCTGTTAGTGCTAGTGACAGCGCATTTGTAAATACCTTGTATTTGCGTATTTTCGATTGTATTGCGTATTTGCTTCTGTAGAACTGTGTACCTGTAGATATTAATATCAGCGTATCTGTAAAAATCATGCATTTACTCCAGTATTGGTATCTGTAAGTACTGTATCGCAAGCACTTGTATCGGTGTATTACAAGAATAATCAACAACACCAGCATTTCTATAATAGCATAACATTATTTACATAATAGGAATTTATATTTTGATTTATATATGAACATGCATAGCTACTGTCCTCCTATTTCCGATTTCTGTACAATAATATGTTCTATGTAACTGTAAATACAACAGTTTCAGCGTTTTTGTAAGCATATGAATATGTCAGCATCTGTGTATCTGCTTTTAATGTATCTGTATTAGCGTATTTGCATATGTGTAATTGCGTACTTGCTTTTGTATTGCGAATCTGCTTCTTCATTTTTTTTTCAATTCTTTTCGATTGTATTAGTGCCAGCGTATTTATAAATATCATTATACTTGTGTGTTAGCCAGTGTATTACATATTTGCTTTTGTAGGAATTGTGTACTTGTAGATATTAGCATCAGCGTATCTGTAAATATCGTGTATCTGGTCCAGCCTTGTGCATTTGTAAGTACCGCATCGGTGTATTGTAAGAATTTCATTTTTTCTAACATATTCTACATATTAGCATTTTTATTTACGTCTGCTAGTAAATCGCGTGTATATATATCACTCTCATCACATCTCCTCTCTCCTCTATTCTTACTGTCATCTTTTCTCCTCCCTTCTCTCTCTGTAACTCTCCTATGTTTATTTATATTTATATGGCTTTACGTATAATCACAGCATTATGTTATTCTATCACCTACGTAAAGCTGAAACCGCTCCAATATGACACTGTAACCTTTATATTTTAAATCATAATAAACTCCCGGGGAAGCCTTCTATGGCTCCAAGGAATTGCTGCTTCTAAAGAGGGGAGGACGCGGGACACATGCCTGATTACCTATGTTAGACAACAGGCGTCCCCGTCCTCCGTCACCTGCATCTGCCAGCATATATAACTCAAATGAAATAATCTGAGAATAATGACAGAGTCTTTAAAGTGTTAGATGATTATATATTCCATTCTTTGAGCCAGTGAGGAAAAAATCTGTCATGATTAGCAAATTAACAAAGCTAGTTTACTATTACAATTCTGCATTTTAAAATAAGACACTTTTAAAATTCCGAAGTTGCAAGTGACAGAAAATAATGTAATCTTATTTCCAATTTTTAAGAACGTTGTAGGGACATTAGGTATATTTTTGAAAGCAGGAGAATTGAAAATTAGCAACGCCTTCACAGGGAATCGAACCGCGGACCTCTGGAATACGCACCCAGCATGCAGACTACTACATCACGAAGGTATGCTAGGAAGGTGGGAGAAATATCTTATATACTTTCCCTTTTTAAATGGCGACTGGTGTTTTTAGGGACCCAATCGTCAAATTCTGGGTGTGAAGATTCATCATCCACCACCCTTTTAGTTCGAGCGACACTGTAAAGACTTTAGGTATATTTTTTGAAGCAGAAGAATTGAAAAATTAGCAACGCCTTATCCGGGAATCGAACCGTGGACCTCTGGAATACGCTTCCAGCTTGCAGACCACTACACCACGAAGGCATGCTAGGAAGGTGGGAGAAATGCCTTATAACGTTATAATTTGAGGTTAGTATTTGCTGCGCTAAGAAAATGAGTTCTCATGCTAAAATCAAATGACTGAAAATAATAATTATAGTTTTTACTTCCTTGTACGAAGTAAAGAAGTATTGTAATTGCGAAAAATTTCGGGTACCATACTTCAACAAAAATATCCATTTCGGCAGCTCTCGAATCCATTTGAATGATGTTGTGACCAAAAATGAAATATGTGATGCTATGTGTTATTGGATTATCTTGTCACAAGGTGAGTATTTTTTTGCAGAATTGAATGATGTTAAATGTAAAAAAACCATTGTCTCATAATTCCAAATTGTTTGGGTTAAATCCAGTAATGGATGGAAAAGTTAGAAGCAGATTAGTAAAATCATCATTAGATGTCGATGAAATTCAGCCTATAATATTACCAAATAATTATTTTTCTCGTTTAATCATTTTAAAGTGTCATGAAAAGGTATTTCATAGTGATGTAAATGAAACTTTAGTGCAAGTAAGAGGGAAATTTTGGATTTTAAAAGCTAGACGTTTTGTAAAATCTGTGTTACATGATTGTAGATTTCGAAAAAAATATAATGCTAAAGCTGAACACGAGATATCGGCTCCTCTTCTAGCTGCCCGAGTGGAGAAAGCTCAACCGTTTGAGGTAAGTGTCATAGATTTCCCTGGCCCTTTGTATCTATAAGATGGTACAAAAGTGTATATCTCTTTGTTTACCTGTGCAGTGACTCGAGTCCATTTAGAATTGTTATCAAATTTAAGTGCAGAGTGTTTCATTCAAGCCTTACGTAGATTTTTTTTGCACGTAGGGTTATTTGTAGAGTTATTTATTATGATAATGCTAAAACCTTTAAAACTGTTGATCATGAATTAAAATATTTGTATAAATTGTGTAACGATGAAAAGGTACTAAATTTCCTTGGGAAAAAGGGGTTTGAATGGAAATTTATTGTAGAAGGTGCTTCTCGGTGGGGCGGATTCTGGAAACGTTTGGTAAGATCTGTAAAAACTTGTTTAAAACATATCTTAGGTAAAGCTTCTTTATATTATCAAGAACTGTATACAGTTTTATTTGAAGCTGAAGCTGTTATTCATTCTAGACCTATAACATATGTATACAATGAACCAAATGAACCTGATTCTCTTTCACCCTCTCATTTTATAACTGGATCTAGATTAACTGTTTTACCTTCACCTGAATCTAAACTAGAATCTACAAGATCTCAGTTGTTTAAAAGATGGAAGCATAGGCAACTATTATTAGAGCATTTTTGGAAAAGGTTTTATAAAGAATATTTGTTAGAATTAAGATCAGTCATGTTTTCAAATACTCCAAAGAATTCTCCCGTGATTAAAAGTAATGATGTTGTACTTGTACGAGAAGATAATGTGAAACGCTGTAACTGGAAATTAGGTAGGATTAAGAAATTATTCCACGAAAGATATGGTAGAATTAGATCTTGTGAGATTCAGTTGGATATGGGTGTTGTTGGAAGACCAATTGAAAGACTTTATAATCTTGAAGTTCAGTAGGGGGGAGTGTTAAGTTTATGACTATGTATCCTTATATCGCCAGTAGATGGCAGTAGTGTTTGTTTGTAAAAAGAAACTGTGATGTCATAATTATGTATCAGTTCGTCTTTGGTGTTCGTCGACAAACGTTGCGTGGAATAACGCTCTCTGTTTATTACTTTACATTCGATCCAGTCTGATTATTAGAGACATACATGTATTTTGTTTAGATGTTTTCGCGTGATATCTGAAAATGATTCAGAAGAGGTTTTTTTCTTGACCTATCTATGCATTTTTCTGAACTCAAAAATTGATAGCCGTAGAGCTTTCAAATTTTATGTTTGTGACTGCTATAACATGTAAGTGTGCATCTCCCTTTTTCGTTGCAATCGGTCGCATCAAACATATGTGTATATATAAATCCAACCAAACCAGATCCACAAAGATATGGAAGAAATGAAGTTCAAAGTGAATAACATCAAAGCGAAAAGGATTTAAATGAGGTTTGATTTAACTTCCCTTGATAACGTTGAATCAGATTTTGATTGCATTCCTCTGGCTATATTTTTTTCTGATTTTGTATTTCCCTTCTCTATATTTCGACCGATTTCATGACTGTTTGTTGATTTTTCCATATTTATCGGGGATTTGGGATTTTCTTGATTTTGAATTTCATTTCCTTCATATTTTTTTGGGTTTGGTTCCAAATGTGTTACTTTTTATTATTAATTGATTAATTTTCAGCAGCATTAGCGAGGAAATTGTATTGGAATAATTTGTCTTAAAATAAAAATTATGATACTTAAATGTAGATATATATATTCGCACTCTCTTACCCTGTTCGATGAGCTGAGTTTTGTATTCTTGTCTTGTATGTTAATAAGCCGTGCATTTTTTGCTTTAAAGGGGATTGAAATATGTTGTTCTTATATTATGGTTAAGGTTATGCCTTTAGTTTATCTACATGCAATAGCTGTAGAATTAGCAACAATTTAAAGTTTAAGTATCGAGCTAAGTCTAACGGAGCCGCCGTTTATTTACATTTGAAACTTTTAGTAGAATAGTAAATTAAGTCAATAGGTACTCCAACTTCAGAGTCTTTCTCCCCAGTGAAATCAGAAGTTAACTTACATTTTTTACCGAAGATTTTGTCTTACTGTCGGTTGCTTAAATTTGTTTGGGTGTAGAAATTCTAATTTTAATTCTAAAAGAAAATGTTTTTCAACTGTATTTGGTGTTTCAGGTTTTTCGGTATTTGTCAATTTTTTAATGAAGATGCTTTAAGTTTTTATGTAATTTTGCCTTACCACGAAGTGAGAACTGTGTTAATTAAATGAAAAATATATCTCGAACGAAAATCGAGAAAATACATTTGAATGAAGTGGTGGAAAACTTTTTATATAATTTAATGGGCCGTACAAGGAAATCAAACGATGTCCACATCAGATATTTTCAAAAAGGTACAATATTAAATGTGTTGCAAAATATCAGTACTCTACTAATTGAATTTGTATACTTTTTGTATCCAGCGGTGAAGTATTCCTAGCAATCAAGCATTTCTAGTCTCTTGTATACCATATTTATGCAATGCGAACACAGTGTTTTGAAATTAATAATATAGTATGTGACTAAGTTGTTATCGAATTAAGTCAGTTCAGTATTAGAATGTGTTATGAATATTTAATTAATTAACTATGTCCTATGATGTTTGACAGCTCCTCCAGACATGAAGCAGTCCTGACGTTGATCAAGGCACTTTAATAATCATTAATGCTACATTTTACATAAAGAGGAATTTGTTAATAAACTTATTCTGTAAATTCAATTTCAGCTAAAATATTAAGCAAAAATTAACTGAAATATCCAGTATTCAAGACATCGGCATTCATGTTAAAACTTCAATGCAGAACTCGAATAATTCACGAATTTCCTTCTTGTGTTGATAGGCAATTGTTTAGTTGATATCTCATTCAGCCAGTATAGTGTTTGCACTAATTAAACTGCATTATATTCCTCGAATTATGATGGATTATGGAAGACTTCTGGAATTTAAATAAATTATTTATGAATATTGTCTCAGTTTTAATGAAGTGTCCCAAGATGACAACTATATAATTAAGTCTTGATTCATTCGTTTTAGAGAGAAACCTTCCATTGCTAATCATGGAATAAGGTATAAATGTTAATTATTTAATGCACAGATTCCACTTTTTTAATGCGTACGAAGGCGACCACGGCAGCCAAAGTTCAGGCTGTACCTCTATATGTGTATATATGTAGATCATGCTAGTAAATTTTAAGCATTTTGGACACAACAATAGTTACGACAACTTCATATGTTTAAACTTTTAAAAGCGTTCAAAGAAAAATCTTAATTTTTAATTAATCATATCTTGCATTTCTTGGTTGTCTGCAGTGTGTTGTAAACTTATGTAAATTGGAAGAGCATTTTATTACCAGTACTTACCGCTGTCTCGTAAATTGCTAAATATTTCACTCTTGTTTCCAAATGCAATTCACTTCTGTGTCAACGCAATTTTGTTCGCTAATGATCACACTTCCAAAGCAGGAACATTGACATTAGAGTTAAGAAGGGAGAGCACTATTAGCAGCAACTTTATAATAGCCCAAGCTACAAAATCTAGAGAAAACTGAGGTGATGAGTTTTTTGGAGAGAGTGTGAATATGAATTTTAACCCTAGAATTGACTTTTGAAATATTTAAAGTGAAAAGAATTATATTATATTTAAAATTCAGGTTTCTTTACAAACTTCATTAATATTTTAAGCTATGTTAAGCTGAAGTTTTCATTTCATGTTGGCGCGAATGAAAGAACACTCTTATATTATTAAGTTAATCATGCTTTAATTTTTAATGATGACCGTGGAGTTTGCGTAGGTGATACTTCATATTTCCTGTGGAGATGTTAAAGTTTCGTACAAAGTGTACCAAAATGATGGCGAGAAATCTTTTGAATTATTTATTCATCGTAGATTCATAACTCCAACTTCAGAAATTAATAAGAAACTTTCCGAAGGAATATGTCTAAAGGTAACTTAACCCTAAATTTCAAATTATCATTTGAAGGAATGCTAAAATCTGAAATATTTGTCTAATAGTTCCTTTTATCATTTTGAAGTTTCGCAAAGAAGGGCTTTAATTCATGTAATTTTAATATTTTCTATATTACTGAAATAATTGTTCCATATAATTAGTGTGATAAGGACAAGTTTAATTTTTGGAAAGTTTTATAGAAGGTATAAGTAAATATCGAACCACATGATTAAACTGTCGTAGATTGTGATAGGTCGTATTTGACTCGTTTCTTAAACTAAAAGAAGGCTATTCGACCACCATTTCAAGCTATATTTATATTTAAATTATTTTTCAAACATTCTTTACATCATAGGTACATATTCGGTAGCATTTTAAAGATTTAAGTAGAAGCAGAAATAAAGTAACTGTTTTTAAAGCATTCAAACACAAAGTGGTGATTAACAATAAATCTGATTTAAAAATAAAGGGTTTTTTCTTGAGGTTTTGATAGACGATAATTTGAGATTTTGATAGACTTAATGATTTACGTGAAAAGGTTTTAAAAAATTAAAATTTTTATATATCCCTAACGCTATGTATCTTGAATAGAGAAAAATTTTCATGTTAGATCATCCCTTCAATGATCAGCATAATTTACTTTCCATGACATTCAGTTTTTATAGCAAACTTTTGTTTTCTCAGTGTCGTCGCTAACTAATAAAAGCCATCTGATCTTATTGATTTCGAACAGCATATTTATTAAACTACTTACTAAACGTTCTCAGACTTTCTAAACAAGTTTAATGAGAGGTCTATTGAAATTCCTTAAATGCACAACAGAAAACGTGCACATGAATTACACTGTATACATCTAGAAGAAAGATAACATAGTAATTATATAAATAGCAAAATAATGATTTTAAGAGTTAATTTGAATACGTATATTTCACACAATAAGTATTTTTAAAAATAGTTATCTAAGATCTTATTTATAATGAATCTCTCATCTAAGATTTTGCAAATATTTTAGACTGTTTTACAGTTTAATAGAAGACGTAGTGTCTGATATTCCCCTCCTTTATCTTGTTTAAGAGAAAAATGCTAGTCGCTCCTTGTGGCGATTGATTGCCGAAGGGAATGAATGATTCATATAGACCACCAAGATACTAAAGGTCGGTAGACAGGTAATGGTACGATACGGTAGCCGTGCAGTTACGAACGTTATACTATAGTTGTACTGTACAGAAGTGCACCTTGGTCCTTTAAAGACCTTTATATTAATTGCAAAAAAGTTTATAAATATTAATTCTGTATGTCTACATCTTTTACTTGAAAAATAAATTTAATATCTATGAAAAAGTTTTAAAGTTAGTCCTTCCTTTTTAGAGAAAAGGTATATTCAAAAAACAACAGAGGCTATATTGGCGTCAGGAATGGGTAATCAACAAGAAGGAAGATGAGAGGCCAATTACAATTATTATGCGACCAATTCATGTGTATTTTTACAAGAAAATAAGAAAAAAAAATCGCGATAAAAGAAATCAGAAAAGAAGATTTAATATTTGTCTTAGAAGAATTAGGGTAGACTTTCCCTCCTAACTAGACAGTAAAGGATGTAAGAAGTCTTATATTATAAAGTTAAAAATATGAGAATGATCCAGATTTTGTAGATTCTCACATAGGTTTAAACACAAAGATAGACTTTTAGAATTAGGAAATTAAGCTTATAACATGAGAATGAGCCATAATTGACTCATATAGTACAAGGAGATCAAGCAGGAATTCCTATTCGGAAAAAACGATATTAGTAGAAGAAATAAAAAAAGCGTTTACGTATTAACAGTTCCCATATTACAAGGATCAGATGCTTGGAATTTATTCATTTCCTCGCTAGAAAAAAGTTTCCGAAATTAAGAACATTAAAAAAAATATATCTGTGTTTTACTTTAAAAGAAAAATAGGGCATTGTGTCTTTAAAATAGGGCAACTAAGTTTCCGGTCAAGAGTTTCAAATTACCAGCTTAGATCGTGTAGAACATCAAGGTACCAAAGGTTGATGCCATATAGCCAAAATATATTCATATACAAAACGGAACACCACATAGCTCTAAGGGGAAGCTTTTTAAGCCAGGAAGCAACTAAGCAAAAGGGAAGCGACATTTAGCGCGAAACTGCGACGACAGGATTAAAAAACAACAAAAAAAAAAAATGAATTCGACAAACTCACAAAGCAGCAATGATGTTGTTATATCTACTGTGCATTCTCGCAGCATTGGAGGACATAGTAAGAATACTGAAGCCTCGAAAATCATTCAGTCGTTAAAATTTATTACTGCTAATGTGAATGGTAAAGGAGTCCAATGTATTGAAGATAGCAGAACTCAGATTATTATATGCTAAAACCAGAAAATGTAAATGGCGATTACGGATCATTGCTTACAGGAAACAACAGAAAAAAATTTTAGACCACTCCTGCTATTGAAAGCAAGTGTGGCATGTTTTATTTGTTCGTTTGTCAGTAAGTGGGTTTGAATCCCCGCTTCGACACACTCGATTATATCTCTCCGTATTCGGTGGGAGAAGCAATGGTGATAAGTTACTTTGAGGTGGGCTTTAGTGACCATAGGGCTAAGGAAAGATGAGGCAAGTGAGGAAAGCCTGTCGTCTAAAGGGGCTTCAAAGAATGGCTGTTATGGGCTAATATATGAATGTGAAAGTGGCAGAGCGGCTAAAGGAAGGAAAGAGAGCATATGCTAAAGTGAATGTCTGGAGAGCCATTGGCTAAGATGGAAGGGGGAGGGTCTGAAAGAATTTATCTAGTTGTTAAGGCAAAAGTATAACCACGAACTGCGATTTCTGTCGTCTGACTGCAAGATTTGCTAGGCCAGCAAATCGTTTTGTTCGGGTGACAAGTAATCTTTATTTAAATTAATACAAAATTGCAAGGAATATAGGAAAATAAAGACAATAAATAAAACGATAGTAAAAATGATACTAAAAGTAAGAAGTTATATACAGATGTGCAGTACGCTGGGATATATGCCTTGACTGACATTTACAATGACCCTGCTTTAATGAGCACGTGATCTTGTACATAACATTTAGACGAGACGTTGAGCTTACATGTTAATTATTGAAGTCTGCTTCGTTGTTTGCTATTTGTGCCATGATCGATTTCATGCCCTTGATAAGAACTTTGTAAGAATTATTTTAATTTTATTAAAATTTAAATTTTACGTTAAAGTTCCTTTCCTGTCAAATTCTTGACTTCAACTTACTACTTCCGGGCAGAACGCAGTTTTGGAATCATTCTGAATACTTAATGAGGAGGAGATGTATTTAAACTGCGAAGTCTACTTGCAGAGTTAGAGAGAAACAGAGTTTCTGATTTGTGCGCGTCTGCCTTTTGGCTACTCTCTCTCTCAAAGCTGTTATGCTCGGCCGTACTCAGGCCCTTGATAAGCTTCTTAGTCAAATAGAGTTAAGGGGCCAACTCGATTAGAATCTTGATAGCTTCGGCTATATCTTTTTAGTTAATCTTAGTTTTAGTTAAAATTTTAGCCTCTTAAGTTCAAGTCCAAGTGTCGGCTTTTATTGTACACTCCAAGACTGACTTTTGTTAAATCTTATTGAAATAATAAAGGTTTAGTTACCCTTCCTTCTAGTTGTTTCTTGTTACACGAACTTAAGCGATTATTTGCTAACTAGTTCTTAAGATTCGTCACTTTCTACAGTAACTGAGGAATACACTAATGAGAATCTTAAAACTTTATTGGAAGCCATAATCTTTGGTAATGGGAGGTGAGATGGAAAGAGGAATTGTCTTTCTTGTGCTGTGGTGGTAGTAAAAGTGAAATTAATTAATACTTTTATGTTTGTATATAGAGGGAGATGTAGTACATTGAGAACACTCAGAGAAATTTGCCGCAGTCGGGACAGATAATCAAAAGATTCTGTATTAATACCGATGAATATACTGAAAATGATGAAGAAGGAACACGGAAAGTTCTTTAGTCTGATAGAATTTTAAAAATTCAAAGGAAACAGATAACGGCATAGGAAAGAGCGTAGACTCAAGGAAGACGGTAAAAAGTATACAGAAGATTGAAGATTTAAGTCATTTCCACAGTTTAGATTTAGAGTAGACACCTTCGATAGAAAATCAAACGAACGTGCTTATATCAGTTAATATTACAGTTAAAAGCGATGAAATTAACGAATCAGCGTCATGCAGAGAAATTGGATAGGGAAAAATTAAAAGATGAGCGCAGAGAATGAGATGATTTAAAGCTGTGAGGTCAAATTTAAGGAAAGAAAAAAAATCTTTTAACTGATGGCTTGATTTGTCACAACGCACAGGAAAAAAGTTATTTGAGTTGGTATTAACTGCGAAACTCACCAGAAAGCTCTTCAACTAACATACGAATCAATTATCGGTGCGCACTTAGGAATTGAGAAAAACCAAAGAACAGATTCGGTATAACTTTTACTGGCCTTTTGTGTTTAAGGATATCGCAGAATACTATAAATCTTGTGATAACTGTCAGCTGAGGAGTCTTGAGAAAAATAAACGAGTCAGTACCTATAATTTCAGTATGTAGGCCAGAATTGCCAGAAGACCAGAGTAGAGAACTCTCTTTTATTCGCAAACCCATCTCTCTCAATATTATTCCAGAGTTATGCTATGTGGATTATTCTGCTGCGGTTTTTCAGCGTTCAATGAACAGAGCTTTCGCAAAGTGTATATATTTATGGTATAGAAGTATTTTCAAACAATTGGCTGACTGATTATAGTATATGCCATTACTATATGACGCTTTGTGGATTTATACTGAGCAAGTGACGACCTTATATTGAACAAAGTGAATATTTAATATCATTACATCATCACATATATTTCATTACTATTGTTATACTCAGCTAACATGATTATTTTATTTCATTGGTTACATGAGTTTAATGGAGACAAGATTTCTTGCCGGTACTTGTTATTCTAAGCATTGAATGTTTCAACTGCTTTTTGATATTTTACGCTTTGATAATTTTACGTATTTTATGCTAATATACGTTAGATTGTTATAATACATTATTTACTATGTCTGGTATTTCTTAGGACACATTTTTTTCATGTATTTGTATTAGATTAGATTAATATTAATTACGGTAGTGATTAAGATGAAAGGTTCTATTGTGTAATAATTGAAGTGACATTTGTATGAAAATAATGTTAGAAGTAGTTCAGTGTTTCACACTATCAGATATGTGGTCATGGATTTGCACCCCAATTGTAATTTAGGTGGGAGTATATTTTCTTACATTCCTCTCGCTTATCAGGTTCAAGGGGAAATGCTAGCAGCTCCCTCTAGTAACTGATTGCCATAGGGAAAGATTCAGTTGTGGTTCGGATGGTAGAGAAGTAATTGCACGATAACCGCAGATGTGCACGACAGCCGTAAATAGAAGAATATTATGCCGGAACTTCTGTACAGTAAAAATGCACATTGGTGCTTTAAAGATAGACATATATATTAATATTAACCGTAAATAAGTTTGTAAATACTAATTCTGTATGCCTATATCTCTTATGTGAAAAATAAATTTAATTTATCGGAGAAGTTTTAATTAGCCTTATTTCTTCTTGGACTGAAAGGGGATACTCAGACGAACCAGAGTGTTGTGCCTCTTACATTTTACGAGGAAAAGTCTGGCAACAACTTGTAGTAGTAAAAATTGTGTATTATTTGAATGGCAACAGCGGACTGATATTCCACACATTCTCATTTTTAATGCAGCCAGTTGATTTTGCGACTCTATTACTTTAAGAAATTGAGTTCTGATTTGAATGAAATGAAATTCGCTGCGAATGTTAGGGATATTTCTCAGTTTGCTGCGTTTCAGAAAATGAGGACTCCTATGTCAAGTTTGCGGTATTTAAATTACAAAAGTTTTCTCAAGTTTAGAAAAAATACACTGGGCTTATTCTCGATGTACAGATAAACGAAATTTAAGGTTATTGTGGTTGTATATAATTTGTACAAATATAACTGTGAATCTAATTCTATTTAATGCATACAAGAAATCTGGAATGGTATTTTAATTTGTAGGTGCTGAGTATATATTCTATGGCGAAGCCTGTTGCAGTCAGGTGTGAAAAGTAAGAATTTCTGCTCACGACACAGAGTCTATAGAAGTAATGCTATGCGTTCTGTGTGAATGTCCAGTTATTAGTAGTTAAAAAGAAGACGAGATGTAATATCGAGTATTAGCTGAAAATTGATACTATTGAACTAAATAACAGTTTGCATTGCAATCATAATTAAGATTTATATTTAATGCAATATAACGATAAATATAAATAAAAATACTCTCAACCATGTTTTCCATTTTATTTACATTAGTCTAATTTTTGGTCATTATTGCTGATCTGTACTTGCTAATTTAAGTCCATTAAATTTGTTATTTTTTTCCTCTAACAGTTTGCTTTCGGTACCTATGACTAACTTTGAAAAATACAGTTCAGCGTATTTTAGTAAAGAAATGAAGAAAGTTAACGTAATACACAAATGTAATAAAAAGTTATTGTAATACACAAATAACGTAATACACAAATGTAATAAAAACGTAATACACAAATATGTTAACGTAATACACAAATGTAATAAAAAGTTATTGTAAAATAACTTGAGGAAATGAACTTGCAGTTTAACAAGTAATTGCTCATTATCCATCCATGTGTGCAGATTATCCATGAGACAGACACTTGAAAAGAAAGAATATCGTCAGTATTAGTGAATTTATAGGCACAAGTTCTTACAGACCCACCAAATAAAACGGAATCATCTTGTAAGGATGTACTTCTCTCTAAATGGCAATATAAAATTATAATATATCTTCAGTAACACTGCGTACAAAATATTTTCTTAGATATCTTTTCCAGATTTTTTTAAATAGCTAAAAGTAAGGAAAACTGCAACATCCGCACACCTTCCATTTATAACTAATATGCAAATATCCCATCATTTTAATGCCATAAGGGGATTCTTTTGCAGATATTAAATATCTCCTTAAACGTTACAGGAGGTAGAAACTAGCTTACAGCGGGTAGAAGTAAGCTTATCATAATTTAATTACATTTACAGTCTCATATGTGAAGCAAAGAGGTACGAAGGCAGAAAGAAAACGTGTAATTATGATTGAATTTTTAGTTTAAAAAGATACCTCTCGTAAGCTTATGCAACAGAGTATTTCTGTTACATAGTGTTTTTATTTTTATTTTTGCTCTTTCAAATTAAATAAATACAATCGTAAATTTATATTTTTTTTATTTCTTACATAAATTTATGCAAACAATTTCTTACAATATACCAAAATGTTAAATTGAGGAAGAGATTCTCATCAAATTAGTAAGATTAGGTCTAATTTTGAGACCAAACTTATGCCTTTAAATTTAAAGTTTTCGAATATTAATTAATTATATTTCAGCTTTGAGAATTTAATTTTTATTAAAATAGCATTACAACTAATCATTCAATATTATTGTCAGCTTCATCGCAACAGCTACAGATTACAAACAAGAAGAGAAATTAAAGGAATATCTTCACAATTAAACTAGTATTCGGGAATTTATTTTGGTGTAATCTCGCAATAAAATCCTACTTTGATAAATACATTAATATCACGAAAGGAAAGAGCTAGTTACATCTTCACTTTCATAAGATTAAGAAAACAGATTACGCATTCATCTAAAGCAGATAAGTAAACACAACAATAATTAATTATCATTTTCCGTAGAGTAATTCAAAAGTTGATGATAAAGAAATTCGTCTTATGACTAAATTGCATTTCGACGATAGGCAAAAAATCTTTTCTTCTTGGAAAGTTAATTAAAACAAATCACTAACACCATTCTAAACGAAAAGTAACCGTTGTGTTCAGAAAGCAATCGACTGAATGAATACAGGAGTTCAGAAATATAAACAAGAAATTGTAAATAATGTTTACATTCGTAATTTGCTAAAACTCGAGTATCCTATGAAAAACAGCTAAAACTTTAATACAGTTCCCGATTTCGGAGAAATCGAGTTTTATTGCTTTCCGAAAAGAGGGCTGTTAACTAATTACAACAAAGCATGCGAGGATTAAGCGCCTTCCGAGAAGGCATTCTTAAGAAAATTGAGTCTCATGACGTTATGTGTGTTACATGGAGGCTGCCTGTTTCCTGGAAATCGAATTCGAGAAAAGCATCCAGTTTCAGCTCTGTGAGTGACTGGCGGGCCATCAGTGAACAGAGATAGGGTAAATAGTATCAGTTTGAGTTCTATACCCGCTCATTCTTGCTGTCGTCTTTAGAAAAGATATCATATTAAATTAATTGATGGGTGTGCAATTTGATAAAAAAGGGATTATTATGTTATACCACTTGGTAGCAACCAGGAAAAATTCTTTGTGTTTAAATGTAAAGCTCAATGCAAAAAAATTTGAAATCTTACATGTATACTTGAGAATAAATATAGTATTCCCCGCGAAATGTCTGGATCATAAGGTAAAAATGGCTATTAAGCTAAAGAAACTAGTAATAGTATTCAGGTTTCTAATAATTAAGGTCCTAAATGTTAATTAAATAAATTACTTAAATCAATTAAAAGTTTAATTCTGATGCATCTCCTTTAAGCTTCACTTTATTACCTTTCGATTCTAAATGTTAGTCAGTATTTCTGTATCTAATAAAGCTTTCTAAATAGTTCAAAAATTACCTGTAATATAAATAAAATACACATAAATTTAAATAAGATTACAAAACATAATTTCAAAGCAAAGTTAGGATAAAATTAATGTTTGCAACGAAATATTAGCCGTTGTTGTAAATATCAGCTTCATCTAAATCCCTATTCATTGTTACAAAAAATCATTTTATCAAAATCACTTTTTATTTAGTTAAATATTCTCTCATGCATCTTCCAATCTTAAGCAAACTAGCAGTTGTCAAATTTGTGATCAGCGTGCCGTAATTAATATAAAGAATATTTTTTTTTTATTTTGAATATCATTCTGCGGTTTATTTTGAAGATAGCAGTTGTCAAATTTGTATTCAGCGTGCTGTAATTAATATGAAAAATATTTTTTTATTTTTAATATCATTCTGTTGTTTATTTCCAGTAATTACGAAAAATACAGACACCATGATATTAACAAGGCCCGTACTTTGTAAAAACTGAAAACGGAGTAATTGTTGATTTTGAAGGAGACCTAGCCATAAGGGGTTTTGAGGACTGATATATCTACAAAAGAGTTTAAACCGTACGAACCTTTAAGATACGAAAATCTAACATGGATTCCATATTTCCCAGAAATTAGACATAGATACTTTAATTGACAACTAGTATGCTATAGTGCAAAGAACGTAAATATAATGCTAAAAATTAAGCATTACTTGCTATTTATGAGAAGAAAGAAAAAGAAAAGAATTGGTATTTTTATAACATTTTAGATGTAAAACTTTAAATTTATATAAAACGTCGTAATGTTTATATACCGTGGACCTTTAGAACAAAATGCTCTGAAGGAAGTATGCTTACATATGATTTAAAAAAAAAAAAAAAAAAAAGGATTAAGTTAGATTGTTTAAAATGTAGCAAAGAACACGGCGGTATGGAGACGTTGCCTTAGTAGAAGATTAACATATGTAAAGTACTGGCTCGTATTCGCATTATGCATGGGGAAAAACTTTGCTTTCAAAAATGGCAAATTATCCAATTTTCATTATGAAAGATAAAAAAACGCTGCACCAGCGACAGTAGCCTTAGCACTGCTGAATACTAAGAGTTAAACCTGGGTTCGATTAAAAGCGAAATTGGTTGGTTACGTGGTTGCATGATTTATTTACGTGGTTTTCTCCTATTGCAACGTAAATAGGAGCCAGCTTCCCTTGGAAAGTCCTCCATGAAGGCGTTCCCCACTAAGCAGATAGCCCTTGCTTGCTTTGCCAGATCTGACTAACTTAACCTAAATAACAACAGTTAAGTGAGACTCGTGATCAGAACAACTAGCATATAAGCATCACTTCATTGTTTTACAGAAATAAGTTGATTGTGATTTTATTCCTCTACACGTTCTTCAAATAAGGAAGGTCTTCTAGTCCTGAGCAACCATCAATTTTTTCTGAAAAGAAGTCTCTCATGAATCTACCCATCCAGAAATACGTAATAGTAACAGATGGCATCTTCAACAACACACAAATAGCGCTTCCCACCAACCAACGAAGTTAAAAACAGAACAGATAATGGAGCCGCAAGAAGAAGAAGCTCGTGATAGACACTGCGTAACGCTAATATAATATTTAAAATTAATATACATATTTCGTGTTCCTGTTTTACATGTGTATCATCTTTAAAATCATCATTAAATAATAATTCGTCTGGATTATCATGTTTGCATTATTACCTAGACATCAGCAATACTTAAGTTTTTATTCTACTAAGTGAGTTTTATTTAGAATTATTTTTCAATTTCTGAGTAGAAATATTTTTAAAAATCTGAAAGCTGTCATATTTTATATTACGCCTAAAGGGGCGTTTTTTAACGTTTTGTGTGCAACCTTTATTTATTAAACATCATGTTTTTCGCACTTAAACCATATAATTCAATTTAACAGACGCAAAATGATTCTCATTGAAAATGGAGCAGTTTGAGCCCGGAAATGACGATATAAAGTGCTAACATGCTAAAAACGCTAAGAGAATTAATGAGATACTATTATCTTTTTATAGGAACTCATTTTTATTTTCTATTAAATACAGCATCCATTTCTATCACTCCTTTTAAAAACATAATTTATGGCAAATTTTGTTATGTCCATTGCTAAGAGAATATTTCGTTACTTACAACATGGAAAGAATCACGAAAACTGCCATGCAGACAGATCGTTCGCCTCTTGCTAAAGTCTATAAGCCGCTATTGACCTTGAACAAAGTTGAAATCGCAAAACTTTACGAGTATTAGAGAAAAACTCCATCAGGATATTATGGTTTTAAATATTAAATTTAATATTAAAACTACTTTGCTTCTTTGCGTACCACCGGTTGAGAACTCCTGGTGTATAGAACTGTAGGTAATAGAAAAAATAGATCTAGATTAGACAAATTTTCGAATTTTCCTTCAGGATTTAGCGTCACTGAAACGAAAAGAAACACTGCTTCATATTTTATGTGAAAATAACTTAATTTCTGTGCGTAATTTGTTACATTATAAAATATTTCTCGCTCCTTTCTTGGCGTGCCTTCGTGGAGTGGTGGTCGGCACGCTGGGCGCGTATTCCAGAAGTCTGCGGTTCGATTCCCGAAAAAGGCGTTGCATATTTTTCCTCTCTCCTGCCTCTAAATAACCTAATGTCTCTACAATGGCGCCCGAACTAAAACGGATGTTGGATGATGATTCTCCTCACCCTGGATTTGGCGATTGGGTCATCTAAAAACCTCAATCGCCATTTAAAAGGGGGAGTATATAAGGTATTTCTCCCGCCTTCTTGGCATGCCTTTGTGGTGTGGTGGTCTGCACGTTGGGCTCGTATTCCAGAGATCCCCGGTTCGCGGATTCCCGGAGAAGGCATTGCTAATTGTTCAACCTCCCTTGCTTCCAAAAAATCCTAATGTCTCTGTAACTTCTTAAATATTAGTAAAATATTGATAGGAATCTAAATTTAATATTCAAGATTCATTGTGATTTTAAGCTTTTGGAATCTGATAAATCATCCGAAAACGAAAATGTGCATTAATCTGTTAACAGTGATGTCAATTAAGTCCGCATTTTGTGAAGTCAATCCGTAAAACAAAATAATAACATTATAATAATAACATTGATGTTTAGTAATATTTTATTACACTTCGTGACATATCTGGTGGAATCATTCTTTCGCGATCTTGAAGAATATTTTGAAATGTTTCGGCTATCTGAATTACAAAAGATTGTATTTAGTAAATAACTGCTTAGTGGCTCTTCTAAAAATTTTATTCGGTCTTTAAAAGGTATTATGTCATGGACCATGTTAAAGAAAAATATTTTGTCTTAATTTGGTTTCAACATAAACACTGAACAAATTCTTTAAGACACAGGATCATTATTTTTTACAAAAGCGGCATCTAAACATGACGAAAAATGGCTGACTGAATCATCTAAGGCTACTTTTCCTTTTATGCAACCTAAAGGTATCTGATGATGACAATGACTTTACTTTACTTGACGAAAGCGCAGCTAATCCACTTGGAGATGGTGCTTATCAGCTTGTTGGAACACTGCGAGTGATTCCAATTTTATTCGGAAATCCGGAAGAAGGGAGTCGTCTTTATAGCAAATGACAACGAAAGTATTGGGTAAGAAGGTAAAGTCAACCGTGCGGTTAAAGCAGTGTGTTTTGATTGCATTGCTATTAACAGGAAGAAGCATTCCATGTGGTGTCCTTTTGGTTTTGGCTTAAAACAGACCCAGCTTTTTGTGGGTTCTCGAAATACTACTTTGTTGCAAACATCCTCGCATATCGTACTCATTTGAATGTACATGTTTTACTCATTTGCAAACATCTGTATGGCAATAAGCGATTACAGTTATATAAATAAAATAATGCAGTACAATATACAATGCAATTCATAACATGAACACTTAAAAATATTGTGCAATAACAAAAATCTGACGCACCAGTACAAGTACATACATATAGCGGTACGATACAATTATAATATTACTACGATATTATAACATATTATTATATTCCAATCCTAGTGTAGTTTATAAGCATGTAAGAATATATGCCAGCAGTACGGACGAGCATGTGGGGGATTGCATTTTCCACTACCAAGTTAGGCGCTGCCCGTCATTGAGCAGAAGACTTCGCAGGTTAAAAAGAGAGCAAGATGCCTCCATGATGGAAAGAGGCGGATAAGACATAGATCTTTGATATAAAAGATGGTGAACTTTCTTTGCGTCTGTATATATCTCATCCATTTTCATATATGATAACCCTCATTAAAGCCAAGTTAAATATTCATTTGGACTAGTATGTATTCCACTAGACAAATGCAAAGACTTCAGCTTCTAAAATGAGTTCTACAAAGTGGGATATCCACATAACATATAGGAAATTAATCCATTTCCTATAATTATGAGATTTGGAGAATATGTGAGTAACACAAATTTTGTGAAAGTAGAGTCTGCTTAGTTTTTTCCTTACTTATAAGAAAACAATAAAAAGATATATTATTGTTTTCTCTTTTTTATGAATTTCATAGGGTTTTGCATATATATTTGTGAATCAAAATCGTAAAAACAACCTTGTATTTAGCGTAAGTATAATGAAACACTCAATCGATTTCGAGGGCAGCTAAAGGTCCCTCCTCATCAGGAGAAAGAAATAACTAGAAAGAAGAAAGAGTCTCAGAAACACGTGGTCCTTATCAGCACTACACTTGGTTATAACTGGATTTTTAATCAGAGTTGCACTGGCCGCCTACTTTTACTGAGCCAGACTATCTGATCAAGCATAAAGGGCAAGAAAAATTAGCAAAGTTAAAGTAGGGAGCGAGGGGCAAATGCACCTCCACTCTCAAAATCTGAACTTCAAATAATGGAATGCAACCACTGAACGGATGTTTATACCCTCTGGTAGTACCAAACGGGAGGAGGTAACGCCATCTATCGACAAAAATAACTGAATTAAGATAGTAGAATTTTAAAGGCATTAGGAAGGACTGGATTGGACTTCAAATCATTAACTAAACCTGTTAAATCTTTGTGAATGTGAAAATCCAATTCACCTATCGAAGATGCCTTTTGGATAATTTTTGCAGACACAAAGTCAAAATTATGGTTAAATGTCCAGCTATGATACGCTATTGAAGACTTGTTAATTTCGCCTTTTCTGACATAAGATTCATGTTCCTTGATACGAAACTTCAACGCTCTTTTTGTTTGGCCAATATATCTTAAACCACACTGACACGATATACTTTAAATTCCCCAAGAATTCAAGACAGAAACGCAATCTTTCAGAATCGAAGGGTGAATTTTATTAATAGGGGAGAAACCGACTTGAAAATTGAATTTCTGGAGAATCCGTGCAAATTTATAGCTAACAGAAGGATAAAATGGAAGCACGACAAGGTCATTAATATTATTTCTAACAGTGGAATGTCTTCTTTGATGGGAATCTGAAAATTTTTTAACGGCTTTATCAATAATCACGGAAGAAAATCCACGGTCAATCGCAACTGCTCTCAAATAATTAAGTTGATTGGTAAGCAAAGATTCAGAGAAACAAACTTTAAGCGCGCGGAATACAAGCCATTTTTTGCCATTTTCAGAAGTAAGATTCTAAATGTGATAGAGTGCTATTTAATAGTTTTCAAAATTTAGCTTAACAGACTTGAAAAGTTACCAAACTGGTGGAATCTTAGAATATAAATATAAAATAAAAAATGAAGTGATAAGAAGTAAGGATATACAGTTTGGTCTGCACTACGCAGTAAGTTAAAATGAAAAGTTAAATAGGACAATGAAAATTTAATTTTTAAAAAATGAAGCCAGAATACCAGACAATCTGGAAATCATTTTACTGTGAAAATATGCCTTATACGAAAGACAATGTAGTTTTAGCATGATACAGATCACATTTTTCGCTATCTTAAATACTCTGACTGAAGATCAAATGAATAAAACAGTTAAGTGCTCTAAAATAAATAAAAGCAGTAATTTATTATACACTAGTTGCAATTAGCGAAATGAATCGAATTACACGTTCGCTAGGTTATTATTATTTTGAATAACCACTTATTTTATTATTTATATTTTTACTGTCTTTACTCTACCTGTTTCCCAACCAGAATGCAAATTAACTCGAGAGTGTTTGAAAGGTGAGTTTTGTGAATCGTAATTTAGAGCGCATTTCTGTCTCTCGAGGCCACTTAACTTTTCCGTAAGCTCAGATGTCGTTGTAGTCTTCAGCTGAGAAGTTTTAAGTCCACTTCGCGTTAAACCAATTGTGGCTACTAGATTTAGTTTTAAATTTGAATCTGATTGTTACTTACTTGATTGTTATCACGTTACATCGACACAAGTGATTGAATGAGTTGTTAAGCACGAGACGCACACTTATGTTCCAGTTCTGCTTTATTAAGAATGTTAGTTAAATCTTCTTATTAAAGCAGAACTGGTTGGAAGATGCAGTTTTGTAGCGCTTCTCAGATGAAGACATAATTCTATAAAAGTTAATTACGAGATTAGATGCCAGTTACCAAAACAAGTCAGACTATAAGTTTAAAGATATAAAACCATTGGCACCCGAATTATAAATGACATGGTAGTTTGAAATGGGTGCAAATCACGTTGAACGAACCGAAACAGGGAGAGTTTCTCTTGCTTTTTTTCTCAGTAAGGTGAGTACAAGCTATTTACCTTAAGAGGACTTCTCTTTGTTTAAATGTTTTCTACCGTCATCAGAAGTTTGGAATTCTTCGTTCGAATAAAAAAAAAACGATTCTGTGGTATGTGTCAATTCCACTTTTTCTCACATCCGTTTAACATTCACGTAGTTTATGCAGATTTGCAAGTTTTACTGAAACCTGAAGAGGCGTTTTCGATAAAAAACTTGAAATTGCTAGAAATATAGCAACACATAAAATAGGTACTATTGCTTATTCTTATTTAGAAGTGCATAATATAAAAATATTTTTAACCTCAAAATGAATGTAAATAGGTAATAGCTGAGGGCCGGTAGTGCAACAGCTAGCGCGTTGCGCAGCAGCACCACAGGTCCGGGGCTCGATCCTCGGGTCGACATAACCTTTTATATATTGAGTGGTTCCATAAAATGACTATTAATTTCGATTAGGGACTAAACGCCGGGGGACCTGCGGCAAAGTGACCACTTGTCCGGGGTGCAATGCTCATGCACCCCAGGGCCCACAGTCAATAAAGCAGATTTCGGGGCACTGCAGGCCTTGGCCCACTAGGGCTGTTGCACAAGTGAATTTTTTTAGGTAATTGTAATATACAAATCTAAACTGAATTAGACAGATGTTGGCAATGGATAATTATATTGAATATTTCACGAAATTTTAAAGTTTTAACCCTAATTTTGCCAGAAAGTTCACTATTAGCTATCAGATTTATCAAACAATTCACTAGTGGTGATCGGAAAACCCCAAATTTAACATTTTTTTTAGTTTCTATTGAATATTTGAAGCTAATTCTTTATTATTATGTATTACTTTATGAAGAAACATATACGTATTCTTTTAGAAACATTCAGAGTTACTTCTGAAGGCTTCCCTTCTAAGAGAACATGTTTGAACTCCTGGAGAGTTAGTGCAAATAGGTTGCAATCTGTATTCTAATGCTTTCCAGACATGTCCAAGTTTGTTGGAATACTGAGTTCTTGCAGTTATTCTGACTAATCCTACCCAAAGACATTTTTGATTTTGCCAACAGAAATATTCACTAAAATTGCGAATAATTGCACATTCATGAAGAATTTTGTGTGTATAAATGACTTAAAATGACTTTACAGGAATCCAAAACCTCGTAAAAACGAAAATTGCATGAAAACGTCTGGGTTTCCCAGAAGGACTATTAATTTCGTTTTGCCATTTTGCGTTGATTCATTATAAGCGTTCTTTCGATTTGCCACCAAATATTATCACCCTGTATTATATATTAGAAATTCATTAATGAAAAATCTGCAAAAATGTATGTATGTTTCTCTCACTGTGGTAAAACAATGGTACCTAGAGCCATCAAATTTTAATTACTTAATCCTCCTCTGAATAGGGGCATCTGAAAACCCAAATTTGGAATTTGTTTTATTATCGATTTCATAATTTGTAAAATTTTAATGAATATTTATTAACAAACTCAAGGATTTCAGAGCGAGTAATGGCAACGTTGTATAGAAAAAAACAACAAAAAAAAAAAAAAAAAAAAATTATCTCTAGCGTGCGGGACTGTGTATCGAAAATTCTAAAGCTATGCTCTTTTTAAAATTATTTTGCGATATTGCTCTCGAACTGAGTTTTATGGTTTAAGTGCGAAGAACATCGTATTTAATAAATAAAGGTAGTACGCAAAATTTTAAAAAAACGCCCTGTAGGGTAATGTAATATGTGAAAGCTTTCAGATTTTATATTTCAATTATTTTTAATTATTTAATAATTATAATAATTATATAATAATAATTAAATAATAATTATTATTATAATTTAATTATTTTTTATTATTTAATTTTATTATTTAATTTTATTATTATTTTTATTTTAGTTACACCGCATGTGATGAAAACATAGGGATCAATGTGACCTTTGTAAGAATCGTCACGATTCATTCACATATGAACGAACCACCACCAACCCCTTTATTATATAATTCAGGCACTGTTACAGCAAAGTTCTCTTCAGAATAAATATGTTGAAAAACAGTTTTTAAATTAAATCATAACTCAACAATGAAACGAGTCCGAATTCAAATATTCGAATAAGCATATTTTTAGAAATGTTTTCTCTGAAATTACAGATAACTGAAATGAACGCTTGTGTTTTTACTTAATTACCTGGCTCGGTGAGCTTAATTGCGCAAAGGATGTATTGTAATTGCGAAAAATTTCGGGTGTCATATTTGAACGAAAATGTCCATTTCGATCACTCTCGAAACCATTTGAACAATGTTTTTGACTGCCATCTGCATATACAGACAAAATAAGGACTGTTTTTGCCAAAACGGATTCTAAGATGGACTCAGAAGATATTTTTTCTTGACGTCCCTACATAATACGTATCTATGTATTTATCTGGCATACATCAAGACCGAGTAGCCGTAGGACTTTGAAATTTTGTATATGGGACTGCTATAACATGTAGCTGTGAACCTCCCTTGTTTGTTGAAAACGGCTGCACCAGTCGTATATAAAGTACATATATATATTCCCACTGTCTTGCCTGACTCGGTGAGTGCAGGTTTGTTATTCTTATATGTTGGTAAATTGCGGATTTCTTGCTTTAAAATTGATTGAAATATATGGTTTTTATGTTACGGTTAAGGTTATTATGCTTTTAGTTAATCTGCTTGCAATAGTTGTAGAATTATAAACAATTTAAAAGGGGCAAATTAAGCTTAACGAATTGCCATTTGTTTGCATTTGAAACTCAATAAAATAGAGAATTAAGTCAGTTTTTGCAACTTCAATGTCTTTTTCCCCGAGTGGAAGCAAAATTAAACTTTCAGCTTTGTATACCGGAAAATCTGCCTCCTTGTCCGTTGGCCAAATTGCCTGTTCTTGCGTAGAAACTCTAATTTTTAGCTGTAAGAATTATTTTTTAAATCGTTTTAACTATATTCGGTGCTTTATGTATTTTACAATATTTAATGAAGGTGTTTCCAGTTTTATGCATTTTTACTTTGCGCGGAGTGAGTACTGAATTAATTCAATGAGAAATTAATCTCTAATGAAATTCGAGGAATTAAGTTTAAATTCAATGCAGCAAAAAATGTATATAATTTAATATACCGCACAAGGAAGTCTGGGGACGACATCAAATTTCTTACTCTAGCAGGTGAGATACAAGGAAACATACGATGAGGAAAACTATGAAAATCTGAATTATTTAGCTGCTAGTTAATTTTGTCACAAAATTTATGCCTATATTTCAAATGTTACACACAGTTTTAGTGGAAGGTTTCTGTAATCTATTACGCACATACCTTACTACAAACTACATAAAGAGCCTCTATGAATAAATATAAGTTTTAAATAGATTTTATGAACGAATTACATTAATTTCCATTTATTGGTAGAAATATCAAAATATGTCTTTGAAATAACAAAAAATGTTGTTTTTATTTATGATAATATACTTTTATATTTTCCCTTATAAGTAGAAATTTACTTCAATGCTAGGAACGCTGCTCTGAAAGAAAAGTGTCAGGGCAGTATTGTAATTTCCTTTTACTCACTTTTTATGCGTTTTAACAACAAGCATAGGAAGAAATTCATTAAAATTTATTCCCATTATTTTTAACAAAGCCGAACGTGATGTCTTTAACTTCCAGGAGATTCTAACCATTGAATTACGAGACAGGAAGGAAAAAAACAGCCCTTTGTTCAGAGATATTTTTAAATAACTTCATTTGTTTCAGTACTTTTGAATAAGAGAATAAAGTATATTCATTTTCTTAGAGAGAAACCTTTGTAATTCATAAAAAAAATATGTTATAAATCATTGCTTCGATAATAGGAGCGTCTTTAAATATTTTTAGATTGTGATTAAAATGTTTAATTGCATTCATTGTAAGGAAGAAAATTAATACATGAAAAAGGATAAAATTCAAATCAATCTGTAGTTAAGTTTTGGAGGGATTAAAGTGCAAAGTAGTGGCCTTTATAGTGTGTTCTTTTTCAGTTAGGTTGCTAATTTAGTGCTTAATAATTTATTACTACCACAGCATCAACAGAACACCAACGAAGGCAACTTAGTTTATTTCAGGACTGAATTATTTTATAGCGCAGGGAAGCTTAATGTAAAATAACAGCAAACTATTTCAAATTCAAATTTATTTTGGAATAAGGTTACCGTAAAACAAAAACATCACATTTATTTTTTTTTTACCTTATAACGACATCTTTTTACTTCGCGATGTATAACAAAAAATGGCTTGCATTTTGAAATAAAAGTAAAACTCCTTTAGACAATTTCAGCTTATGTGTCTGATAATTTTCCGTATAGAAAATTCCGTTTCATTAAAATATTTTGAGCTCTATGAAATTTCAATCTTCTTTATTGAATTCAAATTAATTTATCATTATTTTATTGTTTTGTCGTAAGTATTTTATTTCGAAGTTATGATCAATGGAAACACCACGCGAACGGAGTTACTGTGAAATGAATACGAGGGTCACAGGTTATAGCGTAATGAGGTACCTAATAAATAAAATGTATGAATTTTCACTAATTATTTGAAATAGAATTTATAGAACTAATAATTATCTCTACTTCGTTAATATGCTACGACTAAGATTTCATTTAGATTATCATATGATGTAAAGGTGATTACATCTTCCAGGTTTGTTTATTTTATTTCAAAATAACATTCAAATGAACAACTGTCAGTGTATAGACAGTGAGATTAAACAGGAAATTTAGCATTGTAAGTTACGAATTCTTAAAGGAACTATTAGTATGGCAGTTTATGAATGCTGACTTTTGAGCAATCAAAAGTTAAGCTAAAGATATCGTTTCTTTATGAAGAGAAAAATTGTAAGAAATGAGGAACGAACTTTGTGATGCAAATATTATAAAGAGTGCGCTATCAATTATTTCTTTTTGTTTATATCTGTTTAACTCAGTTCACTATAATCTGAACGGATAACAGGTAACATAGTTTTATTCTCGAACTTGATTGAGAAAGAGTTTTCTCTTTCCTTTTTACATTTTATGTATTTACTGCTGTAAATAGGATTAAGATTTTAATATACTTATTACAATGTTATCAAATGCTTGCTTTAACTTTTGACGTCATGCATTTCTTAATTGAGAAATAAATCTTAGTCAAAAAATATTTATGCAACTAGAATACTAAAAGATACTAGCTATTTTCAGGCTAAAATACGATTAAGTCACACAAAGTTCGATTCTTGAAGGATATCAGCGTATTCCGTAGGATTTCGAGAAAACCGATTTTAATATTATGATAACATTTTATACTTGAAAAAAAACGAAACTGAACGGATTTGACATGAGCAAATGTCAGATTATTTTTGATGTTTTGACTTATATTTATGTTTCTAAGTCTTGTTGGAGTTACACTCAACTAGTTTCAATAATCTATGTCGCGATCTCTCACTCATACAGAGGAGCGAATGAATGATCAATTACATTAATTTACTAAACATTAGTTGTTCTAAAAAATAAACCAAGTTAACACTTTTATTATTTTGGTAAAGTTCGGCTTAAAGTAGTTAAGTAAAAACTAGTTAGTCCTATTCCTGTTTTTAAGTTTTACCTCCAGAGGACAATGATGCCAATGTGTAATTTAAAGTACACTGCAAAAACTGATCAAAACTATTATTAAAAAATAAAGGAAGGTAAAAAGATTGTTAAAAAGTGCTAATTTCTGCATGTGCATCTTAAATAAATCAAGGAAATAATTTATAGAATTGTTACAACATACATATTCTTCAAATTGGTAAAAATAACAATGCATTGTAATGAATTATTTTTCTTAAGGAAAGCGGTGGACATGAAAGAGAACTTCCCAGTGTTAGATCACCATAAATAGACTTTTGTTTGCAATAGTTGGTCATAAAGTTGCGTATTGGTAATGAATATATGCCGGTTACAGAAAAGGCCTAGAGATCTCTCCCAGCTTCTCTCCAGATCCTGGCGAGGAGCGACTCTTCGCAGTCATGGGGGCCAGACAAGTTGAGAGGTTTTGTTTGGTTTAAACGCTCAAGGGTTATCTGCGGTAAGGGGAGGGGTGCATTCGTGGAGGAATTTCTAAGGCTTGTATATACGTTGCACACGGAAAAGCCACTAAAACGTCAATGTAGCCAACCCGTTTGCCAGGTTATAAAAGAAGATCGATCTAAAAGTGTTCATCTGCTAGGCCGCTGGTTGCCCCAGATAGTTGTGAAAAAGGTTGGAATATAAGGAAAGGAATGGACGCTGAGCTTTTCTCGCCTAGCTGTGCATGAAAGATGTATTTAAATTTCCTTTAGTTTCACTTACTCTAAATATTTTTCTGTACATAATAAAATCTGTATTACTCTAGTAATGCTCTGCAGTTCATTTAGTCGACGACGTTACAACACCATTTTTTATTCTAGTGAAGTTATATTTTTGATAGTAAATGGATAATAAATTCGTTCTAATGTCAAAAATGACTAATTGTGAATACGTAAATTAAATTCTTTACTAAAATTAATTTAAAAATACAGAATCTTTTTATCCCTCATACGTGTTTCCCAATATATTTTACAGCAACCTGGATTATGTCACTTACTTAAAAGGCTTTGAATTTAACCATTGTTTCAAAAATAATGATGCTACTTTAGTTACAATAAACTTTTAAAATCGAATTATTTATTAGGAAATTAACTAAAAGCTTCACTCTTCTGTTATTTTATCAAACGAAAATTAGAGCAACAAAATTAAATACTTTTGTGTAATACAAATTCCTTTTTTTTCATCGCGTAAGTTAAATACACTTCAAAACTTTATTTGAAGGATATACTCAATATTATTTTATTTGAATGGCATTTTTGGGACTCATACATGAAATGTTCTATGACAGAATCAACACTTTAACATCTTACTTCTTTAAAGATCAATACGGCTAAATGAACATCACAAATTATTTGTTTTGTAATATTAAGTCTGTAAACTCTCAGCTATATTAGAATGCATTCTGAATTAATTCATTCTTATTTATCCTTCCCCAGCGAAACGATTTTCCACTAGAGGCCGATCGGTGTAGTGGCTGAATATTGGTAGTTCAGACCTGTGTTCGTTGCAGGCGATGACTGGATGGGCGTTTCTGTAATTTTCCTATAAATGGATAATGTAATATGATATATGTATATTTCCTATATATGATATATGTAACATGGATACGAGCCAGGTTTCCTTAGAAAGACTTCCACGAAGGAAACCCTAGACAGATAAGTAGATTCTTAGATAGACAGCTCTGGCATGCTTTGCCATAATCAAATAAACCAACCTACATAAAGACAATTCCTGTGCATGAATGTGAGCCAAAAATTAAAGCCGAAAAGCCATAAGGAGTTGATTTTCTACATTATTTCCGCCTTTTATTCTAAAAGCGTTTATTTTTATTTGTTTCAAAAATCAATTTGGGATGTAAACATTTTATATGAAAACTTTCATTAGTCGTGCGCATTTAAGCTAAAGTTTCTGGATTTGAAACAGAGAGCGTTTCTGCCATCCCGTGCGCATTACGTGGTTCGTTCCTGCCAGCTAAACAGTTGTAATTATTCAGCTCTGTCTCTGTCTCTCGCAGCCAACACTTTAATTCTGGCACGCCGGTAGAGTTATTAAACCGGCTTCTAGTATTCTGTTTAATTGTGCAGTTTTCAAATACTGCTTAACGTTTAATTTTAATTTGACTGTTCTGTTTATTTTCTCCTATATAATCAAGAATTATGCTATGAAGAGCCTATACTTGTATGACCAAGTTCAATGTAATGTGTAGAATAGTATCCGTAGTGTAGTAAGTGTAGCAATGTGTTTTGTAAATTTGTCTTAAGTACATTACAATGTTCAATGCAATATATCTTATAAAATGTATACTGTATTTAGTGCATAGTAGTGGATTAATGCGCAATGTAACAAGGAGAATGTATAATTACAATGTTATTTTTGGTATGTTTTATGACTACAGTGAAAAGCGTTCGTACGTCAATGTACTTTCAGCATAATGTTATTCAATCAAAAGTAGTATGGAATATATTGTGTTCTCAAATGTGTTACCCGTATTTTATATATTGTGAGTATTGCATTACGTAAGTAACCAACGTGTATTTCTGAATTCTATATTCTGTTTGCAATACGTAGCTTTGCTATGTCTTATAACATAAAGTTATATTTTACATAATGAATCATATTATTAAAAGTTTATGTTGAATGCAATGCGTTGCATAGAATATAAGCAATATTAAGTATAGCAATATACCTTAAATACAGTGCAATGTTCAGTGAAACATGTCTTATAAAATGTATACTGTATTGAATGCAACAAAAAGCTTCCTGTTTAGCAATGTGTAAACATGCGGTTTAACCAGGAAAATTTCTAATTGCAAAGTTAGTTTTGGTATGTGTTAAGAGTACAGTGAAATGTATACGGCAATTAGAGTATAGCATTATGTTCTTCATTTAAAAGCAATACAAAATATTATTGTGCTCTAAAATGCGTTATCTATATTTTGTACATTATGAGTATGGCATTAAGTAACCAATGTGTGTATCTGCACACTGTAATTTGTTTACAATGTGCAATTTTGGTACTTACTTTAGTCTATTGTATCAAGAGGCATGGTTCACAATGGTCGTATCAAAATATTTTCCCTGTGTATACAGATCCACAAGAAGCATGCATGGATGGTATCAGATGAGAAGAAAAGAAATAATTTCTGTCACTCTTAGGTACTGCTATATTAGAAACTATTTCCAAATATTCGTCGTTCTTAAGATGTATTAGAACAATCTTGTGGTACTTAAGTTTCATTAGAAATTGAAAAACACAACCCCAAAGAATCAAAGGTATATATATTATCACCTAGACAGCTTGAAGAAGCAATATCTATAGCTAAGCTCTTCAAAAATCAGAGTTCAAGCTTGAGGACAACTATTTAAAAAAAGGGACTTCCCTTGACTCCAAACAGCAAACTGCTTCTAATGAACAACAAACTCAAACTTAGATCAAAATCAAAAATACCAAATTCGTTTCCTAAAGAATCATCAGTTCACTACCTTATTGTTCCAGTATTATCACAGAATTCATTTAAGGAGTGGTCCTCAACTTACTTTGTGTTGTATCCATCAAAAGTTTTGGATACCCTCTGGAAGATACACAAATTGACAATTCCATCTAAATATTTCACTTACTTTCGATTTTAGTCGCAACCATGCAATACCCTCATGAAAAACTGGACTTCTAGTAGATTTAGTGTTGTCAGAACATTACTTAACGTTAGACTTTGGTGAATCGTTTAAAACAAAACCTAATCATACGCAGTAGAGTAAGAATTTAATCATACATTGTTCTTCTTATTTGTTTTGCCACTAAAGCAATTCCCCTCGAGGTTGTTTCAGATTTATCATCAGATGACTTTCTAGCTGCTTTCAGAGTTTTAAGACGGTTTATCTCCGGACGTGGAAAGCTAGTAATGTTTCATTCCGATAACGTAACGAATTTTTCAGAAGCAGCAACCTGTACACAAAAGCAATTAGTGCTTCTCACTTCTACTAAAATTCAAAATTTTGGAGTTCAAGAGTCTGTTGTATAGTGTAAGGATTATGTTAATTTTATTAACAGTTAAATTTTAAGTTAAAGTTCCTTTCCTGTCAAATTCTTAACTTCAACTTACTACTTACGGCCAGAACGCAGTTTTGGAATCTTTCTGAATACTTAATGAGGAGGAGCGGTATTTAAACCGCGAAGTTACTTAGGAGAATCAGAGTTTCTGATTTACGCGCGTCTGCCTCTTGGATACACTCTCTCTCAAAGCTGCTAAATATTAACTTTTGAGAACTCTCCACTCTAGGAATACAGATTGAAGAATGTCGCAATTCCAAGCCAGAGGCTCTCTTTCGCTAGATCCTCACGAACATCTTACTCTTAGAGCCTCTTACTTCAAGACATTTTAATGGCTGCTCCTATAACATGGTTCCCGCAGAAAGCTCCAAAAAATCGCAATATGGCATCTGATTGAGCAACTTCATACAGTTTCGGTCAAAATGACAAAAAGAATATCTGAATTAGTTGCAACTTCGAGAAAAGTGGAGTATGTGTACAAAGACTATTCAAGTGACTAACTTGAATAATTAGTCAGCTCAAGGAGGTTTCTTTTCCTTCTTTATAATCGAATCTTGGAAAAATCACATAAGTTTTTTCCTGGGAAGGACGGAGTCGTTCAGATTGTTGTAATAAATTCGGTGACAAGGACTTTATAAACTTCCAATTTCCAAGTTCTGTCCTCTTCCTAAGCAGTCATTTTAAACTTAAGAGCTCAGCCGGACGGAATATGTTAAGTTTATCCCTTATTGTACCTTATTTTATTGTCTTTTTATGCCTCATTTTATCTTTTTCTATATGTTACACTATTCTCGCTCAATGCGTATGTGTTTTATTTTTATTTATTTAATTTTTTTGTAGCAATAGATATAAAGAAAGGACAAAAGAATTTTGAATTCAGGGAAGATGTAAGAGAGCGAAGAATCTAATAGTGCTTATAAAAGTCTAAATTTTATTTAATTTGTTTCCTTATTTATCGTGTCAAAGTCAAGTGTTTCCAGGCAACTAAAAATCTGTAAAAATTATTTTTTGCGATTTAGTAATTATTAGTTATTTAACTTACCACCAATCAGATAGGATATGCAAGAGATGACTTGTATGAGCCTCTACGCAGATAAAACATGTTTAGGATTTATGTCTTGGTGTACTGGAAATACGTACCCCCTGGATACGGCTAATGCAGATGCTTGAAATCTCGAATGAAAGGTAATAAATATGTTGTATCATATCCGTTATCATAGGTCTAATGAAACGTTGTGAGTGGTCGAAGAATTTATGAATGAATAGCCCCATTTATCGAGAATATAAAGTGCTGTATCAAACGCAAAATTCATCGAATGAGGTCCTTACCGTGAAGTAGCTTTTGCTTTTTCAGTACTCGAATGAGGTAATGAATGATTTAACCAAACGTGCTCTCAAAGTTCAAGGTCAAAAATTGTTTTATTTTTCTATAGTAAATGCCTCAAAGTAAAACGTTTCAGAGTATCATTGCTTTCTAACACTAAAGAACCTTTAATTAATTTTTGAATAGAGCTGTTTATAACTGTTCACAATTTAAATTCCCAATATGCCAGAAAATGACTTACTGGAAAATGATGGTGAATTCATCATATCCCAATTTTTTATCTTGCGAAGTAGTAATGAACAGTTATTATGATTTACTGATAGGAGTTACATAAATAACAGTTTTGCTTCTTTCAGTAGCAGCTGAAATACTTTCGATATTCAGCATAAATTGAAATAATGAAGCAGGTTTAGTGCGTTCGTCAACTTACCATAAGGTAACTACTATATTTAGTATCATTTCATACATTTGTTTTCATGAGGTTCTTAGTATTCGACTCTCAAATTAGATAATACAGCAGAAAATTTGAAACTAGAGTGTCATCTGCGCTTTAACAAATTTACATCTCTGCTCTCGCAGTGCTAGTTTACCCTTATTCGAAGCAGACTTTCAAAGCTTTATAAAATATTCAAACTCTCTCGTTATAAACTTTGGGATTAAACTAAGTATTTCTTGCGCTACGGCTGAGTTTGAAATGCTTTGAATATTTCACAAATCAAGAGAAAATGATTGGGAGAGATTGTAGGATGGATCCTAACCTTTCTCTTTCACATTAAGTTATTTGAAAGCAATGTATTTCTGTTTGTGAAGTTTTATAACTATAGATATTTATGTATTTTAGAGAAAGGAAATTCTACGCTCTCAAACTGTCCTCTTTTGTATACATCGCCTTTCTTTAACAAAAGCTTGGCATTTGTAAAATAGCATTCATTTAGTACAAGCTGTTCTTAAAATGTGCAGAAAACTTTTAAATGAGTAAGTCTTTTCATTCATAACGCTTTGGAAAAAATTATGAAAAAAATATGTTAGTTTCGATAAAAAGACAATGCGGAAAAATGCATATTTATTGAGAGGTATGGCAGATTTGAGGAGGGGACATATGAAACTAAGAAGATAAAATCCTAATTAATTGTCTGGACTACAATATATATTTGTTTTATCAGTATCAACACGATTCGAATCTTCGAAATCTATTTATACTTAATAAATAAAAACTTACTTATTAACTTACTTAATAACTCAAGGTAGACAGTAAAATATCCAAATTTATGGTCTTAATCATATTTAGTAAGAACTTCTACTCGTGCATCTTATATGTACATTTTGTTTGCCTTTATTTTTTGGCGGGGTTATTTGTAGTGCATTAGGATTTCATAAAATATTTCATTTTTTTTCTTAATAATGAATTTACAACGATATTCAGCCCAAAACGCTAGAGGATCTAAACTCAAAGACGCTAGAGGATCTAAACTCAAAATTACCACTTTTAATAGGATGAATAAAATGCGTGTAAGTATTTTTGTAATGCTGTTATAACGCGATTGGCTGTTTATCTATTATGTGTTACTCTGACATGTTGTTTTTATTATTATCATTCGGAGAAAAGGAAATACTATATCCCTTGTTAAAAATACTGAAAATTTATAAAAAACACTAGAGCCGTATGAAAACACTAACAGTTGTTACCCTAATTGCAAGATCAAGTGAAACAATTGAAAGCTAGTCAAATACTATCACACAGTTTCCTTCAAGTTCACGTTTTCAAGTTTATTCAGTGTTCTTGATAAAGTCTTCACAGGATCAACATTTACATTAGCTGACTTCTAAAAATACCATCATTGTAAATAATCATTTGTCAAGCTATTGTGTATCTTTACATAACGCATCAGTCAAAAGTTATTTGACTCCTGAAATTAGGTAAATTTGCAGATAGTACCTTTTTGGACAGAAAAGCAAAATAATAGTGAAATAAACATCGCTCACACCGAAATGATGTTAAACTGCTTTATCAAAAAAAAAAAAAAAAAAAAAAAAAAAATGGGCCCGCTTGCTCTTACGCTAGAGGACATCATTTTATTACCCTCGTTGGCAAAATCTTCTTATATACTTTTATGTTTTCGCATTAGTCTGGTCTATATGGCAAACCACCGAATAATAAATTAGTTAACTTTTAATTAGATTGTCTATATTACGATATAGTATTGCTGTATATGCGATGATATAGAACGATTATTAACTATTATGTACTTTATATGTCGTCTAGTGAACTGATTGTGTATTGAAATGAAATATTTTAAAACCGATATTTGGGGTGAGTCTATAGCTGATATATTGGTTATAAAGAAGTAAGCGAACAAGCCTTTTAAGGAAAACTAGAAGTCCCGATTAAGGATTACTGAACCTTCCATATAACCATTACATTTCACAGGGAGAGAAACTTGAAAATAAAAATACCACTGTTCAGCGAACGTTTCCATCAAAAAATGTTATAAATACGGGCAGTTTCGATCAAATAAATACATACTGTTATGCTTTAGTTTATAAATTTAGATATATCATGATGAGTACTTTAATGGAAACTATAAAATTTAAGTCTTTTTAATGGAGTTAAAATTAATATTTTTTTCAACAAAAGTTAATTTTAACTATAAGAGTAAAGGTTAATCTGAATTAAATTTTAACTGTTAAGGATACCTAGCTTCATTTGTATATCGTCCGATTCGACAGTTCTTACAATTCAAAGTATTTCTTTTTGTCTCTAGAATAAATCAGTTATTTTATTGTCGCGGTAATTAATAATCTGTGTTATCTTTACTCTGATTTACCCCAAAACTGAGTAAAAATCAAATTACAAAATTTATATAATACTAAATATTTGGCATTATGTAATTTTAGCTGATATTAAACTGAAGATAGAAATGTGCAGGAATATATTTAAACTGGAACGCAATTTAAAATTTACAAGAGCAAAAATTTAGATAAATTTCTTTCAAAATAAAATCTGAAATAAATAACTATAAGAATATTAAATATTTAATGTTTTTATGAGCTGTTATTTTCAAAATATTTACACATTTTAGTAGCTTTTCGAAACACATAGCATTCAAAAAGACTTCACTATAATCTTTTCTTCCTCGAGATCTTTTGATCGCATACATAAATCATCTGGAAATGCACTTATTGAAATTTCCGTTAAAATTTTGTGCTGCATTTCTTATCCATTCTCTTCCATTCCTTTGGTTATCTTTTAGGATATTTTCGCTCCTTAGTGATCCTCTTGAAATATGTATATCCTTTACATTTTGTAGCTTCTTCAATGTAACAATTGTTTTTATCTTTAAACACCTAAAGGCATTTCTCCTTTTTCATCCTTTTTTACAGTCAAGAAAGAATTTAAACGCGTTCCAAGAGAGAATATATGTTTGACCAAGAACTATCGCAAAGAACCAAGAATATATATAGCAGCTGTTTTGTAAGCAAAAAGATGTAAAAACTAAAAGAAACACTCTTTTATAAGCGTATTTATTCTGAGACTTTAAACTAGAAAAGGCTGCAGAAAGAAAGCAGAAACAGCCTATGAGAATATCATTTATAGAAGACAAGCTCGTGAGTTTTTTCTAGATGTGAAACACATCGTTTTGCTTCCAACATCAATTAAATATTCATTTGTTTGCTGCTATGATTATCACTCCTATTTATGAATTTTACAATAGTATACGAAATTCTGGAAACCTTAATGAACATTTTTATGTATCGAAGATTTGCAACAATTCAACATCAAGTTATTTAAATGCAAACATTGTGCAAAGCGCATTTGATTGACATGTGATTCTGTGTCATGTTTAGCAAAATTCGTAATGCATTAAACATCCTTAAAACTGTTGTTGTAGTTTAAGATGCCGGACACTAACAAATTAATGGTTAGCTGGGAATGGCCAAGACCCATCAGTCATTCAGCCGCATTTTCATTGAAAACGTGTCCCAGGTGCATCGCAGGGGGTTTCCAAGTTTACACCGGATAGAATGGAAATATTCTAGCCTAATGTTTATGGAGAACACCCTGGAGGACGGATCCGAGAGTGTAAAACCCTATTCCCTTTCCACTAAATCACCTGAGAGGATTTTTGGCTAGGCAGGTATTTTAATGCTATCATGCCGCACTGCACATTTACATTTAAACACATTCAAGTTATTCATTTACAATCATTATACATTTACAAACATCCAATGCCTCACCGGAATTCCGAATCGGGGCCAAGGATTTTACCTCTTCCTAGAGGAAAATTTCTGAGGGTCAAGAATTCTTCTTCCTTTTCTTTCGTTTAAGAATTATACCATTTCTAAAAATTCCATATGGTCAATATTTTTGTTTTTGTTTTTGTAAGATATTAAATTTTACCATGAACATTGTATCAGAAATATCCTGTCATAATTACACACTTGCTTCAAGTTAAGCGAAAAATTAATTATCTTTCATTTTAAATAAAAATCAGCAAATCATTAATTTAACAAGGAAAGATATTTCTCAAGCGCATTAAGACTAAATATATTTTAACTAATTGGCGAGTTTTAAAAGCAAAGATACCTATATTCCGGCGTTTAAAGTGCACTTTTAATACAAAAGATAACATCGAAATTTGCTGTGCGAGTTACACACCGGGTATTAAAATTATAGATTTTAAAATAAGGCAAAGATAAAAGTACAATAATTTGATTTCTGCATGTAAGTAAATTCCGTTTATTTGAAAGGAATGACATACTATATGAATTTAGAAATTTTCATTATCGTATAACATGAAAAGTTCGTCATATTCGTCTTCCTTTATATCTTCAGGCACATTATCGAAATATGTTTCATGTTCACCATCACATTTACTCCGATCCATGAACAAATTAATCACCTTCCATTTCATTTATCCTCTTAGATATACTACATTTTAATGACTTTTGAAATACATCATTAAAAATGATGAATTACGAAATTTACGATAATTATATGTGGGTTTAATTTCATTCCATGCTTTTATCCTCTCACGCATTATTCTTAGACTGGCATGAAAGCTTTTTGTCTACGATTATAAATGTTTTTCTCCTTCTAACAACCACGTATTCCTCTGTCGTTTTAAGTTTCTTTTGAATAGTTTATTGATGCAAACATCTAAAGAATAAAGTAATAACATTAATCGCCCTCGAATTACCGTGTCATATCTGCACTACACTCTTTCAGCAGTTTCTTCGCATTATCCGTTAGATGGGTTAAGAACACATCCAAAACTATAAGACTTTAGGAATTCCTTAAAATACGACCTTTTTGCCAAACATTTCTTATCGACAATTTGGAAACGTTTTTCCAATCCGTGCTTTTTCGTGAACATGAATGAAAACGCAATTTGGGAATATACTTCGGCATCGTCTTTCTATTACAAATAACCATGGGTTTTAATTTTTACCATCCGCTAAGGTGGAAAGCATTACGATTACGGTGACATAAGAGTTTTCATGACCTTTTGTTTTATATGAACCGTTTTTGTTCCTTTGACATTAATTGATTTATTTCTTATCATATCAAAAATTACTACAGTTTCATTCATATTTCCTATATATGACAGTAAATATTTTTTGCTTTCATATATTAATAATATACTTCTGTATGACCAATTTATTGTCTAAATCTTTCGGTAGCACGTGCGAAATTTTTGTTCTTTCTCATAGAACTAAATTATTCTTTAACATGGATTTACTACACCAACTCAAAGTTGCTCTAAAATTCTCACTTTCATTTGCATTTTTTTCCACTTTAAGGCAAATAAACTTACGTTGTCTCTTGTTTCAATTAACGCATTCTCAAGATTTCTTTAGGATCCCTTTCGCAACACTATGTTCTAAGAGAGGCCATTTCGTTATTCCTTTATCCAAAGCATATTTATTCTTTGTCATATTAATTATTGTGACTTTTCTTTCACTCACGTATGAAGCTTTCAACAACACAAAATATCTTTGTTGCAGCAGGATTTTCATTTTTATTCGCAAATAGACTTGCTTCGCATCTGAAACCAGCACTGTGCTTGTTTCGTTTGGCAGGAATCATATTTGTTACTAAAAGCAACACTAAATCCACTGCATTTGATTTAAAGCAAATGCAGTTTACTAAAATGCGATGTTCACTTTAAAATGATTACAGAAAGAGAAATTTTCTGACTCCTAATTCTGCGTATTCATGCAGGCAAGTGCATCATTACCTCAAATTATATCTTCCTTTCCTCGAAGCCCTGGTATAATATTCCTGTGCCTACCTGCTTTGAATATAACCCACTTTCTTTACAGAATGATCTACTCTCTCAAGCATTTCCACCACACACATATTGTACCGCTTATCGTTTGTCAATTCAGTATTCCATTCTTTGAAAGCCCATAAAAAATCTTCAAATGAATGACTTCAAAAGGTTGAAATTATACGTGAGCGTTCTACGCAGAAATATATGGTATATAAAATTAGAAATAATACTCCAGACAAAACATGTGATGTGAATCTATATATATATATCAAACATCGTTTTCTTTATAATATAGTGTAAAGATGACTTATATATCCTCTGAGTAGCAAAATAGTTTATGCTATTAAATTTGTTACTGCAATACTATATCATGTTGGACTAGAATTGAAACTGGGAAGTCTGGACGTATGCTTGCACTACATGGAAAGTAAGCAAACTTAACTCAAAAATGCGTGTTTTAAAAAATGCAAGGAAATTCTAACCAAAGTAACTCACAAACTAAAACTGTTTTACCTTGCTCTAAAAAACTGTTTTATCTTGTATGAATTGGAACATATCATCAATTTTAATAAAAGTTTATTTAATGAGTAGATGGTCTTAGTTAAACATGTTTCCGTATTACTAAATTTACGATAATTATTCTTAACAGACAGTAGGAGAACTGAAATGGATTAAACGCAACACATGCTCTGTGATGTAGAAAGATGAACTACTCTTTGTAACAGACTTGTGTGGGAAAATTTTAAATTTGCGAAAGTCCGCATAGAATACTGTTGCAGTTCGGATTTTCTACTTAACAAACTTTATAATGAATAGTTCAGGGTAAGCAAATGTCTTGTTTATATGAGCTGATTTTGAACAGCAAACTTCAAAGGAGGTCATGAAAACATTACTATCGTGATAACTTTGTCTGTAAATTATCGCTTTAAATATAAACCACCAGCAGTGTGCAAGTAAAGCTTGAACTCTTTGAATAAACGCGAGATACTTTTGTGTGAAGATCAAATTATTCAGACAAATAGCTCTTGGAAACTAGGATGTAAGGTACGAATTCTTATGTAAACAAACTTTTAACAGACTTTAAGTAGTAGAAATACACTATGCAAAGAAATTAAGAGAATTTTCATATTTGATCTACGATTTCTAGATATACTGGACAGATTTTAATAAAATTTGGTGTGAACATAGGTTGATATAATTCAAACAAAATAAACATTCAAGAGTTATAATAGACTCATGTTCGTGTGTAACACTCATGAGTGTCTGAAGGTCTGAAACAGCGGTTGCAGAAGACACAAAAGAAATGGGTTAATAAGAGGTATGGTCCGCTCTTACAGCCATACAGGCCTCGCAGCGTGATGTCATACTAGAAATAAGGCAGTTTATCAGTGCCTGTGGCATTTGGTCCTACTTATTCAGCAACGCTGCTTTCAGTTCCTGGATAGTTCTCGGAGGGGCGTTGCGAATTCTCGGGGCCCACTGCACCCCCAAAACGGGCGAATATAGGGCTCCAGGCCTCATCCCTATACCTCACATTACTCACAGAGCCTCTGTCAAAGACGTGGAGAGGTGTGCGGCCATCCAACATGATGCCTGCCCAGACCATTACACTGCCACCGCCATAACTGTTGATTTCTCCATAACTGTTGTTGCAAGATTGGAGGGTGGTTAGAGGGCCTCTGGCTCTCTCCATATGAAAATACAGCGAGAATCGATGTTTAGGCTACCGCGGGACTCTTCGGTGAACAAACAGAACGGTCGCTCATTGCACAGCACTCCAATCACTGTGCTGCCTCCATCATGCTAATGAGACTCTCCTGTCCATAGACGTGAGCGGGATATAAATAGCCGGTCTTCTGGCAAATAACTCTCTCTCATTCAGTCTTTTGGAAACAGTCACCCTTGTTACACGGGTTCCTGTGGCTGCATACAGATCCCGAGAGAGCCGAGAAGCTGTAGCCCAGTTACTCTCACTAAAATGGACAAGTAGCCATCTTCTCTGGTCGTTGTTGTTCTTGGACGACCTTGCCCACGCTTTCTCTCGACGGATTCAGTACCCTGGAACTGTTTCCATAGGTCACACACGACGCTGGGGCTTGAATTCCATCATCTAAATGTTGATGGTTACTTATTTTTACTGTTGCGATGTGAATTTAACTTATTGTTGCAAGATAAGAGCAAGAAATTCGCCGAGGTGTGCTAGCGAACGCAATTCGTCCTTCCCTCCACACGCTTATAAAGCGTGTTTTTCTGCTGGCTCCGCCTACACACACGTGTACGCTTACGTATTTGCCGTACAAGATTTGCATTTTTGTCTAGAAGCAGTGGTTTTTCCTTCCGTTCAGCTCTTTTCATGGAATTCGATAAAATATGCAAATTCTCTTAATATATTTCACCAGTGTACAAACTGACGCAATTATCCTTAGTGACCAATGTATGAGTAGATTTTTAGACACCTTTACTGCTAAATATGGCATGTATTTTTAAATTTTGTCATGCAAAAGATATAAGCTATAATTACTTTTAGTTGTGCTTTTTTTAATTGTCCTAAGAAACCATATGGCAAAATTTAACAAAACTTTAAAATATTTTATTTTATATGCAGTCAATCCCGGTATAATGAACCTCCGGGTATAACGAACGAACTTTTGGTTCTATCCAAATTCCTTCACACTCAGTGTTACCTTAAATGGATATATCTAACTTCTAAATGCATGAAATCGAATATCGTGTTTTAGATATAAACCATGTGTAATTATATATAAACCATGATATTATGTTGTGTTTTTTATCACATAAAATTATTAACATATGGTGAAATGGGTGAAAACGAAAAAGGAATTAAGTAATTGCACATAGTAAAAAGTGTAATCAAGCCTTCTTCTCAAGAATATGGCATTTTTGCATTTCCTGTCAAAGGTCGTGCTCTCATCTCGGTTCGGCTACCAAATGGTTGTTTTTTCCAGGCTGTTCTATTGAGAAATATATTTTTTGCCTTCGTTTCAATACTTTTTCGTACTCTGTATTTATAAGATTATCATTGAGCTCATCCAGTTCTTAGACACTTTTACAGTTGTTACCCTGTGCTACTAAGGTTTCCACACATGGGGTATTGCATTTCCGAAGCGGTTGAAGTTTACGAATTTTGTTTTTTATTTTAGTGACTTGCTGTGAGCCTCTGAACTGGATGACACAACTGCAATTGAGAGAAAGGCGCTGATCGATTGTCTAGACATAAATTAAGGGAAAGTGCTAGTGGAATCTAACGTCTAGCCACTTTAAGCTCCGGTAGTCGTTAACTTAGGGTACCTCTTGCTTAATTGAATTCTTAAGGTTATTTGAGGTAATTAATTCAAATAGAGGTGTTGCTCCTATTTTGTTCTATGGCATCCCCAAAATGCACTGGCAGCGTTGAAGTCCACTACAATTTTCTTGTCCTTTGCGGAGAATATTAGTATTTGTTTGAGCTCTGTAAGTATTTTCATGATCTCAAAAAGAAGGTAATATACATATTTGTTTCGATTAGGTTGCCAGAGGAATGTTTAAACTGTACGGTTAAGGAATATTCGATCGTGTATATTAAAATAAGATTTTAGGAGCCGTTTTATATCACAACCGCTAAATTACTATTCGCCGATTTCATGTTAGAGAATTTTGAATTTATTGCATAACGTTATTGTAGTAAAGTTATGCCCAAATGTTATTGCAATTTTAGGCAACACTATCCGTCGCAGTCTCGACGTTGTGTAAATTTTCCTAATATCTTACTGCTAGAAGGTTGTTTTTGATGTTTGACGGGATGCACTTTTAGATGCTGTTAGATGCCTGATATTGGACTACAAGGGGTACTGTACATGTTGCCTAAGATGGCAAAATTCGGTTTTATAAGTTAAATCATGCTCTAGGACTTTAAATTTGCATCAATTCAAACACTGCTTCTTTTTTTAAATGCTTTCCTGACAAATTATATAATAGAACATCTGTTTCGTGCATGTGTTAGCGGTGTGGGCTTGCCCATAGGTGAGAAACACTAGCAAGTTTAGTTTAACTAAATCTTTGGCAAATTAAAACATTTGGATATTCTTTGTTAAGTACAGAAGATTAACAGTACTAAGGATTCTGTTGCAATTTCATTAATCTAGTTGCCTGGGCCTGCAGTTATAGCTAGTGGTTGCGATGTAAAACGTAGTCGTAGGATAGTAAGGATCTAGATCGTGAAATCTTTGTTTCAGGTTAACTGTAGCGGCTTCTTGGGGCGTTCCAGAAACTATCATTGTACTATTCCTGGTGCTACGAGATCGCAATGAGAATGTTTTGGAAAGTGAAAATTCGTCTGGAATAGCTTTCTTCTAGATTACAATATTGTTTTATGCTTGCAGCACACAAAGCGTTCTTTAGAACGCTAGCCTTACTTTTTAATTTTTATACTTTGGAATAGTTTTTGAAGTTAAAAAATATGCACTATTTCTAGCATGTAGTCCTCATCTGCACATGCAACCACGTGAAACATTTGCATTCCAGACAAAATAGTTTTTTTTTTCTGTCACCTGTTGTTCGTTTTTGTCGTTGGTTTCTCTTCTTTAGTTTGCTTGTAATTTTGCGCTGGTGTTTTTGAACTATAGTTATCTGATTTATCTGTTATTTCTGATTTTTATTTTTCTGACGACATTGGGTACACAAAAGAAGGGCACAACTATTTCAAATTTTCGATACTTATTCTCTGAAACCGCAGCCATGTGAGTTTCATTGTTGTTAGTGGCGTCTTCCTTTGAGAGAATGCATTGCAATATATATATATATATTCTGAGTTTCATTTTGACCCACTCAAACGTTCTATCTCTTGATGCTCGTATTTATACGGAAAGTTATTTTATGACTACACTGTACTCTTTTATTATATTCTTCAGACTAGAGTAATTTACTACTTTAAAATAATATATTATTCGTCGCGTAGAAATAGAATATTAGCAATGAAGAGCAGACAGAGTGAATATGAGTCATTCGAAATATCTTTAATTCTTTACGAGCAGTTAACTCCTAATTAACTTATTTTTCAGAATATAAGTGTCTGGCTAATTTATTTTATCTAATGTAGAATATACCTACATTTCAATAAATGAAATGTTATGTCTTTACGAATTTCCGATTTTAACGATTAGTAAATTTAGAAAAATAAATTACACAATATGAATGTTGAATGAAGTATGCTCTACAGTATGACCCCTCATGGTATGATAATCAACTGGAATAAAACTTTTCCTGGATATGATAACATTTATGATAGATTATAAATTTATTATTAATATTTATTAATTTGTTATTTATTTATTAATATTGGTTTATTTAATATAATACTTTGCTTCCTAAAACGTAATGCAAAATATTTTTTCCGCGAACAAAGCATTAAAGTATTTTACCTCGTAAATTAAAGGATTTTTAACCTTGTTAAATCGTAATCATTTTCTATTCTAACTAAAGTAAAAAATAAAATTAAATAAATAAAGCATTTTAAATTTTGATGGAGCGCAAATTAAAAAATTATTTGGTTTACAAGGCTGTATGATAATACTTTGCTCTTTTAAACGAAAAAGATTTTTTTTATTCAGTACTAAGCACATCAGCTCCTACGTGTCTTACACATTCATCTAAATAGTAAGGTAGAGTTTGTAAATGTGTGCCCTATTGCATTACATTTTTATATTATTTAAACCAACTCAAACTTAGAAATATGTAAATGAATTGAAAACCACTTTCATTTTCTTTGAACAGAATAAAATAAAAAGCAACAAAATGACCAGTTTTCTGATTATCTGACTGCACAATTCAACCAAGCACATGAATTTTATCTGCACAAGATAGAATAATTTCGCAGAGCACATTTTAAGAGAATCAATAGTGTTATCATTTTGAGGTCTGGTAGTCAAATGAATACCTGACAGCGGGTACTTGAATACAGTATTTATAAACATATTTCATTACTATTCTTTGAAACTAAACATGCTTTTTAGGAAACAACGCGTAGTTCTAAAATCTCAGATTGCAGAAAACAAGAACTTCGTTTACAGACATACTTCAAAAATGATCATAATCCTTTCGTGTTTGCTCGCTTCGAGCTCAGATTTAGTGAGAACTTTTGATAAGCAAAAGAAGAAAGCAAAGTTGATAGGAAAAGGAAACTAAAGAGAAAGAAAAACTGGGAAGGAATTCATCTTAGTCAAACTCTGAGAAGATGTGAAATTTCTTTCTGCCATCTCTTGCGATCTCTATATCGAAAGAATAAATATTGTGAAAAGAAACTGATTACTTAGACAAACTGTGATGCGAAATTCAAGCAAGAGAAGGCTTTGTGAATTGCTTTTGTTTCCCAAATTTCAATCTATCAGTTTTAATTTATGTCTTTATGCTAGCTTAGTAACTTTAGCACATACTTTGTTTATTTAAGAAGCGTAATCCTTATTTTGTGAAAATAAATCTTAATTTTTGTTTAAATTATGAAAGTTATAACAACATTAATACGAGTATTTAGAATTATACATACAATAAAATTTTATATTTGATTCTTTGTAAATAATGTAAAAAAACTACTGTTTTATAGAATTGCTGTTAGTTCAGGAGACAAATATTATTTCAGATTCAAATTCACTGAAAATGATTATTAAAATTTAAATTAAATACGCTATATTTATTTACTCTATATTTTATAATTTTAATGATTATTAAAATTTAAATTTCTTACACTATATATTACATATGTTATATTTTACACGCGCGTATGTATAATTACATACGCTATATTGCACTATATTTACATACGCTGAAATTACATATCTCAAAATAGCTGTCTTCTGTCCATCATATAAAATTTATGCATATTTATTAATTAAAAAGTTACATGCAGGTACAAGTTAGGAATATTAGCAATGAAGAGCAGACAGAGTGAATATATCAAAATAGATCTATGTGTGAATATGAGATATATGAATATGAGATCTATGTGTGAATATGAGACTGTAGTGAATATGAGATAAAATAGATCTGTGCACTAGGCAAAATGAGTACCGCGTTTTTCATATTTATAACAATGAAACTAAGCCAGAACACAAAATAAGTATTAAAGCCGGAAAAGTATCTATATTTTTAATCTATCAAAATCATTTTGTTTAGTGACAACTTTCTTGGTGCTATAGCGAGTTCGGTTTCTAAGCTGATGTGCGAAGAATCGAACCTAAAATCTGTGAATGTAATATCCTTAGAGAAAGGGAATACTTTAAATCCTTGATCTGAAAGTTTTTTTGACGAACAGGTGGTAGGTTTGTTCAGATCTCATTTTTACATCTGTACCTAATTATATAGCATATCCTTAATATATCTGTGTGCCTAAAAAGTATCATTATAGTGAAATGTGTTCCCCTTAATCTCAACAGTCCCCACTATGCACTTTCTTTCCATGTGCTGGTCCTTCTTTCAATGCTCCTCGTTTAGCGTGGTCACGGAAGTCACAGCACTAAGCTCCAAATGTAATAAATTCCTGGAGGACACAGTACTAAGCTCTTTTTTTAATTACATCGACGGGTCCCAACAGGCTGAAGAGCACTTATGTTATAAATTCATTCATTGAGCCGTTAGGTGGCGCTCCGAACGTCTTGTCTCTGTTGATATTCTATAACTTAGTTTTTAGTTTGATGGAAGAACGAAGGCGTTAAGCCTAATAATGATGAAGGCGTTTGCCTAATAATAATGCTTGTAACCATTGTATTATATTGTAAATAAAATGTGTGTGTATTAATAACGAGACGGAATGATCACTTACCTCTGAAACTAAGATAATAGTATTGTATTAGTTCCAGAGGTAAGTGATCATTCCGTCTCGTTATTAATACACACACATTTTATTTACAATATAATACAACGGTTAGAAGCATTATTATTTAGCAAACGCTTCATATTCATTCATAGCAAACGCCTTCACATTATTAGGCTTAACGCCTCCATTCTTCCGTCAAACTAAAAACTAAGCTATATAATATTAACAGAGACAAGACTTTCGGAGAGCCACCTAACGGCGCAAGCAATCAAATTATAACAACTTAACCCAGTGAGTCAGCTGTTCTTTAGATGGCGAAAGAACAACAAACAGGTGGTAGAGGGCCTATAACAACCATGTTTTCCATACTAAATGGGAATTTTCTATCAAAGCTATGCTGAATCTTACGCAATAATATATTCTTATTTACACTGTCTCGAGGTATTAAAGATTTTATATCCCCTTCATCTTTCCTACCAAATTTTCAAGTTAGATTTTTAAATAGTATATTCTAAGTGCACTTCATCTATACTATTTCATTGTTGAATAGTGTCATAGCTGACTGTGTTTTAACCGACGAACTTCAAACTGGCGGCTGTGAAATAAAAGTAGAAGCAATATTGGGATTACAGTTTAGTGCGTTTATACCTCGCAATCTATGCAGACTATCTCAAGATATTAAAAGTAAAACTAAATAAAATTAAAAAACAAACATGAATAAAACTTTTTTAAAAATTCTGACGTGGACAACGCATGACTTCCTAGCACGGACTATTAAATTATACACATTTTGGCTGCAGTTGATTTAAATTTATTTCCTCGAATTATTCTAACTTAAATAACTGATCTCTGAGGTCAAGTTAAAAATTACGTAAAAAAATTGCAAAGTTTGAATTAAATATCCCCGTTAGTTTTTGTAGAAAGGGAGTCAAACTTCTTATAACTTTATTTATCATAACAAGTACAAAACTTTCTCAAATACTATAAGTATAGGATCCGAAAGATGGCATTAAAAGTTAACTTTCTTTATTTTCTGAAAATTAACTTTTTTAACTCATCACTGTCAAACAATGATTATTTTTGTCATTTGAAACGCTGTTGTAATGGGAAGTATGTCCTACAACCAACGATTACAAAAATATGAAAATGGCTCGTTTTTTCAGTAACAGGAAAGAAAGAATTTGCTAGTAATTACATGGTACGTAACTAATAGTACATTTAAAATTTCTGTCTAGAAACCCAAGCTAAAATAGAAGCTTAATTACATATTCACATTAGATCTCTTGCATTAGTCATCCATAAATTACCTTCTTTTCATGTTTGAGTACAATATATCGTATCACGTTCTAATACAAGCTTTTATTTTATCTGAATGACTAGAAAGCATTTCTTTACTAACATAAAAACTTTCAATACATAATTTAATAAAATTCAAAAATGACAAAATTTTTCCAGAATGTTTGTTCTCAAACAGAAAGGTGAAAAATTTCTTCCTTTGTAAAGTTTGATCTATTTTTATTTCACATATAACTATATAATAGTGTAAATTGTTTAGCTTTGTGTCATTCACAAACATTATTTTAAAAATTAGGCGTAGCTACTGCTAAGATCGGAAGTGGTTGCCACTTTATTATGAAAGCATCTAATAGGTGAGCAACTATTACTTCCTATGAAAGGACAGAAAATTACAGTCATTTCTTCTCCGGGATTTGAGCCCGGGTCCGTCGGTATTGGTTAAGGTGGCAGTAATACCAATATACCCTTAACCAATATACCGTCTGGGCCGCTGTAAATATATTGTAGCATAACATATATGAAAATCACAAATTGCGGTTAAAAATTACAGATATTTGTTTCTTAACTCTGTTTACAAAATTTGCTCCTATAGAATATTGAAAAGCTATTATCCAAAATGTATCATTTCAGTTATTTTGCATGAGTTCTATTGCATTTACACCACGTGCTAAGGCTTTTTTTTAGTTCAGTTTAGAAGCCTTGTATCTTAATCGAACTAAGCAAACAATCACTCTAACATTAAAAAATTTCATAAAATTTGTTGTCATTGAAAACCATGTTCATTATTTCTAAAATTCTCAGACGTTTACCAAATATAAAAAAATTGAAAATTTCATCTTCAGTAACTTTAGGTAATATATATTTAATTACATAAAAATTAAACTGAATAGGAAACTAATTAATAGCGAGTCGTTTTCAGAAAAAGGACTCTTCAACCCATGTAAGGTAATTTATCCTGTAAGATCCGTATTTTTTTACCTTCGTAACTGAAGAGATAGTATCTTAGACATCGATTCCTACTTACTGATACACTTCATAGATAACGTTCCCCAAATAATCGCCTCTCTTAGGATCTGCAATCCTTCTGATAAATGATAACAGTGCCTCTAGAGACAAAGTGCAATAACTGGTAATAAAGTCGCGCATAAGAAATGTGCATCGGTTTCATTTTATTTCAGATTTATCAGTAATCCCATCCTATTTCCTGCAAAGCTGAAATTTAATAAAGATCGAATTTTGCATTTTTGAAGCAATGAAAGATGAATCAATTTAGACTTATTTTGTCACACGATTTTAGTTTCATTTACGCAGCATAATGTAAAATGTTGAAAATGTGTTACAGGTATTTTCTATTTTCCTTATTTTTTCCTATTATATCTTGGTCCTGCTTCGTCTTGCACTTCTACCTCCCTAAATATAGCGTAATAGTACATTAAATTGTTGATCCTAAACGAAATCGGTTGACTAAAGAAATTAAATCATGTTAGAAAACATATTATAGAAAATCAAAAATCATAATTAAATAATGAAAGCTTTACAAATAAAACTAAATTATAACACTTGTGGAAATCGATTTAATTTATCTAACAGTTAATATTATTTTTGAAACAACTTTTCTATTATTCTCGTTTTTCAACTTACATTTGCTTGCCAAAACGCTAATGAGTTAGTGCGTGTGTATTCAAATGAGGTAGAAAGAAGTTAGTACTATTTAAGGGAAAGTTTTGAAATCTTCAGAAAGGAGGGTAGAATGCGTTCTGACGCCTGAAGGCTAAGCTGCTATCTTTGTTTTGCTAGTGATTAGATTTCTGTGGTCTATGAGCGCTTCCAGCCATTGAGCTTCCTTACGACTACTTTTACGAGCCAGAGCCTGTATGCACGTTAAATAACCTGTGGAGGGAGTTAAGATATATTAAGTCTATTCTATTTTAAGTTACTTGTTACCTTTTGAGTTAAGTCAGAATTGTTGGCTTTTGTAAGCACGAGTCTGAGCCATCTATGAAAAAATGGTGAGTTCAGGTTTCTTTACACCTTTCTCTGAACTTTCCGTACTTGAGAATAATTTCTCACATAGTCTTATAGCATCTCGTTAGTTTATGCTTGCTAAGAATACGAGACGCTGTATACTTTTCTAAAGAAAGGAGAAAGTTGTTTCTCATGTAAACTTCACAGGGAATTTTTTTTTCATTATCTAATATAATCATTTATTATTAAATTTAATGCCTTTTAATCCAAACGACATAATTAAAAGTTAAGTTAATTTCAACAATGACCCATCAGCGACAAAGCGATAAAGTCACTGAACACTATAATTCGGTACGGGGCTGGAATCTCATCAAACGAATTGACTGCATGGTCGTTTTCGTGGATTTCGCAATGTGAAACATGTATACGAGCCATTTGCTCTTAGAACATTTTTCATGAAATCATTCCCTTCCTTAGGCAGATAGCCCCTCGAGTGCTTTGCCATAATCAAATAAACTAAACTAAACTAATATCAACAAAGATTTAATTCAATGTTAATGTAATTTTTTATTATTATATTTTGTAATTAAATTGTGTATTTAATTTTGAAATGCAATTTAATTTCGAAATGCCATATAAATGAAATGATTGTTGTAAAATACATGAACTCTTTTTATTTTGTTTGTATAGATGAGGTATACATGGCAAAAAATGTAAATAATCCAATACATACTCTGTCACGATCGTTTTACTTCTTATCAAATGTTTTTGTTAATCGACTCATCATCAACTCGTATACACACTGCTGGCCATTAAAATTGCACACAACAAAACCAGGAAGGAATGACCTGACTAACGTCAAAATCACATGAAAGGAAGAAGAGGTTGGGATATGTAAATGATTAGTATTTCAGCGCATTTTAGAAGACGCAGGAGAGAGAAACGACATCATAAAAGAAAAGTTGTATAGTAGATTTCTCATTCGGAAAGTACTTTGTAAGGTCGGACTTTGATCAGAATATCGTGTTATGCCTCGAATAATAAGAAGAAATGCATATCAGCAAGTTCCGAAATTCAATAGAGCCAGGATCGTTGCCAATCGAAAGCGTAGATTATCGTTCCGTGATATCGCCGGTCGCACTGGTCGACATGCAACCACTGTCATACCAATATGGACTCAATGGATTGCTGAGGGTCATACTAAACGGCATGCAGGATATCAACGCCCTCCCATGACTAACGCTAGAGAGGACACACATATTGTGAGGTCAGCCCTGCAAAACCGTACGACCACATCACGGAGCATTAGTTAGGAAATGGGCATGCTTGCAGCACGCCCAGTATCAGCTCACTAGGTGCGTCGATGTTTGCAGCAGCGTGGACTATCAGCAGGGTGACCATTACTTCAGCTTCACTTGACAATGAAGCATAGAGAAAGACGGCGACCCTGATGCGCCAGACGGCAAAGCTGGGTATAGGAGTGGCACAATGTCGCCTTTTCCAACAAGTCTCGGTTCTACGTGCATATTTTGATGGCCGTATACGTGTGTGAAGTGTCCGAGGATATTGCACGTCGCCTGCTTGCATTCGATATCGGCATAGAGGCCGTACACATGGTGTGACAGTTTGGGCAGCCATTGGGTACATGACATGCACGTCTCTAGTTCGGATCCACGGTAATTTGAACGCAGATGGGTACATTTCTGACATGTTACGTCCAATGGTTGTGCCTTATCTTCAACGCTCCCAAACACCTTGTCCCAACAAAATAATGAAACACCACATGTTGCACGTCGTGTTCTGACCTTCCTAGATACACAGGGTATTCGATCGATGCCCTGGCCTGCACGGCCTCTAGATCTGTCACCCATTGAAAACATCTGGTCATGAGTCGCTGAGAGACTAGCCCGCCACCCCTCTCCAGCTAATAGGGTTGATGAAGTGTGGCATAGACTTGAAGTAGCATTATTCGTTTTGGACTTATGCCATACTGTTTACGTGCAATAAATATCTTTTTTGTATTTGCTTTACTTCATGGTGTTGCAATTTTAATGGCCAGCAGTGTATTAAACCTGGTAAAATAGACCAATAATCGGATACATTTTCTTCGTTATATGCCCTTAGCAACAATAGATTATTTTATTCTAGAAGAATAGTAACTATAATGCTTCATCAGATATATTAAAAAACGAAGAATCTCTACTACCTTAAAAATGCTTATGTATACCAGAATCTGCTCATAAACGCAATGAATCTATAGGGTCTAGGCTAACGAACTAAATAACGTAAGAAATAATTAATGACTTAGTCAAAACTTTGTTTTGCTGAAATTTTATACAGCTATTGAATATATGCAATGGTTTTTAAGCACTTTGCATTACGTTTTTAAAATCAGAAATAATTTTGATCTCATGTTAGTTCCGACACATTTTTGAATTGATAAACTATATATCTTCCAGATTATTAATATTTACACACATTATAAAGGTACATGTCAACGAAGTAGCAAAATCTTTTACAGGTTGTCTTCAGTAGATTCTTTTTCCCCTTAGTCCACGGTCTTTGAAACGAAAGCATATAAAAAAAGGAAGAACAAGGAAAAGAAAGAAAATCTGAAAGGATTCAGACTAAACTTCGCACTAGAGGATTTGATAAAGTATTTTTCATACTATTGCCGAGCGCTGCGTGTTACCAATCTGCTCTTGGACTCACTTCTGCTAAAAAATTTTTCTTTTTTTTTTTTTAGTTGTATTATTAAGCAAAGCTTTTTTCTCACATATACCACAAAACATTAAAGATCAAAATCTTAAAATGTTTAAAAACAACATTTGTTTAGAATTACCGATTGAGTATTAGGGGTGCCAATTATCATACTTTTTTCTTACATCTGGTATATTATTTTGTTAAAAATTAACCACTCGAACGGACAGTGGCCCAAAAGCATTAACAAAACAAATAGTACTTAAAGATTTTAAAGAGGTTTTCATTTCATAAAAACATTTAATAATTTTAATTAGACATATCGTGATTTAAATGCATTTTTATGTAAATGAAGAAAAAATATTTTAAAGAAATGTATCTTGCTTTCCAGTCACTTGGTTTGCTACTCAGTAAACGGAATCTTATATCTGAAAGTTAAATATTTCATTCTTTACTGAATGGCGACACACTAGTGCGAGGAGATAATAATTATTCTATTTGAAGCAGTGGCATCAAATTGTTTTCAAATAGCCAAAATTGGGAGTTAAAACGGAAACATAAAGATCTTATACTTTGACGAATGGAAAGACTCTGGCGCGGAGAAGATAAAACTGTTTTAATTTGAAAACATATTACCGTTTCTCGCTTCGAAATCCCTGGTATTAAAAAAATTCGTCAAATTTTGGAAAAATATAAACTAAATCAAAAACAAACTGAAAATTTAAAATTCGAGCTTCGAATGTTCGGATGGAGGGCTACGTGTATTACAATCTCGGTAGCTCTACGTGGCGTCATTTTCTCACAATGCGAGGAACATCATACACACATACTTACAGATTCTTCAGTACTTAATTCTTTTTAACACTGCGACAACAATTGGAGACAATAATTTAAAATGTAATTTTGACACAATAAATAAATACACAATAATAAAAGTAATTTTATTATTGTGTATTTATTTGACACAATAATAAAAGTAATAAAGACAAAACGTGAGCTTCGAAAAAGTGATACAATCTCAAGTGAGTAATAGCACCCCTGGTGCTATTAATAAAACATAAAATTAATGCTTCCAAATTTAATATTCTATAATACTTTAGCTTGTTTAATATAACTCATAGAAGATAAACTGTAAGTTTAGATATTTTAGAGCTTTATCTTCATAGAGAGCTTCAGAAGCAGCTATAGTAACTAATAAATATTTTAAGAGAAAAATGCAATTTCGATATATTCTTAATTCTAATTCTTACTGAGCACTGTGAAAATTATAATGTTGGAGATCCAGAAGTTTAAAAAGTTTGTCTTTATTTTATCTGTTAAAACGAGACACATTTTTAGCCTATAGATTCAACTGAATTAATTTAAAGAGTAAAACATGAAACATAATCTTAAATTTGAAAACGTTGAACATATTCTCAAAATCTACAAGACTCAAAAGATTCTTTCGTAATGCGGAGATATTTTGCCTATATTTAAATTAGAAAAATGATCTAACCAGTAAAGTGAAACTTTTCTCCAAAAAAGATACTGCTAGTCGAGATTTGCAGTCGTAGACTTCCGTTGTAATAACAGAAATTGTTTTCAAAAATTGTATACAAAAATACAAAATTTATCATTCTGAGCCAAATTAAAGGTTTTGAAGTAAATCATGCAAAGAAACATTTGTAGAATATTTACCCATAAATAGCAGCAATCTGTGGTGCACTTGATCTAAGTTATAACCTAAAATTGTATATTCTTATTTTCGTCCTATTTTCAAGTTGGTGAAAGAGGTCTCAATTGATATTAAATGTGATATGAAATATGAAAAGAATTTGAAAGTCTTATCATATAAGTAAAAAAGGATTAGGTAAAATGATAGGTAATTTCAAGATTTTCACTTCTGTGCATAAAGTAGTTTAATATTATGTTTCAACAGAAAAATACATTTTGACAGTTCCCAAATTGTACGTACGGACAGAATAAAGGACACGTATTATTAAATGTATTTAAAATGAATTTAAAAGAGATTTTTTCGCGATGTCTTGTAAGTATTTCGCAGAACTCAAACACGATTAGCCGTAGTGTTGAGATTTTGTACTTGGGACTTCTGTAACATCTAATCTGCCGCACCAGACGTACGTATTATATGTATATACGTACCTTACATTTCCTTGACATTTCCGTGTATATGTATATACATATATATATATATAGGTTGCACCTTAAATGTTGCGACAAACTTCTAAGGGAGGCAAAGCACATCATAAGGATTAAAATTGCATAGGAAGCCATGCCAGAAACGTTACTGTACGCCGCCAGGGGATGTTGTACAGGAGAATGCTAGTGGAAATTAGGATTGCCTCATTCTAGTGGTAGGCACCAACATGATGGAGCGCCTGCTCATTTTGGACTAGATGTCCGTAGCATTTGAACAGATCATTCCTGCATCGATGGACTGGGCATGGTGAACGGTTGCTTGGCCCTCTTGCTGAGCGGATTCTTTGAGCCTTGATTTCTTTTTATTAGGCACCATCAAAAGTGTCATGTATCACGATTCTGTTGTCTCAGAAATGGATCTCGTGGCAAGACTTCGTCTGGGCAGTCAGATAAACTCCCGTTGTGTTTGAATATGTGCAGCAATCAATGGTCTGTCGGTGTCAGGCATGTTTGGCGTCTGATAATGAACATAGAAGATAGAAGATATCTTCTTCGAATATCTGTAGTAACATTCAAGCTGTCAAAACACCATTTGTATTCATGTCCAATAAATGTTTAAAAGTAATCACTCTCTTGTTTCCTTTCCTATCTTCTACCTCTGCTACCACGTACCCCTGATATTTCAGTGTATAGGTTTCTATGCTATTCCTAATCCTTATGATGTGCCCTACCTCTATTAGATGTTTGTCGCAACATTTGCGGTACACCCCGTATATACTCACTTCCTTACACAGCTTAAAAAGTTCCTACCCGGCCTTTATTTTATTTTCGCAATTATTGGTTGTACTTATATACTTCCAATTACAGAACTGGTTTAGATGACAAACATATTCATATTTTGGCAATGTCAGTTTTAGGGAAAAAGTTAATTTCGTACAAATAAAGAAATCTAACTTTTAATTCTATCTCCCAGTTCCTATACCTATTTTTGTTTTACACTGGTTATGGAAAAATAAAATTATAAGATGTTTGATTCCCGGTTGACAAAAAGTTGTCTGGGATATTTAATTTCAAAATTTGCAGTTTTTGATTTGGGATGTTTTCGATTTTGAACCTGGCTTGAAGGATCTGTTAATCATGTAAGAAATATTCTGGGAAATAAATTTTAATGAAGTACAGCAAAACATTATGCAATTTAATTGCTCATACAAGCAAGTCATAAAGCGTCCAGATAGGAATTTTTTTTTAAATTTTATTATTATTATTTTTTAATTTTAAGAAAATGCTCTCTTGCGCGGATCGTTGATATGATGTATTTTATTATAAAGCATCAATTGGTTTACTAGCAGAAATTCAGTTTCATTTGCCGACGCAGCTTAGTAGCCGTCACCACGATCTAAATTTTCGACTTTTATTATAAGGCTAACAAAAAAATGGAAGAAAAGCTATCTGAATAATTATACTCACGTTACAGTTTATTTTATTAATTTGGATAAATAATTATAATTTCTATAAAATCGTATTTACATATCATAAAATACATAATCTTTGCAAAACTTAAATTTTTCAGTAGCTTCGGTCTTCCGCAGAAAAATTTTATAAACCGTATAAACTTTGTGACATTATGACAGCCAGATATTTGATCAGGAGGGCGGTTAGGTAGATTTAATAATGATTGCCATCAAACCTGGTATCGATTTCATAATCTATATACTTTTTAATAAGTTTTATGAGAGCAATCTATTTTAATATATGCTTCCTATTTTTCTCCTTCATTAGCCTAATTTTAACGATCTACATAATTTTGCTTGGCTTAATGAGAAATACGTGCACAGACGATTAGAGCGTAAATATCTTTTATTTTTGAGTTCCATTTGCAATTGAAATTTCTTATTCTTGCCATTTTATGCCATAATCAACTTTTGCTATTGAAGTAAGCCGTAATTTCCTAGAAACATGTTTATGCAAAATGTTTTTGGCTTTTAACCTCTTCCAGCACGCTACCTTTTAAAGTTCGAGTTTTGATAAAAAAAAAAGGGTAGGCAGTCGAATTAGGCCTAGAGGAGTAGACAAGTAAAATGTGGGAAGATAGCACTTATCGTTTTTATTCTGTGGGTGTGCCCCTCTGATTGAATAGAGCTTCGAAAAGAGTGCTGAAACGAGCATTGTTGTCAATGAACTGACCGATGAGATTTAGAGATACAAATAATACAGAATCTCAGTTGTCCTAGATTATCGGTGAGCCCGGTCTGGGCACACCTAGTGTTCACCGTTTGATTTTAGGCAAGATTTCAAGGTAAAAATTTAAAACTAATGTAGAATGAGGAGATTAGCATACAGCCAAAAAAATAACGTAGAAATTTCTTTTCAAACAATTCCTTTTACGTCCTAAAAAAATCTATAAGATTTCTTTGAAGAATGAGGGTCTTAAAAAAACTAAACATAGTTAAAATGTATGGAGTGGTTTGTGTTGAACTGTCATCTACTATAAATAAAGAAGGTTCAAAGTAACCTATAGTAATCTATAAATCCTTTTTCATTCAATTTTTCTGTGCGTACAGAAGGAAATTTTTAGGTGTGTCCAAACCGGACACACTGTGCCGCAAAGGGTTAAATATTTAAATATGCTTGTTAGGCAGTACTGTTTTTGTAAGTTTATTTGTTTTAATATTATAGATGTGTTTATTAATCAAAGTGTTCACATACTACTTTTATTAATCCATTAATATTGTTTTCAAGTTTAGGAGCATGGTAGCTAAATTTGCGCCTCTATTATTAGTGTTAAAAACAGAGCCTTTGAAATTTCGCTGAGAATATCGTTGAGAAGCACACTGCAACTCAACTCCTCTCTGACTACAACGCACTACGAACGAGCTGCGAGGATGATGTATCCCATCAAGAATACATCCATGCTAAAGATATATTCTTGAGACATAAAATTTGATTGTAACTTTTAATGTTGTTTTAAATATATTCTAGTGTTCTTCTACGTGTGGCCTGTTCATTTTATTTAAGCTGGTCCTATGTTTGATGGTTCTGCTAGAACTAGCAGCTCCGTATCATTGAATGACTGCATCGAAAAAGGTCCCAATCTAATTGAAATGATTCCGATAATTTTAAATTGGTTTAGGTGGAGAAATATCCGAGTTGTCGCAGACATTAAGCAAGCCTTCTTGCAGATATGCCTAAACGAAAACGATAGAGATGTTTTAAGATTTATATGGTGGAAAGGTGGAGATCCCCAACAATTAATCACATACAGACATTGAAGAGTCGTATTCGGTATTTTAAGCAGCCCCTTTTTACTTGGAGTTGTTTTAAATAATGTTCTAGATCAAGTAGAAGAGCCTTTGAAAGGAATTGCAATGAAACTGAAAGATTCATTTTACGTGGATAATTGTGTTGCAAGTATTGACTCTGTTGCTGGCTTAGAATATTTCAAAAGAGAGCCTCAAAAAATTCTAAGAGCAGCTAAATTTGACTTACGTGGATGGAGAAGTAATTATCTTCCTGAGATGCAAGATTTCTTTAGAAATAGCTCAGCTTATGTAGATGAAAACAATGTATCGGTTTTAGGTCTCAAATGGGATACTAAGAATGACACCTTGTCATGCCAATTGATAGAAACTGAGAATAACAATGAACCGATTACTAAACGAAAAATTTTGTCTAAAGCTCATCAGTTATTTGAACCCATAGGTTTCACTTGTTAATAACGTTATTTCCTAAACTGTTTCTTCAGGAATGCTGGAAGTTGGAAATCTCGTGGGATTCTAAATTACCGGAAGATTTAATTAAAAGATCTGAAAAATGGAAAGATCAGTTACCAGAAATTAAAAACCACGCAGACTATCTGATTTAGACTTTAGTGAATCCGACATAACACTGCATACATTTTGTGACGCGTCTAAGTTTGCATATGCGACTTGTATTTTCCTTTGAGCTGAAAAGGAGAGAAAAGTAACTTGTCGGTTAATACAAGCTAGATCAAGAATTGCTCCTTTGAAGAGAAGGATGGAATTACTAGCATATCTTATTGGGGGCTAGATTAACCAATGCAGTGAAAAAAAATTTGAAGTTAGAAAATATTCAGTCTACTGGTCTGATTCACATGAATCAAACTAATGATAATTATTATAACCACATATCTTCCTATAAGAGGATAATTAGAATTACTAGTTGTATGTATAGGTTTTATACGAATTCTAAGAAACCTAACAAAATTTCCGGAGAACTATCTACTGAATTGTTTAAAGAAGCTGAACTTAAAATTTTGATAAAAGTACAAGAAGACTCTTTCCACAGTGCGAAAGCTCAACGTCTAAAATCATTGTCGACAGTTACAGACGATGATGGAATTTTTAGAATTAAAACAAAACTTCTTTTGAGAGACGACGTTGAAATTTTCAGAGTCCCGATTGGTTTACCATCTGATCATCATGTATTTAAGTGCTTCATTCTGTCTGAACATCAAGAACTTGAACATTGTGGAGTACAGCCGCTAATGGTAGCTTTGAGAGAAAATTATTGGATATTGAAAAGTAGACGAACTATAAAAGCAGTAATCAAAATTTGCATTTTTTGTCAAAAATAGAGTCAAACCCCTTGATATTCCAGTAGGAATTCTTCCCGAAGATCATGTAAGAAATGGCTGCATTTTTGAAATTATTGGAGTGGACGTAGGAGGTCCATGACTACTGAAAGAAAGAAGGTATGGATCCTAATTTTATAGAGCAGTTTATAGTGCAGTTTATAGAGCAGTGCATTTAGAACTTCTGACTTCTCTATCAACAATTTCTTATTTTCACTTAGAAGATTCCTAGCTCTTCGCGGTTTCCCTTTAGTGATATACTCAGACAACGCAACTAATTTTACCGGAGCTGAAAATTTATTGAAAAATGTCGATCTAAAAAGGCTAAAATTATCTATTTATCCTATTACCGGGAAATTCATTCCTCCAGCAGCCCCATGGTGGTGTGGCTTTTGGAAGAGGTTGATTGGCCTTCCAAAGCGAATTCTGAGGAAGGTTTTATGACCAGCATGTCTAAACTATGAAGAAATGGAAACCGTTCTCTGTGACTGTGAAAGCCAACTAAATAATAGATCTCTAACCATATCATTGAAGATCCAGAGGACTTAAACCCATTAAAACCTGATATATTTTTGAAAGAGAATCGCTTAAGTAATACAACTGATTCTGATCAAATATAAATTACTAGCAAAGACTTGAAAAAAATTGGTTTACATAAGAAAGCTGATGTCCGCTCTTCGAGTCATATTTCGAAATGAATACTTGGGACAATTGCACCAAAGACTCGAAAAAGAGTTTATGTCCCTAACGTTGAAGATATTGTATTAATATGGACTGATAACTTGAAACGATTATATTGGTCTTTAGGAAGGATATTATCGATTTACACCAGCAAAGATGGAGTATCTAGAACCGCCAAAATTAAAACTAAATCCGAACTTGTGACTAGACCCATCAAAAGACTGTGTACTTTAGGACTGTATGGTAAGAACCATGTTGCCAATGTGGAGAATGTTATGTTAGAAGGAGAAACTTCTGTGAACCAAAGGAATCCCGATTACCATCTTGTTGCAACAAGAACTGCACGTGTTGTTAAACCTCTCTCAAGATATGGACAAAATGGTGTTGAGTTCCGGATTAATGTTTCCGAAACTCAAAGAGGGAGTGTTAAAAACAGAGCCTTTGAAACTTCGCGCATAGTTATCGTTTATAAAAAGCACACTGCAGCTTAACTCTTCTGTAACTACGCCGCACTTCGAACGAGAGGCGAGGATGATGTATTCCATGCCATGCTAAAGACGTATTTTTGAGACATAAAATTTGAATTGTAATTTTTAGTGTTGTTTTAAATATATTCTAGTGTTCGTCTACGTGTGATCTGCTCATTTTACCTAAGTTGTTTTATCCTTGAATGCTGATTCAACATCAAAGGAGATACAGTCACCCCTGGAAAGAAAAGGTAGGCTGAATTTTGATACTCCTATTGAAATAAAAGCCTTTAAAAAAAGTTAAATTTTTTAGCAATTAGAAACAATAAACAAAGTATTCTTCAATAATCTTAAATGCAATTCGCATTAAGGTTCGAATGTAAATTCTCTAGCGTTGCACATGAAATTGATTTTAGCCCAATTTCATATGGAACCATATTTCGAACTGGAAACTTTGTTAGTTTTTCTTTTATCAGGTTCAGTATTATTGTCAACATTTAATTCTGAATACATTTTTATAATTATTTTACAATTGTGAAAGTGTTTCAAAAAACCAATTAGAAATTTAAAGATTTTTAACTATCTCAATTAATAAGTTATTTTTTCTGAAAAACTCAACTAAATTAAAGTTTGCATATGATTGTTGAGAATGTATAAATTGCTAAACTATTTTCCTGTAATAAATCATTTTCCCTAAATAACAATACTTATTTAGCTATCCAATTTGATTACAAGTCATGGCATATACTGTCTACAAAGAAGAGGAGGGAAGAAAAATCTTTAGAACAGTTGGCCTAAATACATATGCATTTGAAATACAGTTACTGTTATAATTTACGTCACTATACTTCCATCTTTTGGTTAATAGCATACAATTAGGAATAACATACGACAAAGTATGCAAAAATGTTTTATTCAGTGGTAGGGTAGGAAGAGATTGATCAGGCAAAAAGTTTCCTTTCTTTGTTCAGATCCTTTTCAACTGACGGAGTTATTTCCATAGAGAAAACATTCTGAATGGATTGCCCCATAATATCAGCTTCATGATTTCTATATTTGATGCATCGGTATATAACTCTTCGAACTGTCTTCGTACTTTTAAGCATCTAGAATATTTTTCTTAGCTTAAACATCAAAACACGTAAGCTAGCGTGATGCGTATTTAAATGGATATCTTTAATAGCATAGGAAATAAGTTTATGATTGCTTGGAGGCAGTATGAGATAGATAAAATCTTCGTTATCTTTTTCTGAAGTCAATTTGGTTTTGATTCTTATGATATTTTCTCAGTCCGTAAAGGCACTTATTGATTTCAATTTCTTAACGGTTTAGTCGTCAGGTACTTGTATTAACTTCACAAGTTTCATTTGCTGCAAACAGTTCCTATACTCTTAGTTCTCCAGTTTCGTTTACCTTCTCAACGTTTTGTGCGTTCCTAATGAGTCTAAGCATTCATGAATTTCCATACTTAAAACATTCGGGCATCCAAACAGCTTCAAAATGAAACATTAATTAAAAAAGCAAAAGTCTCCTGTTTGGCATACAAACACAAGATTGTTGCTTTGCTAATTTTATGTTTCGTGTATGTCAAAAAATAATCCGTTATTCATGACTTCATATAGCTACCGCAGTTTAAGTTTAGAGATATTATAAGGTATTTTTTTTCCTTCATGGTGTAATGGTTATCTCACTTGACGCGTATTCAAGAGGTCCAGGTTCAAGTCCCGGCAAGGGCATTGCTCATTTTTCCTGTCTCTCCTGCTCCAGAAAAAGACCCCTAATGACTTTACAGTATAACCCTTTTCTTTTCAGCTGTCATTTCCTTTTAATTTTGATTTGGATATTAGATAGACCACTTAACTGCAGCAAATGCTAAACAACGTGATCCCCCTCCATTTGCATTCTCTTAATTTGCCCAATTTCTTCTTTCTAAATTTAAGCAATATTACTAGGAAAAATTCTTCATTTTTCTCGTATGCAAAACCGAAATCTTCAGATTTGGCGACTATTAAAGAAGTATAAATTTTATCATCCAGTTCATGCAAATTTGTAGCAATTCACTTTAAGAAGAATAATTAATTTCAATTTCCTAAGGCTTTAAGTCTGTTTCATTTAAAGACGATAATAACGAATAGTAACACCTCTGAAACATTGCTCTAACAAGCGTTCCTCTTTAATAAGAGTTTTCAGGTTAATTAAATCTTAAGTCAATATTTTAACATTAACAAATTCAATGACCATTTTTTTTTAATATAACTTCTGTACGTCACCACAATTTTAAGAATGAATAGCTTGCTAATCTACTTTCTCCTTCTAAGCCCTTTTCGCTAAACAATAATACTTACTTAGTTACCCAATCTCATTACGTTTCATGCACATACGGTCTACAACAAACAAATGATAAATCTTAGAACAGTTCCCTAAATACAAATACATTTGCAACACAGTTCCAGTTACAATTTGCGTCACAATGATTACAAAATTATACTACAAATAAACCACGAATTTTCACAGATATATAATTTTATTATATTCATTGCTTCAGTCTACTTAGAAATTTACTAATTAGTTATATTTGTCTAAGGATATTCATTCCACTGAAAGATTTATTTTTCTTCGGCAGTATCTCTGAGGATTTATTTCCCTGAAAGACTTCTAAACTTTCTTCTAGTGTTATCCCTCTGGGTAATTATTCTTTCAAGAGAAAGGTGTAATAGCCAAAATACAAAAATTATCAGCTTATATTAGACGCAACAAATTTTCAAAGAAAGCATATAGGTATTTGGAAAATTCTGCAGATCTAAAAAAATTAATATTGCAAATTTCTATAATATAGTAAACACACATTATTTTACCGGGGTTAAGAGAAATTTCTTCGGTAAAAAATATTCAATTTTCAAACACGATTTATTTTTTGTCTTCACAGAATAGCATCAAACTGTACATTATATATATCGTTTAAAAATTATTCCTATATGGGTAAGTCAATTTGAAATGAGCACATTTAAAATAACTTATAGTGACTGATGAATTTTAATACATCTTAAAATTCCTGATGTTCCTTATTTATTAAAATTCATATTTTGATGTTAAAAACAAAGAAAAATTTGAATTGAGAAGCTTTGTATATACTGTTAATAACAGCTTTTATTTTTTAAAATAACATTGAAAACGTTCATAATAATGTTGACTGCACAAGTCCGATAAAATGTTAATGAAATTTATTCCTTACAGAAGAAATATAATAGAATGTTGGAATTTTCTTCAGAGATATTCGTACAAGTGTTCAAAATATCACTCAGTAATAATCAGTAACTATCCTTCAAACTACTAAAACATTAAATAGAACGCAGAGAAATCTGCGCAGAGAAATCTAGTCATATCAATAATAACAACAGAAGCTAACTAAACAACAACTCACAATAACAGTAACTTAGCAACTGGGCTGAGATGTCTCCCTCCGGCTTTTTAAAGCTTTCAATCAGTTGCGAGAGAGTTTTAGTAATTTCTCTGCTTCTCGAGATTTCTGGAGATCAACAAGAGGAAGGAATTACGGTTACAACTAACATAATAGTCAATTACATTTATTTAATTTCAATACAAATAAAAGAGATACCTATTTATTTCAGTGTTAAATGCACGTGCTCTTATGTTTTTACTTTTTCGACTTAGCTTTCTCTTAAAATTTATCACGCGCTGCATAACACGGGGAAATAAAACAATTTTAATTATAATTATATTAAAATTAGCTATCTAAATACAAATTTCGTAATACTAATCAGTCAGATATATCCATTATAAATTAAATTTAGTTTAAATTATACATATTAAATTACTAAAGTGGAGTAAAACCGAAGATAATCTTTACGGCCATTGTCACCGGTGACCTGGTTAAAAGTCACTTGTGTGTCAGAACGGTAATAGATAGTTTATTGTAATAAAATTAAACTGAGTCATCGGTAATCATTCACAGTTAGTCATGGTTGGTTGATCGACAATTTAAAGATAGTCGCTGGCATACGGCGAAACAAATTATCAAAAAGTGTTCATTATGCTTTTAAATCATGAAATTTGAAAATTATATTAAGGCTTTTATGCTTTGCTAAATGCAACAGTAAACGAAAATTGACTATTTCTGAAGCAGTATGGCTAATAAATTAAAACTCTTATTTTTTGCGCGCAAGTAGCACTTGGCAAATGGCACGGTTAACAAAATATATGGTATCGTAATGTAACGTAGCAGACTAAAAATTCTTTAAAGATTTCTTTGAAGACATTTCTAACTTTAAAGGGAAATAAAAGACACTGATGTCTGTCAAAGTTCTTGATCAGCATATCGGTTTATGTTCACCGAGAGTCAAGCCATAAATTACAGGGGTCTGGTGATACATCATATTTCGACAGATTACTAAAATAAATTTAAATCATAACACAGCATTGATCGCCAAAGCCATTGTTTAACTATAATCCGTAAGTTGAGGGTCACCAGCGTGGAGCAGAGTAATGTTTCTTGCAATGGCATCATTTGCCAAGACACTTTAATAGTAAACCCATGGTAAAGGAATATAATCTAATTCAGATCTCATGGTAAAGGAATAAATCTAAAGTTCTGCAAAGGCTTGACTGAGGGTATTTTTAACATTAAGAATATTTTTAGGAACTGTTTTGGAGGAATGCAGTTCCTTGTCACACAAAAGCTCAATTAATTTCTTATACTAATTAAAATGGTTTTGACTGTAGTACTTACATTTGCAGTATCCGAAAATAAATATTATTTTACTTAAGTACCAAACATTGAGGAGCGGGAAACTGTATTGTAACTTCATATTACTCGTGACGAAGTATTATTGTACTTAATTTAATTCCTTTTCTTTAGATGTCTTTTACATTGATTTACTGTGTTCTCTGTCAGCGAAAAATGTTTCAGGTTTTTTGGAAATCGTCATTTACGTAGATTTCATAACATTTTGCTATAAATTGCCCTTTTAGCTTTTAGTACTGTAAACAAAAAGGTTTTTCTAGTACCTACAATTGATCAATTAGAGTTACTAACTCTCATCTTCCTTCATATAATGTCATCTATGAATGTGATAATAACTAATGTAAAATAAAGTAGAATGGTATTGGAAAAATGTGTATAATAAAAGGAGGTCAATTTCATTCTCTATTTCTTTTTAGCGTTAGAAATATCTTTAGCACATTGTTTGTAAAATCGTTTGGTCGTTTGCTAATTTTATTATGAGATTTTTCTCCCCTTATGGTAAGTTGTCATTGTGTGAAACAGAATTATATTTATGTTCCACGTAGTGTCAAAAACAATCGGTTCTAGGATAGATGGCATTCGGCATGTCTTAAAATTCCCTTTTTCAAATTTAAGCGGGATGTAATCTTTACATACTCGTAATAAAAGAAAGAGTCTGAGCGTGTCTTTCGTTCGTGCTTTAGCGCGTAAGCTAATAGACTAAGGGCTACGAAATTTGGTGTACAGGTGCATCTAGACAAGAGCCAGTGCACCTTGAAGCGATTTTTTTCAAAATTCAGATCTTTTCGATTTTATCGCATCATTTTGAATAGTTTCATTCCTTTAGAAATGTGGTTTTGGCAATAGTTTCTCATTCAATTGTATACTGGACTACTGACTGTTGAAAATCAGCACTGTTGCCACTTGAAAAAATGAGGGTGATAATTCTATGCGGTTTTTAAATTTAATGTTTCTATTGGATATTGGACGTTTGTTGAGAGAAGGCAACGGGAAGTTGGTTAATTTATTTATTAGGATAATTAATATTTGTGTTAAGGGATATTCATTGTTTCATTGTAATTTTGTTATACGTAGCACACCTTTTTTAAATTTGTGTTTTTCGTTTATGAATTTTTCTGCAGAGTAAAATTCTGCGCAGTTTTTAAATTTAACTTTTGGTGTTCACTTCAGGCATTTTCACGGTGCATTTAAATGCCAGACGAAAGCTGGCAGCCTAGCTGCTAGTTACTAATAAATATTAAAGAATATTTTTAACATTAGTCTGTACTTGCATATCAAAGAGAGATACGAAAGAAATTAATTAATTGCTGTAATTTTATTATTATAAGTTTAATATTAATTTTACCGTAACTGCAGTCTTGTAGTTGTTTTCGAATAACGCAAAATGCTTTTAATTTATGATATATCCATTTCGTAGCATAATAAACAATTACAATGTTATTGAAATTAACAAAGTGTATATCTAACGCCATACCATACCATATGTGCTTGAGTAGAGAACAATTTAGTTTTCTAATTTTGTTCATTGTAGTATGTGTTTAAAATATTTTAGTATTTTCGGTCATTTGTGTCACTTGTCAATTTTGTGTCAAAGCACATCAGTAAATGAACAAATCAATGAAATGTGCTTAAAACCTCACGCAGTTAAAGTGAAACTTTTATGCAACCAATACGAGATATAAGAGATTATGAAGGTAGGCTATCTTAAAAATAATTAATGAAAAATTCTTTCATGTCTAATGAGGAATAATAACTTTTATTTTGTTTTCATATCTTCATGCTACAATATATTACCATTAGCTTGTGATGTATAAAATATAATATAAACTTTCTAGATTGAATTTTCTTGAGGCATCGAAAAATGCAACTTGAGTTGTAGCTGTTTTGTTAGGGAAGTTGTTAAGTTTCAGTTTCTGTTTATCTAAAAGGATTTCGATTAATGGTCTATGTCTTTACTTAGTGAAATCATTACTCAAATCACCACCAAGAATCATATGTATTTCATCTAAATACTTACCCAAAATCAAAGCATCGTCAACTGTGCATGTGAGCGATATTCTAGAAGAAATTGTATTATCTCTGGATGAGGTTATTAAGAGAAGTGTAAATTACTGCTAATATCATTCGCAAAATACTTTTACGGTAAACTCTGGAAAATCTTCTTAAGCGAGTGATGCTTTGGTAAATGATAAATATTCTGCTTGCTTCAGTGTTAATAAAAAATTGGGAGTGATCATATTTGTAATATCGTTCATGACGTGACAAATAGCTACTCCACTGCTCTTGAGCATTTAATATAAAGATAGAAATAAAATTGGAAAGATCTATGTTATTTTCCTTATTGAAATGAGATTTGGAAGAAATAAAAATTTTGACGAACAGAATCCATGGGATCGCTAGCATAGGAGTTTTAACTTTGGCGATGCAATAAACACTTTTTATCTAAAGTCTCTAGACCTCAAACCTTGAAAGATAAACGTAGTTCGTAGAATAAAGAGCGAAATGTTCGCCAGTTACTTATTGGTTTTTTATTAAGTCCAAAATATGTAAACCAGCGATTGAAATGGCCTCATACCAGTATTCCAAGAACAGATATAAACTTCATCAGCTGCAAAATACTTGCTGAATAAATTTACAAACAATTAATCAGGAGTTCTTAAAAATAGTATTTAACAAAAAATTCATTATTACTTCTCTTTTATTTCTCACCCACTTACGCATTACTATGACTATTGTTACGAATTTGGTATTTAAAAAGCTAATGTTAGTTCAATTATAAATTAAATGGTTTTATTTCTCGCGCAGTGCAGCGCGTGACGAATATTAAAAGAAAGCTAAGCCGGAAAATTGAAAATACAAGAGCGCGTGCATTAAATAAATAAATATCTCTTTTTGATTTCGAGAAAGTACTGGAAAATTGTAGCGTGTGATTTTAAAATCTTATAAAAGGAGGAAAACATCTCAGTTTGTAGTAGTTGCTTAGTTTGTTGTTGTTTAGAAAACTGCTCTTGTTGATTGTAGCGAATTCGCGGATTAGCGTTCTTTAGCTGTTTTGAATTACGTTCCATTGGACATTTGAGTAGTTAAAAGATAACTACTGTGAGATATTGTAATACTGCATGATAATTTGAGAAAATTTAAGCATTTTTGTTGTGATAATAATAAATTTTTGTTCATTTTTCATCGGACTTGTGCATTCATTTCATAACGAACCCGTACGCACGCAACAATTTTTGGTGTCAGGAGTGGGGTTTGAATGCCAATAACAAGAGGGATGGAAGAACAATTGAGACAGCTCATTACTGCTTTTGCTGCTTTCCAAGAAAAGATGGAAGCTGGCCAAACATCTTTTAAAGAAGAAATGAAATTGGGCCAGGAATCCCTCAAAGGAGAAATGAAATTGGGCCAGGAATCCGTTAAGGAAGAGATGAAATCTCTTAAAAATGAGATGAAAGCAGGTCAGGACGAAATGAAAAGAGAAATTACCTGCGTAATAGAAAATAAATTTGAGGCTATGAAAGGTAGAATAGACGCGGTTGAAACTAAAGTTGGACATATAGAAGAGAGAGTTTCTGCCGTCGAACAACAAATTGATGATAGGGTTTCTGCTGCCGTCGCCAAAGAAGTTGACAGCCTAAAGAAGTGCATAGCGACGGTAGGAAACAATTCTGAAGGTTTCAAATTTTTATCGATGCCTGCTCGTTCCGTTCTGAAACTATCTACATATGATGGGAAGACCTCCTGGCAGGTGTATAGGACACAATTTTCTATCGTTGCGGATGCGAATGGGTGGGATTCCCAAGCTAAGGCCTGTCATCTCGCCGCTTCTCTGAGAGCAGACGCAGCGGATATCCTGCAGACGCTTCCCGAAAATCAAAGGCTAGATTTCGAAGCTCTATCCGGCGCTTTGGAGCTGCGCTTCGGCGAGAAATGTTTAAAAGACTACAGCAGGCTCCAATTAAAATCTCGTCAACAGAAGCTCACCGAAACGCTTCAGGAGCTCGCCACGGATGTTGAAAGGCTGTCACATCACGCCTTTTCAGAGTGCCCGACAGAAACAAGGGAAATCCTGTCCCTGCAATATTTCATCGATGGCATCCGGGACCCTGAAATACAGAAAGCACTGCGAATGGCGGATGTTAAAGATCTGAAAAGCGCTTTAGTGTATGCCATGAAATTCGAGGCAGCCCAGCAAGCCACCCGTCGAGACCGCCATCCAGTCAGAGCTGCTCAAGTCCAGGAGCCAGGGGATCAAGTCACTGCTCGTCTAGACGATTTAACTAGACAACTGAACGCCTTGAGACAGAATATTGGTGACAAGAAACCGACCGTAAAGTGCGGGAACTGCGGTGCTGAAGGACACATCCGACGAAACTGCAGAACACCCCAGGGCACGGATGCTAAGACCGCTCCTAACAAACAGCAGGGAAACTAATTAGTGGCCATCTCGCGGGACGGAGGTTGCCAGATCATGAAAAGCCCCAGTTTAAAGCGCTTCAGATTTCTGCAGTGAGAGGCGGCAGTAATGGACTTTTCATAATAGGACATATTAATGGAGTTCCCTGCAATATGACGATAGATACAGGAGCCAACGTTACCATCATCCGAAAAGATTTGGCTCAACAACTGGGAAGCAAACTTATCTGGACGCCGCCCTGCGTTACCCTACAGACTGTGTCCGGTGAGAAGATCAACATCGATGGAAAAGTAAATGCTAACATCACGTTTGGAAGTGCCGCTTACCATCACACGGCATATGTAGCAGAGATCACTGATTCTTGCATACTCGGATTGGACTTTCTAAGGAAATACAATTTTTCCTTGGACTTTAAAAATAACGAATTGCATTCTACATCTGAGGACATAGCGTTATTTGGAGTTAATGATGAAGAAGTTAAATCTGTTCATAAAATCATAGCACAAGACAATATCACAATACCGGCAAGAACAGAAATTTTACTTCCTGGATAGCCGAAAACAGAAATTTCCGCTACGGCATCATAGAATATCCCAATAACTGTAATAGCCCAAAAGGAGTACTAATAGCCTCAACACTCGCCGACCTATCCAGAACGGTTATCCCGGTGAGAGTCGCCAATGTAACTGAGAAGGGGAGAATTATTAAGAAAGGTGAAGTGGTTGCAGCATGTACTCCAGTAACCAGCGTTGAAAGAAAGAGTAACATCCAAGAATCCGTGTCCTCAGATAGCATTACATCGGAGTTATTGCAGAATGCGCAATTAAACGATAAAGAGAGGAATGCTGCCGATCGCGTCATTAAAGATCTTCAAGTTGTTTTCTTCCGCTCGCCTTCTGACGTGGGTCGAACTAGTTTGACACAACATAGAATAGATACCAGCGATCATCCCCCGATCAAGCAACATCCAAGACGTCTACCGTTTGCTAAACAGGAAGAGGTGCGAACACTGTTAAAAGATATGGAAGAAGGCGATGTCATCGAGGCTTCAGTAAGTCCATGGGCATCTCCCATCGTCCTAGTCAGAAAGAAAGACGGCTCAACAAGATTTTGCGTTGACTATCGCCGGTTGAATGAGGTCACGAAGAAAGACAGTTACCCTCTTCCTAGAATTGACGACATTCTAGACACTCTTTCTGGAAGCAAGTGGTTCTCAACACTTGATTTAAAGAGTGGGTATTGGCAGGTAGAAATACAGCCTGAAGACCGAGAAAAGACGGCATTTACTACGGGACAAGGGCTGTGGCAATTCAAAGTAATGCCGTTTGGACTGTGTAATGCGCCGGCAACATTCGAACGTCTTATGGAGACTGTTTTGAAAGGCCTTTCCTACGAAGCCTGCCTGATATACCTGGACGACATTATCATCGTCGGAAAGAGTTTTGAAGAACATTTAGAAAATCTTAGGAAGGTGCTTCAGAAACTGAAAGAAGCCAATCTGAAGCTGAGTCCTGCTAAATGCAAATTGTTCCGAAAGGAAGTGACTTACCTGGGACATGTCATCTCTGCAGGAGGTGTGCGCACGGATCCTGAAAAGGTATCAGCGGTTAAATCTTGGAAACGTCCCGAAAATGTCCATCAGCTGAGAAGCTTCCTAGGGCTGTGCACCTACTTTAGGATATTCGTGAAGGACTTTTCTTCCATCGCAAGACCCCTTCACAAGCTGACAGAGAGCAACCAAAAGTTCTTGTGGACAAAAGAATGCGACGATGCATTTAACAACTTAAAGGAGGCTTTAACATCTGCTCCAATCCTGACGTATCCTCAGCACGACCGACCATTTATTCTCGACACCGACGCGAGCAATGAAAGACATTTTTCTTTGTCCCAAGAAATAGACGGCCAACAACGTGTAGTGGCGTACTGGAGCAAGTGCCTGTCTAAACCGGAGAGGAATTATTGTGTCACCAGGAAAGAGTTGCTCGCCATAGTCAAAGCTGTAGAACAGTTCTATCACTATCTATACGGCAGAAAATTCCTGCTCCGCACCGATCATGCATCATTGACCTGGCTTTTAAATTTCAAGAATCCTGAGGGTCAAATAGCCAGGTGGATACAGAGACTCCAAGAATATGACATCACTATCCGTCATCGTAAGGGATCATCACACGGAAACGCCGACGCCCTGTCTAGAAGACCTTGCCAAGAAAGCTGCCGATATTGTTCCAGGGTGGAAGCGAAATACGAGCTGCTGACTCCGGTCGCAAGACAAATTACAACATCAACATCGGCTGATCGAGAACCGTGGAGTGATGATGAAGTCAGGAAAGACCAGCTGGAAGAGCGTGACATTAAACCCATAATTGATTTAATGCAGTCATCAACCAGAAAAACCTATCTGGCAGGACATTTCTATCTGTAGTCCTACAACCAAACAGTACTAGGCACTCTGGGATTCACTTCACATTCGAAACGGCGTCTTATACCGGAAATTCGAATCGGATAATGGGAAGACGTTCCGATGGCAGCTGATACTTCCAAGATCCTGCATTCCTGATGTCCTTAAAGAACTACATAACAGCCCTACGGGATGTCAATTTGGAATAATGAAGACCTCACAGAGAGTTCGTGAGCGCTTTTACTGGAATAATGCAAAGGATGATGTGCAAAAGTGGTGCCGATCCTGCGATGCCTGTGCAGGCCGGAAAGGACCGAAGAGACGCAGCCGAGGCAAGCTGCAACGTTACAACGTAGCGGCGCCTTTTGAACATATCGCCTTTAACATCTTGGGACCTCTGCCACGAACTGCTGATGGCAACAAATACATACTCGTTGTCATTGATTACTTCACCAAGTGGCCTGAAGCGTACTCTGTTCCTGATCAAGAGTCTGTCACAGTAGCTGAGGTAATGATACAGCACTGGATTTCCAGGTTCGGAGTGCCTCTTCAGTTACATTCCGATCAGGGAAGGAATTTTGCCTCGGCAGTAATCAAAGAACTATGCAAACTACTCGGCATTGACAAAACTCAAACGATGCCATTGCATCCCCAGTCGGACGGCATGGTAGAGAGGTTCAATCGAACCATCCTTAATAAGCTCTCACTAGTGGTTTCTAGAAACCAACAGGACTGGGACAAGAAATTACCACTCTTTTTACTGGCTTACCACAGTGCTGTCCACGAGACTACCGGCTATTCTCCATCACAGATGCTCTTCGGTCGTGATCTTCGTCTGCCTTGTGATCTACTGTTTGGCCGCCCTCCGGATGCTCCTTCTTCGTCTGAGGAATATATTCAAGATCTCCAGGCTCGGTTTGAAGTGATGCACAACTTTGCACGAGAGCGAGTCAACTTGGCGACGGAGAAGATGAAGACCCGATACGACACAAGAGCTACTGAACATCAATTCCACGAAGGAGAAAAGGTGTGGTTGTGGAATCCGACTCGACGGAAAGGACTTTGTCCGATATTACAGTCACCTTGGGATGGCCCGTACACAGTCCTAAACAGGCTGAATGACGTCGTGGTACGGATTCGTAAGTCTTCGAACTCTAAACCTAAAGTCGTTCATTACGACAGGTTAGCTCATTACTATGGCCATAGTACATAATGTAAATAATTGTAAATAGTATAAGACCATGGTCCATTTTGTTTTTAAATGTGTCTTTGATTTGATTTGTACTTAGTATTTGATTTGTATTTAGTATTTGATTTGCATTTAGTATTTGATTTGTATTTGATAGCATTTGATTTGTTTTATATATTGCATTTATTGTTCATGTTGTTTATTATTGTAATGTAATGCTTATGCTTATTTATGCCACAGTTGTAAGTAAGTAACACAGTTGTAATGCCACAGTTGTAAGTCAGTAAGTTTAGCTTCCTGTCCAGGGATTGTACTGCCCGGGACGTGCAGTCCTTGGGAAGGGGTCAGTGTTACGAATTTGGTATTTAAAAAGCTAATGTTAGTTCAATTATAAATTAAATGGTTTTATTTCTCGCGCAGTGCAGCGCGTGACGAATATTAAAAGAAAGCTAAGCCGGAAAATTGAAAATACAAGAGCGCGTGCATTAAATAAATAAATATCTCCTTTTGATTTCGAGAAAGTACTGGAAAATTGTAGCGTGTGATTTTAAAATCTTATAAAAGGAGGAAAACATCTCAGTTTGTAGTAGTTGCTTAGTTTGTTGTTGTTTAGAAAACTGCTCTTGTTGATTGTAGCGAATTCGCGGATTAGCGTTCTTTAGCTGTTTTGAATTACGTTCTATTGGACATTTGAGTAGTTAAAAGATAACTACTGTGAGATATTGTAATACTGCATGATAATTTGAGAAAATTTAAACATTTTTGTTGTGATAATAATAAATTTTTGTTCATTTTTCCTCGGACTTGTGCATTCATTTCATAACGAACCCGTACGCACGCAACGCTATTATTGATATAATACAAAATAACATTAATACTGGATTCTATGTATACGTTCTTTATTTACTCGAGTAAACATCCCTTTTTCACTAATTTTACTTCTCTAAATTTGAGAAGAAACATTTATGTGGTATTTAACATTTTTAAGAGAAGGATTTAATGAATAACATATCACATTAAAAGTCACATAAGAATATATTAATATCAATTTATTCTATATTTCGAAAATGACAGTCAGAATCATTAATTTCAGCAGTAACTTACATAATTTACTGTTTGTACATACATTTCATATTTTAGTATAAATCCCATAATGTTAATAAATATAAAATTAAATAAATCCGATATGGGGAATTAACACGTAAAAATAATAGGATGAAAGTAATGCTTCATAGAAAATAAAAATCAGCTTAATTTTAAATTTTAAGCAAGCAAGCATCAAACTTTAAAATGTGAAATTAAAATTAATTAAAATAATAATAGTACATACATTTAATTTTATCTATTACACATAGTTTTATCAAAGGTATAGCCCAGCATGCTTATAAATTCCTTACTATAATGGAAATATCATATGATAGAGCAGATTAAATGCAATGTATCCAAACTACATTTTAAGAATGCAATCGTAACTCTAGAATGTTGTTCAAAGAAGTAAGTTAAATTAACAGTATTTTCATCAATAGAGAAACGCATAGAGCTAGTTACAATGTTAAGGATATTTAAAAACACTTTCTTAAAAGAACTGCTTAATACAGAATGATTGAATAAAATTTGCTAAAAATAAAAATAACCAGAAAATAGTACCGTTATTTCAGAAAATCACTCTCTGCCCAAACCACTTATATATCAATTTGAGCTCAATCCAGCATATTTTCTCTCAAATATTCTTTGCCAGTAGCGCTCAAAAATCCTATAATCCTATTAAATTCAGATTTATTACAAATAGTTCTAATAATGCAACAAGCTCATTCCTATCAAACTGCCAACTTTTAAAAACATTTTGAAAACTTACGAAAAAAAAAACGCACAGCAGCTGGATCATTAAGATTTATAAAGTAAGAATGAAAACAATTAACACACTTAAGATGAATAATATTGTTGCGAGCTACAAGTTTGTGAAGATGTCGTTAAATAATTACCTCAGATGGGCAGGAAGAAGGTAACGATTTATTATACAGATAATAGCGCACAGTAAATTTAACAGTCGTAAGTAACTTATGAAGAAAACTGATATAAAGCTAATAAGAGACATATCACAGACCTAAATTCTAGAACATATTTAAAACGCTTTTGGAAGGGCAATTCTAACTTGTCTTACCCTTCTCAGAGCCATCCAGTGCTTGAAAGTAGAGCTGCTGCAGGAGTGGGGTCGGCTGTCTCAGGGATTCATAAATTACAAGAAAAAAGGTTATGAAAGTTTCATGGCTGTTAGACAAGAACGTACCTGTTCCTTTTTCGGGGGAAAAGGGGGCTTGCTGCACTGATGAGCTTTACATTCGATTGTTTTTACTGTTATTAATATATAGTAGTGTAATTTTTATTTATATGAACTAATATCCGCACTAAAACTCATTCGATAATCAAATCTGGAGATAATTGAACAAATGTGAAAATTCTCATCATTTTGAACCCCAATATATTTTTGTATCTTACTCTCATCAAATAAGCATAATTTCCAAAGTTCAATGTATTTTAATACTTTATGATGTAAATTTTATGATGTTATTATAACTTTAATACTGATATCAGAGTAATTGATGCTTTACTATTTCGTAAAAAGCTTAATCTTAATTTTATTAAAATAATACAAATTCTCTAATATTATAAAAAATGCTATCGTAAAATGATTTATAGAGAACGTTTATTCCCATGTACATATCTAAGTATGCTTATAACAACAATAACTTCTTGAGAAGCAAATCTTTGAAAACGAAGCCTCTGAACATGATTTTGTGAATGTACAAATAAATGTAGTCCACAACATGCTTTTATCCTAATGGAAAAAAAATGAGGTATTTGGTTTCTCTCAAACAAACGCAGCAACTATATTTAGATGCATTACTTTTCCCACTCATGTTGCAAGCGCAAATGTCTCATGGGCATATGTGTTTCAGGTAGGGCAATAGAAATATATTTTGCATGGATAAGCTTCTCTTCAGTAGATGGTGCCAGGTACGGTAATTTTTTACAATGTGTTTCAATATTAGTTCACTTATTTGCAGTCACCATAAAGAAGGCTACAATTCTTCCAAAATTTCATTTGCGATGCTTTTCATGTGTAAAACTTCATCTTGTTTTGGAACGTATATCACCTGGGAGGAAAATATTATTTCTCTGGCAGCTTTGTTTTTCAATGAAAGAGAGGCAGCTCTCTGACTTATAAATTATTTCGAAGTAACATTTTTTGAAAGAAATAATATTCGGTTTCAAATCCGAAAAGAAATAATATTCGGTTTTCATGTACGCTCTAGTATCACCATGAATTTGAGTGCATAGATAAAAAAAAATTCAAATCCATGACTTTGATTCTACGGTGAAAAACGAAAATTGTCTTTTCACTTCCTTGTAGGAAATAAAAAGGAAGTATTGTAATCACGAAACGTTTTGGGCATCATATTTCAACGCAAATATCCATTTTCACCTCTTAATGATGTTTTTGATTGACATCTGTTCGTAAGGACAGAATAAAGGACTCTTTCCCCTCCCCAAAAAAAAATGTAAAATTAATTTAAAATAAATTGAGAAGAGAATTTTTCGTGGCGACTGTGCGTACGTACGTATGTATCTCGCATAGCTCAAAAACAAGTAGCCTCAGAACGTTGTAATTTTGTATATAGGACTGATGTAACATGTAGAGGTGCACCTCGTATTTTGGTAGCAATCGGCCGCACCAAATGTATATAAATATATCCACTATGTATATATATATATCGACTCAGTGATCTCTGTTTCTTTATTCTTATATGTTTGTAAATTGTGCATTTTTTGTTTTAAAAATGATTGAATTATGCTGTTCTTATCTTCCGGTTAAGGTTTTTATGCCTTTAGTAAATCTGTATGCAATATGTTTAGAGTTATCAACTATTTAAAAGTTGTTTAAGTGCCCGCTAAGCCTAATAATTTTTGCCATGTAGGCCATTGCTTGTTTACATTTGAAACAACAGAATAGTAGATTTGTTGCCAAGCTAAAGAAAATAAGCTTCGCAATAGCAAAGATAACACCTTTTTTATTATTGCGAATTAAATCATGCTTAATCCCTTCTGGAATTTATTCGAGCAACTAAGTGTTTAAGATTTACTTCATAAATTTCAATACAGACATTTCGAGTTTTTATGCATTTTTGCCTTGTCGCGAAGTGCGAACTAAATTAATTGAATGAGGAATACTGAATCGTCTGTCAGAAATTTTTTCTTTTTTGTTGTTGTTCTTTACTTAATTTCTTTAATATATCATTTTCGATTTATTATAGTATTTGAATAGAACATGTGGCAACGATTGGATAATTCTTAAGATGATATGAATTTTGTGCATTCTGAGTTAAAATATGATTGAGATGTAGCGCTGTTAAGTGAACCTAGATGTCGCTATGGTAAACAAATATAGTGATTTTTAAAGAGTGCATTTATTCTATTGTGGTTTATGCGGTATCGACGAAGTAGATTTAATGATAAATAAATATAGTGAATTGTAAAGAGTGCATTTATTCTATTGTGGTTTATGAGCTATCGACGAAGTAGATTTAATTCAATCCAATACGTTTAAATGAAATGTAAGAAAAAATGCGCATAATTTAATATTCCGTACAAGGAAGTCATGGGGTGCACATATCGTATTCTTTTAATCCTTTTTTCTTGATACTGATAATAATAATAATAATAATAGTCAAAATGTAAATAAATAATAATAATAATAATCAAATAATAATTAATAATAATGATAATGATGATTATTCATGAGAACCTCGAACTTAATTTTTTTATCGAATTTAGGAATCGACGTTATAATCATCTAGTATGATCTAGAGCAGTGACCATCTGCTGATGACCTGTTGTTAAGTTAATAAAATTGATTATTGTTGACCGAACTGCCAAACTTGTAAATAGTTTCACTCTTCTGACCCTTTATTATTAGGATTATTTTCATGCGCAGATTATTTTCAGTTGTTGTTAAAAATATCTTGAAATAGCTGACTATCTTTCGAGGTTGTATTTCTAATTTTTTTAATGCAGACGGCAGTATGCAGTCTGCGCATATAACATAATGGAGAATATCTAAGAGAAATGGAGAACATCTAAAAGAAATGGAGAAATTCTAAGAGATTTGATGCAGTTGTTAGGATGAGTGAAAACTGAATAGAAAAAATTTCTGGCAAGTTTTTGAATATAATCTTGAATTGTTTCATCTTTGAGATCACGGTGGATATACGAATTTGGAATGAACCATGGCGCGTTCATACTCTTTCTGAGTGCTTTGTTTTGAAGAACTTGGATGTGTTGAAGGTGAGTTTTGGCAGCGTGGCCCCAGACAGGACTAGCATAGATTAATGCTGATCGAAGTATAGATTTATATAAGAGAAGTTCATTAGAAGCGGCCATATGACGTCTTCTGCCAAGAAGTGGGCGTATAGTTGAAAGCGTGATATTAATTTTTTTTTTACAGTTTCCCTAAGATGTGTCTGAAAAGTCAATTTTTATCAAGAATGACTCCTAGATATTTAATTTCGTCAACCCAGTCAATTTCTTCATCAAACAGAAGAGGTCTAGGTGGTGTGAAATTTGTTTGTAGTTTGCGAAAAATTATTGCTTTGATTTTTCAGTATTAACTGCAATCCTCCAAAGAGTGAGCCAATTTTCTAGATGATTGATGTAATGTTGAAGAAGGAGCTGGACAACAGTAACAGTAGAAACTTGGGTCATAATTGCAGCATCATCAGAGAAAAGAGCAATGGTAATTTGTGGGTCTTTATGAATATCGCAAATGTAAATGTTATATAAATATGGTGAACGTACATATCTTTAGAGCACTCCAGCGAAAGTTTTTCTCTTGGTAGAAACAGAAATGCCAATTTTCACTACAGAGGTTTTGTCTTGGAGATAGGAAGCAATAAGTCTAATACAATGATCGGGGAAGTTTAACGTAATAAGTTTGTATATAAGTCCTCAGTTCCATACCCTATCAAAAGCTTTCGCAATATCAAGGAAAATGGCTCCGGTAGGAAACTTACAATTGAAGCCGTCAGTAATATAGTTGATGACACGAAACAGCTGGTGATTAGTACTGAGAAGATGACGGAAACTAAACTGTTCTTCTGGAATGTACGAACTCTGTGGAATAATTTGATTAAGATGATATAGAATAATTTTTTTCATCTATTTTAAAAAGTTGACTGAGAAGGCTGATTGGGCGGTAGTTCTGTGGAAACATTGAATTTTAATGCGGTTTTGGAAAGACGACGATGATGGCATGTTTCCATATATTAGGAAAGTAAGAGAATTTGATGATAGAGTTGATTATCTTAGTAAGACAAGTGATGGAATTGATAAGAAGATGTTTCAGCGCTTTGGTAGAAATAGTGTTACGGATTTCGTATTTAAATAGCTAATGTTAGTTGAATTATAAATCAAATTGTTTTATTCCCTGTGCAGTGTAGCACGTGACGAATATTAAAGGAAATCTAAGCCGGAAAATTAAAAATACAAGAGCACGTGCATTTAACATTTAATACATAAATAAATATCTCTTTTTGATTTCGAGAAAGTTCCAGAAAATTCTCGCGCGCGATTTAAAATCTTATAAAATTAGGAAAACCTCTCAGTTCGTTGCGATTTTAGTTAGTTTGTTGTTGTTTTAAGAGTTTCTTTAGAAAACTGCTCTTGTTGACTGTAGCGAATTCGCGGATTAGCTTTCTTTAACTGTTTTAAATTAAGTTCTCTTGAACATTTGAGTAGTTAAAAGATAACTACTGTGAGATATTGTGGTACTGCACGAATATCTGAAGAGATTTAAGCAATTTTGTTGTAATAATAATAAATTTTGTTCATTTTTCATTCAAATTGTTGGGTGCGTACGGGTTCGCTACGAAATGAATGCACAAGTCCGATGAAAAAGGAACAAAATTTGTTATTATCACAACAATAATGCTTAAATCGCCTCAGATATTCGTGCAGTATCACAATATCTCACAGTAGTTATCTTTTAACTACTCAAACGTTCAAGAGAACTTAATTCAAAACAGATAAAGAAAGCTAATCCGCGAATTCGCTACAGTCAACAAGAGCAGTTTTCTAAACAAACTCTTAAAACAACATAAACTAACTAAAATCATAATTAATCTACGAATCTGCGAATGGCGGATGTTAAAGATTTTAAAAGCGCTCTAGTGCACGCCATGAAATTCGAAGCAGCCCAGGAAGCAACTCTTAGAGACCGCCACCCAATCAGAGCTGCTCAAGTTCAAGAGCCAAGGGATCACGTAACTGTTCGCCTAGACGATATAACCAGGCAAACTGAATGCCTTGAGACGAAATATAAGTGAAAAGAAATCGACCTTAAAATGTTGGAACTGTGGATCTGAAAGACACATACGAAGGAACTGCAGAACGCCCCAGGGCACGGATGTCAAGACCGCTCCTAGCGAGCAGCAGGAAAACTAAATTGTGGACATCTCACGGGGCGGAGGTTGTCCAGTTTAAAGCGCTTCAGATTTCTGCAGTGAGAGGCGGCAGTAATGGATTTTGCATAATAGGACATATTAATGGAGTTCCTTGCAATATGGCGATAGATACAGAAGCCAACGTTACCGTCATCCGAAAAGATTTGGTTGAAACTCTGGGAAGCAAACTTATCTGGACGACGCCCTGCATTACCCTCCAGACTGTGTCCGGTGAGAAGATCGACATCGATGGAAAAGTAAACGTTGACATCACGTTTGGCAGTGCCGCTTACCATCACACGGCATATGTAGCAGAGATCACAGATCCTTGTATACTCGGATTGGACTTTCTAAGGAAATACAATTTTTCCTTGGACGTTAAAAGTAACGAATTGGATTTTGTATCTGAGGACATAGCTCTATTTGGAATTAAGAATGAAGGAGTTAAATCTATCCACAAAATGATAGCTCAAGACGATATCACAATACTCGCAAAGACCGAGGTTTCACTTCCTGGGTCCATACAAGAAAACAGAAATTTCCGCTACCGCATTATAGAATATCTTAATAACGATGATAGCCCGAAAGGAGTACTAGTAACCTCAACACTCGTCGACATATTGAGAACAGTTATCCCGGTGAGAGTTGCCAATGTAACTGAGAAGGCGAGAGTTATTAAGAAAGGTGAAGTGATTGCAGCATGTACTTCAGTAACCAGCGTTGAAAGAAAGAGTAACATTCCAGAACCCGTGTCGTCAGAGAGCATTACATCGGAGTTATTGCAGAATGCGCAATTAAACGATGAAGACAGGAACGCTGCCGATCGTGTCATTAAAGATCTTCAAGATGTTTTCTCCCGCTCGTCTTCTGACGTGGGTCGAACCAAATTGACACAACATAGAATCGATACCGGGGACCATCCTCCGCTCAAGCAACATCCAAGACGTCTACCGTTTGCTAAAGAGGAAGAGGTGCGAACACTTTTAAAAGATATTGAAGAAGGCAATGTCATCTAGCCTTCAGCAAGTCCATGGGCATCTCCCATCGTTCTTGTCAGAAAGAAAGACGGCTCAACAAGATTTTGCTTTGACTATCGCCGTTTGAATGAGGTTACGAAGAAAGACAGTTACCCTCTTCCTAGAATTGACAACATTCTGGACACTCTTTCCGGAAGCAAGTGGGTCTCAACTCTTGATTTACAGAGTGGGTATTGGCAGGTAGAAATACATCCTTATGACCGAGAAAAGACGGCATTTACTACGGGACAAGGGCTTTGGCAATTCAAGGTGATGCCGTTTGGACTGTGTAATGCTCCGGCAACATTCGAACGTCTTATGGAGACTGTTTTGAAAGGTCTTTCCTATGAAGCCGGTCTGATATACCTGGACGATATCGTCATCGTCGGAAAGAGTTTTGAAGAGCATCTAGAAAATCTTAGAAAGGTGCTTCAGAAACTGAAAGAAACCAATCTGAAGCTGAGTCCTGCTAAATGCAAATTGTTCCGAAAGGAAATGTCTTACCTGGGACATGTCATCTCTGCAGGAGGTGTGTGCACGGATCCTGAAAAGGTGTCAGCCGTTAAATCCTGAAAACGTCCCGAAAATGTCCATCAACTGAGAAGCTTCCTAGGGCTTTGCACCTACTACAAGAGATTCGTGATGGACTTTTCTCCAGAGCAAGATCCCTTCACAAGCTGACAGAGAGCAAGCAAAAGTTCTTGTAGACAAAAGAATGCGAGGATGCATTTAACAACTTAAAGCAAGCTGTAACATCTGCTCCAATCCTGACGTATCCTCAGCTCGACAGACCATTTATTCTCGACACGGATGCAAGCAATGAAAGTGTCGGTGCTGTTTTGTCCCAAGAAATAGACGGACAAGAGCGTGTAGTGGCTTACTGGAGCAAGTGCCTGTCTAAACCGGAAAGGAATTACTGTGTCACCAGGAAAGATTTGCTCGCCATAGTCAAAACCGTAGAGCATTTCCATCATTATCTATACGGCAGAAAATACCTATACGGCAAGAAGAAGCAAAGATTTATGAAAATAATTTAAACAATTTGCCGGAACTAGACCGACATGTCCGTAACATTCCTTTTGATATGCTACTGGAAAATTCTCGCGCATATAGAAAGCTTATATAAGCAGCATGAAAACCTCTCAATTCGTAGTCAGTTAGTTAGTTGTTGTTTTAAAAGTTTGTTTAGAAAACTGCTCTTGTTGATTGTAGCGAATTCGCGGATTAGCTTTCTTTAGCTGTTTTGAATTAAGTTCTCTTGAACGTTTGAGTACTTAAAAGAAAACCAGTGAGATATTGTAATACTGTATGAATATCTGAGGAGATTTAAGCATTTTTGTTTGTAATAATAATAAATTTTGTTCATTTTTCATCGGACTTGTGGATTCATTTCGTAACGAACCCGTACGCACGCAACAATACCATTAACACCTGGAGGTTTTGGGGTGTTAAGGAGCTAATGTAATCGGCAACCAGCTTAGGCGTGGCGAGAGATGTAAAGTTCAAAGGACCTGGGATTTTTAACAATGCTTTAACAGTAAGTATCATTAACTTTGGAGATATGTTTGTCGTCATTGCTGAAAGAAATAAATGTAAGATCAATTAAAAACTTCGTCACACCGCTAAATATAAACAAAGCTGAAAGCAGCTGCAGTTGCCATTCAAAGGAAGCATAATGTACCTGTTACCATTCCTATAGTGAAAGAAATGAATTCGTTGGCTGACATGTGGGAAAACGTCTGAAAAGCGAAATTCAGCAATTTAAATGTCAGTATCTACAGCCAAAATTCTTTATAAAATATTTAAAACGCACCGCAATTTAAAACGTTTTTACGTATACATCACTTACATTATTCTTTATTTTGGGGAATATAAAATGGAATTTCTACTTCTTGAAGAAAATTTGGAAATTTGAACGTCCCTTGTCCCCTTAATTTCTGGACAAGTGTATTTTCGAATTGGCCTCCTTAACAATCAAATTACCACCCCGTGCGGCGTGGGCCCCACGTTGGAAAACACTGCCTTAAGTAATGTCCTTGCTCTTGCAAAGCAATAAAATTAGTTATGAATAATAATAATTATTATGATATTAAGACTCACTTAATGATGAAATTTCCGTACCTGGTGCATTACAATATTCGTACTGTTGATGGAAATTTTTCTCTTTAATGTATCACCTTAAAGAGATGATTTTTCATCAGATTCTCATTCTGCACTTGGATTTCAATATTTTTATTGCAAATGTTTTCTTGTACGCATACGTTCTCAAAGACTCCAGCATTAGATTTTACCCTATAACCTTTCTTATTTACTGAAGGAATATCGTGTATACACTAGCATCTTCATAATTCTAAGTAAAAATATTGAGAACAATTTTATATAAAAAGAAAATTATTATAGGTTGCTATGAATAACTAAATATATAGTTACGAATTTTGTATAAATAGAAATTATATGTGAAAATTTTGTATTTTTCTGTATAATGTTAGATGAAAATCTGAAGAGGTAATGTTCTGCCGGAAAAATAATGATACATAATGATACAGGGACAAGTCTATTTAACTTTGAGTAAATGGCTATCTCCCTAAATTAACGCAATGTCTCCAAGCTGGCGATGGCACTAGCGACTAATTATTATCGCCAAATTTGGCGGGAAATCTCCAAAAGTCGCCAACGTCATTGCCATGAATCACACGATATGCTTAGATGTGTTTCAGAAAGCGACTGACAGCTATCTTTTTTCATTGATATTACAGCTTGAGATATTCCATCAGTATCCGCCTAAGCATTAGTTTCCTCACAATACATGTTAGTTAAAGGCATTGTTTTCATTTCAACATTTTCCTCAGTTTTGTTTTCTTTATTAAAGGACTAGTAATATTAAAACAGCTGTTTTATGTGTTTCCTGGAACCTGGGTGCAAGTTGTGTTCAGCGTACGTAGCGCTCTTTCTAATTCATTTGCACTTAAATCATATCATACTTATTTATAGGACTCTCAACACTCATTTCACAGCGATAATATTATTTCATCACTCTGATAATATCTTGATCAAATGGCTGATTTAAGGCTGTTTAACTTGGTGGCAAGCATGAAACTCCTATGTGTTTCAGAGCGATATTTACATTAAGCATCCTACAATTTTCAATAAGGAGAATAGGATTCTACATTTGGTTATTATATTCTTAAAAAATTACTGACTTCATCCCCACCTTTCAATTATACTTATAATTCAGCAATAAACTCCTTGTTCTTTTAAAAGCATAGGCAATTTGTCTTTTTCGTTTACTAACAGTTTTCTTTTTTACCACATAATATAATGACTCAGAAAAAAATGGTCATACTGTCTTTTGTTATTTCATACTCTACTGAACGTTTAGGTTTAAGTAAATTTGTATGTTGAGGCAATACATGATAGTACAGGTCTGTTTTTTTGGCATTGTAAATGTCTCTTCAGAACAAAACTCTAGATTGATCTTTCATATTCCTGCAGTAGGGAAATCAGCATCGTTGCTGCACCATGAATGCGTTTGTAAACACTATATTCTATTTCCTTCCGGCTGTTTAGACAGCCATCTGCTGCTACAAAATAATATTTCTCGGTTTTCACGACTAATCGTTTAGCGTTCTGTTTCATCAGAGCAATGCTGACTGTCACATCTTTTCAATGAACATTTATAAAACAAATCTACTGTGCTTTCTTTATACTGTGATTTTCCTCGTTCATGTTTTAATTTCGATTTTGCTTTAATTTGCAGATATATCTTCACGATTCTTCCAAACTTTCACAACAGGAATTAAGAAATATTTAATTTGGAATTAGCATTCCAGTCACTCAGTTTTGGGAAATGGTCACAGGCGCTTAAGTAATTGCGCCTTTTTTCTAGACTTCCTAATAAAAATGCCTAAACAGAATGAAAACTGAGCGTTTTCTTAGAACAGAATATTTATAAAAATGTATTGAATTATTGTGTTGCGGAAAAGCAAGGTCATCAAGAATTTCGTTTTGTTATTCGTTTGTTTGCAAATTGTGGTTAGTAAAGTAGATCTTTCTAAAACTTTTAAGGCGGATTTCTCTGTACACGATTGCCTATAGTCAAAATCAAGCTGTTTGCCACTTATTTTCTTATTTGGTAACATGTTTCTGTCATTTGCCAATTTTTTTTATCTATTTCTATCTTATTTGGCGATTATGCTTCAATTTTAAAATTTTTCTTTTAATAACTTGATAACATTAAGGGGTGTTGGAACCCCAAAATCTTCAAAAAATTGTGATTTCGGATTTTTACATTTTCAAATTCTCTACACTTTTATCTTTCTAACAATACCATTCTTTAATCTCTATGAAAATTAGAACTGTAAAAAAATCTAGTTTTAATTTGTCATCTACTGCTTTGATCAATGAGGATTTTTACATAAAAACGCGTTTTTCTCCAACCGTGATTATTTTATACTCGATGTACCTTTTCTCAGGAACTACTACTCACAGGTATCTAAACTTTTTATGGCTTATTTCTTAGGTTCCCTGATATTTACAGCTCTTTTTTAATAAACTTGGAAAAAAAATTAAAAATTTTTTGTGTGAGAAAAGTGCTAAATTTTACTATGGCTAACAAAATATTCTGTAATTTACTCTAAAATTCAAAATGTTTCAAAAGCTCATTTCAGTATAATCAGATAGTTATACTTTAATTGCAGAAAAAATTTCAAGCTTGTATCTACAGCAGATTTTGAGAAAAGGTACATTGAAAATGGCCCATTTAACATGTCAGTATAGGGGTTTCTGATACCCCTTAACTGAATTATTGATCACGATGATCAGTGTATTTTTCCTGTATTAATTATTAATTTTTCCCTGTATCAAATAAGCAGAACGTGAGTTATTCAATAACAATATTCGAATGATAACATTATCCGCAATTATATCAAGCGGCGCCTACAGTATTGCTATTAAGAACTGCATTTTATTGGTTCATTTAATATATACGCTATCGCAATTTCGTAATCGCATGCGCTGTCGTGCACATCCCATACGCTTCATTGTTTATTGTTTTTAGAGTAAGTGACTGAAAGTTGTTTTATAATATTGTTGCGTGCGTATGGGTTCGTAATAGACTGAATACACAAGTCCGATTATAGGTTAATAAAATTTATTTTATTGTTCACAGTATCACACAGTATAGCCAGTAGTTACACTTCAAACTACTAAAAACATTAAATACAACTTAATGCAAAGCGCATTTAAAGAGAGCTAATTCTGATATCTCAGTTCACGCGGAACTAAACAACTCGCAACAGTAATTAAGCAACTGAAGTGAGTTGCTGTCTGTCCGACTTTTTATATTTTCAACCGCTCGCGAAAAGTTTCTGGTATTTCCTGCTTCCTGAGATTTCTGGAAAGCAATAAGAGGATGGAATTACGATTACGGCTAACATAGTCATGAATTACATTTATTCAGTTTCAATACAAATTACAGAGATAACCATTTACTCAATTTTAAATACTCGTGCTCCTGTACTCTTACTTTTCCAGCATAGCTTCCTCTTAAGATTTGTCTCGAGGTGCATTGCATGGGGAAATACAAAAAATGTAATTATAGTTCCACTAAAATTATTTACAAATACAAAATTCGTAGCAGTATATTACAAGGTAAATACATTTTAATCGACATTAACTTTTGTGTTGCAAAAATGGGCTTTAGTTATTGATTTATATTTCAGATTACATTTTATTTATTTAATAGTTATTTACTTATCAAATAAATGCATACTCATATTACGAAGCGATTAACGATGCGAATGCGTAGTTCGAAAGGCGAGTAATAACTTGACGATTCTTGTTTGAACGCTAATTTTGTTTCGACGAGTTTGCATCAGTGGACGATTTGATCTTGATTTGGATACAAAAATCCATGACGATATCTTTCATTTATATTTAATGAAAACACCAAATATATCTCAGTAATACACACACATCGCAATGGCGAACCACAGTTACATAATGTAAAAACACAGAAAAATTCTTTTGGCGCAACAGCGCCCTCTATACTCTGAAAAGTTCTAAAACACCCAACCTGTGCTCTGTTAAGAGCACACTAAATTTACACATCAATAATATATGTAGATATAATCACAAATCAATATGGACGAATCAATACTAAAAACTGCATTGCAAATTAAATACAATACATGACACAAACATATATATATATATAACTTTAATCTTCAAAAGGTTAGATCAATTGGACGGATCTTCGATAAAGTCCTTGAGAAGTGCGAATCAAACATGAACGCACATACCCATCCCTACCTTTATAAACTTCTTCTATAATTCCAATAGGCCATAAAAATTTTGATTTCGTCGACCCCTCCAGCAATACAACCTCATCCTTTTTAAGATTCCTTTCAGGAGATGGATTTAGAAAAGTATGCGCAGACCGTAATTCGAGGAGATAATTCTCCTTCCACTTTTTCCAAATTTGTTTCAAAAGATTAGTTTGATACAGTTTTCTCCTAGTCAAAGTCTGCCTGTTCAATGGTTCATTCGTGAAAAGGTCGGCGAAATGTACAGGATAAGAAATATTTTCTTGCCCTGAAAACAAGAAATGGGCAGGTGTAAGAGCTTCTGGCTCTTTTATTTCATTGTGGACATAAGTAAGAGGTCTATGATTTAAAACTAACTCAATTTTTGATAGAATAGTCATCATTTACTCAAAGTTAAGAAGAGCCCTTCCGAGAACCTTTCTCAAAGGATCTTTGATACTTTTCATAAGCCTTTCATAAAAACCACCCCACCAAGGCGCGTGAGGCGCAATATATTGCCAAGTTATGCCGTTTATTGATATGAAATCTTTTAATTTTGAATCTATTATAATTTTTGCTAGATCTTTAAGAATTTTATTAGTGGCTCTAAAGCTCTTAGCATTGTCGGAAATGATAACTTTACAATTTCCTCTCCTAGCTAAAAATCTCCTTAATGACAAAATAAAATTTTTTGTTGACATATTTGTGATTAATTCTATGTGCACAGTTCTAGTAACACTGCATGTAAATAATGTTATATAAGCCTTTTGCGGCGTATCCTTTCCTGATTTTATTAAAACTGGGCTAGTGAAATCTATGCCAGTTGCAGTAAAAGGAGGGTTTTCAGTAATTCTACTTTTAGGTAGTTGACTAGTTATTTGTTTAGCTGGTTTCAACTTATACTTTCGACAAATTAGGCAGTTACCTAATACTCTTTTTATAATTTGTCTACCTCGAGGAATCCAAATGTAGACCTAATTTTGGCTAGCGTAAATGTAACTCCACCATGAAAAATTTTATTATGTTCTCTAATAATAATTAACTCTGTAAATTTAGACTGCTTTGGAAGAAGTACAGGGTGAGCTTCATCCTTTGTAAATGCTCCTTCTTCTAATCTTCCTTTTATGCGTAATACACCCCAACTGTCGAGAAATGGGGCTAAATTTGAAAGTGGAGAGTTTTTAGGAATCGATTTACCATTTTTAAGTTTTTGTAATTCTAAGTTGAACTCTATGTTTTGCTCATGTTTTATCCAGTCTATTTCAGCATTTTGAAGTTCTGCTCTCAGGGGACCTGCAATCGTTTGTCGTTTTTGAAGTTTATTAACAAACCGTTTAACTAGTGCAGTTACTCTTAGTACTTTTAACAAACAACTATATTTCCTTAAATCTAAAATAAATTTCGAATTTTCTACCAAACAGTTATTTTGCACTGTACTTTCAAATTCTTTTTTTAGCTCTAAGTCTACGTCTGTAGATTTTAAGTTCTCTCTTTCAGTAGGCCAGTATTCAGGTGATTGGCTTAGCCATAGTGGACCATGCTACCAAAGATGGTTTGTAGCTAAATTTGCTGCAGAAATTCCTCTGGACAAGATATCTGCAGGGTTATCCTTACCAGGGCAATGAGCCCAATTATTGGTATCTGATAAAGATTGAATTTCTTCTATTCGATTTTTTACGAAAGTTTTGTATTTACTAGCTTGTCCCTTAATCCAACATAATGTAATCATCGAGTCGGTCCAAAAATAACTAGAAGTATTAAATTTAAGACATTTACTTACTTGATGAACTAATCTTGCGGACAATAAAGCTCCCATTAATTCCAGTCTTGGTAATGTAAGACCTTTCAGAGGAGCTACACGACTTTTAGAACAAATAAAACTGATACTTATCCTTCCATCTTCAGATATAGCTCTTAAATACAACACAGTTCCATAGGCTAAAAGAGATGAATCTGAAAAAGAATGAATTTCAAATAAAATAAATTTACAGCTCAAATTTGAAAAATAACGTCTAGGAATCTGGAGATCTTCTAAGTGTTTGATTTCACTGCACCACAACTGCCACTTGTGATCCAGTGACGATGGAAGTTTGTCATCACAGTCTATGTTATGACTCCCCAGTTCTTGTAGAATGCACTTCAGCTTTATGATGAAAGGTCCAAGAAATCCGATAGGATCATAAATACGACCCACTACTCGAAGAATAAACCTTTTCGAAGCAGTTCCGTTCTTGACAAACTTTGATAATTCTTTCACGTTGAAAGATACACCGTCCGCATCTGGATCCCAAACTAGACCCAACACCTTGGATGGTGAGTCAAGTCCCGTACTCGAGCTCTTTCCCTCATCGATGTCGAACTCAGCATCTTTCTCCACAGCTTACGCAGTTTCATGGAATTGGTTTTCCATTTTCGTAATATCATGCCACATCTTTTGAGAATTTCTACACTTTCAGTCGTAATTTCCAAAGCCACTTGCAAGTCTTCTTCGCCTTCAATCAAATCGTCGACATAAAACCATTCTGATAGTAATTTGCAAGTATCAGGAAATTCTTGTTTACATTTATCAAAATAGAGTTTCAGCTAATAAATATGGACTTGGTTTTAGTCCAAATAAAACTCTACTAAAGTTCATTTCTTGATATGAATTAGAACCGATATCATCAGTCCAGAAGAATCTAGTAAAATCTAGTAAAATCTCTGAAAAGTTCTAACAACTCAAAATAAAAAATAAAAACTTCAGACTGCTAATTTTAATTCCATTAGCTTCTTTGTGATAGAATATTTTAAGACATATAAAACAAATACAACACTTTTTGTTCGGCGTATGAAGTTGGAAATGAAGTCACATTTTGATTTAATATCTATGTAAACTTATTTCAGAAAGAAGCTACACGTCGGTTATAAAGGATGAATTACAAAATCATGTTTTTTATTTCTGTACAGAATAGAATATTTCAGATGCTCCGAAACTGTAGCACATTTTTGACATGAAATATATTCCTTGCTTATCTATAAGCAGTTCTGCACTTTTAACTAAGAAACTCTTAAATAAGTAATTTTTAACTACAAGTGTTAACCTAAGAATTTTAATTACTATAACCTAAGCAACAATTAGAAACAACCTGTTCAAATGTGGTTTCCTCTTAGTTCCAGGCGTTCCACATTAATTCAGATCAATAAAAAGCAAATAAAGTGTGACTAATAGCATAGTTAACAAATCAAAACAAAAACTTTTTCTCAGAAAAGCTATTCAGCGCGTATTTTCCTATAATGAAAAAGATACAGCCTTTCTTTCAGAAATTTCCCACTTTTAATAATAAAGTATAATAACTGTAATTGTGCTGGATTTTAAAGTAGAAATTAGAGATACTTATATTAAAATATTTCTATGTACTAATATTACAAAGTTACATATTTGCTTTCTTATAACTGGAAACTATATAACAATAAATAATTTTCGCAACAGCACCCACCATGGTACGTATCACGATTTCACAAGGATACGAAGTATTTTTAGTTTTATTTGTTAATCTTCCATAATCGGGGTGAGCGCCAAACTTGGCAAGAGTTTTTAATTTGGCGCGATTTTGATTTTGTTGCGATTTCCGGCTGTATGTTTTCCTGTGGCAAACCTTGAGCTTTATTTCCGTGATTGTAATTAGTGCGTGTTTAGTGTATCTAGAATATTTTTTTTAAAATTTAATTTTGAAATACTGTGCTTGTTTTTAAAAGTTTTACTGTTTAATATTTGCAGGAGTTTATAATTTATGAATGTTTTCATTTAATTTTATTTATTTAATGTTTTCCGGGTCAGTGAGTTATTATTATTATTATTATTATTATTATTATTATTATTATTATTATTATTATTATTATTATTATTATTATTATTATTATTATTATTATTAATTTTGTTTCTTGCATGTGGCATTCGAAAGATGTGGAATGTTTAAAGTTTTACACGAAAATTGCCGCCCAACCGGTATAGTGGTTAGCGTTGCTGACTACCGTGCCGAAGGGTCCGGGTTCGAATCCCGGAGAAGGCATGGATGTTTGTATATGTTTAATAAAAAATTTGTAAAAACGTTTGTTGTTAATTTCAATATTAACCCTCACGAATTGGAGGAAACGGCGTTCGCCAAAGTCCTCATCATCTTTCTTCTTGTCTAGAAGGCAAGATTGATACTGATACTGATACTGATACACGAAAGTTGTTTAATGAGTTGAATTCCACGGCGATAGTAACTTGTATATTTTTAGTGAGTTTATGATGCATCCCTTGTTAGTGAATTTGAATATATTTACTTGGTTGACAATTTTGGAGTCCAAGGAAAGTATTATACAATTTATAATTTTATTTTTAATTTTACTATTTTATCATAAATTACGTAGATAGGACTATGCTTTTACTTGCAAAGCTGATGGACTTTGTTTTAATCATCTAGTATTTTATCATCTCATTTTACTATTCTCTTTACATAAAATGATGGCGTTTCACTACTGCAAATGTTAAAAGTTACTATTCTGCTTACGCTTAAAAATTACATCTTTAGTACTCTCATTGCAGCCAAAAAATTCGCCAAATTTTAAAAGCGAAAATAGTTTGGCGCCAACTTACCCTATATATGGAAGATTAGACCCTTTATTACTAAAATCCTTTGCGAAACTGGAGAGGTATTGGATGCGTTAAAAAAGATAGTTACGAATTTTGAATACACCCTGTGTATTTTGGTGCGTTAATTAACTTTCAACAAACATACTTAGCTTTATACAAATTAAATCATCGAATAATTCCAAATAAAAATTAGAAAATGAAACTGTGTAGCTCAAGCATGCACTTCAAGTTTCTTAAAATAACAATACAAATAAAAGCCCACACTATATAGGTAATTTTATGGTAAAGCTGTTAGAAGTACGTTGGCAATTATTTTGTTCATAAAATATGCTAAATATGTACATTTTAATTAATAAAGTGCTAAGGCACATGATGAGGGGAAAATGAAATTGCAAATTAAGAAAACGTTTTGTCTAGTTTAATGAACAATTTCCAAAGAATGTCTTGAGTACTAAAGAACACTGATATTAATATAGTTCATTAACCAATTAGCATTCTGGTCGAAGTGTAGAAAAGTATAGTTTAGGCAAAATAATAAGATAACCGGGTCAACATAGATCCTACAAAATTCATTAATTTTGTAAAACATGATAATTTCATTTTATGTAAATAATTCCAGATAATTACGCAAAGGTTTATTTGCACATATCTGAATAAAGTTACTATTAAAAAAATGTGATACTCATTTGAATCTCTAGAATCGAGGAGCTATGTTTTATATGCTTATGGTTTATATGCATTGCGGGAATACATTTCTTTAAGCTTAAATATAAAATAAATTTTAAATATTTTTCAGTTTTGATGTGAGTATGGATGCTAATTAAGCGAAAATTACTTATAGCGCAAGGTTTATCCTAATTTTGTAACAGTTATTTTAAGTTTACAACACTTTCCTATCTGTTCTATTTTCAGCTTACAATTAATTCCTTACCAGGATGAATTTTTAGAATCGCGTTAAATGCAAATGAGAAGGAGTAGTATTTAAGTCGAAATTCTACTGATTTCGAGAGAGAGAATTATATTTCTTGAAAAATAGGCGTTCGTCTTTTGGCTACGCCTGTCTAACTGTTAATACGCTCAGCCGTATTATGTGCCTTTAGATAGCTTCGGTAGTTATTTTAATATTACGGGCCATTAGTTTAGAAATTATATTAGCTTCAGCTAAATGTCTTTAGTTAGTCATTAGTTAAGTTCTTATTTCTTACATTTCTGAGTTTAAGATCAAGTTAAGGCTTTGTTGTACGTTTTGAGAAAAGGACCATCTGTTAATCTTTATTTTTAGCGATAATCCTTCTCGAGTTTACGTTTCTGTTTTTGAACTTAAGCGATTATTCGCTTAGCTGTTCACTAGGCTCCTCAATACTTAGTTAATAGATAAAACGCAGGAGCCCTACAATCGAAACACGAGTTACTTAAGATAGTCCTTGGAAATTAATCGTGATAAACGATTCGTGACGAACGATAATATTGAATTCTCTGGGATAAGATTGGATTTCTCTTCTAAGCATGCCCTATACTGTCCAAAACGTTTAAAAAAGTTTCTATGAATGTGATTTTAAATATCTGAATATATGTTCAGAATGCATTGAATACATATAGAACTGTCTACAAAAATGTGGATTTTGTACTTTGATAACCATAATTTGGCGCATTCGCATTCGAAGTATGTGGTGTGTTATACGGGAGTTTTTCTACTTTTGTCTATGTTTAACTTTAATACCGGATCGTTTCTTTCTTTTTAAACGCATAGAACTAAGATATGATTAACTGATGAAATTAACTGAAATTTAATGATAACTAAGTAATTAATTCAGAAGTCAAACAACAAAAATCAGCGTCAGTTTTACAAATTTTCACAGGACTAGTTTCGATGGTTTTACCGAACCACCATCCTCAGCTGCAAAACCACAAATGAACAAGATAGAAAATAAAGATTAGATAAGATAAGAAAGCCTGGACCAGAATAAGCAAGTGGCGCCATCTGTTGGTGAAACCAGAACTAAAACATAATTTCTTTAAAGGCCAAAGGCAAAGATGGATAGAAATTAGGATCGTTAACAAGAACAGAAAGATGTTTTTGAATGTGAAATGTCTCTAAAAATCCAGTTCTCCAATGGAAGATATTTTTTGAATAATTTTGGCAGCAGAAAAATTGAAAGTGTGATTTTAGGACCAACAATGTTGAGCAACAGAAGACCTTCAGTGTTTCCTTTTCTCTAACATATGCCTCATGTTCCTTGAAGCGAAATTTTAAGGCTCTCTTAGTTTGGCCAATGTAAATTAAACCACACTGTTAAGGAATCCTATAAATATCCCGAGAATTAATGGGGTCCTTGAGTATGGAACTCAGAATTTTATTGATGGGAGAATAAACAAGGCGAAAGTTAAATTTCTGCAAAACATGTGCAACTTTATAGCTAATTGATTAAAAGAAGGGAATGACAACAAAATTTTTATAATCTCCTAAAACAAGAGTGTGTCTTTTAGTATGTTGAGATGAGAATTTTTTAACAGCTTGATTAATAATGTTGGGTGAAAAGCCTCTGTCAATAGCTATTGCTTTTAAATAATTTAGTTCTTCATCAAGGGCTAGTTTGGAGGAGCAAACTTGGAAGAGCACGGAAAATAATGAAGGAATAAAATATAGCTAACATTTGTTTACTCGGATGACATGATTTAAAGTGTGATGGAAGGCAAACCGATGAAGGTTTACGGTAAACCGTAGTACCGAAGTTGGATGTGTTACGTGTGACCAGAATGTCGAGAAACGGGAGAGAATCGCAAGTCTCAAGTTCAAAAGTGAACTGAATAGCAGGATCAATAGAATTCATTGTTGAAAGAACTTTATTTAAATCATCTTTATTACCTTCAAACAGGGTAAAAGTATCGTCTACGTAGCGGAACCATGCCGGGAGGTTTAAAGTTTCAAACAACTTTGATTCATAATAATGCATGTAGATATCAGCCAGGATGGGACTGAGGGGGCTTCTCATGGCTAATCCCTCAGTTTGCTTGTAATATTTATTTTGGAAAACAAAATGTGTTTATTTCAAACAGAGTTGAGTGAGAGAAATTAGCTCATCAATTTCGATGCAAAGAAATGAAATTCGCGAAGTCTGGTTTCTAGACATCTTAATGCACCCTCATTGGTGAATAATGATTTTACATCAAAAGAAACCATGAGTAAATTTCTAGGAGAAATGTTTTTAGCCTTTTTTACAAACTCTATTGAATTTTTTATGGTGTAAATGTTATTGTCTAATAGAGTTGAAAATCTAGAAACTAAATATTTAGCTAATGGATACGAGGCAGTACCTAAATTTCATACAATAGGGCGGAAAGGAATACCACTTTTATGAATTTTGCGAAGAGCATATAATATGGCACAATTTGCAATGAATTAGAATGAAGTAGAATGAATTCGGATTAGAATGAATTTCGCGCATTGTAGCTCTTTCTCTCGCAGTTAGATTTGGTTCCAAAGGTTTATTATTGAATTTCACATTATGAGCGATAAAAGGCCTAATCATTTTTTCTGTGAATCTGAAACTTTACTGAACTTGAAAGCTTTTTCGATAGGAGCCAAAATTTTTGGAATAGAGGGTTTACAGCGCGAAATTCATTCTAATATTGATATTATCATTTCAAAGGCCGACAAAGGTGGCCAGATTGTCGTCATGGATAAGAACACTTACATCGATGGTGTCACTAAACTCTTAAACGAAGGACCATATAATCCGATCCCTAAAGATCCTTCACCTTCGGACTTGTCAAAAATAAAAACTGCGATCAAATCTTCACAAATCATTTCAAGCAACTTAAAACATTCGCTTATCCCATCTGTTGCGAAATGCTCTTCCCAAAATTCATAAAAGTGGTATTCCTTTCCGCCCTATTGTATGAAATTTAGGTACTGCCTCGTATCCATTAGCTAAATATTTAGTTTCTAGATTTTCAACTCTATTAGACAATAACATTTACACCATAAAAAATTCAATAGAGTTTGTAAAAAAGGCTAAAAACATTTCTCCTAGAAATTTACTCATGGTTTCTTTTGATGTAAAATCATTATTCACCAATGAGGGTGCATTAAGATGTCTAGAAACCAGACTTCGCGAATTTCATTTCTTTGCATCGAAATTGATGAGCTAATTTCTCTCACTCAACTCTGTTTGAAATAAACACATTTTGTTTTCCAAAATAAATATTACAAGCAAACTGAGGGATTAGCCATGAGAAGCCCCCTCAGTCCCGTCCTGGCTGATATCTACATGCATTATTATGAATAAAAATTATTTGAAACTTTAAACTTCCCGGCATGGTTCCGCTACGTAGACGATACTTTTACCCTGTTCGAAGGTAATAAAGACGAATTAAATAAAGTTCTTTCAACAATGAATTCTATTGATCCTGCTATTCAGTTCACTTTTGAACTTGTGACTTGCAATTCTCTTCCGTTTCTCGACATTCTGGTCACACGTAACACATCCAACTTCAGTACTACGGTTTACCGTAAACCTTCATCGGTTTGCCTTCCACCACACTTTAAATCATGTCATCCGAGTAAACAAATGTTAGCTTCATTTTATTCCTATGTTTTCGGTGCTCTTCAAGTTTGCTCCTCCAAACTAGCCCTTGATGAAGAACTAAATTATTTAAAACCAATAGCTATTGACAGGGGCTTTTCACCCAACATTATTAATCAAGCAGTTAAAAAATTCTCATTTCAACACACTAAAAGACACACTCTTGTTTTAGGAGATTATAAAAATTTTGTTGTCATTCCCTTCTTTTAATCAATTAGCTATAAAGTTGCACATGTTTTGCAGAAATTTAACTTTCGGCTTGTTTATTCTCCATCAATGAAATTCCGAGTTCCATACTCAAGGATCCCATTCCGGATATGAATTCTTGGGGTATTTATAGAATTCCTTGCCAGTGTGGTTTAATTTACATTGGCCAAACTAAGAGAGCTTTAAAATTTCGCTTCAAGGAACATGAGGCATATGTTAGAAAAAAGGAAACACAGAAGTCTTCTGTTGCTCAACATTGTTGGTCTGAAAATCACACTTTCAATTTTTCTGCCGCCAAAATTATTCAAAAAATATCTTCCATTGGAGAACTGGATTTTTTAGAGGCATTTCACATTCAAAAAAATCTTTCTGTTCTTGTTAACGATTCTAATTCCTATCCATCTGTGCCTTTGGCATTTAAAGAAATTATGTTTTAGTTCTGGTTTCACCAACAGATGGCGCCACTTGCTTATTCTGGTCCAGGCTTTCTTATCTTATCTAATCATTATTTCCTATCTTGTTCATTTGTGGTTTTGCAGCTGAGGATAGTGGTTCGGTAAAACCATCGAAACTAGTCCTGTGAAAATTTGTAAAATTAACGCTGATTTTTGTTGTTTGACTTCTGAATTAGTACCTATTTGTCGTGTTATTGTCTCTTAACTAAGTAATTGCATCTAAGGCAATGTACACATATTCATGTTACGAAATAGTGTGATACTTTCGAATTACAGTAGGAGTAAATGCCAAACAAATACTAGCTGGCAGGTATCAAAGGCAGTTAATGGATACCGAAATTCTGTTCCTCGGAAACAAATTAAAAAATCTTCCGATTTCTAGACTAAAGTGTGTTTAATAAATCTCGTAGAATGAATGAAAGTAATGAAAGCGAGTAGTTGTGTAAAAATTAAAACAAGAAATCGGATGGTTTACATAATTTAAATGGACACATCAAATGAATTTTTTGTCATTTCGGACAGAATAGCCGCAGCTGTCGTACACCGAGTTTGTTTTATATCAAACTAATATCAGGAATGGCAACTAGTGTAATATATGCAGGTAAAATGTGTAGTAGCATAGAAAGCAACTGAGAAATTTCGTTAGAAGCTGAGAGTGAGAGCCGCAAATTAGCGCACTTGCAGTTGAGGAAGAAATGGCGCTTAAGATTCAAAAGTGCAGATTTGTAGGACTTCCTTACATAAGCAAAATTCCTGTTGCTAATTTTTTTTTTTTTATTTTCAAAACAAATAAATAAAAGGAATATCTGTTACAATAAATAGCACTCATTTAAAATTATTTTTCTGGTAATTAGTTCCTTTCATGAAGAAAGAAGAAACAAGAAGAAAGCCATCAAATTCGCTGAAAATGACATAGAAACGAACAAATATTTATTTATAACTATATTTTACAATTTGAGAGATAAACTTAAGGTTTTCATTTGCAAAACCATCAGGAACTACGAGAATTGACAGTTCCTGTATGTGACTGCTGATATTTTCCCTCAGGCCTGACAACAACTGTTAGAAATTGGCTTGTCAGTGAGGTTGATTAATATTGTGGTAGAGTAATCCAAGGTAATATTGCGCGAAAAATGTGAAAAATATAGATAATTCTGACACGGATGCTTATAACTTTCAAACTCAAATGTTGTTTTTAAAGAAAATTTCAATGATATAAGTAAAAAAGGGTTAACTGAAAGAAACAAAGAAAATCTAAGAAGAGTAATTTTTTCACACATATTTGTGTGACATGATAGTCTAATAGAAAAATTTTTAATATAATATTTTTGTTTCAGTTGGCAAATAAATGATTACTCTGTAGCTGATCACAAGATTTTTTAAGTAATTAAAATAGGAATGCAATAATGTATAAAAATGAGCATTATATCTCATATTAATAAGATAAAATTATTAAGAATTATGTGCGTTTTTAAATTATATGTAGTGTTATGATTATTAAGGAATGTGGGGAATAGTTTTAAATATCTCGTTCTATTACGCTGATAGCACTGCACATTTGAAATTCAAAGTTTAAAGAAGAGATTTCATCCGCAAAACTGATTGAATTAAAACGTTTTAGTTTAGTTTTTGTAATAAGATAAAAAAAATCCTTTGTTTGTTTTCCTCTTTAATCGTGGACAGTTTTTCTGCCTAAAAAATAAAGCTTAATTTATTACTTTCATTTTTAACGTTTTTAGGGTTTATTCATTCAAACTTGCTTTATTATTAGCTAGCTATATTATTTGTAAGCTAGCTTTATTATAAGCTAGCTTCTAAGGATCTTAAGTTTTACTAACGTTTATTTTTATTTTAAATCTTTACTATCACTTCTTATTTTCTACTTCCGGCCAGAATTAAAAGCTTTAACTTATTTATGCAAATTTGTCTGGCGAACGCCAAGTACTTAAGTTGTGGCTTTTTGCCAAGCGAGAGAGAGGAAGGAGTTAGTCGAAGCAGGCCGCTTACCTTAGCAGTTTTACTCGGTTACTGGTCGCCTTCCAGGCCAGAGGTTTAATCCTCGTGATAATTTTAAACGTATTGTAGTGTTAACAGTTCTCTGTACTACATACGGCTTCCTGTTAATACACGGCCAATCTTCCACGTAGGCCCTTGTTTATTATTACAAAGTTAAGTTAAAGTTTAGTTAAATATTTTTATATTCTTACGTTCAGACCACAAGTAGTTGGTCTCTGTATTCCGAAGTACGGAAATTATTGTAAAGAGGGAAAAATAAAGGGTTTTGTATACCCTTCCTGTGTATCTTGTCTACTTCCCACATTTATTGAACATAGCTTTAGTAAGCTCCCTGTTCCGAGTCAGGTTCCTCAATGTTCCCCAAGCAAGTAAGGAGAAACACTGAACCTGATAGTGGCGCCCAACGAAGAAGAATAACCATGGCCGAGTTTCAAGAAGAAAGTGTGCTGCCTGCAGAAGCGGCTCAGAATCCAGAAATGCCAGCTGCCGGCCTGGAAGGATTTGGTTACATCGTCCAGACCATGCACGCATCGATGAAACCAGAAGCAACATTTAATGGAAACTCACCGGTAACCAGTTTTTTGGAAAAATTGGAGGACCACTTCATGATGTATCCCGTGCACGAGTTCCAAAAAGTGACCTTAGCTACCAGCGCTTTGAGGGGCCAAGCGCTTAACTGGTTCAAATGTATAGGCAGAAGTCTCTTGGGTCAAGCAGGAAGTCCCACCTATACTCACGAAAATTTCAAGACTGCCCTAGTAAAAGCCTTCCCTGTCGTAAGGGGTCGTGCGAAATTAGAAACGGAACTTTTCAGCATATATCAGCAAAGAATCGAAAATCTCTCAAGCTTTATTTTAAGAAAAATTCACGTCTTAAAACTCTTGTATGGAAACCGTCCGGATCCTGAGATAATTCAAGTGATTTTGCCGAGGTTACTTCCCCAAGTACAAGACTTTATTGAATTAAGGAATCCGACTACACTGGAAAAGTTATTTGAGCTAGCAATCCAGTTTGAAAGTAGAAAAACGGCGGACATTGAAAGAAGACGCCAATATCAGCAATGAAACCAATTTGGTGCGCCAAGACCACAGCAAAGTCAAGCACACGGCTACGGAACCAAAGCGAATCAGTGAGCAAGGAAACCCGAGCATCCAAAAACAGCCGGCGAACGTCGACAGTTCAATAGCAATCCAGGAAAAAAAGTCTCAAGGCCAGTGGAAAAAGAAGGAAAGCATGGAAATGAAAAATGATTTAAACTAAAACGGATTTCTGCTGACGGGAGGGTGCAGAAATCCGAAGGCCAAGAAAACCCCTCTTCCTTCAAGTTAAATACAGTAATGGTGAAAAATTTGACTCTTCCGAAGATTGAAGTGTTGGTGAATAATATCCCAGCCACCGCACTATTGGATGCAGGCGCGCAGTGTTCCTGTGTGGCAGAGGATTTTTTTAGGAAGTATTTTCGTAAATATCGCATCTATAATTCGGATAAGACGACAGTGTTAGCTGCGCAAGTAGAAAGATAGGCACAAGCAACGCTGGATTTTAATGAAGCGTCCCTTAAGCTGACGGTGAAACCAGTTCGAGAAGAAAAATCGGAGCCGCCGATGTTAAACCTTGACCACCTGCCTAATGAAGAGCAACAAAGAATCCGACAAGTGGACCGAACTGGAGGAAAAAGAAAGCTTCTAGAGGAAGACACTGAAGGGCGAGCCCGCACAAGAAGGAGGATAAATCAAACTAGAATCTTCGCTACCTTCCAGGACTGGGCTGAGAAAAGAATGTCCGAATATCACAAAGGTAAGTAAAATTTTATGTTACTTTGCAAACTTAAGTTAATCTTTCATTCTCACTGCAAGTGGCAGATTTCAAGAAGTTTTACCTCATGTGAGGTCTACCTTTATCGCCAAAAAGGCGAGAAATGAGTTGTTACCGAATTTGGTATTATGTTTTTCAATTACTCGCGAGTAAAACTAAAGTTGATGTATAATGGGAATGTGTAAATACTTGAATATTGTAAAAGTTATTGTATAAATTTTATTTAAAAGATTCTGGCATGAAAGAAGTTTTAGTCTGAAAGACTTTTGAAATGTAGTATTTCAATGTAGAAGAATTGGCACTTGCTTGGAAAAGAATAGAAGTTAGCAATGTACAACTAATGTATGTTTTAAAATGCGTAAAATTAACGGCATGTTAATTTGTTCTTATATACAATGTGAACTGTTATTTTAAATGTTAAGAAATACTGTGATATGATAAAAGTGAAAGTAATGCAAAAAAAAAAAAAAAAAATTAAAACTTATTCGTGTGACTGTAAAAAGACCAAATTATGGTGAATATGTGTTAAAGCTTGAATGAATGTTCCCCAAGCAAGTAAGGAGAAACACTGAACCTGATAGTGGCGCCCAACGAAGAAGAATAACCATGGCCGAGTTTCAAGAAGAACCTGTGCTGCCTGCAAAAGCGGCTCAGAATCCAGAAATTCCAGCTGCCGCCCTGGAAGGATTTGGTTACATCGTCCAGACCATGCACGCATCGATGAAACCAGAAGCAACATTTAATGGAAACTCACCGGTAACCAGTTTTTTGGAAAAATTGGAGGACCACTTCATGATGTATCCCGTGCACGAGTTCCAAAAAGTGACCTTAGGCTCTCTGACGCTACACTTCAGAGTTAGCCCTATTCAGAATAGTACCTCAGGGTTTAGAGTTGAAGATAGGGTGTGTTACGAGGTCTTGTTATGTTGAATTTTAACAAGTTAGTGTTTTGATTGTAGGCGGCGGTGTTGAACACGTTGGTGTTTTCTTTTACAACACCAACACATGTCAGAGAGCACGGGGAGAGATAATTAAAATAAAGTCATGAATGAAATAAGAATGTTAAGAGAAATATAAATATTCATGTTACTTGCCATTTTATTGTGTAACATTTCATTAAACTAGTTTTCCTTCCAGATCTCTGGAAGGAACCAGATTTGAATAAAAGCTCCTGTTTAGATGCAGTACAGATGAAAAATTGGTTGTCCATGGAGCTGATATTGTAAAAACAAATTTTGTTTTAAATTTCTAGTTTCTAGTGAGAAATGTTTGTAAAAGATTGGCCTCGCGTTAGATTCTAGAGATAAAAGTTTTCAACAAGGTCGTTTTAGACCTCAGTTTCAAACTAATTAACTCTGGCGGGAAGTATGTAAGGATCTTAAGTTTTACTAACGTTTATTTTTATTTTAGATCTTTACTGTCACTTCTTATTTTCTACTTCCGGCCAGAATTAAAAGCTTTAACTTATTTATGCAAATTTGTCTGGCGAACGCCAAGTACTTAAGTTGTGGCTTTTTGCCAAGCGAGAGAGAGGAAGGAGTTAGTCGAAGCAGGCCGCTTACCTTAGCAGTTTTACTCGGTTGCTGGTTGCCTTCCAGGCCAGAGGTTTAATCCTCGTGATAATTTTAAACGTATTGTAGTGTTAACAGTTCTCAGTACTAAATACGGCTTCCTGTTAATATACGGCCAATCTTCCACGTAGACCCTTGTTTATTATTACAAAGTTAAGTTAAAGTTTAGTTAAATATTTTTACATTCTTACGTTCAGACCACAAGTAGTTGGTCTCTGTATTCCGAAGTACGGAAATTATTGTAAAGAGTGAAAAATAAAGGGTTTTGTATACCCTTCCTGTGTATCTTGTCTACTTCCCACATTTATTGAACATAGCTTTAGTAAGCTCCCTGTTCTGAGTCAGGTCCTTGCATGTTCCCAAAGAAAGTAAGGCGGAACATTGAACTTAATAAGCTTTATTATTTGTAACCTCTTATTGTTGATAAATGTTTCTCGTCTCATATATTTGACCAAGAGGTTAATTTATTTCTACTGTCATAACAGCAGCTCATACTTCACGAATTCGAGTAGGTAATAAGTATTCAAGATAACAGGTATTTGGCGATATCCTTCTTTTGCAGTTTAGTGGAACAAAGTTGTGTAATATTTCCAAATTTAATTTTCATGTTGTACATTCATCTACTAATAAAATTCTAGGTACTTAATTACCTATTTTCTAATATTAATACTGGAGATTTAAGTAATACTAGCGGTCAGAAGGTCTTGATGCTTAATCTCAGTTTCCAGATCAGGCGAGTTGACTTGGTTGCATGGGATTTTTGTTGCTTCGTTCTTGGGTAACATCAATCCTTGTTAGCTTGGCTTGAAAAATGTCCCTTGAAATGTCTGAAGGTCTGTACGAAAACAAATCTGAAACTGCATTACTTAATTAAGAGAAGAGTTCCTTCTTAGAAGCAGAGCTTTATTAACCGTTAAGCAAGTGCTTAGAACAACAAAAAAAGGAGCACCACAAAATTATTCTTCAAACTCAAGGAACGGGGCACCTCAAAAATTTCTCCAGTTCTTTCCAGTTTTCTCATGGAATGTATGATGCAGATAAAACGAAAAGAAAAACGTGGAAAAAATGCATATGGATGCTCCAGAAACTTTGATGTGCTTAAGTCTCTTAAAAGTCTTATCAGGCCATGTTTAAAAAATATCTGATGAAAAATAGCATCCCTTCTCTGGAGAAATGCCTTGCATGGTTCGAAATATCGATTATCAAACATACCAGGAGAGTAATTTCAGCTCAGTGTGGAGTTTAGAGACATGTTTGATTGACATGAATATGAGCTTAAACAACATGTTTACAGTTTTGAAGTAACATTTCTGATTATTGCAAGTAAATATACTTCCACTTATAGAAGATTTAGCTTAGCTTACACATACAATCTCAGCCAAAACAAAGAAAAGCAAAGTTAATAAGTTTAAATAAATAATTTATTAAGAAATTACACAAATAATAAAAAACAAACGCCATTAATTAAACAAAAGAACTGAAAGTCAGTTAGTGTTTATAATAAATCGAAATTATGCAAAAACCTTTCACATTTCAAAATCATTAATTTTAGAAAAATTCCATTGCATAAGCACGCATATGAACTAAATATATATATATATATATATATGAGCTCTTTTTAAAGTAACTGAAATTATAGTTACTTTAAAAATAATTCGTATTCCAAAATAATTAACTCAGTTGAAAATATCGTAGCGTAAATAAGAATGTAACTATAAAATTGCTCCTGTTCGCCAATTTTATATTTTCGGAGAAGTAATTAGAAGAAAATGTATTTAATAAATTCATTATTCTTGAGGTATTATACAGATAATTTATTTCAGTATTTATCTGTTCCAAAATATACTTGTACGTAATACTGGTGAATAATGTTATTGTATTTGGTATTTATTATTCGTTGTATTCCTTATTGTATTTGTAATTTTAAATTTTAATTTTTTAAGTATACTTTTATCTTCCCCGGGAAAAGAAAAAGATCTTATTAAGTTATAATAGTTATTTTATTATTGCTCTTTCAAATGTACGCGTGTTGAATGCATGTTGCGTAAATCTTACTTTTCCCCCAATAGTGTGCATTAGCCATAACAGATGTTGACCACTACAAAGCTGGTCACTTTATTATGGAGGCACCTAACAGGCCACCTAATAAGCTATCTTTGCTTCCTGTTAAAGGACAGACACTTTACATCCATGCCTTCTTCGGAATTCGAACCCCGGCCCTACGGTGGCGCAGTCAGTGTCACTAACCATCTTCTCGTCTTGGTGAAGCATAAATTTTAAACTGAGGATGAAAAAAAAGTATTTTTCATTAAATATCAGACAAAAAAACAAGGATGAAAAATATGAAAGTTAGTCTAAGGAATTTTTGAGCCAACTATTCCTTAGTTCGCTGTACTTAGTATTTCTTCCCTTTCTATCTAATTATTCTTATATCGGTTTCAAAATACGTTTTTGTAGTATCTAGAAGAGTTGTAAATTATTTCTTTTCATTTTATTCTTATTTTCATTTTAAATAACAAAAATTATTTAAATTTACCGAATTAACCGAAACTTTATTGCAAATACTAATAAAGACCAGAGTTTGGAAAATGTAACTGCAATTACAATTAAAATCATGCTGCATATGGAGCATTTAATTGCAACTGTAACATAAATCTTTATAAAGGGAGAGATGTCTTGTTGGATGTTGAAAGACTTTCTACGGGAAACTCGTTCATATTCACACTACATACAAGGAAACTAATGAGAACTATATGCTTTCAGTTCATTCGCCTGGAATTTATCTTGAGAAGAATTATTAGCATTCGTTGTCTCGGTCATTGGTAGGCAATCGCCCTCCGAAAGGGATATCTTGAGAATAGCTAAATGTACCTGTAAAAAAGCTACTGTAAAAATTTTGAGTGTTTAATTATTTACTCAGTTTTCATAACTAACCAAAAAATAACTATACACATGTGATTCTTTTTCTTTTTAATTTTTATAGCTTTCTTTATTTGGCTTTCAGTCATGAATTTACAGCGCTTGCTACGAAAACAGAAAATACATAACTGTCTAAATTATTGCAGTATATCAGTGAATAGTAAATGCAATTCAGTATTATTCATTGCAAAGAATTTGTTTTCAATTCTTTGCCAACGAAATTTCGAATGCTGCTAAATGATTTAATTCGTTATAACTACACAGAAGCTCAATACGTTATATATATTGAAAAGCTCCACTTAAAAATTTTACTGCAAGGAAAATGCGATTCATACCTGAGCTGAATTTGCAAAAAATCTAAATCGAATTTAATTCTGAAAATGATGCATCAGCAAAAGGAATTTTCGCTGCAAATGCTGTTTCTAATGAGTTCGTAAATGCAATCTCGGTTTCATGAATCATGGATTTTGCTTTCTTATCTCACTTTGTTGTCAAAAATATTTTTAATTACCAAAGGAAAACTGCATCTCGGTATCGAAAATCGGAATTTTAATTCAGGTGTTTCCTCGATGGTGTCAAAACATCATAATGTAATATATATTTGCCTTTCCTAAAATAACAGCAAAATATGCCTCTGACATACTTTAGAAATAGTATTTAAATTAAAAGATATGACAGTTTCTTCTCGGATATCAGCTTTGGACTAATTTCATTTTTTTTGCTTATTTCCAAGTCAAGCAAATTTAATTAGTGTTTAAGAAGATGTAGAATTGTCGGACATAAAATAGTCAGTGGTTAGCAGTTAGTATGAAGACAGAGCCGAAATAGGGTGAGGTATTTAACTCAGGCGAATGTCTGGTGGAAGTTGCAAATAGTCAGACTGTTGCGAAAATTTAAAAATATATTGAAAAATGCATCATGCTACTTAATTTCTAGTTTTGAAACGTAGTGATAAGCACCCTTTTAAAGAAATAAATTTAAATCAATAAAACTGGCGCTATACAAGCTTGCTGTTTCTCTTAGAGGGCCCCGCACGAAAAATCCCTCTAATTCGTCAAATAGCCTTCAAACGTTTGCCATGTTAAATTAAACAAACAGACATAACACAAAGATTATCTCTTTCTCTAAGTAAAATAAAACAAAATATTCTTGAGAAGTGTGAAAATTTAGTTTTAAAGATGATTATTGACAAAATGTGAAGAGAAGTTAAAAAGAAAGGTAAATAAATCATATTATCACAAATAAATTGGTAAATGAACCAAGATTTTACAAAAATATTTTTTCATAGCAGTTATAAAAGAAATTATATATGTTACGACCAAAGCCTGAAGTTCAGTCAGTTCCCGCATTGGCCGGCCATTTCGAACATTGGCCGGGGCGTGTGGCCAATGTCCGATGTACTGGAAATGAATAGTGTATATGCGGCTTTGGCCGGCCACTTCCCGAAGTGCCTGGAACTCCCTGGCCAATGTTCGATGTGCTATATTTTCAGTATATCTGGCATCCATGTATCGTATCCCGAATCTGGCAACGCGTTATTGCTTACGGGCTCGCCAACTGAATAGTTTCGATTGCGGGTTACTGTGCATTCCCCGGATAGGTAAGCCCTTTCAATATTCGTTTGTTTTTTGTTATACTATGGATCAAACTTAGTTTCAAGAATTTGTACATGCTTTCCAAGCACAGCAACTACAATTTTTCGAATAATTTTGCATAACTCAAACTTCTAATGGCACAGAGAGGTGTTCAGAGCCATTAGAATGTGCCTCAGTGCCATTAGTGGTGCTCAGGGCCAAAGTACTGTTCAACCGTCCATAAATCCAATTTTACCTCAATCATTTGAAAATTTCGATTCTAAAAAAACAGTCATTTAAATATAAAAGATTTGAAAATTTTCTTGATATAAAAGCAACTAAAAGCAAACAAAGAATCTTGTACTTAGATGCTTCTTAACGCTTTAAGGAACATTGTTCCCAAATGGGAACATCATATTTAAAAAAATTACCGAAATTTTAAATTTATTAGTTGAACTTATTAACACTTTAACACATCAAATGATTTTTTGAAATAAAATTGGAGTGCTGAACTTACTTTGTTTATTCACAAAACATGCAAAAAAAAAAAAAAAAAATTTTTTTTCCGCTATAATAGATGTGTTATGTCGTGTAATTTTTTTAATTAACAAGTAAAATTTAATTGTTCAGGAAAATTTTCTGTGAAAAAGAATATATATGTAAATCCAAAATGTGTATTTTCCAAAGTAATTAATAATTAATTAAATATTTTGTGCTGAAAAAATAATTTCTTTATCTTTAAAAATATGCCTCAAATATTCATGGAAAGGACCATTGTTCCCATTTGGGAACATCCGATAAATCTATTTATTTTTTTTTCTTAAATGTAAGCACTATAATAATGTTTAATGAGGTGATTTCAAGCAATATATAGTGAAAACCTTTATTTACACCCGAAAAAAAGTTTTGGTACTTAAAATGTTGATTGAATAGGTTATTTTAGATTCTTTAGTTTTACCTAAAACTTATACATGTACATTTACTGCTAATCCACGAAAGGGACAGCCGCGTGATTTGAGAGTAGCGTATTGTTTTTCTATAAGTTTTTTCCCATGGCTTCTCCTGAAGAAAGTAGTATGCTAGGTGAAGATGACGCACATGCAAATGCGGAACGAACTTTGATATGGGAACCGTGTTCTTAAATAAATTGAATATATTGCTGCAAGAAAAAGCAGATAATATCTGGATCCTCAGCAGAGACAAGTACTGTACTTTCACAGAGGACGTTAAAAAGCAAAGAAGGAAAAAGAAAGTGTTGACTATCGGCTAAGAAAATATGATGTTATTGAAGTTGACTGAAAAGAAAAACTTATTTTGCCAGTAACAGAAGACAATAGCGTTATTTTGTATTATGTGCACACAGACGAGTTATTCGACTTGCTACATGATACTCGCTTGAAAATTGGATATGGAGGTCGCACACGGATGGAGAAAGAGCTACAAACTAAGTACAAAAATGTCACCAAGGAAATCAATTTACAAGAAATTACAAGAAATACATTGTATTTCTGCTTATGCAAACCGTGTCAGACCAAATTATCTAATCCTAAGAATGATCTAGTTTCTAAACCTTTGATATTTAAAGAATTTAACTCAAGATACCAGGTAGATCTTATTGACATGTAAAGTAACCAGAGGGCGAATTCAATTTTATACTCAATTACCAGAATCATTTAACAAAGTTCATATTATTGCGAGCTCTGAAAAGCAGAAGAGCAGAAATTGCTTAACGGGTACTGGATGTCTTCACTAGCATAGTACTTCACTTCAAGCGTACTTCAATCAGATAATGGAAGAGAATTTGCGAATCAAGCTATTAATGAACTGAAGAACATGAATTGAAACTAGTTCATGGAAAACCGAGGCATAGCCATAGCCAAGGTTCAGTAGAACGTACTAACCAAGATGTTCAGAATATGATGATGACATGGATGCAGACAAATCTACACATTGGGCCGAGAGTCTCAGATTCATTCAATTCATGAAAAACCGTTCTTTTCATCAAGGAATTCAGCAGTTATCTTATGAGGCTATTATGATTATCTTATGAGGCTATCTTATTATGGCTGCAAAGCAAAAGTGGGGCTGAGCAATGTCAACAAGAGTGCAGTTCAGCCCATTCTTGTCGATCTTGCGGAAAGGTTGTGCATATAATTTGTGGAATAAGTAATGAAGCAGACGAAGGAGGAAAAATTACCTGTAGACTGTGTCATGATAAACAAGAAATCACAAATAAGAGGTCAGCTGCCCATGTTAGCTTACAAACTCAAGGTGCTACAAACTCAAGATGCTAAAAAATTCAGATGCAAAATTTCTACCAGCGAAAGTTGGAGATAACGCATCCGCATACCAGATGTTGACAGAGGTCGCGGTGATCCAAGAAGCGTCCTTGCAGTTGTCATGAACATCGAGTGCGCTTTCTACAAGCTAGGAACAGAACATAGTGTCCTCAAACAACTGTACTCCAGAAGTGAGTTTTCCATTTTGCAAGAGAAACTACTTACATTGGCATCCGTGGGCACAGAGGAAAAATCATTACGAACCGTTGCCTCTTCGCAATCGCTGACCGGCGGCCAAGGCTACACTCGATGCAGTTGCACTACCAAGTGCTCAGCAAATCACTGCAAATGTAAAAATAACAAACTGCTGTGCAATTCGAAATGTCAAGTTCATCTTGTTGTAACAAGTGATGATACTGATAATTTTCTATAATAAACTAATTCAGTAGATATTGTGATTATCTTTTTGTTTGTTTGTTTGTTTCCTACAAGGGAGAGGCAATTTTCATAAGAAACCAGAGGTTTTTGATACTGTGAGATCCTTACTCACTAAAACTTCTCCCTTCAGACTACAGCCCACCTAGGGCCACCGTACCTCCTTGGCCTTTGTTCCGGAGGACGATCCTAGGCGCCTAAGAGGAACGGATTCGTCTGAAAACTCCTCTGTGGCAGCTATATAATGTGTTTATCATTAGCATTACGGTATACAAACACCCAAACTTTGACCTTTTTCTTTTTGACTCATGACCTTTTTCTTCTGACTTTGGCCGATCGTCCCAGGCCATTTCGCGAACTGGCTGGCCAAACCCCAAAATCAAGAAAAGATCGGACATTGGCTGGTCATTGTGAGGCGATATTGGCAGTTTCGCGATTTGGCCGGCCAATTTGGGAACTGGCCGACTTCGGGCTTTGGCCGTAACATATACATTTTAATCTTACGACCATATTAAAGATATTCTTACGAATTTTGTACATATACGGATAATTTTAGTGAAATTCTGTATATGAAATTATTGTATTTTCCTGCATAATGTAACATGAATATCTAAAGGGAGGATGCTCTGTCGGACAAATAAGAATACAGGTGCACGTCGATTTAACAGAGTAAATAATTGTCTCGTTAAATTTACGAGATATCGCCAAGTTGAGAACTATATTGGCAACGAATTTTTATCGCAAAATTTGGCGAGAAATCATCAAAACTCAACAAACTTGGTGACCATTTGACTACATTTTGGTCCGGTCCTTGTACCTCCGTTATAGATATTGTAACTGAGTAAATGTATTCGGTCACTATATTAGCTGTAACCGTATCTTGCTCTCATATGTCTTCCAGTAATTTCGAGAAGCTGAAAGTGCTAGAAATATCTCAATAGTCGGGTCAAATCTATATAAAGCAGGAGAGCATCTAGCCAGAGTTGTTGTTGTTGTTGTGAATGTTTAGTTCTGAGCGACTTCAGAGTATTGAAAGTTTCGCGTTTTTAGATTCGCTTTGCTTCCGTTGTGTTTAACGTTTATAGTAGTTTGAATGTAATTACTGGTTGCACTCTGTATTACTGTGAACATCTGTTCGAGTATTTCTGTGGAAAGTTCCAGAAATCTGAAGTGTTTCTTTTTATAAAAAAAAAAAAAAAAAATTATCAACCTGTAATCGGACCTATGTGCATTCAATCTATTACGAATCCGTGCGTAAGGAGCAATATAATACATCATACACTTTCTATTTCCGTTTTCTCTAACCGGTGAAAGCTAATGTGATTGGGCTTAGGTATTTAAAATGATAGGTTAGTCTGAGTATGGCAAACCACAGGGAGATCATATGACTGAGGAGTATAATGCTTAGGTACTAAATAGTTTTAGAAACTACGTTATTTCAGTAATTCTAGTCGCTAATCTAAAATCAGATCTTATACGAATTATTCAAGGATGCAGATGTTAATCGTATCTTTAATCGAAGGCTGTGTTAAAAATATTTTTAACTTTGGCAGTTATTATCGTTAGAGCGAAAGCCTGAGAAAACTTAAAATAATTATTAAAATACAAAATCTTCTTTTCGACTGAAAAATTTTCAAATATCACATTTTTTCTACAGCATAATAAATTAAACAATTAAATAGATTTTGAAAAACTTCATTATCAATATATTTTCCCTAAAACTGGAAAAAAAATGGTTTTTACTTATCACGTGCTCCACCTTAGGCACTACACGGAAAGAGAGGGATGCACCGTAGAGGTCTTTTTAATGAAAATTGGATCGTATCCACGCCGCACATGGGGAAAATCACAAAAGCATCTATGCAGCCAGCCCGTTAGCCGGGACTTACGTCGGACCGAACTACCAGTATTCAGCTGCTTTTATCACTGGGCCGCTGGTGGGCCTTGAGAAAAATTAAATTGCAAAAAAAGAGCTCGAATATAATAGTTATAAACGAGACATTTTTATTGAAATATCATTGATTTTTTTAAATTAGGACCAATAATGCAGTAGTTTCATTATTTAATAAAAAGAGAAATATTTCACAAAGTGAGTGCATCTAATCGACTTTTCGATAAAATATAATATATATTTAACTAAAATTAATAAATTAAGCTAACATTTTCAACTGTGCATTCCTAAACATTTCAAATTTGGAATCTCTTTTCATTAAATTTCCGAATTTCAAACTACTAAATTTAAACTTTAGATAAGTGCAATGCTCGAGGTGATTGCAGTAATTAAAAATACGAAGATTACTTATATTTTTCACAATATGAATTATTACAATAACATACTTTAAATATGTTGCAGAAATTGGGAATTAATATAAAAATTAAGAAATGAGACTGAAGAATTGAATTGAGAAGTAAACTGAGAAAGATAATTTGAATAAAATAATTGAAATGAATTCAGAAATTGAGAATCAAGAATAAAATAATTACAATTATGGCATCTTTCTCTTTAAAATAAAATGATTTATGACCTCCTGTTAGATATGATATTGTCCCTCAGTGCCAACAACATGGCGAGGTCGCCGTGACATTGCAAACCTGTCCCACTGTGACACTTGCAACATCACATCCAAGTCACATAAAGTCACGCAGCGTCACAGTGAAGTTGTGAGTATGTCTTAATGTCCGCTTTTTTGTAACGTAACATTTACATTGATATGACGTCGCATTGTGACATTTATTTGACTTCATACTGTGACGTTAATGTGAAGTAGTACTGTGACATTGATGTGAAGTCATGTTGCAACGTTGAAGTTATGCTGTGACGTTGGTACGAAGTCTTCCTGAAACATTGTTGCAAATTCGCAATAAAATATTGTTACGAAGTCACACTGTGACACTGACGTAATGTTACACTACGATTTTGATATAACGTCACAAAGTGACATGACTGCAATGTAAAGACGTGAATGGCATGCACTATTTTTGAAAGAATAAGGAAAATGTCTCAGTAATGCAATTTTAGAGAAACTTTCGTTAAAATGGATAACGAATACAGTGTTTTTTAAATCCAACAAGAAGTTATATTTCTCAAGGTGTTAAAATATTTTCAGAAACTTTTCAAACGAAATTTTCAAACTATTGCAGAATCATACGAAATTTCCTCATAGTAATAAGATTATATAAGTGTTCTATTTATTATTTAGTTGCACATCTATGTAAAATATAGTGAATTACAAATGCGGAATGTATTATACATGATCCAAAACTGATCAAAATTGATGAATGTTGTTGAGAGTAGATAGATGTCTTCCTTTATATAATTCTAATAGCATCTTAATAAGACAGGAAAATGATCCGTTGCAGAAATACTAGAAATAATGTTCCTGGTGTACTTTTTGCAATCTATATTTCTAGTGCTTATTTTCTTCGAATCGAAAACATTTAAAAAAATCATCGATGTCTCTCTCGTAAATAGTATTTTCATTCTCTAGATGTATTCTAAGAAATCGATAACTATCTTTGTGATGAAAGGAGATATTTCGAAAATACTTATAAGTATATCCTAAGCCATTTAAGATCCAAATCAAAACTATAATGTTGTAATTTTGTAATGTCCTATGTCATCTTTCAGTTACCGAAAAGTAAATCCCGAATATTTCCACTAGAGCATAATTAATAAATATATAGTTCCGTAAACGTTTTCTTTATATCAGTGCCTTATTCATAACACAAACACGAATTTAACAAAAAAAGATGTAATGGACATTATGTGCCATGTGGATTATCAAGCGAACAAAATACCCATTACTGTATTTACGAACTCTACTCTTTTCTCAGAATAAAATAACTTTCAAACTTTGTACCAAATTTCAAACACTGGACGTAGCAGTCTTATCACTTTAGTTAAAAAGTCTACTTAGACTGTTTCGTAACTTTTAATATGTAAAAAGTAATTCAGAAGTTTCGTGAAGAAGAAAAAAATCAATCAAACGAAAGAAAAGAGAAGTATGTAAGTGAAATGCTTTTAAAATGGGGAATGTTACTGTATTTCTTGACGTGATAGATGGAAATAACATTGCTTGATTATGGCGCAAAACTAAAAGCCAGAATATAACTGGTAATATTCACAACCTAGTGTTACACAAAAGTATGCATCATTACCATTTTATAAATAATAATAATAATGTTTTATAATGTAAATAATATGTTATAATAATGTTTTTGATGCTAATAATAAATGTTAATAATAAAATTTGCAATTTTCGATGCATTTTCTCTGCCCACAAGCAACCAAAATATATTTTACGAACACATAGCGAGAAATGTTTGTATATTTTGTACAGTTATTTATATTTTATTTATAGAATTATTTATTTATTTAGCCTATATTTATATTATTATGTGTTTATTATGTATTTTGTAAAATTTTTGCTCGTTTCCATCCCTAATGGTAATAAGCATTTTATTCGTGTATTAATTTTTACACTTTTATATGTCGACTAACTTAAAATGTTGAACTTGAAATTTAACGAGAACATGAAATACAATAAGAAAAATCTATTGTGCCTTAGAGACGGATTCAATTACCAAATGAGCAACATTCCTTTAGTTTCAAAAAAATATAATAAAAGCTTTTCAGATACTTAGAGTGATTTTTTTCCCTTGAAGATTCAGTCGTTAATTTCTCCTTTGAACAATGAAGTAAACAGGTGGCTAAGTTGGAGTTTCCATCAGTTTAGACCTTACAGGTTCAAAAATTAATCTTTTCTCTGTGAACGAATTTGAACACCGCGATATACGTAATATATGAAAAGAGACTATATTTTATTATTCTTATATTTTATTATTACTATATTTTAAAAAAGGACTATATTTTATTATTACTATTCGCAATTGATAGCTTATTTACCTGCTTTTCCTGAGCTAAGTAAAATGTTTTTATTTTGTGCAAACTCTATTACTAATTTAAGCTGAAATGAAGTTATGAGTTGTTTTCTTATATATATATGTACATACATATATAATATATGTACATACATATATAATATATGTACTAGCGAGTTGCAGACGTGACCGAATTAACAAAATTCCTTTGACAGCTCGTTAACCAAAAATTTTAAGAAGCTAGCATAAAATAAATTAAGGGGAGAGCACCTAATTTGAAGAATGTAATCAATACCGTTACATTTTAAAAATAGTTTTGAAGGCAGCACGCAGCAGCAATTTGACAGAAACGAAGCGGAAAAGTAAGCGAAACTTACTCGAAGAATGAAAACGTATTTAAACAAAGCTTTGGATTTTAGTTTGCAGTGCTAATTTCAGTTTGTAAATCATCAGCTGTCACCAATATTGTGCAAAGGTTGGAAAGGAGATGTGTCCACATTACAATGAAATGTCAAGAGACTTAAAAAAATTATATTAATATTTTGACTTGTATATTTTTATTTTAGGTTGTATATATATATGTACAATATATATAAATATAGGTTGTATATATAAATATACAATACATAAAAATATAGGTTGTATATATAAATATACAATATATATAAATATAAGTTGTATATATAAATATACAACGTAAGGTAGAGTTGGAAAATTGGATTTTCGTACGGACCATGAAGAGGATAATAACGGAAGGTCACAATTAAGAATGCGTCATTAGCGCTATTAGCGCCATGTAATGATCACTGAAATTCATTCTGAAATGAAATATCCCTTGCTTGCAGACAAACACGAGTTGTGCAAAAATATGAAAACAATAAAACGAAAATATATTACTGTGACCATTGACATTAAAACCAGCTTGAGGTCTTCTCGCAATTGATAAACAAATAAATGTCTTGTAAGTTTTGCAAGGGAATATTGTACCATCCTTCCTCTGAAACGTTGGCAAGTTCAGTTAACAATGATGGCTCACGCACTAAAATGGCCAACAAAGGCTCAATAATATTGATATCTGGTGACTGCGGTGGCCAAGTTAGATGTGAAAGTTCACACTCATACTCAGAACACTAGCCCTGGGCCCAATAGAAAATGAAATATTGGTTAAGGAAAGGTTTTTTACTTCTACGGCAGAGATCTTAATCATGGAATTATTCTCGTTTTCAGTAAACGAGCATAAACAGTATATTAAAGGAAAAGAATCCAGGCATGAAGTACTAAGAGCATTTTGATATTATTATCAAGAAAAGATATCGTTCTGATGGCTGTTTTGGGTTTCAGAGATAAATTTGTAGCTGACTGGTGTTTAAAAAAGGCATACGTCTATGACCAACGATTTCAAAAATAAAAAGGAAGTAAGCAGTTTTATGGACACGCTGTTATGTGTATGCATGTGTTCCGTATACATAAAATTCATTATAAAATTATTTGTTATTGATTCACTGCTGATTGAATCGTTAGTCTTCGCCTCATAGCTCTAATTTCAGATAAAGGATATGGATGGCTGTCAAATTTTGTCACCGCAAAAGATTTATTGATAATTTGCGAAACTCGAGGCTTCAAGTGAGGTTGCTGGTAACCAAAGGGCACAGCCGCAACGCATATGAGACTAGGGCGCAACAAGCAATGGACAAGATGGCCAAATGGGTCAATGGCCATAAGTTAATTATTGCCAACTCAAAAACCCAAGGTATGCTTATTTGCCCAGGTAAGCGCCATCGAAGAACCCCGTGCATCAACCTTCATGGGAAAAATATTAAAATAGTCAGAAACTTGAGGTACCTTGGAGTTATAATTGACGACACATTCACTTGGATGCCACATTTAAAGGAGGTGAAGGCACGACTTCACAGGATATTTCATTCCACGCTCAGAACAGCAGCACCAACATGGGGAGTTTCTTCGAGGATGCTTAAGACGTGGTATTCTGTAGTTACTGAACGTATTGCATTGTATGGGGCCTCCATGTGGGGCATAACGATCACTACTAAAATGGAGAATCTGCTACGCTCAGCACAAAGAAAATTCCTCCTAAGCATTACCCGAGGATATAAAACCTCACCCACTAATGCTCTAAACGTGATTTCAGGACTACCGCCTCTGCATCTCTTAGCTCAGCGCGAGAGTGCAATAATGCGAGTGCTCCGACTCAAAGACACAATAAGTTTATGGGACAGGACTTATGTTTATACTGACTATGAGCAAAGCATTCCCGAGCCACCTTGCCACCCGGCCGAATTCAACATCTCGATTAACTGCAGGTCACCAACGTGGTTCAACGCCATTGAAATCTACACCGATGGTTCCAAAGGAGAATGTGGCACCGGTAGCGGATACTGTGTTCTACTTGGGAACCAGATCTTAAAGACCGGGGAAAGAAAGCTTAAGCACCACAACTCAGTTTTTCAGGCTGAACTGATTGCATTAAAAGCTGCACTTGTCTACGCACTGGAAAATAAATATTCCAGTATATATTCAGACTCAGCTTCTAGCCTCCAGGCAATCCAAGGCACATGTAGTAAAAATCCACTCGTCAGGACCATACAAAAACTCTTACTAAGAACACCTAAATACTATAGGCCTGAACTCCAGTGGGTACCTGCTCACACTGGAATACTGGGTAATGAAATTGCAGATGCAATAGCCAAAAGAGCAGCAACTTACCCCCACGTTCGCGCACTTGACGTGCCTCTCCCGAGTTCGTCCTTAAAAGCTGAGCTCAAGAGAGAATTACTCAAACATTGGCAACATCTGTGGGAGACAGAGACCACCGGCAGAAGAGTTTACAGATTTTTTCCAAAAGTCTGCCGGCTTCTAAATTCTGGCTCGTCTCACTTCACTCAGTATCTAGTTGATAGTTGATAGTTGACGGGGGACGTGTGCACCATTCCTTTGCCGTAATGGTTAATTGGCATATGCAACACGTCCACCTCTATCTTGAGCCAGATGGGCCACACAGGCGCCTCGCACCATACACCGAAACCCAGCGACCAGGCCATCCAGGTGGCAGTCCAAAAGACCAAAGAAGCCCCCAGAAGCATGTTCACACCAAACTCAGTATCTAACAGAACATGGTCCCTTCATGACTTACCTGCATCGCTTCAGACGACGCGAAAACGAGCATTGCTCATGCGGGATGGTAGGAGATCCGGACCACTATATGTTCGCTTGCAGAGAGATCGCCAAATATCATCTTAGGCAACCAGTAGCAAACCACATCCATGCATGGGCCGAAGCTACTTCAAAAAATCGCAATGCATTGAAACGCATATGTCATTGCATAATCATTGCACGCAAAATCTCAGACAGGCTGGAGTAATTATCAGCTACCATCCTCGTCACCAGCACAGCCCCTGTATGCTCTGTACCTGTAGTGAACTAATTTTATCTTAAGTTATCTTATTCGGCTTTTTCTTATTCCCTGTATATATTTATCTCCTTGAACTGTAAACCTTGAATTATGAACCTTGAATACCTTGAATTATGCATTTTGCCTTTTTTATATATTGTTTCCACTGTTTTGCCTTTTTTTTATTTTACGTATTATTTCACTTTCTAGTATTTTACTTCTTATTACTTTTAGTATTTGTAACCACCTATCCATAACTCTGTAAATATGCAAGTGAAATTGTTCCTGTCACCCGCAATGCACCCTTCTTCCATCACTGCACTATCGTCTTTATCCAGCATTTGTTTGCACTGTCCCCAGCAGTCGTTTTGAGCACAAGTGTGTGAGCATAAGTGTGTTATTTTGTTCAAGTTATTTCCGTCAGCGGGGGTACCTGGCCGATATGCTAACTACCCAGTGGACCGGCTGACTCGCTGTCGGTGGAAAGAAAGTTTTATGGGACATCCATTTCGATGTGAAACTTCTGTACCTTTTATTCTGTCTTCAAATGTTCAGTGTGAAAATGTATTATTTTATATTATCGAGGCGAAACCCAATTTCTCCCAGCTGAAGGAACTGATTGATATTCGTTCACAATAGTCTCTTCTCATCATATTTATATATTTTATCATATATATTATTCGTGTTACGAACATCATAATCTTAAAGCATAATTTTTAGTAGCTTGAAGCAGTAATGTGATACTTTTGATCATTTTTAAATAAAAAATATTGATGCACTTTCGAGTAACTACGATGCGTTGCGCCAAAAACTTATAAATTTCGTTTAATTTAATTGTAATTTATATCCGAACAATTGCATTTATCATGAATAAATGTTAAGAATATTTAATCTATTTTAGTATAAATCATTTAAAAACTCACTTCCTTAGCATAATATATTTTAATAATCTTACACACTGAAACCAGTTTCAGAGACTCTTGGTCCTGAAAATGATTATGGCTAGCACAGAATAGTTTCCTATTTATTTCTTTACAAATGCGAAATGATTACACGAATTTTCATCAAAGAAGCATTACATGAATATTAATATTACAATAAAGCATGCAATTTTTTGTTTTTAAGAAAGCCTCTTTGTTTATTATAATAAATTTAAATATTTACACATATACATCATTTTTGCTCTTCTATTGAGAAAATCATGAGCTAGTGTCATCCTTAAATTATCTAAGAAAGACTTTTGGCTTCTGCTTTAACTTAACTGCTTTTACTTTTACTTTCTGCAGAAAAGGCACTCATTTACTTTTTCATTAAATGCAAATGATTTCGTTATTAATCTATGCTTTATTCTTTGTGATGTCATTTACTATTAAATCACTGAGAGCCGTCTAAGAAATTAAAAAATCTGATATGTACACCACATGACTTCCTTAGACGGAATATTAAATTATACGGATTTGTTCTTGCATTTCATTTAAACTTATTGGATTGAATTAAATCTACTTCGCCGACAGCGCATAAACCACAATAGAATAAATGCATTCTTTAAAATTCACTCTATTTATTTACCATAGCCACACTCTGGCGCTAGGTTCACTTAACAGTATTATATTTCGTTCATATTATAACACAGAATGCACAAAATTTATGTCATTTAAAGAATTGCTCTATTCAAATACTATAATAAAGTTAGAATGATGTATAATAGAAATTAAGCAAACAAAACAAAAAAGAAACAGTTTTTCACAGACGATTGAGTACTTCTCATTCAATTAATTTAGTTCTCACTTCGCGAGAAGGCAAAAATGCATAAAAACTCAAATATCTGTATTGAAAATTACGAAGTAACCCTTAACACTTATTTCCTCGAAAAAATTCCAGAAAGGATTAATCATGATTTAATTCGCAATAATAAATGAAGGCGTTATCTTTGTTGTTGCGAAGTAAGTTTCTGTAGATTGGCAACAAATCCACTATTCTGCTGTTTCAAATGTAAACAAGCAATGGCCGCCATCAAAAGCATTATTAGGCTTAGCGGCACTTAAACAACTTTAAAATTGTTGATAATTCTAAAAATATTCCATACAGATTTACTAAAGGTATAAAAACCTTAACCGGAAGATAAGAACAACATAATTCAATTGTTTTTAAAGCAAAAAATGCATAATTTACAAACATAAAAGAGTAAAGAAACTGAGATCACTGAGCCGGGTAACAGAGTGATATATATATATATAAATATATTTATATACGTTTGGTGCGGCCGATTGCAACCAAAATACGAGGTGCACATCTACATGTTATAGGAGTCCTATATACAAAATTTCAACGTTCAGGCTACTCGTTTTTGAGTTATGCGAGATAAGTACATACGTTCGTACAGATGCCACGAAAAATTCTCTTCGGAATTCATTTTAAAGCAGTTTTATAATTTCTTTGGAGGAAAAGAGTATTTTATTCTGTCCTTAAGTACAGATATCACGCAAAAACATCGTTAAATTGCATTCGATAGCGGTCAAAATGGATATTTTCGTTGAAATATGCTGCCTGAAACTTTTCGTGATTACAATACTTCCTTTTTACTTCGTACAAGGAAGTAAAAAGGACATCACTCGTCGTATGACTAACTCTTTCATGGATTGCTTATTAGAAGTAATCATGATGAAACAAAGCTTTTACTGTAACCGTTTACTTTAAGAAAGTACACAGTTTATTAAAACAAAATATGCCAGCACTTGTATTCTAAAGACTAAATTTTCTTCTAATTTTTAAAAAAAATATTCTGTGGTATAATTCATTTTGAAAGTAAATTGTTAAAATCATATCGTAATTTAAGTATTATTTGTAATTAAGTATTATCGCAATTTAAGTATTACTTAAAATATATAATTGTCAAATAAAGATGCGACACGTTTTGTTTTCACAAATGATTGTTTCGGTCTATTATCTCCTTTAAGGAATAAGTAAATCAACTGAGAAATAAATATAGTACAGTGATAAATATTTAGTACAGTTGAAGTTTTTCATAATGACCCTTAGCGTCTCGGTTTCCGGCATAATCATAACAAGTGAGAGTGATAACTACAACATTTGTTTGAAATATCCAGTGTTAAATTGTGCATACAGTGTTAAATGATCTTTCTATGCTGCACGAATATTAAAGCTTTTAATTTTTATGATTGAAATAAAGTAATCATTCATATGATCGAACATTGCTGGTTATTAATAATAATCTGAAAAATATCGAATATAAACTCATTATCGTTCACATTGCACATAATATTATTACGTTCATGTAAAATCTGTATTAAAATTAATAGTTAAATTAATGTTGCTTGCACACAACGTTTTAAAAAAATATAACATTTGTCAAAAAATTATATTTCAATATATTTAATACGTTTAAAATGAATACTATGCAAGATAAAACTCATGAAATGTATTTTAAGTAGCTTAGGCAATAATGGAAAATATATGAATAAAATTCTACAAATTTTACAGAAGATTTTGAAACATAAACAACTCCTGAAGTGGTACCTCATATAATTTTCCGTTTTCACGTAATTACGAAAAACCATATAAAAGCTATAAAAACTATAAATCACGAAAATACACTCATATCCAAAACTATCCTGCTTGAAATAACTTGAAATAACAGATTTCTCAGAAACTGCGTACAGCAGTTTTATGCATTTGGGTGCAATGATACATGATATCATAACACACAAATGAGAAAAAATTAAGAACACTGCATATGATATATAACTGTAGCATAAAAGTTATAATAATGTGCTACAAGGAGAGTTCAGAAAGAAAGAACAAAAGAATAAATCAGATAGAAATTAAGGTTTACGAATTTGAATACGAAACGTGATCTCTTCTGACTTATACGCATATACGCGTTTCCATGCTGGTAATAATGTCGTTAACCACATTTAACAAGAATTAATTTCTAATCCTCCAACCAATGCGGTCTTCATGGCATTTCTGTCACTTGGAAGAATATGTCTCCGTACAAATGCTTTCCCAAGGTAGTTGCATAAATTCTCTATCGGGTTAAGATAGGAAGATTTTGTTGACCATGGTATTCATTCAATGTCTTCAATTTCTAGGATTTTGTCAACGACGTTTGCTCGACGTGGATGGGAGTTACCGTTAATAACTGTAAGGTCAGATCCATATTCAGTTCTGGAACGTTTTACGTAAAGTTCCCGATATCTGTGGCGGTCGTAGATAAGCTGTTGGAAACCTGTACCTCTATCGATTGTACGCTTGGTTCGTATGTCTATCGATCATTTTACCTCCCCATACCATCATATTACTTAAACAGGAACGTTCCTTAATGTTCGAAGGAAGATTTAACGTTCCTGACCCCCTCCAGATGTAAACATGCTTAGAATCAGATGTTCATCTTTCCTCATCAGTAAAGAGAACATGGGATCATTGCTTTTCACTACAGCTGGATAATGCTAATTAGGCTTGAGTTTCATGCAATTCATTTCAATTACTTATTACATAATTTACGGAATATCATTATTTTTGGTTATGTAAAGATACATTTGAGTAAGAGTGTATATTGATCGTCACGGGTACAATAACAATGCAGAGATCAATACAGATATTAACACTTCAACTAACAAGTGCAACAAGAAAGCTAGTATGAGCATTGCTTTGTAAATGGATCAAAAAAACCAAATTATTTGGAAAAAAATTACTTCTTAAGACTAATCAAACAAAAAGATCACAAAAGATTTAAGAGGTATAAAATTTTAATGAAAAGTTGAAATTATATCTTAAACTATAAAAATATGTTAATTTATATAACAAAACTAATTTGAAAAAATCAAAGAAATAATAGACTAAACTAGCATGAAATAAAAGTTTTAAAAAATTAATCTTTTCAAGAATGACATGTTTATTTTTTATAATTCCTTTACTTTGTTTTACCTATTATTTCTATTTCTTATGTGCCTAATTTTTCACTTGCCATGCTAATGCACTTAGGTTTCGCTATTGAAGAGCAGAGCGAATGGTCAAATATCTACAAATCAGAACGTATTTAAATAATACGAAGAATAATCAAACATGCTTACTAAACCACCATCCTCAGCTGCAAAACCGCAAATTTGCGGTTTTGCAGCTGAGGATGGTGGTTCGGTAAAATCATCGAAACTAGTCCTGTGAAAATTTTGAAAATATAACGCTTATTTGTGTTGTTTGACTTCTGAATTAGCATTTATTCGGCGTGTTATTGTGTCAAACATGCATAGTTGAACAGCTAAGACAAGAGTTAAGCTTAGTTTTCAGACTTAACTCTACAGGCTGCTCTTGAATTTAATAACAGTGTTCCAGAGGCTATGCAATCATGTTAGCATAAATAAAACAGGTTTTCTATTCATAAAATTGTAATAAATGATTTTATGTTCAATTTTATATTTCGTGTATTTAAATGAAATAAAGTGGTAGTTGCTTAAAAAAGATATTTTTCCATCAATATTATAAACAAAAGAGCATAGTACGTATATAACGTAATTATTACTTAAATTCAAAAAGATATATATTTCTTGTTTGATTTCGATGTTTTAGAAGTAACTGTCATTAATTTATAAATTACCTTTACCACTAAACACAGTTGAATAATTATAAAATGGAAGTTGCAACAAAAGACAAATACTCTGCATCGAAGTCTAAATTAAATTTATTACATTTCTTCTTCTAAAGGAAATGATACATTCGTCTGAATAGGATTTAAAATTTCTCTCTTCATAGGACCAAAAACATAATAATCAAATAATTCGAAGAAAAATATGGTATATAATATTATAAAAATCCCAACACCAAACCATCTTACCATGTCTAAGTAATCCATTCCTTTTATAGTCTATATTCGTACTGTATTTCAAAAATTACATACATAGATGTTATAAAATGCGATTCTATCTCAATAAGTACATATATTAATCACAATTATGATATTCAATTTTTTATTTATAAAAATGAATTAACATTTAAGATTGCATGCTCCATGACCTTACTTCATTAAATATATAATCTACTTTCAATTGTGTACAGATAAAATTTATACTTATTTATTTAGACTATCTTTAAACGTGGATATAGTGCACATACCGACATTTATAAAACTAAATTTAAAATTTATTAAAATCAACTAATGTAGTTTAAAAAAACTAAATGCTATTATATAATTGTACGAATATTTTAGGATTTTAGAAAATATTTTGTACAGCTAAAAACGTTCCACAAATTATTTGAAAATTATTTCACTAATTAATTTAAAATGTATGCATAGTTCAAAAGGTATTTTGGAACAAATAATGGTTTCATTCTCCAACTTACAATTTAATTGAACAACACTCTATCAAAAAGTTTGTTGTAGATTAACTACAAATCAACTTAAAGTATAGCACACAAAGCACCTGCGCTTTTCACAGTTATCTTACATTCTTATCCTATTCTGTATATATTCTTCTACTTTGATAAATACTGTAACATTCAGAATATTTTTTATGTTATCATAGAATCAATAATGAAAACAATTTTCGTAGAACAATAACATACTTCGCAGAACAATCATAAGAAAGGGAAAAGCATATACCATCAATATAAATGAGAAGTATAAAATTTACGATGAAACATTGTACACTCTAATAAAATACTTTATATTTTTCGTAGAAGTCTTTGCTTATAAATTGCAAAGCCCAGAGTAAGTACAATGTGCCCATGATTATGATCATTACCCACTTTGTTATCTGTAACAAATCCATTGCTGGCAGTAAAATATTCTTACTGGTCTATGTTATAATCCACAATGTACTTGCACTTTGTGAGAACAATTTGCAGTTATTCAATAGTAGACCATACGCAAGAAGAATTTAGGGATGAAACATAATCAAATAATATTTTGAACTAATAGGAATAATGCCGAAAACTTTACGATTAATTCTCGCTTTCATTATAGATTTCTCTAAATTACAGAATTTTAACTTTTATAATACCGTACTAAATTAATTTCCTTTTAAGATTCCTTAGCAAGGTCTTTCAGAAGGATCTACGTATGTGCTGTTTTTACAAAGACCTGAGATCAAATAACAAGCAGCAAATCCGTAAATGATTTAAATTTTCTTTTTTTCTTCACTGTTTTCACACACATACATCACATGGTAATTAATACAAAGTAAAGTTTGCTCAAGGATTTGTTAGAAAACATTGATAATCTATAAGTCTGCTTTTTTTCGGTGGACTTTGAAAGCAAAATATTCAGTTGAGGTACCTCTAGAAAATTTGCAATTCCGTAATAATTAGAAACATTAATTTGTCATTATCAGCATGAGCCTTTGGTATTTTGAGAGAAAAAAAGGAAGAATACAAAAGACAGTATATTTTCCAGCTATGTATATTACTGTTGAAAAATAAATGTGAACAAAGCACAGTTCTTTGTTTGAGCTAGATCTACACGCTGATCCTAAAAGCAGAAAATATGTAGACACATAAAGCTGTAAAAATGAACTTTGCCTGGAGCCTCTCCTTCTTTCATGTTACCATGCAGAAACAAAGCAACTTATAAATGAAACCTGAAAAGTCATTTTGAGCCTTTAATTGGATTACCCTTTGCAAACAAGATTAAACCTTCAAAGATGGTTTTTATTTTATACTTTCTTCCTGAATACGTGAAAGATTTTCTAAGCGAATTTGAATATCCTGAGACAATATTGTGTGTTACAGAAAAATTAATTTTCTTTCAAATTTTAACTCAACGATATTGTCACTTTTCAGACTTTAAGCATTTTGAAATGATATGAAAAGATAATGCTAAGCATGAAGAATAATAATAAGTAACTATTACATTGAATTTGAGAATATGCTGAAATATATTTATTCTCTTTATGAATTTTAGAATATTTGTGATTTCATTGCGCCTACTGAATTTCAATTTGTCAAATTAAATAGTAGGTTTCACAACAATTTAAAATTAATCCCTGTATCCCTTTTTCTCTTTCGTTTTTCCCTGTTACATTTTTGCGCCAGGAATTTACCCTTTTTTGTATGTAACATTTCTCCATTTTTATGTAAAGTTAAATCATTTGACAAACGCAATACCACATTTTAATTCTTACACTTATTGCACATTATGTCAGATATACGGAGTTAGCCTGTAGCTTTCTGAAAACCAGAGATAGTTAATTAAGATACCGTTGCGTGCGTAGGGCTTCGTAATATAGTGCGTCCGTAAAGTCATGGTGCCCTTTTGATCGATCACAGGAAAGCAACAAAGCAACATAGATTAATAAAATTTATTCTTATAAAATTAAACATAACAGAATGCTGGAATTTTCCTCAGAGATATTCGTACAAGCGTTTCCAATATCACACAACATAATCAGTAGTTATACTTCAAACTACTAAAAACGTTAAAATAGAACACAATACAAAGAGAAAGCTACTCTCGTTGAACTCCCAACAATAACAACAGCAATTAACTAAACAACTGATCTGAGATGTCTCTCTCAAGCTTTTTATAGCTTTCAATTAGTCGCGAGAAATTTCTAAAAAATTCTGCTTCTCGAGATTTCTGGAAAGCAAAAATAGTGGAATTATGCTTACAGCTAACATAGTGTTCAATTATATTTATTCAATTTAAATATAAATTACCGAGATATCCCTTTATTCAATGTTAAATGCACGTGCTCCTGTATGTTTACTTTTCCCGTGTAGCTTTCTCTTAAAATATGTCTAGCGTTGTACGGGAAAACACAGCAATTTTAATTATAATCTTACTATAAATATATTTAAATAAATAGAAAATTCGTAACAATACTTTTTAAAATTTTCAGATACACTTTTGTTTTGTATTAGCTGAGAAATACTTGGCGACAGAGAATAATCTTGCCTGATAGCGCATGCGCCAGCAGAATTTGCGCTGAAATATATTCTGCGAGAAACTTGATTTTTGTTGTACACTCGAAGCTGCGATTCATATGTTACGCTGTAAGAAAGAAACCTAGCGCCAGAGTGCCGCTATGGAAAATAAACGTATTGAAAGTTTGAGTGTGTTATTTTATTGTGATATATAGCTATCGAAGGGAAATAGAATAATTCAATTCAGCTTTTGTTAATTTATAATTTCATTTTTGATCATGTAAGATATTTAATGATTTTTCCAAAACTATTGCAGTTCATGTTTGGATTAAACAATGATTACTAGAAATTTAAAAAAGAATACTACAGTAGTGAAATATTATAAAAAAACGAAACTAATTAAATTAATCTAAAACTGCTTGAGTAAAAAATGAGAAATTAACTATGAATTTTTTTAATTCTTACAATTTAAGTATTCTAAGTAGACATAAAATACATTCTCCGATGTAGAAACCCTCAACCGCACAACCAATCGAAATTAAATTTTATGTATTGTTATTTGAAAGTATTCGCTCCAGTTTGTGACTATTTAAAAAAACGGAGTTTTCCGGGATACGGTTGCAAAGGAATGATTTAAGAATTCTGGAATGGAAACACACACTTTTTTCCTGCACAACTCAGCGCATGGAAACTAAAAATAGCGTTGGAACGATGCATGTATGGAGGGAATTGCCAGTGTAAACCATTTGCAAAGAAGAGCTTTGTAGAGGAACAGTGACAATACAAGAGAGAATAGAAGAAAACATTTATTGGCATTACAAATTTTCAACGTGTTCACCTCAGCAAATAATAACACATTGCATGCGAAAGGTAGTTGACAATAATGACGAACGTAACATCGCAAGAGAAAATTCTATATTTTCATGTTTTATGGAATCTTTCAGTTCTACTAAATATTTTAATTTGATGCGCACATCATAGATTTCAGAAAACACCAAGGCAAGAAATTCGTCAGAGTGAGGTCGGGGGTATCGCGGTGGCCTTGAAAATGCAACGTTGCAGGATGACTCTATCTCCAAAGTGCTGCTGCAGAATTTGCCAAACACATGTGGCGACGCGTGGCGGAACACCACCTTGCATTCACACAAAGACATTGACGACATTTCACTGCTGCAACTCTGCAATTACAAAATTCTGAACTATTGTTGTATATCGAGCACTTGTGATGAAACATGTTTTTATACCTAGGGAAGGGATCTCTTTATAGGAGTAAAGAAACGAATGTTCTTGCGATACAGCAACATACAGTCACTTTATTTTCATGTCAAGGCACTGGTACGCCATCGTGAGAATTTTCGTCACCCCAGTAAACGTGGTTCTTGTAGTTTACATTCCTGTTTAAGCCGAAATGCGCCTAATTGGTCCATAATATCGCTAGCGGCCACCTGCTATCTTCATCCTATCTGATAAGGAATGATTGTGATCTCTTCTTTGCAAATGCTTCATGCTGGCAACTTAAGATTATACTTGCATCGTTCCAACGCAGTTTATCGTTTTTCAATTGGCTGATCAATTTTCGCAGGAAAAAGTAGATGTAGCCATTCAAAAATTTAGAAATTGTTTCACTGTAACCGTAACAGTTAGAGCTCTATTGTCTTACATGATCACTATCTCGAGCATATCTTCAAATAATAATAACTGGAATTTCATTTTGATCGGCTGAGCGGATAGGCCGCTAGGGGTTCATATTTTAAGGAAGTTTTTTATGGCTACCCTTATCATTCTTTTATATTATTTTTCTGTTATAAGAAATAATAATTACAACAAACGGGAAAGTGTGTCTGCGTAATTACAGTGTTTGAACTATTATTTTGTTCTTGGATTTCACTATTGAAGAATGTTATCTTTCTGACTGCATTTATTTTTTAATCTCTAAGACAACACTTTATCTGAAGTTTATGTTTTTACGATTATTCAAATTATTACATTACATCTTAAATCTTTAAGAATAGATGTATTTGACAGACATTTTGACAGGAATTAGAGAGTGAAAAAATAAACGAAATTTTCAGTTATGCATGAGAAAATAATTCTCTTAAAACTCTATTTATTATTAAAATATACTACAAACCATTTTTTTAATGTTAAAACTCCTAAAATAAAGTGCCTAAGTTTCTCAAAATAAATCAATAAAATTTTTATAGGATCTTTTATATAATGAATTTTAAGACGCTTTTAAAAAGATTGCTAATATTACTGATTTTTGGCGATCTAAAAATTGTACAATCTTTTACTTTTGTAATGATAGTTCTACTATCAGCCTTTAATAAGACATGGATAATATCATATTCTGAAAACATTAAATCAAGTAATGTGTCTAAATAACGCAAAGAAAAAATTGTACAGTAACTACATTAATTGATGAGAAAACCTCGGTGATTTTTTTTAACTTTACAGGACATTATCACCAGTTTGGAACAAACTCTTTATTTTAAATCTAATAATAGTGTTAAAAGTCAAAGACTAAAAAAAGGTATCTATTAGCTGAAAAATACTGTGAATGCGTCAGCATTAATTACAGATAACCTTAATTTTAAAACAAATTAAAATATTATTTGTTTTAAATTACCATTCAGTTTTGGGTTTAATACATTATTAAGCCGGATATTATTAAGCCTTATTAAACATGTCGTGTCTTAGTTCTATATTGTTAAAAATATTATTATGAATTTGGACAACGGCGCGGTACCAAACCGTAAAGAATAATAAATTGCCGTCGAATAAATGTGGTCGGAATTTTTATCCTTGGCAATAAGCAGAATAGAAAATAAAAATTAAATGCTAAAATTACAAATTTCACTGTAGCAAACGGCTCGTAAAAATTTAAAATACATAATCCATTTAATTACCTGCGCTGCTGCAGAAATAACCCGAATAAAAGAAAATTAAGATAATATTCTGGGTGTGCCTTAATAACCTAAGATTAAGAAAAATAAACATTGACTTACCCAATTGTACCGAAATACACTTAACACATATTGTATCTGCGAAACAAGTATTTATTTCAACACTAGAACAGTAGAAGAAATATTGACAAATATTTTATCACAAGGCACCTACACAACTCTAGTTACAGTCACTTTCGCGTGTTCATCCTAGAGCTTCACAAAAAAGCAATTATTGTGTCATCGAAAAAATCACTTGTTAAATTCTAGCGCCATTCTAGCAGGAGAAACTAGGACTTGATACAAATGAAATATGTCCGGCTGTTTTTCTTAAAACTGCCATTGTCTTTCATAGGTACGAAAGGTAAAAAGGTTACACGAAGAAGCACAAGGTCATGTCTTCGTTGATGGCAGTACCAAATGTCCTATGAAGAAAAATTCTGATCGAATGAAAATCTTGAAACTTCAGAACAGTTATTAAATTTCAACGCCATGCAGGAAACTATAGGACTTGATAAGAATTAAAAAATGTCCGGATAATTTTAAAGAATTTCCTCTCTCGTTCACAGGTATGAATTTTAAAAATCACATGAAGTACCATGGGGATTTAACGGACAGGGTAGTGCCGAAATGGCCTTGGAAGAATACACCTCAAGGGGTGAAGCGAGAGGGAAAAAGAGGGCGAGTGATTTTCAAACCGTACTATTTATACGCATGGTATTGTTTACAGTCTATATTGTATAACTAGTACTATATGCTAGGGTGAAGCAAATATAAATGAGCCTTTTGTTTAAACAAAATTTATTTTATAGAAAACATCTAAAATTATTTTCTAAATAATCTCCAAATTATTTTCTAAATAATCTCCTCTTTTTATGATACATTTTCCCCAACGTTTTGGTAAATTTTTGATTTTGTTCTCATAGAGTGAAGTTGGATGGGTATCTAATCAGTTGCGCACGAATGTTTTCATTTGATCTATTAACTCAAATCGCTTGTTTCCACGTGTCTTTTTGAGGTGTCCAACCATGTGAAAATCGCATGAGGATAAGTGTAGGCTGTAAGATGGATGATCAAGCCTTTTCCAGTGCATTTCCGTGTGGGGTTCGGCGCTGTCGTGGAGGATCAACACTTCGTGGAGGGAACAGTCTCGTCTTTTGCATCAATACTGAAGCGTAACTTGATCCAAAAGACCGCAGTAGTTGGTTGCGGTAATGGTTTCACTTTTCCGTGTATGAAATCCACCATTAAGACCTCCCTTCAGTCCCAAAAAACAGTGGCCAACACTTTTCCCTTAATGTTTTCATTAATCGTGAAGGGGATGACCTTGATTCGCAAGAAGTCTGTGGCCTTGTTTGAATTCGTTGCACCAAACCTTCACTCTTGACTATGAAAGGATAATTTCCTCGAAGTAGGCGTGCAGTCTTTGGTAAACTTCGACTGGTTTCATGTTTTTACGGAAGAGAGAACTTCATAATGATGCGTTGCTCAATAGGAACGGGCACAGTCCTCTCACTCATCGTAAGGACTACTAAATAAATAAAGCACGGGGCAAGCCGGATGGTATGGTTCCCTTACTCTAGGCAACCCCACCTACCAACTTCACCTGCCCAAACACATACAAATACCCATGCTGAAGCTCAGTCAGTGAAGGCTCGTTCATATTTGATCGCCCAACGTATATATATATATATAGTTATTATATATTTAGTTATATCGATATATATATATATATTACTATTTATACTCTATTAACGGTCCATTTATAGTCTCTTTAGCCACCGTCTGTTGCCACTATCGAAATGGAATTCGGAGAGAAAACGTGAGTGCTTGCAATCACGTATATATAGTAGAATACTTGTCTTTTCAAAAATTTCGATTAATAAAATCAGAACTCTAAAGAAATGCAGTCTTTTCTAGTTAGAGGAAAAAGAATATTCTGATGTACAGTTTATATTCTAGTTTCAAACCTAAAATACTAATAACAGTCTTAAGAAGCTAAGTGCAGAAGATCTCTAACAAGTTTTTAATCACACTGAGTATGGTGATGAGGATTTTCTATGCAATATAATCTCAAAATCAGCCGAAATCTTGTTAAGTTGCCGTAAACTCGCGTGAGAATTTTTCATGAAGCTCATCGCAAATTGCATGGTGTTATAAAATATGCAAACACTATTCCCATTTTTATATTTTTATAAACTCATATGACGTTTGTGTTTATTTGTGTATAATTTGGCTTTCATGTATTTTTGCAGTTCTATGTAGTGTTTTTATTTATTTATTTATTTTCTGCATTTTGAATGTTAATTATATATTTACTGCGCTTAATTATTTCATGTAATATGATATGGGTATTTTAATTCTGAATCTGTTGACAATGCGACTGTAAAAGCAGCTAAGTAGAACCGAAAATTTAAGCAAAATTCCTCCTAATGTTCCTTGGCTCAATTTTTGCTACCTAATTGACGACATTTGTATATTTCCTTCCCATTCGGCAACATTCTGGAAGATTCCGCGACACTGATTTTCAGAACTCGAAGAGAAAATGTCCTCTAAGCTTCAAAAACTGTTTGGTCTCTGTCCCGGATATATCTTAAGTTCGAGATTGTGAGCAGCTGTAAGTTTTTAGGGCTGCGATTCTCATATTCTTTACACTACTGAACTTTAGTGATCGTTTCCTTGAACTCTCATTCTATCAGCGATTATAGTAATTTGTCATATTTCTTACATATTAAAAATAATTTCACTCTATCATTGTTATTTTGCTTTTGAGCTATTTATGGTTGTTTAAACAGCTGTAAAAACTGTTATTTAACTCGATGAAGATTCAAGATTTCCGATTGATTGGCATAACTATTTAAGGAAATCTTTATATGCTCTTAGGATGCAACGATATATAATTTGTCAAGAATAGCTCAATCATGTGTTCAAACATTGAATAAGTGTTTTAACAATTTTTCTTCGGTAAAGTTGAAATTTTTGTTTCTAATACTCTTTACTTTTAATTTAACTAAAATGGATTAATTATAATTATTTGGAATGTTTACTGTATTTGCCTCGTATGTACTAACTGAAGGATTGAGTTCGTGTGCTAAGGGAAATTTTCCTGATATTATGAAGCAAAATGATTTAAAACAAGAAAGTGATTTCCTTGTCATTATAATGTACTATGCACTATCTAACACATAACACAATTATTCTTCAAGTCTGAACTGCCTAACGCGAAGTTATTCGACCATCACTCAAGCTTTCAGGAAATCTGCATCTAAAATTTAATTTAAACTGTTTAATTATTCCTAACATTTTTCGTTTTACTCAAGTTACTAACTTAATTTCAGTTTTGCGGAAGAAAATAAGCGTACCATAAAATTCGCCTAATCTACGGTTCGTCTAGCAACTTAACAAATAATAAGAATGTTAATGCATTGTGGCTTCTTCCTTCTTGCATTGAGATTAGTTAAGTTGATATAATTTTTAGTGTGAGAAATGTAAATTAAATTAAAATAAACCTAAAAATATACTTTACAAACTACAAGTTGGTTGATTTTACGTAAATGTTGCGTAATGTTACGTAAATGTTACGTAAATGTTGTTGCCAAAAAAGAATAAAAGTGTTATTTTATAGAAAGACTAGCGAACAAGCCCGCTAGATGACCAGGCTGCATCCAGAGGACAATTTAATAAGTTATATGTACACCTGAAAAGAAAATGCATAAAACGCTTTAATATGAATGAAATCACTTCATTCTATCCAAGCATTAAACAGTTCGTAAATAATTTTTTTCGTTGCCAAACCATAACTTTAAGACTTAGTTTACAACTTACATGACCATTAGTTACAGTTGCATAAAGGAGAATTTTTATCTTTCATTTTTCTTTTCATAACTCTGCCATTTTCCCAAATTCAGAAAAAATGAGGTCGATTTTTATAAACATTTATTTAAATAAACAATTAAGCAAAAGTATCTGCTAAAGAAGAATAACAAACAAAAGTTTGTCTATTTTTAAAAGAAAAGTATAATCTGTCATGATATATACAAAGTTCTTGAGATATTAATTTTATATGGCTGCGTTCCAATTTTCTCCCATTTTCTTTCTCTCCAAGTTTGACGGTATTTGCATAGTGAATGCTTATTCAGAACGTATGAAGATTTCAGAATATGTCAGTTTCGTTAAAAAGTTTTTAATAGAAATAAAAACATACATAAACGGGGATTAAAATAACTCTTCAGAATATGTTCTCGAGTTATTTTGATCGATTGCTAGATTGCTGCTAAAAATACTTTTCGATTTGTGACAGATTTTTACCGAGTATAAGTAATATGGTGTCCTTTTGGCGTAATTGAGAATCAAACGTTAGGATCAGAGAAAGATGAAAAAAGAAGTTAAAGAAATGATACGAAGAAGCATTTAAGAGCGTTTTTTAAATAATAGCTGGAAGCACTCCAAATAAGATGGTAGAAGGAAGCCTCTATATATAGACTAAAATAGCATTCTCTTAAGCAGCAATTACACATTTCGTATAACATTACCGCGAACAAAAAACAGACATCTCCTTATCACTTTTATGTTCGCTCTTTTTATAACACACAGTCAACCATTATGCATTGCCCCGTGTGATACGATGGAAATATAGGTACAACTTGATGAAAGAAAATAGAACATAGATTCCCTGAAAGAAAATTTCTGTTATAAAACAACGTATTCATCTCTTATTTATTGTTTTTCTATTACATTTTACAATTCTCATATTTTCTCATTTGCTTTGTTTAGTGATGATTATTTTACTGTCGATCTACATACTGGTATTTTCAGCAAAAGTGAAACTTAATGTAATTTAACTATCTTATTCACATTCTTGTTCATCATTTTGATACGAATAAAAGCGTATCTCTACGCAAACTTTAGTTTATATGAAAATGATGCACAAGAATGTGAATAAGATAGTTGAACTACATGAAGTTATATATGAGTGTGTAAGGAAAAAGAAAAACAAACTGGGTAATTAGTGCTAAAAGCTGATAAGTACAAAAAAACATTGCTTCAAAAGAATAAAGTAACGTTAAATTTAATTTTAAATAATTCTTTTGCTCCATTGTTGCAAGGAATGGAATTTGAATTTAACAAACATTCTCTGTTCATAAAAAGCAAATTTAAAGTTAATAAATTTAAATGAAATTCAATGCAAACAAATAAATTATTAATTATTGTTGCGAACTAATCTACAATATCATTTAAATTCTGAGAGTATATGTAAATCAAGTGCAAGTACCAAAATCCATGAATATAAAATTCCAAAAATTATTTAATGCTAAAAAATTAATTTATAAAAATGCATAAGTGAATGATTGTTCAGCAGGTAGGAGACAGACTTATCAAGGGGAAGTTGCCCCCAAACCTAAACTCTTCAATCTTCAACCCAAACTCTTCAATCATTCAATTCGTGTTTCGTCATTCATGTAGGCAAGGGTGAAAGTCAAAACCAAAAGTAAACCAAATGTGGTGAATCACTAAAAAGAATTTAAACAAGTGAAATTTTGAGAAATTAGCAATTAAAAGACTAGAATTCAAATAAAAATATTAATAAATAAGAGTAGAAAACCAAATTATATACATATATATATACTATATATAAGGTAATATATTTATATATATATGTATGTGTGTGTGAGTGCGTGTAAAATAAAAAACATGTAACTATGAACAATACATCATATCTGATATAGCCCTTTAATACTTATTTTTAATTTGGGCACTTTCCCTTCCCTACTCTAAGCTTGTTTCAAACCTGCATTTCAAACTAACTTCAAAACTAATTCCACATTATGCTATTTAGCCTTCTGCATTGCGTATAGTTCTTATCCAATCAGATTAAAGAACCATTTTGCTATAAATCCTATTGCAATGCATCTACGCTCTTTCCTTGCCCCTTCTTTATGCTCTAACATGCACAGGACGCTCGGGTTGCCGTATTGTCCATTATTTAAAGATGTGCTAAGTTTTAAAATTGTGGAGTGCATACTGTACCCATAATTCTGTATAAAACAAATATTCTGTCATTAAAAATGCTTTACCCAATAATAGAACTGTTTTAAATCATCTACATCATCGAATCATTATCCAAAAAAGTAATTAACAATACAATAATAAATCAAATACAACGAATTAAAAATATCTACACAGATACGATAGATCTACAACGCGAAATTTTGCTCCTTATTAAAATTCTCAAAAATAATCTAATACTCAATCAATTTATTAGCCATTGCCTTAAAACAGCAGACGTTAAATACTCACTCTAAATCATTTAACTGATAGGGATATGATAATTTGTTCCTAAACCTGAGAAGGCGGTATAAGTTGGATAGCTATCAGTTGAGGGATTTGTACATAGTGTAATTACTAAGTTATATGTAATGTAAAAAGCTAATTATGCTGTTACTAAAAAAAAAAAAAAAAAAAAACTGTCAAATAGCTCTTTGACAGTAAAAATTCCTTTTTTCCTTTTCTTAATTTTTTAATCGTTACGACACGACAATTAGCCAGAAATTAATTATTTTCCATTCACTAGTATTTTCAAAAAATTTTAACAGAAGGTTTCACTCAAATAAGAGCTCCACAACATACGTCCCTCAAGAATTCCTAGTCCCTCTCACTACCATAAATTACTTCACACATGTCTTACCGACTGATATAATTCAAAACCTCCGCTGCCGATAAAGAATTTCGGAAACACAACGCTTCTGACTCAGACGCGAAGAAAACACTTTACCCACTTCCCACTAGAAAGAACGTAAATTAATTAATGCTTTTTCTGGCCTTTATATCTTCATGTACATTCCCTTTTCTTATTATATATTTTTAAATTTTTATTTTTTATTTTTTGATTTGTTTTTGCAAAGATTGCATTATATTTCTTATATTTTGTAAATTTTCTAATGTTTATTTCAATTACTTTGAATTCTATTTCATAATGCCAATTACCAATGTTTAATTTTTACAAATAGTTTTGAATTAAAATGCATAAACAAGAGGGCGTCGGGGGACAATTACTCGAGCAATATCAATTTTATTGCAGAAATTGCTTTTCACTCAAAATTGAATTAGCTAACATGCTTAATCGGAATGAGTTCTTTGGTTCTCTGCATTGGTTCTTAATCCCTTCTATTCACGGAAATGTTTGGCCTAGCTTCAATTGCCGGTTTGGCATCGCCTTATTATTCGAGTAAAGGACGAAACACATTCGTATTTATTTCTTTATTATTGTTCATTGAACGGGAGTTGTTTTGTTCCCCTTGAAAAGTCAACTAATTTCCGATCAATGGCAATGATTACTTGCATTTAATTTAATTACTTGCTTTTAATTTATATCTTTTTACAATTGAAATTTTGTTATTCATGATTTAATTCAAGTCCCCGTTAAACAAGATGTTTTCTAGACCAAAATTGTTTTTTTTTTTAAATTGTTATTACTACTTTGCTTAAAAATTGGATTTTGAAGATTACATAAATTCTAATTTACCAAGCCCTAATAGAAAAGGGAAGTAAGAAAAATTAAAACGAAAGATAAAATAAACATTGATTTTATTTAAAAAAATTGAATATTGTAAAGGAAAAGAAAAGGTGATAGATGTAAGGAATTACCTTTGACGGTGACACCGACTACACTGAACGTCGTCTCTCCAAAACTTGGCCCCTTTTTTACATTTGTGTTGTTATGATGTCATTAACTTTTGAAAAGCTAAGTTAAAGATCATGTTCTAATTTAGACATTTAAATGAAAACGCGTCTAAGCAAATACGCGACCTGGATTTTTTTTTCTTGCGTTTACGCTGCACTGGTTTGTTTTTATTAACAGTTTCTATATATTCCACAACGGTTGAAATGTTGTGTTTATGCTACACTATTTCCTTTTTATTGGCTACTTCTACATTTTCCATAACGGTGGTACTGTTGAGTTTACGCTGCACTGGTTTGTTTTTATTAACAGTTTCTATATATTCCACAACGGTTGAAATGTTATGTTTATGCTACACTATTTCCTTTTTATTGGCTACTTCTACATTTTCCATAACGGTGGTACTGTTGAGTTTACGCTGCATTGGTTTTTTTTTTTTTTTTTTTTTTTTTTTTTTTTTTTTGTATTGGCAATTTCTTAATTGTTAAAATGTCGACATTCTTCATGAGAATTATTTAGTTTAAGAATGTAGTTTTTGAAATTTCAAATTTTTAAAGGGATGTAAAAAAGTAAACAGTAAGTTTAAACTGTTATTTTTAATTATTTAAGAGTATAAATGTTCAAATTTTATTTTAAAGTATAGATTCACGTTTCCTTTTTTGTATTTTGTATTGTTTTATTTGCATCTGGCATCTGTTTTGTTGGTTAAATTTGAGTTTCTGAGCGGCAACACTTTTATCGTTTGAAAGCTGTTTACATTCTTTTTACGATATCGCTGTAGTTCGTTTATCGCTGCAGTTAGGACTGAACCCACTAACGAAATGAAAAAAGAGTACCTCTGTGTTATCATTTCATCTATTATCTATCATTTTATCTATCGTTCAGCAAAGTTGATTAACATCTAGTGGCCCGGAATTTGGCGATCGGTGCATCCCATCTATCGGTGACATTGTCAAAAGCTCGTTATGAGTATTGTTTGGTTTAACCTCATAATAATGCAGGTTTTTGAAGCTTTAGATTTTTTTCTTTTGTTTATGCCTAATAACCTACCTTAATGCCAAATTTCAAGTAGCTAAGTCATTTAGAAGTGGTCTAGGATTTTGATGAGCGAGTCAGTCAGTGAGTGATAAAATAAGGCTTTTCAGACCTTAATAATTCCATTATTATAAGAGATAGATTAAGGAAATTTGGGATCCTAGGTATTTAGCTCTATTAGACATATAATTGCAAGTTTATAGATCTAATAGTTTTTGAGTAATTGGGGGGGGGAGTCGAAAGTAGATCGAATTGTTTCGTGTCAGGTTCATATGGCCGGTGTCTCATAGTTTTCTTTTCCGTCTGTTTTGAACTTGGCTAACATACTACAGTGTGTCTAAACCTACAAAATGACACGAAATATAAACGTAATCAAATGTATTTAATTAAACGTTTGATAAAAATTTTCAAAACATTAAATATTGCAAGAAATCAGAGGGCAAAATTTATACATTGAATAGGAAAACTGTTACAGGCTTATAGGTTGAACTCTGGAATCACGGAAGGGGTCATTTTGACCACAAACGAAATTAAACTGTTCGCACACTTTAAATTTTATTTTTAAATATTTTGATATTTTTTACTTCCTAAATGTATACCAAGTTGAAAAAATATTTTTTAGCCTGTTTCAAATGATATTTTTAACATAATTATACATACATACATATATATATATATATATTAACAGCGTCTTTACAACATATGTTTGGGTTTTCTGTTTATTTTCATGCCAGATATTATTCGGCAGCAGGTTGAAATAGAAGTGAGGTATCTCTTCTCAAAATTGTAAACTCTCTAACGAGCTTCATGTTTCTTGTCTGAATGTCCTAGTAAGCTCTTCACTGCAACTGTTCGAGGCTTCTGTCTACTTTTTGTATCTCTAAACGTCATTTTCATCTTAAACATGTTGCGTACAACTGTTGAAAAAATACTCATCAGTAGACGAAAAGATGCATATTTTTTACGTAAAGTAAAATGTTTCCAAGGACTGTCCGATATAATCGATAGCATTTTTAGTTCAGAAATAAGTTCCCATGAAGATTCTAATACAGAAATTTATTTATTTAAACTGATGAAGATTGAATTATTTCAACTACAACAAGACAATATGGCTCATCAAATGATGATTCTATTATTCCTTCAAAAGGAAAGTGCCTTAACATTTCACCATCTAGTCTCGAGGCAGAACAAGGGATTCTCTCATCATTTTCATGTTGTATCAATTCCAGTGTTAAATTCTAGTAAAAAGGTGTACTGATTAAGAATTTAAATAAGAAAAATAATTGTTTCGAGGCCAAGCAAGTAGTTGAGGTCTGAAAGGATGAGTAATGCGTGAAGCAAACATCAGGTCTAGTAAGAAAACGAAGGCAAATCCGGTGTTTTGAAAATGAACTAGAAAGTGAAGAAATAGCAAATGATGTAACATGAAGGAAAAACTCAATTCTCTTGGAAGCCTTCCTCTTCAAAATGTATTGCGAAATGTTTGCGAATAAGAAAGCTATTGATGGGAAGACAAGTACCGCGTGGAGACTTTTTATCAATGAAAAAATATTGCATCATATTTGGCAATGCACTGAAGCCGAGACGCACCAGAAGTCGGAAAATCTAAATCGGAACTTGTTACTTGAAGCGCTAGATGCTTTTATTGATGTTACATGTTTGTCTCCCAAATCAACAAGATCGCAAAGATTATTAACTGATCCATTGACTGTTGCTTCAGAGGTATGATCAATATATAGAAAATGTATATTGTGTCGCAAAGCAGATGAAAATACTACAGTTGATGAAGAATTGTTCCTACAAAGTGGAGACGCTGCTTTATTCAGTATATGCCGAAAATAAATTTTGCCTAAAATGTTTGTTTTAGCTAATGAATGAATAAAATACTTTCTAAATGGTTATATTTATTTAGGAAAAGATGAACGCAGGCCAGCTGAAGAAATTAAAATGTCGAAGAAATGTTGCTTTACATAATTTTTTTTACTTCGTTGAATTAATAAATACATTTAATAAATTAATTATGCTAGCAGAGCCAATTGCGCAAAAAAGGTGCTTATAGAATAATATTAATGAGTTTTAAAAGAAAATTCTTGGCGTATAATGGTATAAAATGAAAAAAAAAAATAATTAAAACCTTTTTTGAACAATATTAACCCTGTAGCCAAAATAAGTTTAATAAACTAAATTATAATGTATTTTGTTAAAAAAGTACTTTAAAATGCCAGATTGCTTTTCCATTAACTAAGTTGCGGTCAAAGCGATTGACAGCCACCGTAATTTGACGTAAACGTTAAGTGCTAGTATTAATAACTCAACTAATGAAGTGATAATTACAAATGCATTAATTACATTATTGATACTTCATTGTGCTACTAATGGAGAATTACATTTTATTAATGGTCAGATGAACTTAAGAGGGCTTACAGAGAAGATTCGCAGGATTACTGAAAACAAATTACATATTTATATTATAAAGGATATTACAAAAGTATTCGTGTATATGATACACAAGTAATCAACTTGTCTTTAAATCTGCCATTTTAGTTTTCCCATACCCGAAGTACTGTGAGTTTCGGAAAAAATTACAGCTTAATTAATTCGTTAATCTTCCTGTATCGTGTGACTTCTATCAAAAGTAACATGAACCGAAACCTCATCACGGAACTCAAAATGTTTCAAAACTTCTTCACCGTAAGTGAAACTTATCACAAAAAAATAATAATAATAATTTAGCAATCTGATATCTACTAGAATGATTAAAGTTTTTCGTTTCTGAAGCATACCTCTTTCACTCTGAGCAGACTTATTTCTGTCTTCTCAAATAAGAATTATGTTTAGAGAGGAGGGAAAATGAAAGCATTCTTCAGTATCTAGATGGAAAGTTAACTTCTTTCTTGTAATAACAATTTTTTATATTTATCTTCAGCTTTAACATTAAATAACTCCTTTAGATTTATAATGAAATTAAATATTTTTCTTACTTTTCAAAATATTTTAGATCAACAAATCCTGCACCAAACTTCTACCCGCGGCTATCCATGTGAAGAGTTCTAGACTACGCTGGTATCCAGAATTTCCTTTATGTGTACAAAACGCTGTTTCCTGCAAAATAGTTCAGTAGAATGAGATGAACATTCTTGGGATAATATATGGTATAAGGGTACATAAATGGAAGCTGAAAATTGAATGCATTAATGCGTACAATCCAAAACTATATTAGAAAATATGCAGCGTGATTAAAATAGCATTAGCCCGGAGCCTTCTTGCAGATATATCATAATCACTTACATCACTAAAAATTAGCTGCTTGGTTAAGTGATTAAAGGAAAGTACCTGAAATATCATCTCAGAGATCCTACTGATAATCTTTGTAATGTGCATGGGCCGATTGACGAAATCCAACTTGCGTTTTTCATGTCTCGAAAGCGCGACTTAGGATACTTATTAGATTTATATATAGAACTGTCTATATATAAATCTAATAAATTTATTTATTAGATTAATAATTTAATTAGGTATTTTGAGACAAAATTGGATTTTTTTCTGAAATGGCATGCCAATTTTTTTCCCATATTTCAATTTTACGACTCAAATTATGCCAAACTGCCAAGTTTTGTAAAAATCACACGAGTCCTTTTTTAAAAATTAGCTCTCAAAATTTTAGCTCCTCAGTATTAATTGAATTTGATATATATTTATTGATATCTCTTTTTTTTATTAAACGTACTTGGTACTTTCTTCCAGAGTTCGAAATTTAGGCTTAATTCAAGTATAATTCGCACATTTTTATTAATTATTTTTTAAATTTGTATTTTTAAATAATTTTTATAAATTTTTTGAAAACATTTTTGTATTATAACCTATAAAACTTTTCACAGCATCTTAAAGTAGATGTATTTCTAAGCATATCTGCAAAACATTAGAGTTTTTTATTCAAATTTCCTAAGATATGCGTGAATTTACGTAATTTACGTTTCGGCGCGTTTTGAAATATAAGCGATAATAACGAAAAAGTGGTTTTCGCACTTTGTTAAAATTATTTGAAAGAAGAACGATTTACCTTTTTTTACTCTCGTGCATCAATGAAAAAAAGGGAATAAGGTTATTATAAATTAAGAATTCCGCCAAGTAATTATTTTTGGCTCAAACTGAAAAAATAAATGTGCCAAGATAAAATTATAAATTTCTCCGTAAATATCTCACTAAAAATTACAAAATTTAATATCTAGGCATAATTTGAGTCGTAGAATCGAACTATGGAAAAGGAAAATGACTAATATGTTATTTCAGAAAAAGTCCGATTTTATGTCAAAATACCTATGTTAGAATAATGCTATACTAAATCGCGCTTTCGAGACATGAAAAACGCAGTTTGAATTTCGTCAATCGGCCTAGTAGAACGGGAGATACAGAACTGTATTTTTTTTCGCAGTGTACCTCTAATTTTCCGAGTAAAAAAGCAGTTTAATTGCTGTCATTAGACTTGTACCATCATGGCAACAATAATCAATAAAATTTAGTGTTTCTATCTAAGATGAATACTATAGTGTTAAGATACTCTTATAAAATGTAATGACAATAGATTTGAAATTTCGTATAGCAAATAATTTTTATTAAAATAAAATATATATCATGGATTTCGTGTTTGAAATTTTCTCCACGAGTGTTTATCAATGCACCTTTTAAGATGAAATTTAACCAATTTTTTTAAATTGGCATTACTTGCACCATGTTTTGAAAACTCTAATAATAAAATTTTATATTTATATACAAATTACTGCTCTTCGTCATTCCTGAAGGAAAACATTTTTCCTCTCTTGTTCATCTTTCTAAAGCATCTCTAGAGACACATTTCAGAATTCATTAGGGTAAAGGTCCTTCGGCGAACATTTGACAGAAAATGTCAAAACATGTTTTCTCTGAATGTTCTAAGTTAGTCTGAGATCCAAAATCCAAGAAACTGTACTTTCTCTACTGCGTCGCAACTATTTAGTGAAATAATAAATAAGATCAGAAATAAAATATAATTAACTATCATTCCTTAAACGCGTACTAAAACTCTTTACTTTTAACTTACGGAACAGTATTGAATTGTTGCAAGCTTTTCTTTCTGAATTATTCAGGGATTAAACTAAAGGAAACACATTCTAAGTAAACAATGTACGATGTTTTAACAATATAGCAATAGCTAGTCCGCTTCTGTTGGCTCGGATACATTCTACTCAAGTTAATTTCAGAACAAACTAAATTTTAAGTTAACAAAGTGAAAATAAATTATAAATAACGGGATACAAAATCATTTTATAATGTATTTGAATAATTGATTCCTTTCCTTCATACTATCAAGTCTCTCCTTGAGCGTTTTATTTGTAGCTATTTATGCTTTACACTTTGATGTTACGAATATTTCAGTTCTTTGCACACATTTTATATCGCACTTTTCCTTAGGCCATAAAAGAGAAATACGCCTACTTTAAGGGAACTTTGGAACAGTTGCAATGTCAGAAGTAGTATCGAAAATATAGTTAAAGAAGGACACGGAATTAAAAAAAAATGGCAAGCGGTAAGGAGGGCAGTACAGAAACATATAATACCGCTTTGTTCAAAATAAGATTCCAAACTTATTCCGTTCAATTATTGCCCATTGGTGAAGAAATACGAAAGATAAAGGTGAGCGGTATATAACAGCGTTAAATCCAGGTTTTAGTTACTTTCAGATTAAAGTTAGGCCGGAAGATGTAAGTAAGATGGCCTTTATAACGAAATCAGAGACGCATGTCTTTCTATGGTTGCCTTCTGACTTTTAACGGAGCCCGGCGATGTGTGGGCAATGGCTATTACCTTGCGACCTATATAGGAAAGAAATAGCGTAATATAACCTGATAATAGAAGAATCAGAATAGAATAGAATCAGAAAGAATAGAATTACATCAGAAAGAAAATATGTATCAGAAGTACAAATAGTAGAAGACTAATATAGAAACTCACCGCTTATTATTTGCCTTGTTAAATGTTGTGGGACTGTCGGTTTATATTGAAAAATGTAAGTTCTCATGTAAGAAATTAAGGTATTTCGGATTTTAAAATACCTCAGGTATTAATATCGTCGAATCAAACGTTCTTGAGGTGAAAACTTTTCTTATCTCAAAGAGGACGAACATGTCAGCATAGCATCTCGGGTTACGTCGTGTTATAGTACATTCACAAGGAATTTTACGGCTACCGAAGAACATTTTTTAGACTTAAAAGGATAAAATACTGTTTTAGTAGTCTGAAGAGCAGGGCAAGCCCTTTCAAGACCTAAAACAAGCTTTTATATCAGCCCAATATTAAGCGGTTGAGATCTAAAAAAACTCTAACAAATTTAAACAAATGCCTCAGATTATTAAATTAGAATTATTGAATTGTGTCAGAATGTCCAAAATCCACCATCGTTATGATGTGGAACTGAAAATGAGTATAATATGGAGTATGATCCACTCTCGCAACCAAACAGGTCGCAAAGGATGATCGCGTACTGGACAAGAGACAGTTGATTAGTCCCTGGCAGACAAGCCAATAATAATGGCAGTTACTGCAGACGCTATTAGCATTAACCCTCTGGCGTTATGGCGGACCTTATCCGGTCATGAGATTTTTGTCATGTGTTATATATTAGCTTATAATTTATGATATTTTGCTTTCTTACTTCTGTTGGTTTAGCTTTAATAATATAAATATCATCTTAATAAATGTAAGTTTATGAAAATAGAGTCTAAAGTAACTAAATATGCAAATTTAACTAATAAAGTGTCTTTGAATACAGGTCTTCATGACAGATCCAAAAACCCGTGCCGCTGAAGGTCAGAAACGGACGTTTTCCAACACATATTTTAATGAAAATTGCTGTAAGTAAAAATTTGTTTCGTAATTTAAAATGTTAATTAAAACTCAGCTGTACGTCCTTCATTCAATTGAAATAATATTTCCAGCATTGAAAATGAGTAAAATAAGAAATCAAAATGTCCTTGAATAATGCTCAATTTTGCCGCATGTATGAACAAATTTTTAAAATTTATCAATGACATATTTTACTCTCTTTAACAGAATATTAAAATAGGAAATTTGCTAAAATATGTAATTATGATATTAAATAAATAAAAAACATATGTATATTGCCTGAACAAATAAAATATTTGTATGCAAATGTTAAGTAACTAAAAATGACTTTATACATGACTACAGTAACCATGACGTTTTTCTTTAAATATTTAACAGACTTACTATGTCATAAGAAATTAATGACTTAAAAGGCTCTGAAAGTGAAATAAAAACAACTGTAAATTTAATAATATTTATTTAGACCTGCTACTTTTTCTTGCATTTTTTTTACATGGATAATCATTTTATTCGAAATAATTTTACTTATACCAGACCTAAGAGGACGATCTTCAAGACAAATAAGATGGACACTAATTTAGCACCCTAACATTTGATAACTAGTTTATTTAACTCTATCATATAGTATTTTCCTTTTTTCTTTTCTCTATCCATAGCATCTACGTTGAAATATGAAATTAATTTCAAATAGTATGAGAGACTAAATAAAATCTAGACATTCATGATTTTATAGCACAAACGGTCAGAAAGCTCAGTAAAAATGATCATTACATATGTAAACAAACAGTTAACAATAGCTTCCGTCCCTTCTGGCCAGGTTTTAGCACGTTAAATTGGCAACTATGGGTTTACACTTTGTACTGCACTATTCATTTCCTCCTCGACTTTCCCATTTAAATTTATAATAATAGACATGACTAGTTGTAAATAACACAAAAAAATAATAAGAAACATTTATATTGTAAAAGCACTTTTGCGCTACGCATACTGATAAATTTTCAAGATTTATCTTTAGTTTGTGAACTTCATGTAAAATACATAGGCCTAAAATCAATGCATACGTACATACCACAAAAATAAATGTAGCTTTCAACGAAAAATATGTTTAATATTCAAATAGCGCAAGATTATTCTACAGTAAAGTTTCCATAAAAACCTCAAAATAAATACGTATTTTTCAAAATAATATAACCTGGAAACTTTGCCATAGAATTCCCTTTCATGAAAAGTTGCTGAAATAATAATTTTCATGGAAAAAAATATGAGAAACTGGTTGTTTAATTTAGAGTAGATGTAATTTGACAGTCTACAGAAAGGGTGATCTAGTTATTCGAACAAAAATTGTGTTTAATCCGAAAGCAATTAAAAAACACTCGAAAAGATAAAAACCATATTATCAGTAACAAAAAAATATTAACGATTTACCTATATTTAAAGTTCTTTAATTTGGAGAATTAGTTCATTTGATGATCTAAATTAAATGAGCATTCAAAATAAAAAGAACACACTTCGAAATAGGTAACAAAAATTGCTTATATTACTTTTTACTTTGATAGCAATCAATGAGAAGGAAAAGATTAATAGTCTTCCCTTTCTATGGCCTTTCCAGATGGCGCATGTTATTAACATGTAGTGCTACCATACTAACATGTAGTGTAGTCTTTGAGCTACTGGATGAGCTCTCAATATTTCTAGAACTTAAGCCGCTTGACCGAAGGCGGACGAGTAATTAAAAAATATCACAGTCACTTATCTGGAAATCTAAGGCTTTACTGACCAAGACTTGTTCTTTCAGTGCTGTTAGAATGGTCATGGTAATATATGTCATACCATGAATCTGCCAAATCTTATATTATATAGTATTTTAGCATGTTATATTAGATAGTATTTTAGCATGCTATATTAGATAGCACATGAAAATTTCTCTATAAGGAAAGAATATTCCCAACAATGGCTTAATCGTTCATCCTAATCAAAAAAAATTAGACAACATATTAAAATGTTTTGCAGAACAGAAATATTATTAAATTTTGTCGTTTTTAGTATACCATCTTAATTTATGTACTGATGAGGAAAGCGGCGTCAAGTATTCTACGATAGTATATAGATGATTTTCTATAAACTATTTACTTTTAATTTTGCGAAGACAGAAATTGTTCGTTTGTTTTTATTTTTCTTAGGAAAATAAGAAAATCGTTGTATATTTTGGCCTGATTAATATACAGTGAGAGACACCCAATAAAATAATAGATCAACTGCATTTCTTCCTAAAATTTAAGCAAAATGTGAAGCACAGGAAAAAAAAAGGCAGTAGCAGGAGTAGTTGTGGAATTAATGGAAAGTTGGAGAGAATTTGGTTGGATGTTAAGTTTTCTGGACAAAGGGATTCTTATCCCCATAAATTTTATAAAGTTAAGTCTAGTATCATAATACGAATCTTACTGTAAGTCAAAAAAGTAATCCGTAACTAAATTTCAGATAGAATGGACATTCTTACTATGAAAGAAAGGAGTACTGTAAATTGTTCTTGATTTTGATTCCAAGAATATTACGAGTGCTTATCGCAAGTTCCAGAACTTTTATGCTAATTTTCAAATTAGTCTGAAGACGAATTAACTTCTGTAATCACAGTATAGAAATTTAGCAAGAAGTCCGTTTCTAACATATAACCAGAACAGAATATTACACATGCGATTTATTTGAATCTCCATGATAGAAAAGCTGATGTTACGATGAGGCATACTTTTCGGATGATCCATCCATATTAAAATTGCAGTAATTAGAAAAAATTACGTTCACAACATTTAGTGCTTCTAAAAATGCAGTCCCGTAGCTTCGTAATGTGGCAGCGAGTTCTTCAGATCAAACTCAATATGCAGTGGGCATTTTAAACCCAAGGAATTATGCAAATTAAAAAAACAAAAAAATTATCCAATAAAACAAAAGATGTTGAGGTAAACAGCAGTAACATCGAAAGAATATTTAAAAATAATCAGAGATATGAAAGATTTCAACAGTACTAAAATAGATCGAAAGACAGGCACTTTTTTGTCATTTAAGAACTAGAATTTCGCTATACAGTCAACTAGAAGTGAAAGAATAAAGCAGTGACTCAAGAGCTGCAGATATCAATCGAAAAATCATTAGAATGATACTAATTTTTTTGAACAGCCATCTAAGAATACATTTTCAAATTTATTTAAATGAAAATAATAAAATTTTCAGTTACATACCTAATATATTTTTTCTCTGTGTCAAACTGTGAAATTATATTACTGAATTATTTTCACTATGTTGAATGATGCACATCTCCAAGCATTACCAAAGGATATTATGCCGTTGTAATAATATATAATAATACTGTATCCAAAATAAAGCAAGCGTTTTGCAACTTTTAATCGTTTTCAAGTTGACTAATACTTTTATTTTTTAATCATTTCTGCATTGCTGACAGAATACTTTCCCTTTTATTTTCAGCCGAAAAGAGCTATGAGCCTCAAAATGGATGTAGCGTCAGTTCAAAATAAACAGCGTATCACTTTTCATATTGTCGCTACCAAATATCAACGCGGTGTCTTTTTTTAAGGAAATTAAATACTGAAGAATCAAATTTTGAATACCGTAATTCTCCGCCAAATGTGAACCTGGAAACGCGAATTTTGAATTTCGAATATATTTTATTATTACTCCATATTGCATAAAGTTTTAATGAATTTTTACTTCCTTGTACAAACTAAAAAGGAAGTATTGTAATCGCGAAAAATTTCGGGTATATCATATTTCAACGAAAATATCCATTTTGACTGCTAATCGAATGCAATTTTTAGATGTTTTTGCGTGACATTTGTACGTAAGGACAGAATAAAGGACTCTTTCCCCTAAAAAAAATGTAAAACTGATTTAAAATGTATTCTGAAGAGAACTTTTCGTGGCGTCTGTGCGTACGTACGTGTGTACGTACGTACGTATTTCGCATAACTCAAAAATGAGTAGACTTAGAACGTTGAAATTTTGTATATAGGATTGCTATAACATGTAGTGTGCCTCGTATTTTGGTTGCAATCGGCCTCACCAAAAGTATATAAATATATATATAGAGAGAGAGATATATATATCCAATCTGTTACTCGGCTCAGTAATCTCAGTTTCTTTATATTTGTTCTTATATATTTGTAAACTGTGCATTTTTGCTTTAAAAATGATTGAATTATGTTGTTCTTATCTTCCGTTTAAGGTTTTTATGCCTTTAGCAAATCTGCATGCAATATTTTTAGAATTATCAAAAATTTTAAATTTGTTTAAGCCGATTAAGACTAATCATATTTGCCATGGAGCCCATGTTACATTTGAAACAGCAGAATAGTAGATTTGTTGCCAATCAATCTAGTAAGCTTCGCAATAACACAGATAATGCCTTCTTTTATTATTGCAAATTAAATCATGATTAGTCCATTCTGGAATTTATTCGAGGAAATAAGTGTTTAAGCTTTACCTCATAATTTTAATACAAATATTTTGAGTTTTTACGTATTTTTGCCTTGTCGCGAAGTGAAAATGGAATTGATTTAATGAGAAATACTGAATCGTCTGTAAAAAACTGTTTTTTTTTTTTTTTTTTTTTTTTTTTTTTTTTTGTTATTGTTTGTTTAATTAATTTCTTTTATATATCATTTTAGATTTGAATAGAATATGTGACAAAGATTAGATAATTCTTAAGATGATATAAATTTTGCGCATTCTGAGTTAAAAAATAAATGAAATGTAACGCTGTTAAGTGAACCTAGGGCCAGAGTGCCGCTATGGTAAACAAATACAGTGAATTTTAATTAGTGCATTTGTTCTATCGTGGTTTATACGCTATCGAGGAAGTAAATTTAATTCGATCCAATAAATGTTTGAACACAAGAAATGAGAACATTGTTGGATTCTTTTTATCTCTATGCTGTTGCCATTTGGAAAAATGCAAGATATTCGTCTTTAAATTTTAATTAAATGTATAAAAGCAATATATTCCTGTCTCCGGAAATAAAATATTTGTTCTTCCACGCGCCTGCGTGTGCAGGATTATATTAAGTATATAATACTGAATATCGTATGTAGCAATATTTTGTGATTTTGCTCTATTATTTTCTAAATTGTGTTATTAGGAGTAAGTCCAAGAACAGAGTAGTAACTAACGATGCTCAGTGAGAGAATAAAAAAACTTACTAATCTCTTTAAATCTGAAAAACTTCCGGATTTTCTTTCTTTTCTCTCTCTCTCTTTTTTCCCTTTTACTACTCATTTTTATAAATTTCTTTTAGCCAAAGTAATATTTATAGCTGATAAATGATGAGCCAATTTGATGATTTTGTTTTGATATTTAAACTTATATAGCTATATTTTGAGGTCAGAAACTTCCTTAGAGGAATCTTTCCAAAATATCTGGGGCTCATTAGGCAATGTGGACGAATACTGGTAATTTGAACGAGACTGTCATACATTGATCCTTTGACACTTTTCATCTTTGTCGGTTCGTTTTCCATCCACTTATGAATGTTATTAGTCAACTCTATTTGCAGGAAATAAACTGGGACACTTATGCAGGTTTAACAATAACATGAGCTATATTTTAATTTTGTAAATACAGTTTAACTTTTCACAAAGCTTTTCTTCACATTACATCAAACGTTTGCTTTTATTCACATTACATCAAACGCACAAGTAATACATTGCATCTCTCAGCTCTTAACAAAAAAAAAAAAAAAAAAAAAAAAAAAAAAAAAAAAACAAGCTAACTTTACTCTCGGAATACAGTCAAACTAATTTCAAATTTCTTCTCACGACCATGCCGTTCTTCTCGCATCAAGCACGTTTCTTCTTCTCGTTGCCAGATTTTCCCCTCTCCTTTCAGATAAACTGTTTTTTCACACGAGCATGCCGTCCTTCTCGCATTAAGCACGCTTCTTCTTTTCGTTGCCAGATTTTCTCCTCTCTCCTTTCAGCTATAAGTCGTTGGCTTTCAGCTATAAGTCTGCTCTTCCGGCAGGTTTGGTCGGTAGCATAGAGTATGTGCATGACACGCCCCTGCCAAGAATGAATTTTTCCCTTTCTTTGGGATGTATTTCATTAATCAATATTCAAGCAAATTTTCTGTACATTACTTTTACACAATACCAACCTCGTACAGTATTAAATAAAACAAAACAGAACAAGCAATAAATTATTACAATCATACAAATAAACAAAGAAAGAGAAAAAAACTATCAAATTATATTAATCATATCATATTTGATCCAGACGTGAGAGTGCATCTGCACTTTGGTGCTGGATCCCTGGCCTATGAGTAATCCGTAAGTTCCATTTCTGCAATGCCAGAGCCCACCTCGTCAATTTGGGACTTCGAGGAGTAGTTTCATTCAAATATCTGAGAGGGTTGTGATCCGTTATAATTTCTACCTGAGCCCCATAGATCCATTTATCAAATTTATTTAGGCCAAATAAGACTGCCCAAGCTTCCTTCTCAATGCTTGCCCAATTTTTCTGAGTTTGAGAAAGCTTTTGACTTGCAAATGCAATAGGACAATAGTTACCACTCTCGTCTATCTGGGTTAAACAGCAACCTACCGGCAAATTGGATGCATCACAATGGATCTGAAATGGCTTTCCTATATTTGGTGTGGCCAGAGATGTCACTTGGCACAAAGTATCAGTATCCTTTAATTTGTTAAAAGCATTCTGTTCCAACTCCCCCCTTAGAACAATATTGGCTTGCCTCTTCTTCGTCAACTCTGTCGATGGTGCCGATATTTCTGCGTAACTGGGAATATAAGATCCATAAAATCCCATTAATCCTAAAACCGATCTCACATCTTTTTTTGTGACTGGCCTGACGAGTTTTCTAATTGCTTTGACCCTTTCTTCATCAGGACCATGCTTGCCTCCTCCAATTATATGCCCCAAATATTTGATTTTTTTAGCTGCAAAAGTACATTTGTCCAAACGTACAGAAAATCCTAATTTTTCTAAAGTTTCCAGAACCAGAGAAATGTGTTTCAAGTGTTCCTCAAATGTTTTCGAGAAAATCACCACATCATCTATATATGCCTGAGCATAATCACTATGACTCTGCAAAGCACAATTCATTTCCTTCTGGAATGTCCCTGAGGCTCCTGATAAGCCGAAAGGCATTGTTCTCCACTGTTACACTCCATTACATGTTGCAAATGCAGTCAAAGGTTTGCTCTTTTCATCCATTCGGATTTGCCAATACCCTTTTCGAAGGTCGATGCTTGTCAGCCAGTTTCTGCACCCGCCACAAAAATCAATTCTTGCATGTCTTTCATGGGAAATGTTGGAGTTTTCGTTACAGCATTCAATGATCTAAAATCTATACACATTCTAACTGTAGCATCTTTTTTCGCCACACAAACTATAGGATGAGCAATTGACTCAGAAGGTTCAATTAATCCTAATTCTAGCAACTCACGTATCTGCTCATCTACTGCTTTGCGGTATGCCATGGGTATTCCATAGCAGTGGGGTTTCTTCCTAATAGCAGTAGGAATAAGTTCGATTTTGTGTGTACCTACTCGTGCTGGTTGCACTGGACGTGTAAATAATGTTTGATATTTCCTCAGTAACCCTAAAAGTTTACTCCTTTGGACTGAATCTAAATTAGACATTTCTAATCCTTCCAGAGATTCAGAAAAACTCTTTTCTCCCTTGTTGACAGGTATAGATTCAATTTCCCCAAACTCTTCTTCCTCCTCCAAGATAACATTTATTGCTTGGGATCTAACTACATAAGGTCTAATTTTATTCTGATGCACATGTCTTTTGGTCCCATTGGGCATTTGTACTACAAATGAGTGAGAACTTCTCTGTTCCAATATATTTGCAGGACCCTGCCACCTAGCATAAAGCTTGTTATTAGAATCGGGAATCAAGACTATCACCTTATATCCCACCTTAAATGTTTTTATGGTAGACCTTAAATTATGATAGTGTGCTGTCCTCTCTTGTTGAATTTTAGCTGTGAGCTTTGCCTGCTCCGCTGCCTTCTCAAACCTAGCCTTTAGATTTTGTAAATATGTATAAACAGGAGTTGCATCTAATTGAAAATTTTCATGTTTCCCTGTCCATGATGATTTTAATATCGACAGAGGTCCCTGAGGTGTCCTGCCGTACATCAGTTGAAATGGAGCCACCCCAGTTGTTGAGTTGGTTACTTCTCTATAGGCCCACAATACATAAGGAATTTGCAAATGCCACCCTCTACCTTCTTCTCTGATGACATGATGCAACATTCTTTTTAAAGTACCATTAAACCGTTCAACTAATCCATTAGCTTGAGGATATCCAGGGGTCGAAAACTTAGGACTGGCCCCTATTCGTCTCTTCAATTCTTGAGTCAAATCTGCTTTAAAATTTGTTCCATTGTCACATGCAATTACATTTGGAATACCCGTTCTTGAAAAAATATGTAATAACTCCTCACAAGTCGACTAGAGAGGCTAGTTAGAGGTATTGCTTCTGCCCATCTGGTATGCTGATCAACTAAGCATAACATATACTTATGACCCTTAGAACTGGGAGGATCAATCGGACCTATCACATCAATTTTTACAATTTGGAAGGCCAGATCTGGCCTCGTTACTCGGGTGATTGGTGTCCTATCAACAGTTTTAATTGGTCTAGTCAACTGGCACTATTTACATGCCTCGCAAAATTTCTGAACGTCTAACCTCAGACCTTCCCAATAAAAAGAGTATCTAATTCTCTCCACAGTTTTCTTTACCCCCATGTGGCCACTAAACACCGAACAATGTGCTAACTGCAAGACTTCCTCCCTTCGACTCTTAGGTACAACTAATTGCCCCACACTTTCTCCAAGAATTTTGTCCTTATGAAAGAGAAAGTTATCCACTGTATAATAATTCCCCTTTCCTTTCTGAGCATTCTCCCATGCTCCTACCAGAGATTCACAAGTCTCCTGCTCTCTTCTAAATACATCCGCTGTACATAGTCTTACTGGCTGAGGTTCTTGGCTTTCACTTGATTCCATCTTCCCTTTCTCATTGAGATTCCTTCCCATACAAGCGTTTCCTTCTAGTTTCCCTGTGTTTACCTTCACAGACTTTTCCTTTCTCCTAACCTCTGGGATGTTTGTGGCTTCTACAGGTAAGTTTTCCACCCCTTCACCTGTGTCATATAACCGACCTTCTAACATGATAAATACTTCCGGAGGAAGCAACACATCCTCTACCAGCGATTCTGCAACTTCACACAAAATCTCTTGATGTGTAACACTAGCACTTCCTCCTACAGTAATAATCAGCTTACTAAAGGGCATTTAACAGCTGGACCAAATATACCTTTCAAATATATACTCGATCCTTCCTTCAGTTGGAGATTTTTGGTTAACTCTTTCTTAACCACCGTAATTTCTGTTCCTGAATCAGCAAGGGCCTTTCCTATTGTTCCATTTACACTAATAGGAACCCTTTTCAACTCACACAGCTTATAGTCGTTTACATCCCCTGACTTCCTCAAAGGATCCACACGAGCTACCACAACTTTGTCCTCTAGGATATCATTATCCTGATCTTTCTTTACCCAGTTTACCCTGGCTTTATCCTTTTCCTCATTTCTGTTATACTGCCTAGAACCTTTAATCTGAGGACAGTGCCTTTAAAAATGTGAAGCTGAACCACATACAAAACATGTTAAACCTTTAACGTTCCGTGTGGTTTTCCCTATGGTTTGTGACGTATGCCGACTGCCTCGTCTTTCTTCGACCTTAGGTTTCTCCCCTACTGCCTGATTTAAAATCTTAGTTTCACAAGCTTCCCTACGTACGTTGTAGGACTTCCCTTTAGCCGCAAAGAATATGTCACACTCCTTTCCAAGCTCTCTTGGCTTGAACCACGAGTCTCCCTGTCTTATGTGTACTGCAGTTTCCGTATCAAGGGTCTGGTAGATTTTGTCCGCTACCACCAACTGATTAAGACCTTCAAAGTTTGTCACCCTCCTTGATTTCACATAATTTTCCCACATGGCAGTAACTCTAGTAGAAAACTGGCCAAAGGTCTCTTCTGAACTTCGTCTTGCCTTTCTGAAATTCTCCAGGCATACCTGAGGTGAAGGTTTAAATTCTTTCACCACAGTTTCCTTTATTTCCTCATAATTCCCATACTTATCCTCGCTTATCAATGTTAATAAATTTTCCGCTTTATCTCCCAAAAGGTAAATCAAAATTTTTGGCCTTATGCTCATCAGGAACACTTTCATTGACATAAGCTCTTTCTAAACTGAAGAAGAAATAGTCCCAGCCATCTGCTTTACTTGGAACCTTTACTGTCAATAATCTGATTGTCCTCGTTAACTCTTCTACTGATCTTTTCTCCCCCCGTTCGGGTGTAGTACTCCTATTCGAGTAACGATCCTGGCCATCTACCTTATACTTCTCAATCGCAATCCGCTCTTCTGCCTCTAACTTTAGTTTATATTCCCTTTCCTGCCTTTCCTTCTCCTCCTTTGCCTCCCTATCTGTAATGATAACACTCAGAAGATCCTTTGCTAACTGCTCCTCATAGCTTTCACGGTGCTACTTTGGTAGACGGTTGCACGGATTTTGGCGATTTGTTGGCGATTTTTCTTTTGGCGAGTAATACAACTTATGGTAAACCCATTGATGGATAAGTTATTTATGGTAACCGATACTTTGTTGTCATTTTATTTAAAAAATAATGTGTTTTATTGTGCATAAATTCCGTGTTTTAAATATTATTTATGGCTTCTAAATATTAAAAATCAATTTAATTTTGCATTTTTATTTGAAATAAAAATTTTATTGTTTATCATATTTTATGAAATTTTATATTGTGGATGATGTAACCAATGACGTCACCTTACTTTAAAAGTAATTGGTTTTTATATGTATAAATTTAATCTAATGTTTTAAACATTATTTATGGCTGTTAAATATTAAAATACAATTTAATTTTGCATTTTTTAAAAAAATGATTTTATTATGTATGAATTTTTAAATAATTTTAATTCTAGGCGTGATGTAATAAGCTCTCTGATTGGTTATAGAATATTCGTGCATTAACGAGCTATAATCAGCTCCCTGATTGGTTACTGAAAATTTGTGCATTTCCGCGCCGTTTTGAAATTTAATTCATATCTTCGAATTCCTTGAAAGATGTCTTCAAAGATGTTATTTAAATTATGATTCCGATTTTTTTGTGGTACTTATCAATAAGCAATAGGTTAAATGACTAAAAAAATGTAAGTACATATTTTTCCTTTATTTTATAATTGTATACTAAAATTTTTTGTTGAAAAAATTAATGCACTATTTTCAAAAATTGCTGAGATAATTATTGTCCATATGTTTTAATGTTAATTATATTCTATATAACGTATTTTAAAGTATTTGAATTTAATAATATTCTAATTCTTTTAAATGTTGGTATGATGGTTTTTAATTCGATATTCAATTTCAGTAATATTTTAATCTAATTAAACGTTGGCACAATGTTTTTATAGCGGTGTTTTTATTCTCTTTGCTATATGAAAGTAATAGTAACTTTACTATTTTATACTAATAGTAAATGTATTTATTTACCCTTGCTGCCATCTTAAAAAGCGACATTTTCAACAAAAAATTAATCCATTACTTTTAACGATATTTATTTATTTTTAAAGATTTGAATGCTTTACTATGCGTAAAAACAGCGTTTTTCAAGATGGCTGACCTTTGTAAAAATCGCGCCAACAATTGCGCCAACGTAAATCGCCAAAAATCCGTGCAACCGTCTACCAAAGTAGCACCGCTTTCACTAGCAAGAATCTTTTCCCTTAAGTCCAAAATCCTAAATGTAGGCAACACTTCAACACCAAACTCTTGTGCAAGGGCGACTAGATCAGCCTTTCTAGATTTGGCCAAAAATGACATTATGCGACTTTATGTTCAACTTAATTAAAATAACAGAAAATTAAAACTAAATTTCCTTACATAAAATTATACATTAAGTTAAATCCTTAACTGCTGTTGAATCATAAACACATGGTATCTGCATTAAATATGCACAACATCGAAATTTTCAATAAATAAAAAAAACATGTATGTTTATATATAAGCATTTGAAAATTAATGCAATCATATCTCATAAATAAAACACAAGCATTACTTAAATTAATGATCATTCACTCATATAATAAAAGATAAATGCACTTGCAAGGTAATTCAAGTCTCATATGATAATAACACATAATTTTTGTCTTATAAAATACTTGTTCAAGTGTACCTTTACATTAAGAGCAAATTTTTCATAAACACAAAAACATAAATAAATCACTTAACGAGAGAACCTGGTAGAAGATAACTATTCCACTTAATAAGCTTCGCAGCATTCGTAAGGAATTCACTTGAGCTTTTTACGAGTTGACAAATATACATCCGACCAGCTGCCACCACTGTCATATTAATCGATCCTTTGATCAATTCATCTTTGTCGGTTCGTTTTCCATCCACTTATGAATGTTATTAGTCAACTCTATTTGCAGGAAATAAACTGGGACACTTATGCAGGTTTAACAATAACATGAACTATATTTTAATTTTGTAAATACAGTTTAACTTTTCACAAAGTATTGCTTTTATTCACATTACATCAAACGCACAAGTAATACATTGCATCTCTCAGCTCTTAACAAAAAAAAAAAAAAAAAAAAAAAAAAAAAAACAAGCTAACTTTACTCTCGGAATACAGTCAAACTAATTTCAAATTTCTTCTCACGACCATGCCGTTCTTCTCGCATCAAGCACGTTTCTTCTTCTCGTTGCCAGATTTTCCCCTCTCCTTTCAGATAAACTGTTTTTTCACACGAACATGCCGTCCTTCTCGCATTAAGCACGCTTTTTCTTTTCGTTGCCAGATTTTCTCCTCTCTCCTTTCAGCTATAAGTCGTTGGCTTTCAGCTATAAGTCTGTTCTTCCGGCAGGTTTGGTCGGTAGCATAGAGTATGTGCATGACAGAGACCAAAATCTCGGTGAATGCCTTGGTTGCATTGGCGTTTTCATGATTATAATCATGTGTGGCGTGGATACGAGCTAGTTTTTCTTAGAAAATCGTTCACGAAATCTTTTCTTCAGTTGGGCAGTTAGTTTTGTTGGGCAGTTAGTTTTGTTGTCTTTGCTATAAATTAACAAACCAAATTCCAAGTTTTTGGGCCGCAATTTTGGACATTGTATTACCATAAAATGTGATTCGCTTGATTTACCAAACATTGCCACCGTGCAGAAGATATTCCACTCAGAGGTGAATTGAACCTGTTCTAGGGAATGTTGTCATTCCTCAAAACATAAAATGGTTAAATTTTTCTTCATATTTAGTATTTAGTTAGTCTTTTTTCTTTAACATGTTGGGTGAATTAAAAGATATTTACTTTATTTATCGCGGATTTCTTGCCTAAAGTGAAAAGCCATTCATGATGCTTAAAGTAAGAGTAAGAGTATTACCACATTCATGAACGCAGAAAAATTTTCTATAAAATCAAAATCTTACAAAAACTGAATATGTTTCTTTCTTATTTCATATCGATGTTTATTTCGCGTTCATATCGATGTGTTTCTTATTCATATCTTATTATCTCATATTTAGATTTTCCCTGTAAAATTAGAAATTTTAGAATTATTCATTGTGATTATAAATATTTTTCTCGTTATTTAGTGTAGTAATACTTATTTTGCTTAATTTTCCTAATTATTAAGTGACAATTTAAGAAAATAAATTGCTGCATCTGTTCTAAATATAGTAAAATGACGAGGTACATTTTCCGCAATAAAATTATTTATAGCCAAGCAATAAAAAATTTTTCAAAATTTATAATTATCACGGAATTATAATTTACTCTTATTAAACTAGAAATAAAAGTAAGGATGGAAAACATCAGTTTAATGCCTTTTTTAACAGAGAAATGGAGACAGACCAGAGTCGTCTTAATCTTCAAAAAAGAATTTCTTGAAAGGTAATTTCATGTTGAAATAACTTTATCCTTTAATGCTCCCTAAACGAAATATGTCTTGTAGAATAAAAATGATTTGTAGTTGAGTTTTGCTACGATTTCTGTACCCTTTCGTTTTACCATTTACACTTTAAATTTATTTATTTATTTTATTTTTTATTAATTTTTTTATTTTATTTATTTATTTATTTTTGAGAAAAAATGTTAAGTCATTCAATGTAACTTCAAATAAAATCAAGAATCATTCGTTATCTTTTCTGACGCTTCATAATGCGATTTAGTGTAAGAAGGTTTATCAAACTTCTACGAAAGTTCAATCTTATTTGATCAGCCTTTGGAGTTTTAGTGGTATTGAAGCACAATAAACTTCAATATGAAGCACTAATTTGATCGAAAAGAAATTAGATAATGGCAAAAAAATTCTGAATGTTTACATCAATGAAATCTGATCTCCATGTTTTTCAAAATAGTACCGGTGGCCGCTCATGTACTGAGGTCAGAATTCAATACTGTTTGGAATTATTTAATTCAAGTATTTTTAGCACCCTCTGTGATTCAGCTTAAACATCTATTCTAGACTAAAAATGGCAGTCTCTTATTTTGAACTAAATGGAGGAATTCAACTTTGAAAGTAAAGTAATGGACTAAACATACTAAATCTTGGAAGTAAGATAGGTAGGATGACGCCCACATTTGTTTCCATCAAAGTCTCTTTCTTCCAAAAACTACAGTGACTTGTGCGTAAAGCAGTTTAGAAAACATTCTAACGCAAGTTGCACATTTAAAAAAATATTGTTTCTCACAAGTTTTAGGAGATCAGAATAAAATAACATCCTGTTTTCAATATGGAAGAGTACTAATATGGTTGGAGTTTAATTGCTTTCGACGTGAATGAGTTTTGAAGAGAATTTCTTGCGGTAAGTTTATCGAAGTCCCGTGCGAAAGTCCCAAATGATTTCGACCGCAGTACTTCCACTACAGCCGCCCAGACAGTATAGTAGTTAGGTGAGACTACGGTGGTACCGAAGGCCCGGGTTCGAAGCCCGGAGAACATGAAGAAGGTACGGTAAGTGAATAATGTCTTTGTGGCATGGGACACTCTAAATATATGGCTAGACGAAAGTGCTCTCGTGCGGATCAGTAGCACGGTAGAGGTTGTGGGAGACCCTCAGACCACTTCTCGGCGTGCTCTTCCTCAAAATAGGGGGGAATAGGAGTCCAACCTCCTTGAGGTTCAGGCAACCATTCTTCCATCAAATTCAAGGACAACACTATAACAAGAACAGCTTCCACTACACTTAGCTTTTACTTTGGCGTTTTCGGTCTTGAAGTTCTTGGCATTCTTTATTTTAAAGTTTATTTTCATTATACAGTCGTAATTGCAAAATGCATAAATTGTTAAAACCTAAGGTACGGTCTCCATAAATGTTATTCAAGTTACTTAACAGAGGCCGTAAGATATTCTTTATTTAAATATTTCCAGAGAGGTTTGGAACCATGACCGAGCTTGAAAAACAGCACAACAACTGCACAGCTATGGGGGAACTGATTTCTAGAAAGCTTTGTGAGAGAAATTTGCCCTTGTTAACATTATATGTTAGGAAGAACATAAAACCCTCACGCTGTTATCCAACCGCAACGAATGGAACTCGGGGCGACCTGTTATCCGCCCTCGGATCGGGCGGGTACTGAAGCCCTGGGATCGATGCATAAGTGAAGAAGGACGTTATTGTTGATAACGAAGGAAATGATATTTGTAACACGTAAAATTTAAAAACTTGATTTTGTACAATTGTAAAGGGTTAAAGCATTCATTCCGAGCATATTTCTTATGTAGTCGTTAGCGAAATCGGGCAGTAATGTGAAGACTCGTGTTGTGATTCTCAGAAAATGCATAATTGATTTTTTTTTATGTTTCTTTATCCAAAACTGTAATAGTATTTTCAATATCGCCTGAACTAAAATGGGGCGAACAATAGACACAGGACAACAAGAGAACAACAGATGAATGATTTTATGTACTTGTACAAAAAGATGTCATTCATCCATGGTTCGTATAACACGGGTTTTATTGCAAGAGATGATTCTGCTAAAGTTCGAACTAAATTAGAGCAGCCATATGTGTGAGATTATAATAACCCTGATTTCGATATCTACACTTAATTGGCTTGACGACTTTAATTGTCATATTTATGATATTTGCGGCTATTACTAGGGGTCAAACAACTATTTAACATCATTTATTTTCTAATTAAAAAAAAAAGCTTTATGATTACCTTCTGAAACACAAGTTAACCGTTTGAGTAATTGTATTGTAAGAGGATCTATCTGTGATATAAAATATTCCTCATAAGCATTTGTGTCTACCAAGAATTTGTGACCATAATGGCTATTCCTCTTGTTCCTCCAAAGGATTTCTTCGTTGAACTCTTGTAACTGAAACAACCACTCAGTGATTTAGATAAGATCATTTTTAATATAGATAGTTTAATAGTACAATATGTTTATTCATACCAATCAATTTACGCAATACATAGTAGTAGAGTATCAGCATAATCCATTATAATATACTTATATTTTACTTGTTCATATATTCTGAATGACTTTCGCTCCATCCCTCCTCATGTATACCAGTTCTAGATTTTAGATTTTTTTCTTTGTGAATTGCATTAGATCTCCTAGAGTGATACTAAATAAAAGAATATAAATGTTTGAAACTGATAGCTATTTTTGGCATACAAAATTTATTTCGTGGAGTCTTTCCAATTCAGTGTAGCTTACGATGAATACCTGTTAACTATTTGTAAGGACGCCTGGTCTTTTTAAATAGATAACAGTCATTGTTCTATTATAATTTATTATTCAGTAACATAAAATGCTTTTCTCTAAATCAAATTCAGATACGTAGTTTACGTTCTTACATTTCTATAAAAATAATGAATAAACTGAAATAAATTTAATGATACTAATAATAGAGATCATAACGTCTATAGCTCATAAAGCCCATATATTAACACAGAACTATCATAAAATCGCTCATAAAACTGAACATTCATCAAATCATAAAAGTTATAATGTACTTAATTAAAAAAATATTAACAGCTTTTACTTCCAAACAAATTACTATAAGGGAAAGAGTTTTTGCAATTTTTTTAGGATTGTATTACTTTGCGTTACATTGTGCTGTATTGTATTTTTCATGCATGCATCTTAACACGTGTTAATGCTGCGTGTAATTTGAGACCTTTAAATAAATTTTCTTTTGCATTCAAAATAAATAATCAAGCAAATAAATAAAAGGATAAAAATCTAGTGCTTTATTATATTTTTATTGATATTTTTATTGTAAGCTATGCAATAATAGACAAATATTAGCTTTAACATACATAGGATGAGTATACGAACAAGGAAACAGGAATTTGAGTAAATTTTTTGTTGATGCCAAAAAATACGTTGAGCTGAAAGCTTCTAAATATGGTTAGCAAACAAGAAAGCTTTGGTAGATGTTAAGAGTTAAAAATAAAACCCCTTAGGTCACAAAAACTCTTTTCGTAAACCGGTTTGAAACATGCTTTTCTTTTGCAGTCAAGCGTCAGGACAAGATGAATTTCATAAACTTTTATTGTTACTAGAAAATGCAACCAGGAACCCATCCGACAATTCGCGGTTTTAATGAAAATTTCAAAATTTCTTTCTTCCACTCATGACATCTCTTTGAAAAGAACGGATTAAAGTGCCGTTGTAGCTTTTAAACATTTTTATTTGAAACTAACGTTTCTTCAGATAGTAAATACAATTCAAGAACTGTTCTTTTTTTGTTTGAAATACGAAAGGACTTATCTTCGAATTTTATTGAATATAAATATGAAATGCTAGCCGAACGTTAAAGAGACTTACACAAATTATTTGGAAATGTTAGTTTCTCTTAAGAAAACTAGAAATAAACTTTTATCAAGGTTCTTAGGCTTTTTCGTAAGCTATAATTTCACACGTAGAATAATACATAGGCATCCTAAAATGTCATTCAAGTTTACATAGGACAGCTTCATGAAAAATAAAGAGTAATGGATTTTAATTCATTTCAGGTAGACCATCTTAAAATATTTCTGATATCCCTCAATTTTTGTTTATATCGTTTTCCAAATTACAGCTGATTAACAACATGTTTCATACTTAACGTATTTTATTACTATTTGTATCGGGTTTTAACGAAAGTTCCCGCCACTGAAAATATCGCCTGCCAAACAGTTCGCATTGGCGTGTTTAATCATACTCTGTGAAACGATTTTTGGCATCTGAAAAAACGACTTGCTTTGCTATATTTTGAAATTTGTAAAAAAAATATCGTTATCATTAAGTACAAGGTGTCTGAAATGGAACTATCACGCTACCAGATGAAAACCATCATTTACTTCCAATTGTGTTGGAAAACCAGCAACAGAATGACACCAAATCATGTGTACAGCTTTAGGTAATGTTGTATCATATGACATTGTGAAGGTTTGCTACCAAAAATTCAAAAACAAGAACTATAACATTCCAAATGCAGAGAGCTCTGATTGGTCTATTGATGTTGATAAGATCCGCCTGTGAGAACATGTAGAAGAAGATCAGTATGCAACAACTCGACATCTTGCTAGGGAGTTAAACGTGAGTGTCATGCCCATTAGTCGCGTTGTGCATCGCATAAATGTGACGTACAAATTCAATCGCTGAGTGCTGCATGAGCTGACTGAAGCAGATAAGGACAAACGTGTTCGGACCTACACGAATCAGCTCGAATATCAAAGAAGAAACTTCTGGACCGGATCGTCACTTCTGATGAAAAGTGGATTTACATCAACAAGGGAGTTGGTCTGCGCTCGGTAAGCCCGTCGGCAGCATCGCAAAGCGCAATTTGACTAAAAAAAAATCATGCTTTATATCTTGTGGCACTTTCGTGGTATTATTCACAAGGACTATCTGTGAAAAAGGTAAAAACTTCGACAGTAATGCTAGATGATGTCGAGATGCTAGTCCGTGCTGATGCTGCTATCAAGTTAAAACGTCGAACTGAGTTCAGGCGCAAAAAGGTAATATTTCATCACGATAATGTAAGACCACATGTTTCTGCATTCACCGACTGGACTCTGTACGGACTCGAAAGGGAGCTTTTGCCACACCCCACCGACATTGCTCCTTCGGACCTCTACCTTTTTTCAGATATGCAGCTATATCTTCCATTCCGCGCAAGGCGTCCGAAATGACGTTGCTCTATTTTTTGACTCGGACCACCAGGTTTCTAGGCCGAAGGCTTTGAAAAAACTACCAAAACTTTGGCAGAAAATCGTTGATTTGTGCGGTGGTTACTACCCGCACTAAAGATACTGCTTTCATGTGCTTTTTTTAACTTTATTAAGAAAGTTTTTTGGTTGAAAACTTTCGTTATAACCAGATATTAAATGGTTGTTCCGTCTCGGTTAGAATATTCCTGTCTATTTGTACTGGCTTAACGTTTGCAGCGCCACGTAATGTTAGTGGCGAGAGCCCAGTACTAATCAGTAAGTGATAAGCATGCACTCGGTCCATAACGAGTCTCCGTTTCTCTGCCCGAACAAAGCGGCAGTCAATTGTTAATTGTTCCTTACTCACTCTTTGCCCGTTTAAACGGCATTATTGTGCTTGAAGGAAAAATAAATGTTGTTAAGATTCTCAACTTGACTTTTATGAATTAATATACAGTCCACAACTACCCATTGCTATCAACATTTTGGTCCTAACCGACCCGAAGAAAGAACAGCAACTATGGATAATATAATATCTCAGAATAGGCAACGCGGCTGTCTAAAATCAAAAGTTACAAAACTGGAATACTCTCTTCGTGACTTCGTCGAAAATGAAGAAAGTGAATTCTTTTTAGAAGTGAAATTGCAATCTTTATCAGGAATAAAGCGATCCTTGGATGAATTAAAACAGCGGTACTTCAATCTACCAGCAGAGGTTACCTGTGAACTTATTGAAGAACTAGAGAACGATCTGGAGAAAACGGAGGTAAGTCTCAAATACCTCCTTTGAAAATTAAAATCAAAAGTTAATGCATTACCAGTACGTAAAAATACTGTTGAAAATATTAATGTTAAATTGCCTGAAATACCTTTACTTCAATTTTCGGGAAAATATGAAGAATTTCATGATTTTAAATGACAATTCATATCCTTAATTGCTGAAAATGAGAAATTAACTAAAACACAAAAGCTTTATTATTTAAAGGCTGCTCTTAAAGGAGAAGCAAAAAAATATCGAGAATTGCGAAGACACTTACCAATCACTGTTTCAAGCTTTAGAATCACGATATGAAAATAAACGAGCGATAGTGGATAATCATATTCAAAATATTTTGAATCAAGAATAAATTCAGCAAGAGTCACCTAAGGAACTTCGTCGATTATTAGATCATACCATCATTGAAAATAGGTATCGTCAAAAATAAAAAATTATGTGTGAGTTGTCTAAAAACTCATTCCGGAGAATGTAATTCAAATTTTGCGTGCAGCCACTGTTTACGAAAACATCATTCCCTTCTCCATAGGGACAATGACCTTCAGTGTCCAACGGACACTGCCTACTTTCCGCCAAACCAGGGAAAAACAAACCCCTCCGAAGAAGCCTCGGGTGACAATATACAGCAAGCAGTACATAGTCTTGCATCCACTTCCGGTGCGGGAAACTCTGTCTTACTGAGTACAGTGGTTATTTATGTGACGAATGTGTTCGGGCAGAGCTGCAGAATAAGAGCCTTACTGGACTGCGGTTCGCAAATGAACCTCATCACCAAAGAACAGCGACTTTCGGAAAAATTTTTCAAAAATATTCAACGTGTTGCAAATCCTGTGCTTCATATGCTACCCGTATACGATCCTGCTGTTGCTTCTTCCCAAAAAAGACCCAGAGCGGTTCTTAACAGGGAATATTCAGCTCTGCCATTTAAACGGGCTAGATATGAGCACACTGATAGCCACGTGAATAACTACCTCTCGCTCCTTAACTCCCCCGCCTCTAAAGTTCTTTAATGCACACGGCATTAACTCGAGGAACCTCCTTAACGTTTCTTTAATAAGAAACATCACAGTCAAATAGGACTGATTTAACATACTTTAATCTATCAACTGCAATAAAACTGAAAAAGATATTTTAAACTGAAAAAGATTCTTTAAACTTTAACTTCTCTCTTCCTTTAAAAAGGAACTTTCTTAGGCGCTTAACAGCGTCCTTTTGGCTTTTAAAAACCGCATTGAATAGCGGTCAAAAATGAAACTTCTCCCTCCCAGCTGATCACTGACAGAACTACTTTTTCGACCTGTAAACAGGTTCCCCCCTCCCTCCCACCTCGAAGAACGCGCATCGGAATTCCCCTGCGTATTCTTCATCTGACGTATGCAAAGAAAATGATTATCAAGGTTCAAGGAAACTTCACCTTTTATTTTTCTAGTCAAAATTTATCTGGCTGCCCCTATCTAAATTATTCTGGCCATTTTTCGGCGCAAAATTAAGACCTTCTGAGCTTTTTGCCTTTTTTTGACTCAGTGCGAAGGCACTTACTCCAAGTCATTCGGCTTATCAAAATTTTTACCCTATTTGACAATACCCTCTTTCGGATGATTTAAATTCCTTTGAAGATGTGGAGGTAAAGGCGTAATTGCCTATGAACTCCGTAAATTGCACTTCCTTGATCCTTGATCCTCATCACCAAAGAATGCGCAGAAGTTTTGGACTTCAAAAATAAACCCATCCAAACGCACATTTCGGGAATAAGTGGATCAGCTCATTCAATCAAAGCGAAGATTTTCGCCCATATTTCGAACGAAACAGAGGCCTTTTCTCACAATTTAGAATTACGTACTATTCCAAAAGTAACAGATGTAATTCCTTCGACAAAACTGGATATTTCTAATCTAACGATACCGCATGACATTAAATTAGCAGACCCTAACTTCTATACACCTGGTAAAATCAATATATTCATAAGAAATGAATAATTCTTTAACATCTTGAAAGAAGGTAGAGTTCAAGTGCTGAATGGAAACATAATAGTGCAAAACACAGAATTTGGTTATTTAATGACAGGGGTTCTACCTACTGTTAATAATCAATCCTACTGTTATTTGATAAAGGAATCAAGACTCGATAATGCAATTAAGAAGCTTTTCGAATTAGAATTCTTCTCGGGAGATGGTAAGGAAGTCGTAAAGAATGGAGAAGGAATAATTTGCGAAAAGCATTTTAATGAAACATACTCGAGTGATGAAACGGGTAGATACATAGTAAAATTACCTATGAAGAATAATGCCACTTCTATGCTGGGTTCATCTAAAGAAATTGCTATTAAGAGACTGAATACAATTTGGAATCATCTTGATGCTAATAAGACTATGGCTAATTTGTATAAGGAATTTATGAACGAATATTTAAGCTTAAATCACATCGAATCTGTTATGCCGGTGGATAACTGTGACATTTGTTATTACATTCCCCATCACGCAGTATATCGCCCTGAGAAAACTTCAACTCGATTAAGAGTCGTTTTCGATGCATCGTGTAAATCGCCCAGTGGCTATTCGCTAAATTCAATTCTATTGAACGGAGGCACAATTCAAGAAGATCTTTTATCTATAGCTTCCAGGTTTAGAAAACATCGCTTTGCCTTTAGTGCCGATATTAAGCAGATATATCAACAAATACTCATACATAGAAATTTACAGCGAATTGTTTGGAAGCCAAGCCGCGAGTACCCTGTTCAAGTGTATAGGTTACGTACAGTTAACATACGGCACTACTAGTGCGCCGTTCTTAACAATGTTTTGCAGCGCCACGTAATGTTAGTGGCGAGAGCCCAGTACTAATCAGTAAGCGATAACGATGCAGTCGGTCCACATCGAGTCTCCGTTCCTCTGCCCGAACAAAGCGGCAGTCAATTGTTAATTGTTCCTTATTACTCCCTCTTTGCCCGTTTAAGCGGCATTATTGTGCTTGAAAGAAAATAAATGTTGTTAAGTTTCTCAACTTGACTTTTAGGAATTAATATACAGTCCAGAACTAACAATTGCTATCAACAATGGTTAAACCTATTTTGCAGAAATATTTCTTAGTACAAATTATTTATGATAATCTTGTGTGTCTTAAAATTAATTATTTAAACATTTCTTTGTTTAATTTAAATTCAATAATTTATATGCATTGCATTATGAAAGAACAGCTATGTATAACTTTCTCTTTGGAAGTACAATGAGTTGTGACAATTATTTGAAGTATACTCTTACCAAAAATATTTGAAATTATTTTACCGAAGTGAACACTCTTGTAGCATTTAAGCCATACTCACCGAAAATTCAGCGTCAAGACCTTTTGTCAATAAATTCAATTGATTTTACGAAATTATTAAAAGAACTTTACAACTGAGTTGCATAACGTGTTAACTTAATAAGTATTTAACTTCACATTACAGTAAATGAAACATTAGTCATAATTTTCTATTACAACGTCTATTCTTTATTATTTTTCTACATTCTTTCTTTTTTATTTCTTGTAATTAAATAAATGGGTCAACCAGCGGCCGAGCGGTAAAGTCGCTGAACACTGATAGTTCGGTCAGAGGTTCGTATCCCGCGAACGGGCTGGCTGCATGGGCGTTTTCGTGGTTTACCTCATGTGTAAAATGTATAGTGTAAAATGTATACGAGCCAGTTTACCTTAGAAAGTCCTCTACGAAGGCATCCCACCCTTTAGGCGGTAGCCCTCGATGCTTTGCCATAATCACATACACACACACACATACACGCTAATTAAACAAATGATGCTCAAATATACCTGAACATGGCGGAAATGGGAAAAATGTATACATTTTCAATAATTTATACTTGAAAACAATAAAATTATTAAAAAAAATTATCTAAAAGCTATTTCGGTACTATTCGGTTTCGAGGGCCGTAAAAAATCGCCAAACAATTGTTGACGCCAATGCTGCCAAAAGTAATTGCGGCAAGAAAGGAAGTATAATAGTAAATAATTATCTAACATTGATCTTTTAATTTAGATGAAAGGTTAATTTCATATAATACTTTTTTATTATTTTAATTTATATGAAAAAGGCTAAACATGACTGAATGGAAGCAAAAGAGTAAATAACTATTTCAGATCATTATTATATTTTATAAAAATTTCTAAACATAACTGAATGGATGCCTGCATCGCTATTTTGCAACCGACTTATCGCTAAAGCATAATTTCATCTCGTTGGTTGTTCAAACGTAATTTTCTATAATGAATGATGCCTTTTCTTTGAAAATATTCTCGGTAAAGTGCAGAATCGCTCACTTTTTTATTCGCCGCTTTTTACAAGGCTAAAAACAATTGTTTTTTTGTCAATTTTCTTTTACTTTTTAAGTGAAAATAGCTCGATGTGTACATAGATAAAGTCAAGGGTGTGCGCAGTGCCATTTTTGTGCAATTCTAGGGATTTTTTTTTTTTAAGTGAAAATAGGTCGATGTGCACATGGATACCGAGTATGCGCAGTTCTTAAAAACGCGTCAAGCAGTGGATAATTCTGCACTTTACCCAAAATTCTATTGCCGACCTTTCGTCATGGGCAATTCCCAAATTGTTAAACCCATAGGATATAGAAATAAATAAATAAATCAAAAAAGGATTTAAAAATTAAACTAGTACTTCAATGGCGTCTTAAGAAATATAGAACTATATAAAGTTACGTAATCTGAAATCAGCGCTAGATTTGGCGCTTTTGCGCATACATTTTCGCTGCAATTGTTTTACGGCCCTCAAAACAGAATAGTACCGCTATGGTAATTAGTTTGATTCATACAAAATGTATGAAATAAAATAATTATATGACTTCTTGAACATATACTCAAAAATTGCGAATGCTCTTAATATCTTTATCTTTCATGGCTGCTTTAGAATTAACATAAATACAAGGATATTAAGAGCAACCTTAATTTTTTTAATGTTGTGCTCAGTTATAATTATTTTATTTCATACTTTTTAGTGCGAATCAAACTAACAGAAATAGCTTTTAGATTGAAACTTTGTTTTCATACTTTATTTTAAGTTTCCTTTGACCTGAAATTTACTAAGCATTGTTTTCTGTATTTATGAAGCATCAGATTTTTACTAAGCAATTGTAATTTCACTCAATTTTAATTAAATTTTGCGTAATCGATTATTTTTTGAATTTATTAATGTTTATTTATATTCAACATCTGATTCCTCAAGAAGTTTTCAACGCGGTCATTGCCCTTTATTAGCTAGTAGTGCGTGCCATCTGTTAATCAGACGCGACGCGAATCCTTTTGTGTTCTATCGCACGCAAGCGAATTCGACAAAACGTAGCTTTATGACAGAGATTTTTAACTTAAAAATAGCTTTTAAGAAGATACCACGGTGAAACTTGAAGGTATATGTGCACGAAAATACGGAGTTTTGTCCTAACAATTTTATTTTAGTCATCAATGCAAACACTGTGTCTCTCATATCTCATAGAAAAAATAGGCCTGCAGTGAAGAAATCTTGTTTTGATTTATCATGACCGTTTCGATTTAACATGCACAATAATTAAAATTTGCATGAGGTAAATTTTAGCTTGTTTTGCATAATTTTAAAAATATTAGGTGACGAAATAGGAAGCTCTAATGGTTAATTTTTTTGTATTTCGTTTGCAATCGCCGCAAAAACGCACACTTTGTACTTCAGATATGCGAGGTCTTCCAGAGCTGTTAGTTTTGCACATGTTTTAAATATCTTGACACAACTGAATTCAAGCATGGAAATGCAATTTGGAAACTGGCTTAAATATGTGCTTAGAATAAATAGAATAAATAGTTTAGGAATTTTAAAATAAATATAGTTTTGAGCGTAATATGTTCCACCTGTTTGTTTTGAGCCAGTAAACGCCTTCACATTTGCCGATGTGTAACATGTATCTACCGAGTCAGGGGTCATACGGCGATCACCTACGGTACTGCACGGAATCATAGGGAAACACTTCATATCTTCACGCACTTCCTTCTGCAAGATTCATCATTAGTGTTGTCATGTCTCTGTGTTTTGTAAGGTATTTTGTCCCTTCTTTCCACATGATTTCGTGGTGTAACTGGAAACACATTCGATTCGTATTCGGGAGTTCCGGAGCTCAAATCCCGGCGAGAGTAATGGGCATTTTTCACGTTCCTTCATCGGTATACTATAATGACTTAATAGTGTTTATTATAATATATTCAATATTTGGGTTTCTTTTATAAAAATCTCGAATTTCGTTTACATATATATACCTGAAATGGAATTACTTCGATTGGAAGGAGCTACATCTATGGGAAATGATTTCTCTACTTTTTAGGTTCTGTAAAACTAGGCTTGCTCATTTATTCGTATATGTTTATTTATTCGTTTATATCAAAACAAGTGATGATGCTGTGTAATTCTGTCTTTTTAAGAAATCAATATATTATCCAGGTGAGCTGTCAATGATCAGCAAATATTTAGCTTGGACACATTAATAAAACAACCGCTTACATGAGATTTATAAGCTTTCTATAGTTAGTTTACTCGACAAGGATATATTATTTATCAAAATAAGAATCTAAAACTCCTAAAAATATGTTAAATAATAAATGGTGTTTTGTCACTTAACTGATGATAAAAAAAACTTTGCTGCTTAATTTTTATCAAAAATTATGCTTTATTCTATTAACTGTATAATTTTATTGCCCAGGGTTGCGATAAAAGAAAAAAATAGAATTTCGCAGCTTTCATTGTAGTAAATCAGTATCGGACTTTCGGGAAAACAAATCTGTTTAATAATTCTATGTTATTGACTTTCCCAGTTGTCTGAGAGCCTTCTCGAAAATTGTTTATCCTGTAGTTTAATCTAATCCAAAAATAAATGTTCAGTATTATTCAAATATTGTAATTCAATACTGCCTGCATACACGTCCATGCTATTTAAATATTCCAACTGAGTCTAAAAAGCTATTTAATCAATACCTAAAACGTCACAATGCCAATTTTGAAATGAAAGGTAAAAAAGTACTTGCAAAGATTTCAAAATTTTAATAAGAGTGCAATTAATTTATGTCTTATTCCCATTTTTGATTGTATTTCTGATGATTTCAGATGTATCATTAAAATTTCCTGTTTTTTCAGAAGAGTATGACAATTATGTTCAGCACACTAGTCATTTCTTTTCTTTCCTTTGTATCGTTCTGCGTCCAATTATTTCTTTCCGCTTATCAACGGGAACAACTGTTGTTTTTAACTTCATTGCTAAAGATCTTAACACTTCGTCAAACTTCAAAATGTCCTGTACTTTGAATATTTGATATTCAAAATACTTAAGACAGTTAACATTAAAATTAAAGATTTGTCGAAAAACATATTATTATTTTTATACTACTTCAACAACCCATTATTAAAGCTAAACGATCATACTTTCGGTTTTACTGTAGCAATAGCTTATGACTTTTAAATAATGCTTTACTATTAAAGTAGAAAGATAACGTTCATTGACAAAAATCTTATTCAGTAGAAATTCTTAGTCTCTCCTGATTTGCTGGATCCTATTTAATTAAACGCAATTTATAAATATTAATCTTGGTACACCTGTTTTGGCATTCAAGAATCCAAATCTAAATCAGCTTCAGATGACCAGCCCAGTTTGATTTAAAGATGGTAACATGTTCGTTTTGCTTTGGCTTTTATTTATAATTAATACTGGTTAATGATCAGCTTTAATGAAAGGAGACAAATACATTTGCAGGTGGTATTTTAAAACATAAATCGGAAATGTGTTTAAATACTTATCCGCGTAATATATCTGCTCCGAGAGTAAATCTTGACTAAGTTAATTGACAAAGACAGTATTCGATTCGAGCCCTTAGACGCAAAATCGCTGAATTTTATACACTGTGCCCTCTCATGATTTTATTTCAAAATAAAGCTAGCAAACTCGAACTAGCAAAATATCTCAAAACAGTGTCGGACTTTCGGGAAAAAATAATATAGACTCGAATATAAACTCGAATTTTCCAGTCGAGAAGTTGGCGAGTAATCTCCAAATACCACCAGCTTGGGACAAAAATTGCTGCCAAGGCCGCTCAGGAACGAAATTGCCTATATTTAGTGTTCTAATTGAGAATTTTTTACATTACCTAAAATAAATGCACTCAGAATTAAATGATCTATAATTCTATGCAACATATAAGCTTCTTAATGTTTTAAATCATGACGATCCAAATGCATGCAATTCCAGTATATTGCAACCTACAAGTATATTGAGATATCGTTGTTTGCATAAAAAGACCAGATAAACATGAAGATTTAAACAATCTATTAAGAAACTAGACACAATAAATAACACACAGAGCTGAACGATGACTCGAAATAAAGCAGATATTTAGCATTTTCTCCCTAAAATAGTAATAAAATTAATCGTTAAGATTATCAGATCATTCTCAGGGTAAACCCTAATTCGCAGCTCAGCTAAGTGCTAAATCTCACAACCTATTCATAAATGTCTCACAACTGAACATGCCAGCTCTCGGACGCGTATTGATACTCTGCAGCAGGGTTCTACTCGTAGAAACGTGATAGTTCGTAGGGCTTCGAAAATGTGTTTTCGCGAATTTTCCAGTCGAGAAGTTGGCGAGTAATCTCCAAATACCACCAGCTTGGGACAAAAATTGCTGCCAAGGCCGCTCAGGAACGAAATTGCCTATATTTAGTGTTCTAATTGAGAATTTTTTACATTACCTAAAATAAATGCACTCAGAATTAAATGATCTATAATTCTATGCAACATATAAGCACTTAAATACACGGCATACGGCCACAAATCTCATTAAACACACAATAAATCAAAAATTTACATTACAAAAACAATAAATAAATAAAATAAGGATGAAAAACAGTTCAAAGTATTGCAACAATACAGAAAATAAAAAATACAATGAAAAAAATTAAAAATATTTAAGAATAGTTGCAACCATATACAGACCAGTTCTGAGCTCTCTAGAGCACTAAATATTTATCAGAATGCTAGAAACGCGTTAATGAAACGTTGAGAAAAAAATTTACGGGAAAATAAAAATTCTTTCTGAATTTTATCAATAAAGGGCCGCTTGCATGCGTTCAATATAGCGAACATGCTAATTTTTTTTCAATTATGTGATCTATCACTCACCGTAGAAAGAGCTGATAGTATACTTAAGTAAATTCAAAACCACTTATTTGTTATTAAGGTTTATTTTAACACTTACAGAAAAGCAGCTTCCATCGTCATTTTTCGATTATTACTATGATTTCCTTTTTCAGAGAAAAAGGCCTTGCTGAATTTTTTTCTTTGTAAGACTTTATATAGATGCAATCAATGCTAAATGATAATAAAAAATATATAGAAACCTGAAGGAGTAAGCTTGTTGCTTTTTAGACTGGAAGAGGGCAAAAGTATGTTAACATAGACTTTGTGAAAAATGTATTTATGGAAATGGAAAAAACATGACTCAAACTCCCTCGCCAGCACTAGTGTTTAACTCAACGCACAACCACTCATCGTACTACAGACACTTGCATTATTCTCATGATTTTCCAAAGCAATTGCAAACTTTCAACAGGTTTTGCAACAGGTCCTGCCTTCTGACTGGTCGCATGCCAGATTTTTTCATTAATACTCCTTACTTGCTGTAAAGGTGATACTGAAGTCTATAGATGTACGAGACGTATTATCATTCAATGGCACTGCTAACATGTAAGACTGTGGAATTTGGGCTGTAAAAAATTCATAATCCTACCTTAAAATTCCGTTACACTAGCTTAACGTTCATCGTGAGAAGGATTTTCTGCATAATTTTTTCTAAGACTTTTCCTTCGAAATTTTCGATTCTACAAGCTCAATGACATGCGCCATCACAGGACAGCGTTATGCGTCGTTGAAATTTCGCAATTTTAGAAACTGCAGATGCAACATAATCATGGAATAATAGTCTTAATAAAAATGTACAGTTGTAAATAGTTTCTAAATGCATTTTTCAGAAGAAAATGCTATCACTTTCCACTTTTCTAACGTTTAGCCGGTTTGGTTCCGAGACCTGAATCTGTATGACTTTGTGGCTCTGAGACCCCGCCAAGATATATATTTTCTAGATATTAAAAAAAAATCTTATCTTGCCATGTGCTCAAATTCAAATTCATGCACTACATTCAAATGTTCAACGCATTATAATAAGGTTTCAAATGGTGGCTGATAATAATGTCTACCATACTGAAAGTATTTTATTCTCATTACGCAAATCAATACAGTAGTTTAATATAAATTTTTGAATAAAGTAGCAGTGTGCCCGCTGGTGATGAATTTGAAGGTTCTCCCCCTCCCACTGAGTAGCCCAATTTCTATGATGAATTAAAATCTAATTCTGTTTCAACTGGTTTAATGTCTTTTATTTCACTTGATGCACAATGTAGTCTGAAACGAATTTATCAGAAATATTTCAAAGAAATAATTTAGTCTAGAGAATCTAATAGCTAGCTTTCAAACTAGAACAAAAACAAAAATAAAAAACGAATCATATTTTTTTATACCATTGTCTCTTTATCGTTTCGCTAAACTGGATTTGCTTGCGTTGCCACTCAGTGTAATGAAAACTGTCTGTTCAGATTGGAACACCCGTTAATATCATTCCCATAGTTTCCTTAAAATAAGCAATATGTGTGTGTATGAACTTTAGATAACTTGTGCGATAGCTAATTGATTATAAAATAAATAATAACTTTAACACGTTCACGCCGGGGCCAATTTTTATGTTCTTCGCCGTGAGACGGCGCTCGAATTTTTGCCGCGTTTCATCTGGCCGCGCGCGATTGTTACCTGTTCAAACATGTATACGAGTTGTACGCTTGCTAATAGTTATTAATCATAATTGTTATTAAAAGTTTTTATAATAAATAAACGTTAATTTTTCATTATTTTAATTTTCAGCGTCTAATAACACAATCGAATGCGTACCATCGGTGGCACGCACAGCCCGATAAGACAGACTAGTGCGGTTCGCCGGTGGTACGCGCAGCCCGATGAGACAGACTAGTGCGAGCCACCGTTGGCCCGCACCGGCTTGAACGTGTTAATTTTAGAATATTGCAATTTCTGTAGGCGATGTGTCTGTTATTTTTAACGATAATACCATGAAACAGAATTTTTTATCTTACTTTTATATCAACATCCTTAAAGACATATAGTACATAAAACGTTTTGCAACGTGTTTAAATTCATTACATCGGCTGCCTTTAGCACCGGAAACTAATGTCTAACTCTTTTCTTATATATATATATATATATATATATATATATATATGCAGCGACGTGTTAATATAATGGAGTTACATTAACACGTCATATTAATGGCGTTATATTAATGGAGCGACGTGTAACGCATCAGACCATTTCGTGGTTCACTTTTGTTACTGTTAGGGTATATTTCATGCAATGAATGTTAGTCTTCTATATCGGCTTAAATAATGGGCGATGTCCAATGCTGCAGAAACGGAACGTCAGAGCTTTGTTTCAGGGAACTACATACTTAGCTTCATTTTGTTTTGAATGCTCGAGACATGGATGTGTTTATAATTTTAGAAATAAATCTAATTGAAAAAAATGAAATTTTGCTTCTTTACTGGCTATTATTTGAAAAATGGCTATTATTCGATTCGTAAATAAAAACAATACATTTAATGTGTTGATTGTCATAAAACGAAATTTTTTATTTTTGATATTGCTTGCGAAGTTTTCACTAAAAACAGAAATTTATTAACTGCGTTAGTAGTGTAAAGTTCTAAGAATCATTTTTGTTTCTATTCTTTTTACTTCCTTTTACGAAGTAAAAAGGAAGTATTGTAATTGCGAAAAGCTTCAGGCAGCATATTTCAACGAAAATATCCACTTTGACCGCTTTCGAATGCAATTTAACGATGTTTTTGCGTGATATCTGTACGTAAGGGCAGAATAAAAACTTTTTTCCTCAAAAAAAAAAAAAAAAAAAAACTACTTTAAAATGAATTCTGAAGAGAATTTTTCGTGGCGTATGTACGAACGTATGTACGTACGTACGTACGTTCGTGCGTACGTACGTATCTCGCATAACTCAAAAACGAGTAGCCTCAGAACGTTGAAATTTTGTATATAAGACAACTATAACATGTAGATGTGCACCTCGTATTTTGGTTTCAATTTGCCGCGCCAAACGTATATAAATATATTTATAAATATATCCACTCTGTTACCCGGCTCAGTGATCTCAGTTTCTTTACTCTTATATCAGCTATTCCTACTTTCTTTATTATGATTTAAAGAGTATTAATCCTAATTTGATGATGATTTTGAATGATATTGTTGAGGAATCTTTTAGAAAACTTTTGATTGTACTATTATTCTTAAAGTTTCTTCCTTCAGTCATGATTTCCAGGTTCTCAACATACTATTAAAAATAGAGAGAATTCCAAGAAATCAAATTGGAAATGCCTTCCAGAAAAATTTGAGTCTGAGAATGATCACATTTCTCTGGCTAGAAATATTGATCTGATGAATATATTGTCAAGAAAGTTGGAGATGAATGCTGAAATGTAAACGAAGAAAGTTTAAAACAGAATCTCAACCATTGAACGAATGCTGCTCTCAAAACAGACTGAAAACTGAAAACCGAAGAGGTCAGAGAATTTTCAGAGGTACGAGAAAAATATTTCTTTCTTGAGAAGGCAGGTTTGGAACAAAAAAGCAAAAATATTTCAATTACAATATTGAAATTATTGATTGCGAAGGAATAGTAATAAGTGATAAACAAGTACAAAGGGCATTTCGATTATTTGCAGTACTTTTCTATAAAAAAAAAAAAAAACCCTTAAGCAATCAGATCAAGAAAAAACAGAAATTATAGTAATAGAAATGAACAGAAGCTCATGCACTTCTCCGAATTCTTGAAAAACATTTACCAAAACGTCTGATGCAATGGAGCTTGCAGACGTTACTGAGCTTCGGGAAAGCAAAAAATAATCTAGACTTGTCCCAGATTTCTTAAGCATTCGGGTAAAAATGCTGGTAACGTTATGGTAAACTGAAATACAATTGTTCTTGCAACTTAGGAAAAAATGGTAATTATTCCGATTTTAAAGAATAATAATAATGTGCAAGTTATGTGGATATATATATATATATATATCACCTAATGCAAAGGTGAGGAACACGCAGCCTGTTAAACAATTTTATACGGCCCGCCAAGCATTTCAAAAATTGAATTTATTTTATCGACTTTCTCCCATCAATATATTGTTATAAAAATAATTATAATAAAATGGTAGTACATACTAAACCGAAACAATTTTCTTATGACGAGTTACTCACTTGTTGGCGACTTGTTCAAACATGCAATACGAACGCGCTGCGTCTGTGATTGTTTGTGTTTGCTTCTGTCACACAATCAGTCACACTGGTAAGCTGTTAACTAGCAAATTTAGCAATTCTTGTGTTTCTTGAAAGGCGTGAGTGCAATATTATTTCAAAAAGGTGCAGGCTACATAACCGCACTCGTGCTGCCAAGCCATTTTCAGGTAATGACACCTATTGATGGAGAACGAAAGCGCTAATAACTACTACTACTTTCGCTTCTAGTCGGGAATTCCCCGTCGCATGTAAACAGAATAGTTACGTTCTTAAAAAGTAGAAGTCGCGCGTTAGAAGAAATAAAGATGTTGTAATGCGAAAGTAGATTCTTGCTTTTTGAACATCGCAAACAACAAAAACATTGATGTAGTAACAAAGGTAATAGACTAGAAGAGAAACACGCTAATGTGACAATCAAAATCGTAAAAACAACCTTGATGATAGCGTAGGTATAATGAAACACTGAATGGATTTCGAGGGCAGCTAAAGGTCCCTCCTCATCAGGAGAAAGAAATACTTAGAAAGAAGAAGAAAAGGAGTCACAGAAACACGTGGTCCTTATCAGCACTGCACGTGGTTATAACTAGATTTTTAATCAGAGTTGCACTGGCCGCTTACTTTTACTGAGCCAGGCTATCTGATCGAGCATGAAAAATTAGCGAAGTTAAAATAGGGAGCGAGGGGCAAATGCACCTTACGCTCAAAATCTGAACTTCAAATAATAATGATTATTATTTGAAGTTCAGATTTTGATAATAATGATTATTATTTGAAGTTCAGATTTTGATAATAATGATTATTATTTGAAGTTCAGATTTTGATAATAATGATTATTATTTGAAGTTCAGATTTTGATAATATTGATTATTATTTGAAGTTCAGATTTTGATAATAATGATTATTATTTGAAGTTCAGATTTTGATAATAATGATTATTATTTGAAATTCAGATTTTAATAATAATGATTATTATTTGAAGTTCAGATTTTGATAATAATGATTATTATTTGAAGCTCAGATTTTGATAATAATGATTATTATTTGAAGTTCAGATTTTGATAATAATGATTATTATTTGAAGTTCAGATTTTGATAATATTGATTATTATTTGAAGTTCAGATTTTGATAATAATGATTATTATTTGAAGTTCAGATTTTGATAATAATGATTATTATTTGAAATTCAGATTTTAATAATAATGATTATTATTTGAAGTTCAGATTTTGATAATAATGATTATTATTTGAAGCTCAGATTTTGATAATAATGATTATTATTTGAAGTTCAGATTTTGAGCGTAAGGTGCATTTGCCCCTCGCTCCCTATTTTAACTTCGCTAATTTTTCATGCTCGATCAGATAGCCTGGCTCAGTAAAAGTAAGCGGCCAGTGCAACTCTGATTAAAAATCTAGTTATAACCACGTGCAGTGCTGATAAGGACCACTTGTTTCTGTGACTCCTTCTCCTTTTTTTCTTCTTTCTAAGTATTTCTTTCTCCTGATTAGGAGGGACCTTTAGCTGCCCTCGAAATCGATTGAGTGTTTCATTATACCTACGCTAAATACAAGGTTGTTTTTACGATTTTGAACAAAGGTAATATTAGAGTTTTTTTAATTCAAAATTAAGTTTTCCTACAATTTTTTTTTTTTTATTTTCACAATTTTAATCCATAATAGCATGTCGGAAAAGAAAAAAAAAAAAAAAAAAAAAAAAAAAAAAAAAACCGGAAGGTTGCGGATGAGCGCAGGCATTTGCAAGAAAAGTGGAAATTTGATTATTTTTTCACTTTCGTCAAAGATAAAGCTGTATGCATAATATGCTCAGAGCTTGTCTCGAAATTAAAAGAATATAACATAAAAAGGCATTACGATACGAAAGATGAACAACAATATACACTGCTCGACATTGAAAATGCAATACCAAGAAGGAGTGATCCGAAAGTGATGAAATTTGAAAAAAAGACAGAGACACCTAGCAGCAATAAGTGATCTTTATTTCAAAATGATCACTTCAGAATAAAGAGCGAGAACGGCTTCAGCTCAGTAGGATGTAGGACCACCGTGGACAGCGATGCACGAAGAAACAAGTCTAGGCATAGAGTCAATAAGAGTGCGGATGGTGTCCTGAGGGATAACTCTCCATTCCCTTTCAACCATTTGCCACAGTTCGTCTTCTGAACGAGGCAGGGGCAGAGTCTGCAAACGGCGTCCAATCACATCCCACACATGTTCGATTGGTGACAGGTCAAAAGAGTACGGTGGCCAGAGAAGCATCTGTATACCTTGCAGAGCATGTTGGCAGATGCGCGCACTGTGTGGTCGGGCGTTATCCTGCTGAAAAATTACATTAGGCAGCCCCTGAAGGTAAGGGATTGCCACCGGCCGCAGTACATTATCCAAGTATCGTTGGGCCGTCATAGTGCCCTGAATACGAACTAGAGGTGACCTGGAATCCTAGGCAACAGCGCCCCAAACCATTATGACACGTTGTCGCGCGGTGGAGCGTTCCACAGTTACTGCCGGATTAGATCTGTCTCCACGTCGACGCCACACACGTATGCGGCGACTGTCACTGGATAAACAGAAGCGTGACTCATATGAGAACACGACGTTTCCCCATTCTGTCGTCCACACCGCTGAAATCTGGCACCATTCTAAACATTGGCGTCTATGCTGTGAGGTCAATGGCAGTCTTCTTAACGGACGCCGTTAGTGCAGGCCACGTTCAACCAATCGACGGGAAATGGTTCTCGTCGACACGAGAACACCCAGGGTATCTTGCACATGCTGTAGAATCGCGGTACAAGTGACTTGCGGGACCGCCACAGCTTGTCGGCGGATGCGTCGACCCACGCCTGCTGACGTCACTCTGGCTGCACATGCACCCCTCCTTCTTACCACATTTCCTTGTTCCAACCATGTTCGCCATAGCCGATGCACTGTGCTCGCGTCCATTTCGGTATCAGCTGCGATTTGACGTAAGGATCAACCCGCCCTTCTCAGTCCGAAGAGACAGTGCCCACGTCCTCCGTTGCTTATCACTTATCACCATACCCGTCGTAAAATCGTCTATCTTCTGGAAGTGGAGATAATGCGCCGGCATGGCATTATCTCCTATTACACGTATCCTCCGGGCTAAAACCAACTTTCTTCGATAATTCGTCTGCCAGAAATAACGACACGAATATTGACCATTCCGCACGTTCCTTCTCTTATATCTTACTTCACGTGCGTCGGAGAGCTGCGCATTTCACATCATTCGCATAACTCAGTGGCGTGCGTCTACTCTAAAATTTGCATAAATTTCTGACTACTTCTTCTTGGTGTTGCATTTTCAATGTCGAGCAGTGTAAAAACTTAACAGGACAACTCCGGATAGATAAGTTTAATCAAATGGAGAAAAACTTGGGAAAACAACAGGTTGTTTTTAAAAATCAAACTATTTTATCAAATACGGCAGTAAAGGCTAGTTTTGTTGTCAGTCAAATGCTGGCAAAAAAATGAAACCCTTTGCGGATGGAGAGATGATAAAAGAATGTCTGACTGCTGTTGCAGAAATAGCATTTCCTGATAAAATAAATATTATTTCAAACATTAGTTTATCAAGATTCAACATTGCAAGGAGAATTGAAGACTTGTCCGATAACATAGCAACAATACTTCCTGAACGCATTGCAAAATTCGAATACTGTTCTTTGACATTTGATGAGAGTTGCGATATTAGCGATACAGCACAACTGGCTATATTTTTACGTGGTATTGACACCAAATTTAATATTACCGAAGAATTGTGTTCACTGATTCCAATGCAAGGGACTACAACCGGCAAAACCTGTACGATGAACTAAAGTCTGTGTTGGGAAAATTTTCAATTTCATTAGAAAAGATTATTGGTATATCGGCAGATGGAGCACGAGCACTGTCAAGCATGGAGGTAGGAGTATCGGGAAGGCTATTTCAAGACATTAAGAAGGTCACAGGAAGGGAAATATTTCTTAACCACCGCATAATTTACCAGAAAAATTTGTGTGCGAAAAGATTAAGTTTGCCAAATGTCACAGTACCAATAATTAAACTAATCAATTTTATAAAGTCACACGGGTTAAATCACAGAGAATTTAAAGAATTCCTGAAATATTTATAAACTGAATATGGCGACGTGGTGTTTAATACCGAAATACGTTGGCTTAGTAGAAGTGAAATGCTAAAATGAGTATACAACTTAAAAAGCGAAATACAATTGTTCTTGGATATGAAGGAACTATAAAACCCGGCGGTCATACGAAATAACCGCTGTTCTAGATATTATAAATTGTAATTAAAATGATTTGTTCAAATGTGTCTGCTAATTCAAGCTGGATTTCCGAGGGCAGGCGGCGAGGACGCCCCTTTGCTTACTGCTTCACGCGGTTTTCCCCTTCTATTTGCTTAATTGCTTAAAGTAAAGTGCAATAAAAGAAACCACTGGCGGTACATTTCTTAAAAACAACCGCTAGCTCTATAAATAAAAGTGATTTAAATAATAAAATGTTAATTCACATGTCAAAGATCTCTTTGCACACAACATTTCTTGTGTAGCTCTTTCCATCATTTTTAAACTCGCCTTGCAGATGACCATCAATTATTTTTAATTTTGCGTCCGTTCTTTCAAGAACTCTTGAACAGGCGACGTAAAATTGACCGTGCCCAAATACAGGCTCAGGTAAAAGAATGCCAACACGCTTAAGCGTTTGAGCCTGAGACATATTGATGGTCATAGCAAAGGCAAGTTTTACAGAAAATTGTCTACGTCTAAATTGACACGGCAACCCTGTGCAGTGACAACTTCACCCCATTGGCTAGTACAGTTACGCGAGCAACCAATAAACTATCGGCGACAAACAGACACTTAAGCCGCATATATATATGAGGTGAAGTAACATTATCTCCTCCGAAACGGCTGGCTCCCGGGCTTAGCGAAGCACACCGTTGGATTGCGCAGGTCCGTGGCACGCCATTTTGAGCATTCACGTCTTCGTGGGACTTTAATTAGCCGAGATATTAATTAAAAATTAATTTTCCCCCTACGTTTTCCCTACATTTTCCACTTTCTTTTCTTGTTTTTTTCTATTAGAGGGATTTGGCTACGTGCCAAATTATTTGTTCTCGAATATCTACGGAACGGCGCGAGTTGACATTCGAGATGCGTATCGTCGGATTCCAAAATTTTCTCCGAATACATCGATACCTTTCTCATCTTCGTACGACTTTAATCGGCCGAGATATTAATTAAAAACTGCGGAAACGTTAATTTCTGCGCTCATTTTTCCGAGTGGCAACAATAAACTATCGGCGACAAAAAGCCGCTTATATATATAACGATATCCCTTTCCTCCTTTTGATAATAAAGAATGGATGCGCGATTTTGCGTTTCTTATCGACATAACTCAGCATCTCAATGATCTAATGTGGAACTTCGAGGCAAAGGACAGTTTATTCACAATTTGCATGATAAAATGCAGGGCTTTGAGGACAAATTAAATTTGTGGAAATAGTATCTTTTGCAGAATAATGTGTCTCACTTTCCACATTTAAAAAAAGAAAGCGTTACTACTTCTCAAAAATACTCACAATATATAGACATTTTAATCAACGAATTTCAATTACGATTCCAAATGTTCAAAGCTGAGAAGACAGCGGTTTCCATGAAAATGTTTTACTCGACATTTAATATCTATGTGGATACAGTTCCCGAAGACTTTCAAATGGAAGTACAGAATAATACCGATTTAAAAAATGTATTTTGCTCAGTAAACATCAAACATTTTTCTAAATCTTATGTGAGCCTTGAGAAATTTCCTCTTTTGACGAAAAATGCAAAGCAAATGATGTCTCTGTTCGGAAGTCCGTATATTTGCGAACAATTATTTTCAACCATGAAATTAATCAAAAAGGACCACCGATCAAGACTGAGTGATGCACGATTAGAAAGCTGTGTACGAAAGCTACCTCAGCAAATCCGGCTGATATTGATCAGTTTGTATCGAAAAAAACAGTGCCAAATTTCTCATTAAAAATTTCAAGTAAATTTGTTTTTCTGTTCTTTTTGTTTGTTTTTATTTTGCATTAAAATTTGTATATGAAATCTGTACTTTTTTTTTAAATTTTATATTTTTCTATTCTAATGTTTATCATAATTAAAGTTTTGTAAATTATTAATAAGTGTTACTTTATGTGCGACCCACCGAAAAATTTTAAAATTTAAATTGGCCCGTTGATTAAAAAGATTGCTCGCCCCTGACCTAATGCATTAACAGCATCTTGTTTCACATAATGGAAAAAAAAAATATTGTTCCACTTCGTGTTTGATATTTGGTAAACAACAGTCTATTTTCATCTGCTCAAGTGAGGTACTCGTACTCAGCTTGTAATATGCACTCAAATGTGCAACCTTTATTTAAGACACAAAAGATATCCTAGTGTTGTGGAGATGGGCCAAAGGTTGTGGCAAACGTTTAGTATGCCATCTTCGAGATTAAGTTTATTGAGGGTGTCCAGTAAGCAAATGAATTCCAACTAGAAATAAGTGCTTAGTGCGCTGTGTAAAGGCAATAACACGACTGTAAATAAATATCAGACTGTAAATAAATAACCCCCATGTGACTTTAACATTCAATAACATTCAAACAGTTTTACTTACCTATATAGCACCATTTTACTTATGAACACACAATAAGCATGCTTTGCTAAGTTTATTTATTAGTAGCTACTATATAATTTCTTAATTCTTGATTATATATATATATATATGTTTACCATCATTACACTAAAATTGCCGTCCATAAGAGAAGAAAAATAAAACACATCTTGATCGTTCTTTATCGTGTCTCTTTGTAAAGCTGAGCACGTTAACACTAAATCTATAACATTAGTTCATCCTCAATAATTAATTATGATGACGCAAAAATACGTTGCCAAATTATGTCGAAGCATATGTTCTTTAAAGCGCTTGTACTATTTTCTGCAAGCATGAAAAATTTGCTCGGCATTACACCTGAACATTTCACCCACTGCACATGGTGAACGATAGACAATGCTATTTGACATATCGTTAGGAAGACATTATATTTCCACGAAAACGAAGTTATTACTTTGAAATTGCATTCAATCACTATCAGGTTGCCATTACACCTTTATAGCATTGTGAATTCATGAATCAATTTTTTTCTTTCTTTCTTTTTTTTTTTTTTTTTTTTTTTTTTTTTTTTTTGTGTGTGTGTTGAAAGATATGAATTTTAAGATCCTTTACACTACACACTCATAACGTGAGAAAAAGTGGCGGCGAGGACGAGGGATGCAGCCTCTCCCTTGCAGCGCACGGATGATTGATGCATCGCAAAACCGGTTCGGTCAGACCTTACACTCTCGCGTTGAGCGATGAAGGTTATTTCGCAGTGTAAAAGCCTGCTTTTACACGTAGCAATATACATATATATATATATATATATATATATCTTCGCTATATATATTATTCTTCGCTTCATTTATAGATTTTACATCTGCTTGTGATAGATTATAAAGACAGTTTGCCACTGAAGAATTACTTGAACTAGGTGTCCAGAGCAATATGTTTCTGTAAATTGATTTCTTGTTCCAGTGCGTTTATGTTATTCATAAGGAAGATCTCCATTCCAGATTTAAACAGAGAAAATAAGGTTTAACGCAGGCAGCAGTGATTAGCCTACTTTTCTTCAACAGTTTTATAAATGACTTCATAATGCATTTCACCGCTGACAGACATTGTATTCTTGGTAAAGATTTTTTCATTTAAAGGTATAAAGGGAATATTAAAACATTTTTTTTAAATTTAAAATTAAATATTAAATTTAGCTATAAATTTAGCTTTAAAGAAATTATATGATTAGTCTCAGGAAAATGGTACGACGATTAATTAAGGTAAAATTAATCGCTTGTTTATTGTTTCACCAAATTTGGCAATACTTTCTTTGCTTTATGTAAACATATTTATTACCCAATTAAAGCATGCCTGAGAAAACTGAAAAAAATTAATTGTATAGCACAATAAATATTAATTAAACACAATAAATATCATGTAGATAAATACAAATCAGATATAAACATGTTTAGAGAAATTCATAACAATAAAAAAGAATAATTGCAATTATTTGCATAAATTTAGAGCATTAGAGTAAGCCAAGTTGTTAAAGTTTGATTGCTTATTCGAATAGCTAGCTTTGAACTTTTCGTATTTCTTATTAGCCCTTTCAGAAGATTTATTATTTTTAATACTCAAACTGAAATTTTGTCTTGATTAAGGATAATCTTAATAAAAGAAAGAAAAGCCAACCTCTGAACAAACTTAAATTTATTATCTTTTCGCAAAGAAAACATTAAGGGAAATCGTTAATTGCTCTCTCGAAAATCTTCACCGTGAAGTTTTTTATCTAGCCTTTCCAAATGACAGTCTTAAATTAAACGAAACCTCCTGGCATTTCTAAGACTATTTTGAAAAATATTCCACTTCAGCACTGGAGGACATTATTTATCTCTTTTTGATGCCATTTCAGAAGAAAATCTCGACACATTCAAGTTAAAGAAAACTTCCTATCCATTTCAGATGAAATTAAATGCCGAGTTGCATCACAAATAATGTCACTTTAAAACCAAGTAAAATATCTAATAATTATAATATTTCTTGACTTTTTAAATGTACCATTAGTATATACGCAATTTAACTGTTCAGAAGTAATTTTTTTAAGTTTCTCCATTAAATTGCATCTCATATAGACACTATGTTTATGTTACATGTTCATTTGCAAAACATACCCTGGTTAACATTAATTAAGAGAAAATCACAAAAACGACAGTTATTCAAAACGTTACACATAGAATTTAATGAAACTGACAGACAGTATACAATACATAGTAAAGTATAAAATAACATGAAAAGAAATTCCCAGATCATTCTGATGTTATAGAAATTAGCATATGTACAATATGAAAAAATCGGTTGCGTTAGTTTAGTACAGGAAAATTACCTTCACTATGGAATGTAACCTTCACTAGAAGCAATGTGACACATACAGCGATGTGTGTTGCTATCAATTATGCAGACTATCAGTTGCGTAGGAAGTGAAAATCATTATACTTGGAAACCAGTTGCAAGCGTGGCAATGGGCTGAAGAGGAGGACTGAGAACAGCTATGTATCTTCCTAAATATGCTCGACAGAACTGAGTCCATACTCTGATTTGTTTGCTGCTGAAGCTAATCATCTACTATGCGAGCCCTGTGCGGTATAGCGTTGTCGGCTTCCACGTGGAAAGACATGAAGGTCTATGCTTCCATCCAAAGAGATACCACCCCAAGCACAAACACTGCCTCCTACGCATCCAACTCTCTTATGGATGTTTGATGCATGATAACGGGTTCCAGGTTCTCTCTAAATCAAATAACGCCTACTCTCGTTTTAGAGGCTAAACCTGAACTCATTCGTAAAGAGAACAGCCCTCATTTAAGTTGTCTAGTGGACATGTGGAAGTTCAAAACTCAAACGTTCCCTTCTAACGTGACGTGAGCGGCACGCAAATGGCTGGTCCCGTCTTATACAGACCTTTCTGAATTCTTGTACGCACGGTTGACGTTGACATCAACCTTCCAGTGGCTTCATCAAGGGAGGATCTGTGTTGAGTTTAGGTTCTACTCTTTCTTATTCTTATGCATAATAACAAATATCGGTCATCGGCGCTCGCCTTAGCTGTTGGCCGTCTTTGGCAGAACTTTGTAGATGCCGAACTGAGGTTAGACATTGTTTCTAAAGTCTATAAACCACAGAAGAACTCTCATTTAGCCATTTCTGTATGACTTTGTCCTTCCTTTAGTCTCTCAATAGCTCTCCATCGCAGTTATTCGGGCAAATGATGTCTGGAGGTCATGATTACAAATTCGTAATCCCAGAATTTTTACCTCAGTATCACAGCAAAATATGCAGGCTTGCTCTAAAATATGCAATTTTATGCTCCTCGCAGATGACATATTTCGATCGAAAATCCACAAATTTTCCTAGGCAATTCTTATTTAATATTATATTTAAATTTTATAAGGATTGGCTTATTTTTGAACACGATATCGATAATTTTGTGATTTTTCTTTAATTTCTGTAAACCAGAGCACATATTTTAGGAATATGAAATTTGAGAAATCAGCTATACTATGACATCATGCACGAGCCAAAGCAATTCCTCATTATGTTTCCCACTTACAAGGGTGGCTGCGAAGAAAGGAACGAGCCAAAGACAGGTGACAGGTGACGGAGGGCGGGGACGCCTGAAGTTTAACAGAGGTTAACAGGCATATGTCCCGCGTCCTCCCCTGGAGTTTATTTAATAGTTATAAGTGTGGATACATGGCCATACAGGGGCAACTGTTTAACATCTGGCATTTGAAGTACATTTGAACTAACATACAGGCACGTTAAAAAAAAAAAAAAAAAAAAAAAAAAAAAAAAAAAACACTTAATAGGTTATAACAAAAGAAGAAAATTAAACGCCTAAAAATGATGTTCAATTTTCTTCTGCTCCCTATGCAGTCAGAGATTAGATGGTAGAGCATTAGAGTGCATATGTCAGTGCAAGTAATGCATGTAAGCCCTATTACTCTGATTGACAGAGGTCCTGGCCATATGCTGCAATGGTGGTTATTATTTTGCAGATTTTATTTATGGCCGCTCTGTTTTTGGCTAGGAACTTGTGAAATGCTGAGATATTGGCTGGTATCGGGAAGTGGAACTGTTCCGTGAGTGGGCACTGAAAGATATAATGGTCCGGTGACCCCTCACCCCCGCAAACACAGCGATCCGTGGTTGAGATGGTGCGGCGGTAGAAGTAATCCGGGAAGGGACCATGACCAGTAATGAAGTTGGTAAGGGGAGCAATTGCCATAAGGCGCTCCGTGGTAACTTTTGGCAAGAAGCTATGCGCTCTCCTTCCCGTGTCGCCCTGATCCCATTTTCTTTGCCACCACTGGATAGCGGCATTTCGCAGTTGACTTTTGAGGAAAGATGGTGGTGCTGATACTGATATCGGTCTGGCATTTTGGTTTGAAGCAGCCTCTTTAGCGAGTTCATCCGCTGTCTCATTACCCATGTTACCTGCATGGGCTTTAATCCATACTAGGTCAACATGTGCGTGCCGATTATCTTTTAGGATATGCAGCAGTCGTATGATCAGCGGGGAGGCGTGACTATGTTTGTCAAGAGCGAGCAGTGTCGACGTACTGTCTGTATAAAGCTGCACATGTGTGATGTTGTTGAGCGCCACGTATTCAATGGCAGCTGTTATGGCAACTACTTCTGCTTGAAAAATGCTATTATTTGGATTGAGGTACCCTTTTCAATGGTGTGCAGCATGGCCTTGCCTGTAGTATATAAAGGCACTACCTACACCCTCAGCAGTTTTCGAACCATCTGTGTAGAACGCGTGCATATTAGAGTTTCCTTCTGGTTGATTATCGTTCTTCATAATTTGGATAAAAAAAATTCATATTTTATGGAGCAGAAAACGTGAGAAAACACGTATGCCATCAACTAGATTTTAACAACGGATCTTCCGATTGTCAGCACGACGGGCTACAATTTTTACAAAGAAAGCACATACAGGGAGAGAAAACAACTAATTGTTTAAACTCATTAATGAGAGATACTGTTACTACAAGTTATAAAAGTTAACACTTCGTAAAAGATAATTTTTAATCTTAGTTTTGTGTTTCATCAGTAAAGTCATTCAATATATTCGATCAGCGTACGCAACTAAATATAAGCAAGATGTTCTGACAAGAACTAAAAATATTGTTGAAACATGAAGTAGTTTGAGCACATAACGGAAAAACAATGAGAGTTAAAAAATAACTCACTAATTTTTTTTTTTTTTTCGTTAAAGGCAAATCTTTTTATTTCATTAGAAATATCGAAATTGAAAGCCTACCTTTTCTTCCTAAGGTGACTGCTCTCTTCATAGGTTGAACTGCAAAATCAAAAAAGTAATCCAGAAATGAAAAGGATACATCTTAGTGAAACACTAACTATATTAACCCTTAAACACAGAGGTGGTGCCTGTATGACCGTGCCAATATTTTAGAACTGCGAAACTGCTTATAAATTATATAGTTATCATTTTTCTTTTCAGTACTTTCAAGTATAACTATTCCTAAATTTTTATAAAACTCAATTCATTAGTTTTTTTAAAAAATAATTTTTAAAATTGGGCCGTGCTCATATAGACCTCACCTCTACGTTTACATTACTTTTCTCTTGCATGAGGAGCAGATGACTTTATTACTACTTGAGTGTCAAGCTTGTACAAGAACTTAACTTTAGAGGTTTGACATATGTCGGTACTATGAAAAAATGTAAGAGAGAACTACCAGGTAATTTGTTTTCCAAATACAACAAATAGGAAAGGTTCTTCCTTTTATGCATTCACAGATGGAATGACTCTTGTTTTATATCAAAAATTAAAAAGTGTTATTTTCATTTCTTCAATGCATCATTCGAAATCAGAAGACCTTGAAACTGAAGAACCAGATTAATAACATTTTAAAATTTGACTAAAGGAAGTGTAGATGCATTGGATGAAAAATGTTCTAAACATTCTACAAGCCGAAGAACATGGGCGATGGTCAATGGCCGTATTCTTTAGGTTACTTCATGTAAGTGGTATTAATGCACATGTAATAACATCAATCGTTAAGAGATAGTGCCAAAAGGGAAAAACTGTTTTGCGGATGGAGTTATCATCAGAATTAGTGGAACCACATGTGGAACGAAGGTTTCAAAAGCCAAGTGTGAACTGAGAACTAAAACATGCATTCAGAGAGTGCTACGAGTTTCCAGCGGAATCTATTCTAGCTCAGATGTAACTAATAGCCTTAAAAATCATAAAATGTGCTTTCGTTGTCCCCCCTAGACTAAGAAGAAAAACTTCCTATCCATGTTTCAGCTGCAAGAATGCGATAAGTAATAAATGTGCCAAGAGAATTTACAAAATTTGTGTTGAAAATGCTTAAAATAATGTGTTGCAGATTTTTAATATTCTTTATATATTATATATTTTATATTTTATTGCATTATTTTATATAATCTATATTCTGTAGATGGAAAATTTATTAAATAGTTTAGTTTATACGCATTTGCAAGTAAGTAGTGTTTATTTTATTCATTTGATTAAGTGTTTCATATTGTTTCGTATGTGATTTAATAATTAATGTTTAATGCATTAATTTTAGAGTTTTAAAAATAATTAATTATTTCAATATCACAAGCAAAGTGTATTAATAATAATAAAATTAATTATAATTATAACATTATTACAGAATTTTAAAATTTTATATTTTTAAAATGCATAAAATAGAGAGCGGTCTGAGACACCCCTCCTCTGTGTTTACGTAACAGAAAATGAACGTCTGTACTTAAGGGTTAAACATAATAAATTGCAATAATAGTCTTAATATGGAGTACCTATCTGTCCGCCGATTATTCAAAGCGGCGTTTCGTTTCCTCGGGTCTCGAAAAAGTCTAAAACTTGAACCGAAACTGCTGCCAGAAGAAAGCTGAGGTATAGCGTGCTTCTCGCAAACGATAATACTGATACGCAGTCGTATGGACCTCCGACCTACGGTTCTACACCAATCAGAGTTATATGTCCATGCGACGGAAAAGAATCTACCATCCACCGCCAGCGGCATTCACTGAATCAATGATAGTAATTTTACAATGCTAAATTGACAATGTCATCTATACAATAATTGTTACATAATAATCCGGATGAAGATAAATATACGATCAATTAATAATTACATTGTCATGGATAGGATCTATGTTGTGGAGAGTGGAACTTATATATTAACCAGTTTTTAAACCTACGTTTTCTTCAATTCGTCATAACTTCATGTTCTTATCAGTTACACACCTAATGATGTGTGTCCGTATTAATTTTGCAGTTATCCACAGAGTAAGCCAGTCACATCAGTTCAGGCAGTTGATAGTTCCATAGCCCATATTTTATGCATAACCAGAAGTATATGATGTTGCGTAGGCTATTCTATGTTCACTTAAGTTCATCGTTCAAGTAAATACTACTTGTCAAATTCGATACATCATAACTTCGTGTCCTTAACAGTTTGCACACCTCATTATGTGTGTCCATAGCAATTTGCACACTGTGTCGCAATTATCCTGGAATTTCATTGTAATATGTACACTATTTTACTATTATCCAGAGAAGCAAATGTTTTGTAAATAATGACTTGGCTCCCAGATGATAAAAAAAGAAGGAAACTAATTCTTAAATTTTTCAATACAATTCTAAATTGTGCAAAACTACAGATTTGTTAAACAGTTTCAGTCAATACAAATTGACTGGTATTCCAACAATATAAAGCACATATTCTAAAATAAAACGTCTAATGGAAAACAGTAACTAATTCCCAATTAAAATAGACATAAAATGCATAATTATTCAGCACATATTATATACTAGTCATCATACCATAAAAATACACATGTTTCAAATGCTGCAACTAATTTTTTATTACAGTTAGAATATTTACCAATCAAACATACTACAAATGTACATGTTTAAAAAAAAACTGCAACTATTTTTTTTCATGGCAGTTAAAATAATAAATAAATTTCTATTATACAATTATAAATAGCACAAATAAACAATTTCAATCTATACAAATTGACAGGTATTCCTACAACATAAGAACACATATTCAAATATAGCTAATCATTCTTGTAAAATGGCTATAATAGTGCCCAATTTCTACAAATAATTAAAAATATCTACAGAAAAACAGGAACCAATTCCCAATTGTAACAACATGAAATACCAAAAATTATTCAGTACATATTATATACCAATCAATTATACCATATTAATGCACATGTTTCAAATGCTGCAACTAATTTTTCATTACAGTTAGTATAGTTATCAATCCATCATACTATATAAATGCACATGTTTCAAATACTGCAACTAATTTTTCATTACAGTTAGTATATTTCAATTTGCCAGCTAATAAAATAAATCCGCTCTAAGTTGAATTGGCTGTAATAATTCACAATGCTTAAAATAGTTAATCTACTGGAAAACAGAAACTTATACCCAATTGTGATGCACATGATATACAGAAGTTATTCTGTACAAAGCTGTTATAATTCCAGATCCTATAAAAAGCTACAAAACATCCTCAGATGTTTATTCTTATATGCAAATACAAAACACTGAACTCTCTATCAAATATAGAAGAAACATTTACCAATTCTATCAAATGCAATAGACCTAAATATTTCATACATTTAATTATAACTCTAATTACAAAGAAGCATTATAACCCACAAAATAATTAGATACAGTTCTAAATTCCTGTTCTTACTGAAAATGCAGATATTCTAAGAACTGCAATGAACTTTTTTTTTATACAGTCAGAATATTCCAGTTTACCAGCTAACAATAATTGTAATTAACTTACAAAAATGCAAAAATAATACAATAATAACAAAATGGCAAAAAAATAATAAAAAGAACAAAATAATAACTATAAAATAACAAAAAATTCATAATTAAAGGCTATAATATTAACATACAAACAGACAATTCCCAGATGCAGAACTTATTCCCATGTGGAAGTGCAGAGCACATCCAGTACTTAATAATCCTAAAAATTCTATGCATTGAAGTTATACTCACAATTATCATTACAGCATGTCAAATGGAAAAAAAAAATTAAAAGGCTACCCATAGTGCAAATATTATGCAAAGGTTTTTGGAAACGTATACATCTCATTGCAAATATTAAAAATTTGGGTTAATCTGTGCTGAAGAATTTGTCGTTTTAATAGTGTTTTAGTCCATTCACTCCAATATAAGTCTAATGGTCTTTGCAGATGAAATTCAGCTGTGAGTGGGCAAGAAAAAGCAAAATGGTCTGGAAACCCAATACTTCCACAGTGACATTTGTCATCATCCTTAAGATGAAATCGGAATAAAAACGACGGAAAGGGACCGTGTCCCGTGAGAAAAGTTGACTGCGCTGTATATGAAACCAAAAATGTTTCCGAGACCTTTGGTAAAAATTTAAAAGTTCTTCTGCCCGTTGTGGAGTGTTCCCACTTTTTTGCCATTGCTGGAGTAAGTTCTCTTTTGTATATCTCTTAATATAAGAAAATGGTAAGGGCAATGAATATTGAGGAAGATTTTTCCCTCTTACCGCTCCTTTTGCCAACTGGTCTGTCAACTCATTGCCATAAATCTCCCTATGAGCGGGAACCCAGCTCAAAAAGGATCTAGAAGGGGCAGGAAGGTTAAGAAGAAGGATTTTTATTTCTGCTACTATTGTATTTCTTGAATTTTCCCCCTTTATGTCCTCCAGACTAGAAAGTGAATCACTGTAAATTTCCACTTGTAATGGAAATTGACTTGAAAGATAAACTGCTTTTTTTAATGAAAGTAGTTCAGCTTGAAAAATAGAGTTCGCTGGCCTCAGTCTTCGACGCCATGAATGCATTGGTTTGCCATTTTGAATTACACATTGTCCACATCCTGTTCCTTGTTTCGAATGAGATCCATCTGTGTAAATCTGGAATTGACTTTTTGACTCATATGAGAAGGTTGTCCTTATTGCGCATAAAATGCCATTTTGCGCTAGATGACAGAGAAGTTCTGTGCTCCTAGTTTCATAACTAAAAGGATCGTATGGAATATTCCACAGTTTACTCTCTAGACGAAGACGCAAAACTCGAGCCAGCACCGCTTCCCTTTCTGCTGTTAAGTCTAACGGAGGAATGCCGGAATGCAAAGCATCATTGGAAGTTGTTCTGTAACTTCGACTGATCATTAGAAGAAAAGATCTTTGAATAGAAATTAAGAGTCGTTTCTCATGTGTCTTGAGAGAGTAAGCCCATATTGCTGAACAATATAAGATTATTCTTTCTATTACAGTCAAGTACCATATTTTTAAAATCCGCGATGAGATTCCCCAATTCTTACTAGTTGTTCGTTTCATGTGAATTGTCAGTGACATTACTTTTGTTCTGATTGCCTTCAAGTGAGTCGTCCAAGAAAGATTAGAGTCAATAATAAGACCTCAAGCTTCCTACAAATTGAATAGATTTGCCTTGCAATTTTAAAGATGGTTTGCGTTTGAGGGGTTTAGATGCCCCTATCAACATTGCTTGAGTTTTACTGGTAGAAATAATCACTTTGTGCCTTCGTGCCCAGTTTGCTATAATATCCAGATAAGCTTGAGCCTCAGAAGAAATACCCGATTAACCTTTAACGATTAGCATAAAATCATCTGCAAAAGCTATGAGTTTACAGTCTGACTTTCCATCAAACTGTCGCAAAAGAGAGTCAGCTACTATCGTCCACAAAATGGGACCAAGACAAGATCCCTGAGGACACCCTTTTTGTAATTCTTGATCATATTGTTCTGAATCTAAAGTCACTTGGATATGACGATCTTGCAGATAACTTCGAATGAGGTCAATGATATCTACTGGACACTCCATGATGACCTGAGCGTCTATTATGTCCGGCCACCACAGGGAGTCAAAAGCTCCTTGTATATCGATGCTGATCAAAATCGAGTGCAAATGCTCGATCCTATTCGACTGTAGTGACGAAATCAGGTCGTAAATTGCATGCTCTGTAGAGCGCCCTTTTTGAAATCCATATTGTGATGGATGTAGTATACTATTTGTTTTGTAAATAATACTGCAGACACCCTAAAATTACCCTCTCCAAGAGCTTACCTAAAGCTGGTATTAAACAAATTGGCCGGTAGGATTGCGGTCTAAGTGGATCTTTGTGCTGTTTTAAGAAAAGTACGACTTCTGCTCTTTTCGATTCTTTCGGAATGTATCGGAGTCGCCAGCAGGTTTAGAAATATGCAATGATCAAGTCCGGTGCAATATTGAACAACAGTCGAACAACAACATTATCTAGGCCGTCTGGTCCGGGAGCCTTCTTTAAATTTAGGTGATTAATAATGCGTTCTCCAAGACGATAATTTGTTTTCCCTAATTATTTTCTTGTACAAGGCCTGAGATTTCTTATACTCTTGAAATAATGAAGCCCGATTTATAACGCCATAGGTGGCTTGTGCTCGTTTTCGCAATTTCCGTAACTTCCTTCGTTCAATTGTAAGTTTTTCATTCCACCAGGAAGTGGCTGTACGCGGACAAAACCTTCTCATTTTGAAAGCATTTTTACAAGCTTGTATGCAATGTGCAGTCATTTTATTGTAAGTGTTATCCAAATGTGAATTTGAGCTACAATCTTGAAAAGAACGGATTAATGATGAAATGTGAGGAGAAAAACAGCTACGAAATTTATCTTTTCTTCCAAAGAACGTTTTAAATCTTAATTTGCCTAGGAATCTTAGAGTTGGAGAAAAACTGAAAGTAATAGCTCGGTGATCACTCAATGTAATGCTATCACTTACTGTCCAATCTTCTATAAGAGGAGAAATGGAAGAAGTAAGAGTCAAATCTGGCCAACACTTGGCATGTAAAGTATCGATGGTTGGAGGAGCATCTGATTTATTAAGAAGAATCAAATTTTGAGAATCTATAAAGTCCAAAAGCGTAAGGGATCTAGAATTTTCATAGGGATATCCCCAAAAGGAGCTGGCAACATTAAAGTCTCCACCTAATATAAAATTTCCAATTGGGTTTTCCTTTACATAATCTAATTCGTGTAATAATGCATCTTTCCTTTAGTTAATCTAATTCGTGTAATAATGCATCTTTCCTTTAGATAATCTAATTCGTGTAATAATGCATCTTTCCTTTAGATAATCTAATTCGTGTAATAATGCATCTATGTCCTTACTAGGCGGAAAATAAGCTGAAATAATTAGCAATTTTCCTTCAAGGGTATCAATCAGAATCGAAACGCTGTGCTGAGTTTCTTTCCACAAAGGGGTGACAAAGGTCCATTGTACACGATTGCAGCCAGATGGTTTAAGGAAAGAAATGTTTTGTTAGAAGATAAAGAGCCAATTAGTAAATTTTTGGACGTAATATACGGCTCCTGATAAAGACCCACTGTACACCCCAGTTCAAGTTGTATTTGATGAATGCTGCTCGTTGCCGCTATAGATCTCTGTAAATTCCATTGTATAAATTTCAACGAAGTTCTACTTAAAGGGCCTAATATCTCTATTCCCGCTTCATTTGGCTGATCTGCTGTTTCAAATTCTGTCGAAAGTCGGACATTTTGTTGAAAATGCTGTGAACGCAATCAAATGTTGTTCCCTTATGCTCGTTCGAAATTAGACAATTTACACAAGATGGTTGTTCTTTGCAATCTGTTATTGGAGCGTCGTGAGATCCAGCATACTGGGCACACTTACTGGTTTATTCTGGCACCCTCGGCTAATATGACCTATCTCCTGACAATTATAGCAACGTGTTATTCGTAAGTAACGCCGATAGGGACAGGACGTGAAGCCAAGAAAAATCCTACCTCGATGACCCAATCTATTAAAGTAATCACGATCCAGACTAATAATCCAATTTTTCCTGGAATCAGGTCTTGAAATAGGGGTTCTTGGTTTAATTGAGTTTTCTCTATTGGCTGGGAGATGTGAATTCAATGCTGAAATTAAATCGTCCGCAGTAAAGTCCGAAGGGACTCCAAATAATATAATCGAGTTACGAAATGGTTTTGGCTCTCGCAGTTTAACTGATCGCGATAGATTTTCTTCACTCGAAATTATCTCCTTACATTTTAGTAAATGTTCGCTTGTCTCACACCTAATCAGCAACTCGTTACTGCGAGTTGGACGGATTTGTTTAATTGGAATACCTAACTTAGAAGGTTTAATTGAAGAGGTCAATTTATCTTGTAGAATCTTCGGAGTAACAGATTGGTCAGTTGGAGCTAGTAAGAGTACGTGGTCAGTCAAATGTTGTGGACGAGAGGCTTTTTTCTTTTTACGTTGAACTAAGGTAAAAGTAGGATCTGAATCAATTTTAGAATGATTCTCTGAAGTCTGCAGGTCTGAGGATGTTACTGGTGGGACTGTAGGCTCCAGAACCGCAACCACCTTTTGCAGAGAATCAGTTTGTCCACGTTGATTTGCAATTAATTACAATTGATCAGAAATTATATTTAAAGCAAGTTGAAAGGCGTCGAAAAGAGTTTTTTGGTCTCCCTTATTTAACCTATGTTTAGAGCTCTCTGCTCCAATAAGCTTGAACACATCTGAACTTTGGGCTAGAAAATTATGTGCGCGAGTAAGAGATGAATCACAAGGAGGGACACTTTGAGTTTCAGAAGTTACCGATGGAGGAGCTGAAGCCGAAATTTGAACCATCAGTAACAGTAAAATTGTATATAAGTACAATGAACAATGTAAACATCAAGTATCTTAATACTTCAAGCACTACGCTTCTATTGAAAATAGCTTACCAGCATTAATACTTCCCTTACAGTAAATCGTTTACAGTCAATACAGAATCAATAAGCAGAATGAATTTAGCATAGTAATAATAAAACAGTATTCAATGGGAAAATGATTGCTGTTACGCATAAGTTTTTAACGCTCTGTTTTTAACACATTCCTTTTTTAGTTTCGGCAACACTGAACCGGAGCACCTTCTTTTCCATATCTAGAAGGAGCTTGAACAACACGTCCAGTTCTCGTTGTGACAGTGTGGTAATCAGGATTGCCTTGGCTCACAGGAGTTTCGTCATCTACTTAAGCAGTCTCCCCGTTAGCAACACGGTTCTCTCCATCTAGTTCTAACGGACACCGCGGTTTGGTGCATTTAATTGTAAGTTCTGTTTCAATTTGAATTTGGCGGTTCTAGCTAACTGATTCATAATATTCTTCCTAAAGGGCAATATATTCTTTTGAGTTTATCAGTCCAGATTAAAAAGATATTACCTAGATTAAAGATACTGAATCTGTTTCTAGCTGATGTTCTTTGGGGTAATTGCTCCAAGTATTCATTTCGAAACCTGACTCGAAGGTCCGAGATCAGCTTTCTTTTTGGACGTAATATACGGCTCCTGATAAAGACCCACTGTACACCCCAGTTCAAGCTGTATTTGATCAAGATATATATGATATCTTGATCAAATACAGCTTGAATATCAAGATGTATATCAAGATTAATCGTTTATTTAAGTCATTGTTGACAGTTTTCATCTAAGCAAACTCAGTTCCACTATTCAGAGTACTTTCTTTCAAAAACAAATCAGGAGTTAATGGGTTTATGTCCACTAGATATTAACTGGCATAAATTAGAGATCTAGCATTTAGATAGTTCTTACAGTCACAGAGAACAGTTTCCATTTCTTTATAATGCTCGTCCTAAAACATTTTTCATAATTCGTTTTGGAAGGCTTATCAATCTCTCCCAAGTAACCACCCCACACCGTGAAGCTGCTGGAGAAATAAATTTCCAAATAATAGGAGAATAGATGCTTTTAGTTTTTCTAGACTAGCATTTTTCAATAAATTTTCAGTTCCAGTACAGTTGGTTGCATTGCCTGAATATACTACTGAAAGGCGACCCGGACGCCCCATAAATCTCCTACGTGCTAATAAGAAATTGTCTGTTGATAAAGTCAGAAATTTTAATGCAATGTTCTATAAATTGCGCAGGTTAAATTAGGATCCATACCTTCTTACTTTCTTCAGCAGTAATGGACCTACGACATACACTCCAATAATTTCCAAACTATAGCATTTCTAACTCGATCTCTAGGAAGAATTCCTATTGGAATTTCAGGGGGTTTGGCTTTAAATCTTTGAAAAATTACGTAGGCTTTGATTACTGCTTTTATAGTTCGTCTACTTTACAGTATCTAATAATTTTCCTTCAATTTTAACGCTGGCGATTGCACTTCACAATTTCTAAGCAATCGAATTTTAAATAAAATTAGGCACTTAACTACATAATGACATTTAGTAGAACAATTGGGACTTTGAATTTTTCATCCTCGTCTCGCAAAAGTAGTTTAGTTTTAATTCAACAAATTCTATCAGCGTATGTAAATGTCAACAGTGATTTTAAATGCTGCGTTTCAACGCTAAAATTGTGGAAAGAGTCTTCTGAACATTTTCCAAAATTATGAGTTCAGCTTCTTTAAGTTCTTCAGCAGACAATTCTCCTGTTAAGTGATTTCTTTAAGTGGTTTAGAATTTCTATAAACTCTAAATATGCAAATAGTAACTCTAAATATATTCTTATAGGAAAGTATGTGATTATAATATTCACCATTTCTATGATTCAGATAAGCACAATACTTTCCTTCTTTTCTGAATTTACCATACTTCGCTAGGTGACAGATCGTAATCCGGCTAATGGACAAATTACTTCGTGCCGTTTGCCGTTTGGTAGGTCTTTCACAGTACATTTTCTTGATGTTATGTGTGCAGAATTTTGAGTACCAGGAGCAAATTTCATGTACCCGGTTAGATACAATTGTTAGCCAAGGGCTTTCTCTTTGGATTCAATACAGTACGTCCATAGAATCGGACCAATAGACTGACGGAATATGTTCTTATTCCAAATTTTCTTCACTGCATTGGTTAATCTAGCCACAATAACTTATACTTAAAAATACTTAAAAAAGAAGAAAAAAAACTAAAATACAGAGTGGGGTAAAGGGAGTCATATGTGTATTGCTGGTATCCTTGTGGTTATAAATGTGCTGTGAGCACTTAAACACAGAGATGAAGCAATTAGTACTTGATATAGTGTTATGGTGCCAGGAGTTAGTATTAGAGTTCGCTGAAAGTACATTCTGCACTATAGATCAAATTTGCAAGAGTTCAGGCTACACTAAAGTTTAGTGTACACTGTGGTACTAATAGCACTAAATTTGGAGTTTGGCACAGGCACTAAGTTTTAATGCAATTGCTATAGGTTGGTACAGTCGCTACAGCGCAGACACAATGTTAGGCACAGTAATTTCAGTACACAGTCACAATGGTTACACAGTTACTATGACTGTGAACAAGTTTAAGAGAATTATCTAAGTCACGGTGTAGGTACTGATGTTCGCTGATGTGTGCACTTGTGCACTTATGTAGTGCTTAGGCATAGTCGGAGTTGGTGCATGATGTATACGTGCAGTGTACCAGGCATTGCAATAGGTTGGAAGGTGATGTAGGCATTCGAAGGCACTTTGAGTTGACACAGTTGGTACTCTGCTAACACACCGGTAAGGTAAGTTTTAAAGAAGATTGACGTGTGCACATAAAGTTGAAGGCTTGGTGGTGGGGAGCTTTTGTTTAAAAACTTGTGGGGGTGGCCCCTGAGTGAAAAGCTTTTGAAAAGGTTGGATAGTCGGTAGGGGGACCAGAAGATGATCGTGTTTAAAGAGTTGCTGGATGGGTCTTGGTCTATTGCGATGAGCAGATATCTTGGCCCATTGCCCTGATCTGAGTGATAGCTTTGTAGATTTTGGTTATGGCTGGCTTGTGAGTGATGATAAAGCGGTGGTACGCATCTCTGTTCATGGTTGGACATGGGAGGTGATGGTCTTTTGTCAGCTGGCAGGTGAAAAGATAGTGGTCTGGGTTGCCTGGGGCTCCACTGACGCATATATCTGTTGATGAGATGTTGTGCCTTTGGAAGTAGCTGGGGAATGGGCCGTGTCCCGTGATATATCGTGTCAGCGGAGCGATTGCGATGTGTCGATCCGTGCTGACTTTTGGGAAGAAATCGTAGGTTCGGCGGCCAGTTGGGCTATGGTTCCATTCCTCCTGCCATTGTTGGAGCCCTTTACTCCGGAGCTGTCCCTTTAGGTAGGAAGGTGAGGCTTGAAGGTGGATCTGCTGTGCATTTGAGTCGGTTACTGCCTGATTGTCTAAACGGTCTGCTGACTCATTGCCTTCGTTGTTGGCATGTGCTTTTATCCACATCAGCGTCATGTGCATATGTGAATTTTGCTGCAAGAGTTGCTGAAGGGCAATGACTAGTGGGGATCTGTGCTGATGGTTCTGGAGGGCTTGAAGTGTTGAGTAGCTGTCTGTATGAAGTGTGGCATTAGTTAGATCATTATGGACAATGTACTGCATCGCTGCTGTGATGGCCAGGACCTCCGCTTGGAAGATGCTGTTGTTTTAAAAGTTGAATAAAAAGGGCTTTAAACCCTTCTTACGTGTCTGTGTAAATTCACACTTAGTAGCAGTCACTACCACAGTTGCTGACAAAGTGGGGCCTCTCGATATTACAAATCTATGTCCACAACACAGTTAACACTTACAGCCTTTAATCTACATAAAATTATTCTATTTTAAATTAATCTTTTTATTGTGCAGTATTTCAAATCAATCAGTTCTTCAATTTATTTTATTTTTATTATTTTTTTCAATATTGCAAGACCTTTCAAACGTTCTTCTAACTGATGAAGAACATGATTCTAAACAGTTGCAAATAGAATAGGGGTTGCTTGAAATACATAATACGACTTCTGCAATGTCTGTAGGTGATCATCATTTTAGGATTCCCGTCCTTCCGGAGGCCAGCTTAATGTCTGCAATAACTCCGATCTTTCTCAATCTAAACCGATTAAAAATTATCTCAATGAGATAGGGGCCCTTTTCAATGCATACGTTCGATGATCGAGTTACTTCGTTTACCTCATTCATTATGGCCAGAGTGATTTTCTCCGAGTAACAAATTAATTCTAAATGTCTTTTTCTGCGAAAGCTGCACTTAACCTTAAACAGTTAAGAAGACCAACTTTCAAGCATCAGATACAAATTCCATTCTTAATTAGCAGCAATTTCTTGTTTTCAGTTGGCAGACACTTTCCATATAAAAATTCCTTGCTCCTTCCTTTCCCTTCCACTGAAGATACAAAGTTTAGAGAAGGCCCTATTACTCGCCAGAAACTCAGAAGCTATCATGGAACGCGTTTTTACTTCCTTCTACAAAGTAAAGTAAATATTGTAATTAGGAAAAATTCCGCGTATCATATTTCAACGAAAATATCCATTTTGACCACTATCGAATGCAATTTACCGATGTTTTTGAGTGATATCTGTACGTAAGAATACAATAAAGGTGTCTTTTTCCCAAACGAATTATAAAACTGATTTAAAATGGATTCAGAAGAGTTTTTTGTGGCGTCTGTACGTACGTACGTATATATATATGTATGTATCTTTCATAACGCATAACATGTCTTGCATATAGCCTCAGAACATTGAAATTTTGTATATAGTACTGCTACAATATGCATTTGTGCATCTCGCCTTTTGGCTGCAATCGGCCGCACCAAACTTATATGTTACCGTGAAAGATCGAAATTGGAGAATGTCGACATTCACCGGAGAATATCAACATTCACCAAATACGTCGGTAAAAGATCGAATATTGTACTACATTCTTGTATATTCGGACCCTCACCGGTGTATGTCGACAATCACGGATATGCTCTGGTGAAAGTCGAAAAGAGAGGTCATAAAGTACCATAATAGTTTAAGTTGTTGCAATAAATAAGATTTGAATCACATAATTTAGTAAGTTCTTTATTACTGTTATTTTATTTTCTCATTTAGAACGTACTGTATAATTATGTAAGTTTTTAACTTCTATTAATTTCCTTTCTCATTTTTAATGTATTGTGTGTTTTAGGTTCTCATGTTCTTAAGTTCTTATTTTAAGTCTCAAGTACGTTTATTCGCGACTGAATTACGGAGAAGAAAATATAATATCGTTATATGTTCAACATTCACCATTAGTACATGGTGAACGGTCGCGGACACTTAGCCAACAACCACAGACAGTTAGCTGACAAGACACTTAGCCGAAAAGGACACTTAGTCGACAGGACATTTAGCCGACACGGACAGTTAGCCGACAGGACAGTTAGCCGACAGGACAGTTAGCCGACAGGACATTTTGCTGACACAGAGAGTTAGCCGTCAAGACAGTTAACTACGGGACACTTAACTATCAACACATTTATTCGACAGGACACAAAGCCGACAGTAACGTTTAGCTGGCACAAACTTACTATCAATTACAAATTTCTCGACTTCTTCGTAAGTTCAATATTTAAGTTATTTTTTCACTATCAATAAAATTCATTTTTCGATTCTTAAAGATATCATATATACTTTTAATTATTGTGTTAATTTAGAATTGTTTGATATGTATCCAAGGACCTTATAAGAAATAGACCAACCCAAATGGGTTTTCTCCCTTGTCTTGGTGTATTGCCGGCTATCAACTTGACCACACCCGGAGGAGTAGGGACGACTTGCAGAAACTTAATTATAGTTGGCTTTTGCAGCGCGTATAATTTTCAAGAAAAAGCTGGTGATAGCACCTCATTTCACAAATTAGTATTTTTAGATATTTTTGTTTTTGAAACTGACATTGATTTTTAAAAATTTAGTATGTTTATCAGCGTAATTAATGTTCTAAATAATTATAAGGCTGTTACATGCTTTCAGGTCTGGATATTTTTTAGCTTTTCCTATGCTGTAAGGAAATTTGTATCTTCTTCTTTTAAAAAATAATATTTTAAATCTGGACCAATAGAAAAATTCAAACAAACAATTTTCTCTTGCAATTTTTATGCTTTTTATTTTTATGCATTTTTACGTAAATAAGTAAAAAATACTAAAATCGAAAAAAAATGGATTTTTGAAAGTTTTTGCTTAAAATTCTTATTTATACTGTTTTTTAAAAGTATATCTGAATATTATAGAATAATATTCTACAAAGAAGTTTTATTTGAATAATATTTCATAATATATCATAGTGATTAACACTTTTAACACTTTAATAATTTTTATGCATTTATTCTAATGTTAAAAATTGTATCTAACTGTAATAATTAATTGTGCTAGTATTTTATAGTGATTATTTTTTTAATTAATGTCTAGTTCTCCATAAGTTTTCTTATTTATTGCTAATTTATTTTATTAACCCAAAGAGTGGCAGCTCAGAAAAGCTATTAGTTTCGAAACGGCGTTTTGCTTTGTTTCACTATAAATGTCCGTTTCACTTTGCAAACTGTTGCCACCAAATATTATCGCCCTGTATTAAATTTAAAAAATTTAAATAATGAAGAATCTGCTTGAATGTATGTATGTTTCTCTCGCACTGTGAAAGAAACAACGGAATTTAGAGTCATCAAATTTTGATTAACGTAATCCTCCACCGGAACATGGACACCTGGACGGCCTAATTTCGAATTTGTTTTAATCCATTTCATATTTTGTAACTCTAACGAAGTTTTGATTAACAAACTTCAAAGGAAGCAATGGCAAACCTGTACAGAAAATAACAATCTCCAGCGCGGAAATTCTAAAGATATGTCATTTTCAAATATTTCGTGATATTGTTCTTGAATTAAATTTTATGTGGTTTACTTGCGAAGAACATGATGTTTAATTAATAAAGGTAACACGCAACTCTTGCTATGTTATAATAATTTTAAAAAGTACTGCCTGAAAATGCTCATAAAATCAAAGAAAATTATCAGATCTTGTTTAATTTTACCTTATTTCTTTCAAAGCATCATATGCTATCAGTATTATTTAATTTTACTTTATTTGTACACAAAAGTATGTTCATAAGTTTTGCGTTTAGAATTTTTACCGTTTTACTAAAGTAAAGAAATTTATACAAGAATTACGCTTGAAAAAAAATGCGCAAAATACAGTAAAAAGTGCTTTTATGAGATATGTTAAATCTTATTTGCAAAAACAGGGACTTATAAGGCTGTTACATAATCTCATCACTTATACAACATATCACATTTAATAATTAAAAACAGTTATGTGATACAAACGCCAGCGGTTTCCGTGTTAAAATAAGCCAGATCTTCCCTACTCTTTCTTACGGGCCCACCAGCGGCCGAGCGGTAACGTCGCTGAACACTGGGAGTTATGTTCGAATCCCGCGAACGGGCTGGCTGCATGGGTGTTCTCGTGGTTTTCCCCATGTGTAACGTGTATACGAGCCAGTTTCCCTTAAAAAGTAATCAACGAAGGCATTCCCTTATAGAGCGCTGAAATTTCTCGTCAGGGAATATGAATGAAATTTCGAAAGGGAAAAAGAATTTTTTTAGCTAAGTACGGCGGTCACTTAATTACATTTTAATGTGAGATCTTCAAAAATTATCCATAAAGCTTCTTCATTTAAACAACTGGGTTCTTTTGAACACTTTCACTTCGTTAATAATTTTTCTTGTTTACTTAATGATAATAATTTTCCAATCTCGCTCTTCCAAATGCTTTCAAATTTTTAATACCTTTACGTTTCATTACTATTTTACACATCACATCATGTTACATTCTTTCCCGTACAAAATCGTTTGGCTCTTCCCACTAAGGAAATTTTCTTTCCCTGTCATGAGAAATCTGAATAATGCAATAAATATTTTTGTTATTCTTGAATTATACTCTTTATGGAAACATATGGTGGTGAGGGTTAGTTTAGCAAATATATATTATTTTGTTATTAAAAACAATTAAAAAAAGAGAATTTTTAAGACAAAGATATAAATTATTTGTGACCTCTATAATTTGCAGTTCATGCCACCATTCTTGAGATAAAAATTCTGTAACATTTTCTTGACCACGCCTTTCGCTTAAAATACTTACTTAGGTTAATGTTTATAGCCCTACGCAAGTGCAGAATCGAAAAATGAATTTTACTGATAGGTAAAAAAAAATGATTTAAATATTGAACTTATGGAGTAGTCGAGAAATTTTGTAATTGATAGTTTAAATAATTTTTGGGTACGTGTTTGTTAAACGTCACTGTAGGCTTAGTAACCTGATGACTAAATGTCTTGACAGGTAAGTGTCCCGTAGCTAAATGTCCTGACGGCTAACTTTCTGTGTCGGCCAAATGTTTTGTCGGCTAACTGTCTGTGTCGGCTAAATGTCCTGTCGGCTAAGTGTCCTTGTCGGCTAAATGTCCTGTCGGCTAACTGTCCGTGTCGGCTAAATGTCCTGTCGGCTAACTGGTGTCGGTTAAGTGTCCCGTCGGCTAAGTGGTTGTCGGCTAAATGTCACGGACCCCATGGTGAATGTCGACATTGACCGGTGTAAGTCAGAAATAAGAGTATTTGGAAAATATTTCGGACATACACCAAAAGACTATGTGAATGTTGATATTCACCTGTGAAAGTCGATATTCTCCAGATTTCGGTGTTTCACCGTAACATATACATATATATATGTGATATTTTGGCAGTTGTGAAGCTCGGCATCAAAGTTCAGGCATGGCTTTTCGCAGAGTGGTAAGGAGGATATCCAAAGACGATACAAATTGATTTAGCTTTTAATTGCCAATTTTTATTTATTCTGATTAGCAGATCATTTTCCTTTTAGATAGCACTCTTTAAATTACATATCCATAGTGGTTTTAACAAAGTATGATTAAATTTAAACTTTATGCGTCATAACTAATTCTAACAAAGGAAGAAAAGAAGGCAGCGCACAGTCTTATAGAGGAAGCAATAATGCCGCGTACTCAGTATTTATAGTAGCGGTTACGTAATAGGCTAGCAAATTTTAGAAGGTACTGGTCTAGGGGGAAGATCCTCAATTGCAGAAAATTAATTAAAGGTTACGTGTTCGCGAAAAGCAAAGCCAATCATTTTAAAGCAAAAAATGCGCAATTTAGCGACATATAAGAATAAAATAAATGAGCTAATTACCTTTCGGTTAAGGATTTTATGTCTTTAAACTGAATGCCATAGTTGTAGAATTAACAATAATTCAAAAGTTGTTTAATTCCGGCAAAGTCTAATTCTTGTTTACTATAGCAGCCATATTTGTTAACATTTGAAACTTAGCAGAATAATGAATTTAGTTTCTGCACCTTGAGTGTTTTTTTGCCGAGTGAGACCAAAATTAAACTTTCATTTTTGTGCACCGTAAAATCTCCCTTGTTGCCTACTGGTCGAATTGCTTGTTTTTGCGAAGAAACTCTACTTTTAATTGTAAAAATTGTTTTTAGCTCAAAGGGCGTGAGCCCTGAAGGACTATTAATTTCATTTTTGGCATTTTACTTTGAAAACTATAAACAGCGAATTATTTTTCATATTGTTTCCACCAGATATTATCGCCCTGTATCATATTTAAAGAAATTTTTTTATGAACTGCTTTCAAATGATTATATAGATTGCTCGTAGATGATCCTTTGCAGCTCAACTTACAGCATCCTAACTTTTTGAAACTATCCCAAATTTCCAGTTTATTCATTTTTATCTAAAAATGAAATTAAAATTATTAAATAAATAATTTTGAATTTTATATTAATATTTTAACTATTAATATTAATCTAATTTAAAGAAATATAATCTGCTAACTTTTTAGAAATTTTGAAAAAACAAGCATCTTCTTAATCTAATTCCGAAGCTTGATAAAGACATAATTCATGTCGAAATACAGTTGCGAAAGAAAATATGTATTATTTCAGTCCCCTGTGTTTTATTTAAAATACCATTAGACAGAAGCCAGAAATTTTTATTTTACACAAAGTTTTAAGAAAAGAAATTATATAATAAAATTAAAGTTTGCAAATATAAAAGAGAAAATACAAACATGAAATTAGGAACATACTTACGTTATTTTTACCAAATATAACAACTATAGATTGTTTCCTGTTTTCATTTTACAATATTAAGAGAATTTGTCGTGACTCATGAGGGATTTCACATATGTACTAACGTAAAATAAATCGGTTAAGCACGTCTAATCTAATTCCGAAGCTTGATAAAGACATAATGTATGTCGAAATACAGTTGCGAAAGAAAATATGTATTATTTCAGTCTCCTGTGTTTTATTTAAAATACCATTAGACAGAAGCCAGAAATTTTTATTTTACACAAATTTTTAAGAAAAGAAATTATATAATAAAATTAAAGTTTGCAAATATAAAAGAGAAAATACAAACATGAAATTAGGAACATACTTACGTTATTTTTACCAAATATAACAACTATAGATTGTTTCCTGTTTTCATTTTACAATATTAAGAGAATTTGTCGTGACTCATGAGGGATTTCACATATGTACTAACGTAAAATAAATCGGTTAAGCACGTCTTTTCCACGTACGTAGGCGCAGATGCGCAGTGGACAATGCACAAAAAATATAAAATAAAAAATAAAACACGAGGATTTGATTTCAATTTTCAATGAACATATTTTGAGATTTTACATATTTTTGCTTTGTTGCGAACTGAGAACAGAATTAATTGAATGAGAAATATACGCATGTCTTAGGAAATTCGAGGAGATAAGTGTTTCGTATTAGCAGCAAATAATGTCGCCAGTCTGTCTCAGACAGTGGATACTGTTTGCGAGCAGCACACGAGCATTAGGTAAGCAGTGCTGAATCGTCTGTAAAAAACTTTCTTTTTTATTTGTTTAATTATTTTATACATCGTTTTAGATTTATTATAGTACTAGCAGCTTCGCTGCCAGCCTTCGTCTGGTTTTTAAATGTACCTGAAAAATGGCTGAAGGGAACACCAAACGTTAAATTTAAAAACTGCATAGAGTTTTACTCTGCAGAACAACCTCATAAAAAAGTTACTACGTATAACAAAATTACAATGAAATAAGCAATATCCCTTAATACAAATATTAATTATCCTAATAAATAAATTAACCAACTTAACCTTTGCAAAATCTTAAGAACTCAAATGGTATAAAGGAGGTTAAGAACTCTGTTTCCTAAAAAAAATGACTCAAACTTTTCAATATCTTAAAAACAGTGAAATGAGCAATAAATAACATAAAAGAATACAAACAAAAAATTCTGAAAAGCAAAGTATAATTAATGATATTTTATCTTATATTTTCAAGAGAAAAAATTTAGGTGCTACTTTAGTAGATGGTTGCACGGATTTTTGGCGATTTATATTGGCGCAATAGTTAACGCGGTTTTTATAGTCATCAGCCATCTTGAAAAATGCTGTTTTTACGTATTTTACGCATATAGTAAAAGTATTAGAAACTTTAAAAAATAAATATCGTTAAAAATAATGAATTAATTTTTTGTTGAAAACGTTGTTTTTTAAGATGGCTGGCAAATGTAAATAAATACATTTACTAAGAGTATAAAATGCTAAAGTAAGGTTAAATTTTTACTTTCATATAATAGAATAAAAACACCGCTTTAAAAACATTGCGCCAACATTTAATTGGAATAAAATGTTATTTAAATTGAATATTGAATTAAAAACATTATACCAACGTTTAAAAGAATTAAAAATTTTCAATTACTTAAATTCAAATCATTTAAAATAAGTTTTATAGGAAGAAAAAAAAAAAAAACGATCTTCATCTGTGATCCGCATCTCTTGCACTTCATTGGAGAAGCAATTAGCGAGGTTTTCTTCAAAAATTTAAAATAAATTTCCTCTGAATCTATTAACAATTTATAAATAAATCTTTGATTAGGAAAGCCAGGTTGGCCAAAATAAGGTCTCAAAGGGCAATTTTTTTATTCCGATACCAATAATTCTTGGTAATTACCAATAACAACATTCATCTTCGAAGCGGACATATCCATTCCATTTGAAATCTGAGGAATTCGAAGAAATGAATAATAAAATTTTAAAATGGCGCGGTAATGCACAAATATTCAGTAACCAATAAGGGAGCTGATTACATTACGCTTAGAATTAAAATTATTTAAATAATCATTCATAATAAAATCATTTTTAAAACAAATTCAAAATTAAATTGTATTTTAATATTTAACAGCAATAAATAATGTTTAAAACATTAGATTAAATTTATAGATATTAATAAAACCAATTACGTTTTAAGTAAGGTGACGTCATTGATTACATCCTCCACAACATAAATTTATATAAAATATTATAAACAACAAAATTTTTATTTCAAATAAAAATGCAAAATTAAATTGATTTTTAATATTTAGAAGCGATACATAATATTTAAAACACGGAATTTATGCATAATAAAACGCATTATTTTTTAAATAAAATGACAACAAAGTATCGGTTACCATAAATAACTTATACAGCAATGGGTTTACCATAAGTCGTATTACTCGCCAAAAGAAAAATTGCCAAAATCCGTGCAACAGTCTACCAAAGTAGCACCAAAAATTTCAATGAAATAAGCTATCCCTTAATACATATATTAATTATCCTAATAAACAAAATTAACCAACATTCCGTTGAAGAAAAAAAATCATGTAAAACTTTTCAATATCTTACAAGCAGTGAAATAAGCAAAAAATAACATGAAAGACACTCAAAAAACAAAAAATTTCGCGCAGAATTTTACTCTGAAATATTATAAACAACAAATTTACTCGGCAGAACAACTCTATTTTACTCTGCAGAACAGCGTTATAAAAAACATCAATAAAAATGTATTATATATATAAAAAATGGCAATGAAATATTCCAGTCTCTTAAAAACAGTGACATAAGAAATACGATGAAAAATTGTTGCCAAACCCATATTTCTAAAAGAATGAAACTATTAAAAATGATGCGATTTCATCATCAAAAATCTATCAACAGCAATAAGAAAGGAAAATTGTTGCCAAAATCACATTTGTAAAGATGCGAGATGTGAGAAGTGTACTCGGAAGCTTCATTTAATTTTTTTTTAAATGCAAAATATTATCATTTTTCCAAAATTCTTTTTGTATAAGCAGTCGCAAGGATGAAAGTTTAATGTGTCCAAAAAATCAAAGAAAAATAAACTGTACATTTTTAAACATAAACGCTTTTAGAAAAAATTCCGTTGAAATGGTGTTAAGCTCACTTTGTTAAATAAATTCGTATTTAATCGACTTATTTATTCGTATTTATCGACACGAAATTTATTTTTTAAGTTCGTAAAATAGCTAAGTGCCTACATTTCATGACGATGTGAGAATGGAGTGCGTAGAGTAAAATCTCGCTTTCCTATAGCCCATTATGTCTCAAAATGTCACGATTTCGTCACAAAACATAAAATAAAAAAAAAATTCGAATTCGAATTTCGAAAAAATCGCTTCGAGGTGCACTGGCTCTTGTCTAGATGCACCTATGTACCAAATGTCGTAGCCGTGGGTCTATTAGCTTACGCGCAGCGCGAACGAAAGACACACACACAGAGACAGACACTTTGTTTTATTATATGTAGAGATTTGAATAGAACATGTGGCAACGATTAGATAATCCTTCAGATGGTATAATTTTTGTGCATTCTAAGTTACAGAATGAATGAGATGTAACGCTAGCGCCAGTGTCGCTATGGTAAATAAATATAGTGATTTTTTAAGAGTGCATTTATTCTATTGTGGTTCATGCGCTATCGACGAAGTAGATTTAATTCAATCCAATAAGTTTAAATGCAATGCAGGAAAAAATGTATATAATTTAATATTCCGTACAAGGAAGTCATGTAATGTACACATCACATTTTTTCTTTGTTGTTTTCTGACCGCGACTCAATGGATTTGGAATTAGAGGTATTTCGATGCAAATGGTATTGCGAGTTACGAAAGTGCAACTTTTAGCTATTAATTGTTTGGGCAAAAAGCCAATCAAATTATTAATAGAATACTTACTCATCTGCTAATTCTCTATTAAATTCGAATATTAAATCACTCGGTACTGCTTTTAAGATCAGAGAAGATAATAATGTGCTAAAGGGGTTGTTGACGATAAGTTTAAAGACTCTAAGCTTCTAATATTAATTTGAATATTAGAAAAAATCTACCAAAATTCATTACATCATTGGGAAAGGACATTTCTAGAAAAGAAAGGACATTTCTAATAACTGATTCAATTGTGTATTTAACAATACTGCTTTTCTTCCGGATCTTAGTTTAAGCTGAGAAACTGCTTCCTTTATAACTTTGGCCTGGAACAGGAAAATCTATTGTTTCCATATCATTCCTCCTAAATTAGCTTTTAAATAATTGAATTTGTTTACATCATCAAGCGTTTTATTATTGTGTGTCGATGTTTCGAATGAGTTACAGAATGTAAGCCAATCACTTATCTTTCTATAAAATGTTAGAATTTTTATTTTATACAACTTCGCATTTAACGTTTGCTGAGGATTCGTATCCAAATTAAGTGAGAAAATGGGAGAGTCGAATTATTTTTTCCATTCAGACGTCGTAAATATTTGTTTGCTCTGAATCTTCAAGTTACAATTCTTTCCCAGTATTCTTTGCTGGATTCAAGTTATTTAGCAAGATCTTTGTGATCTACTAACTTTTCTATTTCGGTATCTGCCAATTTAAGACTTTCAAATTGGTCGTTTAATTGTTCTAAATAAATATCAATTTCATTATCTGTTGCAACTAGTTTTGTTTCTGCAATTTTATCTTCAATCATTGAACAAAGTTTAGTAACTGACACCCTTAATGTTGAACCTTTTTCATATACACAATGTTTAACAATTCAGTGGCCATTTACTTATTTTATTTTGCGTTTATATTGTTTATATTTTCAGTGGCCATTTACTTATTTTATTTTGCGTTTATATTGTTATTTCAAAACTCGATACTTATATGATATTCGAATATGTTTCAAACAAATTATATCATATGACATAATGTGCAGATTGCCATCCTGACAAGGGAAGTCATGTTAAAAAAGTAACTTAGTAATTTTTTATTTCGTTAAAGATAGACCTTTTTGTTTCAATAACATTTTCTTCTTTTTATTTCAAAATAAATAACATTTGTTTCAATAGCAATAACAATCAAGCCTACATTTTCCTTCCAGGATGACTGCTGACAACGTGTATTCAACTGCGAAGTCAAACAAGCAATCTAGAATTGAAGAGGCCACATCTTAGTGAAACACCAAATATATTAAATGTAACATTAATAAAAAACTACTACATTAGTCTTAATACTGAGCACCTAACTGTACGCCGATTATTCAAAGTGAACTTTCTTTACCTCATGTTTCGAAAAATTCCTAAACTTCAACCCAAACTTCTGCCAGGAGAAAGTTGAGGTGTAGCGTGCTTCTTGCAAACGGCAGTTTTGTGGTAACATTTTAACACCTTAATTTTGACATTTAGAGTGTAACCTATTTTCGATAATCTTTATTTACAAAGAATTATTAGCTATATAACAACACTTGTATCGCGTTCACCATTAGTGCTTCTTAAAAGGCGCCATCAATGTACAGAATAACAAGAAAGAAAATTGAAGAGAAGATTTAATTAGCATATATAAGAGGTGCTGCAATTTTTTGAATATAGATAGTTAAAAAATGAAATGAAAACATTAGTGTCTTTAATAATTAAAGATGAAATACGAAAGGTTTCCTGGCTAACATTTTCTAATTTCCATTTTAGATGAAGTATATAAAATTGTTTCAATAAAGCAGTAAAATAAATATAATTATTACTCCTATGAACATTGTTTATAAAAATAAAAAAATAACAATAGAATTTCGAAAATTAAATGAAATTCCTAATAAACCCCTCATACAAAAACTGTTATGAAATAAGAATTTATTTACCCTAATGCTTGGTCTCATATATATATATATCACCATGTCCCCTGATCACAGTTTGGATCTTAGCAGTATGCTCTCACGATGGTGTCGGATAACATTTACAGAAGTCTACCTCCAAATTCATGAACTTTGACTATAATCCCTTGGCTAGCAAATTCGAAAACAACCCAGATTTCCTAAATAACGTTAAGGTTTGGTGAACTCACTAGTCAAGTGCGGTGTGGAACATCAACTTCAAGTTCTCCAAATCAATCCTGAACAAATCTGGCGTGATTATATGTTACAGTTGTCATCCCGGTAGACAGGTTTGATATGAAGGCCTTCTGTACGCGGGAAGTTCATATAAGAGGGGGGGGAGTAGTATTCCAGAATAATGGCAAAGTTTAGAGCCTTTGTCCAAGTGTCGACATGCACCAGTGATCCGTCTTCGAAATACCGTCTTAGTAAAAGTAATACTAAGACGGTATTTCTTATATTTAGACTTTATTTAGACTAAATAGTCTTAGTAAAAGTCTTTATTTAGACTAAATAGTCTTAGTAAAAGTCTTTATTTAGACTAAATAGTCTTAGTAAAAGTCGGAAGAAATATGCGTCTCTCCAATCACCTTGGCGAATTGGCAACTTCCATCATTGGAATATAAATAGGAACTTGATTTCGCTGACCATACGATACATCACCAGTTAACCAGTCCAATCCAGCATATTTGCGTTTTCCTCCTTTGAGGCTGCTGTTATCCTAGGATGCCATCGGAGCATACGAATGAGTAATTCCATGCAATTCTATTGCTAACTCTCGGCGAAGGATGGGCGTAAAGATAGACGTACTTGCTGACGAGCATTGAACTGAGATAGTAAGTGGTCTCTATTTTATAAACGATTAGCGGTATTCATGGGCCTCATATGCCCTGGATCCCTTGTAATAATGTTGCCTTTCAGCTAGCATTGCATCTCTTGGAATTTTTTCTAGAAAAAAGTGCCATTCCTAATACACTATATATACTCTAGATGCTTTCACACGAAAGGTCAGCATAAACTCTGTAACTTGGTGGTCATGTTTTTGACCAAACACTATGGTGCATTTTCAAGTCAAACATGCGACCCATTCTGAACTTCACAAACAAAAAATGCGTACTGATATTGAGGATCTGCAACACATTCGCAATTCTTCTATTACTTTTACCGCCTTCCTGATCACTTATATAAGACGAACGACAGAGATTTGCTGTTAAGCGTAGGCTCGTGGTAAACGCTATTTTTGTAATATTTTGTGGGAAGTGTTTAGAAAATTTGCCTAAAATTGTTGCTTAAATTTTTCAGACGTTTCAGCTTTAGATTTAACTTAATCCTTCTCCAAATAAAATATTAATCTTTAAAATTTTGCCTAGAAAAAATAATAAGTGATCTATAAGAAGTAGCTTTTGACAAATAGATATACTGCTTTGTTTTAAGAAAATGTAAATCATTAAATATTTCAACTCTATAATTATCTGTAAATATCATGTATAAAGTCAGTATGCCTTAATCGTGAAGGGTTTGTCAATTTTTTAACCTACTAAAAATGCTAATTTTTCTACACCAAAAGCTTTAATAGTAAGTTTCTTGTATTTCCTTTCGGTTCTAAATAGCAGCACCACCCTATGAATGCTCAATATTTTGCGGTTATGAAATTTATGTTACCCCGTTTCAAGGTATCATGTTTGAAGATTGATAAATTCTTTTGGAGAAGAAGAAAAAATTCAAAATCTGCAAATATATGATGTACACATGCTGAATCTTAATATATTTACTTTATTTCAGTCAGAAGTGATAATTAACAGAAGATTATATATGCGATTTTAAAACCGGTGTATAATATATACCGGCGCCCACAATGAAGCTACCACTATAATAGATGGCAGCACCAGTCTTTCCTTTTCTTTCTGTGACATGACAGAATTTCTTTATATTATAAGAGTTTAAGATGTAATAATTTTTTATGACTAATTTTATAAATTGTTTAGGATTCAAAATTATGTTCATGGAGGCATGGGGAGTTTACTGACGCTGCGCTAGGACGAATACAAATATATTCGTTTTTTTATTCTTTGTTTACTCCATTCGAGTTTCATTCGTCTCTGTTTAGCTAAAATTTCCCAAGAGAAAGACTCATCGATTTCGAAATTGCCGTCTGGGGTCAAAACTTTACACAATTGTAGGGGTTAAATATGGCATATTAGCCCCTAAAAGACACCGGCGGTTGCTTCGTGTTTTCCCAAAATCCTAGAATGCAGCGAAAATGAAAAGAGATGATTGATAACTAATTTGTCATTCCGGAATCACGCCTTCTTCCCTTCGTGTGGTGTCATAAAATCACACAAAGGGAAAGCTCACTTAAAAATACGGGAAATGGAAATGCACTTGAGGTCCATCTCTTAGTGTAATGAAAAAACTACTGATTTTAAAACATGATTTTATTCTTTAGGGAAGTTCTTTTAACTTCGTTGTTAATTTCAGGTGAACGGATAGAGAATGCAAGAGAAATTTGCCCTCTGGGTTAGGATACAAATAGGTTGTTTTTGAAATAAATTTTCACAGTTGGTGAAAAGAGTAAAAAAATTTCAAGACCTGTTTTAGATACTAACTAAAATTTATCCAAAAGTTGAAAAGGAGCCCCTAGGTAGCCAAAGGGGTTTAAAATCGAAATAATAGCTTTGAGGTGTATCAAATAATAAAAGTGTTTAATGGCATTTCTTCCTGAACAAAAAGATATATTACAACCTATATTTAAAAAAATAAAAAAGGGACCCTTACTTTCCTCGATAATCTAAAGTGCGTGTGCTTCTTGGTATCATAGCACGAAGCATGTTTTTTTTTTACATATTATCTGCGGCGTAAAATATAACTTCAAAAAGCATCATACTTTCTCAGCTGAGTCGTAATGTTTCATTTTTCATTTTTTTTTTTTTTTTTTTTTTTTTTTTTTGGCTGAGTTACATCTTCTTGTAATATTATACTAGTTCAGTTACAGCATGATATGATTTACGCATGCAGTGTTATATTTACTAAATTTGGTATAAAATAATAATATTGAATTTAAATCAAGTTCAAAAGCTTTTTACCCATATTTTGTATGAGTATGTTCAACTGGGTTGCATCATCAAATTGCATAAAAGCATAAATTTTATTTTTAAAATTTTAAATTTCTACCGAAATTTTAGAAGGTTTTGTCTTCAGACTTACATAACTATATTCAAGCACCCATCTCTACAGACGCGCATCAAAAGTACGCAAGATTAATTAAAAAAAACAAAAATTAACAATTGGCAACTACCAGGAAAAAGTTGTCTTAGACGGGCACCGATATATAATATATACCGGCTCTCAAAATTCATGATTTTGCTCTAGATATTTTTAAGTCTCAATTTCGTGTCCTTAGGGTCCATAAGTTATCGTTCATGCAAAATTATACCACAATTTAAATTATTTTATATACCGCCCCTCAAAGGGTTTCGGCAATAAACCTTTCCCAATTGTCATTATCAGTTGGAATTTAATTCTTCGAACTAAAATTACATTAAAAAACTTTTGAAAATATTATTATCATCGTAAGGGGGGAGGAACAAAAGTACGTGAAGCTTTGTTTAAAAAAATTAAATTTATTTAGGTAACAGCGAGGTGAACCTGCTGTGAACCTGCAGGAGTATTTGACTAAAACACAAATGCAGGCATCCAAGATAGGAAACCTTGACTATTTTAGAAAACCTAAAATAGCTTTTCGGTTCCAAAAATCATTGAATGATATTGGCTTTACTTTGCAGTGGGACATCTGCGGTAACCTATGTTTTTTTTTTTTTTTCCCTTCAGCTTGGAATCCAAACAGATATTTCTTCATCTATAATCGTTCTATTGGGATTTCTACGAACGTGTTCCAGAAAGAATTGTGTTAAAGTGCCTTCCAAACAGAGAGATAGAGCTCTGACTCCCATTTATGAAAAGAATCAAGTAAGATATAATTTCAAACTAGGAAGTTTTGGTCATTTGCTTCTCTCTGCAAAAATATGTTTTATTATAAAATCCCGTTACGAAATCATAAATATTTACACATGCCTTATATAGAAAGTTTTCCCATTAACAAATTTCTCTATTGCCTAAAGCTGTGCTTTATAATTAATTTTCAATTTAAGGAAAACGGAAATTAAAAAATAAATGAATGAATGAAATTTGCAAAAAAAAAAAATATATAAATAAATAAATAAATAAATTAACGCAATTCTTAACTAACTAAATAAGCTTCGAAAATATGCTTATATCCAGCATATACAATACTTGTGAAAATTAAAGCGTATTGATATTTATAATATTTAATTGTTATTTTTTGTAAAATGGTTAAAACAATTTATAGAAAAGCATTATTTAATATAATAAATCACGTTTGTTACATGATTAATCTCAAAACACTTAAAGTCATGTTTGCAGAAATTTAAAAATGATGGCCAGATGATTGCACTTATTTTTTAAACACATTTTTCTTTAACACTTTCAGAGTGAAGTCGCCAGAAACGCCTGTACATCCTGTCATTGATATTTTATCCAAACTCCTGGGCCCATTTTCTAACTAGGATGGACTGCTATTGGAAAGGAAAAGTCTTATTTTGCGGTCAGTTGCCGATAATTACCAGAAGTAATTACACCATTGAATAGTGGTTGCTAATTTCAATCAGTGAGCACTTTTTTGAAGACTATCCATTTTAATTTTTATGATCAGTGTACATGCAAGATAAACAAAATGTAAGATAAAAATTCTAATTTTCATTTGCAGTGTATACCCTTACTTTTGGACTTTTAATCCGGTTATTTCTCCTTTCCAAATTTCTCTGAACTGCGTCATTTTCGTTATTTCAAAATTAATCTCTGTCATGTGATTCTAATGCCATGTTACTCTCTGTGGGGTATATTGTTTTTGCTAATAGTTATTTTAATCTGTTAGCCTTTCCTATGCTTTCTGACATTCTTCGTCGCATTCTTGCCGAAGTTAATATCACGCCGGTGTATGTTTCTGAGTCAACCTGCTAGTTTAAATTAATTTTGATGTTTTGAACAGGTTATCTTTTACTTTATTTGTTCCTCACCACAAGTAGCTGATGAAATTGTAAGCACGTAAGTCCATGCTGTCTGTAAATACTTAATTCTTCCTCTCTATTTTTAAAATCGTAGTAACTTCTCTGGATTGTGTCATTTCTAGATTAATCCCTCTCGCATGGATTGCGTAACGCTATGATGTAACTAATTCGGAAACTAAAGTCACAATTTTGATAAATGAAACTTTTCTAACCTAAACTAAAGTAAAACTTTCCTCTTGGCGACCTTCCATATTGGATAAACGCGCCATTCTTAGCTTTACATTCTGTGATGTTTGGCCGTTATTTCCATCGCTCCCTTTCTATCGCAAAAGGTTTCAAAAAGACATTCTGGAGAAGCACGTTGAGAAAATGGTCGATAGTAAAAATATAGTGCCAAGTACCAGCCTCTATGCGAGTCCAGTAGTGTTATGCAGAAAGAAAAACGGATTACCACACTCTAATCCAAACTCATGGAGGTTCGCGGTCGATTACGGCAAGTTAAATAGCATAACGAAATCCCCACGTATCCCCTCCCGATTATTGATGAAAGTATAAGAAAAATCCGTTCTATCGTAAAAAGTATAATATGTATTCAGTGTATGTAATGGTGAAGTTCTAAAATAATGTAAGATCGAGTATAATGTAATGTCAGGTTTATACAATTCATATAGGGCATTATTCATAACATGTATAATGTGTTCTCAATGTATGTTTTTTATGTTTAAATACGTAAGGTAAATGTATAAAGTAAAGAAAAGTAGGGTAAAATGTAGTGAATGGTAAAACGCACATTGTAATATAGCGAAATGTACAAAAGTAAGGTATCATATATAATGTGTGACGTAATATAAGGTACAGTATAGCGCAAGTATGGCATACTGTAGAATACACAATTGTATATATTGTAATGCATGTTTATTTAGGTAATAACCAAGAATGTGTAAGAGGTCATCTTCATGTAGCAATAGCAACAGTCTATCATACCATATTGACAAAGCCCTTGTATGGCCATATACTGATTGATATTGTTTCAATAAATGCTGGGCTCGGGCGATCGGATGAGGGGGAATTCCGGGCGCATATTGGTCTGTTCGACTGCCCACCGGATGCTCTAGGCGCTAGATCTCGGATCTTGTGCGAGGCTCTCGTGTTGCCACACCAACTGGCCAACTCTAGATAAGGGTGGACGTGGTGCTGTACTGATTAACCGAATGGCAAAGGAACAGTGCCCACGTCCTCCGTCGCTTATCGCTTATCTACTAAGTACATGACTACACTAGACCTCACGTTAGCACTTCGACAAAACAGCTTTCATAACAAAGTCAAGCGTTTATGCCTTTTTGAGAATGCCGTTTAAGTGGAGCTCCGGCTATATTTCAATAGGTTACGGATATTGTTTAAAGGCCAGTCTTAAGCAAAAATATAGTTATTTACATTAGTCATCTTACATTAGTCACTAGCGAAACGATAGGTGAACACATTAAACATTTGGAGGAAGTTTTAGAACTCAAAAAAACTAGATTCAAGTGAACAGCTGAGGTGAACACGGCGTTTGAAGAATTAAAACACGCCCTAATAAACGCCCAGTTCTGAAATTCCAGGAAGAAAGTTTTTTTATTGATAAATTGTGCATTTTTTTGCTTTAAAAATGATTGAATTATGTTATTTTTTTCTTCCGGTTAAGGTTCGTTAATCTGCAAGCAATAATTGTAGAATTATCAACAGTTTAAAAGTTGTTTAAGAACGGCTACTCTTAATTTTTGTTTACCATAGCAGCCATATTTGTTCACATTTGAGACTTTTCAGAATAGTGATTTAAGTCGATTTCTGCACCTTCAATGTTTTTTTACCGAATGGGGCCAAAAGTAAACTTTTAGTTTTGTGCACCGAAAAATCTGTTGCCTGCCGGCCGAATTCTTTGTTTTTGCGTATAAACTCTAATATTAATTGTAAAAGCTATTTTTGTAATTGTTTTAAGTGTATTTTTACGTTTTATATTTTACTATATTTTAAATTTTAATGAAAGCATTTTGAGGTTTTATGCATTGTTGCCCTACCATGACGTGAGAACTGAATTAATTGAATGATAAAGCTATCTCTAATGAAATTAGAGGAAATAAGTTTAAATAAATTGCAGCGAAAAATGCGTATTATTTAATAAGTCATGTGGTTGTCCGCATCAGAATTTTTTATATTGTTATCCTTTTATTCTTAAATGTAACAGCTCTAATGTGTAAATCCAGTGTCCCTTAGGAGAAGAAGAAGGCAATCGATTCCACTTCCAGCTGGTTAGTGTATTGGAGCAGTATTTGTTCAATTCTGTAGTGCAGTTTCTGGTGCCCCATGCACTGTTACCTGTTTTTCTGTTTTACCAACAGGGTGGGATAACCACGTCCATTACTAAACCACTCACGAAGAAAGTGGGAAAATATTCGAATATTCTAAGAACATTTCTTTTGTTTAAGCTGTAGCGTACTGAGTGATGAATATTTTTGATTGACATCTTTATTAGAGCTATAATATTTTATTCGTAATTTGAGACTTAAAATAATAATTCATTTACTTGCATCAAATGAGAATTCGGTATCAATAAAAGTTTTAGATTTAGGATCATAGATTAAAATACTTCTAACATAAAATACCTTCCAGAAGTTTTCAAAATGCTTAAGCACAGCACTAAACAAAACTTTTTGTAGTATAACATAGCTTTATGTGGCTGACGAAATCATAAAACAGGAATCATAAAAATGTCTGTTACTCAATTCTGAAGAAACAGGAAGCAGTTTTACTATAAAATTTTGTTTCTCACTTTTTTCACCCTTAATGCTCATGTTTTTAGTACATCCCACGCAAATCACAAGTCTAATTTCTATTTAATATACTGAAATCAAATCATGATGCTAAAACAAAGTTCTCAGAGACAGAATATAAACATCTTCTGGAAAACATTATTCTTTACTGGAAGTTACAAGTTCTGACAGAAGTTTCCCTGGGGTTTATAGTCTATTATCTAAAAGATAAAAGATCGCTTCTTGCAAAAGAAAGTTTTAACAAGCTTTCTGGGCTTATAAAGGTAAACTTCCTAGAAACAAAATCTCTGGAGAAATTTATTTTCTTCGTAGTTTTCGAAAAGGATCACCTATCTTTTTATTTAAAATAATTATGTCATGTCTCGATGCTGTATCTAATGACTTCTAAGAAAGAATCACTTTTAGCTAGGTTAGTTATGCAGAATTTGAATTATCCCCCCAAAAAACGGAGTTAACAGTTAATCTGGACATTAGCCCAAATAATTAGCTTGCTGGTTTTTATATTGGGCAAACATATATTTACTACGATGTAAAACAGTATGGTTTGGGATTTTGAGAAACAACAACAAAAATGGCAAGAAAATAAGAAAAATGAGACTTTTATTTCAAGAATGAAGAAAAAGTTTTTCATTTAAAGACGAGAAAATAATATTTTTACTTCAAGAATAAATTTTCGAAAATAAAATAGAACACGACTACACAACACAAAAATAAACACACACACACGAAAAAAAAAAAATGAAAGAAAAGAATTTCTGAAAGGTTTCAGATTTTAAATTACGTCCAAAAGAGCGTTTTTTTAACCTTTTGTCTGTTACCTTTATTTATTAAATATCACATCCTTTGCCCTTAAACCTTAAAAATCAGTTCAAGAGCAATATCGCAAAATAGTTTTAAATCGAGCATATCCTTTAGAATTTCCTGATACAGAGTCTAACGCGCTGTAGATAAAAATGTTTTTTCTGTACAATGTTGCCAATACTGGCTTTGAAATCCTTGAGTTTGTTAATCAAAAATTCGTTAAAGCTTTACAAAATATGAAATCGATAATAGAACAAATTCCAACATTCAAGTTTAGGCTTCCACATGGCCATATTCGCAGTAAGATTATGTCATTCAAAATTCGATGGCTCTATATACCGTTATTTTTTCACAATGCGAAAAATATACTTACATTTATGCAGATTTTTTCATTATTTAATTTCTTCAAATATAATGCAGGATTCTAACATTTGTTGACAACAGTTTGAAAAGTGAAACGGACATTTATAGTGAACCAACGCAAAATCGCAAAACGAAAACAATAGTCTTTCAGGGACAAAGCCCCTTTAGACTAAAATTAAAAATAATAAAAATGTCTAATAAAAACCGTCTATTGTACAGAATCATTCCTTTCATGGAGAGCAATTTCACTTCGCCCAGTAGCGGCTTTACTGTTTATCCTCAGAAAATGCACATTTGTAATGATTAAGGAGTAATACATGGAACAAAGGAACGAAGACGTAATACGTCTGCTTTCATTAAAGAGCATAGATTACATAGCTTCCAAACGAGTTTAGAGTCTTCATGTTGTACACATTCTTCTAAATAAATTTAATTGCTTTCAAAAAATACATATACTGCAGTATTCTACGTTTATCAGCCATATATATATCAATGAAAAAATTTTAAAAACATGTAAATAGATTGTAAACAATCTTTATTTCTCTTCATCTATAAACCGAAGAAAGTAATTCAGATAAACGGAGTTCATATGTATCTCAGTTCTCAGAATTCAAATTATGTTGCATCATGATCGTAAGAAGGTAAACTTTCTGATCGTCTGTAACTTTAAGACAAATTCCTCAACGAACACTTTTACACAGCAGGTTAGGTAATAGCAATAATATTTTTCATTTTAATTAAATTTAATTTAGTATATTTCTCAAATATTTTCTTGCACTCATTGTACAAGCTGCAACATCTAATGTTACCAATTTTGGAAGTAAAATTACACATAAGAACACACACACACACACACACAAAAAAAAAAAAAAAAAAAAAAAAACATAAAGTCTGAAAACTTTCAGATTTTATATTTTTATATTACGCCCAAAGGGGTGTTTTTTTCACGGGGGGGATTCAAAACGGGATTTGAAAAGTAATACAGACATTCAAAGGTCATTCAACGCAAAATACCGTTAGATATTGCAACGCCTTTGCATTGCTTCGCACCAACATAACACCAGTAAGAAATGTAAAGAAACCTAGCGTATAAAATATCCATGCTTGAAGATGCACGCGATGTGGACCGCTTTAAAATCGCTGAGTTTGTTAATGAAAAATTTTAAAGATTTACAAAATATTAAATAGATATAATAAAACAAATTCCAAATTTGTACTTCCAGATGCCCATATTAGAATAGAAGACTATGCTATTCAGAATTTGATGACTTTAGGTACGTTGTTTTTCACAATGCATGAGCAAAAGTTGAGTAAAACATGCATGCATTCATGCAGCTTAAGTATAATACAATATTCGCTTGCTTTAATATCATCATGGTTTCTAGTAACTCGCTAAATTTCATATAACACATATTTAATCGCATTTTAAACAATGGATATTACGGTGTCTAACATACTATAGTTCTATATAATCGATGATTAAACCAAGCCGGTGGTGAGTGAGTAGTGATATACTATAAGTGTAATCTGGTTCCTGTTGTAAAAGCAAATTAATTGAAAATTTTAAAATATCGTATTTCCCCATAGCTTCCAATTTAGAAGTAATTGATTTATCCGCATAGCATTTTCTTACAAGAATGAAGTTTCAGGTATAGCAGAGAAAGGTAACAGTAAAATTAAAATTGTTTTTAAGTATTTTTTTTTGTCTGCTTAATAACTAAAATAAATTGTTCACATATAATTTTAATTTAAAACATATACTTATTTCATTTTACTAATATTCTTAGAAAAACATATTCAGTAACACTTAAAAAAATTATAAAATAGTTCCATTTCTACAGCTGGTCTTACACAGTTTAAAATTTATTTTCATATATCGAAACTTCTTTTAAGCGTCTGATAATTGTAAAAATATTTAACAATATCTAACATAAAGAAGCAAAATACCATGAAGAGACTTAAATTTAAAAAATAATTTATTATATTTTAAATTTTTATTGAGTCCCGTTTTAGGGTGTCATCCGGATCTTGCATCTAAGCACTTATTGCATCATACCTAACCATACTACTGATTTATATTATGAGAGAATAAGCTCTAATTCTGTCTTTCATTTGTGATTTATAGATATTCCTCCAAGTTTATAAATTTTTATGTCCGCGAAATGGTAGCTAACTGAAGTTAATCTAATCCTAAAAGTTCAAAAGTTTTTGCTCACAAACTGAATTAAATTCAAGATTATAAGGTATTTCTCCCACTTCCCTAGCGAGCCTTAGTGGTGTAGTGGTTCTGCACTCTGAGCCCGTATTTCAGAGTTCCGTGGTTCGATTCCCATATTTTTCATCTTTTCTGCTTCCAATTAACCCAATGACTCTACAAAATTTCTTCAATTACATGTAGCCATAGCTATAAATCATACGAAAACTGCATCTAATGACTACGTCACATGGATAAACATTGCTTTCTCTATACAAGTATAATATTATGGCGTGTAGTGCTCAGATGCAAATACTGTTTAATAATTATTTACCTAGAAAATCACCTACCTCTAGATATTATGTTGAGTGGGTACTGAGGATATTTAGCCCACTGGTTATTTTGAAAAAGATTCAATATTTTTCAAGGTGCGCAAACATTAACATCTGTTTTCACTTGATAATACGAATAGTAAGATACAAGTTAATTTTACCTTATCTTTGTGATAAAAAGTTATAGCAACACACAGAATTAATGATGCTTTTTTAAAGCAATTGTTTCAGTAGGAAAATAAATTTTTATAACTTCTTAGAGCAATTTTATCACGGTGCCAGTTGACGTCTTCAGAATATATAATAGTAAAGAAAAAGTCGTCATATTTAAGTATTTCAAAAGGCGAAAGAATATCAGTGTAAGCAATACAGGTTCATTTTAAGCACCTGTGTAACAGAAAGACCCACAGATTTCTTGTTTTCTTTTCCTTTTACCCTTTTCATCGATTAAGTATTGAATGCTGATTTATCTGTGAAACATGCTCAGACAACAGATGGTTTAAACAGGAACGAATATCGATTACGATTGTATGGTGTTTTCCTTAACTCTCAGGTGTTTCTGAAAAAGACGTTTACTTCGTGTTAATTTTTTGGTGCAATCCTTTATATTAAATTTTTTACACTTTAAATGCATATGTCATACATTTTCTTTGCTTGTTTGTGTATGCTTTTTGTACTGTATACTTATAGTACATGTTTCTTTATTTATCCGTTTCCATTATAATTATTGAGAGTCGGAAGAGCAAAATCAATTAATGAGGCAAAATTTGCAATATGTAAAAGGGACTGGAATATTGTCTACTTTTCATGAACTATTATTATATTGGAAATTAAAATATTAAGATATTAATACTAAACGTTCATAAATGCCAAACATATTACTTCTGGAATATTAAGAGTGTCTACCTTTCACTAACCAGATGATAACGAGTGACGGACGCTTTAAAATCCATGGAAATAAAGAAACAAACAAACAAATAATCAAGAAAAGGGAATAAATGCAGAAGATTTGTCTCAATGAGGTCAACATCAGCTTATAACCTGTGAAATTTGCTTAGTTAACTTTTAGATATTTAGTGAGCAGTGGTTGTTGTAAAATTATATGTATGCACAGTTAACATCTTTTACTTAAGCATGATTTAGGTTACGAAATTTTTCAAATTAACACGATTTATTATTTGCTAAACGTTTTGATTTAATACAATATGAATTTCACTTTACATGACATAAACTAGAGCTCGTTATTGACCCGCCGTTGTCAATGAAATATTGAAGAGGCTTAGTGATAACCAAGGTTTTAAGTTTAGCTATAACTGAATATGCACGAAGAATTAATCCTCAGTGCAATGGGAACTGATAATTAAGATACCATTGGTTAAAAATGTATTAATAAAACTTATAATTAATTGTTTGATGTAAAGCCTTATCATGTAGTAAAGAAGAAATCATATAAAATTAATAAAAGGAAATTTTATACTGAAATTACTTAATGCATCTTAAATAACAATCTAATATAAAAATTATTATACTTTAAATTCATCATAGAAACTTAAAGCACGGAAACATAAGAAAATACACACATACGGAAAACCAATAAATCAATAAATAAACGAAGAATGAAAAAATAATTAACCACAGGAAAATCAAAGCATATTTTTTCACACATGCCAGTCGTCGAAATTTATTAAGACAAATTCTGTCAAATGGCAGCCACATCATCAATACATAAGTGTACCCTTTACACACTATGCATTTATTTTGACATTTCGCCTTTGCAAACTAACCTCTGTTCTTTTCTTTCTTTTGTTTTTCTAAAATACTCAAAAACTGCATATCTATGAAAGAAACTGGATTATTTATGATAGCTCCTAACTTTCACTGACTGATAATGAAAAAAAGAAGCTCCTCACGTTTTGACTACTTGTCTTTCGCTTTTTATTTATATTATGTTATTGTAAGCTAGAGTAGAGATTACAAACGAGGCCAATATTGCTCACACGTCTATTGGAGCATTCATGAAATTTTAAGGAGATCTATGATAATCAAGGATCATTGCTGAACATATAACGTAAATTGATCGGGATAATCGAAACTCCATTGATTACCAAACATTTATTAACATAACTAAAAGTTAATTAATTGTTTTTGATACAAAACTATATTAAAATTTATGCCTAATATCCTATCCGAGGAGACAAGTTCTAGTCGAATGGCAATTACGTCATCGAGACGTAAGTGTGCACTTTATATTTGACAAAAACTTCACAAAATTGCTGCTCTTCTTTTTTTATTCTCTTCTGGAGACAAATCCTCTTAATACGTCCGTTGTGGAAATTTCTGCTGCGCAAAACAAAAATGTACAATAGAAGGTACTGGCAATTACAGACTACCGGTATACTCATACTGTGTTTGTAGTTGTCGATTTTGCTACACGATCCTGTTCGTAGTTATATTAGGATGGGCAAGTCATTTCTAACATTCCTATTTTTAAATTTTGACATAACGGCGTCATATGAAAAATGGAAATCCTGACAGTGTTCTGAAGAATGATTATTGCTTTGTTTTACGGAACGCATGGGAACGTATTATTTCGAATTTAACAGTGCCAAAGAAATGTCCCAAAATAAAAGTTATTAGCAAAACAACATTATTGATCTTTCCCTCTTCTTACCTAGTAGAAACATATATTCAACTCAATAATTTGCTGCTGGAAAAATGAGATTGTTTGAATAACTTTGAACAAGGGAATTAAATCAAGCAATCTTATATTCAGTATAAAAATGTTGCATAGTTTGGTATATACTTAAAAGATTTATTTTAAAAATTTGTATTTCAAAATTAATTTCATAATTTTTTCGAAAATATTTTAAAGTATAACTTATAAAATTTTTACTATCATCACACAGAAGATATGTTTCTAGGCAGATTTTCAAAAGATTATAGTTATTTATTCAAAAAAAAAAAAGTCGTCAGATATATGTGAATTTATTATAAGCGATAATAACACAATTTTTTACATTCTTCAATAAATCGGCAAAGTTGTTTTCAGTATTAAATTTCCAAATAAATGTTTACTGAGAATTATTCGTATGGAACTTCTTCATTATCGAATATATAAATTATGCATACAAATATTTAATAAAATAATTATTCAACTGTTTTTCAGTGAAGTCGTTCGAAACGTTCAAATTCAGACAGGGGCTGTTCGCCCGAAAGCCTGGTTCCATTTTCTAACTGGTGCTTTCCGCCATCACGTTAATTCATGGCTCATTGGTTCAGAGAGTTGTTAAACGACATGCCAATCATTCTTTTGAAATGACTAAAAGTAGCTCTGTTATTTGAATGCGTTTCAGATGTTTGAGAGAAACAGATTTGGGCCTCTAACAATACGAAAGAGTTAAAGAATTATAATTCATCTATGCAACTCAATTAAAATTCTAGAAAGGAATGCTCTAAAATAGCGGTTCCCAACCTTTTGACTAACTTTTGACATCTAAACAAAAATTGAAAAACTTTAGTACCACCACTACATTTTACAATAATTATTTTTCAGTTTTTCAATAGATATATTCAAAAAACATATTTTGCCATTTGCGCTATCTATTGGCTATTTGTATTAAAAAATCGCACACACAAAAATAGATTAGGCTAAAAATTGGTTACCATTTTAATTATCAAACTTTAAGTTATATTACTTTAATTCTAAAATTTAATGCGAAATTTGAACCTGTTGAACAGAGATAAATTTCTTTGCGTCTGATCTTATTTCACATCGTTTTAACCGTAAATTAGGATCCCCTTTTAATTTTGTTCTGTATTTATTTTTCAGACATAACATGCGAGATAATCCTTGTTCACACAAATAGGTTACGCAAAAAGGCAGTAAAAATTTAATAGCTTTATTTGAAATGCTTTTAAATTCTTTTTTTCCGGTTTAGCCAAAAGTTAACATGTGTGTTATTTTTTGAAATATTCGATTTGAGTTCGATCATAGGAAATTTCTATCAATTGTTCTTTTTCTTCACCAGATAAAATTTTAGGTACATTTGAACAAAATGGATTTCTAATCGAATTTTCTTTTTCATCATCCTCGGGAAAATACATGTTAAAATTATTTATCAGTAATAAACAATAATTTTTGATGTGGATGCTAATTCTTCTTTTATTATGAGATTATTTTCGGTTAGAAAACTTTCCAAATGTGGTAAAAAGCTTAAATATTATTATTATATTCTTTGATTATTAGTTCGTGTTTTTTATAATTGAATATATTTTATCTCTAATGGTAAACAAAGTAACCTTTTGTCTTCGTATTTCTTAATTTAATTCATTTAAACTTTCCCCAAATATCAGCTAAATATGCTAAAAGCGTTAACCATAATTCACTAAATAAACGATTTTGCAAATTCAAATTTTGAATCACAGAGGCAAATTTGAATTTCTGATCGAAGACAGAAATACGATTTAAAACTTTGCTTCTGGTTAATCACCTTACTTCGGAATGTAAGAAAAGCGTTTTTGTTTATTGCACATTTCTCGGCATAAAACTGTAACTATTTAAACCTCGGCTTCTAATAATATTAACAATTTTCACAGATTGATTGAAAAAGATTTTCAAGGTTTTGGGTATTGTTTTGGCTACTAAAGCTTCGCGTTGAGTGGAGTAGTGAATAAATTTAGTTTCAGGAGCGACTTTCTTTATTTACGAAATAACACTGGAATGTTTTCCTATTAAAGCCCGAGCGTCGTGACTACATACAGCAATGCACTTATATAAGGAATATCATTCTCAGATATAAAATTGTCAATCAGTATGGAAATTTTATTTGCAATTGCTCTGCCATGGAGAGATTCACGAAATAAATACTCTTCGCAATTCGTTTATCTTCTTCGAAACGGTTGTAAACTAATAATTGAACAAAGTGCGTTATATCTGTACTTTCGTCTAATTGCAAAGCGAAATACTCGCTGTGTTTTATTTTTGGAATAAGTTATCTCTTTTATGGAATTTGTCATTTCATGAATTCGTCGACTTACTATATCATTTGATAACGGAATATTATCAAGTTCATTAGCCTCTTTGTCATTGAATAATGCGAAAACGATCTGGTATAAGGTTTCTCCAATAGTGTGAGCCTACCCAGTCTTGCCAATTCTTAGGCTTACTAGGTAAGTAGTTTCCAAAGCCTTTGCACTCTAAGTAACAAAACCTTTCATTATTTGTTTACTGTTTTTGAAATCCGATAATTTCCTCTTAAAATATTCTTCAGTTTTATCCTTTAAACTAGAACGCTTAGATTCATGCTGTCTTTTAAGAAACGATAGTTTGATACTTTGTTCACCGCAAACAACACATTGAGTTTGAGGGTACATTTCATCTCCATTCCCAGTAAACCCAAATGATAAATAATTTTCATTATTAAGCAAAGTATTTCATTGTAACCAATTTTTTTTTTTTTTTTTTTTTTTTTTCTAGAATTCTTAGTGCTAGTAGATTGTCATGAATCCATCACCTGTGAATCATACCTTTTCCGCTTAGTCAATCCTAACCATTTTTCCATTTTAAAAATCTATATCTGTTTTATTATTTTTTCGCAAATATATAAATGCACAATATTATGATTTCCTCAAAAACATTGGTATTTTCAAATCACAAAAAAAATAAGGAATACAAATCAACAAGAATACGAAATAAAATACATATTGTTTTAGATATAGGAAATCGTCGCAAAAAAATTATTCTAATTAAAAAGAGAGCAATATGAGCTCGGGAATGGTGACAAATATGGTGTAGCCATGCCGGTAAATTGACTAACTCTAAAAGAATTAATGAACTATTATCTTTTTATAAAAACATTTTTTATCTTCTGTTAAATACAACGTCCATTTCTATTTCTCATTTTAAAAACATCATTTACGACAACTTTTGTTATGTCTATGGCTAAAAGAATATTTGTGAAAATAAAAAGAAATTATTTTGATAAAGGTCTATGAACGGCTAACTGATCTTCAACGAAGCTCAGATCGCATTAATTTACGAATGTTAGAGAATAGTTAAACAGGTTGTTTAATTTTTGAGTTTAATAGATAAAAATACTTTGTTTCTTTAGGATGTGTTCAGACGGCGGCGTAAAGGGCATAGAGGCGTAGTCATAAAGGCATAAAATACGGAAATTCCGTTCACACTTGCGAGAACGGTGTGTAAGCCGTGGCCAATGAGAGAAGCTAAATTTGCGCATGCGTGGATGTGTCTATAACGTTCCCGCGCTGTTCTCTTGCTCGATTGATTTCTCGCGTTCGCTCTGCTTGTTTTGTGACAGCGAAATCTTCTGTAGAACGGCGCTTCGTTTGAGCTTCTCTCTGATTGGTCGACCCTTATCCCAAACTCGGCGTAAAGTTGAAAACTTTGAACCCTATGCCACGAGCCCTAAACCAGATTTTGTGTTGTTGCACAGACTGGTTGCCTTGGTAACGGAGCTCGGCTTTAACTACTTATGCCCTTTACCCCGTCTGAACGAAGCGTTGCGCCCCCATCTGAACGAAGCTTTACATACCACTAGTGTTACGCGTACCACCGGTTGAGAATCGCTGGTCTAAAATATCAACTGCGTTTTAAAAATATATAATAAAGCAAACGTGTTTGCAGTTAAGAAGAAACAACGCCTTTTACCCGCAAGTGCAGTATGAAAGCGTAAAAATAGACAGAGAAGTTCGCCAAGAATTCTTGTCGGCAAAAGGCAAAAAAGGGCACCAAACTAAAAATTCTCGAATTACTACTTATGTTTCTTCCTAGTTTTACAACATTTGGCATTTAGACATAATTTAAGTCGTAAAATCAAACTGTGATGATAAAATCGGCATGTGACTTTAGAAAAGGTTCGATTTACTGTCAAAATTCGCATGATAGAAGAGTTGCTCTTTGAAGAGATAAAAATGCAAATTGAGTTCCGTCAATCGGCAGAATAGCACCGCATATGGGAAGTCTTCTTTTCTTTTCTTTTTTTATTTTATTTATTATCTTTTTTTTTCACTGACTGCACCTCAAATCAGCGTGCGCTATGCAGTGTCGCCTTTAGTTCTGGAGAAGACAACGCACTTCGTGGACATTTATCATGCGAAATAATATTAAGTAGTCCTCTTTTAAGAATATTGGATACTGTTTACTAATTGACCTGACAGAGTATTTGAACTGTCATCTCATCAAACCATTGTCCAGGCATGATTGCGTAATATTCGTAGACCCTTAGGGTGAAAATGGTGTCTAGATTCATAGCAGCTGTTAACAGGGATCTCAGCCAGTAAAGTTTGAACAGAGACAAGCAAAGTGCTCTCTTAGCTCAACCCACTTAAGAAAGAGTGTATCTGATAAAGTGAATTCAGCAAATTTTTACTCGCAACACAGGTCTTCCAATCTTAAGCTCTCAATTTCTTTTCCTTTCTTTATTTCTCTCTCTCTAATATATATATATATATATATTTATTTATTTATTTGTATACATATTCATGTAGAAAGACATATTAGTAGCAAAGCAGCTGCTGCTATTCTACGTAAAATAAAATAAAAAAAAAAGTTGATAAAACGTAGTTTTTAATTGCCATTGATTAATTTTCTAACGAATATGATTACTGCTGCAAATCTGCTGATGAAATCAAAGATTTTGCGAAATCTCCAAACTGCCTTGTATCTCTAAATATAGTAGACTGGCATTGTTTCTGTTTCCTATTTGCATTGATTAATGTTACATTAATTTTTTACAATATTACGTATTTTTAAATGAGAAAATATCATTTTCAGGTTTGTATATTGCTGTTTCCTATTTTTCGATGTTTTATCGTAAACGCCTCAGTTTTAAAACAAAAGTGCAGCTACTCTTGCTTTAACGCTAACTGGATTTGGGGAAGAATGCAGTTGATTCCAAAAGGAAGCTATAAAATTAAATGGTAAATTCGTATATAAGTAATGAAAAATAATGAAACATAAAAAGTAAGTAGTACGTTTAGTCACCAAAGGCAAGAATTTTCACAAAGTTCGCTGCGAAAAATAATATATAGAGGGAAAACGGTTCAAGTCGCGTAATTCTGTTAAGATTTTTCAGAGACAGTTTCTCATTTTGATAATGCATCTATCATAGCTTATCTCTCCTTCTTAAAATATTCAGAGTAGGATGAACAATAACTTTCCAACTGAATGTTTTTTTATGGAAGGCTCATATGAAATACTGAATTTAAAATTGCGTTTACTAATATGTGGCTCATGCCAAAAATTTCTGTAATTTGAAAGTTAATCTATTTGACTCATTTCTAGAACTAAAATCATGGACTTATCACGAACTACTAAAAACATATTTAGTTACGTATTCTTCCTGAAACACATTGTGTATTGATTATGGTATAGTTATTGACTTATTTTGAGTGCACTGTTCAATGCATCTGTTCCGTGTAGTATGATTTCTTTTCATTTTATCTGTGCCTTTGATTTATCCGCACATAGATCCATGTCAACTTAAAGTCGCAGTCATCCTATACTTTACACAAGCGAATACAGCATTGCAGCAGGGAGGATAATTCGAAACTAGAATCGAATCCTTAGATTAAAAGATTAGTTTTGACCCAGAATTAGATAAAAAATGCAGTTTTCCCATTTGAACGTGACAATATTCCACTATATCTACAGGATCCTCAAATTAAATAATAACCTTTGTATGCTGTACTACCATTATGAATAATTTATACTTTTTATATTTCTCAGTATCTAAGAAATTTTTGTTTGTCCTTCCTTCTTAATGTAGTTTCTCTTGAAATAACTTCGAAATAAATGCACATGGACACAATAAGTATGGTTTATTTTATTTCAGACCACATATTTGATTACATTTTTTAAATCAACTCTGCTACTAACATTTCTAATTTGCTTCTGTGTCATGACCAGATTTGCTGAAAAAACCTTACAATTAGTATCCAAACTGCATCGGCAGAAAACTCCATCTAGATCTTTTTTCTATTACTTTAGGGCTATGGCGACAACAAAGTAGTTCCATTTCCCTCTGTCTTGTTTATGTCCAGTGATCCATTTTAACTGTCTCCTATTTTTTGTTAAGGGAGAGATGCATTCGTGTGTTTACAGAAGAAAACAGGAAACACTTAAAAAATCTCCAATACTTTTATTCTACTTCTTAGGTGGTAAGTGTAATACTGTATCGAAGAACACATAAAGCCACTGCCCTAAATAATTTTATGTGTTTAAAAGCGTAAAAAGCAGTAACTTCCATATTCTTTCAGATATTTCTTTCTGCCTCAAGACGATATTTATCCTGAAACTTAAATGGGATTACTGATTCGAAAAATCTGTCACTGGCATAACAGTCTCGTGAAAAAAAAAACATATTGTAATTTAGCAAGAAATAGCTCTAAATTTTACTATGATATATCAAACCAAACGACATTTATAAATGTTTTATCTTTTCGTATGTTAAAAAAAAAAAAAAAAGAAAAAAAAAGATATAAAATATGTTAAAGCTTGTGATTTTTTGAATTTTTCTATATTAAAGTGCAAGATATGTATAAAATTGGTAGCACGAATAAATCATTCTATTTTGCAGATGTTATATTAGAAGACTTATATTGTGATTTAAGTTGAGTAACGTAGTGATATTAATATTGTCAGTATTCATTCTCTCTGTCTGTGTGTAACAAACCACTGTAATCTAAAACGCAATTTGACTTCTTGACAAAACATTCTAGAGGAGCAAAATGAAAATTTAAAGAGAAAAATTAAACTGTGTTGAAAGTTAAAAAAATCTCTATAATTATTATTGTTGAAAAGACTGGCCATAAAGTAAAAATCATAATTTAGATCAACCGTGTTATGAATACGTTTAAGAAAACAACACTGTAATAACGCCTAAAATATTTGGGGAATTCGACCATAAAATTATTTTTATAGATGAAATAGAGCAAAACATAATAGACCTACTTATGTATATAAATAGGCAATAAAATCTTTTATTCGGATGAGAACTTTGTGAAAAAATACGATACATTAAAATACAAAAGGGATATATCCTTCAAAGCTTCAACATTTTTTCTATTTTACCTCTATATACAGAAGGAGCAGTTAGCAGCATAAGAGAACATTTTTACAGCAAAGTCGCCCAAAACGCCCGACCAATCAGACATCGCACGTCGCACGTCTCCAGGCAGCAAGGCCGTATATATGCGTTCGAAAATAATGGCTCTCATAGCGGCAAGGCAGCATATATGCGTCCAAATATTTTGGTCCTCATGGCGGCAAGGCAGCATATATACGTAAACCTAAATTTTGGCACGAAACGGCAAAGCAGCATATATACGGCCTGTCTCAGAATGCCCTCCCCTCACTGCTCTTAATGTAAACTGACAGGTGATAATTTTTCTCTGCGGGAGGTAATTGAGGAGAGGAAATTATCTATTCGATAGGGGCAAATGGGTTTTATCGTTAGGTTTTGAATAACAGTTCGAAATAAATAGCTCGTTCAAAACTTCCAGCTGTTCCAGCTGTTCTGTGCTTATACCAGCTATAGTAAACTTAAATGTTTATGTTTGTAAAGAGAATTAACATAGTGAAATTATGATGATAATTGTAATTCTAAGTGTAGTATGCAATTGTAATAAAATTGTGCAATTACTAAGTAGTTATAGTTAAAAAGTAGCTGTTTTTTTAATTACAATTACAATTTACGTAATTTCATTTAAATTACAATTACTCTATATTTGTGAAATCCAATTTCATATTCAATGCAACTGCAATCATATAATCTAATTACAATTAGACTGTCATTGTAACTCCAGTAAGTAATTATAATAATGTAATTAGGATAGCAATTGTTTCTGATAAAAGCAGTTACGTAGCCCAGGAAAATCATGATCTTAATTGCAAATGTAATTGCAGAATGCAATTGAAAACACATAGTAATTGGAATAATATTATGCAATTATCTTGCAATTACAATGTAACAATTTTTAATTACATATACAATTTACTCATATGCATTTTAATTATAATTGCATTTTAATTGTGAAATCTAATTGAATAAACAGTATAACTGTAATTATATAATCTAATAAAAATTACAATGCAATTGTAATGACCTCTTAATTAAAATTGCGCAGCAGATGATTGTAACTATTTAATCAGAAAAACAACTGCCCCTTATAATTTCAGTGACATAGGCTAAGGAAATCGTAATAATTTTTGAAAATTACAGTCAATAATATTATATTCGAAATGTTTCTGCATTTTGGATAATGAGTTTTTAAATAATACAACGGGATAATCACCTATAAGAAAAATATTAATATTTTCTGTCATGTCTTCTGAATCATCTTACATATATTGTAGTTTGTGGTACCAGCATAAATAGGAGTTTATTTAAAGGAAATATTTTATATAGACCGAAATGCACATAACGTTAGTAAGCAAATATGTATGTTTATGATCTTCGATATACATGTGAACTTAAATTACAAGATTAAGGGAAAGCAAGCAACGAGTTTATGCCAGTGCGAAGGGATGTTTTCGCAAAGGATTTGTTACGGGCCGCTTGTCTTGTTTACATTACACAAGAAATAAATCATAAAAATTACATTTATCCTTTTATTTTCAGAAAGGTTTGGTTTGGTTTATTTAATTATGGCAAAGCACACTAGGGCTATCTGCCTATGAGGAGGGATGCCTTCGTGGAGGACTTTCTAAGAGAAACTGGCTCGTATACACGTTACACATGGGGAAAACCACGAAAACAGCCAGCCCGTTCTCGAGATTCGAACCTCGGACCGAACTACCAGTGTTCAGCGACTTTACCGCTCGGCCGCTGGTGGGTCTCTTTTCAGAAAGGAGATCATCAAGGACTAAACTAAGCCTTATAATTTTATCCAACCTATTGCTTTAGCTGGTAAAAAATGATTCTGATCAGCAATCAGTATGCTTAATTAATGTGTGTATTAGGCATTTTACTAAATCCATTTATTATGAATTACCGCCCAGACAGTAAAGCGGTTCGTGACTCTGGTTGCCGTACCGAAGAGCCTGGGTTCGAATCCCGGATAGGGCATGAATGTAATTTCTTCGTCCTCTTCATAGGTGGCAACGCTGGTCCACGTATTAGTTCCCTCCTTAATAACATGACCGGCCTTAGTAGTGATCAATGTCTATAAACTGCTACTACCTGCCATTGGAAAAAAAAATTTACGAATTGGTCTTTTATTCAACATAACACACATTTTCCATAAATAGTTAAAATGCATTATTCAGTTACAAGTGGAAGTACTTGCATGAACTATTTTCCATCATTGTTTCATGTAAGAACAAATAAAAGTACAATTTTCTTATGCACCTGTGATTGTCATATTATTTGGATTACGGTAAAGACTGCAAAGATGCTTCTGTGGAGGACTTTCTAAGGGAAACTGGCTCATGTTCACATCACCCGTTAATAAAAGCAGAAAAAGATCCTTACTTAATTGAATGCAACGAAACGTTTAAGAAGAATGATGTACTCATAGAGAACTTTCTAAAATAAAATGATTTGTATTCATGTTACACATAAGGAAATCCACGGAGCTATCTAAACATTTAGATTGTTTGCCAAAAAGGGCATCCGATTTGAACTAGTAGTATTCAAAAGACGACTTATTACTCTGCTGAGCGAAAAATCTAATTGCTTTTGAAGTTATATTGTAATTCGAACAATCATTGTATTACAATTATTATTATTATTTTTTCCCCAAAGGCAGATTGTGAACAGTTACAGTGCAACACATTCCATTAGTCTATACAAGGCCAGAAGTTGCAGTCACTTTATTATGGAGGCATCTAATATGTGGGATCATCGCCTCCTATGAAAGGACGAACAGTTAAAGCCATGCCTTCTCCGGGATTCGAACCCAGGCCCTTCGGTATCGCAGTCAGGCTTCCCTAACCACTATACCATCTGGGTGGCACAATTACAATTATAACTGCATTAGTTGTAGTTTTAACTACAATGAATAACCAGCTTTTCTCAGTCAATAACAGATAGCTTTAAAGATAAATGGAAGGTCTTATAATTTGTCGAATGGCAATATTCTAAGAAAGTGTAGTCTCCAGGATTTTCGAAGTTTAATTACAGTCTTACATTTCGCATACTCGCAGCACTTGCCCAAAGGCTGTTCCAAGATTATTTCTGTTCACCTCATCCATTAATTTTGGAGCAGAATCATGTCTAGAGACATTTTTTTCTGAGGACAGTATTTTACATAATAGAAAAAAAAATAATAATAATGCGTCTCCCTCAAGGTGCAGGAAACAACAAGTACTGATACATTTAATTGAAATTACAATTATAATTTTAGTTAATACAAATACAATGTTACTTTAACGGTTAGAATTACATTATAGTTCTAATGGCAGAAATATCAAATGAGTGTTATAGATTAGTATACTTTTACTTATCACAATATTAAACTTTTAATGCCGTTTTATTTTATTTAGCTTATCACAATATTGAGCTTTTTAATACCGTCGGTACTGAAAAAATGTTTTACTACTGTCATGAAATGTATATTCGATAATAGTTTCTAACTGATGTTTTTCTTATATATTTTTCTGCATAATTCATAAATGTTTGCAATGGAAATAATTCTGAGGCTTTTATAATACTTCTAAATTTTCATGAAATAAAGTTCCATTAAAGTTTACTTGAAGGAGACTCTCAGTGCAAGCACTCGAAAAGAAGTTATGCTACATTTACATATTATGAAACGGTTGAATGTAGAGTATTTACTTGTAACAGCGGTGCTCAATCTATCGCGTTTTCTGAAAGAATGCATATGTTGCCTAAAATCGAAATTAAATCACTATAATCAGAATAATTGGCTAAAGTATTAAATTGTAATTTTTACAGCATCAATCGAATTAGTGGATTTTATTGAAGATAAAAATGTGTTGATATTGACAAGCTATATTAGTTTTTGTACTATAATGAATGCTAGCTAGTAGCTATATGAATATAATGAATGTACTATAATGAATGCTACCTAGTAGATACTCTAGTTAATAGCTAGAGTAAAACTCAGGATATGGTAACATTAAATGAATAAATAAATAAAATTTAAAAAAAAAGAAGAAGCAGAAAACGAAAGCGAAAAGGAACTGAATACATTCGGAAAGAGAAGGCTTACTATGGTGAAACATTAGAAACGTGTAGACAAAGTGTTAATACTATATGTGAGAAAATGCTAAGGACAAATTGAAATACATCATAGCTACGTTTGGTGCTACGTTTACTTTATACTATTTGTATCAATATTAATATAAGTACCGAAAAATACTTAAAAAATAGGTATTAAAGGAACAAAATTGCAGTCTGAAAATTTATAGCAGCGGAACTTTTGAAGTAATTTCATGCCTTCTGAAAGGTCGCCATGAACATAACAATTTATAACTGTCAGCTTTTACAACTAGGAATCAGATAAACTCTATTGTCTGGTAAACCGGACTATCTAGTAATGTTTTCGGTACTGTCTAGTTTCCGGGAATGGCGATGTATGCAAGCTTTTTCCTCTTTCTGCCCTAAGAATAAACAGCTCATAGGGGAATTCTGAAAAATATATAACCCTTTCATATATGTACTCATACCCTGATATTTACAATAGCGTTTCTTTATTTAGATAGCTTTGAGCATGCAAATTCAGTAAAAATCAGAAAACAAGTACCATACTTATAACAAAGCAGGTTATCTCAGTAAATGGAGGGAATTAAGTACCGGCGATGGCAAGATTTTCCCATGGTTTGAAGACTAAGTAATTTATTCCTTTCGGAAAATTTTCTTGGAAAGCAAATCATCACTTACGGATAGAAGAATGTTCTAAGAACTACGGGACAAATTTATAATGGGAATAAAAGAATGAAAGAAATCGGAAACTCTTTTCTAGTAATCATTTTACTCCTCGAAAGTTGGTTTCAGTATCACCTTTTTAAGAAAATGACACATGAAATGGATTTCAGAAACTGAATCTCGAAATTATCAATAACTATCCAATATTCTGCATTTGTAAATATTTATTTAATTTGCATTTCAACCAAATGTTGAAAACAAAGCGGAAAGAAATCTCCTTATAAAAGGAAAAAAAAAAAAAAAAAAAAGATTCCCATTTTTTTACAGTGATATTCCATTAAATTATATCAGAAAATCATATCACTGATGGATGCAATAAATACTAATTTCAGACATGTTGCCTGTTTATGTTGTTAACTCTCTTTTGCAACTGAACACTGGTAGTTTTGCCTAAGTTTGAATTCCGGCGAATGCGTTCGTTGCTTGGTATTTTGGTGAATTTTAGGTTGAATATATCAAACCAGTTTCTCTGAAAAAGTCATCTACAAACGCATCCTTTTCCTCAAGCAGGTGCCCATCGTATGCTGCCTGATGAACGTGCAAGAATTTTTCTTCTTTTACACAGCTTTCATAATCATATATTACCCACCAGCGGCCGAGCGGTAAAGACGCTGAACACTGGTAGTTCGGTCCGAGGTTCGAATCCCGCGAACGGGCTGGCTGCATGGTCGTTTTCGTGCTTTTCCCCATGTGTAACGTGTATACGAGCCAGTTTCCCTTAGAAAGTCCTCCACGAAAGCATCTCTCCATTTAGGCAGATAACCCTCGTGTGCTTTGCCTTGAATAGCACCATACCAATAATACCATAATCACATATTATATTATTGAACATTTTTAATTTGTAAAACTATAAGTTATGGAAAACTCAATGACATGTTTATTTAGATAAATAAAAAGATAAAAATTAAATGCGTCATCGACATCATTTTGTTAGTAATATCATTATATAATCTATTGTACTTTTTTTTTTTTTTTTTTTTTTTTTTTTTTAGTGTACTGGGGAATTAAAGAAAATTTCTCAAAAGTATCATCATGTTTTCGTAAACTGATATATAGTGTTAAATTATTATATTAAATTTCAGTTTATTATAGCAGAAATCGTAAATAGCTGCATTATGTATAGCTCTTGCTTCGCTGAGCTTTCAGAAGTTAATCTGCGTCCATCCGCATAATCGAGGAGCAGGTCGATTTGTTTCTCAATGCAATCGCTGTGGGATCTTAATTCTACTGACCGATGTTCTATAAATTTAAAATATTTTGCCCTGCCGAAATTCTGTAGCTCTCTACATTCTAAAACTTTTGCCGTTGTCAAGTGCCAAATTCTTAGAATTTCGCCAGCCCTAAATTTTCTTGTTCGATGCCTCTTTAAATTCTAAGAATTTTTCAGCCATTAATCTGCCTCCTGGCCAGACGTGTTTTTCGATGCCACATATGTCACTGAAAACGTTGAAAAATCGGAATTTTAAAAGCAAACTTCCTACTTTTCATCAAATAAATTTGATCGATTAGCAGTGCTATGGAAGCATTAAAACATTTATGTAATAAACACACAAATACTTCAGAAACATTTTTTTCTCTCTACTGAAGAAAGGCCTGTCTCTGACTACCTGCGAATTTGATTAAGTTTTATCCAAAATTTACGTCAAAGCGTTTCTTTTTGGCCTAATATTAAATTTTACATTGGCATGTTCCTGTCCCTGCTTGATGTTGACAAGATTTATTCAAAACTTACTGTTCTTATTTTTTATTTTAAAACAAACAATTTAAATGGAAATCCTCAGCTTGCTTTTATTTATTTAAATAATAACATTTGATAATGTGAATTGAGATCAAGAAGTAATTTGCGTATTTGAATCCAAAAAAAAAAAAAAAGTTAAACACCAATTTTGAAGCTTTTGTTTTGGTTTGCTTTATTTTTCCTTCAAAGCACGCGAGAGCTATCTGCCTAAAGGGAGGAATGCCTCCGTGGAGGACATTCTAAGAAAAACTTACTCGCGCCCACATTATGCACAGAGAAAACCACAAAAATTCCACTTTGAAAGGTAAAAGTGTCTAATTTTTTAGAGCGAGATTTTCCTAACAATGAATTTTAGCAATTTAATTTAATTAAGAATTAAAACAATGTTCTTTTGTGATTAACGTAAGGTAACTCTTTCTGTCAAAAATAATCATATGAAAATGCACCGAATTTCAGTACCATGTAATTTAGTTCGGAAACTGACAGGTATCTGTGACTTTTTGTCTATATGTAGAAAATTTTTAATAAGGTTATTATAACTGAAATTTGTTTCAAAATATTCAATATTTCATAACTTCTATCAACCAATAAATGCGATAAAGGTAAACTCATCTTTTATAAATATGAAACAAGATAAACGAAATAAATTTGTGGTAAAATGAATTACAAACATTATGTCGAAATGACTGACACTGAGCATGTGTTTGTTATTTTAATAGTAATTTAATTATCAATTACATGTAGCTTTCAATAGGAATTAGGTATTTTAAGCCTCTTATAAATTTTTTCTTAGCGTTAAAGCTCGATAACATGAATCAAAAGCAGAAAATTAGTTAAACTACACTGTCTCACTAGTCGTAAGATTATATTACTGAAATATGCATATAAAAACAAATTAACATTTTATAAACGTACATTAAAATACCGAAACGCAATAAAAATCAATAACATTTATACTTAAAAAGCAACAAAGCCGGGCTCATGTGAATCACTAGAAGAGGCGCCAAATTGGCTATACGAATTCGAAAATTACCTTAATTATTAAAGGAAATAGGCTTCGTCAAACTTAAATCAATAAAACAAACCAAAAAAAAAATTGCAAGAAAACCTGGAAATTAATGCAATATGCATTTCAGTGTTATTTCTTATTTATCAAAAACGAATTTTTTAACGTTTTCATTTGAAAATTATAAATAATTGGCTACATTATTTCTCTGAATTTATAAAACTACGATTAAAAAATACTTTAAGAATTATGGTATAATTATGCTATAAGAGTTATGACATTTTGATTTAATACAATTACTTTTGCTTAATACAAGTGTAGCTATTTTTATATTTATATGGACGCGCATTGACCTTTCTGCCTCAGGTGAAAAATTATCTTGGCACGGCTCTGATAAGCAATTAAGATTAGAAATATGCACAAAATTAGTAACAAGGCAATACAAAACTTCCTTTTCTGTTTTGGATTTCCAGAAAAAAATATCTTTTTTCGTCTAACCAAAGCATGGACACAAAACTTGTTCCTTCCTCCGTAAGGGCAAAAGCAGCCCATCTGCTTACTCGCCTCTAGGCGGTAATCAAAGGACAGTAGGAAACCATCACTTAAGTGAAACCACTTGTTGATCGCCCTACAAGAAGGGGGGAAGAAAATCTAACAAAGGCCGTTTTCAGGACAATTTTGGTTCTCACTAAATGAAAAAAAAATTGTAAACATGGTTAATTTTTACTGCAGTTTTCTAGACGTAAATAGATTTGAATGCGAGCCGCCCGGTGGGTTAATTCATATCTTTTCATCATTTCGATAAATACGCAAATTTTTGCTGCCTCACCATGCTATCTTATCTTTGCTTCATGTTCCATTCAAATACTATAATAAATCTAATACGATGTATAGAAGAAATTAAGAAAACAAAAGAAAAAAGAAACAGGTTTCCACAGACGATTCAGTATTTCTCATTCAATTAATTCAGTTCCCACTTCCCGATAAGACAAAAATACATAAAAACTGAAAATATCTATATTAAAAATACGAAGTAAATCTTAAACACATGTTTCCTCGAGAAAATTCCAGAATGGCTAAAGCATGATTTAATTCGCAATAATAAATGAAGGCGTCATCTTTGTATAATGCAGGACCGGATTCAGAAAAATATATTGCAGGACTTTAACATTTGGTGGCAACAGTTGAAAAACTTAAACGGACATTTATAGTGAACCACAGCAAAATGGCAAAACGAAAACAATATTCCTTCAGGGTCAAATCTCCTTTGGACTAATAAAACATCTGTTAAATAATAAACAACTCAATTCACGAAGAGAATGCCAATATACTATCACAAGCACTCAAGAGCTTTCAAGAAAATTTCGAGTTAATAAGAGAAATAACTCTAAGAGCATTGGCCAAGTATACTCTTGACGTCTACAAGAAAAATATACTATCTAGGAAACACTAACAGCAAACAGAAGAATGGCTTTATCTCCACATACATGAGAGCAATATATATTACACGATAAAAATGATAATTTTTGAAATCATTAATACTGTAAGTAATATGACCCTGCTTAACAGAGATATAGAGCAAGTCTGAAATTTCAGTTGTAACCGCCTGCGTCACAACGGTATGTGGTGTTACTGGCGTGATCGCCAAAAGTGACGATACTAAGAATATCAAATACAAATTAATTTTGCGTAAATACTTAAACTAAAATTTAGTGTTTAGTACATTGCATAATCATTACTAAATAGATTAACAAGACTTCTTACCCAATGATGCATGCATGAACCGAATATTTTCTTTTTTCAATCTCATATTTATTTTATCGAACATATTTTCTGGATTAAATAAGGCACATTTATCACACACATATAAAATACTAAAATATCATAACTTAGATACACACAATGCGATAACTCAAATGGAATGTTCGTGGAGTGCCGAAGCGTGACTATTCGCGCAATCCTGTCCCATCGAATAATTTTGCGGTTGAAAAGTTGTCATATTCATTTTCGTATTATCGCGCTGTCTGGTTACACACTTGTAAGCTCTTCTTTTTTTTACATTCACGTTATTTTTACACACTTATCATCACGTGGTGACACATCGCTGGTCAAGCACATCTTGAAGTCGAACACCTATTGATATTCTGCTTGAGCGTTTATTTTATGTTATTCACATCAGCAGGACGTAGTGAGTCTCAAATCAAACACTCTACTTTAGGTACTGGATCTCTTCATTCTGCTTCTTTCTCTGCAAAAATACGACGACATTCCACGTGCAAATCTAGACAGGAACAATGGCGACTCTGAGTGTGTGTGGCCCGAAGGCCCACACACTCGTTAACACGACGTTCAGGCAGCAAGAGGGGAAAAGGAAAAGAGAGAGACAAACCAGACCTTCCAGTTTTTATACCTTTCGACGCACGTGCTCGCGCGTGATAACAATACAAGAATATATGTAGCCACAATGTACACTGTGAGACTTCTGTGTTCTCACATTCCCTCCGGCCGAAGAAAAAAAAAAATTGTCCCATCACTGGACAAATGAAATCCCTCTCTGCTGGACACACTTGAATTTTCGTCTGCATTACATACACATTTCACACCAATCTTTACATCATTTGCAAAGGCACTGCACTTTATCATTTCGTTGGCACTATATAAACATTTCACATTACACGCACACAGTTGAGCTCTCGTATGCACTATACACACATATTTCACGTTAATATTTCACATTGCTTGAAAAAAAAACACAGCACTTTAAACATTTTGTGATATATATTTTTTACATTAGTATTTTTCTTTTACGTACTCATGCATGTCTACTCTTACCTAAAATATCACCACAGATGCGATTCCAGGCAATGAAAATTTTACACTTACGACACATAATTTACAATTCACATATGATTAAATATCCAATTTATCACTTAAACTAAGAACATTTGCATTATCAATTTTGATGGTACTCCTCTTAACCATTGTTTACCTTATCTCATTCTTTACATTTTAGAATCACATTCACTATTTCATTACATAGCTACTTTTATCATTTGATCATATTCCTTTTACATATACATTTCATGTACCAATATGTCATGACATTGTTACAAGCTACATTTGTATTAGATCCACTACTAAATTGCATAATTGCATACCTTCAATTTGATTCAGCAGTAAGACAAGGAGATTTGAACCACACTCTTTTTTTTTTTTTTGAATCTGCTACCTAGTAATCAATGAGACCCTGCATAGTATAATTCAATTCTTCTGGTATATGGACCAGCCAATTCTATCAAAATCGTGCAATTAGCGCTTTATTACACTAAGTTGACCCATACCACACATGATCATCATTCATTATCTAGCTTGTACACATGCTACATTCTTATCATAATCACAATGTCTTTACATTTTTTTTTATTTTTATTTATTTATTTCTTTTTCTTTTTTTTTTTTTTTTTTTTTTGATTTGCTGATCTACAATTAAGAATTATGTTACACTCCTAATCCTCATTTTGTGTTGAATCTACTCTTGAAGGCTTTTGTAAAAACAATTTACTTACGTGAACTTTAGTGGTTTTATTCTCTAATTGTATTATATAATTATCATTTCTTAGCTTTTTAATGATCTCATATGGCCCCTTGTATTTTGGATGTAGCACCCTTCGATCACTAAATTCCTGCATAAAAACTTTATCCCCCAATTTCAATTCTGGAATTTTTCTCCCTTTCAAATATTTTTTTGCACAATTAAAGTATTCATCCTCATTTAATTTTACTTGTTGCTTATCTCTACTCAATTGTTCCTTTATTCTTTTGGAATATTCCTGGAAATCTTCTGCTAATTTAAGAGGTTCATTGCTATCTATGGGAGTATTTAATGTTCTACCGAAAAATAGTTCTGCTGGTGGAAATTGAGCTGCAGAATGTTTAGCATTATTATAATACAGTTTAAACATCAGTACTTTTTGTGGCCATTCAAATATTTTGTTTGATATTGCTGCAATCGATTCTTTCATTACTCTGTGAACTCTTTCAATCAACCCATTGGACTGTGGGTAATAAATTGAACTTTTTCTGTGTTCTATTTTAAGCGATTTTAAAAATTGAGTAAATTCTGTGGAACAAAAATAGGAACCGTTGTCTGATAACAAAATTTTTGGAATGCCAAATCTGGCAAAATAATCATTTAAAGATTTTATGATGGATTGAGAAGTGCAGTTGTTTAACGGAACTGTTTCCAAATATCTGGAATAATGATCAATGATAGTGAGTACATAAAACTTATTATCTATGGATCTTGGCAGCTTACCAACTATGTCTATAGCTATCATCTCTCCAGGAGCAAGATCTTTCTTAGGAATTAGACGTGGCAGAGTGTTGTGAGGTCTAGACTTATTTTGTAAGCAATCTGAACAATTTTCTACAAAACTTTCGTATCGCTGTACATACCTTTCCAATAATACTTTGCCTTTACAAACTCATATGTCTTTTGAATACCAAAGTGAGGCGCATGAGCTGTCTGTAATACATCTTTAATTAATGCCTTAGGAATTAGAATTTTATTCTGGATACTTCTGTCTTTCTTCCTCATATTTACAGGTTTTAATTTTATCATTACTACATCTGTATGACTATCAATAAAATATTGTTCTACACTTTCTTTGTGGTTATCCTGTAATTTTTTTATAATTGATTTTATGTCTGGATCACTTTGCTGTTTACTAATTATGTTTTGAATAGACAAATTATCATTGGTCTTAAATATATTTACATTGTTTACCACTACATCCTCTGAAACTCTTGACAAATAGTCTGCTGGGTTTTTTAAACCAGGAATATGTTCCATCGTATATTGAAATTCCTGTAAATATAACAACCAGCGTGCTACAATATCTGGCTGTTTGTCAAGACTAATATGGAAAGTCAGAGGTTTAGCATCCGTTAATATTATAAATTTTTTCCCATACAGATGTTCGTGAAATTGCTTTACTGATCTGAAGATTGCATAAAGTTCTCTCCTAATTGAAGGATATCTAGCCTCAGCAGGTGTTAAAATTTTTGAGTAAAATTGTACTGGGAAAAACTTATCATCATTTTTTTTTGCATTAATATGCCACAAATGGCTGATCTAGAAGCATCGGTTACTAAATATAAAGGTTTACCATTTTCTATGTTTTTTATTGTGGGTTTTTCTAAAATTAATTCTTGTATTTTATCTAATGCATTTTGGCATCTTTCGTTCCACACGAATAGTATATTTTTTCTTGTTAAATTTACTATTGGCTTGACGATTTCTGCATAATTAAAAATTAAGTGTCGAAAATAATTTACCATGCCTATGAATGTTTGAACTTTCACATTTCTTGGCCTAGGAAATTTGGCTACTTTCTGAATATTCTCCTCTGAAGGAGCAAAACCATTCTTATCAACCGAAAAACCTAAATACGTAATCTCTTGTTTACATAACTGCAATTTGGCTGGGTCTAATGTTAAATTAAATTTTTTTAACTTGTCAAACACCTTTTGTAAAATAATTACTAGTTCATTTATACTGTTAGCTGCAACAATTATGTCATCTAGAAAATATTGTAAATTTGGACGCTGCAATTCACCTAAACATTTTGATATTAGAGTATGGAAATAAGCAGATGAATTTTTTGCACCAAAAGGTAACTGAGTTGGTTGAAAATTGCCAAGTTCCGTGCAAAAGGCTAATTTTTCTTTATCTTTCTGCTCTAACTTTATTTGAAAAAATGCTGACTTAAGATCTAGCACACAATAATAACTTTTACCTGCTATATTATGCAAAATATCTGAAATCTTAGGTAGACATATTTGATATGATTCAGTTATGCAATTTAACAATCTATAATCTACTGCCATTCTAAATTTTAATTTGCTAGTATCAGTATTAGGTGGTGCTTTCTTTTTGACAAAAATTACTGGAAAACTGTAACTCGATGTCGATGGCTCTATAATACCTGCTTCTAACAATTTGGCTATCTCCTCTTGGGCATATTTTTTAGCAATGCGAGGAATAGTGTATGATCTAGTTTGAATTGGAAAGTTATGTAATAAATTAAATTGTGGCACGACAGCATCAGTCTTACCCAGAGTGGTGTAAGATTTTGAAAACACAGCTGAATTTTTCATGAGCATTTCATTCATCTTATTTTTTTGTTCTGCTTCTAAATGACTTAAATCAAAATCATCCGGGCTTAATTCCTCCTTTCTTAATTTTTTAATTTCTTTTAAAGTTATATGGTTCATCTGCAAATTTTGTTGCTCTCTAGGTTTTTGAAATTGTTTTTCTTCGACTTTATATACCTTACCAATCTTTTCACCCTTTCTTAGAATAATTGCGGCATTGGAATGGTTTTGAATTATAGTGAATATATATTGCCTGTCACTTATCTCATGAATTGAATCAGTCACACCTATCTTGCCCATTTTTCGCCTGTCTGGTGAGAACATTATTTGCTTTTCTTCCTGCATATTAATTGGAATGCTTAACTTTACTATCTCTGCTGTATTTGGCGCAATTCTGGTATTCAATACTACTCTTACAATACCCGACTCCTCTGGTCTACTATTCTTGTCTACCTTTTTTGCATTAATATTAGTACAATTTTTTCTTTTGTCCAAAAGATCAAAATATGTGTTATCAATGATTAACTGACTTTTATCTGCATCTATAAGTATCTTATTTTTTTGAATGAAATCATACCCTAAAATCATTTGATAATTTGTGTTCCAATTATGTTGTGTAACAAAAAATTGGTTGGCAAGCCATTTATTTCCTAAACGAAATTTTAAGTTTACAGCAGATAAATATGGGATAGTAGCATTATTTAGCGTATGTATTCTTACAGATCTGCTTAAGTAATGAATCTTTGTGTAATTTTTTATTACTTGCAAGGTGTCTGGCTGTATTAAGCTTAAATTTGCACCTGTATCAAGTAATGCTTCTACCACAAAGTCGCCAAATTTGATTTCTATTACTGGTAATTCTGTGATACTATTAGTCTGGCAATAAGCTACCAATTTTTGTTCATTACTTTCTTTAATTTTGTGTCGGAATCTTTCATGTGTATTCGGCCTATTTGAGTTCCTTATTTTCTTAATTTTGTCTTGTTTCCCCCAATTTTTTTTATGGGTACTCGAGTAATACTTTGTGTATCTGGGAGATCTGTAAGTACCCTTCATTAGTTTAAATTATTTCTACGAGTATTGTATCTTCTGTATTGTGGCCTATTTCTATTACTGTTCTGTAGTCTATTACCTTGCGTGAAAGCATACCGACTATTATATCTATTCCTTCTATTGATAAAGTTACCCCTATAAAAATTTCTTCTGTGGTTGTTTCTAGCCTGTCTATAATATTGAAAATTATTGTTTGAAGGAAAATAAGGACACTCTGTAGTCCAATGATTCTGTTGGCAAATATGACAAGACTCTCTATTATTACTACTTTGTGTAGCATTATTTTCTAGGCTAATGACATTGTTTACACTACCATTAGGTAAAATTTCATTGAATTTTTTTGACAAATCCTCAATGGCTCTATTATTTTGCATTTGTTGCATAATTAATGTATTTAATTCAGGTGAAAAATCATGAGCTATTACCAGAATCCTCCAATGCTTTTCTATGTTCTTTGCCTGTTTAACAACAGTAGCAAAATCAATAGGTCTTAGTTTTTTAACCTCCAGTCTTAAATCTGGTCTGAGAGCTTCTAAGAATTTAGAAAGCATTGCTTTTTGAGTGAGGTTATGTACCTCTTCACTCGAACTAGGATAGCACCCAAAATATTTTGTGGCATAAGTATTCACTTTTTCCGCTAAGTCCTCGACTGACTGATCTGGGGTCTGTCTAATTGAGTTAAAGTTATTTTGAATTGTGTCAAATGACTGAGAATTTGCAAATTTTTTACTTAGTAATGCTTTTAAATCATCAAATGACATATCTTTACACGATTCATTATCAATTACAAATTTTAATGCTTTACCCCTCAATTGAATTTTTAACACCAAACTTTTTCTGTTCTCATTCCAGTTCTCTAAACTTGCCATTTGGCATAACTGATCTAGAAAAAATTTTATATTTTCATCATGCTCCCCTGAAAAAGTAGGCAGAGCAGTAGCCAGACTCATGTTCATTACATTATTTTCCTTAGCCATTCTAAATCAATTTACTATCCTTTAGTACCACTATAAATTACTATTATTATTATTACTCCTAATATATAGTACATTCATAAATACACTATTGTAACTTATCGAAATTTTTCACATGGATACAAGTTATTACATACTCATTACCACACAATATGATATACATTCAGGAATAATTTCTTAAATACTGACCAATTTTGAATTGATATTACCATTTTCACATATCTATTTTTTATCATTAAATTATTTCACATTAGCAGAAAACATAGTCATATGGAATTCTACTTTACATATGCAATTTTCAACTTTATCTTTCTTAATGATTCATATCAGATAATCACAAAATTTAAAATTTTATCGAATCATTACTAATATTCACCTATTTGATATCAGACATCATCACAAAATTCAAAATATTTAAGCAATTATCAAACTGGAATCACATGTGTAGTTAGTTATATTTTTAGGCATAAGCATAAAATGATTCTCTACCTGAAATCAAACAGTTAAAACTTAAATTCCTTTTTTTTTTTTTTTTTTTTTTTTTTTTGTCACGGCACGATAAAGTGGTGCCTTTATTATTATAATCCTGGTCACGGCACCATAAATGTGGTGTTACTGGCGTGATCGTCAAAAGTGACGATACTAAGAATATCAAATACAAATTAATTTTGCGTAAATACTTAAACTAAAATTTAGTGTTTAGTACATTGCATAATCATTACTAAATAGATTAACAAGACTTACCCAATGATGCATGCATGAGCCGAATATTTTCTTTTTTCAATCTCATATTTATTTTATCGAACATATTTTCTGGATTAAATAAGGCACATTTATCACACACATATAAAATACTAAAATATCATAACTTAGATACACACAATGCGATAACTCAAATGGAATGTTCGTGGAGTGCCGAAGCGTGACTATTCGCGCAATCCTGTCCCATCGAATAATTTTGCGGTTGAAAAGTTGTCATATTCATTTTCGTATTATCGCGCTGTCTGGTTACACACTTGTAAGCTCTTCTTTTTTTTACATTCACGTTATTTTTACACACTTATCATCACGTGGTGACACATCGCTGGTCAAGCACATCTTGAAGTCGAACACCTACTGATATTCTGCTTGAGCGTTTATTTCATGTTATTCACATCAGCAGGACTTAGTGAGTCTCAAATCAAACACTCTACTTTAGGTACTGGATTTCTTCATTCTGCTTCTTTCTCTGCAAAAATACGACGACATTCCACGTGCAAAACTAGACAGGAACAATGGCGACTCTGAGTGTGTGTGGCCCGAAGGCCCACACACTCGTTAACACGACGTTCAGGCAGCAAGAGGGGAAAAAGGAAAAGAGAGAGACAAACCAGTCCTTCCAGTTTTTATACCATTCGACGCACGTGCTCGCGCGTGATAACGATACAAGAATCGATGCAGCCACAATGTACACTGTGAGACTTCTGTGTTCTCACAGGGTAAAACCGCCGTACACCAGTAATCCGACCGAGTACAAATCCTCAAGAATGAGATAGCTGCATGGAAGTCTTCATGGATTTCCTGATGTAGAATATGAATATGAGACTGTTTGTCGTGAAACAACCTGGCAAAACGATCTTTATCCATAAGCGTTTTCATACTTTATTGTAATGTATAAAGATTATACATGCCGAACTGATAAAATCATTTCTTGTAAGAAAAATCACTTTTGAAACTGCAGAATTATGGAGTAATGTGATTCCCTCTTTCAGTAAAGGCTGTATTTAATCGAAATGCTGAAAATTTTTAACTTGTGTATTTAACAGCATTTAACTTTTCACTGTTAAAAAAGTCGTTCTTTACAGGAAAAATTTTGTAAAGTTATAGAAATCAAAAAGTTACAGAAGAATTTCCTGTAATGTTAACAGTTTAAAAGAAAACAATACATATCATTCGCCTGTAGAATTACATATAGTGTTTCAGTTGCCGCGCGGAAGAATCACGTGACTGACTGGAGTTTAGCCAATCAGGAGAAGATAAGCTTTTGAAAGCTTCTAGCAGAAAAATTATGGCTGACTGATGTTGGTGATATACCCGAGGTAAGTAATAAAACTTTTATAATTACAATTACTGTTTGAAATATTTTTGGTTCACTTTAAGCAGATTATTCTTATGCACTTTACACTGTTATATATATTGATTAAGTATTTTAACGTTTAGGCTTTGCTATTAATAAATATCAGTGATCGTAATGTCTAACGGCAGGGTGATTTTAAGTTGAAAGAATGCACAGCACTATAAACATTGAAAATAGTGCAAAATATTTATTCCAAATGTAGATCTAACAATAGTATTTTGTCGTTGTGCATCCGATAAATTACGCCTTGAATTAACCGTATTATTTATCACTAATCATTCCAAAATTTAATCACTTGTATTTAATTGAAACAATAATGTGGTTGTTGAAAATAAAATGATCATGTGACAGGCAACCGTCTGATACATTTTACCCGGCAGGCCTTGGGAGAAAAATTTATGTAAACATTTAGAATTCTGCATGTAACGTAATTTTTTGCTTCTTAGGTTTAGTTTATTATTTATATTTTTCTTGGATTACCTGATTAATTATACTTGGTTTATAATTTTAGTCTAATATGTTTATGTACGAGATGTGTTATGAATTAAAATTAGAAGAACTTGAACAGCACGGTCTTCTCGCAAGAATCTAGTTTATTCTTTGTTGTAATAATATTATTTTTTTTCAGTGATATTAATATCTTAGGGAATTGTCATAATTCTAAAATGAAGTAATTACGTTGTTACATATGGCTTTATTGGAAATATCGGTTCAAACATATCAAACATTATGATCGTTCAAGGCTCATTTGAAGGCATCTTCAGAATTTTTATATGCGAACTATGCTAGTTACATATATATCTATATACATCTTACTACTTACATATAAATATTTATATTTATGTTTAATTTGGTCTCATTATTCTAACTTTAATGCGTTATTATTAAGTGCATGATTATTTAAATTGTCAGCTACCCTAATATGCGTATCTTAGACAAAAGCGTTGAAGAAGAAGCTGGGAAAAAAATAATTTGCATTCCTGTAGAACTTTGTTAATTTTATAACAGTTATTTTAATTTAGAAACCTTTTCCTATCAATTCCTGTTTCCACTTACAACTCCCTACCAGAATGAGGTTTTAGAATCGCGTTGAATACAAAGGAATTAGAAGAAGATTTAAGGAAGGTTGAACTAACTTCGATAAAGACTGCTAGGAGTCTTTAGAGGCGCGTGCTTGCCTCCTGGATAAGTCACTCTTGAAGCTGTTACGCTCGGCCGTATTATACGGGCCTATTGATATTCGCCGGGTAGTTTAATTTAAGGGCCAACTACGTAGATATTTGTGTCTACCTGAGAATAAGTCTCGTTTAGTTGATTTTAGATTAGTTCTTGTTTCTTATTCTGATTTAAAGCCCGAGTAGATATTTTGCTGTACGTCCGAGAAGGGACCAACTGTTATTCTTATTTGAGTAAATAAAAGGGTGATTTAACCCTTCTGGAGTTTACGTCATAGTTGTTCTGAACTCAGAGAGAAGTGGCGACATAGCTCACTAGCTGCCTCGACATTTCATCTTAGACAAGGATTTAGGAACTTTACAATCTTACGGTTGGAGCATCTTATGTCCAGCTGGAATTGCATTCAGATCAATGCCAAATGTCTTGTTATTTGATCTGCAGATCAAATAAACTAACGTATTATTTAGACAATACAAATATGCATGTTTTATAGTATAAAATGATGCATTAAAACGTGTGCGCATTAAGAATCTACCAAGGCAATAAAATCTCCGTTTTCTTACATAAGCAAAACCTATAGTACTATTTTTGTTTCTCGCCCGGTGCTTATGATTCCACAATACATTTATGAGAAAACAGGACCTGAAATTGCAATCTTATATGAAGGAAAATAGAAATTCGGTAAAGTGAAAAGAAAAAAAAATGGACAAAAGTTACTAATGTGTGTCGCTAATGCTAGGAGCGTTTCCAGTGAAGTAAAGCCGTCTGAAAAATGTATTTTTAGTTTCTTGTTTCATCTTAGAAAGTCTAACATCAGAAAGAAATAAACAATCTTCTTGTGCAAAAAAGGCCATAAACAGGAAGGCATGATTTTTTTAAATGAAGACCACATAGATTAAAAGGAGAAACAGGAAGTAAATTACCTAAATAATTATTTCCGTTTAAGGAAATGTCCTAAATAATTGTTTCCCAAATTTTTACGTTTCGGACCATAATGGCTTCAAAAAATTGCGATCTAAGTGCAGCTGTTCTGAAAAGAAAGAAAGAAAATGAGATTCTTGCAAGAAAATAATGCAGTCACAAAATATTATTTAATGTATATAACTGATAACAATTTATTGACATTTATAAATTCATTTTTAGTTACAAGCAAGTATGTATCTAATTGCACTATTAAAGCGCACAATTTAAAACCTTTCAGAGTCCACAGAAATTTAGGAATCATTGTTGTAGATGTTCTGAAGTTTCAGATTGGTAAAGCAATATATATAATAAACTATGGGACATTACATTGCAAATGAAATAATTTTACTAAAACAATGTAAACAGCATTTGTTGCCTGAGTCATTTGTGACTCGGGCAACAAGATTTTTATATAAAAATATCTTATTGTCTGAGTATATATATGTGTATATGTGTGTGTGTATATGAATCATATTGTTTTCATATATATAGATATAAGATAAAAAATATGTAAATCAGCTTAATAACATTTTAATTCTACTTCTTTAATTTGGTTACTTCCTCTTTATTCTGAAAAAACTTAATAACTTTTGTAGACTGCGTCATTTCTTGATGAATCTATTCCGCACTGCTTGTTTAACGCTAATTCGGAACATCAACTCTATGAACTGAAACCTATCTAACATAAACCAAAAGGTTAATCTTAATAGACTGCCATATTGGATAAATGCGCACTTCGCTTCTACGTCTGTGCTGCTTGTACGCTATTTCACGAAGATTTCAGTTCACAGAGTTGAGGTTCCAAATTAACTACTTCATTAGCATTGCACAAGCCATGCGACATAGATTTATTTACAAATGACGCAGTCCAGAGATGTTAATAATTTCTTAAAGAGGAACCAAACAAATTAAACTACCACTGATTTACATGTTTTTATCTTACACACTGATTAAGCTGATTTACATGTTTTTATCTTAAGCTGATTTACATGGTTTTATCTTAAGCTGATTTACATGTTTTATCTTAAGCTGATTTACATGTTTTTATCTTACACACACACACACCATAACACACATATATTTATACACTCTATAACAAAAAATCGACACACCAAGGAGTTGCCCAATGGAGACAAAAATTGGTGGTTAGGAAAATTATGCACAGAATGGAAAATAATTAAAATTCAGAACAATTGAATAATTTACTTCAGACTTACATAGTTACAAAGTAACGAGCTCAATAAGGTGTTGATTCATCTCTAGCCTAGTTGCAAGCTAACACACGGCGTGGCATAGACTGATAAAGCTCCCGGATGGTTCTTGAGGTATCTTTTGCCAAATTAGCTCCAATTAGCGGGCTAGGTCGGCAACACTCCTTGGTAGATGCAGTCGCCTTCCCATCATTTACCAGACATGCTCGATGGGAGAGAGATCTGGTTGGCCAAGGAACTGTTTGACAAGCTGTAAAAGAACAACACGTTCCTTATGTGATCTGGCATTATCTTGCTGAAAAATAAGGCCAGGGTACTTCAAAAGGAACGATAGCAAAACAGGTGTCAGAATGTCGTTGAGGTACCGCTGTGCTGTAAGTGTTCCTCTAATGACGACCAAAGTAATCCGGCTTTCAAGGGAAAGGACACCCCAGACCATAACTCCTGGCTGAGGGCTTGTGGGGCGTGCAATAGTGAAAGCAGCATCGGCACGCTGATCTGAGCGACTTAAAACACGTCTTCGATGATCATCACGACATAGTTGGAAGCGGGATTCGTCGCTAAAGACTATACATCCCCAGTCAGCATCATTCCAACTTGATTGAGCCAAGCACCACTGTAATCTGGCTCGGCAGAGTGCAGGCGTAAGTGACAGGTAGCGTAACGGTCGGTGCGAGTGTATATTTAGCTCTATCAGCCGTCTGTGAATGGTCATGTCGGACACTCGTATGCAGGTCGCACTTCTGATGATTGATACCGATTAATAAGGTACTGTGACAGCTGCTCTGACAATCACTCTGACCTCCCGATCCACTGTGGCCCTAGGCTGACCGCTATCAAACTGACGCTGAAATTTGCCATTGTCCACCCATTCTTGCCAGCATCTTCTAATCGCCGTATCGCTTCGACTCACATGACGAGCTTCTCCGATTTGCCCAACCTGCCTCTTTCAAGCCAATGATACGACCTGTTTCAAATTCTGACAGTTGCTCGTAATGAGCTGGAATTCTACGGCGAGACATTTTTTTCAGTCGTTCAAAGGTATCCTAAATCGCAATGCAACAGAATTTTTAACAACAGTTCAAGAACAGCTCCTTATATCCATCTGCTAAATGCACAGTTCATTTATTGGACACCAAATTTCAATCATTTTCATATTTGGTCAAAATCTTTTTGCATACGAAATTTCATACCAATCGGATGATTCCTTTTTGATGCGTCGATTTCTTTGTTATGGAATAGAATTTCACTCTATTAGTTTATAGAATAGAATTTCATTCTATTTCCTTATAGAGTGTCAAGACATTTACGGAAGAAAAAACGCATCCACAATATAAATCGCAACTTCTTGCACTAAAAAAGATAAAATGCCATTCGACTATCCCTATTAGTTCTTTAAATACAAATATATCGCTTAAATCATTAAATCAAAAGTCGAAAGATCAGTTAAATATACGGCGAACAATATACGTTAAGTACACCAACAGCAAATTTGGTTTCCGTTATGACTTGCTTTATTAAAAAATTTAGATATTCTCAAATTGCTTCTAGATTAATAATTTTACAATTATTTGTAAAGTTTTGATTGGTTTCGCTATCACCCGAAGTGCTTAAAATCTTGGTGGGCGTTAAGTGGCTTATCGCTGTCTAAAGTACAATATAAATCTGAGAAAGGTGTAAAAGACCCTTATTTAAAACTATAAATAAGATGAATTTAAGGCACTCGCGGTGTTCAGAACTCCGCCAGCATTTATGGCGAAAAGGCTACACAATCAGTTTATCGCGAATATGGCTCAGAAATCACCTGCGTTTAATTCAAGTATCGGGAACTGTACTGCAAATTCGAAGAGAAGAACTCTTATCTAAAGTAGACACCTAGTGACGTGGCTCTGAGAAACGGAACACGCTTGCAATCTGAAAACCTCACTTTAAATACGCACAAAATTAGCTTGAATTCTGTCAGGAAAACGGGAAGAGAAAAGTGCTATTACAGATCCAAAACGTAAAATAACTGGTTAGTCAAACTAAAGAAAGCTAACAATTTATTAAACTATTAAAATATAATTTTTTTTTTTTTTTCAACACAGTTTGTGCTTATAAATTTCTTTGTTAAAACCATTCGTTACAGATTGATTTTTCATTAAAATGAATATTAAAGATTTATACTTTGCAGGAACTACAAATTAACATCAGTATGTAATGGACCCTTTTGTCATATCTAATGTGATTTAATAAGTCAAGGGAAAGTAAGTATTACTGAAGAAGTTCTGTTTTAAAAGAATGATTTGAAATAGTAAATAAAATTTATATCGATATGTATCAAAGCAAAACTGGCGAGTAAGCATTTAGAACAATTTTTCAGTTTTAAAATTTACTAGTGCTGTAACGACTGCGTCAGTTTAACTTTCTTCCCTTATTTCTATTTCAGTGCTAATATGTATTTCATTCAGCACTTTATGAAATTTCAGCTAATAACGGTTTTAAAACAAAAACTATGTTTTTTTTTTAAAAAAAGTCATTTTGACGATGCTAACAAATTTATTTAAACTTTTCACAGTCACAAAATACAAGCTACTCTATCTTCAATATTCTACTAGTTGGATTTTATATCAAAATATTTCGGATATCCAGCAATAGAGTGGTTAAGACCTCTGAATTCTTGCTCTTCTACACGTGTTCAGCACAGTGATTTGGTTTGTTGTAGAGGTTTTCACCATGTATAACGTGAATATTGACCAATTCCTCCTAGAAAGTCCCCCACGATGGCATCCCTTTCCTTAGGCAGATAGCCTTCTTATCTTTTGCCACACTGAGGTAACATAACCTTCGAAATATCATTCTGATGTCATTCCGGCAAAGAATAATTTTGATTCTTTTACCCACGATCTTTTTTGAATCATTTGCAGAAGTCATTTGTATTTAAATTTCACAGAATTGGACAATAAATAATGTATATATTCTCTATATACGAGATAATTTGGAAGCCTACAACTGATCCTCTAAAATATAGATACTGTATGAAAAGAGACACTGACTAACATTCTATTGAGCAATATATCGATGTTATTGTAGAGCTATTATTATTATAGATGCATAGTGATCGTATATAATTATGTAAATTGAATACCTACCAAATAATGCATATGGATTTTGAATATAGATAAGTTTCGGATCTGCATGTAAATCCAATATGAGTCTGCTACATTGTTTAAATGGGGAAACGCAGGAGAATTGGCACAGCATTAATGTAGCTAACAGGAGAAGTTGGGAAACATAATCATCTAACAGTTTGAATTGCTATGAATTTTAAGTGATGAATATATATTAGCAGACATTTTCTTTACTTGGTAAGCAAAAATAAGATGATATTTATATACGCAAAGCTTGTTTATTCTTACGTAATTCACATGTCTTTCACCTACATTATTCAGTTACATTTGAAACCGTATTGAAAGTTAGGCGTTTGAATTTATTTATCACAAATATACTTTCCTTTTTTCTTACAGGGTGTATTTATTTTATTACTATCATGCGTTGCAATACTACTTAAAAGAAACAAAGTGTTTGTGTTTTAATTTCTGTTATAATTTTTTTTTTCTTTATGCGTATTTTGCATGTTTCAATTGCCTTATGTCACCTGATACCGAGCTTGATAATAAATCGGTGGTGAATTTAATTCTGGTAATTTCACCTCTCCTCCGCGCAGCACATTCCTGGTGCTTCATTCATAAATTTTAAGGCTCTGCAATACATGCATCACTTATCCGTCTTTCCAACGTCCACACTTGAATGAAGACTGTAGCATAACTAGCATCGCAATGGAATGCACCAACCTTTAAATCCGCATGCAGCGTACAGTGTTCGTCTGAATCGAGCCGTGCCTAGTCGAAAGTTTTCTAGTCTTGCTTCCCGTTGCTCGTCCCCGTCCTCCGTCACCTGTCACCTGTCACCTGCTTGTCTCTTTCAGACGAACGGGAACGGGTCTGAGCAGCCGTGTACGTGAACATTTTCCAGTCTTGCTTCCCGTTGCTCGTCTCTTACAGACGAACGGACTTAAGCAGTACGTATTCGAACGTTTTCCAGTCTCGCTTCTCGTTGCTCGTTTATTTTTGAAGCTCATGATGCCTTTTTCTTTCGTGCTTGAGGGGTAGATCAAGCAATCGATTTCCGTTGTGGTGACATAATTGGTTTTACGTCGAAAGTAATGCTTGATGGCGTCTATTAAAAATTCATTTCCAGAAAACAGAGAAAAGACATGTAAGGCAATAACACGCATGTTAATGCATGAAAAATTCAATTTTTTACAATTTTTTGCTGAGCGATAAAATAGTTTAAAATATTTTAATATGGGCTGTTTAAGAGAAACATTTCTCTTAAACAGCCGAGTTCGGTTATTAAATTCGAGACAAATTAATATAACTGCATTTTTCCGAGTGGCAACACCATTATTTTAAATCGTTGAATTCCCTGATTAAACTTATATATATCTTACACTTTCAGGATAGAAATGCAAAGCTTTTAAATCGCTGAGTTTTAATCCGCGAGAACGCGCGTCGGGTCTGCGAGGCCCGGTCGTTACAAAAACGTAATACAAAATTTTTTCCCGTTGGTGAAATTTTTTGACCTTCTCAGTAACTGCATTTAAGGTCATGTACTTGTCATTTACAAGCATTTCCGAAATTTAACCCTTCATCTTTTCTCAGAAACTGAGTAACCGGGCTTCCCAGGCCCGAGGCGCGCTCGCATTGCCATTTAAAATTGTGAAAAATGTGAAAGAGATAAGGCAGTTGAAAAAAGGTCTTGCTGTTTGAGTTATGACGATGAAATGAAAAGACTACGGAAACTATTAGCCGAAGTGTCGACCAATAAAGATACAATTAATGAAGAGGACGAAGAAACAGTTGGTTAAGAACAGTTTAATGATCACCATTCGAATTCTGAAGAGGCATTATACTCAAGCGATGAATCTAGTAATGAATTAAATAATTTTGTGTCCGTCAGCGAATTGTTATCTTGGCAAATATAATGTGACAAAATGGAATAATAATTAAAAAAAAAAAAAAAAATTTAAAAAAAAAACAGTGAGAACTCTTGCTCACAACATTGTGAGAAAACTGCTCGGAAATGTTTGTGAAACAAAATCTGTGTCCTCCCCTATGAATTCTTGGCAACTACTTATGGATGAAATAATAGTAAAAATTCTAGTAGATTGTGCAAACATTTATATCAAATCCATTGCCGTCAAATTTGGAAGATAGAGAGATGCTTGACCCACAAATATTACAGAAAACAGAACATTTATCGGTCTTCTTTATTTTGATGGACTCCGCAAGGCTTCTCACGTAAATGTTCTCGACCTTTGGGTGACTGACGGAACAATGCTTGACATATTTCATCGAACAATGTCTAACAAACGTTTTTTATTTCTAATGAGATGTTTGAGATTTGATGACATGAGATCGCTTTTCTAGAAGGGAAATAAATAAACTGGCTCATAAGATATGCCTTTGAAAAGTTCGTTAAAAATTGCAAAAAATTTGACAGTCCTGGCGTAACGGACCGAAAATCACAAATTTGCTGCGCTATGTGCGAGAAAAATATTTGCGGTAAACACAGCACGATTATTTGCAAAAAAAATGTGAAATGAAAGTTTTATTTTCAAATTATTACTGTAAAAATTTAATATTGCATAAATTAGTACTAAATTTCATTTGCGCTCAAAAAGAAATCAGTTTAACTTTTGTTGTTAATGATAAATAATTTCAGTCTTAAAATTGTTTTAAAATACAATTTTATTAGACTTATGAAATTAAACGTATATTTTTATATTTTATACACTCTGTTTTTATTATTTAGATGTTTTTCTTCAATTACACCAGGAATTTTATTTTATTTATTTATTTATTTATTTTTTTGTTTTGAAAGTCAAGTGCGGCAAATTTCATAAAGGTCGGAAATAAAATGTAGATTTGTATAAAAGACAAACAGATGAACATTCGTTTTATTTACATAGATTAAGATTGTTATCTAAAGTTCTATTTTCAATTTTAATTTTTATTTGTTGTCGACTTTTTATTAATATGTAACATTACTGAGAAATGTTTTACAAAAATAGTTTTCCCCCTTCATGTTAAGCAATTCCGTTTATCTTCTAGGGTAAACCTTTGTTTGGGGGGGGGGCATGAAAGTATCATACAAATTAAGTCGTACCTCTTTTCTAGATATGGAATGTAAATCGAGACGATGTATGTCGAGGCAAATATTTTTATAAAAATAGTATAAGTATGATCATAATGTTATAGAAATGTAATAGCGGATAATAAAGTTTTTAATAAAATGCAAAAATTATACTGATTGGCAATTAACGGTTTTAAATGAAACAATTAAATTTATTTCTACAATTTATCATGAAAGGATTATTAATACTCGCAAGTGTATATAATATACATTATAATTAGAGAATTATACAATATTTTAGCAATTAAGGCTTTGAAGACTGGAAATGATTCCCTCAGTGAGATCTAGACCGTAAAGAGAAGCTTCTAAATAATTTAGAAACCGTATTTTCCCCTTAAGAAATTCTCAGTCCTGGCGAAAATACATTTTATTTCTTTTCTGTCGTAGTTAGTGGCTGCTTGCAGATGTGCCTTTTAATATATTAATCCTAATAGCAATGAGATTTAATCTTATGTTTAAATTTGAAGCCTTCATACTTTTTTTCTTGCAAGCTGAGGATAACATTCCCCAGTTTCGAAAAGGAGGTTTAACACCGCTATTTCAGAAAATCATCGAGTGTAAGTTCTTGAGCAAGGGAATTCAGCAGTTTTAGAATATGTTCGGCACAAACTTCAAAATTAAATTCTCTTCCCATTACAACAACACCTTCTATAAAGAGGCAAAGTGGTACTATGCTCTATTAACCACAGTATTCTTAATCCCTACTCCCACCAAATGGAGCATATTAACTTTTCTTCATTTGGATCGTGGACGTCACATGGGCGCAAAATAATTTCCTCGAGCTCTTCTAATCTGCAACGAAATGTCTTTTTCTCACAGGGCAGGAATCTAAGTAATTATAGCATTTCAACTGGCGCGCTCCTGCTCAGTGACTAGCGCATCCATTTCACGAAGTAAAAGAACCATGGTTTGATTCCTGGTGAAGCAGTTAATTTTTCATTATTCTAGCTCCGAAAAGCATAATAATCTCTATAAGCTTGCAGAATATTGCAATTTTGCATGTATATCGTAATTTAGTCATGATTTATTTATGTCATATACAATGACAAATATATATCACCTACTTTAAAATAGGGACTTCCTCTCAAATAAGAAGCACACCGCTTTAGATACAGTTAATTTAACTGAAATATTGGAACTGTGCCGCAAGTGCTGCAGGGATACAAAATAATAAACTAGAGTTGATTTTACAGAAGTTAAGGCATATATTTACTTTGCATTAAAATCAGCACTCCAAGCATTTTTTTTTTTTTTTTTTTTTATGGAACACGCACATTCTTTTAAATCGGAATTTATTTACGTATATGTTCAAAACTTCTCATATTTATAATAAGGAACGTTAGCGACCGTGAATTCACTAATTTAGAGTTGTTATAATATTCTGCATTATTATAGTATACTTTCAAATGAATCTTTGTGGGAAGAAATATTGCTCACCGCTTAGAAAAAAATGCGAAAAAACAGTTCCAGTGCTTTAATTAATGATCAAATTATTTAAGCTTTTTAAATTACCATCATTCTCGTTATTATAGTTGAAGCTTACCGAGATGTGGATGTGCTGTCTTCAACTTGCGTACGCATAGTGATAGCGCTGTTTTTTAACAGCATTATTAGTTCTTATCATTATTTTATTCTGGTTTGGTTGGGTTTATTTGATTATGGCAAAGCACTCTTATCTCTACGAAGGCTATCTGTCTTTATTTTATTCAGAAATGAATATTTTTTCTATAATTGTTTATTAAGGAAATAGCCCGAAAAATGATTTGATACAAAAGTCTATTTAAAACAGATTTTTTTTAAAGTTTTTATTTAACTACTTAATTATTTATTGTTTATTTGTGTTGGCAGGCTTGACACACATGAAGAGATTTCATTTAGGGGGGATGGGTAGTTTCACCGAAATCTTAGATAGATAGTGACTTTATTGGTTCAAGATGAATTGCACAAGATTTTACCAGGCCGAATAAAGAACAGTTATAGAACTAACATTGCGCCATGTAGCGGGTTTAGTAATAACTGGTACTTGCTTTATTTCTGTCCTTTTCCGGAAATAAGCTTTCGAAAAATTCTCATACACTTCGGCCGACTTCTTCGCCGTTTTTGAAATATTCACGAAAACCAATAGAGAGCACACTCAAAGTCATCTTAAAGGTTCTGGAAAGTTTACCACTTCTAAAGAATAAATGAACATGACGCCATCTACCGGTTTCATCAAGAAATGATAGCGGGGACGCAGGAACGGCGACTTAAATATGATATAGGTGACGCGACTTCAAAATTGAAACAGTGTAGAAATATTTATTTTTTGTAAATATATATATATATATTCCTTGTTTAGCACACATGACTTCCAATAATAACGTGAACGCAATAAGTGTGACAGAAATTAACATGGCAAACATAACGTTTTAATACAAAAGCCCTGAGTGTGGACGCTGTAGAATGGATTTTTGAAAGCTCATGTAGACAGTGAAATTCCTGTTGTTTTGAAGGTCAAGTATGCAAAATTTAATCGAGATCAGTCTAAAACTGTGCATTTTTATGACTTAATCAAGCGCAAACAAGCAACGTTACTCTCTTCTTCATATATATGTATCTAATTTTAATAAATCCAGGTAGCATTATTTCAGGTGTCCAATTAATAATAAGTGAAATAAACCTACGTTTATTGCTTTTAAGTAACTTAGCCTGTTAATTAATAATCAAATAAATTTTAAAGGAACAATAAATATCTTACGCTTTGCTGAAAGACAAGATACTGCCGCATGAAAGACAAAAATATTTTAATTCAGGTAATGGCCATATATTTCTTTTATATTGCTGCGTTTTTTGTTAAATTCAAAACAGAAATGTACAGTGAGATGCAGTACTGTTCTTTTAAATTGCCGAGCTTCCTGGTTCACTCTGAAACATGGATATCTTACTCCTTGCAGAGTGCAACACAAATATTTAACGCTGGTCATACACAAACGTCGTTCTTGCATTATATTACGGATAATGAAATAACTCTGCTAGTTAAAAATCTTTCATAATGAGGCAAAAATCAAAAATGCGCAAAAATTTTAAATTTTCAAAATACAAAATCCATTTAATCTGTTAATGTTGTAAGAGGAAGAGAACACAAGTGAGATAAAAAAAAACAAGACAGTTTTGATAATGAAGTGGCAAAGATGCCAAAATTTTGTGAGTGCGGATCTTGACGTATTTTAAAAAGCAACTACTGAGTAGGAAATAGGCATTTTGAAATGCAAATTGCAGAAAGGAAAATAGATTAGAAAGAAAATACAGATTTCTGGACCTAGGTGAAAGGTGAACCTTTTGACTGTATGCAATATATCAGGGAAATGTTCTTTGTTGTCATTTCATTACTGCTTTTATCTTTAACTTCATACAAAGATCGATACGTAACTCTTTAACTGAACTGAAATACAGTTTGGATACCTTTTTTAAACCGACTAAGGAAGTAGTACAGGAAATGAAAATAATTGTATTATTTAATGTACGTAAAAAGTATAGCATGAAGACAAAATGATTAAATTTGTAATCAGTTTGGAGGTTTACAGGGGTGCGAAATTAGTAGAAACAGCTGCCATCCCTGGCAGCTAAAACGGCCTTTACCCGGTTAGGCATGGAGGAGAGCTGGGATTGGATGACAGAAACGGACAACTCATTCCATGCTGCTTCAAGTCTATGCCACACTTCATCAACCGTATTAGTTGGAGAGGGGTGGCGAGCCAGTCTCTCAGCAACCCATGGCCAGATGTTTTCAATGGGGGACAGATCTGGGGACCATGCAGGGCAGGGCAGTAGTCGAAGACCCTGTGTATCGAGGAAGGTCAGAACACAACTTGCAACATATGGTCTTTCATTATCTTGTTGAAATATGTCGTTTGACAGGTCTCGAATATAGGGTAAAACCACTGGACGTAAGATGCCAGAAATATGCCGATCTGCGTTCAAATTACATCGATCCGAACTAGAGATGTCCGTGTCGTCCAATGGCTGCAAAACCATCACACTACGTGAAAGGCCCCTATGTCGACGTAGAATGCAAGCAGGCGACATGTGGTCTCCTCGGAACCTCCAGAAAAGTATCCGGCTATCAGAATACTGCACGCAGAACCGGGACTCATCTGAAAAGACGACATTGTGACACTTCTGAATTCAGCTTTGTCGTATCGACGCACCAGTGTCGCCGTCTCTATGCTGCATTGATAAAAGAATTCAATATAATGGTCGCAGTGCTGATAGTCCACGATGCTGCAAACGTCAACACTCCGTACGAGCGGATACTGGGAGAGCTGCAAACATGCCTATTTCCTGACTAATGGTCCGTGATATGGTTATACGGTTTTTCAGGACTGACCTCACAGTATGTCTTCCCTCTCGGGCGTTAGCCATGGAAGGAAGTTGAGATCCTGCATACCGTTCCGAATGACCTTCAGCAACCCACTGATTCAATATTCCCATGTTTGTGTTTGGATGTCGACCAGTGCAACGGGCGATATCACGGAACGTTAATCCACACTATCGATGGGCAATGATTCTGCCTCTTTCGAATTACGACACTTGCTGATAAGCCTTTCTTCTTGTTATTCGAGGCATAACACGATATTATGATCTAAGTCTGACCTTACAAAGTACTTTCCGAATAAGAAATCTACTATACAACTTTTCTTTTATGCAGTGCTTCAGATGTCGTTTCTCTCTCCCGCGTCTTCTAAAATGCGCTGAAATACTGATCATTTGCATATCCCAACCTCTTCTTCCTTTCATGTGATTTTGACGTTAGTCAAGTCAACCCTTTCTGGTGTGGCAATTTTAATGGCCATCTGTGTACCTCAATTATTAATACAGTTGTATTCATAAAACATATGCTAATTGCTGTTATACATACCTATTGCATATCAAATTTCAATTGCAAAACATTTATCAAACCGCCTACAAATATTTTTGCGTGAGAAACATATGTGCGCATAAGCATATACATTTGAAATACGTGTAGGACTGCTAAAAACCGCGAATTTAATCTACCGAAAATAATTTTTAAACGATGCTAAGTCCCTTCATAATCAAGTGGAAATGCTTTAACGCATATTAAGTACCTTTAAAATGATTTTTTGCATATTATACTTTTGGACGTATTTATTAGGATAAGGAAAAACCTATTAATTCACACAGAACAGAAACCCGGATAAAATCTGAAAGCTTTGTTATATTAAATTTTGTAAAATGCATATGAATTATAAGCATAATTTATTTGATGTTTTCCTTCGCGTGAATCAACTATGAACTAACTATTCATGAAGTTTTAGTCATGCAATAATTTGAATCACTTGCATAATTCTAAAAAGGAAAATTTGGACTTTTTCGCATGCTTAAAATTATTTAAGAAAATATTTTCAAGTGATTCTACGATAATCTATTCAGGAAGAATTCAGTTATGCATTTGGTTTTAATCTAAAGAGGTTTCTCTTTTCTATTCTAAATGGTTTTTCACATGATTAAAATTATTCAAGGAAAGGTAAAATTAACATTATTATGTGACTTATCTCACTTGTCTGGTAGTAACATCAGAACATGTCCACAAATTTTATCGTATCGAGAAGCGCAGGATTGCCTCTGTGGTTCAGATAGGCCTTGGGCGCCACGTAGCTGGCAGATACTGGTAAAAGTGAGCAGGGCACCAGCATTTTATTATTTGTCATACATGTAAAATTCCGCTGCTCTACCTGTGCTTTTTTCCGCTGTTTTCGAGAGTGAACACCGTAGAGGGTAGTCTGAAACTCTGTCACCCATCTTCCCCTACCATCATATTCTTCAGAGGATTTCCCTCTATTTGTGTGTGAAACCCCCTTGACTCTAGACGCTGACAAACATCCGTGCGCTCTCCGGAATTCGAATCCGGGCCCTTCGATATGGCAGTCACCGTCACTAAACTAAGACTGGGCGACACTGTACAGATTACGACACGACAAGTACGACTACACGCAGCTCCCTCCCAGTTTCTGACTCTCTACATTCCCTGACTTCTCCGCATAAAGGATGTGAAGAAGAACTAAATAAAAAAATCAACAACCTGACATTGGTGGAAAAGTAAGCTACGCATGCAATAGAAAAGGTCCCGCGCGCTGAGAAGCCGATTGAAACAAAAAAGGTTTCACTCGTCACGCGCTGAGAAGACGAGTGAAAAAAAAACTGATGACTATAACTATAACAACAAAATTGCTATAGTTATAGTCATCAGTTTTCAAAAAGAAACAGCTTTATACAAACGGATGATTATCGAAGCAAAAATAAATTCACGGGAAAATTTTTGTACAGATAACACCGTACATATGGTATTTCCTACAAGATTGTAATGGATAAGCTCTATAAACCTTAGCATTATTTTAAATCGGCGACTTGTGGGAAGGGGTCCTGTAGCCCCTCACCCTTACGCATACCATCTTGGGGTGCTCTAGACAAGGGGAACCCGGTGCTATACCAATTAATCGCTATGGTAGAGGGGTGGTGCTCGCGTCTTCTATCACTTGTCCACTTGCTCCTCCCAGTTTTAAGTTAGAATACCCCGGGAAATCCTGGAATATCCAACGCCGCTTCTCCTATCATAAAACCTCTTGAGAGAGCCTTTGGCTGGGCAGGTATATTAAGTGGTCCTATGCTGTAAATACACTATACATTTACACACATCCAAGCCTTCTACAGAATTCTACTTTGTGCACAATGATACGGCAGACAGGCTTGCTACCACAACACCGATTAGGACAGCAATTTAATACTTTTCCTGAGTTTGACGGATAAACTAACTGTACGGGTATTTTTCTATTAGAAGGAAGGAGAACACAAATTCAATATTCTTCGCTGGCTCGCATAATATTAAAATTCCAAGAAAGCAGTTATAATAATAATTCCTATATTTGTAAATTCATTTGAGTTGACTTTCTTTCGACGAATCTTTTCATCATATTTGGGCGTATCTTTTTTTTATAGCTTTAAACCGACAGTTTTTATAAACGAATTGTTTATGAAACTTGTATCGAGAGTTTTGTACATAAACTTTAATAGAATCGTCTCAAATGCATGTCATTTTATAAAAAATATAAGGAATGGTGAAATTATTCTGTTGAAGAAGATGGCTTTACAAGCCTTATGGTTAAAAGTTAAAAACATACGCTACAATAGAGTTACGTATTATTATTCTGGCTAAATGGCATTTCCCTTACCATCACATCCCAATGTTTGATAAATTCGGATAAATGGACTGTCTTTACCCTTTAGGCCAGAAGTTCTTAATTAAGGAAGTATTCCTTCCCTAGAGGGGATAGTTATGCCATCAGCAGGGGGAATAACGGTAGCCTTTTTTTTATAACTATTAAGTATTTATTTTAATTTATGAATATAAAATACTACTTTTATTTAAGTTTTGGTATTTACGAACATTGTCAGTACTTTTCGTTGCTCGATTTATGAAACACGTTATAAAATACTCTAAATCTAAATTAATTCAAAATTTGGAAAGGAAAGGGTGGGGGAAGGATCTTCTAGCAATGGGAAAAGAGAAACGTGGGATTATAAAGCTTGTGAACCACTGGTTTGGAATAATACGCATTTTCAATTATGCAAGTGCAGGCGCTTTGAATTTTCATTTGCTACATTTTCCTTGCACAAATAATGTATATTTAAATAATATTTTTATATTTGTCAATTAAAAAGGAACCATACTACCCATTTCTGTTTCAATTAAAATTAAGCATACTTGGCTCGAAACTGAATGCATACCTAATACTTCATTCCGTTTCCTTGCATATAAATTTATGAAAGAAATTTCTAATTAGTTTGCATAAAATCAAACGAATAATTTTAAATTACCTTTTACTTATGTAAAGTAATAAAATTATTTGCGCAATTTATAGTTAATTCCATACTTAATATGTTGCATCTAACTACTTTTTATATTTTGATTAAAGAAAAAAGTTATTAAAATTACTAAATGTAACAACAGTCAAGTTCAGTTTTTCAATTTCAAGAAAGAGGAAAAAGCGATCTAAATAACTGCATTTCTAGATCATTACTAATTACGTCTCTAATACTTACGGATAATTAATATTCTTTACCACTATGCTAAATAGACGAGTAAATATCAAAATTTCATAATATTAATTTTAAATATAAGCCTTTAGGTATATATGTGAATACCATTTCATTTGCCTTTAATAGAGTTTCCATTAGCTTTTGAGCAAAATGTACTGTTGTATGGAAGACATGCAGATTCTGTGCATGATGCTAATGTACAGGACGGTGCAGATCACCTACGAAGATAGAGTTTAACATTACTAAGAATAGCTTAATCTCCTCTGAAATAAAGAAAACAAAAATTTTTTTTTTCAAGTGATACAGGTTTTTAAATCAACATAGTCTTTATATAAAAACCTCGGTATACGAGTAAACTAAAGATGATGCTCTATCAAAACTATGTGGCCTTTTTTTTCTTTTGTTCTGAACATGCTGTGGTTTTAAATAGCAAAAGAGACCCATATTTATTATTAATGTTTTAAACATGCATTATTTAATTTTTGTGATGTTTTCAGACCTGGTATGACTAAATTATTTTTGAAAACAATATATTTTCATCTTAAAGCAGACAAAATTATTTATGTGAAAACATTATCCTTATTTATGTTCGAATTCCGAAACTTAACTGCACATCTGTTGCCGCTATGTAACATCATTTGGGAAAGATCGTTAAAGTTTGTTAACAACAATACAACCACTTTGAAGATTCTTTGCCGATAAAACAGCATGTATCACCTATCAATTCCCGCAACAAAGAGTTAATGCTCTACCCTGCAGGAAGATACCCAAATGTTCAAAGTTATATTTTTCATGGAGTTAATATTTACGAAGTCGTTAAGACTTTGGAAAAATTTGATGTTGTTAGATTTCCGGTAAAGAGGAAGTCTTTTAGAAACTCAAATGAAATTTAAAGAGTGTATTTTTATTTAGAACTTTGTATTCTCTCAGAATAGCATTAAAATCATTTAGTTTAACAATAAATAAAAATTAATTTAAAATTTACAATTACAATTTTTAATCAGAGATTTTTTCTTAATTCCTGAAAAAAATTTCTCTTCTAAATGAATAAAACAATGGATTTATGATTTGTAAATAATTCTTACTAATCCAATCCAACACATTATTCCAAGAGAACAAAATAAAGCACAACGCGTAAATGATCAAAATATAAAAAGTAAAAACCTATGCTAAAAGTAAGAAAACAATTGCTGTAGTTAAAATTATCACAATTCAAATATAAATTATGTATTTGAGTATTATTCAAATATAAATAATATATTATATATTTTCTTAAATTACTCTGATTAAACATATACTTTGTAATTATATAAATGGAATATATTTTAGGAAACATTTGTAATACAGCCTCATGTGGTTTTTGTCTGTGCCTTTTGTTTTCTGAATTATTTAAGCATAAGGGTTTCTAATTCGGCGGACTCCTGTTTAACTGCGATAATACTGAAGGTGATATACGCGGTAATGCAAATCACGTTTAAAACGAACAATTATTAATAATTTAACTAATAGAAAAGTGCCCTTAAGAATTTACCTGAATTTTTAACAGCTCAATCTGGAGAATAATTTTATTTAGTTATGTGAATTAATTAAATATTAAAAAAGAACACACTATAAATAACGGAAAAAATAAACGTCATTTAAAAGAAGAAATGAAGTTATAAATAGTTTTAAGAGATCAATAATCACAAGAGAACACGGATAACATAATTAAGAAAAAAGTGTTTGCATAAAACAGCTCGTTAGAACACTTTTTGAAAAGTTTTTTCCTCAGTTTTCTTTTCTTTTTCTTTTTTTTTCACCTTGCAACTCAGAAGCTTGTAGTATTGACCTTTTAAGCAAGCGAGAAAGAAACGATGAATCAAAATTATTTGAAACTGTATCGCTGATAACCTTAAAAAATACCTGGCAGTGAAAATTATCATTGCTCATTCCGGAGTTTTTTCCCCCCTTTTTGAGTTTTTCATAAACAGTTTTACTCTGATGGTTTGTGGTAGTATTTTTTACATCGTTCCGCAAAAAGCAAACGTGACATTTCTTTTTCACATTGGGCCGGGTTTTTCGGGAGTCTACTATATATGTTTTTCAGATAAGGAGAAGATAATAAACTTGATTCATTTGTAGTGACATTAGGTTATTTTTATGCGGAAGACTTGAAAAATGATCAATGCCGTCGCCGGGACTTAAACCAGGGCGTTTCGAATACGCGTCGAGCCTGCTTATCGCTACACCACGAAGGCATGCTAAGAAGGCAGGAGATATACCTCATATACTCTCCTTTTTAAAGGGCGAATGATGATAAGGGGACATAATCTCCAAATTCTGACAGTGGAGAATCATCATCCATCACATTTTTTAGTTCGGGCGCCACTGTAGAGACATTAGGATCTTTTTTATGTTGGAGAGACGTGAAAAATGTGCAGTCGTCTCGCCGAGACTCGAACTACGGATATGTCGAATACGCTAAGGCGGGAGATATACCTTATACATTAAGCAGCTAATTAGAAAAACTAAAATATAGAGCGCACGGGGCCTGACAGTAAAAGCTCATTCACTTTGTAGAGTAATCAGGTTTATTTCGGAGCTATAAACATAAAAAATGAACAATAACCTTTCTCGGTACGAACTCTGCACCTCTCACTGTTAAACGGACATTCCACTGCTTCATATAAGCAAGCGGTTAGGAAGGATAAAATACCTTAGAATATCGTAAAAAGAGTAGATCAAGTGAAGTGTAAAAAAGTTGCCATTTTTTCCCCACGTGTCTTTTCTTGCTACTTAAAACGATAACAGCTGCTTTCAAGTATTAATAATTTTAATGTAACAATTGATATTATTTTAACAAAATTTGTAGAATAATGGAAAATGTATATGCTCCTGAAGAAGAAAGAAATGCGCCCTATTACCTTTGAAATAAGTATGATTTCATTGAAAATCGGTGTCAGTTTCAATATTTTTACTAGTTTTAAATTTACACTTTTGCATCTTTAAAGGGGAAATATCACATAATAAAATGCCTTTTTTTTCGTAAAGCAATAGTTCAATGCATTCTGTGTATCCTTCTTGGAAAAATAGTGGTATAGTTTATCATATGATAACGAAATACTAGATACCTTGCACTGGATCATCTAAATAAGAAAGCGGAGGCTTCTCTCTTCAAGGGAAGATTCCTTTATGGAGAACTTGGTAAATTAATTAGTTAATCTTTCCACTACGCAAGGAAAACATAAAAATCCACAAAGAATGTAGCTGGGATGAGCGGTGATGTTTCAGGGCATTATAAAGTTTTCTAAATGGTAGCGTCATATATATTCCGAAAATTATCTTCATTGGTAAACATTGTATAATGAGTTAAATTTCCTTTCTTGCAATTGCCCGAGTAACGAAACTCGTAAATCTATTTTTGTTTCCAGAAGCCATAAAATATTTTCATACTCTTATTTGCAAAACAAATATAATCAGCATCACTTTTAATACAGGTTAGGAAATAGAGAGTTTCCGGAACCCAAAACACAAACTCTTCTTTTAATTTGTAATAATTTTGTGGTTTCCGAAAATTCTTGTAAGGTTTATCCTAGTTTCATAACAGTTATTTTAAGTTTATGAAACTTTCCTATATCTTCTAGCTTCAGCTTACAATTCCTTACCAGAATGAGGGTTTTGAATCACGTTAAATGCAAATGAGAAGTGGAAAGTATTTAAGTCAAAGTTGCACTGACTTCGAGAGAGAAAGTTAGGATTCCTGAATAGCACGCGTTTGCCTTTTGGCTATACTTATCTCTAACTGTTACTACGCTCGGCCGTATTATGTGCCTTTTGATAGCTGCGCTGGCTAGTTTAATATTACGGGACAAGTAGGTTAAAATTGCGTTAGCTTCGGCTAAATCTCTTCAGTTAGTCATTAGTATGTTCTTATTTCTTAAATTTTACGTTAAGCCCAGGTGGAGGCAGTTTTGTACGCCCTGAGAAAAGGGACGAATGTATGTTTTCATTTGGAGCAAATTAAGAGTAATTAACCCCTCTTAAGTTTACGTTTCTGTTCTTGGACTTAAGCGATTATTCGCTTAGCTGTTCACTCGGTTCCTCAACACATAGTTTAGTAGAGTAAAAGGACGAATACTACAACCTTTTTCATTTCATTTGTGAATTCGAAGAAATGTTAAATGTATAATTGGTATACACATATGCAATGGTGCCTCGCATGAAAAAAATGCCTAATGTACTAGTATCCTGTATAACGAATTCATTCATGGGGCTGAAAAGTGTTTCGTATAAAACTCGTTGTTATTTTACTAACCGCACACGAATATCGTCATACATCATACACATGTTTAAATATAGAAATTAATTTTTCTTAGTTTCTTTTATAAGGTATATTAAAAAAAAAAAAAAAAAAAAAAAAAAAAAAAAAAAAAAAACACTTTTATAAAATTCCTGTGATCAAAACGCATCTGAAAAAAATTCCGCAAAGCAAAAGTTTTCAATTTATTTGGTGAATATATATTTTAAAGGAATGTCTGATTGCAATGTACTTATGCGAAAGATTTGCAGTCCTCGAAGAGTGTCTTAAAAACCTTGTTTTATGCCTCTAGGAGAATTCACCGAAAATGTTTTAATCAAACAAAAAGTTTAAAATGGCAAACGCGAAGAAATAATTTTAAAAGGAGAGATACGAAAATGTCACATAGTACCAGATCAGATGAACACGGAGCTTGCAAAGCTGCGTTTTCTGAATTCAGAGCAAAATATTCTCAAACAACGATAACATTGATATGAGAAGTACGATGCAAAATGCATGAAATATATCCAGGCCGTCTTCTATGAATTGCTTTTTTGAAACGAGGCCAGAAGCAGAAATAATATTCTTTAGCTGGCCAGCTGGTAGAAATTCATGACGCACAAAATCACTACAGTTGATAAAGCACAGCTTTACCTTAAATTACTTTGGACAATTTCTTTTCCTTTATCTTCAACTGCCGAGCTCTAGTTAGAGGATTTTTCTGTGTTAAAAGTGAAGATGCATGCTTTGTCATCAATAATAATACGTTTAAAGAAAGACTGGCCTTGAACATGAGGAAACATCTGTTTCTGTCGCCCTTATTTACTTTGGATATTGCCTTTTCTTTTACCTCCCCCCGAACTTTATTTACCGGGCTTTTGAAGTGTTTCTCTATTAAACGTGAAGATGAGTGCTTCGTCATCAATAATAATATGTTTGAAGAAAGACTCACTTTGAGTAAACTACGTCAACTCTCTGTTGTTTCCTTGATTTACTTTGCGTATTGCCCTTTCTTCTGTCTTTACTGTCGAGCTTTATTTACAGGGTTTTAAAGTGTTTCTGCGTTACAAGTATACATCCGTGCTTCGTCTTCGATAATAGTACATAAGGAAGGCTTGCTTGAGTAAACATATTCTGAGCCACTTCAAGTCGTTGTTGTTTTTTGGGAAAAAAATAACATTTGGTGACAGTCGAGAAAAGCCAAAATGCGAAATGAAATTTGCCTGAAAAGATACAAATACTTTCGGAAAATTTTAAAAGCTAAGCTCCAAATCAAATATCGTTAAGCACAGTCTTGTTTTGATCAACGCATTGCTCTTAGTTAATATGGATGATATGACAAAACGCCACTAATCTTCAGAGCTTTCTGTCTCATTTTCGCCACCTATAACCTCTTCTTTTTAATAACTTGTTGTCTTAAAAAGCATTTTGCGAATTTCAGCAGTTTGTGTATTAGAAATTCAGCCGCAAAACGAAATTTAATGATCGTCGAAACAGATTTACTTTATTCATTAAAAAAAAATTTGCTTCCAAACGATAAAAATTGAGTAAAAATACAAACAATCCATGGCTGCCAAGTAAGTCCTGAAGCAATGTAGAGATATTCAAGCTGCAGTTAAGACGCGGAGTCCCAAGCAAGCTGTGGTGCACTCAGGGAAAGTCTTTTTAGTGACATTATCTTCACTATATCTAAACTAAAACTGAAAGATTGTGCACACACTTTATGTACGTAAACATGCTTCGAAGAATAAATTAATAAATTTATAGCATTTCCAAATTTTGGGGATTGCTAATATTTTCGAAAGATATTTGCGATGTTTCAGGATTTTAGAGCGGTCTCAGGAAAATATTAAAATTATTCCAGCAAAAACCTGTGACAAACAGCATTTCGCATAACGAACAAAGTCTTGGAATGGATTTGAGATACACCATTATGAAAATCTGCGAATATAATGAAATAATTCGAAAATGTAGAATTTGGCTATAAAAGAAACGATATGAAAGAATAGGTCATTTAAAAGGTGAATAGTTTTAAGGAAACAATTTGAAATAATGCAGATATGAATGTGCATGATTTAGATGTATTTGTAGTGTCCTTATTGGATATTATTCAACGTAAGCTTATTTACAATGTCAGAGATATCATATATCTGCAGCTATATTGTTGCATCTACAACTAAGTAAGCACGGAGAATATTGTAGTATGACAAAATTATATTTATTCTTCTACTTTAAAATTTCAAATACCTATTTTTTGAAATTTTTATTCCTTTTAAGCTCAAATTCTCATTAACATTCTGATGCGATGTAATTGCTCATTGGAAAATCTTTTTGTTCATTTTAAAATTAAAAATTTTGCATTAATTCAAGATAATATTTTCAATTAAACTTCAGTAGAGACAAGTGAACAAATTAATAACTCCATTTTCGACGACGCTTAGGTAAATAATGATTGAAAAACACAAATATAAATGCGGGAATTTACATTAATTCTGCTCAGAAAATTTAAATTATTCTTATCTACTTTATGTCACTTGTTAGAGCATACGTTACATCTTTCAAGAACGATCCACTCCTGGATGCGTTTTAGAAAATGAAAATTATAATGAAATGGAATTCAAAAAACGTAATCAGATTTGAAATAATATAACTGCTTTCATGGTAATCAACGAAGAAAAATCTTGATTTATATAATTATTTTTTATTTCGATTTTTTTAAAAATTAAATTAGTGTATGTAAAGGAGTAGAATTAGAAGGCGAAATTTTGAATAACCACAAGAAGTTATCTAAATTCGACATCATTTTCATTAATGAATTTGGTATATAGGTCCAAATGTATTCTTAGCCACTGTTTTAGATAAAATTAACTGTAATTAAGTTTTATTTACTTACCTAACTGCGAAAGGTCTAAAAGAGAACATATAATTTATATATACAGTGGTACCTCGATATGCGAGTGCCCTAATATACGAGTGTTGTGAGATACGAGCCGCCGAGCGAGCGATATTTTTCTTTGGAGATGAGAGCAAGATTTGAGATACGAGGAATCTCACACTACACCGCTGCACACGACCGCAACATGCCCGTGCATGTTGGTGTTGTGTGCAGCGTCTAACAGTTTCTCGCCCCTCAGACTAGACCTCAGTCTGTGTGCTTGTTTCCCTCGTTTTCGAAGTATTTTTGATAAGTTGGATTCGCATTTTTTGCTTTTTGTACATTTATAAAACATTATCACATTAAGTTTTATAACCATGGGTCCAAAGAAGAAGATGATGTCCATTGAATTAAAGCGTGAAATCATAGAAAAACAGGAGCAAGGTGTGCGAGTAATTGACTTGGCGAGGATGTAGGGGCATAGCACATCAATGATATGTACTGTGCTTAAATAGAAGGAGTTGATAAAGGGTATAACGCCAGTTAGGGGTGTTACAATAATTTCTAAGCTCCGGACCTCTCTCCATGTAAAGATGGAGAAACTACTGATGGTGTGGGTGACAGAGAAGCAGCTTCAAGGAGGAACCTTAACACAAAGCATCATATGTGAGAAGGCACGAGCGATTTACGGTGATTTGCTGAAGCAGATTCCACACACTTCCATAAACGAAGAATCGGAAGACTGGTTTAAAGCCAGTCGGGGCTGGTTTGACAACTTTAGGAAAAGGACCGGCATTCACTCCATCGTCAGGCATGATGAGGCAGCAAGTTCGGATGTGAAGGCAGCTGAGGTTTACTTCAAAACGTTTTCCAAACTGATAGAAGCCAAAGGATACATCCCTCAGCAAGGTCTTCATCTGTGACGAGACAGGGCTTTTCTGGAAAAGGATGCCGAATAGGACTTACATAACGGCAGAGGAGAAGACGATGCCGGGTCCCAAACCCATGAAGGATAGATTAAATCTAGCACTTTACGCCAATGCGAGTGGCGACTGCAAAATCACGCCTCTGCTAGAATACCATTCGGAAAATCCCAGAGCCTTTAAGTCACATAAGATTTTAAAAGAAAAACTGATAGTTATGTGGCACTTCACTTTTTCTTTTAATTATGTTTTTATAGAATATGTATTTGTTATTTGTAAATAAATGCTTCTTCTTGTAAATACATTTTTTTATTCAAAAACCCTTAACAAAAACAACTAAGATGGTGTTTTGGGAGCTGGAACGGATTAATAGCATTTCAATTAATTTCAATGGGGAAACTTGCTTTGAGATACGAGCAATTTGACGTACGAACAAGGTTACGGAACGAATTAAACTCGTATGTCGAGGTACCACTGTATAACCAAAACCGCCATGGAGCTCGGAAGCTATTTAACACATGAACCTCATGTCATGAAATTTGATGATAACACTTGAATAAAATGATTTCCACATCTATTAACATTAAACTTTCGACTGAAACATTCATTTATAAAAATTAATTGAAGCACGCATTTTGGGTTGCATTTGAAATGTATACAACGTGTAAGAGAATCAATAGTCTTAAATTTAAGGGGTGATAGAATACGGCAAATGTAACAGTTTTGGTATTATAATGTGCGATGGGAAGTGAAATATGAAACAGAAAATACAGTAAGTAATGAGAAACACGGAGAAAAAGTTACTTTTTTTACAGTTCAGTCCAAAAACCGCGTTTGATATTTAAAAGAATTATTCAAATGTAAGACCAGGAATTGCAATGCATGCGTCCTAACGAAGATATATCGCCTTTAACCAAATGAATTGTCACGGGTTATCTTTCCGGATGAATTTGCTCCGAAATGCTCTGGTCCACAAATGCGCGATATGACCAGAATTTTCAGATGTATGCCAATCACCTCGTTTCGTTAAGATACACATATTACTGTTGGCGGTCGTATATTTGAACAATTCTTGTAAATAGAAAGCAATAATCAGTTCTGCTTATTTACTTCGGATATCGAAATAATTACTTAAAAACAATGGTACAGTTTTTAAATATTAACCTTGTTTTTAAGAAATCCGTGGATTTCAGAGAAACATCTAAGGGAACAAAAATTGTTTTCTGTTTCAGATAAAACGGTATACACATTAAATATAACCGGAAATAAATCGATAAATATAAAATAAAAATGAAATAAAATAAAAGATAGCGAATCAGATACCATTGGAAACAAATTCTAAATCAATAAAGAATACCAAAAAAGAGGCGCATACGTAGTAAATATAAAAATCTTTGAAAATACTAGATAGAATTGAAATTTCTCCAGAGTAACTTGTAGCGTGATTGAATTGAAAAGTGAAAGCGTAAAATTGCTTTGGAATTTATTTATTTTTGCATATGCAGCAACTATTGTATCCAGAACTATGAATGAAGAAAATAAAAGTGCTACTGAATACAACGAAAATTGCATTCGGAAGAGAAAACCTAATACTGAATATTTTTGACCGATAACTAAAAATAATGATATCATTTCTCAACTCTGATATTTCTCTGTTTAATACTTTTTTATTAGATTTATATTATAGAACTCACATTTAAAAATCTAGCATGTTTTCTAATCAGGATTAAAATTTAAATACTTCATCTAAATAAGTAATTTTAAATTTAACTGAACTCGAGCTTAACTCTCTCTCGCAATCCCTGCTTAAAATCAATACTAGACCTCCAACACAATGTACATCCAAACACAGTTTCATACAGCACTAATGACATTTTAAAGCGATGGGTTATTCCAATTAAAACACAGTTTAGAGAATCATTCACAATTAAAACATGAAAATCTGAAATAGTGGGGCCAACGTTTTCGCAATCAGACAACATAAGACCTATTTCTCTTAATGCATGTGACACTTCTTCCGATGGAGGCAAAATTGAGCCTGAACATACAATTCTCGTTTCTAAAGCTTCAATATTTAGATAAACTTCTGTATTACAATCTTTTTAAGTAATTTTCGCTTTCTTAAATTCAAATACTGAAGGATTAGTGGACGCAAAATTGGATAATTTCAATTTTTCTTTGTCACAGCTTTTACGTTAGCCTTTTTTGAAGCTGTCTGGCAAACGTAACTCCTTTCGAATTCTGAAGTTAAATATAGAATTCTTATTTATAATTTGTGCTTTCAGTATTTGGTAATAAACTAGATCTCTATAAATATCCATGTTAAGGGTTACTGGGAAAAGTGGACTAAATCTTCTCTCTTTCATCTCTGTCTTCCCCCAGGGGAATATGAATAATCTGTGGTATAATCTTTGTGCTTTAGCGATATCGAGACATGTTGTGTTGTATTCTCCTTTAAGGTCGGCGTGTTGCCGCGTGTTGCGGAAGAAGGAGTAATCAACCAACAATCAGCCTATTTGCAGAGTCGTATTTCGGGGGAGTTTTACCTTGTCTTAGCATGGGGGCTCCCTAGCAAGAGGATCTAAAGTTACTCCACACGCTTAGTAGCGGTGATGGGTGAGAATCCCAGGGTACCGATCATTACGAAAAGCACCCAACACACTTGTCGCTTCCTGTACGACGCCCGTGATTGTTCCTTACACAGGATTTTGCTTTTTGTGCTAATACTTTTCCTACACCGCTCGCCGAAGTACAGCACAAGGTGCGATGGCAGGTCATCGATCTGCAGAGCTGAACAGACAGGAGGATCCTGAGAGTGAAGCGCTAACAGTCAATTCTATAAATACAGCTAGGACACATAAACAGTCAGGTTAACTTAATTTAGATTCTTAATTTTCAGCAGAAGTTGAATTAGAAATGTAGGAGGCACGTAATTATCTAATCAAACTAGAAGGCCTTTTAACCAAAGCAGGTATAGGCAATAAGTTAGGACATGAAATTCGTGAACAGTTTCTATTACTTCTTAATATTGTTAGCAATGAGAACAATAGGTTGTAGTTGGTGCACTTAGTAGGCCAAACAGATTCATTACATAGAAGATCATGTCCAGGGCTTATTAGTCAAAGATAACAGGACCTACACAGACGCAGCAACAACAACATCCAATAGCAGACACAAATACAGATAAAGACGCCCACAGTCAAAAGGAAAAGACGGGACACAAGAATATGTTCACTTAATTTATCCCAAAAAGGAATACACCTCGGAGGATCTCAAGGAAAATATTGTTAAGCATATTGAACAGGTGACAGGTGAGAGTAGGTCCTGGCACCCGGACGGCTTACATAGACTAATCGCGTATCGTCCGCAACTATCTGAAGCTACACTCCTAAAACAATACAAGGGTAAAGTACATGGCCACACAAGATCAAAATATAGATTTTTATGCCATGCGGAATTAAACATATTCCTGGCTACATCGCATGTAGACATTGCTACACATACTCACTACACTATATATTTCATAATATGCATTGTGTTGATAATTCCACTGTACTTAAGGCACATTTACAACTCAATGCTACACTTAATACACTAAATATTCCTTGTAACATATTACGCTGAACATTATTCTTGACAATTCAACATAGATTCTGAACAATGTAATTGATTAAATAAGGCATATCTTGATTATATAGTACATAACGTAGTTATATAAGACATACTTAAATAAATAACTTGATACAACAGATAAATAAATTAAGAGCTCTTAAATAAGGAGCAAAATCGCGCATTACAAACAAATTACACATTTGCATACAGAAATACACGTTGTTTACTTTGTGCTGTACTTATAATATACAAAATACAGATTTAAGGACACAGTACAGCGCATATTACTTTTGATAACATTCTACTAGTCATAATGCACGTTAACACATTGCTATATATAAAACACTCAATACACTAAAAGTTTTATAATACATATTACATTGAACATTTGACTATATTTAGGACACCTTTCAAAACTCATTTCTACACTTAACTAACTTTCTACACTACTCTGTGTATATTGGCTACATATTACATTGAAAATTACTCTTGTTGAAATAACATAGGCACTGGTAGTAACTCTTTGTTATATACAACATAATTCTTAATACAAAAAGCTTTAAAAAATTGTTAGAAATACACATTGAGGAAAATAAAATTACAGAATGCAAAAACATGCAATCATTACTTACTGCTGTGCATATCACATGCAAAGTACGGGTGTCTTGTTTGGCAACCCACAGCATTTTATACATGAAGCATAAAACATTCCATACAGATGATTATTCATAATTGCTTTGCTCAATATCTTTCATCACATTAACTCTACATGTGCTAGATACATTAAATACTGTATTTGCTATGCAGTATACATTTTATAATATGCACGTTAACACCCTATAATAGTTATTATAACTCTACATTTGCTAGATACATTAAATACAGTATTTGCTATGCACTATACATTTCATAATATGCACGTTAACACGCTGTAATAGCTATTATATTCATAATATTCACGTTAACACAACATATTCAACAGTCCAAATTAAAGATTCAACAGTCAAGAACGTGAAAAAGATCACTAAAGGCGGTCTCCTGATCGAAGTCACCATGAAAGATGAATTAGCGGTCATAGAAGAAGCGATCAATGAGGGCAAAAGACTTAAAGAAATGATGGACAGAAAATAACCCTAAAAGCGTAATCCGAGAGTGATAATATATAATGTCCATAAAGACAAAGACCACTTTAAATTTCTTAAAACTCAAAAGGAAGAATTTGAAGACGCATAACTGGTGGTACAATTTGCAATGAATGCTCGATAAGGGCAGCACTGGGTTTTGTCTATGGATGCAGCTACCTTCAAGATCTAGTGACGTAGAAGTCAACATGCAGTGGACGAAAAGCAACGTCAAAGAATTTTTAAAGATGTCAAAATGCGTAAAATGCCTGGAATTTAATCACAATAGAAAAAATTGTAAGAAGACCAAAATATGCGCGGAATGTGGAGAAGAAGGTCACGAGGCAAAGGACTGCAAAGAGCAAAATGAAAAATGTGTTAATTGCTGACAAGCTAATGAAACATTCAATACAGGACATAATGTTTTCCATGATTCTCGCACTAAAAACTGCCCATGCTACAAGTGATAACTTACACAATTAAGAAATAGAATCATTCTTATGCAAAATAATGTTCAGCAGTCCCGGAGTGCAAGAAAGCACTTGACATTAGAACAGAATAATAAGGTTATTGTAGCATGCATCCAGGAGCCATACGTGGTAAAAAAATAAAACGTATGTACTACCACTAAAATATAGAAAATTCTACCAAGAAAAAAATAGACTTAAATTCAGCAATCATCGTCACGGATCAAGCACTGCCTGTCATTCTCACATTCAGCTCACTGTGCATAGTGGCGTTATGAGAAGAACAAAGCATGAAATTATCTTTTCAAATCATCTCAGCCTATTGCCCAACTTCAGAACAACTGGAGCCAATACTCACTTTTATAGAAATGATTATGAAAGACAATGAGCACATAACCAACATAGTCTTTGTGGACATTCAGTGCCTAACCCCGATCTGGAGTCCAACCTCAGCAAATCTCAGAGACAATAAAGTGTGTAAACTACTGGTTACAAACGGGTTCATAGTAATTAATAATGATATGATAATTCCTGCCTTTCACGGGACCGAGGTAACTCTTGGATGGACTTAATACTTCTGCGCAAAGCTGGAGAGCTAGACATTTTGAAATGGTGCGTAACGGGCGACTTTAATTCTAGTGACCACAGTAACATCTATTAATTGTTTCTTCGCAGCATAATTTTAATAGCAATTCAAAATACTACAACTGAATATCAACACTAGGAAAATAGCTCACCCCGTAGAATAATAACAGGACTGTAAGAGCAAAACTATTGTAATGTAAGCATATTACTACCCAGTTTGTATGTACTTGATAAAAATAATATTGTAAAGCAGTTTAAATGATATTGAAAATCCAGTCAATTTGTAAATGAATTACAAGTTTAATTTGATTATCTCAGTAAAAGTATTGTAAGTATGAATTCATATAATGTTTAAATGTACACATAGCTGTCATGATTTTATGTATCTATCTTATGTAACTTGTACAAGACAATGATTGTAATCAACATATCTATGATTATACACAGGCCTTGTATGCCCATGTAATATTTATATGTATATTTTTACACGGAAGAAATTTTCCCTTCTGCAACGATGACTATTAACACTGTAAGACTTTTACAACAAAGTCAGGTCGTTGGTCATCTCAGGCGGCGCTCAGTAACATCTATTTTGAGATAAGCACTGACAAGCCAATAACAACTAAAAAGAATGAGCGTTAGTATTACAAATTGGCTCAGCTTTAAACACATAGTTTCAAACAAGTATGAGAAGGTTTGCATAACGACAAGTCAAGAACACATAGGCAGTCACATCGAACAAGCTGCAGCACTACTGCAAACTGCGTACGATAAAACAAGAAACCACCAAATTTAGAATTTTTTTCTCCTCTTCCTTCCGAAATTTTTGAGTGAAAATCAATTGATTACTGATCTTTTACCTCTAAATAACACAAAATGACTGCAGAATCATACATGTTTTAGGTCTTAGTACTTCAAATCGGATGCCTCTTAAAATTCGTTTTCAATGAGACAAAATAACTTCCTTTTATTAATATAAACAACTTTAAATTTCAAAAATTATTCATCGCACATCATGCTTTCTATTATAAACAATAAAAAATAGCAACAATTAAACTGCATAGATAAAAAAAAAAACCTCTATATGTATGACATTTGCTTTGTGGTTTCAGGGCGCGACCACTGCACCACTAGAGCAATGTGACACAATGCTCTAGAGGCTCGGTGTTCGCGCCTGCAAACCACTGCTCTTCACAATGGCGTTTGCTTGCTTCTCAAATAGGAATGTTTATTTTTACCTGGATATAGATAAGGGGTTTTGAAATCACAGAGTTATTTTATTACTAAACAATACATGCACCTGCCCAGTAAAAAGGTCTTTCTTTTTCAGAGACTTTTCTCTGACCTCAACACACTTGCTCCCCAAGCTAGTATTGTGATTTTATAAATTATTTCCTGTGGTTTAAATTTAATGTAAATATACTTTGCTGTAATTAAAAATAGAAATCGCGTAAAGTTTTATTTAAATAAAAAATATTTTCTGAATATTTTGGGACGAAATACGAATAAAATAAGTATGAATGGGAAACGAATGATCCGAATCAAAGCCAAAAAGACCAAGCCCCTCCGCATTAACATAAAAAAACCACAAATTTCATGTCCCAGATGAAAAGAAACTAAATAACGCTGGACATATACCAGTGAAATTTAGATCCGATCAGTGTACATTTTGTAGCACAAGGAATAAACCTCATAGAAGAAGATACATGTGGCGAAACATGCAATGTGGGCATGCATGTACCAAAAAGACAAAACATGCTTTGAACAGTGTCGCAAAAAATATTGTTCTTTGAAATTAAAAAATAACACTGAGTCTTTTTTTTTTTTTTTTTTTTTTTTTTTTTTTTATCCTTATTTTACTGAGTTTTTAACTCCATGTAGCCAAACGTCATTATTATGTAGGTACTTTCACTGCTATAGAAAAATTACATAAATGCTTATTTTTTCATTTTTTCTGACGATTTACTTTGTAAAATAATGTAAAAATATATATATTATGCAATTTCGACATGCATTTTGTTTCAAATTCGTAAATTTCATCATTTATTGGAAACGCGCACGGAGAAAGGTAAGTTTTTTTTTTCCTACTTACCTCAGTAAGTTTCAAAGTCCTAGATGCGCAGTGGTTTCACAGTTCGACCACCACCCACAGAACAATGGGCAAGAGTAGATTTTTTTAAATTCATATATTATTTGTCTCTAGGATCATAATATTCAATTTCTAGTGTTTTTAGTTAAAAAAATTATAAAAATAATATCGCGCGCGTCAAAGGGATATATTTTAATGAGTCTCATTTATTGCTTGATTACATTTGCTCATGAATATAGCTTTCTGTACTATCAGAATGAGATCTGATTTATTAATTCAATTTTATCAACGTATTTTAGAAGGTAATAGGTAAAATGTGCCCTAAAGTCCCTAAACTTCAGACGATAAACGCTGATTAAATCTTCTATTCGAACAGACGATGGCAAAATCGATATCACATTTCATTGGGTATCACCCTCCGACACACCGTTCAGACAAGTGACAGTTTCATTACAGCTCAATAATTTCTTTCTTTTTATCAAGAAACAAGTGAAAAGACGGTTTGAGGAAATATACTTCTAAGTGATAGGAAAATCTGCTAGAAGACTTAACACTTCACCTTTTACAAAATCTTATGAGTGATACATTCAATGGAGTTTGCGTTAATTAGATCAGAGATTTATGAAGCTTGGCTGATCAAATGGATGCAGAAGTGACGTTAGTGCTTTCAAAATTCTTCGTCTGAATATTTTTGTAAACTTTACACACTGTAAATAATGATGATGATAATATAATTTAAACAGTTGGAAATGATTCAAAAGTATTTGTCATTAAGGAATAATATAGTTTCTATTTTCTTTAGATATATCCCGTTTGATTGAATATAATTAGTTTTATTTTTCAATGTTTACTTACAATCTGATCAAATGTTCTTGGGTTGTCTTATCGAAACGTTTTGTAATACTTATTCAACAAAATTTAGATGATATGATGATGATTTTAAAGATAATATTAAACATGAATTGATAGATATTTTATTTACAAGATCCACTGCAACACATGATTGTGAAAATATATGGACTTGTTTTTGAAAACATAAATTAAAAAAGATTATCAATTTTACTAATAGAACTAATGCAATGTCAAGAGAACTTATTTTTAAATTCCAGTCAGTGTACATAATATATTAGAAGGTCCGAATGACTGAAAATAAGACGGCGCTTTTCGATTATTTTTAATGCATATAAACTAAATGATCGCATCGAAATATTCTAATTTTTGTAAGAATATAAAATTAATATTCCATTATTGAAGGTTCCATAATTATAACTGCTGTACTTCTAAATCTTGGAAGTTATGAGCTAGTTCAATTTATACCTTTTAAGGCAATTAATTTTTTTAATTTCGAATGCAGAAAGCCTTTGGAAAAAAAGCTTTTAGGAAACAGAGCAATTCGAATCTGCTTTATTACTAAGTCATTAGACGAAACGTGAACTAGGCAGTTGGAAGCAGGTTTTTGAATAATCAAATGAAACGTCCTTTCTGCATTCTGAAAAAATAGTCCTTTGCACGTGCCAAGAGTCTTACTGCATTTTGAAGAATTAGTCCTTCAGATGTGCAGCTTACCGGCGGCCAAGCGGTAAAATCGCTAAATTATGGTAGTTTGACCTGGGTTCTTATCCCGATGAATGGGTTGGCTGCCTGGCGTATTCATTGTTTCCGCCACGTGTTATGTAGCTACAAGCCAGTTTCCCTCTGAAAGCATGTCTTCCCATTGCAGATTATCCTCGAGTTACTTAGTCTTATTTGATTCCTAACTCTTCAGACATTCATTAACATATTGGCCAAGAACGAACTCGAATCGGAAGAAATATGAAAAATCTATCAATAAGGGCATATGGATCAGTAACATTATATCCAAAGTATGAGTTAGCAAGAATTAGGGATTTTGGTCGAATTTTGTTGGAAATAGAATATACGAACAGCCTGAGAAACTTGCTATGGAAATTGCTTGGACAAGAGGGCGCTGTGTCACCCGATGTGTTTTCGCATGAGAGCGAGAGTTATTTCAGTTCTTCTGATTATGTTCTTTTAGGTTATTTATACTGAGAAAAGTGGCCCAAGGAGAGGCTGTGAGAGGCATATTTTAAAATTTAAATAATAATGTTTGATTTAACTTGTAAATATTTCAGTAAATATATTTATCAAATGTGTCTCAGTCTCATCATTGAAATGTGATAAGATTTAATTTTCGGCACCTGAGACGAAGTTGCGTTTCAATTACCTGAACCACCGAATAACTAAATACAGAATTAGATGAAGATTAAGTTTTGCATCGTATGCTTTTCCACATCCATCAGTGAAACTGTCTTCATGAAGAGAAGTGTGTAATATATTAATTTCAATTTACATTAATTGCTATAAGTATAAAGGATATTATCTAGAAGAACAAGAAATTTTGAGGTACCATTAGAGATAGTGTAATTAAGAACATTAGTGATGATATTTTTGGACAGCAGTGTGATTTAAACAACTGAAGGAAGCTACTGCTGTTTTAACAGAGGGAGAGATAAAGTTTCTGAATCTCGATGATGTTATTTCGCCTTATATACCAGTTCAAAATTTAAAAACATAGATAGAAAATTCATTGGAACAAAATGAATCTATTATTAGGTGCAAATCACAAGTAAATAGATAGTTACCGAAATTTGGTAAAAGCAAATAAACCTGAAACTGTTAGTGTTGTTGCAGAATTTAAAGAAAACAGTAGTACTTGCAATACAAAATTATCCCGTATAACGTTAGAAAAATATAATGGTGATGCATTAAAATTCGAAGAATTTTGCACCCAATTTACAGTGGCTGTACATGGAAATGACTTTCTTATGCACATAGAAAAGTGTAATTTTTTAAATCTTTGCTTACAGATTCAGCAGCCGAAGTTAGAAGTGGATTATCATTAATACTGAACAATTACAAAAAAGCGATAGAAATCTTTAAATGATGCGGGAAGGAAGACCTATTAATAAAGTAATAACTAATAAAATCCCTAGTAAAAAATCAGTTCCAGAGGGAAAGCTAGAACTTTCAAGCAATGCTCAATAAAATGCTTCATTTTTAGAAAATGCAAAATACTTTTACACATTTTACATTGCTTACAAGTTTTGCTTCAAGAATGAAAAATAATGCTCTCCACAACTTGCTTTCCAGCATCGCAATCTTCTGATGAAATTCTTAATCCTTTTTTAATATACGTATCTGTCTATTGAGGGTAGATAATGACACACTGAGTTTTCTTTTTAAGTTCTTTTCAATGTTAGTCCTTCTAGGATTCTAAGTTCGGAATTTTTGGGACTTTCAATATCGAAGTCAAGCACAATAGCGATATCTTCGACAGACAGGCTGGATCGAGAGTGTGTTGATTTAATGTCTGCTGTCAAACTTTTGTATCACAAATTTCTTTAGTAGTCTGCGAATTGTTGTTTCATTAGGCACGCTTACACGTTCAAAGATGCACGAAATTTACTAACACTTTGTGCATAACGCTTTTCATTCTTGTAATTTATTGTTGCTTTGTTTGATGTTCCATGTCTACTAACTGCAGGAAAGTTGAGAAATGAACTGACTGTTAACACACTGATTAAATACCAGTGTTTGCAAGTTAAATCAAACTCTAAATTCTTAAACTGGAATAACTGCTTGTTTTAAAAAAAATTTCCAATTTTTAAAAGTAAAATGTTTTTAAAGGCATATTAAATTTGTTGTTCATACACCATATGTTAAAAATGCTTGTTTCTCAAATCAACATAAATTCTGGAACGAGCAAACCTCAAGGTATAATCAGACAGAATGGAAAGCTGTAAATTAAGTAAAATTTTTTAATAGAACTTAAAAACATAACTTCCATGGTAGTTTTAAAGTAATTTATAGAAAATTATAGCAAGTTCTTAAATAATAGGATTTACAAAATACAGCCTATTGTTTGTTAGGTAAAAATTTATAAAATATCATCGCCTATTTACTTTCAGGGCACAAGTTTTATTAAAACAGTAAACTCGTGTTTTAACCAACATGGGCAGTGGCGTTTTTGAGTCGTGTTGGGACTGGCCGGTGGTGGCGTCAGTGTTAGCTGCGGTCTGGGAGAAGCGTCCATATCATCATTTTTCGGTGTTCGAATTTGGATTAGGGACCGACGAATCAGCAGTCTCCTTGGATCATCAATATCATCTCTGTAAAAATTGTTTAGTTAGTTATCAAATTATTTTCTTAGACATTTGTCAATCTGATATTGTTTTAGTGAAAATTATATTTTGTTTCCTTTTATTTTTAAATCGTTGTTAACATGTTCATGTATAAATTTTTGAATGTCGATTTGTTACATATGACGAAAGTCAGTAACATAATATGTCAGTTTGAAAAAGGCGTGTGTGTGATGTTATCATCATGCGATGATTTGCAGGTACTTAAATTTTTACCACGATATTTTCGTAGACGATGTTTTTAACTGCGAAGTTTTTGAACCACTTTATTTTCGAACACGAGAATTAAATACATTTTTATTTAAATAAGGCGTACTCAACTGGATCGGTATTGACCCCTGAGAATCGACGAAATTTGAAAGGGGGTCAATGATGATCAAAAAGTGAACTAGAGAACCATAGTCAAATACGCATCGGTTGTTGACCAGCATTATTAAGCTCCCATTGATTACAAAATAATTTATCAATAAAATTGATAGTTAATGGTTTATAGATGTAACGCTGTGTCATATAATAATGTAGAAATCGTATACATAAAATATAAGGAAAAAGTACTCAATAGTTAGCTAATATACTATATTTTAAATCAATAAGAATTTCTAAATATGTAAATATTTTATACAATGAAATATCAAAATGTAAAACGCAAGAATCAAGAAATCACACTAAAAAATACGAAGAACAAGCAATTATTTGCTCGAGGTTCAATTATATATTCACTGCGCCACACCCAGTCCCAGACCTTGGACTGACGTTCTACAGACACCTCAGATAGTTCCAGTTCCAGTTAACATACTGATCGTCTAAAAAATATGCATAACCATCTGAGGAGAATGAGCTGCTTGACTAAGTGTTAGTAAAGAAGCAAATTAAAAAATTCAAGCTGTTAGCTGAATTAAACCAAATTGTTACACGTTTGCATCTCTGAAGAACGGATAAATGACTTGCGTATGTTTTGCTGTTTACTCCGCATTCCATAATGTGCTCAGTTGCTTTCCACATAATGATCAGATATATATAAGATGTGGTTAATAAGTTTATAAAGGAGTAGGGACTTTTATGAGGGTATTTGAAAATGTTACGGGTTTCAAAACAGCAAACATACATCTTAGGTGATATTTAGTGGCAATAATTTATTTGTCTAAGAAAGGAAGGTAAAGCTAATATTTGGAATTGTTGGAATTGTAACACAGGACTCTTATCCTGAACGTCAAAGGCGTTGCATTGTTTAACATAATTATTTATACCAGGGATCGGAATAAGAACGTTTCGCTAACTGTAAAGAACATCGTGTTTGTTTATTGGCAATATTTCCAAGCTTCACACTGTCATTCCTGCAGCATAGTATACTGAAGTCTCAATTATCTGAACGATCGATTCTCCGAACATATCGAAAATTGCCTGGATAGATTTCGGCAACGTATTTATGAACGGTCGGAAAATAAAATGAAAATTTCGTGGGAAACGTTCTAGAAATTTCCTCTCTCTTTTCATAATCACGTTTTTGATCTCAGCGACAGGTTCCATACACTGTTATGAATTATGTTTGTTTCTTCTGCTGTCTTCCATATTCCACATTTCTTTCTTTTTTTTTCAATTTTTTTTAGTTTTCGAAACTGTTTGGTCACAGAAGAAAAGAATTTGCTTTGTGAATATTTGCTCCTGATTACAACACATCATCACACACAGAATCAAAAAAAGTTAACGTGCTTTCAATTACGCACATGATGTTAATTATGAATCGCTTATGTGAAGCTAACGCAGAATTGCTTATGTGGAGGTAACGCAGCAAACGATTTATCATTATGAGTAAGAAAACACAATCTCAGGCATTTAAACTTCTGTTCATTTCCAAAAAAATATATAACTGATTTTTGTTTAAATTTATGCTTAATGTTTAACGATAAATTTCTGTTTAATTAAAATTAATATGTTTTCGCCAATAAAGAATTACTTAAAAAAGATATTTTATTTTAAATGTGAAAATCGATTTATTTTCCTGAACTGTTCTTGATCACACGAAGTTTGGATAATCGAGACTATACTCTAAACAAAAGCTTCCGAAATTCCACCATAAAGGATGATCATCAGCAGTTATATGGTAACGTATATCCTTGTCTGTCATTTGTTGTCCGATGTCCTAGATCAGCTTTCTATTAGATATCTCCTTGACTAAATACCCGTATGCCGAATTTTCCGCCCTTTACTTCTTGCTGTCATTGCGTTTAGCTCAACTGTGCTAGAATATATTGGCAAGTATTATGAAAGAGAAGGCCAATATCCTTTCCCTCCTCCTGCGGGTAAAGCGGCTTTACATGTTCTTCTGTTTCCGCTTCCGCTTAACGTTCCACTTCCAGAATCCAGAATTCGAGAAGAGTTATTCGTATGGAGCATTTCTTATCTCCTGTGATGAATGATATTGCAAGGCAGATCTGCGTTTCTCCGAGGAAATTCATTTAGCGAACCGTAAACAAAAGGCTTTTGATGCTGCTTTAGTTTTCAACGCCATTCTTCGAAATGCAGAATTCATTCCCCCTATGTGATTTTTTTTTCTTTGAAAAAAGAATAAAAGTTTAAAAAATGTTTCGCTTTTAAATTTTAAATTTTGATATCTCGTAATAAAAGCAAATAAGATATTCATTTCGCTGGATTTATTTTTTCCCCTGAAAGCTGAAAATTCTTCGTGCAAAATTTCCAAAAAATGTTAAAACTATGGATTATATGAGAGAGTTATTACAACGGATGCAAAATAAACTTTTTTGTGAGAAATGTATGACTCGAGAGTTTTGCTGTATTTACAGTCAATCATCGTAGGCCTTAAGGCAAGTAGTACAGCGATGATACAAACTAAGACTTCTATTCGGATAAAAATATACAGTCAGCTGCATGAAAACTTCAAGCAGATTTATTCACGTTATTGCCTTATTGGAACTGAAGTCAAAAGAAATTTTGAAGAATGTTTCGAAAACACAAAAAATGTGTAATGAGAGATCTGATATAAGATAAAGTCTTACATTTCAAGTCTAGAGTAAGATGCCTTTATTGCACAACCTAGAGAAAAACTAAAGCCACGTAAGCTCGAAACGTTTAATGTCTTTTAGAAGCTAAAACGTAACCGCCTAGCGCTCCGCTTTTGTTGAAATGGTAGCAAAGAAGCATAAGCGTATGTACCACAAGATCTACATGCAAATTTGGAATGCAATGCAAATCTTATCGGTACCACGGCTTTTATATTAGCTGTTACTGCTGCACATCCAACTTGCGCCGCGAATGCTATTAACAGAAACTTTTTTATAACTATTCTTAATAATAACACACAATAGTAACATGATAGGCCTGTGCAGTGGGCACTTAAAAAAACAAATTTTCCGTCGTATACGAACTGCATATTTACGGGAATAATTAGGCTTTTTAAAATAGAAGACGGAAAAAATTATCTGTGCTGTGTCTGGAATTCGAACCACGGATTTTCCGTGGCTAGCTGGACGTACTGACCACTTGCGAAACAAAAGCAAGCGCAGGAAAAACGCGAAAAGTGAGAAATGCACACTTTAAAGGTGAATGGAGAAATGCACGAAAACAACGAAAACTAATCGTTGAAGTTCAGTTAATGACAAATTATTGGTGAGCATTGTTTTTATTCTGCATGCCACAGTAGAAACTAAAAGGTTTCTCGAAGTAGGAAATATGAAAAACTGGTTCCCTCAATGGATTCCAAATGACTAATCTTTCAGCATTAGTTGGGCATTCTAACAACTTACATCATGCAGTTAACAAGCGGCAAAAAGCGATAATTTTATACACATTTTTTTTTTTGTTTTGTTTTCCACTTAAAAGTTTTCATATTGTATTAGGCACTTACGTAAATTGTGTTTCACATCCTATGTCGAAACATAGGAAAATACTGGGTATTACAAAAGTATGTAGTTTATAACAATATAAAATATTTCATGTTTGAGTCTTAGTTTCCTTTTTCTGTTTTTCTCTAAAGGAATCCGCATTTGGCTTTTCTAGAAAAAAAAAAAGAAAAAAAGGCGATATCATAGGTTACCAAACGAAAAGGAGGTTGTAATAAAATATCTTTTTGCTGCATTCCAAACAACGTAAAGGGAATTTAAATTCCACGAATACATTTGTGTTTCAACATTCAGCTTTATGTTAGCATTTCAGATTGAAGTTTGGTTTCAGAGGCCAAACACATGTGTGTGTCAGCCAAATAATCAAAAGGACATTCAAATTTAAATAATTTGTTTATTCTATCGTCAAATTAAACCTCCGGATATGTATAATAAATACCATTATCATTGAAGGGAGTAAGAATGAATGGTGATAAGTCTTGTCAGATATTAACTTTACTGTGATTCCCGATGATATGAAAGCATCATTACAGTATACATTTGAAAGCTCGAATTATTGCAACCATTAAAATTGTTCAGAAGATATTTCTTTTGTTTTGACCTAAGAAAAAGAGATAGTGTTCATACTGGACCATTATAATAACTAGGAGTTTTTGAAATTTGTTGCAAATGTTGTAAAAAGTTCATTTCCAAGTCAGTTTGCATGATTATGAATAGCATTACAATTTGAACGCCAGACACTTTAAGCACAAAAATATAAACAACGTTCTGAGTTTTAATACAATATTACTGTTTTCATACTTACGCACACGAAGCATATCTAGATGCTTAAGTGATAGGCTGTTGAGATTGAAGAGGCTTCGTTTTTCTGTGAAAATATTTTTAAATTTCAAAAACTATTCCTTTTGGAGGAAGGTTTTAAAAATATTCGTTTTCAATTTGCATCTAAGTCATTTTATTATGATTCTATAAAACACAAACAAAAGCTAAATGAATTCTCTATGTATGTTTCCAGCAGGAAGTATGCAGGTTGCTGAAATAAAGGCGTATTTAAAACGCCTGCCTCTCTCTCCTCCCTACTTTGACCATTTATATTACCTTCTGTAATGCTATATGCTTAATTATCTAACCATAAAATTATTGAGCGTTTACAACTTTTATTTGCCAATCTTGTTTAACTATGTGAAGTTCTGAGGATTTCTGCCGCTGAGTTCAAATATGCAAGCAGAAATTTTGACTTGAGTATACTTAGAAAAATATACATATCTGCAAAGTAATAAAAAATACGAAAGCTTGCGATTATTTCATCTATTAATTCTGAGGAATAACTTACAATAAAAAGTATCAGAAGTAAATAAAATTATGGTATTGCTATAATGTTTTTGAATCAAACATTTTCCAGTGGAAACATTCACAAAGCTCGTAGATTAATTACTTCCTACACATCAGAAGATTTTTAATATAAGAATTCTAGATGGAAATAAAAATGTGAAATTTTATATATTTGCTCTCTTTCTGCGACTTTGAACAGCTTCAAGAAGATCAGTCAAATATTTTAAAAATTCAGTGTTTTAAAGAGTTCCCTTTTCAGCAGCGTTTTGAAAATAATCTTGAAATATTATTTTATAATGTCTGATTGCGGATTCAACTGTGGATTTTATTTTTGAGCTTGAAATATTTTTCTGGTTTATAAAGTGACAAAAATAATAATTGAGATTTTTAAAAATAATATATCAGGAAGTTAGTTTCTCGGGTAAGCGGATCCTAAATGCTAATGATCACACTGTGTAGGAAATAATATCTAAGTATCTGAAAGCTAGAGGCAAAGATTTTTCGATATTTTAAGCATCCTAATTATAATATTATTATTCTCTTACGTTATCAAATGTTCGTGCTGATCAATCTTTTTGTGAAAATGATTTTTCCTTCATCTTGTATCCTCTCACAAGTCAGATAGACGTATTTTACATCTCCTAACTGAAATTCAATGTAAATAATTAGCCTTTTTAATCCCGCCCAAAATTGTTCTTTGTAGCGTTCATACTGGATATTTTGTGAAAGGATGTTTAATGTTTTTTGCATTCCTTTTACAACAGCGAGATTTGATGCCACTATTTTGTATTCGCAACTTGGTATTGCATTCCTCTAATTTAAACGTTAATGCTCACGCACACATAATTCATACTTCAGTATACTTTTATACTTCAGTATACTTTGTTACCAAATGGCGCCAATGGAAAGCTATGGATAGTAGTAGAAAATTTAACGCTTATCTCAAAGTAGCATATAAAATGCTTAGAAAGCCAGACTTTCTATAGTAAAACAGAATCTTTGTTGCGCAGTTCCGTAAAATTTTAAAATTTTTATGCAGCTGTGATCAATATTTCTTAACATGATTGAGCAGTGCTATTAAAATTTAAAATATGTATGTAGTTGTGCTTAACAGTTTACTACATTATTAACATGATCAGGCGCTTTCCTTTTACTTTCCTTTTTTTGGAGAAAGGATACGACGGACCACCATTTCTCTATATAGCCAAATCAAATATTTTGAGGACTTTTTAATACTCGTAGATGCAAGGAAATAATTAGTTATTCTTTTCACGATCTAGCGATAAAAACTTCTTTTAGCTCACGCTTTTTCTTATTTACGTTTTTTAAATAATAACTTAATGCACTGTGTTGAATTAATCGATTATTTTTGTATGGAAAGATTGAGTGTCACTTAAAGTGATTGATATCAACAATAGGTGGTGGAGTTTTTAATTTAAGGAACTTTATCGGATTCCCATTAATTTGAGTATAAATTTTCAGAGCTTTCTATGTCCTTAAAAGCTGTGTTCATTTATTAATATCGATTTTACTTCCTTTGTTGCGTCGCCATCTGAGGAACTTAATACTTTTAAATGTTATTTCAGGCTTCGTGAAGACACTCAGGCAACTGCTCTACCCCCTCCCCGACTCAATCTACGATAATTATAACGAAATAACATCAAGCACACAAAGAGGGTTAAAATAAACCTTTTTTTTATTTTCAGCTTAAAAATTTACACAACGTGTGTAATAATAGATACAGGTTTCTGCTACTCGTAGGATTAGCAAAAAGCAAAATTAGAACTAAAATTTAAGTATTAAAATTTGAAATCTACAAAACAAGACGCATGCACAGGTTTTGGCTGATGTGTCCAACTTACGCTGGCAAATAGGCTAGTTAGGCTAATCTAAATCTGAATTTAAGTAAATTTGAACAAATACAGTATTGAGATAAGCTCTGGGTTTGGGATACGAGCTGAGATTAGCTGGATGCTACCAAAGCTTCCTCGTAAACTTAACTCTGTGTTTACGTACATTAACTAATTTGCATCCTGTTTGGGTGCTGACTAAAATAGAAATGATAGTAAAGACAAAAAATAATAAGCTATCCTTTTAATGCACAATGATCCCTGCGACTATACGTTGGTATTTTTGTAATTCTCCTATCTGTTTCTCATAATCCAAGACTTCTTAACAAAATATCGTTGCTACATAAACAAAGTTTTAAATTTTCATTGTGATTAAAGCTTGCATTAGATAGTCAGACTCTTATAAAATTTTGTAGGTAATTATATCAGAAATTAAATAAATAAATAAAATACACAGATCAAATTAGTAATAAGAAGAAATACTGCAATACATATTTTCAAACAAGAATTATCTATTTTTTATTATTGTGTTACTATGGCTAGAAAAATGAATATTTAGGAATGAAGAAATGTTTTAAGTTCTTTATGGGTTGTTTGAATAGTTATTCAGTACCTTTAGGTTTTTAAAGCCCAAAAATAAACTTGTATGAATATTGGAACCTATGCCCAATAAGCTTACTTCCTTGTTACGAAATTCTAATATTTCCTTTAGTTTTGTACTTAGATATTCTAATTCGTTATTCCTTAAAGATTAAAAAGAAACATTCATAAAAAAAATTGCTTTCTATATAGCATAAACATTGCTGCAGTGAATGTACTTCTCATTATTGATATCGCCATTATAACGTATAGTTTGTTCTCGATTTCAGAAGTGTTTTTTTATGATTCTAACAGAATACTGATTTAAACTCTTAATGCAATTACTGCTCAAGGGAAATGTTCCGCTGAAAATTGATCATCAAGTTAGGTCATTTCAGGTCAAGTTAGTTCTCATTGCAGTTCTCATTCGTGTTTTCGTTTTTATTATCGGCACAACATTTATGTCTTTTTTTTACCTTATGTATGTGATTTCAGTAAACAAACAAATAACACTAAAATAGGGTGACCCACTATATACACGATATTGTTATTTGGAAATCAACACTCGAAATCAAAGAACAATGACATAAATAAATCGAGGGTTGGAACTTTAATAGTGGCAACACAGCTGAAAAAACGCTACGCAAAAAAAACCAAAGAATATCGCGTATACCACATGTAAACTACATACCTACCTTACCTCTCAGCAAAAAGACTCATCCTGCCTACGTCACGCGCATGCCGAATGATGCGAAGAACAGATCCTTGTATTAGCTCGCAGTCTAAAGTAAGTGTTGTTAGGAAGTTTTCAAAACAAGAACAACGATGTTGGATAAAAATTGAATGTGCCAGAGGTTGTACAGCACGACAGTGTAATCAAGGGCTTCAAGAGGCTTGCGGGGAATCTGTATTGCCTTTCAGAACCGTAGCAAGATGGGTGAAAGCATTCAATGAAGGACGCCAAAACGTGGCAGACATGCTGCGGCCAGGTCGTCCGAGTGTCAACGATGCAGACGTGCAAGCTGTTGCCGCACTAATGGACAGTGATCGCCGCCAAACAATTTGTCAGCTGGCCGAGCAGGATTAGCGCATGTGACTGTGCTGCACATTCTGAAGGAATGCCTGTCCATGAGAAAAATTGCTTCACGATGGGTTCCACATCAATTGACGGAAATGCAGAAATGGCTACGATACGATGCTGCCCGAAACCACCTGGAGCGCTATGAGCGCGAAGGAGATGCTATTTTACGCCGTATCATTACGCTGGATGAAACTTGGGCCCAATCGTACCAGCCAGAACTGAAATGCCAATTAAACGAATGGCATCATCACGGGTCACAACGACGTTCAAAATTTCGTCAGAACCCCAGCAATGTGAAAGTTATGGTGATTCTCGTGTACGACTGTGATGGTGTCATCCTAACGCATACCGTCACTGCGCAGTATTACTGCTCATTTTTGGAGCACAATCTCTGACGAGCTTTGAGAAAAAAACGGCGACACTTTCTGCAGAACGCTCCTCTCATTTTGCATGACAATGCTCGGCCGCATGCAGCGCAAGCTGTGACTGATTTGTTCAAGCGATGGGGCTGGGAAGTGCTTTATCATCCACCATACTCCCCAGATCTAAGCCTTTGTGACTATGACTTAATTCCTAAGATGAAGGAACCACTTCGTGGCACTCGCTTCCAAACTGTTCCTGAGATTCTTGCGGGAGTAGACCGGCCCATTCAAACTATCAACAAAACAGGCACTGCTACAGGTATTCTGCGACTTCCACATCGTTGGAAACGGGTTGTACACAATGCTGGCTACTTTATTGAAGGACTGTAAAACATGGTGACATGAATCACTTTTGTATTCCTTGTAAATAAATAGTTGCCACTATTAAAGTTCTTACCCTGGTAAATGAAAACTAATTTATTGAACAAGAAAGTTGTATACATACTAGAAGCCTTCTTCAATATAATTCCATCTAGATTCAGGCATATGTCAGAGCTGCACCTGCGTATTTTACCGTCCTGGATAATAGATTCGTTGGTCCCACCAATGATCGAGTGCTAAGACCACTGAATCCTGGAAATTTGATTTGATTCTATCTTAGGCAATCGCTTGATATCTCAGGTTGTATGGCTGCTTTTAGTAGTTTTCTTATGCATAATGAGAACACGATCCATTTTCTCTTATCATGTTTTCCACTGAGAAATCCCTCCCTTCGGAAAAAAGCCCTTGCGTGCTTTCCCACATTCGAATATCGCTAGGACCCCAACCGCCATTTCACGTTTTATCACTTTCACATTTTCACAAAGTCACTCGGTGTGAAATTCGCGTTAAAAGAGGGTAAAGAAATACCTCCAATCGAAATTGCTTGAGTAATTTTATGATTGCGGCTATATGTAGCCATGTGTTATCAGGAACCAAAACTATGCCTCAGGACAAGATGTCTTCCTATTGCTCCGAGTAAGCCATCGTAGTTCTCAGAACATCTCTGTAGAAGTGGCCGTACTGGGCTCCATGATGTGCATCAGCTTTACAATGTTAATGTTTCAAAAGATTAACATTGTAAACTTACTTTTGGAAGATGTTAATTTCATCTTTTTTGAAATCACTCGGTGAGTTCTCGGCATCTACTCTTTCGATCTGTTTCCTTTTATTTCAGAGTGGAAATCCCATAGCGCCATTTGTACAATCAACATCAGGAAATCTTTGCCAAATATGTGGTAGCACTACAGATGCTACAATGCCGAACGTAGTCCTCTGTGTTTTTATGTTAGGAGTTTGTGTCGTGTACAAATTTTGAGTAGCGCCGTTTTTCTATACTCTGCAGTAAGAGATGTATTTAGTGACTTTGTAGAGACATTAGATTATTTCGAAGCAGAAGAGATGAAAAATTAGCAACGCCTTCGGCGGAAATCGAACCGCGGACCTTTAGAATACGCGCCCATTATACAGACCACCACACTACGAAGGCATTCCAAGAAGACGGGAGAAATGCCTTATAAACTCCCCCTTTAAAAGGGCGACTGGGATTTTTAGGGGACCCAATCGCCAAATCCTAGGTGAGGAGAACCATCATCCACCATCCTTTTAGTTCAGCCGCCACTGTAGAGACATTAAGTATTTTTTGGAAGCAGGCAAGATGAAAAATATGCAACACCCTCGCCGGGAATCGAATCGCGACCTCTGGAATACGAGCCCTGCGTGCAGACCACCACACCTTGAAGGCATGCTAAGAAGGTGGGAGAAATATCTCATAACTTAACTAATCATCCAAGCAAATCTACAGGGAAATCTCAAGAAATCTACGGTGAGATATGATTTTAAGATAGCATTACCATAATTGATATCATCTTTGAATTCGTGCTCTGAGCCAAAGGAATAATAACTTAAATAGTGAGCTAAACGGAGTTTAAAAATAGTACATCTTTAAAATTAAATAGAACGCAATTCCTGTTGACATAGATTAGGGAAGTGGTAAACTATTTTTATAAAATGTGTTGAAGCCTAATGAATGTAATTGAAAAATATATGATGATGTGAAGATTATTTTTCCTTTATCACGAATTCAAGATAGGTATGAAAACTACTAATAATAATTATGTTGTTAAGTGAACAGACGGGATATATAGAAGTATAATCATGTAAGAAAGCGGTTTCATGGAAACTATATGAAGTTTGATGTTAAAGATATATAGAAAGAAACTCTTATAGGGCAAGTGGTCATACAAATTTCCATCATTTCACATCAAAGTGAACATCTAAGTTTTCTTTTAAATTCTTCGATCAGAAAAATGCGGCAGTTAGATTTATTTGAGATTTCTTCCCTTCCGTAACGGATGTTAAAATAGTAAAATAGTTATCTAGTCACTCATTTAAAAGCTTATATAAAATGATAATTTTGAAAATTTTCTACAGAAACTAGAGAATTAAATAAGGCTGTCATTAAAGATCGCTGTGCAATGATTTCTTGAAAATATTAAAGCTGCAAGTAATGAGCTGCATATTTCCGAAAATGATTAAATATTTTCAAAATTTGAATAGTCCTATAATCTCTTAAACTACATGATTTGCATTTTCATTACGATTTCTTTTCGTATAATGCCAAAGTAATTAATGGTGAACAAGGTGAATAAGTATAGCACAAGTAGATATATACTGTGAAGGAATGATATTATCCACAATGGAATGTAACAATGACTGATGATTTTTAGTCCCGAATTATTAACCAAAATGCACTTTCATACCTATATAAATCAGAAAAATTGAATTATGTAATAGATCTAAAATTATTTTCGCTTAATTCACCTGTAGAGTATGCAAATATATCTTCATAACATGCAAAATAATTTATTTTGCAGTAATGTATAAAAACATATCTTCCACTTCCTTAAGTGTTTGTAGAGTTGTAAGGTATTTCTTCCGCCTTCTTAGCGAGCCTTCGTGGTGTAGTGGTCTGCACGCTCAGCGCATAATTGAGAGGTCCTCGGTTCGACTCCCGGCAAAGGTGTTGCATATTTTTCATTTTCCTGCTTCCAAAAAAGGCCTAATGTCTGTACAGAGTCATTAGGTTATATCGATTGAGCAAAGACCTCCCTGGAGTTTGAACTTCTGACCTCCCGAATGTACTTCCAGCATGTTTAAAATTACACCATGAAGACATGCGGAAAGGAGGAAGAAAATTCCGTATATTTCTTCCTTTTAAATGGTGACTGGGGACACAGTCGTCAAATCGTAGAAGTTACGAATTATCGGCTACCACCTTTTAGTTCGGACGTCACCTGTAGTCTTTTTTAGAATTGTCCGATGTCAGAAAACTGAAGAAATTCGCAATGCCTTCGCGAAATTCGTGCTTCCAGTAACATCACAGAGGGATATAGCGGAGACGGGTAAAATATTTTATAAGTTCAAAAGACATGAAGCATAAATTTAAGCAAAGCTGAAAAAAAAAGTGCAGATTTTATTAAAGAGAAAAATGCATGAGCATGTTATTACAGCAATTATGACAGTAAAACTGAATGTTCAGAGCTAGCGTTTGTCAGATAACGAAAAACGTACATTATAAGGTATTTCCTGGGTTCCAGTCCTGGAGAGGGTACTGCACATTTTTGACGTCTCCAGTATCAAAAATACTAATGACTCTACAAGAGGCACATAAACTAAAAGGTGATGGACGATAGTTCGTTACCACCAGGATTCGGCGACTGTGTCCCCTCACTACCAGTCGCCCTTTAAAAGGGGAGTATATAAGGTATTTTTCCGCATTCCTTCGCGGTGTAATCCTGATGAGAGCACTGCACATTTTTCACTTCCCCTGATTCAAAAAATTCTAACGGTTTTAAATAATTCTCATAAAATATTTTACCCCTCTCCGCTATATCCCTTTGTGATGTTACTGGAAGCACGAATCTCACGAAGGCATTGCTAATTTCTTCAGTTTTCTGACATCGGATAATTCTAAAAAAAGACTACAGGTGACGTCCGAACTAAAAGGTGGTGGCCGATAATTCGTCACTTCTACGATTTGGCGACTGTGTCCCCAGTCACCATTTAAAAGGAAGAAACATACGGTATTTTCTTCCTCCTTTCCGCATGTCTTCATGGTGTAATTTTAAACATGCTGGAAGTACATTCGGGAGGTCAGGAGTTCAAACTCCAGGGAGGGCTTTGCTCAATCGATATAACCTAATGACTCTGTACAGACATTAGGTATTTTTTGGAAGCAGGCAAATGAAAAATATGCAACACCTTCGCCGGGAATCGAACCGAGGACCTCTCAATGCACAAAAACAAACTGATGCACTTTTTAAAGTGTATATTTGTGATCTCATGATTTGGTATGCGTATGACAGAATATTAGCGAAACACAACTCACTAACATATGTTTTATAATTTTAAGCAAGAAATGTGCATTTTCAGGGCATTTTTTTAACGTTTTAGATTGTAATGTAATCTTTTAAGTGCTTCATTTCACGCTGCATTCTGATTAACGATAGTAAGCCTTCCCTTTAAAAATTAAATTTTAATTTAAATATGTAAATGGATTCCTTAGGTACATATATCCCCAGAGGAAGTTATTAGCTCTTATAAAGTGATTGGAAGCGTTATTTATTGAAAGTATTTTATTTATTTGCAAATTTTGGTAAGGTAATTGAAGAAAACTTCTCAGGAGTTTGGGACTTTGCCGTGGTCTGGGAGCTCCTCCTCCTAAGGGGGAAGGTCTAATCCAAACTCCATACAGAGTCCTTGAAAATGGATGAAAGTGTACAGACAGAGACTGCTGTTCAATCAGAACTTATTGAGGAGGCTCGTTCACTTATTAGTGAACTAGAAACTTGTCTAGAAGATGCCTCTAGAGTTACCTCTTCGTAAGAGGATCTTTAAAGCACAAGAAGTGCTATTTGGTTATATTGTTTCACAAGCATTGGAAATAGAGAACCTGAAAGGAAAATTAGAAGTGATAAAGAAACCACAACCTTTAATTGAAAAGTCCTTTGCTGAAATGGTTCAAGAACAAAGAAATGAAAAGGAATTGAATCAAAAGAAGGATAAATTTAAGAAAAAAGAAGAACATGTAGCGTTGTTATACCTAAGGTGAAAGGGGTTTCATCTGAAGAAGTGAAAATGAAGGTGGTTGAAGCAATAGATCCGGCTCAACTGAAGATTGGAATAAAAAATGTGAGAAAAATTAACAACGGAGTAATTGTTAGAGAATGTGTAAATAAAGAAGAAGTTGAAATTTTAAAAGAAGAAATAAGATCGAAAGAAGATGTTGAAACAAAGGCTCCAAAAAAGAAAAGTCCAAAGATAATATTCTAGAATATAGAAGCTGATTTAAAAAAGAAAGAGATTCAAGAATCGGTGATTAAACAAAATCACATTTTTGAAAATGGAGGTTTTGAACTTTTGTTTTCAACTAAAGCAAAAAATAATACGTTCAGCCTGCCAAATTCAAATCTATAATAAATCAAGGGAAAATTAACTTGAAATGGTTCCGAATATCGATTAAAGAGTAGTTGAATGTTGTTAAGTGCTTCAAGTGCCAAGAATTTGGCCATTTTCATAAAAATCGTATAAATAATCAGATTTGTGCTAGATGTGCTCGAAAAGGTCACAACCATATGGATTGTAAGGAAGACCCAAAATGCATAAATTGTAAAGAAGCCAACAAAAAATATAAACTTGGGTTAGATTTTGTACATTCTAGTCTAGATAAAAATTGTGAATGTCTAAAATGACAATATGATTTATTGATTAGAAGAACTGACTATGGTTAATGGTTCTATTAAATTAAAATATGCAAAGGATTTGTATTTTTGTTTGAAACTGTAATAAGTTATAAGATTAATAGTTTGTTATTATTGAACTTGTAGGAAAAGAATATTTTTAGTCTCTGTTTCAATTATAAAATAATTTTTGTTATTAAAGAAAATGATCCAATTATTTTATGAAATACAAGTTCTATAAATTATTTATTTTATGTATGAAATACAAGCTGTATAAATGATTGATTAAAGTTTTGAGATCTTAAATAGGATATTTTCTTATGTAAAATTTTAATAATGTACATATGTAAATTTAATGATTTGTATTTCTGATTTTGATTAGTAAAAGGATATTTGTTGGCGAGGTCAATGGATCTTTCGGCCAGTAGCGGGTACAGTATGGTGGTTGGATTTTATCCTAAATAGAAGTTCCATTAAACCCTGCATATACCGAAAGGTTCGCAGGATAGATTACCAGTCTTACCAGTCTTAGATACATAAAAAATCTGGTTTTTGTTTATATCCAAATCATTAAGCAATTTCTACGACATTTTGGTTTGGAGTAATTACATACCCTTGACATATACTGACGTTTCACAGACGCATTTTAGTGCTTGAAGGTAATCTAATTTTATTCAAAAATTTCCCTTTGGGATATTTTTATTATAAAAATTTAGATCTGTTTAAATACATACATATTTTAGAGAAGCAGATATTTATTTCGCGTTTAAACATGTTTCGGAAGTTCTACCTTTTCCTACCCATAGCTTTTAGTATAATCATTTAAAAAATTGTTTTAGATTTATTCTTTAGCGGTTTCTTCTGCGGATGCATAAATTTCAACATAATGTTTACATTAAATTAAAGACTACTCACCCGCTTTTCAGACGCAAAAATTCTCGGTTTCAGACAAATAACTTCGAACAGTAAATCCTTTCATGATTTTCGAACTTCTGTTTCAGTTTACGCATAGACGCTCGAGGCGGATGAAGGGAATGGAATAAATCTAGAGAAAGGATTCTGTTTCAGTTTACGCATAGACGCTCGAGGCGGATGAAGGGAATGGAATAAATCTAGAGAAAGGATTCTGTTTAAGTCACTTTCATTTTAGTGGAATTGCATTCTCCTTAAGCGGAGCTTCATTGGAGAATCGTTTCTGAAATCTATTCGATGGAAATGAATTGGAAACTAACATAAATATTTAGCAAACGAGTCTGCAATTTAAAACGGACGAAGATCTATTATTACATCAATTGCCAAAGAGAAAAGTTAAAATGACTGAAGAAGAAATGATTTTTTATCCAGAGAAAAAACCAGATATCACTAGGGAAAAAAAAGAGTCTAGACTTTTGTTTTAGTAAATTATTTTCAGATTGATCAAAAATTCGAAGTTTAATTTTTTAAATATACATAATGCTTCAAAGTAATAATACTTTTGAATAAAAAAAATCTGAACTGTTTCAGATTTTAAATTACGTCCAAAGGGGCGTTTTGTTAACGTTTTGTGTGTTACCTTTATTTAATAAATATCATGTTCTTAGCACTTAAACCGTAAAATTCAGTTCAATAACAATGTCGCAAAATAATTTTTAAATGAGCATATCTTTAGAATTTCCGATTCACAGTTCCGCACGTTGGAGATAAAATGGTTTCTGTTTTCCCCCGTAGAGTTTTGCCATTGCTCGCTTTGAAATCCTTGAGTTTGTTAATCAAAAATTCGTTAAAGTTTCACAAAATACTAGGAAATCTATAATGAAACAAATTTCAAATTTGGTCTTCCACATGCCCATATTCGTAGAAGGATTACGTCATTCAAAATTCGATGGCTCTATGTACCACCGTTTTATCACAATGCGAGAAATATACATACATTTATGCAGATTTTTCATTATTTAATTTCTTCAAATATAATGCAGGACCCTAGCGTTTGGTGGCAACAGTTTGAAAAGTGAAATTTATAGTGATCCATCCATTTACAGTGATTCAAAGCAAAATCGCAAAACGGAAACAATAGTCCTTCAGCGACAAAGTCCCTTTGGAATAATAATTTGAAAGATTGGTCGCGCACTCCTCCTTCCGATTCAAGAAACAAATCTAAACAGGAAGGTTTCAGAAAATGACAATTTTCATCATGTGATGTTTTTATTAAAAATGCACAACATTATAAGGTATTTTCTCGCTACTACCTTCGTGGCGAATGCAAGACGAATTCGAGAAGTGCATGGCTCGACTCCTCACAAGGGCACTGCAAATTTTTTCCCCTTCCAAAATAATAAAACCCTAATGAGTCTGCAAATGGCCCCCGATCTGAAAGGTGGCGAACGATATCATCACCCTAGGCGACTGGATCCCCTAATCCCCATTCGCCCTATAAAATGGGAAGTATATAAAATATTTTCTCCCTCCTTTCCGCATACCTTCATGGGGTAACTGGAAGCATACTCGACGCGTATTGGAGAGGTCCCGTGTACGAGGACTGCGAGGTCACTGCGCATTCTCACCTTTTCTAGCATCAGAAACTTTTGTGACTGTACAACATTCGTACATAACGACACTTGGAGCAGATATGCAAACCCGGATAAGAGGGCTAGTTATTTCATCTCAGGAAATAAGAGATTAAAATATAACATAAAAATTTTACCCTCTTTGTAATCAATTCTTAATATAAAAATGAAAGGTGACTTTCATATGACGCAGACATATATTAACTATGAACTATTGCAACATAAAATTGCACTTTTAGCATAATGTTAATTTAATTGTGCCTAAATACTTGTGACATTTCATTTTAGTTTAACTAACAGTTAAAAGTTTATTCAAATCTTTCCTTTACGCCTCGTTTCGTCACGCTTATACGTATGATCGAAAGTTTGGCCGTGTAACGGCTTCTGTGCTTTAGAAAGCTCCTGATCTAGTCAAAAAGATTACTGGTTATTAATTCAGGTAGGTAAGTTAATTTGATTTATTTCAGGTTCTCCAAAACAGAGTGTTGTAGTTTTCTGTAGAAATTCTTGTATTGCATTCAGTTGATACGTACGTCTAACTAATTGCTGTAAAGTGAAGACTTTACTTTTATTTTAAAAGATTTAAATTTGGTATTCGCAATTCTGAGGTAAAATAAAATTTTATTTGCTTGGATATTTGTGCTTTTACACTTATTTACGCAACAGATAATAATTCGCATCATAGTTTTAAATTGTGGTAATTTGATATAGGTCCTTAGCTAGTTAGAATGTTATAGAATACTAGTTTAGAATTAGTTAAAATATGTGCAGTAATTTCTTCAGTGGGAAGATATAGAAGTAACTGAATCTTATTACTCGCATGATTCATAGCAAAATTATATCTGGTGTCAATATATTTAGTTCTATCATTGCGTCAGACACTATTCAACACTTTGATATAACTTTGACAGTCCTCACAGAAAATCTATTTTTTTCGGTAAAACTTTTGCAGGAGTCTTTTACGACAAACTCATTCTTTTCCGTCTTTGGCAAGAGCTATAAATTCCACTTCACAGTCAATAATAATATCACACACTGTTGTTTTTTTACATAAAACATTATCACTAGTGGTATTTATTAGGCTAATAAAAATTCAGCAATCTCTCTGCCTTCTTATACATTTGTGTTTTTTCATTTGTCTGTATTTATTCTTTAAAATATATAAAACTAAATACAACAAATAAATATTTAGAGTACAAAATTATAAAACATAACAAATTTTATACGTTAATTAGATGATTGTTCTAGGGAATTTATTATTTTAAAGCCTGCTATTAATATAATGAAGGTTATTATTACAGTTCTACTTGTAGCTTAATTTTATGTGAGAATGGGTTAAATAATGCCGTATCTTATAATGATAATATATACGCACACAGTTCTGTTCTAGAATAATATATACTTTACAAAAGAATGGAAAGTACCAAAATTCGATACCTCCTCTTTAAAAAAAACAAGGATTTAATAGTTCCTGAGATGTGTATCTTATTTACGTTTAAGTTACGTTAAGTTTAAGTTTTAAGACCATTTTAATCCAATACTCATCAACACAAGTGTTAATGTGCATACCAAAGAAAACTTCGCTTCATAAAATTTGCATAGAAGAATGTTTTTTTTTTCTCTTTTTGTAATTTTTTTGAATTCTGAATTATTTTCTGAATTTTTCAAATAGAAATTCATAAATACAAGAAATATTTTTACGGAGGTTTGATTGATTGACCCTTTAGAGTCACTGCTTAAGTAAGCAAGAAATTCTGAATTTTCGTAGCCTGAACATGTATACAAAATTTATAGAGTATGAATATTCCCTTCACGATTTCGGCACTTTATAGCAAAAGTGAAGCATGTTTATATCACTGTAGCTAAAGCAATATCACCCTAAGACAATGCATAGCTAATGTCTTGAGGTACGAATTATAGCGTTCAATTCTATTAGCTCATAACCAGTTAAGGTATGAGATGCAATAAAAAATATTATTCTAGTCCTTGTTTTCTAGTTATGAATAATACATAAGCAATACAAAATATTAACAAAAGAATAAATTCTTTGCCATTAAGAGCAAACGAGGACGTGTGCACAAATATCAATAGGCGAACTTTTAACCAGCCCATTCTCAACAACAATACCTTTGAAGATTCATGTGTCAAAACATACTCAATATTTGAGGAATTTCGATGACAAAAGCTCTCGAAAATATAGTTCTAGAACTAAAATGTGTGGCTACAAAAGTAGTTCTCAGATAGCGACTTAAAGCTGCATAACCTGAAATAGGTGTGTATTCAGGAAGGAAGATTCGATCTTGTACTCTGACTTCGCCTAAACGTTGTATAATTGTAGGAGACCCAAAAGGCAATATATCTGACCCCTTTTATACGCATTTTTCAAAAATCAACAAGAAAGGCGCGACTGGCTCCCTACAGCGTAAACGTTATGCGCTTGCTTATCCACACAAATAATTGTTCTGTGTATTACATAGTACCAATGTATATCCGTCTATGAGCATAATCACGATAAAAAATGGCTGAATATTTCGGAAAATATTTTACCCTTCAGCTTTAAAAACAAACAGTTAGCGAATTATTGCTACTCAAAATAAATGCCAAATATAAGGCATTAGAGTCATTATGCACGTGGTGGGAACAAAAACAAATAAAACATTTCCGGTTTATTCAAAATGCTTCATACATAACAAGCCAGCTGCAGTCACTCCTGTTTATGAGACATTAGAAGCCCTTGAACATGTTCAGTTGGCACATGTAGTGATGAGTGGGGAATATAACTCATCACTATTTTTCAAGTATTTTATTAGTTAGTAACGGTTAGCACGTTATTGTATTTCAAACTAATCATATCTAGTTGATAAAATGTTGCATTAAATTTATATAATGTTGTAGAGACATTAGGAGTTTTTGGAAGCAAGAGAGATTGAAAATTAACAACGCCTTCGGAGGGAATCGAACCACGGAACTCTGGAATACCGGCCCAGCGTCCAGAAACACTACACCACGAAGGCACGCTAGGAAAGCGGGAGAAATACCTTATAATGTTAAACTAATTTCTTCTAATTTAATATTATATGATTTCGCATTATTTTATGCACAAACATTTAATATTGATTGTTTTAGTTGTTACATGAGTATGCAATCTTCATTGTGTATAAATATTTATCTTTCAACTCATAATTGTTTGTTATTTATTATTGCAGCACTATGAGTTAAAATTCTTTCAATAATTTGAGTTTTTATTTCTAAAAATTAAATTATGTGTTTTCGAATATTTTTAACATTTTTATTGCGTCCTTAATAACACACACGCAATAATAATAATAATAATAATAATAATAATAATAATAATAATAATAAAAAGGCTTTAACGAAACCTTCGTCACGTCGTATCTTAGGACCGGTAGCACTTATTAACTGCATCTTCAATTTTTATATTTTAATTTATGAGGTATTTTCTCCCTCATTCTAGCATGCCTTCGTGGTGTAACAGTAACACACAGGGCGAATATTCGTGAAGTCCAGATTCAAGGCCCGTCCATGTCATTGCTCGCTTTTTCACTTCTCCTGTTTCAAAATTACCTAAGGAGTCTACAACTTTAAGAAAATGACCTATTCTTAAAAAAACATTTTAATTAACGTGAAAAAAAAGAGAAATGGAGCGCAAAACAGTCTAAAAATCAAAATAATTTGTCCTTTGTTTCCTCATTAATTTATGTTCATAGTCATAAATTTATTAATATTTGATTGTGTTTATCATATAAATATTTAAACATAAAATATTTCATGTAAGACACTGAATAAATAACAATTTAACATAAATTTCACCTTCTCCTGAAAAAGTTCTTAAAAATTAAGAAAAATTGAGTTTCATCATTCATAAAAATTTTTTAAAAAAATGTCCCAGGTATCGTACCGAACATAACTGAGCCTGAGTTCTATTCCATTTTATTTTTATGTTTGAGATACATGTATTCCCTCCAGAAGAATAGCGAATACTTCGTAACGTTTTTAACACCATGAAGCTAATATTTTAGACAAATACTTGTTTTTCATTTGGTGTTGTAAACGACAAAAATCAAGAATTATCAAAAGTATTTGTATAAAATTTCTGTTGAAAAGTGCCTGAAAGCCGAAAATAGAAGAAAACAGTAAGTCAGAAACAATGAAAGGAAAGATGGTGAGGGACGAGATGACAACAGCAACAAAATCTTTCTGTTCTTTTATTCTTGTGAGGATTGTAGATTCAGTGTAAAAATACTTAAACTTTTATGTAACAAACTGAAAATATCTTTCAATATCTGTAGAGTGAGACGTAATATCATCTGCTCAGTGTAAAAAAAATCGATAAGCAAAAAACATCGTAGAAATTTTCGAAATCTGGATTGCAATATGTTTGAGAGGGGAAGATAAATGCGACATAATAGAGAACTGTTGTTTCCAAAGAGGCATCAAGGATAATAACATTATTTTATTATGTCCTGTGAGGCATATCGAGTAAAAGATATCGGGTAATATCAAAACATTGATTTTATGTATTGGTTTCACTATATATACTCCATGGAAAAATGGTAATTATAATAATAATGCCCATAAACTATTGAAATTTAATATTATTTCGTTTCCTTTATCTCCTTAAAATATTTTGTTGTGACTGCAATTTCTTTCTAAAAATTGTGAATGAAATAGACTTTATTTCTTTGTAAAAAAAACTGAATAGGTAATAACACCCAACAATGCATTAATAAGAAGCTGAAAAGAAGAATATTCTTTGGGTATCGTACTTGATAAGAACTTCGTCTACTTATGCGAACTCTTTGACTTAGATCTTGATCCCGAAAGAAGCCTACAACTTTTATTATTGAAAGCTATCTAAAATATCATTCACGATGACAGAGATTTTGACATTGGATATTTTTTTCATCTCTTTAACAACTCAAGCTCCAACTGGAAATGAAACCCCGAATCTAAGGTAGACTCTTTTATCTGAACTTAACACCGTTCCCATTATTTTCGGCTAAATGGTAATATTTAAATAATTTCGATAATAAGATGAGGTACCAAGAGCAAATTCCTAGTTCGTGCAGCAATGTAAACCGGACGGAAAATAGCAACATATGGCAGCAGAGTGCTTTTATTTACAGCACTGTGCACTACTTCAACGCGCCATTTCGACGCACACATGCCATACAATATTTACTTCAGGTGTAGAATTTTATATTAATTAACCATTTATTACATTTTGAACCTTTACTTTAACTTTGAACCTTTACTTTCCGTAGTCCTCACTAAAATGCAAATTACTTATGCATTTAAGCCCAGGGATTGAATGTTTTAGACTCAGAGCTTCTGGAAACCTTGCATTGCAGTTACATACCTTCGCCAATTCTGCCAAAGTTTATTTCGGTTTCAGCTACTTTGCTAGTCGGCGTTTAATTACGCACCGTTATTTACTTGCATCAGCTTAAATGGTTTATTTTGTATGTAGCCTCAGACTACCAAAAAACAGTCAATAAAAAGATTGTTTGAAACTTTCCACAGCTTTGGTCTTCTTATTAGAGACTAAAGCGATAACTCCCTTGACAATCAAATAGGCCCATTAGGACATCGAATTAAGCTCCTATACAAGCCCTTCAGTGAACAGCTTACTCGAGGAAAATCTCGAAAGACACTCATACGAACTAAATATTCGAACCGGTTCGAGTCTGGAACAAATTATTAGTACTCATCAGTCTTAATCACTCTGTCACTGATGTTCTTTATCTGTAAAATAGAAGCGAGATTTAAAGCAATGCAATTGCTGCGCTGTTAAGAAAATGTAATGAAAGCTTTGTGTAATAAAATTAATTGTTTCAATGGGTATTAGTAATTAAAATTATTCTTTTCCCATTAGTATTTAAAATTATTTATATATTTTGAAAAATTATATTAAAATTATCAAAGTAATTTATAAATTATTAAAAATTAAAAAAATCCATCAAAATAAAAAAAATCTTGCCAAAATTATTTTAAATTGCTATGATAAGTATAATCAGAGTGCTTGGAAAAATTATAAGCATGTAAGGGGAAAATTAAAAAATAAATATGTCTGCGTAATTTTTTTAAAAAACATTTCAGGTAAAAAATACACTATTATTTGTGTTTATTGGGGTTTGGTTCAAATAGCAATAAAATTTACACATTCTTTAAACTCTTTTTCTGAGAAAAGTTTTTTGCTTTACTTTAATTGACAATTACATTCTCATTCTTTCAGCTAATAAGGCAAATTGTGAGCAGATATATGATATCATCAATTCTGTGTTAATGTTATTCATTCATATTATCTAACAGCTTTGCATATTACAGTACCACACTAGGTCCACTCCTACTATTTAATTATCTGCATTATGTTTTTAGCATTATCTTCACGTTATGTTTGAGACAATTCACTGAAATTATCATGGTTTGCTAAATTCTTACTGCCGATGTCATTTTTGGTCTCCTCCACCAAATTTCTGTGTTTAGTTACAGTGTATATTTGTAAGCTTTTGAAATTCTGAGCTTTATTAGTTTATATTTTCAAGCATTTGAACTTCAGAAATACTTTAAAGGTATCCAAGTTTATGACCTCTTTATTGAAAAAACTTTCTTTTTTTTAGGATATCAGGTATTAGTTCCCTCAGCCATGGATCAATATTAAAAAATTATTTTTTTAGGATATCAAGTATGAGTTTAATCAGCCATGGATCAATATTAAAAATTTAACTTCATTTGAAGTCTTGAAAATAAGAATATTTTACATTAAATCATATCTTCGATAATGTGAGTTTTTTTTTATCTGTTTCAGGTAATCAGCAAATATTATTGGGAAAAAATGCTCTACTGAGGGTTAATCAAGGGTTAATTGCTACGGTTAATCGAGGGTTAAGTGTCAAATAGACTGTTATTAATTATCGTACATTCTATGCCTACTCTCGTGATATAATTAGTGAGCACGTCCAGAAACCACTGCAGGAACAATCCTAGTTCGAATACCTATAAGATCAGAGTGGATTTTCTTCGTACCTGCTTCAAAAATGTTAACAGTTTTTACAGGTACAAATGCAAGGCAAGGACACTACATTTTCACATTTTCACCATTGATCAGATATAGGCTTACCGCACTTACTGCGTAGTTCCGCTTCCTACTCCCAAACAATCTCGAGAAGACTTTCGGCTCACCAGTATTTTAAGTTCCACATATTTAAGCACAGACACTATACACTTGTAACTCCCGAGTTAAAAAGGAACTAGATGATAACTCGTCACCAACTAGATTTGGCGAATTGGATAGCATGCTTCTTCCTAGTCGTCGTGTAAGCGTGAGAGGAAGGAGAGAATTGAAAGAAAAAAAAATGTATATATATATATTCTGCATATTTCTGTTACATCACAGCTTAGTATATTCAGTTAGTTAGTGGAAGGTATGCAGTTCAAATACCAAGAAATAAACAACTGATCCTTCTTCCCGTTTCCTACTTTGAATATCTTAATGGTTTCTGTAACAATATCTGAACTAATATGCGATGGATGACAGCACATTGCAACCTGGATTTGGTTAGCCGAGTTAGCCGTCAGTCACATATTAAATTCAGATTAATATAAGGAATTACCTCAATCCTTATTATTAAGGTGCGATTATTTTAATATCCAACTGACAAATGAAAGATCTGAGACTGAAATCCCGGCGAGGGACAACTGGTCTTTCATGTCTTCGCGTTTCAAAAAACCAGATGCAATTGTTATACTATTAATCCATGTGAATATTTCTTGAAAATTGATCTATTAACCACAGATAACTAACTGTAAATGCAAGATGAATTCACATGTACGACGAGAAATTTTTTTTACGTTTTTATGAGTATAAACACATCGAATTTGAATACCCTCTGTACATTCTTGGCTGCTAAAAGTGCTTTGCAAAAAGGATAAATAAATATGTAAAAATCATACTTTAAGTTAAAATTGAGTAAATATTTCTTTCGGAATACAAAATAAATAATTAAATGAGAATTAATATAACCTTTTATGCAATCATAGGAGTTTAAGATGCGAATATTCGAAAGGAAAATTTAAAGGGGTAAAAATCAATGTCTCAACTCGGATCCTACATAATAATGTCTTCAATCACGTTCTCACAACGATAATTTCCATATAAGGTAAACAAATAGACAAGAATATTCTCTATGTTTTGATTTATTAAACAGCAAATCTTCAACTGAAATATTTTGGTATCTATATTTTAACTCGAAAAGACTAAACTGTATATGTTTTAGCATACCACGCAAATACAAATTATATTCTATAACACGGAAAGATGAAGATGCATTTTTTCTTTCTTGCATCACTGTGTGCTGCTGACATCTGTTCGAAGAAACTTTTCTGCACCCACGTGACATCCAGTGCGCAGCGCGTGCGCCTTACACATTCGTAGTCCTGGCAACGGGATAATTTGGGAAACGTCACTCCTTACTTTAGGAAATGAACGGTGGGAGCACGTGGTACCATTTCATACCGCTCTCCGATCTTGTCCTGGAAGGGCATGAGAAGGAACGCGTCCCGTTGCTTCTGTCCTAACAAAATTACTGCAAGACTTCAATATAACGGCAATTAGTTCAAACTGATAAACTACTTTAATACAGTAACTCAATATTCGTGTTTTATTTATTTTCATATCTACTCTTCTGGTTTAACGAAATTTTTCACCAGAATTTACGGTTTTCAGAGGAATTATGTTATAAAATTTTATTGCAGAAAATACCTTTAATGCATTGGGATTAAAATTAGAGACAACGAAAAGTAATTTTTCTAAAAGGAAAGCAGATGGATGAGGAATATAATTTTCTGGTATGTAGAATTACTCTCAATTATTTGGTAAGATAATTTTGAAAGAAAACGTTTCATATTTGAAGTGTTTTTATTAAGTTGTATAGAGGAAAAGTTGCAAAAATAAGCTTAGAATTTGAGCACAAGCATGGAAATTTTTTTAACGTAAAATTGATTACATTCTTAGCGCAATATTTTTTTCGTTTCTTTGGCTAATCAATATTTATAGCATCAGTGTCAGTGAAAAATACATTTTCATTTTTCCAACATTTATACGAGGTAAACAGTATAGTAAAAAGGTTTTCGGAAGCAATTAAATGCGATAACAATAATCTATGTTCATTGTGCTACTGTTTCCTGTATCATTCAAAGGAAATGAACAAAACAACTACTGCTTTCCTCTCTTGCTCTTATTTAACAGAGAATTAATTGAAAAATGACATGCCGAGGTCACAACCGTAAGTTAAATTAATTTCCTTTATCTTATGAATGTGAAAAATGAATTATAATACCGTTTGATTGACCTTTGCCAGTTTTTTTAACTTGTCGTTAAACGTTTTAAGTTGCATTTGTGACTTATTAATTATTATAAGGAAGGCGACTGAAAACTATAAGTTTTTCTTTTAAATGTTATACGTGTTTTCGAATCAAACTTTGTATTTGGAAATAATTTGTATTTGCTTGAAGAACAGAGACTTTTTTGAATTTTTTAAAGGAATATATTTCATGGTAGAGTCGTTCATATATTTCAAAACTTGAAGTTAATGCTACTCAATGTATCTTCAGTGTTTGCATTTGTTGCACATAATATCCAGCTGTACATTTTCAAGCAAGATTTATAACTGTTTTTTTGTTTTGATAAATTATTCAAGGCAAATAATTTTAAGTATATAGATATTAAATATACTTTCCTAAAGCTTTTGATTTCATTTTATTCCTTCTTGCGAGATATTTGTTACTTGCACTTGCTTATGTCGCGCTAAATGTACATTGGATAATTGTAGCTAAAAAAAGAATTTGTAATATGAATTAAATTTTTAAAAAATAACACTGGATCAGATATTTAAATTATATAAGTATTTTATTGACAGTAGAGGAATTAAAGTCCAAAATTTTATATACCGCATTATTAGATGAAAAATGTATATTGAAAAGAAAAGCATTTTGAACTCATCTGTTCTACCTATACTGTGAATAGATTTTATCTCTTGAAGGAGCTATTAGTAGCAGGTGTGGCAGCATCGTTAACCTTTAAGCTTTTGAGAAATATAGCTGAAATATAACCATGACAGAAGTGGTTGAGGAATTGTCCGTGGACGAAGTGGATCAGTGTGCCTTCGAACTGAACTTCAGCCACTACGAATTCCCCAATCCTACAGCCCTATCCGAGCCACTTATGTGGAAAGAATATATAAAAATTGTATTCTATGCGATAGTTTTGATTGTGGCACTGGCCGGAAATATCAGCGTTATATTAACTGTGGTACTCAACAGGTCCATGAGGACAACAATCAATCTTTATTTAGTGAATCTAGCGGTTGCAGATTTGCTCATCTGTCTCTGCTGCATGTGGGTTCCTCTTGCAAACAGCATCACAAAACCGATGTATTCTCTTGGAATTTTCGTCTGCAAGCTGAATCCTTTTGCACAAAGTAAGTCGTTTTGTTTCTTTATTTTTAATACCTGATTGATGGGACATGTTTTATGTTTTATTCGAAAACGGTATATGGTTATGATGAAGAATTTAGGTAACGTTTTGAATAATCATTTCAAACTTTTAGTCTGTATACGGATAGAGTTTCAAGAAAATACGAATGAGGTACAGAATATGAAAGGGATTTAGAAGATATATTTTTATGGTATTAGCAGTAACTGAAACATATTAAACATTAAAAGTAATTCAGTTGAGTCAGCAAATGAATTATTTTTAATTATTTATTTTATTATCAACTTAATATAGTCATTGCTTCAGTGCTCTTCGAATCACTATAAAATTAACAGTTACGTTTTCTACTTGCTATATTCTAATTCAAATTACAAACAACCCACTATATACCAAAAGGTATCTGTTACACATAATCCAGCGAGCTTCAGAGCCTAGGCCTGAAATAAGCCGCCGCTGGCACGTCTATCAGTATGACATTCAAATTACGCTTTCTTGGTATGCTAGATAGAATTCACCCTACGAAACAATTAAAAATGTAAATATTTAGCTTTTCGGATAGATCTTTTGTTTAATACGTGCTCCTATTATACAGAAGGAAATAACAGGGAAGAAAAAACCCGGTAATAATCAATTTCAGTAACAATGATAAATAATAAAAAAAAAGAAACCCAAATCCTGTTTTCGACACTCCTATTTCGGCGAATGAAGCTCATGAGAAATATAGGTTATAGAGACAACATTATTACATGATTCAAAAAAGCTGAGAGCATGGGTTAATATACATTTTTATTGGGGTTACGTTATTTTTGCCTAAAAATAAAATATCTATTTCTACTGTTTTTAAGCTCTTACATAATGCTTAAATTCAAATTCTTAAGTTTTTCTCCCTCCTTACCCCGCGCTTTCGGAGCGTAATTGGAAAGCACATCCGGCTAGCAATCGGAAATATCTGGAGTTTGAATCCTCACGAAGACACTGCACAGTTTTTACTTCTCCTGCTTCAAAGTAAATTGCCTAATGGTCTATTCAGTATTTTAGAACAATACATTCTTAGCTCTTCACAGGTAAAAATGTTCAACAATTAGTTCCAAGGTGTAATATAAATATTACCCCATTTAGGTTTTGCATTATTATCCAGGTAGCGAGCCGTTGGCGAAATTTCTTTACCAGGATTTAAATATATGTATATATATATATAAGATTTTGATTGATTTTGCGATTTTAATTATTCCTTAATCTATCTCATAATGTTCTAAATATTTGGAAGTATAAGTAGAATAATGTTTATATGAATAAGGTTTTTATAAATATAAAAAAGAGAAATATATATGCTTTAGTATACCAATAATGGAGGGCGCTAGTATGTCATTCAACGAATTCGTTTTTTTTTTTTTTTTTTTTTTTTTTTTTTTTTCCAAATTAAAAGACGATTAAACAACATAAAGGGTTTTGCATATTGTCGTTTGAATGATGTCGTTAGAGAGTCAAATGGGCGCAGTAATTCAGATTAATGTTCTTAAACAACTAATCGCTTAGATCTCCAGATATTATAACTTTCCACTACTTATTTTGGATCAACAGCCTAAACAAACTTTTAACACCCATTGCTGCTGCTTTAGAAACAATTACCACTGATATACTGAAAGGTATTTTGTAAGAATTTTCATATCCCCCTCACATTGTATGCGAAAGCCACTTACAAGATTTGTACATAAATCTTAGGTATTTATTCTTTACATCCCGGTTTTACTTATCATTCTCTCTTGCTGGTTTTTTTAATCATAAAAGTTGCATATCGGACTTTTTTTCTGATTTGCCCTGTATTTGTATGACGGTAGTTTAAGGAAGTTTACGAAAACCCCGTTTACAAAAAACTTTGACTACATCATTCAGTTTGTTGAATATTACAACGAAAGTGAGAAGACGAGGATGAAAAGATACAAGGCTTAAAGAACATTTAAATCGATGAACTTATATAAACTGTCGAATGATGGATGGTCATCATACCGTTTTTTCAAAAAAAGAGTGATGTAGATGATGAGGCTAGAGGTCAGCTTTTAGACTGCGATAACACGTGAATATGTATTGAGGCTATAAATCATAAGATCCTTGAAAATGTTTCGCATTTTAACAGAACTATTTTCATATATGACACCATTCTATCTATCTCTCTATCTTAAAATGACAGTCTGAGTCTTGCCCGTGTGCAATATGTTGCATATTTTAAAGCATATTGTTAATCCAGAAACTATACAGATTTGAGGAAGTGAATGCACAGCATATTTGAAATATCTTCAAAATCGTGAACCTCAGTCAGTGATTGTTTAAATATCCACTATTACACACATCCATCAATAAAATTCAAATCATAATTTCGAAATGGCCTGATGTAAATTCATGTGTCTCAATTAACAAAACAATAACTTTAGTAGAAGGAAATATGCAAATAAAAGCTGACACAGTGTTTTTATAATAGAAAAAAGTTGTAAATTTACATTTTCTGTCCTTTTCCATAAATAAAAAATTTAAAAAGTCCATACTTGTATTAACATTACAAAACTTTAAAAAATATGCAAATTTCTATTTTTTTTTTTAAATTATTTATTTGTTTTTTTAAGAATTTCTTTCTGCTCTCATTTATTTATTTATTTTCCCTAATTCTTCATCACATAATAAATTTTAATTTTAAGGATACTACTAGTTTCTTGCAACTCTTATTTAAAACTACCTCACAACCTCATTAAATTAGTTTTTCTTCTCATCACGTTTTCTCAGATAATAGTTTTCTCGGAGTAGAGCTATAGCATCGTGAATGCAGGTATTTAAAATTCTAGGTATGTTTATATGTGCCTACTGTTCCTTGCATTCTCCACAATTACTCAGCAGTAACAAATAATTGTTATCTAAAAATAGACTAAACAAACATGGTAACTCTAAACCAACTCATTAAGCTCGATATTTCTGTCCTACAAAGCACAGCAATCGTGAGTTACTTCTGTATTTGCATTCTCGTGTACGATGCGGAGTTTTCGGCAGGGAAGGGTAAATTTTATTCTCGAAAAAAAATGTAATTAAAAAATAATGTAATTACAAAAAAATCTAATGTAATGTGTATCTTACTTGCATACGCATTTCATGTAACATTTAAAAAACATTCTATCTAATATGTAAGAATTTTTCGGGCTAAAATTCTTTCTTTCTAGATACCACTGTGCAAATATAAGTATTTCTGTGACTGTAATAAAGGAAACGTATTTGAACACTATTTGCAGAGGAACAATTTTGACAAATAACAACTTATTTCTTATTTCTAGGCTTTCGTAAGGCATTGTCTTTGAATATATACTATGCTTAAGGAGATGACGTTTTAGCTGACAGATTTCACAGTGAGATATGGAATACTAAATAAAAACTGTCATGGCTTTCTAAAACTAGGCGAAATAAATCATAACATCGCAGTATGGCTGTACTGCCGATGTTACAATATTGAATATTTTTGCTGTTACCATTGAGTGCATTTTCTAAGTTGTTTTCCGATGTTTCACACTAAAGAAGAATGGCGTATGTGAAAGAAATAATACATAAAAATTGCAATTCATAAAACCAATTTATTTTAATATTCAAACTCCCCAAAGAGTGATTTTGCATATTTATGGTTGTGACCATGACGCCGAAAATGTTTATCATCCATTTGAAAATTCAGTTGCTCTTTAAAATAAAATACATTTAAAAGAGTTTTTTATGCAATAAAATTTTATTCAAAATGGATATTATAATTAATGGACTGAAAGAAGAAAGATAACTTACCATATACAGTTCGATGGAAATAAATTATTAAATATTTTTTTACGGAAGTCATCTACATTTTTATACGGCGATTAATAAACGCGTGGAATGCTTACGATAAATTTAAAAAAAGATAACGGCTTACACATGTGACAATACAATTAAATTATTAGATTTCGTTAATTAGATGTCTCATGCTTTAATTATACCTGTATAAATTGGTGGATCAGTTCTGTAAATAGAGTAATTTAATCTATTATACTTATTAAATTATATGACAAGTTATTTTTTCCTTTTAATACATTTATTATCGTATCCAATTTAAATAAATTTTATTGTAAAAACTTTTTTTAATTGCATTTTAATTTTTTAACTCAATTACACATCATCAATCAGGAACGTTTTGGTCCTTATTAAAATAAAAGCAATAAATTGTAATAAAATTATGAAATAAATAAAAGTAACTGAACCTCATTCAAAGAATGAAGAAATCGTTTCAAATATTCAAATATGTTGCTTCAAATATGTTGGATTTAGATATTAAGATTCTAAAGCAATAAAGCTGTACGAGGTTAGCTTATAACCTAATGCACATGTTCGTACATTCGAAGTATGCACAACATGTCTGCAAAGTTCAAGAAGGGAAACAAGCTCGCATTCATTGTGCACAGAAAACTAAATAAAATAAAACGAGCCATGCGCCCATCTCTTTCTATCTGGGCTCAACATTCAGAGCTCTTAACCACTCAGCCACTGCTATAGTGACATGGCATGAGAATAATAATGTATTTCTAACGTTTCAAAACTTATAATTTATTTATATAAAATTTCTTTCGATATACACATTGTAACAACATTTTAAGTTAAAGAATATTACACACGAGTAAATCTCAAACGAATATCTCTGAATAACATTTAAGGGGGGAATCAAACTCGAATTATTGTGATTTATTTATTAGAAACCAGTTCCTCAAGGCAAGTTGAAAATGGCGTCAAAAACTGCAAAAATCGAAATGAAATATCTCATTTAATTTTTGTTGGATGAGAATCAAATGTTTTGTGCTTAATTTTTTATAATGAATACAGCAATTTCTTCAATATAAGCATTATGATCGGAGTGTTGGGAAATTTGCTTTTACCACTTCAGTGTAAAATTCAATGTTATACTGTAGTTTCGCCGTAGCAGCTAAGAATGATGTACATGAAGACGCATCGTGAGGCGATCTGATGCATCGACTCCTAAGATGGAAAATAGATGTCGAAGACTATAATGGGAGCAGAAATCTAGCTGTGTCCCGCAGAGCATTTATATGAAGTATCGCCTAGAATTGTTGCAGGTAAGTACTTACTTACATGCCAGTCAAGTTAATCACCTGTTACCCATCTTCATCATCGTATATTTTTCTTCATCTGTTATAGGTTGACATATCTTGCTCATCGGTTTTGTTAAGCTCAAGGAAAGAATCTATTAAAGTTTATGTCTAATATTGCAAGTATGCTCGATTGGTGGGCAACCAAGTTTCACACTATGCCAAAACTCTTAACGTCACCCTAAATTAAAATTGAACTCGAAGAAACGTATAAAAAGTTAGATTTCGTATTTTATATAAAATTAATACTTTTAAATTCAAAAATGCGATAACATGAAACTTTGCATTATTTTAAACAATTTCGTTATCAGAAATATGTGCGTACGACCAAAGGTTTCAAAAACAAAAGCCGATAAAATCTAAAAGTCAATATAATTAGTTAACATAATTTGAAGGAAACGTTTTATATTGGATTGTTTAAATTCAAAACTAAAAACAGATTGGAGACTAGTGACGTTTGTATGTAAATAACGCAATATTTCTTTAGTTCTTTGGGTCCAACACCGGCCGAGTGGTAAAGTCGTTGAACACCTGAACACTGGTATTTTGAATACAGGCGACTGGCCGCATGGGCATTTTCGTGGTTTAACCCATTTGTAACGTTGTAACAAGCCAGTTTCCCTTAGAGCGTCCTTCACGACGACCTCTCTCTTTCTTTAGGTAGATATCCCTCGTTTTGCTCTGCCGTAATCAAATAAAGTAAACAAATCTGTAGTTTTCAGGATATTCTAGTGCAAATAGTCTACCTGAATAACTGAGTATTTAAATATTAATACTGAACATAAAGTTTCAGCTAATAGCTTTCTCAAAATAAGGTAGAAAACTTATGCAAAATCTTCCAGTTATATAAATAAGGTGATTCGCTGTCTATATAAAATAATTATTTTATGAAAAGAGTTCAAATAATGCAAATGGCATGTCCTTTAAATAAAAGATCTAAACTTTTAATATAGTCGCCGTTGAACTAAAATTTTACCTAATAAAATATTGTTTATTGTTTTATGAATAAACTATAAAAATGTCAAATACGTTATGTGCAATACTCGAAGATAATACACTGGTGTGCAACAATGTAAATTTTAATCAGATAGCTACGGAATTGCAGAAAAGGGGCTCTTGCGATCAGTTCAATGAAGGCACAATTCTGTAGAAGGGTCATGCATATTAAAATGTCAGAGACAAAACGTTCACAGGCAAGATGAGCGTACGCAAAACGCGTGCGGTCGGCGCGCTCAACTCAAGACTACAACAGAAGGAAGGTTGGAGACTCAATTAAAGACATTCGCTGCAAGTACAGGTGAGTTCTTTCGTGAAATATAGCTGGAAGAAATCACTACACATGGAAGAATGATCGGAAAGCTGGAGGAGGTGCGTAGTGTGGCTAGTGAAGCTGAAGAGTTCGGAATAAACGAAAATGTGATTTTGCGCGTTTGGAAAGCCTTCCGAACCATAGGTAAAGCTGTTAGAAAGGTTGGTGGTGGCCGCCCCAGGAAAATAACTGCAGTGGATGACCGGTATACCGCCCTGCAGGCGAAAAGAGCCTGAAACGAGTCAGCAAGCGCCACAGCTCAACTGTGTACAGCAACGGGGCAAGTGTCACAGTTTAACTATGTCCAGACTCCTTCTAAAAAGGTGGCTTATTCGCCCGCCATCCTATACTCTGCATCACTTTGAAAGTTGGCCATCGGCGTCACTGTTTAGTGTGGTGCAAGGAGCACAAAAACTGGGTATCTCATTGAAGGAGTAGTGCCCTGTTTACGGATGATAGTCGTTTCAGTGTTACAAGCGATTCTCAACGCCATTTGATTTAGAAAGGGGTCGGAACACGATTTCATCCCAGTAACATCACGGAAAGAGACCGTTAACGTGGTCCTGGATTTCTCTTCTGAGGAGGCACTATGCTGAACGGACAGAAAGAGCTCCACGTTTTCGACAGTGGCTCTATATCGCTATTGTCAGGAGATGATCCTTCCCCATGTGCGTTTGTTCCGAGGTGTCATTGAAGCCGACTTCATTTTTATGAATGACAATGCTCGGCCATACCAAACTCTTGCTGTTCAGAAGCTACTGGAAAGTGAAGATATAAATCGAATGGATTGGTCAGCGTACCTCCCTGATTTAAATCTCATAGAACATGTGTGAAATGCTTTGGGAGACGCCTTGAGGCACGATTACATCCTCCAGGTAACACCCAAAAACTGAAACAGATGCTGATTGAGGAATGGGCCCTCTTATATCAAGATCTGTTGGACAATCTAGTGCTAGTATGGAGAGACGGTGCGAAACAATCATTGCAGTAGAGGAAGGGCATATCCCATACTAAGGAACATTTGCTTGTTGTCTTTACTCTTGTACTGGCAAACATGTGTAACGCTACTATGAGTTCAATAAAGCCTTTTTTTTTGTTTGATTTTATACTGTGTGCATTGTATTCATTTTTGCGCAACTATGCTTTCGTCATCGTTTAAATAAAAAATGCTGTCTCTCATTTCTGAAAGTCATCTCTCTCAGATGATGTTTTGTGGATTTATGGCAAAAAGAACACTTGTTACTTAAGTTTTGCACACCAGTGTATATATGATTAATACTCGTATTTTTATAGAGATAGTAATAAATTTAGCAACGATTAATGCTTTGCATAATATGCAGCTGTTAATCGCCAAAAAGTGCAATTTATTTTTTGTTATTTTCTTCGTGTTTGTTGTTTTGCTTCTAAGATTAATAAAAATATTCCTAAATTTGGCTAAATTTTTTAAAAATTATTGTCGAGAGTAGAGACTGAAATATAATCCAACTAAATATTCAATGACCCTATCGTAGAGACAATGTCTTTACGATGACCATCCAGGACGTCGTTAGTATTTTTAAGAGTATAAATAAATATCCGTACTGAACATCAGTATTGCTCTAAAACGAAAATTTTGACTATAACCGTTTGTAACCTTGAGTGGACGTCTTGAAAAGAAAGTTCACTGTGTTTGTTATCGCAGATGGTCATGATATTCTAACATGAAAGTGTGCGAATTTTTTCAGACTGAGATGAATATTGAAATTGAAATTACTAAGAAATTCCTTCGCAATGAATATTTTTAATTGGCCTTTTAATAGCTATAATTTATGGTTACAGAATCGTCTTTCCCATACTGCTAAAAGTCATTTTATGGAAATATTTGTCTCTCGCTCAAAGAAACTCTACAAATACTATCATTTTTCTGCATCTACTGATTCGATCTAAACATCTACTGTTATGTTACCAAATGTTGGAAAAGGTTAATGAAAGCAACTTGTATTCTTTAGCAAAGTCTCTCCACAACAGCGTCGAACATAAACATTTTCATACGTATTTTTGAAAACTGTAGATAAACTGGAGTGTTTAAAATGGCCCGTGTGGAATTACGCGTATGTTTCCAGGGCAAAGGTATGTGTTCAGATCCATCCTTTTTTAGCTCGCATCACTATTGGATAATCATGAATTTAATGACAATAGCCATCCGTGGACCGGTAATATTTGACAAAGATTTCTTTGTTATTTTCTCGTACCAATACGCCGTGGAGGGGAAATTATTTTTATTTCCTTAAAAACAGCATACTGAATCATATAATGCACAGATACAACGTATTTCTACACTGTCCTGTGATCTTTGATGAATAGGCAAAAAGCATAAAATTCCGTTATCATTAAAAGAGAAAGAAACTGAGTACACTACAATGCTCAATAATTAAGAGTTACTTCATTTAATAATAAAGCTGTATGTAAGATTCTGTGCTGTGTACTTTTAAGTTACAGTTGAATTTGAAGAATCTTAAGAACTGGTAAGCGAATAATCGCTTGAGTTCGTGAGAGAGTGAATAAGACTTGAAAAGGGTTAAAGACCCTTTATAATTCCAAATTAAAAGTTTAACAGCACTCCGTCTCGGAGTTTTACAATAAAGCCGCTCTCGGGCTTGAACTCAAAAACTAAGAAATTAAACTTAACTAATCTTAACTAAAAAGATATAGCCGAAGCTATCAAGATTCTAACCGAGTTGGCCACTTAAAGCTGAACAACGGCGAAGCTATCAAGGCCCTAAAGTACGGAGCGTAATAATAGCTTAAGAGAGAGTAGCCTAAAAAGGAGAACGCTAAATAGAATCACTGGTTCTCTCTGACGAAGACAGTAGAACTTCGCTGTTAAATACTTCTCCTCAATTTGCATCCAAACGCGTTTCTAAAACTACGTTCTCGCCGGAAGTTAGAAGTTGAAATTCAGGAAGACAGGAAAGGAACTTTAACTCAAAATTTAACTGTTAAAGAAATTAATATAATCCTTACAAAGCATATAATCAAACGTATTATATAATGGAATGTAATATACTTCATTATTACTTTACTTAATGCTGGTATTATTTTAATGCGCAATTTATCAATTAAACGTAATTTTATTTTTTCCTTTACTATTCGAAGTAATCATTGACTCGTATTAATTGATATACGATAGGAATTGGCGAACCATATAAACCCAAGTTCAATATTCATAGGAAAAAGCTAAAACCAATATTTTCGAATAGTCTTTATAATTGACGATGAGAAGCTATTTAAATAACACCGCTGCAAAAAGTAATAATGCAAATGAGTTCCTAATGGAAATAATGAATAAAAATTAAATTTGATGCAAAAAATCATGAAAACAAGTCATTACATTTATTAATATATACTGATGAGCAGTAGATTAAAATTTCTAAAATTTGGAATAACGAAAGGGCCACAGTCTACTTGAATAACTGAGTAACCAATTTTGCCTATAGACCTTTGCCATATTAACTGGTATGCAAATGAGGAATCCGTTTTCAATTTTCTAACGCATTTGTTTTGAGAAAATAATGCATTTTAAATTCAATATTTTCCCTTTAAATTTCATTTGAAGCAAACTTAAATATCGAAAATACATTTTATTTGCAGGAGCGCAAAATCTTCTTTTATTTCAAATAAAATAAAAAGAATAAATAAATTTGTATTCACATAAACACTAAAACACATCAAAGAGTATTTGTTCAATAAATACTATGCATTTGATGTAATAATAAAATGTATAAACATATGATACTGCAGCTCAATCTACATGTCATACACGTTCGTATATGTTAATTAAATGGCATCGTAAAATTGCATATTGTTTTATATTATCCTTCTGTATTTTTCCCTCAATGAAAAAATTTAAACTTCGTATAGTCATAGGCTACAAATTTAATTTTAGTTACCTAAAAATATGTATTTTCCTGATAATTAGAGATCCAGATAACTGGAACACGGATTATTGGAGTTCTAATGCACATTTGTTGATGAATTATTTAGATTGTAGCTTGATCCTTTGATGACTGATTAAACTTTCTGCTGAGTGAAAACCAAAGCATTTGTACAAATACCATCGCTGAGCATACATTTGATTGAAAAATCGAAGTGGGTACGATCGTAAACTTCGATAACGACCCTCACATCTGTAAATTAGATGCTGTAACGGAAACTATTTTGGAGTGTTCGACATTAAATCATACCCAAAAATTGAATTATGTCCTCAAAAGCGTAAAAAAGACCATATAATGTCAAAGAATCTTGAGCATGCGATAAAGGAATTCTGAAAAGCATTTTATTTCCTGCATATAGCATGGCAATTCCATTTCTGAAATTATTCATTTTAAAATAAAAATATCAGAAATTTCAGACTTTTATTATATAATTATTGTATGTTTCAAACGCAACTGTTTTCTTTCATACTTATTCATCAGCAAATCAATCAGAGGATATTATCTCTCATAATTGTAATTCATTTTTAATGCATACTTAAAATATAATTATATTTCTTACATTATTATAGTTTTTTTCTCCAGTTTTTCACCTGTTTGATTCTTGAGATTTATGGCATTAATTTTCCTATGCATTTTAATTAATTTAGTAATACTCTAATTTGTAATTCCGTATACATTATGAATATTGGCATACTTTGGAAGACACAGTTTGTGTTTAGAACGTAATTTTCAACCTCATTACTTCATTTTATATACATGGATGCGTTTATGTGAAATATTACATATGACCAGAGATTTTTGAGTAAGGTGAATAAAAATAATATTATATATATATATATATAGTCTGATGAAGGAGATAACATAGTTTGCCAACTGATGTAGCTTGGAGCATACAAAATGTTACCAGACGTGCTGATTTAACACTTTTTTGTTTCATTCTTGGGAAGCACATTCATTCCGAACCTGAATTACACAGCTCAATGAACGAAAACTGCGCGACGTTTTTCCTCTCATCTATACCTTTTCTACGCCTTTATAATAATTAAATGCCATAGTGGAAGTAGCAACAGACTATTAGCGAGTGGATAGAAGAATAACGAGACTTGGAATGCTATGTAACAGAGATATGCCAACAAAGTTCGGAATAATTTAGTTTCGGTTAGGCTTTATTTTAATTTGTTAATTTTAAGTTTCCATTTGAAAATTTGAAATTATTGTTGGCTAAAGCGTTACGTAAACGTGTGTATGTGTTTGTGCGTGCATGTAAAAGAGGAAAAATTCCTCAATTTTTGCTTAAATCGGTACAGCATTAAGGGTTATAGAACGTGCCCTACATTTTCTGTTTACGTTGTTTGCATTTTAGATAGTAAAGAAAAAAAGCCTAGCGAAGAAACGTAACTTTCCTAGGCAGAACAAGCAGGTGAAAAAGTCATACGTGATAACTGCGATCATATTTATAATCTCAGAATGTCTTTAATTTGATCCTGAGCAACAAACAGGCAAAAGATTTCGCAGCACAGATAAATTGGAGGGAACGCGTGACGTAACATGCTGCAGAGATATGCAAAATGGTGCAAATCGCATCCTTGAAGCGGAGATATATTTAATTAAAATTTCTGAATTTAATGAACTACTGCGAGATTGTTCGAATAAGTTTAATTGCTTTGCTTCATATTTTATAGCTTACATATTCTCCTTCCTTCAAGGATAAAAAAGACTTGGCGAGAATATTTTCATTTGGAAGAAAGGGAATATGTAAGAAAGATAAAAAATACAATTTGAATTAGCAGTAGCCCCTTAATGCTTGAGTATTTCTCCTCTCTGATCTAAAAATGCTAATCTTTTTCAACGCTGTGCCATATCGAGACTAATCCATGTCATATGACTCATACATTATGCTGGTGATGCAAGTAGAATTAACCCCCCCCAAAACATCTGAAAGGTTTCAGATTTTAAATTACGCCCAAAGGGGCGTTTTTTTAACGTTTTCTGTGTTACCTTTATTTATTAAATATCATGTTCTTTGCAGTTAAACCATAAAATTCAGTTCAATAGCAATGTCACAAAATAGTTTTAAAATGAGCATATAATTTAGAATTTCCGATACACAGTTCCGCGCGCTGGAGATAAAAAGTTTCTACCCCCCCCCGTAGAGTGTTGTCATTGCTCGCTTTTAAATCGTTGAGTTTGTTACGTAAAAATTCGTTAAAGTTTTACAAAGTATGAAATCGATAATGAAACAAATTCCAAATTTCAAATTTGGTCTTCCACATGCTCATATTCGCAGTAGGATTACGTCATTCAAAATTGGATCGCTCTCTGTTACCGTTGTTTTATCACAACGCGAGAAATATACATACATTTATGCAGATTTTTCATTATATAATTTCTTCAAATATAATGCAGGACTCTAACATTTGGTGGCGAAATTTTGAAAAGTGAAACGGACATTTATAGTGATTCAACGCAAAATTGCAAAACGAAAGCAATAGTCCTTCAGGAACAAAGCCCCTTTGGACTAATAATAAATATACATCAATATTAATTATCCAATCGAATGCATTCAGAACCCAAACTGAGGCATTCTGAATCAGGATTCCATCCTGCTTGTTAGTTATTTGCTGTCTTTACTTCGGCCTAGATAGACTGCTGCTTGTTGTACGCTTCTTACTGCAAAGCTGTCCAAAATGTAAACGTTTTGCAATAAGCACGAATTAGAGTGCCGAGTAGTTTGAGGACGCAACATGTTTACTGAAATAAAAAATGAATGCTTAATCTGCTTCGGCTGCCAGGTTGCTTTGGAATATGGATCAACATTCTACGCCACCAGTATTTCTACCACATCATTAATTCTAGATTTGCTTCATTACAATCAATGTCTGCTTTCATTACATATTATATATATATATATATATATATATGTGTGTATGTGAGTGTGCATTTTAATAGAAGTATCCCCCTTTAGTTATAATTATAATTATATATATATATATATACAGAGAGAGAGATGTACATATATATAAATGTTTATCTTTCAAATAATAAATTAATAATAGCCCTTTAACACTCGCCTTCATTCTAAAAATAAAGATAACATTTCTGGACTACGTCTTTTTTAGATTAATCTATGCCACGAAACTTTCGTAACACTTATGGCACAGTAATTCAGAACCTAAACTCTTAGAACTGATAATTTTTAACACAAACCAAAAACTTCCTCTTCGTGAGTTCCATATTGAATAATTATATACTTTAAACTTCTCTCTGTATGCTGTGTGGACGTAATTTTGCTGCGATCGCTTCCTATCACAACAATATCAAAAATGTAAATATTCTGAAAAATAGGCACGATTAGTATACCAAGTGAATTGTGGCCAAAAATGTCAATTGGGAACAAAAATGGAATTTAAACCTCCTTGACTGCCAAGTTTCTTTAGTCATTGCGAATTCTACGTTGTATGTTTCAAGTATCTTCATAATCAGTATTGTAACGCTTTTACCTCTCAATGTTCCTACATCAATACTTCTCTGAAATTTGCTTTTATTACATTTTTAGTCGACAGGATGTGTATCTGTGTTTCAACACTCCAACGGAAAAATTTATTAGACCAGTTCTAGTTATCAAGAAATCTACGCGGCTTTGTCATTCTATGTGCACAGTGAATGATGGGTAAAGTTCCGTTTCACCGAAAATTTTAATGCAAGCCTGTGCCACGCTTATTTTTAATTCCTGCGTTCATAATTGCTCGCTCGAGTTGTGCCAGTGTCTACGAAAAGAAAACAAAAAGTCACACTGTGCGATCGTCTATGATTTAAGTGTTTTGCAAGTAAGCAATGCCTTAAGCTCAACAGGAATATATTTCAATCAACTAAAAAATGATTCACTACTCCATTCATCAGTCTGTGTATAAAAACGTTTTGGACTACAATACTTGAGATAATTCTGTTCCGCATCGAAAGTTAACAGAGGTCATCTAATGTCATTTACTTCGCGCATGTTGAACTGCCGGAGGAAATCCTTTTAATACACTTCTGATTCCTACGTTTTCATATACGGCCTTACGTTTATTCACATGACTTTCTTTCGGTCAAAGTGTATTAAATTACTCTTTTTCAATAAAACAAACCTAATACTGGTTCAGTGATTTTAAATTTTGTATGACAAGTTTTAGTTAAAATTCTCACTATTTATTTTTATTGTTTTAAGATAAAACTTAGTATATATTATTCAAAGAATGCAAACCCAAGTATTCTGACATTTTCATTGAATGGTTTTTCATTTACATTAATTATTAATTAAATTAATATGCGATACTTATTAAATTAATTGTTTTATGAAAATAAAAAATTAAGAAATGCATAGTCAAGCTTAAATAACTTTTTGAATTAAATAAGCAAATAATTTAATTTTTTTCAGGAAAGATTATTAAATTGTAATATCGTTAATCATAGTTATGAGTTATTTTTAAAATGTTATAATTAATTTTAAGACTTTTATAATTATTTTAAGAATGAAATGAATATAAATAGAACTAAAATTCATACAGATAAGTAATATGAAATTATGGTAGATGCATGTTAAAATTTAGGGGTGATTTTATGTTAAGTATACAGTACGCTGAGGGAAGTACACACACAGAGGACTGTTATCACCTCTGTATAGTTGTTCCTTTAACCCTTCTCATACAACATAATGTAAGATAAGTCTCCCATTTTATGATTGACTGTATTTTTATATATTATTATTATTATACTTTTTTATTGTGGAATGTATTAGTGCAGTTCACAAAAAGCCTGTTACCTTATGCAAGAAACGGACGCCTTTTCCAGCAACTGCCTTAAAATCCTTGAGCCGCTGGTGAAGAACAGACACTCTGGTTAGCTCAAGTGGATAGTCGTACTGATAAAAATTTTTGCTTAGAAGCAATGTGGTGTCCTGAAGTTCGGTAAAATAAGGAGTTGCAAATGAAAAGATAACTAGAGTGAAACCATTATTTCTGTATTATTACTCCTCCTATGCTTGTGAAGTTAAAATATAATTGATCAATATGAAAATTAGTGACATATACTTTTACATGTTTAAATTAATTAGAATAAGTAATGGTTATGTAGAATATTTTGTGATACTCTGTGATGACGAAAATTTTCTCTGAAGAATTATGTTTATGTGAACTATAAAACAAAAAGGCTTTTTGAACTGAAATGCTGAAAAATTTAATAGAACTCTGAAAAAATAATGTTTTTTTAATTCGTTATCAAAAAGTATACGGCTATTTATTTAATTATCGTTGATCAAAGTTTTATGATTTACTTTTTATTTATTTGCTACCGCTTTAATGCTTTTTCTTTGAAAAGGCTTCTCTGTCGCTAAGCCTTTTTTCTCTTTAAATTTTTCTTTTAAAAAAAATGGAAGAAAATTTTAAAAAGTATGTTCAAGGTAAATTATAATTTAAATTAGCAACGTAAATTAGTTTTCACTCTGTATTCTAAAAATAGTAATCTCTATTTTCACTACGCCCTTTCGAGATTAATCCATGTCATACGATTCTTACGTCATTCGGATTATGTGAATGGAAATTAAACAGCCAATGATAATTTTACAGCAGTATTAATACTTGTAGAAAATTCAGAAAAAGATATTAAAAATAAAATATGTAATACAAAACAACATCCTAAGCATTTCACGAAGCAATTGCGGCTAACAGAGCTACAGCGGATAAAACACTTCAGTATGAGGAGCTGAAACACAGCAACCGACCATCGATAGCTATCAAAGACTTTATTTGAAACTCAAGATATCTACACGTAAAATACGTTAACTAATTTGCATCCTAGTGGGAATGAAAGAAAAATGAAATGATAGTAAAGATAAAAATAAGAAGAAAACTGGATCAATTAGCATAAAATCCTACAAAACGATGTTTATTTAACGGTCTTATGCACTTCGTGGATCTAGGGTTACACTGTATAGTTAGTTTATTTCTTGTAGATTTCTGTTACTACATACTTTTTTCGCAAACTTGAAGTTTTTTTTAACATATTTTTAACGACCTAGGATTTTTTTTTTTTTTTTTTTTTTTTTTTTTTTGGAAAGCTGTTGTTGTCTTGTCTATATTCCATGGAACAATGGTTGCCAGAGCTTATTCCGAAGAGAGATTGGACCTCTATTTTCCACCCCCAATTTTGACGGAGAGCACCACGGGGGGGGAATCCGAGGGCCTCCCACCCCTCTCCATTCCCACCAATCCACACGAGAGGACTTTCGGCTTGCCGCATATTTAGAATGCCGCCATGCCGCACCGATACTATACATTTACAAGCATCCATGTCTTCTCCGGGATTCGAACCCGGGCCTTTCGGTACCGTAGTAGACTCCCCTAACCACTGTGCCTTAGATTGTATAGAATATAAGAAAAAAATACGTACTTTCCGCAATTGAATTCATTCCCTTTCTGAACAATATCAGAATAAACATATACGATATTTCAGAACATTTAGTTCTATATTAATGCTTCTAGATTGAAATGTCTGTATTCTTTTGAAAAGTGGTTAACATCAATATTAACCTCATTTAGATCTCTACAATAGGTCCAAATTTTCTTGTAAAATGCAGTTTTGTTTTAAAGTTCATTTTGTATAATACTACAAAAATAAATCAAAAGTACATAACGCACATGCATTAATATAATGTTGCTGTTGTTATGACTTGTCTGACAGTAACATCAAAACAGGCCTAAGAATTTCGTTACGCAAGGAATGCAAGATTGCGTCAGTCTTTGGCAAGAGCCTTGAACACCATACAGGTGACAGTATGAATTTGCTCACTTCCGCCCCCAATTTTAATTGGAAGGGGACAGGTATAAGGGTCTCCCACCCATCTTCTCCTACACTAACCTCTCCAGAGGATTTTCGGCTCCCCGCATATTTAAAGTGCCCCCATGCCGCACAGACACTATCCATTTACGAACATCCATGCCTTCTCCGGGATTCGAACCCCTGCTCTTCGATACGGCAGTCAGCATCACTAACCAATATGTGGACTGGGGAGCTGTTAATAAATTATTTAGCGATATTTATGTCTTAGTCTGCATTTCATAAGTAATGCTTAGTACTTACTATAAATATATCATTATAACTGAATATTCAAGAATAAACTATTCTCCAAATAACTTAGCTGAAATTTTACATAATTATTCCATTCATCAGCGTACTTCTGTTACATATGTACAATTCTGCATTAATGTTTGCTTTATAATAAGAGCAAAACTGACGCGTGTTTGACTTACGGCAAACTAAATTAACGGCTGATGTACATATTCGCATCATGAAGCCTGAGAACAATTGAGAATGAAATGCATCCAGGTCATAAAGTCCTAACAAGCTGCTCGATAAATTTCATCGTTGTTATGTTACTGATTTATATTACGTTCAATGGTTACTACTTTTCCGAGCGGTTGTTTCTACCAAAAGCATGCATACTCATTACTCGCCTTTTTAGGTTTTTACTATTATTAAGAAAACTTTTTGGCAACATATTACTAAATCAAATAAAAATCCCGGACTAGAAAGCAATATAATTAGGTAATCAGGAATTAACAACAAACTGAGTCAAACTGCTTTTCTTAAATCGTTATCTTAAGCTATGAAAACGTCAAAAAAGAATCATGTTTATTTAAAAAAAAATAGTAAATTAGTAATGAGAAGTTCCAGAATTCTAATGAAAATATATTTTGATGTTTTTAAATAATCAGAGTATCGTTCGTGATAAAATTTAAAATAATTAATAAAATTATTTCTCCAAATAATGTCAAATGTGCAGATGTAATACCGTTTCGCACAGTAATTAATAGCTACACGAAAATCACATTCCCTTTTGCATAATAACTGAAATTTTCAGAATTTAACTATATGAGATAGCATCGTATTCTGCGTCTTAAATACGGTATAGATCCGCGTTACGCTATTAGAGAGCTATTTTCTCTTAATAATAAGTCATTCAAGATTTCCCAAGAAATTGCGAAGGATTTGCTCTAGCAATGACTAATTTATGAAAAGTTTATTTAGCTAAGGATAGAATAACTAGCAGACGTAATGCTTACGTAATCCATATCAATGGATTATTTTCTTCATATGACTCTAAATGCATTTTTGACATCTTTATAGTTTTTCCTGTTAATTATTTTTAATGTAAGCCTTCTTGGAATGTTAACGTTCCTAATTTTCTTCTTCATTCGCAGATATTTATGTTTTCGCTATCTTTGAAACCTTTGAAGCTCTTCCAAAACGTGAATTAAAAATTTAAAAAATAAGCTTAAATATAATGCAGCTTCCAAAATTCTATCACCCAATGAAAGGTTCAAAATCTTTCCTTAATTGTGGAAGAAAATGATTCCTAGAATTTTAGATCCTAAATATTCAAATTGGTTATTTTTGGAAACGGATTTTATTTTCAAAATCGGTAGAGAATGTTGCTTCAAATTCGGCAAAGCATGTTGATTTATGATAAATGAGAAGAAATTAAAATAATTCCAAGTATCGTACAGAATGCAATGATTTTCCAGCCAGGAAACAGGACAATGTAATTCTTCTAATCCCTTATTTCTAAATTCCTGTTGTGAGTTATACTAATCACACTTATCAAGAAATCATGCAAGGGCATACTATATTTGTTACAAGAATACCATAATGCGTGAGTGGCAGAGTTCTTTTATATATATATGAGGTTCCAAACTCTGTGCAAAATTTGATGGATGTTGGGACTTTAAATAAATAATTTTTGCTAATGAATATAGAGTCATCATTGGATGTAGACAAATTGCTTGCAGATAAAAGAAAACTATAAATGTGAACAGTACTTTTTCATTTACAGAAATCGTGTACTTGGAGTGTGGTGGGTGGCGCGGGAAGCGCTCAGATATTCGCAGATTCAGCTCGTGCAATTTAGAAACTATTCTCGGTATAATCTAATCATAACAGCAACACCTACTAGCAGCCGAGCAGCAGATATCCCTAGCACTTCAACCTGGAATTCCATTATTAGACGAACAATTTCGCGGAGGTCCCCGTGGATAGAACTGCTTTCCGTTAGAAACTTTTCCAAGAAGCATCCTTCTCTCCTGGTAGATAGCCCTCACCTGCTTTGATATTATCAAATAAACTCAATGAACTAAACTATAACAGTAACGCTTCTATTTTACTTCAATTCTATATGCATGCCAGCCACGTTCGTGAAATGTTCCGTGTTAAACGTGCAATATCAGCTTTGTGAAAGCTGAGGCAAACAATAGCCTCTTTTCGTATTGCGCAATGGCTCCTTTCAATAGCGAGAAAAACAACTTGAACCTACGGACATATATTAGGTATCGTAAACAATTTTTTTCAAGTTTTTAAACAGAAAGTTTAGAAGAATAAATGCTATTCAATGTTCGATTTGTATCAAGACTTGAGACTACATAGCATGTATTACACCCATAGCTTATAGCCGAGAGGGAGAACATCAGACACGTCTAAAAGAGAATAGACAGATGAGAGTTTGTACAATACGGATCAACACATATATGTACTTCAAATATACATTCAGTTTCGGCAACTTTCACTCTGATTTTTTACTTGTATGCGGCGCTTCTTTTGTGTTATCGTTGAGCAGCTTTTATGAAGATAAACTCTTTATCGAAAAACTGCATACTGGAATAAAAGGCAATAGCAATTAGTAAGTAGCTAGTACACATAAGGTATTTTTTGAAAGCAGGAGACGTGAAAAATGAGCAATGCCATCCCCGGAAGTCGAGTCACGGACCTCTCGAATACGCGTCGAGCGTGCTGACCACTACACCACGAAGGCATGCTAAGAAGGCGGGAGAAAAACTTTACATATTCTCCTTTTCAAAGGGAGATTGAGAATTAAGGGATCCAGTCGCCAAATTCTGGTGGAAAATCATCATCCACCCACTTTTTTAGTTCGAGCGCCACTGTAAAGATATATCAAATAATTATTTGATATATCTTTACAGGTTATCTTAAAGGTATTTTTTGAACGCAGAAGAGATGGAAAATGAGCGATGCCCTCGCCGGGACTCGAATCGCGGACCTCTCGGATACGCGTCGAGTGTGCTGACCACTATGCCACGAAGGCATACTATAAGAAGGCGGGAGAAATACCTTATAGAGTATATAACATAATAACTACTGATTGAAAACTTAGATCTTTTCTAAATGCAGAAGAAACATAAATCTTATAAGAATTTATAAGTTTTGCCATTGCATATTGCCAAGTATTCGTAAATTAAAATACATGTCTAAGAAACAATACTTTTATGTATCATAATTTGAGTTCCAAATGCTTGGAGGCACTTTTTGTGCCTTTAGTATAGCAGTATAGTATTTTTGCCTTCAGTTTAGTAATTATAACTTTAGTATAGTATGATTTTCATACTTTTAATATGAAATTTTCTGTTTTTGCTTTGTAATTCATGCCTTTCTATGACACTGTGAATTAAACGTTGTTGTTCAAAATTGCCGGACATTTGTAATTTGATGCATTTATCAGGAGTGAACTGAAAATAGTGGAAAGCCTTATTAAGCAGTTTTATGATTACACTTAACTGTAAATCTAATAACAATGTACTTTATTGCTGTATACTCCCAAACACAGATGGTTTCTTAACATTTTTCTCATGTATCAGTTTTATTTATAAATCAGCCTTTCCAATCTAATTGAATAAAAGACAGCCTAATATAAATACCAAAAGAAAGTTTTCAAGCTACAGTATTTTTACAGAAATATCAGGCTGGCATCTAAAATATTCTTATATGTATATCTAAATATGTTAAACATAAGTTCAAAAGTTATTTAAATGTTCTAAATGCCATATCCAAAAGACATCTAAATGGCATCCGTCCTCCTAGCTTCAAATTTAAAATGATCTGATCTTACGTTAGGGTTGGTACTTATTGCAGATAGAAAAAGTAGATTTGCAGGCATAAAGTGAACGATATGTTAATAAGCCTTATTTTCTTGGCTTTAAAACTGAAGAAATTGAATATTCAAAACTGTTTGATTTGCATTTCAATTGCTACAACTTAAGACATTATTTCATTTGTCTTCAATAAATTTTCATTCCATTTTACAAAGACGTCTAGGGGAATTTAATGAAGTGACGTACATTCCAAACCGTTAATTAGCTAATTAATCGTTAATCTGTGTGCTTATTTCTTTTCTTAAACGATTTTTTCTTTTGCTAACAATGCTCTTTTTTGTTATATATTTGATTAAAAGGAGACAGAAAAGTCTGTGCATTTGTTGCGTTTCATATCACATGTCCCCAGACATATGGGTTTTTTTCCCTCTTATTTTTTCATATGAACTGATTGACGGGAAAACTCTGTAGCCTTTAATAAAAGTGATCTTTTCAATTATATCCTTCAACTTTGATATTTGAGAAATGTAAGATATTGTGTTTCACCTCTATTCTTTTCATAAATACCAGTCAAGAAATAAATTTTTCTTTTTCCATAAAAATGAAGTTGTGTGCAGGGAGAAAGTCTTTCAGATATCAGAATTATTAATTGCATATTTAATGAGCTTCTTTAGAAGTTTTGTCTCCAAATGATGAAAGTTAATAATTCTTAAAATTCAGTGATGTAAAATTGCCCCAAGTTTTTCCAATTTGAATTGCACTTATAAATTTGTATAACATATGTTGCCATTATTTGTAAAATAGTAAGAAATAATTTGTATAAATAGAAATGCTAAATAGTATGTTTTTGATTCCAGTTATTTTATTTCGACTAATTTTTTATTAAAATGCAATAATTTAATGTAAAATTATTTGCTAAGTCATTGGAAAGTGAAAGAGTGAGTCAATATTACTAACTCAATCAAACTTTCAGTAACATTAATGATAAATTGTTTAATGGAATATATTTTAGTAAGCTTTAATGATGTCATGTATACTCGACACCAGAGGATAGATGTTCTTGCTATTGTTAAAGAAACAATTTCTGCTATAACAAAAATTCTCTGAGAATGAGTGAAGTGTTCATAAGATATCTAAAGTATATTTTAAATGGAATGGCTTGATAAATGTTTTTATTTAATTCCGACCTGCAAAGTATTTAGGTTCGGTCCTCACTGTGGTAAAAACGTCTGGTGTAAGGCTAGTTATGCCAGGTCGTATCATTCTCTCATTGAAGAGGTCAAGATCATTGTCTTATTTTGAAGCTTAATTTCGATAAAACGACAAAGGACGAAATATGGTGGGGTGAGGTCAGGATGTTGAACGGACCACATGATAGGACTGTTTCTGCTCATTCGTTGACCTGAAAATCAGCAATTCAGCAGAATTTGCTTATGATTCGCAAGTGGGGAGATGTTTCTTGTTCAAAACATATCTGCAAGACAGCGTCTTCCCTTTTTATTTTGCTCGGTTTGAGGGAACAGAAAAGTTTGTAGCATACATAGACGTAAATACATAGACAAAAAAAAATACATAGACGTTAAAAAATTCAGGTTGATTGTAATAGCATATTAACACAGTAGATAACATCGCAGTTCTTGACTCCTACGTTCGATTGACTGCAGAAGTGGAATATTATAGGGATGTAACCTAAATGTATGCATCAGGACATATACTGTTGATCTAGGAAAATGTAACTGGTGTAGGCGGCATGAAATGGCAACTCAAGACAGCAAAAAAAAATTGTTTTAAATTGAACTTTTACTGTCCAATGCCGTTTCGTACACTGTTGAAAAAGCATGCCACAATTTATTTAAGACTGATTTTGAAAACGGCTAATTTTAATACATTTCCTGTTATTTATACATTTCAGAAACTTCATGAACCCTACTATTCATTCTGAAAGGCCCTAATGTAATCTATTTCTGACGTAAAAATTTTATATCAGCCTCTTCATTTATAGTGTTAATTGGTTTCTACTCATTTCAAGGAAATATATTTTTTGGAAATAGGTTTATGTAATGCATTCAACAATTCCACAAATATCTATTTAAAAAAAGACTGTCCGAAGGAATCTTTATCTTAAAATCATCTTGTGTCTTCTCTCATTTACTTTAACTAACCTATAACGTATTTCCCCCACTTTCCTAGAGTGCCTTCGTGGAGCAGTGGTTCTGCACGCTGGGTCGGTATTCCAGAGGTCCGTGGCTCGATTCCCGGCGAAGGTGTTTGCGAATTTTTCATCTCTTCGGTTTCCAAAAAATACCCAATGTCTCTACAGTGGCGCCCGAACTAAAAGGGTGTTGGATTCTCCTCACTCAGAATTTGGCGATTGAGTCCCCTAAAAACCCCAGTCGCCCTTTGAAAAGAGGAGTATATAAGATATTTTTCCCACTTTCCTAGTATGTCTTCGTGGCGTAGTTCTGCACGCCTGACCGGTATTCCAGAGGTTCATGGTTTGATTCCCGGCGAAGGCATTGCTAATTTTTCATCTTTCTTGCTTCCAAAAAGTACCTAATGTCTCTACAAACCTTTCACAATATCAGGTTGCAAGGACACAAACAATTGTTGAGACATGAAGTTATTTTGATGCTGGAGATGTGAGAAATGAGAAGTGCCATTGCAGGGAAACGAACCTGAACCTCTGGAATACGCGCCGAGTGTGCGCTACTGTTACATAGAAATGGTAGCACACTCAGCGAGGTAATTGGAGGTGACAGGAGGGAGAAAACAAGTAACTGGGGATTAGGGGAACCAAACGTCAAATCTTGGTGGTGACGAATTATTGTTCACCACCTTTTAATTCGGGCGCCACTGTAAAGACATTAAGTTGTTTTGATGCTGCAGTTCTGAAAAATGAGCAAGGTTCTCACCAGGAGTCGAACCTGGACCACTCGAATACGCACCGAACGTACTACCGTTACACCATGAAGGCATGCCTGGAAGGAGGAAGAAAATATCTTATAACAACCTACCGTACTCTCTTATAATGCAGATGCCAGAGTACAGGTCTCGTAACCTCAAGATAAGATAATTCATTTCTAGGCTAAAGCATATTAGACTTTTCAAACACATTTTGTGAGTATGAGTGCGAATTATATTGCATCAACAATCTGAATTTCTTCGTCACCCTTTAATGAAATATTATACAAGGATGGATTAAAAAAAATAGAAGTGTAATGAAAGTTATTTATCATCAGTAGACAGGGAATACAAAAGGAAATTAAGAGGCATATTTGCCAGTCACTTTTCCATGTAATCATCAAATCTCTTTAGACACTGATCTGAACGCAGTACCAACATATTTAACCCAGCTCAGTAGAAATCACGGCCCTGCTTAGTCAGCCAATTCTCGGCAGCTTATTTCGCATCACTGCCTAAAGAGAACCTTGTTGCAGATAAGTGTTTCTGCAATTTGGAAAAAGGAAAGAGACAGGTGCCCAAACTGGGCTGCACTGGGAGGAGGTGTTCCAGATTTCCCACTTGAACTTTTGTAGAAATTCTTCAATTTGGCGCAAAGTACTGAGTCTGGCATTGTCATGCAGGAGGATCACACCAACATACCAGGGCGTTTGTGTCGGATAGCTTCACGTAACCTTGTAAAAGAGGCAATTCATACTTTAATGGAATATCTCATAGAAAATTGTGATAATCTAAAGGCAGCATAAATTAAGCATCACAATTCCACATCAGCATTATTTCGACATAATTAGCATCACTTCAAGGCAGCACAACTTCAATCAAAAAATATGAAACTTACTTCAGACTAACTATAAAATTTATCAGAACTTTATCAGAACTTACTTCAGACTAACTATTAACTTCAACAGATAAATAAACTTTAACAGACTTATGAACTGTGAACTTTTATGAATAGTGAACTATTTATGAATTATAAACTATTTATCAACTGCGAACTATTATTACATTTCAACAAATCACCAAAATCCTATTTTATTTATTATGTATACTATAACCAAAATTTTGTATCTAAATCATTATTTTTATTCTACATTATGCATTCTATATTCTATGTACGTACCATCAAAATATCTTTAATATTTATATGAATTCTGTCAATTTTTGTCAAAATTATGTATACATCAAAATCAAATTTTTATTTTAATATAAAATTTTGTGGTTCCATTGAGGGAGCAATAAAGCTGAAGGTCTTCATGGCGGCACAATTGATCACCCAGTGGTCTCTTGTCTCCTGTAAAAGTGGCACTGTAACGATCAGCAGTAACGGTATGGCCAAAATCCAAGGGTTCAATCAGTATAACACCACATGAACCCCCAGAATATGATTGCCATAACGTTGCGGGAAAGATGTAACCTTAAACTTCTTTTTCGCTAGTGATCCAGCGTGTTTCCAGTACATAGTGGCTCTTAGTTGGGGGGATGAAATGATGAAGCCAAGTTTTGCTCCCAGTAAAGAGTTGATCAATGATGAATCATAACGCTGAAGAAATGCGAGGCTGCATATCATTCGAGTAGTTTTGTGCTCCTCGGTTAATGCATGTGGTAAAAGCGAAAGATCAACTCGTATAATCATAGACTAACTATTAACTCGTATAAGAGTCAACGGGAACAAGCCTTGGAATATCGCAATATATCACGAACCGTGTGTTGCACGGTACCATAGTTTGGCCCCAGTTACGATACGATTGCAGGCACATTTACTCGTCGGTTATTATGAACATTTCTACAACTCGAGCCATAATGATTTCTGTCATTGAAGAATTTTCACGACTGCTCGCTGCGGTTTCCCACAATATAAATAAAACGGTTTTCCATTACTTCTCTACCCGACTGAAAAGAGCGATACCATTTCGCTACATGTTGTCTGTTCATTATTTCTTCAGCGTAAACTTCCACAGATGACTGTAAATTTCAGATGCGGAGACATCTTTTGCCGATAAGAAATGAATCTCGACTTCCATCGCCAAGCCAGACCACTTTTTCAAACGTTTTGCCACTTTGATCACGCTGGCCCGTCTACAAACTTACACTTTTACTTGCACAACCGTTGTAAGACAATCAGAGCCATTTGCCACCATGCTGGGGAAAATATATTTCCTCTACAATAATTAACCTTTAAATGCTACTGTTTGTAATGCTTTTCTTAATCCACCTACGTGCAAGGAACAAGGAATTAAAGATATTATTCTTGATGTTCTTGAACTATAAGCATACACACATCAATACATTTTAAAATATCTAATATCTGGTGAAAGACGAATATTTTTAATCGTTTTTAGGTATTAAAAAGTCAGACAAATAATTGCATCAAAAATTAATTGCAGACAAAAATTAAAAGAAGTATTAGTAACTGCCTTTTAAAATCACGTAGATAAAATAAGGGAAATTAAAATGTATGTTTCTACGTTTCCTGTGGGCAGTAAGCAAAGTACGACTTAATGGAGACAAAATAATCTTTCGGTACAAAACAAACGAAACATGATTCCTTAAAGTATACATTCAAATTTAATTATGTTAGTCATAATTAAACATCCAGCATATAACCGGTCAGAAATAACGTGGACCTAGTGTAACAAGTAAGACGCAGATCATGTTTGCATGTTATGGTAACTAATTTATTGTAACAGATACCAACAAAATTTGCGTCTGTAAGTACATCACAAACAAAAACAACACCTGACGAACATGTTGCGCAAGATTACCTATAACTATTGAAAGCTTGATTATAAAAGGTCAACTTAAGTTCAAGAATAGCTACATCTTCGAATTTAAGCCAGTTTTCGCTCAAACGTAAATTACCAGTGAGCGTGGGGAAGAGAGTAGATGGATAACGATTCGTTTGAACGCAAGATAAATTAAATAGTTTCTATTTATATTTTTCTGTAATAGCTTCTTCACTTCAGGTTATTTACTTCAGTTCCTGCAATGAGATTTTCTACATGCGAAGTAAGAAAATAGAATAAATTTAAAATAACTGTGTGACCTAATATTACAAGATATGTTAAATCATTCATTCTATTTATAAACATTGCATTCTTAAAAGTATACAAATTCAATAATTTATTTATCAATAGCAATGGAAAATCAGTAAGTTTTCTTGTAGCGGCAAATTTTTTATAAGTGTCTCATTGGTCATATGACGCACATTGAAACGGTAGTCGACTTCTATCTCTCTTCCTTGAAACATAGCTTCCCAGATCTCTTGATATAACGAATTAGAGATCTTCGTTTGAGATATTTTAAGGACTGTATTTTCATACATATCCAAACTACCATCAGTACTCAAGTAACTAGTAGAGTTTAGGAAATCAGTACTCCTATGATGACTAAAATGCTACAAATATGCTGCAAAAAGGTACGAACCCATGTCTACTATGGCTAAAAATGTGTTGTGTAATCAGTGGTACGCATACACAATACATGTATTGCATAAACAAAACTTTATAGATTTCTGGTTTGTATTGTGTATCAATAATTAGTGTACTTTTAATGCTTTACGAATATGATGTTTTGAATTCTGATGAAACAATTCTACGGCATGATTGAAAAGTCACGCACATCAAAGTCACGCATATCAGTAATTGTGGAAATTCCAAAACTGGTATTAATGGCGAGTGTTTTTAATGGATCAAATCCCAAAACTGTTTAAGTAATGTATATCATTTGACATTTCAGTTAGAGTGTATGATTTTAGCTTTAAAATCAGTTGTTTGGGGGCAAGATGACGATTAGTTTTCCCCAAGCAGGATGCAGTTTTATGATTCAGCATTACTTCGGAACGCATAAATTTGATTACGATGACATTTCTCACACACGTTCTGTGTAATTGCATCATCATGTCCCTCAATTCATCATTTTCCCCATACTCAGAAGACACCATTCAGTTTCTTGGGGAGACAGCTTCCAATTTCTCATAATTAAGTTGCTAAGCGAAGAATCATTCTCTTGTCAGATTCACAGATTCTCTTGTTTGATCTTTTGAATTTCTCTTTTAATGCTTCGATGACTTTTCAGCAAAAATTTATTTAACAACGAATAATAGAGTTTGAATGTAGACTTGACGCTGTCGCTTAGTGTATTAATCATTATTTCGTAATTGCCTGATTGGAAAGAACATAATCTGCCTTTCATAAAAACTAAACATTCTTATGACGATGTTCTAGCAATTCCAGCTTCTTAGACTCGATTCTTATACTTACTCTAACATTTAGTTTAAGAGTTCAATATATACGTTTAGTGTAGTTCGGCATCTGCAGAAGAATTCCTTCGTAAACATAACCTTAAAAATGTTATTCGCCAATTCTCTGGAGATCACAATTCATATTTAATGGTGAACAGTTTTCAACTACGTCACTGCTTTGAGTGAATACATTCTATTTGGCTTTTACTTCAACGAAAGAGCCATTGCTTTGAGTGCCACTTTTTTCTTTATTAGATAAAAGTTATTCTTCACTGCTGTCTAAAACTCATTTTTGTGTGATACAGGGACACTCTCTTTGATTCTATACAAGCTCTCGTTAAAAATTCAATGAAGAAATCCTCTTTCCGCCGTGCGCTGTTTATCCCTCTCAACCAAGTCCCAGAGGACTCATCCTGCTTTTATGGTATCTAAAACTCCTTTTTCTGCTACATTAGTCAATATGTTGCTGCTCTAACTTCTATAGAGCTGCAGAAAATCAATCAAGAGAAGTGAGACCTACTAATCCTTAAGGACTTTCGTCGTTTCTTCCACGTACTTATTGTTTCGATAAGTTAAAACTGGAATCACATGGAATTGATTGGCAAATGTATTAATTTTCTAACAAATCTAAGTCTCTCTCTCTCTCTCTCTATATATATATATATATACACTAGACGTAAAGTGAGTCAGAAAAAAGGGAGGGACGTCTCATGTTTCTCATTGTTGTTTAACGACCGAAGAAATTCAGATTGCGTTTCCTATACCTCGAATGTGAGACAGCATATGTGTTAGATTTAAATATAACTTTGTTCTAATTTGCGTTTTTCATATCTCGAAAGCGCAACTTCGAATGGATATTATAGTTATATATGACACTGTTCCGACATAGTTATTTTGACAGAAAAATCGGATTTTTTTCTGATATGACATAACTATTTTTTCCATGTTTCGATTCTACGACTCAAGTTATGCCAAGTTTTGTAAAAATTCCACGAGTAGATTTTAAAAAATCAAATCTGAAAATTTGAGCCTCTCAATGTTATTTATTAATATATATTTTTAATACAACTTACTGGATTCCTCCTTTCACAGTTCGAAATTTAGTTTCAACCCAAATAAATAGCTAATTTCTGATTTGCTTTAAAAATTTGTATTTTTTAGTAATTTTCGTAAATTTTTCTGGAAAATATTTGAATTATAATCTGTAAAATATCTGCCATCATCTTAAAGTACTGGATGCATTTCTAGGCATACCAGCAAAAAATTAGAATTTTTTTATTCAAAATTTCCGAAGGTATACATGAAGTTGTATATTGACGCCTTTTGAAATTTTTCATATTTGTTATAAGCGATAATAATACCAAATATGGTTCACGCACTTTGATAAAATTATCTGAAAAATGTGTATCTTTTATTCCACTCGTGCATAGTGAAAGGGAAAGAAGAACTGGTAACGATAATTTAAAAATTTCGCTAAGTCTCACGTACACATCATCAATTTAATGTTCACATCCTCGTTGTTGCATTCCAATTATTTGTGGAATTATTATATGGTGGAACGTAATTTTTAACGGTTTTATTACAAAAATTAAATATTAATATTTCTACAGAATTTCCACACAATTTTTATATCACGTCGCTATTGTTGCGTTCCCGCCATCATTTCTTACTAAAACCATTAGATGGCGCCCTCTTCATTTATTCTTTATGACAATATGGAACTGTCCAGAGCAACGCAGTACTTTAAGAGCAGATTTTCGTGTGCGCTATCTATCAGTTTTTCTCCAATATTTCGAAAATAGTGAAGACATCGCAAAGTGGATGGTGATTTCCTGAAAGATCATTTCCAAAAAACGGTATAATTGATAACAAATCAAGCATTAGTCTTTTCTAAAACTGTTGGATTGCGACGGTTAATTGTCATTTTAGAACAGTATATAACCTTTTAATCAGAATTAAGTATGCTGTCTATTCGTTTTCATCTAATATTTCGAAAATACTATCGCCCATCCCTCTTATTGAAGCCTGTTCGCTCTGCGTAAAGCCGAGTTCTTCAGGTTGTTGTGAAATATAAACCAAGTTAAATATGTATAAGCGAGCGAAAGTTTAGAAGGCTTATTTAAAAAAATGCTTGTGCTGTTTTTTATAAAACTCGGCCCTTTGATACAGTTTCAAACATAGAATTGAAACGTAGTAAAAACAGTGATGTCTTTGAACAAATTTGTATAAAATTACATATGTTATTAGAATTATATATATATATCCGCTTTCGAAACTTAAATGCAGCTGGATTTCATCGATCGGCTAAGCAGAATGAAAGATATTGAAATGTGCTTTATTTGTTCCATTGCACATTTCCAGTTTGTACCAAATTCGCGTATTTATCCTTTAGATTTCTGCTGTATGTTCTTCCTTGATTAATCGTATTCACTTGTTTCCTTTTCGCTGCATAATTAAGTAAATCTTGGGGCCATTCATTTATGTAAACAGGAAAAGAATGTTAAAAACCTTTTAGCCTAAAGTAAAGGTCAAATCATGCAACAAAAAAAAAAAAAAAAAAATAAGAATAAAATAAGTTGTAAAAAATAAGAATAATGTACCCTTCTGTTTAAAAACACAGGAAATGCATATTAGTGAGATCAACTGATTGATTATCTGCTTGTGTATACATTTAAGTTTCTCTTTGTGCTTGCATTATAGTTTCTATCTTGAAATTGTACGTAGTGATTAAATGAAAGTATATACTATTATAACATGTCGTACTTCATCAATTTATAATTTGTAATGCCAGCAACCTGCAAGAGATTCGTGCGTTTCTTCTTTACAAAATGGAAATGTATCAAAGATGCTGTCAACTTAATCTACTTAACAACTATCGCTGTCTTATATCTTCCATACAGGATAATCTGTACTACGGCGATTCAACGAAGTTGAAAAGATTGAAATATTTATATTCGTAACTCAGTCGACAGAAACGTTTTATCTTATTGTGAAGGAAAATATCACTTCTCTAATTTAATATAAACATGTTTCCATGGATAAAACGTGTTTACTGTTTTCTCCCAGTTTGCAATCATTATATATGTATACATACAGGGTGTTCTCTAATGACTGTTGCAAAATTTTAAAGATTCTTACAAATTTTAATCTTCGGACTTTTGCAACTTCTTAACGGGCTCTTCGTGCGCATGCAGTACCCTTCGTACAAAAGTTTCAGTCACCATTATTGTGCAAAACGTTTTTCCTCCTTCACCCTTTAATTTCTGTGAGACATGTGGAAATTCGCTTAAAGTTTCCAGACAAACTAAAATGCTTGCAGTCTGAAAACTTATTTGGTTTGATTCATTACTTGGACAATTCATTATCTTGCACTTATGATCAGTCGTTCAAGAGATATTTATTTAGCTGTGATATTTTTTAAACACCCCGAACACATGTATTAATGCTTCTGTGAAAAGCTTAATGTAGAAATATTACTTTTTAATGTAAAGAACTTTGACGGATTTTTTCATTATTCACCCTGTAAAAAGTAAAACAAAATCCCTCTCGAAAAATTCATTTCCAAAAAATTAATTAGGGGAATATTTTTTTATTTCACAAATAATTCAACAACTTTTATTTTTGAGATTTCATTTTTGAATCTCAGTTAATTACTGTTTAACGGCTCATTTCTTTTGTCCGTCGTAAGAAGGCGTTTAAAAATTCCCTAGTGAAATTCCCTAGAGTTAAAATATAGCAGTCCATTAGTTGCTAAGATAAGAAAAACATTAAATAAAAGTATTGCATTTATTTTCTAATTTTTATTTTTTTAATGTTATGATAAAATGTCTTTTATCACTATCTGTAAACTTCAGCCAGTTTAAATTATTTATTACGTTCATGTTTCCATATTTAATTATAGATTATTATTACAAGACCAACTTGATATTCATTATTTCTTCCGGTTAATAAGGTGGAACACAAGAGGAAACATTAATTAACGTGCAGTGGAGATAAATGTTCAGAAAAATAAAAGCATATAATTTTGCATGATAAAAACCGTAATAACCTTTGAACGACTAAAAGTGTAGCTTTGCGATTTTCCTTATATGTTTAAAACGGTTGTACTTAAACTAAACCAGTGAAAATTGATTAGTTTGACGAATTTTTTATTATTGTATCCCCCTTAAATCCGCCTTTATAATAAACATAAGTATAAAAATTAGAATATATAACTCATTTTGATTACACAGGGAAATGATTAAAGGTATGATTAAAGAGAAAGATTACAATTTTGTTGTTTTAGTTTCGTATGCAGACAAAACGTTCGTAGATCATTTATTAATTTTGCTGCTCAAAAATGCTTATCATTATACTGGTTTTAAGGCTTGAAAAATATTGCTGTTGCATTAGTTGTAATTTCAATTTTTTCTCACAAGTGTTTAACATACTTTCGTTCAAATTAACATATGAAAATGTCCGTAGCATTCCTTATCTAATCCATAATAAAGCCAGAGATATTTTGAAACGAGTGACAAATTAGCGTATTTCTTTTGAATGTGAACGATGCTTGCATTTATCGTTTTACTTAGGTTGCTTCATTGTTAGAAAGTTTTATTACGATGAAAAGTCTTAATTACTTTTTACTTTAATATTACCGACTACCCCACATTTACTTGTTAGAATTAAACCAACTAGACCTAGACAGACACCTTACAATCAAATCTAAGCCTGAGATGCTAACGCTAGTGAAAATTAAATTAGTTTTGTCTGGAAAGCTTAACCTTTTAAATTACATTCATTCTCAAATTATCTTAAATTCTTTTTAGTGCTTATCATCAGTAAGATTGACTACTCTTTCATTCGAAACGCAATTTCAAGCATACAAAATACTTTAAGTAATTCAGAATTCAAACATTTTTACATAATCAATTTATTACTTTATTCCGCTGAAAAATAAGATAGATTAACTACATGCACGAATTTCTAACACTTTGAGTAACGAAGTTCGTTTTCTTTATATCATACAAACATTTTCCTACCACAGCCTCTACGACCACAGTTAACATTTCATTCTAACATGGCGAAGATTATTTGCTAAACATTCTGACTTTTCATAAACATTTAAAGCTACTTGCTTAATAGAACAAATTTTAAATTACTTGCATAATAACAATCATGCAAAAACAATTCTTTTTAGCTTTTTTTTTTCTTCAAACAAAAAGTTGTAAGCTTTTTGCTAAATACAAAATTGTAAACTCTTACTAACTTACAAAATTCTAAGCTTCTTGCTAAATACAAAATTGTAAGTTTTTTTACTAAATTAAACAAATCTTGTCCTTTTTCCGAGGCAAAACTGACATAAATATTTTCAACCAACTTCGTACTAGATTTTAAAATAAATTTAAATTGACTAATTTGGGCTTATCTTTTCTTAAATCCTTTGCGTATTCTGTCATTCTCTTTTTAACGAAGTCCTCCCACGATAGAACTTGATTTAGATGTCTGACGCCTATCCTTTGCCGAGGCTGGCCGATTCCATTCCTTTCCGTTGCCGGCTGTTTTCTTTTTATGCCTCGGTCCCACGCTGGTCTCTTCCGGCTATGTTCTACTTGTGCGCGCGCTGAAAGCTTTCCGGTTGTGGACGAGGAACCTCCTTGGACTGGCCGTCGAATTTTTCTTTGGACCTCCGTAGGCTCTCCTCCGTTTCTTAGGTATTTCCTTCTGTTCAACGGCTTCTCGTCTAATGCACGTTTCCTCAGTGGAACTTGAGGTGCTAACGTATTCTTGACTTCCTTCCTTAGTGGCCGACGTCGTAAGTTCTGATGTCTCAAATGCTGTCTCCTCTCCATTTGCCTGCTTGTCGATCTTGTGAAGGGTCTAGTCTCCCCTTCCTTTCTCAGGACCTTATTTCTTTTATGGGGCTTTTCTATTTTGCGTTTGTTCATACATCTAGGTTCTTGAAGTCGCCGCTTCTTTCCACCGGCTCCAAGACTCTGTCTTTATTCCTTTTGGTTCCTGGAAGAACAATTTGTGCTGTTGAGGGCCCTTCTTCTAAGTTTGAAGTCTCCTGCAAAAGTTCTTTAAAAATAGGCAATTCGTTATGGTCATAGTATTTTTTCACTTGATCCACATCGGCAATGGTATTGCCTTCTTTGCTTCCTTCGTATTTATGAAATCTATGCATTTTAGTTGCTTTACTTCAATTTCATACCCAACTAATCAGAATTACTCCTCCTATAACGTGCCTGCTGGACTTAGTAAAATGTGTTTAGGATTTGCGCCTATACATGGTAGTTGCTTTTTTCTGCACGTAGAAGGCGACACCCCTGCACTGAAAATTCACTATCTCAAAATTAAAATAGACTACACCAAAACTCGAGAAATGATAAACAACCTCTACTCCAGAAATGCGCCCAAATGGGGGGATTACACGTCACCACTTTAATGCCCTAGATGGATGTACTATTACACTAAATGTTCTTTTATTAGAACGGCGCTATAATTTTAAAGACTATGTCCTGACCTGAACTGAGGACTAGTGAACCCACCGAATGGTGTCGTCAAGATATTGCTTGCACCATTTATATTGTTTTTATAACTACAAGCTTAGAAACTGCCTTCGTAAACGATGGAACCTTACCTGGAGTCCTCAGGAAACCGACTCAATAAGAAAATTAAGAAACTGATTGATTTGCACAGGAATGAAGGAGGAGAAGATTTCTAGTCTTTATCCAAAGGATGGCTCACTTTGGACCTTTATTAATAATCTGAAACGTACTAGTAGTAGTAGTAGCAACGGAGGACGTGGGCACCATCCCTCTACCATTACGGCTAATCGGTTCTGCCCACGTCCGCCCTTGTCTAGTATTTATTAATAATTCTTAAATTTTTACATTGCCATATATTGTGGCTGTTTACAAATAAAGTACGTACAATAATTGTATTAACATAACTTATTACATAAATTTTGGTTGGAGAATTTTCTCTAATGGATTTCTTTCTTTTGTAATTTCTCTTTATTTTTAAGTAGTCTATATAGTATTCTTTCTTTATTGTGAAGTTTCTCTTTTGTTATTTGCTCCATTTCAACTAGAATGAATAAGTCCTCTTGCAAAAATCCTTTCATTTTGCTGCAGTTCTTTTATGAGTTTCTTAGTTTCAAGTTTTCTATTGTAAAGCTTTTTTCGTTTCCTTTTTGTATGTAGCTGAATCCTATCTCTCTTTGATCACACTGAATCAACATGGATATGCTTTCTTGTAACTTGATTTTGAAGTTTATCTTTATGACAATTTAACTACCAATGCATCATGTCTTCATAATCGCGAAAGGTCAGTATTTATGTTTCGTAATTTGAATGCATGTATATATTAAATACATGTACATTTTAAATATAATATATATGATACTTTTTGCTAGAAATTAATCACTTTTTAAAATTATGATCACTGATGTTGTTTGCCTTACTCTATTATAGATTGAAATTATTACTTTACTCCTTTATTATACTATTGCATTTTTATTATAACCTGTTAAATGAAATTATATTACTTGACAAAAATCTGTGCCCAGTTTTGTTAGGATATCTACTACTTTTGTGATTTTTTTGCACTGTGTATTTTTATTTTACTAAGAATTTACTAAAAGATTGAATATTTATTGTTGGCATTATAATATGAAAATCTTTAGTGAGTGGGCAGTTAGTAATGCAATGTTCATGCGTTCTCAGCTGGCCACAAATACAGGTACTTGTGTTTGAAACACAAAAACCTTTCGAAATATTCTGGGAAAGTTCCGCGGCCTGAAACAAATCGCACTAATTGTGGGTTTGCAATTAGTCGTTGTGGGTTTACCTTCCCAAAGTGTGGCAAATGTACTACTAGCAACACAAGGCCTATTTTTACCTAATGATGACATTGCTATCGCGAATAAGGATAAGGCTGCTGTTCTCGCGGATTATTTACAGCAACAGTTCATGCCGAACAGAATTCCACGCGACATTGATTTCGTTTATGACGTTTGCTACAAAGTAAAAGACTGGCTGAACGCTCCTATCGTCAAAAAACAGGTAAAATATGCCTCCCAACTGGAAATTAAAAACTTAGTAAAAAAATTAAAGGCTCGCAAAGCAATATTACATTGCATTCACGAGGTTACCTATGAACGTAATTGCGAAGTACACAAGCATGGTAAACAACTGCTTAAGTATCAGCTACTTCCCCAATTGTTAGAAGCACGCCAAAATTATATTATTGCCGAAGCCAGGAAAGGATACTACCCGAGCTGAGGGCTATAAGCTCAGTTTACTTTCCGGTCTGTGGAAAGTATATAAACTTGTCGTTCTGAGTTGACTCAAGCCGTTTTTAGATGTACTACTGACGAGCAATTCGGATTACGCGCCAAATTATGCACTTTCAAACAACTAGTAAGGCTTGTGGTACTTTGCGGAGACGCATTATACCACACACAAAATGTTGCCACCCTCATGCTGGACGTGGGGAAAGCCTTCGACCGCGTCTGGCATGAGGGGCTAATAAACAAGTTAATTAATTTCGATATCCACAGGAAAATGATTGAGCTCATTACTTCTTTCATCACCAGTAGAAACGTTTCATTCTCCATCGGCAAGGACATCTCTGACACTAGAAAGGCAAATGCTGGATTCCCCCAGGCAGTATTTTAGGGCCCATTTTGTATTTATTACATGTAGCGGACTTACTGCCCGCCCACCCGGATATAAATAACTGTTTTGGTTGTTATGCAGACGATACAGCTTTAGCTTTGAAGTCTGTTAACGCCAGTCATGCTGTAAAATAGCTGCAAGACATTATGCCAAATATCGAATCCTTGTGTGCTAAATGGAGGATCTCGATCGGTGCCCAAAAGTCACAATTACCTATCATCAGGAGAAAATATACACTGACCCCAGTCAAGAGGAAACTTTATTTATTCAATGAAAAGGTTTCGCAACTCACAAAAGCTAAGTACCTCGGGGTTGTACTAAATCAAAAACTAACTTGGAACAATTATATTACTAACGTGAGAAAAAAGGCCTTCACTGTAATTAACAGTTTAAAGTCCTAAAAAAGTTTCAAATTTAGATCTACGTAGAAAGCGGCTTGTGTATATAATGAATATACGCCCTATCATATCTTATGCTTCATCCGCCTGGAAGACGGCTAAAAAGAGAGACTTGCACAGACTGCAAGTGATTCAGAATAGAATCTTAAGAATGATTACTACTGCCCACTACTACGTTAGCAACGCCACTGTACACAGTGATTTGAAACTTAGTACAATTGAGCAGCATCTGCACAAACTTGATAAAATTTTTTACATGAAGGTTCTCAGATGTGAAAATTTATCTAACTTAAACACGCTCAACTATATGATTCTCGAGGAAGACTGTGAAATTCGACCATTAGCGGTCCACCTCGCAAATGACTCCAATTTTCCTACTTAATGCTTACTTGCGTGCAATATCTGTATATGGCACATAAAACTGTATATGTTTTTCCTTCATATTTTTCCTTTTTCTGTATTTTGTACTTGTAGTATTAAATAAACATTTATATTTGTTTGATATTGCGCATTTTCCTGACACACCTTAGAACGGTTCACTGACCTCCACTTGCTGTCCATGATCGCTCTGCTTACTGACCGCGCGATGCTCCGGTCCCCCCTTTTTCCCTCCTCCTCCGCTCCCTTTGGGATACCACGCGCTGATAGTACTACTTGATGTGCCCGTGTGGCAAATTTTTGAACGAGACGGAAAAAGCGCACTTAGTGCGGTAGAACGACAATAAATAATCAGTCAGTCAGTCACATGCTTAGACTGATACAAGGATTAAAAATTACAGTTTGACTTACAGATATTAAAAAGCAATGAACAAAATAACTATTTGCCTGCAGAAACTAAATTTAAAATTGAATTACCTGCCTCTTAGAATTTCTCAAAACTCAATTCCTGGAGATTTAAAAAGACCTTTGGACTAAATATTTGAAGCAAATGGAATTTAATCCTTATACATCTCGACCAGATGCTCAATCTCACAGATTTGAAATATTTTCGTTTTCAAATCCGCTCGATAATCACAGACATTGGTAGCCAACAGTGTCATTTTGCCTGTATTTGTAGTCACTGAACTGCCTCGTTTGTGACAAATTTTCACAAATTTATTGTCAGAGTGAATACTCAGACAACAACCAAAAGAAGATAGGACAGAATGCAACTTAATATCTAATTGTTGTAAAACTTAGAAATATAATCATAATATCTTTCGAAATAAATTCATTTAATTTTATCCACTAGGTTTTGAGAAATATCTCGTAATTTTGTGAAAGTAGATAGAATTGTAATCTAAAGTGAAAGTGTGCATGCATACATAACACACATACACACACGCACACATATATATATGTATCATAAAGATTTGAATTGGTAGTGCTCGTTTTTTTTAGTTCATTTTCAGATTGCAGGACAAGTATTGACCTTTCCATCCCTTACCTATAAACCTCTTTATCTGAAGACCTCGAAATTCCTTCTGTAGAGAGATGTAAAAGAAAGGTATGAAATGATATACTAGTGCACTTAACTTGTAGAAACATTAGATTATTTAGAAGCAGGAGACATGAAAAATGAGCAGTGCCTTTGCGAGGACTCGAACCACGCACCTTTCGAATACGCGTCAAGTGTGCTGACCACTACACCACGAAGGCGGGAGAAATATCTAATATACCCCCCTTTAAAGGGCGACTGGGATTTGGGGAACCCTATTTGCCAAATCCTGGTGGTGAAGAATCATCATTCACCACCTTTTTTAAGTTCTTGTGCCACTGTAGAGACATAAGGTTACTTAGAAGCAGGATACATGAAAAATGAACAATGCCCTCGGCGGGACTCGAACCACGGAGATCTCGAATACGTGCCGAGTGTGCTGACCACTACGCCATGCTAAGAATGCGGGAGAAATATCTTATAAAGTTAATAGCTCACCTTAAGCATAAGTTTTCACTTGCCTTTAAATGAGCACTTTGTTTGGAGCTGATTGTTTTGCAGGCTTAAAATCCAGTTCATTACTCCCATTTTTGCAATCTCATTTGATGCGTATATTGTGAAATTATGCAGAGCAAGCTATTGTTGTGCTACTACGATTATATTTTGAAAGACTTGCTTTATTTAGAAAAGCTTTCATCTGCAGTCTTTAAGAATGCACTTTACTGCCGATACATATTTGCCTTTGAGACAACGTTCGAGCAACTATACACTCTTCCACTAGCCACCGGCGTAAAAAAAAAAAAAAACCTCTAGTAACTCGCAACGTCTCATTGGCTGGTGCTGTTGTCACAGAGAATGAACAAGACTGCTTAGATGTTAATGCTGAGTGCTCGTAAACAGGAATGGAAGGAAAATTAATGATATATGCCCCATCCGAAAAAAAATGATCCATTTGCCTTCAGCGATATAATGTTTTTTACCAAAACTGCGAGGTGTATTTCTTTGAAAGCAGCTGTGCTAGATACCAACAATGACTGCTAAACTTTACTGTTAGCAGCTACAGCACCTCAAGTTTAGCCATGACTGCTAAATTTTACGGTTAGCAACTGTAACTTCTAATTAAGACTCGTTGAGATGTATAGCATCATGCGGCAATTCAGCTTTTGCAAACTGTAAAAATTAAACTAAGTAAAATGAAAGACCTTTGTAATGAAACTGCTCAAAAGTATACTATAAATTATTTGAAAATTTGCATTATTTCTTATTAAATGAAAGATAATAATCAACAAAAATTGAAAAGTTTTATTAAAAAAAGGTATTTTGAACCGGGTTCATTATTTTTACAAATCCTGCATAACAAAAAATTAGTTTTGTTACGAAATTGCTCCCTGAAGCCACCCTTTTAAAGGCAGGTAGTTTTGGGGTAATTTACTGCAATAAATTATCTGTTTAATTTATATACCGTATTTATTCGCATATTCTTCACCCTTTTTTAACTTTATTGTACGAAGTTCGAGAAGCGAAATTACGGGAATAATTCACATTCCGATGGACGTAATTGCAGTACAAACATAACAAATAAAAAAAAAAGTATTCATGATTAAACAACCGATAATTATCACAATACTATTCATTTAGAAGAAAGCTTCATTACAGTAGAAATACATAGTAATATTAACATTACACTATACGTAATTAAATATCTTCATTTCTACTTCTTGTATTTTATATCTCGCCCATTCTTACTGTTGTTCACTGTATTTTAAAAGTTAGAGGAACTCACTTCCTGACTGACTTGAGAAAGGGAAAATTACATAAATATTTTAAAAATTTCAGAACCTTGTTTTAAAACACTACGTGGGAAAATAAGCAACTGAACAGAATAATTTCTTCAACAGCCTTCTGAAAATAGATAAAGCAACGCATGACTTTTAGAAATGCATGATAAAATAAATAACTAAATTTCGAGTTTTTAATCAAGCGCAATTTTTTGGCTACTCTGTTATGTCATTATTATTATTATTACCTGGAATAATCTTCGGAAATAGAGAATTGTTAACTAACTTCCTTTTCTTCTTTTTGGCCTCTGAATTTTATGTCTGACTATACTGCGTGATATTTAAAAGCGAGTAGCTAGTTTCAAAGTTTTTCTTCCTCACTGCAGACTTTGCTAGAAAGGTCACGTGTATTCGAATATCGATCGTATTTTACTTATGTTCGTTACAACTTTCCATTTGACTTTAGCTACATATTTTTTTTTTTTTTTTACCTTCCTGCCTTTCTAGTGATTCTTTTTTTGAAAATCGGCCTATCGTTTTCCTTTCCTGCCATGATGTTTCTACCGCTCATTGTGAATCCTTTTTACTCCCATTTTTGAAACAGCAGACCAGTCACTACAAAACTCTCTCTATAATAGGACTGTGACCTATTTTCACTTCTATGTCATAGGTAGTCCACGAAAACACTCAAATAAATATTTTCTCTTTCATGCGAACAGAAATTTGGCGATATTTATCTGAAATATATTTTGATTATTAATAGACTAATTAATAACTTCATTTATTATTTTAACCTATTTCTATGTATAGAATATTTTTGCAGCTAACCATTGAATATATTTCTGAAAAATTAATTTAATTCTTTAAATGAAGTTAATGAAAGTGCATTGTAATATTACAGATTTATAATTCCCCACTGTTCAAGGTCAAACTACGAGAGTTCCTATTTATATTTCTAGCCTAATAATGAGAAAAACAAATGCAAATGTTTGTGATCGAAATTGAATTTACTTTTTTCAAAATATTCTCCATGAAGATCAATACACTTTTTCGTACGTTTGAATCAATTCGAGGCACCTTTTCCACTCCGACTGAGGTAATACCAAAATATGCGTTTTGAATGCATCAACCAGTCCTTCGATGTCGCAAATCGCTGACCACGTAATTTATTTTTGACGTGCGAGAAAGGGAAAAAGTCATTGGATGCCAAATCAGGGCTGTACGGCGGATGACCGATCAATTCGATGTTTTGGCCCATCAAAAATTCCTTTGTTTGAGCAAATGTCTGAGAGATTGCATTATCAAGATGCAGAATGATTCGCCTCTTCTGTTTTTTTCGAATTTCTTCGAGAATCTGGCAAGCAAATGGTCATATACCATTCGGAATTGACCGTCTTGTGTTGCTCTAACGCCACTGTAATTCCGTAAAAACAGGCAACCATTTGCTTCGATGTGATTCTTCCGCGAACAACTTTTGTTGGATTTGGTTCGTCTTGGAAGACTCATACAGTCGACTGCTATGCATAGATTCACGTTTCTTTACGTGTGTAGATGTTATACACCGCTTTGAATGCACCTTAAACGTATTTTTTGAACATTTTCATGTTCAATCGACACGAAGCTTTTTTTGTCAGATTATGCGGGATCTAACGCAAATAATTTTTTTTACGCTCAAATGGTCATATGATATCCTATTGATGCTTTTCATACTAATGCCCAGAGATGCCTCAATCTCACGGTATTTCACATGACGATCTTGTTTTATCAGTTCACGCACAGCATCGATATTTTCTAACACAACAACCGATTTTGGACGGCCTTCACGGATTTCGTCCTGGAGCGAACGTCGACCACGCTTGAATTCGTTACACCACTTTTCATAGTGCTGTAGGAGGTAGGAGGGTGCTTTATCGCTGCATAACGAATAAAGTTCATCGAAGCACTCTTGTTTTGACAATCCACGTCAAAAATTATGAAAACTAATTGCACGAAAATGCTCACGAGTCAATTCCATTTTTTTACCCGAGATGAATTTTTCAGTTTACTCTAAATAACACAAATTATGCTAAAATGGCAAAACGTTCTGAAAAGGTTATAGTTAAAAATGTCAAACTTTTGATTGGAATCATCTGTGGTCGCCTAGCACACTTACTGCCAAGGCCAAAAATATAAATAGCAACCTTCGTATTCGTAGTAAGATAAATATAAATAAAATATAAGGATTCGCCAAAATTACTATGTTTAATATTTTAGAAAGATCCATAAAAAATTAAAAAGCCTATTCCTGAGTTAATTTCAGTAATTAGTTTTCCGATATAAAATTACGCTTAACTTCAGTCTTATTTATTGTTCGAAAATGTTATTGACGATTTCCTTTCATATGCTATCAAAAAGAGATTCAGTACTCAAATTTTTGCAAAACGTTATTGTTAATATTGTGTATCATTCTATTAGTTGAATTTTGATATTTTTGATACTGAAATAGTTTTTAGAAGATGAAAATTCTATTAACTTCTAGGTGAGAAACTGTAATTTGTCAGTATATAATGAACTGGGTGTAACTATGTAAATACTACATTAAATGTTAATTTTAATGAAATATGTATTGGTCTTTGGAAAAGGTAGACCGTTACTTTCAACTTACCCTGAAATCAGTAACCTGTGCCCCAAGCGCATACCTTCACTATAAAATTTCAGCTGAAACACCTTTATTCTTACATATGATATTAAAGTTATCACGAATTCTAAATTTAGACTTCGTAATAGCTTTAATATTATATATAAGAACTCATAATTTGTATTTATGAGAATAATTATTATAACAAATGTGAATTTGCAGAAAAACTGGATGAAATAATTATACACGCAAGGGAAGTATTCTAAATTGATGGGATACTATGTTAGAATAATTATGAATCATTAAATGTTTGCTTCGATGCAAGTAAGCAAATGAAATACTGATAAATTTATACGAATCTCGAACTTCAAGATTACTCTCAATTTGTTGAAGATTTATTGTAAATTTAATTTTTTAATCATCTTGCATTTAATGCATAATAAATTAAATTTTTATATTTAGTCATTTGGATATATTTTTCTAAATAATGTTTACAATTTTATTATGTTTAATAACTTCCAAAATAGGTTAATTCTTAATTGCCGTCTGCGAGACTGAATCATTTATAAATTTGATGGTAACTTAAGGCTTTACTCGCCGCCATTCTTATCAGTTCAGGTAACAGACTGCACAACTAGACTGCAAATGCAGTGGTCATCTTGCCACTATATTTGCAGAGAATATGCGTGTTTATTTAAGTTATGTGAAGTGTCAGATATATTACTGTTTTAGCATAGTCTGATCGTCAACGTAATGTAGGTTAGGGCGATAAAGACTTTGAAGATGCTATTTACAGATGTGACATTGTTGCTTGAAATAAGACTTTTCGATAGTGTTTTGGAGTATTTTAGTTATTACTAGATTGAATTTCAACATGGTTATAAATCAGATTCAGCAGGAAAAAAAGTACTGGTAATGATAAAAATATCTGTTGCCCTGTACAGTGTCAAGGGTTTTGTTCTATTGGCTTCAAATCTTTTAAAATTCATGAACGTTTGTAAATGATGATTTTGCTTCAACTCTTTTGATAGGCTCTAAGGTGCGTACTACATTCCAAGGACTGACCTTCCACCCACGCACTCTCTCGCTTCTTTAAACTTGAACACTGCTATAAATATTGTAAATTAAATGTTCAAAGATTAATATTATTTTCAAGCATTTACATCTCTATCAGCTTTCTTAAAACGTATACTATGTGAAAGCAGGATAATTAGTTAAAGTCTGAGGGAGTGTTATTTACGCGTTAATAGAAGAAGGAAAGGAAACGATAAGTGAGCATTAACTGAAAATAAAATCAATTTCTTTAATTACAATAAATATATATTTATGCTTAGTGATTTCAGATTACTAACTATAATAATAAATAGGTGTCAAATGTGATACCGCAATAACCCAAAACGTGGATACGTGCAGGATGAAATGTAATAATGAATAGCGCAATAAGCCAGAAGTACTGGAGGATGAAATGTGTGATCTGAAAAAAATAGAATTAAAGTAACTTACCCCCAAAGGATGACACTTCAAATAATGTGAATTACGAGATAATTTTCTTTGTTTCTTGCGAACAAAATAATTATTTCAGGAGTGAAAATATCAAAATGAAATGTAATTCAGTTGCAGGTAATATTTTATTTTAAAAATTTTGTAATTTTTCATTGTTAACTTAAAACCGAGAATTTCTTTGCCATTATTTCTGTGTGAAAATGTCCACTATATCTGCACGAAAGGAAAGGGTTCTTGCCTAGAACTAAGTAAAGTAATTCATTTACCGTATAACTCGGCGTATAACGCACACTTTTAAAACAAAATTGAGATCCACGTTTACAGATATATTACGTTATACATCGGATATAAAAATGCTGGATTCAAAAAAAAAAAAAAAAAAAAAAAAGGAAACGATGAGCGTACAAAATTTCATTTTTACATGTACCTAAATGCTATTACTAACGGTTCAGATGATTTTTTAGGACCCAGTTCGCAAAACGTTATTCTAGAATATGTCATATCGCTACTTGTTTCACATTAAAGCACATTAATTCTTTGGCATGTTAATTAGTGTAGTATCATTTTCTTCCATTCACGTATTCTTTCATCAATATCAAACATCCTTGCTGCAGCACGATTTCCATTATCTTTCGCAAATTGAATGTCTTTGCATTTGGAACCAGCGCTATGTTTGCTTCATTTGTCAGGAGTCTTATTTAGTACTAATTGCAACACAAATCAACTAAATTAAAGTAGTACCTGCTTAGTTCAGCTATAGAAAATGTGATTTACTAAAGTCTTCGGTGTTTGTTCACTTCAAAATAATGGCTTCAAATGGCTACAGAATGAGAAAATACCTGACTCCTAATTTTGTGAAATCATTCGAGTCGGAAGTACATTCGTATTTCAAATTGCATCGCATTCGTATCCCAAATCGCCTTTTTCTCGAAACCCTAGAAATACATTATTACGAACATTTGCATTGAATACAATACCGTATATTTTTTTAAATTTATATGCATATATATATAAATTCAAAACATGATTAATAAAAGCGTATGTTCTGTATAAGACTTATATATCTATTTTTACTGAAGGAATGAACAAATACAATGTTTCTAAAATGAAATTCATTTCATTGTTTTTAGCATGCCAAACAAACTCAAAAGTAGAATACTATACGAGGTAAATCTGCAGTAAAACATTTCAGTCGAAAATATAAATAAGGGAAGTAATTTACAAATTATGTATCTCAGTTTGGAAAGAACACATCTAGGCAATATGTATGTATTTAAACAATTTGAAGAGAAGGTAGCCGAGTAAACACTGGGAACCAAAATTTGAAAATATATCAACACATAAAACTCTTGAACACGTACATAAAGGTAAACAATGTGCAAAATACGTAGTTTTCCTTCCCACAGCAGGAGACGCCTTTTGTTTTGTTGTTGTTGTCAAATGTCTTGAATTTTAGTTATTTGGCAATGTTTGCGAATGTTTCACTAAAAATTCTTTTGGACTAAGTTTTTTGTAAATAAAAACTTAATATTTTCTTCAATTGTTTTTCATTCCTTAATTTCTCTTCTCTGTCAAATTTTATTTGATACCTCGAGGCGTAATGCGAAAGGATAAAATATTTGTTTTGTCTGCCTAAGAAGACACTGTAACAATGTATTTAAATACAGTAACCGGAAAATACGTATTTTCGCATACCTGGAGGCTTAAATGTTTTATTTGAAAATATGTCTTCTGTTTTGATATATTCTGTGAAGAAAAGTATACTTTTTAAATGCAGTAATATAATAGAAAAATAAAAGCATTAAAGCGTCATATCGATGTAATTATATATATACGTTTATATAATTACATCGATTCATTCTGAAATCTCTTTCTTGGTGCGCAATTGTGTATGGCAATGAGTGTACTTCTACTGAGGTGGATTGGTGCTGCAGATTCAAGTACAAAAAGGGAGTTTCACAATTAAATGTTATAGCAGTTCCCATATACAAAATCTGAACGCTCTACGATTAATCGCATTTAAGTAATGCGAGATATTTACTTACCTAGGTACGTTCATATGTCACGAAGGAATCTCTTTTAAATCCATATTTTAATTTGTTTTGAAAAAAGAAACATTTATTTTGTCCGTACATTCAGATTTCTCGCAAAAATATCATTCAGATGGATTCGAGAACGGTCAAAATGGATATTTTCGTTCAATTATGATATCCGAAATTTTTCGCGATTGCAATACTACCTGTACTTTGGCAAGGAAGTATGAATAAAATTTTATTACTCATTATTAACTATTAATAAAATAATGTATAGAATAAGCATCGCGTTAACTGCAGCATCCAAGGAAATGGATATTTCTCAGTTTGCTTGGTAGATTAGTAAAGCCTCATGCCATAGGTACATTTGCTGGATGATGTTGATATAAATAATAAACTTAAAAAAAAGCTATTGAAAGCTTAAAGACACAAATTAGTTTAATGTATTTGGTATGTTATTTAAATAATTCGATAGACAAAGTATTTTGAGTTCGATTCACGTAAAGCGGGAAACAATACACATAGTTATGTCAAAAATAGTGCAATATGACAAATATTATTTTACAATAGTGTAAATATGCAAGAATTCTCCATAAAAAATTAAGAAAAAGAAAATTTTTAAACGACTTACGTATTCTCTGAAATTCTCAGCAGCAAGTTCTCTTTAAGGAATGTGTATAGAACTGCATTCAAGTATTTGAAAAAACAAAAATGGACGGAACGTGTCATATGATTTAATTCAGTGAAACTATTGCAAAACCAGCTGGCGAAGCGGAAGAGAAATACGTTGAATCATTTAAGTCAGGAGACATTTATATACATGTATATAAATTAACAGTTTTATTTTAATTCCTTAAAAATACGAATTTTGAATTATTTCTTACTGCAATACAATTAACTTCATATTTTTTATTTATCTTAATTTGATCAATTAATCAATTGAATCCTAATTTGATTAATTAAATCAAACTTGCCACTTTACAAAAATCTGATTTAGTTTATTATGAATATTATTTTCAAGAACTTTAAAAATGTCTCGTGTAGTAGTTGGTTTTGATTTTCGTTGGCGATAAACTATATTCAACACGGCATAAGTATTTAAAAGCTGCGTCTGTTTGAATCTAAAATCGAAAATTCTCAAAAAAAATTTTAAGTTCTCAAAAAAGAGTAAATTTGAGAAAGAGAGAGTAACAGATAGTTTATTCAAAATCCGGAAAAAGAGTATGTAGGCAATCAAAAGACTGCAATATGCTTCAATTTCCTTCTTCATTCTGAAGTAACAAAATGATTATCAGTTGTTGGATCCTGCTGTGATTTTGAATCTTCATTTCCTAAAATAATATGAGCGATTTTTTTCAGGCAGTCGGGGTGAAAGACATTTTATTGAAAGGGAGAGAAATTAATATTCCCGTAAATGGCTATGTCCTATATTATGTCCAGTTATAGAGTCTCTTCGTGGACAAATATGTTAAATCAAGCAAGTATTAAGAACACTAGATTTATCTAGAACGAGTCCATTTATCCAAGAGTCAAGATAGCAAGGCGTATGTCGTAACACTCATTGTATTGTAATTTTTATCCAAATAAATATTTCAATTAAGAATTGAAATATTTATTTGGATAAAAATTGTTCCTTTAATTTCTGCCGCCGATAATTACGTGTTCATATCATTACGACTTTCACAAACTTGAGACCTATAATATTATTAACCATAACAAATTTAAATACGGTAATAAAAATACTGTTAATTCATCATTTACGTTTTTTCGCTACTAACGTACTATCGCAACCATATTGCAGTAATCGGGCGATTTTTTACGGCTGAAAATGTAGAAGTTACTTAGCATGTGCAAGTTGGTGGTTTTCGCTCCTTCTTTTCTAGAACGATTATCAGATTATCCATATTTACAATAAGTATAATAAACAATATCAATATTGGAAAAGAAAACATGCTTTAGCAATTTAAAATACAATTTTGAAAGGATTATGCCATACATTAACAAAACTAAACACTTACATTCTTCTATGCCTAAAGTCAGACGTTTATGAAGATTCATTGAAAGCAGAGATTTTAAACCAAAATGTGGCAGAATCTCTCTCTATATATACTATGTTATATACAGTGTAAGATGAAACCAACAAAATTTAATGAATCTGCATAAGAAGCCGTTTTTAATTAAGTAACACGTTTTCCCCTTAGCAATAGTAATAATATCTATAATTACAAGTGTAATTAGTTATTAACAACATTTTGAAAGTTCAGCTGATTTTACTGATTCGTTTGGATCCGAAAAATAGTTATTGTTGTGTTTTAAATTAGTTCTGAGTAAGGATTGGATCTTTTTGGAGCAGGTGCAAAGTTGTAAACTATTTTTTCATGCATTCTGTTGCAAAATTCCTGATTTGCTTTTTATGCTAATATTCTCTAAATAAAATTTTGAAACTTAAACGCCTTTAAAAAACTAATAATTTCAGTACTTCAGGTGAATTTTGTTTTTCTTTGTAACATTTTTTTGATAAAATACGTTATGACATTACTTTGAGCCATTACGTTATGACCACCCACCATCTAAAACAATGGCCTCGCCTAGGAACAAACTATTATATTCAAATATGAAGTAACAAAAAATTGATTTAGAAATTTTCAAATGAAAAAATATAATTATTGTTCGATAGAAGGAAAATTTCTTGCTATGTGAAACATAGGTTTATTTAAGACACAATAACACGTCGAAAAAATACTAATTCAGAAGTCAAACAACAAAAATCAGCGTTATATTCACAAAATTTTCACAGAACTAGTTTCAATGATTTTACCGAACCATCATCTTCAGCTGCAAAACCGCAAATGAACAAGATAGGAAATAATGATTAGATAAGATAAGGAAGCCTGGACAAGTATAAGTAAGTGGCGCCATCTGTTGGCGAAACCAGAACTAAAACATAATTTCTCTAAAAGCCGAAGGCAAATTTGGATTGGAATTAGGATCGTTAACTAGAACAGAAAGATTTTTATGAATGTGAAATGCCTCTAGAAAATCCAGTTCTCCAATGGAAGATGTTTTTTGAATAATTTTGGCAGCAGAAAAATTGAAAGTGTGATTTTCGGACCAACAATGTTGAGCAACAGAAGACTTCTGTGTTTCCTTTTTTCTAACATATGCCCCATGTTCTTTGACGCGAAATTTCAAGGCTCTCTTAGTTTGGCCAATGTAAATTAAACCACACTGGCAAGGAATCCTATAAATACCCCAGGAATTCATTCATATCCGGAATGGGGTCCTTGAGTATACTTGAGTAACAACCCGAAAGTTAAATTTCTGCAAAATATGTGCAACTTTATAGCTAATTGATGGAAAGAAGGGAATGACAACAGAATTTTTATAATCTCCTAAAAAAAGAGTGTGGCTTTTAGTGTGTTGAGATGAGAATTTTTTAACTGCTTGATTAATAATGTTGGGTGAAAAGCCCCTGTCAATAGCTATTGCTTTTAAATAATTTAGTTCTTCATCAAGGGTTAGTTTGGAGGAGCAAACTTAAAGAGCACGGAAAACATAGGAATAAAATGAAGCTAACTTTTGTTTAGTCGGATGACATGATTTAAAGTGTGGTGGAAGGCAAACCGATGAAGGTTTACGGTAAACTGTAGTACAGTTACGTGTGACCAGAATGTCGAGAAACGGAAGAGATTGCAAGTCTCAAGTTCAAAAGTGAACTGAATAGCAGGATCAATAGAATTCATTGTTGAAAGAACTTTATTTAAATCATCTTTATTACCTTCAAACAGGGTAAAAGTATCGTCTACGTAAAGGAACCATGCCGGGAAGTTTAAAGTTTCAAACAATTTTGATTCATAATAATGCATGTAGATATCAGCCAGGATGGGACTAAGGGGGCTTCCCATAGCTAATCCCTCAGTTTGCTTGTAATATTTATTTTGGAAAACAAAATGTGTTTGTTTCAAACAGAGTTAAGTGAGAGAAATTAGCTCATCAATTTTGATGCAAGAGAAATGAAATTCGCGAAGAATGGTTTCTAGACATCTTAATGCACCCTCCACTGGACATTGGTGAATAATGATTTTACATTAAAAATAACCATAAGTAAATTACTAGGAGAAATGTTTTTAACCTTTTTTACAAACTCTTTTGAATTATGGTGTAAATGTTATTGTCTAATAGAGTGGAAAATCTAGAAACTAAATATTTAGCTAATGGATACGAGGCAGTACTTAAATTTGATACAATAGGGCGGAAAGGAATACCACTTTTATGAATTTTGGGAAGAGCATATAATCTGGCACAATTCGCAACAGATGGGATAAGCGAATGTTTTAAGCTGCTTGAAATGATTTGCGAAGATTTGATCGCAGTTTTTATTTTGGATAAGTCCGAAGGTGAAGGATCTTTAGGGATCGGACTATATGGTCCTTCGTTTAAGAGTTTAGTGACACCATCGATGTAAGTGTTCTTATCCATGACGTATATCTGGCCACCTTTGTCGGCCTTTGAAATGATAATATCCGGGTTAGAATGAATTTCGCGCATTGTAGCTCTTTCTCTCGCAGTTAGATTTGGTTTCAAAGGTTTATTATTGAATTTCACATTATGAGCGATAAGATGCCTAATCATTTCTTTCTTTGAATCTGAAACTTTACTGAACTTGAAAGGTTTTTCGATAGGAGCCAAAATCTTTGGAATCGAGGGTTTACAGGTTTGTGAGAAGTTAAAATTACATTTTAGAATTCTCTCTTGTTCTGCTGAAAGACTAACATTAGAAATATTAACTATTGGCTTGATGTTTACAATGGGAAGATTTTTTGAGCTACTTGAACTGGAAGACTGTAAAAGAAGTTTTTCGAATTTAACTGCAAGGGTGTTTTTATGACGGATAACTGCATTCTCCGTTCTAGACCAAGACTTTTGTTCAAGGAAAGTGAATTTTGGATATGATTTAGCGAGTTCGAGATGAAGCTTATAGAGTTCATGTTAAATTTTGGACAATTGTTGACGTGTATCCCTTATCACGGACCGAAGTAAGGCAAGCTTGCAATTTAACAGAATTCTTGAAACGCGACTCGAAGGGTTTTGATTAGATTTGATTTGAATAAAATTTTGGATCAATTTTTTACATTTACATTTAAGTAAAAAGTCAAGATGATTCAGGAATTTTTGCCGTTTCAGGCGTAATTTAGTGAAACGATTAACGGATGAAGGCATGATAAACAATGCAGAAAATCAAACTAAATTAACTGAGCAATAATAAACTACACCAATACAGCAGAAAAATCCCTCACTGAAATGAATAGAAAACAAAACGTTTGTAAGCAAAATGCATGAAATCAGACAAGCAAAGCACAATATCCAAATGTACAAAACATAAACATAACTTGAAAATTGCAAAAATGTACTCACCGAAACTCCTACAATCACAAAATGGCGGCCACACCACGTGCAAAAAAGAAAGCAAAATGTAAGCCTGTTTGGGGCTTCTATAATTAAGACACAATAACACGCCGAATAAATACTAATTCAGAAGTCAAACAACAAATATTACAAGCAAACTGAGGGTTTAGCCATGGGAAGCCCCCTCAGTCCCATCCTGGCTAATATCTACATGCATTATTATGAATCAAAATTGTTTGAAACTTTAAACTTCCCGGCATGGTTCCGCTACGTAGACGATACTTTTACCCTGTTTGAAGGTAATAAAGATGATTTAAATAAAGTTCTTTCAACAATGAATTCTATTTATCCTGCTATTCAGTTCACTTTTGAACTTGAGACTTGCAATTCTCTTCCGTTTCTCGACATTCTGGTCACACCTAACACATCCAACTTCAGTACTCCGGTTAACCGTAAACCTTCATCGGTTTGCCTTCCACCACACTTTAAATCATGTCATCCGACTAAACAAAAGTTAGCTTCATTTTATTCCTATGTTTTCCGTGCTCTTTAAGTTTGCTCCTCCAAACTAACCCTTGATGAAGAACTAAATTATTTAAAATCAATAGCTATTGACAGGGGCTTTTCACCCAACATTATTAATCAAGCAGTTAAAAAATTCTCATCTCAACACACTAAAAGCCACACTCTTTTTTTAGGAGATTATAAAAATTCTGTTGTCATTCCCTTCTTTCCATCAATTAGCTATAAAGTTGCACATATTTTGCAGAAATTTAACTTTCGGGTTGTTACTCAAGTATACTCAAGGACCCCATTCCGGATATGAATTCCTGGGGTATTTATAGGATTCCTTGCCAGTGTGGTTTAATTTACATTGGCCAAACTAAGAGAGCCTTAAAATTTCGCGTCAAAGAACATGAGGCATATGTTAGAAAAAAGGAAACACAGAAGTCTTCTGTTGCTCAACATTGTTGGTCCGAAAATCACACTTTCAATTTTTCTGCTGCCAAAATTATTCAAAAAACATCTTCCATTGGAGAACTGGATTTTCTAGAGGCATTTCACATTCATAAAAATCTTTCTGTTCTAGTTAACGATCCTAATTCCAATCCAAATTTGCCTTCGGCTTTTAGAGAAATTATGTTTTAGTTCTGGTTTCGCCAACAGATGGCGCCACTTGCTTATTTTTGTCCAGGCTTTCTTATCTTATCTAGTCATTATTTCCTATCTTGTTCATTTGCGGTTTTGCAGCTGAAGATGATGGTTCGGTAAAACCATCGAAACTAGTCCTGTGAAAATTTTGTGAATATAACGCTGATTTTTGTTGTTTGACTTCTGAAATAGGTTTATTTGCTGTTTTTAGAAATCATAAAAGTATCCTGAGAAGCTAAATAACTCAGTGTGTTACTGTGAAATAGTTTCCATATCACATTAGATTTTCCACAGCTTATATATGACATATTTTATTATTTGCTCAGAGATAATTCGATCCGATTATTCCTAAAATATTTTCAACCTAAAGTATCACTTTGCATATTCCCGTCGACGTTTCATATTCTATCTAATGTGTTTCATATTATTCAAAAAACATCTTCCATAACAATATGCGCAGGGTACAATAATATTTTTACATAAGAGAAATATAACCCTTTTGTAATAATCATAGTACTGGCACTATATTATCCATCTACGAACTTGTCATTTGATTTTACCCAATATCAAACATTTTTATACATTTTGATTGCTCCTTTAATTTCTGCCGCCGATAATTACGTGTTCCAAATCATTACGACTTTCACAAACTTGAGACCTATAATATTATTAACCATAACAAATTTAAATACCGTAATAAAAATACTGTTAATTCATCATTTATGTTTTTTCGCTACTAACGTACTATCGCAACCATATTGGAGTAATCGGGCGATTTTTTACGGCTGAAAATGTAGAAGTTACTTAGCATGTGCAAGTTGGTGGTTTTCGCTCCTTCTTTTCTAGAAAGATTACCAGATTATCCATATTTACAATAAGTATGGTAAACAATATCAATATTGGAAAAGAAAACATACTTTAGCAATTTAAAATACAATTTTGAAAGGATTATGCCATACATTAAAAAAACAAAACACTTACATTCTTCTTAGAATCTTTCTGTAATTATTTTTTCGTTATTCTTCTCCCGAAGTACACAGCGATCTGTTTTCACTTAAAAAGCATTACAGAGTTGCGGCGACTCGGCTTCCAGCAATCACCGGCAACAGTGGCTACCGAGAAAATGTATTTCCTCTTTGTTCCCGTTAGGAAATTTTCAGCAAAATTCTGTATTACTGCCGAAATTTTTCCATAGCATCTTCCATTGCTGACGAATTCCTCAAACTCTTATTTTAAAACTAAGTTTAAAGCAAAAAATATCACGATTTGTGTATCTAAATGGTTAGAACCTGGAATACATCAAGCTAGAACCTATACGAAAATGGCGGCATTGCTTGAAACGATGAACATGGTTGCCGAAAGAATGGTTATGCGTATGGTTGCTAGGGTTTGGCACTTTCTGAAAATTTGGCTACTTTTACAATAGTACGTGAGTACAGTTTCTCTTTCATTTTTACAAGTACAAAAAGGAGAAAGTATCTCCGGATATTTTTTTTTTATTATTTATTTATTTTCTAAAGCTTCACTCGTCTCTCCATGATATTTCAATTTAATAATTCCTTAAAACTCCACATCTCATACATAAACATTTTCTTACTTTTATTCATTTGTCCTGAAATGATGATTTTCATTGTTTTTCTTTGCTACATTTTCCTTGCTAAATTTTTCTTTACTAAATTTTCTTTCTGCTCATTTTAAACTTTCTTCTTTGCTAATTTTTTTTACTAAATTTTCCTTTCTGCTCAATTTAAACTTTCTTCTGGTGCAAAAATACATTATTACACAATGGAAGACCGCACGATGTACAAACCATCGCAACTACGTATCGAAATATACAATGGCATTATAAATGTCCTTTATTATTTATAATTGTCCTGTCAACGTGCCAGAAGTTTTCATTTATAAACTTGTATCAATTAAATGTATTGCAAATTATATTAATCAAATGCAATAAACATATACGTAATTAATTATTATGATTATTATTGTTAAATTGGTCAATTATGTAATTATTAGTATGATTTTGAAATATAAATATATCATATCACTCAGGCACCCAGACGTATAGTGGTTAGAGGAACATACTGCAGTACCAAGGGTCCAGGTTCGCGTCTCGAAGAAGGCATGTTTGTAAGTTCTCTGGCCCTTTACAGGAGATAATGGTGGACGTCTTTTAAATACCTCCATAATAAAATTACCCCCTCTTACGGCCTTAGTAGTGGCCAGAGCCTAAAAATGTCTAGTGCTCGTCGTATAAAAAACCTCTCTAATAATTATTTGCTTTGCCGTGTAGAAGACAAAAGAAAGATCTTATATATCTTAGTAGTGGCGAGGGCTTTAAAATGTGTAGTGCTCGTCGTTTAAAAAATTCGCTCTAATAATTAGTTATTTGCCTTGCCGTGTAGAAGATAAAAGAAAGATCTTATATATCTTGAAACAGCGCATATAACAGGCCACTTAGTAATAAATAATAAATGCATTGGTATCTTAACATAATACAGCGTGGTTGTAATTAAAGTTCTACTTTGATCATAAAAGGAAAACTACAGGACCAAATGCTATCAAACATGATAATTGTATAAAGAAGGTCGTGGGAATTTATTTTCCGCAAAACAAATAAGTTCAAAACGTACCACCGGGGGGGGGATGATGCTTTATTCAATATTGTTAAAGGAAGTAAGGGTCGAAATCTATCTTATCCTTTTGTTACACGGGTTTCATGTTGTATACCCTTAAGAAACACTGCCTAAACAAAACTACTACTTAAAGGCGTTAAAGACGATAAAAGTGGAGTGCGACATTCGTGTAACGGAGAAATCCGTCCTTGAAAACCACAAATTAGAGATTAGAAAATGTGACATCGCAAATCACTTGCATCCTGGAAATCGTTTCCTTCGCTCATGCTATCTCCCCAGTTCCATTTCATTCTCCTAAAGTCACTGTTTGGTGTGGTATGACAGATAGTTCACATCCAGATAGTATGACAGATAGTTGAAACATTTTTCTTTGAAGAGCAGTCGACAGCTGGACCTATTACATGCACTGTGACTGCAGCTCGCTTAGCATCAAATGTTAAGACATTTCGTGATACCTGAACTGCAACATTCATAATACCTGTACCTGAACAACGAGACATTTTAGATACCACGATTTTTATGCGAGACGGGGTTCCACCTCACATTGACACATGTGTCACACTGTTAATTAGGCAACATTTCACGGATGAACGGATTATAGGTCGATACCTTTGTACTTCTTGGTTACCGCGGTCACCAGACTTCAACCCCTGAAACCTTTCGCTATGGGGTTATCTCAAAAGCACTAGCTATGACGATAATCTGAAAAATTTGGCGGAATTGAAAAATGCGATGCACCGACATGTCCGTAACATTCCTCCTGATATGCTAAGAGGAGCTGCTATTAAAAATGCAGTAATACGATTTAACTTGCTTTCGGAAAAGGGTGGACGCCACATTGAACATGCTTTGTAACATGTTTCAGAAACGATTAAACACATCTTAAACTGACGTCTTCATGTGTTATTTCGTTTAACAATATTGCATACAGCGCTAAGTTTCTTCCTGGTGGTGAGTTTTTTAACTCTTTTGTTTTTCGCGGAAAATAAATTCCCATTACCGCCTTTACACGATTACTATGTTTAATAGCATTTGATACATAAGTTTTTCTTTTATGACCATTTCAAATTGGAACTTTAATTATAACCACGCTGTATAACGGTATGCAAATTTGGAATATAATTATAATTTTTTTATTATGTAGAAAACATTTTTCTCACTTATGGTCTAAGCAATACTAAGGCAAATCTCGTTGCCACGTGATGTCCAGGCATTTAAAACCCGCATTATTGCTGTTAGGAAGAATATCTGCATCTAAAAGTTACAGAACATGCCGTTTTTGGTTTATTGGGTACATACGGATGTTATCATGGTCTTTTAAGAAATTGTTATCGAACAGCTTTGAAGAAACGGAAAAAATAACTTAGACCATGCCGAACGGACCGAACTTATTTTACTTGGTTGAGAAATCGGTTCAGGTCACCTCGTGCATAATACTTACTCATGATCACGACGACTCACAGAAGACATTACGAGCTTCCTGATAGTAATCTCCGATTCGGTAATAGTGTTGCGTGTCTACGGGTTCATAATAAATTGAATGCGCAAGTCCGACGAAAAGTGAATAAAACTTATTCTTATCACAACGAATAAAACAAAATGCTGAAATTTCCTCAGAGATATTCGTACAATATCGTATTACAGTAATTATATCGTATAACAGTAATTATATCTTAAACTAATAAAACATTTTACAGAACACAATTCAAAGCAAAGAAAGCTAATCCGATTTCACCGCGAAGTCGCTACAGTCAACAGCAATAACTAAGTAAACAACTGAATTAAGATGTTTTCCTCCCGCTTTTATAAGCTTTTTAATCCTGCACAAGAATATTCTGGCATTTCCTCGATAGCAAAAGAGTACAATTACGAGATATCTATTTATTAAAATGTTAAATGCGCGTGCTCCTGTACTTTAATTTTTCCGGGGTAGATTTCTTTTCAAATAAGTCCCGTGCTAGATTGCATGGGAATATAAAACAATTTTAATTACAAATAAATAAATACAAAAAGATATAACTTTATTGACAAAATATGGATATGTTGACAAAACGCTGTATCTTCGAATATTCAGATCAAATACTTTTTCCCTAATCGACACTCAGTCTGATAAAATTTACCTCTCGACTGTGTTATTTCGACTTCATATTTTCCTCTTATTTTTTAGCTTTATCTCACTTTGTAATCTTCATTATTTCTCTGTCATTCAAAATTTTTTTACACTTTTTGTATTCTGACACCTCTTTCTTTTCCTGCAGTTTACGCCATTTGCTTGCACTGGGTTTGTTACAGAAAGATCCAGCTCATTAGATGCTCTTCCGTCATTTACTTCTTGTTCCTCTAGGTTTCGCGCAAGTGATCGTCTGTAAATTATTATCATTAGTCGTTATCTAGAAGCTGAGTATTACTCTAAGTATTCCAAATAATTGGCGTTCTGAACATATTTCCATTGAAATCTAATTGTTGCTGTGTTCTTCCGTTTACTATTGTTAATGCACTATTTTCTTACTGAAGAATTATCCATTAAACTTACAACTGAAATATCTACCTATATTTAATACATGACTTAGCTGATTAGCATATGATATCATCAACCCAAAGAAAGAGAAAACAATATATGAAGAGGATTTGCAATCTGAAAATTGAAATTACAATTTTCAGTGTAATACCACAATGGAAAAATTCTTATCGTTAGTTATGTTTTAAACTTGTACAAAATGAAATTTTAGAAATACAAACGTCGTAAAAATATTTCGTAACTTTCTTAAATTAAAATAACATCAACTGTTGCCATTCCATAAAACTAAATTTTTGTGTTAAATAACATTCAAATTCAACTCCAAAATAATTTCAATTTTAAAATTTCCAATTTTTTCTGAATTTCTTTTTGTTTTCTTAACGAAATACTTTTTCAAAAAAATCTTTTCAAAATATTTAAAAAGCATATTACAGTTTCAAGCGATGATTTTAAAATTATAGAAATAGGTAGAAGTTTGCAATCTAAATGAGAAAAAGACGTTTTGTTAAAGCTATTTGATTTTATTTTGGGTTCACACATTAAAGATTTTGCAACCGCTTTTTTATAGATTATTATAAATGTATGTCTTTTATAGTGTTAATGGAATTAAAAACAAATAGTGAAAATATAAAAACTGTTGTTTTATACTGTGTAACATGTAAAGAAACATAGGAAAAGTATTTTTTTAGATTATTAAATTACGTTGTACTGACTAATGTACTTTTGAAATAATTAAGATAAAATTCAGATCTTTTCTATCCTTCATTTGTAATAAAATCTACTTATACCTCCCATAATTTCTCCAAAATTTAAATCAATAATATCATACAGAGGGTTTTCCCTGCAGCTTTAGAAACACTTAAACAACACTAAAAATTCATAGATCAATAGTGGAAATCTTTAATTTACGAGTGTATTATTTCAAATTACTAACATTTCCTTTATCCAGCAATATTATACGACACAAAATAGCAAAATTACGTCCAAAGGGGCGTTTTTTAACATTTTGTGTGTTACCTTTCTTTATTAAATATCATGTTCCTCGCACTTAAACCATAAGATCCAGTGCAACAGCAATATCGCAAAATAGTTTTAAAACAAGCATATCTTTAGAATTTCCGATACAGAGACTCACGCGCTGGAGATAAAAATGTTTTTTCTGCACAACGTTGCCATTGCTCGCTTTGAAATCCTTGAGTTTGTTAATCAAAAATTCGTCAAAGTTTTAAAAAATAAGAAATCGATCATAAAACAAATTTCAAATTTCAAATTTGGTCTTCCACATGCTCATATTCGTTGGAGGATTACGTTATTCAAAATTCGATGACTCTATGTACCGTTGTTTTATCACAATACGAGAAATATACATACATTTATGCAGATTTTTCATTATTTAATTTCTTCAAATATAATGCAGGACTCTAACATTTTGTGGCAACAGTTTGAAAAGTGAACCGATATTTATGAGTCCGACGCAAAATGCCAAAACGAAACTAATAGTCCTTCGGGATTCAAATCCCTTTGGACTAATAATAAAGTTAATTCGAATAGATCGTAAGTTGCCAAGAGAATCAGTGTACCAAATAACTAAAACAAATAAGAAAACCACCAAAATAAGTAAAAGAAATTTTCTCAGAATCGTCCTTTTACCAGCAGTCGATGATAATACGGGAAGATCTTGGAAACGTGTACTACTAATTACACTCTCGTTCATGTCAATTCACTTTTCGGATTTTCCCTCTTTTTGAGTTAATGTTATTTGACATGTCTATTTTTACCATTCAAAAGCGAACAGGTACTTAATTAAAGTACTCTACAAGATTTCATTTAAGATTATCCTCCGCTTTTAGTTGCAGCTGCTTATGTTTTCAGGATTCTTTTTTTTTTTTTTATTTTTATTTTATTTTTTTTAATCGATTGATTGAATTTATCCTGCATACGCTGCATTCTGTAATTATCAGTGTATTGATCTTTGGGAAGGATGTTTTAGATGTCGATGCATCAGCTATTATGAAAAATTTCTGATGCACTTCTGCACTATTTTAAAAGATCAGACATAGTTCAATTATAAATTTTACAGATTTGAATGAAGCATGATCCTTGCCCATTTCGGGGCAACTTAAGATTCAGATGCTTATTTTTTAAAAAAAATTTTAGGATACAATTTTCATCAAATTCTTTCTTTTCTTTTTTTTTTTTTTTTTTTTTTTTTGGTTCGTCGCCAATGAATTTGTTGAAAACGTTACCTTTTCTATTCATTCTAGAATTTTTCAAAATCATGCATTTAAAGTTCTTGAGCTGATCGAACTCCATTGTATATATTTCCAAAAACAAAATACAGGTCGAAGAGAAAGTCAAAAATTCTGCTAGGAAATAATCTTCTTTCGGACCTCTCGCAGTAGCATAATTTAACCTTTTAGAGTGCACAATCTTTTATCATTAAATCTATATATGTGTAGGGTTTCCCTTAGTTTTCATAACAAATTGTTTTAAGCTTGGTACCTTTCCTTAACCTCTCATTTTCCTCTCGCATTTCATTAAGTGAAGTGAGTATAAAATCAGGCAAAATGAGTAGTTTATTCACAGCTCTGATTTCGCTAGCCAGGGCACTTTACTATTTTGTCCTTGCTGTTACGCTGAGTTACTGACACACCCTTTTGGCCATTTAGTAAGTATATCGCCGAGTGAGTTGTTGAGTCAGCCTAGTTAGCCTTAAATTAAATTGTTAGTCTGGCACTACATCTTTATCTCTGAATTTATTGTGAAATTACTCTCAAGTTTCGCAGGAAGTCGTCGGTGTTATTTTAAGCACGAAATACGTGCATTTGTATTAAGAGTTTGACGAATAATAAAGGTATTGTTTACGACTGTGCGAGAAGTAATCAGGTTTCCTAGTAAGGTCCAGTTCACTTTATGATAGCTTAGAGAGTCAAATATTACATATTCATACTGATATTTGTTAGATCATTTTTGAGCGGGAAAGCGAGGAATCAGCTAGGCTTTCGGCATGATTCGAATTCCAGATTGTCCAAACGCTTACCGGATGTGCGACAGCTTAAACTCGATAATCATGCAGTGAAGAAGAAGACGAAAAATTCCTTAAAATAGATTAAAAATATATTCCGCTTTATATGAACTTGCAATAGTAGAACTCGCTTAATTTAGTTACAAAATCCAGAGCATTTTTAGATACCTGGAGTGGGAAAATGCATTAAACTCTAGGGATTTAGATTACTCTCCATATGAAATCATCCTAGTGTTGAAATGAATGTTATGGTATATCTGAGTTTATTGTTAAGTAAATACATTTTACTAATTTACTGAATTTTCATCAGACGTTTCCAGTATCTCTTCATCCTTTCGTTGCTGCACATCTGGACAACCACGTATATCACTTTGACGAAACTAATCAGAACTTTGCATAATTTAGAAATATGGCTTCTTAACTCCATATTTGCTGTTGCCTCTAATATTCTTCCCATCTCACTATTTTTCCTATGTAGTAATTATGCAAAGAAACTATCTTCTTTTTTATTAATTCTCAGTTCTTTACTTCTTTAAACAGTATTTTCTGTTTATAAATTACAGTTTACTTTTCACATATCCGCTGCATCCTTGATGATACTGGCAAGCTATATTATCCGTTAGCTTTAATATAGCTATATTTAACATTTCCTACAATTAACAAGAGTATTCTAACCTACTAATATTTATCTGAATGCTGTTTTGTTTTGTTTTAGCTGTGTTTTTTCAGATGACAAATAAAATTTGGTTTGATTTTTAACTTTTCGTTTTCTTAAACTGAACTCCTTGAGAAATAAATTAATTATTCAAATGTGCTTCTCACTGTCTGATGTTTAATACGGCTTTAGAAGATGTTAAATTTCTTTAAAATTCCTTTTTAACGTATTCCTGTTGTAAGTTTTTTTTTATGCTTAACGTCTTGTATTTGTTGGATTTTGTCTTGAAGATAAACAGTTTTAATTACCTCTGTATTTAATTGCGAAATGTTGTATTTCTAATTTAATTTTTATTTGGCTGTATGTTTCAATGCTAACATTTTTTAATTTGTAAACTTCTTGATTCATGAATATTTATATGTCTGCTATTACTCACTCTTTTCATAGTTTTGTGCTACATTAAGTAAATAATTTTTAAAACACAAGCCAGAGGATAAGAAAAAAGGTTTTCCTGTAGATTCAAAGAATAACAAATTTTAAAAAAGGAAAGGCTAAAAGTTTAAAAAAGAAAAAGAAATAATGCTACTATTGTCAATACAGGAAAGAATATTACTAGATCAATCTTTGATAAGAAATATCAATAGTGTCGAAAATTGGCAGTTTAGTTGTGCTAAGCATGCAACAGAACTATTAAATTGCTCTCAGAGCAAAGACTCAGAACATTAAACAATAAACTCGGATATACATCAGTGTGCAAACAAGCTAGATTTAACTTTAAACTGACTGAGAAATTTTATCAACTCACGCAACACTATCAAATGTAAAGCAGGGAGAATAGATTATCATTTTTAACAGGAGCCTTCAAGAAGAACGCTCGGTATTACGAAACAATCTCTTTGATATAATAATTAGAACTTACTGTAAAGTATACTGAACAACTGGGGCCGGACAAATATATTAAAATTCGAAGTTTAACAAATTCCACAGTGCCTTCAAATGATAACGTATCTCAATAAATTTTCCAAAAATAATAAGTGGTTTGCTTACATTTGTTGTGTGTGATAAATAAGCCCAAGTAAGTAAAGTAAGTAGCTCTCCAATTTTCTAAAAACGTTAATATTGAAACAAATTTAGTGACTCAGTAGATCACAGAATAATAACACAAGTAATACATAGAAGATTTAACGATAAACAAATATATTGATTTTTTTAAAATTAAATAAACATTCTGTTATTTGGGATAACTGGAGGCAGGTCCCTACATTAGCACTCTTTTAAGAGTACTCACATTTTAAATACTTATATCTATGACTGAAATTGAGCAACATATTAATTACCCTCCCAAGTAATGCAAAAAATAATTCATCTTATTTATTAGATTAAATTACTTCGTATAATATTCTATAATCATTAAATCAGTAATACTTTCTTTAATGATACACTGAATTTTCTTGCATCTATCAAACTAAATTAAGGTACAACCTATAATATATTAAAAGTTAAATATTAAAAATTCATTTTCTGAATTATTTATTGACATATCGGATTTACATTCAGCATTAAAAACGGCTGATCATTCCTTAGTAATTAACCTTTCAAAAACCTAACAATTAAATAATAACAAAAAAGTACAAAGACAAATAAATCACTCACAGGCTCAAAGCACAAAAAAGTCCATAAATGAAAACGACTGACCTCAAAGGAAATTATCCTTGCCAATACGTATGTTAGTTTTCAGATACACTTAAATAGGATCCATGATATTCCGGTCCACTTCCGGAAATCCGGAGCATACTTCCGAAACATTTCATCTTTCCATGATTTTGTGTACAAATGATTGATTCCCTGTCAAAAAACCCATACCTAATTCTTCAAAGGCGACTATGACGAAGATCTTTCAGGAACGACTAAAAATTTAGATACTCAAACTCATAATAATAAGATACTCATAATTTTTTCTATTAAGAAGGGAAGGGCAGAAGTGACCGCCCAGAAGCAGAAAGTGCCGTTAATGGCACAGAGCTGCATCGAGCAAAGCCCGACATTCATAACTACTTTTCTTCGCTCTAGAGAACACGCGTCCGGGAAAAAAACTCGGGCTTCAGCTCAGTTGGGCAGGCAAGCCACCAACAGAGCAAGCTGGTCAAGTTCTTTACTGTTTTATCTCTCCCACTTCAAGTTTTAGACAACTGTGATTTTTGCTATCCTACAAGTTTCGAGGAAATCTCGAATCGACGTTCACTTAAATTTTACAGGCTGAAAGACAAAAATTAAAATATGGCTTGTAGAGATATTAGGTTAATTGGAAAAGCAGGGGGGGGGAATTAACAATGCCTTCGCCGAGAATTGAGCCACAGACCTCTGTAATATCGACCCAGCATACAGAACTAGTGCACCATGAAGGCACGCTAGGAAGGCGGGAGAAATACCTTATAGGCTGACCAATTGCATGAATTTCTCATTTTTCTTTTTTATTTTCTTCCACTCAAACTAATAGAAACACAACTGCTGTGACAAAAAATGCCGCCTTGACACACGAAAAGTGAGTCATCAAACACTTGAGAAACAAAATTCGACCCCTGTTAACTTCCGAAAGCAAGAACGTCCAAACCCAAAGACATAAAACCAATCTTGCCCTTTTAATTGTTACCAGAAAAGAATTCTCTCGACACATTTCCATTTTAAAAACCCTTTATCCATCAAGTGTGGCATTCAAAAAAGCAACCTTAAGCAAATTGCAAATTATTTTCTTTTTCACTCAACTAATGAAGACCCCTGGTTCCTTCGTTACTCAAAAATGCAAGAAAACGCACTTTTATTTTGCAATACTAATTTTTTTGTTCCAATAACAAAGGCCGAACGACAGGATAACCGTAACTGTTCTTAATCCCATTCATAGCCCACTAAGAAGTTCCTTCTGGGGACATTTACATAATAACTAATAGTTTTCCTGTTTTAACTACCCCAAAACAGATATTAAGAAAAACAGATGACCAGGCATATATCATAAGGCGAATTCCGTCGTATGACGGCGATTTAAGAACAGAATGACAAGAGTAAGATGGAACGTTATTCTCAGTAATCTGAAACTGCTTATAAGCATGATTCAGATTTTGTTTTCTCTAGTGTTTATATTTCCTTTCCTTAGCTCTTTCTTCCTCATTAGATCTTTATATCTTCTTTTCAGAGATCTGAATTGTTGCAGAATTTTTCATTTATAGCAGAAGTAATTAAGCTATTACTTTGATCTTCATATCTTCAGTACCATGTTCTATGTCGTTAGCATATGTTTCCTTTATAAGCTGAATTTTCATGTTTGTAACATCTACAGGCTTTTTTCAAGGCAACAATGCTTCTAATGTCCAAAAGAGAAAAAATCACGTTTAGGTAATTACTTCTGTGAGGTCTTTCATTTTATAGATAGCCGATGCAGTAGGTAAATTCTTTTTCATGCATCATTTCTGTCTTCATTTTAGAGGTTGTCATATTACCTAGTTCAGCGAAATTTGCAATAATCATATTCATTATCACCTTCGAGCGCGACTTCATTTTTCTATAATGAAAATAAAGGGGAAACCTCGCATTCAACCGCCGTTATGTTCAGAGTTAAATTTATATTGAACGTGTTCCCATTGCTGAATCCATATCCAGTAATTAGCACAAGTGTAAGTGGAAGTTAAGCCAATACAGAAGCGGTTCTCAAAGCGCCTTCCAATAGTTTAAATAATCATTCAAAAAAGATTCCTCAGTCTATCTGAACTTTATTTTGTTTCCATTAAAAAATATAAAGGCTCTTTGACTAGACTGAATTTTAAAGAAGAATTTCCTATTAAGAGTTTAAACCGAGAAAAACTTAATGTCCTTTGAACTTCCTTGATTTTTAGACATTCCTCAAAAGAGCGTGGCCCTTTTTTAAGATCACTGAGAAACACAAGATGAACTTCGCATTCACTGGAATATTTGTCAATTATAAACAATGTGCTGTGACATCGTTAGAAATTGCGCAATCAAAATTAATACTCATTTAACAAAATTTTAATATTTTTAAGTCGCATTCGATTTGAAGTTTTTAAAAATTTGCTAGAGTAAAACATTATGTATATATATATATATATATAATAAAATAATTTCAACATTATTCATAAAAATATAGAGAAAACAAAACGTGACGCATTACAGATTACGTCAACGGTGAACAAAATTGTGACAGTATGTACCTAATAATGCAGCTTTAGATAACTAGAAATCTAGCAGCATATTAAAATCTAACTTACTAAAACGAAAATGCGTATTTTGTAATATTGACAATACGTAAAATATGACATAAGTTTGCCTCGTTATTCTGTAGTAAAATGTCAAAGGATTCAAAGAACTTTATATTGCTTACTTTTCAGGCTGGCAAATGCTATTATTTAATCTAATTTTCTCAGTCACCGCACTAATGTATCTCCCGAAACAAAATGTTCAGAAAAAAAAATGTTCAGCATTTCCCAAGAAATTATAATGACAAGGCTTTTATATCTAATATTACGGAATTTTATATGTAAGAATTATTATTTAGAGAATTCTAGAGTCTGTTCAGGTCAAGACATCGGAAAATTAAGAGTATTAGAAAAAAACAGAATCCGCCAAGTATATATGTTAATTGTTGTATTAACAATGCCAGCTTCTATCGAAAGCTCAGGAGATAGTGAGCAAAATAGTGATTTATCTCTGATAACGGTAATTTTTAATTACACAGACGATAATGTGATATATCCAGTATTTCCCTAAGCTCGGATGAAAACAGTAGAACACTGTAGAAAAAGAACGAAGCCATGTATTCATTTTGATAAGAACTTTCGCTTGCTTTGTTATCGGTTATTCCTTTTCTGGGGCAAGAAATTTCGGAAAAGTCACTGTCTATTGTGGTCGATTTCGTCATCATTTTCCAAATATTTGCAAACCATTGAGAGAAATGTCATTTAAATTCTGCTTTTTACAGTTCTAAAGAGTAAAAGAACACGGCGCAATCTATCGTTTTACTGAACAGAAAAATATTCTTCCCGCATAAGGTATTTTGATTCTACCATTGGCAACACATAGATTTTAAGTTTGTCTGAGGTATTTTTAAACTTAACAAACATATTGTGTTTCGCCGATGGCAACAAACTTTTCCTACATCAGCGAATATTCTAATTAAATATCAAACATAAAAAAATATCTTACGCTTTGCAAAGCAGCAATACAAAGCTATTAAATCGCAGAGCTTTTAAACAAAAACTCATTAGATTCGCACTTTCCATGTTCCTTTTCCTAAATCTTATGTAGACCTTCCTATTGTAGGACAATTTCTTCAGAAACATGTATATTACTATAGTCTTATTTTTATCTAATTATGTCTTCTTTCCATCTGTATAGAGTACGCAGCTTTTGGCTTGCAATTAACCGTCGGTACAGATTCTGAGTTTCTTTCCTTACTCGAAGTTGTTTTTAGCTTGCTGAACCTTTATTGTTCGAGATTGACGTCAGGATCTCATATGGAATTTTTTTTTATTTTCTCTATCTGCGGTACTACTTGTCAAACATACCGATTCTTGTTTTTCTTTCTGTATAAGAAATCAATCCAGTTTGCTATAATCCATCTAAGGTGGCGTAATTGCTTTTATTTGCCGGATACACGTGATAGATTGATGTCAACGTTTTCATCTAGAGATCTGTTTAGAATGCCTGACTTGTGTTAGAAACACTTTATCATGTATAAGACGATAGTTTCTTGTTTGGATGAATGTATGTTTGTTGATATGACCATTACGATAGCTATGGTTCAATTGAATCACAACTAAACATACGTGTGTTTTATGTTTTAAATTCATATAATTTAATAGCATGTGCTAATATGAATGATTCTGATTCAGTTCGTCATTTTGTAACGTTTAACTAACTAAGACTCACTTATGGATCTGCTATCATACTATGAATTCTATGAAGTATTTCTATCATACTATGAAGTATCGTATAAACACGACACAAAATGCTAAAGATAAAAAAGCGGTATATCAATTTCCAAATTTTACAATTGTAATATACAGAAGTAGTTTATTTAACTGAAATTAATTTAGGCCAGTTTTAGAGCTAGATAAGTAAGCCTTTCAATTTATTTCATTCAACTTTATTTCCATGTACAACCTAGTTTAGTGTCGAAAAGTCTACGAGAGTAGAGTTTTCGAGAAGTAGTCTTTTAAGAAGTCTTCAGGATTGTATTAGTTTTAAAAACTTCGAGTAATGATTTTACAGCATTGAAATGTACAAAATAATCTTTTTGGGATAAAAAAGTGTTTGAAAAATAATTTTAGCTAGTTCGAACAAAATAACACCTTCCATATATTTATCTAAGATACAGCTCTTTTAATTTGATTAATTAAGCATCAGTATCTCGAACTAATTCTTTTGATTAATGTTAGGGTCATTCTGAAATTTTTTATTTGCAAGTAAATTATATAGTTTACCAAACCTTAGAATTGTTCAGAGTAGGTTATAGTATCAATTAACCTTTATAAGTGAATTTTTCAAAGATTAAATGCTCCAAAGTCATTCGTTTCTTGGAATCAATGAAAATTATGCCATTATATATAGAATTACCTTCAATTATCTTTTCGAAAGGAAAACGACTGCCACATATTTTTTTTTTAAATTGAAAAATAGCCCAAAGCCACCATAGTGATATCAGAAGAATAGGGTTATATTCTAATCCTTTTGATATATTTTTGTTCGAGAAACTTTCCTAATCTTTCTGAATGATATCTTTCTGAATGAGATGCATTGTCACGGTGACGCATGAACTCCCTAACTTTCATTTCTTGAAGATACTTAGAGGCTAACCGATTAGCTGTATTTGTCCTCTGTCCCTCTAACTCAATGGCTTTGATCATTTCTATAGAAATAATGCGGTGTTCACCATTATTTAAGTAGTTTTAAGGTTTTTTTATTGATTCTGACATGCTCCCATTTTTGGTGTTTTGTTAATTGGGGGGGGAACGCAGCAACAGGCTAAGTTTATCATACGTATTTCTTCATAATAATTTTATGCATAACTGTGGATTCAATGTTAAGTTCCTCCTATATTATTCTATATTATTTGAGTGGCACAGAGATTATTCTTGACTGCTAGTTTCGCATGGCAAACACATTTTCTGGGACTGCCGTTGACAATGTCTTTTCATGTGTTTTTCATCTAAAATAGAATAACTAACTCTACGCAATTCTATAAACAAACATTCTATATTATATGATGCTTCATTTCTATATGCGAACGTTAACACTGAAGACATAGTTTAACTGATTATGGTAAAACATACGAGGGCTATTTGGCTAAGGGGAGGGTTGCTTTCGTGCCGTCCTTTTTAACGAAATCTGGCTTGTATTCGTGTTTCAGCACAGGGAAAACAATAAAAACTCTTTTCTTACTAGTCTGATTGCCGGAATTCAGACTCGAACATTGAAAAAGACAACCATATAGAACTAAAGCGTAAATTTATTTGCAACGTTCTGAAGTCTGATTCGACTTCATAAATGTAATCGAGATCTGAAAATGCACGAGGGTTAATACTTCTTTTTCTTGCAACAATGTCATATTAGTCATTTAAATTTAACCAATTATGACATTCAGATATTAATCAGTATACTGTGACATCCAAATGTTCCAAAAGTGATTTTAGCTTTCCTTCAAGAATATATACATATTTGGTAACCATAAATCTCACAAAACTAATCATCAGAAAATTAAAAATAATATATCTTAATATTTGGTAGCCATAAATCTCACAAAACTAATCATTAAAAAATTAAAAATAATATATCTTAATATTTGGTAACCATAAATCTCACAAAACTAATCATGAGAAAATTAAAAATAATATATCTTAATATTTGGTAACCATAAATCTCACAAAACTAATCATCAGAAAATTAAAAATAATATATCTTAAAATAGAACAACTGTATTATATTTTCTAACAAAATTCGTTTTATTAATAAAATTAGTTATTGTATTAAATTAGATCTCTTTATTTTCAGTAGGAAATCTGCTAAGCCAAAATTCTATTGGATTCTTTAGATGTTTCTATGGCCTACAGATACCTGCTAAATTTAGTCATAGTTTTATGAGATCTTATTATTAGCAGATTTATCTCATTTTGAATTACATTTCTCAATAAAAAACATACTTCGAATATCTTAGGTCTAAAATATTTCGTCATTATTAAACATTTCTATCGACTTGTCTTTACCTTCAGCTAACCAACTGTAAAATCCGTATTTTTAGCCCAGAACTCGACCACCTGTTTCAAAACAAGCTTTATCCAGGCATTTCTGAACCTTTGTTTCTGCGTTCCGTGGCTCATCTTGCTCCGCCGTACCGGTTTTATCTCAATTTCAATCTAGAAAGAATATTAAAACAGATGAAGAGGCTTTTCACCGTATCATTTTCGCTTAAATATTTAAAGATGCAGTGGGAGATAAGAATGCTGGAAAAGTAACATTTTTCTGGTGAACAAAATACGTTAAATAGATTTCCGTTCCAAGTAGTATATGATAAAAGTTTTAAATGTTTGCTTCTTCAACAATATATATAGAATTCTTTACAGACATTACACGTTATTGAAGATTTTAAAATGTTAATTCATATAACTAACACAGTTAATTACTAAAAGAAGAATGAAAGTTTTAATTCAAAATATTCATACGCCTTTTGATCGAACAAACCTCTTATACAGTTCATCAAATATTACTTTTAGTCGATTTTCAAAATTATTTATTCAACCTATTTCTATCAAAAGATTCCCAAACTTTTTCCTGCTTACATCATAATCGTAATGCAAATACCTACACCTAATTACTTAAAGATAGCAGTTTGACTAAGAATATGATCGAAAAGTTTGGAAAACAAATAGTTCATTAGATTAATATTTATTACTTTTACAACTCCATTATTTTGAGTCACGAATATAAACAAATTTTCAGAAAACAAATTACAGATTCTAATGGGGCAACAGATCAGTTTGAATTAATGTGACGGCAGCGGTTGATGTATTGATGCAATTTTTTTTTTTTTTTAATTTGGCTTAAAACTGTTAGGCATCAACTTTTTCTTGGGATACTTTTCTTGGATGACTTTTCAATTCTAAACCTTAGTGTACACATATATTTTGAATAAGACTTGTGCTATAACATCTTCCTTCAATGCAATTACCACGTATGGCAACATAATATCAAGATAAATATCACATTTCAGCGGTTTTGTAAGCCATGTCGGCATATTGAAATTTTCAACGTCTTGGAAGCAAACATTAAATTCTTCTTTTAAATTTTGTAGTCGACTTGAATTTACCTATATATCTTCTGAGAACATTCTGTATTCTTCGTCCCCCCCCCAGCATTTTATTTTTTTTTCTATATTGTACCTTTTGCATAAAACTTTTATATATTTAAAAAGGTATTTTTTTTAAATGTAGTAAATAGTGTCTGCATATTTTTTCCCTCGTATACACATGTTTATTTTTCACTGCATGATATGAGTTTACGTCAACAAACAATTAATTATCAGTTTTACAGTATTACTCATATCTTTGCAGTCAAAGGGATATTCTTTAGGCAGATCAGTTGCCCTAGCATATTCGCTGTTGACCCCCTGTTCACCACTGACTACCCTTAAAACGTTATCTACCCTAGGCGTCGATACCGACGCCTTTGAGAACCTCTGCTTTAGACCAATGCCTTCAGACTCTGTTACACGGAGCACTGGAGTTCCATTCAATTTCTCTAGAAGTTCCACATGTAAGAAATAGGAAAAAAATGACATCATTTTCGGAATAATTTTTAATACTATGCGGAATTAAAACAAAATTTTTATTATATATTTTTATTTCTTTTCTTATTATTATTTAAATAATGGACAGTGCATCAGAAATTATAATATTATGAAATAACGCATAGTATAGTAAAAACATAACATATAATTTTCCCACATAAAACATGTTATGATGTACTATATCTTCGATGCATTTTTGAGGGTAGACTTTTCTGAAGACAATAAAAGTTCTAAAAGCAAAATTCTAGTTTTCCTGTGACTTTATAAATTAGTTTCACTGGTGCTCTGATTCGATTAAATTTGAAAGCTACGATTTAGAATATCCAGTAATATATTTTCTCCCCTGATTTCTCTTGATTATACACACACTGGCCAATAAATTAGAAACCCAGATGAATATTTTATTGGACCACCTTTCGCAGAGATAACTACTTTTGAGTCGTTTGGGCATCGCGTCTAGATGCTTCTGGAGTGCATTTACGTCCAGAGAAAACCATGCATTGGCCATGTAGCTTTTTGGATCTTGTAGATTAAATGGAAGAGGAGAGAGCTGTCGGATGCGTTTTTTCACCATATCCCACACATTTTCTATGGGTTTAAGATCCGGGCTACGTTGTAATTAGAAAAAGTGTTGGAAGTGAGACTGGTGTTCAGCGGACCAATTTGAAGCTCTTCTGGCACGGTGTATATAGTTGCATTATCGTCCATATCGTCCATTTTACAAATTCAGTGCGCGGACAAGTATTATAAAATCTTAGTGGGTTAACTACACCTCATGTATATCATAATGAACGCTCACAGGAAATGTTAGTGCCAGGTTGTATTAATCGAAGGTAGTCTGTTTTGTTAATCGGGAAGTGACTTTATGTTTAGTTGGTAAGAAACAGCAGGTTTCAGTGTTTGCTAATCATTTAGTCTTGTAAAATTGCAGTCGTAAAAAATGCAAGTAGCTTGAATCTTGCTAGCGACTATTTCATTTCGTGCATTTTGATTGTAACTTATCAGAATAGGCTAAATAAAGTGTTATTTATTTAATTTGTCTGTGCATTATATTCGATAAGGATTGATAAATAATTCAGGACGATAACTAGCAAGTATCAAAAGAATAAAGAATGGCTGTACCTGAAACACTGTTAGATACACAGATTGGTAGGAAATTTACTACCAGAGTCAGAAACTAAAATGTTTAAAAAAATAAGTAAGGATCTTGCGTTGTTGGTATTACGAAACATTAGTCTGAAAACCTTAATCTTATCTCTAGTATATTTCATACAAGAAGCTGCTTAAAACTATTTGTGGATGAGTCGATGAAACATTTGTAGTTTCTCGAGTTATATATGACAGCATTATCTCCGTCAATCCTTCACCAAAATGACATAATAATTGTATAATTAATTGCAATAATGGGTTAATAACAATACAATTTCAATAACTGTAAATTTTTGTGCTTAAACTTTCATTTTTCCTTTTACATAACATATTTCGCAAATATGGTGGGAAGTACAGCATTTTAATGTTAACGGTTAGAAACCAATTTTAAATTACATGAATGTTTATTAGCTTTATAAAACTGATTTTGCTATAGGATACTGTTAATTGTTAAATAATTTATATTTCAAGAATTTTCAGGTGGAAAACAAGATCTATGCCTTCTTTGTCTGTCCTTCTAACATTTAAGTATACTTTGTTCAAAACTCCAGATTCTATAAGGAGCTGAGAGTATTGAAACGCTTAAGCTGTATATGAGACATTTCTCTGTTTTGACATTACATGGAATACGTTTGAAGAAATTCTTAAAACTAAAGTAAAGTCCGAAATTGATTTGTTAGGTCACGAATTCCATTTTACTTTTCTGTAATTAATTCAAAAGTTTGGCTGTACTATCTCAGACAGCTATTTTTCTACCCACTCTGTAAGTTAAGAAAGGATTAGATCGTTTAATTGGAAAGGAAAGGATCCCAAAATCACGAATTACATTAAGTTGCCGACATTCAAAGGAAATTGGAACAAGTGGGAATAAAATTCATCCCGACGTTGATAGGAAATGAATCTTAAATCATTTACGTGGCCAAGTTTCCTGCTGTAATTTATTTGTTCAACGCATCGCAAAATCTTTGAAGCCGATTTATTATGGGAGTCGAATGCTTTCTCCCTACTCTTATTTAATCATTCCTTCCAAAAAAGAAATGACACGTTTCAAATGTGATAATCGTTACATTTGTACAAATAAACAATGTCTGTACAAATTACAGTCCAATCTGAATTTAGCTGAATTAATTTGATAGAACTTTGCCCATTTTCTCAATGTTATGTAAGGAAAGTATATTGATTTAGAAATACAATATCACAATTTATTACACTCCCAAAAATTTACAAATTGTGTACGTTAATGCACTTTTTTTGAGAAACATTTCAAATTGAGCCTTGTTTGTTGTTTCAATACTGTCAATGTATATTTAAACTCGATATAGTACAAATACTATGCCCCAGAAATTCATATATGGAATACCTTTAAGTACCTTAATATGAATATTATAAGAGAAAAAAGGCATACAAATAACGTAAAATACATACAGTTTTAAAACTGTCCGCCAAAAACATCGCGGACGAAAACGTCGCTGAGAAAACCATGCAAGGTGAAAAAGTAATCGTAGAAAACATTGTCGGATTAAAGAAAACAAGGAGAAGACATCATCGCAGTTCTAAAACATCGTGATGCGGTTCAAAAACATCGCAGTTTAAAAACATCTTCGTCGAAAATATCGGGGTAGGAAATGAAGCACCCGCAAATCATTGCCTGACGATAGCATCGCAGACATGCGTTTTAAGGCTTTAAAATTTCGCATATTCTCATAATGATTTGTGAGCGCAAGAAGGAGTTCGATATTAACTATCAGCAGTTTATGTTCTTAAGTCGTGCTACGATCCACTTTTAACTATCAGTAGTTTATTTTAACATTCATTTTTTGCATAGTAATTTGAAACAATTTTAAATTGAGTTATGTGTGTTCATTATCAAACTATAATAAGAATTGCAAATAATTCCATTTCTTTAACTTACTGCCTTAATAATACTACTAGTAGAACACAGAATGAGTATCGAAAGGACAAAAAAGTATGAATGCATTAACAGTATACGACTCTGATGATGCACCTCAGATCTGATTGAAAAGATACTCTTATGATACACCACAAATCTGATTGAAAATATGCTATGAATATGTAAAGGTATAATTTGCAGTCGAAAAAACAAAACTTATCGTATGATCCAGTTTATATCCATAAATCGGTCTTTGCCTTAGTTGTAAGGCGGTAAAAAATTGCGCTATTATTTTTATGCAAAAACTATCAGGAAATCTTTATCGCCTTCGGAAATAACAGATCTATTAGAATGAACTTCGCGTAATGAAACTTTTTCTTCACATGTCAGTTGCACTTATTACGTTATATTTAAGATCATTTAAGTAAGAATCAATGATCTGATACATTAACACAAAATGGCTTTATAAAACAGTATTTATAGTAATAAGACATGCGATCGAACGACATCCTCCAGCTATCACAGAGTGCTGGAAAGAGGACACTGGAATAAGTACAAAAAAATCCCAGATGTAATACATCTCAAGTTATATATCTATTTACTCCGAAATTACCGATTTTGGGGATACATTTCCATGATGATGGAGCAAGTAGTGTATCTGACGTTGAAAATGAGGGGTAACTATTTGCAGTTTCTTTAGTTAATCTGCAAATTTGATAAAATTTCGAATATCATGGAGAAAATGAACATGAAGTAATGTCAATAAATTATCGCACGTGTGCTGCTGTGGTGGGAGCGTTTGGAAAATCCAGCCAGCAGTTAGAAGCTTCGTGACTCGAATCCCGGCGAGGACAGCTAAATTTTACATTTACTACTCGGAAGAAAACATAATAGTCTATGCAAATTGATGAAATATAAAGAAATCTCAAATCTCAAATCTGAACCAAATATAGATTTTAAAATATCAGATACTCTTTCTAAGAAATAATTTATCGAGGAAAATAATTTCGAAATTTCATCATTATATATAGTATATAAAATAACATTCCTTTTTAAGATATAGCCCTTTTTAAGTGACTAATTTTTAAGATTATCTGAATATTTGCGTTTCTATTGTAGTGGCTTCCAATTTAAATAATAATCTTGATTTATAAGGTATTTCTCCCGCCTTCTTAGCATGCCTTCGTAGTGTAGTGGTCTGCACGTTGAGCGCGTATTCCATAGGTCCGTGGTTCGATTCCCGGCGAGGGAGTTTCTCATTTTTCCTCTCTCCTGCTTCCAAAAAATACCTAATGTTTCTACAGTGGCACCCGAACTAAAAGGATGGTGGACGATGATTCTCCACACCCAGGATTTGGCGATTGGGTCCCCTAAACCCCATTCGCCCTTTAAAAGGGGGGAGTATATAAGGTATTTCTCCCACTTTCTTAGCATGCCTTCGTACTGTAGTGGTCTGCACCCTGGGCGCGTGTTCCAGAGGTCCATAGTTCAATTCCCGGCGAGGGCGTGGCTCATTTTTCATCTCTCCTGCTTCCAAAAATACCTAATGTCTCTACACGGAACGGAATTTGTTACAAACCCTGTGGGATTTATTAAATTTGGATATTGGTGGTTTAGAAAAGATTTGCAAGTTATCGTGCAACAAGCTAAAATTGTATAAAAGGAAGACACATTTTCTTCTACGTTCTTAAAATTTATTAGTATAGTGCTACATTTTTACTTTTGAGTAGTTTTTCTGTGCTTAATCTACTGCATATTCATTACAAATGTGTGGGAAAATGCCCAAACTCTTCGATACATTAATTTAAAATGTATTTTCATTTACTTATAAAATTACCATATTTTTAAAAATAATGTAATTATTTCGTCGAGTGAAACGTTGTATTTTTCTGCTGTATTCGTTACGTAATAAAACGATTTAATTTTATTTGGAATTACATTGGTCCACATCACTTCATAGCTTAATAAACATTCCTGTGTTAACTATCTTTCTCTTCAAACTGCTCAAGAATGTCATTTTGTACAGGCATCGGAATTACTTCAATGGGTTGAGGAACCTGTTTTCTGTGTTCTTACAAAGAGAATAGCCAATAAATGGAACGAATTCCCTTTGAGTGCGTTTAAGAAAATTGGTATCGATGTTCATTACTGGCAAAGATTGTAAAAAAACTAATGAAAAAGTTTTAAGATTCACTTTTATAGCCCCGTACTCATATACGTGGATAGTAAATGTTTGTTTGCAGTTCTAACAGAGATACCAAGAGATATAAAGCTTTTCATTTCCTTTCGTTCTTCACTGAGCTCTTGAAGAAATAGTCCTAAAATGTGAGCATGTGAGCTTAACTTGAAACGTTTCTCTCCTAAGATTTCTCTTTGTGGAAAACGTGAATTGATTACAAAGTAAGAAGGAATAGCTCTTTCTACCACATTTTTATTTGTTTGAATATTACAACAAATGTTAGAGCACCAGATTTATGGGTGAAAATTAAGATATACCATGAGAAAACGAAATTTTTTGGCTTGTATCACAACTTCAGTTTAATAGATAAGTTGCACAGTAGGAAAAAAAGTACTAAGTTTTGGATAGTCAGATTTTCACACTATGAAACATTTGCGAATTTTTAGGAATTTAGGGAGGAACTTTGACGAAACATTTTTATGAGCGATGAAGCATAAGTGATAAGTTAACGATGATATTATTAATCCATGTCCCTGAATAAAATTACTATTATATATCTATTTGATTGGTCAAAATTTTAACAATGCAACATAGTACCAGTGACTAGTGACGAAGGTCGGGGACAACTGATGTCTAACATAGTGTGTACTGATGTCTAATAACTGATGTCTAACAGAGCTGTACGTCCCAGGGACAACAAGAGTGCCACTTCAGGAATTTATGTATTTTGAGCTTATGTTTTGCACAGCTACTAATTTTTACATTGGTTACTTACAATGGTAAATTTATACGCAATGAGATGATAGCTTAGGTATTATTTTAATTTAGCTTGGATGGCGTAATCCTGCCCCGTCACTGAGATTATTTTGATACTGCAACAAATTTAATTAATTTCCCCACAGTTTTTTATTGTAAATTTTTATATCCTCTGTTGCAGTTAGTTTGTTGGCGTCGATTACTGGAGTCTGTCAATGGCCAGTGAAATACGTAATGTTCTGGGGAACCATCAATACCCCATCGCAGATATTTTTTTCTTTTTTTTTTCCTAAAATGTTGAATCTATTGAATTATACAGGAAATTTTCCATAACCTGTTACTATCTGTGTTAGGTGTGGAATGGCTTTAAGATGTTTTGTTGAAACTATTAGCATAGCATCGCACGTTCATCTTCCTGCTGTACCGTGATCCCATTCGTTTTGCCATTTTTGGATTGTTTGTTCCATGAGGTCTATTTTTAAGTGTGAGGGAGGAGCTTGCTTATTATCAGCTGCTTCTTTGGCTAACTTGTCGGCTATATTATTTTCTTCCATTCATGCGTGTGCTTTTAGCCATTTTAGGCCCACAAGCGGGTTCGAATCCCGCGAGCGGAAAAGCTGCATGGGCACTTTCGCGGTTTCTCCCATGTGTAACATGTATACGAGCCAGTTTTCCTTAGAAAGTCTTCCACAAGTTTTAAAATTGAAATATTATTAACAGTGGAATTTGCAGAGATAATTAATGATATTGTAAATTAAAAATGTAGAAAACGAATTTTCTAATAAAACTTTATTTTATCACAGATTTCTTTTATTAAACCCCTAATTTAATGAAATAAAAAAATCGAAAATGAGGCCTAGTTTTGCATGGGGATCCAGGGCCTCAAGAAGGCTTAAGACGTCTCGGAAGTTATTTATCATTTGGGTTTACTTGGAATAGAGGTGAAATGGACCCTCAACCTCAATGTGATATTTGCGGTGAATTATCAGCCAATCGAAGTATGAAGCCATCATTTCTTAAAAGACATCTTGAATCTAATCATGCTGATTTAAAGGGTAAATATAAAGAATATTTTAAAAGGAAATTTTTTGAGTTCAAAAATAGCAAACAAGTAATGAAAGGTTTTTGTTACTGTTAAGTGAGAAAAATTTGGAAGCTAGTAAGTCTAAGAATTGACAAGACTATGCAGTCTCACGCTATCGTAGAAAGCCTTACATTACCAGTAGCTAAAGATATCGCTTTAACATTATTCAACGAAAAAGCGGCTAACGAGCTTAATAATATTCCATTATCAAATGAAACAGTAAGTCGACGAATTAATGAAATGGCAAATTCCATAAAGAGACATTTATTCAAAAAATAAATTACAATGTGAGCATTGAAATTGTATGAAACCACTGATATAACAATTTGTGTTCTGTTATAGTGTACTGATATAACGAACTGTATTACATAAGTTTCTAAGAAGATAAATGAATTGCCGAAGAGCTTTTATATTGCAAATCTCTTCATAATAGAGCAAATGCTAATGAAATTTTCAAATTAAGTGACAATTTTATGTCTGAAAGTGATGTTCCTTGGAATAAAGCGCATTGCCGTATGCAGTAACGGAACTCTGCTTTAATAGGGAAAAATTCCGGTGTTATTAAGAAAGTCGCACCTGAAACTGAATTTACTTACTACGCTATCCATCAAACAGTCCCTGAAAACTTGAAAATCATTTTGAATCAAGCTGTGAAAATTGTTAATCTTATTAAAAGCCAAGTTTTAATGCAAGAATATTCACGATTTTATGCTACGAGATTGGGAATGAAGATGAAACGATTTTATTTAAATTCCGGAGTAAGGTGGTTAGCCAGAGGCAAAGTTTTAAATCGTCTTTTTAAACTTCGATCAGATGTTCAAATTTTAAATTGCAAAAATGTTTATTTAGTAAATTATGTTTGGCGCGTTTCGCATATTTAGCTGATATTTTTAGAAAGTTAAATGAATTAAATTTAGGATTATAAGGACAAAGCGTTATTTTGTTTACCATTAGATATAAAATAAATACAATCATAAAAACTCGAGCTAATAATCAAAGAATTGGATAATAATATTTTAAGCTTTTTACTTCATTTAGGAAGTTTTCTAACCGAAAATAGTTTCAGAATAAAAGAAAAATTAGCATCCAACATCAAAAATCATTGTTTTTTATTGGTAAATAATTTTAACGTGTATTTCCCGAGGATGATGAGTAAGAAAATTTTATTAAATATCTATTTTGTTTAAATGTACCTCAAATTTTATCTCGTGAAGGAAAACAACAATTGATACAAATTTCCTATGATCGAACCCAAATCGAATATTTCAAAAATAACACACTTGGTAACTTTTGGCTAAACCGGGAAAAAGAATTTCAAGGCATTTCAAATAAAGCTATTAATTTTGTATTGCCTTTTTGCGCAACCTATTTGTGTGAACAAGGATTTTCTTCCATGTTATATTTGAAAAATATATACAAAACAAAATTAAAGGTGGATCCAAATTTACGGTTATAACTTAATGAAATAGGAGCACACATAAAGAAATTTATCTCTTTTATACAGGCCCAAATTTCACACTAAAATTTAGAATTAATGTATCATAACTTAAGATTTGATAATTAAAATTGTAGCCATTTTTAATCTAATATTTTTTATGTGTGCATATTTTATACGAATAGCCAATAGGTTGGGCAAATGGCAATATATATCTTTTTAATATTATTTCAACTTTTAATTTTCTATTAATATTTTCTATCTTTCTGTAAAATTAAATATTTAACTTCTTTTTCTTTGTGTGGTGTCTATATCGCTGGAATGGATAAGACTACCGAGTGCTTAATAGTTCGGCTCGGTTGAGAAGTTCTCAGAAGGAACAGTCAGAGCCTAGAAGTAAATCGCTTCCATTTAAGTATATTTTTTTTTTTTTTTTTTTTTTTTTTACTGCAGCTTGAACTCTAATGCCTAAAGCTTACATAAGTGAAAATGGCACATAAAGAATGTCTTTTTGTAACACATTTGATGTGAAAAATGTTACGTATTTGTTATGAGGCCACCCTAGTTAAGGAAACAGAACATTTTCTCATTACAAAAAATGGAGAAATAAATACTTTTACAGAAAAAAATGCACTTCATTTCCAAAAGTGTGGAACTTTTGTTTTATTATATATGAGTCAGTAGAGTAAGTAGACTGAAAAACTAACAGGTGCATTATTTTCTTAGCAGAGGATTATTCAAGCCTAAGTATGTTATTCATAACATTAAAAAGTATCTCTAATTGCTACTATTGATGTAAATAGAACTTAATTTGTAAAATCAGATGTGCCAGAGTTCTACTGAACACCGTCCAGAGAGACGAACAAAAATCAATAATGAATTTAATATTTTAAAAAAAAATCTGAAAGCTTTCAGATTTTATATTACATCCAAAAGGGAGTTTTTTAACGTCTTCTGTAATATCTTTATTTATTAAATATCATATCTTCGCACTTAAACCACACAAAATTCAGTTCGACAGCAGTATCCGAAAATACTTAAAAAGAGCACATCTTTAGAATTTCGATACACAGTCTCGTGCGTTAGAGATAAAATTGTTTTTTTTTTAAATAAGATAAAATTCTTCCGTGCAGTGTTTAACTCGCTTTAAAATCGTTGAGTTTGTTTATAAAAAATTCGTTAAAGTTTTAAAAACTATGAAATAGATAATAAAACAAATTCGTAATTTCAAATTCAGGCTTCCAGATGCATATGTTCGGGTGGAGGGTAACATTATTTAAAAATTTATGGCTCTAGGTACGGTCGTTTTTTTCACAATGCGAGAATTTACATACATTCATACAAACTCTTCATTACTTGATTTCTTTAAATATAATACAGAACGATAATATTTGGTGGCAGCAGTTTGAAAAATTATTCGTCATTTATACTTCTGGGCAAACTGCACATATGGGCTAATGACATTGATGAGTACATTTAACGTAACTTTGTAAGTCAAGCTAGTAATTATTAATAAAGAAATAAACTGCTGGATTAAGTACATCACAAACAGCAAAAACCTTTATCAAACAGTGTAGTAAACATGTACCTTAAACTTTGTACCAACAAAGTTTTCCATGCGTATCAAACCGTTGTTCCAAATTAAATCAGCCAAATCAAAACACAGATAGATGCAACAAACCAAAGTATCAAAAAAATAATGGATACTGTCTTCCTCCATGATTCCTCAGATGAAGACTTATCACTTCAGTGTTTGAGAAGAAACAATAGCTGCCCGACGATATCGACAACCAACTCGTCACGTTCCTGCGCAAGAACTTTACCTATCTAATTTACATCCTAATGAATAAAGTTTTACAAAAACGTCCTTCCCAACAAGTTTTAAAATAGGCCAGGTAATCCTTTTCAATGAAAAATACCATAATACATCGAACCAAGGCTCCTACCGCCCAATAAACTTTGTTCTTGAAATAGAATTACTGGATAGAACTCTAGCAAATCGCCTCAGGCATCATATAATAAACTCCAACAGAGCAAGCCCATAGCAGTTCGGGTTCTCCCTGAATAAGAGCACCGTATGTGCAGTCAATGAAGTTATAGAGCAGATAAAAAGAAATAAAGTACAGAATCAGCATTCAGCTCTGGTGTGCCTAAACATCCAAAAGGCCTTACATTCCCTCTTGTGGACACAGGTTCTAGGTGTACTAAAAGACAAACTACCGTGTTTCTTTTAGTTGGTAATTATTTCACAAGACACACTCTTTTACTCTACATGCTTCTTTATTCATATGAACAAAGTATATCATCACTCGCATACACACTTATATCTACAGCTACTTTCGCATTCCAGTTATTACTGCGCGCGTTAGTTATCCACTTATTACTTACTTTATTACATTTTTCATGATTACTTCACCAACAGTCGCAGCGTAATTATAAGTAACAACCGTATAACTGAAAAAGTATAAGTCGGAGGCTGTCCGCAAGGCTCATGCTTAAGTGTACACTTTTGGAAAATCATGAAGAACAATTGGTTCCAACACTCTAAATGCATAGCTTTCGATGTCGATGTGGCTTTTGTTGTGAGTGGACGCTCCAGAGACGGGTTCCAAAGAAATGTAAACAACACACTAAAAAAATTCAATTCTCACTGAATACAGCAAAAACTAATAATTTCTCAAGAAACATCCCAAGTCCTAATTATCCACAAATCCTGACAAAAGATAACAATACTCTTACGTGCGTAAGGGTTCGTTATGAATTGAATGCACAAGTCCGATGAAAAAAGAACAAAAATTTATTATTATCACAACAAATAAAGCAAAATGCTTAAATGTTCCTCAGATATTCGTTTAGTATTACAATATCTCACAGTAGTTATCTTTTAACTACTCAAACCTTCAACAGAACGTAATTCAAAACAGCTAAAGAGAGCTAATCCACGAATTCATTACAGTCAACAAGAGCAGTTTTCTAAACAAATTCTTAACACAACAGCTAACTTAATTGAGAGGTTTCCCTCCTTTTTATAGGCTTTTTAAATCACGCGCGAGATTTTTCTAGCAATTTCTCGAAATCAAAAAGAGATATTTATTTATTAAATGTTAAATGCACGTGCTCTTGTATTTTTAATTTTCCGGCTTAGCTTTTTTTTAATATTTGTCACTGCTGCACTGCACGGAGAATAAAACATGCTTCTTTATTCTTTATTATTAATTTTGTTTATAATTTTACTAACATTAACTATTTAAATACCAAATCCGTAACAATACTTCAAAGATTCGAAATTAAGGAAATAAAAGTTTAAAAACGTTAACTCCCTAAAAACTTTGGCATTTTCATTGATAAAAAGCTTAACTTTATAGACCACCTAGACTATATTAAAAGCATACCTTCAAAATCACAACCAATAAATGGGTGAAAGCCAATAAATGGTGAAGGGAATGAAAGAAATACGAATGAGAGGTGAGCAAACCAACCACAAAACTCATCTATCATTCAGTAACTGAGAAAACTGCCCTATGCGGGGCAACCATATAGGAAGAAACGATGACAAAAAAAAGAGCAAGAAAACCACTTCCAGCGATCCAGCTTCACAGCAAGCTACAGAGCAACATCAAATGCAGCCCTCTTTCAAATTGCTATCAGTACACCACTTTTTATACGAGCTGAAAAAGAATTCCACAAGACAATATATAAGGTATTTCTCCCACTTCCCTAGCGAGCCTTCGAGGTGTAGTGATTCTGCACACTGGGCCGGTATTCCAGAGGTCCGTGGTTGGATTCCCGGCGAAGGCGATGGCTAATTTTTCATCTTTCCTGCTTCCATAAAACCTAATGACTCTACAAACAGTACTGCAACTTCGAAAGAATAGCCACTACAACTACCTAGAAAGCATAGCAGAAAAATATGAGACACCGGCATAGCCATACGAGCAAGGTCCAGGAAAGAAAAATAACATCACATTAAGCATAAAAAAGAAGCAAACGAAGAGTCCCCCAATTCTATAGAGAAGGTCAGTCCTAGGGAAAAAAAAAAAAAAGAGCAGTCAAAATTTATCTAGACAACGAAACAAAGTTCAATTACATTCATACTAGCAAAACAGCGTATTCCAAGCAGAATCAGTAGGGCTGCTGGAAGCAATAAAGTACAGCATCACAAGCTCTTTAATAATAGCATATATCTTCACAGACAGTCTTTCAGCGATGCGCTCCATTTCAAACCGGCACCACAGATCAAAATTAAGAAATAATAGAAGTTACATGGCTGAAAGCACATGCAAGAACAAAAGTCAACGAGAAGGCCTATCCAAAAAAGCAGTTAGAGCTCAAAATGCACAAACTTATCACTGCCATGGCCTGGCTTGCATTAAAAAAAACTCATAACCAATGAATCTAAATCTGAATGGCAAAACTGGTGGGACAACTCCGAACAAGATAGAAATACATATCAATATCTTCCCAAAAGTAGGCACTGCACCCAGTTCGATAACAAGAGAAATAATGTGGTTCGTTGTCGGGGGAAGGATCTTTCCCACGTACATTTATGCAAGGAACTTGGCTACATCAAATCAGTGCATATGTGAAGAAGAAGGGAGCCTTATTTAAATGCTCCCTCACAGCTGAACATATGCTAAAATTTCCGAGATCAGAAGCGAAAATGAATTCATTTAAAATATAAGTTATCAAAAACAACCATATTTTAAGTCATAAAAAAGGGTTGTTTGGTTGTCCATAAAAGAAGCACAGACGTATGCAACACAGCAAATACTGGCGGGATCCCTTGTGCCCCTTGTGAAGGATAGTTTGGATAATACCGTCACTGCGTATGGTTAAACATTGGGTATCCAACACACTTCGCCATATCCTTATCCATAGCAATTATTAATAAGATAGTTGAAGAAGTGTGTTTATTAATTTCTGCCCATTTATTTTGTTAATCAGTACCATTCAAATTAAATTCGATTGAAAAACTAAATATGTTATGGTTTGGCGAATATCAATATACTGGCACATAGAAGATACAAATATTTTATTTCGGGCAGTGGTAATAAATACATTTCTTTTAAATCGTTAATTTTGTTAAGATACAAATATCTCATATTTTGCAAGTTGCAACACATTTCTTTTATATCGCAGAGTTTTCTGATTATATGAACAATTATAATATGATACAACAAATATATAATCAAATGTGAAACAATTTTATCTTGACAAAGAGTAATTTTAAACACATTAAGTTTTGTCAAGTGGCATTTACAAGGCGTAATAATTTTAAACATAGATCTTACTTTTGGTCAATTAGCAAAGCATTTCTTTAAATTCCCGAGTTTGCTAATCAAAATTTCATTAAATTCGAACAAAACATGAAATAATTAAAAACCATTCCAAATTCAAAAATCGAGTAGGATATATTTGGGTAGAGGACTATGTATGTTGAAATGCTAGTGGTTCTGGTTACAGCCGTGTTTCTACAATCCAGAAGCAATGCCAGAATCATTCTTACCTACATACACATACAATTCCATCCTTATTTAATAATAGAGTTTAGCATTACTTCAAAGAAAAAATTATCAATTTTGATTGCGAAAAATATATTTAATTATAAATTTTCAATTCATAAAATACTTAAAATGAAAAAGAAGCTAGTTTCGAAGTGTTATTAATAATTAACTTTTTAAACGAGGTGAATGGCAATTATTTCAAACTGTATTAACTGCAAACTAACCTGCTACACTGAAGTCTTTTATTTTCTGTTTTAGTATTTCGAAATCAGTTATGTTATTCAGTTCTTAGTTCCGTTTGTGAGTTAAATATACTGAAAACCTTTTATAGGTGGAGTATTTTAATTTACATTAAGCGGAAAGATACTGATGACTTATTCCTGTTTGGGCAGCTTAAAAAATAGCTGACTTAAAAATTAAGCAGATTAAAAATACAAATTAAAGAGCTCCAGTTTAAATATTTTCCCAAATGATTGCTCACAGAACTGGAATAATCTTTGACTTGTTTGGTGAACTTCAGTTAACGATGACAAATATACGAAAGAAATGTGATTAAAAATAATAATTTTTTAATGCTAAGAATTTACAGATGTTATTCTCTCCATAAAATTCGCTTACGGCGCTGAACTAGAAATTTCAGAAGATTTTTAATTGATTATAGTTTTATCTCATTCCACTAAAATAAATTCTTTTTCAATACTTAACATTAAAGAGGAAAATATTAAGCAATTTCGAAAAAATATTTCATTCTTGCTTAAAGTTTCTTTAATTATTAAATTATATCTTTTTTATGAATTTTAAAAGACATCTGTATTTTGTAAAATATTAAATAGTAATTCATTTACTGTATAGTTTTGTTAATGTATTTTCAGCTATAAAGATGATTTTGCCAAACTTGAAAATATTTCTTCTTCAGTTTCTTCTTCACTTTATACGCTTACGTTCAAAATTAAGAGAATACATATGTTTTTCAAATTCCTCAAAAGAAGTCAGACAAAATTTATTGAATTTCTGTATGCACATAGAGTATTAATAGACAGCATTTTATATCATACAACAGTTAACTAAGTCATGATAGTGAATAAAATTCAGGAAACTGGAAAGTCCGAAACTGGCATTCTGAGATGGCATCTGAAATGCGGTTTCTTTCAGAAGCCACATACGTTGCACAACTAATTATTATTTATTATATTGTTAATGAGGCATGTTGTAGTGCATCTCTGTGCCAACTGCACTCGCTCTTGTACCAAAGCAATTTTTTAGATACTGGATGATTCTCAGAAGCTTTTGGTGAATTACAGTTGCCCTTCCAGTTGCAACTTAGGAGTCTTCGACTGAATTCAGGGTTTGAAGATAAAGCTGATCAGGCTATTCGCAGAATATTCTCGACACTGCCGCCTGCGAAAAGGAAACGAAAATCAACTGCGCTCCTTAAAAATCCAAGAGCGGGCTTACATCTCTTCTATATGTATGTAAGAAGTCGATTAAACTCTGTTGAATTCATGGAGTAGCGTGTAATCATCCAAACATGAACCTGGCTGGACCCTTTTATTTTCATCCTCCCAAGAATGATCTTTTCTCCTGATATTGCAGTAAGGCTATTGGATCACAGATTCTCTTTTCATCTGGAGAGAATCTGGAATCCGCTAGTCGTCCTTCAAAAGACCATTGTTCAAGTTATTGTTTATTGTTTCTTGTTGTAAAAGGAATATTAAATTATATTTCTTGTACGGAATATAATTTAATATTCTGTTCAAGGAAGTCATGGGGTGTACAAATGAGATTTTTTCATTTATTCATTTCTGCTGTATTTGCTCATCCACTCTTTCGAATATTAATTGTGAGAAATTTGTCACATACTTGTTTAATCACCTACTCTACGTTCGACAGTTGGAGTGCATATTCTTTCGGCGAAGGCTGTTCTAAGCAAGTGCATCTTAGGCATTGAGTAAAAAATAAATAATAATTTTACTTTAATTACTTATAAATACAACAGCATTTTACTTTAATTACTTAACTCTTTCGCAGATATACTTACCCCCCAGACAATCGCACGCCTTTCTCTTGGCGAAAAGAAAGTAAGCTCTTAAAATTCTCTTCGCATATTATATCTGACACCAGTCATCACAGGAACACAGGAAGCTCTTTTTTGCAACGTAGACATCGGATTGTTCTGCCTCTAATCTCTCAAAGTCACTCTACCTCATCGCTTGTCTAAATGTTGGTGGTTTCAGTGGTTATCAGAATTAACAAAATTTGACATCAAATGCTATGATCAACGACAATGTGCACTGATGGTGTAAGAATGAAATAACGAATAATCACGTTCTATCCTTGCTATTGTCACATCGCCACTTATATGTACGAGTACGATTACGTATGCGTATCAGAGCGATTGCATTTGATCATATAATCTTCTTTTCTGGTTTGATATATTTTTGCGAAACTGTAAAACACGTGTTTATGATCTTAATCTGGAACAAAAATATATACAAGACTTTCAATCAGAAGCTGGAATCCAACAGGAAATCAGTTTAAAAAGTTTCATTTGCGTGTTAATTTGAAAATTAGTTAAGTTCATTATAAACGTAGAGAATTCCTAGTCAACATAGTAGGAAGCTGAACAATATTCGTAAACATAAATCCTAATAACATAAGGGCCTGTATATAATAACTGGTGATAAAGGTGTCATGTGGATTCACTGTGTTTTTAACAAAACATGGGATATCAATTCTATCGTAAGCGGTAGGATCGCCGAATTACTCATCTCGTAGTGCACCAACAGGATATCTATAAATATTGCCATCGCGCAAATGAACTCCGTAGCAATATGTTGTGTCTACAATCTCTGTGAGAGTGTCACATGTACGATTCTCATTGGCTGCTGGAAAAGCTGGTGGAACAGAGCTGGTGTAAAAAGTGTCCACCAGCTCTGTTGGTTTGGAAGAGCAAGAGCATATTTCCTATTCTATTTCTCCTGAATCACGAAAGGAAAGAGCAGTAGCATATGCTTAGCGCAAATGAATTAAACCAAGATTATTGCACAGTAATTTCGCTGAAATATCAGGTCGTGCGATTCTCTCGGCTAGAGTGAAACGGCAAAGAAATGCTTAATTAAAGTATTAATTTAGCAACTGTACCAAAAGTGTCCTTAAGGCACATATTCAGATGCGGTACATGCAATCTGCCTCAGCACGTCACCACACATTTGAGAAGAAATTGTGATTTCGAACTTTCGCGATTGAGGCCATTCTTTAAACTAAATCTATGAAATGAAATAAATCACTCCAAAAAATGGAACCAAATTTTTTTTCTGTTGGGTTGATGACATCTTTCAGGAAACTGTTTTCAGAATTCTCAAAACTTTCTTTTTTTTTACGATATCAGAATCTTTTCCTGTATTTTAGTAAGGTTTCGCATAATATATAATGAAATTTTGAAACATATTACGTAAACTATTATTTTTATTTCCGGTACCTATGCAATGCCAATGGAATTATTACAAATCATTCCTTAATTAATCAAAAACTTTCTAGATTTGTGATTTCTAAATTTGTTCTGGTTTGTTGCAGTAAACGTTTTAGAAATTAGTTCTTAGTTCGTAAAAAGTACATTTAAGATGTACTGAGTAAGAAACATTAAGAAGCTAATTTGTTGCTCTACTATTATTTTAATGAGTTTCAAAGGCATTATTCCATTGCCCCACAGATGTTCATTTTATGTGCCGATTTAGCACAGTCAGCTAGAAATTGAAAGATTTGTTGTTCGAATCGCACTACAAACAAGATTTATATTTCAAATTTCTCACTCCGAGAAATCTAACAGCCTGAGCAATAACGAAATTTGAATGTTGACTATCTGTCACATTCAAATTTCTATGTCTCAATGACTATCTAGTAACATATAAGAAGTGCATATAAGGAGAATCCATTAAAATAATAATTTTGCTCTTTTAAACAGAAATACATTATAGAATTTTATATCAAAAATTTAATAAAAGGAGCATCTATTAAAGACTGAATGAAAATGTAATTAACTAATGAAAAAAAATATAAAATTAAAAAATTTAACAATCCTAAGCAAGTAAAGGCAAGAAATTTGTTACCGACAACACACTAACCAAGCGCTATGAAAATACTTTGTAATCAATATGTACTCTTATTATGAAAATTAGTTATTAAAATGTAATTTAGAAAAAATTTAACCTTACCTATTAAGATTATAAGGTATTTCCCCCCTTTTTTCTGCATACCTTCAAGGTGTAACGGTAGTACACTCGGAGCGTATTAGAGACGTCCAAGTTCGAATCCCGGTGAGGGCACTGCACATATCTTTAGTTTGACATCGAAAAACATTCTAAAGTGGTGCTCGAACTAAAAAGGTGGTGCATGATGATTCTTCATTACCAGGACTTGGCGATTGGGTTCCTTAATCTCCAGTCTCCCTTTAAAAGGGAGAGTATATAAGGTATTTTCTTTCTCTTTCCAGCATACTTTCGTGGTGTAACGGTAGCACACTCGGCGCGTATTTGAGAGCTCCAGATTTTAGTTCTGGCGATGGCATTGTTCATTGTTCGTGCCTCCTGCTTCAGAATAATCTAATGACTCTGCAAGACAGAGTTTACCTATTATACTCCAGTTTCTTAACATGTGTTTTCCGAAAGCCTTAATATGCGCGTAATTTCGCAAAGGATTTTCAGTTTGAATTGAAAATATTCATGGAAGCGAAACATAAAGTTTAACTTGTTTAGCATATAGTTTAAACTACACTCGTGTGCAAAACGAAGAGAACTTGCAAATTATATCTATTTTTACGAAACGTATTCAAGCAAAGGCAGTAATTAAAACGTCGAAGAGTTATATAATTATGCAAAGTTCGAATATGTAAGCGTACACGTACGTGCCGGCGGAACTTTGATTGTAGAGTGGATTTAAGCGCATGGCAGTTTTCTGAGAGTTGTGTGCGCATACTCCTTCACGATATTCATCTTATTTCTCGCAGGAGTTGAGTATCATTTTAAGATGTATCAAGTAAAATTAACAACCACTGATGACGGAATTAGATACAGAATTATCGGTAGGTTGGAGAAAGGCTAGTCACAAGCACATGTGGCTACAAAGCTCAGTGCGACACCCAAGTTTGTCTGCAGTTTGTGAAAATAGTTTTAGGAAACCTGATCCATGTCTAGAAAACCTGAATAAGGTCGACCAAGATTCCTAAAGAAAAATAAGGATCGTTGTTTTGTACTTTCACCCCGATAACACAGAACTGCTATAGCTTCTCAGCTCTCGCGTGAGGTGTATATTACCACTGGATTCGAAGTTTCACAGTGTACAATAGCCTGAATGCTTCAGGAGGTAGGTCCTTCATGAGAGGCCAGAAGTCCGGCTCACTGCAGGACACACGAGAAGACTTTTAGCATGTGCTTTGCACCAGACTTCAGTGGAGCACCCTGCGTTTTACAGATTAGTCAAGATTCTGCTTGAACACTGATTCTCGGCGTATCATTTTCTGGAGAGAGCATAGAAGGCGATACACACCTGATCGAGGAAACGGATTATAAGAATGATAAACGTGTAATGGTTTGGGCAGGCATTAATATTGGACGGCCGCACATCTTTGCATGTCTTTGATAAAGGCCCCTTGACTCCTATCAGGTATAGATAGGGAGATCTTAGAACCCTGTAGCGACTCTTCAGGGGTGCAGTTGGTCTTGAGTTCCTGTTAATGCAGTGATGTCCAACCTTTGGCCTATCGCGAGAGCACATTTCCAAAACATCAGCATTTTTGTTAAACATATTTCCAATCTCATGTGATACATCTGAAATATTAATTTCGGCAAATAGGTTTGAGATGAAAAATAATATAGTTTGAACTTTATGGAAATCAGAGAAGCGGAGTTCAAAATTATTTTTCAGTGCATTTAGGTTTTCCGAGTATTTCGCTGTTTCAATTGCCTTGCGGTTATTAATATGGCTTGATAAATTCTGAAAATGGGTGAAGTTTGTTTCTTTCATCTGATTTATCCACAAATTTAACTTTAGATGAAAAACAGTTACAGTCCCAGTCAATTGAAAAAAGTTTTTTTCTTTTTCCTGGAGATCTTCGTTCAGTTTAGCTGTTATATCCGTGAGAAAATGCAGATCGGGTAACCAATCGTCCCAATCTTTATAACTTTCGTTTCCGAATTCCAAAAACTGCTTTATTAGCGAAAGAACTTTTACAAATCGTTGAAGTACTTTTTCCCTGCTGATCCATCTAACATCGGAATGAAGCAATACGATTCCGTAATCGCTGTTAAGTTCATCAGTCAGCAATCATATTTTATAACGTCTTGCAAGATATCTCTTATGACTATAAATGCTTACCATATTTTAACAATGAAGAAATATAAATGAATGGTTATTTTTTAAATATTGATATTCATAGTACCTAATTGGGCTGGCGAGCACATGCAGAACGATCGGCGAGCACATGCAGAACGTTCGGCGATCACAAGGTTGGGCACCACTGACTTAATGGATGACCACATAGGCTCAGCTGGGCCGACGATTACCTGGAAAGTAAGGATATTTGCCGCATGCAATGCCCAGCCAGATCTCTTGGCTCTCTTGGAGGCAATTGCCTCTCCCATTACCCTCCAAGAATCATACTGGAGCTAAAACTGCCTTGCTTCAGAAGTGTGATCAACTGCCACACGGACACCTCACATGCCTCCTGTGAAGAATAATGTCACACAACGTTACCTGTCTGCCTGTAAGATAGGCCGCACGCCATATTAGACTAATTTTCAGTTCGATATTTCAACGTGGATTTAGGACATCCGTGCACTTTGAGTTTTACGAATAATTATGTGTGCATAAAATGACTTTTGAATGGCACATCTGTTTCTGTACAATAAATGTATATTGACATCAAACTTCATTAAAAATCTGTCCATTAGGTTTTCAGAAATTCGACATAATATGCTAAGTCTCTTAACTTTCCAAACAAATAGTATTTAGTGCAATTTGTTTCGATTCGGTATCTTCTGAAAAAATGCAGAAATATAAAAAATTTGTAACTGAAAATGTATGTTAGCATGTTTACGACTAATAATTTTGAAGAACTAAAAGATTTTTTTAGACTGATGACCGTTATTGCAACAGTGCAGTGCAGTAGCAACAGTAGCAGTAGCAGTATAGTAGCAACAGTGCAGTAGCAGTGATTTCAGTCTATTGTCTTCGAACCTTACTTTTGTGGACCTCTAGATTTCAAAAAAGAAAAAAAAAATAGTAACTGCATGTTCCATACTGCAGCTGAAACTCTTAATGGAAATTACACATGATAATCGTCTAGTACATTGTCTCCCAAGAGTGATATTTTGTGAAATACCAGTTACCTTGCCTATTGAATTCCCACTCTAGGTTTAGCAACAAAAAAGGGATATAAAGCATTCTGACTATGGTGCTTCTTAGTATAAAACCAAACACAGAACAGCTATGCAAGAATCGGCAAGCTCATCCATCGCATTAATGTAAGTACCAACATTTACTTAGTTTATCTGATAAACATTATCCAAATTCAAATAGTCTTGAATTAATGAAAACAAATACAAATTTTCTTCTATTAACTGAATTGCTTAATAACAATATAAAACTAAATGAATTTTGATTACCTGATCCTTAAAAATTTGTGTACATTGGTAGTAACATTTACTAAAAAAATTGCTTTCGAAAGGGTTAAACTAAAGTTATCCACAAAACATACTAATTCATAAAAGAAGAATCCACCAGAAGAAAATATGTGAAACGCTGGTTTATGTAGAATTATTTTAGCATGAGAAAAGGAAAACTAAATTACCTCTTCAACATGCATTTCGCCTATGAATTGTGCCTTAGTCTCTTGAGAACAGCTCTTTTTAAGCGCAAATCCCGCACAATTAATGCACTTTGGATTGTAGTGGAAGAGTAAGTAAAAATCGATGCCCCTGGAAATTTTATGAAAAGCTCTTCTATCATAGAAATCACGATGCTGACTTATAGTCCAAAAAAAAAAAGGCTATCAAATCGAACATTTAAAAATACTCTTTACATTTTAAACATCAATTAAAGAGCCCTGAAATCGTTCTAGAAATATAAAACACCATCTCTACTACCTTTCCATAATAAATTGTTTGAAGAAACATATTCACAAACGTTCCTGCACAAAATACTTTGTATAATAGCAAACATATTCGATTTATTTGTTATTACTATTTTATTTTAGATTTCGAAAGGAAATTTTGGTGAAATGTAAATGAAAGAAAAAAGGTTTTAATGCATTTTGATTTTTTTTTTTTTTTTTTTTTTTTTTTTTTTTTTTTTTTTTTGTTGGTTATAAAGAAACTGATTATAAATGTAACAGAAATATGCCAAAGAAATTACTTTTCTAAGGAGAATATAATTAAAAGTTATATCGGGATTTTAATGGTCAAGGAAACAGCGCAAAAAAAAAAGGAAACGAGATATTGTAAAAAAAACCGTTAGCTCTTATTTCGTATTCAATGCTGTAGAATTGCAAAATTAACAAAACACGAGTTTTTCATCATTTTTTACTATGTAAATGAGTATGAATATATTAGAATCCACTCAGAGCGTTTGTTAGGAACGCTCTGGAATTCTTCGGAAGTATTTCACTAGAAATAATATTTAATTAACCAAGCTTATCTCAGAATATACTCGAACAAAAGAATTTCTTATCTCCATGAATATTCTCTTCAGTCTCTCCCCTTCGAATCACTTTGCTAAAATAAAGTGACTGCATTTACCTTTGAAAGTTCCTGACTTCATTTAGTTCCGATAGCTAGTTTGAAAAGCTTACTAAAAGTTTCGAACTAATTATTAATTCGTTGTAAAATAATTTTCCATTTAATATTTTTTTTAAAAGAAGTGTGATGCATTTTAATTAAAACATAGTTTTTGTATCAACGTTTTTACATATATAAACAACAAAATTAGGCATATACATTTTCCTTTAAATGTTCTATAGGGAATTCATTTCAGGAAAATTAACAATTCCAAATAAAAATAATTTTTTTAAAAATAAAATGTTAAAGAACAACCGTAGAAAACTCCAAACTAAAAACTCAAAATAATATTAAAGTATCCAAAATAACAAGATTCAGAACTATACAAATATTTCTTAGCAATTTTAGCTGCTTGGTAGGTGATTCTCTAGCTACGTATTATGCTATTAAGACCCACACTTCAAAACACCGATTTCCCCCAAAGCTTCACGTTTAAATGCATTGTTCAAGAGTTACTTTTTTGTTTGTTTAGAGTTACTTAGAGCAACAGTATTTTATTAGTTTTGAGGATACGATTTCACACAATTCTTTAATGTGTTATTTTAGTTACGGAGCTGATATTAAATATTTTTGGTAACAATGTTGCATATAAAATGTTTGCTGTTTTGGCCTGATTTTATTAATATCTTAACAGCCATCATTTTCAAAATAGGTTTTTCGCACGTAAATAAAATTAATTCATTTGTGTACAGTAAAGTGATTGCTTCCATTGATGTACCATGTATTTATAACTGAGATTAGGCGTTCTCATCAGATAATGATCTTTATCCATGAAGCAATTAGCTGTTCTGACTGGGCTTCATCTTCCTGGTTCATTATTGTCATTTTCGCGTCCATCACAAAAATAAACGGTGCAGACCAAAAGTCGTCGTTAACTTTACACAATATTTCCATCAAATTCTTTGCCTTTTTCCCGGCTTCAGAAAAAGGTTATCGCTAGTCTTTGCTCAGCTGTATAATCCATGACAATACATCAATGTAGACTGAATCAAAGTAAACGATAATATTTTAGAAAAAGCAATTTGAGGTATCATAGCAATAAATGCTGTTAGCTATCCATTGGCGGATTTGATAGAATTTGTTAAAAATATTATTCCCAAAATTTTCTAGACCATTATTTATTTCCGAAATGCAAATGAGAAAGAAAAGGTACGAGTTTTCAATATAATATTTGTGAAAATCCGAGGTGAGCTTCATGCAGTTTTATAGAAATCCTTGCAATCAAATATTTTTCTTAATATATCATCGTACCATTATTTCGAAACAGGCACTAGTGTTTTAGATTTTCTTCGGTCAAAATACATCCAGATTTTAGTTAACTTAAAATGAAAACTAACACTTATAGTACTACACGTAATAACTTACAATAGTACTATATCTCTAGAACCTACAGCATGAACGTAAATGAGTTACAACAGAAAAAAAAAGAACTAATTTTATAACAGATAGCCAGAACGATGAAAAAGTGCTTTTATTATATAGTAGAATAATACAAGTAGACGAGCTGTAGTACTAAAGCCGTTTTACCTCCAAAATCATTATTTATCTCACTGAGCAAAATAAAATTTGAAGAAAATGAATGTAAAAGAGGCTCTGAAAATGCAAACAAAAACTATTACATTGTTTTAAAATCCCGCTGTAATATGGATTAGTATACATTGAGACAATTTCTTTAATGAAGTAATAGGAGATATTGTATCTGTCTTGTTAAAGAAATACAGAGTACAAAGAAATACAAGTCAAAACAGAAGAAAGTATGAAAAATAGAAGTCTTCAGTTGCAGAATATCACTATGGATATTTTCTGCGTAAAACAGACTGAAATAAAGAAACTGACTATTATTTCAAAGAAGGTATATTAGATTGTATCTTGGATTCGTACACGGGACCACTGAGAGCGTTTAATATCCGGAAACATAAAATAGAGAAGATCTAGAAATATTATACAAGTGGTTTGTTAGAGCAACAGAGTTTCCCTAAATAGAAAAACGTGTATCAGATTTAGACAGTGCCTTAATATTTAGTGATGTCTAAACTCGATAATGTACTACATGCAATTAAATCTATCTATAAGAGTAGCTACCTTTAATAAACAATTACTTTGTGTGCTGATTTCAGAGAAATGGCTGAAGAGTAGCATCTGCATTCGCACAGGGACGTTAATTAAAAGAAATTTTCAAACCAAAGTAAGAGACTTTATTTTTCTATAAACTTTTACTTTTCGAATGATTTTTTCATTAATTATTTATTTCGTTTTTGGTTCCACATATCGAATGAACATTTAATTTATTATTTTACAATTGCATTTCGAAACATTACTTAATAAATTACTTCAAAAATTTATAAAACGAATTTTACATTTTCCTCCACATTTATTTATTTATAATTACTGCCTACCTATTTTGTATTTATCTATATCTAGTATTTCTCTCGTTCGCATCGTTTAATTCACAGATAAGGTCACGTACTTCTGTATATCAAGAGAAGAGAAACAAGTCAAAGTAAAACGTAAAAGTAGACAAATCCATTACCTTCTGGCGTCTTGGCTGTTCAGTTTTGAATTTGGATTTGCAAAAGTTATGCAAAACGTTACTTCAGCTGGTGAACTGCATTTCCGTTTCACATTCACAAAGATTTATCCTTTTTAGTTAATGACTTTAATTCCAATCCATTTATTCCTAACGCTTTTGAAATGCTATCAACTGAATTTCGTCACGTTTCGTTACTATTTCTGTGGACAGATTGCTGAACCTTCTTGTGCGTTTTACTCGTTTGTATTTGGTAAAAATTCTTCCCTTCAGAAAGAAGTTTCAGGTTGCCCGAAACAATGTTCTGCAGCAACTTTCTAAGAGCTAATGGTGCATTTGAACAAAAGAATTCACGAATTCAAAATTATTCACTAGAACACACCATTATCACTTGGTATGAAATTTTTATGAAAAACAGAGTAATATAAATAACTCTGAAATTAAAATTTGCAGTTATGACTTTACTGATACGATGAATAAATAATGTCCACTGTGCATAATAAGCCCACTAGTTACTAAAGAAACGTAATTCAAAATATATATATTTGGTTATAGTTTTTGTTTTTCCCTCTCCACTATTGTGCGAATTTCTGTATTTTTGTTTGAATTTTCTATCTGTCTATTTTGTATTTATTCACTACTCTCACCAGTAATTCCTTCTGTCTTGTATCTGTTCATCCCAGGTAAAAAGCTTCATTCCTCTATTAATTATCTACACAATTCGTTAAAAAACATGATAGAGAGAATATTGCGAGTCCGTTTCTTATATTTAATTTTTTTTCGAGTTAATTATCTCTTATCTATAATATTGTAAAAGCCTATAAATTATTTTGGAAATTACCTCAAATTTTGTACTCTATTATATGGGGATAGGGCATTATGCTTATGTAACCAGGTTTCAAACAACGTTTAATCGTGAAACAGTATACTTAAGTTCTCCCCTATGGGGCAATCTAGTGAAGCAAACTGCATTTTGAGGCCACGAAAGGAATACTTTGAATCTATGTTACATACTTAAGTACTAGATGCACAGAATAACACCACAGTATCACAGAATTTCTTTTCTCTTGATGATGAGGGACCTGCACTTGTTTTCCTCGAAATAAATAATCTTGGTTAAAATATACACAAAGCAGAACGTTGTTCCTTTGCCTAATTTCTTTACTACTAAAGATATTCAACTTTAATAACGATGGCATTTAATCTATAAAGAGACAGTAGGTAGGAATATGCTTATAATCGAGTGTTTGAAATTGCGGGTCCTCCGAATCAGATAATGTACTATAGTGTTAGATGATGTTGACATGAATGTCAAACGAAGAATACCATATACATCGAGCATTTAGAATCATATCGAAAAATATTTAGAAACGTGATAAGATAATGTGTCACTTATGTCTGAAGATTTAGGTTCAAGGAGAAACCTATTTATTTAGATTTACCCAATGGCATGATATTTAGACCCTTTAATTATTGCCTTGGTACAAGATCTTCAACGTATCAAGCATAAATATGGGAAGCCGTCTTGCATGTAAGAGATTTCTTCTTGTAAAGAAGTCTTCGTAAAAATGCAGCATCAACTTACCTGCTAAGCCGTCTTATATCATGGTCGATACGATATATTAGCATATAAATGATTGCAGGAGTGAAGAAATAGCATTGCATCTTCAGGAAATAACAGCAGGAATAAACAAGAAGTCATTTGAATTAAAATCGAACCAATGACTTTTTTTAAATCAATAGTTTTCAGCTGAAAGCTAAACATTTCCTTTAAAGAAATGCCAAGGTATAAGATAAAGTAAGTAAATCATTATTATAACACTGCTGTAGTAAAATGAGTAAGGGTAGTTTTTGAGTAAATAACAAAAAAATATTGCATATATCATAATTTATCTTTTATTACATCAGGTTAAAATTTTATAAGGTTAGATGAATATTTTATAAATGTAAATTTATTTTTTAAACTATAATACGAAGCACATTTTAAAAGGAAGTTTAAATGTTACGTTTCTTACTATAATTTGTAATACACCTTTAAACTTTCTGCGTTATATTTGATAAACTTGTACACAGGGGTGTTATGATGAAATTGATATAATTGGCAAATACAGAACTCTAGATTTCAACTCAGTTTATACATGTCCTCTTGGGAACCATTAACGATTTTGAATTTTATTGACAGTAGCAGACGCTTGAATTGTCGACGATATTAGAGTCACTAACGTAAACACTGAGAATTAATTATAGGATATAAATTTAGGCTATACTGGAATTTAAAAGAAAATAGGTTTTAGTGTTCGGCTGACTTGTGTATCTATTGCCAAAAGAGCAGGTCTTCTTCATGTTTTGAGGTTGCAGTATTCAAGTGTGTATTGGTGTACCTATAAAAGAATCGAATTTGATCTAATTGGAGCAACTTCTGAGTAAGAAGATGTTATCTGAAAAGGATGTTAAAACATCAATAATAACTGCAGCCAAAAAATATAAACGACTACTTAAATTGTTGCAAAACTTTCTATTTAGCAGAGTAACACATTTCTACAACCAGCTAAGAGCTTCTCAGAATAAAATTCCCTGTCAGCCAACTATAGCAAAGCCACTGATTAAACGATGATTTCATTGGTGTCTAGAGTGTGAAATGTATGATTTAAAGAAGAATCTTCCTTTACCTTTCTGTCCACTTCTGTACGAGTTTATGTGTTGTGAACTTCTTCAAAGGCACATAATCAGTGTTGTCTCATGCTCAGAGTGAATCATGGAAGTAATGGTTTGTGCGACAAGATTATGCCTATCTCTGAGAAAACTGATTGGCCGTAACATTCATCGTTGAAACAGTTAAATCACTGTTTGAAAAAGTTTTAAATTGTTAACTCTTTCAAACTATTAATTACTATTTCAGTACCTGGCTATTATACTTCGTTACTAATGGGTATAGCTAGATATTCAAACGTTATATCCCAAAGTACGTACCACGTATCAGGACGACAAGGCATTATTTCAAGAATCAAAACTGGAGACTTTTTGGTTATTTAGTTTACATCAAAGGTTGGAGTATCTTCTGTGTGGACATTTTAAGGTAGATTGGCTCGCATTTATTTACAGACGAGAAAAAGTACAAAAACTCTCATGAAGCCTGAGTGTTTGGTGGCATTTATTTGAATCTGGTGTTCTACCAGTATTCAGTGATTTTACAGCTAGAAATTCGTGACAGATCTGTTTGAAAAACACAAAGTGATTTCGAATATTTTACACATTCTGAACAATCTTCTGATTATAAAAGCAATCCGTAAGCATTGAAGACGCCAAAAGAGAAGATTAATTCCTTTCCTCCATCACTCCATCATCTTGAAATGAAACAACCACTATAAGGAAATATGAAATATAGCCAATATAGCCAATAAGGAAAAATGGAAACAAGCCATGTATGAAGAGAAGAATAGCAAGAAATAACTTTAAAGACGAATGGCACATGGATTTTGAAAAATGCACCTGATGGTAAAGCCATTAGGCTGCAAATAGGTATAAAAGTCCAAATGAGATTGCGAAGGAAATGTATATCGTTATAAAGCTAGACTGGTTGCTCAAGGATGCCAGCAGAAATATGCTCATGACTGTGCTAAAGTATTTGCTTCGGTAGCCAAGCCAAGTACTTTGAGAATGCTTCTTACCATAGCAGGAAAAAGAAAAATGGCAGTAAGACATTATGATATCCAATCAGCATACTGGAAATTTATCTCAAGATATATACAAATGAAGATTTATCTCATGATATATATATGAAACAACCTCTCCGATTTAAAGAAGGTGATAGAGTTTGTAAACTTGTAAAGAACTTATATGGATTCAAACAAGGAGTGAATAAATGGAACAGAAAATTTAATGAAATTCTCTTAAGCAAAGATTTGAACGAAGTCAAAATGACCCTTGTTTATATATGAGACAGAATAAAGAAGGGGTTGTATATATCACCTTTACATGTGGATGATAACGGTCGCTGCAGCAAGCACAGAAGATTCACTTGAAAATTTTGAATGAGAAGTTGGTGAACATTTCTCAGTGAAAAATTTGGGAAATCTTCATTACTATTTAGGCATGTGTTTTCAACGTGAAATTTTAACAAAGCCATTAGGAATAAACAAACTAAAAACTGTTAGGCAAAACCTTGGATTATGTTAAAGGTGTTAATTTCATATTATGTATTGATTTATTGTTTTATGCATCTTAAGGTAATTTATTTTGTTTTATGAAATATTAATCATTGAGGAGGGTAGTTGTTGTTTTATACCTCCGAATATCCCGAGATGCAATGAATTATGTGATTTCTATTTCTTTATAAGCTTGCGTCCGCCTCTCAGAGCGTTAAATGACGTAATCAATGTTTTGGGACAATCTGCCATCTTTAGGCTCTCAACTTTTAGTTATGTAGTCGTTGTAATGATAATGGCTGTTGTATGAATGCTTACTTTTCCATTCCTCTAATAAACACTTGTTATCTCTGTGGTGAAGTTATAATTAATTTATTTTATAACAGTTACTACGCTCGGCCGTATTACAGACCCTTGATAAATTCGCTAGCTTATTCGATATTTAGGGGCCAACAACTTAATATTTTGATAGCGTCGGCTATATTTCTTTAGTTAAGCATTAGTTAAATCTTATTTCTTATTATTTTGAGTTCAAGCCCAAGTGGAGGCTTTGCTGTACGCCCTGAGAAGGGGGCCATCTGGTAATAGCAATAAAGTTTAATTAACGCTTCTCGAGTTTCTGTCTCTGTTCCTGAACTAAAGCGATTATTCGCTCAGCTGTTCACTAGGTTCCTCCACATTTAGTTGTTAGATAAAAGGGTGGAACTCCACATATTTATGTTTTGTGTTATGTGTATGTATGTATTGTATGTATGTACTTCATGTTGTATGTGTATATTATAAAGTTATGTATAGTTTATGGTCTTATGTGTATATGTTATGTTTTATAATTCTATGTGAATACCGGGGATGCCATTTTTATAATCAATGTAAAACTAATAGCTATGCAAGAACTTGTTCTTAAAATGTATAAACTCCCAGGGCGGATCTCATGTTGTCCCTGGGAGCAGTTGCTGTGGATTGGAGAGGACGTGGGACATATACCTATTTACCTATGTTAGACATCAGGTGTCTCTCCTTGCGCTACCAGTCAGCACCAGTAGCAATGGAAATGACTTTAAAAATCAAAGCAACGGCATTTTTCTAAATAACAACACAAATACATTTACCAATGAAAGAACAAGACTTTCTTAAACAATCAGAATCTGAAATAACCCCACCACTCAGAACAGAAAACTCACTGAAAAACATTCCTCAATTAAAATGTTCACAATTAAGCAAAATATATTAATTAAATTAAATTAACTATGAAACTAAAACATTTAGTACAAAAGTGCTAACAATCTAAACGTGTGGAGTCTCTTAAGAATGGATATGCACAAATTAATTTTAAAATATAAACCTAAATTAAATTAGAAGGGAATAAAAAGGAAATGGATATTTAAACAACTGAAAATTAGCAATATAGTTTTAAATTTTTTGTTAAAGCTAAGATACGTAATTACACTCATGTCCATAAATTAAGGATATTCGGAGTCACGCGGAAATCGAACTCTAAAATAAATATATCACCTGTAAAATCACTACACACATCTTCAATAATCAAATGCAAATTTCAGGAAGTAACCAGATGACACCGATGGTACGTCACAATGACGAGAGTGTAAGAGAGTGATATATAAGGAATATAGGCAAAGAAGTAAAATTGTTCGCAGGCGCTATATAAGCATTTCAGTGCAATAACCGAATATTTATGACACAAAGGATGCATTTGAATGATTTTTTACGTGGTAGAATTATCGGCCGTCTGGAATGTGGGCGTACCCAACTGGAAGTATCCGACGAATTGGAATTGCCCAGAGTGTCATCTCCAGGCTTTGGCAACGATTCCAAGATGATGGTAATGTGAGTAGACGTTACAGCACAGGTCGCCCCAGAGTTACAACCCCGAATGAGGACCGGTATTTGGCAGTTACTGCCAAAAGAAACAGGCGGAGCATAGCCTCAGACCTGTCTCGTCAGCTCTCTTCAGCCACTGGGACGACAATTTCAAGGCAGACCGTGTACAGACGCTTAGGGCAGATTGGTATATGTGCTCGTAGACCTGTCAGATGCGTTCCACTTACTGCAACTCACTGTCGCCTGCGGTTAGCCTGGAGTAGAGAGCATGGAGTAGAGCATGGAGTAGAGAGCACCGCAACAGTGGGCTTGTGTGATTTTTTCCGACGAGTCCAGGTTTAGCTTGCAGTCTGATTCTCGCCGGACTTTCATATGGAGAGCTCCAGGTACCCGTTACCAACAAGAAAACATCATTGAACGACACCATTATGGTCGTGCAGGAGTGCTTGTTTGGGGTGGAATTATTCTGGGTTCCAGAACTGACCTGCATGTTCAAATTGGAACCATGACAAGCCAAATCTATCGGGACGTCATTCTGAAGCAATATATACGTTTGTTTCGGGGCGCCATGGGCGTACAATTCGTGTTTATGGATGACGACGCCCGTCCTCACCGTGCAAACATCGTAAGCGAATGTCTTCAATCGGAGGATATCACCCGTATGGACTGGCCAGCATTCTCACCGGACTTTAATCCAGTAGAGCACGTGTGGGACATGCTTGGCCGACGAGTTGCAGCCCGTCAACCTCCTCCTACATGTCTACCGGAACTTCGGAGAGCATTGCTTTTTGAGTGGTGTAATATCCCCAAGATCAGATCGATAATTTGATACTCAGCATGCCTAGGCGTTGTACAGACTGTATTGCATTGTCTGGTAGACGTACACTGTATTCTCAATCATACCAACCATGTAATATTGGTTTTTTGTAAATATTTTTTTTTTTTTTTTTTTTTTGTAATTTGCTCCAGGGAGAAAAATCGCTAATTTTTTTAATAATATCAAACATATAGGATCTGTTTTTGCTCTTAACCTTTTGTTTAATAAATAAGCTTTACAAATAAGTCAAATTTGTTTTGCTTCTAACTCTTCCTTTGCCTGATTTTGCATTATCCTTAATTTATGGACATGAGTGTAAAACGAATAAGAACTGAATGCAATCTGTAACATTCGGAACCAACGGACAGCAAATTTGTGATGACGTCAGAAGCCATTTGAGCATGCGAAACTATGACGTCACAAAACTCACGTGATTTCTGACGTCATTTGCGACTTTTTGAGGCTCCGTTTGCTAGTTTAGTTGAAATTTTTGGCAACACTGCTTCCGTTTGTGTTGCTCATCCGATAGACAATTAATCGGCACATTTATTCTTCATTTATATGATGCCTTCGAGTCAATAATAAAGAATACTGATCATTGTGAGAAACAACAAATAACTTCTGAAATTTAAAGAACATTTACTACATACGGAATTCCAACATGTGTCTATTGCGATACGCGTTGTTAATAATCTAATTTTCATATTTCATGCTCTATACTACGAGTAGAAGGAAAGTCTGATGTTGCATTCAGTTGCAGGCGATTAATATAATAATTGTAGTTGAAAACGTTAATCGGTGAGCCCTTTTTTTCAGATTATCCTTTAATTTTAACGAGCAGTATAGTTAAATGTATAATAATGTAGTCATGATGAATTCTACTGGTTTGGTGAAAGCTGCATTATTTTCCTATTAATTAACCTTCTAAATAACTTAATACAGTGAACTTAGAACATTGAAAAAAAATACACTTTTAACATGTACTGAGCATTTTTGCATGTTTTGCAGAATTTCGCAATTGCATGCTATTAATAGTTCTAAAGAAATATAAATATTTTCATTCGTTAATAAACCTCTAAATCTATTTCAGTGCCATAACATAATCAAATTTTGTAAATCATTGCACAATAATCAACTAAGAGCCGAAGAGTCTTAAATGGTGCAGAATAAATTGTTCCACTTCTCTTCAATAACTGTTTCTATTTTCACTCAAATGAGTTGGATTAATGAAAATTCCAGATAAAACTTGAGACACATTTTATCTCGAAATGCCACAGCAGGAAATCTCAAACGAAATTTGCAGCACAATATCAGTGCTTTTGAAATCTTAATCTTCCATCTTAAATGATGTGTTGCAATAAGAACGGATTTCCTTTAAATTATTAAGTGTCATATACTCGTATCTAGAGCTTGTCTCCACAATTTGCTTTACGTTATTACGCTGTGTTTGATAGACGCGCATCATGAATGCTGTCATGAAAATGGATAAGCATTATGCTTGTGCTGCTGAAATTTACTGCTTTATCTTAAAGAATTTGTGATCCCTGAGCGCATCAATATTAATATATATACTAAAATTTATTGTCCAAAATCTATGTCGAATTATCTACCATCTATAATATTACGTTTAATTTAACGTAAATGAATATGCCACAATAATTATATATAATACAAGATACTTAATACACAATACTTAATATAATTAGTTAAAAAACGAATTAACGAAGCATTTAAAATTGACATGGCAGTATGTGAGGCATGACAGCATGTGAATTCGTGCGTCCTTTCGCAATATGACTGCTCACTATTTCTAACTAACAAAGTGAAAATTCATATTCCGAATCCCATCTAGGAAATAGTTGAACTAATGCCACGATTAGAGAGGGATTATTTCACAACCACCTGGATTTAGTCCATTGGGCTCCGTGCCTTTCTACAATGGGAAAGAATGCAAGAAAATATCGCGTTTTCCCCGTTACGTGCTGCCTGGTGGAAGTGGGTAGCATTTGTCAGCATGTGTCAACTGATAAACTGGATGATCCATGCCTGGAATCTGCACAAAGGACTTTTCCTGTTTCCTAGTATAAAATGGCCAAAATCTCTATACTTGTTCTTTTCAGATGAGGTATTTCTTATCACAATTTATTTTTTAAATCCCATGTATTTAATGTATGTGTTATTCCAATCAGATATATTCACTATGCTCACTCATGTAATTGTTTGCACCGTCATTTTCAGGAAGGAATATAAGAAAGGAAAACTGATCCAAATAATTCCTGTCTTAAAAGAAAATTATAGATGCATTTCACGTATTGTATGTACTTTTGTTATGATGTAAAAATTATAAAATCTGTTTTAATTAACCTGTATAAAAACTGCGATTTAAAACTGAATTGAAGCACTTCTTGTTTTGAAGGCAGTTACTCGAAGATATGTCGGTATACTCTTAGAAATTTAGAAGTTTTTATTATGATATTAATCCTTTGACTTCCAGTATTTGCATTGTTGATCTCTTTCCAAATATTTGTATTTCATATATTATCACGGGATTCCCATTTTTTTTCTTTTTTGGTAACAGCGATTAACGTGCGTTTAGTTGAATTAAAGTATTTGAGTTCCATCCTTTAAGTACTGGAATATTTGCTTGCTATATCTAATGCAACCTTTCAATCAGTTTAACGTTTCTCTTTGGCAGTTGATATAATAGTAGATCTTTGTTTTAAATTGTAGACTCGTTTACTAAATATTTATGTTACTGTCCAATTCATTTCCATCGGACAGATTTCAGAAACGATTTTCGAATGAAGCTCAGTTTAAGGAGAATGCAATTCCAGTAAAATAAAAGCGACTTCAATAGAATCATTTCGCTAGATTTATTCCATTCCCTTCATCCGTCTCGAGCTTCTATGCGTCAACTGAAACAAAAGTTCGAAGATCCTGAAAGAATTCACTGAAATTATTTGTCTGAAACTGAGAATTCATGCGTGTGAAAAGCAGGTAAGTAGTCTTTAATTTAATCTGAACATGCTATTAAAGTTTATGCATCTGCAGAAGAAACTAGTAGAGAGTAAATCTAAAACAATTTTTTAAATGATTGTATTAAACATATAGCTTTCGGTAGGAAAAGGGCTTGATTTCCGAAGCATATTAAAACGCGAAATATCTGCTCCTATAAAATTCGTATGTATTTAAATAGATCTAAATTATATTTATTAACATATCTAAAAGAAATATTTCTGAATACAATTAGATTAACTTTAAGCAAACAAGTGCGTCTCTGCGTTTATGCGTTTGAATAAATCTAAAACAATTTTTAAAATCATTATTGTAATGTTACAGCTTTCGGTAGGAAAAGGGTTTGATTTCCAAAGCATATTAATACGCAAAATAAATATCTGCTATTGCAAAATTCGTATGTATTTAAACAGATCTGAATTATATTTATTAATGTATCCCGAAATAAACCGTCTTGAATAAAGTTAGATTAACTTCAAGCAAACAAAACTTCAAAGTACGTATCTGAAACATCAGTACACATCAGGAGTATGCAACTATTCTAATCAGTACAGATCAGAGTTATACAATTATTCTAATCAGTACAGATCAGGGGTATACAATTATTCTAAACGAAATGTCGTAAAAATTGCTGCTTTGGTTACAAACGAAAATGAAATTTCATACGTATAATGGGAATCTGTTAGGTTGACTATCATTCGTCGAAATGCAATGGAAAATGAAGCACTTAAAAGATTATGTAACAATCTAAAAGTTAAAAAAACGTGTACTTTACTTACTTAAATTATAGAACATATGATAGTAAGATCTGTCTCATTTATGCTTTCTCATACGCATACCAAAACGGTATGAATTTCTACTTCCTCGTACAAAGTAAAAGAAGCACTGTAATCTCGAAAAATTACGGGTATCACATTTATGAAAATAGTGATATTTTACCGCATATTGTTTTTTTTTTTTTTTTTTTTTTTTTTGTGTGTGTGTGTGTGTGTGTGTGTGTGCGTGACATTTGCGCCTATGAGCAAACTAAAGGACACTTTTTTGTTAATAGGATTGTAAAATGAGTTTTAAATGGATGCAGAAGAGTTTTTTTTCCTCGTGACGTCTGTACGTACGTACCCACTTACGTATCTGACATAACTCGAAAATAAGTAGCCGTAGAAAGTTGAAATTTTCTATATGACACTATTATAACTTGTAGTTGTGCACCTGGCCATGTGTATAGTTGTAAAGCCATGTGATATAGTTGCATACCATATCACATGGCATTACAATGTGAGCATAAGTTTAAGGCACTAAACATATATATATATATCCACACTTTTTTATCCGGCGTTGTGAGCTCAGGATTTTTATTCTTATATGTTGGTAAAGTATGCATTTTGTGCTCTAAAAGTGGCTGAATTATGTTTTTTTATGTTCTGGTTAACGTTTTTATGCCTTTAGTTTATCTGCATGCAATAGCTATAGAATTCTCAATAATTTAAAAGTGTAAGTATCGCTGGGCCTAACTAGGCAGTCATTTGTTTAAATTTTAAACTCTTAGAAGAATAGTGATTCAAGTCAATCTGTCACCAACTTCAGTGCTTTTTTCTCAATGGGACGAAAAGTTAACTTTAAATTATGTTCACCGAAAATTTGGTCTTCCTGCCAGTTGAACAAATTGCTTGTTTTGGCATAAAAACTCTAATTTGTTTTTTAGTGTTTTTAAAAGTTTTCCATGTTTTACATTTTCCTTCATTTTAAAATTTTTAATGAAGAGGTTTTTGAGTTTTTATGTACTTTTGCCTTGCAGCGAAATGATAACTAAATTGGTTGCATGAGAAATATATCTATCAAAATTCGAGGAAATAAGTTTAGATGAAGTGCAGCAAAAATTGTGTTTAATTTAATAGTACAAGGAAATCATGTGTTGTCTAGATCAGGTATTTAAATTTTTTGAATGCTCACTGAAAAATATTATTAGATAAAAATTAATAACAAAATACTGCAATTATAGCATCTAATTATCATTGCACGTAACTTCGCTTAAGCGAAATTGCGTATAGTAATGCTTTAAATAATAAATCACATACAGAGTTCACAGTGTAATAGTACTAAACACTCAGATATGTAAATATCATGTACTAGCACCGATAAAATTCAGTTCATTAGTGCTAATAATGCTTAATATAATAATGCCTACAATAGTATTGAAAATATTAATTATCATTATAATATTAAAACTATTCAAAATAAAATTTGATTAGAAATATCTGTGGCTGAAATATACACTTCTCTTCAGAAAATTAAATTATAGTTTTGAGTAGGTCTAAATGAATTACGCAACAGTCTTTCTATGCAATACCTATACCAATAATCGTTTAATATAAGCCCTCCAAAGCAATATAACTATCAATAATTTTTAATGTTAACTTTCGAAGCAATACCCGTATCAATAATCTTTCGAAGAAAAATATTATATTCAGAATAAATCTGAAAATATTTTACTCCTTTGAAATACATAACTTTGAATCTAATAATAGTTTGCGCTAATAGAACCTCGCTTACATCCAAGGAACTAGATATAAACATTAACTGCTCAGAATAAAATTTAACTTTGCCATTACGGAGAGCGCAAGTAGCGCCTTAAAATGAATGAAGGCTTTAAAATGACGAGGGTTCTATTTCAAAGAATACTATTCTTTTAAAATTAGCTCTCATACCATATCACATGGCTTTACAATGTGAGCATAAATATTTTTCTGACAGTATATTTCCAAAGCTACAACTATTAATTATACCCAAATGTTATAAATATAAATAGTAAGGTACAGTAAGTAACATGGTAACGATGATTTCTAACTCCCAATTAAATGGAAAGGATTATCTGCTCTAGTTTTCTCTTCCTCTGTTCTAATTAAATAACTCCTATTTACGTTAGATCAGTTATTTAATTAATTAATTAACTGATCTAACATAAACCTTATATAACATTTTCGAAAGCTCTATGCAGTTAGTTTCTAAATGTAAACGGTAATAATTCTTTTATGTATCTTTTACAGACAGCAACCAACCTGAAATCGAGGTTTGTATTTCTAAAATCCAATTTATGTAATACAGTTTTCATACGTTATAAATTCAGCTAATTTTATTTAAGTCTATCTATTTTCACTTAAATCCTTAGAAATCACTTTTCTATAAAGTTTATTCGCTTTCCCTATTTAAATCAAGCAAGTAAATTGAAAAGCATAAAATATGAACTGTTAACTCAGCTCTTATCAACAACACGTAGCACATAACCAACAACCACACATATTTTGATGCTTATTTGTCGTACATTGTTTTATGTAAATTGTACCTTATTGTATCTATTTTCTGTCATAGTTTAAGAAAATTATATTTGTTACTTACTTTGATTTATGGCAACAGTCAGTCAAATTTTTAACAAGTGACAAAAATATTTGAGTTACTCCGGAATTCTGTACCGTTTTTCGTTGCTTTTTATAAAATAGCTTTACATTAAATTTATTGCAAGATTATTATCGATGCCTCACAGTAAATATGCAAGAAAAATAAATGAGTATTTAACTCTTTTATACCTTCCGAATTAAAATCAAGTACAAAAGAAAGAAATGTTTGTTTTGCGCTTTACGGAGGAATATGTAATGATTTAAATCAACATCTAGTGAGGCAGAAGAGAAATCTGCCTTGACTTGTAAATTCATATATATGCAAATGAATCTGTCAACAACATCTCACCTTAATTTAATATTAAAAACTTTTTTTCCCGCGGAAATTTTTGATAACAGAGGAAACTTGCAATTTGATTATATTTATATAATGCTAACTGTGCTTAACGCATTTATTGAACGATTGTTTGCCAGAGTAAAAGTGCGTTTCAACGCATATTCAATTAGCGTAATTTATTTATTTGTTTTTGATGAGCTGATAACATATATCATTTTGTAAATGTGTAAAAATTTAAACATGGATTTTAACTGTTACACATTTTTCGGTTTCTAACGATGATTCTCAATACGCAGCATGTATTTTGTAGCCATACTCAAACGCTCTAAAACTGTCTGTTGGTTATTGCTATTTTATAGAAATTTCCTCGCTCTCATTTCTGGAAATTCTCTCGTGAATATTTCTATACGACAGGCATGCCAAACTCATCATCACAATTGAGCCAAACAATTATCAATGGATAATAGTAAGGACCACAAAGATAATAACGCCATTGCATACGAAATGATATATTTAAAACTTGAGAATATGTTTAAAACTTTACCATGTACTGTAATTCTATAAAAAAATGGAAGGAATAAAAGAGAATTGTATTAGTCAATACATAACTTTTTCGCTGCATCTGGCTTTCGGATGTTTGGAGACATGTTGCTCGCATATTAAGAAATTTTCAGATGAGTGTCTATTAAGCCCCATGTCTCTTGAAATTCCTTCTCCTTTTAATAAGGTTGCTTAATCTTTGTAATTGTTGCTCAGTCTTAATTTACTCAATCTTTGTAACTTAGTTGCACCGAATTTCTGTTAATTTAATTTCTAAGTAGCCTGGCGTCTCTTGACACCGGCTGAAAACATATTTTTTTATGGAAACAGTCTCAAGAGTTCTCTTTAGCACCCGAGACTGTTATACGTCGCGATATTCGGTTGAATTCCATTTTTATTAATGTAGTTAGCGATATAATGTTTTTATTATTTTCTTGACTTGAACTGAAAACCGCAAAACAAAAATGAGCTGCATGCGGCTCACAGACCTGATATGTCTGATATGCTTGCCTTATGCTGACAATATGCTAACTTTTTAATTTACAAGTCGAAAAGGGTCATTACTTTCAAAAAGGGATTTTGTATTATTTTACTATAAACGAAGAATATATTTTCAAGTTGCCGCCAAATGCTAACGTCCTGAATCACGTTTTAGAGAAATTAAGTAATGTAGAATCTGCATGTATTTGTGTGTGTTTCTCGCATTGTAAAAAAAATGACGGTACCGACGGTATGCCATATGTAGGAATAAAATAATCCTTTGAGATCAGGATTCCACGGGAATTCGAATGCGCATGTTTGTCGTGATCAATAGGCAATTTCGCACATCGCTGAATATACCGAAATGCAGTACGAGAAACTCTACTTCATCTTATCTTCTAGCTTAAAGACGTAAGACTTGAAACAAATAACTCATTCCCTCCACTTTTGTTTTGTTATTTATAGGGAACGGTACATGAAAAAAATACAATAAACTTCAATTCTAACTTCAGAAGTAACCCGTAGATTGCTGTCATATATCTGTTATATGTCTCTAATACATATATGCCTCTAAATCTGAAACATTTCCAACAGAATTATAAAAATGTAAGAAAAGAAGCCCAAAGTACATTTCGTTCTTTCGCTGAGTAGTTTTATTTGGGTGATTATTGATTTTTCAGGCATTTTAGCTCTTGTTTCTTTCATATTAATAATTCAGTCCACATAAAACTTTCTGGAGCTTATTAACAAAAGAATCAATATTGCACCTTACTCTGAAATGCGATGCATTATTTAATTTTATGAGTCAGTTTTTCAAATTAAATAATCAGTGAAATATCCACAGAAATATCAGTGTTAAAAAACTAAACTTACTGAAATTGTGCTTGTCCTTTTGGATAACGAGAATTTACATCCATTTTTTTTTTTTTTTGTTATTTTCAGCCAATTATTAAAAATGAAATGCTTTTCTTTTGTATTTGTAAAATTTTCTCTAATTAAAAAGTGTGAAGAATCTATTATAGTAATCATTTCCAAATGATGAGTTTATTCGAATTACGGAAAACATAATCTTCGTAGGCGGGCTTACATGAATATATCTCCAATCTCGACATTAAAATGTGTGTTTAATCAAGTGAAAAGAAGAATTTAGATGAATCTGTCAAAACACTTTCTAGCAAAATTATAATAAACGTACTTAAAAAAGTCCAATGTATACTTAGTTCTTACCTTGAGTAATTTTATGCAGGCTATTTTTCATAATCTAGCCATATAAAAGAAAATTGACTAAAATCTAGTTAGTAAACAAATGAAGAGATTCAGTTTAAAAAACAAGACAAATAAGCAAAAACGTTATCCATGACTGCAGTTTCGATGGACCTCCGTTTAAGTTTATGGAAGCATTGTTAGGAGTAAAGGAAGTGTAAGTCATAGTGCCTCACGCGGAAAATGGTTGAAACGTTTAGTTGAAAGTAGAGAGATGGAGGCTCTTGCATGCCTTTAACACAACGACAAACAAAAACGAACTTGGACAAAAACTAAGTTATTAATGAGATCATTTTGCCAGTCTGAAACCTGTAAGATGGCTGAATTTATGCCTTTCTTAAAAGCTTCCAAAACTTCCATACACAGCAGTTTTGTTAACGGTTTAATTTCTACTTTCTTTTGTCGAATGAGTTGGTCTAAACAAAAATTCTTGACCTTGTAATTCAGGCTCTTAGAAGAAATTATGGATTCCAAGCTTGCGACTTATCGCTCTTTTAGACATTTATTCATTAAGTATTAAAAAGATTTTAGGTTATATTTAAGGTTTTCAATAGAACTTTAAGCTCAAAATCAGGCTTTTGTCAATCAATATACACTTTGGAACTTGTTTCGAGTTGTTGCGCATATAGGCATTACAGACCACTTAATCAACTCTGCGAAGGAGACTGCTACTATACTAAGATATATGTTATTCAGTCTTTCATATCCGTTTTGTTTCTTGAGAAGCTTCCAAAAATAACTTTATATATCAATGATAGTACAAATGAAAAATCTCAGACACAAACAGTAGTGCTAAAAATTGCTGCCGAAGTTTACTATCGACTTGTAACGATTTCGAAAACGCGAGATATAATCTTATGTTCTCCACGGCGAAAGAACTGTAAATCATTGTATATTTGACTGCCCGTAACCAACATATTATACTTAAACTAACCAACGGAATTAAAACCGTGTTCTGTGAGTCTGAAATAATATGAACAGCAAATAAAACCTTCACAGAAATTTTTAAGATGAGCATCTCGATGAAGTTTCCCTATTCTAGGAATGATAACTATTTCCTTTAAAATCATCTTAGTTTCACAGCATCGTTTAAGAAATCTGTCATTAAATCTATCGCTTAGATATCTTTTCCTTATTGCCTAATATTTTTAATCATATTGATTTTATATTATTCTGAAACTGTTCAATGATATGTAGCCCAATTTTAGAGTGCGTCTTGCATAGTTTATGCTGCGTACACACTTTCCCATCACACATACTGAAATTTTGACTCTTTAGATTTTGAAACGAGGAGTAGCGGGTTACTTGTGTACTTTCCAACTGCTTCGCTTCTATTTATATTTTACGCATTTTATATTGTTTAATACTGTATATATTGAAAGTATTGTTCTAATTAGCGCTAAAATGTAATACATCTACGATGCTTCGCGAACTTAATATTACTAATATTCGCAAATTTTTAAACATTGTGAGTATTCTGTATTAACTTAATGCATATAGTACTACAGAGGTGCTGACCTAACTTCAACCTGTACCTATATTATTTCATGAGATCATTTTAATGCTATAATCGATGAAAGAGGAGCTTTGTTTTCCGTGTGTGTATGTGTGTGTGTGTGCTTTGAATTCTGGACTTGTGAAAAGCGTAAGAAGTGAAAGTTTCAAACGAATAAGGGACTCAGGTTGGAGATCTCGCTGAGAGCTTTACTCTGATGTATATCTGTATTTTGTACCATGGATTTGTAATTAAAAAAATAATAATGTTTTGATAAAAATATAATGTAAGGGTTATAATGTTATTAAATAAGACATAATAGAGAAATAACACACAATTTTCTATCTATGATAATTTAGGGTTATTTTCGGCAGCGGGACAAACGTTAGCGTAACAACGTGTTTCTAAACTCCAATCTCCTCATACATCGGCAACATTTTATAGCAGATGCCAGCCAATTACTCCAGCGAAGCATAATATGCACTAAAGCGAGACGTAGGAACTGCCCCTCCAGATCATCTACATGTTCCAACTGCGCAGACGAAAATCACACAATCGGCAATAAAACGTCATGCAAACGCCCAACATCCTGCCCTACATATAAGAAACATGTCAAACGTATACGCCGGAACATAACTTACTAACAATGCGTAACATACCAACATGGATAACAACACTCAACAAGGCCTTTTTAACACTCATGAAAACCAACAAAGGACCAATACCTGTGTCCGAAACAGCTTGCGATGAGCTAAAGCAGCGGCGACGCAAACAATAGTATATACAATACAAAACAATGAAAAATTTATTATAATACATGAAACCTACTGTCGTGAGGGACATGCTGCCAGTTTCCCACTTTCCTGGAGAATCATACAAGGCACAGCTTTAATTAATAAACAAGTATAGAAGCTGAAATTTTATGTTGCAACCCGACATGAAATTGTAACTTTACTGATAGAGTGATAGCGTCTGTTCTTCTACAACTGAACAGCATGCAGATCGTCACCAGTTGTTTTTACTCTCCTGCAATGGATGACAGATGACATTAATGACACTTTAACAATTACTGATGGCATGAGTGTAAAGTGCCCTTCTATTCCCGAAATTATAGGGGCTTTCAGTGTCAACAACAATATCTGGGGTTATGCCACCACAAATGCTAAACACTAGATGACTACATTGCTGCATAAAAGTTTCATCTGTATAAACACTAATATTTCTCTACTGACGTCGACAATTCCTACAGTAAGAACTGGCTAGACCTTAATCTTCTACTAGTAGCATTACTAACCTGATTCAATACTGAAAAGTTTTAGACGACAGAAGCTCTTCGTATCACAGATACATTCATTTTAATATCAACAACTATCCTCTAACGATGGAGACTTCCTGACAGCCACTTATAATACTAATTACACTCTCCCTCATCAAAGCAAAAGTCAAATTAAATAACTGCAGTAGCCCAGATGACCTAGAAACATTCGCAGATAAACTTATGAAGACCATGCAATTAATCTATGATTAAATCCTTCCAACCCGAACAGCAAAGAAACTGGAAGATGTCAAAAAAGAGCTCCGCTAAGAAAGGCATTGCTGCACAGCCCTAAGGAGAAGCTTAAGTGCAACAATAGAAGATAGCTACAAACACCAAGAAAGGCATTGCTGCACAGCCCTAAGGAGAAGATTAAGTGCAACAACAGAAGATAGCTACAAACACCATCTTCTTGAAACATATAGAAAAGAGAGAACACAATATAATGACCTTGCTGCAAAAACTGCTAGTTAGCGAAACTTCTCTAACCACAGTTCTAACCCTTATGGTATCTTTCATAAATTTACAACTAACTTGTTTCAGCCCACTCAGGTATACCCACGTTAGACAGACTCTGTTAACATCTCTAACTATGCCTCGAATATTGTCTTCCCAAAAGATGATCCAAATAAAGCTAATACAACACCAAAATCTATCAGAGAAGACTCAACTAGACAAATGTCTGTACAAACAAGAATGGTATTCTCTCGACCAAAGAATTAAACAAATATTTCGAGACCTCAGAAGGAAAAAGCTCCGGGACCAAACGGACTGGTTTATGGAAATCTCAAAATAGCGTACAAAGCACACGCTGCCTTCTTTCGTGTCTATTTTAATCAACTATTCAAACAACAGTTCTCCCAAAATCATTCGAAACTGGACAAGCAGTCTTATTGAAAAACAAAAACAAAAACAAAAATCCCCCGCTCTGTACGTAATACGTGCTTCTTTCCAGCACTTGTAAAGATGGCAGATATACCCAAAAGAGTTATAAGGTATTTTCCTTTCTTTCCATCATGCCATCGTGGTGTAACGGTACCACACTCGGTGCGTATTCGAGAGGTTCAGAGTTCGAGTCCAGGCAAGGGCATTTTTTACGCCTCCTGCTTCTAACAAACCTAAAGTACCAGAATTTGGTGAGGGGTCCTCTCCTTCCCATTCGTCCTTTAAAAGAGAAAGTGTATAAGGTGCTTTATCTCTCCTTTCCTCATTCTTTCGTGGTGTAATTGGAAACACACTCGAAGCGTATTCGTCCAGGGTTCAAGTCCCGGCGAGGGCAATGTTCATTTTTTGCGTCTCCTGCTTCAAAAATCCTGATTACTCTATAGGGCTCATAATTTCTCATCGCGAAAGGGAACACCATTTGTTAGACATTACATTTTTCGTAAATAAAAACTTCAAGAAACGCACTTTGTTTTACTCCTTTCAAAATATAAATTTACTTAACTTTAGCACATTATTATATTTTTCATTTAAAATCATGCAGTTACTTTAGAACCACTCTGAATTAATTTTATACATTTATCTTACTAACAGTATAAGAATACATTTCTTTCTAAATTACCTATCAGCACCTAGAATAGAAGCAAATAAATAACTGTAAGTATTAAAGAGTTGTTCCATGTACTGTATATAAATGCTAATTTTTAATAAATATAAATAAAGGGAATTCAGCGTCATGTAAATAATAAAAATATTGACAATGTATTTGAATTTTCAGTAACTTTATAGGATGGTTCAAATGACTATGTTAATGATACATAAAAACGGAAACTCAAAATGCATAGTGTTTTATATATCAGTTCTTGCCATTTTATGGCGCTTATGTTTATTAATGGGAAAATTAAATGTTCAAAGTATAAAGGAAACGTTCTTGGGCTTTGCTCGGGAATGCGTATTATTTTTTGCGTGTAAACCAAAATAAGTTTCCAAGGTTTACGTGACATCTAAGAGTCCACTGGCACATGAATTTCGAATATTCTTTTTTCTCATTTTCCTTATTTCTCTTGAAGGTTTGTTTCTGTCTACCTATTGCAAAAGTGTCCAAAGGAATAGAAAGCAGATCAGAACTTAGATTATTCAGACTTTCTTTTCGTCGAAATACTTTCCCGTTATGCAAGTATGAATGCATTCATTCTAACGGTGAATATTTTTATGTACATTCTGTATCTACTCTGAGGCTGTTTGAGAACTGAAAACATGGAACTTGTGCTGTCAGTCAAACAGAAGAATGAGAACGAATTATGTATCTTGAAATTGGTTGGATATTTCGCATAAAATCCTTCACTCTAGAAAAATTTGATTCGAATGTATAAAATTTTTAGTTTCTGATGCAATTCTCAAATCTTCAAGATACTTTTTTCCGTTTCCTATGAATGTTGTTGAGATATTATTCTCAACTATACTGAACTATGCTATGTAAAGGTAAATAATATAGAATAATATTAAAATTAATTCATTAACTATCTATTATAAAAGTTTCAATGGGGTATATTATAAACCTTCAATAAGTATTATGCCTTCAATGAGGTATGTTATAAACTAAACTCATTTTGATATATTGCAGACATCATTAAGCACTGTGAAGAAGGAACCGTGAAAAAAACAAAACCGGGCATCCTAACCTTTTACAACAGAAAACACGCATGAGATAATGTCAATCTCCCTAACGTAAAAGGTGTCTGGGGAGAAGTACGACGATTTCAGTTGTTGACAAGTCAACAGTCCACTACATTTTAATTCGGGAGTCACTGTACTAACAAGTAGATGTACTAGAGCAGCAAAAGTAAAACTTCAACTGTTCTTGCGACATTCGATTCACAGATCTTCTATTTGTAGGTGGGCGCGCCAAACGTTTACACCATGAGAGCACACATGAGTAAATGCAATAGTTCCTAGCAGTATTATTAAAATGTAATATTCAGGCATTAAGATGCATATGTGTTTATTGTTTTTAGTTCCTTCAGGTCTTAACAATTGCATATTCTTTAATTTTGAAAGATACATTAATGATCACTTCTAGATTTTAAAGAAATATTTAGAAATTAAAGATCACTACTATATCGCTAACTTAACATAATGACGCCATCTGCTCTGTAAGTGCATAATAAATGCCTGTACTATAGGATAACGTTATTAATCAAAAACTGAAAAGATTCCACTATAGTGTTTATTTTATGTCAAAAAATCAGTCTCCATTTTTACTCAAAAAGTTTTTAGTCTTCGTTTTAATTAGCACGAAATCATTGCACTTAGCGTCTGAAATATTTAACACTTCTGTATCCTTTTTTTTATCACCATATCTACTTCTACATGATTTTTTTGTGAACTTCATGTTTTTTTCCGTTTTCGTAAATATTTCGCAACCACTGCAGATATTTTTTAGACTAACTGAAATTTTTAGTCTCGTTAAACTTTTAATAAGATTTCAAAGATCATAATTCCCAATTTTGTTACCAGCAGTCTCATAAATAATTCATGCGAAGAACGGAACAATTTAGCCCCTGAGATTATGCAATATTCAGAAGCCGAAATTAGATTTATATATCATGCGGAAAACTCCTCTTCGGTTAATTTCTCATCAGCCCATATTTCGCTTATATCAAATGCATTCAAATTTCTTAAAACATTTTTTATTCGTATCGGTGTGATAAAATGTTTGTTTTGACCCTGAAAATGTATTCTGCATATCAGTGGTCCCGAACCCCCGATCCAGGAACGGTGCCGGTCCCTGGATCAAATGGTACCGGGCCAAGGGCCGCTCATTTCATTGAAATTGAATTTAAATTCCTAGGTTTATACCCCAAATTAAAAACATTTGTGTTTCATTAAAATTTTATTTATTTAAAAAACGGGGCTCCCGAAGGTAGTGATGTATTTTTTTAATGTTTTAAAAAGTAAAAAAAAAAAAAAGAAAAGAAAAAGAAAACCACCGCAACTATTTTTTCTTTCAATTAGTTTTAATAAAATAATCAATCATCGTAACTGTAAATATTATAAATAAAACATGAAAGCGGGCGCCAAATTTATATTTATTTTTTAGTGTAACTATATTTTATTTTGAAGGCATGTTTAAATACAACTAAATTTAAATTAATAAATCAAAATAATCTAAATTATAAACAATCGACGTCCCCCCTAGCGGGCCACAGTAAAATTATCAAACGTTGACCGGTCCGCAGTGATAAAAAGGTTGGTTATTACTTTCCAGTGAGCGTTTCAAATTTGGTTTGTTAATTTAAAATATTGTATCATACAAAACAAAATAATATTCTATATGTAATTTGAAATTGTATATTTGTCCCAAGATGCTGTGATAGCAAATTATTCAATAATTTCGATTTCTATTAAAATTTCGTGAAACATCTATTTTAATAGCAGAAATTATGTCTCGATATGAATATAAGAGCAATATTTAGAGTTGATGTGGACAAGTTCTATATTTTGTAACATTTGACAATTACTTTCGCTTCATGTCTTTATTCTCTTTTAGGTTATATATGATTTATAATATTTTTTTCTAAATTCCTGTTTTAAATTATCTAATTTATTTTATAACTTTGCTGACAACTTATTCGAAATAACCCTTACTTTAAACCATACAACTTATTCAATTGGTTGAATTAAACACTACAATTTTTTTTCCTTTCGTTGAACTTAAACGAATTATTACTCCTCGCGAAATTGAGATCGTTTTGGGATTCCTTTTCCAGAATTATTTTTCCATCACTTAAACTGGTTGTTTTTGGATTCACAAACTAGCTAATTTGCTGTTCATTTTCAAATTATTTATTTTAACTATTTATTTAACAATGTAACTTTTTCTAATTATTTTTATTGAGTTTTAGCAGTTTTAAATTCGTAGCTTATCTCAACAAATTTAGGTTTTACTGACTGACAAGAGTATATAAATTTAATTTATTATTTCAAAATTAATTTATGTTTTGTTTTTCTTATGTTACAGATCTTAAGAACTTACTACTAAGCTAATTGTTACTTTTACATGATATTATATTGTAGGGTTTTCCTTATTTTTCATAACAAATTTATTTTAGGTTTTCCTGTTCTAAACTTCTCAACTTCCCCTCACATTCTCTCACCAGGTTATAAATTTAAGTTAAGTGAACTGCTATTTAAACGTGTGATTATCTGAGTTTATTGACAGCGTGTTCCCCTAGCCAAGCGAACGTTTCGTTGTTATTTCGTGGTCACGCTAGTAAGCATTTTGGCCTTAACAAATCAGTATCACGCCGGTTAGATTCCTGTGAGTCCACCTATAGGCGTAAATTGAAGTGCGTTCGTGCACTTTTTATTTTTTCAGATTTGACTTGTATTATAGTCTTCGTTTAGTTACCACAACGATTTTTCTGTAACACACGAAGTCCACGCCTTTCTGTTAAATTAGTTTGATTTAGTAAAGGGTTATTTTGCACTCTTCTTCTGTGCTGCTATTTAATTCACGCTGGTGCGAGAATTCGCCAGGTTCATTGTAGGATCTAATTTAGTTTATGTGGAAAAATAGAGATAGGTCTTACAGTATACAATTTTTTATCAAATTCTCATTTTCTTTTATTTTTGCATATGTTGGGTTACTTATGTTTTTGCTCTCGGTCCACTAAAATTAAAAAAATCTTTTATTAGATTGTTAAAGCATTTTGCTTGATTATTAATTATGCTTTCATTTTAACATGGCCCGTATGATTTTAAAATTTATGTTTAGTATTGCTTTCCAATTTTAATTAAAAAATTCGTATTTTGTTTTGTGTTTCCAATTTTCAATTACATTCAATTAAAAATACGTGTATGATTTAGTTGTTGTTTTGTATTTAAATGGTAGATTATAATTTTTGCAAGTTTTTTCTTTGGACTCAATCTACTCAATTTTCTTAAAATTTGTTTATTATTTCGCAAACGCTTTAAATCTGTCTATTTTTTTATGCTACAATTTTTGCACTGCTCGGCCTGTAGTGTTTGGACTTATACAGATACAGTTTATTTTGATTATTTTTCTAAGAGTACTCTTTTTCTAAGATAATTTTAAATTTTAATTTGTATGCTTGTCGCTTCAGGAACAGGCTATTTTATGTATTTACTTTTTTCGTTGAACCCATCCGCTGAGGACGATTCAACAAAAAATGTAAATATCATTTTTTTTTTCTTTTGGTATGTTTTGCCTCTCAATTTCTTAAAGTTTTTCACTCTGCATCTGTATTTTGGTTCTTTCATGTGGCTTTTTATATGAATATGGGATGCATTTTAAATGGATTTATTTATTATTTTATTTTGAATTATTACCGCCACTTGTTGCTGCTATCAACGTGCAATTGTATTAGGTTTTGAACTTTTTTTTTAATTTGCAGTTATTCCTTTAGTTTATATATATAATGTTATAGTATTACCTAGGTATATAGTAGGTTTATACAATGTAATACGATATATCCTGTGTAACAGAATGACTTAGAGAAAGCTGCAACGGCCTGGCGATGGTTCTCTACGTTATAATTTCGAGAGATTTCACTGCTTAGTTAGAAAGATGGCATTCGAAGACAGACCTAGCCTCAAATTCCACACATAATTTTATTCCTTGATAACTAATAGGATACATATTCGTTTTCGTTGCCCATTATCATTGTGGTTTACGCTATACACCCACACTTTTATACATATTATATTTTTAGAACCATGAGCAATAACTAGCAAAGGTTAAGGGACATGTCAGCGAGCGATGTAGCGTCTTGGGTGCAATAGAGATCAAGGTAAAGTGCTCAGTTATCCAATATAAAGGTTCACCTATGAAAGGTATTGGTTTATGTTGTTTATTAAGAGAAACGTTTCAGTTAGCGAAATTTTGAGTTCAAGTTCGATTTAGCTATATCAACAGCGTTACGCAAGTCATATGAGATAGACTAATCTAAAATGACGCAGTGCAGAAAAAGACGCACTATTTTTAGATTAGAGACCGGAAATTAAGCGCTATGAGCAGTTTAAGTTATAATTTTGAAATTTATGTACCTTTTTATTTTACATATATATAAATGGATCAATGCAAAGTAAAAATCAGTGTAACGTTTAATGAAATTGCGCCCTAATAGCAGTAGCAAATGGTAGTAATAATAAAAAATGAATTAAAATAAATTAGTACGTATAAAATCCATACCATGTTCATTGCGGAACAAAACATATGCAGTTAAAAAAGAGTAGCATAGTTGTAAATTGCATAAAGGGTGCAAAAATTGGACAAAAATGAAAAAGAAAGAAGGTAATTTACATATTTCGCTTTATATTATTGTTATTAGGAGGCTGGTGCAATGAAAGAAGTAAATATTACATCAGTCCGTTTCTGATGTAACAAAGAAATTAATTATACTAAATTAGAATTTGCTATTTAAAACTTATTTAAAACAATATCAGAAAATTAATCAAAGCAATCTGTTTTTATCAGTTTAGCCCGCACAAGCCGCAGACACTAGTAGAAAAAGTATCTCATGTGCAATAAGATTAAATTTAGTGCCTGTTAAAGACTGTAATAAATTTTAAATTATCACAAAGCTCTCCCGCTCTTCTTACGCATGTTATTAATAACTCTAAGAGCACTTTTTTCTCTCAAAAATTTATAAAATTTATAAATGCAAACAAAATATACGATATTAAAATGAAAAATATTCATATTATTAAGTTTGATTCTACTTTCAGGAAAAGGAAAAAAAGAAAGAAGTTTTTAAAAACGTTGAGTTTTTCATTCTGTGAATTTTCCCGGAAATGAATCATCTGAAATTCAAGATTTTGAATGATTTCATACAGATATTTTATAAGAGTTTATTTTTCAAATTTATTTTTACTTACCCGGGAGTATTGAGATATGTTTTATGTTTGCATCTTTTTAAGACGCAAAATCTTCTCTCATTTTCTTCTCACGAATCTTTTATTATTTGGAAGTATAGCGAAAGAAAATTTCAATATCTTACCACTAAATTTAGCTTTACTAGTAGTTTCTCCAGATCACCTTCTGCGTATGAGACATGAAAATATACTTAATATTTAAATTGGATTTCAATATTTGTAAACATCCGTAATTTAATGAAATTCATATCTGTCATCTGCGAAAAAAAGCTTCAAATCTCTATCCCATTTCATTATCATGCAATCAGAAAATATTTTGTTTGGTGGTTTCAGTTTCGCGTGCGCGGCATCAGAAATTGGTAGTTTGTACCAAAATTAAAATTTTCACTTTGGGTAGAATTCAACCAATTTTAGTTGAAAACTTCCTTATTCAGAAGTAATCTTGAAGCGTTCTGTACCTCTGTATATAGCTCAGATACTCTTCAATTTTCTACATATCTCTTTAGAGTAAAAAATCACATAATAAATATGCTTATATTAATAAAAAGCTTATGTTAGTAAGATGTTAAAATATTTCCATATCCTTTATGTAAAAACGAAAAATTCGTATAGAAATTTTTGATGAACTCATTTTTTGTAAGTACATTGTCAGCTCAAATTTTTAATAAAAATATATCGACAATTGCAATCAGAAACTCCTATTTCTAAGTGATTATTGATAAATTTTGGGTAATCCATATCTTTTTTGGGTTTAACGTTTCTTTGAAAATACTTAAAGCATATTTTTGCAATATTTGAACGCAAACGCACATAATGTTTCATTTCTATGAATATTCGATAATTATTATACATACTGCGACTTTTGCTTCCTATGACTGTAGAAACATTTCATTTTTACAAACTCCACATCCATATTGTTTCAAAATTTCTTTGATAAAAATTTTCAGCTTATGTTAAGAAAATTTGAAATCAGAAATATGAATCAGCACTTAATGAAGTACAGACTTAGTCTGTTTTATCGAATCAATTTTGAATTCAACTGGATATGATCTACGTCCTCTTGATAATGTTGAATCAGATTTTAATTGCATTACTTTTTCTTCTGTATGTATTTTCATGTACTTGTTGTTACCAACATTTCTTCTGGTTTGCAAATACTAAGCTGATGGGTTTTTTAGATTATTTTTGCAAGATTTAGCAATTTTAGTGGTTTTGAATTTCGTTTCCTTCTTTCTAAATTCCTTACTATTTTGTCTGAAAGTGTGTGCGTATGTATATATATATATAAACATATATATACATATATACATACGCACCCTTTACTTTGTGTATATATATATATATATATATATACTGTCGTGTTGTTTTGTTTTATACGGGCGCAGCCCTGCCGCCTCTTTTGTTGAACCTTATGAAGAAAAGCAGGCGCAACCCTTCCAACAACAAACGACACGAGCCGGCCGTGTCCAAAAAAAAAAAAAAAAAAAAAAAAAAAAAATCAATTTAGCAGATTAACAGAAAGAAAAGAAAATTAAGTTAGTATACTAAAAAGAATAACACGGCACATAAAAACACAAAAACATTTAAGCTGTCCCTGGACCTTTGCATATAAAGTCTTTCTCTCCCTTTAAGGGTAGTTTCCATAAATTGAACGCTTTCAGTATGTTAGCTCGATCAATCAGAGATACCGATGACACGTTTATGAGAATTGATGACTTTCATAACGTCTTGTGCAAATTTTACTCCTTTTTTATAATTTTGAATCATTTCTCTTACACTTCCCATTCCATGTAAGGCTCTTACCCCCCCCTCCCCGCCCGGTGAGTGTACAACTTTCAATAAAATGAATGCAGTCACCAGCAGTATCACCTTTAAGGCATAAATTTACTCCCTCGAGGTGGAATCTGTGTAAGTACATAGGAAAGCGTCCATGCCCTGTTACTAATTGATTATAGTCTTTATCGCAAAATATAGGCATATTCTTCTTAATTATTATATTTGACAAGGCCTCTGACCTTCTAGGAGACACATTCCATTGATCAGACCAGGTTTTATACATGTGATCTTTCATTTTGCTAATTGTAACTTTTTTAGAATGTTGTAGATCACCTTCAGAGATCCCATCCCCCAGGGCAGCCTCCTTTGCCAGGGAATCCACCCTCTCATTCCCAATGATACCAATATGGGCCTTTACCCAATGAATATTGATTGACATTTTATATTTTAAATTCATATAATCATTTTAATTTTATTCATGATATCATTTTTATGGTCCGGCCGAGAGAGGGCGACGAGTGCTGAATAGGCATCCGAGTATATATGAACTGTACATTTATAGATCAAATTGGATTTAATCCATTCCAAGGCTTTATAAATGGCGTATAGCTCTGATTGATAAACTGAATTATGTTTATCCAGTATGTATTTTTGATAATGGATCTCCAAACCATAAAAATGTACGACAAACGCACATCCCACACCTCCCTCGAAACCGGACCCATCTGTATAGATTTCATATTCGCTGGTAGACAATACATTGCAATCGAATAAAATACCATGTCTCTGTCTTGGATGAATCGAATTATTGTCAATTTGGGCAAATGCGTTGCTTTCAACCTGGATTCCATGCAGAATAAGAGAGCTTTCTATTGAATATTGTAATAGGAATTTATTGTAAAAAAATTTATAATGAATGGAGAGAGGGGGAACCCCGGCCAAAATACATGCGACTTATGATGAAACTGTTCTAAAGCATCTAGTGATAATCAGAAGCCATCCTCTTTGTATTGAATCAAGCTTAGTTCTCAACCTGACAAGCTCCCCTGCCCGGCGGCCCCAAGCTCCGATACCGTACATAATCTTAGGTATAATAACATTGTCATACAGATTTTTCAGAATAGCACTCTTGACCTGTAAAGTATTAACGTTAAATTAAGTCCTGTAGAAATTTAAGATCTTGTCGGTTGCTCTATGGATATTCTTAAAATGTTCTATAAAAGTCAGTTTTTCATCCAGTGTGACACCCAGATATTTAATTGTACTATAAAATTTGATGTTTTTGCCAAGAAATTTAAGTCTTGGATTCCTTACTTTTTTCCCTTCTTTTGGGAAAAAAATTCCACAAGTTTTATCCATGTTAAATAAAAAAATCTTCTTTAGTCCAACTAATTAGAACGTGACCCAATTTCCTGAAATGGGACTCAATTTTAACCAAAGAAACATCATAGATTAAAAATAATAAGTCGTCTGCGTAACAATAAGTGGAAATATTAGGTATATTTACATCCTTCAGCAAATTATTTACAATAAGACCCCAGAACAGGGGAGCGCTACAGGAGCCCTGGGGACAACCTTTATTCATGGCATATTTAATGTTGAATTCACTAAGTTCTCCCTTGTAGACCAAATACCTGTCTCTGAAGTAATCCTTGACTGTGTCAAACATTTGACTTGAAACATCAAGTTTTTTTAATGTGTAGAAAACAGAAGACCATTTTACTGTGTTGAATGCACCCTGGACATCAAACGAGACCAAGGCCACATGATAAAGTATTCGTTTACATCTTATTTCTTCAACTACTTTATAAAGCGCAAGATCTGCACTTCTGCCCTTACGAAAGCCATATTGAGAGTCTGAGATATAATTTTTGCTATAAATAACAAATTGAAGTCTATTAGTTATCAGTTTTTCAAGTAACTTACCCATAATATTCAGTAAACATATCGGTCTAAATTTATCATTTGTTTTTGGTATAAGAATCAGCTCTCCAGTTTTCCATGCCTTAGGAAATATATTCAGATTCAGACATTTATTGTAAAGAAATAGCAATAAGGAAGGGCAGGATGAATATAATGTCTTAACAATAGTAACCCCGATCCCGTCCGGCCCAGGGGCAATTTTTTCACGAAAAGAGGCAATAGCAATATCAATTTCAGTGTATGTAAAGTCCTTTTCTTTATTAACCTGGGATTCATGTAGAATACTTTCAAACTCAGTGTCACTAATGTTTTCATCCAAATTCAATATGTCTTTTACAAGTCCTCTACAGTGGTCTTCCAATGTGATATCTTCCTGACTTTTATTATAGAGGATGGTCTTTTTTCTCCTTTTCCCTGCGGCAATTTTGTAGAATTGATCATAATATTCTTGGCTTCGCAAAAATAATCTCTGCCTAAATTCGTACTTTGTCCTTTTTATGGTCTTTTTGTATAATGCCAAGTATTTTTTATAATTGACTTTCCGTGTTAATCTCAAGGAGTCTGACAGACCCGGAACCTGACTGCTTTTCCTAAAGGCTCTAATCTGACGTTTCAATTTCTGAAGAGTCGAAGTCCACCATGTAACATCATTGTCTTTTCTCCTGGTTTTCACAACTAGTCTTCTTGCCATCTCCCTCTGAATACGCAATTCCATCTCAAAAATGTTTTTATTCAACTCCTCAGCATCTTGACAGTTGTTAATATTATCCTCCAAATCTTGAAAAAATGGAAGTAGACCCTTTATGAACCTCCTAACTCTTCCTTTATGTCTAGAGTAGATAACACGACTTTCTGTCGATTCATAATTACTATCCAAATTGACTGAAACATAGCGATGGTCACTCAAAGATTCACAGTCTAGAATCTCCATATTAATATTTTCCATGCTTAAGTCAGCTGAGCCCAGAACCAGGTCTGTCCAGCCTGTTCCAAAAGGAGAAACGAAAGTAGGCGGTGAATCACTTTCATTAAAAAGAATCAACTCCAACTGTAAAATAAATTCCGTAGTTAAAACACCCCGTTTATGAACAATAGAGGCCCCCCAATTAAAATGTTTTCAGTTAAAATCACCAAGAATTAAAAAACTATTGTTAAAATCTCTCAACAAGTTCTCCAATTGAATTAAGTGTTCACTGATATTTTCCGCAGGAGAAAAGTAAACCGAGATAATAGAGAACATTTCCCCTTGTTTGACACAGGTAATACAAGTAATAATGTCAGAAACATAATGGACATAGAAATTTATATTCGTATTGGTAATAATAATAGCAGACCTGCCGTTTTTGACGTTCACTGATCTCCATTCATTTTTCTGATATGCCAGGTTGTCTCCCCAATATAATAAGGCTCCTGCAAAGTCAGGATATCAGGCATGTACTGTATAATCTTTTCTAAGCATGTAAGCTGGGCAGATGCAACAGCACAATGATTGAGGTTAATGTTTAAGATCGTCATAGTAAAATCAATATAATTTAAGATGATATAAATCAAAATAAAACAGTATACAATAAAATTCATTAGCTAATATGCAAATCTCTATATACAGTTAAAACTCCAATTCAAAATTAAAATTTCTATATACAAGTAAAAACAGCTATATACAAAATGTAGTTACTCGCAACCGGGAGGGAATCAGAGCATTCACTCTTTCTAGAACAATCTTGAGCAGGAACAGTATTCAGACAAAATAAACAAAAATAAAAAATTACAATATTTAAGTCCCCATCACAGTGCAACTGTTCAATAAAACAGAGATCAAATGTCAAGGTGATCTTTTAAAAATCTAATTTCTTCTTTATAAACCGGACAACAGCGTGAAAAAGAATCGTGAGCACAATCATAGTTAGTACCGTATCTCTCGTTAAACTCTAAACAATTACCGCAACCAAGATTGTCATTTTTACAGTCTTTTTTCTCATGATTAAGAGAGCAAGTTGATCAACGTAATTCAAATTTGCAATTTTTTCTAGTATGCCCAAAACGTAGGCATTTAGAGCATCTCTTAGGGTTCAGGTAGAGACGCGCGGCGTAAGATTTCCAACCGAGTGCCAGTCTCTCTTCTTCGAGAACTGTGCTTTGGCATCTGAGGAAATAACATAAATACGGTGAGTAACACCTTTCTCCTCTGCAGGAATTCGAAACAGCGCTCTGGCACATTCTCCAGAACAATGACATTCTTCTTTCAATTTCTTCATAATATCTCCATCCTCAACATCATCTCCCACATTATATAAAATGATCTTAGGTTTAATAAATTTTTTTTTCTGGGCCTTACAATAGTTTTCAATTTCTCTTCTTTTAGAATAGCCTTCTCCAGAATAGCAACCTTGTGCTTATCCTTTAATTTTACGATTACATCTCCGTTCTTTCGAGTAAACGAATTGACCACTCCAATACCCAATCTACCAGGATCCAGCTGATGGGTTATTTCATCGTAAATATCAATCTGTTTATCAATTGGTCTAAGTAAAATTTCGTTATCTTTTCTTCTATCCCTTTTAATCTTTTTTGCCATATCTTTATTCTCTTTTTCTGCAATTACTCTTACTTCCTCCTCCTCCATCTTACACTCACCAGCTGCTCCATCAGCATTTCTTATTGAAATCAGGTCCTTAATCTCTCTAATCTCCTCTAAGACCAGGCTCATTCCTTCATCTCTCCTTCTGGAAATCTCAAAGTCAGTTTCATTTGTAGAACATCTCTCTATCCATTTAGCAATAAATGTCAGGCCAGAAGATAAATCATGTATGATATTCTTGGCAATTCGTTTATCTCTCATAGTTTCAATAGTGTCGAAAAGACCCTGAATTACTCCTAAAATATCGGGCTTTCCAACATCTTGTTCAGGTTCTCTATAACTTTGACTAAGACTATCTTTGTTCGTTAATAGAGACATATTTTACACTTCTTAAATCTTGGTAAAGCACTGCGATAAGGGGACTATATTATAAAATCAAAATTTCATGAATTCAATATCTTAAAACTGAATAAAAACTTTCTATAATACAAAACACTCAAACAGACAGTAAAATTCTACAGCATAAATGATAATATAATTTTTAAAGCAAAAAGTAGAGTTCTAGTGCAAGAATTCAAAAAGAACCCAACGGGCAGAAAATCTTAGATTTTGGTGCTCCAAAATTGGTTTACCTCTCTCTCAACGGGCGAAACGTCTTCAGTTGATGGAGCACCAATTTTTTTTTTCTTTTTCTTTTTTTTTTCTTTCATTTTTTTAATATTCAAATAACTTGCAATGAGACTTCTTAAAACAATTCCTCAATACTTCGAAACATCAAATGTTGGGCAGTTACTTCTAGTAATAAGATAATTCAAAAATTTTTAATCACCTGGCAAAAGGTCTAAAATTACAAGTGCAAAACAAAAGATCCAAAAATATAAACACTTGGCAGCCACGCTAAGCCTATCTTCGGAACATGTAACTAAGAGTATCCAAAAGTTTTAAAATAGCAGCCAGAATTTAACATAAACTTTTACAAGCATAAAATCAAGCATTTAGATCAAAAGCACGGTATAAAAATACCATTTGCACGGACTTTTAATACTAAAGTGACCGAAAACAGCACTACCGTATGCAAATGAGCTGCTACGTGAACTTGAAATTTTAAACTTCTTCAAACCTTGTAGAAATCCAACATCATGCACAAAGTAGCACTTTTCCATAAACCGGAACTCGTAAGCAATCATGTAAGAGCACTTTCACCAAGTAAAAATCAAAACACACAGTAAAATAAGCAATTTAAGAATCACACTTCAAAACACCAAACAACATGGCAGGCAACCTGCGCAGGTTTATCTAAAATTATACCAAAGCGTTTATCTAAAATTATACCAAAAGAGAGCAGTGTTGAGGTAAAGGCCAACATTTCGTTGACACACCAGTAGTATTTTAGGCGGTGTCTGTGGTATTCATGGAAATCGGCTCACAGATGAAACTCTTCCTCAAATTAAAAGGAAATCACACTTAAATAGCCTTTCACAAAGAAGCAGGAATAGAAATCCTTCAGAAACACTAGTTACATATCGTGAAAAGTTATGAATATTCTAAATATATAGTTTAATTTACAAATAAGTTGGATAACATACCATGCTGATGTGACAGGGAAGAAAAAACATGCAATAAGAAGCAGTTTTCTACATCCTCTGACAGTCTACCCTCAGAAGAGGCAATAAAGTAATTAAGATATGTTAGTTACTAAGATACGGTAGGAACTAAGAAACTGAAATATGGTGGGAACACCTTGGAGGATTAATTAATAGGGCAAAACGTACAGAGGTTTCCTCAGCACTTTCGATAAGAAGATTAAAACCTAATCACTTCGTAACTGAAATAATACTTAGCAAGAGAAATTACCGTGATAGAACGCAAAAGAATACTCTTTTATTTACTTAAATATATGACCCCCTTCTGTTTTGCTATATTTTGAAAATCTGATAGGATCGTATAATAAGGTATTCTGATAAATGAAATTGGAAAATTAGTGGAAGGAGTTTAATTACCTATGTAGTATATTTCCAAGTTTAAACATTAAATAAACCACACAGGTAAGTGCTTTTATCGTATACGTAACTTCTATAACTACCGCTAATTATGATAGTAAAAAATCTGGCTGAAATACGATTTCAACTTAGGCTGTATCCACTATACTGGTCACTAGTATGCCTATAAACAAATTGGTAACAATGTATTATGGACGTTTCCAGGTTTGTTGTTCTATGCCATGGTAAAATATTGTATATAATAATTATAAATAAAATATTGTATAGAGGGTGCATCATCGGGACAATGGAACCCGGGTGGTCAGCTCAGTAAGTACATAGTCCCTTATGCCGTTCTGACTTTACTGTAAGAAGGCGTTGAAATTAATGAACAAACTACTAAGTCGCATACACGACAGCCGAGCTCAGGATGCCTTCGAGAGAACGACATCCGAGAGGACCGTTACATCAACCGATATGCACCCATAACACCAGCTGCATCATTGCCCGGCGTCAAACAAAGACGTCACTTTTATTATGGATTCCTATGTCTCTTCGTACCGTAGCGAAGAGCCTGCTGAAAGGACGTTTAGTATCGCACCACTTAATTACCGAAGCTGTCAATGACAATCACTCATTGCATTGGGGGGCCGTTGCTAACGACACCCGGTTATCTCTCGTATTGGTTCATTACACAATGATAGTCCAACGTTCCTTCGTTACATCCTTCAGTTGAATGCGTTGTCATTCATGGCAGGGCTCCCATGGAAGCATTTTTCAACAGGACCATGCTCGGTCACAATCAGCAAGGGTGTCATAGGAATACGTGTGCCACATGCACTCTTGCTTGGCCTGATCGATTACCAGATTTTTTACCTATCAAGCATGTCTGGGAAAACTTGATATGGTCAATGTCCGCCGATATCACACATAGTGTATTCAAACATGAAATAGTCCTGAAATATGATTTATAGTTTTTCTTGTAATACATTATCCCTTTGTTCAAATTTTATAACTACTTGTTTATATTAATGTTGCAATCATAAAAAAAATTCATTCGATTCTGAAAACTCTTTCTTGGTGTTCAAATTTTTGTGGCGTTACGTTTATATTCAAAGAGGTTTTATTTTCGAGTAAATTTGGTAATCTGTGCTTGCGAGACAACCGATCAATCCGTGCAATTTATTTGAGATCACTCCTATTAAAGATCCGCAAAAATACATGACGCAGTAGTATAAAAGACTGGATGCGTGATTATAATTATTAAAAGAGAGATAGTCTATGCGTTATTAAAATTTAGGTTTCAATATTTGTAATCATCTGCCAAAAATTATTCGGGATTACTATATTTAAAAGCAAAATTGTAAATGCATTAATTACTATTTGTGAATATTAAACAAATTGTTTGTACTTATAAGCCATTAGTTTTGTATTTCACTTCGTAAGAACATTTCGTTTATGATTTTCAAATAAAAGAAAAATAATTCAGTTTTTCTTGTGGATCTCTCGCAGTCAAAAGCAAATTCGTATTAAAATTTATTTAGAGTAAAGAGCATTGATTCTTATTTTTTCTGTATTAATCTTGTAAAGCCTTGAGTGAGCCGAAAAAAACAAAATTAATTGACTGATCGATATCAGTGTTTAGCCTAAGTACGCTTTTCTTTTCTAATTTTAATATTCACAATAATTAGTATAATTGATTGTACGATACTATGATATAACGTAATTTAATGTGTATTGTACGATACTTTGATATAGTTTAATGTTACTTTGTTCCGAAATAAATTTCATTTAAATTTAATTTTGTTAAGTTTAACTTAATTTTATTACCTTTAAGAATATCTCCTATGGCAACTAAATTGAAAAACAATAAATGCTCAGTAAATCGAGATGGAGTGATAGCGGAAACAGAAACTGATACGAACCGAGCTGCATACTTGGAAACGGCTATCGCAGTTCAAGACTTGGGAATTTTGTGAAAAAACCTTATATCTCTCGAATAATTAGTCAGAACTGGCTGGTTCTACTTCTAAAAACTGGGGTTAAGTATAGTCTTTTACATTTCAGCTCTTGCACCGTAACTGTTATGAGTAAAAGTATACAAAATAGAAATTTTCACCTTTGCCTCTGCTTTAGATATACCTGTAAACAGTAAAATAGTAAACTGTTTTTTGTCCTACTAAACAGTAAAAAATGGTAACACATTTTCTATAATATGCAAGTATGAGTTAGAAAGAAATATATCTTAAAAGTTGCCTAATTAAAAAAAAAAAATTATCGAATGAAAGCAAACAGCGACAGAACACCGAGTTTAGAAACTGTGAAACAGTGACGTGGTTCAGATTGAAAAAGATTCCTTTAGACGTATTATAAATTACGATATGAAATCCATACTTATATATTCGTATTTATCTTATTTATCTTATTATTCGTATTTATCTTTAAAAAATAGTTCAGAACTTTGCATTCAGAAAGAGATTTGGGTACTCTTCTGTTTTGCCGGCGCAGGCGATAAAGTCGCCAATAATGGTACAACTGATGCCTAATGGAATATCTTCGCTGGTAACCTTTTATGCATCATTTTCAAAACAAATAAGAGCCATTTCTTATCAAATTGATTATTTCTTTCAATACTGCCATACAATTACATAGAATTTTTACCAGATAGTCAGTTTTATGCCTTATGGCCATTCGCGGTATTAAGTCAATTAGGATGGAATCACACCGATCATCCGAAAGTGAAAATATAGAAAAGTCAAGGGTTAAATTCATCAATTCTAATGGCAATGCACTATCGAAGTAAAGCAGTACGGTTTTACATAATTTCTGAATAAGCTATTCGTATGAAGTGAAATAATTCTTGCATTCCAAATTAAGATTTGACTTCAAATTAATGTAGATAGTTACTAAGAGAATTATATTTTTGTAGCGTAGCTTACGGGAGATGAGATCACTTAGGGTCCCGTGATATGAGCCGGCGAATTAGGATGTTGAACCATGAAAGCATAGTAAATTCTTAGATTAATGTATTTTTACAAATTTATTGTCTTTATTTATGGGCTTTTTACAAAATTTTAAACGATATTAAAATGTTTATACCTTCAAAATAAAAAATTCTTAGAGCTAACATTTTTTATGTATATACTGCATGTTGTTGCCAATTAAGTCTGCTTGGCGAGACTTGCGCCGACTAAACGGAAAAGTACCAAGATTTGCTAATATATCTTTGAAGGTTTACACGGTATATCTTTTTCTATATGGTAACTAAAAATATCAGTTCATTATATCTGGCATAATTTTAAATATATGATAATAATATGCATTTATCTTCCTACTATGATTTAACTAAAATATATTCTAGTTTTATGCATTTTTACACAGTAACTTTTACACCTTGCATGCAAAATTTTAAATCTTCTTAGTAAAACTGGTCACTCTATCAAAATTATTGTAGTTTGAAAGCCTTCCTTATGAAATCGTCACAGTTTTCAAACACCGGCTGGCCCCACCAGTGGCCGAATTCTTTAGACCTCTGAATACTGGTAATTCGACCCGGCTTCCAACCAAATCAAACAGGCTTGTTGCATGTTTTTCGTAATTTTCAGCATATGCAAGGTGAATGCGAGTCAGTTTCCCTCTGAAAGTCCCTCGCGAAGGCATCTTTTCACTTAGATGGAAAACCCTCATGTGCTTTGCCATATCAAATAACCTAAGCTAGCATAAATCGAAACAATGAGTCAACAATCAACTGCTCAAGATGTATCAAAAATCAAGCGTCTATCCTTCTACAATATTAATAACCTAATACAAGACACGCTGCCTTTTTCATAATTTAAATTAGCCAGTGACGTTGAAAACGTAGAAGAACGTGTTGCATTGAAATACCACTAATTGTACAATTTCGCGTACCAGTATTTACACATTTTTGAGGTGCCAAAAAGTTCAGAAATCAGTTTTGATGTTTTGTTTTCCTTAAAATATTATGCAATTCTTTCGAAAAAGTGAGGAATATTTGCAGATTTTCTTTAAACATCTCTATTCTTCTTCCATTAACCATTCATAGAAACGCACTGATGCGCATTTACATATCTCCAAAAAATTTGTATAAATATGCGCATCCACCATTTCTATTCCTGTTGACCTTTTAATATCACTTTGCCAAAAAATTCTTATTTCTTTTTCCTCAAGCTACAATTTCTTTTAAAACGGTCAACTCGATTAAGCTGTTTTTTGGATATGCATTCCATGCCATGTGCTTTATATGAATGCCTTCGCCTTAGTGCGAAATATTTTCTTTAAACTGCTGTTGTCATCCCTTTTGTTTGAAGGAGATCCGTTTCTCCCCATCCTCTACCGGAATTAAACCACTTCAGAGTAAAGAGGAAACTCGTTTGTGGAATCTTGATCTGGAATTGTACTGGTAGCGCATTAAGCATATCCTTCTTTTAGAATTTCAGCGGCTGTTTAAATGTCACTTCTAAGTACGGATTATTTATGACTGACCTTGGCGTGGCATTTTTAAGGCTAAAGGTGGCGAGACAATGCATTTTACTTTAAAAAAAACAACGACTTTCAGTATAGTTCAAAAGTATACTGAAATATACCATTTATATACCACCAGTATATATTTATATACCAGCAGTATAGTTCAAATCTTTAAGTAGTGACGTTGTATTTATTGCTTTCATTATTAGATTAGGTATCTCATTCAGAAATGTAAAACAACGTGTACATTTGTAATCAGAAATATAACGCTTTTCGTCGTCTTCTTCCTTGACCTATGTACTATTGTTATAGTTTTATTGTTATAGTTTAGCAAATTAATTCATTACAAATATCACTAGATCATTTGAAATCGTCGACAATATGTTTTAAATAAAATACATTGATATATTTTATTGAGTATTACCCTAGGTATATATGAATATTGAACCTGGGTATACGCTTCAAATATTACTATACTTCCAATTTGAAGAAACTTGAAACCCGTTTACCTAGAGTCTGTTTACCCGAACCCTAATTTTTAAGTTTTTAAAAACTTGGATTTCTTTTTAAATATTTTCAGCACATTACGTAGAGAAAAGTATGTTAAAATGTCTTTTATGTAGTCCATGTAAAATAAAATCGTAATATTTAATGCTCAATATATTTTAAATTATTTAAAACCAAAGCATTGTTTCTTTTCTTCTTTGCGAGTAGCGATTGCTGTTGGAGGAAACATCGAGTCTCAGCTTTCGAGATTTATTGATACTTCAGAATTCTTAAAATAATCTTTTATGGAATTAGAGAATTTAAAAGCTTTTACCCCTTTCCTAATATATTACGATTACTTAAAACTAATAGTGGTTTTTCACACTAAATTGTGCAATGGATTACACTCTTTTTGATTCATATACTTTAATACTACACCAGAATATCGAATAATTTCGAAAATATATCCCATATTACAATACCTCTGCTCATCGCCCCAGATGTGATGAGTTTTAACCGAGGAAATTGGAACGGAGTAATACCAAACGAGATGAGTATTTGCTCCAAAAGGAAAGCATTCTTTTAGAAACTGCAGCCAAATCCAATTTGAGATATCTTTCTCAATCAAAAGTGTAAAGAAGATTGTAAAAAAGGGTGAAATGAAACTGCATTGATCTTTGCGCAATTTTATTTCTCCCTTTAGTAGGCATTAATAGACATGTCTTAATTTTAAATACCAATTTTCCAGAAATTTGAAATAACGCTTTTCAACAGAATTTGGTTTTGACCGCTTTTCAATACAATTAGGTTTTGAACACTTTTTATTTGTAATTATTCACTATGTATGTTTGTGCGTGTGTCTGTGTGTGTTTATGTGTAATATAGATATAAATATATATAAAATCATGCATTTTAATAATTACCATTTTTTCTTGGTCCTTGGTGTTAGTTAATTTATTTATATTATTTTATATATAAGGTACATAGATACATTCACAAAAATAATTTCTATCGAATATTCACATTCTACTGTTGGGTTTTAATCTGAAATGTTTCAAATGAGCCATTTCAATCTAAACTCTGGGAAGGTCAAGTACGTGGTGGCAAAGACCATAGCCTCAAAAAATATTTTCAAACTCAAATTAAAATATATCTTTCTCATTTTGTTGAAAGGTTTTAGAAAAAACAATAAGCATTATTAAAAATGTAGATTTCGTGCACTGATTAGATGTGCTTAATCTCATAAATTCCGTGCTGTCGCCATCCTGGTTGGTTTGAAGTGTCTTAGAAACTATGTATATACCCACTTTCCGCTTAAAATAAATTGTTTTCTAAAGCAAAGAGCTAATGACTACAGCAGTCGCTGTAGAAATCATCCATGAAAGATTGAATAGCAGATTTGTGTTCTGTAAATCATTTTTATTATAAATAATTCTGAGAACTGGTTTACTTGTAATTGCTTCAAAAACATACTAGATAGTGAAATACTATGCCTATTACGCAATTAAAAAAATCACATCATTTTTCCTTAACTAAAAATTTTTATTTTATTATGTTCCTATTTTTAAAATTACTTTTATTATTTATTCACTTGCACTTTTACATTTTATTTTTAATAGTTTACTTTTAATAATAATTTATATTCTGAAGTATAAGAAGTGTCATGGACGTACAATAAATTTTTAGCAAACATATCGTACAAAAATACATTCACAGATAGGTATCAGACAAAAGCATATTTACAGGTAAGTATCATACAAAAAGTGTATTCACAGATAATTCACAAATCATATATTTGCTTAGATGATTCGATTTACCGATAGCTTGTAGTTAAAGATGCTTAAATATACTGCAAACGTCATTAATTTAAGAATCTTATAGCAGCATGAAATATTTAAGCTCCTTACAAGAAATTAAACTTTGTCAGAAATCATTCTGTTTCCCTTGTAAAGATTCAATTAAATAAATGAGTCCAAGAGTTCCTTAGGCTAATCTAATTACAATCTATTTAAGAACGTAATTCCTTGTATAAGTGTTTAATAAATAAAAAAGTGATTATTATGCCCAGGCTGAAATTAAGGGTGAGAACAACTCAAAAATAAATATCGAAAAACTTTTGGTACTAAAAAATTTAAAAATTTAATTTCTTATTGGATTGAATGAAATATTTCAGGGTATCTCTCACCTGCTGAAATGACTTGACATTCTTTATTATATTTATTCTTGGTATAAAAAACTGACGATACGGTTATGCTTATATGTGGCAGTTTTATTTATAACTGGAACTCAAAATCTGCATATCCGCAAAATCATTCTATTGAGAGAAACCTATTTAAATTCACAATTTTTGGAACATTTTTAAGAAAAGCTAAGCCATGATTCTTGAGAATTTTTTTTTATGTTCATCTATTTTATTGTTAAGTATTCAAACAGTAAATATTGTTTATATCGCAACAAAGAAATTATATAAAATTCTCACTCCAGAACATACTAATCCTCGTTATTATTTATTTCGAGCAAAATGGCTTAAAAAAAGAAATCTGAAAGGTTTCAGATTTTGACGGTAGTCCCAAAGAGTTTGTTAAGGTTTTTTACGCATTCGTTGAGCTCGCAGCTTCTTCGCTCTTGTGCTCACTCATGCTAAACATTTTTTTCCCATGTATAGTTCAACAGCAAAATCACAAAAATTTTAAAAGCAACATAGCAGCATATGTTTAGAATTCCCGATGCAGTCGTAGGTGTTGGCATACAGTTTTTCTATTTTTTTCAGTCTTTTCTCAGTTCGTCACATCAAAGTAAGTTTTAGTAAGATGGCTTACAAATTTTTTTTGTCTTTTTATTATTAACGCTTGGCGTGTTAGCTTTATTTATTAAATAACACTTTCCTCGCACTTACGCCACTTAAAATTCAATTCAACAGCAAATTCATAAAATATTTAAAAACAGCTTATCTTTAGAATTCTTGATAGACAGTATCGTGTGCTAGAGATATTTTGTTTTTATTCAGTACGGTGTTGCCAGTTCTCGCTTTCAAATCGTTGAGTTTGTTGATCAAAAATTCACTAAAGTTTCACCAAATATGAAATAGTCAATAAAGGAATATATAACCTCATTCTATGAAAACATTGAATATTTTATTTTAGATAAATTATGAATTAAATGCATTTTTAATATTTGAATCAATCCGATTCAAAAGTAAAAAAAAAAAACAAATATTTTTAAGGACTGCATCTTTCGCTTTCACATAACTTAGTTTTTTAATCACCAAATTTAGTTTCAGACAAATTTAGTTTGAACACGTTTATTAAATTGTAATTATCTTCAATTTTGCCAAATGTCAATAGACACGAATGAAAAGTGAAACGACGAATTTATAGCGATTCGACGTAAAATCCTATTTCAAGACTAACAGCCCTTTTTCTTTAAAATGGAAATGGGACGAGAAGAAAACTGAGATAAAGAGTATAATTTTTGCAAAAAGAATTCTTTCATATCCATCTTACAGGATGTGCTTAGTTTTTCTAGTTATAATGTCAAACAACAGATGAAAACCTTTAAAATGTTTTTAACAAATTAGTATTTCTGGCACAGTGCCGACCATATCTGCCAGTCCTACGCAAAATGGTACATTGTATCATGCTTCTCTTTTTTAAGATGGTGTGCCACTACATATTACATAATGACTTCATATTTTGAAGTAATGCAAATTTAATCTAATAAATTTTTTAAAACTCCCTGTACAACATACGCTTCCGGGTTAATAAGATACTTATTTTATCAGAGAAAATAAATTACTGCTCTGTTTACTTTTTCTATCGAATGTGCTCAAGAAGGAAAAGGAAACGTAAATGATGAAAACCAGTGCTCCACATCATTACATTGGAAAATTAATAGTAATCACTTGAGTTTCTAGTAAAACAAGAATGCAACATAACTTCTTATATAATGCATCCGTGCATGTGTTAAGTTTCTTCAAGTTAAAAAATTAGTAGGGCTAAAAATTGGTCTCATAGGTACATCGTTTTGTTCCACTGAATGTGAATTACTAAAGCAATAATTTAATATCCATATTTTGAGGGAAATTAAATGAAAACAAATTTTCAAGACCTAAGACAGTTTGCACTTACTTTACAGGTTTGTGTTTAGGGAATATCTACATATGCCTTTTGTTAGATATTGTTTCGCTCTTTCGTTTGCAATTTAAGTAACGTGTATACGAGCCAGTTTCACTTAGAAAGTCCTCCACGAAGGCATCCCTCTCTTAAAGCAGATAGTCCTCAAGTGCTTTGCTGTTATCTAATAAAACTAAACCAAACCTTCCGTTTGCAATAATGCCTTTAAAATTGCATATCAAGACTTAAGGAGTCACATTTGGTTTAGCTTTTCTAGCCATATTTAGAAACAACGGCGGAATTAACGTCGATCTGCAAATGTCATTCACTGGCCCACCAACGGCTGAGCGGTTAGTGAACACTGGTAGTTTGGCTTAGGTTCGATTCCAGGCGAACAGGTAGGCTGCATGTGCGTTTTTGTGGTTTTACTCATGCGTAACTAGGGTAAGAGCTAGTATTTCTTAAAATGTCGACCGCAAAGGCCTCCTTTAAGCAGAACTTTCTTGCGTGGTATGCCATAATCTATTTAAACCAGCCAAATTAATTAATTATTTATAAAATGGGTACGATTTTCAGAATTGAATGAATGAAGAAATATTATTTTATATTCGAACCAATAACATAATTTAAAAACAAATTTTTCAAACAGCTAGTATTTTTGTCAAATACTATTCCTATTTTAAAAGTTCAAGATTTATTTTCTTGAATAAGGTAGTGTGAAACTCTCGAAAGTGTGAGACTATTGAAAACCAATATTCACAGACGCATTGATTGACAAAACATGTGTATTAACCTAGACACTGAAGCAAATATCTTCAAAAACAGGTAAAATCAACCAGCCACGAAAATCAATAGATATCAAAATCAAATCTCATTTAAAATAAAGAATTCTCAGAAGTAGGACGATGTATATAAGTTAAACATTAAATCACAGGTACATAAATTTTCCAACTTTTCGTTTGTTGCATTCGTAAGCATCAAAGATAACTTCTGATTCTTTGCATCAAACTCAATGTTTGAGGAAATCAACGCTTTCCCGCCTCACTGCTTCGTAAAAATATGGTGAGCCAGTCCATATTTCAGATGGAAAATACATCGCAGTCTTTCAAACTTTGTATAATCAATACCACTACAGAGTTTTTGTGATTCAATACTTTCTTCTTTATTTGGAGAGAATTTACGAAAAGAATTTTTACAAACTGCGTCTGAATTCATGAAATATGATTTGTTAAAGAATTTCTTACCTACCGAATCTCTGTGAATTTTGCTTCTTTTCCTTAACTACTAGAAAAAAGTTTATTTTTTGCTACATTTTTAGAAATTTCATTTCATTTCAGATATCTATCAAACATAATAAACGCTATGGAACTCTACACCCAACAGACTGCAAACAACTTCAGCATTGTGTTGAAACGATAAGGAATAGCAAAATATTCCTTCAAAGAATGTAAGAGTCCGCTATGCCATGAATAATTTCATTTTATAACGAAAGAAATCGGCATATCGCAAGCATATAGGAAGCTCAACATGTTTTGCTGCAAGTTTACAAGGAACTTGACAGGATTAAGAACTTATAAATTTTTAAACATGTGATGTTATATAAATATCTCATTCAGCAATGTCTAAAGATTTAACTCAGCGATGTACTATTGGTAGTACTATTGTTTATTGCATATCCATTTTTAGTTAATTAAAACTTTAAAATCCCAATAAATATGAACCGGACAAGTGGTTCTTGAGAAACGTTTTGTTTGGAGCATTCTTTTGACTCAGGAAACACTACGCATTGTTTTTCTTGAGCAATTTTGCTTTTATAACAAAATAACTCGTGAACAGTATGTTATTATTGCATTATTTTTAGCATACAGCAAAAAACATAAAAATCATATATTTATTCTAGACAACTGTTTGGTTTTTCAGAGCAGGAAAACATGAAAAATCAGTTGCTAGCTGGCATTCCAGGGAGTGCTCTTTATTCCTTCTCATTTACACGGCGACGGGAAAGAGCAAAAAAACCCAGTCTAGCAAAACCAATCGCTAACGAGTTTTTTTATTGACTACATTACGCGCCAGAAATTTTCGAGACAAACCATAGCTCTTCATTCTGCTAGTTGGGTTTACACCATGAAAGCGCACACGAGAAAATGTTATTATTCATTATGCTGTAACTAAAAATAATAAAGTTACTAATACTACGTAGTAGCACTATCAGGATGCACGCATATTATTATGCATCCTGATAAATGTAACGAAAAATCATAATGAGATTAATAGTGCTAATTTAATACTTAATAATTGTATACTTAATAATAATTTAATACTTAATAAAAAAATTTTAATAATTTTTCCAAACAATGCCTCATAACTGTGGTAACGACTGCTGCGGAATAAAGCTTGAATTCTCTAACTTGTTAAAATCCCTCCTGCGCGTTAGTGACGACACACGCTGTGCTCATAAATGAGGTGAAGGTCGTAAATGACGTGTGGCGTTGAACTGCCTATTAAAAGCTTTAATCTTATAAGTCATCTATAAAGGCATCCGTCAGCTTATGCAGATAGCCATCGCTTGCTGTGTCATAGTCAAATAAACCACAGGAAACCAAACTTCACTGAGCTAAATGAATTCCTTTACTGATTTTGGAAGCGTTTCAATGACTTCTATATATTTCCAGCGGATAAGAAGTGATACTTCACACGCTACATAAACACACATACGAAAATCATCTAACGTTCACTGAGGACAAAGTACCACTTCTAATTAGGTTGTATTTTTATTAATTGTATGATAAATTCTTCTTGTTTGTACAACCGGCTGATATCGATTTTAATGGAAAGGACAAGAAACATTAGTTAAAAATATCATTCCTCTTCCCTTGAACATATGTGAAATTTATATTTAATAATAATTTTGTGATGTTTTCTGTTGCTGTCGTATTAAAAACATTATCTGCCAACAAACTTGTAAACATATTTAAAAATTCATACCGCTTTTCTTTTCCTTTTAATATTTTAAGATGTAGTTTTCAGTACTATCGACTTAAACTGTGAGGCAATAAAAATGAACTAAAGTACTTTATTATATGTAGAAAATGTTATTTAAATAACTAGCTTCGTTTTATTAATAGCAATAACATCACTGTTCAGGTTAATAACGTAAAGGGAAAATACTGCAAGGGAAACATTTAATCATTTCTAACACGCTATTGATTTTAAAGCGTAAGACATTTCTAGGATCGCTGATGTCGGGGGAAAAAAGATGTCTCAAAGAATTACGCTTAACAGTATATAAGATGTATATTTAATTAAATATTGCCGACATAATTTAAATAAAAAATAATCTATTTTCAATGTACGCCTGTTGTTAGCAGTCTAAAGCTTATAATTTCTTGTTTGCATCGCAATACATTTTTGTGGTTGTCATTTATTCCACTTGTCTGCCAGTAACATTAGATCATGTCCCCGAATCTGTTTCATGGCTAAGAGCGCAGGTATGCATCTGGCGTTCTCATGTATAGGTGGCAATAAGGCTTTTCCAGTTCGGTCTCAATTTTAATGGAGAATATTCCAAAGGGCGGGTCCATACGTCTTTCACTTCTCTTTCTCTGTCACCAAACTACTGGAAATAATTGTCGTCTCACCGTGTATTTTAAGTACCCCCATGCCGCAAAGGCACTATAAGGTATTTTCTTCCTCCTTTTCGCGTGCCTTTGTGGTGTGATTGGAAGAAAGTTTAGGTAGCATAGGGAAGTTCAGAGTTCGAATATCGACGGAAGCATTGCTCAGTTTGACGTTTCCTGCATCGGAGTAAACCTGACTCCTGCACTCTGACAGGTGGCGTCTGAAATAAAATATAATGGAGGATAATTCGTCAGTACCTGTATTTAACGACTGGGTCCCAATCGTCCTTCAAGTAAGTGAGAATATTAAGTTTTTATCTTCCTCCAAATCCTGTGTTTTCATGGGGTAACTGAAAGCACGTCCTGCTCAGATCGAGATGTCCGGAGTTCGGTCATTTTTCACAATTTCTGCTCAAAAATGTAGACTGCGAAAGAACAATTGGGACAGTTCTATATCTCCCGTTCTACTGGTCCGACTGACGAAATTCAAATTGCGATTTTCTTGTCTCGAAAGCGCGACGGGATATGTATTATATTTATATATAGCATTGTTCTAATACAGGTATTTTGACACAAAATCGAACTTTTGCTGAAATGATCTGCCATTTTTTTTTTTTTTTTTTTTTTTCCACGTGTCGATTCTAAGACTCAAATTATGCCAAACTGCCAGGTTTTGTAACAATCGCACGCGTAGTTTTTAACAAATTAGCTCTCAAAATTTTAGCTCGTCAGTATTAGTTCATATATATTATATAATATCATATATATTATATATATAAGTTCATATATATTTATTAATATCTCTCTTTTTATTAAACTTATTTAATTCTTCCTTTCGTATTTCGGAATTTAGGTTCATTCTAAATAAAATTCGCCTATTTTTTTGTGATTTATTTTTTAAATTTGATGAATAAATTTTACAAATTTTTCGAAACATTTTTTAACTATAACCTATAAAAGTTTTGCCATCATCTTAAAGTAGATATATTTCTAAACCTACAAAAAATTAGCTTTTTATTCAAAATTTCCAAAGATATAAGTGAATTTACATTTTGGCGCGTTTATTATAAGAGATAATAACGAAAATGTGGTTTACGCACTTTGTTAAAATTATTTGAAAGTAATGAACGTGACTTTTTTTTTTTTTTTTTTTTTTTTTTTCTGCTCGTGTACAGGGAAGATAGAGGAAAGGAAAAAAATGTTTTTATAAATTTAAGAAGTTCGCCAAGTGAATTATTTTTGGCGCAAACTAAAAAAATTCGCCATAAATATCTCCTTAAATTTCTCACCAAAAATTACAAAATTTAATATCTAGGCATAATTTGAGTCGTAGAATCAAAATATGGACAAAAATTGGTACGTCCGATTTTGTGTCAAAATACCAATGTTAGAACAAAGCTATACATAAATCTAATATATATCCTAAGTAGCGTTTTCGAGACATGGAAAACGCAGTTTGAATTTTATATGTATATATTTTTTTTCTTTTTCGCAGTATACCTATGACTGTATTATACACTTACAAATATCCATCCAGTCTCTTGGATTCGAGCATTGGCCCAATCATTGGGCCCAGTGATACTTCATTCAGCAAAGACAATACATTTGTAGTAGGGAGAGCAGCTGAAACGTTTCCATAACAAAATGCCAAACTATTTTATTTTAAATAACTGAAAAAACAAAGTAAGGATAAAAGTTTCGGCATAAATAATAAACAATAGATCGACAAATTAATCCAAGACTTTTTGTTGTTATTAGCCATCAGAGTTTTGAAAAGACTTTTTAGGAAACTTCTTCTTTTGTATTGTAATTATAGCGATTACATTATCAGTGTTTAATACGTCTCTGTCTTAAAAAAAAACTTTGAATGGGTTTTCTCCAAGCCATTATTAAGATTAAAATCTGTTATGTGTTCTTTACACGCTTCCAATGGAATATATAAACAGTTTACCTAGTTCACAAAAAACCGTTATGGCTTGTTGTTACCTATTACGGCAAAACAAAGCACGAAGAAAATTAGAAGAATGCAATTTTTTTAAAATTAAAATCTTCTGCAAATAACGGAAATCACGTTTTTCCAAAGTAATGCATCTAAAATGTTTGCTCTTTTTTAGTCCAAGAATACATAATAAAATTAATTAGCTCCTTTAAACTGAGATTGAAAAATATTACGAAGCCAAGAAGTAATGCATAAGAATGGAGTTCATTAGCCACTTTATTATATGAACTCACATAATATTCAAAATTTGTTTTTAAAAACTGGGAAACGGAGAAAAGAATGTTGTTGTTTGTTTTGTTGATAATAGTGTCCTTAATTTTTCATTGATTTTATTTACTAGAGAAGGTAGCACCTAGGGTTACTAAAATTCATGAAGCTCTTTGCAGTTTGATTTCAGCCGCCCAACCGGGATAGTGGTTAGTGACGCTTACTGCCATACCGAACGGCCCTGAGAAGGCACGCATATTTGAAAATGTACAGTGTGTGTGCGGCATGGGGGTACTCTAAATATGCGGCAAGCCGAAGTTCTATCGAGAGAATAGTAATAGGGGAAGTGGAGGGGGATACTCTCTGAACCTCTCTTTCTCGGACCCTCATCCCTCCGTCGAAATTGGGGGCTGAATGAGTAAAGTCGTACTCTCATCTGTGTGGTGCTCAAGGCTCTTAACAACGACAGGCGCAGTTTTGCACTCCTTGCCACGATGAATTTCGTGGGCTTGTTCTGATTTTACTGTCAGACAAGTGAGATAAGTCACGACTAACTTTCATTTGAAGATACTAAAATGCCAGAGACATTTTTCTCGTAAGTGAAAAATTTCAAAATATCTTGACATGCGTCTTGACTTACGTTATTTGGTATTTACTGTATGAGCCAAACAAACATTAGTCACGTTTGATTAAAGCTTCCTTTGCTTATAATTTTACGTTTGTTTGCATGTTTATCTTCTTTATAAACATCACTATTTTAAGTGAGATTTACGAAGCATTAAATTCTGGAACAAGAATTTTGGTAGCAATGTATCATATTAGTCTATATGTAAGACACTACATTTTTCAATGTTTTATGTGAAAAGAGATGCATGTAAAAAGACCTCGTTTACACTGGATGTCGAATTTTTTATGATTAAATAACTTAAAAACAATATTTATTTATTTTGTATTCGGAATAGCTGGGAAAGTTTGAAGCATCGGAATTAAAGTTGTAAGGAATATGCCTCTTACTAAATGTAACTTGTGGCAAATCCTCAATAAGATTGCTAACATCTTAGTGCTATGTCTAATATAAAACAGAAACGTAAGAAGAGAAAAAGACCCTTTTATTTAAAACCAAGTAAGCTGGACAGAAAGCTTACTTGGTGCGTAAAAATCAGCCAACATTTATGGCGTGAACTCAACACAGAATTTTAAATTTAAAACTAAATCTACGTATCTATTGACAAAAGACTGCACAGGGTAATTTAAACGCGAAAATTAGCTCTTAATCTTACAGCGGCGTGAAAGCACTGTCGGCAGTATTAAAGCAACGTTGAAAACATGGACTTTAAAAAGAATAACAAACTAGTAACTTGGTCTTAACAATACAGAATATGCTGTCCTTAAAAATTCTCAAATCCTCATTTAAATATACGTTAGCTAATTTGCATTCTGGCAGGAAAACGGAAAAAGAGAAGTGACAGTACAGGTTAAAAACGTAAAATAACTGGTTAATTAACATAAATAAACCCTACAAAGTAAGACTGGTAATCTATCCTGCGAACCTTTCGGTATATGCAGGGTTCAATGGAACTTCTATTTAGGATAAAATCCAACCACCATACTGTACCCGCTATTGGCTGAAAGATCCATTGACCTCGCCATCAAATATCCTTTTACTAATCAAAATCAAAAATACAAATCATTAAATTTACATATTTACATTAAAATTTTACATAACAAAATATCCTATTTAGGATCACAAAACTTTAATCAATCATTTATACAACTTGTATTTCATAAAATAATTGGATCATTTTCTTTAATAACAAAAATTATTTTATAACTGAAACAGAGACTAAAAATATTCTTTTCTTACAAGTTCAATAATAACAAACTATTAATCTTATTAATAACTTATTACAGTTTCAAACATAAATACAAATCCTTTGCATATTTTAATTTAATAGAACCATTAACCATAATCAGTTCTTCTAATCAATAAATCATATTGTCTTTTTAGACATTCACAATTTTTATCTAGACTAGAATGTACAGAATCTAACCCAAGTTTATACTTTTTGTTGGCTTCTTTACAATTTATGCATTTTGGGTCTTCCTTACAATCCATATGGTTGTGACCTTTTCAAGCACATCTAGCACAAATCTGATTATTTTTACGATTTTTATGAAAATGGCCAAATTCTTGGCACTTGAAGCACTTAACAACATTCAACTACTCTTTAATCGATATTCGGAACCATTTCAAGTTAATTTTCCCTTGATTTATTATAGATTTGAATTTGGCAGGCTGAACGTATTATTTTTTGCTTTAATTGAAAACAAAAGTTCAAAACCTCCATTTTCAAAAATGTGATTTTGTTTAATCACCGATTCTTGAATCTCTTTCTTTTTTAAATCAGCTTCTATATTCTATAATATTATCTTTGGACTTTTCTTTTTTGGAGCCTTTGTTTCAACATCTTCTTTCAGCAATATATTTGATCTTATTTCTGCTTCTAAAATTTCAACTTCTTCTTTATTTACACATTCTATAACAATTCCTCCGTTGTTAATTTTTCTCGCATTTTTTATTCTAATCTTCAGTTGAGCCGGATCTATTGCTTCAACCACCTTCATTTTCACTTCTTCAGATGAAACCCCTTTCACCTTAGGGTATAACAACGCTACATGTTCTTCGTTTTTCTTAAATTTATCCTTCTTTTGGTTCAATTCCTTTTCATTTCTTTGTTCTTGAATAATTTCAGCAAAGGACTTTTCAGTTAAAGGTTGTGATTTCTTCATCACTTCTAAATTTCCTTTCAGGTTCTCTATTTGCAATGCTTGTGAAACAATATAACCAAATAGCACTTCTTGTGCTTTAGAGATCCTCTTACGAAAAGATATTGTAACTCTAGAGGCATCTTCTAAACAAGTTTCTAATTCACTAATAAGTGAAGGAGCCTCTTCAATAAGTTTTGATTGAAAAGCAGTCTCTGTCTGTACACTTTCATCTATTTTCAAGCACTCTATGTGGAGTTTGGATTAGACCTCTCCCCTTAGGAGGAGGAGCCCCCAGACCACGACAAGGTCCCAAACTCCTGAGAAGTTTTCTTCAATTAGTTTATCAAAATTTGCAAGTAAATAAAATATTTTCAATAAATAACGCTTCCAATCACTTTATAAGAGCTAATAACTTCCCCTGGGGGAACCCTACAAAGTAAACGAAACAGCTAGGTTTATAAAGCGTTAGAGAGCATCCCTTATTCATGGTTATAGATAGTAGCCTACCAAATGAAAAAACGAGTCGCAATGTAATATTTCTTTTTGTCGTCAAATACTGAATATATTAGTTGAACTAATATTTAACATCCTGCTATTATCTTTGCAGAAGGATAACAGAAATCCAAATTAAAACCTAATATTTTTCGTGGAATACTCTGGGTATTCCCTTAACGACTTATTTGGCAATCATTTCAGCATATTAGTTATGAAAAGGAAGGACTGTTCCAAAGCTTTTGCATTCTGCATCAAGCAAGATCGATCATCTGGACTTCGGAGTGGATCACAAAAATTCAATAGTAAATGGGTGGTAATAGGTAATGTCTGATGAAGATAACAGAATTAAAGCATATACTCCAAACACATATTCAAGCTGCTGGAAGCAATATTATTGCTCCAAACACATATTCATATACTCCAAACACATATTCAAGCTGCTGGAAGCAATATTATTGCGCGGGATATTTTTTCTTGGTATCGCTGGAGTGCTTTGTTGCTTCTAGAACAACATCTGAATACTCAAAAGTAATTAAATACTATTGTTGACAAAGTGGATCCATTGCATACTAATGGGTTATTTTACTAGAGGTGAATAAATACATTTAGTAGGTCAACAAGCCATGCCTCAAAGCTCATGCGATCTGCAACTTATTTAGAAAGCAAGACAATGATTTTGTTTCTGATGACTGATCTCCAAAGCCACTAGGTTTCAATCAGTTTAGGCATCTATGGGGTAAGTTTGAAAGGACAATTAAATTCACGCATTATCAGATCTTAGAGAAAGAAATCTACAGTTTACCTGATATGCTCTCAGATTTCTTAATTTTCTTATCAGCATCTCAATCCATGCCAAAGAGAATCAAAGCGAGCAAAAGATAAGTCAAAGTATATAATGAGTAAATGGTCGCGTTAATCTGCAGTCTGGGCGCATGAGCTTAATATATCAATAGTGTTTAGCAAAAGCGTATTACGAGTAAAGCTGTCTAAATGCCACACTTTGGGGTGAAACTGATGAAACGTACTTTTTTACACAAAAATTAAGGAATTAATAATAAATATTTTAAATATTTTTAAATATTGAGCTGCGGATTTGAGTCAGGGCGTTTACAGAAAGGCACTTTAAGAGAATAAACACCTTTTGCATTTGAACTGCTACTGTATTTTTTCTAATATAAACATGATTAAAAATTAAGGGTTTACAATTGAGAAACGAAGTGTATTAGTTTTATCTCCCAATTCGATAAGGCCCATCTAGTTCTTTCTTCTGTTAGGGCATTTCAAAATTCGTAAGGTAATATTCGACTTATGAGTCCATATGATGATGACTCGCTTTTACGAAAACCAAAAACTAAAATAAAAATTCCTTTCACTTTTTCTCCAGCATATACATACGCATATTCTTTGTATAAGCGCAATGCAGTGTGATGCACTACATGTAACAATGCACGCACTACGTGTAACAGTGCCCACTACTGCACTAATAAAATGCACTACGTTACCTCACCGCTGCACCAATAAAATGCACTACGTGTAACAATTACACGAGCTTACAAAATAATCGAGATTCGTTTTCGAAAATAAGGAAGCAGAGGAAATAAAATTATATTTTGTTTTGCTGACAATCCTTTCTTAAAATGTTCATTAAAAGCCTAAGGTTTTGCCGATATTATTTATTTTTCATTACTGAGTATTATTATAATGAGTAATATAATATTCTGAAAGCGTGAAACATCTACAAAAGGACGACATGCAGATTATGCTATTTTGGAAATAAATAAAATATCGGTCAGGGGATGCAGAATATTGGAATTTTTGAAAAGATCGCGCACGCGAGGAATTTAGAGTCGCCGCAGAATACTGGAAGGGTATAATAATGAGTACATTTGGGAATACATTGAAATATAAATAAATAAACCCTACAAGGCTTAACTGGCTGAAATAATATGTATGGATCTAAATATCAATATGGAGAATAGAAAACAATTCATTGTTCACGAAAAGGGGGGACTGAATAATGAGAATTTTATTAATTTACGAAATTAAATAGTTGTAGAAGGTGAAAGAAATAACGAGGACTACGAAAAACAGAAGCCATTAAAAATTTTTCTAGGAAAGGATTATGTGGACTTATGACGGGACCTTTGAAACGGCATTCATGGTAAGTCGAGGATCACCTTTTTGCACTTTTCCTTACCTTCTTAACATAAAACTCTTATATTAACAATAAATTTTGATGTTTTTTATTTTATTTACCGTTTGTGATAATGAGTTTAAAACAGCACATTTTGACTGTAAGACGTTGAAGTAGTTGTTACCCGAAAGTTCATAGCTCTTTACCTATGAAATAAGAAAAAAAAATACCTATAAAATAAGGAAAAAAAGGACATTTTGCATGTTTAATTTGAAAGATTAAGACACAGAAACAGAAAAATTTCGTAGCATTAAAATAATCAACAAAGAAAGAAACCATATAGTTAACCACAAAGGCTAATTCTCACTGCAGTACAAGACCCATAATTTCGGAAAGCAGATCGGAACTTTGCAGGTTGTTGGGACCAAATGTTTAACCTAACTAATCATTTCAGAACTAAAGCGATTTCCAAAACACTATTCAAAAGAGAGAAACTGCAGGATTCCTTTAATAGAATGACAAAACGAAACTACATTTCGATCTTCATTTGTATCGACCAATCACTTGCAGTAACTGTTATATCGGCATCGCATTATTATGTTATCTCCGATAGTTAAATTGCAAGAGGAGAGCTCGACACGAAATGGGTGTTTCTCGCATAACGATTTTTAGTTCATTCGCATGTTTACAAACTCTGTTCATTTTACTAATTTTTAAACATACTAACATTTAAATTTCAACATAGCTGGAATTTCAACCAATGATCGAAGAGCAACATTATGAACGGTTAATAGTGGCCGAGCAAACTTCATTTATGACTTTACTTGCATAATACAATACACTTGTTGTGACTGCCGTTAGGTAGCGCTGAAGCGCATAACTAGATTTTGTATACTTTTTCGCAACTCTGTAGTTGCACTCTGTTCTGAAGAATTGTAGCAAGAGCCGACGAAGCCGGTAACAATGATTTGAACTCTCGTTTGAGAGTAATTTAGAATAGTTAAAATTTTGTAAATAAATTTTGTACATAGTTTTAGTTCGTGTGTGATTTTCATATATTGTAGTGACTTTATTGAACCGTATCTTGTGCGGTAAGAATTATTAACCTGCATTGAAGCGGGTGAATTCGAGAGTGCACCCTCTATCGTATAAACTTCAGTTGGATAAACGATCAATCGATTAATCTGAGAAATCATACAAAATAGTATTTACAGGTTACAAATCATGTTACCAATTATGCATGAATGTCATTTATATATCAACACTTACGACTATTTGTTTACTTATGACTTTGCTATTGGTAAATATTGTTTAATTATGATAAATATTGTTTAATTACCATTCTGCAACACTTACTTTTCTATTCAAGTTTCTAAATATATGTGCATATAATTACATCTTTTCATATAACATATATATACGTATGATATATAGCTTCTAATCTGTGTATGCAATACCTGTATACTTAACTCTTCGTCTATATTGTATGCACTAAGCACTAACGTATTACTAGGCGTGTGAAAAAACTTACCTTCTTCTCCATAACTGATTTTAATTTTCTGCGACGGTATCTGTTAATCCATATTTTTTGGGCGACAGATATATTTACTTTGATTAGGCTATTTGTTGACGTTTACTATAAACGGTAAAAGCAGTCTTATACAGACACACACACTTTCCAAGCATTACTTTTACAGCTAAACAATATTGAAGTTTCTTTTAAATTTTAGTTTTAATTATATAGAAAAGTACGTAAGCGAAACGACTAGAATTATATGATAGCTACAGACTGAATCATAAAGTTTAAGACTTTGAAATATTGACGAGTGTAGCTGTTACTTTTACTCTAAGAAAGAGTAAATTGGTTGCTTCTCAGCGTATTTCACTGCAGTTTTCTCTAGACTTGACAACAAAAATTATATTATCTTTAATAAAAAATGAAACATTACAGATTTTATATTACGCCCGAAGGGCCGTTTTTTAACGTTTTATGTGTAACCTTTGTTTATTAAATATAATTTTCTTCGCACTTTAACCATAAAATTCAATCCAACAGCAATATTGAAAAATATTTAAAAGAGCATGTTTTAAGAATTTCGGATGCACAGTCTCGCGTGCTGGAGATAAAACTGTTTTTTTTTTCCCGTACATTGTTGCCATTGCTCGCTTTGGAATCGTTGAGTTTGCTAATCAAAAATTCGTTTAAGTTTTACAAAATATGAAATATATAATAAAACAAATTCGGAATTAAAAATTCTGGCTTCCAGATGCCCATATTCGCGTGGAGACGTGCGTTATTCAAAATTTGTTGGCTCTAGGTACCGTTGTCTTATCACAATTCGAGAAACATACATACATTTACGCAGATTGTTCATTTTTATTTTTTTTAATATGGTACAGGGCTCTAATATTTGGTGGCAACAATTTCAAAAGTGATTCGTCGTTTATAGCGAATCGACACAAAATGCCAAAACGAAATTAATAGCCCTCCTGTCCTAACGCTTCTTTGGGCTAAAAAAAACTGCTGAAAATACGTGTTGCTTAACACGGAGGTAAGTAAAGTGATTCGAATAGCACTGAGTTTACCGTACGTAGAAAATATTCTAAATCTTCTGCTAAAAAAATTATTTTCCATCTCAGGACCCTAATTCAATATCTCAAGAAATCAAATTATTCAAAGCAAATCAACGAAGAAAGTTTTGAGAAATACAGTTCTCGGAAACTGACAGTTGTAAAGTGTGAGTTGCCATGAAATTCTGCGCTTCAGCGATACAAATAATGGAGAAAATTTTCCATCCAATAAACTCAGGCCTCGAAAACATGAATGTTTTTCACATTATTCAGTAACATAGTTTAACGAAAAAATAATTTTTTACTCCATCGCAAAAAGAAAGCTTTAGCTGAAACCAAAATAAAAATAATTTTGCCAAGGCATCTGATGTTAGGGAAAAGTGTTTTCGCATCAAGGCCTTACAAGCTGGTGATCCAAAATTAAAATTCTTGCTTATATATAAATTAACGTTTCTGTAAAGTCACGAAATCTGAAGTAAGAGTAAAATAAAAATCCTCTTATTCCTTTTCTATAGCAATGGATGCATGTATGTGAAAACTATAAAACAAATTCGATTAAAATAAACTATGGTGCAAATAGTTTCGCTTGTATATTTACAACTGTAACAATGAAAAAATTTCAGAATTAAGTTGAAGATAAATAGATTTCATTTCTGTCTTCATTACTCTACTGTAATTTAAAGGAGTTTATAATCCTTAGATGTAATTATTTATGGATATCTGCATGTATATACTATCTGAGGTACCACTGCAAAGATACATATTATGAAACTCCATTTCAAAGTAAAACTTTAAGCTTAGTATTTAAAGCAGCCTGGTGCATCCGTTAATCCTACTGATGTCTTAATTAAAAGATATAATAAAAATTTATTACTTAAAATCGTAGTCAAAATTTATTTCCTAAAATCGCCTAAATGAATAATCGTGAACGCATTGCTAGCTGATGCTTCTATTCCAAATTCCGCCAAACGTCTTCACCCAATAACTAGACGAAAATTACGGTATCTTCCGGCCACTCTGAAGGCGACTTGATAACACTCTGTATTCGCCGTCTTTTTCACCCCATTAGTGATGCACTTTGATTTATAATACCAATCAACGCCTTAGGGCATTAAATATAGTTGTAATAAAACCCACCTAATCACCAAACTGAAGCTTCTGAATCCCCACAATAGTTATGCATTATTGTCACCTAAATTGCTATCGCACCTACGGATTCTTCCTCTTAAAGCATCCGTAAAGACCATCATGCATTATTATAAATCTGTTCAACATAATTTTCAAGCCAGTTCCCGCAAGATTACACGAATATATCCCTTCCATTACCTGTAGCATTGCTCATTCATGATTTTACATCTATCTGTGCGACCAAGAAGCTTAGGAATCGTAACCGCTATTCTATTTGATTTTATCGTCAGTGTAATAAAAATTTAAAAAATATGTGAAATAACAAATTTGGAGAAAGTTTTGCTCTACCTAGCTGAGTGATTAATAAGTTAGAATCATGACCGCCAGGTCGCGGGATCGAATCGTGCTGGTAATATTATTGACTTACAAACAAATTATTTGAAATATGAAAACAAATTATCTTACTATAAAAAATGGAATTTCCATGTCCATTCTCATCAAATAAAAGCTTACAACTTTAATGTGTTAAGAAGGATTTCCATACTACAAAACAAACAGTTGGATAAATGCAGTGAACACTTTCCTTAAAAACAATTTTAATATTTAACTTTCTTTATTCTGCTGAAACAAACCCCAGACACTACTATTTTTCAAGATGCTGAATAACATTTATTTCTGTTAAAGGAATGTTTTATTTGGAAGCTATCTCTAATATTATTTTGAAATTTTATATATATTAGAATGATTCTTTTCCTACTTTGGAATTACATTTAATTCTGCATTATATTTGCGTGGACATTCTACCTTCATAGAGCTATCAGTTTCCATTTAAAATGTCGCATTCAACAAGCAGGGTTGGGCCATTCGGGCATAAAATATTCAACCTGCTTGAATACTTTACATATATATTACACGTGCTAAATATCCTTTAAATGCTCTTAAGTGACCGGTAGAGATAAATCAGCAGCTTATACCTGCCACTGAAGGAAACTAAAGCCAGCATAAGACATTTTGCAGCGTTGAGTTTGTTTGCTTCCTTGATCACTGCAAAGCATAATCGTTGCCCGCCTAAACCATGCGTAGCCTTCATAGAGGGTATTTTAAGGGAAACTAAATCATTGGGAAAAATAATCAATTAACAATTTCACGTAATTATATCGTTTAACTGGCCTGGGTTTCCGGTAAAGTTATTGCCTCTGCACAAATTGCTTTCAAAACGCCCAGGTGATTTCCATTTGCAATGCGTATCTTATATGTTCTTGTCAACGGCCACACCATAGTGAAAGTACCGGTTCTCGTCCGATCTTGTATGTTATCAGGAATCGCTCTGCATGCAAGTAACTTTGCTGGGGAGAGAATAAATCAGGAAAATGTGTCTTAAATAAAGAAATATGTTTCGCAAAGAGGAAATTTCACAAAAGCTCCCTGCAATGCTACTGTGCTATGGCGAATGTTAGAAGAATTTATTTTAAATTAAAAATTCACAATGTATTTATTCAGTTCTTAAATTCCGTTTAGTGAATGTTTTTAATAAAACAAGTTTTCCGACATCTTATGAAATTTGACATTACACTGGACTTGTCGCGTTTGCTTACTAGAACTTTACTTCCACGGACTTCCACGGACGCCCTCTGGCGAAAGAGACTAAAAGTAGTCAGTTGAACGGCTGACGCGTCTAACAGATGTATAACGATAGACCGTCTCCGTATAAATTATGCTTGTAATCATTATAACTTGTAAATATTTTGTAGATATCTTTCATACGAATTAAAATTTCTTAAAAAGTTTATAGCTGTGTTTCGAAGTAAATCGAAGTTCATCATAGAGACAGATACCGACAAGAAGGAAAGAAGGCAGTTCAGGGCAGCCCTATTTAGAAGGTAAGTGAACTTTCACTTATCTATTTAATGATCAAAAAATTTTAATAGTGCAAAGTTGATAAAATTTTTTAACATGACGCCCGAACAGGGACTGCCAATAACTGCTGTTTTCCTAACTATTGAAACTGTCTAAATTGATATCAGTTATATAGATAATACATAAGCATAAATAATTAGTGAATTGCTGATACTTGTTGAATTATTGAATATTAAATAATGACAGAATTCATCGATACATTGAAAAGGAAACGCGGCCACATAAGGGCTGCCGTTACAAAATTAATTGGCCGAATTGAAACTGAATTACCAAAAACAGAAGTGAATGCAGAGGAATTAGAAATTTCCTTAGAACTTTTAAATGAAAAATCGAACGAGTTAAAACAAATAGATGCCGATATAGAAAAATTAATAGACATAAAGGATCTTGACCAGGAATTAAACGGTGTTGACGAATATCGTGAAAGAATAACTACATTTAAATACAAGGCTAACAAAAAATTGAAAGAAATTAATATAGAACAACAAAAATTTAATGTGTTACGAAGCACTGAACAGTTAAGTGAAAGTATTATAGAAAACGTTAAAATCGAAAGTCATAATGTAAAGCTTCCTAAACTTACGATTCCGAAGTTTTATGGCGAGAGCTGCGAATGGCTGACATTTTGGAACACTTTTTCATCAGCCATACACCAAAATAAAACGCTTGACGCTATAAGCAAATTTAATTATTTGAAATCCTTTTTGGGAGGCACTGCTTATAACACCATTGACGGTTTCGATTTAACCGAAGAAAATTACGAAACTTCAGTTAAACTCCTCACAGAAAGATTTGGAAATAAAGATGTACTGATCAACGCCCATATCGATAAATTACTGAAAATAAGACCTCTAAAAGATTGTAATGACATTCAAAATTTCCGTAAGTTATTCAATTATATACAGAAACATATTCGATGTCTTGAATCATTAAATATGACCTCAGAAACATATGGAGCTTTATTAACACCTATTTTGCTTAAAACATTGCCCCCAGATTTGGTTTTGGAGTGTAATAAAACAGTTCGAAAATCAAATTACGATTTGAATCACCTAGTGGAATTTCTTTCTGAACAGTTAGTTGCGCGGGAACGTACATTCCAGACGGTCCAGCCAAAGGCGGCGCCGCAAAAGCATAACAAACTAATTGAAACCAGACCTATTGCGAAACACACAGCTTCGGAGTTGACGAACGCAAGTTTGCGGGGGGGACAAACACCATGTGTTTTCTGCGACTCTTCTGATCACGAGTCTTTAACGTGTAAACAAGCATCTTTATGGTCTACTGAGAAAAAAAGGGAGAAATGTAAAGCGAAATTAATATGTTATCGCTGTTTACACCCACGGCATCTCAGTTTTAATTGCACTTCTAGAATAAGGTGGGAATTATGTAAACAACGACATGCCACTATAATGTGTTTTAAAAACGAAAACGGAGAAGTTAAGTAAGAACAAATTGAAAATAAGGCCTTAACGAATAATTCATCCTATGAAAGTGTAATCTTGCAAACTTTAATTGCCAATGTTTACGGAGATGGTGAAAGCAATTTTATACGAATAATTCTGGATACCGGAAGTAGCAGATCATATATCAGCACATTTCTTGCGGAGAAATTAAAACTAAAATCTTTAGGTCAGGAAAGTGTGACTCATGGGCTTTTTGGAGGAATAGAAAAAAGGGAAAATCACAACAAGTATCTGATTAAGTTGAATAATCCAGAAACAGGATTCACATGCGAAATGGAAGTTTTGAGCCAAAAAACCATATGCTCACATATTCCAAAATTGGAGGATAGGGAATGCTTAAAGAAACTAAGAGGTTACAAAATTTTTCCTAGTCATGTAATTAATGAGAATTCTTGTTTATTTGAAAAACACCCTAACGAAATACACATGCTTGTAGGAGCAGATTATGCCGGAAAACTCTTTACAGGGGAAATAATACACGTAACGGAGAGTTTAGTAGCGATGAATACACACCTTGGTTGGACAACATTAGGGAGAACAAAGGTAAAGGGAAAGAATTTTAATGAAATTCTTTTATCACTACACATTAGTGACAGAAAAATCTGTGACTTGTGGTCTCTTGATTCTATCGGAATAACTGAACCAGCTCTTTCGCAAACAAAACAAGAAATAGAAAAGGCTACTGAAAATTATTTTATCCGTACTTTAGAAAGAGATAACGCTGGAAGATATCAGGTGTCACTTCCATGGCTTCAAATTCATCCTGGCCAGATAATAGAATCCTTGCAGAAAAACGTCTGAAGTCTTGCGTGAAAACCCTTCAGACTAAGAATTCCTTAGAAGCCTACGAAACTGTTTTAAAGGATTGGGTAGAAGAGGGAATAATTGAACCTGTCTATATTTCGGAGGCAGAAAAGATCAAAGGGCATTATCTGCCACATAGACCCGTGTTTCGGGAAAATTCGACTACCAAAATTCGACCAGTGTTCGACGCATCTGCAAAGGAGAAAATTCGGTGTCTCTGAACGACTGCTTGGAAAAGGGTCCTAATTATCTTGAATTGATCCCCAAAATTTTGACAAAATTTCGAGAGGGGAAGTATGGAGTAATTTCGGATATAAAAAGAGCATTTCTTCAGATAGGTGTGAACCCAGCGGATCGAGATTTTCTCCGGTTCCTATGGTGGGAGAAAGGACAGCCTGAAAAACTGACTATATATCGGCACCGAAGGGTTGTATTCGGCGTAAACGCCAGTCCCTTTTTACTCGCTGCCACAATTAACTACCATTTGGAAAATGTACCAAAACATCATCAGGAAATAGCTTGAAAGCTAAAGAAAGCCATGTATGTGGATAACTGCGTAGCGAGCGTGGAATCAATTGAAGAATTAAACTCATTTATCAAAGGATCTAGAGAAATCATGGCTACTGCAAAATTTGACCTAAGAGGTTGGAAACATAATAGACTTAAAAATGAAACTTCAATTCTAAACCTTTCTGATAAAGATTATGAAGATGTTGTGTCTGTATTGGGATTGAAATGGGACTTGTTTGACGATACTTTGTCTTGTCACGTAAAATATGAAGAAAACCCTGTATTGAGCAAAAGATCTGTTCTTTCCGAATTGAGTAAAATCTTTGACCCAATTGGGTTTACTAGTCCAGTTACTCTCATGCCTAAACTGATTCTGCAAGAGTGCTGGAAACAGAAAATTAACTGGGATACTAATCTGCCGAATGATCTAGCAAGGAAATTTTTCACATGGTCATCTCAGTTAAAATATTTGAAAGACATCAAAATTCCTAGATTGCTTCCCAAAATAGATGAAAGTACCACTCTGCATGTATTTTCAGACGCAAGCAAGGACGCGTATGCGACCTGCATTTTCCTTAGATACAGCGGTGAGAGTGGAGTCACCTGTCAATTGATACAATCTAAAGCAAGAGTTGCTCCGCTAAAAGCACTCACCATACCTCGACTAGAGATACTCGCTTGCACTATTGGAGCCAGGCTCTCTCATACAATAAGAGAAGACTTGAAACTAAAAGAGGTTCCAGTATTTTACTGGACGGATTCCACAAATGCTCTCTTTTGGATAAAACAGAAAGAAAATTGGTCCACTTTTATAGCCAATCGAGTAAATGAGATTCGAAAACTGAGTAACTCAGATCATTGGCATCACATTCCCGGAAAGTTTAATCCTTCGGATTTGCCATCACGCGGTTGCTCTGCAAAAGAATTGAGGAAATCCGAATGGTGGAAAGGACCAGATTGGATTTATCGACCTCCAGAAGAGTGGCCTATTGCAGATGGAGAACATCCTGACTTCGATATAGTAAATGGAGAGAGAAAACGAACTGTGGTTTCAGCCAGCAATAACACGAATACAGATAAATTTAAACTTTTTGACAATATTTCAAAATTCGAAAAGATCATAAAGGTCGTATCTTGGATCTTTAGATTCGTTAAAAATGCTACAACACCACCATCTGAAAGAACTCATGGGAGAATTTCAGTCGAAGAACTAAAAGGAGCTGAAACAGTGGTTTTCCGACTCATCCAACGAGAATCTTTCGAAGGATTGAAAAAGAATACGTGCTCTAGAACCTATCATGGACTCCAATGGCCTTATAAAAGTGAAAACACGTATCTTTCAGAGAGACGATGATGCTGACTTTCGTTACCCAGTTTTACTTCCCTCAGAACATCCATTAGTATTAAAACTGATCAAATCTGAACATGAAACGCTAAGTCACGCTGGAGTACAATTCGTTATGTGCGCTTTGCGTGAAAAATATTGGATCATAAAGAGTAGGAAGACCGTACGCAAGGTTATCCAAAACTGTGTACGATGTCGAAGGTTCGACTCTGATTCATATAAGATTCCTCAAGCGTCACTACCTGAAGACAGAATAAGAGATGCTTTAATTTTTGAGATTATTGGTGTTGATCTGACGGGTCCCTTAATTTTAAAAGGAAGCCAAAAAACATGGATCGTCATTTTTACTTGCGCAATATATAGAGCAGTTCATTTAGAGCTAGTCTCATCTCTATCAACTGAAAGTTTCCTGCACGCGTTCAGGCGATTCATCGCTCGAAGGGGTAGACCTGTCACTGTATACTCCGACAATGGAACCAATTTTGTTGGATCAAATAATTTGTTTAAGACCATAGATTGGAATTCTATCTTAGAAAATGCAACAGTTAAGAAAATTGAATGGAAATTTATACCCCCTTCCTCGCCATGGTGGGGAGGGTGGTGGGAAAGATTAATTGGAGTACTAAAGAGAATTCTTCGAAAGGTACTAGGAAAATCTTCTCTGAACTACGAAGAATTGTTGACAATCATTTGTGACTGCGAGAGCATTATGAACAACCGTCCTCTCACGTATTTGTCAGAAGACGTAAAGGATTTAAGAGCTCTCACCCCAGCAATGTTTCTAACAGAAATTCCAGAGACTGGAGTTCCTGAATTAGATCTTTTGGATTCTAAATCCATCAATAAAAGATACCTTTACAGAGCCAAATTGAGAAAAGATTTACGAAAAAGATTTCGATCAGAATATTTAGGGCAACTAAAACAAAGCTCAAAATTCATCCGCGAACCATCTTCTGTGAAAGTTGGTGATCTTGTAATTGTGTCCAACAACGAAAAAAGGATAAACTGGCCCTTAGCTAGAATCGTGGAAATTTTTCCATCCCACGACGGACACATTAGATTAGTGAAACTGAAAACTGCACAAGGGGAGATTATAAGACCTACTAAGAACCTCATACCTCTTGAACTCAACTTTACACCTGAGTCGGATATGCTAGTGAGGTACAGAACTCGACGTATGACGAAATCTCAAAAGACTTGAACTACAGGTCAGTTGAGGTCCATCCTCTGCTGATACTAAACCTCAAGGTGGGAGTGTCGCGTTTGCTTACTAGAACTTTACTTCCACGGACTTCCACGGACGCCCTCTGGCGAAAGAGACTAAAAGTAGTCAGTTGAACGGCTGACGCGTCTAACAGATGTATAACGATAGACCGTCTCCGTATAAATTATGCTTGTAATCATTATAACTTGTAAATATTTTGTAGATATCTTTCATACGAATTAAAATTTCTTAAAAAGTTTATAGCTGTGTTTCGAAGTAAATCGAAGTTCATCATAGAGACAGATACCGACAAGAAGGAAAGAAGGCAGTTCAGGGCAGCCCTATTTAGAAGGTAAGTGAACTTTCACTTATCTATTTAATGATCAAAAAATTTTAATAGTGCAAAGTTGATAAAATTTTTTAACAGGACTTGTGTCAAGTGTGATTGCTTCTACAATCCACTTTAATTCACAAAATCCACTTTAATCCACTTTAATACTCTACAATTCACTTTAACGGACTTTAATTCTTGAATTTAATTTGAATTAAAAATTCACGAGGTATTTATTTAGTTCTCAAATTCCATTTAGTTAATGTGTTTAGTATATTACACTGGACTAGGGTAAAGTGTGATTTCCTCTACAATCGACTACTTAAACAGTATTTAAGTAGTTTTTCTCATTATAAACAAGCCATTCTTTGTTTGTTATTAACTTCTCTTATTAATAATAAGAAAGAAAAGACATTCTTCGCTTATTAGTAATTGCGCTAAATTTGATTTTAAATGAGTACACTTGATCCAGTCTTTGACTTTCAACTAGGAAAAACGCCTCCAAAAGCTGCCTTTAAATGATTTTAATGTGCTTTTAAATGCACATTTTAAGTTCTACCTAGCGTAATTTCACATATATCAATTAAAATTTTAAATTCGGTTACTTTAAAATCGTAGCGGAGTATGTTATTAATAAAATTTAAAAATTTTAGTTTAAAATAAAATAAATTATGAGACAAAATCTAATCAGTTTTAAAGTAAACAAAATATATGTAAGCGATAAATTACGTATGTATTTCACAAAAAAATTATGAAGTAAAATATTCCTCTTTGGTAACTAAAATACAGATTTATGCCATTAATATTTAATTTACAAGAAATGTTGTTTATCACACATAACTATCATGTGGCCAGAACTCCACTAATGAATTATGATGAATGAATTATTGATAATTAAATAATAAATGAAGTATTTTTTTCCGTTGGTTTAATTGACTTTTACAATTTTTATTAGAACAACATTTATTTATTTTCGCTGAAAACAAACCATTATTATTGAGCGGCAATGTAACAACGAGGTACATTATTCAAGAATTAATTGGACATTCAGTTTCTAATCTCGATTTGCAAGAAGATCTGCAGTCTTTCTTAATGAAAGCTTAAGTTTAGGAATAAAGAGTATTTTACATTTCTATATGCAATGGATTAGCGATGGTTCTTTACTTTGTAATAACTTGGAGAGGTCCTTCTGCGTGGATAGAATGATGGACTTGTAGACAGACGAGGTGAAATTCAACATAATTTTACAAGGAAGGAAGACAAAAAAAAAAAATAAAACAAAAAACGTACGTATCAGCAAAGCGTGAGATGGTAAAAGGTTTGTTTAATCGATCAGAACTGTCTGCACATCAGAAAGATTACATAAGCATATATGAAAGGGATTAATTTTGAAAAGACACTGCCATTAATGTAATAAAAAACAATATTATAAACGGTTACTACTTTTAGGATAGAAATGGGAGATTAAAAAATTAAAATGAAGAATTACGGGGTTATTGCTAATTTATGTTAACTCGTAACTGGGGAGGTGCGGTCTCAGAGACCGCTACAGGTGTTGTTCCTATCATCCCTATTCTATATTTAGTCTGATTGAGTGGATTCTCCTGCTAGCTTCTCCTTTTGTAACCTTGATAATTCTCACATATTGGTTAACATTTTTTGCACCTGCTTCATTGTGAAATTCCACTCTTTTGTCTGAGAGCGGTATGTCAGATCGCCCCTCCCTCGCAGTGTTACGATTTCTATCCTAGTTGGAAACATGGCTCTGAGACTCGGTCCGAAAAATATCATAAATCCTTCTAATTCGCGTTATGCAGAAATGCTGTAAAGAATTCTTGATGAAATGGAAAGTGAATTTAGCGATGAAGATGAATGCCAAGAAGATTTTGCAAATGACAGTTCGCATTCCACGGCATCAGAATTTTCTGAATCTGACAACGAATGCACTGAACCAGAGACTGAATCCATTTCATCTATAAAATATTATTATGGGAGGAACTGCTTCAAGTGGTCATCTATTGAACCTCAATGAAATGTGAGAACCCTCGCGCATAATATAGTTCATCTTCCAGGATTAAGAGCATATGGAAAATTGGATGAAAATACGGATTCTAAAAGCGTTCGGGAAGTCCTTTTCACAAACGAAATATTAGAGAAAAAGAAATAACTGAAAACTTCGCATTTATGCGTAAGTTGTAAAACGCCAGTGTGTTTGGTATGTGCACAAAAATTATGTCACGAATGTGCACAAGAATATGCTGAGTTAGTTGATATCTTTTGCTAGAACACAATGGTATTACTGTTAATAAGGTACTGTCATTTTTTTTATGTTTCGTACAATATTTGTATTTTTCATCTGAATGTATCTATCACATGTTAAATAAATGGAAAATAATTATTATTCATAAAAATTATTCCTTTTTTTTTTTTTTTTTGCATAATATACATTTGCAAGTGGTTTTTCATATAAAAAGTTCATGTTGCAGAAAAGATGTTCCTAGTGTTGTTTGATTTCTTTGTAAATAATTTTTTTCCTTGTTCGAAGATAAGTGTTTATAGAATGTATGGGTAAATTAAAATTTTAATATTTTGATTAGAACATTTTATTTAAACCATAACGAGACGCGGTCTCTATGACCGCACGTCCCCGGCTATGTCCCAATAGTTGACCATCCCTGTTACGGGTTAATAGTTTTCTTTCATATCTTATGTTTTACATACATATAAACCTTATTCCAGTACCTAAATGATATGCAAAAGACTTCGCTTGGCGCTGAACAAATGATCAAATCAAAAAATTAAAAGAAGTATACTGATTTTGCATATTAGGTCTAAAGTTAATTTGATTAAAGAACTTCATGAAGTTCAAAGTACGTTTTGAAATTTCCTTGAAAACTTTCAGAATTTAAACGAAACTCCTTCTTAACTGAGAAAGTTAATTTAGCTCGATTTCGATAAATCAAAATCTGCAAAGAAATTCTTTAAAATAATGACAGAAACTCCTTTTAAGTTACCCAGCATGGGTTAAAAAAACTTATACATCTGTGTGAACCTGATAAAAAGAGAAATGCGAAACGTTTTGCAAAAATGCTAATGGTGTTTGCGAATTAATTCTTTCTCTGAATCCTGCTGATTTTTCCGTCTAGAGATTGCGGCCATTTTCGAAACAGCTTGTTATTAATTTTAGAAAAGATTAAGGGTCACTTACTCGAGTGACGGCATTACCTCATTAAAAGTTCCCGGTTTCCATATGCATTTGGTTTATATTTAGAGTGAAAAGATGTTGGAAGTCTGGCCAGTGTTTGTCTTTCTTGCAGAGAAAACTAGAGGCATCAATATTTTTAATGCTGTTAGCTGAAATCTTTATACTTCAGAAAGTTTCTTTTCCCAAGTTTCTATGAAGCTCAGTATAACAATGATATTTCAGTGTACGGATCGTCATTAACAGACCAATTTAAAACGCTCAGTGGTTAATAGTTTTAGAAATCTGAGAAACTATAATCAGGCTGAGACAAGAGACTCCTGAGGCAATAGTCTCAGACACACAAATATAAGAAGCGCCAAATTATATGTGAGAAACAAAACAATTGTAAATAAATCAAAATTGTAATTAATAAAAAGGTTAACATTCTGAATAATGAGCAGTTTATGATTTTAATGTATTCCTCCACATTTATTAAGTTATCATCATAAAACTCATTTAATTACTGAAATTTCCAATTTTAATTATTTTTCCAAATCGTATTAAATTTATAACAAAACTATCGTGTTTTTGTCGGCTCATTAGTTACTAATAAATATTGCTAAATACGAAATAAGATATACAACACTTTTAAAGTGTTAAGTAATACAATTGTTTACCAATAACCACATATCAACAAAAAAATAATTGGAAATACACTCATAGCTGGCGATGGACATCAGTCAGTGGGGTCAGGGAGTGGGCTGATAATTTCTTTTCACAGGTCGCAGATGCGGCCTGATATTTTATCGGTGCAAAAGCTAATTCTGGTGATTGGCCCTCGTAAGTTAGTTTCATTCATTCTTCATCATTCGCGCATAATAATTAGCTGAGTTGCAATTTTCGCACAGACTGTCATCCTCTACTACGGCACATTAGAAAGTCCAGCTTCTGTCCAGTTCCGAACTTTATAACAGTCCTTGAACCACTGATGTACTGGACCGCAATTCTCGTACACAGAATGTTATTTTAGATGTCATTCGGGCTAATGAGACAACTACAAGCAACACCTTAAATAAGTCTCAAACAACATGAGATAATGCATAAACAACATGAGATGACGCAACATGAGATACGCTTATTAATTTTTTTGAAAGCCTGCGGCGAGGCATAAGCACTTACGATTTTTTTTCAAAAGATTTGCAATGAGGCATTAGCTCGTCAGGGAAAACCGGACCTATGGGCTAGGGTCTACGGGTTAAAGGCTTTAGCCCTTAGGTCCGGTTTTCTCTGACGAACTTAATTGCCCACAAACTCTTCCGTTATAGGACAAAGACCCCACACACATGTAAGGTACCCGGCAGAATTTAACTTTTTTTAAAGCACAAAGGGCGTTAGCCCAGAAGGGAAGGGATATTAATTTCGTTTTGGCTCTTTGCGTTGAAAACTTTAAATGTCGGTTCACTTTTCAAATTGTTGCCACCAGATATTACCGCACTGTGTTATATTTAAAGAAATTAAATAATGAAGAATCTGCATAAATGTATGTATGTTTCTCGCAATGTAATAAAACAACGGTACTTAGAGCCATCCAGTTTTGAATAACATAATGATCCACCGAAAACGGTCATCTGGAAACCCTAATTTGGGGGGAAAATATATTTTTATATCGAGCGCGCGAGACTGTGTATCCGATATTCTAAAGATATGCTCATTTTAAAATTATTTTGCGATATTGCTGTTAAATTGAATTTTATGATTTAAGCGCAAAGAACATTTAATAAATAAAGGTAACACACAACCCGGTGCTTGGGCCTCCTAGGGCTCCAAGTGATTAAAAAAAACGGCCGCTTAGCAGTCGCACTAGGCGACCGCCTACTTAGCCTATGCCTAAGAGCGCCCCAGTTCACCATTGGCTTGAATTATTTATAAATTAATATCCATTCAAATGATTTTCTTAAACTCCCACCAAACAACGAGAAAAGATTAACAACTTACAGCCATTTTTCCAAGAAAAGTCTGTCTCCAAAGAGGCCACGCAAAACTTCAAACTTTACAACCGTATTTTTATCTGAACTGCGACACCAGTGGTAATAAACAAGTAGATTTTCAGACGACTCCAAAATATCTGATTCTTTTTCACGAAGGGGTATTCCATATCTGTTTGCACCGACCTTTGACCCGAAAAGCATGCGGGCAAAATGATAATGTATTAAATTCATAAGCAACTAGTTCACAACAATTACTTTGGGTTCTAGAAACCTAGCTGAAAAAAATTCATCCGATTACCGGCGTAGGCGACTAGTAAATACTGGCGATTTGCCAAAAAGCATCGACCCTGATCATTTAGTTACTGACAGCGTCACGAATGCATGTAACACTGTTCCGAACAACGTAATAGCAAATTAGTTAAAAAATTAACAATTTGAAACAGATGTCTTTTCATAGCTTGGGATCAAAGTTCGACGTTCTAAAATTCCAACGGTTCTTTTCTGCATACGTACAATATTTAAGGGTTCAAAAGTTTTGTGTCAGTGAAAGTTTGTGAATTAAGGTATGTGCCTACCCTAAATTCTCCGTTTTGGTGAAAACTTTCGAAATTTTTTATTTATTCATTTTACAGGCCATACATTTAGGTTTCCAAAAATGCTTTATTTTTGTTTTTACGATAACTAGAAGCAAATTTATAGTATAAAAAATAACCGGAAGGGAATTTTTGGATGCCGGAAGTTGGAATTTAAATGGTTGTATAAATATAAACAATAAATTTAAACAACTATTTTCTAATTATTGAACAATATAAACGCTGTAAAAGCAACACATCTTTCCCTGTGTGACCCTTTGCTGATAAAATGCCTACATGGGAAGACTCAAAACAATAATGAGTGTTTTAATAACCTTTTGAGGACTATTTTACCTAAAGAAATTTTGTCCAACTGAAAACATTGCTTTTAGGTGCACACATTGCTTTTAGGTGCACACATTGCTGTATTATTATTTAATTCAAGATATTTAGGACTTTTACCTATCTTCAGGTATACAGAAATAGAAATTAATCCCATTATGCTTGAAAGCTATATGGGAATAGCCAAACAGTGAATTCAGAAATCGAAACGCCAATCTCTACAAGCAACAAAGTTATCCAGAAAAATGCTAAAAGAAAGTCAAAATTAGTTAAGAATGAAGTAAAAGAGGGCTTAACATACAAATATGGCGAGTTTTAAAGGTCTAAAGTGGCTACAAAATTTTCGTGCTGTATTAAAATCTTTAAACGCATTTTCTGAGAAATTGTGTTTTTCGTTACTTTTGATTGCGATTACGTTAATTTCTCAAAATGTATTTAGAATATTGAAATGAAATTTTGCCAAAATATTTTAATCATCTTTAACGGTGTTCTGTAGCAAAATCTGACCCCTTTGTATTTATTTATTGATTTTATTGACAGTAATTTGAAGAAAAGAGGGTTTTTTTTTTGTTTTTTTGTTTTTTTTTTGTTTGTTTGTTTTAATTTTGAGTTTTTGTACCAAGTTTTGAATATTTCAAAAAATTTTATTCAAAAGTACAGCAAATCTTTTGCTACAGAACACAGGTAAGTGTGTTATTTATGTACTGTGTAAAGATTATTGAAGTATATTCATTAGAATCTGTTATAGGAGATCTGGCGTAAAGGAAAATTTTCACTAAATTTTTGCTAAATATTGCCTATATTTAAAAAATTAATAAAACGTTCTATAAAACGTTCTATAATGTCCCATTTAAATTCATAGTTTTATATCCCATCTTACTAAAAACATGTGTGTTCAATTAAAATTTTATGTATTAAAAATTAGTGCTTAGTATGTAGGCACATACCTTAATACCTGTTAATGAAGCTCTAAATAATGATTTATTCCGAAAGTTCTGGGAGCTTGGGAACATTAAAATGACAAATTATGATACAACGGAAGAAGATAAATATGAGACGCATTTTTATGGAACTTACACTACGCTTCCAACGGAAGATTTTCCGTTACGTTACCAGTTAAAAACGACGATAAAAATTTGGGTTTCTCAAATATAATGGTTATAAAAAGTATTTCTCAGCATTGAACAAAGAAAGAAATCCAGAGAATATCGAGAACATCAAGAAATGTTTAATGAGAGTTCAATATTTATTTTACAAATGCCAAACATTAGCACTTAAGCTATTAGTTCATGGGCTCTCCAATACTTTTTAAGAATATCCTCTTACCGAGAAAGTGCAATACAATTATTTAAATCTTCAAAAATCATAGGCTGATTGGATTCACCACTCCAATTCTGTAGAGGAGGTCTCGCAAACAGTCACGTCCGGTCAGACGTCTAAATAGAGCTACCGCTAAAACTGGGAATGAAAGTTTTCTCTTCCTCCAGAATCGTCCAACTCTTATCCATTGCACGTTGAATAAGAGGCAGGCTATAAGGTATTTCTCCCGCCTTCTTAGCATGCCTTCGTAGTGTAGTGGTCAGCACGCTCGACGCTTGACGCGTATTCGAGAGGTCTGTAGTTCGAATTCCAGCGAGGGCACTACTCATTTTTCTTCTCAGAAAAAATCCTAATGTCTCTACAGTGGGTGGCGGGTGATCATTCTCCACAACCGGAATTAGGTGATTCGGTCTCCTGATCCCCAGTCGCCCTTTAAAACGGGGAGTATATATGGTATTTCTCCCGCCTTCTTAGCATGCCTTCGTAGTGTAGTAGGCAGGACGCTCGATGCGTATTCGAGAGACCAAGAAATGGTGACCCGTGGTTCGATTCCCGGCGAAAGCGTTGCTCATTTTTCATCTTTCGTGTTTGGTAATAACCTAATCTCTCTACAAAGTTAACAAACAATTTAGTAGTATGAAATGAAAGTGGTCGATTAATCCGTTGCATTATGAAAGCTCCTTTCTTAGTCATACTATCAGCTTTTTCCCATAATTCCACAGTGGGCTGGAATCCATTGGAAAGAAATTCTGTGTACCATTACCTTAAGCATAAACCTACAATCTAAGATTCTTTGGGAATTATTTTAATTATTCAAAAGAGTTTAAAGCGCCTTTTTGGAATCCGACAATATTACTGCCTTTACAAAAGAGTGGCTAAGAATCAACAGTTGTTGAATAGCCACAGCAATAACTTCGATTTCCCCATCAAAAAGGCAGTAGTAAGAGAGCCCATTGGTAAATAGAAACTAAAAAGCTCACTATGGATACCTACTACAGTACCGCGCGTTTTCTTTAACATAGAGCAGTCAGTGTAGACATGCAACCACTCATTTTGTGGATAGCGAAACCCATCAATAGTTTCCATTGCAATAGATCTTAATTGTGAATCGCTCATTTCATTTTTAACAACTCGAATAAGATCAAGATTTATATTCAAATTCAAAAAGTCCAAAGAACAATGGGGAGGAGGTAAAATTAGATAATCTCAGCTAAATTCCAAAGCATCAGATTCTCTCTGAGGAGCCTGTATAAAGCCAATTTGAGTTTTAAAATTCTTAGAAATTTTATTATTATAATTCCTCTGAAAAGGGTTGTCGGGCAAACGCACCAGCTTCTCGTATAATAGTATCGCTTTTCTTTTAATACACAATCATGAACAGGTTCCAGAACGCTTAAACTGCATTGCAAGAATAGGAATAGATCTCACTGTCCCAGTAATTATGCCTAACGCTTGGTTCTGGAAGACTTCAAGGATCTGGACTACATTCTCCGGAGCCGTGGTGAGGATCTCGCTACAATGACCAATAACTGTATGAATGTATAATTTGTAAGTAGTCGTCAATGTCTCTCTGTCACAGCCCCATCTTGAGCCAGCAAAACGCTTTAAGACAAAGTCTTCTTACGGCATTTTTTTTTTCAAATGTTCTGCATGTTTCCTCCAATTTAAGCCTGGATCGATGATGCAACCCAAGTATTTTGGTCGAATCGTTATGTTGAACATTTACACCCTTATATGTCAACTTCTGGGTAAAAGTATGTCTGTTCAGAGTGAAAAACTGGCACGTGATCTTATCCTGATTTACTCTCATACCATTTATTGGAACCAATATTCCAGCTCTTTCAGAGCACTAAAGAGACTATTAAAAGACTCATTTAAACCATCCTGCTTCTTTTTGAAAACACTACTCCAGATAACCAAATCATCGGCAGAAAGAGCAGAATCCACTCACGGTGCCAGAGTCTTCGGTAAATCGTTAATGAAAACATTAAAATGAATTGGGCTGATGACGGTTCCCTGTGAGAGGCCAGTTTCAGTCTGTTAAAATCTAGAAACGTCACAGCGATATCTCACAGCAGAAAAACGCTATGATAAAAAATTCTTAATCCATAAAATCATCCTGCCATTTATTCCTAAATTCTATAATTCCTGAATAATACGTGTTGCGTGCATACGGGTTGGTAATAAATTGAATGCACAAATCCGATGAAAGGTGAATAAAATTTATTCTTATCACAACGAATAAAAACAAAATGCTTAAATTTCCTAAGAAATGTTCGTACAATATCACAAAATCTCACAGTAGTTATCTTTTAAACTACAAAAAACGTTCAACAGAACTTAATTCAAAGTAGAGAAAGCTAATCCGATTTCACCGCGAATTCGCTACAGTAAATAACAACAGTTTTCTAAACAACTGATCTGAGATGTTTTGATCCCGCTTTTTAAATGAGCACGAGAATATTCTGATATTTTTTCGATTTTTTCCGAAAAGCAAAAGCGTACAATTACGAGATATCTATTTATTAAATGCGCATGCTCCTGTATATTTAATTTTTCCGGCGTAGCTTCCTCTTCGAATACGTCTCGTGCTACATTGCATGGTAATATAAAACAATTTTAATTAATTATATTTAAAAATAGCTAATTCAATACAAAAACTGTAATAATACGTAGTCTCAATACTTTATCATAAGCTGATTCAAAGTCTATTAATGTTGCAAGGACAGACAAGCGATTATCTAAAGAATCTTTAATGGCTTGACTAACATACGACACCTGTTGGCCACTGTCGAAATGGTCTTCCACCTGTTCTTAAAATAATACTGTTGTTTAGATATTTTGCCCTTAATTCGTAATGTAGTAACAATAATGCGATGGCCAGAGCCAGGATCATAAATTACTTCTCTGTTCGCTTCATCTGCTAAGTCGCCTGAAACCAATGTTAAACCAGGTTTAGTTTTATACTTCTATTATAGTGAAGGTAAGTAGGAGTGTCAGAATTTTCGTAGAGTATCAATCCGAAAGTATTGGAATCCAAAAGATCCTCCATAGCTCTTCTTGCGCTGTTTGTGTCTCTATAATTCCAGCGTGCACTATGTGCATTTAAATCTCCACATAAAATTCTTTTATTAGAAAATTGAATGTTATTAAAATTTAACCGAGAACTGCCTGGTGGGCTGTAACAGTTAAAAATGTTAAAATGGTTCTGATATGTCTAAACATCGACTCGAACCATCTCAGCTTTACTATCGGACGAAAGGTTATTAATAATTTCAAACGTAGAAGTTAGTGTTCTTAATGTCAACTAAAATACCACTAACATTACGCCTAGTTTTAGATAATAATTTCAAATCAAAACCAGGGAATTTATATTTAGTTAAATCACCATTTTCAAGGTTTGCTTCGACTATCATGAAAACATCAACGTCATGTGACCATAAGTTGGAGTTGTGTTCATTCTTCCTGAGAAATTCCACCGACATTCCATTGGAGAATTCTCAATCATTGAATGTCCTTAAAAGGACAATTTGTATTACTTTTTGAAGTCATCATCAAAACGAAGACAAGAGAAAGCGGCAAAGCTGTACCAGATTTAGCATTATCCAGGGTGCACCACGAGTAGACCTGCTACATTACACCTCATGGGACTTTATTAAATCGCGTTAAAGTTTTACCATCTCATAACATAAAAGCAATATCAAATAAAACAAATTATTTGCTTTATCACTTTGTAACGAAAGAGGGTAGTACACCTGCTCTTAGAGTTGTTTTGATAGTTAACGTCATCAGGTATATCACTCAGTCATAAAGTAATGGTTGGCCTCAAAGTGCAGTATGATTACTTTGATGTTTTAATTTAATTTCGTTGTAAACAATATGCCATTTAATGAAGATACCGCAAAAATGTACCGATAAGAGCTAGTATTTGACTATACTGCTGATTTACAAAGAATAGTATGGAGAAGGTCTCCTATTGCTAAATTAGAAGAATAGTGCTTAAAAATTATTACTTAGGGTACCTCCTTCTCACCGTATTAGCCATAAGAGATTTTCAGCAGCTTGGTAACGAAATCACAAAATTTGCGTTAACTAAAGGTAGCCTGTTACGAAATTTTTACGTAGAAGGTTTACTCAGTTCAACTAATTCCATCGCAGCCGGCCTACAATTATAGATAGAATTAATTTTATTTCTTGACCCTGGTGGATTCCAGCTGTGTAAATGAGTGTCAAATAAAGCACAATTATTGGATTCTTTACCTGAAGCTTATATTGAAACCAAATTCTCATTTGCTGTTGATACTGATAATTCAGTAAGGGTTCTAGAATAATATTGTTATGCAGCATTTTATTATTTCTTTTTTAAGTTTCACCTTAAAACACAAACTAAAAATATGACTGAATGTAAACTAATTTCAGACGTTTCAAAACTGTATTTCACTCTTGGTCTTGAGGGACGAGTTGTTGTTTTAGCCAGATTAAACATCCAGAAACTTTGTTTAACTAGACTTAAATGGGATTAAGAGCTTCCATATTGACTCAAATCAGAGCATCTGCACTTTAGAAACGCAATTTTTATTTTTAAAGGCTAAAAATACCACTCTATATAATGCTTGATAATTTTGCTACCATTCATCACCATTGTATTTTCAGACGCATTTGAAAGGGCTTATCGAGTTGCCTATATATTTACGATATCAAAATGAAAATGAAGAAACAAGTCTTTAGCTTTTGACATCAAAGCACCGCTTCTCAGCATTACAATAAGTGCCACTACGTCACTTATGTGGAATTATGTGGAGCTGCTCGATTTACCAAATTACTAAATAAGGATCAGAAAACTCTAATTATGAATATCAGTTAAGAATTCGCTTAGCCAGGTTCCACAGTAGTTCTGTCATGTATTGAAGGCTTGCCAAAAAAATGGAAGACTTTTCTGACCCGTCGCGTTTCAGAAATTCAAGATTTCATTCTTATTTGTTGTCAGAATTACTTTCCTGCAGCTCAAAATCCAACTGATATGATTTCTGGAGGTTCTTAACCTCCAAGAATTATTACAAACAATATTTTGGTTCAGCGGTTCAAATTGATTGAGAAAGTCTAAATAGCATTGTCCAAAAATTAAAAATCAAGACATCTTTAACGAGAAAATAAATGAAAAAAAGGAAAATCCAAATGTGAGATATCTGTTTATTGCACCAGCACAGATTATGCCTAAACAGATCTCTAGGATTTAAACGAACATAGTTCTATAAACTCGATATACAAATATAGTTCTATAGACAAATATAGTTCGCGGTTTAAAACTTATGCAAAACTTCTGGAAACTTCGTAGAATTACCGAAAAGCTTCTTGGTAGAGATGGCCTTATACGATCATTCTCTATAAAAGCTGAGCAGTCAATAATTAAACGACCAATACAACTTTTATACAACGCAGAGGTCCTATGTTATTTGATTTAACTTTATAATCCAAAATATGCCACATCTCGGATTTTCTTCTCAGATAACGTATTTGGGAAATTTTCATTGCAGCTTTTAATGCATATGGAAACTCTGGTATTTTTTCTTGGAAATGTAACAAAATACGATAGGTAAAATACTTAAGATATAACAAAATACAATGGCTGCTTTAAAGATAATTGGCGACCTCAAAATTAAGTATTCTAGATTTGGTTTTCTCCTCCTAGGTTCATCATTTCTCTCAAATTCGAGATCCTTCTATTTTATATAACAACCAGAAGTTAACCAATCATAATTTGTCTCTAATCATTATGATTGGATAAATATCTACTGAGATTATTTTATATGCGTGAAAATAAAGATTGGTAATTCATCAAATTCATTTTGTGTCGGCGTCATCTGTTCGTCCTGCCACTCAGGCGGCAAGACAACGCATTAAAATATCACATATATATGTAGAATCGGTACTTACTGTCTAGGAATATGATGTTCGTAAACTTACTTCCGATGTGGCTGTCTAGGGGCTAATAAACTAGTCCGATTTGCAAATAACTTGAATATTTAAAGAAACATGAATAGTTGCTACAAACTACAAAGTAATTACATACGTAGAAGGAAATAGACGAGATTATTTACAAACGAAGAGAAGGAATCGCATTTTACAAGCAAACATTTTTGAATCGCGTCATCGTCCTAATGGCGGAATCGTCTGCCTTCGTCATCGAAAAAGTGAAAGATTTCCTCTCACAGCTTGTCGCGTCATCCGATTATAAATGAACGATGCCAACCCACAACTGCTCGTCCATCCTGATGGAATGCGGCCTCACATTCTCGTAGCACCACTGTCTACATCTAGGGATCTGAAAAATAAAATTTAAAAAAAAAAAAAGAGAGAGATTTTTAGTTACTGTTGATGGAAAAGTCGTCTTAAATGGTTTATTTCAGCCATCTTTTCTCATCATCTTAACATCCTCAGAAATAACGGCGTTAGCTCTTCTTAAATGCTCTTTCAGTGTTCGTTCATCTTTAACAGTCTATCTGAATACATGTATTTTACAAACACGTCTTCCTTTGATGTTGTCTGGAACAATTCATCTTCGTATTTACGTCTTCTTAAACATCATCTGAATACGTCTTCTGAATGCGTCTTTTTAGATACCGTCTGGATACGTCTTCTGAATGCGTCTTAGATATCTTCAAGATCCGTCATTCGAATGCGTCTTCTCAAAATTATCTACTTTAAGCCGTATTTCTTCATACATTTCATCCTTGGACATCATCTTCGGTCTTCTTAAATTAGTTCAATTATTAAGTTCTTTAAATTAATAATTAGTAAAATGGGGAGAAATTAGTCAAGTCGGGAAAAAGTCTATAATCAGGAATCATCAAAATCGGTATTTCATTATCAAAGCCTTTTGGTTTTCTTCCTGGATCTTCTGAATCTGCTTTTTCGCTTCTTTTTTCTCACCTTCTTCAGTTTCTTTTGTTCCGTCTTTGCTTTCTGTATCAACGTCGTTGTCATCAGTTTTTCTGATCTACTTCTCCTTTTCAATCTTCTCCTCTTCTTCGGTGGTCTCTGTAGTTTCTTCGTCTCCAGTGGCTTCTTTTGCTTATCTATTGCAAGGTATTTTACTGAAATTGTTCTAGTAGAATTCACTTTTGATTCATCATCTTTAGCAACTGACTCTTCTTCGGAAAAATGATTCTCTTCAGAATCTCCTTCTGCAGTGGCGTTTCTCCTCGTTGGCTTCAAAGCTAATTGTATTGTGCTTGAGTTTCCTTTTTGCACTAATTCAAATTCATCTTTAATAGCATCATTTTCACTTATATCAGAATCTGCATTACTCGGAACGTCGTCAGAATTCACAATCAGGAAATCAATGCCCCTTGCTTTAACTGTAGATGAAGTATCCAGTTTGATCACATTCTGTATTGTAACAAGAACTATACTAACAGGATTAGTTTATGGTTTTGGAAGTAAAAAACCATAATTAACAACTTTTCCAAATCCTTCTTCAGAACCATTTCTATTGCAATAAGCATTTTTTTGCTCTTCAGAATCATTCTCGGATTTCTTGTTTTCTGCGATAAAACAAATATTAGATCTAAATGAAGAACCATCAATTTGGAATTCACCTTCAAATCTCTCTATAGGTTTGTTGCCAAATTCCGTTAACTGTAGATCAGCCGACTTAAGTTCAGGAGAACCTATTTTCTTATGTATATCTTCTCGGATTAGTGTTACTTGACTACCAGTACCTATTAAAGCATCAATTTACAAATTACCCAAATTAACAGTTTTATGCATTTCTTTCTGACAAGTCTGAGTTATTGGAGTTACAGCTTTGGCCTCTTGGATATTTTTAGATGATGCTTTGGAACAATCTGCGGCTTTGTGTCCAAACAAATCGCATTTAAAACACTTAAATCCTTTACTCTTATTGTTACACGAATTAGATTTCTGACCTAAACTTCCACAATTATAACACCTTGGCTCTTTAATCTTACTAGGTATAGCGCGTATATTCTTTTGTGAGTTATTACTTGAATAACCCTTATTCTTCGTATCTGGAATGCGAATTTTCTCATTTCTCTTTGAATTCAGATTTTTAATTTCTCTTTGAATTCAGAAATAGTTTTACACCCGTACAAAACAATTTTGTTACTACTCTGATCTGGTATCCCATTGATTACATAATCAAGAATTGATGAATCATCAACAGAACCACGACTGGCTATTTCACGCGTGGCAATTAAATATTCGGAAAGTGATTCACCAGGTTTTAAGTGTCATTACTGTAACAAATTATGAAGTTGTGCACTGTTTATTTTAGAGCCAAATTCAGATAAAAGATTTTCTTTTAATTTGTCCCATGATATTATACCTTTCAAAGACCGAATAAATACTTTAGCAGAACCAGTAAGCAATTTTTTAGCAAACACAATTTTCTGTAATTCCGATAACTTAAATAATTTAAAAGATTCTTCTAAATCACCAATGAAGGATTCAACTGGATATGTATCAGTGCCATTAAATTCAGAAACAGTTTCTGAGATATCACGAAAATGTAGGGAAATATTGCTAGGCATTATAATGTTTTCATTCACTGAGTTATTTATGGGAGGTGATTCTGACAGAACAGACTTAATATCATCATTTCTATCAGAATCATAAACACTTTCGTTTTCAGATAACTCCTCATCGTCATCCCTTTCGAATTTTAAAAGCTTAAAATCACAAAGACTATTCAATATTAAATCACAGTTTTTATCAGGATTTGAGTCATAATTAAGATGTAACAAATTACACACAGAAATAAAATCATTTGCAGTAAACGTTTTTAAGTAATTTTTGTTTTGTTTCTTCAATATTAAAATCAGATGGAAAACCGCGAAAGTTACGCAATCTAGCTCTATTTTTTCGATCACCCAAAGTTCCAAACACAATTTGATGTAAAAGTTTAATTGACTTAGTAGGCCCAGTCTTTAAAGAATTTGAAATTCTAGTAATAGAATTTAAGGTAGTCATCTTAATTCACAGTATCACAGAATACTATTCCTAGAAGTAACAATGTGGAAATAATCGAAACAAAACTTACTTATTTTGTAATATTCATAATGCTTCTTCCTAGGCTCATACCGGCCTGAGCGCCCAAATCTGTAGAATCGGTACTTACTGTCTAGGAATAGAATCGGTACTTACTGTCTAGGAATAGAATCGGTACTTACTGTCTAGGAATATGATGTTCGTAAACTTACTTCCGATGTGGCTGTCTAGGGGCTAATAAACTAGTCCGATTAACAAATAACTTTAATATTTAATGAAACATGAATAGTTGCTACAAACTACAAAGTAATTACATACGTAGAAGGAAATAGATGAGATTATTTACAAACGAAGAGAAGGAATCGCATTTTACAAGCAAACATCTTTGAATCGCGTCATCGTCCTAATGGCGGAATCGTCTGCCTTCGTCATCGAAAAAGTGAAAGATTTCCTCTCACAGCTTGTCGCGTCATCCGATTATAAATGAACGATGCCAACCCACATATATATATATATATATATATATATCATTAATAGAGTATTATTTGGATAGTGAGTTATAGTTGTTTCGAATTAGTGCTCGTTAAGACATGTTGAATTTTAATATTGCATTTTTATGTCGTTTTAGATTTTAAAACTGAATAAATTCTTGTGTTTACTGATATTACTGATATACAAAGTGTGACAAAAAAAGAGTGATCCAATAAATCATTGTACTTACAGAATGAGTTCTCCTTGGCATTATCACCTTCAAAGCAGTTCCCTTAAGCTTTCACACACTCCTGCATTCGGTGCTGCCATTGCTGGTAACAGTTGCAATAACTTACTCAATATTCCATACGCGGTATCGGTGGATTTTGATATGTTATGATATCAAATAAAGACACTTTCGTTTAACTAAAGCTTTTTATGAAGAGAAGACTATGTACAAGTATTATATACAGATTAAAGAATATCTATTTTATACCACTCTCATCAAACTCTCAACTCTCTCTGTTGAAAACGTCTAATTCGCTGAACATACGGGTGGCGTAGCGTCCTCTATCTCTTTATCTACAACTAGGTTTCCGGAAGGCCTTTCACAAGATTCTCCGTTTTTGTCAGAACACCTTCAGCTGATTAGGAAATAAAAAAGTCGCAGGGAGCCAAATCAGGTTGTAGGGTTTATATTTATTTTAACTAAAATTTATTTTAAGTTTAAACTATCTTTCTTGTCAAGCCTTACTTTCCCCTGGAACTGCCAATGCCAGAGTATGTAAATTTTAGTAGAACGCGCAAGGATTCAAATTATCAGCGGAAGTATTCTGAGTTAAATAGAAAGGAAACGAGTTCGAAAGTGTGCTTTCTTGCTTCACGAGCGTGGAGGTGGCTAGGTAGAAATTGAAGAACCACGCGTTTCGGCCTGTGTGCTTGCCTCGGCAAATTGTTAATCTTTCAACGTAATATTCAGAGTTTGCTGAATTATCAGCGGTATTTTAGAACGTAGTGAGGTTAGTTACGTTTAGAGAGCCTCGTAGTTAGTCACTTGTTATTATCTCTTTTCAGTTCCTTATTTTTATTTTACCGCCGGGTCGGCGTAGTTTGTGAGCGTCAAGAGCACGCATTTGTAATTTCTAAAGTTGAATAAAAAGGGACTTAAACCCTTCTCAAGACTCTGTCTAATTTCCAGTTTTCAGCAGTCACCACTTTGTTGCGTGCAGGTTGGAAGCGCGCAACTTTACAAGGTGAATAAGGATGATTCCACATCACAGTAATGTTCTTGCTGATCCGAAATTGCTTGGCAGATAGGGCCGTGTGAGCGGATGCATTGTCCTGGTGCAACAGCCATCCATCACTCCACAGCTATGGCCTTTTTATTTTCTTAATTTTTCAAGAAGTCGTTTTAGTACTTCAATGTAGTAGTATCGATTAACAGTCTGACCACTGGGAACCCATTTAATCTTGATGAACGTGCTGTGATCTCCTTGGGCACCCAGCAAGTTCATCATCTTCCACACTGTCCCATTCCCCTGAAAACTACTTATGCTATTCAAAAACCAGTGCATCAGACAATGTTTCATCTCTGTAAGTCTCGGTTAACATTTGAAATGTTTCATCGAAGGCTGATTTCTTAAGTTTCACAAGAAACTTTATGTTGTTAATTGTAGAATAACTGATTGTTGTAATTTGAACTATCGTAGAAGTAATTATTAGAAATCTGGTGTAATATTTAAAATCTTAATGAGTAATAATTTTGCTAATATTTAAATCTTCTGATGAACAAAGTGTTAATCAGGGAAGGGGGAGATGTAGAATATTTTAAAATTATAGTGGCGCTAGAACGGAGCCAATATTACAAGACTTTTAGCTTTGATAGATCTCCTGACGGCAGCGAGGAAGGCTGCTGTTAGAATTCAAATGCTATAGGCAAATTAGTTTTTGTATATGAAGCTGTTTATATGTTAATGTTTTATGTTCTCATATTCGTGTATAGTTTAAAAATCGTATGTATTGTTCATAGCTGCATACAATAAAGAAATAAAGGATTATGACGACTCCATTCTTAAACCCCGAGATTATTGTTCGAAAATTTAAAACCATTTTACTCAACTCGTGATCTCTGAAAATCTGTGTTTCAGATAGATTAAAATATATTAATATATTTTTAAATTACTTTTTTATGATTAGGTATTAATTAATAAAGTAAATGAAGTAATTTTAATTAAAAAATTCAAACTTGCTATTAATCATAGACTACGAAAGAAGTCTTAAAAATTTTACTACGCAGTTCTTTGGCTCAAAAACCGAATTATTTGGAAACTACTTAATTTGGTAGAGGTATTTCTTTAGCTATTATCGATAAAATTTCAAAGCATTTCTTTTTACATTTGAAAGAAAATTCTGCTACTCAAACAATACCTGTAATCTCGTACGCATTCCATTTCCATAATCATTTTATTTAAAACTTACACGTATTCTTCACGTTTAGCTTCTAAATTAATTTTATGCTGTAATTTTTATCCGGTAAGCTCATTGTTAAGTTCTTAAGACTCTTTTTCACATATTTAATTTTTGGGAAAATGAAGTATAATCAGTTTATATTACATCAATCAGATTTAAAAAAATGGGTTACAATTTCACACTGAAGCATTTCATCTATTATCAAAAACGATAGATACTCGAATCATCTATACATAATAACTGTGTAGGGTTTATATTTATTTTAACTAACATTTATTTTAAGCTATCTTTCCTGTCAAGCCTTTACTTTCCCCTAGAATTTCCAATGCCAGAGTATGTAAATCGTAGTAGAACGCGCAGAGTATTCAAATTTTAGCAGAGGTAAACTGAGTATTAAATAGAAGGGAAACGAGATTGTAAGTGTGCTTCTTGAATCACGAGCGTGAAGGTTGCTTGGTAGAAAGTTTAAGAACCGCGCGTTTCGGCCTGTGTGCCTATTGCGACAGTTCGTTGAATCTTTCAAATTCTTAATCAGAAAGTTTGCTGAATCTCAGCTGTATCTTAGAACGCGGTTAAGTTAGTTACGATTATAGAGCCTCGTAGGTAGTGACTTCGTTATTTATTCATCCTGTTATTTATTTTTAGTTGCATTTTTATCTATTTTGTTCAACCGCCGGGTCGGCGTAGTTTGTGAGCGTCAAGTAGACGCAACTGTGATTTCTAAAGTGAAATAAAAAGGGAGTTAAACCCTTCTTAAGAGTTTGTGTAATTTCCAGTTCATTGCAGTCACTACTACTGTTGCTGACAAGTTGGGGCCTCGCAACATCATAACTGATTGCCCTTTAATAATTTTTTTTTAACTTAGGTTCCCCTAAAATAATCCATAAACCGTCTTCAGATGATGAATTAGATTTCCTAGAAGCCTTCCACATTGATCGAAATCTAACAAATCCTATTAATAGCTTTTATTTCAATAGAGTTTTTCCACGCTTTTTAAAAGATTTATCTCGTTACCAGTAGTTTCTGTAATATTTCTGTTCCTCCATAGATAAGTACTACAGCAGTTGTTATATTTTGTACTTATTTTCTCTACTTAAATTATATGATTTTAACCTGCCGAGCAAAACAGTTTTTGCTGCTTAAATAAGAGCAATATCTTACCTCTCTACTTATACTGCTTGGACTTTCCCTAAACCAATTGTTAACTGAAGGTTGAATTTTAAGTAATTTTACATTTTGTAAATACTTGTACATCCCAAATTTTTTTAATGTAATCCATGATGGCGAACTCTCTTTGACAGAAAGTCAATTTTGTATGTTAACAAGTTATCTATTTACTAGACTACTTAACAAATCAAGACTTATTGTTTACGTACATAAACAACGTAAACAGTAAATCTAACAGAGAAACACAGAAACAGCTTTTTAAAAGTTGTTAATATAATGGCAAATGTTTCTAATTCAATGGGGAAAGTTACATTTATTTTCTAAATCTTGTTTTAATATATATATATCCGTTCTAATATACTATATATATATCCATTCTAATATACTATATCTATATCTATCTATCTATCTCTCTCTATATATATATATTCGTAAATGTATTTTAAAGAATCTAAATTTCAAAGAATTTTCTAGAATAGAATTACGAAGATATTTCTAGAATAGAATTACAAAGAATTCATCTGAAATAAATTAACGAAATTTAAAATTGATAATTTATTCTTTGTTATTCGCATTTTCTTTATCACATAAGTATTACTGTGGAATCCGAAAGAATCTTCCACTGAGATTCCTTCATTAAATTTTTAAAAAAGAATTACTTTAATAAAAATTTCGCGTTGAATGAAGGTTGATTTTTAATAAAGGTTTTTAGTCGCGTAGAAATCAAATAAAATTATGTTTCGGGCTCTTAATTTAATTTCGGACCATATAACACCCTTCTTTATAAAATTCTTCTTTATATTAGCTATCCATTCTTGTTCAATAAATTAATTATTTGTCAAAGTAATTTATTTAGTGTAAATCATTAGCATAATTTAATTAAAGGAAAACTTTTCAATAAGCAGCTTTAACTGCAATAACAACCAGACATTTTATCACTCTTCAATTTAATCAGTGAATCTTCAATTGAATCAGTTTCGTGAATAACTTTATGGTAATTTTTACACATATTATTCATTTATTGCTACTCATTTTATATTTTTGATTTTGGCTGTATAAAAATAATTTTCAAACACTTTCTCCTCTGTGGAAAGCTTTGAAAGTTTACAGAATATGTTCGCACATATTTTAAATGATTTTGCTTTGCTGCTAAAAACCTCAACTGCTCGGATATAATTTTTAACTGAAGCTATATTTTTTAAAAGTATAAATTATCGTCTGCTGTTTGATAGCTTGGTTTTCATGCAAAACAGCGTTTTTAAAGAAGCAAAGGATGGAAGGCTATGTTTATGCTCTTTCCGAAGATACTTATCCGTGTCTAGTCATTAAAAAATAATGTGAAAGGCACAGTGTTTCGGTTTCTAAAGATACGATCGTTAATACTATTAACAAGAAAGTAAAAAAGATCAAAGTTTGGCTTCGAGGTGAAAAATTGTTCCAAACACATATCGAAGAAAAAAACGGCAGGTTTCAAATATTGCAAAGGTAAAACTCTTAATGTTAAAACAAAATCCTCCAAGTCAAAGGCAAGTTGCAGAATCGTTAAAATGCTCAATATCAACTGGGAATAAAAGTAGTGCCTAGTCTGAATTTCCAAAAAGGTGAAAAAATATTATATGCATCGTCTTTCTCCAGGACATATCGCCGAACGCAGAACTCGCTGCAGAAGTCTTTATGTGAAATATTTATTTGGGCAAAAATGAAAATATGTTGTCTCAACAAATGAATTTTGGATATATTTAAATGACTACAATAAAAAGAAATTCATTTATTATCAGTAAAGAGGAGAAAAAAATCTTAAATGTGGTTCAAAGAATCTAAATAAAGATTTTCAAAGGAATTTAGGATTGTTGCTAGTTTTTCATATAACGGAAAATTAAGAATAAAGAGAGTGGACAGAAATGCTAAGATCAACTTCACATACTATCAGGAACATATTTTGTATCTAATTTTCAAATATGAAATACCTTCTCTTTAGCCACAGTGCTATCAATCCGTATAACTGGATCAAGACAAAGCAAGCAGCCGTAGGGAAAAAAATTCCACTGTACATTTCCTGGAAAAAAAATGGAACAAGAAACGGCTATCAACCGTTCATTCATATTGCTACTAAATTTCCTGATGTAACAACATTCATGTATTTTTGCTCTTTTGGACTTTTGAAAAGCGGTTTGTGCAAATGTCGTCTTACGTCCTCCTTGGATGGTGGAAAGCTGTTCAAGAGGAATGGTATAAAATACATCTTCCTATATTATAAAAAGCTCTGTTGTCTTGAAAAGTACGGTATAGAAAGATCGTGAAGAATAGGGGTTATCAAAAATAACCTTTAAAACCCAAAACGGATGGGTAAAATATTTTGTAAATTTCGTCTATAAAGTCTGCGAACAGCTTTTGTAAATCATCGGATGATGGATATTTTCTCTTGATTGTTACACTAGTTGTATCAACTAAACCCAAAGAAACGCATGCAAAAACTATAAAGGAAGTATGCATGTTTTATCTGGCAACTTCACGGACTTAACAGAAATTTATTTTTTTAAACCAGCATACATTCAAATTTAGAAAAGAAATTCTACCTATGTAATAGTATTTGTCGTGTGTTTGAATGGCTGCGTAGTCATGTTATGAAATGTCGGTTCTGAGAATCCGAAACAATTAGTATTAAGATTTTGTCAGTTTACCTATTAGATTTTGAAATTAAGAACATGCGGATTTCTGTAAAACTGTACATAAACATTATCTCTGGTATTTAAGTAATGAAGAATTTGTATGTACGTTTGTTTGTTCCTTGCAGTATGTAACAATGATGGCATTAAATGCCACCAGATTTTAAAAATACATAGTTTTCCATCCGAACAGGTACCTCTTGACAGGCACGGCAGTTATCATCCCTAACCACTAAACTGGTCGTTAGTTTAAAGTTAAATCTTATCCCATCCTTCTTGGCTCATGTCATTGTATTTGCTGAAACCAAAAAGATGTGCAAAGCTCATAGCATGCAGCATAGTTTGAAATTAGGAGATGTATCTTAGACGTAGCCTACTGCAGTGTTCGTCGCAACGCCTGGGTGACACTGATTGGTTGTTCCAGTTATATCATTAAGAACTGATGAAATAATGGATATATTAACTATCCTCAGAAAGTAGCTTCATCTTTAAATATTGTAATCCACAAATTATCCTTTAACTTTGTGTTGAATTTCAGTTGTAATCCACCAAGAGTGTCGAAGTAAATTTTAGTTTGTTGACAGTTAAATAAATATTAAATGTAATAACTCATCAACAGATTGAAATAACAATACTGTAGATTCTCTTTGAAATATTTAGTTAATTTCACACCACAGAAGTTATATCCTCTCCGGGATATAACTTCTGTGGTGTGACTACAGGTTCTCCCTTATATATTCGATTTTCTAAATTAAACTAACAGCATGACAGCAAACACAAGGACATAGATAGTTTCTTATATTAGTCTGCTAGACCAGATCTTGGTTGTGACGATGTGGTGACGACGACATTTCACGCCTGATTGCACACTAGTGAATTACTTCGGAGCCAACAGAATGAATTGCACCCATCCCGGGATTCGAGCAATGAATCTTCCTGTAGCTAATAGAGCGCAGCGTCGTTACGACAACACGTATGAGGAAAGAGGTAGGTATTGTAACATTTATAAGGTACTTTCTCCCTCTTCTCTCTGTGACTGGAAGTACGTCCCATGTGTAATTGGGGGTTTGGAGTTAGAATCCGGGCGAGGGCAGTATATATTTTCACGCTTCATAATTTCTCCCTCCTTTTCTCATGCCTTCATCATGTAATTAAAAGCGGGGCTCCATGCGTATTCGGAGCTTGAATCCCGGAGAAGGCACTGCACATTTGTAACGTCTCCTGCATGGATAAATCTAATGATTCTGTCCCTGAAAAAAAATATATATATATAGCTAGAAACTCTACTTTATAAAATAGCAGACACACGTGTAGACACGATATTGAAGTATTTCATAAGGAAAATCCAAACATTAAGTTTTCATTGACTTAATTATGTAGAGTGATGTCGTTCCGAGAGTGCTCGTTTTAATCTAAAATTACAGCTCATTTATGTTTTTTAAATACTCCCATCCATAATCAAACGCAGTACGCTAATATAATCTTTCCTAGATTTCCGATTAATTTATACATACTTTCATTCATTTGATGTAAAAAGTATTTCTTTGATCCAACTCTCATTTATTTTTCCCCTCGAAAAATACCCTTACCTTAAAAAAGCAATGCTGTATTTGAAATATTTAAAGTGAGATTTTGTTTTTTCTTTATAATAAAAAAATTAATAATAGCTTGTGAAGCACGCATGTGAATGGCATAAATTCGGAAGTGAAATGCACAAGTAAAATATCCTCATATGTTATCAGAGTTATAAAGATTAGAATTGTGTGTTGCCTGGCTTTCTATTTAATCATTTATTGCGTTTCTTAAATTATTTTCTTTCCTGTTTATTTTAATGATATCCAGCTCATTAAAAATGAGTTGGAGACAAAATGAAGTTTGAAACAAACTTAATGGCAACGTTATTAAAATAACATAGCTTTGTCAAATTGCATATTTTATAAAGATCGTCAGCATTAAGGAAGCATATTCAAACATTACTGCCATTTTTAGCTCTTAGAAGTTACACACTGAAATTAACGTTTGAATGACATAGTTTTGAAATGTACTTAAAGCGGTACAAAAAGCGAACATTTTTCATTAAGATCTCGAGTGGAGAATTTTTCAAAACATTTTTATGAGTATAAAATGGAACTGAGCTGCCGTAACAGTTAAAGTAAACTACCGCAGCCGATTTATATTTCTCAGCCTTTTAGAGTAGCACCGTGCTGTTGCATTTATCACCCCTAAATTAATACGCTAATTTTTCTAAATATTGCGCAGTTCTATAACATGATGAATCTTTTATTTAGAAAATAAAGTAATGTTATCCTTTTATGCGGTATAACGAAATTATCAAAAACACGATTATTAGGAATAAAATACGAATGTTACCATTTGTTTATTTACACATGAAATACAGTACCTAATTATTAACGCAATCACCACAGCAGAAGTCGCGAAATTTTCAGAATGTCCCACATTCTGGAACATTACCATTCTTCCGGCATAACGCTGCCATTTTCGTGTGCGATCTTTTTCGCTGTATTTCAAGTTCAAACGGTTTATTTACAATTCATGATATTTTTGCTTTAAACTTAGTTTTAAAAATATTAGTTTGTGTAATTTTCCACTAATGGAAGAAACTTCCTGAAAACTTCTGTAGGAATACAGAATTTTGTTGAAAATTTTCTAAAGGGAACAACGAGAAAATGCTTTTCCAAGATAGTCGCTCTTGTCGAGGGTTGCAGGAAACCGAGTTTTTGCAGTTCTGTTATTATTATTATTATTAAAGCTGAAACAGTACTTGGGGGGGAAAATAACACAATAAAACTGGAGAAAATTCTGAAGAATATAAGCGTTCTATTGTTTAATGTGTCACGTAATCTCAATTTAGCAACTGAAATTTGTATTTTAAATTGCCAAAGCGTGCTTCCGTTTCATATGTTCATAATGCTTACGGAATTACGATAATTACCGTTACTTTGGGAATCTTTTTAAAAAAAGGCTCGAAAACCCCCAACTTCCACCCGATAAGCAACTTTTACATTTTCATCAGTAAATCGCCAGACTGCTCCAAGATGGTTGCCTTATTACGTGAGTACCTAAAATAGTTTGCAAGTTTATCATATCATTTAACAGTTTATTCCAAAGGATTACGTCATCCAGCGCTAGTAGTATTTAAATTTAAAAAAACTAAAATTAAGAATATGATTTAAATTATTATGAAATTTATGTTACTAAGTAAAGTATAATAATAATTAAATTTGAATTAGCGTCATCTAAATCTATGTAATTTGAAGATCAAATAACTTTTTAAATAAAGAAGTAAAGATGTTATAAATTACCAACAAAGTATTAATTGAAAAATTCGCAAAATGAAGAGAAATTTATGATACGAAATGAAGTAATTACAAGAAAAGCAAGGGGGTTATTGTAATATATTAATCTACTTTGCTGTTATATCAGCAGATAAACAATGCGGCTTGTTATTTACAATCATTCCATAGTCTTTTGATTATATGCGGTATTTACTGATGTTCAAAGGGGGGATCAAGGTACAGGCTGTGTGGCTTCTGCGTGATACTAGGCACCAGTAATGTATTGTCCTGGGCACAAAACTTAAATTCTGCCAATACAATGCAAATACTTTAAGCTGAGCTTGCAGCACTTATAGCAGCATTTCACTACAGCATTCTAGTAAACTATACATTTTGACAGCGTCAAGGTTCCACTCAATACGGGGTTGGAAAAGTCGAAACACCGTAGTCGAGCAGATTCAGAGAATGCTACTCTCATTGCAGATAAGCATCAGACCAAAGCTCCAATGGGTCCTTACACACTCTGGAGTACACGGCAAAGAAAAAGAAGACGAAATTGCCATTCTGGAAGCTACTGAAGAATGTGCGCGGATATTGTACATACCACGGCCAAGTCGCACATGAAAACTACCACTAGGGCTCTTTTGATCTAGCAGTGGCAAAATTCTTGAGATAACGACGACAATGGCAGGAGAATATATAATTATCTTCGCAAGATCAAAGATAGTTTACGTAGCGGCACTTCTGAGCTGAACAATTCCTGGCGCCACACGGCCCATACATCAGCTATTTATTTCCTTCGGCTTTCGGAACAGTGCGCAGTACGTATATGGAAGGATTGCAAAATAATAATTGCATTTTAAATGTAATTAGATTACATAATTAATTTGTAACTGTAGTTGCGATATAATTGCCCTTTTGTAATTGCAAATAATTACAATTATAATGTGATTGCGATTACAATGAAGTTACAATGTAGTTATAGTGTAATTCAAATTTCATCATACAACTGCAAAACATAGTATTAAATTCTAATTACAATTACAATTAATTGCTTTCCCATAGTTGTAATTATAGTTACATTTGAATTAGAGTTACGATGTTATTGTAATTTAATTACAGTATTTAAAAATTTCATCCTACAATTTAAAATGTTATCCCAAATGGGTAGCCGTTTTGCATACTAGTTGTTAAAAAACATGAATGGTTGGACTCATGTAAGCCAAATGTTGCTATTCTTTGACTGGAGTCATCCTGTTTAGCTTCCGCTTGAATTAAAATGTGTAGTAATGACAATAATTATTAATCAGTCCGTCATTAAACACTAACCATATTTTTAGGGACTATGTAAAAAAAAAATAGTTAAAGCAGAATGGATTTATAGAAAATATCTTCGGGAGTGGCAAGTAGAATTAAATCCGCCTAACTTTATTAAACAAAAGTTTGTGCTTGTGATGTTCGCTGAAAAACGCACGGTTTCGAATTATTCGATTATAGGAAAACATACATACGCTGTACGCATAGATGGTATGATGCATATGGTATGATGGTATGATGCATGAGATGGTATGATGCATATGAGATGGTACGCATATGGGATGGATCGAGAAGTAATCCTGAAAGGCATCTAACCAGTTTTAATATTGCATTAATAAATAAATCACGGGATTAGAGAACCGGTTTCAACAAAAAGGATCTAAAACAGGACTGCATTACAAATATTACATAATCTTATCATCTTGTCCAAATGCTGATTGGCTTTCCCTAGTAGAGAAATAACTCTGCTTTCCATTTATACTGGCTCATATTTCATACATATGAAAAAATCGTAAGTATTAATCGCGCACCAACCCGTTCGTCTCAGTTCGAATCTTGATTGAAATATCAACATTCAGCAATCTTAATTAGTCCGTCACTGGTGGAGCAGGTTAACTTTTGTAGTACTAAATGCATTCAAATACCTTTTCCCAATCCAAATGAAAGTATTTTAGGATAGACATCAAAATATCAGAAAACCTGGAACCGCTATATATAGCCTGTGTAAAAAATATGCAGTATTCATATAATCTGGATAATTGGTTTGCTTCTGTAGTAACATAAATAAGTAATAAAAGATCACTAGGTGACAGCTCTGATAATGATTTGGTTTATTTTATTATGGGAAAGCACGCAAAGGCTACCTGCCTAACAGGCAGGATGTCTCCAGATGACGTCTCTGATAATAATTTAGTTTGGTTTACTTAATTATGGTAAAACATGTAAGAGCTATCTATCTAACAGGAGATGTGCCTTCTTTGGGACGACTTAAGGGAATCTGGCTCTACAGTGTATATCTCAAAGTTTGCCTTTTTGTAAATAAAATAAGATTAAGTTATCTAACCGATTTGTACTTAGCAGAATAAATATATCTAGAAAATTACTTTTTAAGAGTAATATCTTTGAGATGTCCGCCATCTTATTTTTTGCATTATTGCAATCGAGCATATGGATTTTGAAAAAACATGCTGATACAGGGTGCGCGGAATTTCGGCTACTTTATCATGAATGTTTTCCTTTAGTTGGGTAATTGTTATTGGCTTATTTCTATATACAGGACATTTAAAATATTCTGATGTAATTTTTCATGAAAAGTATAATCTAAAAAAGAATAGAAAAAGGAAGCTAATTAACTGCATGACTTTATCTATAAAAAATTGCTAAATTAAATATGAGATTATTTTCTTCACTTTTATTAATCTGATACTCTTATAGTGTCTTGATGCGTCGTTTTTTTTTTTTTTTTTTTTGATTTTTGTTGTCTAAGAGTGTATATGCTATACAGAAGTGTAAAGAGGAGAAATGCTTTATTTAATTCTACTCTCAAACTGCTGTTAACGTTCAAACTGCAAAATAAACTACAGCAATAATATATGTTTTTAACGAACGTTTTCTCCCCAAAAAAGCTCCTAAAAAGGTTAGGAAAAAAATCATAAAACTGTACCTTTTGTGCGGGTAGTAATCACCACCCGAATCTATGATTTTCTGGCAACGCTTTGATAATTTCCCAAAAACTTGGTTTCCGCAAGTCTAAAAACACATCAGCCTCGTTTCGGACGTCCTGTGCGGAATGGAAGATAGCACCGGCAAGATATAGCTGTGGGGTGTTAAAAAAGGTAGAAGCCGGAAAGAGGGATGTCGGGGCTAAATAAATGTTTGGCAAAAGACCCCATTCGCATCCGTATAGGGTGCGGTGAATATGCAGACACATGTGGTCTTACATTATCTTGAAGGAATATTATCTTTATGCTTCGGAACACTTTTCGAAGTTTTTCTTTAATAGCAGCGTCAACGCTAACTAGCATCTCGCTGTACAACTTACTGTCGAGAGTTTTACGTTTAGATACTCTTTGTTTAGGTACTTTTACGTTTAGATACTACGCCAGTCCCATCAGCTACAAAGCATCATCCTTTTGTTAGTTTGAAAACGCGCTTGGCGACGCTGCCGACGGGCTCACCGGGCGCAGGCCAACCCCCCTTTTAAGCCTGTGTTGTTAAGCAAATCCACTTTTCATCAGAAGTGACAAAACTTTTCCAGAAATTTTTCCTCGAGCAGATTACTGCAGGCCCGAACACGTCTTTCCTTATCTGCTTGAGTCAGCTCATGCAGCGCCCAGCGACTGTCGTCTAACATCTAACTCCTTAGCAAGCTCTCGAGTGGTTGCATACTGATCTACTTCCACATGATCTCGAAGGTGGGCATCAGCATCAGTAGGCCAACCAGAGCATTCTGCTTCCTGAATGATATAGTCCTTGTTTTTGAACTTTTGGTACTAAACCTTCACAGTGTCATACGATAACACATTAGTACCTAAATCTGTAGACGTGAATTGGTAACATTCTGTAGCTGACTTTTTAAAACAAACCTGGAAGCAAATGATGGTTCTAATCTGGTAGTGTGATAGTTCGATTTCAGACACCTTGTACTTAATGATAACGATATATTTTACAAATTTCACATCACGGGGTTCTAAAGCAAATCTCTTTCTTTCAAATGACAAAACTCCTTTGTTAAAACCCGATATTACAGACTTTTCTCTGTTACATTGTATAAGAAAATTCTTTAATTTGAATTGTCAGATATCTGAATTAAAATTATGTAACCTTATACTTTATCTTTTAACATAATTAAGTTTATGTTTTTCTGGATGGTATTTACAGTTATCATTCTGTTGTCGAATGTGTAATATATGGCACTGGAATAAAGTCAAAGCAAGTGAACCTATTAACCTTAGACTAAGAAAATTTAGATAGTGTTTACGTTGTCTGTAAATGTAAAGGATATCTAATTTTTTAAATTTTCCTTTCGATGAGCATGTATGTGAGATTTGTAATAATCCTATAATTATATCAATATTGATTTTAATTTTGTTATTTTCCCTTTCTATCCTAGAGTCAGTAGCGTGCTTATAATAGCTCTTCTTAAATTGCATCATTTCAAAACTAATCCCTGTAATATGACTCTTATATAATGCTCATGTGGTATGTACTTACTTAACGGCAAAAGTGAAACTGAAATCTTCTAGCCAATAATAAAATGAAATTCGCAAACCAAAACTTGTAAATAAGAAACAGGAATAAAGCAGAACCATCACATCGCTTAATCTAAACAAACATCCTAATATACAGATATTTCTCTTCCCATGCCTTTCTCATACATGTATTTCTTTACGCAACATCTACATCACTTGCTGAAAATATCATTACATATATATATATATATATCTTATAAGGTATTTCTCCCGCGTTCCTAGCATGCCTTCGTGGTGTAATGGTCAGCACACTGATCCGGTATTTCAGAGGTCGTGGTTTGATTCACGGCGATGGCGTTGGCTCATTTGTCATCTCTCCTGCTTTTTCAATTAACTTAAGGTCTCTACAGTGGCGGCCGAACTAAAAGGGTCGTGGATGATGATTCTCCGCACCCAGGATTTGGCGACTATGTCCCCCTAAAATCCTAGTCACGCTTTAATAAGGGGAGTATATTAGGTATTTCTCCCGGTTTCCTAGCGTGCCTTCGTGGTGCAATGGTCAGCACACTGAGCCGGTATTTCAGAGGTCCATGTTTCGATTTCTGGCGAAGGCGGTTGCTAATTTTTCATCTCTCTGGCTTCCAAAAATTCCTAATGTCTCTACAATATGTGTGTATATAAATATATTTGTATATATAGTTTACCATATTAAATAAGAAAATAAATCTCTAATAAATTACTAACTAAATTAGTAATATCTCTTTAAATTTCTTCTTTAGATGTTTACATGTCCTCCAGCATCTGCAATGCATCAGAATTTCTCTTTATCTCAACGCCGTTATTTCAAGATGAATCCATATGTGTCATTTCATAACGCTGATGATGTAACTGATTCGGAACTTAAATTGAAACTTTCTCTGGATGAGCTTCCCTATTGGATAACTGCGCGCTTTGCTTCTATCTCTGTCCCCTTTAAGTTGTTGCCTCGCTGCTCTCTTCCTATCGAAACAGCAGCAAAATGTAAATGTCCATGAATAGACACTATTAGAGTGCCAAGTGAGTTGTGGCTCCAAATATCAACTGAAGTAAACATGGTTATTTATCATGCCTTTACTTCCAAGTTTGCTGTTCATTAGGGATTAAACATTCTACGTTCTACGCCAACAATATTGCAAAGTCTTTTCATTACATATACATATGTGTGTTTGTACATATATACATAAATCCATGAGATTTCCTTAAACGCACTACCCTTGATTTCATATAACTGAGGTTTTTCTATGAAGGTCGTCATTTAGAAATCCCTATCATATAATTCTTATAATATAGGTCGAATTCCGATGCTTATTTAAGTTCTTAGGAATAACTATCACTTTCTGAGATAATAATCTATAGGAGGCATCTGTCAGAGATGTGTCATTGATTATTTATTTATAATATTCAAATAACACATGTATTTTTAATATTTAATTAAGTATTTTTAATATTTAATCAAGCAATATTTTGTTAGACTTAAAAAAAAGAAAACGTTTAAAAAACTACATCTTCTTATTAATGAGTACTAAATAAATATAATAATATATAAACTCAGAATTAGAAATGCGCTTTGATTAAATTGATTTATGTGAGAAGAAAAGTTGTAAATTTTTTACTCAATTAATCTGTTCAGAAATATTTTCTTCCTTAAAAGACGAATATTTTTATAAGAATTTTTGCAGAATTATTATGCTCATTGATGAAAAAAAGACTTGCAGTAAAGTCCCTCAAAGTGCTAAAACAAAAAATTCGAATTAATTATATAGATCTAAGGTGTTTTTAATGGATCTACGTAAATCTAATGACGAATTTTGTTTAATTTTCAAAGTAAAATTAACATACTTTGTTTTCCTGCAGTAATTACTTCATCTCTGTTCTCCAATCATTTCAAAGTTTTTTGGTATATTTTATAGGGGCAATATACAATTTAGAACGTGGTTCGGAAGCTATTCGAACACACTCGCACACGTTGAACCAGTTAATTATGAACAGCCATTGATAAAAAAAATGTTCAGTTTTATGTTTGCATCTTGTTAACAATAAACAAGCTTGTTCACAGTCAACCAAAATTTAATTACAGTTAATTGCATTATTTTGTTAATCTTTCTCTCAGTCCTCAATCGCGTCACAGAAAATGTCGTATCTGAAACTTTTGTGAAACTTCTCAGTGAAATGCATTATATATTTACCATACATTAATCTTGGTTATTAAGCATTTGATGGTAATTTATAAGCAATATTTAGGCAGATTAATTGCTCTGCAACCACAGAAAATAAAGCAGATATTACTGGAGAAAGGTTATCCAGGAGGAAATCGATTACGTTAATTAAATGTAAGTGGAAACCAAGGAAAGTGAAACTTCTGAGTCTTAGTTCGGTTCTAATCTGAACAAAATCTTTAGCAAGCGAGAGCGCTTTATACACTGGTACTGCACGAAACTTAACTTTCTTGCTTACTTCTGAGGCAAAAATAAAGAGATCGCGATATCGCTGTAAGGGATGACCTTGTTCAGTGAAGAAAACAACTTTGATTAAACTTGTAAACAAAGCTAACGGGTCATAAATAGTTAGAAATATTTCATTAATTCTAAGAAAGCCTTAATTAACAAGCAGAAAATATGCCAAACTCCCGCATAAATTTCCATCTGCGGTATCAGGGATTTGGATGACTGGACATAATTTGCTTGTAAAAGTTCTGATGCGTTGGAAATTATTTATACCCATTAGACAGAACACGTATCCTTTACAAATCATTCTATCGTTTCTAATCTAGTATGCTTGACATCCCTATGTTTACAAAAATGAAATTAAAAGACATTTAGAACAAATGAGTAAATTCTTACTAAAGTGTTTTAAAATTCCCATTTTAGGTTGGAGGAAGATCATTTAAGCATCAAGAAGTCTCTCGTAATTTGCAAATCCAACATCTGATTGAAATTCTTTCTTTATTCATTTATTAAAAAATAGTTAATTCTATTTCTGTCGTCATCTTTCAATATGCTATTTTCTAATAGCTATTTTTTCTTCTCAGATAATAGTTACATGCAAACGTTTATACGAATCTAAGGAAGTCGTACAATAATTAAAAATTAAACACTGAATAAAAGTAACGAAAATAATTCACATTTCCAAATAAATTTGAATTTTTTTAATCATATTAAAATTATCAAAATCGAAACCAAAAATGTAAAAGAATACAATGTGATCATTCATGTTATGCAGATTTCGATTCAAATCCTGAAATAGTCTAAACCGAGTGTCAGTTTTAGTTTAAGTCTGTTTGAGAATTAACTCTCAAAGAATTCCAGATACAGAGCAGCAAAAAGAAAGGTACCCAAACCTACACTGCCGAGTAGCCTATGAAAAATTATCAAACTCCCCAGAAAATATCTAAAAAAAAATCTGTCGATCACACAGTCCCTGCCGCTCCTGAACTGACCATAGTAGAAACAGTAGTTCCTGTGGAGACAGCTGACTAACGAACATTTAGAAAAGGTTTAATTTTTGGCGCTTTAAAAATTCTTAGATGTCAACTTTGGCAGAAGTATAATCGTTTTTGAGACGATTCCATTAAAAACGTATTTTATAAGATGAGAAATATCTCTGAATTTAAAAAACAAGGATGCAATAACACGTGTTAGACACGTGTTAGTAAAGCAACAAAATAAAATCAATATTAATCTGAAAACTAAAGGAAAAAGATTTCTTGGTTGCAAAAAATCCCAAGTCCCATTTAGGCATTAATGTTTGTGATCACTGAAAATAAAGTGATATTATATATATGTGTATTGAATAAGAGAATAGTGTTGAAATGGAAAAAGACAAAGAAATCATTTAGAATCTATATAATATGCTCTTTAATTCCATAATTAAATTATGAAAAAACCAGTCTAATCGTTTAATCAATACTATCGATATTTCCAAAATCCCAGTCCAAAATTCATAAACACGTCAAAACAAAACTGTTTTCCTTCGAAAGGGACTAAAGAACAACGAGTTGACTACATATAATGGGTTTTAAATAATAAATATCACTAACATTTTATTTACCCTTTAATTTCCACTAGTCTGTCTTTGAAGGATAAATACAATTCAAAACAAAAGTTTTGATATGGAATTGCATTTTAAATATAGATCCTTGGAAATTAATTTTATTTCTCCGATGTTTGATGAATTAACTTACTAACTTTTCCATTGTTAAATCTAATATTTTCCCTTTTTTGTAGGTATGCATAATCATACCTTTACCTGTGTTGCAGGAAATCCCATTATTGAGTACTCTTCTAAAAAACGATTTCATACTTGATATATTTGCGACAATCTACAGAAAAAGCAACGTTTTCAATAACAATTCTCTAATTTAAATTTCAGTATCAGAATATTAATGGAAAATTTCAAACTTTTAAATGCATTAACGAGGAAATTTAAAGAAAAAGTGCTTTGTATTGATTCTGTTATATGAAGTTCAACGCAATTAGTTGTTTGCTAGCGCAGAGTTATCAAGTACTCCAATCAGAATCCCCATCATTAGACAGAAATATGCAAATTTTGGGGTCCATTCTTTCGGAACATGTGAAAAAGGGTCGAAGGGGCTGCTTCAATTCTAATTAAAATATTTTGAGTGCGGTTGCGTAAAATGCTCGCGTATTGAAGGTGGAATATGTCACTGAGCAAGCGTTTGATGGATGATGAGAAACGACATACAACTGAAAGAATGGAAACGAGACAGATTCTGTCATAGCTCCATAATCCTAGAAACAGTTTAAAAAGGTTGTTTAAGGTGATGTATGTAAACAACCATGTCAAGATTGGAAACGTCTGACAACTAATTCTCGGGACTGTTTCTTGTAACTATTGCTAAATGAATCAGATAACTGACGTCAACCTAAGTTTCTAGGGAATTCGCTGCAGTTATATAAATTTCACTATCTAGATATGGCGTCAATGACAGGTTGCATGAAAGAGGGCTACACGTATGGAAACCCATCATTTGTGTCCCACCAACTCGGCTTGTAAAATGTTTCCTGTTGCAAAGCTCATGGAAATTTTAGTACCACGGATTGGAACCGAAGTCTCTTTACTCCTCAGTCTCGTTTTTCTTTGGGATCTGTTTCCCAAATGCGCTACAGTCTAGAAGAGCAACTCTATGAAATACGATTGAAAACAGTTGTGAAAAGCGTCCAATACAATGATATGGCCACGGAAACGTTGTAATGGCACCACTGACTGATACGTATAAATGCTGAAATATACAGAGAAAAGTTGACTAAAAAGTTGTAATAATCATTTTTCCCTGCCCGCTTTAATATCACATTTCCTAACGTCATTTTTAAAATTATTTTTGTTTCAAAATTAAGGGCTATGTTTTAGTTTTAAAATATGCCAGGCATAATAAAATAAAGATCTTGTGCAATATCCATGTTCTCACTGAAAATGCTTTCAAGTTACATGAATTTATACAGTTGTTTATTTGACGTTTCCTGACAGCATATATAATTATGCGTCATATGTTATTAAAAATTAAGTGCTGGTAAAACGTGATTCAAACTTAAATGGTCAACATTATTCAAACGAAACATTTGCGTTGTAGAAGAGGGGCCCTCGAAACAAGTAGAATTACGCTCAAAACCTACGCCAATATAAAATTGTCTTTTTATTTCATTTTGAATTTTATACTCTAAAATATAACATTTAGTTTCAATTAATATTAATTAGCACACACATTTGTATTATTACCTTGCAAAAGCGATGTAGCATCTGTAATGTTCGATATTTTTTCCTTTTATCATTGCTGCTTTCAATCTCATATTATTTTTCTGTCTTAATGAAAGTAAGGTGTTTTATAGATATCATACTGCACTTTATGCTTTACATTTGAAAATGCCCTGCATTAAAGAAAGAACTTCGTAAGTTCACGGAAGAAAGTTAGAAGTTTCCACAGAAGAAAGTTAGAAACATTAGGGAAAAATCTAAGGATTGCACATTATATTCAAATAAATAGAACATTCCACTGAAATTCCATTAATTTGGAATATTTGAAACTGAAAGGTTGAAATGCTTAACTGCAAATAATGCTCTTATAAAACATTTTCTACAAGAAATAAGTAGCTCTATCAGCTAGAGAAAATAGTTTTCTTGTAAAGAATATTTCCTGTATAGTAAGCAGATATACTATAGATTACATCAAACATTCAAAATTTCAGAAGTATTGCAAACGTAAATGGTACAAATGGTGAATGGAGAAAATTACGATAAAATTATTTTCTCAATTTTTTTATCCTCTTATAAAACTTTCTCGAATGATGTGATGTGCTGTACTAAATGTTTGAATTCTTAACCTTTTGACATTACTCAAACATTATTTCTAAGTTTGAAGCCTAGGACTGGAAAGAAGGCTTCACATTCATTTCATACGACACATGTACATATTTCATTTATAGGAGTGCTTAATATACCGCGATTATAAATCTTAATAATGTGTTTTGCTTAAAATTTTACGCTTATTACTTAACTTGAGTGTAAAGAATACAACTCGGGAATAAAGCAATTAGCAATAAGACAAATCAAATCAAGAAGTCAAGAAATGCAGAAGGAGCATCGAGACTACACGACGTAAGGAAAAGGCACTTTCTGAAATCTGAGATAACATGAAGATAAAAATACAGATTTCAGAGAAGCCTTGAAACTATGTGCAACCAAAAGCCTAATATTTCTATAAAAATGCACTCAACAACAATTAATTGATTCATTTATAAAATATACGTAAAACTAATTGTGACTTTTACCATGTATTCATAAAGACAGTCGAACGTAATGATTCTTTGCTTATCATCAGTTGTATTTTGTTGTTATCTAATTGTTTGTGGCTTTTGTTCTAAAAAATTTGTTAATATGAAATGATGTTAACATTGAACCTTAAAGGTATTATGTATGTAACTTTCTGTTCTGCGAAAATATTCGATAGCTGTCCAGTGCGTCAGAGGCTTAGCTCTCCAAGGATCGATTGACAACTTTAGTGTGTTTTAATATGTCTGACACTGACAAGAAGAAACTTTTGGTTGTTGAAAGGTCCAAAACTCTAGGTGTTTTAAGCATGTAAAATACCTTCCTGGTGACTATAACCACAGCAAAAAATCCTGGATGACTTCGGATAATATTTCAAATATAATAATATAATTTCAAAATGGAAAAATTCAAAATGGATATAATTTCAAAATGGAAAAGGCAACTGAGGAAAGAAAAGTGTTTAAATTCTCCTTTTATGTGATAATTGTAAAGCGCCTCCTGAAATCATTGGACTTACAAACATCAGGATTGAATTTTTACCACCGAATTCCACAAGTTTTATCCAGCCAATGTATCAAGGGATAATCAGAATTTTTAAATCAAACTGCCGTAAGCACTTGATTTTGATGCTTCTGATAGAAGAGAAAAATAGAGACAGCCTCAAAGCTAATGTAAATGTACTCGAGTACTCGTTTAATGAACGATGCATGGAAAACCATCATATCAACATGCATTGTCAATTGCTTCCATAAGGCTGGATCGGACATTTCTCAAGAGGGGCAAACAACTGAGGAAGACAAAGTAGTTGACTTGGAAAATTTGGAAAAGAGTAGAGAAGAATTTGAAAATTATGTGTCTGTTGTCTGTTTGCGAGATACCTACGTCCGAGCGTTTTGTAGCTGAAATTTAAGCTAAAGCAGATGAAAAAGGTAATGAAAGCGACGATGATAACGACGAATGAGAAGAATTTGAAGTTCCCAATATTCTCAATGTCTTCTGAGTGCGCAGAAAACCATCAAATGTTTCTCGAAGCCAGCAGTGCAAATGATTATGTTTTCTGGGCCATGAGTCTTTTCCGTAGAACAATAACAAAAGAGAGAATAAGGCAATTCAAAGCAAATTAACCAACTTCTTTTGTACTGTACAGAACTAAAAATTAAATAAAGTAAGTGTATGAATATCTGTGATTTTTTTCACGAACCCGTTTTTTACAAGCATTCGTCATAACAAGCAAATATCGCTGTTCTTCCGCGCTCGTTATAATGAAGTTCGTCTGTATTTACACCTCATATAATATGATATGCAAAACAATAATTTTAGTAAATCCTCAATTAATTAAACGAATGAATATTAGTAAATTATCTAAAATAAATAATTACTAATGATTCTTCAAATCGATAAAATATTTTCTTGTGGCTTTGTTTATTTCGAATAATTAGCCTCTCAATAACTATTCGAAATAAACAAATACTTCAAATTAATACAAAACTCTTTTTATATTAATTTGAAATAATGTAAATGCAAAGCCATATTGATAATATTAAGAAAATAAAGTTGTTTTTGTTTCCTTCTAATTTAGACAACTTAAACAGGATGTTTAGGTATTTATAATTTTATAATAGTTAAAAATACTTTGTGTACCACCTATTTTTCTCTTGCATACCACCAGTGGGACGTGTACCATCGGTTGAGAATCGCTAATATAGACTGTTCTGTGCCTCTTCATTCTCTAGTGGTTTCCTTTTAGTTCTTCATCTCAGAAAGTAAAACACTCATAACTTTATATCATCTTCATGCATACTTCTAAACAAGCAGGTATCTCTCTTGCTCTCTTGGTTGCTTTTCATTATGCTAATGAACCTACATGCATTTCTTCGTCAATTTATACGGTGCCATGTTCTAAAATGACATGAATTTTCTACGTAATATTGATTTTTGGTGAAATATTTTTTTCAACTGTACTGTACGAATTTGTGTATCATACATAGAAACTAAACATGGACTTTTTCTACTGTCGAAGTTTCATCTCGTGATAATATTCGATTAGTTAATGTTCTACACGTGTCAATGATAAAGCTATAAATAAAATAGCGTAATGATGTTTTCCTGTGGTCATAGAATATACGGGTTAATGATCAATAAATCTTGCAAAGTATCAATGTTACACAAGTTCTTACACTTCATTTCTCGTTCCCTTAGTAACCGCCGGATATTAGAGGCCGGAAGCGTCAGTAAGTAAACATTTTAGGGAAACTATGTAACTAAGAGCTATATTCAGACAAGGTTTGTTTCGTTTACATGTTATATAATATATGAATCAAGGTTTGTAGGTTGTACAGCATTTTTGACATTTTAGAAAACGTATAAAGTAAGTTGGAGCTGGAATCGCAGTGTGAACAGTCGTGCTATTTATATCATCGTTAGCATACGATGCTTTTTTTTAAATAAGCCAAAATTATATGTATTCCTGTTTAATTTTTAAATTCTATTTAATTCCTAAATTAAAATTATAGCTCTCTTTTCAAAATTACAGTCTTCTTTTTATCGTTTAATTAAGAATTGTACTACGGAGCAAAATCTTATGAAGCATAAAAATTCAACTTTCGTTGATATAAAATAAAGATAAATGAAAATTATAAGAAATATTGCCTGGTCTTTTTATAGTTTCTAATTTAAAGCTATATCTTCCTTTTCTAAATTGTAGTTTTTTTTGCCCAGAAGGGCTATTAATTTCGTTTTCGCTATTTGCATTGATTTCTATAAACGGTGAATCACGTTTTAAATTGTTTCCACCAAATATTAAATCCCTGTGTTATATTTAAAGAAACAAAATAATAAAAAATATGCATAAACGTATGTATGTTTCTCGCATTGTGATAAAACAACAGTACCTAGAGCCATCAAATTTTGAATAACGTACGTCTCACCCGAATGTGGGCATCTGGAAGGCCAAATTTAGAATTTGTTTTATTATCTATTTCATATTTTGTAAAGCATTTATAAGTTCTCGATTAAGAAATTCAACGATTTCAAAGCGAGCAATAACAACACTGTAAGAAAAAAAAAATTTATCTCCAGTGCACGAGACTGTGTATCGGAAATTCTAAAGATATGCTCATTTAAATATTTTTTATACTGCTTTTGAATTGAATTTTATGGTTTAAGTGCGAAGAACGTGATATTTAATAAATAAAAGTAACGCACAAAATGTAAAAAAATGCCCCTTTCGGCGTAACATAAAATCTGAAATCTTTCAGATTTTTCTCTCTATTTAGGTAAGAACTATATTACATTAAAAAGCAAAATTATATCCAAAAGAAAAGGGTAGCCTTCATTAATCCACCATTTTATGCTCCACTTAAGCATAAAATTTTTATATTTTGATAAATGATTCTGGGGTTCCGTATACAATGAAATTTCTGAATCAGTTTTTAATATTTTCAAGTACTGAGCAGAGAAATGATAGTAGTAGCTTATTCAGTTTTATTTTAAAACAACAGTAACCTAAGAAAATTAAATTTGAGAATACTATTCAAATTAAAACAACTGGTTGTTTAAAATAACCTAAATCAACTTTATAAAATTGAATTTAAATCAATTTTTTAAAAATGAGCCTAAATCAGCTTTTAACTGGTATATTAAGACTACTTTTTGAGAATATTTGTGAAGAATACGTATACGTTTTGTAGAATGGGAAAAATCAGTTGTATTCGCACAATCAATATAAGCCACTGGTATATTAACTACCTCAAAAGGAAAGCCTATCAGAATACTTCAAAGTGGTACACATTTTTGAAATCTTTACTCATTCATTGCTGTGTTAGTTTCTGCGCGTAATGCTCCTGATCTGAACACAGACTTCACAGACTTGAACATATGCAAAAATTCATTGTAGCGAAGAGGGAAGGATTGCACCTGTCATTGATCTACATCTTGGACACTTTATGTCGTCCTAATTTTGATAGAGAACTCCCTGAAAGACGGTTCTGAAGGACACTGCTCCCATGCCGTAAAAACATTGTATACTTACATACGTGTATATCTTTTTCCGTGTTTAAATCTAATTTCAACTTAATTTTGCTACTGGCAAATAGTATTCTAAGGAACATAGACTTCATTTAATTTTTATCTTACAAAGTTAGTTAAAAATACCGTAATAGTAGTGTAAATTACCTACTAATTTAAATAAAAAGATATTAAAAGTGAAAATATGAAAATAATAAAATGCATATGTTTGATTATTTTAATATAAGCAGGGGGAAATTAATAAAATAAGAAATTTGCTTATATTTATTTGATTTCACCTTCTGTATATGAATAAAACTTCTGGAATGTTAAATTAATACACAATTAAATTTTATATACTACTTCTTTCTTATTCCAGAAGAAATTAAAAAAAGCATAGCGTTTCTGATATTAAAAGATTCATACTTATTAAAAGGTCATTAAAAACAAAGAAAAAGGCACTGGTTTTGAATGAAAGTAATTATATATAATGTACCCACTGATTGTAATTTGTCTGCTGCTGCAAGTCATTTTTGATACGTTAATTCTTGGGCGAGTACAAGACATGTATCATTATGATTAGATTTTAATTCTTTTGAAATTTCTATTTAAAGAAGTTATTTCCTTTCAAACGAGAAACCTTCATTAATTTATTGTAAAGAATTTTGCCAAAATCAGAATCAGATTTATTTTTGATACTTTCTATTTAGCATTTCTATTTAGTCTATTTAGCATTCCTTTCTTTAGTTTGTATACTTTATTTTTCGACAGATGATTAAAATAAAACGCTTTTTCTCGATAGTTTTAAAACCTTTTAAAATAAATATTATACTGCTGTTTCCTATTTGAGTATTATACTAATTGAAAGCACAGTAATTTTTCCCGTTGTAGTGTTGTAACATTTTAGTAAAAGCCGGGATGAAATTTCCTTTTCCAGGGAAAATGTTTAGAGAAGTTTCATATTAAGCCAAATGAAGTTTAATATTAAACATTTAAAGTAAAGGCATTCTTAACGTATCGCGTAACAGGTAGGCGTTTTATTTAAGAATAAAAATAGGAAATTACGCAATGTTTTGTTTTTAGGCCCTTATAACGAGAACATCTAATAATTAAAAATAACACATTTTTAAACACTAATGATATGTATAAAAATTTCAATATTTTTATAAGTGAAATAATTCTTTTCTACTTTTAAGAAAATGTCGATAAAATAACGATTTTATTCACATTATACAAAAACTGTTTAGCGTCAGTTGGCTATGCCAAATCTACTAAAATCAAGCTTCTTCTCCATTATCGTCATGCAGCATCAGAAATATACGTTCTACCATTTTCATGAGCTGTGCTTCAGAGTAGTTATCGTTAGCCGATTGTTCACTTTGTCAGATTGGGTATTTTAATTAAATTGGCGGAGAAAATTTAATTATATGAGTGAAATTCACATTCATTAGACATTATGTATAATTAAACTTCGAAATAATGCCAACAAACTTTTCTCATACGTTGAATGAAACATAATATTATTAAAACAGATAATCTCTTTTGCCAGTGATTAAGCTTTCAGAGTCGATAAAAAACATTTTCGCATTCATAACATTAATTAAAATAGTAACACGCATCTCTAAAAACGATTATTCAATAATTAAAACTAATAAAATTCGGAAACAATATTTTTATGATGAAATGAAAATGAATACTTTCATCCGAAATTTAACAATCAAAGTCTGAGGTATATTCTTCTAAATAGTTTGAAATTTTTACGAATTTAGCGCAGTATTAGCTTATATAATATGATTTACAAAAATAATCGGGACTCAGTAAGAAGTAATCGAACCTTGATCCACATGTTCAACCCTTATTTTAGCCTCGCTTTTTAGCCAGAAATAATTTCATTCTCCAGAAAAAATGTGAATTGTTTAAGATATTTGCTAAAATGCGAGAGAATCATTTTAAAAAGAAGAACAATTTTTTTTGAAATTTTATTTATTTTTTAGCACAATTCGTTTAAATGCTTATAATAACCCACTATCATATTTAAATCCTTATTGTGGAGGAATTTAATTTGTTAACGCACTGGATTCTCTTTTTTTGCGTGGTGGCTTAGTTCCACACAACATGCTGTAAAAAAAAAGTTTAAAGGTGTATTATTATAAAGTAAAGATTAATGATGGACGGGTTTCCATTATAAAAATCAATTCAGGATATCAAAAAATAAAATTTGTTATTTTATCTAAATTTTGTTAGAAAATATAATAGTATCAGAAAACATTTCAAAAATCGTAACAAAGATTATTCACTATCATATAATAGGCGTATCCGGGTGCGTTCATTCTGTATGACATCGCTTTTATCACTTTATATCCCTTTCATCACAGATATACAGTGCCTGTGCAATATTTCTTTCCAGTTTTCCACGGTTTATTTATTTCCACTGGATTTAAATAAGTATTCGGTTATCGAACATTGTTACTGTTTTTGTTCTTCCCATGTAATAACTCTTGGTATAGGGCTATGTAAGTGGTCAAATCACAGTAAAATTGTAGAGCTCGTTCTTCGTATGATCTTAGCAATATTTTTAACCGTAAGTTATTCAATGTCTGCACCCTGTTATTTCAAAACCGTGTGAAAGAAAAATATCGTTCATATATCATAATAATGAAAACTGCCATTTTAATCAGAAAACTGTTAAAGTGACATGCTTAATATTTTTAATAACTTAAGAGCACAGGAATGAATATTTAAATATAGTAATTTAAAATTCCTTACCTTTTTCTCCCGTGAGTGCCCTAATGGATAAATTACTAAGCAATGGTAATTCTATTTCCGGATTCGAATTCCGATGAAAGACTTGGTTGCAGTGAATTTTCGTAGCTTTCATCATGCATGTGAATACGAGTCAGTTTCCTTAAAAATCTCCCAGAAGTCCCTTACCAAAGTAGTTTTCACTTGAAGCATGCCTGTGCTTTTTATTTTCTGGTTAAATAAATAAGCAACATTCTAAAACTGCAGAAAGCAGCACCAAAGACTGCAGAATTCGAATTCTGGTTAAGATGCGGTTACCTGTATCTGCATACAAACTCTTTAGATGATAACCTCGCGTTAATTCATAATCATGTGGGCTTAAATATCACTTCAATAATCCCAAGCTATATTATGACTGTTCTTCTCCCTCCTTTTTATATGCCTTAATGGTGTAACTGGAAGCATACTCGAAGCATATTCAAGAGGTCAAACATTTTTCCCGTCTTCAAAAAAACCCTAATGACTGTACAAGTGGCGCCCGAACTAAAAGATGGTGGACATTCTTGTAGTCTTAATACAAGAAGAGTCGAAAAGATCATCATGATGCATGTGGCTGTTGAATTACATGAGAGTGTCTGATAGTAACATTTGTAAACGGATGAGGGCATTTATTATCTTTTTATGATCAAGAACGAACTCAGCTCGCATTCCAGTTACGCACTGGAATGGGCGCAAACGAACATAGTTCGCATTTCAAATTTACGACTGGCAGATATCTCGCGTATTTGGAAAGAAAGAATTGTCAATCTCGAACCCGACACTGGTTTGGGGTAGGTCCTTGTAATACGATAATACCTACCAACCACACAAACTAATTTTCATTTTCTTTTCTTAAAAACAAAATGGTAGTTATGTAGCATTCTCTTTAATTGTCATATTTGATTCAAAATAACAGTTTTCTTAAAATTAGGCAAAATAGCAATGCATAGGTTTTGAATAAAGTTCTTCCTATTTCCAGGACAACTACAGGTCCCCTTTTTAGGAAAAAAAAAAACAAAAAAAAAAAAAAACATGGCTCCAGGATCAAATTACGAATGCTTAAGAAAACATTAAACTGGAATGAAAACCTTTCCAGGTTTGAAGAATGAAAGAATCCAATATCATTGTGAAATGATGATGCAATAAATACATAAATAAATGATGGAATCTGTAAACAATATAGATATAAGAAGTTTTTAAAAGTATCGGTCGGTACCAAATTTTGAAAACGTTTCGCAAAGAACAATTTGTTTTATGTACAAAGCAATTTATCTGCAAAGAAAGCATTACGGTGATGCTGTTAAGTTTCAACAGTGATAGCTTTAAAATATTTCAGATCAAAATTTCAAGAAATATTTGTTCAGTCATTGAAATATCTGCTTTAAATTTGAGTCATTGAACAGCATCATAATACTTTGCTATTCTCGCTAACAGCGAACAGCAACTGCAAATATAGGCAGTATAACTACGAAGGATCTTATTGTTACGTAAAGAGATTTTGTGTAAATATAACTCATTTTTGAAACCACTCATTTTTTAAACTAAATTAACTTCATCTCAGACTACTGCCAGGCAAAATAAAAATATATAATATTATCAAACTAGAAATAATGAAAACTCTTATACTATGCAGAGGAACTATGTGATTGATCTAAACCAAAATTAAATTAGTAAACATATCCTTAAAATCAATTAATTCAATCAAATTTTAAATTCACACTTATTAAATCAACTATCTAGAAATAAAAAGAAATCAGTCTTCTATGGTACTTAGGGTAATAAGAAATCTCTCCTAAAACACTATTACCTCAAATCACATACTCTAAATAGTCAATAAATTTCATAACCTTCTCCAGGGATAGTACCACTTTCATTTCCATTGATCCAGATCATCACAAAGCTCGGGGAAGAATTATTTAAATATATCAATCAATCAATTTCCCGAAACAAATTAAATTCGAGCAGTTAAACTCATTTCTCGGTACTTTCAAATAACCAAACAATTCATCAGTAATAATCCATTATAATAATAATCATAAGTATAAAAAATGGTTAATATATGCGTCGTGTTTTTAATTTTTAAATTAATAATACTCTAGGTAAATCAAACTCCATGCTTCTAAAAACTCAAACTACGACTCAAAGAAATGTAGTAGCTGGACAGACCATCAAATAAATTATAAGGTATTTCTCCCACTTTCCTAGCGTGCCTTCGTGGTGTAGTGGCTCTGCACGTTGGGTCGGTATTCCAGAGGACCGTGGTTCGACTCCCGGCGAAGGTGACTGCTATTTTTCATCTTTTCTGCTTCCAAAAATAACTAATGTCTCTCTACAAAATAACGCAAATAAAACATAAAATATTTATCACTAAATACAATTATTAATTCTAGGTTAAATAAACATTCAAGTAATTGGGTTGACTGATCAGTTCCCTACAATAATTCCTTAAGATGCATTTAAACTCACATTTCAATTCGCTAAACAAAATAACCTCATTTTATATATTATATCTTATTTTAAAATCACTTTTTCATTCCCCTATTCACAAACATAGAAGGTTAAACAATGATCCTTTCTTAGTCACTAACTTTCAAAGACCCTTACAACAGTTAAAATAGAGAAGACAAAAAAAAAAAAAAAAAAAAAAAAATCATCACTGAGGTGAAGCCCAAACATGAACCTTCTCTTACAGGGAATTGTCATGACCGGCAGAATATTAGGGAGATTTCCTTCCTTACTTCGGCTGACTGCCTAAGAAATCTCCACATAAGCCCAAACCCATACATTGCTGCCAGAGACTGATCAAGGAGATTTAATGGCTCGGTTCTAACATTGAGTTCAATCCAGTTCCGTATTTAATGTTTATCGTGAGAAGCAATGATGTCTGTGCTAAATCATCACGCATTAAACTGCACTTTCATCATAAATACAAGGTCAGGCTCCAGTCACCTCGATCTAGTACGTTTTCTTCGCTTGAAATCGCTCGATAATACATCACATTTTACGCAAACCCTCGTGCCTATCACTCACTACCTCTCAAATACGCGCCGGGTATGCTATCGTTACGCAAAAAAGGCATGCTAGAAAGGAGGGAGAAAGTGCCTTATAATACATAAAATTATTATATTTATATTATCTTATGGAGTTGTTTTGGTTTTGTTTTTCGATTTTTATATATGGTCTTCGTTATAGCTAGTGAGCCACCTCCTTTCGATTTAATTATATTTTGAGTATTGATTTAATATCGCCACACACATTTTAATTAATAATCTGACTTTTAAATTTCTAAGCTTCAGAATACATACATAGTTATATGTATGTATATGAAATAAGCAATTTTTTAGAAAGATGTTTTATGCTTTATAGTTGACAAGCCCAGAAGGCAAAGGAAAATTATAAAAAAATTACGAAAATAAAAATTGCTATGAATGCAAAAATTGGAAACATTACATAAAAATCGGTTGATAATTGAATTTATGTATCATCCCCTGTTGCATGGAATACATGAGGGTAACACATGGTGTACAATCACCCAATTACCAGTAATGTTTATGAATTTTATTTTCATGACGAATGAAATGTTTAGAGTCTTTTTCGAATAGTCAAGGTGCTTTTTACACTGACTACCAATACGTATTCGGACACCTATGCAAATGACGATATCTGCGGTCCCAAGGTACGCCACGGACTCCGCCGGTATATATCGTGTAGGAAACTGCATCGGCTTTAGTCGCATGCAAGATGCCTCGCAGTTCGGAGCTCTCTGATTTCGAGAAAGGTATAATTATCGGGTATCACAAATGTGGCCGATCCTTAAGGGACATATCTTGATTGTCGGAATGTGTCCCGAGTCGGCAGACCAACGAAAATGGGGTATAGACACCGACGAGTGCTGTTCAGAGAAATTCCGAAGAACCGCACCCAACCGATAGCCCTCATCCGCGAGGAGTTTCAACAGGCATCCGGGAGTATTGTTTCAATGAATACCATCCGTAAGGAAACACATCTGCTTTGTTTTCATGGTCGTGCTGCTGCCCATAAGCCTTTGATCACAAAGTCCAACCGCGCTGCTCGGTTAATGTGGTGCAAAGCACATCGAAATCGGACCGTAGATCAGTGGAAACGGGTTCTTTGGAGTGAGGAATCAAGGTTCACCCTTTACCGTTCGGATGGCAGGGTCTGGGTCTGACGTCTACCTGGAGAACGTCTCCTGCCAGAATGCATTGTGCCAACAGTCAAGTTCGGCGAAGTTGTCAAGTCAACAGTCAAGTTGGAATTATGGTCTGGGGGTGTTTCTCCTGGTATGGGCTGGGACCCTTGGTCCCCATTCATAGTAATCTCAACTCCGATGCCTACTGCACTATTTTGGATGACAATGTGCTTCCTACGTTGTGGCAGTTTTACGGGTTGGACCCCTGTTACTTTCAGGACGACAATGCCAATTGTCATGTTTCGACGTTAACCAAGACTTGGTATGGTGCCAATGGAGTTCATCGAATGGACTCGCCTGCCCAGAGTCCAGACCTGAACCCTATCGAGAACCTCTGGGACGATTTGCATCGCCGAATTCAGGGGTGCACTACCTGTGCAAAATCGGTGAAGGAACTTCTATGTCTTCTCCAAGCCGAGTGGAAGAAAATACCACTAGCTGTCATACAAAGACTTGTGGAAAGTATGCCCCGGAGGGTCCACGCTGTACTTACCTCTCGTGGAGGCTCTACCAACTATTGATTTTGAATAAAGTTAGTTTTTCTTTTCTATCACAGGTGTCCAAATACTTATTGGTAGTCAGTGTATATATTATATACAGATCTTTGTTTATATATCAGCAGCTTTGTATATATATCAAGAAACTTTGTATATACATACATATATCTATAAAACACTCTTTTTAAGTATAAATAGAGAGAGATACATGTAGATATACATACAAACGCGTGTTTTAAGTATATACTTGCACACATATATCTTTTGAAATAATTATAAGTGTAATTTGAGCAACATGACATATAGTGAATTTAGAGCACAATAGTTCCATCCACTATTTCCATTAAAATGTGTACATTTAATTTTTTTTTTTTTTTTTTTTTTTTTTTTGTCCCCCAAGCGAGCGTTCGTTCAGAAGAGCTATTTAGTCTCAAAACGGCGTTTTGCGATGAATCACCTTTAACTCTCCGAACAACTTTTCAAATTTCTGCTGCCAAATATTATTACCCTGTATAACATTTAAAGAAATTAAATAATGAAGAATGTACATGAATGTATGTATGTTTCTCGTATGTGAGAAAAGATCGGTAAGTCGAGTCATCCAAATTTTGAATAATACAATTTTGAATAGTCCTCCTTTCGAACATGGGCATCTGGAAGACGGAATTCGGAATTCGGTTTTACTGTCTATTTCATATTTTATAAAACTTTAAAATGAATTTTTGATTTAAAAGCGGAACAATTTGAAAGCAAGCAGTGGCAACATTGTAGGGAATTAAACATTTTTATCTCCAGCGTGCGATACTGTCTATCGGAAATTCTAAAGATATGCTGTTTTTATATATTTTTAACCGTTAGCCCAAATGCTTTCGAAACTTGCGTGTGTCTGTAAATGAAAAAGTACCCGTTTGAGTATAATATATAATCTGAAAGCCTTCAGATTTTTTTTTCCTTTTTTAGGTTATTGTTTATCTTCTTTTTAATTTTAAGTGAAGGAAGAAAAAAGGTAATGGGAAATGGCTGGTTCAAAAACATTACCATATATTATTACCTGAAAGTGCAGTAATGGGTTTAATGTACTTCAGAAATTTATTGAAAATTTCTGAAGTCTTGTCATAGCTATTAACTAACTCTTTTAATATCGAGTAACCTATCATACCTGTATTAATTAATTCTGTAAAGGAAATAAAAGTTATAAGCGTGTATAAACGTTTTAGAAACCTACATTTTATTCTTTCAATTGGTGGTACTAAAATTCTGAATATTTTACCTTTAAAGGAAACAATTTTCTACCTAAAATAGAAATTATGGCAATATCCATCCGTGTCAATTCATGCATTTTAAAACTGCTTCTTCTAATAAAAATGTAGCAGATTAAAGCATTCTGCGACATGTGTTGATTATATTCCGAATGAATATTCGAGTGCTAAATGAAATCCTTAGTAGTCACGAAATTTCACCGTCTTCTATTTGACTTGAATGGTAATGAGAATTCTTTTTGAAGAGTTCTAATTTAAGAAATTAATGTTAGAAGCAAAGACGTTGGATAAAAATAAAAAATATGTATAATTTATACTATCTTACTATTCGTGTAATTTGCTATTCATTAATGAAGTGGTTCGTATGCATAATTTACTGCTCATTTTTTAACTTCTTCGTAAAATAGTATTTAAAGATGATTTATAGCAAAATGCAATGCATAAAATTAATAATGTTTGGGATGATTTTTATGGGATTTATATATGTATCACATATATATATACTTCCTAGCAGAATCTAATAGACAAATTTATGATCTAGGTCCTATATTCAAGGGCCTACACAACATATTTGCCTTCTTCAGCTTGTATTTGTCTACAGATAGTGAGAAGGTTATTTTTTCTCCGATTTTATCACCGTTGTTATCAACGTCCATCCATTCGAAAAAAAAAATTGATTCATCGGAAAAAGAGCCTTTTACAAATCAGCGGAGGTTCACTATTGGTACTACAATGTAACTTTCTGCCTCTCCCTGCGATAAACACCCGTAAGCTTAAGAGTAATCCGTCTCATCCGTCTAATGCAAAGCACCATGCAAAAAGGTTCGTGAAAACTCGCTCTGAACACAGGTGCGATAACCCCGATTTACTTCGGTACTGTTGCATGTCAAGTTGCTCTACTGTGGCATGTCAATCAAATCGAACGTTTATCTCTTGCACCGTTTATCTCTTGCATCTATGACTCGTGATGCTGCGCAGTTTCCACGTCGCTTAGAAGTGCCATTTCGCCATTCATGGTGCAGTTTGGCTATAATGCAGTTCACAGACTTCACAATTTCTGAAATGCTGCTTCGCCCTAAACCCCAATAATTATTCCGTTTCGTAAGTCTGATAAATCGCTTAGTTTATTCATGATAAAAATACTGAAATGTTTTCCAAATCTCTGCGACACAATATATCCTCTAAAATGTGTCACTGATTATTTCATGCTAATATTAAACGTAAGAAGTTATTAGTTATGAATTTATGTCTGAATTAGGAATTTTTTTAAAACTTTCTCGTAGAAAGAGTTCACTTATCAACAAGACCAAAGGTGCGAAAATAACACTGACAAGTCTGTAAAATTGCATATGGAGTTAACGTAATCTGGAAATTCTATTCAGATTAGAAAGAAAGAGAACAGACCTGTAAATATTATGCAAGTCTTTAGTATAAAATGGGCAATAAAAACAAAAAATGTAGAATCTTGAGCCGAGGAGTTCATGTTCTCCGTGAAAGAGTGTCATCTGACACAATGAAGCATTTTGAAGCAGAACATGAAAGACAGATCTATATTTAACGGTACAGGTCAGTTCGACGCCAACGGTTCGACGTGTGGTCAATTCGACACGAGGTTGTTTCGATGCGGGGTCAGTTCGACGCCATACCTTTTTTGCTTTTGTTTGACGCCATACTTTTCGTATTTTTATTTATTTTTAGAATAAGTTTGCATCGTCATTCAAATAAATTTGGTGTCGTCATCATTTGATGTTTCACACCCCACATTATGGGAATTCATAGATGGTCTCAGACGTGTTAAAAAATCAGTTGATCAATGTTATGAACCATTTCTACGTGGAGATGAACCGCCGCACAAGCGGAATAGGTATCTGCGAGCTGATATGAGAATTAAAGTAATAGTTGAAGATTTTGAAAATCGAGAAATAATGGAATACCTGAAAGGTGTGGCGCATAATTTTGCAATGGATTCGTATAATAACAGTTCTGTGATGTAATCTTATTTATCTCTAATCTTACTTATGTGTAATCTTATTTATCCGTAATCTTATTTATCTGTAATTATATTTGTCTGCAATATAATATAACTAGTTTGTAACCATTTGTTTATTTACCATTTGTGTATTTTGCCTTTTTGATGCTGTTTTGTGAAATAAATAAATAAAAAAAAAACCATCCCTCATGTCCCGGGGCCTTGACGTTGGCGAGGGGGCTTCTCACTAATCTGGGACACAAACAAAAAACAAGAACATTTTCACCCATATACACACATATCGCTAATTCAATAAATAAAAATCAGTCATATTACTTATTTATATTACTTCATATTTATTCTAAAAATAAATAAAAATACGAAAAAAGTATGGCGTCGAACTGTGCGTCGAAACGTACGCCGTCCAAACGTTGGCGTCGAAGCGTCGGCGTCGAAACGACCTGCTTCGATATTTACAGCTATCGCTTCCAAGGAAGCAATGAAGTAATGTGAGTTTCAGTAGATCGTCCTTTCCCTTACAATCTAGATCAGATGTTTCAAGCGTGTTTTGTATCAAGCCCTATGCTAGGACGATGAAATTTTAAAAGAGATCAATGATGATCAAGAAATCTATTGAGTTTCAATAGCCGAATATGCGACGACAATTGATCACTATAATCATAAACATATTGAAAACAAAAATTTCATAAATAAAATTGTTAATTTATTATTTATTGATATAAATCTATGTAATAAAATAAAAAAGAAATTATATAAAATAAATATAAAGGAATACCTACACTAAAACTGCGATGTATCTGATCTTTATATTATGATGCAAGAAAAGATGATTGAATTGAAGAAGCACAGTCTTATTCAAAACACACTAGTGAGCTAAATTTTGAAATTTAGTCAAAGTCATCTGAGAGAAAAAAATATCTCAAAACATAGGTGGTTAGCGAAGTAGTACTATTGATTTTTCCTTCTACTAACCTTGTGAAAGAAGGCTTTAGTCAAGTTAATATGTAAGGCAAGAAACACGTTGAATAATTATGAAAGAGTTCATTTGAGAATTAAAATAAGCAATTTTACTCCAAATATTAAAAACAAATTGCGTCACAACATCAAACACAACCATCTCATAATCAAAATCAAACTTTTGTGCAGTTAGAATCTATGATTTTGTTTCTGGAAACATGTTTATATTTGTAAAACTAATTTAATAATAATGAAAAAAGTAACACTAAATAAATCTAATAAACTATTTTTTCAAAATTTCCTTCATATTCTAAGTCTGGTTTTTAACTTTAAGTGGTGCTACTTTGGTAAACGGTTGCACGGATCGTTGGCGATTTGGGGGGGGGGGCGAGCGATACGACGTATGGTAAACCCATTGCTGGACAAGTTATTTATGGTAACCAATACTTTGTTGTCATTTTATTTAAAAAATAATGCATTTTATTATGCATAAATTCCGTGTTTTAAATATTATTTATAGCTTCTAAACATTAAAAGTCAATTTAATTTGGCATTTTTATTTGAAATAAAACTTTTATTGTTTATGATATATTATATAATTTTATGTTGTGAATGATGTAATCAATGACGTAATCTTACTTTAAAAGTAATTCGTTTTAATATCTATACATTTAATCTAATGTTTTAAACATTATTTATGGCTGTTAAATATTAAAATACAATTTAATTTTGCATTTTTTTTATAAATGATTTTATTATGAATAATTATTTAAATAATTTTAATTCTATGTGTGATGTAATCAACTACCTGATTGGTTACTGAATATTTGTGCATTACCACGCCATTTTAAAATTTTATTAATCATCTCTTCGAATTCTTTAGATGTCAAAGCGAATGGATATGTCCGTTTCGAAGATAAATGTTGTTACTGGTAATTACCAAGAATTATTGTTATCGGAATCAAGTTGCCCTTTGAGACCTTATTTTGGCCTTATTTTGGCCTTCCCTATTCAAAGATTTATTTATAAGTTGTTACAAGGTTCAGAGGAAATTTATTTTAAATGTTTGGAGGGAACCTCACTAATTGCTTCTTCAATGAAGTGCGAGAGATATATCACAAATGAAGATCGTTAAAAGAGCCGATTCTGAGGACGGCCATATATGGTATTGTGGTCACGGTGGAAGAAATAACCGCTGTAACGGCAAAAAAATATTAGACATTCTTCCTTTTTGCCGACAAATTTTTTTCATTAATATCTAAATTATGATTCCGATTTTTTTGTGGTACTTATCAATATGCGACAGGTAAAATACTCAAAAAAATTTAAGAACATATATTTCTTTTACTTTATAATTGTATACTTCAATTTTTATTAAAAAATTAATACACTGTTTTAAAAAATTGCTGAGATATTTATTTTCACATATGTTTTAATGTTAAATAATTATATCCTATAAAAGTTATTTTAAAGTATTAGAATTTAAGTAATATTTTAATTCTTTTAAACATTGGTATGATGTTTTTAATTCGATATTCAATTTAAGTAATATTTTAATCCAATTAAACGTTGACGCAATGTTTTTATTCTATTTCTTTGTTATATTAAAGTAATAATTTAATTAATCTTACTTTAGTATTTTATACTCTTAGTAAATTTATTTATTTACATTTGCCAGCCATCTTAAAAAACATGTCCATTATTTTTAATTAATCCATTATTTTTAATGATATTTATTTTTTTTAAAGTTTCGAATACTTTTCTATGCGTAAAATACGTAAAAACAGCGTTTTTCAAGATGGCTGACAACTGTAAAAACCGCGCCAACAATTGCGCCAATGTAAGTCGCCAAAACTCCATGCAACCGTCTACCAAAGTAGCACCCTTTAAGTTACTAACGTGCAGTTATTTATATTATGAATTTGCTGTGTATTCTAGAGAGGGGTAAGGAGGTCTATGAAGGAACTATACTTTTGAAAAGAATCGATGCAGAAAAATCGGATTTGTTATGAGTTCTTTTAATTGTATCACTTTTAAATTGTCTGCCAGGACCAACACCAATTCTAGGGCAAGAAGTTCTAAATCTTCTTTTCTCCCCCTAAACAAAAAGGACAATTTGTCTTTTGCGAAATTTAAACACTGTCGTGAAGTCTCAGTTAAAGTTCACACTATCACTGTTAAAGCTTAATGTTCTAATTTTATATCTGTTTGAATTTAAAATAAATTTAAATTCGTCCTTCAATCCTTAGATATCATTGATAATTTTAATCATTTAGGGTCATTCAAACGAAATCAACTTCGCAATAACTGAATATAAACACTACTCGTTCACAATACTTAGAATTCACACATTTGTTAAAACTTAGTATCAATTAAAGTTCTAATTCTACAAATAATCAAATATTAATCAATAATTAAGACACAATAACAAACCGAATAAATACTAATTCAGAAGTCAAACAACAAAAATCAGCGTTATATTTTCAAAATTTTCACAGGATTACTAATTTCGATGGTTCTACCGAACCACCATACTCAGCTGCAAAACCGCAAATGAACAAGATAGGAAATAATGATTAGATAAGATAAGAAAGCTTGGACAAGAATAAGCAAGTGGCGCCATCTGTTGATGAAACCAGAACTAAAACATAATTTCTTTAAAGGCCGAAGGAAAAGATGGATTGGAATTAGGATCATTAACTAGAACAGAAAAATTTTTTGAATGTGAAATGCCTCTAGAAAATCCAGTTCTCCAATGGAAGATGTTTTTTGAATAATTTTGGCAGCAGAAAAATTGAAAGTGTGATTTTCGGACCAACAATGTTGAGCAACAGAAGCATTCTGTGTTTCCTTTTTTCTAACATATGCCTCATGTTCCTTGACGCGAAATTTTAAGGCTGTCTTAGTTTGGCCAATGTAAATTAAACAACACTGGCAAGGATTCCTATAAATACCCCAGGAATTCATATCCGCAATGGGGTCCTTGAGTATGGAACTCGGAATTTTATTGATGGGAGAATAAACAACCCGAAAGTTAAATTTCTGCAAAATATGTGCAACTTTATAGCACATATTTATATTTTAACCACTTGCTTATTCTTGTCCAAGCTTTCTTATCTTATCTAATCATTATTTCATACCTTGCTCATTTGCGGTTTTGCAGCTGAGGATGGTGGTTCGGTAAAACCATCGAAACTAGTCCTGTGAAAATTTCGAAATATAAAGCTGATTTTTGTTGTTTGACTTCTGAATTAATCAATAGTTTTAAGATTACTTATCTTCGGCGTAGATGTTAGCTCCTCTGGGGGTAACAGGATCGTTTCTTTCTTTCACCAAAAACAAAATGGCTATCAAAACATCTATATGACGTATCCTGAAGCAAAATAAATTCGACGCGTACTGCAGCTCTATACTGCTGCCTTGAGTTGGGCGCCAATTTTCTTGTATGGAACTTTAATAGTGGCAACTATTTATTTAAAAGGAATACAAAAGTGATTCATGTCACCATGTTTTACAGTCCTTCAATATCGTCGCCAGCATTGTGTACAACCCGTTTCCAACGATGTGGAAGTCGCAGAATATCTGTAGCAGCGCCTGTTTTGTTGATAGTTTGAATGGACCGGTCTACTGCCGCAAGAATCTCAGGAACAGTTTGGAAGCGAGTGCCACGAAGTGGTTCCTTCATCTTAGGAATTAAGTCATAGTCACAAGGGCTTAGATCTGGGGAGTATGGTGGATGGTAAAACACATCTCAGCCCCATTGCTTGAACAAATCAGTCACAGCTTGCGCTGCATGCGGCCGAGCATTGTCATGCAAAATGAGAGGAGCGTTCTGAAGAAAGTGTCGCCGTTTTTTTCTCAAAGCTGGTCGGAGATTGTGCTCCAAAAATGAGCAGTAATACTGCGCAGTGACTGTCTGCTGTGGGGGAACGGTATGCGTTAGGATGACACCATCACAGTCGTACAGGAAAATCACCATAACTCTCACATTGCTGGGGTTCTGACGAAATGTCGAACGTCGTGGTGACCCGTGATGACGCCATTCGTTTGATTGCCGTTTCAGTTCTGGCAGGTACTATCGGGCCCAAGTCTCATCCAGTGTAATGATACGGCGTAAAAAAAGCATCTCCTTCGCGCTCATAGAGCTCCAGGTGGGTTCGGGCAGTATCGTATCGTAGCCATTTCTGCATTTTCGTCAATTGATGTGGAACCCATCGTGAAGCAATTTTTCTCATGGACAGGCGTACCTTCAGAATGTGCAGCACAGTCGTATGCGCTAATCCTGTTTGTCCGGCCAGCTGACGAACCGTTTGGCGGCGATCACTGTCCATTAGTGCAGCAACAGCTTGCACGTCTGCATCGTTGACACTCGGACGACCTGGCCGCAGCATGTCTGCCACGTTTTGGCGTCCTTCATTGAATGCTTTCATCCATCTTGCTACAGTTCCGTAAGGCAATGCAGATTCCCCGCAAGCCTCTTGAAGCCCTTGATGACACTGTTGTGCTGTACGACCTCTGGTACATTCAATTTTTATCCAACATCGTTGTTCTTGTTTTGGAAACATCCTGACAACACTTACTTTAGACCGCGAGCTAATACAAGGATTCGTTCTTCGCGTCACTCCGCATGCACGTGACGTAGGCAGGACGAGTCTTTTTGCTGAGAGGTAAGGTAGGCATGTAGTTTACGTGTGGTATACGCGATATTCTTTGGTTTTGTTGCGTATCGTTTTTTCAGCTGTGTTGCCACTATTAAAGTTCCAGCCCTCATATTATGTCTTTACAAATGAATTAATTAGGAGTTAATTTTAAATAACGTTTTATTAACATCTAACATTATCATACAGAGAAGATCAAACATGAAATGGAATTACATTAAAATGTTTTAAAATTTTTTGAGCGTGAGGTCAAACAATAACAACTCACTTCTGGAGTTCGCGTGCTTTGAACTGAGTCTTTTCTCCATATCGTCGGTTGACAATGTTAACGGCGATATTCATTTTTTTACAATATATATATATGCTAGAAAGTTCGGCAGTCATACGAAATGACTGCTGTTTTAGATATTATAAATTGTAATTAAAATGATTTGTGCAAAGCTGTCTGCTAATTCAAAGTGAATTACTCAGGGCAGACGGCGAGGACGGCCCTTTGCTTACTGCCATTCTACTTGCTTAAAGTAGAGTGCAGTGAAGGCGGCTCCAATGGCGGTACATTTCTTAAGAGCCACCGCTAGCTCAATAAATAAAGGTGATTTATATAATAAAATGTTAATTCGCATTCAAACATTTTTTGTGTAGATCTCTTTGTACACAATATTTCTTGTGTAGATCTTTCGATCATTTTTAAGCTCTCCTTGCAGAGTACCATCAATTATTCTTAATTTTACAACAGTTCTTTCACGAACTCTTGAATAGGCAACATAAAGTTGACCGTGTCCAAATGCAGGCTCAGATAAAAGAATGCTAACACGCTTAAGCGTTTGGCCCTGAGACATATTGATGGTCATAGCAAAGGCAAACTTTACAGGAAATTGTCTACGTCTCAATTGAAAGGATAACCCTGTGCCATGGCAACTTCACCCCATTGACTAGTACAGTTACGTAAGGAACCAATAAACTATCGGTGACAAATAGACACTTAAGCCGCATATATATAGGAGGTGAAGTGACATCATCTTCTCTGAAACGGCTGGCTCCCGGGCTTAGCGAAGCACACCGTTGGATTCCGCAGATCCGTGGCACGCAGAATGGAGCAACAATAATCCATCGATGACCATTTGCGTCTTCGTGGGACTTTAATTAGCCGAGATATTAATTAAAAACTAATTTTCCCCCTACGTTTTCCCTACATTTTCCACATCCTTTCTTGGGTTTTCTTTATTAGAGGTATTTGACTACGTGCCAAATTCTTTTTTTGTCGAATATCTACGGAACGGCGCCGAGTTGAAATTCGAGACGCGTATCCCCATCGATGCCGTGCTCATCTTCGTACAACCGAGATAATAATTAAAAACTGCGGAAACGTTAATTTCCGCGCTTATTTCCCCGAGTGGCAACAATAAACTATCGGCGACAAACACTTAAGCCGCTTATATATATAAAGAAGATATATTTTAAAATCGAGATATTGCTCTAGAAACAGAGTCTTATAGAATATTGCTCTAGAAACACTGCTAGGCTTCATCATTGGCACGTAGCCAGCGCGTAGTATTATGTGTGTTAACTAAGTAAGAAAAATAAATATTTGTACTTTAAGAAATTTTTTATGATTACCAAATTACTATAATAGTAATGTCATAAAACTGAGTTTTCAAATATAAAATATATTATTAAAAATAACATATGCTTAGACTACGAAAACTTAAAATTACTTTTGTAAAAACAGAATGGAGCTTTTGTCCTTCAAACACCACAGTCTTGTCTACCCTACAGCTCCATTAAATCAGTTGTTAGAAATGCCTCCAGAGAATGCTTTTTCCATGAACTCGCATAGAGAAATAGAAATAAATCATAGTTTAGACAGATTTTTGAAGTACCCGAATGACCCAGAAAGAAATCTGTTGCATTGTTCCGTCTTATATCTGCTCGTAGCTACCTAAGCATATTCAACGCTTCACTGACGCTCCGGACTTTCTTTGCCCCTTATGCAATATTAATTGTGACATGGACCTGCCACATATCTTCTAATGTAATCCAGTTTCGATTTGGGAGCTTTAGACTAGGCACGCCCTGAGTATATGGATGCACTGTGTCAGTTTTCTTGTCTTTGTTTGATGTTCTGCTGTTTTGAATCGTGCGATTATTTTTTTTTTTTAATGTGGAAATTCTTTGGGCATACCACGTATAACAAAATTATAAATTGAAGACACTAGTACACTAGTAAATCAATAAAAATGTCACTGAATATCAATTAGGCGGAAAACGTACCAATTAAAATTGTTCTAATTTATGCATTAAGTGACACTGCAAATTAAACTGACTTCAAAAACTGCAGCATTTGAAATTACACATCTCGGTCAGTTTTTGTCTTATGGGATACAAAAAAAGATTTCGTAATTAATTTTTTTTTCGAAATTGGCAGGAAACTTTCCTAAATGTAAGTATAGGGACCGGAGGAACGTAATTTTGATTTCGCAGTTTCAGACAACATTGATTTCGTTGAATGGTATTTTCTCCCTCTTTACAGCTTGCCTTCGTCGTGTAACGGCAGCGCATTCGGTGAGTATTCGAGAGGTCGAGTTTTGAGTCCCGGCAAGTGCAATGTTTATTTTGATGTCTCCTGCTTACTACTACAAAATAAAATATTTATTCTACATTTTTAAATTTAAAAATTATTAAACATAAATCATTTTACCATTCAAAACACTTTTGTAACTGCATGTATACGTTTACACGGTGTATGCCTCTACCCTTAACATTTGCATTCGATTTGTGAACGCAAGTTCAAAGACACCAGAAAGGATTATCTAAAGCAGAAGAGTATCGTTAACAAAATAACTTTTATCCACATTTATTTTCAACTGTTCTTTAATACTACGCTCAATGCTTCTTCTTGAAACCATTCGAGCTGATGAACGAATATCAATTATCTATCGTTTTCCTTTCCGAACAAATTCAATTTATTATTTCCAATGCTCTCATTTTTATTAATTTATACATGCATGAGTGATTTTTCCTTTCATTAATCATTTTACAGGTGTATAGCTTGAACATGGATTTTGAGATAAATGTACATGTTTTTGAATATTTTATTTACTCCTGACATTACTTAAACCATTTATTTCTTCGCATGAAATTATCTTAAAAATAAGCAAAGTTTTCTTCTTATTTTCTTCTTATGATTTATTCATATCTTTTTAAAATGGCTATCAATCTACTGCACGCACGGCGAAATAGTTTCATGCGGTACGTGATTAGAAAGTAGTCTAGTCGTTCTTTAAATAGTATGACATGAAACATGTTAGCACTGCGAAAGAAAAGAATTCGCTAATTTATTGTCATATTTAAATGGGAATCCTACACACAAAAGCAAGCTAAGATATGATCGAAATGATTGAAATTTCTTAGGAATTTAATGTATTTTTCAAGAGCTACAGCTATATATAGCGAATAAAACATTAAGGTGCCAAACCCACCTTTGGCCCCTGTTATTCGGCTTAATACTGAATCGCAGAGTAGGTAGAAAACATTCTGCAAAGTTTATTTCCAGATACTCTCCAATCTTTCAGTAAAATCAGCGATCAAAGGCACCCACTCATCAGACTCATGAAATGGCACCCCTTTTTATATTTCTATACTGTTGGGTTGTGCGACGCACGACAGATATCAATATCTCACTGCTATCTTAGATCCCAATCACATTATGTTTCGGCTGCGAGGGACTTGACATCGAAAGGGACAATTCTCAGAACTCACACACATTTCCAGGAAACCCAGGTACCTAGGATACCATTTTCATTTACTACAAAGACTTGAACCCCAAACAGTAATCGATTATCGCTCAGAGTGGGATCACGTGATCCTTCAGAAGCAAAACTTTCGTCTGATTTGTTGATCTCTACGCGGGACAGATCTGTAGCAGAGCAGATTTTCAGCGAAGTTTCAAAAATAACGTGTAGCCGGTACATCTTTTCCGTAGCTAGGTGGGACTTCGCTTTCAGCAGCGCTTTTTTTCTGGGAATCCTCGCATTTAAACCAGTGCTATCAAAATCTCGTTTCTCAGAAAAATTCCGTTTAGAAGGGACCGTCGCTAGATGTGATAAACGCTTTATTCATATTCATCCAGACACATCCTTGCTGGTCATTATGGCTCATTTCAAATCAGGACTCATCGCTGGAAATATTTCTATTCTGTTCAGTAAGATTCCAGGTCAAACGACTTGATACTAGTGCAGTTGCACTTTCGATTTCAGTTCTAGTCATAAGCGCAGACACCTTTCAGAAGTGGCATATCAGTGGTCGCTGCGGCCATTTTTGTGAAAATTACGCATTGGATGATTGATGAGGACGAATCAAGCGTTTCGAGAGCCGCTCTGAAAATCTCTCTGTCCTCGCGTTTTATTCTGGTCTTCCTCGATAGACTGCTAACTTTTACGCTATTCCCTGCCATAGTTCAAGCATACTTGCCAACACCGTCGAATGGCATTGCTCTTACTCAGAATCGAAGAAATGTCGTGCATTCCTTCGATTCTTAAATAGTATCGTGTACCTATGCTCTATACGAATTCATTTTGAAGCATTGGTAGAGTTAATACAATTAGACGGAATCAAATTAGAATGGAACTAGAATTTGAATTTCGCTTCTTTAATACGCCGTATGGATCCTCAGTTTCAATACTCTGTAGCTTCTATTTTTCATTCCTTGATCGACAAAATATCATCGCTGGCATGCTGGATTGAAAGGTATTTTCATACAAAATTTCATTACAATAAAAAAAATTCCTTTCTTTTGGAAGTTTCCATTTTGCCTTGAAGAACATTCTGAGTAACATAAAATATGGATAAAAATAATTATTGATAAAATTAGGCCACGTTTGCTTAATACCTGTGTATTTTAATTAATTTAGAAGTCCACATATTAAACAGAAATATTAAACAGCTACATAAACAGTCCACATATTAAACAGCTTGTGGAACATAAGTATAAGTTATTTACCATTATTTTCGAAATGCAATAAAAATTCATAGTTTTGTATTTCAGTTGCGGAAAATATTCAAAACGAATTAATTTACATTAAGTATTTAATAACATTGACCAATTTAACTTTTCTCTTGTCAAGTAGAAGTGCAACTGTGGTTCATAAATATTTTGACTAATGATTTCAAACTTATTTATAAAACGTTTCATTACCCATAGTATCACATGAGAAAAATCAAGAATAATGAATTGGAATAATGAATAGGAATTGTACTTTCATATTGCAAGAGGAAAACTGTGGGTGATATAGAAATATTGTCAGATTTTATTGTTCTCTCGCAAACACAGAAGTGCATATAAAATGTGCATTACAAAATACAATACGAAATATACATTTATTAAAATCACTGTTGTTCGATATGCTCTGATTATAACATATAAATAGATTTTCATTCTTAAGGAAAAAAAGGTTTTTATATCACAAATCTTGTGCAGGTGCCAATGGAATGTCGGATGAATAAACGGTAACATTTTTCTGCATCATTTAGAATTTATGTAAGGAAAACTCCTTCATAATCAAATGTTCGGTTTGCTTGGTTTCCTTTTAGTATGTCTGCATATCCCTGTTAATTTGTATTGATATTTCTCTCTATTCATAAAAGGTTGTTCGATCTTTATTTTAAAGACCAGAAAAAAATCCATGAAGCTAATTTAATACTAGAACAGAATGAGATCCTTGTCAAAGAATGATTTAAAAGAAGCAAATTTATGAACATCCTAGCAACAATTAATCACAAAGCGTAAATATTATTGATTGGTTCAGGTTCTTTTAGACACGAAAGTGAAGATTTATTCTCTCCTTCATCATTATTTCACAAGTTGCACCAATCCTTGTTTGAAAAATAGCACAAATTCCACGCATAGACAGTTCAAGATTTATTTACTTCTAGAAGAAGAAGGTAGGCTGTAATCAAAATAACTGATGATCCGGCATCATGCTTATAGTGTTCAGAGTAACTTTTCACAAATCTTCTCAGTGTTTTGTGCTTATTTTTTCTCCAAGTGTAAAGAATTGCTTCTATAGTCAAGATGACGAAATAAACAAATTGATACAAAAATTTTGAAAAAAGGCACGTAAACTTGCATTTTTATTGCATGAAATCATTTAAAAAATAATATTACTAAACATCATTTTAAAAAGGCACTTTTTATCCGTAAATGAAAGATGTGCGTTATGTATACATGCATATCAAATACCATCGTGCAGATATATGTAAATAAAATATGTGAATTACATATACATATACGCAGGACTTAAATTCTGCTTAAGTCCTGCTTTGATGCTTCCAAGTGTTAGAGTAAAATCGCAGTTAGTTTCGGTGAAGAGAGCTCCTGCGTTGTTATTTATTATTTCTCTATTCTCCAATGTTTTAACTTAATGTATTAACTTTTATCGCTTTTCTCTCTCTTTAATTTTAATTACTCTTTATTTTATTTATTTATTTTATTTGTTTATAGATAGACTTCCGTAAGAATCTGTCATTTCCAATTTTAGAAATTAAGCCTTCATTATACATACAAACATTTCTGTAGCACAAGCAGATTATCTACTTTAATTCAAAATAATTTATAAGAAATATTTTTCCACTTTGAATTAAAAGTTTGAGATTTCTCACAGGATCAATAGACTGCCAAAAACATCAAAATTTAAAGCTTACCATTTATTCTTTATTTTCAATACTAATAAAAACTTGTTAATTCCCCTACTCATTTTCTGTTTCATTATAACCCCTATTTTAATGCCTAAATGTCATTCTTTTATATCGTGTTAAGAAATGAGAAAACGGAATTTATTTTACTGCCTAATAAAAATATGAAATTACTGAAGAAATGCCAGATGTTATCCTTTCATTGGTAATATTAGTAATTTATTTGTACTAAACAAGTTTCATCTTAGATCTTTTAAATTTTTTCAATAAAATATAAATATGAAAACGAATTTTGCATATTTCTTTAATTTTCTAAAATTCAAAGAATCGTTTCATAACTATTTTTATAAAATTCATTCAAGACAAATTTTATATTCTGCATTCTCATTATAAACTTGCCCTTGCAATTAATAATTTTACGGCTCACAGAGAGATTGGGAACCTCAACATATTTCTTAAATGATTTGAAAATAATCTTCCTTCTCATTATTTCGTCATTCATATAATTACATTGCTATGCGGGAGAGAGCACATAACGAGGTTCATTTCGAAACATACATGGAGCAATGTCAAGTGTAAAGACTGTTATATCTGTTGCCTTTCATAGGATGAATTAATAAATGCAATAGTATAAGCAAAGTCGTTAAAATTATCTGCAGCAATTAATGATAGTGTGTACATTAATGACATTAATGATAGTAGTGATACGAAACATGTAAGTATATTAAATTTTAGAATTCAAGGATTTCCAATAGGAAGATTACAGAAACTTTATTAAAGCCTGAAAACAGTGTAAAACTAATTTAAAATTTTAGCATATTTATTTCTTTGATTGGGGACAGAATTCCATTGCAGGTTGAAAGTGAAGAGTTTCCAGTAATTATTTTAAGTAATTAATTTAATATAAAAAATTTAAATTTCTCTGTTACTTCCCGAATGCGTATTTACAAAATAATATAAACCTAACAGTTGTATACTTTTTTATTAAGTATTTCTGTTAGTCCCATTAATTATTTAACGGTTTCTTCATCGTAAACTTTGGCCGGAATGCACTACAGGAGATAGCTGACATTCCATGTTAGATTAATGCAAATATTTAATAACTCTTTTTCGAGATCCGGATCCTAGCCAAATAACATCGCAGCCAGCTCCGAACAAGGCAATATTGTAATAATGTTCAGAATCGAATTATTTATAAAAGGATATAGATTCTATAATGTTTGTTTATAGTTTTACTACCGAAATACGCAACATTACTCCGAAAGCAAAGTACTTGTCAATCATGAATCATGAATTCAGGAAGTTCCCAGCTACCTTAGTCAACAAGTTTAAAATTAATTCTCAAGTTTAAATTGGTACTTGCCGTACACTTTTGGCTTCGTGTTTCGCTCTGTCTCTGACCACAGGGAACGCTTTTACGAGCGTATTTTTGAAATTTTCGAACCTGTATGTTTCGCTACTTAATCACCCAGATGGAATTTTCGAATTCCTTTGAACCGGCTTTTAGTGCTTCTCCTCGTAACGCAGCCGTCGTTAAGGTTATCTTCTGAACGTCTGGGTACAGCAGAAAATGGTTGTCCAACAGTTCCAGGAAGCTAGTGACTGACATTCATCCGTCCAATATCATTGCTGGTTTCATGGAGCCCCACATTGTTTCAACAAGGAAGCCAAACCCTTCCATTATATTGCCACGAGCCGGTACCAGGAGTTTGCGATATAAATGGAGCTAACATTATTTTCAGCTATGAGTTCGGATTTTATTGGACGCCAGTTATAAGATCTGACATTTTTAGCTATCATACAGTTAAGGTGATCTTACGAGGGAACCTGGCGACTTCCCGCACAGGCGTAAAAGAGTACCAGCACAGAAGAAAGGTAAAATAATTCTTTATTATTCGTCAAACTTCGAACACAAATGCACAAACTTCGTACTTACAATAACACTAACACCGACGACTTGTGATGACACTTAAAAATATTTACACAACAATTTCAAATATAAAGAGTAGCGCTGGACTAATAATTTATTTTAAGGCTAATTAGGCTAACTCAACAACCTACCAAGCGATGTACTTATGGCCAAAAAGGCGTATCAGAAACTCAGCGTAACAACAAGAACAAACCAGTAATTTGCGCTGGCTAGCGAAATTACGCTCTGAATAAATTACAAGATTCGTCCGTTTGAATACTCACGGCACTTAACTAAATTTGCATCCTGGCGAGGAAATGCGAGAGCAAACTGAGAAGTTCAGGAAAGGTACTAAAAATAATTTGTTATGCTAAATAAGGGATATCCTACAAGATGGGATCCGTGTAAACTTAATAAGTGTATACTGAAGGTATTCTGCTGGACATTTATTATTTAACCAACCTAAAACCTTACTTTAAAGTAAACTATGTAAATAAGTTAATTTTAAATGTAAACATTGAAAAATAAGGCTTATATTATAGAGTTTAAATGCAAACAGATTAATACAGCTTTGAATTATCTGATGGTATGAAATAAGAAAATATAACTTTCAAATTGGCAATTTTCAGAAAATGAATGATGTGAATAATAATAAATAATAAGAAAAAAAATTCAGGTCATTTTATAATTGCAAAATATGCAGATTTTAGCCTAGCCAAAAATATATCTAACTCTAAATAATAGTATGTATCTTTATATAGGGTGAGTCATCTAACTTTTGGAATTAGAATGGCCTATAAAACAAAACTAATAAATATTTTTTTTTTCAAAATTATGACTTTATTAGAAAGAATGGACATTTTCATTTAAGAATGAAACGCATCATTCAAATGACTTCCACAGCTTGCTTGAGAGTACCCCATCCAATCAACCAATTTTTCAGTACATTTTTTATTGTTTGGGCTCCAGTCGCATGAATAGCTATTTCGATTAGCTGTTTCAAAGCATCAATCGTCTCTGGGGGGGTAGCGTAACACTAATCCTTAAGGGTCCCCCCCAAAAAAACAATCTAACGGGGTCAAAGTGGTTTTTGGTCCGGAGGCATCATTGGACCAATTTATCTTCAAAAATGACAAAAGCGCCATCGTTACGGTCAACAGCGAACATTACCGTGCCATGCTAAACAAATTTTTTGCCTCCAAAAATTAAAAAAAGAATGGCATGGGTGAAATTTGGTTTCAACAGGGCGGCGCCACTTGCCACATAGCTAACGTCTATCTTTTGCGCAGTGTTTTTGGAAATCGAATATAACCCGAATGTCAGTTGACCGCCTCGGAGCTGTCATTTGACCACGTTGGATCTCTTTTTGTGGGGACCTCTTAAGGACAAGTGTTATACTAAAATTCCAGAGACGATTGATACCTTGAAACACGAAATCGAAGTTGCCATTCATGCTAATGGAGCCCAAACAAACGAAAATGCAGTGAAAAATTGGGTTGACCGGACGCGGTACTGTCAAGCTGCCATGGCAGTCATTTGAATGATGTTGTGTTTCATTCCTAAATGAAAAAGTCCAATATTCCTAATAAACTCATAATTTTCGAAAAATATTCATTAGTTTCGTTTTATAGCCTATTCAAATTCCAAAATTAGATGGCCCACTCTAGGTCAAAAGTCGTATGATATTAAGAGCGCAAATTATATTACTTTACTCAGCGTAAAGAAATGTCAGTTTGATCATGCACCTAAGATGAGAGATAGAATTAAATATATTGATTGAGCGTTGCAGAACCACAAAAGTAATTTATTAGTAGCTATTGTTTGGAATGTATTTCATTTATGGATCTTGAAATTTTAAACACACGAAATTAAATATGTATAAAGCCGATAGTTTTAAACATAATCTTCTCAACTAGTAAAAACATTTGAAAATGCATTTGAAGTGAAAAAGATTTAGAAAAAGGCAAATGGAGTATGAAAATGAAATATTTCAAGAGTCGACATATATGATAGACTAACTGAAACTAGCATAGTTTTTTATCTTCTTATTCAAAAGTGTATTCAAATAAGAATCGGCTTTAAATCAAGGTACCATTTTTATCCATTTTGAACGAACGTTACTTTCATATAACTTATTCTACTTTTTGTTCCAAAAAGTAGAATAAGTTAATAAGAATACTTTTTGTTCCAAAAATTAAAATAAGTTATATGAAAGTAATACTTCTTCAGAATATGACTGCATCATATTTCCCAATTTTAAAGATTTATGAAACTTCTCAGATTGAGTCTTAAAAGAAATGCAAAACATCTTTACTTACTTTTTCTCAGGAGAGCTTCAGAATTATATTACTCCTATAACTTTTCTGTTATTTATTGTACACCCTATATTCGCGAAATATTTCATATTTTTTGCTACGCAAACACAGTAACAGTTAGCGTGAGTTCAAGATATGTAATAATATCATATCCATTTAAGAATCAAGCATTTCAATCAAAAGAGACTTAGGTTTCGGTAAAAATAGAATTCAAATTATTATTTTGCATTCTTCAAAGCCCATTTGAGATACAGGATTATAAAGCATTCTAACCCCAAGAATTTCGTGATTCTTTAATATGATGAGGAGACATTCAGGTGCATAGTTCCGGAAGTATGTCATTGGAAAAGCCGTGTTTATGAGTAAATTACACAAAATGCAAATTTAATGATTATTAGTAATCTCTAAATTCATCACTAAATATTTTGAATCTCACTTTTTCAGCAACGAATAGTAATAAATTAATAATCTCTAATTAAAATATTCTTCTCATAAATGGTTTGGAATTTCTCTGTATAATAAACTGATCGACGGTACAGAAAATTTGACATGTACTGAAGCTGAAAATAGGTTTTCTATAAAATTTATGAAAAAGGAGGAAACTAAAATATTTAATTACTTTTAGAAAAGTAGTAGAATCTTCCTCTAAGCAGTAAAATGTTTCTTTAATTTAGTTCCGGAATGCAGGAAAAAGATAAAAGTGTTATCACTCAAAAATACACACCGAAAATTTAAAACGTTTAAGATTTCTAAGCAACCATTCTTCTCTGGAGAAACAAAATTAAAAAATCTGATGTATACACCAATGACTTCCTTGTACGGAATATTAAATTATACGCATTTGTTTCTTACATTTCTTTTAAACTTATTGGATTTAATTAAATCTACTTCGCCGACAGCGCATAAACCTCAATAGAATAAAGGCATTCTTTAAAATTTACTCTATTTGTTTAACATAGCGACACTCTGGCACTAGGTTCACTTAACAGTATTATATTTCGTTCATATTATAACTCAGAATGCACAAAATGTATATCCTTTAAAGATTTATCTAATCGTTGCCACATGTTCTTTTAAAATACTATAATAAAGATATAACGATGTAAAAAAGAAATTAAGCAAACAATACAAAAAAGAAACAGTTTTTCACAGACGATTGAGTATTTCTCATTCAATTAATTCAGTTTTCACTTCGTGACAAGACAAAAATACATAAAAGCTCAAAATATCTGTATTTAAAATTTTTAATTATTAAAAATTAAATTACTAATTATAAAAAATTAAGTAAATTTTAAACACTTATTTCCTCGAAAAAATTCCAGAAAGGATTAAGCATGATTTAATTCTCAATAATAAATGAAGACGTTATTTTTGTTGTTGCGAAGCTTAGTCTCTCTAGATTGGCAACAAATCTACAATTCTGCTATTTCAAATGTAAACAAATATGTCCGCCATGTTATTTAAAATTTAATCGCACTTAAACAGCTTTTAAATTGTTGATAATTGTACAAATATTGCTTCCAGAATTACGAAAGGCATAAAAACCTTTTACGGAAGATTAGAACAACATAATTCAATCATTTTTAAAGCAAAAAATGTACAATTTACAAACATATAAGAGTAAAGAAACAGAGATCACTGTGCCGAGTAACAGAGTGGATATATATATAAATATAGTATTTATATACGTTTGGTGCGGCCGATTGCAACCAAATTACGAGGTGCACATCTATATGTTATAGCAGTCCTATATACAAAATTTCAACGTTCTGAGGCTACTCGTTTTTGAGTTATGCGAGATACGTACGTACGTTCGTACGCACGTACGTACATACGTTCGTACACACGCCACGAAAAATTCTCTTCAGAATTAATTTTAAAGCTGTTTTATAATTTTTTTTGGAGGAAACGAGTCTTTTATTCTGCCCTTACGTACAGATATCACACAAAAACATCGTTAAATTGCATTCGAAAGCGGTCAAAATGGATATTTTCGTTGAAATATGCTGTCTGAAACTTTTCGCGATTACAATAGTTCCTTTTTACTTCGTACAAGGAAGTAAAAAAGATGTAAATGTGAAACCAAGAAAATATCCTGCAATTCACTGCCCATTTAGTTATTTTTGGGAAGAACATTCAGTGATTTTTATATAATAATTTTTTTTTTTTTTTTTTTTTTTTTTTTTTTTGTAAATAGATTTTTTTAATTTATTTTTTGGAGAAAGCTGTTAAATAAAATTGAGCTCAAATTATTTCGAATCTCTACAATTCTAACTGCTTTTGTAGTTCAACAGCGATCGAATATCTTGACCTGGAGACGTCAGGTCATATTAGAAGTAATATATATATCGTTCACTGAAGTTGTTTGATGAAAAATATGTTTATACTTAAATTCCTGTGTACAACATTTCAATCACTTTTCAATCCTTTAAAACATGCAGTTTCTTTTTTTCATTACACAAGTGTTCAAAATGAAGAAACTTTTCACATTTCGCTAATAATAACGTCCAGAACTGATGGACAGATTTTAATGAAATTTGAAATGGACATATATTATTATAATTCAAAATCTTATATCAAACTAGGAAATAACTGCAATTTTTGGAATAATTAAAAATCTTCTTTTATTCGGTAATTTCTTGTGCGTTCTCTTTTAAGTGAAGCAAATAAATTTCTCATGTGATGTATTTATGAAGAATAATTAGTTATAAATTTTTAGTAGCAAATACTTTTTAAAAGACATTAATTAATGATAGAATGTGTGAATCCTTTAAGCAACGATTGTTAATTTAGAATAGGAAGTAATAAATTATTAACATTTTGTGACATAAAAATATTGACAATTTAATTTTTTTGTAACCTTTAATTAAATTCCTTTAATGAATAAAATATTCCTTTAAAATCTGAGCTTGACTGCTCATCTGTACTAACTGATTATGTAATTATCAAACACATAATGAGTTTGCTATCAGCATAAAATAATTAAATAAATACGATTTACTAAAAAAAATATAAAACTTCATTTTAAGTTGACAGCAAACATTTCACATATGGAAAGGGATTGTTTGAAAAAGAAAATAGCTATGTTATATATTTTAGATTTACACTATCTACTGAATCATTTGAATCTTTAAAGTCATAGGAAAAAATAATAATGACTAGTTTTATATTTGATAAGTTAGATTCAGCAATATTTTCTTCTTAAAAAATACTTTAAGCAAGGCATACCAGTACATTAAAACTTGGCCCTCATGCAAGTAAAAGATGTTGGATAAAATGTTTATTATCGAATTTAAGTGGCACCATTTCAAAATATTTCGTTAGAAAAACATTTAAGCAACATTACTGATCGGAAAAGGAAAAATTGTCAATCATTATTTCTACACGGAAAAAAACTTCAAAACGCACACCTGAAAACGTTGCGTTCTATGTCTAAGTTTTTAGAGTTAAATCGCTTGCAACAAGGAAAAAAAAAACCTGCCAAGGCAGAAATGAATTGAAAATCTTTAAATAGATATGTAGCAACAATGATTAATAAAATAATAAATCAAGATTTACAACTAAAAATAGCTAAGAAACATAATTTTCAGCAACTTTAACGAAGCATGAGGCTTAACGCAGAATAATTTGTAGAACCCCCTCTATAACTACTACTTAGGAGGAGATAAATGGAGCGTTGTGACGCTTTATTAAGCATGGCTTTACTAAATTATTGCAAGAGAAAAAGCTCTATTTATTATGGCCCACCAGCGGCCGAGCGGTAAAGTCGCTGAACACTGGTAGTTCGGTCCGAGGTTCGAATCCCGCGAACGGGCTGGCTGCATGGGCGTTTTCGTGGTTTTCCCCATGTGTAACGTGTATACGAGCCAGTTTCCCTTAGAAAGTCCTCCGCGAAAGGCATGCCTCCCCTTAGGCAGATAGCCCTCGTGTGCTTTGCCATAATTAAATACACACACACACTATTTATTATCTAAAACGAAGAGAAAGAACATGTGCAAACCTGGCGCCGTCAATGCAAAGAACGTTTCAGTAAGTGATCTACCAGTTCTCGTAGAAATATCTCGTAATGGGAATTTTAAAGTAAGCGAGGAAGGGAAATGTTAAAATCGACTCAACGTACTATCAAGAGAAAGTTTTAAGTCTCATATTTACAAAAGAAATTCTATTTCTCTTTATCCGAATGACTTACAAAGAGCTAAATTTCATCAAGACAAAGCAATAAGTTATACTTCAGAGAGTACCATTGCATTTCTTTGAGAAATTGAAGACAGATGCAGGTCTTGCTCGTATACCTTTTCGACGTATTCCTGGAAAGTGTCCTGACGTTTTATGTATATATTTTTGTGTCTTTGGTCTCTTAAAAAGATCTCTCTTTCTAAGCGCAAACATACCACGATTAATGGACACTTAAAAATGGAGGAAGAGGAATTAAAATGAGTCAAAGATGCTTTATAGATAATAGTACATTCAATAGCTCTTAATGCAAAGGACTTATATTTCTTAAACAACTCCTTATATACGCATGCCTCTTAAATATTTTGTTCTTAAAAAGATATAATAATACAGAAATACTCTTAGAAATGGTTTCTCCAGGAAATAAATAAAACAAAAGTAATCCACATAATCGAAAATTAAACTGAAGTCTACATAATACAGATTTCTAATGGTCCTGAAACTTCAAAATAAGTCAATGCATTTAAACTCGCCTATTACTTTTTTAAGATTATAACATAAAATGCTGCTTCGGTAACTTTTCAGTACTCTAGAAAACTTAGGTTAATTGCACAGAGCAACTCGAGGAATATCTGCCAAGAAGGGGCTGATGCCGTTGTCGAGACTATTTAAGGAAAAATGGCTCGTATCCATGTTACACATGGGAAAGATCACAAAAACCAACCATGCAGGCTGTCCGTTCAACGTGATTCGATCCCAGGTCGAACTACCAGTTTTCAACGACTTGACTATAGAAACCGCTTGACTATAGAAAGGATAGCTGCCGTTAATTCTCAGTCTCATCTTTCAGACAGCTCGTATAGTAAATTATAAAATCGGAGCATAAATTTGCTAAAACTTCTTGATGTCAACAGCTTTTATAATATTATTCAAAAATATAATTCAGGATATTCAAAAACTAAACATTTTGCCTGCAATTATTCGTATATCAGTTTGAGGAAAAGGATAGAAAGTTGATTAAACATACTATCAGATTAATACTAAATCGTAAAACATAATCACCTGTCATGAAAATGTTTTATGTTATGAAACGTATTAGTAGTTATGTTAAATTTTCTTGTTCATATCTTAAAAATATTTCTGCTAGCTATGAACCATTTATAAAATCATTTAAGTTGTAAACAGAGAATTTCTTCCTACTTTCTTTTAACTACAGCAATTGCACATTAATAATTATTATTTTTTGCAAACACTTAAAACTTATTTTCTGTTATAGGGTATTACTTAATGTTTCCAAATCTTCATATTGTATAATGTACTAATTTAGTCTGTCTTCTGGTTGCAATTAAACACTTTTCTTGTACTACATATTTAAAGATTAAACGTAATGTATTGCGCAAAAGTTATTCGAAATATTCGCCAGAAATGCAGTAAATTTCAAAAAGATGCAGGATCTAAATTAAGCCTTCAACTCAAATAGACGGCTGCAGTCATAATGATTGATGATCAGCTTCCCATGCATCACATATAACTTTGAAAGAAAGCACTAATTTCAATAAAATTACTTCCCGAGAAATTGTGTTTGAAACACATACAATGATCTTTGTCCGTTCAAAGCTTAAATGAACAAGGTTCATTCTGGTGTTGATAATTTTAGCTTGGCCGTTTGAAACCGGGCTAAATTAATATTAATAATTTAGAAAATAAGTGTTTATATTTTTTGCAGATTGTGTATTAACCCTTTCCGTGGCACGCTACCTTTTAAAGTCAGAGTTTTGATATATATATATATATATATATATATATTAAGGTAGGCAGTCTAATTAGGCCTAGAGGAGTACACAAGTAAAATTTTGTGAAGATAGCACTTACCGTTTTAATTCTGTGGGTGTGCCTAAAGTGGGCACACTGATTGAATAGAGCTTCGAAAAGAGTGCTGAAACGAGTATTGTTGTCAATGAACTGACCGATGAGATGCGGAGAAACAAAGACTACAGACTCTCAGTTGTCCTAGATTATCGGTAAGCCCGGTCTGGGCACACCTAGGGTTCGCCGTTTGATTTTAGGCAAGATTTCAAGTTACAAATTTAAAACTAATTTAAAATAAGGAGATTATCATACAGCCAAAAAAAAAAAACATCGAAATTTCTTTTCAAACAAATCCTTTGATAACTTAAAAAAAATTTGGAAGATTTCTTTGAAAAATGGGGGTCTTAAGAAACTAAACATGGCTAAAATATATGGACTGGTTTGTGTTGAGCTGCCATCTACTATAAATAAAGAAAGTTCAGAGTAACCTATAGTAAAATGTAAATCCTTTTTCATTCAATTTTTCTGTGCGTACAGAAGGAAAATTTTAGGTGAGTCCAGACCGGACACACTGTGCCGCAAAAGGTTAGTTTGCATTCTAATGAAAACATGAAGTTGTCTTTCAAGCCCACATAGTGCATACGTATTTCAAAATGAAACACACGTAGCGCATAAAAATAATGGTATAGAAATGACTAAAAACATAATTCAACAAGACTGCAAGCTGAATTTTATGTATATTTCAGTATACCAAAACATAATAAGAGATTCTGATTTTTTCTTATGATTAATATAATTTACATTGGAACAATCAAATCAAATTATATATTTCTTAATTAAAGGAAGATATTTTTATCAACTCCATGTAAGTCCACCACAGTATTCACGTCTTTTTACAAAATACTTCCACGTTAATAGTCCATGTAAATATTCACTCTTTTTTATAAAATACTTACATAAGCATTTATATACTTTATAATGTACTTTATAATGTGAATTATTATGTACCTTAAGCAAAGGATATGCCTTGATGTGTCCTAATTAAAAAAATTCAAAACAAAGTGATGTAATATGTCTTTAAACGATTTTCAGAGCTGTGAAATTTATTAAATTATTCACACAAAATAATAGAAAATCCATTTGAAAAATGGAATGGAGACACAGATGTTAAATTTCTACTTTAAGCGTTTTATAAAAATATAATAACTTATAAATTCTCAAAATACGGAACTGTGTTTGCAAAGACGTTCATGTACACTTTTAAAAATGCTTAAAATTTCATCTGGAGTAAAGTTCATTGCTTTAAAGAGAAGACTATTTGTCAAATAATTTTTTTAAATTTTGTTGCTAACATTTACTAAATATTTACTCAATATCTTATCAAAAGATTCATTTAATTAACTTATAAGTCTAAAACACCTAGATATGTATATTATAAAGTACTATACTAATATAGCAATCGAAATGTACGTCAAAAATATAACATTATTAAAAGCCGTAAGATTTTCGAATATATAAAGGAAAGAGTAAGCAAATTTCTTTTAATCATCAATTATATTTGCAAGCTCAGACATCGTATGTTAGTACAACGTTACAATTTATCTTTGATATTAATTAATACTTAATAGATTTGAATAGTTATCGATAGTTAAAGCATGAAAAATGTAAACAATTTATAATAAATTTCCTAATACTTAAGCTAAAACTGCAATTAATAAAATAATAATTTATTTTTAGTAGATTATTTTATATATTATCTTCTGATCTCCTTGAAAACTTGGCTTAATTTCCGGACAGTTACAATAATTACGCAGTTACGTAATTACGTATTGGTTGCATTTTCGCTTTTAATTATTCCTTTTTAATAACTCCATTTTAAATATGCTAGTGAGTAAATTCATTTCAATGAAATACTAACTACGTTTTTCAAGGAGATAATATATAAAATTATCTACTAGATTATATATATATAGAAAGAGAGAGCGATCAGAATGAAATCGTCAATTGTGAATATGTAATATGGGCAAAAATGGGCAAAACATTTCCTACAAAGAAATGCAAGGAAATGCATATCTTATGATTTAATAGAAATTGAACATCAATGATTTTATTGATTTGAAAGCTAGTTTCTGGAAGTGTTGCGGAGCCACTCGACACGACATCAGTATGGGTTACATTCACAGGACTAACACGCGGAGAACGACATTGCATAGGATCGACACTACGTATGACCGACACAGCACAGAAAAACAAGGACACAAGATCTATACCGCAGTACAACAGACATTAGTTATCAGCATACCGTCGACACATTAAAAAGAAAAGTTGATAATGATATGATAATAAATAAGAGGATGTATGTACATTTCTCATCTTCACAGTGTTGTCACAAGCATACAAACGACACTGCATAAGGTCAACACTGTCATAGCATCGACAGGGCACAGCAACAACAATGGCGTTCAGTGGGCTTTGCATAATTTACCCAAGGATCATAATTAGCAACGATATAATATAATTAATAATCAAGATGAAAAAATGTGATTAAATTATTATTTTTTTAAGAATGCATAGGTTCGACACTAACACAGGACTGACACTAATATAGAACCGACATCGGCCAAATTTGAAACCGGTTTTTGAACTGCCTTTTTGAAACAAACTAATCCAAACTTGTAACTATTATCAAACCTCAATTTAATTTCTCTCAGTGGTTTAGATTTGTATGTGATAGGCGATAAAAGGTTCAGTTTAAAACATAACAACTAAATTTATTTACAATTTAATGAAATGGAGCATAATATTCTTTTCACCGCTAATTGTTTGAGCCGGCGACTCCCTTATAAACATTTTAATTCAGAATTAAGCACATCTCATTACAGTTCAAATTCTAAATCTACACTGAAGAAAAAGGCACGGTACAACGCCCTCTATTAGGCGTTTTTCCAACAGCCTTGTTGATGTTCTACTGGCAAAGAAATTACCTATTCCTTCCCGCGTCGTTTCACATGTATCTATCCCCATTTCTCCTCAGCATGCACTCAGAAATTGGTGAATAAAGTGTTTGGATGCTTAACATTGGATACGCAATGATAAAAGGATAAGAAGGCAACTAGTCTTCATATTGAAGTACTACTAATCGTTAGTGTCGTTACTAATTTTCTCATAGCTAGGTGAAGATTATTAAACACCGCTAATCTCGTTACTACGTTCTTGTAAAGATAACGTTTCTTGTTACATGCGTATAGTATTAATTTTTTCTTTAACTTTGGTTGGAGAATGCTCTACAGGCATTTGGCAATTTTATTCTAGGCCAGCTGATTCGTGTAAATGAAATTTTACGTGCATATTCTAATATCCCCTGCAAGTCTCCTTTTTCATTTAGTTATTTCCCATTTCTAACCTAAAAATTGTAAAATGTTTGTCATCTAAATTTGCTTTTCCCAAAATACGTTCTACTAACAAAGAGAACTCTCAGCGCACTTTTAAGTGCTTTGATCCAGTGATCTTTTGTTTCCATGAATTCGAAAACAGAGTAAATAACAGCAATAATATTTTGCTGGAAAGCGAGGAAAGCAGAAATGTTGATATTTGAAATGTTGTGTAAAGCCCACATAGATATAGCATTAAAATACAATCTTCTTTGCTACAGACGATTTCATAATGAATGCGAAGATGTTGATAATGAATCCAGGATTATCGGTCTTTGCAGTCTCAAGCGAATAAAAATTTAAAAAAGCTTGGCAAATATTGAAAGAATCTTCACTTGTGTCTTTGAATCGCAGCAGAACTCAGTAAGATACTGTTCAAAAAATTATTCTGTAAGATCTTGAAAAAGGAAAATTTTGTTCTTTTTGTCCCTCATTCACTGATAGTAGAAACGAAATTAAGAAAGTAGAAAAAAAAGAATGTAAAATTACTGCACATCACGATTCGATCCAAATGGCAAACATTTGTCCTGATTTTGTTCATATAAATTATTATAGTAGATAAAATTTGATCTTTGCTTATGGTTCTGGAACAAAAGAGTAGTCCTTTGCTTACGTTGGAGAGAATTCCCTAGGTCTGGAAGAACTTCAGTTTCCGAAATATCTATAAATCCTTTTTTTATTAGAAAGCGATAATTCGCAACTAGTTTGTGCCCGAGAAACATGAACTCCATATTTTAGAAAACTGCGATGGGCAGATTTCTGGAAAGAATTTTGTGTGGCCTGAAAGGGCTTAATCGAACAACTGGTTTCTGTAATACGACAATCACAGACTCCACTTTCCTCAAGAGTTTCTATTTAAGAAAAGTGTCATAATACTCCGGAGTTCTTCATAATCCTCAGATTTAGCACCTATAGGAATACTTTCTGTTCCTTGAACTGATGTCTCACTTCAAAGGTGGTTGTTATGATAGCATTAAAGAAATTCTAGAACAGACTTAAACAGTATTCCAAAAGATGAATTCTTCAAGGAGCTGTCTAAAAATGACAAACGTTGTATAAACTTAACAAGAACTGTATAATGAAAGACAGATGTAATAAGGTTGTTTACATCGGCTTTGATTTTGCTCGAACTTAGTCTTAAGACTCTAGAGTCGTAAACTGTATATCTTCAGATGACTTTTCTCGCGTTTAAAAACTTCCCGTAGAAGAGAAATAACAGAATGGTCCATACAGAACAAACTTACCATATCCGTAATGGATAAGTCTCTGAGAGCTCTTATCATTCACTTCTTGTTAAATCTACACAAAATATGTAGTTAGTTTCCAGCTTGAGAAACAAATGATTATAAATCAAAAAAAAAAAAAAAAAAAAATCTGAACGGTTTCAGATTTTAAATTACATCTAAAGGGGCCTTTTTTTAGCGTTTAATGTGTTATCTTTATTTATTAAATATCATGTTCTGTGCACTTAAACCATGGTTCAGTTCAATAGGAATGTCGCAAAATAATTTTAAAATGATCCTATCTTTAGAATTTCCGATTAACAGTTCCGCGCCCTGGAGATAAAAAGGTTTTACTTTTCCGTAGAATGTTGCCATTGTTCGCTTTGAAATTCTTGAGTTTGTTAATCAAAAATTCGTTAAAGGTTTACAAAATATGAAATCGATAATAAAACAATTTCCAAATTTCAAATTTGGTCTTCCACATGTCCATATTCATAAAAGGATTACGTCATTCAAAATTCGATGGCTCTATGTACCGTTCACAATGCGAGAAATATATGTACATTTATGCGGATGTTTCATTATTTAATTTTTTCAAATATAATGCAGAACTCTAACATTTGGTAGCAACAGTTTGAAAGGCGAAACGGACATTTAGAGTGATTCAACGCAAAACAAAAACAGTAGTCCTTCGAGGACAAAGCCCCTTTGGACTTGTAGGGTTTATATTTATTTTAACTAACATTTATTTTAAGTTTAAACTATCTTTCCTGTCAAGCCTTACTTTCCCCTGGAACTGCCAATGCCAGAGTATGTAAATTTTAGTAGAACGCGCAAGGATTCAAATTATCAGCGGAAGTATTCTGAGTTAAATAGAAAGGAAACGAGTTCAAAGTGTGCTTTTCTTACTTCACGAGCGCGGAGGTAGTTAGTCAGAAATTGAAGAACCACGCGTTTCGGCCTGTGTGCTTGCCTAGGCAAATTGTTAATCTTTCAACGTAATATTCAGAGTTTGCTGAATTATCAGCGGTACTTTAGAACGCGGTGAGGTTAGTTACGTTTAGAGAGCCTCGTAGGTAGTAACTTGTTATTATTCATTTTTAGTTTCTTATTTTTTTTTTTTTTTTTACCGCCGGGTCGGCGTAGTTTGTGAGCGTCAAGAGCACGCATTTGTAATTTCTAAAGTTGAATAAAAAGGGACTTAAACCCTTCTCAAGACTCTGTCTAATTTCCAGTTTCAGCAGTCACCATTTTGTTGCGTGCAGGTTGGAGGCGCGCAGCGTTACAGACTAATTATTAGAAAATTTTTATATTCAGAAATGGGATAAAAAGCATTTTGCGAAAAGCATTTTTGAATTATAAATCTTTTATAATTAGCATTTGTTTTAAATATAGTTCATAAAATGTATTCATCCGAAATGACAAATTGAGTTGTATTATGCAATTACAAATATTACGTACGGGATCTGAAGAGCCGCCCACACGGTATAGTGGTTAGGAGAGCTTACTGCGATACCGAACGGCCCGTGTTCGAATCCCGGAGAAAGCGTATTTAAAGTGTCTGTCGGCATGAGGGCACTCTAAATATGAGGCGAGCCGAAAGTCCTCTCGAGAGTTTGTTAGTAGGAAAAAAGGGGTGAGAGATTCTCTGACTCGTCCCCCCGAGGTGCGTTCCCTCAAAATTGGGGACGGAAGTGAGCTGTTACCTGTTTGGATCTCAAGGCTTGCCAACGATAGGCGCAGTCTTGCTCTCCTTACCACAGTGAATTTCACGAGCTTGTCCTGATGCTACTGTCAGACAAGTGAATAAGTCACACAACGTACGTGATACTTTTACACTTTTTCCTGGATTTTTTTTCTAATTTTTTTCACTAGATGATTAAAAATGTTTGAATGAGCTGAGTTTCTTGACTTAATAGCTACTTAGTTTAATTAAAGATTCCTTAACTTTAATGATTATCCGTGAAACCACCATATTAGGGAGTAAATTACTGAAGCATCTAATTAAATGAAATACGCGATCCTTGAAATTATATCTCGAGAATACATTTGAATTAGATTTTTTTTTCATGTTTCTATATGCTTTGGTTTTATTAATCTGACCTGAAAGTATGATCTTCTAAAGCTGCTTATTACTAATGCAATCGTTTTCTTTTATTTGCAGTGACTTGCTTAACTTCGAGTGTGTTGACTTTATCAGCCATTTCGTGCGACCGATTCATTGCCATCATTTTCCCGCTGCACGTGCGTATCACCAAACAGAGGACGAGCGTGGTTATCAGCATCATCTGGCTAGTTTCAATGGCGGTTTCCATCCCTTTCCTCTTTATCCAGAAGTACGATGTTTTCCAGGTGAGATAAAAATATAATTTTGCACTGATTAAAAGAATGCATTACTCATTACAAACACTGCATATTGTTGGTAATTCAATTAATAAAAATTTCTGTCTTGGAAAGCAGAACCCGACTTGCATCGAACTGCTAGTTATGATAAGGAAAACTTGTGGTAGGGAAGATGTATGTAGCTGTCCGTTATAGAGATCGAACCCTATTATGATATTTGTTTTTGGAAGGTTATTAAACTGAACCAATGCCCATGAATCTCTCAACTTCCAGAATTAATGCCTTTCACGACAAAATTTCTATCAGAGATTCATTGTTTATACACTACGCTTGAAGCAATCAAGAAGACAGCAATTAAAGTAGAGGTGAAAATGTGTTTCATAATTGGTTTATCCGATTTTATGTGATTTTATTTCTTAAAACTGATATAAAATCTGAAATTCTGAAATCGAGTAATACAGAGTTATCCAAATTAAACTTCCCCAACTCAGAGGCCTGTGCAGAGTGTTGCATGGATCATAATGTGATGAAATTTTAAAAACGGACAGTTCAGATCATGCGCTCGAGATTTATTACACAAAAAAATTAGTACAAGAAGTTGCCGATAGGTGGCGCTGTAACACTAGTAATGTGCATATTGCAGCAACGTGATTTGCAGAAATAAAGCTTCTGCGCAACGTATCCAAAAGACGAGCCCTACAAAAGTGGAAGACAGGCCTTGAACAGGCAGTTGTTTCCAGCTCGCTGATGCACAATGGCGACTTTGAAAGACAAAGCTCTGTTAGTGAAACTTTTCTACCAAAATGACGAGAACTCCTGTGCTGCGATAAGAGCACTCCGTCAGCTGAAGATCTTACGCCGAGGACCAATGACACCACGCGCTCTACGAGACATGATGAAGAAGTTCGAAAGAACGAGACAGCTGGGAATTTTACCAGGTAGAGGACGACAGATTGTGGAATCTGCACGCGTAGAAGACGTTGCTTTGGCGGTCTTGGACCCCACTAGCCAATCGCCAAATGGTGTTGTCAGTGTGCTAACTGTTTCTCGTGCTGTTGATATGCCCTATACGACCGTCTGGCGTGCGATGCGTCGAATCCTCGGTTATTTCCCTTACAAAATCCATAGTCATCATTAGCCGTTCGACGGGGATCCTGTAGTTCGGGAAACATTTGCGTTGCAGTTCCTTGCCAAAATGGAAGTCGATGCTGCTTGGCCGTGGAACATCCTTTGGACGGATGAGGCCCATTTTCACCTGAATGGTCAAGTGAATACGCACAACTGCAGCATTTGGGCAAGTGAAAACCCGCGCGCAATCCATCAAGTGCCCTTGAACCCTCCAAAGGTTACTGTATGGTGCGGTTTCACTGCAACATTCGTCAGAGGGCCTTATTTTTTGAAGAGGTGACTCCAACAGGGTTCAAAACCTGCTCTGTCACAGGAAAACAGTATCAGAACATGTTGACAACGTTTGTGATCCCTGAACTGCAACACCATGGCCACCTCCAGGACACGATATTTATGCAGGATGGTGTACCTCCTCATATTCTTCGTGGCGTTGAACAGGTGTTACGGGCAACTTTTACCGACGCACGTGTTATGAGCCGCTGTTTTCCTACAGCTTGGCCTCCACGCTCACCTGATCTCACGCCATGCGACTTTTGGTTATGGGGATTCTTAAAGGATCGGGTCTACCGAGAACACTCAGCAACCTTGGCACATCTGAGAGACGCAATTATTCGACATGTTCGTGGAATTAATTGAGCGAATTAACCTTTGCGAATGGAAAGAGTTGTGGAGAACCACGGCACACATACAAAACATCTGTAGAATGTCTTGTTGATCTGCAGTGCCACCTATCGGCAACTTCTTGTACTGTTTTTTTTTTTTTTTTTTTTTTTTTTTTTGTTTTGTTTTTGTTTAATAAATCTCGAGCGCATGATCTGAAGTGTCGGTTTTTAAAATGTCATCACTTTATGACCCATACAACACTCTGCACAGGCCTCTGAGTTGGGGAAGTTTAATTTGGATAACCATAAAATCAGAGAAAAGTATCTAGAAGAGCTTTGTGTGACTCTTTTTCAGTCAAACAAACGTCAAAGAACAATAATCATAGTCCTATCGTATGTATGTATGTATTCTAGTCTATAATTTGCTATAATCTCTATAGCAACACCAGTGTGATTTTTGAGATAATGTTGATTGGTGGATAGTGTCAGCAAAGGACAACACATATCCTTAAATTACGCTTAAAAGGAAAACTTCTATGATTTCAGATCCTGTAATTCGGGATATTAGCTGGAAAGCTATTTTCTCATATCTATAGCGATTAGTTTAATGCAACAGAAACACTTACTGAAAGAAGCTATTAATATTGCATGACATTCTAAAATTCTGAAATTTCATCTTTAATTTTGTGTATTCACTAATATACTCTTAATATTAATTGCGCATACCTGATTAATTATTCATATCTTAAATCCAATCAATGATTTAAAATCATCATGTAGGTTTCAAACATACAAAAAATAATAAAACAGAGGAAAAGATTCACTTAATTCTTTTCACATCAACGGTGTTACTTCTGTTATTGTTTGTTATTAAATTCTCTAAGACGTTGAAGGCAAAATCCTGAAAATAACATTTAACCAACAGTGTATGATTAAAATCGGTGGAGATTCTCATTATCGCACGATATCTAGTTGTCAAAACTATATTTGTGTGGCCATGCATTACAACAGCATAATTTCGCGCAGTTGTGATCTCTATCATTAATGCCATGCCCCTGAGAATTAATCTGTTAATATAATAGACATTTCCGATTGCTTTCACCAAGTATATTACAGAATAGATTCTGTTCCAGGAATAGGAGTTAATTGTATGATTTCGATTAGGATTGGAATGGAAAACAATAATAAGCCATCAGTATGTATCATGGACGGAGCGAAGAATTTAATTTAAAACTTCTGAAGAAAAAAACATTATTTTGTTTAAAACGAATACTAGCAATTTTGAGAAAATCTTATTTTCATTCATATTCGAATTATTACGAATTATTAAAAAAATAATTTTTCAGAAATGTTTTACAGCATAAACGAATGACCAATCTAAAGATTTTTAGTTGAGTTTCTTAAATCGACCAGCAAATTTTATTAACATAAAAGGAATTTTGAAGTGCTCCATACATTCATTTATTTCAGCGTATTTTTAAATTTGAGAAACGTATTAGGAACATATGATAACAATTTAGAAAATTTCTAATAAATTGTTTTTATAGTTTTAGGCTAAGAAATATAATAATTCCAAGGAACATAGTGACTATCTGATTCTATGAAAATAATATTCTCCGTCATTCTCATTGCATATAACGTTATCACTACCTCAACAAATGGATTAATAAAAAATAACCGAAAAATTTTACGATTTTAAGAAATAAACAGCGCACATTTTTATGTGTTTCTCTGATATATACTTCTTAATTTATTGCAGAGGTTTTATAAGATGCTACAAAAACATTAGATTATTCGAAAAGCGAATATCCATTTCTTTCTTAAAATAGAATGTAAAGTTATCATATTATAGTCTTTTTTTATATTAACTTTATTCGGTATCTAAGATAATTTGTTTTAGAAAAGCTTTTACCTTCAGGGCCTCAACTCATAATTAGAGAAATAAAATATGACTGAAATTATTTTTCGCTAAGAATAACATCACGTTCTGTTTATTTTCTGACATTTATATGTCTATTTAACATAAATTTAGCCCAGAAGTGGTTTAGTGAATAAGACACTTGAACACTGAAGATTTGTTTGCATGGCTGTACGACTGAATAGAATGAATACATCCATTCATCCATACAGTCAACTAGTTTCTCTAAGCATGTTCTGTATACATCCATACAGTTAACTAGTTTCGCTAATCATGTTCTGTACTATCTCTAAGCATGTTCTGTTCATATTCTCTAAGCATATTCTGTAAGCATTTAACTCAAGGCATTTAAAACTTAGGCAAAAAATGCGAAAGTACCTACCCTAAGTACCATTGAAATTCGAGTACTGGGCTATCGTAAATCATCTTACTAAGCTTTATAAAATTTTATGTTTTTTATTGATAACTGGCTACATCTGTAAATGTGCTTTGATAATAAAATATTTGTAGTGATTGGTTATATCTAAAAGCTTGTGTTAATGTCTTTCAAACCCTACTAGACTGGAAGTGATAACTCACTTAGCCTTAAACAAATGACCAAGACGTAAGAACATTAAAATAACCTTTTTATTTAACTCTCAAATGAGCATAAATGCAGACAAACCTCCATTGTTTGCGGGTATTTAAACTAATATCAAATAAAATAAAATTCAAATGAGACTACAATACAGAATAAAATACTTAAGAGTTGGTCCAAGATAGTTAACAAAGATAGCGTTAAAAAACAGAGCTGGCATTGTTAAGCAGCAGGACTCGAGAAGCTCTTATTTATGCATTCAAACCTTCAGCTTAAATACACAAACAGTCAATCTGTATTATGCTGAGGACTACTGAAAGTAAAAGTTATAGTAAGGGTTTAAATCATCAATATTAATTAACATAAAATACTTTATAGTGTTTCCCACCAGAATTTAAACAATTCGAAGACTAAGCTCTTAATCACCTTGGATAAGATTTTAAAATTCTAAAATTTAAAGACATGCGGCAACTCTTACAAAACTTATTGAAATTCTTAAATTTAAGTTACAGTTCTAGAAAATCTTATTTAACAATTTTTTTCAGATTTCATCACCGTCTCATATCTCATATCTTTCAGGAATCTGAGAAGGAAAAATGTTAAGCAGAAAGATAATTAGCTACACAAAATGACCAAGGTAAAAAAAATAACCCTTCGCAATTCACGTTTTCTCTCAAAGCTATTTTCATGACCCCCGCTGCACATTTTGTGCGGGGGGAATAAGATTATAAAAGTTTAGTATTTCCAAAACTAACTTCTAATCCAATTCCTATATGGTTATAAGCATTAGACGTACTAGACCTTGACGATACCTTATTTCAAAAGCTAAATGTTCTGCACGTAAATTTCATTTACGTTTATGATTGTTGCATAGAAAGCTTAATTTTAAACTTACTTATTACCAATATGCTGAATTTAAATTTTCCTTTACAACACACACTATTAAGAATAGTTTTTTACTTACAATACATTAATTTTTAATATATTTATTCACGCATTTAAGATATTAAAATTCATTCAAAAGACTACAGTTTAAAAGATTACTTAGTTTTAATTTTTCATAGCAATGTGTAATAGTGGATAATATCTTGATTTGCATTCGCGTGAAACTTTTCTACTCATTATAGTCTTTTGGACTAAAATAACTTAATCTTGTTTAATACACAAGCATAAAATTATAAAAAGTAGATTAATGCATTAATAAAAGAGCTTCTTCCTGTATTTAATATGGATTTTCTCGCTTGAAGTAAAAGCAAAAGCATAGGAACAACTTCGTAGTTACATAAACTGATATTTGATGACATAAAAGGTATAATTTCAAATCTTGTATTATTGTTGTGAAATGTACTTCTCCAAAATTTGATTCCAAGTAGGGTAGGTCACGGTCCTATGTATTTTTATCCCTCTCTGTGGCTGGTAACTCTTCTGGTCCCTTTCTGGACTGTTTTCTTCTCGGTACCTGGTCTGCAAGTCCTTGTCTGCCATTCATGTTTGCCCTTTAACCTCTGGTTCTTTTGTCTTTCCGTCATGCTGGTGGTGGTCGTCATATTGGCTGTATTGGTTCCTTCCGATGTCCGTTTTGTAGCATAGATTTTCGCCTTGGTTGATCAATCATTTTCCCGTGAGTGGGGCTTCCTTGTTTGTCGTCTTAAGCCGGCACCTTTTCCTCTTCTCCATCCTTCACTTTGCCTTTCTTTCTTACTTTCATACGCTGGAACATCTCAGGAATTCTTTAACACTTAACATATTCTTTGTTCTTTTGTTTCCTCTTGGACATTCCCTGTAGCTTTTCTTTCTGATGAGTCCTCCAAGGTGGGTTTTTCTCTTCTTTTTCGTTCCCGAAGTCTTTTCTTTTTTTCTGCTGGCCTTGTGCGGTGAATGCTGATGTTGAACTTTCCAATAGCCTTTCCCTGTTCAAGTCAGGTGATTCCTTGTAACACCTCTATTATAAGCATCATATCAGCTGGCCCAAATTCTTTCTTACCTGATCCACATTCTCTTTTATTGATCTACCATTATTTCTTTTTCAATACACAACTATTTCCACGATTCTCTCGATTAAAAGCAAGCCTTCAAATTCATTATAAAATTTCCCAACTTTTCCTTCTGGTGCTCACGAAAAAGAACGGTAAGGTATTTTACTAATAATATACTTGTTATTTTCTTTCAAGTGCCTATCATTTCAATTACCTTATCATTTTTTTATCTTCTCTTCGTCTGCAATATTTTTATAAGATTTTTTAATGTGGGAGAGAAGGTTTATTTTCAAAATTTTATCCCTCGCCTTAGAGTACATCTCATGTTTCTTTTCATCTGTATTAAAATTTTTTTATTTTAAAAGGTCCATATCTGAATTACCCATTACATCATCCATTAAATTCTGAATGACTGCCAAATTAAATTCTTCTAACCCTTTTTTCAATAAAAAGAGTTTATCGACGGCAGTAAAGAACTTCCTGCTAAGGAACAGTTCAACTGGTATGTTACCAGAGGTATCTTGTATAGCGGATCTTAGTAAAGAGGCTATTTCATCAATGCAGCTATTCCAGCCTTGTAGTGGTAATTTGTAACATAGTTGCGAATAATTTTAACTATATTTCCTTTCACCGCTTTGTGATATTCGATTACGATCAATAAGGAACCACTATAAAGTGTTGTAGGTCAAGATCCGTATATATTTCTTCAAAACCTTATGAATTGCTTGCCACTACCAGAGTTTATTTTTATTGCAGCTTCATATTTTAATATAAATTTATTTAAAAATGAATTCATAATTTTCCAGACTTTCTTTTGAAGGGAATTATTTCTACACATTCCGAAAAATGATAAACAATCACGAGCAAGTATGTAATTTTAATTTCTCAGTAAATGGGAAAGAACCTAACAAATCCATTTCTACTATTTTGTTAGGGAATGAAACTGTTATGAAACCGGACGGGATATAATCAATATCAATAGTTAATTGGTAAGTGTTCAAGTATTTGACCTATTTAGTTACAAATCTTCGCAGCTTTGAAAAATAAATAGCTTCCTTTATTCTCTGCACTGTGTATGTTGTCCCGGATGACCTGAAAATGGCAAATTATGCAGTTGTTCATGTAAAATGCTTAATCTCAAACTCACTAGTATAATCGGGCGTAATTCATTGTATTTATTTTTTGTTTTCGAGAATAGAAATGTGATCCATTATTCCATATTCGTTTGCCCTGATCCATTTTCATGATGTTCAAAGCGACTGGAAATCTACCGCGAAACATTTTGAGTCTATCTGCAGTTTTGTAATACTTGTTTCTCGTTAATTAAAAAGTTTTCAACTCAAGATGGCACATTTTAATTCTTTTCTTTCATCATCTAGCTTAATCCTTGAGAGGGCATTTGCCACAATACTTTCTTTCCGGATGTATGTTTAATTGTTGAATTGTATTCTTGTAATCCATGAGCCCATTTTATGAGTCTGGGTGCCAAATTCTTCCCATAATACAAGAATACGATTTTCTCATGTTCCGTATATACGGAACAGCTTCCTTGCCAAAATGAACTCGAAAATATTTAAAGGCCAACAAGACTGCTAATCGGTGGAAAAAGGAAAAAAATCGGTGGAAGGAGATCATTATTTTCTTCTGTATACTACAAGGACTATTTGTGGGGATTATAATATTGTTTTTACCGCTTATCTGCAATACCTTTCCATGATCTCCTCTTTAACTTTATCGTAGCAGTAGAATTTTGGTCTATATGGGTGGATATTTTCTGTTTCAGTCGAGAGATTCTCCACGTGTATTAACCATAGGATATCATTAAATGACTATGAAAAGTTTCTTACCAACTGCTCCAACTTTATTCTTCTGGACGCAGGATGCGCCTTAGATCAGACTTCGGTTCACCACTGAGCTTTTTATAAATGAATTGAGATTCAGCCTGGACACTGATTCTCGGCGTACCTGCATCTGGAGAATTCCTGCAACACGATACCCTCCTTCCCTCATCAGGAAAACGACATTTATGGTGGTGGAGTGTTTGGGAAGGCAGCTATACGGCAGCATACCTCTGAATGTATCTGGCAAAGTCTGCGTGGTTGTTACGAGGTATAACAGAGTAGAATGTAGAGACTATCCTCGAATTTTCAGGGGAGCAGGTTTTCCTGGATTCCTGTTAATCGACGACAACGCTCGTCTACATAGGGCTCGGCTGGTGGACAATTACCTTTAATTGATGATAATCATCGCATGGATTGGAGGGCCAGATATCCGGAATGTTAACTTTATACAGCATGTGTGGACGCTCTCGGGAGAGCAATTTCATTTCGTTATCCCCCTCAAAGAACCATCCTGGAGCCTTGCTGCAGTAGTGGCATTGACTGCCATAGGGACTGCTCAGCTGCCTCCTGTCCGGTATGCCGTCACGCTGTGTGACTTATCTGGCTGTGAGAGGAATCTATATTCGATACTAGAATAATTTTCAGTTCGATATCACAACGTGGATTTTGGACACCTCTGCACAATGAGCTTTACTGATAATCAAGCGTATATAAATACTTACTGATAATCAAGCGTATACATCTCTGCACTATGAGCTCTACTGATAATCAAGCGTATATATATATATATATATATATATATATATATCGGTGACTTTTGAATGGTATATCATTTACTGTGTTATAAGTGTATAATTATATCAAATTTCATCAAAATCTGTCCACTGGTTTTTCAGAAATTTGACATAATGTGCAAACTCTCGTTATTTTGCATACGAATAAAGTCAGGTGCTAAATTGGTTTCTGCTGTATCAAAAAGCTTGTGTTAATCTCTTTCAAGCCCTACTAGACTGGAAGTGAGATATCGCTTAATCTGACATAAATTGTCAAGATTTTAGAATTTTAAAATAATCTTTTTTAAATGAACAGAAACGCACATCTTGCGTGATAGATGAACCTCCTCTACTTGCAGCTATTTAAATTAACATAAGATAAATTCAAATGTATGTAACGTAGTCTGAGACTTCAACACAAAACAGACTTCATAAGGTGACCTAAAATATTTAACGACACGTATCATAAACGTCGGTTAGCAAGATACTAAAGCAGGAATGAAACTTGGCAGATCTGAAGATACTAAGTAGCAGCAACATGAGACTGCCGGAAGCTCTCTTCTGAACTTACAGACGCTCAGTTTAAATTCATAAACAACTAATTTACATTGTGGTGAGAACTGCAGAAAGAAGTTATAGTAAAGATTTAAGTAATTAGTTAACTAGCATAAAATACCTTATAGGTTTACTGGTATGCAATGTACTCAAGGCCCATTCACAATGCAGTTTATGAGTAACTGAGTGCTCTATGACAAGGTTTTAATGTTTCACCGTCTGATGCAAAAATGTTGATAAAGACAAAGTCCTCAAGTTAAAGGTAAATAATATGGATTGTAACGAATACAAATTCGTTTCCAGTATCGCACAACCAAGGACCACCCTTAGCATATAAAGAAGTACACTCTGAGTGAAGAGATAGACCATTTAGTTTAAACAGTTTATCATAATGAGTTCCTATGCAGGGAATTGTCTGAACTAAACTAACAATCATTAATAAGAGCGTAATGAAACAGTACCGATATTCGAGTCAATAACAATAATACCTGAAGATTCTCCAAAATTCTATACACGCTTTTAAAATGTTTCACATATGTATGACCTGGAAGACTTATATGAACTGTATAATTAGTTTATATATATGAATTCAAAGCCTAAATAAAATTAGACATATTTTCAATTTGTGCTTATCTGGATATGAATGGTAAACTATTCTGTTTCATTTATTTACACTCCTTGAAATGTTACATATTTATACCAATACCTTATATCAATGGTTGCTACGTAAATAACTTTGCTATATGTATGGAATCCTGTACATATAATATAAAAATTTTCTATTAAAATAGAAAATTTTTGTATTCATGTAATGAAATATAAATAGAATCGTCAACAACTTGCTTTCATCTCTAGTTGAGAACCTATTGAAATTACCTATTCAGGGCATATGTTTCATTCGTTTTGCAATAAATGCAGTTGGTATGGTTTACATAGAATACGAACACGATAGTATTTAGAAAAATATGAAATCTCATAATACATGTGCCCCGAAGAAACATTAATATTCATCTATTAAAAATTCATACCGTCTTTTATATTTTCCTCCTTTTCTATTAGATTTATCTCACTTTTTATCAGTACCAAATAATATTGCTTACTCCAAATGAGAAATTAATTGAAATGGAGTTTGTCTATGTATCCTAAGGATAAAAAACATAAAGGATAATATATAATTTTTTTCTCTAGGGAGGGATTTTAATTGTGGCAGTGCTTGTTTTTTATCATAAGGGGCTATTTTTCCATCTTGGAATTTCTTGAAGTTTATTTCAAAAGATCTAAAGTTATTTATGCATCATGTAATAAAATATTATTCCAGGCATTTTAATATTAAAACTTTTAGCACTAAAATTTCTTAAAATGGTTTTAATTAAATATACATTTTTATCACATATACTTGATAACTTTAAAATTGGCATTAAGTGCAGTAAAGAAACTTTTCATTAGCCGTAGTTTCTTTCCACTTATGTTTGATTTTAAATGTCAGAAGAAGATTAAATTAATATTTGATTCCAATTTACAATAATTTTAGCATTGTAATAACCATAAGTAATCAATTATTCATAACATTATAACGTTGCGCGCCTCTAACTAGCACGCAACCAAGAGGTGACTGTGAAAGCTTGTATAAACCACAGAGTCTTATAAAGGGTTTAAGTCCCTTTTTATTCAACGTACTAATTTACAATTGCGTCCTCTTGACGCTTACAAACTTTGCCAACTAGGCAGTCAAAATAAAATAATAACCTGAAAAGAAAATAAAGACAAGATTCTAACTACGAGGCTCTCTAAAATAACTAACTCACCGCGTTTTACAAATACCGCAGCTAATTCAGCAGACTTGAAGCTCACTGGAACAATTGCAACTATTCCCGCCAAGCACATAGGCCGCAACGCGGGGTTCTTTAATTCTCGATTTCTACCTCCGCGCTCGCGAAGTAACAATAACTCTCTCACCGAACTCGTTTCCTTCTATTTAAATCATACTACTTCCGCTGATAATTTGAATGCTTGCGCGTTCTACTCAAATTTACATATTCTGGCATTGGCAGTTCCAGGGGAAAGTAAGGATTGACAGGAAAGATAGTTTAAACTTAAAATAAATGTTAGTTAAAATAAATATAAACCCTACAACATAAATAAAAACAAATTAGTGATGATCTAGTTCTTAGTCATATCTTTTATGCATGGGTAGTGTAATTCCATTATCTTAATTTGAATACAGAAAATAAAAGAAAACTTGTTCCCTGTTTAAAGAATTAGTATATCCCTGGTATTTTAAAAATGGAAATTTCTCAGTTACTAAGTTCTAGATTTGTACAGACTTATGCTATATAGCAAGTCTAAAAAAACTCGTTATTTTAAACTAGATTGAAAATAGTATCCTCATTATAAATTAAATATTTTATACAGTGCATAACTTTCTGTTTATAGAAAGTGATAAAATATACCTAATGCATGACTCTTAGTACTGATTCATCGGAAAATATATCCGTTAAATATGTTTTAAAACATCTCAAAAGAACAAAACATGAAGTGGATCAACAAATTGCTGATCACAGATACATGCAATTCTCTTAATATTAAACTAGTTAAAATATCTAAAAAATATTCTGTTAACCGTAAGCATTTGTTTAAAAAAATAATCACTTGACAAAATTTAAAGATCCTTCTGTCTTTGTTATTTTATCCATTTACCTTGCCTTATAAAAAACCAGTTTTTCTCTAAAAAGACTTTATGATATAATTAGATATTGAAATATGGCATCGAGACTATATCTTTGGCATTAAAGTCAACTTTTTCATTTCCTTTCATTCCCGTATAAATTTTCATTTAAAAATAATTTACATTCTTCCTTTCTCTAAAAATATAAGTTTTAAGAAGCACATTTCATACGATATTTATTTAAATTCATTTAATGCATCTCTCCTGTCAACACAAATTTTAAACTCATCGTAGAGACTTTTATTATTAATCCAGAGTGCCGCATCTTAGTTAACCAAAATCTTCATTTTGAAGATTGAAGCATAAAATGGTAATTTGATTTTATATTCAAAAGTATTTATTATAAATAAATATACATACACTGTTTTACAGAAGAGTTTATTATAAATAATACTATTCATTCATGATTCAAATCAAGAATGATGGAAACGGCAGCACTTCCATGGTCGAATTTTTGTGCCATCAGTGAATATATCCATTCCACAATCTTCACGTATTCGATATTTCCAACCACGCTTTCTAACTAAATAAACGATAATACTGTTTTAATTATTATTTCTCTACATTTTAAATCACCAAATTTAATGTCCTGATCATATTACATTTTTTACAGTAACTTTGATTCCGAACCAAATTGCAAAATTAGCGGAATCAAAACACCGAGTACCGCTAAATACTCTAAAAATTAGTCCAATAAAATTTAGTAACTGAACAAAGCATACTATTTGAAGTTAGTCCAAATTTTAAAATGTATTGAATAAATTTGGATCAAGCTAATCCTTATCTGATTGAAAGACTTGTCGTGTTTGACAGTGGAATTTAAAATTTTTTTAAACTATTCAGATCTACTTTATTCTACAAAATAAACAGCATTATCTCGCCCCAACAAAAAACAATGGCATTCGGCATGTAGTTCGTGGGTTTCCAGGCATATAATAAATACATTTTGCTTTAAAACTTTAGCTGAAGATTATAAAAGCGAATCATGTTCTCAAATTTGAAAAGAGAAATGAAACATTAAAGTATTTTTGACGATTAAACATAACAAATCCTGAAACGATTTATTTGCGCATTTGGGATAAAAATTAGTAAACAATTCTCTACTGAATTTCTGAAACTTATTATATGCAACAAAAAATGTAGCGTAGACAAAATTATGAAATCTAAATAAAATACGATAGAAAACTTTTCGTTACATCTGCTGTATTCTCCACATGCAACTGTATCATTTGTTCATACTTTTAGCGCATTCGGTTATGAAGAAAGCAATCAAGAGCATAGTTTTACTTAAAAATAACTATTCATCCCATCGAAGAAATTACAATTGCTGCACTAGCAATCCCGAACAGATTAGTATATTCAAAATGAAACAAGGATTTTAAAATACAAAAAAAAGACATGTTTAAGAAATCGGCAATCTGGGGACCGGCAATAAATTTCGCAAACCACAGACGCGAATTCAAACTGTATGCAATGAAATACAAACATATTTACTAAGGTAACTTAGTAAAAAGCAAAACAAAGTAATGTAAATAATGAGCAATATAATAAAAGCATTTTCAGTGAGTAACTAAATAAGGAATACATGTAAGAGCATAGCGACGCAGTTTTTAAAATGTAATTGTTTGCAACAAAAACAAAATATAAGTTAGAAAGTAAATACATATTAATGGTTTATTTTATTTTTAATATTCACGTCTCATCTTCACATATCTTTTGAAATTTTACAAAACTTGAATTATTCCATTTTTGCCAAACAAAATTTTCGTTAATCATTGCAGTAAAAATTCTGAAAATCTTAGAAAAAACTAATCTCGCTGATATACAGTTAAACCTCACAGAGCTTACACATAGTTTACACATGATTCCTAAAATAGCGCACCTCTAAGAAAATAATTTTAAAATTCAAAATTTTTATATATAGTTAAATCAGGATAAAATTCTTGTTTGAAATTGAAGTAAAATTTTCATTTATCTTCTCAGGGAAAACATTCAAAACGCTCAATATGGACACCACATGACGCTTATTAAATTGTATACATCTTTGCTGCAATTCATTTAAACCTACTTCATTTGAAAGGGAGATACGAACCTCCAGTTTTTTTAATAAAAGTGGACATTTCCACAGTTGCTAAAATATTAGCTTTTATTAACATGAAATAGTTATACAAATACTAATTCGTATAGGGGTTCGGTAGAATCGGAGATTAGGCATTGGGATCGAAAGTCATAAGCTAGCTTAACTATTTGTTTGAGAAAAAAACGAACCGTAGATTAAGTTAAAATGTTTTAGATATGGCATTTTTAGACAGTATAATTTAGATCAGAGCCATAAAACGTTTAAACAAATTAGATCTTCGACTTTTTGTTGGGAATTAAAGAAACGTGCCCTAATGCCAATGATCAGGCAATTCGGCAAATCTACAATTGCCTGAACGCTATCGGTAGGTGAAATGATACGGCCGAAATTATTGTGCTGTAATAAACTATCCGTTTAAATAAATAAAATTTGAACCATCCGTTTAGTAAATTATTTAATTATTATCTATAATTAAACTAGCCCTTTAACGATGTATTATTATTAACTATCTATTACCTATCGTTAAACTATCAGTTTAAGTAAATTAAATTTGAACAAAACAGGTGAACAAAACAGTTTAATTAAATTTGAATTTAATTAAATTTGTAAATTAAATTTGAACGATTGAAAAGGCGTTACATTTAAATGATGCAAAAAATCAGAATTAGTTACGCGAGATCCATGAACCTGTGGACGTTATTTTGATTTCAAAAGAAAATAAATTTAAAGAGGGTAAAACAATGCTTCGAATGAATATTTGAGGAGCTATGATTGCGTAGAGTTTCAAGAGCGTAAATCTCCGTATAACACATTTTTCATTGGATTAAAGAGGCGCTTTATAATCATTTCAGTGGTTAAAGTATACAAAAATGAATTCGTTTTATAGATACATTTATAAGTTGTAAATATGATGAAAATGATGTTTTTAATGCAATTCAACGTCATAGGCATGTTAGAAAGTAACAAATAGTAAAATGAAATGGCGATTTAATTTTCTACAACCTGTTATAAAGAATAATTTTAGAGTCGTTAAAGAATGATAAAATGACTGATGAAAACGCAAAAAATATGACTGAAATTCTCTGTTTAATGTTGTACTTTTCAGAAACAAGACTATTTCCTTTGAAGGTAAGTTAATTAAATTAAACATAACAGAAAAACAGTATATTTTGGCTTTAAGATTGTAAAGTTTTATTTTATTATAACCAGTTATTTTTAGTTTGACTTTCCTATTCCTACGTGTTTCAGAAGCAGTATTTAAGCTGCGTTTCAGGAGTTCAAAAGCGTAGTAGCGGACTTAGTTCCGATGTTTATGCTGCGAGTTGACACTCTGAAAACGCTGACGCATTTTTGAATGATAATTTAACGTCGGCACAAGAAGCGGCATATATCACGTATTATCGTTGCTATTGTAGTTGTAGATGAAAGATTCATATTACACAACTCCAATAACTAAACGTGTTTTATTGTTAAAGTTAACCGGCTGAATTACGAAAATTGAATTCTGATTCTGCTGAAACATTCATGGATAAAGCCATAACAAAATAGGACAACAAAACACCAACACTCTAAAATACATGTCTAGGAGATTTTGTTTGATAGTTATTCAAAATAATGACAATGAAAATCGACTTAAAGAAAAAATTGCCTTTATTATACACAAACGAATATCTAAGTTAGATCAAGGCTCATCCAATTATTATGCGAACAAATTCTGCTATTTTTGCGCTGGTGAAATGAAACTAATGAAATATAAGATGTAGATACGGAAAACGTTTATAGTAATAAAATAGTAACAATCAAAATCGACAAAAATATTGGGTTATACGTAATGATGTAAAGCTTTAAAAATGCTTAAAATGATTTTTAGAATGCCAAGGACAAAGTGCAGTTTTGAAACGTCCGACTAGAAGCACAGATGAAGATACATACCTAGATGTTATAGAAGTTCCATATATAAAGTTTCAACATTCTGCGATTAACCATTTTCGAGTTATGCGAAAAACTAAACAACGCTTTGGGAGAAAAGTGTCCCTTGGGACTGCCGATATTATATATGTTATAGAAGTTCCACATACAAATTTTCAGTCATTCTATGACTAATCGGATTCACAGATGCTCAAAATGGATATTACTGTTGAAATCTGATAACCAAAAATGTTTGCGATTACAATGCTTCCTTTACAGCGTACCAGGAAGTAATAAAGAATATTTTATTCAGAAAATTATTAATTTCTGAATGCCCAAACTGAGGTTCAGCTGTGTTTAGTTACATATTGGGACTCCTAATACTTTTAGTATTAAGTAGTATCTTTAGTAGAGCAAAATAAGCAAGATATGTTTGGTTTTAATCTGATATTATTACTTTTCCTTCATATTCAGTTCAATGAAAGTTAGCAAGTAGCGGATGCCAACTCCTGGTGGTGTTAAAGTATATTTAGTTCAAAATATTTTATAAGACCTAAACTAAAAATATTACGGTTCTGATAAATGCTGACACAGACTGCGAAGATTTCAGAAACTCAAGTTGTACCGTGATTCACATATTTAATACTATAAAATAAAATTGCTTCTAAACACAGTATCAATCACTGGTTGATACTAACAACTAATGAAGCTAATGACACCTACTTCTTTGACTACTTCTTTCGCTTCAGAAGTTAATGGAGGAAACGTTTCAGTAATTAAAAGAGAGACTAAGATTACGAAAAGAGAAACGTGATTAGTCACTATTTACGTCTTCTCTTGAAACTGAACTCTTTCCAAATAATTAAGATCTTGCAACTTTATTGCATTCTAACTAAAGAGGATCGAGTTTATCGATCAGCGTGTGGCGAATTGGTATGTGACTGGAATATATTTAATGAAATTATAATGCATTTTCGTATGATTGATATCATAAAATGCTTAATATTACTGTAGACTAAAAATGAAACAATCTGTATATTGCAGATAGCTTATTGGAAATCCGAAGAGCACAGAAATAGAATTTGCAGAAATTAAACTTTCTGTTTAAACTTTAGTTTTTAGTAAAGCTCAATAGAAAATAAGAATTTAATTCTCAGATTTATGGAACTGATAGAGAAAAAATCCGACAAAAATATATGGTAATAGTAATAGCGATGAACAGTATAATAATTGAATTTAAATAAAGCAAGTCTGAACACTTTATATTTATTGAGTAATAGCTCTCACTATTATAAATATCAATAGAAGAAAGTGATTTTAGTATGGGAACTAATGCTTTCTCTACTCTTATAAATACAAAATTCTTGCTTCGTAGTGGGTCGCTGTGTAATAACTACTAACGTAACAACAATAAATAAAGTGTATTCTGAGTGTAACGAAACAGAAAACAATTTTTCAGCGTTAGATTATAAGAGACAGCATGAACTACTTTGTCATTCCTGCTGCAAGAATGTTGAATACCTCATGGAAATAACACGTAGTTTTATGTGAGGTATTAATGTTTTAAATCCAACACATATACACAAAAAAATGTCCAAAATAGTTTACTTTGTTTTCTTTTCAGTAGAGCTCCTTTGTCAATGTACTTAAACTTTCAATCAGTTATAGTTCGACCCCTAAAAGAAAGAAAATGTATTTTGTCGTTCCTTTTTTTTTTTTCAAAACTAAAAAAAGTAAACGAAAATAGCATAAAAATGCCTTAATTCCTGGACAGCAATTTTTGTGTCATCACTGTCTGTCACAATAACATAACTAAGCTAGTGCTGCTTTAATTTTTAAACCAATTTTTTTATTTATCATTCAACCATCTATTGGATTTTTAAGCTTTTTAGCTTGTTTATGATTTTGATACTATAATTTTGCGAAAAATGTTTTACTCTGGCCTCTATGGGTTTCGATTTTCATATATTGTAATGTTTTATGTAATGGATTGTTTGTATTTACTTGTTTTGTTCAAAATAAAAAAACGTAATCTCTTTTACTATTTTAGTGCTATAATTTTGCAATTTTTTGCACTATTTACTTCATCCTGTAGCGGATGTAACTTGTGACTCTTCATCCTGTAGCGGATGTATTTACTTCATCCTGTAGCGGATTCAAAGTAATCTGTGTATAAAGACACAGATTACTTTGGTTAATTTTTTGAGATTATTTTAAGTATTAAATTTTATTGTTGGTTCAGAAACAGGCTGACTTACTATTTAGTTCTTGCGTTGAACCAATACCCTGATTAATGATGAAGTCAAAGATGTAAATTTCTTATTTCTTTTTTTTTCGGGGGGGGGCATGTTTTGTCCCATTCTTCTTCCGGCGTGCAACTGTGCTTCTGCTTTGTATTTAGGGGGTCGGAGATATAGTTTGTTTTTAGTTTTGTTTTTTGCGTATATTTATTCTGAATTGAATATAGGATGAATTTTAAACGTATTATTTTTAATATATATATGCCTTTAATGAGTTCAGCTAGAGTTATTTCACGGGTTCAGCTAGTAATCAATAATAATAACAGAGATGAAGATTTTAAATCTTAGTTTGTTAAGCATTAACAGACAGATTAAATCTGTGAAAACAAATGTCGTACATTTTGCCGAATGCAACATACTGCTGTGTAAATGCATAAGATAAAAATATTTAACTTCAAGAACTAGCGATACATTTCTTTCAAACTATTGAGTTTCTTGATTAAATTTGAGAGAGAAAATATATCTTACATTTTACCGAGCTGCAACACATTTCTTTTAAACCGCTGAGATTTCCGATAAAATTTTAAACACAAATATCTTGCTCTTTGCTAAATGACAATACAGCTTTCAAAAAGCTATGTTTGTATAATCAAAATTTCATTAAGTTTGCACAAAACAAAAAGTATGTTACTTTAATTTAAGATTCAAATCTACGGCTTCGGGCTGCGCTTTCTCGAATGAAGAACACGTGTATTTAAAATTGGTGGCTCAAAGAGCTGTAGTTTTAAAGAATATACGAACATACATGCAAGCATGATTACGTACCTACATACATACATACATACACACATGCAGTTCTTTATTTAATAATAAATATTTGAAACAGATAATTCCACATTATAAACATTTTAAAGGTTTCAAAATATGATTCTTTTCAAAATCTTTGTTATTATACATATTCGTATATGTAAGCATGTATGTATATCGAAGAAATTTCAATGAACACTCGTGAAAATGTCGAAAATAATAAAGTAAATATCTTTATGAAATTACTTAGAACCTTTTTATAGAAACTGGTTTAAAATGTAATAACGATCGCCATTTCCAGTAAGTAAACAGAATACCATTTTTTGGATCTCATTTTGACATACTTAATACTAACATCTTAAAGATTAAAACCGAAAACATCTAACGTGATTTGAAATTCTACTCTAATCATTGTAGCACTGTCCCAGTACTATTTGTAACACAATAAGATTTTGCATTTCAGATTATCCCGAAGTGTTAATATTAAATATCATCAAAGTCATATGCCAGCTATTTTATATTTTCCTTGTTGAGGTAAGATTTTTTTTAAATCTCATTTAATGAAAGTTATTTTTTTTTTTTGCCTTGCGTCACTTTACACAAGCCTTGAGCTCATAATTTTCGTCACTGCTCTCTCAGCTGCTAGCACAAATCATAGTACAGACATGATTTCGTGTAGCTTTAAACATAGCAAAACCATATCAAAAGGGCTTTCAAGCTTTCATAAAAGCAACAAAAACATACTTAGTTTCTTACTTGATTTCATTTGAATTAAACTCAATGCTTGTGAAAAATGGCTAAGAAAGGATGTTTCAGGTATGCAAATTGCAAGTTACAAAACGTCAAATTCGATTTCACCTATTCTGATTGGTTTTTATTACAGATGATTACGAATCGCTGGGAATGATCTGTAAAGCATTAAAAATCGCTTCAGGCTTATTTCAATATTCTTGTATTTAGTATAATATAAAATAAATGTGGTAGTGCCTGGAGAATATATGCACAGTCTGGCTAAAATATATTAGGTCTGGGCTCATAAAAAATGAGTGTATTAATGTTTTTACTAGGTATTCTACCTATAACTTTTTTGAAGTTATACATCGGTTGGTGTAATCTCCGTAAGCCTTTCTATAGCATGTTGGAACCACTTTTCCTGGAATTCCTCTTAGTTGCTTCATAACGTTTTGTTGGATGAGCTTGATATCGTCGAATCGATAGCCTTTAAACTTTAATTTCAGTTTTGCAAACAAAAATAATGGGGTGATGATAAGTCCAGTGACTATGGGAATTGTGTAGTACAGCTACATATGTTTTGCGAAAAACGCACGATTAACAGCTGCACTGAGAGATGACGCGTTATGTGCAGCAAGAACTAATTTTTATTTGCATGAAAATCTATATGTACAGGTGCGATTAATTTCACTATTCGTTCTAATACACCCATGTAAAATATGGTTTTTCTTCAGGAACGAACTCCTGGTAAATCATTCCTCTGCAGTGAAAACAAAAAGCCCCTACCATTGTTTTCACCTTGGATTTTTAGACACGTACTTTCTTTGACCTCTACGAGTTTGGGCCAACCCACTCGGCACTGTGTCTCTTTCTTTCTGGATATTAGGTGAAGCACCACGATTCATCTGCTGTGATAATTTTTTTAATCTGCATTGTGATATTGCATGTCAAGAAAAACCTGAGAAGCCACGACTCGATCATTGTTTTGTTCTGTTGCTAATGAATGCGGAAAAAAAGTGCACACCTTTTTCCTAAATCCTCGCCAGTTATTGTTAGGACAGCTTTTTTATCAATATTTAAATGTTCTGACAACATTCTAATCGTTAACCAACGATCTTGGTATAACGCAGCACTGGCAGCTTCCATGTTCGAGCCAGTTTAGCTTGAGCCACGACATCCCGTTCTTTCGTCATCCTTTAGGTCATCTCTACTGTCTCGAAATCTACTAAACTACAAACCCACATCAGAATACTACAAACACTTTTCACCGTAAGAATTCTGCATCATTTGATAAGTTTCGCTAGCACTTTTTCCACTGTTAAAACAAAAATTTATCGCACATGTCTGCTACGAATACGATTCCGTTACAAACATAAAAAACATTCAAACACTGTAACGTCAGGACACCAGTGTCGGACGAAAGAAAGACAGGTTCTCTTTTAAATTATTTATTTGATAAACTAAAATAGATTTCTTGATTAAAACATAAAAATAAACTGATCATTACAGCCCTAAATCAGACAATATCCGCTACCGCAGATTGGACGCAAAAAACGTCCTTTTCACTGTAGTTACAGCATAAAAAAACTATTGTTCTACAGAAACCACTGGCGTGGTTTAGAACGCGAAAGATGCGTCCTGTCACCTCAAAATCACATGAAGAACTGTTACACAAAGATTTCTCTCGTTTTTGTTATCTGCGAAGAGAAACATAATTAGTTCCTTGTGTCCAGAAACTCCCAGGGGGTTTTATCTGCAGTCCTGCTTTTTTTAGGTATGGTCCATTTCATCCGCGAACAAAACAGGAAGTTATAAATCAACACCTGTGCCCGCGGGGGGTGCTAGTTGCTGTAACGTCACAACCCCTTTTCTCCCCGGGGGTGTCGGGTGTTTTCAGAACTCCAATTCCGGTAGCTACCACAGCAAGTTTTCAAAGTAAACTAACTAGCAGTTATTAGCATTAATAAATTTTACAACACTGGGCTAAGTACCAAGGATAATATATAACAAGAACTATATTGAGGCCAGTAAAAAAAAAAAGCATATAATCAACATAATACTGAGAAATAAACTTAATTATACACATACAAATAAAGAACGTATAATTTTCTGAAAAATGTAATATACAACATACAATATACATTCCAAATTTAACATTAATTATGTTTTTAGCCAGGCTTAAAAAGGGAAACCTTGCAGATTTTTAATTTTCCGTTTGTGATAAACTCTCAATGGTAACCCAACACCTGGATGAGAACTACCACATTTGACCTCAAAATAAACATGTACATTTAATTTGACTTTAAAATCAGAAAAAACTACCTCATTACAAGTTGGATTTACATCATTCACGAAGTAGCTATATTTAATCCCCTTTGACCCTTCAGTACCCGGCACCAGTATAGATAAATGATGAATTGGGGACTTTTCTACTTTCCTTGGTAAATTTACATTACTCGGTGTCTTGGGCAATTCTCCCACGAAATTTTTAGGCATTTGCAAACCTTCCGAGTCTGGTTGGTACGAAACGTCATTTAGCTTATCTACAGTTTCTTGTTCGTGCCGAACCGAAAAGGAACTTAACTCGTTCACATTTCCCAAAGGGTTACTGTGATCGTTTAACGCGACTAAGTCAAAAGATGGTTTTATAACGTCACTTTTCTTTTGTAAATCAGATAACCGCGTCTTGTCTATAGTAAGTAGTGTCAGGTCGCTCACCTCGGTTTCAGGCAGGGCGAAATTGGCCTCCTTCATCCCTTTTGTTGAGGATGAAGTTTTGCCTGAGGGTACGAGTTCGCCGCGTTCAGACTCCAGTGGACAACTTTTTCCGATTTCATTTCTTGATTGACTCGGAGCTCGAGTCTCCACCGCGTTTACTTGAAATGAAAGTTTATCGTGTTGATCTACTGCTAATTTTTCGGCAGTTCTGTTTCCTAACAAAGAATGGCCGGTGTCCAATTCATTTCGAATGACCGCAGCTTTTGTTGTTACTTGGCCAAAAGTTCCTTCTATTGTAACGTTTGCTAAGGGTAAACAAACTGGGGCCTTTTCAAACTGGTGTTTGACCCAAACCGTTTCGCCCGTCAGCATCGAAGGAGTGATGTATTTGTTGCAAATTACATCTGTAGATGCTCCTGAATCCGGTAATACAGGTAAATCGAATCCATTCACCTTAGCCATCGTTGTGTACGGGGCTAAAAATCTTCTTCAGTTTCCTGTACCCTATTTACTACAGCTGGCGATTTGAAATCTTTTTGAACTTTCAGGCATTGAGGCCTTAAGTGTTCGGTGGAACCGCAGGAATAACACTTAAGTGGTTTACGGACATCAAATTGGCGTTCTTTCTGATTTCTTAAAGTTTCTTTTTTCTCGGGCGCATATCTCGTTTTCTCTCCGGACTGATACTTTTGCGGATCCCTCGAATTTAAATTATTTGTATTTCCCCTTTGTGACTCCGAACTATGAACAGGAGAGATCTTCTTCCAGGGTTCACGCACATTTTCATATTCTTCTAGCATTTCCGCTAATTTCTCTGGAGTCGTTATCTTCGACCACTCGTCAGTAAAATGTTGCCGCACTTCGGCATTTACACGACGCTTCATTTGGTCCGTTATCATGAGATCCTTTAAAAGTTCAAAATCCATAACTTCCAAACCTGCAATCCATTCTTCAAAATAATTCCTTAATTCAAAGGCAAAATCTCTCCAAGTGGTTTTGGGGTGTTTCTGAGATTGCACGAATTTGATGCGAATTTTTTCTGGACTAAGTTTGAACCTTTTAAGCAGTATCCCTTTTATATAAGCGTAATCATAAGCCAGCTGTTCTGGTTCTCGCATAATCAGCTGAACTATGTCAGTTGGCAAAATTGTCAATAAAACCGAAACCCATTCTGATTGGTGAAGATTCGCACGCTTTGCTTGGTGCTCAAACATGACTAGATACAAACTGATATCGTTTTCTTCAGGATCAAATTTTGGCATCATTTTTTTAGATCGTATCGGCTTTTTTTTAGTCCATTTTCTTCATTCCCACCATTTCCAGAGTCATTTCCGTTAGCGGCTAGTAAACGTAACTTGGATAATTCAAATTCCATTTCTTCTCTTCTAATTCTATCCTGCCTTTCTTCTTCTTCTCTCCTAATTTTTTCCTGCTCCATTTTTTCTTCTCTCCTAATTCTTCCTTGCCTTTTTTCTTCTTCTCTCCTAATTCTTTCTTGCCTTTCTTCTTCTTCTCTCCTAATTCTTTCTTGCCTCTCTTCTTCTTCCTTCCTAGTTCTCTCCTGCTCCTTTTTTTCTCTCTCAAGCTTCGTTGAAGTGATATTTTCTAACAGGCCTTTTACTAGTTCCTCCTCATAGGATTCATTTCCCATAATCAGCTGTCTTAAATCCAATATCCTAAGTTCAGGGCTAACTTTTTTCCCTAACTCTTTAGCCAAGGATTTAAGATCCTCTTTCCTAACTTTTGCTAAGAATGCCATGATATAACAAAATTGTGATCCTAACAATTTTAGCTCCCTCACACTACAGATACATACAAATGATTTAAACAGATATCATTTTCACAAGAGAGTGTAAAAATTAAACTTTTATAATTTTTTTCACAACCTATTTTACAGATGTTAGACAAAAACAAGACAGTTTACACTATAATATGCACATTATGCATTCAAAAATAAAAACAAAAATTGTCTACTTGAGGACGTATGAAACTACAAATAATATTATCCTCTGAAAAGCTTTAAATTCACTTGCGTAAAACACACTTGCTTATGATAATACAATATACTTTCCTCAAAATTTGGGATATGTTAAAATATGCATTCAGAAATACAATAAATTACACAATACCTATCCATATGCTAGTAATTAACATTAATATGACAACAGTTAAAAGGAAAGATACTGGGGGTTACTTATCATTCCCCTTTTACTCCTTCAATAGAAAAAAAAATTTTCTCAGTTCTTACACAGATAAAAGTTTGACACACCTTAACTGAAATTCTAATATTTATAACATTCAAAACGTCTTAGAAATGATATGTCAGAATGCCACCTAACATTAAAACCTTCAGGTTACAGTAATTCTACTCCTTTACACAATCCAATATATAAGTTTAATTTAAGCACAACACATTAACATTTCAGATATTAAAAAAAAATCTATTAACACAGGTTTAAATTTTAAAATTTTATACTTTCTTATTGTAACATAAAACCCAAAAAGCACATTTCTTTAAGCTTTACAGGAACAAGTTGACTTAAAACAGTTCTGTGAACTTGCATACTGATTTACAGAAATAAATTAAATTACTTTACTGCCTCAATATAAAAATCCAAGGTACTTACCCGTCTGGATTGGAGAGTTGAAATGGTTGCGATGCAAAACCGGATGCCGTCACAACTTCGCTTTCTCACAATTTAAAATTTTATGGACACTGATGATCCAGGCACCTATATCGCACACACACAAGATCTGATGATCTAAATTTTCTCGATCACAAGGGTGATCACCCACATGTCACTTTTTCAATACTCTACACATCACAATGATCTGATGATCTTCGGACAATGATTGTCCCACATGCTCACTGCGGTAAATTTTCTCGAACACAAAAGATGATCGCACAAGTAGCACCTTTATCACCGCGCTTAAAGATGAGCTTATTTCAGGAGACTGTCATTCCTCTTTTTCTGGACTGATGTCCGTAACTTCTACGTGGATTCTATTCCCCACTTCGAAGAGCTGTAAATCACTTTTCGAACGGATGTTCGTAAATTCGTGCTGCACTTCAGAGCCTGGCGATCTGTACTATCTGCAAACACTGATGATGTTCGGACAATGGCTGTCCTACAAACTCGAGATGAATTTCAGACTCGGACGGTCTGCAATCTCTGCATGGATTTTCTTATCCCATCGCTGCCACCATTTTATTATAGCTGTAACGTCAGGACACCCGTGTCGGGTGAAAGAAAGACATGTTGTCTTTTAAATTATTTATTTGATAAACTAAAATAGATTTCTTGATTAAAACATAAAAATAAACTGATCATTACAGCCCTAAATCAGACAATATCCGCTAACGCAGATTGGACGCAAAAAACGTCCTTTTTACTGTAGTTACAGCATAAAAAAACTATTGTTCTACAGAAACCACTGGCGTGGTTTAGAACGCAAAAGATACGTCCTGTCACCTCAAAATCACATGAAGAACTCTTACACAAATATTTCTCTCGTTTTTGTTATCTGCGAAGAGAAACATAATTAGTTCCTTGTGTCCGGAAACTCCCAGGGGGTTTTATCTTCAGTCCTGCTTTTTTCAGGTATGGTCCATTTCGTCCGCGAACAAAACAGGAAGTTATAAATCAGCACCTGTGCCCGCGGGGGGGGGCGTGCTAGTAGCTGTAACGTCACCACACCAACCGATAATTTTCTCCTTAACAATTCCTCTCAACCTAATATGATTAGCATACTAGAATCAAAATGTTTTTTTCACTACATAGTTCAGTTTATTGCAAACAGATAGCGCTCTTAGACAGTTAATAATTCAGTCTATATATATATATTTAAATGAAAAATATTAAAAAATATTTATATGAAAAAGCTTTTACACCGTTGTAAATTGAATTTGTATTCCTTGGAGATGGTATATGGAATATTTTCTTATTTTAAATTATTATGAATTATTGGTTTATATATAGTATATATTATGAACATATATTATTGATATATATATATATATATATGTGTGTGTGTGTGTGTGTGAGTGTGGGTGTATGTGTGGGTATACACTCCTAATGCATAATTCGCTGAGTACTGGATATGTGTCTTACTTTGCATCTGTCAAGTCCGTTAATTCGCTAGAATCCTCATAAATACAGAATTTCGTGCATAAATACCAATATTATTAATTTCATCACAATGATTCTTAACTTTGTTTAGATTACTTGAAAATATCATTAAATTTGAGCGTAGTTGAATGGAAAACAATTCCATTTATTTTTCAACTAAACTTCTGTATATTCCAGGCTTAAATGATTATCCGCAGTAATTCAATTTTTCTACGTGAAATTGGAAAAGTATGTTCTAATTTAAATTTAGTTTATTCACGATCAGCTGATAGATTTAGAACTTTTGGAAACTTAATAGTCGCTTTGTATTCTGATAAACACCCACTCAAACGGAAATTAATCAGCGTAAATCTTTTAGACAGTCATAAGATGTTGCTTTAAATTGCTTTTGGCGTTTTCAGTATTCACCAGGCGAGCACATCTTGTATCAAAACTTAAAGCAGTGGAAAGTAAACTTGCAGTTTTCTGAAACGTCTTGCAGTATCTAGAAACAAAGCTTTCCGTAAATCTGGTTATCCAGCATTTGTTTGCGTTGCAATACTTGGTTAATTACATTTTTTAGACCGTTTGCATCGTTGCAAAAGTTTGGATTATTTCATTTAAGCTTGTTTGCAATATAATAATTGTGTTTTTAAAGGCTTGCCTTTTATCGCCATCTGACAATTTTAAACTTAACCATTTTAAACTTAACCATTAATTACATTGGAAAACTGATATGTTTCTTAACAGAAGAAATGGAATTTAAATAATAATAACGAAAAACCTAAACTGCAGTACTTCAAAATCAGTACATCTAAGGCGCATACAATGGTTTGAATAAGGAAAAACTGCACTTTAAATAGTCTGATTATTATTGAAGTAAAACTCGTAATTTATTTGAATTATAGTTTCTGCCTACCATCATACTAAGTATACTAAGATGAAAATTAAATTTTCTTCTCAGAACTATATTTTTGGAATCAGATCTTAAAATTGCTTTGAAAGGATAAATTTCAGATGTATAATCGGGCTCAGGTGCACATAAAAGCCGTTCTTCTTCACAGAAGCTCTTTCAATTTGCGCTGATATTTAGGTGTTTAGAAAGTTAAATTGGCATTGTTTTTATTCTAACATTTGTGCAATAGAAATATGGAAAAATATTTGAATGCAATATAATTTGAAAACTTAAAAAGTGCAGCTTATTTGGGAAAAATTAGTGACTTAGGATTTCAGTTTTAATTTTAGGTAAATTTAAATAGTTTCAATCAATCCTTTTATTTAGACAAATACTAATATAAAAATGAAAGTTTTAAGTTTAAATCTGATGGAGAGGTTTTGTAAAAATAGGGTCAGATACTGAAAGATTCTACTTTGGGAAATGTAATAATACTTGAATATGAAAAATTTAATAAACTAGTGTTTAAGAGTAATTTTTCTTATGAATAATTAACATGAGCAGCTGAGAAAATATGGCCAATTTAAATTTAATTGGTATAATTAGAAGTAAACATTATCAGTAAGACCATAAAAATAGCTTGATATATCTACAGGCAGAGATGCAGCGATTTTCGTTTGAAATAAGGAATTCCTTGGCAATCGTGTACACAGCAAAAACAAACGCTGTATAACTTGTATTTCGATCAGCGATAACGACGCAACTTAATATATTTTCCCATGTAAGGTGGTAACACCATTTTTTTCTGCTTCACTATATTATTGCATTAACGTTTTTACAAAAATACGTATATCTGTATTTTAAAGGTATATTAGGCATGTTAGAATATAGATCTTGCTTAATTTCTGTACTTTTAGCTGTAGAATCTTTCGAGTTATGAGGTTTTATAATTAGTCCTGTAACTGTTCTCATCATTTAATTAGTCCTGTAACTGTTCTCATCATTCTATTTATTACTCAAAAGCTTAAAAGAAATCCGTTCATGATCAGTGCACGTTAATCAAAGAAACTTCTAAGGTAGAAAAATTTCACCCATACATGAACTAATACATAAAATAAAGTTTGAACAGGCACTATGTCATGGATCAGAATATTGTTTTAATAATTTGGCGTTAGTTCTAAGCAAATGTACTATTTTCTCATAACCAGATGTATATTTCTCATGAACTAGCAACATGTTTCTCATGCATTAGCAACATAGTCTATTTCTCATGCATTAGCAACATGGCATATTTCTCATGAACTAATGGCATAAAAAATTTCTAGAACAACGTATTTTATTACTTTAAAAAAGCGTAAAAATAAGGTGCAGAGTTCTTACAAAAAATGGTCATGGATTGATTCAACCTAAATAATTGAACCGGAATTTAATTTTCTGAATTTTCTAAAACAATCGTATAACAAATAATAGGTTATACGAGTTATTAGCAGATGCTTAAAAAATAACAAAGTGCCAAATAACGTACGTAAATTATTAAGCAGACCCTAAAATAATAAAAATTAAATTGCTCAAAGAATGTAGCCTTACATCCACTTGAAGCAAATGACGTTCATATTAGGTACCAAATAAATATACACTTTCTTACTTCTATTTTAAATTTAGATTTACTGATGTACAAGAGCTGTTGTGAAAATTCATGTAGTAAGGGCATTTCATGGATTCTGAGAAAGCGACTTTACGATTGTCATCTGCAAAGACAGCATTTATCATACTTTGTTATAAAGCCAACGCGCAGTATCGTTTACTTGCTTGCTATGAAAACCAAAATGCAGTAGTTGATGAGAATATGCCATTGATTACCAGATAAATTATGGTTGTTCAGTTTTTTATGAATTTACGTAAATAAGGATAAAAGGCATTGAGAATACTAAAACTGTAGAATAATGAGTAAGGAAGTGCCATTTTTGTAGCAATCAAGACAAAGATGTGTTTTAATAAAGTAAAAACAATGCGTATTCTTCAAAAAGAATGCACATCAACATCTGTGAATGAAAGGAACATTAATCGATTCCTTCATTGTCAGCTGAATGTTGGTGTAGTAAAATGTCATGATGCCTTTAAGAATGAGCGTCTGAAAATATCTTGTGTTTGCATAAGATGCGTGCCGCTTTCGCAAAGTAAAGCACAGATACTTCATCACGTTCAGCACTACTAGTTATTTGTTTAAACAATTATCTTGATTTCAGTAGTCACTAATGAAGATTGCTGGTGCATTATGATTCCTAGTAAAAACAGCAATCCAACATATGAAGACACAACGAATCACAACCTGCCAAAAGTGTTGGATTTCTGTCTTCTTAAAGTAATTAATATTAATGTTTTCAGTCACTGGAATAATACTGCAGAATTGGGTGCCTCAGAGCCCAGTTTTAAAGATAACTGGTGGGCACACCCCGAAGCCTGTGACTTCTGGCTTTTCCAATATTTAAGAAAGAACTTCAGAAATTTAGCAAGGACTAGAAAGTAAAAATTTGCCTCATCTGTTATATTACAGCAATTATTTTTCAGATAAAGCAGTTACGGTTTAACACATAAATCTTCAGACCTGTGAATTCGTATTACATTAGGAATAGATTCCATCTCTCGAAATTTCTGAAGATCATAATTTAACTTTATCATGTCAAATAAGAATGAATTTAGAAGTCTGGAAAGGATTTTCATGCATGATTCCTGAGAGTAGCCATCCCAGTTTCTGCTTTAAAGCATAAAGAGTACCTTTAGGTCCAAGACTTGAATGTTCCAATACAATTTACTGGGAATAAATCCTCTTCTATTAGAATCTCATTGGTTCTGGATATCAAAATGTTTGAATTAGCTAACATTAAGTTTTCGAAGTGACCTTGAAGGACACTGAAAACAAAAGTTGGGAAAAGTGAGGGTCATATTATTGCATCTACGTTAAGCATTTCATTATTGCAATATGAATTTCAAACAGAGCAGCTTTTGCGAGAATTTTATTAATTTGTGGTTTGATATTTTTACTGGCAGCTCTAATTTTTGAGAGCAAGCTTCGAGATTAGAGTTTTGCTTGAACCCACCATGATTCTACATGGTACATAACGTCCGATACTTTACAAGAATAATTACAGCTGATAATAAGGTCTGCAATCAACATGAGTAATTGCCAAAAAACTAGAATTAACATGATGTTGATTGCTCGTGTTTGAAAAATTCACATTGTCCTTAACTTTAGATGATGAAAGTGGAAATGATTTGTTAGAGTGCAAAAGTGTGCGATATTTAGCCTTACAAGGGCGTCATTTTGTAGAAATCAAACAATTCACAATAAAATGGTTTTTACGTTGTAGAGACATTAGGCTATTTCGAAGCAGGAGACATGAAAAATGAGCAATGCCCTAGCTGGGGATCTCGGACTTCTGGAATACGCGCTGAGTGTGCTGACTATTACACAATGAAGGCATGCTAAGAAGGCTGGAGAAATACCTTATGTAGCCCCTTTTAAAGGGCGACTGGGGATTATGGGACCCAGTCGCCAGATCCTGGTGGAGAAGAATCATCTCACCTCATTTTAGTTCGAGCTCCACTTTAGAGACATTAGGTTATTTCTAAGCAGGCGACATGAAAAATGTGCAGTGCCCTCGCCGGTACTCAAACCTCGGACCTCTCGAATACGCGCCGAGGGTGCTGACCATTACACCACGAATGCATGGAAAAAGTACCTTATAACGTAATTAATTAATGCATAATTTCCGATTTTTTAACTGTATTGCATTCAGTGTCTGGCACAATACTAACACCATAGAATAGCTGTAGCTTCAACACTGTATTAAGTACCTAATCTGTATGTATGTTTATGTCGTTATGCACAATGACTACGTATGGTTATATAGATAAAGGTGAGTTGACGCTATACCATTCAACCGTATTGGTAGAGGGGTGGTGCCCACATCCTCCGTCGTATGTCACATGTATTGCATTTATCATCTGCGCATGTTTTGAAGAAATGCCGACAGTTGTGTAATTCACGTAGTCTGAAACACTCAAGGCACGTTAGATTACTAGTTTTAGCTCTTTAATTTGCTATTATAGTAATACTATCTGACATTTCGAAATATTTTTTGTTTATTTTACACCTTTGATTTGACTTCATGTATATCTTACAAGATCCTCGCTTGTTTTTTGAGAAATATTGCCGTAAGTATAAAAAGCAACATTATGTTCCTATCGCCTTCTAAGGCTACCCTGTAATTTCATTCATGAAGTTCACGGGATTCTCTTATTACACGGTTTCGAAATAACAGAGTGCAGGCTTTGAAAAGCTTGCAATTGAACATGTCGCAGAATTTACTGCTGACGAAGTTTTCGATAAAGAAGAAATGCTCTAAACTGTTTTAGAGAATGACGATGATTAAGGTGGTCCAATAACAGCCTATTCAATCCTTGAAGGCCTGCAATTGGTTAATAAACTTAGGAATCATTTTATAAACAATATCACAACATAAAACGAGCTCTATAATTTCAGCGTGATTTGACTGCTTTCGTGACTCGATATCAAGAGTTATACAAAGAATTCACAAAAGCACGGTCACAGATATCAATAGCCGAATTGTTTAAATCCGGTAAACCCAAAAATATAGAAAGAAATATCCTACATCTCCTAGATAATTCAAGTGATGAAAGCGATGGCATATCATATGTGCGTAATCAGGGACGCCTATTGTCTAATAGTAAATAATCTTTGTTACAATTTCTTAAAGAAGTGTTTAGAACATTATAGTTTTAAATAACATTAAGATACAATAAACCATAATCATTTTTTGGAGGGTATCCAGAATTGGCTTTTATACGAGGAAGTCTGTCCACCATTATTCTTCGAACACTTTACCGTATGAAAAGAGAATCTGGTGTACTATAATTAAATCTACAAATGAATTGAATTCCAAACACTTCAAGTTTCGCATAAATTCATTAGAATTACCTAAGAACTCTAGAACTGATGTTCGGCAATAAAACTTCAAAATTTTTAAAATTAAAAAAAAATTATTTCATTGAGCATATGCTAAATTTTTCGTGGTACTTGCGTAGTATCTCAACCACATTAGCAGAAATCGCCAAATTCTGGCAACCATGTGCATAATAGTTCTTTACGTAACAATGTCCACTGTGAGTTGCAATGCGAAAGTTCGATGAATCACTTTTTCCTTCCATAAAATGCCGCCAAACTGCTCCAAGGTGGTTGCGCTGAAATTTACCTTTTTTTCGTATTGTGGCTTCGTGATATTAAAGCTGTCCAAGCTTCATTGTAACTTGATTCTGTGGTTACCAAATCTTTTAGTAGTTTATTGGCAGATCCAACCACGATTGCTTTCGCATACTGTAATTTTGCAAATCCGTAAGACCGATATATTCATGAATAGCAGATAAACACATTTGCCTCTAGCTTAACCAGTCTTCAATATTTCCATTAGAAGTAGGCAAATCAAATTTAGGGAGATAAACCGATGGAGGTAGAATTAGAACTATTCTCATGAGTTTTAACACATTTATTATTTTGTCACATTTTTTTATTATTTATTAGGCGCTCCACCATTATGCACTGCATGGAAAGGAAAGGATGTCCCGAGGAGGGACTTTTTAAGAAAAACGTATTCATATCTTCATACTCTGCACTTTAAACTAACATTTAGCTTTGATTCAGTCTTTATTTGGAATCGTATAAACTTTTCAGAATATTTCTGACTTTCTTCTACGGCTTTGTGTAACTCCTCTAAATCGTTAATTATGTCTTCATTTCTAAACATTTGTTGATTTTGTTTAGAAGCCTAGTAGTATCAGAGCAAATAACAGTTGGCTTTACTTTTGGTTTTTCTAAATTCGACTCGGTAAAATTAAATGAAAATATATTATTCCGAACACTAATATCAATAATATTGAATTTCGTTTTAAAATACATCCATAGGTCTCCGTCTTGACGGACCAAAAATGGTTATGGATTAAATTATTCTTATCGGTGTACTGTATTAAAATTTAAAACTGAAATGAATTTAATTTGCATAGAATTTGCTTAAACTCACAAGATTTCAGTTGATTAGATCTGAATTAAAGTAAAGAAGGTACACCTCTCAGAGGGAGAATAACAATGAATTTAATAAATTCTATACTAAACAGTATTATAATGAGTTTCATATTAGCATTCAAAGCAAGAAAACAACTGAAACCCAGAACACCAAATAAAACGTACTTTTTAAAATAATTTTTGCTTTTATATAAATTTTAATAATACGAAAATTGAAATAACGAACGTTAAACAATTAAGAACACAGAATAACTTTAGAAATAAATAAAAAAAATTAAAACATAAAATAATGTCTGACGTTACCATTTAGTGACAGAATTTGAAGACTTTAATCTGAATGTCAAACAAGCGTGTTTCCCAATAATATTAGCAAACCAGCAAAACCATTGCACTATTATTTTACTTTTCGTAAATTTATACCCTTTAAAGGAAATTTGCAAGATATTTTTCTTATGCTATCTGTTTTAATATAAGATACATGTTCGTCAATCCTTCACTTTCTAACATGTGATTTTTAGCTTAAAGAACTACGTAAAAACTTTATTTGCAATTTCTGTTTAATAATTTATTTGATGCAGCAAGCTATACGTATTATGAAAATAAATACGATAAAAACCATGCACTGAAATCAAAATAGTAAAAGGAAATTGAGGTAAAATGCGGTGCTGTCAGTTTAGAATTTTATTGTTTCTCTTTCTGGGGCTTATTCAAATTTCAACCCATTAAAATATCTTTCCTTCTTAAAAAAAATGATTTCTATTCTGAATATTTCCTTAGAGAAACCTTTAGATATTTCAAAACCTTTATTGATTTATCGCTTAATAATTAAATTAAAAAATTAAGAAAAACGTTTTATGCATTATAATCTATGTGTCAATATCAAAATTAGTGTATCAAAATTGGTGATGTAATGTTTTCTTTTAGTGGAAGGACATAGCTGAACCCTCCTGTCATGATGACTGGCCTAGGGAAGAACGTTGGGACACTACATTAGGAATATGTATCCGCAGCTATCCCATGAAGCAATTATATTACACCTTTGTAACCATCACCTTATTTTTTCTGCCTGTAGCTATCATGATCACAGCTTATCTTCTCATAATATGGAGACTGTGGAGATCTCAAGCTCCAGGCGAGAGAAATATCGCCAATATGAATGTGCAACACCGAGCTAAAAAGAAAGTGAGTTTATATTTTTTATCATTATATTCGTTATAATGTAAATTAACCGTTCAATAGCGTTCTTTTAAAAACTGAACGTTAAATAACTGTTAAATAAAATTCTAATAATTACCGTTAATTATTAATAACCGTATAATAATTCACCGTTAAATACGTTCTTTTCAAATACGTTCAACGTTCAACTTTCAACGTTCAACGTTCTTTTTAAACGTTTAACGTTTAAATTCTGAAACAAGAATTTCATTTAAAAGACAATATTACTTTCAGTTGATGAATTATTTTAACGGATCATCTATTCATGCTGCAAACGTCAAATACTTGCGCAAACTTACAGACTTTAACAATAACCAATTAACTCAATAAAACATGTCAGATGTATGCCGTATTAAGTAGCAACTCTTTAAAAAGTGTTTGTGTATTTTATCTGCAATGAAATAAAGTAATTGAGAAGCAGAAGATAAAACTGGAATGTCTTAAAACAAAACAAAACACCGAATCTGCTAGACCTGAGGGTGAAATGGCATCTAATCCAAACTTTCAGAAACTTTTGACCAAGCTTACTTTAAAAGCTAATTATATCAGTCTATTTCTACTTTTGGTAGGGTCATCTTTAACATGCAAAGAACTTATGAGCGCTTTATGTGAATGCAAAGCTGTAGTGAATGATATACCCCTCAAGTATACCTCCGAAGATTCACAGAACTTTAATCCGTTGACTCAAGCAATGGTTTTGGACAATCTACTTGCTGCAAGCGAAATTCCGTATCTTTAGGACAGTGCCATCATTTTCCGATTAACTTGAATAAAACTCCATTTCTTGCAAATTGTAACATTGATGGTTACTTGGCAATAAATTATATTCTTACAACAAACTATTAGCATCACCATTTTTTCCTATCCGATAGTCAAACTATAAACTCCAGACGGAGTAATCTATCACATCGACAAAATAAGGCATAAGGAAAGGTTAATATATCACACCTTGAGGGATATTTAAAGAAGGAGATTTAGAAGTAAGGATTTGTTTCATTTTCTGATTCCATGTGAACGGGCACACTGCATGGATGGTTTTCGTGATTTCCCCGTATTAGTACAAGCCAGTTTGCTTAAATATCCTCTAAGAAGGTATATCTCACCTTAGGCGGATTGTTCTCGTGTGCTCTGCCATGTTCAGGTAACTTATCTAGCCTGATCTTACTAATGAATTAATGACATTTTATTAACCCGTTTATTAAAATTGAAAATTAAGTGTCTCCTTCGATTTCCCTGCAATGTCCCATGCTACTCTAGTGACCCTAAGAAAATTCCAAAAGGCATCAAAATTTTTTGTAAAAGCTGAAATAGCAGAAAAATTTACGAATGGAATAAAATTCCATCTACTGAGATTTCTAATGTATTGCGTCTAATATTAATTAGAATTCACGTGTATTTGAGAATTAAAGGTCCTAATTAAAGACATAAACTTATATCCGCCCATAAAAATAGCTGAAGAATTACAAAAAATAAAGGAATTCAATTTTTAATCTTACGTTTACAATTAAAAATATTAATGACAAGAAATCGCATGCATTGGGAATTAGACAAATAATGATTTCATGAAAACGAAACATATTAAATAGCTTTTTTTAATGTTATTCATATTTAATTTCCTTTCAACAGCACAAATTCTATGTGAAAATATAAACGCAAAAAGCACAGCAAAAGGTATTGTATGATATTTCTTTAAAACCTAGAATTAAAACATTAAAACTTAAACGTGGTTCAGGCTCATTTTCCTTTCTTCCGAATAAAAGTATATTTTAAAGTACTTACAACAGCATTAAAAGCGGATGCTTTTGTTAATGACTTAAACTACGGTAGTTCGAAATATTTCGTATTTATGAATTTTAAAAAAGCCATCTGAAACGTATGAGCTCTGATATTTTTGATATTTTATTTCTGCATATTTAAAAAGAAATTAAAAGAATATATTCATCCAGTACTTCAGCTCTTCGAAAGCTTTCAAATAATTGACAAAAGTTTATCATTAATTTTATGCTGCTCGTACTCGAAAATTTTATAAAGCTCAAGCTAGCTCAAATTATTGCATTTTTATTACAAAACATTAAAATTAGCTTTTCTCGTCCTAATTTTAAATTAAAAAATGCATATTCTATTTCGTTTGCTAATGCATTAAATGAATAACAATAATTGCTATTTTAACAAAATATTCAACAGTCGTAGATTATTCTGTTCAACATTATTCGGTTCTTATGTAAATTTATCATTTTATTTGATTTTGGCAGGCATTCTTTGATCAAACTCAGTGGAGCTTATTGCATTAGACCCAGCATTATCTCCAACGGCAAAAATATCAATTGATTGCTACCCAATATTTTAAACATATGATGCAATTAATTTACTATTTAAATGTTGAAGCTCCAGTAAATAACAAACTAGGTCTTGCATTCCTTAATATTTCAAACTGTTATAACTTTATATTTGGATCAATTTATAATGGATCTTTTCTTGTTATGTTCTAAAATTGTTTGTCACTAATATTTTAAAATTTTTTGCAATATGTTTTCAGCTTTATTTAAGAAGCATTTGAAAATCAAAACTCCTGGGCAAAAAGATATAAAAAAGCCCAATCCCACCCAAAGACAAAAGCAACTATCAAAAGAAACTCAACTCTGCTGAAGAAATAAATACTTCTATTTCTGCTGTACCAGTGGGAATACGATATTCCCCAGCTTTATATCAGCTTTTGTGAAGACCAAATCTCATTCTTACCTCTGAACTAGAAGTTTTATTGTAAGAACTGACCCACCGAACAATCTTATTTGCAGACTTCGTCCAAAAAGAAATATTTGCTCATACGAAAGGTGATGAAATAGTATTTACAAACCTCTGGAGAGAAATCGTCAACTTATTTTTATGCTGTATTAGAATGTTACAGTTATTTTCATACTGTTCTTTGAAAAACGTAAAAGAAAAATAGTAATCCTCAATAAATATGTGGTTAGTATTATTTGGGTTTGCTGAAAATGTTTCTCTTTTAAATATCTGATAATTTCGCAAAATCATCTGATATAAAATGTATACTTTTGGTGAAACTAATATATATATATATATATATATATACAAAGTAGCGTCAGAAAACGTATTAGAACGATACTAATAGTATATATGGATACGAAAGGTGAGTTATTGTACGTATGATGTTCTTCCATAGCATTGATTGAATGGCATTATGAAACTGATCAGTGTTTCATAAACATGACCGAAAACACTGAACTTTACGGTTTTGAGAACGGGAACATCTAAATATTTTAATTATTTTAAAGGCTTTCCATCAGTTTACTCTTGTACAAATTTTCTTCTGTACTGTGATAAATAAAATGAAAACATAAAAAAGTTAAACGCTTAATATAAAAGTGTTGATAAATGAATCAACCTCGTTCGTTTTTCTATTTTTGCACAAAGCACCGCCTTAAGCATTCTCGATGGTTATCTTTACACTATCCGAGTAAATCAGTTTATCCTTTCTTCTAAATTGCTTTACGTCTTTAATGAGTGAAAGAAGTTTTTATTTGTGAAATTTATTTTATTTTGTATCTGTTTATCATGTAGACATCTTTAGTACTTAATGCTAGAATTTCTTTCGGCTTCTGATAGTGCGCGACAAATCAAAATTAGTTTCGGTTTCAGTATATATAACACCAATACTAGGTATTTGTACGCAGAATTTCTTAGTTCCTGTATTCGAGTCGACAAAGTATTCAAAAGCTATCTGCCCTCGCAGGTGTACCTTTACGAAAGACATTTTAGGGTAGGTTTATGGATAAGTGGGTTATACATAAAAAGAAAAAAAAAAAAAAAACGCATGAAGCCCTTCGATTCAATTTTTGGGATTAAATCTTGAGGTCAATTATCATTATTTCGTATTTTTAGTCTTTCGGCAATTGGTGAGCCAATTAATTCCGTTGAAATTTTGAATTGGACAATGGTAAGAATTGAGCTAAGGGCAACAGTAGCTGAAATATGAGCCTAAAGATGAAGGATGGAAATAGACGTAATGTTAAGCCTCTCTGTAATATTTCATATATGCAGCATATTTTAAATTATATAAATAATCAGAAAAATAATAATTCTGTAATAAACAGTTCTTTATCAAGGGTATTATATAAACGTAGTTCATTATGGATATTGCAGTCTTCAGGAGACATGGATCTATTGCAGCCAGGTAAAGGCCACCATAAGAACCCAAGACATAAGAACCCAAGACATAAGTTCTATATCCGTTACTATTTATTTTTATTTTAAAAAGAATTTATTTTGTAGCAGATATTTATATTTAGATACTAAATAAATAGATAATAAATAAATTCTACTTTATACCATTGTAACCACCATGTGGGTGATAACGTGTTCTTGTTCTTCCAACAGTGTTAACTTTGTAATGGCTCTGTAGAGAAGATCTGAACAATTTTCGCTTTGAAGATTAAGATAAATATAAATTTTTCACAGTCCAGCTATTTGGAAGTCTTCTTAATTTTGAAAACTGTCGGCCATTTATTTTCCTTTTATGTGCATGTGTATGTGCGGGTTGTGTATGCGAGAGAGTGGCCGTTTTTTAGAAATGTGCGAATGTTCTGTGAAATACTTTGGAATCAGTCTGACCTTTAACTGAAACAATACCACGTCAAGCTGCCTCGAATTCTTTAAGCATTCTTTTTTGAGAGCCACATTTTTAAACTTAAATTATATAGGTAGGTATATTGTTATTCACTTATATAAGGTACTCTAACGCTAGCTTTTGTAAAGAACGTCCTCTATCTGATTAACATATGTTCTCTGAGGTTGATCTTCTTCCAGCTGTCTCATCCATACTTGTCTTATATACTCGTTTCGTGTAGCTTCTTACGTTCATCCTCTGTCCAAACCATCTTAACATACCTTTCTCAATTCTCAATATTACATCCGTTTTCAATTCACAATACTCCCTAAAATTAACTTACCACTTCGGTTTTTACGTCTTAAATAAACTACATAGGTATATCTAATAAAACTTGATATTAAATTAAACAACGGTACTATTTATTGATAAAAGAAAATTGTATGGTGTCTGAAAACTTTAACCATGATAATGACGAACAAACAGTAATGCGAACAACGGCCTTGCATCTCCTTTGAAACTTTGTGTAACTCAGGTTTGTATTCTGTTGTTTTTAATTTTAAGCATGATTCCAAGTTCTCATCAATAAGACGACTTCTCAATTTAGTCTTGATAAGGTTCATGCTTTAAAATGATTATTAGCTTGAATATGTATACCCAAATAAGGAAAGAGTAGCAAACGCTAGTTTTTCCGCCCGACCATATGAGTCCGATGTGCTGTTCCATGTGTTAAACATATCTTCGTTCTCCACTAACTAAGCTCACATTGTTTTTTTTCATTGTTTCTGTATCAGCGCTAAGACATTCAAATTTCGAGTTCCGTAATTCTTTTTTTTAAATCCAGAAATTGGATTTCAAAGTTTCCAGTGCCAGTGATTAAACGGAGTAAAACTGAATTATGTTACAGTAGTATTAATGACAGGCCCGGTGGCGCAGTGGGTAGCGCGTCGCGCAGCAGCACCACAGGTCCCACATGTTCGGGGCTCGATGCCCAGCCTTTCATCCCTTGAGAAGGTCGATAAAATGATGAGTGACAAGTTTGCTTGGAGACTAAGCACCAGGAATCCTGTGACAAGCTGACCACTTGTCCAAGTCGAGCTACATTACCTGGCAGCTTCCTTGAGCACCTTAACATGATTCACATCCTCCCTCGGACGACTGTGCCGTTGGGGCGCCAACCCACCGAACAGCCCGCAGGGACTTCTCATGTTCATCGCCACAATCCATCACACTGAGGGCTGCGCGGGGAGCCGTTCCCTCCGACACAGCGCTTAATATCTACATGAGAGCGTCCCCACAGCAAAGGCAACGGACACGACAGTACCAGTACGGTCCCTGCCAAGCTCGCACCTACCATAGGATGGACCTATGGTTCTAGTCCTGTGAAGTCTGATTATATACCCAACAAATCGAAGCTGTCAGAACACAAGTCCAGCCAGTGGTCTGGGAGAACCCCGAGTCTCCTCCCATAAATGGTCGGTTCCAGAAATTCCCTGGGATTGGTTACTCAGCGTCATTAGCCTATACGAGCCAAGGCCTGGACTAAGGCGCTGTATAGTTTCCAGCTGGGCCAAGAGGAGGCTAACGCTGAGGTGTGGGAGACGCAAGTAGGCGAACCTGAAGCCATTCCCGCAGTCCCTACCCATCGATCAAACGCCGGGTCTCCTGCCTTTCGCCGCTGCCTACGACGATCTCCCGCGCACGGTTCACGCCGCCTACAGTGGTTTCCAGCCGGTTCCGGACATCCGACCCTCAGGTCAAGGACCGGCAGATCGGTCCTTGGATCAAACTCCAAGTCGTCTCCCGCTACGCGGTCGGTTCTGGACATTTGTCCTCGGGAGGCCAATCGCCAGCACTCTGGGGCCCACTGTCTAGAAAGCATATAACAGGGCACTGCCAGCCTTGTTTCTCTAAAGGCTATTTGTGCCGCCGAGTTGAGTTTTAGTTTAGTTTAGTGTTAAGAAGTTCTTCAACAAAGGCTAACGTCGCTTTGTTTTTTCTGAATTCCTGAAACCTGCTTAGAAAAACTTTTGTCATATTTAAAACTGTTTATTTGAAATAGCAAACGTCAATATCAGAATTATTTTCTTGGCGATGTTTCAACAGACTAGAAAAGTGAATCAAAATTTCTCTTTCAAAATCTTGAGCAAAAAGAGATAATTTGTTTTCAAATGAAGTAACTTCTCCTAACATTGAAAAAATAGTGTTTCCTTTCCTTTGTAGTGTTTGATAAGGCTGATTTAGATGAGATGTAATGTCTACCATAAAGTCGTGGAGGACTTTCTAAGGGAAACTGGCTCGTATATACGTTACACATGGGGAAAACCACGAAAACGCCGATGCAGCCAGCCCGTTCGCGGGATTCGAACCTCGGACCAAACTACCAGTGTTCAGCGACTTTACCGCTCGGCCGCTGGTGGGCCCAAACTGGCGATGAATAAGAGCTTCAACTACAATGGAGTTGATAGTCTTAATCACCAATTCCATAACTTTGCAAATTTTTTCTGGAACTGTATCTTCATAAAACGCTTCTTGATGAATGGTAAGTTAAGTATATCGTAATTGATAAATGGATCATTGTACTGAAATCAGTATAATGTTCCATTTATCAATGCATCAGTAAAAATCTTATTAGAATCAGTACAGTGGCAATTTTAATTTGATTCACCAAATAACGTAAAAATGAAATTTCCTGTTAAATATCTGGGTTATTTTAGTTTTTAAACATTCCTAATTTGAAGTTTGTTTTCATATTATATGCAACTCAAACTTCGTCTATGTATTTTATGCTGCCTAAATTCATTTGCTAGGAAACTTTGTTTCAGACACCGGAAAAAGCTTCAGATTTGAAAGGTCAAGAAGCTAAGAATCCTGATATTTTAAAACTATACTTCATTTTTACTTTATTCGGTTTCTTATTAAGTTAAAATTGCCATTTAATGGTATATTAATTTAAAGTATTTCATTAGTTAAAATTTGAGATATGACAGTTACTACGGCATTACAATTTGATGTATAATCTGCACAATCAAAACGCCGAAATCAATACAAAATAGAATTCTTAGGAATAACATTGATGTATATATTTTCAGTTTCATGCTTCTGTAAAATTTGACGACCATTGCTGCCACCTATTTTCAAGATTTTCTTGCTTTTACGTGAGCGCATCTGCAACTAATTGCAACTTTACGTGAGCGCATCTGTAACTTTCGTGTAATAGCCATACTCATGGAGCCAAAGAGCCATATTTGGCTCACGAGCCACGGTTTGACGATCACTGCTATATCTCATCATATTTAGAGGGCCCACCAGCGGCCGAGCGGTAAAGTCGCTGAACACTGGTAGTTCGGTTCGAGTTTCGAATCCCGCGAACGGGCTGGCTGCATGGGCGTTTTCGTGGTTTTCTCCATGTGTAACGTGTATACGAGCCAGTTTCCCTTAGAAAGGCATCCCTCCCTTTAGGCAGATAGCCCTCGAGGCTTTGCTATAATCACACACATCATATTTATTTTTCTTTAACAGAGTTAAAACAAACAAATCTAATTAATTTCAAAAACTAATCAGTGAAGCTTACTTTTTCAAGTTTTATATATTTCTTTTTCGTTAATTCATTGCAGATATTAATTTTTCTCCTAATTTATAAGAAATACCATATCGATGTTTTTTTCGAACAAGAAATATCTGGCAATTTGGTTAAAACGAATTGATGTGGCGTCCATTAAGTTTAACTCACACTGAATTGCTAATTTAAATGGGAACGAGACTTACTTATGCATACATTTGATACATTTAAATACTTATGTTCATTTCATTAGATAATCAATTAAGGTACACATTAGAAATAATTAAACTAACTTTTTTTAATAATTCCAAGCATAAAATCAGAAGTGTACACTGAAATGTTCTAACAGAAAAAATAATTACTTGTGCTAAAAATATTTAATAATAATGTGCAAATGATTCAGCTCTGCAGCACTCCAACGACAAAAGGATGTGAATTATTCTGGTTTCGAAGCTTCTTGAGTTATATAAATACGTAAATTAAAAGAGCAAACACAAAACGATTTGCTCATTAGGAACATAGAACATAAACAGCATGCTATCCGAAGATCTTAACGTAACATGCTATCCGAAGATCTTAACGTAACATGCTATCCGAGAAATAACGTGTTATCCAAAAAAGTGTCATGTAAGAGAGAAGTAGTCAGAAACAGATTAATGTAAAAAAGCATTGGCTGATACTTTTGAAGACTGAATGTGAAAAAGTTTAAAGAAAAATATTTTAAAGAAGTGGAAGAAGGATTTGGGGAAAATTGACAGTAAAAGTAATTTTACAGTAGGATTCTGAAGCCTTAAATGAAGCAGTTTCAAAGAATATTAAACAATCGAAGAAGAAATTTCCGACACATTATTGTGTATAGTTTGACCTGTAGGTTTTGAGGTGCAGGCAAAAATCTGAAGGTTTGAGTCCTTCTGTACAAAGGAAATGTATGCTGTTTTTCGAAATTTTACATAATATTCACTACAAATCATGTTGACTTCGAAGAGAGTTTTGCAGCAAGAAACAAGAACAAAGCCACTATTATAACAGAAAAGCTAAACGGTAAATTTTCTGCGCATTAAAATTAAATGTTTCTAGCATTTTCAAAAATATTTTCATTATTTTATCGCAAAAGTTCAATTCAGTAAAAGGAAATATATTATCGCTTGATTGGTTATTTTGTAACATCTGTAAGGGTACTGAAACATGCAAACGAATACAAACTTAAGGTGCTTTTACGCGTATTTATTTCTAAACATAAGGGTCTTCAAGTATAATAATGTGTCAACTTGTCACGCCATAACAATATTGAACAAGATCGATAAGGAAAACTTCATGTCATGATTTCTAACGAAGTGGTTGACAGGCATAAAGAAAATAACGTGTTAGTCCCATGAAATGCTCCACCTATCTGAAATCTTTAGTTGAATGTCTTGCTTATAATGCAGCAAAAATGTGTCAACAATGCATTTCCGTAGTTTGTCTTTAGAAAATGTATCATTAAGGAATGTTAATTGGACTATTTATGAGACGAAAAATAAATACAATGAGGAACGTTTATTTTGAAAGGCAAGCAAAGTTATATTTAACTTTTATTTAATTTCTGTCATGATTTCGGTACGGATTATTATTTCTGAAAGCTCGATGCAAATGATTAAGGATTACAAATTTTAATGCTTTAGATGAATTTACCACTCTAGGAAAATATAAATATTTAATGTGTATATGTATTGAATATGTTATTTACTAAAACGTAGTAGTTGATAAATATACTATACTGACCTCATGAGATCATCTCAAACATCAAGCTTAATCTATATTTTCAGAGATTGAAATGATATATCATTTTCAAAATAGCTCTGAAACTGGGAAATGTGTGCAGGTATCTTGTGGATTCCGTACACTAAATTTTCTGACTGCTGAAGTTGAAGATTCCTAGTTCTTAATATCGAATTTCTCAATAGAAGGAATTGGATTTTCTCTCAGTGACACAGCTTAAAGTTAAATTCTCTTGTGAATGTGTTTTATTCATGATACGTTTTTCCAACCAAATTGCCTTTCCCAGCTTCCGAAATTTCCGAATTAAAAATTAATTTTTTTCTAGAAATTCGAAACCCTTTTTCATTAATTCTCAATGATCTTTAGATTAAAAAATAATTGATTAAAAAAAAGAGAAAGACGGATAAAGTACAAAGGCGAGCTTCCTAAGGAAAACTGACTCGTCAATTCCTTATACACAACATATCTACGAAGTTTTAGAACTACCTTGGATCAATTCTAAAATTGAGCAAAATAACCTTTTTATTTCTTTGTTTTCAATATAAAATCTTTGTAACTATGCAGTACTGCGCAGATTCACACACTTGCTTAATTCTTTCGCAGAAGTTATCTTTTGGAGTACTGTTAAAGTCTCTAGTAACGGTTTTATGAATCTCTTCAGCTTTATTAAATAATGTTCATTGAAGTAAGACTTCATAATAGAAAGCGATCTGCAAGGATCAAATATGGTAAAAAGAGTTGTAAAATTTGTGATACTTTTCTATGTTAGAGACAAGAAGTGAACTGCTGCGTGATGACGCAATGTTTTACATCAGAAACAGTTATTCGATTGTGTTTTCTCTGTCCTACACGCTAAATTTTTCTTCAGAAATTTCTTCCATCCTTAAAATATATGTAATTTATCATCTGCCTTTCAGAAACCAATTCTTATGCATTTTTCTTTCCTAATCAGAAAAGACTAAAAACAGGATTTTTACCTGAAATCGAAATGGGGAACATTCTTCAACCCGAGCAAATGATTACCGTTTGATCACAGGATAAGATGCAAAGTGTCAAGTTTTATCTGCAATAGTAATTCATTTGAAAACTTAGGATTAATGTCTGCCACTTGGATCAAATTATGACCTTAAGAAATTCGATCTCCTCTCTTTTTATAGTTACTGCATCATATTCATCGTTCGAGAATGCAGAGGACAGATATTCCAGGAAGGCTATAAAATTCATCATCATTCTTGACTGAACCACGAAATCATTCATACCAGAAAAAAACGTCGTGTCAATGTTTGATCCTCGTATGCTTTTATTTAAAATACCCGTTTTGCAACTTTTCTCGTTTGCGCGAAAACTATATTGCTATTCTTTAGTCAGCTTTTGAATTCATTGCAGTAGATGGGCAATAGATTATTCAAAGGAAACGATTAGATACTGTACGCAGAATATTTTTAGAAAAGAAAGTTGATATGTTATAGTCAATTATTATTTGGTAGATTTGCTGGAATTTGTTAAAATTGTTATCCCTAAGACTTTGTAGATGCACGTGCATATAAGAAAACCCGCAGAAGTGTCATACATCGTAATTATTTGAGTTTGAGCTATGAAAGGCAGAGAAATTTGCAATCACACAATGATATTTTAGTTATTTTAGATTACAAACACACCATGATATTTTAGTGTATGAATGTATTCAAAGAACACTTTGCTAAATAAAAGAAATTAACTTCTATTTATGCAAATATTTTGCAATAAAAAGCATAAGAGAAAGGTTGTTTAAAATATATATTAAATTACATTTTAACTCAGAGTTAGGAACGCATTATTTTGCTTACTTCTGAATCGTGTTCCTATAAATAATCCTGAAACCAAAAAAGCTTTAAATTCAGATTTTGTCCTCATTTTGATAAGTTAAAAATTTTCTTTTACTGTCATTTCTTTAACTTTTCTTTTAATTGGAACGGAATGAATAATTAATTCAGATTATAAATATAATCCATTCATTCAAATATCTTCTATGAAGATGGTTAGTGATGTTGAATTTTTAATATGTGAATAAATATATGAAATTCATTCAAATTTCGATACTTTCACGCAACGTATGTCCTTCTAAGAATTATTTTAATTTCGGTTTATTTTAACTGAAAATAACAGATTTTTTTAGAATTATGTTGCATAAACATTCTAAGAAAGATATTCGTGAGCATGAATTACTGTTGTTCTTGTACTAATGATATGTTTTCATTAGTAGATTTAAAAAACTGTCCTTTGTTTGTGACGAGGTTAATGACTGGATTGTATAATGTCATTACCCTAACAAATTATTCTTGTTCACGAAATTAGAAACAAGAAAAAACTATTCCTCGAAAAGGGAATTTGTCAGAAGTATGTATCGATTTTTTTGCCTCTACTATATGCATGACTATTTTCATTTCGTGTTTTCAGAAACCTATCCTATTTAACCAGGCATCTTTCGAGAAATTTATGCTTCATATTTAACACAAGCGAATATTAAACTTTCAAGCAAAAACAGAAAGCTTCTCTGCCTTAAGCTATTAGCTTCGTCATGGATGTACTTGAATAAGAATTGCAATTATAGCGAATATTGTATTGTTTTTACCTGCATTTTATTATCTTACGTGAATTACTGTAAAACATTATTGCTATACGTAACCTGATAATTATTGGCATATGTGAAGAAGATCCACTTTGTATTTTTGGCAAATATTTATTTCATGTCCAACGGTCTAAAATTTGCTGATTAACATTCGTAAACGGAATTATTGTTCAAACCTGAATTGTCTCAGATAACTAAGCAAAGGTCTAGAAAAGCAAACTCACTTTCACATGTTTATCTACTTTAAAGCTATTGCAAAACGGTCACCAAATTAAAAAAATCATGGTATTTTTATCTTGGTTTCCAGAACCTCAGAGCTACTAAATTCACAATGTAAAACATAGAGTTTAGACATGAGATCCTGATTAGCAAAGCGAATAGTACTGTTTCAGATTTTAAAAGAAATTTTAACACCTTAACAATAGCTAAGAAACAGTCAAATTTTGTCATAACTAATTATAGACATCTTTTAAAGAAACAAGACTTAGCACGTACTTAATAGAAGCCTTGAAATATGCTTATTACGCAGAATGGTACATATATCACATACGTGGCAGAATAAGAGGATTCAAATAGAAAACGATGCTCATTACAGCTATTTTCTGCAATTACAAAAACATTTCTTCTGCTCGAAATAAAGATAGTTATGAGTACGTCGGTATGAAGCTTATCCTCTTTGTACCATGATGCATGTTGGCACCCGTTACGCTGGTTGTTTACTGAACTGTTGAAGAGAGCTTGGAGAACAATATATCATTCATGTTTTATACTCATTTTGAATTTCTGTACGTTTTGAGGAGGATGCTATCTTTGAGATATACGTGTACCCAGTATATCTCAGACATGTTGTATGGGATTTAGATCTGAGAATATGCAGCCATGTCGTGTGCTTAATACCTTTCCTTTCTTAGTGTGTCACATACTTCTATGAGGATGAGTATTGCCAATCATGAATGAAAAGTCTGAACCAACTGCACCACGGAAAGGATAGAGATAACTAAAAATAATTTCGGTGCAGTAAAAACCAATGAAATTTATAGTCACTGTACCGTCACCAAGCATGTGAAAAGTTCTGACAATGTACAGAGTTCTAACATTGCGTATAATACTAACCACATAATTATTCCTCGGCCGCAGTAAACAATTTCCTGAGTATTCTTGGTAATTATAAAGAGTATCCTTTCTGTCCCCTTGCTAGCTCGTGTTCAGAATCACTGTGGTGCTGAAACGAGATCAAAGTACATAACTCTGTGCTCCTGTTGTTGAAGACAATTAATATGCTCCTCACCTAATGTAACCTTTCCCGACAATGGTCTGCTTGTAACATAATGGATGCAACAAGCTTCCATACATATAAACCTACGTTATTTAATCGCTAGAGAAATGATTCTTGCAAATACGCAAGTGCCAGCAAGTTGAGGCTATCTGGCCAAAAGTCTCATTTCTGTTCATTTTAGCCATTAAATTGACATACTGTCCTCTTGATTTTTGGTGGTCTTCCTACGATATTCAACATGCTTTCGCACAGCACCTTCATTTTCAGCAGTCTCCATTAACCAAATTCTTTAACAATTTTCGACACACCTATTGCTGTGGTATCTTGAGGGAACTATTACCCTGCCCCGAGACATCCAACTGCTCGACCATATTGTACGCATTCAAATGATGCACACAGTATATATATTCTGCAGTCTTATAAATATTCTGCAGTCAATATTTGCGTCAAAAATCGAAATTTACAGTAATGGTTTCAGAAATCGACAATGTAAGTTTTCTTTCAAGATTTCCTGCTCAGAAATGGTTAAAGAAAAACATGAGTGTACTCCCTTTTGCAGCTATAAGTAGCCTTGACATGGAATCCCTCTATACATATTTTTCCTCCAACTGCGCGATGGTCGAGAACTGAGATTCACATAAATTAGCTGTTCCTGAGCAGTTAGGAAGTAGTGAAGTTTAACGTCTGTCCTTTAGCATAATTCACACCAAAACTACTGATACACTTTATAGGAATTATATATTAATTTTTAAAGATCTTCAAGTTGTTTTATCCCACTCGTCTTCTGACGTGAGTCGAACCAATTTGACACAACATAGAATTGATACCGACGATCATCGACCGATCAAGCAACATCCAAGACGTCTACCGTTTGCTAAACAGAAAGAGGTGCGAACACTGCTAAAAGATATGGAAGAAGGTGATGTCATCGACCCTTCAGCAAATCCATGGCCATCTCCCATCGTCCTTGTCAGAAAGGAAGACGGCTCAACAAGATTTTGCGTTGACTATCGCCGGTTGAATGAGGTTACGAAGAAAGACAGTTACCCTCTTCCTAGAATTGACGACACTCTAGACACTCTTTCTGGAATCAAGTGGTTCTCAACACTTGATTTAAAGAGTGGGTATTGGCAGGTAGAAATACATCCTGATGACCGAGAAAAGACGGCATTTACTACGGGACAAGGGCTTTGGCAATTCAAGGTGATGCCGTTTGGTCTGTGTAATGCCCCGGCAACATTCGAACTCCTCATGGATACTGTTTTGAAAGGTCTCTCCTACGAAGCCTGTCTGATATACCTGGACGACATCATCATTGTCGGAAAGAGTTTTGAAGAACATCTAGAAAATCTTAGAAAGGTGCTTCAGAAACTGAAAGAAGTCAATCTGAAGCTGAGTCCCGCTAAATGCAAATCCTTCCGAAAGGAAGTGATTTACCTCGGACATGTCATCTCTGCAGAAGGTGTGTGCACGGATCCTGAAAAGGTATCAGCGGTTAAATCCTGGAAACGGCCCGAAAATGTCCATCAGCTGAGACGCTTCCTAGGGCTTTGCACCTACTATTCGTAAAGGACTTTTCTTCCATTGCAAGACCCCTCAACAAGCTGACAGAGAGCAAGCAAAAGTTCTTGTGTACAAAAAAATGCGATGATGCATTTAAGAACTTGAAGGATGCTTTAACATCTGCTCCGATCCTGCGTATCCTCAGCTCGACAGACCATTTATTCTCGACACGGACGCGAGCAATGAAAGTGTCCGTGCTGTTCTGTCAAAAGAAATAGACGGTCAAGAACGTGTAGTAGCTTACTGGAGCAAGTGCCTGTCTAAACCGGAGAGGAATTACTGTGCCACTAGGAAAGAAATGCTCGCCATAGTCAAAGCTGTAGAACATTTCCATCATTATCTATACGGCAGAAATTTCTCCTCCGCACGCACCATGCCTCATTGGCCTGGCTTTTAAATTTCAAGAATCCTGAGGGTCAAATAGCCAGGTGGATACAGAGACAAGAAAATGACATCACTATGAGTCATCGTAAGGGATCATCACATGGGAACGCCGACCCCCTCTCTAGACGACCTTGCCCAGAAAGCTGCCGATATTGTTCCAGGGTCGAAGCGAAATACAAGTTGCTGGCTCCGGTCGCAAGATAAATTACAACATCAACATCGGCTGATCGAGACCCGTGGAGTGATGATGAAGTCAGTAAAGACCAGCTGGAAGACCGCGACATTAAACCCATAATTGATTTAATGGAGTCATCAAACAGAAAACCTACCTGGCAGGACATTTCTATCTGTAGCCCTACAACAAAACAATACTGGGCACTGTGGGGTTCACTTCACATTCGAAACGGCGTCTTATACCGGAAATTTCAATCGGATGATGGGAAGACGTTCCGATGGCAACTAATACTTCCAAGTTCCCGGATTCCTGATGTCCTTAAAGAACTACATAACAGCCCTACAGGAGGTCACTTTTGAATAATGAAGACCTTGCAGGGAATTCGTGAGCGCTTTTACTGGAATAATGCGAAGGATGACCTGCAAAAGTGGTGCCGATCTTGTGATGCCTGTGCAGGTCGGAAAGGACCGAAGAGACGCAGCCGAGGCAAGCTGCAACGTTTTAACGTAGGGGCGCCTTTTGAACGTATCGCCTTTGACATCTTGGGACCTCTGCCACGAACTGCTGATGGCAACAAATACATACTCGTTGTCATTGATTACTTCACCTAGTGGCCTGAAGCGTACCCTATTCCTGATCAAGAGGCTGTCACAATAGCTGAGGTTATGGTACAGCACTGGATTTTCAGGTTCGGAGTGCCTCTTCAATTACATTCCGATCAGGGAAGGAATTTTACCTCAGCAGTAATCAAAGAACTATGCAAACTACTCGGCATTGACAAAATCCAAACGACGCCATTACATCCCCAGTCGGACGGCATGGTAGAGAGATTCAATAGAACCATCCTTAATAACCTCTCATTAGCGGTTTCCAGAAACCAACAGAATTGGGACAAGAAATTACCACTGTTTTTACTGGCTTACCGCAGTGCTGTCCACGAGACTACCGGGTATTCACCAACACAGATGCTCTTCGGTCGTGACCTTCGTCTGCCTTGTGATCTCTTGTTTGGTCGCCCTTCGGATGCTCCTTCATCGCCTGAAGAATATATTTAAGGTCTCCAGTCCCGGTTTGAAGTGATGCACAACTTTGCACGAGAGCGACTCAACTTGACGACGGAGAAGACCCGATACGACACAAGAGCTACTGAACATCAATTCCACGAAGGAGACAAGGTGTGGTTGTGGAATCCAACCTAACGGAAAGGACTCTGTCCAAAATTACAGTTATCTTGGGATGGTCCCTACACAGTTTTAAACAGGCTAAATGACGTCGTGGTTCGGATCCGTAAGTTTTCGAACTCTAAACCTAAAGTCGTTCATTACGACAGGTTAGCTCATTGCTATGGCCATAGTACGCAATGTCAATAATTGTAAATAGTGTAAGATTATGGTCCTTTTTGTTTCTAAATGTGTATTTAGTATTTGATTTGTATTTAATATTTGATTTCTATTTAGTAGTTAATAGCATTTGATATGTTTTAGTTATTGCATTTATTGTTCATGTTGTTTGTTATTGTAATGTAATGCTTATTATTGTATTTATGCCTTAGTTGTAAGTTTGGCTTCCTGTCCAGGGATTGTACTGCCCGGGACGTGCAGTCCTTGGGAAGGAGGCAGTGTTACGTATTTAAATAGCTAATGTTAGTTGAATTATAAAGTAAATTGTTTTATTCCCCATGCATTGCAGCGCGTGACGAATATTAAAAGAAAGCTAAGCCGGAAAATTAAAAATACAAGAGCACGTGCATTTAGCATTTAATAAATAAATATCTCTCTTTGCTTTCGAGAAAATTGCAGAAATTTCTCGCGTGCGATTTAAAATCTTATAAAAGGAGGGAAACCTCTCAGTTCGTGTGATTCTAGTTAGTTCGTTTGTAAGGATCTTAAGTTTTACTAACGTTTATTTTATTTTAAATCTTTACTATCACTTCTTATTTTCTACTTCCGGCCAGAATTATAAGCGTTAACGTATTTATGCAAAGTTTGTCTGGCGAACGCCAAGTACTTAAGTTGTGGCTTTTTGCCAAGCGAGGGAGAGGAAGGAGTTAGTCGAAGCAGGCCGATTACCTTAGAAGTGTGACGTCGTGGATGCTTCAGTGGGAACAGAATCAACACTGATAGTGGTGATGCATCACTTTTTAATAACACAACATATCACAGATACAACATTAATACATTTAGAAAACTTTAGTAAATATCCGAGCTGGTGACACGATCAAAGACGTTAACGAAGATGGTACTCGTCATCACTCGACAAACAAAGTCTCCACACCTCAGCTCGCTGGCGGAGCTTCCCAAAACTCTCTCTCACAGGCCTCTCAACAGAAGTCTCATCTCTTTACGCATGCGTAATTCTCAGTTAAGTCGTTGCCATTCAGTTCTTTAAATAAGGTGTTAAAATGAATTATAGTACTCGTAGTGTGAGGAGTTTGCTAACGACGTTCTCTCTAGTCAAGAGCATCATAGGTCTTTCTAGTAGAGTTCAGGAGCATTCTTTACAGAAGTTTTACTCAGTTGCTGGTTGCGTTCCAGGCCAGAGGTTTAATCCTCGTGATAATATTTTAAACGTATTGTAGTGTTAACAGTTCTCTGTACTACATACGGCTTCCTGTTAATATAATGCCAATCTTCCACGTTTATTATTTCAAAGTTAAGTTAGAGTTTAGTTATATTTTTATATTCTTACGTTTAGACCTCAAATAGTGGGTCTTTGTATTCCGAAGTACGGAAGTTATTGTAAATAGAGAAAAATAAAGGGTTTTGTATACCCTTCTTGTGTATCCTGTCTACTTCCCACAGTTATTGAACATAGCTTTAGTAAGCTCTCTGTTCCGAGTCAGGTCCTTGCATGTTCCCGAAGAAAGTAAGACGGAACATTGAACCTGATACGTTGTTGTTTTAAGAGTTTGTTTAGAAAACTGCTCTTGGTGACTGTAGCGAATTCGCGGATTAGCTTTCTATAGCTGTTTTGAATTACGTTCTCTTGAACGTTTGAGTAGTTAAAAGATAACTACTGTGAGATATTGTAATACTGCATGAATATCTGAGGAGATTTAAGCATTTTTGTTGCGATAATAATAAATTTTGTCCATTTTTCATCGGACTTGTGCATTCAATTCAAACGAACCCGTACGCACGCAACAATATCCTTTCGCGTAAAGAGCTTAAACGTTTTCCCGATTTTATACCGATATTGTATTTTAAACTGAATTTTCAGCTGAACGAAAGTTGAGCGTGTCAGAGGGAACGTGAACATTTGTGTTTGCATTAGCAATCATCTGTTTTTCAAATGGTTTACAACTGAACGCAAATTGAGCGTGTCAGGGGAAAGGTGAACATTTGTTTGCAAATTGTGTATAAAGAGATCTTTGACATGTGAATTAACATTTTATTATTTAGATCATCTTTACTTATTGAGCTAGCGGTGGCTCTTAAGAAATGTACCACCAGAGGTTTCCTTCATTGCACTCTACTTTAAGCAGTTAAACAAGTAGAAGGGGGGAAACCCCGTGGGGCAGTAATCAAACGGGTGTCCTTGCCGCCTGCCCTGGGTAATTCAGTTTGAATTAGCAGACACCTTTGCACAAATCATTTTAATTACAATTTATAATGTCTAGAACAGCGGTCATTTTGTATGACCACCGGGCTTTCTAATAATTATATAATCTCTCTTGCTTTTAAATTTTGGAAATAGTTTGACTCATATGCAATCTATACTATTAAAATCTGGGAGCTTCTGTCTGTTTGTTTGTGACATCATCTCCTCCGGAACGACAGGGAGTTGATTTTCAATTTTTGGAATCCGAGGTACACCCGGATTCCAAAAATTCGTGGAAGCCATTTGGACCATTTTCATATTCGCACGACTCTAATTAGCCAAAATATTAAAGGAATAGTTTACGGACATTTGCATAAATTCTATCTTCTAAACCTTTTAATGATGCTTCACTTCAAATTGTGTTGTATGCATATTGTGTTGTATGCATATTAAATGTGCGAAGCTTTTCAAAACTTACTTTTTACTGTTTCTTATGCCAATATCCAATTATTAAATTAATTAATATAAGACAAGCATTTCTGGACTTTTTCCGTGGAAAATATACCATTTCGATACCATTTCTATGTGGAACACTCATTTTTTAGATTACACACGAAAATACCGCTCGATTATATTTGCAGTTGTGTTTTATCGGTATTGGGCACAGACTGAGACTAATTTTTTATAATTTGTGCAACTTATTTTCCTGAGTAATTATCCTTGAAAAAACATGGAACCGCTAAAAGGTATAAATTTAATTTCTAATAAATATTTCCTCACTTATTTTTCTAAATAGTTTTAAAGTTTGAAAAATATCAGTATCAAAACTTCTCTTCAAAAATCAATGAACGAACACCACATGTTCTTCAAGAAAACTTTCTTTTGAAGTATGTGAAAACAACATTTGTCTGCTATCGATTTCTTGCGATGAAAGGCTAAGTAATGGATTATTTCATCAATACCTAGTCTTTGGAATAGATATCTCTTTCATACCTTTTATCGTAAGTATATTCTAACTGTTCTCAACAAGGCAATCGCTCACAGTTCTGATGCACTAATCAAAGAGAGTTACAGGATTATGTAATGAACTAAATGTAATTTATCACTATCATTGTACTTGGAAAAGAACTTTGGCTTCCTTGAATAGCTTACAGTTGATCATCAATGGGCAACCAATTACCTATACTACATTATTGTTCCACATAATGTACAAACTTTTACTAATTTTTCACAGTTCTACGAATATAACGTATTACTGCAATTCAGAATTAATTTGACACGAACATATACATTTCAGATGTAATTTATGTAAGTAAATTTCATCATACTGTACACTGTTTACTTTCTGTTTGCAGATCAAAATGATTGAGAAAACAAATTTAAAGAAACTCACCTTTTTTATAGATGACATACTGCAATTATTGTATTATTGCATATATTGCGAACACATGTTGTGTTCTAAAGGTTATACAAAGATCATTCAATAATTAAGTACCAAAAATTGATAAAATACATTAGTTTAATTTTTTCCCCAAAATGAACAAATTGACCGTTAAGCACTTCGCAAATGCTTAGCCCCATGATTCGTTTATATAATACAATTTTAAATTCCTGAACAGTACTGCTATGGACAGATAACACATATAATAGCCACAAAATTATTCATTTGCACAAATAAGTCCAATTTACATTTTAACATGTTAAATTTTCTACATATCTCCTCTTTTTTTTTCCTTAATTATTTTATGAGTTTAGGTTGCGTGTAGACTCAAATACCTTTTAAAAGAGGATACTACAAAAACACACTTGCGAGACAAATTATGTTTCTTTTATTTTTTGGATCATACGGCCGGCTTGTGTCGGCTAGGAGGATCGGGGCTGTGCCCTTGTATTAATAATATCTATACGTATGTATATTTTAATTAATATACAGTTACCGATAATTCAGTGACAATCTGAAGGGTTATAACATTAAATTAGAAGAACATAAAAATTTAACCGAAATTATATTTTTATACCTTAAATACACTGGTTATCATTCATTAAGGAAAAATCACAAAAATGAGAATTACTCAAAACGTTATGTGTATAATTTAATAAAACTGAACGACAGTATGCAACACATAGTAAGGTATAAAATAACGCGAAAAGATACACACAATTATAGTGTTATAGAAATTAGCATGCGCATAAAATGAACAAATCGGATGTGTCAGTTTAGTATAGGAAAATTACCTTTAATATGGAGTTTAATCCCTCCCTAGAAGAAATACAGCACATACAGCGATATTTGATGCTGTCAATTATGCGGTCTGTCAGTTCCGCAGGACGTGAGAGCCATTGCTCTTGCAGAGCAGTTGTAAGCGTGGCAAGGGTCTGAGGAAGAAGACTGAGAGCAGCTATATGTCCTCCTAAAGCATCCGAAACATGCTCGATAGGATTCAGGTCCGGTGATCGAGCTGGCCACTTTATGCGCTGAATTGTTTGCTGCTAAAGATAATCATCTACAATACGAGTCTTGTGATGTCTAGCGTCGTCATGCTGTAGCAGGAACTCATCACCTATTATCCCAGCATAAGTGCGGACATAAGCATCAAGGATGTCGTCTCTATAGGCCTGAACATTCACGGTTCCACGTGGAAATACATGGAGGTTTGTGTACCCACCCAAACAGAAAACACTCCAAACACAGACGCTGCCTCTTTCGTATTCATCTTTATCACAAATGTTTGATGGATGATAGCCATTCCAGGTTCTCTACAAATCAAGTAACGCCTGCTATGGCTTTAGAGGCTAAACTTGGACTTATCCGTAACGAAAACAGCCCTCCATTGCTCAGCTGTCCGGTGGGACATGCTGACGTGTGCACCTCAAACGCTCCCTTCTGTGACGCGACGTGAGCAGCACGCAAGTAACTGGTCGCCTCGGATACAGACCCCCTTCGTGAAGCTTTCTATGCACAATTGATATTGACATCAATCTAGTGGTGGCTGCAGCAAGGACAGACCTGAGTTGATTCGGAGATGCAGTTAGATCTATTCCTTTGAGCGCATAACAATAAACATCGGCTCTCTTCGTAGCTGACTGAACTTGGCTGGAACCATCCTTGGTTGAACCTCTTGGATGCCGAATCTGTTCTTGGAAGTGTATGAACCACAGAAGGACTCACATTTAGCCATCTGGCTACTTCTGTCTGACTTTATTTTGTCTGAATTTCTTCTATTTCTTTGCTTACCAGTGTTCCAATAGCTCTCCATCGCAATTTGGGCAAATGATGCCTGGAGGTCAATATTACGAATTTCGTTTCAGATTTCTTATCTACTTCGTTTACAGATTTCTTATCTACTTATTACAGCGAAATTTGCAGTCTTTCTCTCAAACATGCAGTTTTATCCTCCTCGCAGATAACGTATTCCGATTGCAGCGCCACCAATTTTCATATTGTAGTTTTACTCGGCAACTCTTATTTGATAACAAATTTTATACGGAATTATAATACTATTTTTGGGATTTTTCCTTAATTTTTGGAAGCCAGTGTATTTTATAAATGTACTAGATTATTTTCAAATATTTACTCCGTGAACTTATGCAGTAAAAAATCTAACTGATATTTTAAAGGCATTATCACAAAGTCTTCATCTAGCAGTACTATGTTTAACTATTACCATTTCTAACATTACTCCCTCACGAGTAACTAAGTAAAGACACTACGTATTCGTGGTGGTGAACGGATAAACAGTCGTATAATCAAATTCAATTCCGAAACTGGACGGTCAATTTTACCTGTCTACCAACACTGTAAGATTTTTGCGGTAACGGCTGTCCGATATTGCTGTTATCCATAGCTTGGGATTTTCGACTGAATATTTACTGGTTTCGTTGTTCACAATCACTTTGTTCCAACTATTAATATAAATATTTAGCATATATACGGGCTTCCGCTTGTCAACAGAAATAGTGTTTGTTTTGATCGGTTTTAAATTATCCATTAGCAACTCGTATCAGGGTTCACACAAACGTATCAGGTTCAGCTCTGTTATTGGGTGGATGAAAAGATTCACCAGGTAGTTTAATGTTTGTTCCATATACCATTTGGGAATCGGGGGATTTGTTGTCACATTGTACGGCAAATCTGAGACCCAACAGAATTGTTGATAGTGTTCCACTCCACTGAGAATTATTATGCGCTTTTATAGCAGCATTCAACGTTCTATGAAACCTCTTAATTTTCCCATTGCATTTGGACAGGGCTTTAACTCCGCATATAACAGGCCCACCAGCGGCCAAGCGGTAAAATCGCTGAACACTGGTTGTTCGGTCCGAGGTTCGAATCCCGCGAACGGGCTGGCTGCATGGGCGTTTTCGTGATTTCCCCCATGTGTAACATGTATACGAGTCAGTTCCCTTAGAAAGTCCTCCACGAAGGCATCCCTCAGGCAGATAGCCCTAATGTGCTTTGCCGTATTCTCAATAAACCAAACCAAACCACATATTATAGCCAATTCTTGAACTACTGTGATTCAAACTATGTTCCTTGATCCGTAATAATATTGCACAAGACGCCAAATCCGCATATCCAGTGCTCATAAAAGGCTTTGCTTATCAGTTCTGTAGTCATTTATGGTAATGGGATAACCTTCATTCACCCAGGATTCGGTCTGTGTAGGTTAAACAATATGCGTGCCCATTTGAAGGGGGTAATGGGCCAATGACGTCGATATGCACCACACTGAAACGGCTATCTGGTTGTTGATATTCCGAAAGCAATGATTTGGTATACCTAGTAACTTGCATTTTTGGAATCTGATACATGCTTGGGCCCAATCTTTATCTTTTTTTTTTTTTTTTCATTCCAGGAGACTCAAAACTAGCAGGCATCTTTTTATGGTAGACTTAATGCCAGAGCATTGGAAACCAGGAATTTGCTCAAAAATGTTTTTCCTAAAACTAGGTAGAATCTAAGTACTAATCCTTTTTGAAGTATCACACTATGAAATTGTTGAAGATGTAAGTACTGACTGGCTGAATTTAAATGTTGTGTCACTTTACTTTATATCATTCAGTTCTGGATCTGTACTTTGTTCTAAGTCAATTTATTCGTATTAATAACAGAGATCCGGGATAGAGTGTCCGCAACCACATTGTCTTGTCCACTTACATGCCGGATATCTATGGTGAATTGCGAAATGTTGGCGCAACTATTTCCGTGATGCCTTCTCATTTCCTTTGATTAAAGGCGAATTTAAATGGTTTGTGATTCCGTTATAATCACGAATTCTCTTTCTTTTAGCATATACTTGAAATGTTTCACTGAAACGTACATACCAAAGATTTCACTATCGTAGGTGCTGTACGATTTCTGAGCATAATTCAGTTTCTTGGAATAGAAAGCAATTGACCTCCAGTCTCTACTTCAAGTTGTTGTATACCGAAACTATAGCCAAATCTGATACATCAGTGCACAAAGGTAATGGGAGTCCCAGTGTGGAAAAAAATTAAAGGGCAGCATTGGCTAAATCATATTTACATTTCTCAAATTGCTTATTGCCTCCTCAGTCTATGAAACTTTTCTTTTATCTTTCATTTTTTAACCCTTTAAAAATTAATGAAGTAGTGCCTATGCTTGAGCAACGTTTCTCAAATACCTGCAATAAAATTTTATCATACCCTAGAAGGTACTCAAGTCTTGCATGGTTACAGGCAGTGAGAATTTTAAGATGACTTTAACATAGCTAGGCAGGGTACATGATCATTTAGCAGTAATCGGATAATCAAAAAACTCAATTTGGTCTACTCCCAGAATGGATTTCGATACATTAATAAGAAGATCATATTTGCTCAGTCTCTCAAATAATCCAAACCAAAGAAAACTTCATTGATGAAAAGCTGAAAGGTAGCTGCCGCATTTCTGAGCCCGAAACGCATCTCATTGAATTCAAATAAACCTATATGCAGGCAAGCCTCCACATTATTCAAGCCTCAGCCTCAGGTGTGTTAACCGCAACCGCAGAATGACAAGGGGAAAACGAATGCAACAACCGGTTTCTCGGTCTTCTGCTGCTGGGGTTCGGAGGTGTAGGACGTCTTCTGGCTGTTCCTCTCTTGCCGATTCGAAGTGCCGTTTTTTTCTCATTTGCTTCTGCCTTGAATGCTGTCTATTAACCCCATGGAATTCCTATTTGTAAGATTTTGAAATGGAGGTTCAACGTAAAAGAAAGATTTCTCCAGATTCGTAGAATATGGCTGCGCTTAATTATTTTTGTTCAATCACTTTATCTTTTTGCGAAGTGTTCGTGCGCACGTGTCTACTCTTTTCCCGATATAAAAAGAAAAAAAACGTTGTTCACCAAGTTAGCTTATTTACTGCCGTTAAACTGTGATCGTTTCATTTTCACCAGAGAACTTTGATTTGTTCAGATGGAAAAAGATTGACTTTAACTTTGAGTTCAGTGTTATTTCAGTAATTTGCGTTACACATGTTACATGCTCCGGGCGGGATTTTGTTTAAGATCTACGTTCGTCTGTCTGGCTTATATTTTCTTATCTTATCTTTAATGCTTATTCTGTGATATTAAAAGAAAAATAAAAATTAATTGATTTTGTGATTTTTGAATTATCATCCTTTGAGGTCAGTTTACTTTGATCTCATATTTCTTTTCATAGATCACACTTTTCTATTTACACATTTTGTATGTATCTATAAATTATTGCATCTACAACATAATCTAAGTAAGTAATTCATTTGATTTTACATTTTATAATCCTTTAATTCACATTAAGAAATAACACCTTAAAGAGGTAATTACGGTATTAATATTTATTTGGTTTGCGCCTTCAGCGATTTCTCTGAGAGTGTAACTTTTCCAAGATAAAAGTCCTCGATTCTGAAAATCGGGTAACGGTCAGACATGGTTTGCTTATTTAACCGTCTATAATCACCACAAATTCTAAATCTTCCATACTTTTTACCGATTAAATGTAGGGGACTAGCCCATTGAGATTTCGATGGCCTAATGATAGCCTTCTCTAACATGAACTAAAATTCCTGCTTGTGTAAAGCAAGTTTATCAGAATCGATTGGACGTGCTATGAATGTCCAGGTACCACTTTGGCTGTTATGTAATGTTTCACATCACGTTTACGTGAGGTATTAGAAACATATGGCTAACTTAAATCTGGGTATGGCTTAAATATGTGGTTCTTAAAACTTTGATTTAAGGTTATTATTCAGAATTAATACCCTGAAAATATGTTCATTTGATAAGATACCTCTAACTGCAAGCTTTACGGATAACTGTGTAAAACCATCAATCAGTTTTCTATTATGAATATCAATGAGTAGGTGAAAATGATTACGAAAATGAGACCCAATGACACCACTATTTAACCCGCAAGCGTGCGAATAAAACCTTTCTCAAAGCACGCCTATTTTACGCAAGTTGTTGAGGTCCAGTTTAAACGTGTCTGAGGTCGATCTCTTTATGTTTCCGAAATTTCTTTGCTGAGAGTTTGATTCAAAGTCTTGATTTTGATCGAATCGGGTCTTTTAGACTCAGCGCGCCTATCTGTATTCCTATTATGTACGTGATTTATGATGGTAAAGAAAGTGGCAAACATGTCGCGTAACTTATCTTTCAAGGAAGAAATGTTGCAAAGTTATCAGGTGTTTCAACTTGCAAAGAATGTATTGAAGAAAATAAGGATGAGAGTGATCATGAAATTTTAATTCACATGATACTAATTCAGAAACTGATATAGATTCTGAAAACGAGAGTGTGAATGATATAAACTGTTTTATCGGTAAAAAAATTATGCAAAACAAAAAACAAAAAAAAAAAAAAAAAAAAAAAGAGAGAGAGAAGAAAAGCAAAAGAGAAAGAAAAGAGAAAAAGACGCAATGTTTTTCCAAAGAAAAGCAAAGAAACACGAAAACGCGCTGCACCGAATGTGAAAAATATTTGTATTTGGAACACACGACAACACTTTATTCAATATGCTACTAACACTTATTGCATTTTTTCTCTGTGTCTGTAGTGCTAATAAAGAAAATAAATATTCGATACAGAATAAAGGTACACTACTATTTTCCTATGCTAATATATAATACGATTTTCTATTCCTTTGAGAAATTTTCTTTCATAAAAGTATTTGGAGAAATTAAAACTTTTAATCAGCATATTTTTTAAGTTTGATCATAAAATTTATTATTGGCTTAGATGTAACACGTTTTCTGAAGACTGACAATTTTTTCTTCAAAAAACACGAAACGGTTCTATTGGGTTCAGTGCGTGCGTTCTTGTAACTCATATGAGCGCGCGTGTTGCTCCGCTGCCCCATTAAAAACCGTACTCTTGATTTTTTATGGGTGACATATATTTGTGATAATTATAATTCCTTGCAGCAGAACTGTCTGCATAGTCCACATCTGACTTACGTTTCCCGACTCTTTCCACTCACAGGGTTGCTTGCATTTTTCAGGATAACACTTGTCGCCAAATTTGAAATTTTTAGTCTCTTCATCAAATTTCTTTCTTGACCTTGAAGGTATATTGCAGTTTCTACTGAAGTTGCAAGCCCATAATAAGGAGCCCTAGGCAGTCATACTGTCAATTTAGAGCTATAATGAAGTTATTTTCTGCTTTAGCTCTCCCTTCATTGTATTCCAGCAGACAGTTACTGGTGTAAGTTTAGCTCCACAATTTTATCCTCTGTTGCGGTAAATTTGTCCAAAGTCTCATCGCTAACTACTAGGATGTGTTTCACAACGTCTGGCACCTTTTCCAGCCAGAGAGATTGTAACATAGTCTCCGGCATATCTACTCCCAGATATTTCATTCTGAGAAGAAACTGCCTGGGTTTCATGTCGCCAGGTTCCAACTCGGTGAGCAGACGTTTAATGCGGTTATTTTCACTTTCTTTAAAAGCGTTGAGTAATCTTTCCTCAGCAAACGAGTATTTGTTGCTCGTAGAGTCTTTTACGATATCCCAGGTGTTCTCCATAAATCTAGATTCTACTTTGGGAAACCAAATAATTAAACGTCGTTTCTTTACTCTTGATGCCTCTAATTAGGAATTGGGCAAAACACACTTGCGAGACAAATTCTAATTCTTTTTATTCAAGCTTATATTGTTTTAGTTGATATACAGTTACCGTTAATTCAGGCACAATCTGCAAGTGTACAAAATTAAATAAAAAGAAAATAAAAGTTGAACAGTAATTATATTTTTTCTACATTAAATATTTTGTAAATTTGCTGGATCAATTTTAAATATTTACCTTGTTAACTTATGCAGTAAAATTCCCTTTGATATTTTGAATGTATTACCACAAGCTATCACCTAGCATTACTAACATTAACGATTACCGATACCAACAAATTAATGATAAACTCACAAATAATGACTTTATCATATTCTTAGAACTAAACTCTTGAATAAATATTAACATACTGGCATTCAAAATTTAAGATTTACATAATCAACTCTGCAACTAGGAGAAAGTGAAAGATATTTACATGAGCAGATTACGGGAATGAGAAATTTAAAACAAGCAATTTACGCGATGGTGAATGATAACAAAGAGTAGGCCTGGCTGCAGATGAATTAAAATAAACCTTATTAACACAGTTACCTACCGTTCTTAATACTGATCGTTATTGTTCTTAAAATAAATCTTCCTAACACAGTTACTTACAGTTTTTAATACTAATCGTTATTGTTCATAGAGGGAAGACGTCCTCTCCGTCAAGCTAAACATCAGTTCAGAACGGTCTCTTTATCCGTCGAAAACAGGAAAACAACTCCCGGGTAACCGCACATCATGGATCTAAGCCAAAAGTCGATATTCTATTATTCCGGAACAATCTCGTTATAATACTTCGCACATCAGCAGTCGGAACCTGAAGCCGATATTCCATCAGTTCGGAAATTACTCTTAATATTATTCGGAAACATGAACACAGCAGCGGGATTATCGCACATCCTCATTCGGAGCCAGAAGGCGGTATTCTAAGTCGCTAGCTAATAATCAGTCCAGAATAAGTACCTTTATAATATTTCGGAGTAATGGAACGCAGCGCCGCAGTATCGTTCATCTTCATTCGGAGCCAAACCTTTATCCCTCACCCCTTTTTTAGGTGCCTGTACACCTGGAATACTACTTCCATATAAGACAGAAATATTTATCGCTCAGCCATTTCTTAAATGTCTGTAAAACTGGGCCACTTCATCACTGTAGTGTAGAAACCTTTATTGCTCTGTCTTTGTAGCTCATCTTCAATAAAATTGGGAGATGAGGAGATCTTCAATAAAATTGAGAAATTGGGAGATAAAATTCTCCCTCTCAATAAATAAATAAATAAAAGTAACACCCTCTTATTAATTATCATACTCATTCTCTCTCTCTTTTCTTCCTTCTTCTTAATTTTCGCAATACTCCTCATCCAACTCTTTTTTTCTACAAAACTATCTTATTTAACTCCAGACTTAATCATTCATTAAAGCCATCTTCTGACGCAATCACTCCGCACTGTATCTTAATTGGTCATGCACCATCTGCAACAATATTTTGGGGCCAATTTTAACCACGTTGCAATTAAAATTAGGGGCCGCACGAATTTTTCCAAGAATCGCCCCAAGAATATGCAAGTAGGATATTTTCTCACCTCGTTCGCCTTGGGAATTCTCCGAATAATTTCACACACTGACAAAACTAATCTCAAGGAAACAATACGTTTTTCTCAGCTTTTGTTTGCCTTAAAATCCAAGGACTATTTAAACAATAATTGGCGACATACTCTAAGTCAAGCTTTTTTTTACAAAGCTGCCGCATCTCCTACAACGAAAGACTTTCCGACAATTTCGCACGTAAAAAGTCTTCTTCTAAGCACGCTTTCAAAAGGAAGTTCAGTAAAGGCATTACATATTTTTCACATTTCTTTCATCTATAAACATAATAACTCTACAAATATACAATTAAATTTAATTTACAATTGAAACAAATGCCTCAGGTCTATGTGATCCATTCCCATTTATTTCAAATATTTATGGCATAGTATAGTCTAATAGTATTCCTATTCATTCTAATAGAGATCATTCTGATAGACTGAAGCCTGACGAAAGGAAGAACAGTGCATAAATAAACTCGCTCTGTGAACGATGCGCACAGCTACAGTGCACACAGTGCACAGTCAATTCAACCAAAAGATTTTTCGCTTTAGAAATCATTTGCAAATTATTTTTTAGAAATTTCCATTTAACTATGTTAAAAGTAAAAGTATTTAAAATTCATTACTTATCTTACTTCTTTCTTATTTATTTACATCTCTTGCGAATGTGCAAAGTTTTGACAGCGAGTTGTCGCTGTAGGGTGACGTAACGCAATATTTGTAAAATATAATTCAGGATTTAAGAATCTAATTTTTTGTTTATAAAACTAAACGCTTCATAGCCTGAAAGTTGGAACGGCTCCTGTTTTCAAAGATCCTCTGAATATTTTGTACTGCAGTATCGGAATTTAAGTACGAACCAGAACAAATTACATTTTGTGTTGTCTTCTATAGAATGCATATTTAGGCGATCTAATTTATTCCATACAATTTCAGCTCATGATGTTGTTACGAGTTGATGTTTTCGTATTTTATATGTTATTAAATTGAATTTATTCATTGCTGGCACAGATACGTAGTACTGTAAAATAGTTGTTACAAAAATATTCCTAGCGCCATTTATGTTTTTTTCTTATTCTTTCAGGTGATAAAAATGGTTTGTGTAGTGCTATGTGGCTTTGTCATATGTTGGTCACCCATGCAAGTGACAGTTCTGTATTCACAGTTTGGACACTCTGCAAGTCAATATGGAGAGGTAGGGCAAATTATTATCTCTAAAGTTGTAAGACATTTTTGTTTTTTAATTTGTTGAAAACTGTTGTTTAAGTTTTGTCAGAATTTCAAATCTAATTCATTTAAAGTGGCGGAAAGATTGCTTAAAATAATAAAAGTACAAGTAAAAATAGTTTTAAAATTATTTGTGCTAAATTTATTATTCTTATTACATAAATTTATGCATTTTTTTTAATGGAAGTGCATGTATATGATGACCAAATTCTGAGGTTTACATAAAAGTGAATCTCAGTGAAAAGGATTTGGGAAAAAGCAATAAGTATCCGTTTCATATTCTCTTCCAGAGAGAGAGCTGTAACATTTTCAGTTAACGATTACAGTCAGAGCAGCACTCTAAACGGCATATTGTGCATGTAGAAAGCTCATTACACGTCATTACATATTACAAAGTAATTTATCTAGAATATTCGCTAATTGTAGAAGCCATTTAACACCCTTTCTGATGTTATTCTGATTACGAATAGCCAATTTTTAAATTAAATATTTTTTTAAAAATTCAATCCTTGTTGTACACACTGAAAGTACTATATATTTAGTTATCATCTATTCGAGCCGAGGTGTTTAAATTGGGCTTCAAATCACACGACAATTACTAGTAACTTCTCAAAAGAAAGTTAAGAATGTAAACTGCTTTGGAAATCATCCAATGAATTTTCGTCATTGTTCTAAGTTACAAAAGCCCAATTCAGACAGAGAAATAAATTTCCAGACTTAAGTTAATACTGATATTGCCTGAAGTCTGCAGACATATCCTATGAAGCAAAGATTATTATAATTTAATATATGCTATATTTAAATGTTTGGCAACTCTATAGAAAATAATTCCTTTAAAATAATGAGAACATTTTATTTACAGAAATTATTAGATGATAATTCGTCTTTTTAATGTAATCAAAAAAGGAATGCAAACAAGTTCATTCTCATTTCTGAAGATCAGTCTCACATCTACCGAATTGCTTGAGGAAGTTAACTCAAGTAACTTCAAAAATCAATTTTTTGACTCATGCTAAAATTATTTAATAACTTTTAATTCCTGTTAGAATATCTACCACGTTATAAATTATATATTTTTATTCATATTCGTTCACTGATATTCAGTGGTCAGTACTGATGCTTACCTTTTCCGTTACTGCTGGAAGATGTTTCACGGGTTCTGAACTTAACCATTAGGCGCTTGGAACTTGGCTTTGGCGATCCACCTCCTACGCCGTTCTCATCTTTTCATTTCCTTTCTTAATTTTTGTTGTAGATTTTTTTAAATCAAATATTCGAAATAGAATTCAAACTGAACTTGTTTTTAAGATACATGAAAGCTATTTTTTTCTGTGAACTTTGGTTAAGGTTTTTCCCTGATACTTTCCCTGCAGTTCATTTTCGTAAATTACACTCAACAACTTCATTACACTCAACAACTTAATTTTATAAATGTTCTAGATTGTTAGATATTATCTTGATTATTAGACATTGTCTTTATAAATATCTAATTCTTAAATGTTTATAAATATTTTTTTATAAATGTTTAAAGTGCCCACCAGCGGCCGAGCGGTAAAGTCGCTGAACACTGGTAGTTCGGTGCGAGGTTCGAATCCCGCGGGCTGGTTGCATGGGTGTTTTCGTATTTTTCCCCATGTGTAACGTGTATACGAGCCAGTTTCTATTAGAAAGTCCTCCACGAAGGCTATCCCTTCCCTTAGGCAGATAGCCCTCGAGACTTTGTCGTAATTAAATAACCTAACCCAACCTATAAATGTTTAAATCTATGTTTCATAGATTCTGAGATCACATCTCGTATTTTTTAAGCATATTTCTTATCTGATAGAGCTTTGTTAAAAAGTAATCCGCCTAACTGATAAGTATTGATGAATATGTGTGATTTTATGTTGATAATTAAATCTAATATATTTATTGATTACGCACATAGATTGCAAATAATAGAGGTTAGAAAAAAAGACTAAACTTTTAGAGACAGTTGGTTAAAAGTGTCTGTAGACTGTTACATAATACTCGTAACAGTATTGTTTATGTATTATTACATGCAAACATTTTGTGGTAAAATTTACGTCGTTCATAAATGAACAAAAAATCTGGGAATATTTCATGGACGTTCAATAAAATATATTTATTTTGCGTTCTAAATTTCTTTGAATATTATCTTCTATCTATCAATAACAGTTTTTGAATAGTATAATGTGGTTCTACGCTGGTGTTCACCTATGTCTTTAATGGGATTTTCCCCCTTTTTTTCAACACAGTATATCGTAACTGTTGTGTACTCTTCCTACGTAGAGGTTGTAAACGTTCATAATCAGGCTATTGACTAAGGTATACGAAATCATGAGGATAGGTTATGTATAATTCATATAAACAATTATGCACAAAGATGCTAAACATACAAGATTTTTCTAGAAATGTACTCAGAAAACGAGCTCGTCGCATAAGGTGTAGGATTTTGTAACAATGTAGTAAACTTTAACTTTTCCCTAAAATAAATGAATTTCAATCTCAGACTTTTTTTTCATACCCCATTCAGTCTTATTTTAATGATGACAATTAAGCTAAGAAGGAAATAAATTTCGCATGAATGGTATTAACATTTTCTATCTCTAAAATGAACGCATGTGTAAAGTCAGTGTTCTTCAACATCTACTCCGTGATATTTTTAAAAAAACATAAAATTTTTAATGTATATTTTCCTTTAGACAGTTATTTTTCAGAACTGTTTTGCATTCAAACAATTGTTATTTCTTGTACTAAATTTCGTCTAATGCTGTTATGCGTTAAACTAATGCCTAACATTCAAACAATTGTTATTTCTTGTACTAAATTTCATCTAATGCTGTTGTGCGTTAAACTAATGCCTATATAAGCCGAAAATAAAAAATAACGACTGTTAATAAACGGCAAGCCATTAAAAGAAAGCGAAGGAGCGGAGAAAAAAGAAATTCCACTTGGGAAATAACAAATTAGAGCTGTCGATATTTTGATCCGTGATTTCCTGAACAAATAAATTTCTCCTTTGCTGTTCGTATTCATTGTACCATAAAATTTGTTTTTATTCGTGACAAGAAAGCATGTGCAATTTAATTCTTGAGCAATATGTATGCTAATTTTCTGCTTGCAAGAAATGACCAGAAGATGCTATTTATTCTTGGAGCTACATTTTTCAAGAAGTTTGCATAATAAATCATAATTTTTCGAGTGTAAAAATTAAACTGAAAACTTGGGATTTTCCAGATTTACCCATACGTAGAACCAAAACGTTTTGAAACAGAATAATGCTATTTTACCCTCCATGTCACTTATGACGTCTAATTAATCAACGGTGGCGAGACTTGAGCATCCAGTGTGAAAACAGAAGAAAAGTGAAGTTATTTTTAACTAGCCTGATGTTTAACGTTTAGCATATTCAGTAGAGTTAATTTTTCAGCTGCGTGAAACAACGCGTAATTGTTAAATGGTTTAAACTTGTTATTATTTATTTTTAAAATGTTCTACTTTGTATGTTTTAGTTTCCTGAGGAACGAATAAAAAGGTCTTTAAATATTATATAAATGCAATTTAGACAATAGCAAGAATCATTCAAAATTTTTAACTCAAATATTTACAACTGTGCTAAAATGACAGCTTTGGAGATTTGCTCGATTACAAGTGAGCTCAATGCTAGAATGTTTTGTTTTGGGGTTAGTTTATGTGATTACGGCAAAGCCTCGAGGGTTATCTGCCTAAAGGAGAGGGATATCAACGTAGAGGACGTTCTAAGAGAAACTGGCTTGTATACACATTACACATGGGGAAAACCACGAAAGCGCCCATGCAGCCAGCCTGTTGTCAGGATTCGAACCTTGCACCGAATTATCTGTGTTTAGCGACTTTACCGCTCAGCAGCAGGTGGGCTCAATGTGAGAAAGAAGATTGGATAAAAATAAATTGCTTAATTGTGAAACAGCATGTGATAGGAGACAGAGTAGAACAAATAACCTTATAATTTATGTTTAGACAGAGATATTTAAAGCCGCAAGGTGTGTGTAGATGTACAAAAACTGCGATATATTGCACATTCTTTGCTCGAATGAGTATAGATGATCAGCAGCACGTACTAAGCTAAAACCTTTAATCTTCGCTTATTAGAGAATTGTGTATTATTACTTTACGTAGCATTGAAAAGCATTCTGAGACATATTAAGGTACCTAATGCATTCCATGAAAACACTTTTTTCACCTTTATGAAGCCACGTTAACCTTAAAAGGAATAGAATTCCAGGATAAATTCACTTTTATACCTTTTGTTTCAGTTGTCTAGATGTGATCGGTCTTAGTGTTGTTTCCAGTTACTCCGAAAGAATCTGGCTGTCAGTTAAGGTCAATAATGTGTGAACTACTTAATGTGGACACACACGTGATTAAAAATATTATTCATATACCAAAAGGATGATAGCTATAATTGCATCCAAAAAGTCATTTGCGCTTTTGTAGAATTTCACAATCATGAACGTAACGTACACAAACACGAATTTCTTTCCAAACCTTCATATTTAGAGAGAATATTTTATTTTTTATTTTTGAACTCTAACTCTTTTAGTAAAGAAATTATGTTATTCATAGCATAAGAAGAATGATTTGTTTATTAATAGAAGGGATGATGTTGGAGGGGTGATAAAAGAGTCTTTTATTGAGCAACAATAATTTATTACAGAGTTTAAGTTGCACACGAACATAACATATAATTTTAAGATTCAAAGAGCAGACGTCTGATACAACTTATCACCTGGCTTTTGTTGATGTTTTCCTCTGGAAACTTACCACAAGGCACCCTCTTTGCTAGAGTGAGTCTACCGTAGTTTAATATTATTACAAACTCCCTCTTTGGCTCCGCCGACGTCCCGGCGATTAGACAGAACTGGAAGATTTGGGAGCTATAGAAATACTGTCCCTAGTCTGAGACCTTTTGCTTTCCTTGGCAAGGGGGCCTCTCTTTGAAACAAATAACTATGAGTTTTGAATGCCAGTTGTCATGCCTATCTCCTACAAGTATTGCAAAACGAGTTTTTAGGTCTCTGTTTTCCGTTCTACAGGATTTGATTGAGGAAAGTAAACTGGTATCAAGTTTGGATTGATATTTAACGTACAGCAAACTTGTTGCATGACGTCACTAATAAAATGGCTTCCGTTATCGCTGATGATTCTTCTCTGATGATTTTTGCCGCATGATTTTTTTTCAATGAGGGTTATGGCGCAGTTGTGTACTATAGCTTGAACAAGAGGAAATAATTCATTTCTTCTCATAACACAGTCTTCTACAACGGAAGTCCATTTCTTCCAGTGTCAGTTTCTGGCCCAAACACATTTATAGAAATGATCTCAAAACGTTGAATATAGACAGGTGATCTTAGCAGCCCAATTGGCTTTTGGTGGGTAGCCTCGCAGAGTTGCATTCAAGAACGCTTTTCACATAATCGGATATATACTTTTTCGTACCAATCCAACAGCAGCGTCTCGCAGTTCTTGGAAATTTTCTTCCTCTCCATAATGTCCGGACATCGGGTCATCATAATGCTTTCTCATGACGGAATCGGCTGTTGGAATGACTAATTGCACCTCTTCCGAATCAAAGTCAGGGACATTCTGATAGAGAAGACCTTAATTCTTTAAGAATCCCTGTTCGGTCCTGTTAGCACTTTCTTCAGTTTTCTGAGTCGATTCTAAACTCTCGATAATCTTTTTTAAATTTTCATCTTTAAGTAGAGATTCACACGTGTCTTTTAGACTTCATATGGGCATTTCAACTACAGATATTTTTGAAATCTCACAAGGTGAAACTTCGTGCTCAGAATTTGGGCGGAACAGCATGTCTTCGAAAGCATTTGCCTTTCTAAAAATATATTGTACTTTCAGACTGAAAAACTGAATTTTAAGTGCTCATCTAGCAAGTCATCCGGTTGAATAATTGAGATTCAAAACCCACTTTAAAGGTTGATGATCAGATGCTACAGTTACTTCTGATCCTTCGACGTAATCATAGAATTTCTTCAGTGCCCAGACGACAGCGAGGGCTTCTCGTTCAGTCGTCGAATAGTTTCGCTCAACTGGAGAAAGCAGTCGGCTAACATATTCGATAGGGTGCTCTTCTGACTCTTCCCCCTAAAGTAAAACGGTTCCAAGAGCATAATTTCTTGCATCATATAAGAGGTCTTGCCCCATGTAACAGGTTATCCATTCTCGGAAGTGGATAGGAATCCGGAACTGTGATCGCGTTCAATTTCCTATAATTTATGCAGAGGCGTACTGTTCCATCAGGTTTCGGTATTAAAACAACTAGGGATGCCTAATGAGATTCGAATTCTTCAATTATTCCTTCGAACAGGAGCTTGTCAATTTCTTGTTTTCTTTCTTCGCAAGATTCATCCTGTGTGGTGGCAAAGCTATTAAGGGATCGTTGACAGTTTTACTTCTGTATTCTATGAAAGCTATAGATGGTCTCCCTGGTTGGAAGACAGTTGAATTTTGATTCAATAATGCATTAAATTGTGATCTTTGATAAGGCGATAGATGTTGTCCTTCACCTTCTCTCAACAGTACAGCGTCAATTTCCACCTAATATTCGGTTCGCTCAGTGTGTTTAAAATCATCGTCAATAAACTTCTGTTTCGGATTATCGTACTAAAACCGCCAATCATAAGTCTAAAAATATTCCAGTGTTTTTAAGAAAATTCAGTTGTAAAAGTGTCCTGATACCCTTTTCTGTGGGGAGCGTAAATAAAGCTCTGTGGAATGAATTTCCTTCAATTTAAATGTGTACTTAAATCATGTGGACCGCTTTGTCCCTTTGGATGCCGTCGGCGAGAGTAACCTTCATAGTAAATGTCTTAAATTCCGTTCGCTGTTCTTTTAAGAGATTATACAATGTTTCTCCCGCTATACTGTGACTAGCGCCAATGTCAGCGGAGACAATTCTAGTAAATCTGTTGATTTTTATCCTTAAGAGGATCGTGTGAATTGTTTCCATAGGGAATGTATATAAGCTTTTAAAGTCGGCTGATTGTTTACTTGAGAAGAGCAGGTTGGACACTTAGCCCTAACGACGGGTGTACCAGAATTCCTTGTCGTTGATTTCTTACAATTTAAAGGCTATTTTTATAATTTTGGGGACCACAAGGTTGAGAAAGTTTTGGAGTTTCCTTACTGACTTAGCTTCTTCATAGAAATCCAATTTATCAGCCAGTTGAAAAGAGTCGGTCCACTCGGACCAATGAACCACAAAATGTTCTCTATATTCTGGAGGAGATCTTTTTTTATTTGATTCGATATCCTCAAAGCCTTTAACTTCTCAAAAGTTTGGACTTTAATTCTCCGATCCAGGCATGAAAGAAATTTCTCAATAAAAATCTCATCATGTGCTATTAGGATTTTCGCGATGCTGAGAAAATAGCTCCAGAAGTTTTTCAGCAGTTAATTTAAAACGCTTTAATGGGATTTATTTGATGTTCTCATAATCTTCTGCATCGCCAACAGATTCCTTTACAATTAATTTTGCAACGTCACTAGGTACCAAACCTAAGATATGCGTTACTTAGGCATTTCCTTTGAGGTACGCCTAAAACTTTTAGTTGTCTTTCAAATAAAGTAAGAAGAAGGCTCACGTCATCCGTTTTTGGATTAAAGTAAGGAATTAAAGTTTGTAGTTGTAATTTATAGGCAGATCCGCGTAATCCGTAATGGCAAAGCAGGTACGGAATTATGACTAGCAGCTGAACTAGCTGTTTGTATTTTCAATTTTTCAAGTCCATGCTTGCATTCTTGCATCTCTTTCCTTTCGTTATAATTGCGGTCCTCACGCTCTTTTCTTTCGTTAATTTCGCGTTCCTCTAGCTCTTTTCGTTCCGTAACTAAGTTAAAAAATAGGTATTTTCTGAACTGTAAGCATCTGTCTATAACTCTGTAAATGTGCAACTGAAATTGTTCTCCTCACCTGCAATGCACCTTTCTTCCATCACTGCACTATCGACTCGCCCAGCATTTATTTGCACCGCCCTCAGCACTCGTCTTGAGCACAATATGCACCGAAATGTGTTATGTGGACGAAGTTAATTCTGTCAGCGGGGCTATTTGGCCGATATGCTAACTGCTACTGTCATTTGCTCTGTAACGTTCACACGAATTTGACGGGCTAGAACACATATTTTGTTCCCTTCCTTCAGAGAAAATGACACTGTGCGTATTTCATTTAAGATAAATTCTTCGAAGGAAAAACAGAGTTATCATGGCAGTAAAAAGGAGATCTTACCCTTCCCAAAGAAAGGTGTGGAAAATCATGTTAGTGTTCAAAAGTCAATTTCTATGAAACATATGCATGACGAAGATATATGAAATAGATATACAAAATCAGATATATGAAACGACTCAACATTTAATCTCTGTATAATCAAACAAATTCAGTGTCGAAAGTTGTTTTTTAAAAATATATTTCTTAATGAAGAAAGTCTGTGAATGTACAATAGAGCCCAGAAAACCAACATTCAATTGAACGGTAAGCTTGATCTCTAATAACCGCGTTGAATACATTTTCAAATTTCATAGCTTAATAATTAAAAGTTTTCTAGTTGAAAAGTTTATAATATAAGGATTGTTATTTATTTGCTATTTGTATTCATTTACAACATTCTCTCCCTGACACATTAATCTTTGTTCGACCTCAAAATTGTTAGTCATAATCCCAGGTCCGTAAATGTTTCACGAATTTACCTTTTCTCCCTACGGTTAATTACTGCCATTATAAGATATTTCTCTCGCTTTCTTAGCATGTCTTCGTGTGTAGTGGTCAGCATGCTCGGCGCGTGTTCGAGAGGTCCATGGTTTGAGTCTCGGCGAGAACACTGCTCATTTTTCACGTCTCTCAGTTAAAAAAATTATCTAATGTCTCTACAATTGCGCCCGAACTAAAAAGGTGGTGAATGATGATTCTTCACTACCAGGATGTGGCGATTAGGTCCCCCAGTCGCCCTTTAAAAGGGGCAGTATATAAGGTTTTTCTCCATCCTTTTTAGCGTGCCTTCGTGGTGTAGTACTCGAGAGGTCGGTGGATCGATTCTCATCGAGAGCATTGCTTATTTTTTATCTCTCCTGCTTCAAAAAAGTCCTAGTGTCTCTACACCCTATTCATTAGTATTTAGCTGTAACATCGTATCTGAAAACTTAATCATCGTTATACTTAAATTGAGATGTATTACAGGAGTTACAATATAAAAGAATACTTTTATAAATATAGGTTTCGTATTCTGAACTAAACATTTCCCGTGTGTAATGTTTCTTTTATTTTAATCTTTTAGTTTAAATTGAGAAGATAATTATGAATTTGAAGATTCACTACATTCATAAAAAATGAAAAATCAGCTTCAAAGAGCATCTAATAACTACGCCAAAGCAAAATTCCCCCCCCCCAAGAAATGCTTCATTTTAACTATTTTTTATTTTAATATAAAAGATAATTAAGCAAACTTTGAGAAAGGACTGTTCAATAAAAGAATTTTGTTATTAAAATAAGGCGCATTTAAGTCAGGCGAGATTATAAGAACTTTCGTATCTCCTATTATTTTAACTATTAACTATTAACCTTTAACTATTATTTCATTTATTCATTCATATAAGCTTATAAAATGATAAATGATCGAAACTGATCAAACCTGGTCCATTTTGGTTTAAAATAAATGTGCCGCATAGAAGATTTTGCTTGAAAAGAAATTCGAGTAGTTACTGAAGTAGTTTACTGTAATAATTTCCATCAAAAAGCTAATTTTACTGAAGTCTAAAAGAAGCATTCATTTAAAAAAAGAATGCGATCAGAGTAATTTCAGTGGTACGTGCATTACCAATATTTTGTCTTGATAGCCGAATTCCACATTACAAGTGTCCTTTTATGAACTCTTAAAATAAACAATTTTTTTATTTTTAAATTTCTGGAGGGAGTTTAAAGCCCCATGTTAAGTACTTATCTGTGCTCACTTGTGAAATGAATCGGAAGCCGTAAAAAGGGGTACGTGACAAAAGTCGGTTTTAAAGGAGCAACAAAAAACTATCTCATTCCTCACAGGAATGCCAGAAATGTTTATAAAGCGCTTTGTGAATCCTAGTTATATAGATCTCATCATTTTTTTGTTTTTAACCTCTGACATTCTTGTGATCAATGGGATAATTTTCGTTTTTAGTAGCTGCTGTAAAATTTGACTTTTCTCTCATAGCCCCTTTTTACATCTCCCAATTCAAATAATCTTCCAATTCTAAAAATGTTTCGAAAATGAATCTAAATATTGTGAAGAAAAACTGAACCGAAAATGTGTTACTCAATTTTGCCACAAATTATGTTGCATAAAATGTGCCTCAAGATTGAAAAGTTTAATTGTGTACTTCATTTTACTCAATTTCGTTTGTATCTCCGCAATAAATACAAATGTACTATTAAAGAGTGTATTCTTAAACCAGTTTTAATCAAATGCATTTGGTGGGTTTTTTTATTTATAAATGTCTGACATTGATGGGATTTTTTTTTAATTATAAACGTCTGACATTAAATAATGTTATCATCCCAGCTCGTTTTTTTTTTTTTTTTCTTATTCTTATAAGATTTAAGATTTGAAAACCCTTCAAGATTAAGATTTGCTCTTCCTGTAATTTTTTTACTTAAACTCTTATTCAGACTATACTTTTACTTTTACTAACTCTTATTCAGATCATATCAGTCTTGTATACGCAGTTTAATATTAAAAAAATCTCATCTGTAAACTACATTATTTCCTTGTACGAAGTATTAAATTATACTAATTTTTTAACTGCATTTCATTTAAACTTGTTGAATTACCTCAAATCTACTTCATAGATAGCGCATGAATCACAATAGAATATATGTGCTTTTTAAAATTTACTATATGTTACTTACTATACTTACTATATTAAAATTTACCATAGCGATACTCTGGCGTTAGGTACCCTTAACAGCGTTATATCTCATTCATTTCGTAACTCAGAATGCAAAAAAGATTATATCATCCGAAGAATTATCTAATCTTTGCCATATGTTCTATTCAAATGCTATAATAAATCTAAATTGATGTATAAAGAAATTAAACAAATACAAAATAAACAGTTGTTCATGATTCAGCGCTTACCTGATGCGCATGCGCTACTTGTAAACATTCTCCTCTGTACAAAACAGACTGGCGACAGTGTTTTCTTCTAATATGAAACATTATTTCCTCGATTTTCATTAGAGATGTATTTCTCATTCAATTAATTCAGTTCTCTCTTCGCGGCAAGGCAAAAATAATAAAAACACAAACTATCTTCATTAAAAATTTAAAGACATATAAAAACATAAAACACCAAATACATTTCGATTAAAACTACAGTTTCTGTGCAAGAACAAGCAATTAGGCCAGCGGGGAAGAAGACCGATTTTTTGGTACAAAAGAATGAACGTTTACTTTTGATCTCACTTTGCAAAAAGGCACTGAAGGCGTTATTTGTTGTGGACGCAATGCTGAGTCAATATATGAGATAATTTAATACTTAAATAAGCTATTTAATCACTTAAATAAAAGCTATAGAAAAACATAAAACACCAACTACAGTTAAAACAATTAAAAACACATTTTACAATTAAAATTACAATTTCTACGCCAAAAACAAGCAATTTAAATGATAATTTCAGAATGTATTAAGCATAATTTAATTTGCAATAATAGAAGAAGAAGTTACTTTGTTGTTGCTAAGCTTACTTTCTATAGATTGGCAACAAATCCACTATTCTGCTAAATTTTAAATGTAAACAAATAAGGCTGCTATGGTAAATAATTAAGCTCAGCCACACTTAAACAACTTTTAAATTGTTAATAATTATATAACATGCAGGTTAAATAAGGCATAAAAACCTTAAATCGGAAGATAAGATACAACCTAACCTTAAATCGGAAGATAAGATACAACCTAACAGGTTCAGCACTTTTATTGAAATTTTTCTCTGGCTACTCACCAGAGGGAACCCTCATTGCTAAAGTGAGTCCACCATAGTTTATACTACCAGGAGCGGTTACGTTACATATTTATACTAATGATACTGTACCTCTGCAGCAAAATTCTCTCAATAAAACAGATAGGTATTCTCTACATTCTAGACATAATATAACCCGAAACTGGACTTAAAAGTGATGTTTCAACAATTTTGTGAAATGGTCTTGCAATGGGAGATGATATTTTGAAATAGAAAAATCACTAATTTAAATAAGCATTTTCATCCAAAGCCTATCATAAGTCTTTATGATAAGTTACACAAATATATAAAAATACAAAGTCAAGTAAAATACCGTATACTATATCAAGTAATGTAACAAAATGCTGCCAACTGTGAGCGAAAATATTATTGTTTCAAGGATGAATGATTGGATTTAAGCAGAAGAATGATTCGGAAGAAAGTAGGCTACCATCGACACTTTCAAAATTAATGTGAACATAGCTTTGCTTTCTGATATTAACGAATTTTATTCTATTCTGTAGCTTACGCTGTAAATATGAAGCAAATATGAAACAGATTAATAACATTTTGAAACATTAGTTGAAAATCCAAGATGACGTATTTAACGCTTTGTTGTTACTTATTTTTATAGCAGGGTAACACATCCATGACATATCGGTAAGGATAAAATTAGCGGTTATCGGTAAAGCTTTGTGCTTCTACTCTGCAAAAGCGTACAATATTTGTTTCAAACTTAATCAGAAGTCTCGGCGATGTTGCCATTTGGTATAATATTTGTCTCGCCGATTTAAAACTAAACAGCGAAATTTAAAACAGTGGAAGAAACTCGGCGATTTAAAGTAAATGTATTGCCGAATTAAAATAGTTTTTTCTTTCAGACGACAGTGATCATTTGTTCAGTAAAGACTAAGATATTTAATTATTCTCTCAAATTTAGTCTGTTATTAATCAACAAATTGAACGATTTAAAAGCAATAAATGCAGACTCATTTCAATTATTATTAATTTGTGATTGACCCTTGAAGTTACACTAGCTGGTTTCATTAAGACCGTCTATATACGTAAAGGAGAGCGTTCGTTTGTTTGATTATGCGTCAGTAGTTCTTACAAATCGACAGTCTACGTGATTGAATATTTTTTCCAACTCAATAAATAATTTTCACTTTGTTCTATTGTCTATTGTCTTTGAGATCCTCATTATTTTAAAGTTTCCCGAAAATGATCTTAATTACAACGAAAGATGGTTTTGGTAAACGATCACTGTTATAACCGAAAGAGTTATATGAGATAAATTTTGGGGCAGATAAGTATGAAAATTGAGAACGGATAGCTCTTATAACCAAATGAAACCCGAAAATAGAAACACAAAAACTGTAATGTGGCGATTAATACGGATACAGAAATTAGCGATTTTCTTTCATTAGCTGTAATATTTAGGAAATTCCAAATACTATTTTCTTTTATAGTATCATGTAATCCCTGAAACGTATTCCAATTCATAAGGGAATGCCATTTCAGTGAAAATAAGCAGCTTTTATCCCACCGCTTAACATGTCAGAAACATGTGTATGACAGAATCTTTTCATGAGAGGTTTCGTCATTGCTTTAGAGATGACGAGCTACTATGCTAAAGATGATGGCATTCATATACATTAAAAGAGGACAAACTCCAGAGGATTTTAGCAGTATCTAAATGCAATATATTGTCTCCACATTGTCAGTATTCGTTTAACAACGAAAATTACGAAGATACACTTCAAATGTAAAGTAATATTAAACTTTTGACCTGCATTCGGATTTTTCGCTGAAATGACATAGCATGGATTGTGTTACGTTTCAGTATAAATGAAAAGTATTTCAAGGAAACTTTATAAAGTGAAAAATCACTCTTTTATTCTCTTCTTACTGACACGTTTTATACAGATGTCATCGGTCCGATGATATCCCAAACCATTCTTAGTTACTATGTTTAACTAGTTTTCTTAACCGAAGATTTATTTTGAAACAAGTGGCTGTAAATCACATAACTTTTTATTCAATTTAATAAACTATTGCGTATACATATTGCTCATTATTCAGATGCATACTGCTTGTCTTCATTTTGTATTCTTTTATGACAACTATATACTGCTGGCGTAACTACATTAGAAATGACGTGATGAAAGAATTTAATTCTATAAACAAACAATTGGTTGACATGGGAAATACAGCTTTTAGCAGAGAATGTTTACAATTCCCTTATGCGAGTTCCGACTCCCTTATGCGAGTTCCGACTGTGATAGCAATGACTTTTCAGAAGAGTGACACTTACAATATATCGACCCAAAAAGCTTGTCTGCCGACTAATAAGAGGGCAAGATAAGTAGGAAAACCTAGAATTCCGTTTCATGGGATTATATTAATCAAACCATTAAAGGAACTGAGTTTGATGGCATATTTAGCTTTGCATAATTCATTAATCAAATGCAATATAGCATCTAGAGAGATGTGAAACATTTCATTTGGAAGTCCACGTAGCTGAGTTTTGTACATCCGGTAGAAATGGCACTCATTATTGGACCCAATATGGAGTATTAAATACATAATTACAAATATTTTATAACTTCGGTTAAATATTAAAAGAATATTCATTTGTCCCATCCTTAAACGAAATTAATGAGTAGGCATTAAAATTATATTTGCTTTATTAGATGTTGCAAATTGCTACGTAATTAAATTAAACTAAAATTATATTGCCAAGTGTCTGTTTTGAAAACGCTTGCTTTCTTAAATGATGTTGGTTTATACCATTAAACTAACAAGAAGGTTATTATGAACAATTTATGTTTCTATTAAAATATTACGTATCCAGCCTATTTCCGTGAATGATTCCCAATGATAATCTCATCTACTTCGTTTCCGTAACTGGTGCACAAATAGAACAGAAATTTGTGCGGACTAATAGACTATCATGTCGTTGGGCTAGGTTCAGAGCTCGGTTAAGACGTGACATTTGTTCGCTTAGTTTCTTTCCTGTGGAACTGTACTTAAAATCTCTTGATAGGAAGCGATTATTGGTAGTTGGAAGCTTTGCAACGATTGTTGATAGTGATAAAGGGAATAATATCTCCGTATTCCGTCCTCCGGGATGCTGAAATCAAAACTAGGATGGACATAAGGTAGATGGGTACATACCTGCACCTTCTGTATTTTGCTTTGATTAAATAATATAGTTTAATTCGAAAATGTTTTTATTCAAGGATATTTCGTATAAGTAGATTAGAATTTTGAGCTAATATGTATTTGCTAATACTTAGTCCTTTTTTTTTTTTTTTTTTTCAAGAAACTTATTGAGAATTCTGTTTTAAAGTTTACAGTAATTACAATAAAATACAGCAGGTAAATTGAAAATAATACAGCAAGTAAATTGTGTAGTTCAGAAATACAAAGGAAGAAACTTTAAAATTTGCATATATCAAGAAAGTAATTAAGTACCAACGAGGGCACTGCAAATGTTTCACGTCTCTTGCTTCAAAATAACCTAAGGACTCTAGAAACGTTTGTAGTATGTGAGTCACACTTCCCGAGCTTAAGTTTTTGTAATGAGTATAGAAACTTCCTAAACATATAAGTATATTAATAGAGGGAACACGTAGAAGTTTATGTTTCGTAATTTTTACAAAATTGAAGTGTTCAAATTTTAAAATGTGGAAACATAAATATTTGCATCATTTAAAACATTTTTGTCGTTAGATCTGTTTGTCCACAACAAGGCTTCGAAACTAAAAGTCTATCAAGAGCTTTTGTGGACTCGGTGCATAAGATTCTCCGTACGGACACAAGATATTCAAGTGAATGCTAACCGTCCATCACTATCTTGTGGGCAATGGGTGCTTTGTTATAAATTTCTTTTCGAAGCATTTGTTTTTCAAGGCAATGAGTCCACATCACAAGTTATTGCAACAGATTCTAGAAGTCGCAGGAATCTTGGAAAATGAATTATTTCAAATTTTTTTTCCTTAGTTTCACCTCGCATTTTTTTGAGATCTTTATTTTCGAAATGAATATTTTGATTGATTTAGCTGGGATGTCCCTCTGATATTTTTGTAATATGTTATGCCTTATTTTGCGAGTAGGTCGACCTACGTTATATTTTACAATTAGCTTTTTAATCTATGCTGCTTAAAGAAAAAAAAACTAAAAGCATGTAACAAACATAATAATGTACTTTATTTTAATTAGTTTAGAAATAAAGCTAAAAGCCATCCATATGTCTGATGTCCAGACAACTGCCTTCCTGCTTTACAGAGAATTTATTTTACATTTTATAAGCAAATAAAACAGTTTTTCTTTGTTTTGAGCATTATATGTATCCGCCAAATTCCGACTAATTTTTCTTATAAGCAGATGGTGAAATCAAACACTTTCTAACAATGTCAAATAGGATAATATATCCAGAATATTTTGATTATAAATCGCACTTGCGCAATTTCTCAGTAAACAAGATGTGCACAGCTTACGGTAATTTTTTTCATCGCCATTCAGACATAATATATCTCCGACTGTAACATATGTAATTAGATAAGCAAATTTTTCTCGGCTTTAGCTTTTTTTATCTTACGAAATATTTGAACCGATGATATAGATCCCATTCCTTTTAATTAGATTATTTTAATTGCTTCAAGTGTTCTAGCTATTCATATTATTCTCAATCAAGCCAAGATAATTTGTCTCAAATATTGTTGCATGCGATAGAATTTCGAATCTTAAATTAACTTTCCTTGCCTTATATAAAATTCGAAAGTCTTTTGCTTAGAAAATTCTCTATGGGAAATTCGCTCAGCAAATTTCTATAGCTTATTTAGAAATATTTTCGTCGTAAATCAGCTTTATTATGTAGTTGCTGACGTATTAGTGGTAAACTTTATAGTGTTTCGCAAGCGTGTTATTAAAAGTTCTGCGCAGCGTGTTCATTTACTTCTACGTTTGTTGCGGTGCACTCTGTAATTTTCTTTTACATTAATGGGAGCAGTAACTACAGTATAATTTTACCGGATTGAAAATTCTGTTCTATCAGTTTGATTCGCAATGCAACTTTTGATTAGGAAATAATGAAAATTTAATCTGAAGAAACTGATTAAACTCATATTAAAGAACATAACTTATCAAATTATGTTCCCAGAATCTGTTATTCAATTGATACCACGCTAAGAAGATTGCATAAATTAGCACCTTATTTCCTTATCAGAAAACTACTTTAACCTTATATTCAGTAATTAAGAACAAAAAGATAATTACCGTCGACTGCTATATAATTACGAATTTCTAAACGTAGGCAGTAAATTAAATTTTAATCTTGTTTGTATTTCCATTCTCTTTTACAAAATCTAATTTTTTTTAAGAAAGCGGCAAAATAATAATCTCAAATTTCGGAATATGTCAAACTCAGCATTATTAAGCGCATGTTAATCCTAGCGGAAAATTCAAGAAAATAAGCTCCTAACGAGGGATAATTTATTTAATTTTCGGAACTTTAATGAGAGAGAAATTTTCTGTAACCGACGACCCCTTTGAGTAATAAATAATTTCTAATAATAAGTATTCAAATAAGTAATAACTGTGAAATTTCACACTTTTCAACAATTCACATGTAGTTTTACCAATCAATCCCATTTTTAATTACCACTGCTCATCATATAACGAAAGTAATGCATTCTGCCATGGCGTTCATTGTATGATGCAGTGATTTCCCTAATTCACTTTAGTCTTTCCGAGCCCAATCTAGAATCGTGAAATAGTTTCAAGTTTCGGAGACATTAAATGCTACTATTATTGCAAATGATAGAAATTTACAAATATTATAATTCTTTTCGAGCGTTACGGATTTAACTCTAAAATTTTAAAGTTCTTCAAAATGTCGTGAATGAATATGTTTTCTTGATTATAATTAAACAATAACTCTCTCACTTTGTGCCTTGATTCCTATTCTTCCAATATACATTCAACCCGAAATCGAATGCATTAAAAACTGGGATATATTTTCATGTGTAACGTATATAAAAGCCACCATTCTTTTCGGAATTTTCTTCCCATAATGCTTAAAGGTTTAATATATTTACGTTCCCTATGTATGAACCCAAAGATTTTTAGTTCAGTTAAGTCCGAATGTACCTAAGGTATCCGATAGCTATCGGAGATTCAAATCTTCATATCTGCCTTTGATTTATAGGCGGTCTAATTTTCAAGGAAATTTTTATGTCGTGTCTATCCTTCTTTATAATGGTCATCGAGAATTTCATGGTATTGTCATTAATCCGCTCAGCCACTCTGTTTATGTCAAGTTATAGGTATGTCTGATATTGGCTATGATTTGAACTTCATTAAAATTTTTCGTTTGAAGAATGTGAAATAATCTAATTTTTACTTCCTCAGAAAGTCTTTCATAGTTGCAATATCTCTACGTTTTGCTCCTTCTCGCTAGAAGATTACCTCAGGGCAGTATCATAATATTATTCAAGGTGATATTGCATTTCTTTCAGATGTAATATTAAGAAATATAGTGGTCGCAAAAATTAAAGAAACGGGTATAAAATCTCATGTAACTTGAAGATTTTGCACTTAAAACATGGAACTTGCATGTTTAACCCTTTATTTTACTATTCCTGGCATATATTCAAAATGCAAAGACATCTAATTCAACCGAAAGTAAGTTTAAACAAGAATTTAGAAAATATGGTATAAAACAGGGTAGAGTAAGTTGATGTTACAATGTTTCAGAAATACAGAGGAAAATTTAATAAGATGTGAGGTCATCTCTGATCCAAAATGTAAACTTTTCAGTTATTTTCCATGTTGTGTATTAGATTGCCCAGGATTTCCTACGACATCAAAGTTTATTCATGATTAATAGCTTCCTGAATCTCCCGGAGAGTGTTAGATGGGAATCGTAGCGATGTATTCCGGCATCATAATGCTTTACACACATGTTCTATCGGAATTAAATCTCAAGAATATAAAGATCACTCCATACGCTCGATTCCTTTGCCCTCAAGAAGATTAGTCTGTAGTTCAACGTGATGGAGATAAAAATGAGTACGCCAATGCCTCTTAAAAGTACCGCTTGCTTATGCCATAATTATATCATCTTCTTACCAATGGCTTTCACGAATATTTTAGTCTTATTGCATGTGCTTTGCTTCCTGTAGATTCTAATAAAAGTGGAATCATTTTTCAGATAAAAATGAGACTCTTCAACAACTCAGCTATAGTCTGTGGTACACTAATTCCTGCACCACTGTACTAAGGCTCATTTCATGGCCCTAGTTAGTAGGACCTGTATCTGCAGAGAATTTTCTTACAATCTGGGCTGATGTTCCGTTGTGAGTCTCTTTAAGTAATCGTCGCAAAATGAAGATCCTGAGAGTCTGTTGCGGATCGTTTTTGGCATTGACTTTGTTTCTACAAACATCGTCACTTTCTTTAAACTGCTTCCAGAGTCTTGCTGTGGAGCTTTTGTCTTCTTAGCCAGTGCCTGGTTTTTGTCAGTGTCTTCTCTGTCAATATTTGTGTCACTGTACTTGTGGTGTTTCCGCCCGGGATCAAACCGGGGACCAGCGTGTGAGGGGCGCAATGAGCAAGCGTGTGAGGAACCTACATCTCCCTCTAAACCTCATTCTGTTGCGAGTCAACAGTTGTGTAAATGTAATTTTCCTAAAAGTTATTTTTCACGGTTTGGCAACACCATATTTTCGTTTACATTTAGATTAATAAAAACGAAAGACCAGAATGCGCCATTTTTTTTTTCGTATAACTTGATTGCTTTTATAGCATATAAAATCACGTGCACTGCAACAGTGGGCGAAATTTAACAGTTTTCTACTAATTAACACACAGTGACACGCCTAATAAATACTAATTCAGAAGTCAAATAACAAAAATCAAGTTTTCTACTGACTGGATCTTTATGGACTCAAACGACAAGTATCCGTGTTTATAGCAAAGAATTGCAACTTAAGCAATTTCAGTTTTTCACATGAAAGAAACCTTCTAACTTTCAGGAATTTTCTGGGAAACATCATAACCGAAATTAGCAACATCGATAGAAATATGCCACGTAGAAAAACATATAAATTATGTGTCACCAGATATACCAAGGACTTGATGTAATGGTCAGATATTTTTCCGCTAAAACGTAGTTTCGAGATTGATTAACCATCAGAGAACATTTTTGAAAAGAAGCTCATTACGCTGAAATACTAATAAAATTTGCCTTTCGCTATTTTTAAGACAATAGAAGGTCAACTTGCTGTCACGTTTTTGTGACTGGCCATTTTGCATAAAAAACATATATCCGCATTATTATTTCACCTACAGAATATTCGAATTATAAATATTTCGGACATTATTGCTTTGTTATGCATTAGCTTTTTACACTGCCTAATAGAGAAAATGAAACGTCATGAAAGATCGAGAATGTGGTGAAAATTGACAGACATACGGAGAATAATGATTATCTATTACTTTTCCCACTCTCAATTATCCAGTCCGATTTATGTCTGTTATCCCTGTACGGTTACTATTATTTTGGCATTAACCACTTATTTATAATTTCAGCCTTTACTGTCACTTCTCTTTTCCGTTTCCTCACCAGAATCCAATTATTTAGAAAGTGTTTAAGCTGAGGCTTTGAACTTTATGTCTCTTGAGGCCACGCTATTTAGTTTTGTCAGTTTAGATAAGATTGTATTTATTTGGCCTTGCGTTATGGTTGCGCCAAATTATTACAGTGGTGCAAAGTTATGGGTTAACTTAGTTTTACATTAATTTGTGTAAATTTTAGCTACTCGATTAAGTTTAATTTGAATTTAACTGTTACTTTAAGTTGCATCCCCACAAGTGTGGTTGACCTTATCAAGCGTGAAGAGTGCGTTTTATATTCAAGTTTTGATTTAATAAAAAGGTTTGTTTTAAACCTTTTCAAGACACTGTAGTCTTTTTCAGGTACAGCGATAATTTGCTTAAAGTCTGATGATAGGAGTTTTGTGATAGTTCAATATCTCGAGGAAAGTTAAACTCCGCATCTCTTATTATCTCTTTTGTTATCTATTATCTAAAATTATCGATTATCTATTACCTTATTTTTCTAATTTTAAAATGATAATGCAATAGAGAGATCAGCTATACGAAGTGACCAATAAGAAGTCGAACTACCTCTTGCAAGGATAAAAGAAGCAAACCTCTACAGTGCAGATGAAATCAGCGGTGGATAGTATCTTGAGGAATCAATGACCTTATGGTTTCAATCATCCTGCACAATCTGCCTTCCGATTGAGGCTGGGGCCGCTCAAGCAAAAGGCAACCACTAATTTCCCACAAAAGCTAGATGAATGTGACAGTATAGGCCTTAGTGGGACCTTGACTGAGGAGTCATCTGGGTATCCCACGAGGTTTGTTTCATGATAACAGCTGTGTCGTCTGTCAACCACCTCTTCAACTACACTTGCCTCCTGAGGCGAAAAACAGCTCAAAAAATTGTTTTTGAGGTGGTGACAGGAAGTGCTAATGTTAACTCACTGATATTTTGTTCTGCATTAGCTCACTAACTTATCACGTGATAAAACTGCAATTCAGGTCTCTTGTGTTAACCTTCATTTCGTATTTTGCGGCTCCTTGCATTTTGTAAAATTATATACCAAAATCTTTATGATACTGTATTTTCTCTATCATGTAATACACAACTGCCATAACAGACTGTAACTAGATGTTAATTCAAAAACTCAGCGAAATGCAGTTTTGCCAATATTTTTTCAATGGTTGGGCTCTTAATCTTTCAGTACTTTTCAGCAGTGAGTAAGCCTCTCGACCAGATCACCGATAACGTTGCCCAGTCTCATCACAGGAAGCAAATATTATACCATTAGAGACCATTAGTTGCTTATTTCGGAACGGGATACACGAAGAATCAGCGACACCCTCGCAAGGATTCAAACTCCAGATCTTACGATTGTTAGCCGGACATGTTTTCCTGTTAAATCACAAAGCCTTGAACTAAGAGGGAGAAAAATATTACATACCTGCCAAGAGGAGTCGTAGAAAGACAACATAACTGCGCCCAATCATTATGAAGATGTCGAAATAAAATATACCCTTGGTTTCGAACTAGTAATCAACGCCTAGTCACAGTTTCATCTAAGGCAGCGCAATGTGTCTAATGCAATCGCGAACCTTTTTGTAAATTAAACCTTGAAATACTTATTTTATAAATCTGCGTAACAGGCGCGTATTTCTAATGTGGTAATTATATTCGTTCTTTGGTCTCCATGAAATATAGTTACTTGATTGCAGAAGAGCCTTATTTATTCGAACTCAATTACGGCAAAAAGATTTCCGATAAGAACTCTTTCTAGCAGTTAAAGAAAGAAAACGCACAAGTGTAATTATTAAGAAAAAGAATACATAATTAATTTACATACCTAATTTGCAATAAATTTATATGCCTATCCGCCCAAAGTAACGAATAATCTTTTCAGTTTTCCTCCAATGCTTATCACCTGCTATATCACGTCACCATGTCAGAAAATCTTCTTTTGGATAGAGATTTTATAATTCATTATTTTAGCGCATCATGAAAAAAATTATTTAAATCTTTAATATATTAAATATTTAGGAAATTTGGGGTTAAAACCCGAAAGGACTGATTTTCGGACATACTAATTAAATGTTGTTTTCCTTTCACATGTCGATTAAATTGTCGTTTAATCAAGCAGATTTTCGCGTTATTTATATATTAAATTTTAAGAAATAATAATAAATTACAATAATAATATTCAAAATATTAAATAGCAATCGCATATCGAATTTTATAAAAAAATACACATCTGATTAGAAAATGGAAATATTTTCGTCTTATTTAATTTTAAGCTGAGCATTCTCAATTATAAGCAAACTCTTTAATAATTTAAGGATAAAAGCAACATTTTGAATTGCTTAAAAGCCCATTTACACGAGAAGACATATCTGAACAAATAATCTCCCGATGTCAGTGGCGCAGGAACCAGTCCATCCTCACAGGGAAACGTATCGCTGGGGCGTCAAATATATGTCTTCGATGACTGCGTCAGAAGTAATGGTCATTGACCATAACTGGATTCAGTGTTGCAAGAGACTTATTTGGCGACATCCCGTAAAATTGCTTACGGAAACCACGTGTTCTAAAATCAATGTCTTGTTTATTAAATAATATATGCACGAATTATTTGGGTTTTTTATTATTTTAGCAAATTTAATTTATCATGTGAAATTATTTCATATCACACTTTCCGAATCATTTCTTTATGAACGATAGAATACATTTTTTAGTTTAGACACAAGAAATGTGCCATTGTAAGCTGCAGAGTTATGTATTTTTATAGATCATTAGCCAGCATTAATCACATCTGCTAGAAAAAATACAGTTTTTTCCTATTTAAGGGAATTACCATATTCTTACTATCTGAGAAGTCCTGACAAAAGCGAAAAGCCTAATTTATTGTCTATTTTTATTTGATTTAATCTTTGACTTCATATTATTAGTTTTTATCAGGTCTAGCTAGTTCGATCGTTTAGCGCGTTTACTAAAGAACTAAATTTTGCGTTGACGATCAGGTTGGGAAATTCAGCTGAAATATTTCCTGGTCTATGTAACAAAAAGGTATATTTTAGTCTTTCTGTAACTAAAATTCTGTTAATATAAGAATTACTAAATTTTTTTACGTGTAGCGCATAATAATGTTATGTCATTTTACTATTATGAGAAAAATTAATCAAATTGTATCAATTAATAAACAATTGTACATAATAATTTTAAATTACATAAATACAAGTATTCGGTTTTTATATTATTTATTAAATAATAAAATTCCTTTTTCCTCTTTCGTGTACTTAAAATGTACGCTTTATTATAAATCTAATTATCAGCAATGCATGTTATATTTTACGCTGTACAAATATATCGATTTATATTTCTTTTATGTAAATAAATGATAAACTCGTATATATATATATATAAAAGTTGAGAAATTTCAAATTAATGATAACGTATATTATTAAAGTCGCACAGTATGCTTCCAAATTTATTAATTAATTAAGATGTAATAATTTCATTAAATTACGAAAGATGAACTACCCTCTAACAGGAAATACACATATAGGAATTTAAACAGACACATAAGTATGATCATTTCAATGTTTAAACAAAAACAATTCAACACAATTAATAAAACTGATAAAAAATATAAAACATTGGTGAAAATTCTTTGGTCGTTTTTCAAGCAGCAGTGTAAAAACTTTCAAAAGAGCAAAAAAAATTTAATGAATCATTAAGATAAAACCTGCTCCGACATATCCTAAAATAAAAATCATAAACATTTTGAAACGATAAGAAATATTTTTCTAGTAAGAAACTAGAAAATTCATTAGATAAATCATAAACTAACTGCTAAAATCATTTATTGAAATCGTAAGTATGAAACTTCAAATCGAAAGAAATACGCTAAAATCTAAAATAAAAGTAAAAGGATTTACCCTTGGAAAAAACAATAGCAGTGTGCTAAACAAATATTGCTAAATAAATATTAATTAAATTTCGAGCCAAAAATAAAGGATAACTGTTAAAACAACTTTAGAAATCAAAAGTAACTATGGTAAATGTTGTTTGGTTTTTGACGTTGATGAGAGTAATTGCGTAGTAGAAAACAGTTGCCTACCAAATGAGACTATTTGATGCAAGTGAAACTCAAGTCTTAATTATACTTTCCTTGAACTTCACAAAACTGAGGAATAGAGCATGCCAGCCCTTAACATAAGGGAAAAACATAAGATGGATATCATAATAACTTGGCATAATAATGATAGCTAACTTGGGATAACTTGTGATTAACTGACACAACTGCTGCGTTATGTCAGTAGAGTCTACTTAGACATTACGTTAGGCCGGGAGGCAGTTGGATGCAACAATTCCTTGCGTTTTCATAATAAATGCTGTCCGGGATACTCTTCAAGGTTTCTACTCCCGTTCTAGTCTTCGACAGTTGTATTCCATGTCAAGATTCCATGCTTCAAACCGCCGCAACACGCTTGAGAGAATCACCTCTATTGGCACGGCCAACGATAGAAATAGCCACGGAAGATCTAGCGTGACGTCACTGCCTTTCTCCCTGAGCTCGACACTTCCGCCCCTATAATAGAACTTCATCGTCACAGAACATTTTAAAATATGTTTATATCAGATTTCAACTGTTTTATATTTCTAACATGCGGCCGTTTAATTTCTGTGATAACATTATTTATACCATGCTTAGAAAAACTTTTAAAAAGACAAGTTAATTTGCGAAAACTAATTGGCAAAATTGTGTCAGTCTATGTTTATTGACTTTCGTAGATGTTCCTCTGGCATAGTGTGATTATTCAAATATCATGCTGTAGAGTTTATATTTATTTTAACTAACATTTATTTTAAGTTTAAACTATCTTTCCTGTCAAGCCTTACTTTCCCCTGGAACTGCCAATGCCAGAGTATGTAAATTTTAGTAGAACGCGCAAGGATTCAAATTATCAGCGGAAGTATTCTGAGTTAAATAGAAAGGAAACGAGTTCGAGATGTGCTGTTCGTCCTTCACGAGCGCGGAGGTAGTTAGACAGAAATTGATGAACCCCGCGTTTCGGCCTGTGTGCTTGCCTTGGAGAATTGTTAATCCTTCAACGTGATATTCAAAGTTTGCTGAATTAGCAGCGGTATTGTAAAACGCGGTGAGGTTAGTTACTTTTAGAGAGCCTCGTAGTTAGAGTCTTGTTATTATTTCTTTTCAGGTTCTTATTTTTATTTTACCGCCGGGTCGGCGTAGTTTGTGAGCGTCAAGAGCACGCAATTGTAACTTCTTAAGTTGAATAAAAAGGGACTTTAGCAAGACTCTGTCTATTTTCCAGTTTCAACAGTCACCTCTTGGTTGCGTGCAAGTTGGAGGCGCGCAACTCTACATTGGCGCCCGAACACTTATCGAACTGAAATGGCCTAAAATCGAATGGAAGCCGCTGGACAACACCAAGAAATGGCAAGCCAATTGGAAGGATTTGGATACCTGGTCCAGACTTTGAGAGCGTCAATCAAGCCAAACGTCAATTTCGACGGAAAAAATTCGGTGGGGATATTTCAAGAAGGCCTAGAAAATCACTTTCAGCTCTATCCTGTGCCTGAAAGACAAAACGTTGCCATCGCCACATCTGCACTAAGAGTACAGGCCGCGCTATGGTGGAAGAATATAGGCAAATTTTTATTAGGGGAATTTGGAAGCCAGACATATACATTTGAAAATTTCAAAAAATCGTTAGTAAAGGCCTTCCCCATAGTGAAAGATCGAGCTAGGCTGGAAGCCGAACTATATAGTTTCTATCAACGGGATATAGAAGAGTTGACGGACTTTATTCTACGAAAAATTAAGCTGACGGATATGCTGTATGGGAAGAAACCCGACGCGGAGATTATTGAAATAATCTTACCAAGATTGTTACCCGCTGTCTAAGTCTACTTCGAAATTAGAAACCCAAGCACATTGCAGGAGCTCTTCGAATTGGCGGTGAAGTTTCAAAATTGCAGAATAGTGGAAAAAGCTAGAGGGGCATCGTATTCTCAAAGTACCCGAAGGAAATCTTCAAATGAGCAAACCAGAAATGCAAACCGCTCTTATGGGGGAAAGAGCTATCAAGCTAACTCATCGAACCTCGAAAGTCAAGGCCCAAAAAGAAAATTCGAAAATAAACATCCGCGTACACAGAAGGCACAAATTGAAAGGAAAGCTTTAAACGAGTAGAAGGGCCTGTGAAAGCGAGGGTCCAGACCCCGGAAGTTTTTAAAAAACCCTCAAAAAGACATTTAAATACGGTCATCGTAAAAAACTCACATCTACCAATTATACAAGTCCTGGTTGGCGATGTACCAGCACAAGCCCTCATCAATACAGGAGCAGAAGGAAATTTTATGAGCGAAACATTCTTCAAAAAGAATTTTTATAGGGTACGATTATTTAAAACCAAAAATAAGGAAATTATAGCGGCGCAAGGAAAAACATGTCACTGCATCGGGAAATTATCATTAAATATACGGGTAAAAGAGGAAAGCCTCAAAGTATTAATTTTTGTAGTGAAGACTCTGCAAAATCCTCTTATTTTAGGTATGGAGTTTTTAAGGGCCGCGAGGGCCAAGCTGAATTTTCAAGACAGTTCCGTGGTGCTGGAGATGGACCAGAGGGTGGTGGAACCTGTGCAGAAACCGCAAGTGGACCTTAGCCATCTGAATGACCATGAAAGTCAAGCCATCCAGCAAGTGGTGAGTAATTTTTCTAACTTGTTTTCAGAAAAGCCTGGTAGTTGTCAAATAGTTACGCATCAGATACACTTAAATGCCGAAAAACCTTGTAGGACTAACTCATACCGTTATGACAAACAAAAAGACGTAATCATTGAAGAACATATTCAGGAGATGTTAAAGAATAAAATAATAACGCCCATAAATAGTGAGTACGCGAGTCCAGTCGTACTATGTAGGAAAAAGAACGAGTTTCCTCCTTCGGATAAAAGGGCTTGGAGGTTTCCTATCGATTACAGAAAACTAAATAGTATTACTAAATTCCCAGTTTACCCTTTGCCGGTTATAGAGGAAATTATTAGAAAAATCAAATCTACAAGATACATGTCTACTTTGGACTTAACGTCTGGCTACTATCAGATAGCTATGAGACCCGAAGACATACATAAAACCGCGTTTATAACAAAATCGGGCACTTATGCATTTTTACGCATGCCGTTTGGGTTGTGTGGGGCCCCATCAACCCAGAGAGCTATGGACATTGTTCTAAAGCCTGTCCTAGGAAAATCAACTTTAATCTATCTAGATGATATAATTATCACGAGTAGTACGTTGGAACAACACATTAAAGATCTAGAAGAAGTTTTTAAATTATTAAAAGAGGCCGGTCTTACAATTAACGCCTCAAAATGCAAGTTCGCAACTAAAGAACTTAAATATCTCGGTTATAAAATTTCGCAAAAGGGTATAGAAACGCAAGATTCAAAAATAAAAGCAATCAAGAATTTTACACCGCCCAACACCGCCAAGAAACTTTCTTCTTTCCTTGGGTTATGTTCTTACTATCGGTCTTTCATAAAAGATTTCGCTAATATTTTTGAACCACTGTTAGTAATCAAAAGAAAGAGAAGCAAATTTACGTGGACAGCGGAAGCAAATACAGCATTTGAAAGATTAAAAGAAGCGCTCATCAATGCCCCTGTCTTGAAATTCCCGGAGGGAGACGAAAACCTGAAAATTGCAGCAGATGCGTCGGACTATGCGGTGGGTGCGGTTCTTATGCAAAATAGCCATCCTCTGGCATTTTTAGTAAAACGTTGAATCAGACACAAAGGAATTATACAGCTACGGAGAGAGAAACAATAGCCGTATCAATGGCTGTACACAAATTTCGAGTTTATTTCGGCAAAGCGCCAGTAACAGTCTTTTCGGATCATGCGGCTGTTGGTAGACTTTACTCGGGGAAAAACCTAACGCCCAGGTTAATAAGATGGGCTTTAAAACTCCAAGAATATAATATCAGAGTAAAATATAAACCGGGTAAGGAAAATAATGTAGCTGACGCACTTTCTCGTATAAAACTGGACGATGAAGGAAATGAACTTACATGTGCTGTGTTGACTTCAAAAATTTTAGATTCTAGAGATACGATTATCACTGAACTGAAATCTGATCCTGAATTTGGAAATATCTATGCATATTTGAAAGACCCCGAAAGCTTTCAGCACACAGATATCGATGCGATAAGAAATAGAGCAGAAAACTATGAAATAATAGATAATTTATTATTTTATACGAAAACAACAAACGAAAATTTCGAGTACAAACCAGTCATCCCAGCCTCGCTTCGATTAAGCATTTTGAAGGAATTACACGACGCGAAAACAGCGGGTCATTTAGGGGTCAGAAAGACTTTAAAAAGGGTACGCGAGGCGGTATATTTCCCGCAATTATACAAAATAGTAATTGCGTATGTCAGGTCCTGAGATCAATGTCAGTTAATAAATGATATTAATTACAGCCCGGCCGGGTACTTAAATAGCATTCGCGCTACATTTCCGAATGAAATTTTAGGCATAGATCTTCTTGGTCCCTTCCTCCAGAGCGAGTTAAATAAAAATCGTTTTCTTTTAGTAATAGTAGATCATTTTTCAAAATGGACAGAAATTGTTCCACTTAAACGCGCGTCAGCCAAAACAGTCGCAGATGCATTCTTACACAGATACATTTTAAAATACGGTGCACCGATAAAAGTCATTAGCGATAACGGAAAACAATTCATTAGTCAAATATTTGAAAACATATGCACTGGACTTGGCATACGCCATATCAAAATGGTTCCGTATAGACCACAGGCAAACATAGCAGAAAGAGTGAATAAAAATATAGTAAAAATAATTCGCAGTTACGTTAGCACACATCACAAGCGCTGGGATGGCTACATAAATGAATTAGCTTATGCTTTAAGAACTGCAAATCACGATACTACAGGAAATCCCCAGCAGAATTATTTTTAGGCAGAAAGTTAATTACGCCTTTAGATAAATTATTCTTTGTGCAACAAAGAGAGCAAGAGTTTAAACAGAAAGATGTGCAAAAACTTATTGATCAGGCGCTTAAAAGCTCGGATACGGCAAGAAATAAGCAAAAAGTGTATTACGATAGAAAACGCCGTGAAGCAGATTTTAAATTTGGGGATAAAGTATTGAAGCGGAAATTTTCTTTATCAAGTGCCCCAGACAATTTTACTGCAAAGTTAGCTCCAAAATTTGAAGGCCCCTATGTAATTCAGGAAATCAAAGGAGTCGTATTGTACCTTAAGAACGAGAGAGGGGAGATCTGTAAAGCAAGTCCCGATCAGGTGAAAAAATACTATAATCCAAATGATTTTGAAATCCTTAAAAGTTTCTTGCAGGACTCAAGCCTAAACGAAGTAGAAGGTCCAGAAATAACAACAACTTTTCCACCACCCAAGAAGCAGAGAACTGAAGAGAGACCTAGCCCTTCTACAACCCGGACGACAGTACCAAAAAGAAAAATTGTAAACTTTCAAACTCCAGCATTTAAGAAAAACAAGAATGCAGATGCACCGCGTAAAGAAACCGTGGTAAAGAGGAAAACACCACCTACAACGTATCGCAGTAGAAATTATACATCAAGGAGAACGCTCCCAGAGCCAGAGAGTCAGGTGCAAACAAGGCCGCCGTTCCGGAAACTGAAAGGACAGCAGGAGGAACGAAAATACCAGGAACAACAGAAGAAATTCAAGAAGGTCTGACGTCAAGACCAGCCGTCCATATGTATTAAAATCATATGTATTAAAATTTTGTAAATATACGTAAATACTTGAAAGTTATGTAAAAGTAGAATTTAGTCTAGAAGCATAAAATTTTAGATGCTAAAAGTAAAATGCTCAAAAGCAATGAATTCAAAATTTAAGTATTAAACTGTAGATAAAATCATGCTTTAGAGCGAAAGCCTGCATGTCTAAAGATGAATGAGGGGGAAGTTAGAATGAATGTGTTTTGTAGGGTTCTCCACCTACACTTGAATTTCTAAGAATATTAAAGTAGCTCATCGAGTTGTAGAATGTCGAGTAAGGTGTGTCTATTTGGTCGTTGAATTCTAACAAATCATGGTGGTTAGGGGAAGTGTTGTAAGACTAAAACACGAATATTCCCGTTTGACACCACACATGGTGGAGATCCAGGGTAAAGTTAAATTAATGTTTGAAATATTGAATGAATGTGAATTAAACAATAACTAAGGAAAACGAATCGTTTAAAAACAAAAATTTATTCAGTGTCAAGAAAGTGTAAATTATAATGTAATTAGAAAGATAGTGATACTTATTCCTTCCAGATGCTGGAAGGAAATAACAAGATTGATTGATGAAGTCCAGGAAAAGTTGCTGTAAGAAGAGAGATTTATAAGTATCGACAGAAATTTAGTATACAATTTGTCACATAAGATTTTTTTTTTTTTTTTTTGTGTGTGTGTGTGTGTGTGTAAACGAGGCTCTTGAGAGTTAGTTCAGAATTATAGAAACTTACAACAGGTCGTTTGTAAGACCTGCTTCCAAGTTTTCCAAATTCTGGCAGCGGCAAATGTAGGGTTTATATTTATTTTAACTAACATTTATTTTAAGTTTAAACTATCTTTCCTGTCAAGCCTTACTTTCCCCTGGAACTGCCAATGCCAGAGTATGTAAATTTTAGTAGAACGCGCAAGGATTCAAATTATCAGCGGAAGTATTCTGAGTTAAATAGAAAGGAAACGAGTTCGAGATGTGCTGTTCGTCCTTCACGAGCGCGGAGGTAGTTAGACAGAAATTGATGAACCCCGCGTTTCGGCCTGTGTGCTTGCCTTGGAGAATTGTTAATCCTTCAACGTGATATTCAAAGTTTGCTGAATTAGCAGCGGTATTGTAAAACGCGGTGAGGTTAGTTACTTTTAGAGAGCCTCGTAGTTAGAGTCTTGTTATTATTTCTTTTCAGGTTCTTATTTTTATTTTACCGCCGGGTCGGCGTAGTTTGTGAGCGTCAAGAGCACGCAATTGTAACTTCTTAAGTTGAATAAAAAGGGACTTTAGCAAGACTCTGTCTATTTTCCAGTTTCAACAGTCACCTCTTGGTTGCGTGCAAGTTGGAGGCGCGCAACTCTACATTGGCGCCCGAACACTTATCGAACTGAAATGGCCTAAAATCGAATGGAAGCCGCTGGACAACACCAAGAAATGGCAAGCCAATTGGAAGGATTTGGATACCTGGTCCAGACTTTGAGAGCGTCAATCAAGCCAAACGTCAATTTCGACGGAAAAAATTCGGTGGGGATATTTCAAGAAGGCCTAGAAAATCACTTTCAGCTCTATCCTGTGCCTGAAAGACAAAACGTTGCCATCGCCACATCTGCACTAAGAGTACAGGCCGCGCTATGGTGGAAGAATATAGGCAAATTTTTATTAGGGGAATTTGGAAGCCAGACATATACATTTGAAAATTTCAAAAAATCGTTAGTAAAGGCCTTCCCCATAGTGAAAGATCGAGCTAGGCTGGAAGCCGAACTATATAGTTTCTATCAACGGGATATAGAAGAGTTGACGGACTTTATTCTACGAAAAATTAAGCTGACGGATATGCTGTATGGGAAGAAACCCGACGCGGAGATTATTGAAATAATCTTACCAAGATTGTTACCCGCTGTCTAAGTCTACTTCGAAATTAGAAACCCAAGCACATTGCAGGAGCTCTTCGAATTGGCGGTGAAGTTTCAAAATTGCAGAATAGCGGAAAAAGCTAGAGGGGCATCGTATTCTCAAAGTACCCGAAGGAAATCTTCAAATGAGCAAACCAGAAATGCAAACCGCTCTTATGGGGGAAAGAGCTATCAAGCTAACTCATCGAACCTCGAAAGTCAAGGCCCAAAAAGAAAATTCGAAAATAAACATCCGCGTACACAGAAGGCACAAATTGAAAGGAAAGCTTTAAACGAGTAGAAGGGCCTGTGAAAGCGAGGGTCCAGACCCCGGAAGTTTTTAAAAAACCCTCAAAAAGACATTTAAATACGGTCATCGTAAAAAACTAACATCTACCAATTATACAAGTCCTGGTTGGCGATGTACCAGCACAAGCCCTCATCAATACAGGAGCAGAAGGAAATTTTATGAGCGAAACATTCTTCAAAAAGAATTTTTATAGGGTACGATTATTTAAAACCAAAAATAAGGAAATTATAGCGGCGCAAGGAAAAACATGTCACTGCATCGGGAAATTATCATTAAATATACGGGTAAAAGAGGAAAGCCTCAAAGTATTAATTTTTGTAGTGAAGACTCTGCAAAATCCTCTTATTTTAGGTATGGAGTTTTTAAGGGCCGCGAGGGCCAAGCTGAATTTTCAAGACAGTTCCGTGGTGCTGGAGATGGACCAGAGGGTGGTGGAACCTGTGCAGAAACCGCAAGTGGACCTTAGCCATCTGAATGACCATGAAAGTCAAGCCATCCAGCAAGTGGTGAGTAATTTTTCTAACTTGTTTTCAGAAAAGCCTGGTAGTTGTCAAATAGTTACGCATCAGATACACTTAAATGCCGAAAAACCTTGTAGGACTAACTCATACCGTTATGACAAACAAAAAGACGTAATCATTGAAGAACATATTCAGGAGATGTTAAAGAATAAAATAATAACGCCCATAAATAGTGAGTACGCGAGTCCAGTCGTACTATGTAGGAAAAAGAACGAGTTTCCTCCTTCGGATAAAAGGGCTTGGAGGTTTCCTATCGATTACAGAAAACTAAATAGTATTACTAAATTCCCAGTTTACCCTTTGCCGGTTATAGAGGAAATTATTAGAAAAATCAAATCTACAAGATACATGTCTACTTTGGACTTAACGTCTGGCTACTATCAGATAGCTATGAGACCCGAAGACATACATAAAACCGCGTTTATAACAAAATCGGGCACTTATGCATTTTTACGCATGCCGTTTGGGTTGTGTGGGGCCCCATCAACCCAGAGAGCTATGGACATTGTTCTAAAGCCTGTCCTAGGAAAATCAACTTTAATCTATCTAGATGATATAATTATCACGAGTAGTACGTTGGAACAACACATTAAAGATCTAGAAGAAGTTTTTAAATTATTAAAAGAGGCCGGTCTTACAATTAACGCCTCAAAATGCAAGTTCGCAACTAAAGAACTTAAATATCTCGGTTATAAAATTTCGCAAAAGGGTATAGAAACGCAAGATTCAAAAATAAAAGCAATCAAGAATTTTACACCGCCCAACACCGCCAAGAAACTTTCTTCTTTCCTTGGGTTATGTTCTTACTATCGGTCTTTCATAAAAGATTTCGCTAATATTTTTGAACCACTGTTAGTAATCAAAAGAAAGAGAAGCAAATTTACGTGGACAGCGGAAGCAAATACAGCATTTGAAAGATTAAAAGAAGCGCTCATCAATGCCCCTGTCTTGAAATTCCCGGAGGGAGACGAAAACCTGAAAATTGCAGCAGATGCGTCGGACTATGCGGTGGGTGCGGTTCTTATGCAAAATAGCCATCCTCTGGCATTTTTAGTAAAACGTTGAATCAGACACAAAGGAATTATACAGCTACGGAGAGAGAAACAATAGCCGTATCAATGGCTGTACACAAATTTCGAGTTTATTTCGGCAAAGCGCCAGTAACAGTCTTTTCGGATCATGCGGCTGTTGGTAGACTTTACTCGGGGAAAAACCTAACGCCCAGGTTAATAAGATGGGCTTTAAAACTCCAAGAATATAATATCAGAGTAAAATATAAACCGGGTAAGGAAAATAATGTAGCTGACGCACTTTCTCGTATAAAACTGGACGATGAAGGAAATGAACTTACATGTGCTGTGTTGACTTCAAAAATTTTAGATTCTAGAGATACGATTATCACTGAACTGAAATCTGATCCTGAATTTGGAAATATCTATGCATATTTGAAAGACCCCGAAAGCTTTCAGCACACAGATATCGATGCGATAAGAAATAGAGCAGAAAACTATGAAATAATAGATAATTTATTATTTTATACGAAAACAACAAACGAAAATTTCGAGTACAAACCAGTCATCCCAGCCTCGCTTCGATTAAGCATTTTGAAGGAATTACACGACGCGAAAACAGCGGGTCATTTAGGGGTCAGAAAGACTTTAAAAAGGGTACGCGAGGCGGTATATTTCCCGCAATTATACAAAATAGTAATTGCGTATGTCAGGTCCTGAGATCAATGTCAGTTAATAAATGATATTAATTACAGCCCGGCCGGGTACTTAAATAGCATTCGCGCTACATTTCCGAATGAAATTTTAGGCATAGATCTTCTTGGTCCCTTCCTCCAGAGCGAGTTAAATAAAAATCGTTTTCTTTTAGTAATAGTAGATCATTTTTCAAAATGGACAGAAATTGTTCCACTTAAACGCGCGTCAGCCAAAACAGTCGCAGATGCATTCTTACACAGATACATTTTAAAATACGGTGCACCGATAAAAGTCATTAGCGATAACGGAAAACAATTCATTAGTCAAATATTTGAAAACATATGCACTGGACTTGGCATACGCCATATCAAAATGGTTCCGTATAGACCACAGGCAAACATAGCAGAAAGAGTGAATAAAAATATAGTAAAAATAATTCGCAGTTACGTTAGCACACATCACAAGCGCTGGGATGGCTACATAAATGAATTAGCTTATGCTTTAAGAACTGCAAATCACGATACTACAGGAAATCCCCAGCAGAATTATTTTTAGGCAGAAAGTTAATTACGCCTTTAGATAAATTATTCTTTGTGCAACAAAGAGAGCAAGAGTTTAAACAGAAAGATGTGCAAAAACTTATTGATCAGGCGCTTAAAAGCTCGGATACGGCAAGAAATAAGCAAAAAGTGTATTACGATAGAAAACGCCGTGAAGCAGATTTTAAATTTGGGGATAAAGTATTGAAGCGGAAATTTTCTTTATCAAGTGCCCCAGACAATTTTACTGCAAAGTTAGCTCCAAAATTTGAAGGCCCCTATGTAATTCAGGAAATCAAAGGAGTCGTATTGTACCTTAAGAACGAGAGAGGGGAGATCTGTAAAGCAAGTCCCGATCAGGTGAAAAAATACTATAATCCAAATGATTTTGAAATCCTTAAAAGTTTCTTGCAGGACTCAAGCCTAAACGAAGTAGAAGGTCCAGAAATAACAACAACTTTTCCACCACCCAAGAAGCAGAGAACTGAAGAGAGACCTAGCCCTTCTACAACCCGGACGACAGTACCAAAAAGAAAAATTGTAAACTTTCAAACTCCAGCATTTAAGAAAAACAAGAATGCAGATGCACCGCGTAAAGAAACCGTGGTAAAGAGGAAAACACCACCTACAACGTATCGCAGTAGAAATTATACATCAAGGAGAACGCTCCCAGAGCCAGAGAGTCAGGTGCAAACAAGGCCGCCGTTCCGGAAACTGAAAGGACAGCAGGAGGAACGAAAATACCAGGAACAACAGAAGAAATTCAAGAAGGTCTGACGTCAAGACCAGCCGTCCATATGTATTAAAATCATATGTATTAAAATTTTGTAAATATACGTAAATACTTGAAAGTTATGTAAAAGTAGAATTTAGTCTAGAAGCATAAAATTTTAGATGCTAAAAGTAAAATGCTCAAAAGCAATGAATTCAAAATTTAAGTATTAAACTGTAGATAAAATCATGCTTTAGAGCGAAAGCCTGCATGTCTAAAGATGAATGAGGGGGAAGTTAGAATGAATGTGTTTTGTAGGGTTCTCCACCTACACTTGAATTTCTAAGAATATTAAAGTAGCTCATCGAGTTGTAGAATGTCGAGTAAGGTGTGTCTATTTGGTCGTTGAATTCTAACAAATCATGGTGGTTAGGGAAAGTGTTGTAAGACTAAAACACGAATATTCCCGTTTGACACCACACATGGTGGAGATCCAGGGTAAAGTTAAATTAATGTTTGAAATATTGAATGAATGTGAATTAAACAATAACTAAGGAAAACGAATCGTTTAAAAACAAAAATTTATTCAGTGTCAAGAAAGTGTAAATTATAATGTAATTAGAAAGATAGTGATACTTATTCCTTCCAGATGCTGGAAGGAAATAACAAGATTGATTGATGAAGTCCAGGAAAAGTTGCTGTAAGAAGAGAGATTTATAAGTATCGACAGAAATTTAGTATACAATTTGTCACATAAGATTTTTTTTTTTTTTGTGTGTGTGTGTGTGTGTGTGTGTAAACGAGGCTCTTGAGAGTTAGTTCAGAATTATAGAAACTTACAACAGGTCGCTTGTAAGACCTGCTTCCAAGTTTTCCAAATTCTGGCAGCGGCAAATGTAGGGTTTATATTTATTTTAACTAACATTTATTTTAAGTTTAAACTATCTTTCCTGTCAAGCCTTACTTTCCCCTGGAACTGCCAATGCCAGAGTATGTAAATTTTAGTAGAACGCGCAAGGATTCAAATTATCAGCGGAAGTATTCTGAGTTAAATAGAAAGGAAACGAGTTCGAGATGTGCTGTTCGTCCTTCACGAGCGCGGAGGTAGTTAGACAGAAATTGATGAACCCCGCGTTTCGGCCTGTGTGCTTGCCTTGGAGAATTGTTAATCCTTCAACGTGATATTCAAAGTTTGCTGAATTAGCAGCGGTATTGTAAAACGCGGTGAGGTTAGTTACTTTTAGAGAGCCTCGTAGTTAGAGTCTTGTTATTATTTCTTTTCAGGTTCTTATTTTTATTTTACCGCCGGGTCGGCGTAGTTTGTGAGCGTCAAGAGCACGCAATTGTAACTTCTTAAGTTGAATAAAAAGGGACTTTAGCAAGACTCTGTCTATTTTCCAGTTTCAACAGTCACCTCTTGGTTGCGTGCAAGTTGGAGGCGCGCAACTCTACATTGGCGCCCGAACACTTATCGAACTGAAATGGCCTAAAATCGAATGGAAGCCGCTGGACAACACCAAGAAATGGCAAGCCAATTGGAAGGATTTGGATACCTGGTCCAGACTTTGAGAGCGTCAATCAAGCCAAACGTCAATTTCGACGGAAAAAATTCGGTGGGGATATTTCAAGAAGGCCTAGAAAATCACTTTCAGCTCTATCCTGTGCCTGAAAGACAAAACGTTGCCATCGCCACATCTGCACTAAGAGTACAGGCCGCGCTATGGTGGAAGAATATAGGCAAATTTTTATTAGGGGAATTTGGAAGCCAGACATATACATTTGAAAATTTCAAAAAATCGTTAGTAAAGGCCTTCCCCATAGTGAAAGATCGAGCTAGGCTGGAAGCCGAACTATATAGTTTCTATCAACGGGATATAGAAGAGTTGACGGACTTTATTCTACGAAAAATTAAGCTGACGGATATGCTGTATGGGAAGAAACCCGACGCGGAGATTATTGAAATAATCTTACCAAGATTGTTACCCGCTGTCTAAGTCTACTTCGAAATTAGAAACCCAAGCACATTGCAGGAGCTCTTCGAATTGGCGGTGAAGTTTCAAAATTGCAGAATAGCGGAAAAAGCTAGAGGGGCATCGTATTCTCAAAGTACCCGAAGGAAATCTTCAAATGAGCAAACCTGAAATGCAAACCGCTCTTATGGGGGAAAGAGCTATCAAGCTAACTCATCGAACCTCGAAAGTCAAGGCCCAAAAAGAAAATTCGAAAATAAACATCCGCGTACACAGAAGGCACAAATTGAAAGGAAAGCTTTAAACGAGTAGAAGGGCCTGTGAAAGCGAGGGTCCAGACCCCGGAAGTTTTTAAAAAACCCTCAAAAAGACATTTAAATACGGTCATCGTAAAAAACTAACATCTACCAATTATACAAGTCCTGGTTGGCGATGTACCAGCACAAGCCCTCATCAATACAGGAGCAGAAGGAAATTTTATGAGCGAAACATTCTTCAAAAAGAATTTTTATAGGGTACGATTATTTAAAACCAAAAATAAGGAAATTATAGCGGCGCAAGGAAAAACATGTCACTGCATCGGGAAATTATCATTAAATATACGGGTAAAAGAGGAAAGCCTCAAAGTATTAATTTTTGTAGTGAAGACTCTGCAAAATCCTCTTATTTTAGGTATGGAGTTTTTAAGGGCCGCGAGGGCCAAACTGAATTTTCAAGACAGTTCCGTGGTGCTGGAGATGGACCAGAGGGTGGTGGAACCTGTGCAGAAACCGCAAGTGGACCTTAGCCATCTGAATGACCATGAAAGTCAAGCCATCCAGCAAGTGGTGAGTAATTTTTCTAACTTGTTTTCAGAAAAGCCTGGTAGTTGTCAAATAGTTACGCATCAGATACACTTAAATGCCGAAAAACCTTGTAGGACTAACTCATACCGTTATGACAAACAAAAAGACGTAATCATTGAAGAACATATTCAGGAGATGTTAAAGAATAAAATAATAACGCCCATAAATAGTGAGTACGCGAGTCCAGTCGTACTATGTAGGAAAAAGAACGAGTTTCCTCCTTCGGATAAAAGGGCTTGGAGGTTTCCTATCGATTACAGAAAACTAAATAGTATTACTAAATTCCCAGTTTACCCTTTGCCGGTTATAGAGGAAATTATTAGAAAAATCAAATCTACAAGATACATGTCTACTTTGGACTTAACGTCTGGCTACTATCAGATAGCTATGAGACCCGAAGACATACATAAAACCGCGTTTATAACAAAATCGGGCACTTATGCATTTTTACGCATGCCGTTTGGGTTGTGTGGGGCCCCATCAACCCAGAGAGCTATGGACATTGTTCTAAAGCCTGTCCTAGGAAAATCAACTTTAATCTATCTAGATGATATAATTATCACGAGTAGTACGTTGGAACAACACATTAAAGATCTAGAAGAAGTTTTTAAATTATTAAAAGAGGCCGGTCTTACAATTAACGCCTCAAAATGCAAGTTCGCAACTAAAGAACTTAAATATCTCGGTTATAAAATTTCGCAAAAGGGTATAGAAACGCAAGATTCAAAAATAAAAGCAATCAAGAATTTTACACCGCCCAACACCGCCAAGAAACTTTCTTCTTTCCTTGGGTTATGTTCTTACTATCGGTCTTTCATAAAAGATTTCGCTAATATTTTTGAACCACTGTTAGTAATCAAAAGAAAGAGAAGCAAATTTACGTGGACAGCGGAAGCAAATACAGCATTTGAAAGATTAAAAGAAGCGCTCATCAATGCCCCTGTCTTGAAATTCCCGGAGGGAGACGAAAACCTGAAAATTGCAGCAGATGCGTCGGACTATGCGGTGGGTGCGGTTCTTATGCAAAATAGCCATCCTCTGGCATTTTTAGTAAAACGTTGAATCAGACACAAAGGAATTATACAGCTACGGAGAGAGAAACAATAGCCGTATCAATGGCTGTACACAAATTTCGAGTTTATTTCGGCAAAGCGCCAGTAACAGTCTTTTCGGATCATGCGGCTGTTGGTAGACTTTACTCGGGGAAAAACCTAACGCCCAGGTTAATAAGATGGGCTTTAAAACTCCAAGAATATAATATCAGAGTAAAATATAAACCGGGTAAGGAAAATAATGTAGCTGACGCACTTTCTCGTATAAAACTGGACGATGAAGGAAATGAACTTACATGCGCTGTGTTGACTTCAAAAATTTTAGATTCTAGAGATACGATTATCACTGAACTGAAATCTGATCCTGAATTTGGAAATATCTATGCATATTTGAAAGACCCCGAAAGCTTTCAGCACACAGATATCGATGCGATAAGAAATAGAGCAGAAAACTATGAAATAATAGATAATTTATTATTTTATACGAAAACAACAAACGAAAATTTCGAGTACAAACCAGTCATCCCAGCCTCGCTTCGATTAAGCATTTTGAAGGAATTACACGACGCGAAAACAGCGGGTCATTTAGGGGTCAGAAAGACTTTAAAAAGGGTACGCGAGGCGGTATATTTCCCGCAATTATACAAAATAGTAATTGCGTATGTCAGGTCCTGAGATCAATGTCAGTTAATAAATGATATTAATTACAGCCCGGCCGGGTACTTAAATAGCATTCGCGCTACATTTCCGAATGAAATTTTAGGCATAGATCTTCTTGGTCCCTTCCTCCAGAGCGAGTTAAATAAAAATCGTTTTCTTTTAGTAATAGTAGATCATTTTTCAAAATGGACAGAAATTGTTCCACTTAAACGCGCGTCAGCCAAAACAGTCGCAGATGCATTCTTACACAGATACATTTTAAAATACGGTGCACCGATAAAAGTCATTAGCGATAACGGAAAACAATTCATTAGTCAAATATTTGAAAACATATGCACTGGACTTGGCATACGCCATATCAAAATGGTTCCGTATAGACCACAGGCAAACATAGCAGAAAGAGTGAATAAAAATATAGTAAAAATAATTCGCAGTTACGTTAGCACACATCACAAGCGCTGGGATGGCTACATAAATGAATTAGCTTATGCTTTAAGAACTGCAAATCACGATACTACAGGAAATCCCCAGCAGAATTATTTTTAGGCAGAAAGTTAATTACGCCTTTAGATAAATTATTCTTTGTGCAACAAAGAGAGCAAGAGTTTAAACAGAAAGATGTGCAAAAACTTATTGATCAGGCGCTTAAAAGCTCGGATACGGCAAGAAATAAGCAAAAAGTGTATTACGATAGAAAACGCCGTGAAGCAGATTTTAAATTTGGGGATAAAGTATTGAAGCGGAAATTTTCTTTATCAAGTGCCCCAGACAATTTTACTGCAAAGTTAGCTCCAAAATTTGAAGGCCCCTATGTAATTCAGGAAATCAAAGGAGTCGTATTGTACCTTAAGAACGAGAGAGGGGAGATCTGTAAAGCAAGTCCCGATCAGGTGAAAAAATACTATAATCCAAATGATTTTGAAATCCTTAAAAGTTTCTTGCAGGACTCAAGCCTAAACGAAGTAGAAGGTCCAGAAATAACAACAACTTTTCCACCACCCAAGAAGCAGAGAACTGAAGAGAGACCTAGCCCTTCTACAACCCGGACGACAGTACCAAAAAGAAAAATTGTAAACTTTCAAACTCCAGCATTTAAGAAAAACAAGAATGCAGATGCACCGCGTAAAGAAACCGTGGTAAAGAGGAAAACACCACCTACAACGTATCGCAGTAGAAATTATACATCAAGGAGAACGCTCCCAGAGCCAGAGAGTCAGGTGCAAACAAGGCCGCCGTTCCGGAAACTGAAAGGACAGCAGGAGGAACGAAAATACCAGGAACAACAGAAGAAATTCAAGAAGGTCTGACGTCAAGACCAGCCGTCCATATGTATTAAAATCATATGTATTAAAATTTTGTAAATATACGTAAATACTTGAAAGTTATGTAAAAGTAGAATTTAGTCTAGAAGCATAAAATTTTAGATGCTAAAAGTAAAATGCTCAAAAGCAATGAATTCAAAATTTAAGTATTAAACTGTAGATAAAATCATGCTTTAGAGCGAAAGCCTGCATGTCTAAAGATGAATGAGGGGGAAGTTAGAATGAATGTGTTTTGTAGGGTTCTCCACCTACACTTGAATTTCTAAGAATATTAAAGTAGCTCATCGAGTTGTAGAATGTCGAGTAAGGTGTGTCTATTTGGTCGTTGAATTCTAACAAATCATGGTGGTTAGGGGAAGTGTTGTAAGACTAAAACACGAATATTCCCGTTTGACACCACACATGGTGGAGAGCCAGGGTAAAGTTAAATTAATGTTTGAAATATTGAATGAATGTGAATTAAACAATAACTAAGGAAAACGAATCGTTTAAAAACAAAAATTTATTCAGTGTCAAGAAAGTGTAAATTATAATGTAATTAGAAAGATAGTGATACTTATTCCTTCCAGATGCTGGAAGGAAATAACAAGATTGATTGATGAAGTCCAGGAAAAGTTGCTGTAAGAAGAGAGATTTATAAGTATCGACAGAAATTTAGTATACAATTTGTCACATAAGATTTTTTTTTTTTTTTTTTTTTTGTGTGTGTGTGTGTGTGTGTGTAAACGAGGCTCTTGAGAGTTAGTTCAGAATTATAGAAACTTACAACAGGTCGTTTGTAAGACCTGCTTCCAAGTTTTCCAAATTCTGGCAGCGGCAAATGTAGGGTTTATATTTATTTTAACTAACATTTATTTTAAGTTTAAACTATCTTTCCTGTCAAGCCTTACTTTCCCCTGGAACTGCCAATGCCAGAGTATGTAAATTTTAGTAGAACGCGCAAGGATTCAAATTATCAGCGGAAGTATTCTGAGTTAAATAGAAAGGAAACGAGTTCGAGATGTGCTGTTCGTCCTTCACGAGCGCGGAGGTAGTTAGACAGAAATTGATGAACCCCGCGTTTCGGCCTGTGTGCTTGCCTTGGAGAATTGTTAATCCTTCAACGTGATATTCAAAGTTTGCTGAATTAGCAGCGGTATTGTAAAACGCGGTGAGGTTAGTTACTTTTAGAGAGCCTCGTAGTTAGAGTCTTGTTATTATTTCTTTTCAGGTTCTTATTTTTATTTTACCGCCGGGTCGGCGTAGTTTGTGAGCGTCAAGAGCACGCAATTGTAACTTCTTAAGTTGAATAAAAAGGGACTTTAGCAAGACTCTGTCTATTTTCCAGTTTCAACAGTCACCTCTTGGTTGCGTGCAAGTTGGAGGCGCGCAACTCTACATTGGCGCCCGAACACTTATCGAACTGAAATGGCCTAAAATCGAATGGAAGCCGCTGGACAACACCAAGAAATGGCAAGCCAATTGGAAGGATTTGGATACCTGGTCCAGACTTTGAGAGCGTCAATCAAGCCAAACGTCAATTTCGACGGAAAAAATTCGGTGGGGATATTTCAAGAAGGCCTAGAAAATCACTTTCAGCTCTATCCTGTGCCTGAAAGACAAAACGTTGCCATCGCCACATCTGCACTAAGAGTACAGGCCGCGCTATGGTGGAAGAATATAGGCAAATTTTTATTAGGGGAATTTGGAAGCCAGACATATACATTTGAAAATTTCAAAAAATCGTTAGTAAAGGCCTTCCCCATAGTGAAAGATCGAGCTAGGCTGGAAGCCGAACTATATAGTTTCTATCAACGGGATATAGAAGAGTTGACGGACTTTATTCTACGAAAAATTAAGCTGACGGATATGCTGTATGGGAAGAAACCCGACGCGGAGATTATTGAAATAATCTTACCAAGATTGTTACCCGCTGTCTAAGTCTACTTCGAAATTAGAAACCCAAGCACATTGCAGGAGCTCTTCGAATTGGCGGTGAAGTTTCAAAATTGCAGAATAGCGGAAAAAGCTAGAGGGGCATCGTATTCTCAAAGTACCCGAAGGAAATCTTCAAATGAGCAAACCTGAAATGCAAACCGCTCTTATGGGGGAAAGAGCTATCAAGCTAACTCATCGAACCTCGAAAGTCAAGGCCCAAAAAGAAAATTCGAAAATAAACATCCGCGTACACAGAAGGCACAAATTGAAAGGAAAGCTTTAAACGAGTAGAAGGGCCTGTGAAAGCGAGGGTCCAGACCCCGGAAGTTTTTAAAAAACCCTCAAAAAGACATTTAAATACGGTCATCGTAAAAAACTAACATCTACCAATTATACAAGTCCTGGTTGGCGATGTACCAGCACAAGCCCTCATCAATACAGGAGCAGAAGGAAATTTTATGAGCGAAACATTCTTCAAAAAGAATTTTTATAGGGTACGATTATTTAAAACCAAAAATAAGGAAATTATAGCGGCGCAAGGAAAAACATGTCACTGCATCGGGAAATTATCATTAAATATACGGGTAAAAGAGGAAAGCCTCAAAGTATTAATTTTTGTAGTGAAGACTCTGCAAAATCCTCTTATTTTAGGTATGGAGTTTTTAAGGGCCGCGAGGGCCAAACTGAATTTTCAAGACAGTTCCGTGGTGCTGGAGATGGACCAGAGGGTGGTGGAACCTGTGCAGAAACCGCAAGTGGACCTTAGCCATCTGAATGACCATGAAAGTCAAGCCATCCAGCAAGTGGTGAGTAATTTTTCTAACTTGTTTTCAGAAAAGCCTGGTAGTTGTCAAATAGTTACGCATCAGATACACTTAAATGCCGAAAAACCTTGTAGGACTAACTCATACCGTTATGACAAACAAAAAGACGTAATCATTGAAGAACATATTCAGGAGATGTTAAAGAATAAAATAATAACGCCCATAAATAGTGAGTACGCGAGTCCAGTCGTACTATGTAGGAAAAAGAACGAGTTTCCTCCTTCGGATAAAAGGGCTTGGAGGTTTCCTATCGATTACAGAAAACTAAATAGTATTACTAAATTCCCAGTTTACCCTTTGCCGGTTATAGAGGAAATTATTAGAAAAATCAAATCTACAAGATACATGTCTACTTTGGACTTAACGTCTGGCTACTATCAGATAGCTATGAGACCCGAAGACATACATAAAACCGCGTTTATAACAAAATCGGGCACTTATGCATTTTTACGCATGCCGTTTGGGTTGTGTGGGGCCCCATCAACCCAGAGAGCTATGGACATTGTTCTAAAGCCTGTCCTAGGAAAATCAACTTTAATCTATCTAGATGATATAATTATCACGAGTAGTACGTTGGAACAACACATTAAAGATCTAGAAGAAGTTTTTAAATTATTAAAAGAGGCCGGTCTTACAATTAACGCCTCAAAATGCAAGTTCGCAACTAAAGAACTTAAATATCTCGGTTATAAAATTTCGCAAAAGGGTATAGAAACGCAAGATTCAAAAATAAAAGCAATCAAGAATTTTACACCGCCCAACACCGCCAAGAAACTTTCTTCTTTCCTTGGGTTATGTTCTTACTATCGGTCTTTCATAAAAGATTTCGCTAATATTTTTGAACCACTGTTAGTAATCAAAAGAAAGAGAAGCAAATTTACGTGGACAGCGGAAGCAAATACAGCATTTGAAAGATTAAAAGAAGCGCTCATCAATGCCCCTGTCTTGAAATTCCCGGAGGGAGACGAAAACCTGAAAATTGCAGCAGATGCGTCGGACTATGCGGTGGGTGCGGTTCTTATGCAAAATAGCCATCCTCTGGCATTTTTAGTAAAACGTTGAATCAGACACAAAGGAATTATACAGCTACGGAGAGAGAAACAATAGCCGTATCAATGGCTGTACACAAATTTCGAGTTTATTTCGGCAAAGCGCCAGTAACAGTCTTTTCGGATCATGCGGCTGTTGGTAGACTTTACTCGGGGAAAAACCTAACGCCCAGGTTAATAAGATGGGCTTTAAAACTCCAAGAATATAATATCAGAGTAAAATATAAACCGGGTAAGGAAAATAATGTAGCTGACGCACTTTCTCGTATAAAACTGGACGATGAAGGAAATGAACTTACATGCGCTGTGTTGACTTCAAAAATTTTAGATTCTAGAGATACGATTATCACTGAACTGAAATCTGATCCTGAATTTGGAAATATCTATGCATATTTGAAAGACCCCGAAAGCTTTCAGCACACAGATATCGATGCGATAAGAAATAGAGCAGAAAACTATGAAATAATAGATAATTTATTATTTTATACGAAAACAACAAACGAAAATTTCGAGTACAAACCAGTCATCCCAGCCTCGCTTCGATTAAGCATTTTGAAGGAATTACACGACGCGAAAACAGCGGGTCATTTAGGGGTCAGAAAGACTTTAAAAAGGGTACGCGAGGCGGTATATTTCCCGCAATTATACAAAATAGTAATTGCGTATGTCAGGTCCTGAGATCAATGTCAGTTAATAAATGATATTAATTACAGCCCGGCCGGGTACTTAAATAGCATTCGCGCTACATTTCCGAATGAAATTTTAGGCATAGATCTTCTTGGTCCCTTCCTCCAGAGCGAGTTAAATAAAAATCGTTTTCTTTTAGTAATAGTAGATCATTTTTCAAAATGGACAGAAATTGTTCCACTTAAACGCGCGTCAGCCAAAACAGTCGCAGATGCATTCTTACACAGATACATTTTAAAATACGGTGCACCGATAAAAGTCATTAGCGATAACGGAAAACAATTCATTAGTCAAATATTTGAAAACATATGCACTGGACTTGGCATACGCCATATCAAAATGGTTCCGTATAGACCACAGGCAAACATAGCAGAAAGAGTGAATAAAAATATAGTAAAAATAATTCGCAGTTACGTTAGCACACATCACAAGCGCTGGGATGGCTACATAAATGAATTAGCTTATGCTTTAAGAACTGCAAATCACGATACTACAGGAAATCCCCAGCAGAATTATTTTTAGGCAGAAAGTTAATTACGCCTTTAGATAAATTATTCTTTGTGCAACAAAGAGAGCAAGAGTTTAAACAGAAAGATGTGCAAAAACTTATTGATCAGGCGCTTAAAAGCTCGGATACGGCAAGAAATAAGCAAAAAGTGTATTACGATAGAAAACGCCGTGAAGCAGATTTTAAATTTGGGGATAAAGTATTGAAGCGGAAATTTTCTTTATCAAGTGCCCCAGACAATTTTACTGCAAAGTTAGCTCCAAAATTTGAAGGCCCCTATGTAATTCAGGAAATCAAAGGAGTCGTATTGTACCTTAAGAACGAGAGAGGGGAGATCTGTAAAGCAAGTCCCGATCAGGTGAAAAAATACTATAATCCAAATGATTTTGAAATCCTTAAAAGTTTCTTGCAGGACTCAAGCCTAAACGAAGTAGAAGGTCCAGAAATAACAACAACTTTTCCACCACCCAAGAAGCAGAGAACTGAAGAGAGACCTAGCCCTTCTACAACCCGGACGACAGTACCAAAAAGAAAAATTGTAAACTTTCAAACTCCAGCATTTAAGAAAAACAAGAATGCAGATGCACCGCGTAAAGAAACCGTGGTAAAGAGGAAAACACCACCTACAACGTATCGCAGTAGAAATTATACATCAAGGAGAACGCTCCCAGAGCCAGAGAGTCAGGTGCAAACAAGGCCGCCGTTCCGGAAACTGAAAGGACAGCAGGAGGAACGAAAATACCAGGAACAACAGAAGAAATTCAAGAAGGTCTGACGTCAAGACCAGCCGTCCATATGTATTAAAATCATATGTATTAAAATTTTGTAAATATACGTAAATACTTGAAAGTTATGTAAAAGTAGAATTTAGTCTAGAAGCATAAAATTTTAGATGCTAAAAGTAAAATGCTCAAAAGCAATGAATTCAAAATTTAAGTATTAAACTGTAGATAAAATCATGCTTTAGAGCGAAAGCCTGCATGTCTAAAGATGAATGAGGGGGAAGTTAGAATGAATGTGTTTTGTAGGGTTCTCCACCTACACTTGAATTTCTAAGAATATTAAAGTAGCTCATCGAGTTGTAGAATGTCGAGTAAGGTGTGTCTATTTGGTCGTTGAATTCTAACAAATCATGGTGGTTAGGGGAAGTGTTGTAAGACTAAAACACGAATATTCCCGTTTGACACCACACATGGTGGAGATCCAGGGTAAAGTTAAATTAATGTTTGAAATATTGAATGAATGTGAATTAAACAATAACTAAGGAAAACGAATCGTTTAAAAACAAAAATTTATTCAGTGTCAAGAAAGTGTAAATTATAATGTAATTAGAAAGATAGTGATACTTATTCCTTCCAGATGCTGGAAGGAAATAACAAGATTGATTGATGAAGTCCAGGAAAAGTTGCTGTAAGAAGAGAGATTTATAAGTATCGACAGAAATTTAGTATACAATTTGTCACATAAGATTTTTTTTTTTTTTTTGTGTGTGTGTGTGTGTGTGTGTAAACGAGGCTCTTGAGAGTTAGTTCAGAATTATAGAAACTTACAACAGGTCGTTTGTAAGACCTGCTTCCAAGTTTTCCAAATTCTGGCAGCGGCAAATGTAGGGTTTATATTTATTTTAACTAACATTTATTTTAAGTTTAAACTATCTTTCCTGTCAAGCCTTACTTTCCCCTGGAACTGCCAATGCCAGAGTATGTAAATTTTAGTAGAACGCGCAAGGATTCAAATTATCAGCGGAAGTATTCTGAGTTAAATAGAAAGGAAACGAGTTCGAGATGTGCTGTTCGTCCTTCACGAGCGCGGAGGTAGTTAGACAGAAATTGATGAACCCCGCGTTTCGGCCTGTGTGCTTGCCTTGGAGAATTGTTAATCCTTCAACGTGATATTCAAAGTTTGCTGAATTAGCAGCGGTATTGTAAAACGCGGTGAGGTTAGTTACTTTTAGAGAGCCTCGTAGTTAGAGTCTTGTTATTATTTCTTTTCAGGTTCTTATTTTTATTTTACCGCCGGGTCGGCGTAGTTTGTGAGCGTCAAGAGCACGCAATTGTAACTTCTTAAGTTGAATAAAAAGGGACTTTAGCAAGACTCTGTCTATTTTCCAGTTTCAACAGTCACCTCTTGGTTGCGTGCAAGTTGGAGGCGCGCAACTCTACATTGGCGCCCGAACACTTATCGAACTGAAATGGCCTAAAATCGAATGGAAGCCGCTGGACAACACCAAGAAATGGCAAGCCAATTGGAAGGATTTGGATACCTGGTCCAGACTTTGAGAGCGTCAATCAAGCCAAACGTCAATTTCGACGGAAAAAATTCGGTGGGGATATTTCAAGAAGGCCTAGAAAATCACTTTCAGCTCTATCCTGTGCCTGAAAGACAAAACGTTGCCATCGCCACATCTGCACTAAGAGTACAGGCCGCGCTATGGTGGAAGAATATAGGCAAATTTTTATTAGGGGAATTTGGAAGCCAGACATATACATTTGAAAATTTCAAAAAATCGTTAGTAAAGGCCTTCCCCATAGTGAAAGATCGAGCTAGGCTGGAAGCCGAACTATATAGTTTCTATCAACGGGATATAGAAGAGTTGACGGACTTTATTCTACGAAAAATTAAGCTGACGGATATGCTGTATGGGAAGAAACCCGACGCGGAGATTATTGAAATAATCTTACCAAGATTGTTACCCGCTGTCTAAGTCTACTTCGAAATTAGAAACCCAAGCACATTGCAGGAGCTCTTCGAATTGGCGGTGAAGTTTCAAAATTGCAGAATAGCGGAAAAAGCTAGAGGGGCATCGTATTCTCAAAGTACCCGAAGGAAATCTTCAAATGAGCAAACCTGAAATGCAAACCGCTCTTATGGGGGAAAGAGCTATCAAGCTAACTCATCGAACCTCGAAAGTCAAGGCCCAAAAAGAAAATTCGAAAATAAACATCCGCGTACACAGAAGGCACAAATTGAAAGGAAAGCTTTAAACGAGTAGAAGGGCCTGTGAAAGCGAGGGTCCAGACCCCGGAAGTTTTTAAAAAACCCTCAAAAAGACATTTAAATACGGTCATCGTAAAAAACTAACATCTACCAATTATACAAGTCCTGGTTGGCGATGTACCAGCACAAGCCCTCATCAATACAGGAGCAGAAGGAAATTTTATGAGCGAAACATTCTTCAAAAAGAATTTTTATAGGGTACGATTATTTAAAACCAAAAATAAGGAAATTATAGCGGCGCAAGGAAAAACATGTCACTGCATCGGGAAATTATCATTAAATATACGGGTAAAAGAGGAAAGCCTCAAAGTATTAATTTTTGTAGTGAAGACTCTGCAAAATCCTCTTATTTTAGGTATGGAGTTTTTAAGGGCCGCGAGGGCCAAGCTGAATTTTCAAGACAGTTCCGTGGTGCTGGAGATGGACCAGAGGGTGGTGGAACCTGTGCAGAAACCGCAAGTGGACCTTAGCCATCTGAATGACCATGAAAGTCAAGCCATCCAGCAAGTGGTGAGTAATTTTTCTAACTTGTTTTCAGAAAAGCCTGGTAGTTGTCAAATAGTTACGCATCAGATACACTTAAATGCCGAAAAACCTTGTAGGACTAACTCATACCGTTATGACAAACAAAAAGACGTAATCATTGAAGAACATATTCAGGAGATGTTAAAGAATAAAATAATAACGCCCATAAATAGTGAGTACGCGAGTCCAGTCGTACTATGTAGGAAAAAGAACGAGTTTCCTCCTTCGGATAAAAGGGCTTGGAGGTTTCCTATCGATTACAGAAAACTAAATAGTATTACTAAATTCCCAGTTTACCCTTTGCCGGTTATAGAGGAAATTATTAGAAAAATCAAATCTACAAGATACATGTCTACTTTGGACTTAACGTCTGGCTACTATCAGATAGCTATGAGACCCGAAGACATACATAAAACCGCGTTTATAACAAAATCGGGCACTTATGCATTTTTACGCATGCCGTTTGGGTTGTGTGGGGCCCCATCAACCCAGAGAGCTATGGACATTGTTCTAAAGCCTGTCCTAGGAAAATCAACTTTAATCTATCTAGATGATATAATTATCACGAGTAGTACGTTGGAACAACACATTAAAGATCTAGAAGAAGTTTTTAAATTATTAAAAGAGGCCGGTCTTACAATTAACGCCTCAAAATGCAAGTTCGCAACTAAAGAACTTAAATATCTCGGTTATAAAATTTCGCAAAAGGGTATAGAAACGCAAGATTCAAAAATAAAAGCAATCAAGAATTTTACACCGCCCAACACCGCCAAGAAACTTTCTTCTTTCCTTGGGTTATGTTCTTACTATCGGTCTTTCATAAAAGATTTCGCTAATATTTTTGAACCACTGTTAGTAATCAAAAGAAAGAGAAGCAAATTTACGTGGACAGCGGAAGCAAATACAGCATTTGAAAGATTAAAAGAAGCGCTCATCAATGCCCCTGTCTTGAAATTCCCGGAGGGAGACGAAAACCTGAAAATTGCAGCAGATGCGTCGGACTATGCGGTGGGTGCGGTTCTTATGCAAAATAGCCATCCTCTGGCATTTTTAGTAAAACGTTGAATCAGACACAAAGGAATTATACAGCTACGGAGAGAGAAACAATAGCCGTATCAATGGCTGTACACAAATTTCGAGTTTATTTCGGCAAAGCGCCAGTAACAGTCTTTTCGGATCATGCGGCTGTTGGTAGACTTTACTCGGGGAAAAACCTAACGCCCAGGTTAATAAGATGGGCTTTAAAACTCCAAGAATATAATATCAGAGTAAAATATAAACCGGGTAAGGAAAATAATGTAGCTGACGCACTTTCTCGTATAAAACTGGACGATGAAGGAAATGAACTTACATGCGCTGTGTTGACTTCAAAAATTTTAGATTCTAGAGATACGATTATCACTGAACTGAAATCTGATCCTGAATTTGGAAATATCTATGCATATTTGAAAGACCCCGAAAGCTTTCAGCACACAGATATCGATGCGATAAGAAATAGAGCAGAAAACTATGAAATAATAGATAATTTATTATTTTATACGAAAACAACAAACGAAAATTTCGAGTACAAACCAGTCATCCCAGCCTCGCTTCGATTAAGCATTTTGAAGGAATTACACGACGCGAAAACAGCGGGTCATTTAGGGGTCAGAAAGACTTTAAAAAGGGTACGCGAGGCGGTATATTTCCCGCAATTATACAAAATAGTAATTGCGTATGTCAGGTCCTGAGATCAATGTCAGTTAATAAATGATATTAATTACAGCCCGGCCGGGTACTTAAATAGCATTCGCGCTACATTTCCGAATGAAATTTTAGGCATAGATCTTCTTGGTCCCTTCCTCCAGAGCGAGTTAAATAAAAATCGTTTTCTTTTAGTAATAGTAGATCATTTTTCAAAATGGACAGAAATTGTTCCACTTAAACGCGCGTCAGCCAAAACAGTCGCAGATGCATTCTTACACAGATACATTTTAAAATACGGTGCACCGATAAAAGTCATTAGCGATAACGGAAAACAATTCATTAGTCAAATATTTGAAAACATATGCACTGGACTTGGCATATCAAAATGGTTCCGTATAGACCACAGGCAAACATAGCAGAAAGAGTGAATAAAAATATAGTAAAAATAATTCGCAGTTACGTTAGCACACATCACAAGCGCTGGGATGGCTACATAAATGAATTAGCTTATGCTTTAAGAACTGCAAATCACGATACTACAGGAAATCCCCAGCAGAATTATTTTTAGGCAGAAAGTTAATTACGCCTTTAGATAAATTATTCTTTGTGCAACAAAGAGAGCAAGAGTTTAAACAGAAAGATGTGCAAAAACTTATTGATCAGGCGCTTAAAAGCTCGGATACGGCAAGAAATAAGCAAAAAGTGTATTACGATAGAAAACGCCGTGAAGCAGATTTTAAATTTGGGGATAAAGTATTGAAGCGGAAATTTTCTTTATCAAGTGCCCCAGACAATTTTACTGCAAAGTTAGCTCCAAAATTTGAAGGCCCCTATGTAATTCAGGAAATCAAAGGAGTCGTATTGTACCTTAAGAACGAGAGAGGGGAGATCTGTAAAGCAAGTCCCGATCAGGTGAAAAAATACTATAATCCAAATGATTTTGAAATCCTTAAAAGTTTCTTGCAGGACTCAAGCCTAAACGAAGTAGAAGGTCCAGAAATAACAACAACTTTTCCACCACCCAAGAAGCAGAGAACTGAAGAGAGACCTAGCCCTTCTACAACCCGGACGACAGTACCAAAAAGAAAAATTGTAAACTTTCAAACTCCAGCATTTAAGAAAAACAAGAATGCAGATGCACCGCGTAAAGAAACCGTGGTAAAGAGGAAAACACCACCTACAACGTATCGCAGTAGAAATTATACATCAAGGAGAACGCTCCCAGAGCCAGAGAGTCAGGTGCAAACAAGGCCGCCGTTCCGGAAACTGAAAGGACAGCAGGAGGAACGAAAATACCAGGAACAACAGAAGAAATTCAAGAAGGTCTGACGTCAAGACCAGCCGTCCATATGTATTAAAATCATATGTATTAAAATTTTGTAAATATACGTAAATACTTGAAAGTTATGTAAAAGTAGAATTTAGTCTAGAAGCATAAAATTTTAGATGCTAAAAGTAAAATGCTCAAAAGCAATGAATTCAAAATTTAAGTATTAAACTGTAGATAAAATCATGCTTTAGAGCGAAAGCCTGCATGTCTAAAGATGAATGAGGGGGAAGTTAGAATGAATGTGTTTTGTAGGGTTCTCCACCTACACTTGAATTTCTAAGAATATTAAAGTAGCTCATCGAGTTGTAGAATGTCGAGTAAGGTGTGTCTATTTGGTCGTTGAATTCTAACAAATCATGGTGGTTAGGGGAAGTGTTGTAAGACTAAAACACGAATATTCCCGTTTGACACCACACATGGTGGAGAGCCAGGGTAAAGTTAAATTAATGTTTGAAATATTGAATGAATGTGAATTAAACAATAACTAAGGAAAACGAATCGTTTAAAAACAAAAATTTATTCAGTGTCAAGAAAGTGTAAATTATAATGTAATTAGAAAGATAGTGATACTTATTCCTTCCAGATGCTGGAAGGAAATAACAAGATTGATTGATGAAGTCCAGGAAAAGTTGCTGTAAGAAGAGAGATTTATAAGTATCGACAGAAATTTAGTATACAATTTGTCACATTAGATTTTTTTTTTTTTTTTTTTTTTTTTTGTGTGTGTGTGTGTGTGTGTAAACGAGGCTCTTGAGAGTTAGTTCAGAATTATAGAAACTTACAACAGGTCGTTTGTAAGACCTGCTTCCAAGTTTTCCAAATTCTGGCAGCGGCAAATGTAGGGTTTATATTTATTTTAACTAACATTTATTTTAAGTTTAAACTATCTTTCCTGTCAAGCCTTACTTTCCCCTGGAACTGCCAATGCCAGAGTATGTAAATTTTAGTAGAACGCGCAAGGATTCAAATTATCAGCGGAAGTATTCTGAGTTAAATAGAAAGGAAACGAGTTCGAGATGTGCTGTTCGTCCTTCACGAGCGCGGAGGTAGTTAGACAGAAATTGATGAACCCCGCGTTTCGGCCTGTGTGCTTGCCTTGGAGAATTGTTAATCCTTCAACGTGATATTCAAAGTTTGCTGAATTAGCAGCGGTATTGTAAAACGCGGTGAGGTTAGTTACTTTTAGAGAGCCTCGTAGTTAGAGTCTTGTTATTATTTCTTTTCAGGTTCTTATTTTTATTTTACCGCCGGGTCGGCGTAGTTTGTGAGCGTCAAGAGCACGCAATTGTAACTTCTTAAGTTGAATAAAAAGGGACTTTAGCAAGACTCTGTCTATTTTCCAGTTTCAACAGTCACCTCTTGGTTGCGTGCAAGTTGGAGGCGCGCAACTCTACATTGGCGCCCGAACACTTATCGAACTGAAATGGCCTAAAATCGAATGGAAGCCGCTGGACAACACCAAGAAATGGCAAGCCAATTGGAAGGATTTGGATACCTGGTCCAGACTTTGAGAGCGTCAATCAAGCCAAACGTCAATTTCGACGGAAAAAATTCGGTGGGGATATTTCAAGAAGGCCTAGAAAATCACTTTCAGCTCTATCCTGTGCCTGAAAGACAAAACGTTGCCATCGCCACATCTGCACTAAGAGTACAGGCCGCGCTATGGTGGAAGAATATAGGCAAATTTTTATTAGGGGAATTTGGAAGCCAGACATATACATTTGAAAATTTCAAAAAATCGTTAGTAAAGGCCTTCCCCATAGTGAAAGATCGAGCTAGGCTGGAAGCCGAACTATATAGTTTCTATCAACGGGATATAGAAGAGTTGACGGACTTTATTCTACGAAAAATTAAGCTGACGGATATGCTGTATGGGAAGAAACCCGACGCGGAGATTATTGAAATAATCTTACCAAGATTGTTACCCGCTGTCTAAGTCTACTTCGAAATTAGAAACCCAAGCACATTGCAGGAGCTCTTCGAATTGGCGGTGAAGTTTCAAAATTGCAGAATAGCGGAAAAAGCTAGAGGGGCATCGTATTCTCAAAGTACCCGAAGGAAATCTTCAAATGAGCAAACCTGAAATGCAAACCGCTCTTATGGGGGAAAGAGCTATCAAGCTAACTCATCGAACCTCGAAAGTCAAGGCCCAAAAAGAAAATTCGAAAATAAACATCCGCGTACACAGAAGGCACAAATTGAAAGGAAAGCTTTAAACGAGTAGAAGGGCCTGTGAAAGCGAGGGTCCAGACCCCGGAAGTTTTTAAAAAACCCTCAAAAAGACATTTAAATACGGTCATCGTAAAAAACTAACATCTACCAATTATACAAGTCCTGGTTGGCGATGTACCAGCACAAGCCCTCATCAATACAGGAGCAGAAGGAAATTTTATGAGCGAAACATTCTTCAAAAAGAATTTTTATAGGGTACGATTATTTAAAACCAAAAATAAGGAAATTATAGCGGCGCAAGGAAAAACATGTCACTGCATCGGGAAATTATCATTAAATATACGGGTAAAAGAGGAAAGCCTCAAAGTATTAATTTTTGTAGTGAAGACTCTGCAAAATCCTCTTATTTTAGGTATGGAGTTTTTAAGGGCCGCGAGGGCCAAGCTGAATTTTCAAGACAGTTCCGTGGTGCTGGAGATGGACCAGAGGGTGGTGGAACCTGTGCAGAAACCGCAAGTGGACCTTAGCCATCTGAATGACCATGAAAGTCAAGCCATCCAGCAAGTGGTGAGTAATTTTTCTAACTTGTTTTCAGAAAAGCCTGGTAGTTGTCAAATAGTTACGCATCAGATACACTTAAATGCCGAAAAACCTTGTAGGACTAACTCATACCGTTATGACAAACAAAAAGACGTAATCATTGAAGAACATATTCAGGAGATGTTAAAGAATAAAATAATAACGCCCATAAATAGTGAGTACGCGAGTCCAGTCGTACTATGTAGGAAAAAGAACGAGTTTCCTCCTTCGGATAAAAGGGCTTGGAGGTTTCCTATCGATTACAGAAAACTAAATAGTATTACTAAATTCCCAGTTTACCCTTTGCCGGTTATAGAGGAAATTATTAGAAAAATCAAATCTACAAGATACATGTCTACTTTGGACTTAACGTCTGGCTACTATCAGATAGCTATGAGACCCGAAGACATACATAAAACCGCGTTTATAACAAAATCGGGCACTTATGCATTTTTACGCATGCCGTTTGGGTTGTGTGGGGCCCCATCAACCCAGAGAGCTATGGACATTGTTCTAAAGCCTGTCCTAGGAAAATCAACTTTAATCTATCTAGATGATATAATTATCACGAGTAGTACGTTGGAACAACACATTAAAGATCTAGAAGAAGTTTTTAAATTATTAAAAGAGGCCGGTCTTACAATTAACGCCTCAAAATGCAAGTTCGCAACTAAAGAACTTAAATATCTCGGTTATAAAATTTCGCAAAAGGGTATAGAAACGCAAGATTCAAAAATAAAAGCAATCAAGAATTTTACACCGCCCAACACCGCCAAGAAACTTTCTTCTTTCCTTGGGTTATGTTCTTACTATCGGTCTTTCATAAAAGATTTCGCTAATATTTTTGAACCACTGTTAGTAATCAAAAGAAAGAGAAGCAAATTTACGTGGACAGCGGAAGCAAATACAGCATTTGAAAGATTAAAAGAAGCGCTCATCAATGCCCCTGTCTTGAAATTCCCGGAGGGAGACGAAAACCTGAAAATTGCAGCAGATGCGTCGGACTATGCGGTGGGTGCGGTTCTTATGCAAAATAGCCATCCTCTGGCATTTTTAGTAAAACGTTGAATCAGACACAAAGGAATTATACAGCTACGGAGAGAGAAACAATAGCCGTATCAATGGCTGTACACAAATTTCGAGTTTATTTCGGCAAAGCGCCAGTAACAGTCTTTTCGGATCATGCGGCTGTTGGTAGACTTTACTCGGGGAAAAACCTAACGCCCAGGTTAATAAGATGGGCTTTAAAACTCCAAGAATATAATATCAGAGTAAAATATAAACCGGGTAAGGAAAATAATGTAGCTGACGCACTTTCTCGTATAAAACTGGACGATGAAGGAAATGAACTTACATGCGCTGTGTTGACTTCAAAAATTTTAGATTCTAGAGATACGATTATCACTGAACTGAAATCTGATCCTGAATTTGGAAATATCTATGCATATTTGAAAGACCCCGAAAGCTTTCAGCACACAGATATCGATGCGATAAGAAATAGAGCAGAAAACTATGAAATAATAGATAATTTATTATTTTATACGAAAACAACAAACGAAAATTTCGAGTACAAACCAGTCATCCCAGCCTCGCTTCGATTAAGCATTTTGAAGGAATTACACGACGCGAAAACAGCGGGTCATTTAGGGGTCAGAAAGACTTTAAAAAGGGTACGCGAGGCGGTATATTTCCCGCAATTATACAAAATAGTAATTGCGTATGTCAGGTCCTGAGATCAATGTCAGTTAATAAATGATATTAATTACAGCCCGGCCGGGTACTTAAATAGCATTCGCGCTACATTTCCGAATGAAATTTTAGGCATAGATCTTCTTGGTCCCTTCCTCCAGAGCGAGTTAAATAAAAATCGTTTTCTTTTAGTAATAGTAGATCATTTTTCAAAATGGACAGAAATTGTTCCACTTAAACGCGCGTCAGCCAAAACAGTCGCAGATGCATTCTTACACAGATACATTTTAAAATACGGTGCACCGATAAAAGTCATTAGCGATAACGGAAAACAATTCATTAGTCAAATATTTGAAAACATATGCACTGGACTTGGCATACGCCATATCAAAATGGTTCCGTATAGACCACAGGCAAACATAGCAGAAAGAGTGAATAAAAATATAGTAAAAATAATTCGCAGTTACGTTAGCACACATCACAAGCGCTGGGATGGCTACATAAATGAATTAGCTTATGCTTTAAGAACTGCAAATCACGATACTACAGGAAATCCCCAGCAGAATTATTTTTAGGCAGAAAGTTAATTACGCCTTTAGATAAATTATTCTTTGTGCAACAAAGAGAGCAAGAGTTTAAACAGAAAGATGTGCAAAAACTTATTGATCAGGCGCTTAAAAGCTCGGATACGGCAAGAAATAAGCAAAAAGTGTATTACGATAGAAAACGCCGTGAAGCAGATTTTAAATTTGGGGATAAAGTATTGAAGCGGAAATTTTCTTTATCAAGTGCCCCAGACAATTTTACTGCAAAGTTAGCTCCAAAATTTGAAGGCCCCTATGTAATTCAGGAAATCAAAGGAGTCGTATTGTACCTTAAGAACGAGAGAGGGGAGATCTGTAAAGCAAGTCCCGATCAGGTGAAAAAATACTATAATCCAAATGATTTTGAAATCCTTAAAAGTTTCTTGCAGGACTCAAGCCTAAACGAAGTAGAAGGTCCAGAAATAACAACAACTTTTCCACCACCCAAGAAGCAGAGAACTGAAGAGAGACCTAGCCCTTCTACAACCCGGACGACAGTACCAAAAAGAAAAATTGTAAACTTTCAAACTCCAGCATTTAAGAAAAACAAGAATGCAGATGCACCGCGTAAAGAAACCGTGGTAAAGAGGAAAACACCACCTACAACGTATCGCAGTAGAAATTATACATCAAGGAGAACGCTCCCAGAGCCAGAGAGTCAGGTGCAAACAAGGCCGCCGTTCCGGAAACTGAAAGGACAGCAGGAGGAACGAAAATACCAGGAACAACAGAAGAAATTCAAGAAGGTCTGACGTCAAGACCAGCCGTCCATATGTATTAAAATCATATGTATTAAAATTTTGTAAATATACGTAAATACTTGAAAGTTATGTAAAAGTAGAATTTAGTCTAGAAGCATAAAATTTTAGATGCTAAAAGTAAAATGCTCAAAAGCAATGAATTCAAAATTTAAGTATTAAACTGTAGATAAAATCATGCTTTAGAGCGAAAGCCTGCATGTCTAAAGATGAATGAGGGGGAAGTTAGAATGAATGTGTTTTGTAGGGTTCTCCACCTACACTTGAATTTCTAAGAATATTAAAGTAGCTCATCGAGTTGTAGAATGTCGAGTAAGGTGTGTCTATTTGGTCGTTGAATTCTAACAAATCATGGTGGTTAGGGGAAGTGTTGTAAGACTAAAACACGAATATTCCCGTTTGACACCACACATGGTGGAGAGCCAGGGTAAAGTTAAATTAATGTTTGAAATATTGAATGAATGTGAATTAAACAATAACTAAGGAAAACGAATCGTTTAAAAACAAAAATTTATTCAGTGTCAAGAAAGTGTAAATTATAATGTAATTAGAAAGATAGTGATACTTATTCCTTCCAGATGCTGGAAGGAAATAACAAGATTGATTGATGAAGTCCAGGAAAAGTTGCTGTAAGAAGAGAGATTTATAAGTATCGACAGAAATTTAGTATACAATTTGTCACATAAGATTTTTTTTTTTTTTTTTTGTGTGTGTGTGTGTGTGTAAACGAGGCTCTTGAGAGTTAGTTCAGAATTATAGAAACTTACAACAGGTCGTTTGTAAGACCTGCTTCCAAGTTTTCCAAATTCTGGCAGCGGCAAATGTAGGGTTTATATTTATTTTAACTAACATTTATTTTAAGTTTAAACTATCTTTCCTGTCAAGCCTTACTTTCCCCTGGAACTGCCAATGCCAGAGTATGTAAATTTTAGTAGAACGCGCAAAGATTCAAATTATCAGCGGAAGTATTCTGAGTTAAATAGAAAGGAAACGAGTTCGAGGTGTGCTGTTCGTACTTCACGAGCGCGGAGGTAGTTAGACAGAAATTGAAGAACCCCGCATTTCGGCCTGTGTGCTTGCCTTGGAGAATTGTTAATCGTTCAACGTGATATTCAAAGTTTGCTGAATTAGCAGCGGTATTGTAAAACGCGGTGAGGTTAGTTACTTTTAGAGAGCCTCGTAGTTAGAGTCTTGTTATTATTTCTTTTCAGGTTCTTATTTTTATTTTACCGCCGGGTCGGCGTAGTTTGTGAGCGTCAAGAGCGCGCAATTGTAACTTCTTAAGTTGAATAAAAAGGGACTTAAACCCTTAGCAAGACTCTGTCTATTTTCCAGTTTCAACAGTCACCTCTTGGTTGCGTGGAAGTTGGAGGCGCGCAACTCTACAATGCATTCTTTCGTTTATGCTTCTATCACCATAAATTTATAATTTCGGAGCATTAAATGGTTAAAAAAATAATTTACAAAGATTTGTAACAAGATTATCCTTAATGAGTTTCTCAAAACATACACGGAATAGTCCTTTCTTAAAGTAAGAAAATGAGTTGAAAATGACAAATCAAAAACAAATTTTTATTTTCATAAAAAACATCAATTATCTTGCAGGAAACTTTCATGTACTATTCTAACAATTTAAAAAAGTAAAGAACTGAGAAACAAGTATTACTAAAGTGATCTAAGGAAAAGTGCATAATAAATTACAAAAGGGTAGAACATTATAAATTAATAATAATAAGTAATATTTATTATTAATAATAATAATGATAATAATGAAATAATACATAATAAATTACAAAAGGGCAGAAAGAAATTTATCTTGCAATTTAAGATATGGAGGTCTTGTCATAAAATGTCTTTTACTGCATTTTCAGTTACTGCATACTCTGATAATAAGAAAGCAATATGTATCCTAGTTTCATTTTCGAATAAACGGACTTAAACCAAACATCTGAAAAGATTCTCTTGCCTTTCACACGTAGCCATAACTTGATTTTTAATGCTACCATGAGCATAAAATATTTAAATTGTAATTATATCTAGTTATAAGACTGCACTCATGTAAACCAAATTAACTAAATAAATTTAATTTAATGAACGCATAATTTCAGTCGTAGAATCGAAAAATAGAAAATAATCGGTATGTCATTTCAGAAAAAGTCCAATTTTGTGTCAAAATACCTATATTAGAAAATGTTGTATATAAATCTAATATATATAAGTCAATCTTTCGAGACATGAAAAACGCAAATAAAATTTCGTCAGCCAGCCAGTAGAATGGAAGAAATAGAAACTGTCCTATTTTTTTTTTTTTTTTTTTTTTTTTTTTGTGTGTGTGTGTGTGTGTGTGCATGCAAAGTATACATACATATGCACTCCCATTCACATATTCTATGAATTTCCGGATCCTACTACCTATTATTCGTGTTCATGAACAAAATATTTTAAATTCTGAAATTCAATAAATAACTAAGTAAATCAAAGTTGGAATTTTAACAGAATATTTCGAGGCTGAAATAAAGGAATAATAAATAAAAGGGAAGGTTATCCAATCAAAATATGCATGAAAAGGTATAAGCTAAACCGTACATGCTGCTATGAGAAAAACTCCGAACGAGGAGAATTACCAGACTGGTAAGACCAGACAGATAAAAAGCAGTACTTCATTACTGAGATGGATCGATAGTTACACGACTCGTTTTATTTCTGTATTTGACATGTTAGAATAATTTAATCAAGCGTTTGGGTTGTCAATTCAGACATTTTGAAGGCAGACTCATGACGCTATCTATCTGAATACCTAAAATGAAATGTTTCTTAAGAGAATTTTTTCTCAAATTAATGAATGATGAATATGATTCTAATTGGGTTTTATTTCTGGAAGGTTAAATGTGTCATAAATGCTGAAAAATTAAATCCAAACTACTTCTTTTATTCTTAAATATAAGGTAAATCTTATTTTCCTTTTAAGATTGTTGGAATAATATCTCTCGGTTATTTTGTTTCATTTTTTCTCATTCATTCGTTTACATATTGTGGAGTTTCTCACTTTGTAAGTGCTAAATTACAGTAAAACGTGCAGAATCTTAAGAACTGCTAAGCTTAAGTTTCATGTGACAAGAAACAACAAGATGGAAGGGTAACTAACCCTTTATTATTCCAATAAGATTTAACAGAACTCCGTCTTTGAGTGTATAATAAAAACCGACACTTGGGCTTGAACTTAAGAGACTAAGAAATAAACTAATTTTAAACTAAAAAGAGGATATAGCCGAAGCTATCAAAGTTTTAATGCAGTTGGCCCCTTACACACGAAATGACTGCAAAGCTATCAAGGGCCTGACTACGGCCGAGCGTAATAACAGCTTTGAGAGAGAGTAGCCAAAAGGCAGACGCGCGCAAATCAGAAACTCTGATTCTCTCTAACTCAGCAAATAGAACTTCGCGGTTAAATACCGCTCTTCCACATTATGTATTCAGAATGATTCTAAAACTACGTTCTGGCCGGAAGTAGTAAGTTGAAGTTAAGAATTTGAAAGGAAAGGAACTTAAAATTTAACTGTTAATAAAATTAACATAATCCTTACTATATACATGTAATGCTATCTGTATTTTTAATTATTAGAAAGTGCTTGATTTTTATTGAGAAACTTTTCGTTTTCTGAAGACGAGTATCATCACATTAGTTCCTTATTTATGAGATACCATAGATAAAATAGAAAAAAGTTCTTCTGTCTATTTATTTTTATCTATTTACTTTTCTGTTTATTTTTTATTTATCTATTTATTTATTTATTTATTTATTTATATATCTATTTATTATCATAACTTTGTTATCTATTTATGTTTATAAACTTATAACAGTCCTATAAAACGAGAGCATCATTATCAACCCAAACATCACCATCCTAGCCTGAATGGTTAAGACCGCCGAATATACTAGTATTTGGTTTTGTTTCGAGCACAGGCGAATGGACTGGCTACAGGGTTGGTGTTCGTGTTACAGGCTACAGGGTGGCTACAGGGTTGGTCTATTAATTTAAGACTCTATGACTTACAATTGTCTTGACGATTTTACTTTAACTTAATTATCGAAGTTTTAATCAGTTCCAGTTTGAAAACAAAAACAAATAATAAAATTGTTAAAATATTTAAAATTTAAAATCTCTAAAGTATTTTTCGTAGCAGATATATATATATACTTACACAAGATTAGAAAAAATAATATATAAGATTCAGTGATATTTTTCCTAGTCTTTTGTAAGCATGGTAATGAACATGAATGCACGATCAAATGTTTAGAAAGATAATTAGTTCCTGCATATGGAATTTTCCCATTCCATGGAAATTACCCTTCGGTTTCGAATTATAGTACGTTTATAAGAAGGTTTTGGGCGCTAAGATTAATAAGCAATATTTTAGAGCTTTTCTCGTGATATCTTTATATTTCAGATATAATTTTCCTTTAGCTTATTCGATTACAAAAGATTATTTGATTATGGTGACCCATTTATATTATTTTACTTGTATTATAGGGAGAAAACGTCGGCGATGAACAGCGCACGGCTAAATATACAACGCACTTGAAATATCTTCTTCTAATCTGAGGGGAATTTTATGCTTCGTTTACGATTCGTTCATATAAAATTTCCCGCCGCAAATATTAAACCACCTTAGCAGTCAACATAAACGCAGATTTCAAAAGCGACCTTAATAGACCATCAGGTTTACTTATTTAATACATACATTTACAATTAATTACATGCATGGCATCACAAAATCATTATCAGGATGAAATTAATTTTCATTTTATGAAAATAATAGTTCTTTACATTAAATTCTATGTCAAAACATTTAACCATACTGTTTTAAACACACAATAAATGATTTATTTTAAAAGTCTAACAACTATTTTCTCTTATAATCTAAAGCAACAGAAATATGTATGATATGAATGCATGATCACCAGTTTATATTTAAAAATATAAGATATTGGTAATTCGTGATAAATATTAAAGAAGATACTCATAGTGCTAACCTGATATAAATGATGTATATCAAAATCACTTTTCGGAGGAATTAATAGGAAATGATTGATGACTAGCAAATTGTTAGCCATCAGACAGGTTTTCGTACCGATTTCATTATAAAGAACTGCGTTGTAGAAAAAATTGCATTAATCTTACTATTCAAGCATATTAAATATATTCCACTTAAGCAATAAAATGTACTGTCAGATTTAAAGCTATTCCTACACCCAGAGAGTTAATAAATGCGATGGAAAGCTATTGGGAGACTAGAGGCAAGACAAAGTCAGGCAGAAGTAGCCAGATGGCTAAATGTGAGTCTTTCTGTGGTTCAGTTACAGTTACAATAACAAGTATATGGGACACCACGACGTCGTAATTGACAAAAATGGTATAGTCCCCATATACTAACTAATTAGAGAACTGCATCCCCATGGGCACATCAGTGCCAAGCTTTGGGTCTTTGTTGGATGCTATTAAAAGGCTGCATTTTGCAGAATGGAACAATAGTTAATTAAGGTTAGATTTCATTTGTGGGCTCATGGTTCTTGTGCACAGAAAGATAATTTGACAAGGTACTGGGAATTGGTTATGTAAATAAGCATAGTAATTAAATTAAATCCATAATTTGAAATGCTAACAGAGTACGAAATACAGTATGAGAATACAAAATACAAAAAGCAGTGTGCATTCAGAGAATTAAATATTTATGAGGTAGGTGCTTTGGTATTGTGCATGTTTATGCATATGTAGTCTAGGGTTCATAGTTCAGTTCGTTGTGTGCACTAGTAGTTCAAAGGTCAAGTTCAAGTCCAGTTCGTTGGAACATGTACACTTTTGTTTTGTGGTTTGATTTATGGGTTCATAGTCGGTTCATTCGTATTTTAGGTGTGTATTGCAGAAACTGAAGGCACTCCCTTTGATGAATGACTAACTGGCGATGTCTCTGTGGTCTTGAAGGTAGTAGTTTCACTTTTATGGCTGGCAAAAGAGAAGTCCGTACTGATTGAGCTTGTCGATAATTGCCTTGCTATTACTGTGGATGTTGTGATGCTTAATAAGGAATCTCTTAAATTCAATTTCGATGTTGGTAGGATGCTTGATATGATGGCTATAAGTCAGCGGACAATGAAACAGGATCTGCATCACCTCTCTCACCACAGACACACATGTCCGTTGTTGACAGATTTCTCTCGTAGAAGTATGTCGGGGAAGAAGCCGTGTCTTGTGATGTATCGAGTCAGGAAGTAGGAAGTGATGGTGCATGCTTCGTCTACTTTTTGAAGGAAGCTATAGGTTCTTCGTCCTTGCGTACCGTCTCGCCAATGGCTCTGCCATTTTTTTAGTGCCCGCTGTTTAATCTTGTATTTGAGGTCCGATTGTGGCCACGGAATTTGAATGCAGTCACCTTCTTGCTTTGTTGCTGCATCTTTTGCGAGGGCGTCCGCTCTCTCGTTTCCCTCGCAGTCGTTATGACCCTTGGTCCATGAGAGAACGAACTTCCTGTTGTTTCTAATGACGTTTTGAATAGCATGAGCGATGGGTGAATTAGGATACTGGCTTGTGATTGAGAAGAGGGATGCTTGACTGTCTGTTATGATATGTATAGTATCTGTTGGTGCTTTACGGAGGATGTTGATGCTATTGAAAATGGCAGTAAGTTCAGTTTGATGTACGCTGTTGCGTTCTCTCAGATGACCTTGCCATTCACTGCACAATCCTGTTGCTGTTCTGATGGTCGCAGCGCATCCAAATTTGCTACTGATTTTGGAGCCATCTGTGTAGGCATGATAATGTGTTGAAGGTGGTGGATCTTTTAGGTTGCAAACTGGATTGCTGTGACCATATGCAGGGTGTGTAAGAAATTTCTCAGGTTTTGTTTCGTAATCTGTGGGGACAAAAAGTACATGCTGGAACGTGACTGATTTATGTAGCTGGAGAACGGTTGTGGTTGTTGCTTCAACTTCTGCTTGGATGGGCTGTGGAAGTACTCCTGCCAAAATTTGCAGTGCCAAAATACGTAGTGTTAAAGGCTCTTGTAAGGTTGATTAAGAAGTGTCGTTGTATTGAATTGAGGACTCTTATTTTTCTGGATGTCATCGGAATTACCCATCTTGCAGCACCATATGTGATGATTTTATTAACAGCTGTCTTTAGTAGGATCTTCAAAATGTGCTTGTTTATTCCCCACGCGTAGCCTCTCATACTTTTGAGAGCTTTGGTTCTTTTGCAGGTTGTGATCTTTTTATCTTAAAGGTGCTGAATCTAGGCAAGCTTTTGGTCTATTGTTAATCCGAGGTATTTGATGGCTTTTACGCATCTTATTTTATTATTTTCAATTTAGATGACGGGGTTGCGGGTGATGGTGCGTCCTGGTTTATGGAAAATTATGGCCTGAAATTCGTGTGAGAAACTTGCAACTTGATCTTTTTGCATAATGTATTGAAAATGTCCGGCGTTTGGTTACAGTTATCTTGTTATTTATCTATTTATCTCTTGTCGTACCGCTTATTTTGAATGCGACGTCGTCGGCAAATGCTACTATTTTCGTTTGCGAAGGCCAGGGGTGGTCGATGATTTTGTTAAAGGTGATGTTCCAGAGGTCCGCTCGCATATACGATCCCTGTGGGCATCATCTTCTTTGCTTTCGGGTGCCTAAGGAGTTATTATAGTTGATGAAGCTTTTTCTGTTAGTAAGATAGTGTGAGGTGAGTTCTAAAAGATTTTTTGGGCAGTCCAACTCTCTGAGGGCCTGTTTAATGGCAGGCCACCAGAGAGAGTCGAACGCATTTTGTAAGTCCAAGCAGAGAAAGGCTGTATGCAATTGATTGCTTTTATTTGTTTGGACCTGAGAAATTGCAGCGTCTATTCCGTGCATGGTTGAACAGTGAGGTTTAAAGCCATACTGATGCTTTCTTATCTTGTTAGTATGATAAACATGAAATTTAATCCTGTAAATTAGTGGACGTTCGAGTAGTTTGCCCAATGCTGGGAGTAGATTTATGGGGCGGTATGAGAGGCGGTCCTCTCGAGACTTGCTCTTTTTTGCGAATAACGCAATTTGCCCACTTTTGAAACTTTCTGGAAAGAATTTCAAACTAAAACACTGGTTGTAGATTGTTAATAAATGTTTCGGACTGGTCTTGTGGATGATCTTGATAATTTGATTATTGATGCCATCTGGTTCTGGAGCCTTTCTGTTGGTTAGGGCTTTCACGTATAGGAGTTCGTGTTTCCTGAAAGGTATGTCGTCCTGTGTGGTCGGGGGATTGTTATTGTTCCTGATTTGCCTCTGTGTTGGGGTGTCTTAGTTCTCGTCGTCTTGCAGGAAGACATGGTCTAAGATATTTTCTAGGATACGTGAAGTTATGTTATGATTAGTATTCTGCTTTGTTGCTGTGGGTGCATGGATTTGTGTCTGCTTCAATATTTTAGAAGTAGCCATTTTGTACAGTTGTCCGTATGTATCATTATTTCTAGTGCAGAAGTTGTTCCAAGACTTGCGTTTAGCTTCGATTATCAGTTTTTTATAAAGAGCTCTTTGCTTGTTATAGGGGTTCCAGGCCTGTTTTTTTCTTCGTCGGTGGATCGGGTTTTCATTCTTCTTCGTAGCGCTCGAGTTTTTTGGCGTGCCGCACGTAGCTCTTTGGTCCACCAGTTAGTGCGAGTGTTTTTGTCTTTCGTCTTCAGTTTGAAGGCGGACTGGCAGACTCCTTGTAATTGTAAAATTAGAGAGTCTAAACTTTTTGTAGATCTGCTTTGTTATTGGTATTCATGACGCTTTGCATAAGGGAATCTGTGATTGGGGAAGAAGTCTGATGAATTTTTTCTCACCCGACTTGTTAACTCTGAAGCGAACCATTTTAATATTTTCTGGAACTTGAGTAATGTCAAATGTGATGCATTGGTGGTCCGAGATACTGATGTCGTCTTTGACAGTCCTGTTCTGAATCATGTTGAAGAGGTGGTGGCTGGGGAGGGTGAGATCAGGGCACCACATTCCGTTTAATGTTGTAAAGGTTGGGGGATCATCTGGAGAGTTGTGGATGATCAAGTTGTTTAAGTTGATGTAGTCCTCCATTGCAGTGCCTCATGGTGTGGTGTGATGGTAGTCTCAGATGCTGTTCTGGGTGTTAAAGTCTCCGCAGAGAATGTGTGGTGTGTTTGTAGTTGCAAGGCTTGCGTTGACTTCCTGCAGAATGTTCTCCAGAACTTCTGAGGGTGAAGCATAGGCGCTGGTGAGAAATAGCTCGCCGTCTGTCGTGGTGATCGCAATGGTAACTACACCTCAGCTGCCATGGATGACTATTGGTGTCCAGTATTTGTTTAGAACGATGACTGCTGCTTTTGGTAGTAGTTTTGGATTGGAGTTCTGTGTAAATACGTGCTATGTTAGGGTAAGATTTCTGATGGATAAGGTTCTTTGATGAATATAATGTCGTGGTAGTTTTCTGAAATATACTGGATGATGTGAGTTGCTGTGCGGGAACGGTGTAAGTTTATTTGTATAGCTTTGATCCCCTGAGCAGGTGCTACGTTATGCTGGAGAGTTGGTGGGTGGTTGTCTTGCAAAGTATTGTTGATACTTTTCAGATTACTCATGGTATTGAGTACGGTACTTGATTCTTAGAACTTCTTGGTAGGATGAGCATTTGCTGATATAGGCGGTGTGATCGCATGGGTAGTTGGTGCCGTTGTTTAGATTATTTAGCTCGCAGTTGATACAGTTTGGTGCATTTGCATGGCAGTCTCTTTCATTGTGTTTGCCTCCACAGTATGCACAGTGGGCGTGGTAAGTTCAGTCTTTTGAGTGATGACTTAGTGCCTGGCAATTGAAGCACCTGCATGCTCCAATGAATTCTGTTATTGCACAGGTATGCCAGCGAAATTGTATGGTGCGGAGTTGCATGTTTCTTTTGAAGGATTTGGCATTGCATTAGACGATCCATTTGATAGTGTCATTACGATCTTTTAACTTGAAGAGAGACTTGATGTCGTCTGGGTTGCTAGCTGTTATTGTTGCTATCCTGGTGATGATTGCATCGGCTATGGTGTCTGGTGGAATTTGATGTATCGCTATTTTAGGGAATCTCATTTTTGGAATTTTAGTATTTATTATGTCCGCTGCCTTTTTTGTGTTCTTGATGATGTGTTCTAATTTGATAACGTCCTCTTTGGTGTTGCATCTGATAGCCAGACCTCCTTGCTTGATAGGAATAATCTTTTTGATTTGTGTTTGCCTTTTTTCTATGGGTAGGATTTTCTAGAGCTTGTCTTGTAGTTTAGAGACACATCGTGAATCTCTTGCATATAGTAGTAGTGTTGGTGCTTTTTCTTTGAATAATGGATTTTGTCGGGGACTTGCAGCTATATTTGGAATAGGAAGCTGAGAGTTATTTTGCTCTCTTTTAGTTGGCTGTTCTTGATTGCATACACGATCCTGGCAATGTCGTTCCGTTTAAGGTAGTGTCTCTTGTTGGTGTCGTCTCGTTGCTGCCATTAAAGACGTGATGATAAAGTGAAGTGATAGGTTCAATCATTTCTTTACGCAATTCTTTGGGAAGTAGAGATTTAGAATTGTATCTGATGATGCAGATGTAAAGTCATCTTGTGTAAATGTCATCTGCAGTTGAAGGCACAGAAGTGTTGTTTGCTGCGTTCGCAGAGTCTAGATGGCATGGAGTGCTTGGAACGTTTTGTGAGCAAGCGAGAGTGCCCTCAGTGGTGTCGTGTGTTGAGACATTGGAGGGTACAAAACAAGTATCGCAGTAATAAAGTAACTGAAACACAGTTTGAGTAAATTATAGGTAATAATATTAGTGCTTAATATATGAAACCTTAGAAATTCTTAAGAATAATTATGGAAATCAATGAAAATTTGACAAGTAGAAGTGAAGGCGCTTTAAAGAGTACTATAAAAATTGGTAATAAAATACACTGAGTCAGATACCGTAAAGTGCGGGAGCAAATTATGGAATAGTTGCAGATAATGCTAAATAAAAAATCTCAAGTCGTTAAAAAATGGAAATATGCACGAAGTGAATGGGACAAAATGTAAAAGAGAATTAATTTGGTGATAAATGGGTTAAATTTTAAAAACACCTCAAGTATCTTGAATATTTGGTAATCTGTGAATGTTAGGAATGCAAAAAGAAAGAATTAGATGTCTGGGACTGTTAGATGTAAAGTTATTAGAGAGAAAGTAGAAATTAATTTAGTTGAAAATAGTTAAAAATTAAAAAGCAGAAAAACTCTATTGAACTAAATTTCTGAGACAAAAAAAGTGGAATAATGTAAGAAAGAAAATTAATAAAAAATTTATTGAGCGAGAAGACACAAATGTGATATATTACTAGAAAGCTGCTATTGCGGGGAGTACAGAGGAGAAAGAACTATATGGCTGGGGCAATTGAAAAAAGAGTTATTGGGGAAATAAATTAAAAATTAATTAAGGAGAAAACCTCGAGTGTTAAGTGTTGTTAATAAGTTATGACAACTGAAAATGCAAAGGAAAAAGAAGAAAATGACAGGGACTAATGAGGGTGGCGTTATTAGAGAAATAAAGTTAGATTAAAATAATTAAAATTTTAATTAATTAGCAAAGATGAAACTGAGAGGGATGGAGGAATGAGGATGAAAGTAGAAGAGTATTACAGCTAAAATGGGGACTTGAAGGCTGATGGGAAAAAAAATTAGAGAAGGAAAGGGGGAGAATTAGGAAAAACGATTAAAAAATGGGGGAGAGGGAAAGAGGGGCTCTAAAAGAATTTAATATATAGTTAGAAGCGTTAGGTCATAAGGAATTGAAAGCAGGTGGAATTTGGTTTATATGTGAATTATGGGCGAGATTATTGAGTTCTTAATTAGTTTTTAGTAAAAAATTTATATTAAAACGAAAGGGAGGGGCCAGTATTTAGAAACTAATAAATGAGTGCTTTTCGGAGGTTGCGGAAAACGCTTTTAGAAGTTAATTGGAGTAGTTTGTTAAGAGAAAAACAAGAAATAAAACCCAATTAAAGTTAATTAAAGTGAATTAGATTGAGAATAACTCAAAAAATAATTTGAGGAGGGGTATAGGGGTGGCAAATTTTTATTCTTATTATTAGAGGGGAATCTAAAATGAGAGTTTGGAAGGTGTAATGTCACAATAAATAATTGGGGGGGGGCTTAGGGCAAAGGTGCGTAGAAATAATATTTCAGCTTGGGGACTCGACTTGGGGATTTTTCCTTTACATTAACATATTGGACTTAGATTAAAAAGAGTAGAATAACATCTGAGAGAGCTCCGAGCAGTAGAATTTAAGCTGTAAATTTCTAATTAGCAGATAATTAATTAAACATTATGGAACAGTCCAGTAATAAGGAGTATTAAAATGTTGATAGCAACAAGGTAAAATCATTCACTTGAATAGGGAATAGCGATTGATACAGTAAATAGCACAGAGTACCCACGTGTTAATTAATTAAAGCACCACAAAACACAATAAATTAAGCATTCAAAAGTAAAACGTAATTAATAACAGAATGTGGCATGATACAAATGTAATACATAGTATTAAAGCACAAAATGTTAATACAGTAAAAAGCAAGTATTGGAGATCAAGAGTTAAAAATCAAATAGCGTTAGCAACTCGAGTATTGTTGTTGATGACAACGACAGAGCAATGGCGGACAGCACTTAGACTGCCGAGATTGAATTAAAATAAAAATAGCATTTCACGAGGATACTGTTAGAAATAATTGTCCCAGAACATTAACTTTATGGTCGGAGCATAGATCAGAAATTGCCTACCTTGGCAGTTCTTGTGCGCTTTCGATATATCCAATGGTATTCGAATTGTGAAATTATAACAGTTTGAACACACTTTTCCGACTTAGCACAATTTCACTCTCGAAGATAGGACTTAGAATGATTTTCGTGATTTTCATAAGCAAATTGCCCTAACACGGGCACCACGTGGTAACTGGCGGGAGCTTTTCCGTGGTAACTGGGGGGGGGGGGGGTTAGTGGAACACAAGGACAGCACTTTTGCGGAACGCGGTGGAATCACAAAAACACTAATAAAATTCGTAAGTATTATCCGAGAGGCACAAAATACATAGCAAATCGTAGAGGAACACTTTATACACATGTAGATAGCATAAAACCACTTGGCGCTGCGATATATCCGGATGAAAAGGCATGATTTTACGAAGCTACTTATAGTGCGTCTACGTTTCAATCTCGGTGGTTCAGAGACTTTCGCAACAATTTCTAATCACAGATTGGATATCCAAGAGGTTCAGCCAAGGACGGTCAATCGCTACGACCACCGCTGATGGTGGATATTTGTTTTTATGCGCACAGAGTCTCAACTCAACTAAAATCCTCTCTTTTTCCAGCCACCAGAAGGCTGGTGTTTATGTCAACTGTGCGTAGAAAGCTTCCCGAAGACGGTTTGTACGTGAGGTGACTAGAAATTTACGTGGCGCTCCCGTCACACCATAGAAAGTAACTTTTGAAGTTGGCACGTCAATATCCACAGGAGGGCTGGTCAGTGGAGGGTTGTTCTCTTTATGGATGAGTCCAGGTTTAGCCTCCAAAGCGATAGTAAGTGTTATTTTATTTTTAGAGGACATAGAACCCGTTATCATCCTTCAAGCATTCGTGAAAGGGATGCATACGGAGGAGGCAGTGTGCTGTGTTTGGGATGGTATCTCTGTGACTCGACTCACAAACCGTCATGTCTTTTCATGTGGAAACGAGAATGCTCAGGACTATAATGATGACATCCTTGATGCTTATGTGCGCCTTTGTGCTTGGGCAGTAGGTGAGGATTTCTTGCTACAACGCTAGACAGCACAAGGCTCGCACCGTAGACGATTATCTTCAGCAACAAATAATTCAGCGCGTAGAGTGGCCAGCTCGATCACCGGACCTGAAATTTATTCAGCATGTTTGAGACGCTTCAGGAAGACTATAGCCGCTCTCAATCCTCCTCTTCATATCCTTGCCACGCTTACAACTCCTTTGAAAGAGCAATGGCTCACTTCCTTCGGAAATCATAGACCGTATAATTGACATCATCACACATCGCTGCAGGAGATAGCTCCATATTGAAGATAATTTTCCTATACCAAACTGACGCATCCGATTTGTTCATATTATACATATGCTAATTTCTACACCATAATTGACTAGTAATTTCTGTTCATGTAGTTATATAGCTTATTATATATTGTATATAATGGTTCAGTTTCAATAAATTCTACGCATAACTTTTTGACTAATCGTTATTCTTGTGATTTTTTTTAATTAATGATAACCAATGCATATGCTTTAAGAGGCCAACTGCAAACTTATTAATTAATATCGGTTTATCTCTAAAACACAAACTTTCTTTCTTTTTTTGGGGGGGAGGAGGTAGTTCTTTCCTAATTTCTTCCTAAATGCGTACTAAAATAGTTTGATATGTGCCATTAAAAGACATAGAAAAATTAATCTAGTGCAGTCATTTTCAAATTCTGAAACTAATTCTGTCCATAAAGGTAACTTGTAATATTATGGACAAAATTCCTTAGATAATTAACGAATTTATTGATTCAGATTATTTTTTTTTCATTCATTAGATTTTTTTGTTTGTTTTGTTTTTAATGCAGTGATGTTTTTAATGCACTATAATTAGTAGTTTATTAAGAGTAACAAGAATATTTACTAAAAGAAACTCTAAGAAAAATTACACTTTATTGCACCAGAAACCTATTCACAGTTTCAAAGCACTTCCGTGAAACTCTCTAACTTATAAACAATCCTGTGCCTGGAAATAATGCAGAGAATCAAAATTTAAGAAATATGCTTGTAGCCACCTTTCCGAAAAGCCCTGCCTTGGCACCATTTCCTATCGCCAAGTTAGCTTAGGAAAAATTTGCTGTAAATGGTTCCACTTCCGTTGCTTGTTAACTGATTAACATTCTTTCACTCTATCTGAAACTCTTGAGAAGTTGGTTGGAGGCTATTGTTTTAAGTAACCAATTAGGTAGAAGTGGGTGTAAGATAGAAGAAGAATAATTTAATTCATTATTAACGATCGATGTTTGTTTTAATCTTTTTTTTTATTTATGTCTGCTGGAATTAAAACTAATTTAATTAGACTCATGGTTTCAATTCAGCAATTGCAAGAGCAGACGCTATGTCACTACCTCAAAATTCGTAATGAAGGTGCTTGCAATGGAGATTATTTTTTAATTTAATCAGTTATGTATATGAATCAATTATTGTTTTTTCGAAATGTGCTATCAGTGCCATTAAATGAAAAAAGAGTTACTTCACCTTTTATCCCTAAATATTAAGGAACACTTACTATTTTATATACATATGTCATGATTTGGGAATGACGCAGATAGATGTCGAAGTACCAAATATCAGAAGCTTTCAGTTATGGCAGGTTTTAAATATTCATTTTATTTCATGGTTATTTATTAGCACTCTAATCTGCCTATTCGCGATAATTTACATTTTTGATATTGTTGCGATAGGAAGGTTGCAGCAAGCAGTAGTATGCTAGATTGAGGTGTAGAATGCAAGTGCATGGCTATCCATTAACCAAGCTTTTAATCGAAAGGTTTCAGTTCTGGAAATTTTAAGTTTCGAATTAACTACCTCGTCACCGTTATGTAAAAGTCATGTGATGTGGATTAATCTGGAAATGACATAGTCCAGAAAAAATATTATAAAGAGTTGTTATTTTTAGAATAGAGAGGGGAAGCATCCAAATTAAATTTAACAATTAAGGGGCTATTGCTAAGTTATAATGTTGATTCACATATTGTTTATCTTCTATGTATATATTTTCATTTTTTTTCTCGTTTTTTAACGTGGAATCCGTGAATATCTATTAGCCTCATAATAAAAAATTTATCATCAACAATATTAAAATTTTAATTCATGTCTTCATTCATACTTCCATTAAACTGAAAACGAAAGAATATTGTAGAATACGGCGAAGATTAATTATACCGTAGTTCAAATAAATACAATCAGTATTTCTTATCATAAGCCGGAAACAATACTGAAATCGTCTCTTATTAAAAATTTGAAATTTCAGCTTCTTAGATTTCCTTAATTTAAAACTGGAGGGAGAAAATAGGTAGGCTATGTCGAGCTACGGTTTGTAGCTTTTCCGTTACTATACCTTAAAGAAACTGAAACTGAATCCATTGGAGAACATATTTATTGTTAATTGCTTTCTAAGGAACTATCACATTCCCCTGTGTACGGTCTTGTAGTGTCAGTGGCTAACGTATCCAATTAGCAATGTAACATCTACGGTTCGGATCACAGAGAGGGAGGAAGTTCATTTTTCATGATTCCTGCTCTGAAAATTTGGCAGTTTAATATCAGTTGAATACAGTTGTATGATATAAGAAGTATAGGGTTATATGGTTAAGTCTGTACAGAAACCATTTAAGGCGATGGGATCAAGAGAAAGCAACCAGAAGCTTTGGCTAGTATCAGAACCCATAACCATTCGGCCAAAAATAAGATCTTCACCTTCAGTTAATGGCGATATGTGTTACAAGTCCTGAACTCGGTCAAATTAGAATCGCCCAATTCAGAGTGTAGAACAACGAAATGAGCTATCAAAGGGCGAATTTACATTTTTTCTCAAGCAAAGTCGTAAAGCACGTCCAGCACGCCCTTGACAAGCATGGCCACCGTAATTCTCGAGAAAGCTTAATGGAAGTATTAATACGTATAGAACCATCTCGTCTAGAAATTTGTCGAGAACTTACATCGGGTATTTTTGGCAAGTCTGCCATCTCTCGATTTTTGACATTGTTTGCTTCTAGGACACTTGATTGGTGGTGCTATGGTTGTTTTCTCATTGAAGTTCAAAGGAAATGTGACCAAACTGCTATTTGAGATTGATCAAGAATAAGCCGCCATTTTCACTCATTGTAAACCTTGGCTGTTTCAACCAAGGAGGTTCTATGGTGAGTGGCACTTTTCTGAATTCTTTATACTCCAGGCTGCCATTTCAGTCCCGCTTGTTCTTACTTTCTTCATATAAACCAGTTTTTTTTTTCTCCCCTCTCATCTTTTCTCTCCCTTCATTAGTCCTACATCTTCTCGCAGTTATGATTTGAAGTTTATTAACTGAAAGACCTTTCATCGATTGATACCGAAATCAATCACGAAACGTTTTGAAACAGTGCTTACAGCAAGCTGACTGCAATGCAGATTTCGACTTTAAACTAAATATTAATGCCTGAGAAGAGATATGGAAGAGATGTTATTCTCAAAATTTCCATTTTCCATGTTTGGTGGTACCAAACAGTTCGGATCAAACAATGACAGTGTGGAAATTCTTGCGAAACGTTGTTAGAACTGGTTTCAGCACGTTCGGGCTTTCGAATCTCAAGGGTACCCGGAAATAATTTAAAAAATTTCACCTAACCTGGGTAAATTTTTTTTATTTTCCATGTTTCTTCGCGTTGGGCCTTTTTTAATTATGCTTTCTTTCAATGAAATTTGGAGGACACTAAGGAAAAACGTAAGGAAAGATTTTGAGGAAAGTTTTTTTTTTTCGTTATTTACAAACAGGACATAAAATCATCATGAAAATTTCCTGAAAAGTTTAATTAATGATATACGTTACAGTCGTATGTTTTATGTTCTTTACATCCGGCATAACTAATTTATTACTTATAACTAAAAAGTAAAAGGACTCTTAACTTTAGTTTGATAGGAATGATTTTATAAAAGTATATTAATGGCCAATAATTAATGCATATTAATGGCAACTATTTTTTTAATTTGTATTTAATGTGTAATACAATAGAAAATGCAAATGTTTGTTTTAATACAACCTACTATTTAACTGAAGAATAGATACTTTCAGGCCTACCACTCATGATGTCTTAAAATGCATAACAGTTACCTCCCGAAACATTACAGAATGTTTTCCCATACTTTAGGAGTGATATGAAATTTTATATCAATGAGTCTAAATATCAAAATAAAAAATGTAATTTTAATGATATGAATACAGCAGGATCCTGCACGGAATTAATATAAAGTTTTATATTAAAGTTTACCTTAAGATCGTTAAATGACTGATAGCACCACAAATCGAAACGCCTTTTTTGTCCTGTTAATAAAATAATGGGCTTACTCTTTATTGAAACGAAAAAGATAGGTTTCTTGAAATCACCCTTAATTATGTTCTATTCTCATGAAATTAATTGTACATCACAAGCACTGTTTTTATTAAATACTTATGTTACCTGATCTCATCTAATTTTCAAAAATCTTTCGTTAGAAGCATCTAATATATTCAAGAACAAATATAAGAAAAAACATATAAAGTCCAAAATATGAGTCTCAGTGCTGAATTCGAATTATATCTTTGTTCGTGTTCAAAATGTTCATTATTGCCTCTGCAAAATCATTTAAAATTTGAATAGTTCCTTTTAAAATATTCCTTAAAATTCTTTCTATATTTCTCTCTTGCACTCCGGGTAAGCGTACATTCATCGACGAAGTGCCTGTCGGTCCCAAAACTTATCAAATAGTAAGCATTTATCATTATTCTGTAGATGGAACCGATTAAAATAAGCCGGGAAACGCCCATGATTAATCAGTACCTGATTTATATCAACATTGTTTATAATATTCATCTTCTTGTTTAACTTTATATTTTTTATTACCTCTTTTTTCTTATTAGACGACTCCCAGTAAAAATTCCATTCTGTATAAATCCAGTTTTCCATTTCAGTAATTGTCTTTTTAGATAGATCTAGCGGTAACATATATATTTAAGAAGCCAGATAATAATATGTGTATCATACAGCGTAGTAACACTAGTATTATATCAGTTATAGTTAATATCAGTTACCGGATAATGTATAAATATAAAAGTTACTGAAAATTTGAAGCGCTTTATCTATACCGATTCTATGAACGTTATAAGATTTTGCGAAATTCATTTACTGGTGTATGTTTCAAATTTTTAACTCTTCCAAAATATGACGTAAACAAAACTGTGATATAAGAAAAACCTTGTTGTACACCTTTGCACAAAATAAATGGGACCTCTAACTCCCGTTCTACTGAGCTGATTGACGTAATTTAACTTGTATTATTCATGTCTTGAAAACGTGACATATATATAGCATTGTTGTAACATATGTATTTTAACACAAAATCGGACTTTTTCTGGAATGACATACCAATGATTTTCAATATTTCGATTTTACAACTTAAATTAATTCAAAGTGCGAAGTTTTGTAAAAATCGCAAGAGTCATTTTTAAAAAATTAACTTTACAAACTTTTAGCTCTTCAATGTTAATTGAATTTAATATTTTTATTAAATTTCTTTGATTTCTTCTTTCACAATTCGAAATTTAGGTTCAATCCAAACAAAATCCGCGGATATTTTCTGATTTGTTTTAAATTGTAATTTTTAATAATTTTCATAAATTTTACGAAAATATATTTGATCTCTAACTCATAAAATTTTTACCATCACCTTAAAGTAGATAGATATATTTTTAGCCATACCTACAAAAAATTAGTTTTTTTATTCAGAATTTCCAGAGACGTACGTAGATTTATATATTGGCGAGTTTTGAAATTTTGCGTTATTAGTTATAAATGATAATAACGTTAAATGTACTTTATGCATATTGTTAAAATTATTTGAAAGAATAAATGATGCATCTTTTTTTTCGCTCGTGCACAGTGTAAAAAGGAAAACTGATTATTGTAAATTAAGAATTTCGCGAAATGAATTGAAACTAAAAGAAGAAAGCCAATACAAATTTTTAAATTTCTTGGTAAGCTTTTCACCAAATTTTATAAAATTTAATATTTAAGCATAATTTGAGTCGTAGAATCGAAATATAGAAATAAATCAGTATGTTATTTTAAAAAGAGTCCTATTTTGTGTCCAATACCTATGTTAGAACCTGTATATAAATCTAATATATATTCTAAGTCTCGCTTTTGAGGCATGAAAAACGCAAGTTTAATTTTCTTCAGTCTCTCCAGTAGAAGGAAGATATTGAACTGTTTTTTATGCAGCGCGTACAGGGTATTTGCTACATAAGCGTGACAAATAACAAAATGTTTCAAATTTGAAAAGATTCTCATCTTGATGCAGAGAAACATTTCTTCGAGTTTTTGCAATATCTTGAAGTGAAACATAAAGAAAATCTTTTTCCCCCAATATCTGTCTCTATGTTTTTTCTTTAGTATTGCAGTATTTTATAGTAACAGCAGAAAGGGTGGGAGGATGAGATGGAAGATAGTTGGATATTCGGGTATTCAGGTAAATGCGCGCATCAGTGCTGACGCTCTTGAGGATTTAAAAAAAAAAAAAATGGTTATATTGAGAATTTAACAAACAGGTATTGAGATGTTAACTTGTTGTATGAAGCCCCTGTGGAAAAAAAGAAAAATTGTGCCTTTTAAAACCTTTAAGTAGAATTTTGATGGAAAGAGATAATTCTAAGCTAACCATTGACGCGGAGGATAGAAAATAGAAAAATGGGAAAACAGGAATTACAGATGGGAGTTGCATTTACAAAACGATACTGAGAAGAATTTCATTTAGCGTAGCAATGAAAATTTTTTAAGTATTTCACATTTCTAATAGAAGTGAAGAGACACTTTTTAAAAAAAAAGTACTATTATTTATATTATTACATTTTAAAGCATGAATAACGGATGGCATAATGAATATTCACTTTTAATGCACCAACCTTTTAAGCTATTAGTAGTTAACTAAATACTTTTGTAAATGTTTTATATTATGATATATAATTAACTGATTCTGTTGAATATAAAACTATATAATTTAATATTAAAGAACTCTTTTTTTACATCTTTCAGTTGCCATATTGGTTTGAAGGTTTTTCCTACTTTTCCATGTTTCTGGCTTACTTCAACAGCGCTTTGAATCCCATTCTTTACGGGGGATTCAACAACAATTTTCGGAAGGGTCTTTTCAATGTCCTGAAATGTGCATATGCCAAGCCACTCAGAAGACCTCGTAAGTATATATTACATCATGAAATGCAAAGTTTGACTAAACTCGAAAAAATAGATATTAGTTCTTTTCAAACGCTTGGAAAAAATTACTTTGCGAGTGTTACAGAATAAAGATGTCTGTAATATTACAAATTATTTTAGTCTAGTCTCAATAGTATTAAAATTAAAAAGTCTGGAATCAAATATTCAAAAATACATATTGTGAAGAATTAATATTGTCAGAAATTAATATCATAAATATATATAGACGCAGGTAGATTTCTTTTGAAGTGAAAAGAACGAATTGGTCTTTCAAATTATGAACTATTATATAGACACATATTGCACATTCTAATTACTGCGTTTTCTTAAGAATATCCAAAGTATTCTTTTATGATTGTTTTTCTGTAACTATTTCTTATTTTCTGTAACTACGAAAAACAAAATACTATAATAAAAATTACTATAAATATTTAAGGCTTGAATCAAACCATATCCATATTATAATTAACAATATTACGATTTTGTTTAATATTTGCCAAACCAATTATTTCATTCTCGTAATCCTTCTTTGAATTTTGAAGGAACATATAATTTAAATCCATTTCGAATTCCAAACTGGCTCTTTCTAAAAGTATACACAAAAACGAAAGCAATCATTTTTCGCTTTAAAATTTCCTTTCAAATTTTTTGCACATTTTTCAAACCGCGTTTTGTTTTAAATGGGCCCCATATCGGGCACTGAATTTCTTTTATCAAGACATTAAAATTAATTTTAAGTGTTGCTTGAAATATTATGTTTATTCTATTCCGTATTTAATTTATATGAGTACTTTACTTTTTATATGTCTAATTATGTATTTCAGCTCCTTTCGAGCATCGAAATCATATGTAATCTAGCACTTTTGTTACAGAATTCTCTCAAAAGTCAAGAACAACTCTAATGTCCGGTCTCACAGGCAGTCCTTCTAGCGGCCGAGTCAATGGCGTTAACCCCTCCTCCAGAATTTTTGAACTACGTCCCATCCAGGACACTCCAAGAAAAGACATTAATTCTGGCATGCTACCAGATAAATGAAGCAAGAAAAGTTGTTACATATCTAGTCACTTGATTTAACCGCCTAACTGGCGTATCGTCCATACATTCCTTCTTTATTTTTGTCATGTGAACGCTCTGGTGAACACTATTGATTCATATCCCTACATAAATGTGACATTCTTACAAGTGTAGTATTATTTAGGAAATGAATATGTGAGTCATTCAGCGAAAAGCGGAATATATTGTTTAAAAATATCTTACAACCGTTTAAAAAACCTTGTGATGTCATTCCCTGATTCCCTTGAACGTGTCTTCTACTATAATGAATATTTTAACTGGGATTCGAATCCTGGATTTCATCACTGTAAGATGAATAATTTATCTCCACCGCGCCGGAGATAGCGATTACAATTTTCTGTTACAAATTACAAATGTTCACCGAGAGTGAGCAGCTCTTTCGCAAAATTAAATTCTATCGCCCCATTAAATTATATTCTTTAGCATTTTAATGCATCTTGCATACTAAATAATTAACTTCAATACAAATTACTATTAAATTTACTAATGTTATTTGGAGCCCAAGAGTCAGAGCAAAGCCAATCCGTAGAACACGGGGAGAGCTCCAGAGACCATGCTGAAACTGTTAGAATCACCCCTACCCCATTCCTGCAGAGCGGAAGTTCATGAAAATTTAACTGCAACTTCAAATGATTCGAGGCACAAATCTTCAGTTTGCTACTCCGGCATACTAATAATTAATCCACGAAAGCACATATGGTAAAAATGCCTCGATTCCTTATATACTTCTCTATTTAAAAGAAGTCTTATTAGAAATGCTGAGACCAAACTAGCCAAATCCAGATAGTCACAAATTACTATCCCTCAAATTTCAGTTTAGGAGCCATGGTAGCCAAGATAATTGTTTCTTGACGGAAAGTGAAAGCATCAAAAACCAAGTGCACTTTCATAAGTAGTCGAACCCAGTTCTATCATTTATCATGTGACTATGTTAATCACTGCACCAGAAAGTCACAAATGCGAGAAATATGTTAATTCCTTGTAGCCGACTCTCCATATTTTCCATGTATTTCTTCCCACTGAACTACTGAATAATACATTAGAAAACATTCTCACACAATTCTACGTCTGTTTTTGCTTTATTCCCTTTAGTCCAAGTCTTCTGCTCGAATGCGAACCGGTATTTATGATTAAGGTTTTGCAGGATTATTATTACAATTACCCGCCACGTGATTTCACTCTTGCAATAAATTTGTGAGTAGAATGTGTTGTAGCATTAAAATGGGAATTTATTTTTAAATCAGTTTATAAAACTGAAAAGATATAAAATTTATTCATTGTTTTCTGTCATTTACACATATTTTATAAGTATTTTAATGATCTCTAGTAAATAAAGTTCTCTGCTTTCTTAAATAACTTCAGGGAATAAAGTCTTTGGTGGATATTTCTCGTTAGTATTATATCCTATGCTTTCAGATTTGCCTTGTCCAGAATTTATAGGCCTTTAGCCGGTAAAAATATTTTAACTTTTACTTAATGCAAATCTGATGTATATTTAACTCTTTTTAAAAGATTCTCCGTTTCTATAAAATGGTATACCATCAGTAAAATTTTTCGAGCTCAATAAACGCAAAGGTTCAAAGAGTAATTCAAAAGTTTTATAAAAATTTGAAATCTACACATCTTTTTAACTTAATTGTAAACGAACACGAACAATTATTTATTAATTTATTTACAAACTACGAATCTTATTAAATACTTTGATTAGACTGCAAATAGAATGAATTTAGTCCGCTAATAATTAGAAGGTTCCTTAAGAATGTGAACTCTTTCCACTAGCATTATCTCCATGAAAATATATGTGAATAAAATAAACCATTCTTGAAAATGATTTCAGTGAAAAGGCTAATTTCTTAAATCAAACATTTTGAAGTATGGAGATTTGAGATGAAAAAGTTTTGTGCTTATGCGGGTGCTGTGTAATTTAAAGATTGATTTCTTTTTGCCTAGTACTCTGTTTAAGGGACACATTATTGCTATTTTTGAAGAAGAAAACGTTTGCAGTAAAAATCGAAATGAAATTTAGATTAAATGTTTTTATTACTTTCATACAAACAGTTACGATTAAGAAAATAATCCGTTTTTAATAAAAATAAGAGTAATGAAAAAATATAACCCAAAATTTTCTGAAATATTAATAAACAGGCAAAAAATACAACACGATATGTACTACATTTTTATTTTACTTCATATAATCATAGCATAAAGTACATAGCAAAATATGTGACGAATAAAATTTACTTTTTAAACTTTACTTTGTTCTATGATATTATTTGAGCACACAATGCAGTAAACATCCAAAAATTAGCAATTTAGCGATTCACGGAGTAGTTACTCATTTTAGAACAGTTTTTGTTGTTTTGACTTATCTCATTTGCTGTCAGTAACGCCGAATCAAGCCCACGAAATTTTCGGTTAAAGTAGTATAATATTGCGTATGTCGTAGGTATTGCCTTGAACACCATAGAAGTTGACAGTATGACTTTACTCAGTTCTGCCGGTGAGCATCCCGAGGGAACAAGTCCGAGGGTCTCCAACCCCTCTTTCCCTAACACCAGCTTCTCGAGAAGACTTTCGGCATATTTTAGATGCTCCCATGTCAGAGACACTGTACATTTACAAACATCCATGCTTTCTCCGGGATTCGAACCCTGGCTCTTCGGTGCGGCAGTCAACGCCGCTAGCAACTATGCCTGTTGGGAGGCCAAACAGTTTTTAAAATTCCTAAACGTTCTAGAAGAGAACACTTTTAAAAACTTATCATTTTTTAAATAAATTTTGCTCTTCGGTAGTCAGGTATTACCAGCTTTAAAAGTGGTTTAAAAAATCTGGAATCAGTATTATCAAATTTAAAGTGAAGAATGTTATCAACAATAAAAAGAAAACGCGTGAAAAGTTTTTTGAACCTAAATATGTGGCAAATATTATGCGAAATACATAAATTTACAAATAAAAGTAATTTTTGGTTTTAAATGAAAATTTATAGATTCAACTAACAGTCCTATTATCTTTAATTATCTTTATATGAATAGTCATTAAAAGAATAAATGAATATTTAAATCTTTAAAATTTTAAAGGCATATTATTCATCGGTGTAATACATACAAAGTTTCCCTTTACACACAAAGCCATCAAAGAGTTTAACTCTACTGCGATGAAGCTATTAAATATATATCTAATTTCATTGACAACTTTTTTTTATATATGACAAACGTAACAAAATATCAAATATGAAAATTTTGATCGTAATTATTTAAAGGCCCCTAACATTTCACAAATGTACTATAGTGTTTCTGATTGGCCAAAAAGACCACTTTCTAAGCCTAAGACACTGTATGGATTTCAGAAGCACTGTAAGATATTACTTTATTTCGGAAATTCAGAAATTAAAGAGAGGATACACCGAGAGGACACTTAAAAGTAAAGTACTTTCATTTAAAACAAAATTCGGAAAATTTGCTCTAAAAATGTGTAACTAATTTTATATCGCGTCGAAAAGAAGAATTTTGAAATTTTAAATTTTAAATAGGTAACTAGTCTTGGTAAAGCAAATATTTAATTTCCTTATTACAAAATTAATGAACGAATTCTTAGTGCTCAGATTAGATTTTTAAGAAAAGAAAAAACTACTTATAACTCTCTCTGAATTCTGCTTAAATCAAGCATCAAGAATTACTGTAATTTCAACGCAAATTGAGCTGTTTAGAATTTTCATATCACAGTAAATTTTTATACCTATATACAGAACCTTTTCGGACATGATAAATAATGTATTTATATTTCGTGCGTAATAAATTGCAAAGAAGAATCTAAGTAACAATAAAGTAAATATTTGCAGTTTCGATAAATCTATTATTATATATCCTATATATATATATATATATTAATAATAATAATAATATATCATTATTATATTATTATAGTTTATATAATATATTATTATTATAGTTTTATACATCTTGTGACCAAAATATATAAGAAAATTTATCAGGTATTAAAACATCTAATAAGTTTTAATTTATTTGTATTTTATACTTATTTTATCGAAAAGTACTGAAATATTAAAATATAGAAAAGTATAAAGTATTAAATGTATCTAGTTATTTCATGCATGTTTTATTGTGTATAAAATATTATAAATATCTCCAAAGAAAGCATTAATATTGAATAATATTGCAATAAATGTTTCAGTACAATTTGTATGTATTTTAAATGCTTACATTTTGAAACTCTGTATGTAAATTATTGTTGTACAATTGTCTATATTATATGGAATATTTGTCTTATTTATATGTAATATGTGGAAAACCTGAATAAAATTCCTTGAGAAATTGCATTTGCTTGGTACATTGTTTGCTAATTGCTACCATGTATAACATTATAAAAGTCAGAGCACAATGAACTTATAATCGTATCGTTAGCAAGAGAAAAAGGTTAATAAGTTTTTCAGAATAATTTGCTTAGAGAGTTCAAAGCTTACTTTAAGCAAAGAAATTAAAGTTTGGATGCTTCGTTTTAATCTCTTCTTTATGTTTGCAATAATTTTATTATATTTCAAATATAAGGAAATGATAATTTAAGTAATATTACAGAATTTCCTTTTACCAATTTGTTTTTATGGGAAACTTTTACAAGGTGACTCAGAAAAACGAAAACTTTTGAAATATGCAGGGAAAACCATGTACACTTAGACTCACTGCAGAACAGGGACCTTGAACAGGGACAATCTCGCCATTAACCATCATGGATCAGTGGAATGGTCAACAGCGTGCTTTCCCCATTAAAATGTTTTACAGTAACAATGATGCTTTGAACAACTTTCCATAACCTTACGAAACTTGGTTTCAACAGCATGGTAGGAACATCAAAAGTTGCAAAGCAATCATGGCGGCTGTGCGAGAATTGTCAACACCTCCTAACAGAAGGAGTCTTCTGTTTGGAGGTGTTGGAATTGTTCGGTAACTGTGTCATCTCAAGATTCGGTGATATTCAATGGCCCTCAAGATCACCAGATTACTGTTTGTGATGTTTTTTCGGGAAGGCTGCCCTTAAGTGTCGGTCAACACAGCTAAGGACACTGGATGAATTGATACAAAGAACTCGAGACAAAATTCGTGGTAGCCCAGATGAGATGTTGCAGTGATCATTGGGGAGCCTTAACAGGAGATTGAAAGAGTGTATACGTACAAGAGGGCAATTTCAATTAAACCAGTCACTTTAATATAAATGGTGAGTCTCCTTCGTTGCTCCAATTTTCAGATCTTGTTACAGTTTGAAATTTATTATTATCATCCTCATAACGTTCGGAACGGTTACAATTCTGAATTACATTCTGAAGCATAATGTATTTCAGATATTTCACTAAATATGCTTTGAAATATCCTGAAAAATTTCATATCTTATCTTGTTTTATGTTAAGGATTGAACAATACCTATCACGAAATTCGTTTATCTAGATATATCAATGCTAAATAATATAGAAAAAGGCCCAAATTTATCTTTTAAGGAAAAGTATGATGAAATATCAGGAAACGTTTGAGAAAGGAGTCTTTTTTAGGGAAGTTGAGACTTTTCTAGAAAGTACTTGTTAAAACTAACAACAGCATATGATCAACAAGGTATGAATTTTAGGCCTAGTTCAGTTGAATGTAAATTTCTATCAATTACACATTTAGCTAACGAAAGTAACTCTTTGATGCGTAAAAAAATAAAGTTTTGTGCGATATGATATGAGTCTCATTATTCTGCACAAAATTAAATTTGATTGCGATATATATGAAAAAAAAATTTTTATCAAATATATCGCAGATGTATGCAAGTTTTAAAATAAAGTTTTATCTGTTACGATTTATAATTCTCTAAGAAGCTTCGATATACAATTTAAAAACCCCAGTTCCACATCTATATCTTGGATTTTCGACAGCACTGGCAAGTCAAATGTGACAAGACAGTTTGTACATACTTTGAGGTAGTACTCGCAAGTAAAAACAAAACGTTCTGCTTTCTTAATACTCTACCAGGTTCTGGAAACCTATTTAAGAATATAAATATTACGAGAATTAAATTTAATATATTTCTTAACTTCATAATAACATTATCATCAGAGATAATCAACTTAACTTTTCAATCTCATGAAATAAAGGTCTTTCATAATCTAAAGAAAATAAATTGTTATATACGGTATTCTTTCGTTATTGCTTAAAATTATAATAGTATCTATCAGTGGAAAATTACTTAATTTGCAATAACAATGTCTTTAAAGTCATAACTGCTTGCCTTGAAAATGTACACAATTAGGGTATTAATAAAGATTTTACCAAAATTTATGGAAATATCGTGTGATTATTTATAAATGAAAATCATAATCATTCATCTCTATTTATAAACGTCATCCGGAAATTACTAAGATTCTTTCAGAACGTATTGATCAAGACGGTATAGATTGAAGGCAGAAAAAATGAATTGTCTGATAAATTAACGAAATTGACTAAATTGCAATACTAGTAATTGTATTAATTTAATAAGAGGAAAATCACTGTCTACCTGACATTTCGAAGGAACTACCCCTTCCCCCTAAATGAAGCAGCCGCTTCACTCTGCGTAAACCGCTTCGCTCTGCATAAATCAGAAGCCACTTAACTCTGCGTATCACTGAGCAACGTTGGATACTTCAGCTACAAGAAATTTTAGTTTACAATAAATTGATGAAGAAACACATACCTGATAATCCTTGGTAAAGTGAATGTTTTACTCATGTAAAAGATATTTAGATTTCCATGCAACTGATCACTAGATTCAGTTACCATAATTTAAATATTTACAATAAATTATAGTAACTGATGAGAAGATACGTATTTGGTAACTCTTAGTTACGTTTGTGCACTAGTCATGCTAAACATGATGTTATTTCTTCTTTTAACATGTACTGTAAAAGATATTTACGTAAACGAGTCGATTCTGTAGCCTTAATTTTATTATTTACAATAAATCATAGTAACTGCTGAGAAAACACATAGCTAATAATACATACTCTTCTATTTAACCTCTCTACTTCCCTACTTACTAGCATTATATTTATTGCTTACAAGAAACAGTATCCATAATTCCCCAGTGTTAATCTTCTCTTTCAGCGTCATGTAAATTCAAAGTATTAGGATAAATAAAAGCAAGCATGGCTATAAAACAGAGAAACTTAAAAGCAAATAAAAACATCTTTGAACTATAAAACTTGTAGTTATACCTTTATTGACGCATAAATTCTGTGGCGTCGCATTCAGAAGAGATGTAATATCTAAAGCTTCCAGAACAATTTCCATTAAATAAAGCAAATGGTAGATGCTAAAGGGTGAAAACTGGAATTAACCATGGTCATGGCAGATGGAAGTCTATATTTCCTGTTACATTAACGAGACAAATGTAGGATCCATTAATCAGTTGCTTGATTTACCGATTCTGTGAGTTGGCCTTATTTCTGTATTTATGTTACTTGCCTTTATTTCTCTGTAAAGAGGATTTTAAAGGTTATCATTAACAATAATCGAATACTTCTACAGCTGCAATTTGACATTTGCCAAATCTATCTTATTCGATGATTTATTTGCGTGCTTACCTATTCCAAACTAAACTATATTCATATTTTTAGTATAAAAAAGCAAGTACCACTGGTTGAATAACGGATTTACAGTTTCAAGGAAAAGGTAAAACGGAGACATTTTCATTAACTACAAAACTTTTAATTTTGATTAGACTAATAATGGTAAGCTGTACATTACTACTCTTATAATGAAAAACTTTTTTCTTCACAATACATTACTTCTGAAGTTCTATCAAATCATTTGCTATTTCAGAAATTACAACAGAAAATTACTTTCAGAGTAAAGCATACAAATGTTGTTTCATTCATGAGAAATTAGTTTTTATGACTCATAAATTATAAAAATACGTATTTCTACAGCTAACTATATTAATTTGCTCTCAGAAAATAGCCTTAATTTTCATCACTGAAGAGATTTTTATGAGGCATCATTGGTTCAATATCCAAAAGCTGTCCACTATTCGCATGTAAAGTCTGTAAAAGTCTTCTTTTAGGAAGCAAAAAATTTACAAAGAGGGGATCTGAAAATTTATAATATATATATAATATATATACTTGTTATTCCATTTCGGCAGCAGGAGTAGAATAGAAGAGTTGAAGCATTTATTTTAAAAAATAAGGGTTCTATACTTGTCTTTTTCACTTTTACAGTTTCCATATTTTGCCAACCATAGCTGAACATTATATATACAGCTAAATTCTTTGCCTCGATGGAAATACAATTGATCCCTAAAATATAATCAATACTTCAAATTTCCTTTGAGAAGAAAAAGCAGTTTAAAACACTATACATTTATTTTGCAATTTTAAGTTATTGTTTTGATTGATTTTAGTAACAAAATGCGAGAACTAAAAACAAAGTCAACCATAAATGAAGCTTTTATGAACGTATTTGACAGCATATAAATAAGACTCTGGAGGAGGTGTAGTGAAAGGAACATAAAAGAATTTTTGTAAATTTGATATCTATAAAATTAAACTTACCTACAGAAACTGCTTCAGCAGAGCTCGTAGATTATAGAGACATTAGGTTATTTTGAAGCCGAAGTAATGAAAAACTAGCCCTGCCCTCGCCGGGACTCGAACCTGGACCCCTTTAATACGCGTTAAGTGTTCTAACCGTTACACCACGAAGGCATGCTGGAAGGAAGGAGAAAATACTTTATAAGATCAGTTAGAATAGACATCCTCAAACTTTTTAAATTTTGTACCACGTAATTATGAATCAAAACTATATGTACTATCATGTACCAATATGTGTACTTTAGTACACAAATTGGTAATGTAAGATATATTGGCAATGTAAGACATGTTGGTAATGTAAGATTGTACATCTAAATAAATTAATTACAATACCAATACCAATTACAAGCAATTACCAATTACATTACCAATATGGCGCATTTAAATGAAGTAAGATGGCGCCCATCTTACATTTTAGCGTAAATCTTGGCGTAAAATCTTAAATCTTAGCGTAAACATTGAACCACCAAACTTAATGCAAAGTACCGTTAGTGGTATATGTACTATAGTTTGAGAAACCACGACTTAGAAGGATTAAGCTCCTATCTAGGCAGAATTAAGCTGCATTACGTTTTCCTTCATTTAAAAATTCTTATTTATCTTCTTATGTGACGTAATTTTCACAGAAATAAGCAATTTCGTCAACTTCACTATAATCACGAATTTTAAGAATAAACAGTATTTCAAGAGTTGGGTTTAAATTAAATAAGGATTCCAAAGCACGCTTCATAAAATTTTCAACTAATAGAAAAAGTTAATAAATTAAATTTATGCATTTGTGTGAGAAAACCCGTGAAGTTAAAAGTAACGAAAAATGCGTTGATATTATTCCTTCAGTTGTGTCAACACTTAGAAAGATTTGTATACCTTGAAAAGTAATTAAATTTGCTTATCAAATAGCTTTAAGCGTCATTCACTTTATTCATACTGTCATTTTCCCGACGTTACTTGCAATGTTATTTCAATTTCTCATTTATACAACTTAAAAACTGTCACTACTCAAGAGTCAATTTTCTTCTTACTATTAAATTTTAGACTGAGACAGATATTTTGTTTTTATTTTCCTTCAACTAAAATTAAATATTTAATTAAAAAACAAATCTTAAGGATCAATTAAAATCTTTTAAATATACTCTAAAATTATTTTTGAAACAACATCCCGCCTAATAGATCTTTTTTCAATCAATATCAAGATTTACGTACTACCAAAATCAGATTGTGTAAATTTTGTATAAATAATTTAAGAATAAAATGCTTCAGAATTTAAATGTAATTTTTTATTAAATTGTTTGAGAATTTTTAATAGGAATAAAATTCCTTATGGCTTTTGAAACCTTAATTATATTAATAGTTTATCTCTCGATATCTTAAGCAAAATTTCATTGTAAACAGATCTTAAAATCTCCAGATTTACCAAATAATCATATAAGTAAATATATTTTCTATCAAAAAAGTCAAAATAGTCAAAATTAAGCAAAAAGCAATTGCAGAAACATAAAGCACTGTAAATAAATTCTTAAGTGTCTAACTTTGGATGCGTTAAATTTCAAAGCAGCAAAATCTATCCACTCACTTTAGTTAGAAATGCTGTTTTCAGTTAGCTATCAATCAATTTTCACTTAGTAACACGATAAGCTTAAATGAAACTCCCTCTTACTTATTCTTACTCACACTTAAATGAAACTCTAGTCAGCTAGATGGGTAATATGAATACAAGGGTTAGTTTCGTTCGAAAATTTCCCTAAGAAGGCATGCTGATCTTGGTAGGTTGGTCTAGATTCCTTTGCCTTAATTAAATTATTAAGTTACCCAAACGATCAGCTAATCAGTGTTCTAATCATCGACTATTTGCATATTAGGGTGATACGAAGTCTAGAGAGGACTCGATTAGTATGTGCCTAGGTTTACAAGCTTCCGGCTTAGCACTCCATATTTTAAGAAACTACAGAAATATGTTTAAATTTCTTGTAACTTTGTTTTCCCTGTCAAAAACATGAAAGTAAGTGTTGAAAGCTCCCACAAGAAGGCTCTACCTACGGTCCCGAATCTTTTTAAAAGGTTCAGCTAAAAATTTTTAAAATAGAAGCATTTTTTCCTTTATATTAATTTAATTTGTGTTCATTGGAAGTAAGTAAAGTAATTTCAAAAATTAAATCGGTCGAGAGAGATCAATATAAATGTCTTTTGGGTTGGTTAAAATTGGAATAAAACCTTATGGAATTATTCTTAAAAACAATTCAAATCAAAATTTGGATGACCAAACAATTGTACTGATATTTAGCATCGATTAGAAGCATTATTTGTTATCATTCTACAATTTTTTGCGCCTTATAGCCCCATCTTCTTTTATTCCTCGTGAAATGGAATTATGAAATTTGATTCATTACGATTTTCCATTTCTTAATGAAACCTCGATCCTAGCATCTGATGGATTAAAGCAATACACTACTATTAATATTCACTCTATGTCATGCTCACGACTTAGGAACTCTCACTCACTCGTTCTCACGATTCAAGAACAAAATCCTTAAACGTATATATAATTGCGATAATGTTTTTTCCTTAATCTTAAAATCTGTCCCTTTGCCTTTATAATGATAATGTGAGTCCAGCCTTAGTACTTTCCTTAGTTAGTCCAACCCTACAACTTTCTATCAGATGGGAGTAGAAAAGGCGGTTGTATACTTTCCCCTCCATAATTATTTGTCTAATCAAAGGGATGCTTCGAGTAAGAGGATATTATGATACTAAAGTGGTTATACTAGAACAGAGCTGAAAATATTTCTGTCATGCCTCGCGCTCGTTCAAACACGAGGTGGGTTCTTCGGTGTAAACTTACCATAGTGGGAAAATAACAGTTGTCCGCTTTGACATTTTCTTCACTAATTTATTACACAAACTGCACTATGGATACACCATACAACGAGTACACTGTAACATAAACTATATACAATATATATATACAAGGCGCGCAAAAGAAATTAAAACATATTTCTTTTCTCTACGTTCTCACACGGCATGCTCGCCGGTCCAACTCCCAGTGCCCTCTCCTTCCAGTCTTTCTTCCCCCCACCAGCCTGCCTCGACCGGTTTTTCCGGGGTAAGTCACTTCCGTTCTTCCTCTTTCATCAGGGGAAGGAACTTCACACCTCCCCTCTGGTTTGTAAATATTTACGACTGAGTCGAAAAATTTGAAACCCATATTATTTTGGCACTTACCAGGTAGTCCCTCTTTTCCGGGACACAGCACAAGGAATCACAGTAAAATCAGAGAGCAAAAAAAATGGGTCATGCTACAGTTATAAACACTAACACAAAAAAGAACACTTAAAACACATAAACATAAAAACTGCACATGTCCAAATTTCTACAGCGATACAAACAAAACATTGCAATATCAACTCACTGACACTTCTTTAAGGAATAATTCGTTTACTAATATACCCTAATAACACAATCTTTTCTAGAGTAACCACAATAATACAAAAAAAATAATAAATGAAAATTCCAATATCTATATACTTTTTGCCATACTAGCATTGAACATTATCCTTTCTAGTGTTACAATAATAAACAAACACACACAAAAAAAAATATATGATACCAACATTAGTTTCTTTTTTTTTTTTCCAATTTAGTTCAGATTATTGGTCACTTATACATTCGTGAGGGATCCTCGACAATGCGTCTGCATCGGAGTTTTTAGCTCCTGGTTTATGCATTACAGTGACTTGGAAGCGGGATAGAGCTAATGCCCATCTCTGTAATCTAGCATTCCGGGGTATCCCTTCGGTTAAGTACTTTAATGGGTTATGGTCTGTATGCAACAAAATTTTATTTCCGTATGTCCAAGTTTCGAACTTGTCGAGAGCCCAAATAATTGCATACGCCTCTCTTTCTATAGTGCTCCATTTAGACTGAGCGCTAGTTAATTTCTGGCTAGCAAATGTTATCGGTCTAGCTTTCCCATACTCATCTCGTTGAAGTAAACACGCTCCAATACCTATTAGTGAGGCGTCTGTATTAATTTCAAAAGGTTTTCGTATATCCGGCGTATATAAAGACGATGCCGTGCACAATGCATCCTTTAATTCTTTGAATACCTTCTCGGCTTCAGACCCCCAAGGTATATCATTAGGTATAGATTTTCTCGTGAGATCAGTTAACGGCCTAGCTATTTTTGCATAATTCGGAACATACTCTCGATAGTAATTATATAACCCCGAAACTGATCTTAATGCCTTTTTGGTTCTAGGTGGCTTCAAATTTTTAATGACCTGCAATTTCTCTGGATCTGGGCCATGTCTGCCTGAGCCTACTATGTGACCTAAATACTTTACCTCCGACTTGCCAAAAGAGCATTTCTCTAAATTAGCCGTAAAGTTCAATGTCTGTAAAGTACTGAGTACGGCTCTTAAATGTTTAAGATGTTCTTCCCACGTTGACGAATAGACAATTATATCATCGATGAAACTTTCAGCATAATCACTATGTGGTCTAAGAGCTTGATTCATAACTCTTTGGAAAGTTGCGGCAGCACCTGATGAACCGAACGGCATCACTTTCCACTGATACTGACCCTTCGGAGAAACAAAACTCGTCAGATGTCTACTTTCCTTCTCCATAGGGATTTCCCAATACCCCTTAAGAATATCTAGCGTAGACAAATAACGTGCTGCCCCTGCCTTATATCGAAGCTCTTCTGCGTTTTGCATAGGAAATGGGACAATCTTACTTTCCGCATTAAGCCCTCGATAATCACAACATAAACGTACGCTTCCGTCCCGTTTCGCTACACACACAATAGGGTAAGCAATCTCTGCTGTGGAAGGTTCAATTAAACCTCTTTCTAACAAATCAGCAATTTGCTTTTCCACCTGTGGCTTCAACGCCTCAGGTACCTTATAAACATGAGGTTGCTTTCTTTCAACTCCCGTTTTTAACCTGATAGTGTGGGATCCTACCTTCGCACATTTAATCTCCCCGTCAAACACTACATGGAAAGATTTGATTAATCTGCTCAACTGATTCCTTTGTGACCTATCTAAATGTTTCCATTCCTCTGAAACACAGATTCTATCTAAAAGTTTGTCTACTTTAGGGTTTCTTTGAATAGGCGCGTGCTGCACCTCCCCAAATTCTGTGTCAGCCTCATAGATTATCCCTACTGCATTTATAGGCTGTATATATTTCCGTAACTTATTTTGATGCAAATGTCTAACAGATTCATCTGGCAATTTTACCAAATATGAATGTGGAGACTTCTTCGCAACTATTTCTCCAGGTCCTGTCCATTTCGAGCAAAGTTTATTTGTTGACGTTGGTATCAGTACTACTACCTCATCTCCTATCTCGAATTCATTTTCCTTAGACCTCAAATTATGATGATGAACATATTTCTGCTGTTTAGCTTCCGAATTTTCTTTAGCGAATTTCTCTGCCTCCTGTAACCTATTTCGAAGAGAAATTAAATATTCAGTAACTGATTCCCCAACTCCTTGTGGTAATACCGTCTCATCTACCCAACTTGATTTAAGTATCGCCAGTGGCCCCACTGGCACCCGACCATACATCAGCAAAAATGGTGAGACTCCGGTAGTTGAATTCGGTATCTCCCTATAAGCCCATAACAAATATGGTAACTGCTTATCCCAGTTTCTTCCTTGAGTATTTTTCGCGTGATGCTTCATTGTTTCTATCCACCTTTCCACTAGCCCGTTTGACTGCGGATACCCTGGCGTAGAAAATTTTGGCGAGGTCCCTAACCTAGTTAAAAATTCTTGTGTTAGCTTAGCCTTAAAGTTCGTTCCGTTATCCATGGCTATCATTCTCGGAACTCCTGTTCGCATGAAAATATCAATGAAAGCGTCACATGTAGCTTTCGCTGTTATCGCCTTTAGTGGAATTGCCTCCGGCCATCTGCTATGTTGATCAACAACACATAACACATACTGGTGCCCTCTTGAAGATTTCGGCTCAATCGGCCCTAAAACGTCCGCATTAACCACTTGAAATGGAAGTTCTGGCCTCCCTACTGCTGTAATTGGAGCCCTATCCTTCACTTTAACTTTCTTTCGTAGCTGGCATTCCTTGCAAGCTTCACACCACTTCCGCACCTCCTTTGACAATCCTTCCCACCAAAACGACATTTTAATCCTTTCCGCCGTCTTCTTTGCTGCGAAGTGCCCCCCTTGTAAGCTTTCGTGAGCCAACTTCACAATTTCTTTCCTGCGGCTTTGAGGAACAACTAACTGACTACATCGCTGCCCATTGACACTTCCCGTATGGTACAAAATTCCTGACTCCAGCCAATACCCATTCTTGTTATTACGTGCATCCATGAACGCGCTTTTCAGCGAAATACATTCCGCTTGCTCCTGTCTAAAACGTTGAGTTTGCGATAAGGGTGGGTTATCAGCTAACACTTGCTCACTGCCTCCCACTTCTACTTCCCCTCATCTTTACTCCTTACCAACGGTGTAGTACGAGCTATTTCCGCTTCACCTTCGACCTTGTGACTGGCTTTTTCTGTCGATTCCTTTCCGTCCAAGTTACTCGATACCTGACCAACTCCCAATACTAGTTTTTCTTCCTTATTTTCTCCCCAATAAATATCTCCTTGTTCCCTGAGAAATCTAAAATCTCGAGGTGTCACCAGCGCCTCCTCGTTCAAATTATGCACTACTGCTGCATGAACGTTTACATAAGGCTGTACCTCCTCTTCTCCTGATCAGATACTGATAGGTACTGTAACTAATTGGGCTTCTACCTGGGGTCCCACGGCGGGTTGTAACCATATCTTCCCTCCAGACTCCAAATATTTCTGTGGAACTACCGATTTCCGGATTACAGTAACTTCTGCTCCGCTATCAATCACTCCTTTGAATCTAGCGTTGCCTATCTGCAGTTCTATCCTAGGTAATTCCCCACTTGCCCTAGTTAACGGAATTTCTTCTGCATAGTTAGCTAACTTCAACCCTACGCATATTTTATTTAATCCCTTTGCTTCCACCTCATCCGTATCCTCTTTTTCGCTTCCTCTCTTGGGTTTCGCTATCAGGTTTATCGCTGGACAAAAACGCTGTATGTGTCCTTCACCCTGACACTGAAAACATTTTAGAACTTTCTTATTTGCCTGCATCATTCCTTGAGGTTCTAAAGTTTTTACCCCTTTGTACTTCTCCTTATCAACCCTGTAATCAGAACTGAAATTCCCCTTACTCTTATTTGGTCGTCCTAATTTTTCCCCTTGTCTTATCGGTTCCTGTTTTGGTCCCACTTTATTTACTTCCTGAGCACTCGTATTGTAATTTCTAGGCATTGCTGCAACGTAATTATCCAAATCATTTGCAAGCTCTGACGGAGATAACCAGTTTTCTACCTCTTTTAACAGTATATGCGCCTTAACATTTGCGGGTAATTGATCTTTTACTTGATCGACAATCAATAGTTCTCTTAATTTATCAAAAGTCTTAACTTTTCTGGATTCTAAGTAGAAATCAAGTGCGGCCTCAACCCTCGCTATGTGCTGAGTATACGTTTCCTCATATCTTTTTACACATTTTTCTAAATTCTTTTTATGTTGCAATGGGGTAATCTGGAATTCTTTTAATACTGTATCTTTAATCTTAATATAATTATCCAAATCCCTTTCACCCAGAGTTGAAATCAAACTTTTAACTTTAGTTTTTAAACTCTGCAAAATAATTTTCATCTTATGTTCTTCAGGAATTTTATAGAGATTAAACATCATTTCCGCATGATGGAAAAAGAACGGCCATTCCTCAGCTTTAGATGGCGGGTCAATCATAACTCCTTTCATTATTTTTAAATGTTTCAAGAAATCATTTCCCTTGCTCTCAGCATCTGAAACCCCTTCATCCTCTGAACCCGATTTATTTCCTCCTTTATCTATTTTCCTACTCTGAATTTCTAATTCTTTAATTTTTATCTCGTGTTCTCTCTCTAATTGTCTTTCCCGAAATTCCATCTATTAATCGGTCTTTAGCCGCATCTGCCTCTAACTTACACTTTTCTATCTGCAGCTCCATTTCCTTTAACTTAATTTGAGCCTGCATGTTCTTAATAATTTCATCAGATTCTTCTGACACCCTATTTCTCCTTTTAGGACCCATATTAACTTCTGGTATTTCTTTTTACAGCTTTACCCATACAACACGTAAATAACACTTAATTTTACAGGCAAACATACATATTTCACTACTACTGAATACTACCATTATTCATTTAGCAAACATTATCATTAGTGAACACAATCATGAATACCTTTCTCATATTACACTATTAACATATATTTCGCCATATATTGTTAACCCATAAATACCAAAAATTATATTAGCTTTTGAAATAGTACAAAAAAAATAGTTCTGAATACTTTGGCCTTACGCCGTAATACCTTACATATTCTGGAAATGAAACAAACATTTACTTATTGTTCTCAAATCCTTAAACTAATTAATTTTTAATCAACCTATTAACTTTAATGACTAAAACATTTTGCCAAAACACGGCAACAACAAAAATAGATTATTTCTACCTTAATTAGTAACATGAGCACACAATTAAATGTTTCGAAATTACTGCTGACATATTTTTGAACTATTTTAACATTCATTTAGCATACATTATCTCCTTAATAACAAAATTAATCATAATTCCTTATTTGCATATAAAATATACTTTCTAAGTGTCTACTGGCTTTAACGCCTGGCATTCTCATCATGTTATTAACCGACATTAACACAATTTTAATTTTCTCCGTTACTATAGTAATTATAGGGAGGGAGCTCTCTTCATTTATATATTGTGCTTCCCAAGAAATTAAGAGGGACTTACCTTTGATCCCGATAGTAGAAAATGACGAGTTGTGCTCAATTCTGTACAATTTCCTCATCGCGCTGCATAACACTTCACTTAATAATATCACCACGGTAATACTGATGATCACTTTTACCATCCACTGTTTCAACACTGCACGAACATTTCAATTAATAATATCACCACGGTAATACGGATGATCACTTTTACCAGCCACTGTTTCAACACTGCACGAACATTTCACTTAATAATATCACCACGGTAATACTGATGATCACTTTTCACACGACGAGGTTTCATACACCCTTTCGTTTATTTGCACGTGTAGGCTTACGCGTGCCACTTTCCGTCTTTCATGACCATCTTTTGTCATCTTCCTTGCTTTCGTGACTTATTTCCTTCATTTAAACCACGTTCACTCAAATCACTTTTTACGATCTTACTTCCTTCGTATTTTTGGTGATTTCTTTTTTCCCACTATCCTGTACGACTGCGACATTTGTCATGCCTCGCGCTCGTTCAAACACGAGGTGGGTTCTTCGGTGTAAACTTACCATAGTGGGAAAATAACAGTTGTCCGCTTTGACATTTTCTTCACTAATTTATTACACAAACTGCACTATGGATACACCATACAACGAGTACACTGTAACATAAACTATATACAATATATATATACAAGGCGCGCAAAAGAAATTAAAACATATTTCTTTTCTCTACGTTCTCACACGGCATGCTCGCCGGTCCAACTCCCAGTGCCCTCTCCTTCCAGTCTTTCTTCCCCCCACCAGCCTGCCTCGACCGGTTTTTCCGGGGTAAGTCACTTCCGTTCTTCCTCTTTCATCAGGGGAAGGAACTTCACAATTTCCAAATATCTAAATTTTATGTAGCAAACCAAAATAATTTAAGCCAACAGATACTTTACAACTTTCGCACCACACTGCTGCGAGAAGTAGCTGCCATTCATTAGAAGTGGGGGGGGAGGAAGACAAGATATTGATAAGTGTTTGGTAAAACATGTTTAACCTGCAACATTCTACATACATAGGAAAACAAAGATGTTAATTTTAGCAATAAAAGTAAACTGGTTCGTCTAAACAGTTAGTTATTCAAAATAATTTCTGTGCGTGATAACAACTGAAAAGAACTCGAAAAGTTAAGTTGATGCTGTGCGTGGAATGTGAGCCTGCAAGTTAATGAAAGCTCGGAGGTAAAACGTAGCATTTAGTTTCGTCTGTAAGCCCCTATAAGCTTATATACTTTGAGACACGAAACTCTAAAAATATTACAGGGATGTATTTTAGATCTCGCCTACTGAACTACCCATACTACTGAATTGTGAATTTCAGGCCATGAACAGCTCATTTTAAAACTATATTGCAATGCCATTTAGATGAAATATAGGTCACCTCACTGTGCCACCCTACATACAAACAAAATCCGTACGTTGGCCTTCACCTTCCATAGGTACAGCATTTGTTTGTGTTTCTGACAACAGGTGGCTCCTCAGGCAACTAATTCATGAAAGATATGGGCAGGAGCTGCTTGGATCAAGTTGCATTTCGGGCAAAAGAGGTAGACTTTAATGCCCGACATAAAACGTAGAGCGCGCAGATGACTAGTGTGCAGCCTAGTTAGAGCCGTTTGTTCAAATCTATTGCTTACCCCTGTTAGGGCAGCACCAGGACTGTTACCAACGTACCGCTCATGATTGGGGCCTTTCTTCAAGGAGTGCATTTTCTAACTTGACCCATGAAGTAAGTTCCGAAAATAAAAGACGGCCACCATCAGAAGAAACCATAAGGCTACCCTCCCTAGTCAGTCCATCTGCTATCTCATTACCACAAACCCCCACATGTAAAGGCACCCATTGAAAAAATATCTTATTATGGACGCACAAGCAACACAAATGCTGGAAAATATTCAAAGTAATTTCGCGTCCATGTTTCAATAGTCAGGTGCTGTATTCAGCTTATGCCAAGTAAATATGAACTTGGGTTTGTTGAAGCTCTTAAAAGGTTCAAATTGGGCTACGTCAAAAATATTGAATTAAAATTACTATTTTTTGGTATCATCTTGGAGTGCTCAAGGAGAGGATTGGATAGATGTAGGTTTCATTTGGATCTGAATAGCTATTCAAAAGATACTGGCATTTGAATTTTTTCACTATAAGACTTAAAACGTTTATGAAGAATCAACGATCAAACTTGGAAAAACATTTGAAAATTTGCATATTCTGAAATAACTCTGAGAAAATCAGCTAAGTTTTTCATTAATTTTTATACTGTTACATAGCATAAATGTTTGACTGTTTAATGATATAAAATATTACCTTTTAGGATATATACATCTTAAAATAAGCTTTTTTTCATATACTTTTTGCTCCAACTTAATATTGACTTATATCGGAATCCATTGTTAAAATTTAAGACCCTACTGGATCGAACGAAGGACTTGTTCTTTGACTAACCATGATCATCATGTTTGACATGCATAAATTTCTTCTTCTGGAGACACAATTAAGAGCATGATCCATGGAAATCCCATACAGTCTGATGAAGATCTAGTGGCTAGATTATATGTCAGTATTATAAATATGACTGAAATGAGATCTTTGCTAACGGACGCAAATTAACGAGTTGCAATTGTTATTTGTCCATTATTGCTGGCGTTCCTCTTTCAAGCATCTATTGTAAAGCGCTGAATCATTAAAATATTGACATTTATCTATCTCTCTTTCCTTACTTATCTGTAACAGTTCATACTATCTTTACTTGCCAATACTTACATTTGACCTTGTGGGGGTTTATTTAGTTTGACTAACAGTTAATTTTTAGTCAAAGCAACTTTCCTTTCAGTCTTGTTTTCACCCACGCTTTCTTGCAGAATGCTAAGATAGCTCATGCGTATTCAAATTGAGGGAGAAAGAAGTGCTGAATTTAGAGCGTGGTATGCCTTCTTGAAGACCACATTGTTACTTTGAATTCCTAGCGATTTCATTCTGTGACGTTGAGTGCTTCTAGTCTTAGGCTTGTTTCCGCCGGCTTCTAAGAGTCAGAGCCTTCTTGAGCCTTAAATTACCCTGTGCACCGTTAACCTGCTTGAGTTAAGCCAGGAGTGTTGGCTTTGTGTAAGCCCAAATGGTGCCATCTGTACAATTATATTTGACTGAATAAAGAGTTCTTTACCCCTTTCTTCTGACCTTTCTATTGTACTAAAGACCGGGGTAAAATTTCTCATGCAGTCTTTTACAGCTCGTTAATTTATGCTACATAAGAGAGTGAGACTCTATAACCTTTTAACAAAAACATTCCATTATAAAATTTGCTCATTTCGGTCTCCTCTATCAGTCTTTACATTTTTACAAAATGTTTTAGAATCATCCTGTTTTAGTTATTTCGTAAATATTCGTTTTTGTTTTTAATAATTAAATATTTTTCATTTATTTATTAATTAGTTGATGCCCTATTTGTGTTATCAAACATATTTCTGTGTATTATTATATTTCTTACTGCAAATGCTTAATTAATATATCGCATTACAATATACGCTATTTTATGTGGCTAAACTTTGGGATTTTCTAAATAGCTTGAGCAGAACTTGAGGTATAGTCTGAACTCCATGTCAACCAGTTATGCCTACATTTTGTGATATTTTACCAGATTTTGTGGCATTAAATAATGTTCTTTTAAGGATTCTTGTGAATATGCAAGCATTTTTTTTTTCTACTTTTTCAAGAAACTTTTGAATCCCACCTCATCACAACGGACAAAATTAAGCAACGTTGGTGAAACTGGTTAAGGTAATCGGTTCAGCGTACAGTTTTAAGTTAAAAAACTGTGTGTTTTCATTTGCTGAGTGAATGAGCGTTCTTAACTTCGAGAATTTCAAACTGTAATCGGTTTTGTATTTTCCAAACAAAAATTGTGATATTTTTCCCCGTCTGTGAATAACCTTGAAGAATGTCGGAGATATGTTTCACTTTTGCTACGCCTGTGTTAATTTATTACTTTTTGTAAAAATAAAAAAGGATAAAACTTTCTTTCTCGTTATTTCTATTTATTTAGGTCTTTATGAACTATCACACATAAAGCATTATTCAACCCGCAACTTTAAAATTGCGACATTAAATTGCGATGAAATTTAATAATAGGTTATCAAAATAAAATTAAACAATAAGTCATAATGATAACTTACAATTAACTGGTATGATACGTTATTAGATAAAATTTAAATTCCGTGAAATTTAATAAGCAGTAATAATATTCACATTTTGTAGAAGCGATATAATTAAAAAAAAAGGTCGTGGCATTTCAAATTAATTTATTCTCCATTCTTATTCTATTCGAAAACATTTTCTACTTTATGAAATATCTGTTCAGTAATAAAAGAAACAAACATCTTTAAAACACTATAAAGTACGTTTATTTTATTTTATTTTATTTTTTTATTTATTTATTTACTTATTTATTTATTTATTTATTTTTGTCTTTACGTTGGCTTTGAAATTAAAGATTAATTTCCGAATTGAAGCGATTATGTTTAACTTCCCCGAAAATTATTCATAGATATTAAACGGACAAAACTGATTTTAAAATTCATTTTATGCACAAAACAAGTAACTAATCATTCTGGATATGAATAATGAATTTAAAATTAAGAATGCAAGGCATTTCTTTGAACTGCTCAGAAAAACATTTGCCTTTATAATTAAATTAGTTTACTTTAAGTCTGAGTTTGGAAATTGAGAGCTTGATCTCTTAATTAAGTTATTCATTTAAAAAGTAGCAGCAAGCTTAAGATATAGCTTAAAGATTTTGTTGTAAATTATGCGATAGTTTAACGTAGGATAACTATACATTATTAGTATTTAATTTATATCGCTTTAAATTATTTTAGATTGAATTTAAGTGATATATGGATTTTCCACGAGGCTTTGTACGCTGCAATAATTACCATTCATTGTAACATTAAGGCAATGAAATTAACGCACTTTTCCTTAATATGCTATCCCTAATTCTCAATTATTCAAAATAGCTTATAGAAAATGAGAAAACAAATTGTTGTTTACTTGATTAAAAATAACAAGAGAATTCAAATGATAGAGTCTGCGTCTTGCAATTGTAAAAAAGCATACTATCATGCCCATTAATTTAGTTTTCAGGACTGCATCTACACGAAATTTGAGAATTTAGGAATTTCCTCCGTCCTCTTAAGAAAATAATAAATTTTAAAAAGTCAGTTTCAGAAGCGGAAGGATTTAATCCTAAATGATTTTATGCTAGATATTCCATACGTGGCGCTAAAAGCATCTTCCGTTAATTAAAAAAGTGTTTCCTATGTTAAAGAAAACTCCCTATTAATAAGATTTACAAATTTTATGTATTTGAAATTATATCTTTCAGTTATATTGTTGAAAATTAACTGAAAATGCAATAACATTTTTAAATTCAAATTAAATCGAAAAACACAGATAAAGTTGCTTCAGCCTTCAATGTCGTTAGTCGCCTGTGATCTACAACATGAGGATCATTTAGAATCAGGCGGTGGATCCACAGTATGGAGCAGTGCCATAAATTTAGATCTATTTAAAAATAAAAATTAAGAGAGAGCATGCTGCTGATTTTACGGCTGTTCGACATCTTTAAAGTAGTTTTTGAGGTTCAACTCACAGGTAACAAAGTCTAGCAATGGGATAAATTTAGACATTAAGATTAAATCTAATTTCACAGATGCTTCCCAAAGCTATTGGTCACCAGTATCACCAGTGCCTAGGAAAGTCTCCGGCGACGTATAGGTTGAGGATCACTTAGAGCTACCAGTTGCAGACGCTACATATGTTTAGTTCAATGTTACAATTAAATCATACCACAATGGTGTATTTCAAGAGTAGTGGTCACGGGTATACTACAACTTGAAGATTCTTAGGCTCAATCATAGGTCACCAATCTTGGGTAACACGGGAAGCATAGGCAGGTATTTAAATTAAAGCAAACTGAAGCACACCGATTCTCTTCAAAGCAGTTGATTTTCAATGAAAACCGATGAAGGTTATTAATGGTCAACAACCTGAGAATTATGAGGTCAACTAATAGATCACTTGTATGAAGCAATACTATAAGGACAGAGATTTAAATTAAAATAGCATGGAAGCACATTTGTGACTGGATACTGAACATTGATGTTATGGATATTGATCATTTGTGATTTACAGGCTGATGGTTATCCCTTCTTATCAGTAACAATGATCACCACATCGAAGTAAAATTATACACATGATTTTTGAATTAAAACTAAAATGAAGCACACCAAATCCGTCAATACTGCTGGTTACCAGTCATCCACGAAATGATGGTAATCGTTAGATGTCGATCATTAGGTCACAAAATAAGAAACAGTGTAATAAATTCAAATACATTTTTAAAATAAAATTAAACAGAGATACACCAATGTACATAAAAGCTTCTAGTCACTAGTAATCTACATGTTGATCCCTAATGGGGTGGTTATTTACAGTAAAATCATAAGCTCACCAAAGTAAGCAGTGCAGATAAATTTAGACCAACTATTAAAATTTAAAAAAGAAAACAAGCGACACTATTAATCGTAACAGAATGAATTTCAGAACTTGAAATCCCCGATCGGTGACTGTCAAAACCATTGGTCCTTAGTGACTTAAGAGTTTTCATTCAGAGCAGCCAAATTTTCAGTTTCAGGCAGTGCAATGTTGTTGTAATCAACCCTTAACAAAGCAGCGGATTATCGTATTTGATTGGTAATCAATCTAATGTAACATAACTCGCCAACATTTTTAGAAAGGTGCCATTAAAAGCTTTTGTAACATTAACAAACTGCTCATACATTATGAAAAAACAGGTTTAAAAGACCATTGCTTCATAAAGAAATACGTACCTGCATCTAGTATGGTACCCACAGGTATAAATAGATATAGTCTAATAACAGTCCAAATATACTTTGAATGCACTACACCAGTGGTGCGCAAGCTAGGGGTCGCCAGAAGTTTTTTGGGGGTCGCCAAATTTTTATGAAATGCATTATGCCTGCATGCTGCATACCATACAGTGTACATATAAAGAGTGAAGCGCCGTCACTCACTGTTTAATTGCAATTTCATGCTGTCCGCTCTTTCTTTGACCGTAATGAGTAATGTATGTAAAGTGTGAAGACGCCAGTTTTTCACTCCGGTAGATAGCGCCCTCTTCGCGATAATTTGCCAGTTTTACTGTAAAGCGCCTATTTGACTAGACGTTAACCGCAGGGAAAGGGGGAAAATTCGCTTCCGTGATCAGCCAATCAGATGGCGAGGTACGCAGTGTATCTGATAGTCAGAGTGAAAACGTGAAGTGTTCGCATGAAGTTGTAGCATGTAGCTGTTGGCCTGCAATTTTTTTAGTTTATCCTCAAGTTTTATCGTGTGACGTTGTGTAATTATGATTTTTTATATTTTTATCGGGCTTTGCTACTCTTTGTTATCAGGTATGTACTATCATTTGAGAAAGATCTCTGTTAATTTTATTGAATTTCCCGAAAAAAAAATTATAAAATTTTATATATTATTTGTTATGTGTCATTTGCCCGATATGTGTCATTTGCAACGAAAAATTAGCAAATGAGAGCATGAAACCAGCTAAATTAAAAAGGCACCTGGAAATTAAACATAAAGAACTTCAAAATAAACATGCTGATTTTTTTCAAAGACGAGCTGAAAATCTGAAAATTCAAAGTGCACATTTAAAGAAATTTACAACAATACCTCAGAAAGCATTACGAGCTTCTTTAGAAGTTTCTTATCTAATAGGAAAAACAATGAAACCCCATACAATTGGAGAATCCCTTATCCTTCTTGCAGCAACTAAGATGACATCAGTTATGCATGGCAATAAATATGGAAAGGAACTAAAAACAATACCATTATCAAGAGATACCGTGTCTCGGCGGATTTCCGAAATGTCACGAAATAACGACTCAGAAGTCATAAAACGCATGCAAAATTCATCTATATTTGATTTACAACTGGACGAGACTACCGATATTACTAAAATGTCATGTCACAACTAATTATTTACGTTAGGTTTATTTTTAATGAAGATATAACAGAAACGTTTTTATGTTGCAAAAGTTTGGAAGGGAAAAACAACTGGAGAAAAAATATTCGAAGTAATAAATGAATATTTTGAAACAAAGTCCCTTACCTGGGCAAACTGTTTTGCGGTTTGTACTGATGGTGCTGCAGCATTAACAAGTTCGAATAAAGGGCTCAGAAGCTTAATTCAGAAGGTGGCGCCTCATATGGTATTTAATCACTGTATGATTCATCAGCAAGCTCTTGTTGCAAAAGATATGGATGAAGTGTTGCACAACATATAATAAGACGCTGTTAGTTCAATTAACTACATTAAATGCAACAGCCACAACAGCCGTCTCTTTTCAATACTTTGCAATGAGATGAGCTCAACGTATGAGAGATTACTGTTACACACGGAAGTCAGATGGCTTTCACGTGGGAAAATACTACGACGGATATTTGAGAAATGAAGTGTATATGTTTTTAATCGAAAAGAAACATAGACTGGTAAGTTATTATATCAATGAAGTTTGGCTAGGGAAGCTGAGCTATTTAGATGATATTTTCGAAAAACTTAACGACTTAAATTTGAGCTTGCAGGGTGAGAATTCAACTATCATAACTTAAGCCAGTAAAATTCAAGCTTTTAAGAATAAGCTTAGTCTCTGGCAAACTGAACTGAATAAAAACAACATCGACATGTTCCCTTGCTTTAACGACTTTATCAAGGAAAATAATATAGACATATTTACATTTAAAAACATCGTTTCCAATCACATTGAAAAGTTAAAGGAAAATTTTTCGAGAAGATTCGAGGATTTTCCTGAAAACGATCTTGGTTGGATTCGTGATCCATTTTCCTTTGACATATGCAGTTCAACGCTTCAAATTAGTGAGAAAGAGCAATTGATAGATCTAGTTAGTGATTTTAGTCTTCGAAATCAATTTAAGACTCAGCCTTGCCAAAAATGTTGGCTATCCGTGGAAAAACAATATCCCGTTTCATGCAAGAATGCCATCAGAGTGTTAATACAATTTGCATCAACGTATTTATGTGAAACTGGATTTAGCAAACTAGTTTCAATAAAAACTAAATACCGCTCGCGTTTAAACCCTGAAGATGATATGCGAATTGCAATTAGCAATATGTACATCCAAACATCGATGAGATAATTAGAAACTTGCAGCCACATACGTCTCATGAACTACTCTGGTGTTCAAAATTAAAAAATTTCCATATTTTGGAGATTTTCTCGAAACATACTGAACGAAATGTTTAAATTATGGTTCAGGACTAAAAATAATCCAAATTTGTAATATCTAATACGCAAGTATTCATGTGTTTGCGAGCAGAGCATTTAGGTAAGCATTTGTTAAAAATGTGTTATTTTTTTTTTTTTTTTTTTTTTTTTTTTTTTTTTTTTTTTTTTTTTTAGGTGGAGGAAAGTAACATTTGCTGAATATTAAAAATGAGACAGTTAAAATAAGAAATTCCCAAAGTTTGGACGATGGAATGAAACGTCCTAGCAATAGATTATAAAAATAAAATTTTGGGGTGTTTTCACGCTGCTTTAAAGGATGTGCGGAATCGACATTTTCTGAAAATAGATAATGTACAATATTCTGATACCGATGGCGTGCGAAGGATAGAATAATTCCATAATTTAAAGGGTGCTTTTCCCCTCTTTAAACCTTCAGTCAGATTTGGTTGAAACGAACCTGTCAGCTATTTTAAACTACTTTCTCCTCTGAAGGAATTTCCTATCCTTCTACGAATATTGATTAAAATTAAAACACTTTTTAGGATTTTGTATGTGTGCTATTCTTAAAGAAAGCACTCTTGAAGTGATTCTTGAAGGATTGAAAGGAAAACAGAGAGGTTGTTACTTAAGACATAATATTCTGATTTAGGTTCCGGAATAGGATAACATTACACAAAGTATTTTGCAGAAATTCTAGTTGAATACATCTTTACAGTGTTTTTAATACAAAGCATAATCTAAGTTTTCAGAAAAAAAATATACAATAATAAGAAAAATGAGAAAATTAAGAATACACTCAGCATACACAAAATTATTTGATATTCGCGAAATTATAGTAAACCTCCTAAAATTTCCAAATTTGTCATCAACATTTGGGGGACAGTAATGTTACTATCCTTATAATTAGGTTTTTTTTTTTTTTTTTTTTTTTTTTTTTTTTTTTTTACATTTTGTGAACATTGGATTTTTTCTCGAATGCTGAACAAATCGGCCACTTTGACGCTAGTATGTTTTCCTTCCGATTACAAATTCTAAACAAATTTTATATGAGAATATCTGCAAAACTGCATTACAAAGTACTCCTAAACCAAAATCCAACTTTAAATCCATAACTTTGAATTATCCTACATTTTGCTAGACTTACCTATAAAAAGTATCGTTTTCTTCAGGTATATGAGTTCCTTCTTAGTTTCCTCTTTGCATAATCAAACAATTTCAGTGCCAAAAATCCTTTTTTAAAAAACATAATCCTTAATGATGAAAGTCTGTGAATGTACAATACAATGCATAAAAAGCATGGTTCAGTTATATGGTAATCTTAATATTAAATAAACACCTTGAATACGTTTCCAAAATTTGATGCCTTAAAAATTCAAATTTTTCCAGTTAGAAAGTTTATAATATAAGGATTGCTTGGTTATGCATTTGCCATTTGTATTGTTATGTGCTAGCTAGTTGTATTTTTATGTACTGCTTTGTGTCCACTAATCTCTCCTGGAAATGTTAATCTTTAGTTGCGGAGTTAGTGGTAATTCCCGATCTTAAAATGGTTAACGAATTTGCCTTTTCTCCCCATGATAAATTACTGCCCTATTCATTAGTATTCAGCTCTAACATCACATTTCAAAACTTAAGCTTAATCATCTTCATACTCAGACTGAAAAGTATTACTGGAGTTACAGAGTAAAAGGATACTTTTCTAAATACAAATTTAGTACACTGGACTAAACATTCTTCTTGTGCAAGGAATTTTCTGCCTCCTTTCCGGGTGCCTTCGTGGTGTATCTGAAAGCACAAGCCACGCGTACTCGGAAGATCCGGCGTTCGATTCCCGGAGATTTTTCACGTTCACATTTCAGATTTTTCACGTTCACATTTCAGATTTTTCACGATCCAGCTTCAAAATAGCCTAATTATTCTACATATGTTTCTCTTACTGTTTTAGTTTCAATTGGGAAGATAATTATGAAGTTGAAAGTGGACTGCCTTCATAAAAAATGAAAAAGCAGGTGAGAAGAGCGTCTAATAATTACACCAAAGCACATTTTTCCCAAGAAATGTTTCCTTTTGAGCTATTTATTTTAATATAAAAAGATAATAAGCAAACTTTGAAGAAGAATTATTCAATAAAAGCATTTTGTCATTAAAATAAGGTGCATTTAAGTCAGGCGAGATTACAAGAACTTTCTTAGCTCCTATTACTTTAGCTATTAATCAGTCCGTCAGCTTATTTCAGGGGCAATTTAAGCTTCTGCAATGATAAATGATCAAAATTGCCCCAATCGATTTTTGTTTAAAATAAATATGCCACACAAAAGATATTGCTTGAAAAGAAATTCGTGTAATTACTCAAGTATCTCACTGTAATAACTGAGTAAAAACATGTTAACAAAATGATAACCTTTTTTACTGAATTTTTAAAATAATTTTTATAATTATTTTTATTCATATTTCTATAAAAAGAGATGAAATATTCTATTTGTATTAATTTTAAGTCATATGAAACATCATTTTTTAAAAAACATTTTTGATATATACATATAATTATTTCATGGTCAAATCAGTCAATCATGTAAGGTGATTCAAGTTTATTTCTATTTTTTTTGGTAGGGGCGGGCACTTAGTCGGCTTGGCCACACTAAGGGTGGAAGGGGTGACTAATTTATTGCGGAAGCACCTAATAGGTATGTCACTGTTACTTCCTATGAAGGGACGAATAATTACAGCGATACCTTCTCCGTCACTCGCACCCGGCCGCTTTGATACCATAGTAGGCTTCCCCAACAACTATACCATCTGGGCGGCAGGCTATTTACTTAAAAGTAGTATTTTTTACTACTTCTTTATTCGAACAAAGTAAATATAACATCAATTTAATACATCTCATATATAAAGTATAGTAACAATTACAATAAAAGCTGAAAATATTCTCTTACCTACCTTTTGAAGACACACACACACACACAGTTAGACACGTCGTTCCATGCTGTCATTTATTACTTAGATCCTTCTCTAACCGCATCTTAATTTTGTTGGCATGTTTAGTTTTAATACGTCTAACGTTCTAGATCCCTTAGATTTAGATTGTAATTCCCAAGGGCATTTGGCATTGGATCTGAGGCTGAAGATTTTCAATGTACATAAAGCATGGGACTGACAGTCAATACTCCAATGAATGGCCAAGAATGATGGAAACTTAGAAAGGAGAAGAAGATTTTCATCCTGTACTATTAAAGCTAGTAATTTCCCACGCATACTCTACATTAGCGGTGTAAAAAAGTTTTACCAGCTTTATTCTTATTCATATAAATAGATAATAATCACAGTTTCACATGAATCTCTCTATATCGGTTAAATCTCATGATTAGACTTATCCTACACTTGTTAACTGCTTCGCAGAACTTAGCTGGTAGAAGCGTTCGTTCTTAAAATATTGCAATTTATTAGGTTACAGTTGAAGCCACTGTCTTTGAAGTAGCGACTGACAAATACAAAATCCGTGAAATAAAAATAGGGCTTTCTCAATTTTTTTCTTTTTTTGAACAGAATATGCACTAGCTCAAAACAGAAAGAAATATACGAAAAGACTACCTGGACACATAACGATCAAATCAGCTCATCAAAATGATATTAATAGGAACTCGTGATTAATTAAAACTTATCTGGATCTGATTATTCTTAAGGTAGCACCTTTATCCCAGCATGAATTGTCATGATTATTTTCTCGAAATTTAAAATATGTTCTAAGATTTTGCAAATATTAGATTTTTCCCGTTCATATTTTTAAAAAATCGACCAATTTCCATTTTTTCACATTATTTTTAATTTCTCTTGCAATTGCTATATTTTTTTCATATTTAAATAATTTGTATGCTTCTTTCCATAAAAATTCCCAAAAAAATATACTGCAGAGTAATCTTATCAAGAATGTGAAAAAGTCTTTTCCCGAAATTACGCCTTCAAATGATTTCATAAAAATGACATCAAAATACCTTTAGAAGATTGGGAAAAGAATTCAAATAAATCGAATGCAATCGTAAAAGGATTACTTTGAGAAGAGATGCAATATGTGTTGGCCAATAAACTGAAATTTTGTACTGCATTGAATTCTATTCGATGTTTTTAAATTAAAAGCTTATTTTACACAGTAAATATATTATATGGATAGTGGGAAAATTTAATTTGGAATAACAGTACATAAATATTTCCAGATGTGTTGAATGTGATATAATATAGTTCTTTCAAATGTGCCTAAATTCCTCTTGAATAATTTGTGGTAATTCATATTTCCACGCAAATTAACAAAGGGAATAAAATAAGCTGGCAGGCTACAACAATTGATTATGAGATGTCTTTGTGTGAAATACGCAAAATTATGCAAAATTTAAATAACATAGGCTATCTATAAAGAAATCTCTGAGTAGTAAGATGTTTCTTTTTCTACTAAAGATTTTTTAAGAAAAAATAAATAAACATATTTCTGTAATACCCAAAAACATGAAAGTTATCAAAGTTAGTACTTCAACCCAATGAAAGCAGCAACTAAAAGGGACATTTCAACTCCTTCAAGAATAATAAAAATACCACTTTATATTGTTGAAAAGAATTAGTTAAACATTAATTTTACAATAAATAACCTACAAATATAACATCAAAATATTAAACGGTTTGTGAGGAATTTCCAAACAAATGCTTAACGTATCAGGGTCAATGTTCCTTCTAACCTTCTTCGGGAACATGCAAGGACCTGACTCGGAACAGAGAGCTTACTAAAGCTATGTTCAGAACTGTGGGAAGTAAACAGGATACACGAGAAAGGTATACAAAACCCTTTATTTTTCTCTATTTACAATGACTTTCGTACTTCGGAATACACCGACCCGCTACTTGGGGTCTAACGTAAAAGTATAAAAATAAAACTAAACTCTAATTTAACTTTAAAATAATAAACGTGGAAGATTGGCCTTATATTAACAGGAAGCGTATGTAGTACAGAGACTGTGAACACTACAATACGTTTAAATTTATCAAGAGGATTAAAACCTCTGGCCTGGAAGGCAAACAGCAACTGCGTAACTTCTAAGGTAAGCGGCCTGCTTTGACTCAACTGCTTCCTCTCTCTCGCTTGGCAAAAAGCCACAACTTAAATACTTGGCGTTCGCCAGACAAACTTTGCATAAAAACCTTAACGCTTATAATTCTGGCCGGAAGTAGAAAATAAGAAGTGATAGTAAATATTTAAAATAAAATAAACGTTAGTAAAACTTAAGATCCTTACATACTTCCCGCCAGAGTTAATTAGTTTGAAAGTGAGGTCTAAAACGACCTTGTTGAAAACTTTTAGCTCTAGAATCTAACGCGAGGCCAATCTTTTACAAATATTTTTCGCTAGAAACTAGAAATTTAAAAGAAAGAAATTTGTTTTTTTACAATAGCAGCTCCCAGGATACACACTTTTTTTTCATCTGTACTGCATCTAAACAGGAGCTTTTATTCAATTCTGGTTCCTTCCAGAGATCTGGAAGGAAAACTAGTTTAATGAAATGTTACACAATGAAATGGCAAGTAACATGTATAATTATATTTCACTTAACATTCTTATTTCATTCATGACTATTTTAATTATCTCTCCCCGTGCTCTCTGACATGTGTTGTAAAAGAACACCAAACACGAATGTGTTTCTGTCTACGTGTTCCACACTTCCTCCTACAATCAAAACACTAACGTGTTAAAATTCAACATAACAAGACCTCTTAACACACCCTAATTTCAACTCTAAACCCTGAGGTACTATTCTAAAAGTGGCTAACTCTAAAGTGTAGCGTCAGAGAGCCTAACTACATCATTCAACCTTTAACACATATTCATCATGATTTAATCTGTTTACAGTCACACGAATAAAAAAAATTTAACATTACTTTCACTTTTACCATATCACGGTATTTCTTAACATTTAAAATAACAGTTCACATTGTATATAAGAACATATTAACATGCCGTTAATTTTACACATTTGAAAACATACATTAGTAGTACATTGTTAACTTCTATTCTTTTCAAAGCAAGTGCCAATTCTTTCTACATTGAAATACTACATTTCAAAAAGTCTTTCAGACTAAAACTTCTTTCTTGCTAGAATGTTTTAAATAAAATTTATACAATAACTTTTTACAATATTTAAGTCTTTACACAACGCTATTATACATCAACTTTTAATTTTACGCGCGAGTAATTGAAAAACATAATACCAAAATCGGTAAGAACTCATTTCTCGCCCTTTTGGCGATAAAGGTAGACTTCGCATGAGGTAAAACTTCTTGAAATCTGCCACTTGCAGTAAGAATGAAAGATTAACTTAATGTTTGCAAAGTAACATAAAATTTTACTTATCTTTGTGATATTCGGACATCCTTTTCTGGGCCCAGTCTTTAAAGGTATTGCAGATAGTTGTGTGATTTATCCTCCTTCTTGTACGGGCTCGCCCTTCCGTGCCTTCCTCTGGAAGCTTCCTTTTTTCACCAGTTCGGTCACCCTTGAATACCTTCTTTTTCTCCTCTGCTTGTGGTCTTGGCCGTTTGATGGCAGCTGGTCTTGGCGGAACCGGGACCCTTCTTTCGTGTTCCTGCTTGGACCTCGTTGCTGGCCGTTCAAATTTTCCTTGTAACTTTTCCTCCGCCGCTGATGGCCCTTCCGCAGTTCGGCGACTTTTGCTGCGGAGAGTCCTGTCGGATGAGTAGATCTTCCGTTTTAGAGCCGGGTTATAGTTGCCGTCATTTCTCCTGGTTCTCTTCACATATGTCGTCCTTCTCCCTTCTTCATTCTGAGGGTGTTCGTGAACTCTTTTTTCTGGACGGTGGAACGGCTTCTTTTTCTTGCTACCTTCAATTTTTCCGCGGGGAAATTTTCTTTTCACTTGCTCCTGCCTCTTATTGGCTTGCCCTTGTACTTGTCGTTTTTCCACCTCTGGAGCTTGTGCCTGCGGTGTCTGCCGTGCCGGATCCTGCAAAAGATCTGAAAATATTTGCATTTTATTACGATCGAAATAGGGCTTGATTTGATCAATGTTTGCGGAACAGGTTTCACCATTTCTGGCTTTTAACACTACTACAGCGTGAGTTATTTTTTCTATAACATATGGTCCTTCAAATAGTGGAAAAAATTTGGCAGTCTTATCTTCTGGTGCTGAAGAAAGTGAATGCTTAATTTTTAAAACTTCATCCCCTACTTTATAAGTTACTCCCCGTCGTTTCAAATCATAATAGAGCTTCTGTTTTCTTTGTGCTACTTCCGTATTCTTCTTTGCTTCCTTAATTAGTTTTTCTATATCACCCATTTTAAATTCTGGGGCTCTTTGTTGCACATAAAATAATTTATCTAACGGTGTTATAATCTTTCTGCCTAGAAATAACTCAGCAGGAGTTTTGCCCGTTGTATCATGTTTTGCGGTCCTAAGGGCGAAAGCAAATTCATTGACATAGTTATCCCAGCTTTTATGAAAATTTTTAACATAACTACGGATAATTTTCACTATATTTCTATTGACCCGTTCCGCTATATTTGATTCCGGCCGATACGGGACCATTTTTAAATGACGTATGCCCAGTTTTTGGCACATGTCTTCAAATATATTACTTACAAATTGAGGACCATTATCCGATATAACTTTTAGGGGCGCCCCGTATTTTAAAATATATTTATTTAAAATAGAATCAGTACCTAATTTCGCGGAGGCTCGTTTTAAGGGAACAATTTCGGTCCATTTACTAAAATGATCAACCATAACAAGGAGATAGCGACTTTTATGTAACTGACTTTTTGGGAAAGGGCCCAATAAATCGATGCCAATTATTTCATTTGGAAATTCGGATTTAATACTATTTAGAAACCCGGCCGGGCGGAAATTAATATAATTAACTACTTGACATGTTGGGCAGGACTGAACATACGCCCTTGTTAACTTTTGCAGTTCAGAAAAGTAGACTGCCTCGCGTACGCGTTGGATAGTTTTTCGAATACCAGCATGAGAAGCTAAAGGGCTGTCATGGAGCTCCTGCAGGATATTTAATCTAAGACTAGCTGGGATAACAGGTCGAAATTCGTTGTTGGAATTCGTAGTTTTTGTATAAAATAATAGACCATCTATTAGTTCGTAATGGGCAGCCCTATTTCTTATCGCCAGAATATCTTGGTGGCTAAAATTTTCAGGATCCTTCAAATACTCATAAATGCTTCCAAACTCAGGATCCTTACCCAGTTCGGTTATTACAGTTTCTCGGGAATTTATTGTACATGCTGTAAGAATTGCCACCTTTACGGTATTCCCTTGTTCGTCTATTTTAATTCTTGATAGGGCATCTGCTACGATATTTTCCTTTCCAGGGGTATGCTTGATTACCAGATTATATTCTTGCAGCTTGAGTGCCCATCTTATTAACCTTGGGGAAAAATTTTTCCCTGAGTACAATCTAGTTACCGCCGCATGATCAGAGTATACTGTTATTGGCGCCTTTCCAAAATAGACTCGGAACTTTTGCACTGCTAACAGAACTGCAAGTGCCTCTCTCTCGGTCGCGGAATAGTTTCTTTGTGTTTGATTTAAAGTTCGGCTAAAAAATGCCACGGGCTGCTGATTTTGCGAAAGTATCGCTCCTACCGCATAATCCGAAGCATCCGCTGAAATTTCTAAATTCTCATCCTTTTCAGGAAATTTCAACACAGGGGCTTGCGTTAATGCTTGTTTTAATTTTTCGAAAGCACTATTGGCTTCGGCCGTCCACGAGAATCTTGCCTTTTTCCTTTTTAATTTTAATAATGGCTCAGCGATAGCCGCAAAATCTTTTATAAAGGACCTATACTATGAACAAAGTCCTAGAAAAGAAGAGAGCTTCTTGGCCGTGTTTGGAGTCGGATACTTTTGTACAGCGATTATTTTTGATTCATCTGTCTTGATCCCTTTTTGAGATATTTTGTAACCTAAATATTTTAATTCAGGGGCTGCAAATTTGCACTTTTCGACATTAACTTTTAGACCGGCCTCATTTAATAAAGAAAACACCTGTCTTAAATCACGTACATGTTGGTCGAGATTATCACTAGTAATAATGATATCGTCTAAATAGATAAATGTGGACTTTCCAAGAACAGGTCTTAACACAATGTCCATGCATCGCTGAAATGTTGCCGGGGCCCCTGAAAGGCCAAACGGCATACGCAAAAATGCATAAGTGCCAGACTTGGTTATAAAAGCAGTCTTAGGCACGTCCTCAGGCCTAACCCCTATTTGAAAATAACCAGTTGTTAAGTCTAAAGTCGTCATAAATTTGGTTGATTTTATGTTCCTTAGAATTTCTTCAATGATCGGTAACGGATATACCGGATATTTAGTTATGGAGTTTAATTTACGGTAATCAATAGCGAATCTCCACGTTTTTGGATGCGTCAAAGGATAGTCATTATTTTTCTTACATAAAACCACCGGGCTAGCATAACTACTTGAGATGGGCGTTATGATCTTTTTACGTAGCATATCGGTAATATGCCATTCTATAATTTTTTCCTTATTCTTATCATACCGGTATGCTTTTGACGAACTGGCATTGCATCTCCGGTGTCAATACTATGGTTAGTAACCTGAGTAAATCCTGGAATATCACTAAATAACGAAGCAAATTCACTTACCACTTGTCGGATTCTTCCTTGCTCGTCATTAGAGAGGTGGTCAAGTTTTAACATCGGCGGTTCAGCGCTTTCTGTACGAACTGGTTTCAATGTCAGCTTAAGGGACGCTTCATTAAAATCCAGCGTAGCTTGTGCTTCTGAAAGAAAATCTATTCCTAAAATTATATGTGCTTGCAGATTCTTTACTATAAAAAACATCACGTTTACTTGTTCGTCCTTGGTACGGATATACAACGGTACTTTACCTACGCACTTACATTTTTCTCCTTGCGCCGCTAACACTGTCGTATTATCCGAATTATATATGCGGTATTTGCGAAAATACTTCCTAAAAAAATCTTCTGCCACACAGGAACACTGCGCGCCTGTATCCAGGAGTGCGGTGGCTGGGATATTATTCACCAAGACTTCAATCTTCGGAAGAGTCAGATTTTTCACCATTACTGTATTTAACTTGTAGGAAGAGGGGTTTTCTAGGCCTTCGGATTTCCGCACCCTCCCGTCAGCAGTAATCCGTTTTAGTTTAAATTATTTTTCCTTTCCGTGCTTTCCTTCTTTTTCCACTGGCCTTGAGACTTTTTTCCTGGGTTGCTATTGAACTGTCGACGTTCGCCGGCTGTTTTTGAATGCTCGGGTTTCCTTGCCCACTGATTCGCTTTTTCTCCGTAGCCGTGTGCTTGAGTTTGCTGTAGTCTTGGCGTACCAAATTGGTTTCGCTGTTGATACTGGCGTCTTCTTTCGACGTCCGCCGTTCTTCTACTTTCAAACTGGATTGCTAGCTCAAATAACTTTTCCAGTGTACTCGTATTTCTTAATTCAATAAAGTCTTGCACTTGGGGCAGTAACCTCGGCAAAATCACTTGAATTATTTCAGAATCCGGACGGTTTCCATACAAGAGTTTGAAAACGTGAATTTTTCTTAAAATAAAGCTCGAGAGGTTTTCGATTCTTTGTTGATATATACTGAAAAGTTCCGTTTCTAATTTCGCACGATCCCTTACAACAGGGAAGGCTCTTAGTAGGGCAGTCTTGAAATTTTCGTAAGTATAGGTGGGACTTCCTGCTTGACCCAAGAGACTTCTGCCTATACATTTGAACCAGTTAAGCGCTTGGCCCCTCAAAGCGCTGGTAGCTAAGGTAACTTTTGAAACTAGTGCACGGTTTAGAGCATGAAGTAGTCATCCAATTTTTCCAAAAAACTGGTTACCGGCGAGTTTCCATTAAATGTTGCTTCTGGTTTCATCGAACCGCGCATGGTCTGGACGATGTAACCAAATCCTTCCAGGGCGGCAGCTGGCATTTCTGGATTCTGAGCCGTTTCTGCAGGAAGCACAGGTTCTTCTTGAAACTCGGCCATGGTTATTCTTCTTCGTTGGGCGCCACTATCAGGGTCAATGTTCCTTCTAACCTTCTTCGGGAACATGCAAGGACCTGACTCGGAACAGAGAGCTTACTAAAGCTATGTTCAGAACTGTGGGAAGTAAACAGGATACACAAGAAGGGTATACAAAACCCTTTATTTTTCTCTATTTACAATGACTTCCGTACTTCGGAATACACCGACCCGCTACTTGGGGTCTAACGTAAAAGTATAAAAATAAAACTAAACTCTAATTTAACTTTAAAATAATAAACGTGGAAGATTGGCCTTATATTAACAGGAAACCGTATGTAGTACAGAGAACTGTGAACACTACAATACGTTTAAATTTATCAAGAGGATTAAAACCTCTGGCCTGGAAGGCAACAAGCAACTGCGTAACTTCTAAGGTAAGCGGCCTGCTTCGACTCTCTGCTTCCTCTCTCTCGCTTGGCAAAAAGCCACAACTTAAATACTTGGCGTTCGCCAGACAAACTTTGCATAAAAACCTTAACGCTTATAATTCTGGCCGGAAGTAGAAAATAAGAAGTGATAGTAAAGATTTAAAATAAAATAAACGTTAGTAAAACTTAAGATCCTTACAAACGAAACACTTCTTGAATGTTTGGTCGTAACAGGCTAGTAATCTTCAACTAGGAATTAAAAATGTGAGCTTTCAGGCTTCAGAAGCTGTACTTTCGCAACGCCATTAAACAAAAATATATCAAATTTAAGCTTTTGCGCATGCTCTTTGCTTAGTGATGTTTTCACTCTACTCAATGAAATTTCTGTTTAGTAAGATCTTTACTAATGCTCTGTTAAAGGCAATTTTTCTGTAATATATAAATACTGTCAAGAAACAACTGTCAAGATTATATGACTTAACCTACATTTACTCAACAAAATGGAACAGTAACGTCGATATTAGGGATTTGACAGAAATTTAAATTTAAGAATAAAGATGCTGAAATTCATAATTCTTTCAAATATTAAGTCAATGTTTATAAGGTATTTTCCCGCTCCTGCTAACATGCCTTCGTGGTGTAAAGGCAGCACCTTCGGCGCATTCGAATCACGACGAGGGCACTGCACACTTTTCACACCTTCTGCATCAAAATAACCTAATGAATCTACAGTGGCTACAGAACTAAAAGGTGGTGGACAGGAATTCGTCATCAGGTTTTGACGACTGGGTTCCCTCATCCCCAGTGGCCCTTTAAAAGGCAGAGTATGTAAGGCATTTTCTCCCTCCTTGCAGTGATAATCCTTCGGTGTAACGGTAGGATACACGGCGCGTATACGTGAGGTCCAGGCTCGAGTCAGGGCATTGCACATTTTTCACATTTCCTGCTTTTAATCTACTGACTATAAAAGCTATTGCAGAATGTTAAGTCCATATTAATATTCTGAGTCAATAATTATATCTCTCTGTTTATTTTATGCGTAAATTTTATTTGGAGTCTGCAGTTTTGCATTGCTGAAATATATGCTTAGTCGTCTTTAGTGTAATTTGTAAAAATATGCCTAGTTACCAATGTTTACGGACGCCAAGATAAGGTGAACATAAAATTCTTTAACATATTGGAATGCATTTATAATAATGTAAAATTTAATATCTCGGATAATTTTGATGATGATGATGACGATATATATACTCGTATATAGTTAGTATTTAGTTGTTTTTCAAAATATCGGAGTAAAATACATTATACTGTTTCATATATATATATATATATGAAACATATATATATATATATATGAAACAGTATCACAAATTTTTTATTTTAAAACAAATTATCCCAAAACCATTTCGGCTCAAATGTTGCTGAAGTTAATCAGTTACGAAAAAAAAAATTCAGAACAGTAAAAATCCTTTCCTTATTTCAATATAACGGATATTGAACCTTGTAGGAAGAACAAAGCTAAATTTTCAGAATGAACAAAATACTTTTATTTGAATTTTAAAACAGAACCAAAAAATAAATACTGCAGCTCTTAACTATCAAAATTTTAAACTCTTAACTACTACAGTTCAAAACTCTTACAACTATTAAAAAATTGCAATCTTAAACTTTCTAAACAAAATATATAAAAATCTTCCGAATCCTCTTCTTGTTGCCACACCGTAAAATGCAAGTTCTTGTCCTATTATTTATATTTCACGTTCTCTTTAAGTCACGATCTTCACAAGTCATGATCTTTATAAGTCACGATCTTTACAAGTCATGATCTTTACAAGTCACGATCTTTACAAGAACCAAATCTACAAATAAAGAAACAAAATTAATAACAATAAAATCCAAAATTCCACCAATATTCGTCAAACCAGTAGAAACACAGAGAAAGGAAATACAAAAATAACAAAAAATTTATAGGTAAGGCAATTAAAATCTGCTTCAACGTTATCAAAACGAGATAGATCAAGTTCAATTGAACTTCTCTTCCTCTGGAAAATCACTGCATTTATATTAATCCAGAATTAGCTGATGAACCCTCCTAAATTACTTAATTTTAACAATTCACCCAAAAATTCTTATTTAGTTCTGAATTTCTTTCTTTTTTCCCTTTTACATATATATATCTAATTCAAAATAACCTTTGCAATATTTTAAATGTTCTGTGTACATAAATGACAGACATCCGCAAATGAGAGGAATAGTCACGCATTTTAGTATAGTATTCTACATTTGTAAATTTCTAAGTTCTGTAATTTGTTATCTGAGTCTTTTTACATATCCCAAATGCTATAATTTTATGAGTGTATTAAAAATATTCGAAGCATATTTTGTTAATACTTCTGTATATGAAAGTTGCTACATTTTTACATGATCTTAATGGAAACGAATTCACTAACCAAATAACTATGCATGCTTGTAATATTTTTCTCAATTCGAAAAGTTCAAAAAGGAAACTTTTCTGGAAAAACATTTCATATTTTTATTCTAACTGCATTCCGTGTTTAGAAACTCTGACAAGACAATTTATTCAATAACAGAATTTTAAGTGGATCACGTAAATGGTAAATGGGTGTTATGGCCGAATGGAAGTAATCCTAAATGGATGTCACGGTGGAATAGATATTCTTGGTGTACAACTTAATTTTGCAAGGACGTTTTGTGATGCTAGATTTACCTATTAATGAATTATTGAATGAAATATTTTATTTAAAAATATTTCCGACAACTGAAAAATTTAGGGGTAATTCAGGGGGAGACAAAAAAGTCAATCTTACTAGAAATGGAAGCAGAATTTTTCCATTATCAAAGTAATCATATTTCTTTCAAATCTGCAGAACTATTATTGAGTTATGTGTGTGCTTTCCGGAAACAAATGCAGCATGAAAAAGGATAATAATAAATGACGCGAAGAAAATCCAACTAAATGTCGACATTGTGAAATCTATGATAATCACAAACTGCAATGTTGATTTAAACGAATTCCAGTCAGTCGATAAAAAAGAATACAAGTATTTTTTTTAAATATATTCAGAAGGTAAGTATTTAGTTGTTTTCGAAATATCGTTAGAGTAAAAGACATTATTTTTTAAAATAAAAACGATTTGCGAAGTTATTTAAAAATTTCATAAGCAATTTGAAAATTAATAAAAAATAAGCTACGTATCAAATACCTAATACTATTACACTGAGAAAGAGATTATTAAATCATGCTTCTCTTTTTTTCATTTATGTTTTTTCCCCATGTTTAACAAAAGCTCAGCTTTTCCACCTTTGCTGATGAGTGACTGAGCTATAAGTGAATCACCATGAGGACTTAATGGTCCATATTAGAAAGGGAGTTTGATGTCACAGTTTAAAATAAAAACCATTCATGACAATCTACTCCTACAATTGTCTCGCGCATCGCCAGAAAGCATCATTGAGAGCTTTCACAAAAATATGAAACTTTGCAGCATTTCCTAGGAGTATTTTATTGCTTGCTAGAGATGTAAATAGGATGCGCAGGACGAGGAGATTACGCATAAAGCGCCAGCCAGCTATGCCAGTCTTCGATTTTATTCCCATATGATTTTTCTAAAGACCAGTGCCGTCACAATGACGGCATTTGTCAAGGAAACTGTCATCGGCCTCTACTGTCCACTGATCTCTAGAATTTTTATAAACGCATCACTGATGCTGGTTGCTTGTGATATACCGTGACTCGTGTGGGACATTACATACTATCGCTTACATGTCTGTCGCATTGGGAAATATGGATGCACTGATCTTTTTTGAAATATGCAAAAAACCTCTAGTGAATCTGAGTTTCAGTATTATTATTTCACTACTGGTTACGCAATTTATTTGATATGGATTTTAACAATCATTTCTGATATGGATTTTATAAATGTTTTACGAAATTCTGAATAATTCTGTATTGCGTGCCAAGGATTTTGGATCTCGGAACTGACTGCCTAGAAGCATAGATATCGTACTAGTTAACACTGAAAAACGTAATGTAAACTCATTTTTATCGTTCAATAATTCTTAAAATTCCTAAAAAAAGGATAGTAAAAAATGACCATTTATTACTACCCGTTTCCAGATTTTATTACTAACCATATTCACTAGTGGCTGCTAACGGAAACGTTTCTTATAAAGCCAATTATTCTGATTCTTAAAATACATCAATGTCTTTCCTTCCATCTCATGTTTAAGGATTTCTTCACAGAGTTTCAGAATCATAGCTTATTTATAGATGTGCTAGTTCTTGTAATGGCATAAGTAAAAATATCCTGATAAGGCAACAATTCTAAATGATATGTAATTCAACTTGTAAATTTAATCTGTGTTTTAAATGCTGCATCTTAGTTTATTTTACTAAGAACCGTAGATGTTGTATTTGTTAAGCCTGCGTGTTTGTTCTCTTCTAACAAACAACAGCTATGAAAAAATTTCGCTTTCCAATAAAATTTCATTCAAGCTCCAAAACGTTTTGTTTATGCTGTTACTACTCATTTCCAAACCTGGATTTAGACACATATTTGAGCCACATTACTAATCATTGAGGGATAGATTCTTTGTGCCTATCGTTGATTACAGAGTTCGAATACTGGATGTTTTATTATAAATTGTAAAGTGATCACTTCCGTTTCAATTTTGATATATATAACCTTGGAAAAGGAAAGCGAACGGCAAATACCTCTTTTCCTATCTTCAGCCGCTCTTAAGAACTTTCATATTAACAAATTTTAAATGCCCTCCAATCCACGAGGAATGAAAATCACAAGTTCTCCTCCCCTTAATGGCTACCTTAATTCTCGTTTCTATTCTTGGATGGCATGCCAGTCGACAAAGTTGAAGATCTTGACGATCGCTCCGTAAAAGGCATGGGACGGCAATTAGAATCTGCATAACTGCATAAAGACGGAATTAACAAAATGATGCGCTTAAATTAGCAACTTTTCATTAATATAATATTTATAATCCTGTATATATTACATATACTGTATACCTTCATTAAAAGTATGAGTTAAATAGTTAAATATTCATTTGTATTATTATATGTGTTTAGTTCTGAACACTGACATTGTTTCAACCTTTGTTTTACAAAATGGCATTCCCACTATAAAGTGGACTTTTACAATATGGAAGCTAAAACGCTTTTCTTAATTATTAGTGCTATATGCAAGTGTTCTGCTCTAGTTTTAAAAAGAAAAAATGAAGATCTAAACAAACAAAACTAAAAAAACAGCTGTTATTTTATTTAGCCGCAGTCTCTAAGGTCAAGGCCATGGTTGGGTTAATACTTTCCAGTTACAGCTCCGATAAATTTCGTCTAGCTACATGAAATGTGACTTTACCAAGAAAGATAATGCTTTGATAACTAAAGAATGGCACCTTCTTAAACATGAGTTCTTTCTGTTTGTACAACCATTGGTAGCAGGAGTTAACCTTTATTGTTTGGTTACACTGAAATAGATTATTCTCTTGATATTCCACTGTACATTTAACAAAATCTTTTATAGATGCAGTCCTCCTTTTGAGGTAGATGATACAGTTCTACAACTTCGCACACAGTCATTTAGAGCTTAATATTGCGAAGCAGTACCCATTTCTCCTCTTCTGTTACAATTCTTTCTATAAATGGTTCACTTTTCGAGAAAGCAGAAAAGCGCAGATAGAGATTACAGGTGCAGATGCAGATCTCGTTACTTGGCATAAAGCTGCTGGAACCCAATGATCAGATTTCATGATGAAGTCAGGTATCTGCATTTTTCGACTATTATTCTGCGTATGGATGTCGTTTGCTTAGTTTATGAATATTTGGATTAGTTAATTCTTTATTGCGTTATTCAGGGCATTATCAGAAACTATAGATAAATGTGATTGATATGTATATCACCTGTCTCCATCCCATAATTTCTGAAATGAGAGACATGAGAGACAGACGCAAAGATTTTGCTTACTCACGGTATCTTTGACGTAAGTCATCTACTTAACTGTTTGTATCTACAAAACGAGTAGAACTTTTGCACACAACCCAGCAAATTGATCTTTAATTAATATTTTAAGTCGTTAAACGCATAAGTCATTCTGACAAACTCAGTGTCTTTATGTTGCCCCATATTTTGTTGGGAAAAGATGTCGCTTACTCGCGGTATCTTTGACGTATGGCATCCAGTCACTGTTTAAAACTACAAAACGAGTAGAACTTTTGTATACACCCAGTTAATTTATTTTTAATGAACATATCATCTTAGAAAAGAGGATAGTTAAGTTATTTTGTCGATATTTAGCAGATATTGATCAAAAATGAAAGTCTACCTCGTTAAGGAAAAGATTTTTCGAAATATCCTATTGAAAAAAGGCGCAAAGTTATACTGAACCAAATGTTTGGCAAATACGTTAAGAAAAGTCTGAGTTTGAAAGCTCTGATTTTTAAGTACTCTGGAAGACAAAAAAAAAGGCGTTTAATATTTCATGAAAGCGCAAACTTTGATTGTCTTTTAATGCTGATGATAATGTTACCAAACCTGAGGTGCATGAATAATATATTTGACCTAAATTTCATATTGATAAAGCTTTAAGCTAAAATTTATTCCTTCAGACACTGAAAATATATTAGAGCTGACATTTACAATTCGATCTTAAAGAACATTGCATGAAAAAATACGTTGAAAATAACTCACTTTCGCCGTACGGTTATGCAAAAGGGAAGCAGTTTCCATTAGACAATATTATATATTGCTTCTATAAAGAAATCTTTTCATGACAAATAAGCCCCGTGTGCTCTTCTGTAGTTAAATCCCAATACCAGATAAAAATCAAATATTGTGCTTTTTTTTAACGTTCGTGTTATTAACAGTACTTACTAAATTTTTAAAGTGTATCAATAATAATACCTAGTAGAACCTTAAAATTCAATTTTGAACATGAAATTCATTCACGAAATTGACTTTCATTAATAATTTAGGCATTTTTTGCAATGAAAATGCATAATTTATTTGAATGCAAATAATGTTTTTGAATTAAAATGCATAATGTTTTCAATTTTAAAAATCTCTTACATAAAATATATTATAATGTCCCTTTGCTCTTAAAAGCATATTTATTTAGAAATTCCGCACTTAGAGATAAGGATAGATTTGGGATTGCCTGTGAGGCAAAGCACACTAGAGCTATCCGCATATAAGAAGCCTTCCTACAGTATTCCCAAGGCAAATGGACCAGCATATTTACATTACGTGTGAGAACAATGAAGAAAACCTGATAATGCCAATTTAGTCAACGCGAAATGTATTAAAGAAGAAATTGCCAATATGCTCTAGTTTAGTCTTTAGCCGTTGTTTAGCATAATATTAAAGATTTTTGGATTCTGTATACCGTAGTTCAAATTTTGAAACGTTTCAAGTAAAATATTAAAATATTAACGATGCATCGAATTACCTCCTGTCGAAATCTTTAAGATTAAAAATTAAAATATTGCAAATAGAAATTCAATAAATAAAACTGAAGGTGATAAACTGCCTGCGTAGTGATAATATACTTAATAAGGAAACACAAAAGATAATTTAGCGCGAAGGAAATATAATCATATTTCTTTTACTGCAAAGAATTTAAAATATGGAATTCTCCCCAAATTGGAAATAAATTCTAATAATCATTCTAAAATGAATAATTCATTATGTTTTAGGTCAGAACGTTTGCTATCTTAATAGGCATTACTGGTTCAAGAGAAAGAAAAATAGAATCAAAGCATGAAAGTGAATTCGTCGTTTGCAATAAATTTGTCGTAAATGCAGTGTAAATCTAATGGAGAAGAAAGTGTACTAGACAATGAGTAATGTGAAAAGTCGCAATTCATTTTGATATTAATTCAGAAGTCAAACAACAAAAATCAGCGTTATACCTACAAAATTTTCACAGGACTAGTTTCGATGGTTTTACCGAACCATCATCTTCAGCTGCAAAACCGCAAATGAACAAGATAGGAAATAATGATTAGATAAGATAAGAAAGCCTGGACAAGAATAAGCAAGTGGCGCCATCTGTTGGCGAAACCAGAACTAAAACATAATTTCTCTAAAAGCCGAAGGCAAATTTGGATTGGAATTAGGATCGTTAACTAGAACAGAAAGATTTTTATGAATGTGAAATGCCTCTAGAAAATCCAGTTCTCCAATGGAAGATGTTTTTTGAATAATTTTGGCAGCAGAAAAATTGAAAGTGTGATTTTCGGACCAACAATGTTGAGCAACAGAAGACTTCTGTGTTTCCTTTTTTCTAACATATGCCTCATGTTCTTTGACGCGAAATTTTAAGGCTCTCTTAGTTTGGCCAATGTAAATTAAACCACACTGGCAAGGAATCCTATAAATACCCCAGGAATTCATATCCGGAATGGGGTCCTTGAGTATAGAAGTTGGAATTTTATTGATGGGAGAATAAACAACCCGAAAGTTAAATTTCTGCAAAATATGTGCAACTTTATAGCTAATTGATGGAAAGAAGGGAATGACAACAGAATTTTTATAATCTCCTAAAATAAGAGTGTGGCTTTTAGTGTGTTGAGATGAGAATTTTTTAACTGCTTGATTAATAATGTTGGGTGAAAAGCCCCTGTCAATAGCTATTGCTTTTAAATAATTTAGTTCTTCATCAAGGGCGAATTTGGAGGAGCAAACTTGAAGAGCACGGAAAACATAGGAATAAAATGAAGCTAACTTTTGTTTAGTCGGATGACATGATTTAAAGTGTGGTGGAAGGCAAACCGATGAAGGTTTACGGTAAACTGTAGTACTGAAGTTGGATGTGTTACGTGTGACCAGAATGTCGAGAAACGGAAGAGAATTGCAAGTCTCAAGTTCAAAAGTGAACTGAATAGCAGGATCAATAGAATTCATTGTTGAAAGAACTTTATTTAAATCATCTTTATTACCTTCAAACAGGGTAAAAGTATCGTCTACGTAGCGGAACCATGCCGGAAAGTTTAAAGTTTCAAACAATTTTGATTCATAATAATGCATGTAGATATCAGCCAGGATGGGACTGAGGGGACTTCCCATGGCTAATCCCTCAGTTTGCTTGTAATATTTATTTTGGAAAACAAAATGTGTTTGTTTCAAACAGAGTTGAGTGAGAGAAATTAGCTCATCAATTTCGATGCAAGAGAAATGAAATTCGCGAAGTCTGGTTTCTAGACATCTTAATGCACCCTCCACTGGGACATTGGTGAATAATGATTTTACATCAAAAGAAACCATGAGTAAATTACTAGGAGAAATGTTTTTAACCTTTTTTACAAACTCTATTGAATTTTTTATGGTGTAAATGTTATTGTCTAATTGAGTGGAAAATCTAGAAACTAAATATTTAGCTAAAGGATACGAGGCAGTACCTAAATTTGATACAATAGGGCGGAAAGGAATACCACTTTTATGAATTTTGGGAAGAGCATATAATCTGGCACAATTCGCAACAGATGGGATAAGCGAATGTTTTAAGTTGCTTGAAATGATTTGCGAAGATTTGATCGCAGTTTTTATTTTGTTTAACTCTGTTGAGTGAGAGAACTCTCACTCAACTCTGTTTGAAACAAACACATTTTGTTTTCCAAAATAAATATTACAAACAAACTGAGGGATTAGCCATGGGAAGCCCCCTCAGTCCCATCCTGGCTGATATCTACATGCATTATTATGAATCAAAATTGTTTGAAACTTTAAACTTTCCGGCATGGTTCCGCTACGTAGACGATACTTTTACCCTGTTTGAAGGTAATAAAGATGATTTAAATAAAGTTCTTTCAACAATGAATTCTATTGATCCTGCTATTCAGTTCACTTTTGAACTTGAGACTTGCAATTCTCTTCCGTTTCTCGACATTCTGGTCACACGTAACACATCCAACTTCAGTACTACAGTTTACCGTAAACCTTCATCGGTTTGCCTTCCACCACACTTTAAATCATGTCATCCGACTAAACAAAAGTTAGCTTCATTTTATTCCTATGTTTTCCGTGCTCTTCAAGTTTGCTCCTCCAAATTCGCCCTTGATGAAGAACTAAATTATTTAAAAGCAATAGCTATTGACAGGGGCTTTTCACCCAACATTATTAATCAAGCAGTTAAAAAATTCTCATCTCAACACACTAAAAGCCACACTCTTATTTTAGGAGATTATAAAAATTCTGTTGTCATTCCCTTCTTTCCATCAATTAGCTATAAAGTTGCACATATTTTGCAGAAATTTAACTTTCGGGTTGTTTATTCTCCCATCAATAAAATTCCAACTTCTATACTCAAGGACCCCATTCCGGATATGAATTCCTGGGGTATTTGTAGGATTCCTTGCCAGTGTGGTTTAATTTACATTGGCCAAACTAAGAGAGCCTTAAAATTTCGCGTCAAAGAACATGAGGCATATGTTAGAAAAAAGGAAACACAGAAGTCTTCTGTTGCTCAACATTGTTGGTCCGAAAATCACACTTTCAATTTTTCTGCTGCCAAAATTATTCAAAAAACATCTTCCATTGGAGAACTGGATTTTCTAGAGGCATTTCACATTCATAAAAATCTTTCTGTTCTAGTTAACGATCCTAATTCCAATCCAAATTTGCCTTCGGCTTTTAGAGAAATTATGTTTTAGTTCTGGTTTCGCCAACAGATGGCGCCACTTGCTTATTCTTGTCCAGGCTTTCTTATCTTATCTAATCATTATTTCCTATCTTGTTCATTTGCGGTTTTGCAGCTGAAGATGATGGTTCGGTAAAACCATCGAAACTAGTCCTGTGAAAATTTTGTAGGTATAACGCTGATTTTTGTTGTTTGACTTCTGAATTAGTATTTATTCGGCGTGTTATTGTGTCTTAATCATTTTGATATATTAGATAAGAACATGCTAATGTTTACAAATGATTTATTATTCGGAACAGTAAAACGCAAGTCGGTCTTCATTCACCAGCAAAATTTCACATTCGTGGAATTTTAGTTTTAAATGTTAATCATTAACTTTTTCAAAAGAAAATTAGAACACTTCTAGTTATACCTAATGTTGTTTTGCATAACTTCAATATTTAATGTTTTTTTTTTATTTGTAGGTAATTTATCCGTTTACTGTATGAAGTTTTCATTTAATATTCGTTCACTTGATAGATGTATGCTTTTTCTGTCAAGCTTCTGCTGTTTACGTAGCATATGTATGTAAATTTAATTTTTGTTGAAATTCTACGCATTTCAACGAAGATTTACGCGATAGCTACTTCATTAAAAACTAAAATTACTATATATTGAGGGATATGTTTCAATGAGGATACAGAACAGATATTGAGGTTTTTGCCTCGGTTACCAAATATGCAATAAAATGAGAAAAAAAATGAACATGAGTACAACAAAGGGCACAGATGCAGACGCCATGAAATATTCCATTTTAAATATACTGACTAAATCAAATATTCTATTTTAAATATGATAATGAACTGGAGTAAATAAAATAAATAATTCTGCAAAATTCTGAAATTCTGCAACAAAGAAATATGGTACATAATTCTAGGTTATTCTGAAAACCATACATCGCTTACGCAGCGAAATAAAGACATAAATATAAATACAAAATAAATGCAAAATTAATTAAATGCAAAATGTCCATTAGTGAATGCGAAATAATTTAAAATATTTTTTAAATAAAACAAAACTGAAAGGTGATTAAAAATGCTAATAAAAATGCCAATATGAATTAACATTAAAAATTCCTTTTGAAATAATTATCAGGCTATAGTCTTCTCTAACGTAAAAAATAACTCTAACTAACATTCTTCTCTAACTAATAAATTACAAAATATAAAATTGAGACTTAAGAAGTCAGGAATTTTTTTTGTAAATTAGAAACTAGAAATGCAGTTTGTCAAATTAATAAGCCTCCAAAAAATGTGAAATCAATAAATTGGCAACACTGTTCAATAACTGCAAGCATTCCTATCTAAAATTCAAAATAAAAAACATTTAAAAACTATTTTTTTTTAATTTTTTGAACTTTTTAAGCACAAAATATTAAAAATATAAGTAAATATAAACAAGAATAAATTTCTTTCAGGGTAGTATGGAAATGATGCAAAACAGATATAATTAAAGACAAAATTTCAGAAAACTGAATTATTTTAAATAGATAAATCACCTAAAAATGAAGTAAACAAATTTCGTGTAATATGAATTTAATTATATTCTTGCACATTTAATTAATTTCGCAACATATATTAACAATTAATAATCTCAATTTTCTAAATTCTAGATAAAAGAAAAAAGTATGTTAGTTTGTCCTTTAATAACTCAGTCACTACTATAGCTATCATCACCAAACTTTCAACAAGTATTTTCTGGGTTCTCAAAAAGGTGGACGTCCACTTTCTTCCCAAAAAAATGTAGCTAAAATCAGAGATATTAATTAAAAACTCGGAGAAACGATAATTTTCACCCTCATTTTTCCGAGTGGCAACCGTCTTGCAACCTGGAGATGAAAATATGCTTTATTTCGAAAGTTGTTGCCACCGATCGCTTTCAAATCCTAACGCTTGTTTATAAAAAAATTCTAAGTTTTACGATGAAATAAAATCTGATGTGCACACCACATGACTTTCTTGTACGAAATATTAAATTATACGCATTTTTTCTTGCATTTCATTTAAACTTATTGGATTCAATTAAATTTACTTCGCCGACAGCGCATAAACCACAATAGAATAAATGCGTTCTTTAAAATTCACTCTATTTGTTTAGCATAGCGACACTCTGGCGCTAGGTTCACTTAACAGTATTATATTTCGTTCATATTATAACTCAGAATGCACAAAATTTATATCATTTAAAGAATTATCTAACCGTTGCCACATGTTCTATTCAAATACTTTAATAAAGCTAGAACGATGTATATAAGAAAGTAAGCAAACAAAACAAAAAAGAAATAATTTTTCCCAGACGATTGAGTAGTTCTCATTCAATCAATTCAGTTCTCACTTCGCGACAAGGCAAAAATACATAAAACCTCAAAATATCTGTATTAAAAATTGCGAAGTATATCTTAAACAGTTATTTCCTCGAAAAAATTCCAGAAAGGATTAAGCATGATTTAATTCGCAATGATAAATGAAGGCGTTATCTTTATTGTTGCGAAGGTAAGTTTCTCTAGATTGGCAACAAATAAACTATTCCGCTGTTTCAAATGTAAACAAGCAATGGCCGCCATCAAAACAATTATTAGGCTTAGCGGCACTTAAACAGCTTTAAAATTTGTGAAAATTCTAAAAATATTGCATACAGATTTACTAAAGGCATAAAAACCTTAACCGGAAGATAATAACAACATAATTCAATCAATTTTAAAGCAAAAAAAAAAATGTACAATTTACAAATATATAAGAGTAAAGAAACTGAGATCAATGAGCTGGGTAACAAAGTGGATATATATATAAATATATTTATATACGTTTGATGCGGCCGATTGCAACCAAAATACGAGGTGCACATCTACATGTTATAGCAGTCCTATATACAAAATTTCAACGTTCTGAGGCTACTCGTTTTTCACTTATGCGAGATACGTACGTACGTACGTACATACGGAAGTAAAAATAGCATTGCCAAATATTAAGTACATTATTATCGATTCCAAAAATTCCTGGGAAGCCATTTCGACGATTCCCATCTTCGTACGACTTTAATCAGCCGAGATATTATAATTAGAAACTCTAAAAACGCTAATTTTTGCACTCATTTTTCCGAGTGGCAACAGTCTCGCGCGCTAGAGATAAAAATGACTTGTCTCGAAAGTGTTGCTACTGCTCGCTTTCAAATCCCAGAGTTTGTTAATCAAAAATTTGTAAGCTTTAGAAAATCTCTTTCTTATAAAAAAGTCTGTTTGTGTGTTTGTTTGTTCGCGTTACTGATTTCTGATCAATTATGATAACTTTTTTGCCATACTTAACCGACTAAAATTGAATATAGAAGAAATATTGGATGGAACTTGAGCTTTTACGAACATTTGATTAGCTAGACGACAATCATTAAAAACTGCGTGCCATTATTGCTGATATAATGAAAGAGAATTAGCTTATTTTTCTATGGAACATGTGTGTTCCATATCGCATCAGACTGAAAAATGTACGACTATCAATCGACTTTTCTTTTTTTTTTTTTTTTTTTTTTTTTTTCCATCATTATTAGAAAAGGATTACAGCGGTATCGTTCTCTCTGTTGCTAGATATAGATATATTACTCTCAATCTAACTTAACTAGCATCGGGTACTTCCGCTAGTATATATCTAAAATCAAATTCAAAAGTAATGACTAGCAGGGATTTTGATGGCATAGAAGTGGTGATCCATAATAAATAGGAAATTGGAGGCGAAGCCTGATTATATCTTCATTTTTACTTCCTTGTACGAAGTAAAAAGAAAGTATTGTAATCGCGAAAAGTTTCAGGCAGCATATTTCAACGAAAATATCCAATTTGACCGCTATCGAATGCAATTTAACGATGTTTTTGCGTGATATCTGTACGCAAGGACAGAATAAAGGACTCTTCTCCTCCAAAAAAATTATAAAACTGCTTTAAAATGAATTCTGAAGAGAATTTTTCGTGGCGTCTGTACGAACATATGTACGTACGTACGTATCTCGCATAATTCAAAAACGAGTAGCCTCATAACGTTGAAATTTTGTATATAGAACTGCTATAACATGTACATATGCTGTTAAATATTTGCATAAGTCGCCTGTAGTAACGGCAACCGCCGGCAATAAAAGGAGGTGCTTTCCTTAGTGGCACCGCAGTTCCTTTTAGTTCGAGCCAGAATAGACCTGCCCGGGGAGAAGCCAGGGGATGAGAGATTCCGGTTTCCGCCCTGTTCCGGTCCCCGTCTTGTTGCGGATCCAGTCCTGTTCCGGTTCCCGTCTTGTTCCAGTCTTGTTTCGGTCCTGATCCAGTCCTATTCCAGTTCCAGCGTGGCCGTGTAAGTCCAAAACACGTAGGAGCGGATGTCTGAATTCAGCGGAATGGAGATATACGCTGAAAGGGCTAGATGGATTCTGTCTTTTAAGGGAAAGTGTTCTTCACCGTGCCGGCATAGCTGTTACTTTAAAGCACTTTGAAGTTTTCCACCCAAGATGTTAAGTTTTTGTTTGTGATGTTAAGTTTTCATCAGTGTTGAAGTTCCAGTTAAATAAACCTTTAAGTTTTAGACAAGGTTTTTGTGTTCTTCAGAAAATTTTAGATTCGAAGTCAGATACAACACATAGGATTATTATCGGAAAAATCAACATTTGGCGTCCGCGACAGGATATCGTCTGCAAGGTAAGCGACTTTTTTATTTTTGAATCATGGAAGCTTTAAAATTAGCAAGAACTCAATATAGAAGACTATTCAGTAAAGCTTGTAATGAATTTGACAATGAAGAAACTACATTTAATCAGGAAGAAAAATTAATTAAAATAAAAGTTATTGCCGAGAAAGCTAAAGTTTTGTTTGATACTGAAATGAAAATACGAGAATTAATGTTTAAAGAAATTACAGATGAGACTTTACTTATTAAAGAAATAGATGAATCTGGATTCTATTTTGATAGGTGGAGACTTCTGGAAAGTAAAGTAAAAGATCTTACTTCTGGAACCCCGAATGTAACTTTAATTGATCCATCCTTTGTTCAGAATAAAATGTTACATTATCCGAAGATTAAATTGCCTATGTTTGACGGCAACGTGAAGAAATGGCTAGGATTTTGGGGGCAATTCCAAAAGATTGATAAAGATCCTACATTAGATAATAATGATAAATTTGCTTATTTAGCGCAGGCTATGGAGAAAACTTCTCCTGCAGAGGAAATAGTTAAAAGCTTTCCGCCAACTAGCGATAGTTACAAGAGCGCAATCGAAGCATTGCAGACGCGTTTTGGTAACAAAGAATTACTAACGGAGATTTATATTCGTGATTTGTTAACCCTTGTTATTCAAAAACAAGGTACACACTCTTTGCGGAAACTATACGATGAACTGGAATCCAATCTAAGAGCCTTGGAGATATTGGGAATAAATAGAGGCAAATATTGCGCGATATTATATCCATTGGTAGAATCAGCATTGCCGAATGAAGTCTTAAAAACGTGGGAGAGACTTAGGTTTTCGCGTAAAGGATCAGAAAGTTTAACCGGCGAAAACGCCGAGTTAAGAGAAAGGGAATCTGACCTTGAGCGCCTTTTATGTTTCTTGCGCGGTGAAGTTGAAAGTGAGGAAAGAATTTCTTTAGCAGCTAAATCTTTCAATGTTTTCGATCGATTGGCTCACGGTAATAAGAAAGGGAATTCGGGTTTAAAGATAAGAGAACCTCGCTTAAAACCTACGGCAGCTGAACTGTTTACTTCTTCTAATGAAGCTAGAAAAGGCTGCATATTTTGTTCCAGTATAAATCATGGTTTTGCGGAATGTTTTCAGGCGCGTAACTTATCGTTGTCAGAAAGAGAAGTTTTGGTCCAAAGGACACGCTCTTGTTATCTGTGTCTGAAATCTGGACATTCTGTCAGGAGGTGTAGATTAAAAACAGTTTGTTTTACATGCGGCAAAAGGCATCATATTTTTCTATGTAAGGGCCATTCACAAATGAGACAAGGGCAACGGAACAGCCTCCAAATCAGGCTGAAACACTCGCCAACATTTCTTCAAGGTCTCCTAAAGTTTTGCTGCAAACAATAAGAGTAATAATTAAAGGAGATAAAAAATCTCGTTCGGCTCGAGCTATAATTGATACTGGTTCTCAAAGGTCATATATTCTGCAAAGCGCAGCTCAAGATATGGGTTACAGGTATACGGTAAAGGAATACCTTAGCCACGCATTATTTGGCGGTACAACGACCAGTTTGTGTGAACATAAAGTTTACAAAATTCATTTATCTAATATGTCTGGCTCTTACAGTTGTAATTTTGATGCGTTAAGTCAGCCTGTTATTTGTAATAATATACCTTCTATTGGACAAGGAATATGGCTTAAAGAGCTTGCTGACTGTGGAATAAGTTTAACAGATCGTTTAGAAGGACCCATAGAAATTTTAATAGGAGCCGATGTTGCAGGACGATTATTAACGGGGAATCGTAAACAAATTTCAAACGGTCTTGTAGCTATTGAGACAAAGTTAGGATGGACGGTTATGGGAAAAAACCGGGGAGTTGAATAGTGAAGGTTCAACATTCTTAGTTACATCAATGTTGAATAAAGAGGCTTGTATTTCTGATTTATGGGCCCTCGACTCGCTTGGTATTACGGACCCATCCGAACAAAAGACTAAATTGGAATTGTATGAGGCTACCAGGCAACATTTTCTTGATACTGTAAAAATAGAAGATGACCGCTTTGTAGTGTCTTTGCCTGGGCACCCTCCCCTGTCGGATAATTTTGAGTTATCACTTAAAAGGTTGCACGGTACGATTAGGCAACTTGAAATAGATAATCTTCGCCAAGAGTATGAAAATATATTCCAAGAATGGCTCAAAGAGGGCATAATAGAGGAAGTACCCGTAAATGAATTAGATTTACCCCATCATTATTTGCCACATAGACATGTTGTTAAGGAACATAGTACTACGAAGTTACGGCCAGTATTTGACGCTTCGTCTAAAGTAAAGGGTTCTCCGAGTCTCAACGATTGTCTTGAAAAGGGATTAAACCTTATTTCATTTATTCCTACGATCTTAAATAGATTTCGCCAAGAAAAAATAGGGGTGATTTCTGATATTCGTAAGGCCTTTCTACAAATTGGCCTGAATTCTAGTGACAGAAACTTCCTCCGATTTCTTTGGATAAAGGGTGAAGATGGCTTAAAGCATTTTCGTCATTGTCGAGTCGTATTTGGTGTAACTAGTAGTCCATTTTTACTTGGAGCTGTTATTCAATATCACTTAAATTCAATTTTGGAGAAAAATGATGCAGATGTAAAATATTCTTCCAACATTATTGTTAAATTAATGAATAGTTTCTATGTTGATAACTGTGTAACAAGTGTCGGAAGTGAAGATGAATTACAGCGCTTCATGAAAGTATCTTCAGATGTTATGGCAGAACGAAAATTTGAATTACGGGGTTGGGAATATACCGACTGTAGTTTAGAAACAGAAACTATTGCGAATGTATTAGGTTTGTTATGGGAAAGACAAGGCGATACTCTTCAAATAAATGTTGCTAATTTACAAAATCTTTGTTTCGAGAAAGTTACGAAAAGGAGTATTTTGGCAATAGCCCATAAAGTATTTGATCCCATCGGTATAACATGCCCAGTCCTTATATTACCTAAGATGTTATTACAGCGTACATGGGAAACAAAAGTAAAATGGGACGAAGAAGTTAACACCGAAATTAAAAGTAAGTTTTTGAAATGGGTAAAAGACATTTTTCTTTTGAAAAACATTAAAATTCCAAGGTGGATACGATATCAGCCAAAACAGTGTTCAATCCATGTTTTTTGTGACGCCAGTCAAGCAGCGTATGCGGCAGTAGTTTTTATTCGTGTAGAAGAACCTGAATCAGTTAAAGTCCAGTTGCTTCAGGCTAGGTCTAGAGTTTCCCCTTGTGGTAAAAAGGAAACTACTATTGTAAGATTAGAATTGTTAGCAGCAACTATTGCATCTCGTCTTGCTGCAGACGTTCTAAAAGACTTTGAGGCCAGAAGTATATTTTTCTGGACAGATTCAACTACTGTCCTTGCATGGATAAAAAGGGAAGAACAATGGGGGACATTTGTAGAAAATAGAGTACAGGAAATAAGGCTTTTGACACGTGTGGAGGATTGGAGGCATATACCTGGTCACCTTAACCCTGCAGATCTTCCAAGTAGAGGGTGTTCAGTTCGCCAACTCTCCCGGTCAAAATGGTGGGAGGGTCCGAGCTGGCTTTTAAAATCCCAAGAAAATTGGCCGAGTGCCGAATTTATAACTGATGAAGCGGAAATAGCCAGCGAGAAAAAAAGGCAGTGGTTTCATCTCTAGTGTCTACTGAAAGGTTTAGTTTGAGTGAGCGATTTTCTAGCTATCGAAAAACAGTTAGAGTTGTTGGTTGGATTCAACGATTTTTCTTTAATTGCAGAAATAATAAGAAAAAAAGGAAAGGTGAACTCACTGTTGATGAAATTCATTTTGCAGAAAAGGTTGTTATTCGCTTGATTCAATAGGAATCGTTTCAGGATATAGAAGACGCACGCTTACGAACTCTTAGTCCATTTTATGATGCGGGAATTGTAAGAATTAAAACTGGTGCGTTTCGAAGAGATGACACGTTAGAGTTTAGAACACCTATAATATTACCAGGAGAACATCCATTAGTTAGGAATTTAATTATGGAAGAACATAAAAGGAAAGGACATGCAGGTGTACAATATATACTGAATACCTTAAGGGAAAGGTTTTGGTTGTTATCTGGCAGAAGAACGGTGCGTTCTGTTTTGAGTAAATGCATTACTTGCAAGAGATATTCTGCTGCACCTGTTGACCACATATCAGCCCCACCGCCAATAGAGCGAGTAAATGATTCAGCAGTATTTCAAGTAACGGGTATAGACCTTTGTGGTCCTTTATTGTTGAGAAACAAAGAAAAGGCATGGATTTGTGTTTTTACATGCGCCGTTTATAGAGCGGTCCATTTGGAGTTGCTGACTTCTCTATCTACAGAAGTGTTTCTTCAGGCTTTTCATCGGTTCGTGTCACGAAGAGGTAAACCCACAACTGTGTACAGTGATAATGGAACTAATTTTGTAGGAGCTTAAATGCATTTAAATTAATAGATTTTGAACAAATTAATCGGCAGGCAGCCAATGAGCGGATAACATGGAAATTTATTCCGCCTGGTGCTCCGTGGTGGGGTGGTTGGTGGGAACGTCTGATCGGAATGATGAAGCAAGTCCTTAAAAAAGTTCTTAAACATGCTTGTTTAAATTATGAAGAAATGTACACGATACTGTGTGACTGTGAAGCGATTCTTAATGACCGACCGTTGACAGTAATTCCTTCCGATCCTGAATTTAAAGCTTTAACTCCTGCCGACTTTTTAAAAGAAATTAGAACTAGTAGTTTGCGGGATATAAAATACGGTATTAAATCAAGTAATTTACAAAGAAGATTTCAGTATATTCAAACTGTACGAGAAGCATTTAAAAATAGATTTCGTAAAGAATATTTGGGGATTCTCAAGGTTTCGCATAAAAGAGCTGAAAGGAAAGTTACTATTAAATTAGATGATATTGTTTTGATCGGTAGTAGTGACAAAAGACTTTTTTGGCAACTTGGTCGTGTCATAGAACTACTACCAGGACCTGATGGAATAAATCGGCTTGCAAGAGTAAAGACCCGAAATGGAATTTTGCTTAGAGCAGTTCGAACTCTGTATCCTTTAGAGGTAACGCAAAATGATGTACCCGTGAAGCTGCAGAATGAAAAACAAGATTCTTTGTCTGAACTTAACATAGATGATAAATCTGTCAGGCCTGTAACACGATCTGGTAGAACTGTAACTCCGCCGGACAGACTGGCATATTAAGGCTCTTTCGCATTGTTTTACTTTGATGTGAAAGTTCACTTTTTTTTTTTTTTTCTTTTTTTTTTTTTTTTTTCCCTTGGGTGGAAGGATGTTAAATATTTGCATAAGTCGCCTGTAGTAACGGCAACCGCCGGCAATAAAAGGAGGTGCTTTGCTTAGTGGCACCGCAGTTCCTTTTAGTTCGAGCCAGAATAGACCTGCCCGGGGAGAAGCCAGGGGATGAGAGATTCCGGTTTCCGCCCTGTTCCGGTCCCCGTCTTGTTGCGGATCCAGTCCTGTTCCGGTTCCCGTCTTGTTCCAGTCTTGTTTCGGTCCTGATCCAGTCCTATTCCAGTTCCAGCGTGGCCGTGTAAGTCCAAAACACGTAGGAGCGGATGTCTGAATTCAGCGGAATGGAGATATACGCTGAAAGGGCTAGATGGATTCTGTCTTTTAAGGGAAAGTGTTCTTCACCGTGCCGGCATAGCTGTTACTTTAAAGCACTTTGAAGTTTTCCACCCAAGATGTTAAGTTTTTGTTTGTGATGTTAAGTTTTCATCAGTGTTGAAGTTCCAGTTAAATAAACCTTTAAGTTTTAGACAAGGTTTTTGTGTTCTTCAGAAAATTTTAGATTCGAAGTCAGATACAACACATAGGATTATTATCGGAAAAATCAACATATGCAATTCGTATTTTAGTTGTAATCGGCCGCACCAAACGTATATAAATATATTTATATATATATCCACTCTGTTACCCGGCTCAGTGATCTCAGTTTCTTTACTCTTATATGTTTGTAAATCGTACATTTCTTGCTTTAGAAATGACTGAATTATGTTGTTTTTATCTTCCGGTTAAGGTTTTTATGCCTTTAGTAAACCTGTATGCAATATTTTTAGGATTATCAACAATTTTAAAGTTGTTTAAGTGCCGCTAAGCCTAATAATTGTTTTGATGGCGGTCATTGCTTGTTTACATTTGAAACAGCAGGATAGATTATTTGTTGCCAATCTAGAGAAACTTAGCTTCGCAACAATAAAGATAACGCCTTCATTTATTATTGCGAATTAAATCATGCTTAATCCTTTCTGGAATTTTTTCGAGGAAAATAAGTGTTTAAGATTTACTTTAATTTTTAAAACAGATATTTTGAGTTTTTATGTATTTTTGCCTTGTCGCGAAGTGAGAACTGAATTAATTGAATGAGAAATCAATCGTCTGTGAAAAACTATTTTTTTTTCTTAATTTCTTTTATACATCGTTCTAGACTTATTATAGTATTTGAATAAAACATGTGGCAACGATTAGATAATTCTTTAAATGATATAAATTTTGTGCATTCTGAGATATAATATGAACAAAATATAATGATCTTAAGTGAACCTAGCGCCAGAGTGTCGCTATGGTAAACAAATATAGTGAATTTTAAAGAATGCATTTATTCTATTGTGGTTTATGCGTTGTCGGCGAAGTAGATTTAATTCAATCCAATAAGTTTAAATGAAACGCAAGAAAAAATGCGTATAATTGAATATTCCGTACAAGGAAGTCATGTGGTGTACACATCAGATTTTTTATTTCAGCAAACATGTTGCGGCCACAAACAAGTTTGCACATTAATTGTGCCTATTACAAAAATTTACATTTTATATAAATTTGCAGTAAGAAAGAAGAAGACTGCGGTCCAGCTAGGGCAACGTGTACAAAGCAAGTGCGTTATGTTCAGTGTGAAATCTTAATTTAATCTGAGTTAATTTTGGTTCTCAATACATTCTGATTGGATAGTTAATGCTGCACTGTTGGCTGTTTTATTTTTTGTTCCATTTATATCATTAGAATTATGTAAGAGTCATATGACATAGATTAGTCTCGAAATAACGCACAGCAAATAGAGGTTACTATTTTTAAGATAGAAAAGAGAAATTTATTGACTCCTAATTTAATCTGTTATATATGTGTGTGTGTGTGTGTGTAAGTCATAATTTACTGCATAGGAGGAATCATCTTACAGTCGTTATGCTCATGGCTTATGGCCAAGGCATACAGATGAAGATGATGAAAACCGGTTTTCTTAAAAACACCAGTCTTTATTTTCAAACATAACCAATTAATTTGGCAGATACTTATTAAATCATAATTAAATATGATAAATTTCTATTTGATAAAATTCTATTACATGTGCATATGCATTAATTTTGTTAAAAAAATAAGACGTAGGCATTATAGTTAATCTTAGGTTGTTACATAACATACAAGGATCTCGAATTTGGGAGAACAGATGCATTTCGGGGGAGCACCTAATCGAATATTAACTTTGATGTCACCAATTATTTTTAAAACAGCTATCGAATTTTCTTACATCTTACATATATACAAAGAAAAAGCAGTTTAAAACCTAATCCAATTGCATGCTGGAAGAAACAACAAATGTGAAAAAATTGCAAAATTAATTTAAATGAATAATACTGTTGCGTGCGTACGGTAATAGACTGAATGAACAAATCCGATAATAGGTTAATAAAATTTATTCTTATGAAAAGAAATATATCAGAACTCTAGAATTTTCCCCAAAGATATTCGTACACGTGTTCACGATATCACGCAGTAATAACCAGTAGCTATTTTCCAACTACTAGAAACGTTAAATAGAACCCAATGCAAAGCGCATTTAAAGAGAAAGCTAATCTCACTTCTAGGGGAACTAAACAATTCGCAACAAGAGTAACTAAGCAAGTGCTAAGATGCTCTCTCTGTGGTATTTTATGGTTTACGACTGGTCGCGAGAAATTTGTAGTACTTTCTGCTTTTCGATATTTCTAGAAAGCATCAAGAGTGTGGAATTACGGTTACAGCTAACAAAGTGGTCAATTATATTTATTCAATTTAAATACAAATTACCGAGTATTCATTTACACAATGTTAGATGCACGTGCCCCTTTAATCTTTCTTTTCCGGCATAGCTTTCTCTCAAAATTTGTCTCGCGCTGTATTGCACGAGGAATTACAACAATTTTAAATATAATTCTACTAAAATTAGTTATCTAAATACCAATTTCGTAACAACACTAAAATTCACCCCATATTCAGTTCGGCATAAAACACATGCAAAAACTAAAAACTCACAACACAGCGACAAAGTGCAACAAAGGGGAGCAAAGCATGCCAAAACTACAAATATAGCATCAAAAAGAAAACTGTAAAGACTATTAGGTTAATAACACGCTATTAGACAATAACACGCCGAACAAATATTATTTCAGAAGTCAAACAACAAAAATCAGCGTTATATTTTTAAATTTTCACAGGACTAGTTTCGATGGATTTACCGAACCACCATCCTCAGCTGCAAAAGCGCAAATGAACGAGATAGGATATAATGATTAGATAAGATAAAGAAGCCTGGACAAGAATAAGCAAGTGGCGCCATCTGTTGATGAAACCAGAACTAGAACATAATTTCTTTAAAGGCCGAAGGCAAAGATGGATTGAAATTAGGATCGTTAATTAGAACAGAAAGATTTTTTTTAATGTGAAATGCCTCTAGAAAATCCAGTTCTCCAATGGAAGATGTTTTTGAATACCTTTGGCAGCAGAAAAATTGAAAGTGTGATTTTCGGACCAACAATCGTGGGCAACAGAAGACTTCTGTGTTTCCTTTTTTCTGACATATGCCTCATGTTCCTTGACGCGAAATTTTAAGGCTCTCTTAGTTTGGTCAATGCAAATTAAAACACACTGGCAAAGAATCCTATAAATACCCCAGGAATTCATATCCGGAATGGGGTCCTTGAGTATGGAACTAGGAAATTTATTGATGCGAGAATAAACGACCCGAAAGTTAAATTTCTGCAAAATATGTGCAACTTTATAGCTAACTAACGGAAAGAAGGGAATGACAACATAGTTTTTATAATCTCCTAAATCAAGAGTGTGCCTTTTAGTGTGGTGAGATGAGAATTTTTTAACTGCTTGATTAATAATGTTGGGTGAAAAGTTATTGTCTAATAGAGTTGAAAATCTAGAAACTAAATAATTAGCTAAGCGATACGAGGCAATACCTAAATTTGATACAATAGGGCGGAAAGGAATACCACTTTTATGAATTTTGGGAACAGCATATAGTCTGCACAATTCGCAACAGATGGGATAAGCGAATGTTTTAAGTTGCTTGAAATTATTTGTGAAGATTTGATCGCAGTTTTTATTTTTGAAGGTCCGAAGATAAAGGATCTTTAGGGATCGGATTATATGGTCCTTCGTTTAAGAGTTTAGTGACACTATCGATGTAAGTGTTATTATTCATGACGACTATCTGGCCACCTTGGTCGGCCTTTGAAATGATAATATCCGGGTTAGAAGGAATTTCGCGCATTGTAGCTCTTTCTCTCGCAGTTAGATTTGGTTTCAAAGGTTTATTATTGAATTTCACATTATGAGCGATAAGATGCCTAATCATTTCTTTCTGTAAATCTGAAACTTTACTGAACTTGAAAGCTTTTTCGATAGGAGCCAAAATCTTCGGAATCGAGGGTTTACAGGTTTGTGTTTGTGAGAAGTTAAAATTATATTTCAGAATTCTCTCTTGTTCTTCTGATAAACTAACATTAGAAATATTAACTATTGGCTTAATGTTTATAATGGGAAGATTGTTTGAACTACTTGAACTGGAAGACTCTAAAAGAAGTTTTTTGAATTTAACTGCAAGGGTGTTTTTATGACGGTTAACTGCATTCCCCGTTTTAGACCAAGACTTTTGTTCAAGGGCAGTGAATTTTGGATATGAATTAGCGAGTTCCAGAGGAAACTTATAGATCTCATGTACAATTTTGGACAATTGTTGACGTGTAAATCTTATGATGGACCGAAGTAAGGCAAGATTGGAATTTAACAGAATTTTTGAAAAGCGACTGGAAGGTTTTTGATTAAATTTTATTTGAATGAAATTGGAGATCAATTTTTTACATTTTCACTTAAGTAAAAAGTCAAGATGATTCAGGAATTTTTGCCGTTTCAGGCTTAATTTAGTGAAACGATTAACGGATGAAGGCATGATAAACAATGGCTTGACTTTCATGGTTATTCAAATGGCTAAGGTCAACTTGCGGTTGTTCCACAGGTTCCACCACCCTCTGGTCCATCTCCAGCACAACAGAACTGTCTTGAAAATTCAGTTTGCCCCTAGCGGCACTTAAAAACTCCATACCTAAAATAAGAGTATTTTGCAAATTCTTCACTACAAAAATTAATACTTTGAGGCTTTCCTCTTTTACCTGTATGTTTAATGATAATTTCCCGATGCGGTGACAGGTTTTTCCTTGCGCCGCTATAATTTCGGTATTTTTGGTTTTAAATAATCGTTACCTATAAAAATTTTTTGAAGAATGTTTCGCTCATAAAATTACCTTCTGCTCCTGTATCGATGAGGGCTTCTACTGGTACATCGCCAACCAGGACTTGTATAATTGGTAGATGTGAGTTCTTTACGATGACCGTATTTAAGTGTCTTTTTGAAGGTTTTTTTAAAACTTCCGGGGTCTGGACCCTCGCTTTCACAGGCCCCTGTACTCGTTTAAAGCTTTCCTTTCAACTTCTGCCGTCTGGGTACGAGTATGTTTGTTTTCGAATTTCCTTTTTGGGCCTTGACCTTCGAGGTTGGATGAGTTAGCTTGATAGCTCTTTCCCCCATAAGAGTGGTTTGCCTTTCTGGTCTGCTCATTTGAAGATTGCTTTCGGGTACTTTGAGAATACGATGCCCCTCTAGCTTTTTCCGCTATTCTGCGATTTTGAAACTTCACCGCCAATTCAAAGAGCTCCTGCAATGTGCTTGGTTTTCTAATTTCGAAGTAGTCTTGAACAGCAGGTAACAATCTTGGTAAGATTATTTAAATAATCTCCGCGTCGGGTTTTTTCCCATACAGCATATCCGTCAGCTTAATTTTTCGCAGAATAAAGTCCGCCAACTCTTCTATATCCCGTTGATAGAAACTATATAGTTCGGCTTCCAGGCTTGCTCGATCTTTCACTATGGGGAAGGCCTTTACTAACGATTTTTTGAAATTTTCAAATGTATATGTCTGGCTTCCAAATTCCCCTAATAAAAATTTGCCTATATTCTTCCACCATAGCGCGGCCTGTACTCTTAGTGCAGATGTGGCGATGACAACGTTTTGTCTTTCAGGCACAGGGTAGAGCTGAAAGTGATTTTCTAGGCCTTCTAGAATTATCGCCACCGAATTTTTTCCGTCGAGATTGACGTTTGGCTTGATTGACGCTCTCAAAGTCTGGACCAGGTATCCAAATCCTTCCAATTGGCTTGCCATTTCTAGTTGTTGTCCCGCGGCTTCCATCCGATTTTCGGCCATTTAAGTTCAACAAGTGTTCGGGCGCCAATGTAGAGTTGCGCGCCTCAACCTGCACGCAACCAAGAGGTGACTGTTGAAACTGGAAAATAGACAGAGTCTTGCTAAGGGTTTAAGTCCCTTTTTATTCAACTTAAGAAATTACAATTGCGTGCTCTTGACGCTCACAAACTACGCCGACCCGGCGGTAAAATAAAAATAAGAACCTGAAAAGAAATAATAACAAGACTCTAACTACGAGGCTCTCTAAACGTAACTAACCTCACCGTGTTTTACAATACCGCTGCTAATTCAGCAAACTTTGAATATCACGTTGAACGATTAACAATTCTCCGAGGCAAGCACACAGGCCGAAACGCGGGGTTCTTCAATTTCTGGCCAACTACCTCCGCCCTCGTGAAGTAAGAACAGCACACTTCGAACTCGTTTCCTTTCTATTTAACTCAGAAACTTCCGCTGATAATTTGAATCCTTGCGCGTTCTACTAAAATTTACATACTCTGGCATTGGCAGTTCCAGGGGAAAGTAAGGCTTGACAGTAAAGATAGTTTAAACTTAAAATAAATGTTAGTTAAAATAAATATATACCCTACATACTAAAATACACATATTAACAAATATACAAAATACCAATAGAAAACGGCTGATGTTTTATATCTAATTTTGAATTTTAGCTTTTGTTGCCAATTCTAGGAAAGCATTCCTAATAACTCTAATTTAACGATATATTGCTCTGGTTTATTGCTATTTGGTTATTTCTTTTTTGTCAATTATTTCGTATATGTAATATTTTCATTTTGCTTGGTTTTAGTTAAAGGAAATCCACGTTTAACCTATGATCAAGAAGACACTGAAAATATTTTTTAATACTTTTTTTTTTCTTTTTTGTGCAGTGTATTAAAAGCATACATCCTTATAAAATGCCGTTATATTTTGTTTACCATTTCAAACTGGAGCACTTTTCATTGTTACATGCCACAAGAAAGAAATAGATTACCTTCTGACTGAAGGCTATAACGGTGGTTAGCATTACAACCAACTTTCGTAACAACTTCCAAATAGAATCTGATTAGCAACAAAGCAAAAATTTTTCCATTTAGAATTTCGCTTGATTTACAACCTCTTTCATCTCTTCGTAAAGCAACAAAGAGAAAGGCATAGAAATAAATTGATTGTTATATCTTTCTAATAAATGTTGTAAACTCGATACTTACTTTCCAGGAAAAAGGCGAAGCTTTTGTGATCGCTTAGAATAGCACAAATCTATTTTAGATTTGACATCCATTTTAGAACTGACAACCATTTCAGAAATTCAAAAAACAAAATAATTCTTTTTATTTTATGACAGTTTAAGATGAAATTAAATACTTTATATCTTATTGCCTGAAGCTTTATAAACTTAACGAGTACGCTTACTTTAATTTCTCTTTCGTTCTTTTAGTTTCATAGGAAATTTTTACTTTAGTAACTATAAAAATAAGTGGAGCATTTAGATTTTATTTCAGTAGATTTCAATTTCAAATATAAACATTCGTATTTCTTTACATTCATTTCGGTCTTAGCTTTGAAATCAATAAAATGTTAGCATTGTCACAGTCAGCGTATCTTTTTGTTCAGGTAATTTCTTTTCCAAATATATTTCTTTTCCAAATATATAACGTATTTCTCCCGCCTTCTTAGTATGCCTTCTTAGTATGCCTTCTTGGTGTAGTGCTTAGCGTGTTTCCTTCTTGCAAGCTCAGCGGGTATTCGAGGGGTCTGTGGTTCGATTTCCTGCAAGGGCATTGCTCATTTCTCATCTTACCTGCTTCGAAATAACCTAATGTCTCTAAAGTGGCGCCCGAACTAAAAACGGTGGTAGATTACAATTCTCCACCACCAGGATTTGGCGATTGGATCCCCTAATTCCCAGTCGCCCTTTAAAAGGGGAAGTATATAAAGTATTTTTCCCGCCTTCTTAGCGTGCCTTCGTGGTGCAGTGGTCTGCACGCTCGACGCGTATTCGAGAGTTCCGTGGTTCGATTCCCGGCGAGGGCATTGCTCATTTTTCACATCATTGGCTTCGAAATAACCTAATGTCTCTACAACTAAATAATTCATAAATATTTTTTTTTCTTTTCCAAATATATAAAAATATATGTTAAAACTTTTTATACCGAGAAAACTAAAACTGAGAACGTAGAATATACACTGATGAAAAAATTAAATATTATTATTATTATTAACAGTAGTAGTTAGTAGTAGTAGTAGTAGTAGTAGTAGTTAGTAGTAGAGTTAACCCATCTTTCTGAGACCATAGTAACCAGTTCTAAGAGTAACTAGTATTTCTTAGAACATGAAAAATTTCCTATTGAACTTCTCTTAAGGCAGCCAGCCACCTCCACTTCAGAATGAAATGGCCTGGACCCGTCAGTACTCTTCGGCGTTATTTTAATAAATCATAATAAATTCCAACAGCAAAATTTTAGTATTTTTCTTAGTAAGCTAAAATTAGTGAAAGGTATAATTTTTAATTTTAATCCTTTTTTCTAATTATCTTTGCATAACAACTGAATAACTATTCTCGGAAGCAAAATATTAATTTAGTTTTTATTATTTAATGAGTTTACAACAAATAAATTATCTATTAACTCTGTTTTTATGAAAGCGAAAAATCCTATTCTATTTCACAAATGACTCAGTTTCAATCACTGATAAAAAAATAGACTAAATATTTAGTAGTGTTCGAAGTTTTTTATAGTTTCCAGTTTTCAAATAAACATCTAATTTTAGGTTACTCAAAAAAATACATAAACCAAAAAAAATCAAGAAATTTTTCTTTTACTTTAAAGAAGAAAAGTTCGAGGAATTAAAACTTCAGTCTCAAAATTCAATTACAGAAAGTTTATTCAATCGTTTAGTACATTATATCGCATGAGTTATATATCACACAATACATCCATCTTCATTATGATGCGTAATTTAGCTTTCGGACAGCTTGTACCTGTCATTCACACCAGTGTTCTGAGACAACGCACCAAACGATAGCTTTCAGGTAATATTTGCCTGTTCAATAACTCACTTTCTCGCTTTCGAACCATATGCACTCTTCTAACAGGTTCTCTGCCTTTCTTCACAGGAAATTTCTCGCTCGTATTTACTTCATTGCGATATTTGTCTCAAACGAATACATTCAGAATCAATTTATAAAAACGTATGAGTTGCAAGAGATTTATTCAAATGCAATATTTATGCCTTTTAATGCAAAGCTCGAGACTTTATTAAAGTAACTGATCTACAATGAATCGTACCTAGAGTACCATAAAGGAATTTTCTTTCCCAAAACTTTAAAAATCAACTATTTTCTTCATGAAAAGAACAGCAAATTTCATTGGCAAAAAGCATTGAATATAACGTGAAAAAATTTATGGTTCGCACGTACAAATCTGCAATTAATAGAAGGGAAGCAATTTAAGTTTCCCAGTTCACATCTATCATTTGCCGAGATATCAGCAATGTAAAATTTCATATTAAAATAACACATCTTTAACAATAAATTTACTATATCATCAAGTAGTTCTGAGTGGCATACTGAGACTAGACAAGAAATGTTAATAATAAGAAGAAAACGATATTATGAAAAGGATATGTTTAAAAACTGTGCGACACTTAGAGTGAATATAAATATGTAGAACATAAAACAGTAAGACAATATTAGTAAGTAATCAAAAATAAGTAAATAAACATATGCATTGTATTAGTGTAAATATAATAATTTTTCAGTAGCTTACCACATGTAATACATTTGTTTTATTGAACTCTGCAAATGAGGAAAATCAACAGAATTGATATCAAACATAGGAATAGAATGTATTTAATTTTCGTCTTTCAAAATATATTGCTTTAGTTCAAAAACGCGTTTTCTAGTTGCCTAATTATTTATTATATTGCTCGAAATTGTCATCCCTATTACTTTTCCATTATTATACTGTCAGTTTTTGCCGTAACTTGTTCAACGTAACAACATCTACATAAACTTTATTTTCGTTACAGTATTGATAGCTGCTCTCTGTGTTTAAAAATATCTTTTGATTGTCAGCATTTTGTAGACTGTCAGAAATTTTACTATCAACATGGATTATGTCTCAGATTTTCTGTTCTTAAGTTCCACTTTGAACAAAGCAGTTTTCAATCGTTATAAAACTTATTTTTCTTCAAATATCAGTAATAAATTGTATGCTGATAGATGGAAATTTTTTAGATAATTTGATTAGCTTCTGCAGATGACGTAAAGTTATCTTTTGTTTTTTTCAGTTGCTTCAAGACGGCGTTATACTAAGACATCTGCGATATATTTTTCCTAAATTCGAGGAACTCTCATTCCAATTATTGTAATTATTGTATAGAAGACGCTCCGAATGACTCAAAAATATCACGCGACAGTGAGTTGCCCGAGTTATTCCCGAGCGATAAGATCATTCTTTCTTTCCAATGTAGTTTGATCCCAATTCTGATGTCATTTCTCAAAACTTTTAATAAGTATGCAATTTAAGTACATACTCATATGTACAGACCCCTCCCCCCCCCCCACAGACGAGTCTTCGAGTTGCTACGACATGCGCTGACATTGCAGGAGCAATAATTTGTTCAGTAATGCTTCCACTTGACATTACAAAGGTCAGAATTTTACGGTCAGAATTTAACGAATCAGGGGACCTGAAGTAACACTGAAAAATTAAGAGGAGCGACTAATTTAGTCCGAAAATTGTATCTGATAGAACGAGAACTCAAAACGTTCTGAAATTCTCGACTAGAGAGATTCTTGCCGCTAGCAAGATCCTTACATAATTTGAGAATAGAATCTTGCCGCTAGCAAGATCCTTATATAATCTTGCCGCTTATTACACAATCTTATTACATAATATTCCTTACATATCTTTCCTATGCATTCAATGCTAATTGTCAATTATAGCTATTGTTTTGTTAACAGAATTTCTAGTAGCTTTATAATATACGTATTTTAATTCTATATGCAGTAATACCAGCTACCAATTATTATTAATATACAGAGTTACTCCATTAGCGCAACACACCATCATCACCCCGGATAATACTTGTGTGTTGGTGAGAAGCTCATTCTAAGTTCATGAATACCAATACTTGTGCGCTCTTCAGTGGCTTGTGGAAGCCGCGTAGCGAGGCTTAATTTATGACTCGCTGACGTGCAGTGGTTTTAGTGTTCATAGTGTGGCTTTTGCTCATGGTCACATTTATAGGTCAAATCAGAAGCGTGGTGTGAGAGACATCGATGGCTTCTGGTATAGAAATCTGGTCCATGGCATAGAAGCGGAATTCTGTATTCAAAGGAGCTCCGCAAGAGCCGCTTACCATTTAAAGCAAACGTTTAATTCCTTATATGTACTGCAGATTTTTAAAGTATAACATTTATCACAAAGCTTTTCATTTTTGATATCTGATGATTGTTATACGCACACCCTCTACAGTATTTTGTAGCTTACAGAAAACTATTGCTACTAATGTATATTGTAAACAAATAATCCTACATTTTGTTATGGCTTAACATAGCAGAATATCACAGAAATACACCGCTCGTCACAAGTAAAAAGTATTGGCAAAAATAAAATTTAACTTATAAAAAAGATAATAAACAGTTAGTGCATAAGCATTATTTAGCATAAATTATCAAGTCTGCCAGTTGATTAATCTCAAAATATTGAATTTAAAATCAAAATTTTAGGAACTTATGATGGGATATTTATCTCCCTGTTTTGCACAGAATCTTCCTCTAAAATGGTGCAACATGGTTTATGGACAACTCTTATAAGACAAAAACCTTATCTTAATTTCATAGAATTCAGTAAACTGATAAAAACTTCTTGTTAAGCCCCTCTTGTGAATGTGCACTTTTCGGATTATGGAACATCAAATATGGAGCATACTGCGCAGCAGTTCGGTTGCTTAAAGTACCCCAGTATAAGTACATATGTTAAAATGCTAACATAGCTGATGAATAATCTGGTAGTCCCATTCGACAGATACTTTCTGTTTCTAAATTTTCTTTCTAAAACATAAACATTGTTTGCTATAAATTTTAACCAAGATTTTATCGATTTCGAAGGCAAACAAGTACAATTCCTTCTTTATCAGGAGCAAAGAAATTATCTTTGCTCGTGATAAAGACTGACATGTACCTGTTTTATGGGGGGGGGGGTTTCAGAGCATTTAAAACAACGTGGTTTAAGTTTGCACGCTTCCAACGAATGACTGAAATATTGACAGTTGATATTTACGTTAAAATACAAGAAATCATTTATTTCATAGCTCCATTTAATATTAGTTCATTGGCTAACTGTATTTAATACACTAGCGCCTTAATTTTTATCCTGTGCATCACTGCAACTTTCCTAACTTTTAATAAATCCGCCTCTCTTATCATCACCATCACGGATACATTTAGATTTCTTAGAAGTACAGTTATTTTTCAGAGCATTTGCAATACTGCCATTTATATGAGCACAGTTACTTGAATTATCATTAGTCGCATAGCTAAAGCAAAATCATTATAGTAACATGATCATTAAGATTACCTTAACTAAAATTTTTCCTTAGGCAATCTGAGCACCTATAAAATATTTCGCATAATATAAAGCGCACTATACCGAAAATAGTTTATCATTACCTCAGCAGTCTTGAATCGTCTTTCGAAGAATAAACCATGATATCGCAATAGAGGGTTAGTTTGGACATTTTCCAAATCTGATTGAGTTCCGTTTCACGTTCATATCGAAGTTGATCATAAAGTATTTCTGCGTAAACTTTATCGAAAGAATCAGTCACAAATAATCTTTTCACATCATCATCCAACGTTTGCGTAAAATACTCAATATCATCGTTCTTAATTAATCTATTGGCTTCGACTTGGTAAAATGACTCGTCGGCCGGCTCGTTCTCCAAAGGGGGAAGATCACTTGCTTCCATCGCTTAACACGATACGCTTTCAGAGGAAGATGAGAGCTAAATTAGGCAACCTCCTGAAAAGGTCAGAGAGCGACTCGTTCAAGAAAGCGGAATGAAAAATGAAACAATGCATTTACACTGGATAATATGTAAAGTGAATCAAAGCAAAATCTTGTTTCCGGACAAGTAGTTCTTTTGGGCTAAATACAGCATCTACGAAGACTCAAATCTAAACAAAGACTGATCAATTAAAAGAAAGAAATATTCACCATGCTAATTTCATGTATATTAGAGATGATAGCAACTTCTTACCTCCCATAGTGAATTCTTTTAAAAAGAAAAAAAAATACGAAGGAATACACCATCAGAATTTATGCTAGGTATTTCAAATACTACAGAAACAGTATTAAATTTCCCAAAGAAAAATAATGGTGATCAAGAAATTAAGATCAATTTATCAGCAAACCTTTTCTAATGAGAGAAATACAATAGTTTATCTCATAACTAGAAGGAAACTAAGAAAACAGCAACTCTGTTATATTGAAGTAGATGACAACAAAAACAAAAATAAGCGTTCTATGACCTTAGCCATATGTTAAATTTTAAAATTTCAGCAGACAGTTTCAAACCCAGAAAAAAGCTAAAACAATATTTTCATTGCTTCAGACATGACGATCCCCAATATATTCGTCAAACTCCCGTGTGTTTGTTAAAATGTGAATTAGGGCACATTGAAAATGTTGTTATTTTAATAAAAATGGAAGCATCCAAAGTGTATAATTTATTCTGTGGAAAATGTAGCTACTTCCGCTGTTGCTCTGCTTAAGAAATAAAACTTCTGGCTGAGAAATAAGAAAAGGAAAAACGAAGAATCCTCGTGGCAAGCAGAGCAATATACGCCTGTCGTTCGCAACAGCCTTGAGCAACTTACAGGTGACAATGCGATTTAGCTCAGCCCCCCCCTCCAATTTTGATGGAAAGCACCCGGGAGATGGGATTGAGAGCCTTCCCCCCTTTCCTTCCACCAAACCACACGAGAAGCCTTTCGGCTCGCCGTATCTTTAGAGTGCCGCCATGCCGCACAGACATTATTACATTTACAAACATCCATGCGTTCTCCCGGATTTGACGGGTCCTTTGTCAGGGCAGTCAGCGACGCTAACTACTATACCGGTTGGGCGGCGCAATTGCATGTAAACAATCAATGCATACGACAACGCAGAAAATCCATTCGTAGCAAACAATCTTTTGTGAATCCTTGTTTAAATTGCCTTTCCTGGGCTTAGAAGTAGCTTTTTATAATACTGTCATATCGTCCTTCCGCTGTACCTGGAAATTCTTTTAGGGAAAAACATTGCAATAATATGTGAAAAAGATTTTCGTTGAGGTGATTATTTGCAATATGCGAAAATGTTATCTTTTCTTTCAACATTTGGACAAATTTCCAAAGTAAATCTGTTACATATTGTAGCAAGATTATGACAATAATTCTTTGCCATAAAGAGCATCAACGTTTTTGGCATTTCCAAGAAAGACGCCAAAGGCAATATGCAGCTTCAATATATCAACTCCTTGAAAGGTATCAAGTTCTCCATGCAAGCAAATTTTACAGATCTAAAAAGATCGTACTGAAGGCAAGATCAAGCTGAAGATTTTCATGGCATTGAGGACAGCGTCACACTTGAATTGAAAGACTGAATCAAGAAGCCACTGGTTTTCATACACGACAACACTCCCTCCAATAGGTAAATCCTGGTTTTAGAATTTCTCGTTACCATTCACATTCGCTGCATTTATCTTCACAAAATGCCACTTTTGTTTGAGTTCTCACGTTAAACTAAACATAAAGAGTTTTTACTCTTACTCATGCTCAGAAGTGCAACTGTAGTTAAATTGGAAAACACATCAAAGCATGAGTTCCAGAACTGCTTCCAAGACATTTGCAAATATTAACAAAAGAGTATTGTTGTCAAAGGATCTTAAATGTGTTTTAGCTCTCTAATTTTCAGGATATTTAACATTTCCAAAATCCAGCTTCCAAGCTTTCGATATTAAGGAACAATACTTATACAGTACAAGGAAAAGGTATTCCTAAATATTTTTGATATAGATAAATTATCAAACTAATAAAAGAAAACAGTAACTTCCAGACGTAAAGACATCATAGTTCAAGAATAAGGAAGTAAATACGTGTATATTCGGTTGCTGATTTAGACTTTTAGATGCAATCATTATTAATACTTCTTAATGATTAAGTTCTGCTTTTGTTTAATTGCTTTTATAAAATACTTCAAAACAAATGACATAAAGTAAATAGAAAGAGGAATGCAATATCTTCAAAGTTCTAATAAAAGATAATGGCCGCATATTACTCCAAACTTTGTGAACTCATTTCATATGCATATGTTTGACACTTTGAATTATCCGAACAAGATAATGCAATTTTCTTAGGGTGATAAAATTTTCTTCAATCCGCAAAGATTCTCTTAATTCCTCTGAGATCTAAAATGATAATAGTAGCTTTCGTATGAAAAGAACTGTTTTTTTATGGAGATGGCTTTCTTACGTCGAAATAACTGTGAACTGGATATCAAATTTTTCCAAAACTCCTGGGAAGTTAGCTTAAGAGATTTGAGCAAGAAAATTCGTTTTTCAGAAGACATATAGTTAAACGCTGTGTAGTGGAATTATTTATTAAAAAAAGAAGTGGCGACTTTTTGTTAGCTCTAATCCTTTTCCGAAAAAACTGAATTGAATTTACGGAAAAGGCGTTGAAAGATAAACTTGATATTTAGGAAAATATGTACGGAGTCACAGGAGATAAGAAACGAAATTTTACTCATTATGTAGCTTTACTGAACAATATATATTAATCGATGAAACTCAATAATTTATTAACTTTTTTAAAAATATCTGATTAAATGTTTTAACTCAACTTCTTTTATGTGATTAGATTCCTTTAATTTGATTAAGATTCAGTGATGAATAAAATTAAATTCAAAAATATAATTTGTCTTAGAAGTCAATTAAACATCGACATTGGTAATTTATTTCAAGTTTGCTTTAAATTAACAACATGATTGAGTTAACAGCATGGCTGCACGAGGATGTTAGCGAAGTACCCTGTGGAGACTTCATTTTTAAGGAAGATTGTCTCGAATATTTTCCATAAAAAATAACCTAATCTAACCTAAATGATACCAATTTCAGTCCTTAATATATAAAACATATTCAAGCAAGATTTAAGAAATGTTAATTAACTAAATAACTAAGAAATAGTAAGGCTTATCCTATTAAAATTTAACTCTCCAGGCACCAAAGCAAAACGAGCAATAAGACAAAAATTAGGAAGACATCCATAGGAAAAGGAAACAAAATTACATTCACGTCACCAAAAGGCAAATTAGATACTTGTAAAATAAAAAATAACAATATTTATGATGACCCTACCACTAAACAAAATGTACAAAGGATCAGTACACTTTCTTTCTTTTCTCCAGCGACAGAACATTTGGCCCACTGACCCCCAGACTTGCATAACATTAACAAGCAAAAGTTTGCAACACCCATTTTGTAAAACATTATACAGCAAAATAGAACATTATACAGCAAAATAGAAGTATATAACTCTCGCCATTACATATATATAATTTTAATATCGTCTCTTTAGTAATGAGCTTCATTAATGTTTGTATACCAGTATGATATTCTGCAGTTATAAATAATTGTTTACAATTAGAAAAAATTTTACTGAAAAACTCTCTTCAGTAGAATGCCAATGTAATTGGACATTCGCAAATATAATAATTAATACCAACCTCTTCATTTAATTTATCACATTTACGTCATACGTTCTCTTTGCTGAAACGATTTACATATAGTGGAAACTTTCCATGACCTAGAATATTCTGAGTCAAATCAAAATCTGATTATAAACGAAATTTCAAAACTTGCATTAACATATTATACATTTTCCAGTTTATATCTCCATTATCCCATTGTTTTATTTTAATTCTTTCGTAACCAAATTTCTAATAATTCTCTCTGAAAAGAGGATGGTAATAACGATATCATTCAAAAACGTTTCGGATTTCGCAAACCAGTCAACCAGTTCATTCCTAAGAATGCCAAAGTGATCACATATCCAGAATAATTTTATATCATTTTCCTTCCTCAATCGATGTAACAACATTTTAGACTCAAAACTACTACACATTCTATGCTTAAAATATGCTAAAATTTTCAAAACACTTCGATGGTCACTGAAAACTTTAATAATGTTATTATCTCAAACGTTTTGTAGATTAGTGACATGCAAGTGAAGTCTTTTTTAATATGCGGCTAATTCGGTGGAAGACTAGTTGAGTCTAAATATTTCTTGCTTTATAATACACTAACTGGGGTACCCTGCTTCGCTCAGGGAATTGATATGAGACTGTGTGGTAGTTCGAATAAAAGGATAAACTTTAAAGAGGTAAAATTTTTGCATTTAAAATATATTCTAACTATTTACAATACTTGTTATAAACCCCATTTTTCATTTTGTTATCCGGGGTATTTATTTTATATGTACAAATTTTTCGAATTTCCTACTCGAGAGCAAGCTACGTATAGCTGACCGTAAGAAAAGTAGGAGCCTTTGAGGTTGATGCCGCAATGTTTTAAAGTTTGTCCTTGCGCTTTGTTAATTGTAAAACTATAGGCTGATTTGATAGGAAGTTGCACTCTTTTGAATTGGAATAGCAGTTCAGTAGATATCAATAATATTCTGGAGATAAGTAGTGTCCTTTGTCCTTTACAGTCATACTTTTGGCTTCGATGATGTTATTCGATAACTTTTCGACGACCATACTTGTTCCATTACATGGTTTTGGTGAGTTGAGATTTCAAAGTTGTATCATCGGAGATCCAATTTTCAGTCGAAGGCAGTGTAATGGCATTCCTGGTACCCGTTAAAAGTTTAAAAATTCTGTAGGGAAGTTAAAACTTTCTTCAAAGTTTACCATCGTGTCAATAGACTTGTATATTCTCTCTTGAACGGGAATTTTCTTTTGAATATTGATTATTGTCGACAATATTATTTTTAATTGCCAAAATTGCCCTTTGAAATAGCCACTTCGGATTGGTGTAGTTGGGAACAATATTTGGATAAATTTGATCTATGAGTTCGTTTTCAGTAGAGGCTACGTTGCAAAAAATATTGCTGAGTTCAATAAGGCCGGTCGTCTGGTCAGTGGGATATTTGCCTTCGCACGTGCTGCTGTTTTGTCTTCCGATAGTTCAACTCGCATATTTTCTGTTAATCGCATTAATTGTATGTGGGGCTACAGATGGGATTTTTCAAGCATGCATTGATTTCATCTGCTTGTATTGACTTCGGGATATTTGGAAGTATTTGCCAAAAATCTCTTGAGAGTATGAATATAGCTTCTCCCATCACTTCAGAGTTTCCTCGCAAGTCTTGTAATGTTCCGTTCACGGCTTTGAGTGATTTTTTATGTGCCCTTGTGCATTCGTCCCAGAAGTTAATTTTAGCTTGTTTCAAAAGTTCACCCCGTCCAGATGCTCTTGAGATTTTACACACCAGAAATTGTTCTTGGGCTATATTCAACGGTAGTTGTAGGGCAGAATGGGCAGTTCGCCCTCCTTTCTGTAAGTGTGGCAGCAATGCCGGATGATGCCAGTGCAAGTGTGATGTGTTATGTAACACGTATTTCTGCCAGCAATAGATTTATTAGAAACGTTTTCCTATTACATCCAAGTAAATAATTCCGCCAGTGTTGTTGTTGATCTGGTTCATGATAACGTTGTAAATGTTCTTAATTGCCATTGAGGAATGGTTTGTTGTAAACACGTTGATGTTGTAGCTTTTTCCTTTTGTAATTTCAAAGTTTAGCACACCGAAAGCATCTTGTCGTGCTGCTGGCATCCCAAGCTGTACTATGGTCTGGTTTTTTATTGCTAAACATTTATCTTCTAGGCGAATGAATGTTTCATTTGAGATGTCGTCGTTGAATTTGATGGCCAGTTTTGGATGAGCTTGTCGGATTTGATACAATATGTCATCACTCATACTTTATTTGAAGGAGTGTCATAGTTGTTTGGGATTCGATGGGTTACATGTCGTCAGAATTATGGCGAATAGGTCCTAATTTGCTCAGCTGAGGCTTTGAGTGAGGCTTGTAGTGTTAATTCCCAGTGGTTGTCATTTTTCAGCAGTTCTAAGCGTTGGCATGCTTCTCTGTACGTCTGGCATAAGTAACCGTCGACAGTCTTGAAATCTGTGAAGCTTGTTAGTCCACGTATTTCGTGTAGCAACATCCGCAGATAGAAACATTCGGCGTTGTTCGGATCTACGGTGTAAGCGCAGTCTAGTGCGTTAGGTTTCGTGATTCCTAGATGATCCTCTACTGGAATTCCTTGTTTTTGTCGCTGAAAGATTTTTCTTTTTGTGGTCAACGTATAGTAATGTTTTCATGAGTTGATCCGTTTGACACAATTGAAAAAAAGATGTGAGGATTCTTAGGTGATTCGCTTGTGATTTTTCTGGCAGCATCTTTTGTGGAGTAAACTCTCTGTCCATTCTCCGAATGTACTGCTAGATGTTGCACAGTTGGTTCCTTGTCGTGTATGGGAAAACCGAAACTTCGTCATGCTGCTTCGTTTCTATTGATCTATCTTCCCATTTAGTACATTCCACAATGTTCCCAAACGTTCCAGACTATTCCCGAACATTCCACAAGTTCCGGTATGCTCTGAAATGCTTTGAAATACTGTCGAATGTTCTGGACAGTTCTAGAAAATTTTACAGGGCAAAACTTCCAGCCCTTATATCTTCAAACATACGCTATTCAAGTAAAAACGGGAACCTTCTTCATGGATGGGGCATCGAGAGCTACCACACCATATAACTCCCTTGATCGTACCGAGACTCGTTCCTAAGTTATAGCGGCACGCACATCGTATACTTTTATAATATATATTGATTATTGTGTAATAAAGACTGTATCTAATCTGGTTTGAATTTTAGAACTGTGTGGGGTTTTACTTGATCTGGAACTAGTAACTAGTACCATAACCCCAGTAGATGGAAGGCGAATTATCCCTATAGGTGGAATAACTACAAAGTCCCTTTTAACCTTTTTATTTCATAGACTTAAGAATATAAAGGCACTTTCTTGTGCTAACAATGTCAATCACAACTCTTGATAAGGTAACTAAACAGACACAGTCAAATTTATGTTAACGGGGCACATTAGTCAAAGACCACACAACTAAATTCTATTCAAAGCTGACTCAGTAATTCTATCATCAGCTCCAAAATCAAATTGTCAGCAGATAATATAATACAAAGCCGTATAATTGCAGTTATCAGGGCTGGCAGAAAACTACCATAGTTGCGAGAGAAACCAGAAACAAGCTCTGTCTAAAAACTCCAAAAATCTCCCTTCAAACATTGTCTATCTCATTTGCATTCTGGTGAGGAAACGGAAAGGAGATGTTAAAGTACAAATTCAAATACAAACTTTTTTGTTTAAAATAATAGCCTTATAACTATCAGCGAAAATTTCATATTTTCGACTAATTGAATCCCCATAGTGTCATTCGAAAGCCTTTATGTTTTTTCTAGATGCATAAATCCTTTTATGATAATAAAATCTTTATCATCACGTCTTGTTTCCTTGTCTTTGATTGCAATATTTGCATGCCTGTGAAAAGAAATATATAATTTTCTTTTCATTTTAGCTTGTAAATAAACAGAAAAAACTCTATATTAAATTTGCACAGCGCCTCCCTTTCAGTGTTATACGCTTTGGTCATGGATAATAAAACAAATCTTTGCATTAGCATTAGGTTGCTGATTACTCAAGCTATTCCAGTATATCAAAGAGGATAGTCATAGAGTATCATTCTTTCTAAACCTCTAAGGTATAACTGTTTCTAAAAATTGTCCCTTTTAAGTAATATCTGTTTGGGAAAAATTATTCAATTTGTGGGGTTCCAACCTATTCTCTAACAGCTAAGTGTGTAGAAACTTCGTGAACTGGCAAGCGAATAATCGCGTTAGTTCAGAAACTGAGGCTTAAGCTCAAGAAGGGTTAATTACCCTTTCTTTCTCAAAATAAGAACTGAATATTCGGCTTCTTTCTCAGAGCATACAGCAAAGCCTCCACTTGGGCTTTAAGTCAAATAATAAAAAATAAAACTTAACTAATGCTTAACTAAAAGGATATCAAAATTCTAAGTAGTTGGACCTTAAATATCAACTGAATTGGCGAAGCTATGAAGGGCCTGATATACGACCGAGTGTAGTAATAGCTTAGAGAGAGTGTAGCCACAAGGAAAACGCACGCTACTCAGAATCTCTGGCTCTCTAACGAAGTCAGTCGAAATTCGACTTAAATACCGCTCATTCGCATTGACCGTGATTCTAAAATCACATTCTGGTAGGAAATCGTAACCTGAAATTAGGAGTGATAGGAAAGTAGCTTTAACTAAAGATAACTGTTAAAAGCTTAGGATAAATCTTACAAACGTATTTCGTTTCTTCAAGACTTTTACTTTTATGAGGAGTGGTATCTCTGGCTTAGAATTGATGGAAAACACCAAACATTTAATAATAACTTTGAATTCTATTCTTATCAGACACAATCAGCAAAAAGTCATCATCATGGGCTTGAAGGATTTCACCTTCTTCAAGTTCGATTTCTAAAGCGGACTCCGCAATAATATTCCACAATATACCTACAAAACAAGAGATTTGTTTTCAGTTTTTCATATTTCTTACAATAGATATACTACTTTCTTTATGACACTATATTGTAATAATTAGACGAATAATTTTTGACCAATACAGAGATACTCCTTTGGCAATTTAACTCTTTTAATCTTGCCGATATAGATGGGCACCGTAAGAAGGTGAAAGCTAACTTGTCATCTAAGGAAATTACACTAGTATTTAAACTTTTTTTAACCTGATGAACAATATTGACCACGTTCACAACGCATCAATAGCATATTTTCCTGGAACAAATACAAACTCTAGAATATTAGATAAGTTGTTAGAGAAGAGGTGGTATGATAGCCGTTGATTTATTAGTTTATCAAGAAGTTTCTCCAAGTTAACATGGGTCAAACTGGCCGATTTGCCGCAGGATCTTCTGAGATTTATCAGTTCTATGAAAATAAAACCGAATTGGATACTTTCCAATAACTAGGGAAATAGCCTTTATTTAGGCAGGCATTAAAGATATTAGTGAATGAAATGGGATTTACAAAATTCAGTTCATTTAAGATTTCCAAGACTAATTTGTCTGGACCTAGAACGTGATTATTCTTGATACCTAAAGATGCAGGATCACCTTCTTCTCCCTTAAAATCGATGTCTTGCTCAGAATATATTGAAGAATGAGCTTTCAGTATAGTACAAGAGAAATCTTCTGAAGTTATATCATCTGAAAAGTGAAAATTTATTAACCGCTGTTGTATTGTAGTTAGTTGTCAGAATGTTCATTAGGAAGTAAGATTAAAAATTAGTGGTTTATTAAATTTTTTGTATGTACTTAGCATGCTGAAGAAATATTTAATGGCTAGTATAAAAAAATGAAACTATATAGCCAAGAATATGCGGATCTTAAAAATATGTTTCTGTTCGCTACTACAGTTTGGAACGAGCTTAGCCTCGAGCTTGACACTCGATAATTTTTGGTCATTTCCGAGTACAATATACTGGAATCAAAGCCCGACGGGCTTTCGAGCTCTGTACATACAAAATGTTTTTTGTTCTGCATGTTATTTTTAATTTATTTGTCAACATATTTCTTAAGAATCCTAGAAGACATTTTATTGGCGTCATAAAACTGCTCCTTTGTAAGTACATAAAAACTAAAACTTTTGTAATTGTATTACGGATAAGTAAAGTTAAACAATAAAAGGACTATAAATATATACAGTAAAATAATGCTTTTACTTTTACCAGTACTTTGACCTGAACAGTGTTGAAACTTGTTTTGGTAAAGAGATTAATTTGTTGCCACCTAGAGTACATACAGTGCAGTACATAGAAATGCAAGGATTTTTAATCTTTACCGATAGAAACAATATACTTTTAATTTTAAGTAGTAACGTGTATGTAATATTAAATAATGATTTTCTTAGTATCAGGAAAAAAACGAGAAATTACAAATTGTTGAACATTGAAAATGCCGTGTTTCGCAAAACAAACATTTATTACAGAGTAATACGCAGAGAAATACACGCAGAGACACAAGCAGAAATACAAACAGAGATACAAGCAGATCATGTTTTAACAAATCATAAACAAATAGAAATGGGATTAAGTTTCGGAATACTTTGGACCTGACAGAAAGCTATACTTCTTTTTAACCAATAAGAATGCGATTACTAATATCGCAACACAAATTTAATCGAAATATTAGCAATATTTTGGTAAAAATGGTTAATATTATTGGAGTTACAGCCATGAATACAAGCATATTCTAGAATAGTATTTCCTATTTTTTTTCTAGAATAGTAATCATGCCTACAAACGAAAGATCAATCGTTTGGAGTCATTTTGCCAAGGCAGGCCAAAATTATGCATGTTGCAATGAATGCAATAAAAATTTTCCATTTTAAATGGAAATACATCAACAATGCGTTATCATCTAAGCAGCGTTCATAACATAGACGTTGACAAAGCAGAGGCAGAAACGACAGCTAAAAAGAAACAAAAACTTGGGATAATTTCGTAATCAAAACATCAATTGAAGAGATTGTTGCAAAAATGGCTGCAGTAGATGGTTTATCAATTCGTCAAATCACTCAGTCAGAGTTTATTCGACAATCATTGCCCTTAAGGAGTATGAAGCTTCCAGCCAACGCAAAATCTGTAATGGTTCTTGTTCATAACCATATGGAAACTGTGAAACAAAAAATCAAAAATGATATTAAAAAAGCTATTGCCGAATCACAGAAATTCTCCATTACCATGGATGAATGGACCAGCATCGGTAACCGAAATTCCTGAATATAAATCTGCATACTGCCTGCCAAAAAAGTATCAATCTTGGAATGGTAAGAATTTTTGGAAGTTGCGATGTAAAAAAAAATGAAAGAACTCGTAGAAGAGCACCTCGAATCTTTTGGTCTATCATTTAAGCACGATATTGTATCCACTACTGGGGATGAAGCTAGTGTTATGATCAAGTTCGGAAAAGAATCATCTGCTTTTTATCAAACATATCTTGCGCATTCTTTGCATTTGGCTGTTACAAAAACTTTTTATAAAGAAAAATCATTGACAGAAGAAAGTATAGACGAAAGTTCAGGAGAGACTGATGATTTTGATGATGTTGATAACGGTTTGAGCATTAATGAAACTGAATTACAGAATGAATCGTTCAAAGAAAACATAAATATTGTGAGACAAGTAATTTTTTCAAAAATTCTGTTGTGCGTTCAGATTTGTTAAAGTCTAAATGTAGAGAAAAATTACAGATAAAGCAACAACTCTCTTTGGCTTGTAAAAACAGATGGAATTTAATGCTGAAAATGTTTGAAACATTTGTAAACTTGTATGACGTTACAAAGGATATACTCATTGAATTTGGATTTGAACGTCTTTTAACAAATTTAAACCTGGAATTAATAAAATCGTTAGTCTTGGCGTTAAAACCAATTGAAGTGGCACTTAACGCTATGGGTGAAAAACAAGCCGCTTTACGAATAGCATATATTTCTATCAACTTAATGCGAGAGAAGTTAACTGAACAAGAATCTGAAATAAGTAGTTCTCTTTCTGAAAATATCGATTTTTACATCAATAGCAGGAACTACAAAAACACCATAGATTTGATGCATTCACTAAACAACTTAAATAAAACGCCATCAAAAGCTTCTATAAGAACTAGCAGCTGCTTTGATGAAGCGTTTTTTCTGTCACCAGCACCAAATTCATCAAATGAAAAATCAAGCAGTGTAGCAGAAACAACTACCAAAGTTGGTGCTTCTCTTGAAGAACAACCTAGAGTACTATTAGAAGCTCCAATCAGCAAACTACCGAAAGGTGACCGCTTTAAAAAATTAAGTCAAGAATTTACTTTGTCAAAAAGTAATGTTGAATTGACTGTAAATTTAAAGCGGTTACTTGAAGCTATTTACAGTATAAAAGCAACGTCGATTGATTCTGAGAGGGCATTTTCCGTGGCCAACAATTTTTGCACCAAAATTAGGGCGAAGATATCAGATAAATTACTACATGCACTGGTGTTTTTAAAATATTTTTCATTAATATAAATGCATAAATAAATGTATAAGTAAAGAAAAAGTTTCTTTTAAATTTGTAAAAAATATTATTTCAATTATAAGTCTTCTGATAATGTATGTCAACTTCAAATGCTCGAAATCCCGAAAAAACAATCAAGCTTGAGCTCGAGCTTAACCGAGCTTCAAATCATCGAGCTTTACCAAACCTTAGTTCCGTACATTAAAAATAAGAAATTTTAATTTATCATTGTAAATCGAACCTTCGGTTAGTTTATTAAGTGCTGTTGTATTGTACTTAAATGTCAGAATGTTCATTAGGAAGTAAGATTAAAAATTTAGTAGTTTAACAAATTTTATATGTGATTAGCATGTTGAAGAAATACTTAATGGTTAGTATAAAACAATGAAACTGTTTAGCCAAGAATATGCGAATCTTAAAAATATGTTTTTGTCCGTTACATTAAAAATAAGAAATTTAAATTTATTATTGTAAATCAAAACTTCGGTTAGTTTATTGCGGTTGTATTGTACTTAGTTGTCAGAATGTTCAGGAGGAAGTAAGATTAGAAATTAGTGGTTTATAAAATTTTGTGATTATTTCGCACTAAAATTCGGAACAACAAAATTAGTTAAAGTTCCCACTATCCAAGCATGGTGATCAAACAATTCACCAGTTAGAATATGTTAGTCACACATTAAATCCTTCCGTATACATTTTCCATATGTACCAAAAGACTTTATGTGGCCTTTGGTTTTCCAGCTGAAAAAAAATGTTTCAAATAACGCCCATATTCATGTAATGACATTTTCAAATTTTAAATGGTAATCTCATAAAAAGTACAATACCCAACTTTTTATACGGTTCCTCCGTTCCCTAGCTTTATATTTAGTTAAAGTTTTTACTAGTTACAAAAAATAATAAAACTCGAAAGTTTGAGTGCTACAGGATAAAAATTGATCGAGATACTTATTTTCAAAATTTGGAATGTTTTATATTATTTTCGACTAGCTTTGTGAAGCCGATTAAAAAATAAAATAGGATAGTTCGAGGTTGACGTTTTTCCTCTTTAGCGTCATTTAGTGATGTTATTTTATGACTAGTGTGAAATATCCTTTGATTCATAATTTTGTTATGTATGGTACACCGAAAGAATTTTCCCACTAGTAATTTTTCAAGTTTTCATATACTAAAATATATTATTAATATTCTCCTTCAGCTTTATTACTTTAGAATCTTACTCTAATAGTCATAAAAAATGTTCATTGAGCTAGAAATACAGGGTGTTTATAAAGTCCCGGACCCATTTTGATGTTTAATAACTCATAAAATAATAAAAATAGATTAAATAATAACATAAATGGTTAGATAGACTCAAAAAGTTTCATGACCCTTGTCAATGAACTTCCACGTGTGCCCCCTTCGTCGCACGGAGAATATCAAGTCGGTATTCAATTTCACGCCAGGTACCGGCAAGCATAGGTTGTGGTGTATGCATTCTCCTTAATATCCGGTCGAATAAAACATCACATACAAAAGTACTAGAACAAACACATCAAAAGTAAACATAACATTTCAATAGTTGCCAAAAATAAAAGAGAGAAAAATGCAATTAATAAGCATACGATATTTATAAAAGTACAGATGTTTAGACTGGAAAATGAAATTATCTAAAATTAACGACACGCGCAGACGATATTTACAAAAGTAAAGATATTCAAATCTGAATAGGAAAATATATAAGTTATTCCATCAATAAATTCCTTAAGTTTGTTTATGTCTTCATTATTTTATGAGTTATTAAACATCAAAATGGGTCCGGGACTTTATAAACACCTTGTATATTTCATTTTTTGTTTGTGCAAATAGTGTTACCAATTAGCTATAAGCCAATTCTGAAGTCTGCTATTGTTTTCTAGAACACGATCTGCGATTCAGATCGTTTTGAGAAAAATTTATATCAGTTGGTACTTTTCACGATAATCTGTGCAACAATGCCCGTCATATAGTCTGTTAACGTCAGAAAACTTTTTTTAAACCTGTGTTTCATTTTCACCTACGTATATTACAAATATTTCGCTCTTCAGTATGTGTACGCCCCCACTGAATATGATACAAAACTTTAAAATTAAACAACTCAGTCAATTCTTGTCGTAAGATAATCTGTGAACTTTATGGTCGGAGATAGTTACAAAAATGTTTTAAACTATACAATTATTTGTGCTTTACGTTTTTAAGTTTAAAATTTTGCGCATATATGCATACTTTTATGTTTAATCATTACATGAGCCCCACGAGTGGTCGACTGGTTTAGACCGCTAAACATTGGTAGTTCAACTTGGATTCGCTTCCAGGCGAACGGGCTGGCTGCAGAGGCGTTTTCCTAACCTTTCCCATATGTAATACCGACACGAGCCAGTTGCTCTCAAAAGGTCGCTCACGATAATATGCTTCCTTAGGCAGATAGCCATCCCGTGTTTTGTCAAATAAACCAGACTAACGCAAAGTTGCACAGTTATTCAAGAGCATTTTGTGTGCAAACCATAAAAAATAACTCAGGAAAGTATAAATTTATTCAACTTGTTCGTTGAAATGTGCTTGCCAAACTACAGTAGAGTGACCATTCTTATCTGACTTCACCCGAAATCCTTTTACTTATAGAAAAGCACATTATCTATGAAATAAAATGAAGCGAAGCCCAACAAAACGAGGCATATCTATATGTTAGTTCAATTATACACAAGTTGTTTTGTAATTTAATCCATTATTGCGTGATAGGAGCTCTCCAAGTCATCAAACAAGAAATAAATGAAGGTAAATTATAGTCTTTGTTATTAAATAATGAAAAATTTGCATGTACATGTCTGTGTACGTATTTATGTATGCATACGTACTCGCACTGTAAAAAAAGGGCGGCACCTTGAGCCACCAAATTTTAAATTTGCGTAATCCTCCACCATACTCGAAGGTATAGATATGTGAATTTCGAATTGGGTTTCGATTCATTTTATACTTTGTGCGAACTTAAGGACCTCCTGATTAACTCAGCATTTGAAAGCTTGTGTTTTTACTCTGCAAGAGATAATGTATTTATATTGTTATGGTGTTTATATTCATTTAGCTATTTTTAGTAGAATTCGTAATTAAAATTGTTTTATATTCCCGTGCAATGCAGCAAGAGACTTATTTGAAGAGAAAGCTACGCCGAAAAAATTAAAATACAGGAAGCACGCGCATTGAACTTTTTAATAAATAGATATCTCGTAATTGCACTCTTACTACCTAGAAAAATCGAGAAAATGCGAGAATGTTCTCGTGCATTTAAAAAGCTGGAGGAAAATATTTCAATTCAGCTGTTTACTTATTGCTGTATAAATTTATTCAACTTGTTCGTTGAAATGTGCTTGCCAAACTACAGGAGAGTGACCTTCTTATCTGAATTCACCCGAAATCCTTTTATTTATAAAAAAGCACATTTGTAACGAACGCAAGCGAATGAAAACGATTGTAGCGAATTTACTTATTGCTGTTATTGACTGTAGCTTTCTCTACTTTAAATTGTGTTCTATAAAACGTTTTAGTAGTTTAAAATATAACTACTGTGTGATATTGCGACATTGTACGAAGATCTCTGAAGAAATTTCAGCATTTTGTTTTATTTGTTGTGATAAGAATAAATTTTATTCACTTTTTATCGAACTTGTCCATTCAAATTATTACAAACCCGTACGCACGCAACAATATTTGAAATTTAATCAAAAAATTCAGCGTTATAAATTAAATGTATTGTCTTTCACAAAACGCAACATATTTCCCTTTCGAATATAATCAACAAACTCTGCGATTTAAAAGAAATGCATTGCCACTGTCCGAATTAAAATATTTTTATCTTTCACATGGAATGTATTGAAGTAAAGGCATAAAATATTTTTAAATTTTTTTCAAATTCGAATTTTTTGTTATTGATTAACAAACTAAGCGATATGAAAGCAATAAATTCAGCTCTCTTTCTCTATTATTATAAATTATTATCAGTGAAATTACATTGGCTGGATTCATTTAAATCCTTATATATTATTTTGTTTTTTGTAATCACTGTTTCAGACTGCTAGCCGCGAAGGAAGTTACTATAATAAATAATATACTTAAACTTTCTATCCCATTTAGTTATGTTGAAATATATTTTTTGAGCTTCGTAATAAGATTTGTTCAAAAGATAATTTTGCTATATGCCTACTATACTGGCGTATTTAAGAAACAATTCCCAACTCATGGGTAAATGAAGACAGATATTTAATCATCTCCTGAGGCGAGAATAAGGCTAAATGATGTTTGCTCTTCTTTTTCTTTGTTTCCCTTGAACAAACAATAAAGTTCTTCTAAAGCAAGAAAACTAATCCACGAGCAAACCAATCTTTTACTCAAATTTAATTGTTCTCGGTTTCGCTGAAGAATAGTCTTGTCATTTTTTCTTGTTTTTAATTAAGATATAGACTGTTCAACCTTTGAGTCATTCTTCTGAAATTGCGGACTAAGATGTATGATTTTCCCCTACTCAATTTTAGAAACGATACTGAAGAATAACTGTGGCATAGAATGGAATTGTTCATACCCATAAGAGATAAATGAAACCAGCAAACTACGAAAAAGAGATCAAGAGTGAATGTTTATTAAGCTGCCACTAATTAGGGATTAAAACATAAAGATTTACAAGGTTTTAAAACAGAAATTGAATTTGAATTCTATTTATCTATTTATGTTTTATGCGAAGCTAATGAATTTTTTATTGATAAAAACAATATGCTACCACTGCCCCAAACAAAATACTTTTACCTTCGTCCACCGATGTGTTGAAATCAGACATAGCGTAACATTAACTATTTATCTTTCAAATTACAACAATCTACGCGATTTAAGAGAAGAAAGCGCAGGTGTTAATAAAACTATTTTTACTTTTTTAATAGTGCATCTTATTCACTAACATGAAAATTCATTAAATTTGTGATAAATCTAAATAATAAAATTTGTGAATATTTATTTTTTCTCTCTAATTTAGAAAATATTTTCATAAAAACCATATGGGCGTAATTGATGCAAAATTTGTTTTTAATTTTTATGAACGTTTATATTTGCTAAAGGCAAATATAAACGTTCTTTAAGGTACTATATTGTAATTTAAGCCTTGCGATGCAATTGTTTTTATAACTGGATCCGTGCTAATAATGAAAATCCTTCAGTGTTCAGTATTGTTAGTCCTTCCAGTATATTCGATATCTTATGATCTTGTAGTTAAGCTTCTTTCTTCGTCTTTTTCAATGGTCTTTAAAAAAAGTTAGTCAGTTTTCATTGCATAAATGAAAACAAAAAATAAATAAAGATAAATAAATAAAGATAAAATAAATAAAAAATAAACAAAAAATTAATTTTAAGGCCTTTCAGATTTTATATTACGTCCAAACGCTTTGAGAGCAATTGGGCTAATGCCACATTGGGCTAAAAATATTTACAATCAGAATATCTATATAATTTCCGATACAGTCTCACAGGGGCTAAAAATGTGTATTCCTTACAGTTTTTCCACCGCTCGCTTTGAAATTGTTGAGATTGTTAACCAAAAATTCGTTAAATCTTTATAAAATATGAAACAGGTAATAAAACAAATTCCAAATTCGGGGTTCCATGTCCCCATGTTCGGGTGAAGAATTACGTACAATTTGATGACGTATCATTGTTTTTTCGCACTACGAGAAACATACATATATTCATGTAGATTCTTTATTTACGATACATAGTATATTCATGTAGAGTCTTCATTTACGATATATAATTCATGTAGATTCTTCATTTACGAAACATATATTCATGTAGATTCTTCATTTACGAAACATATATTCATGTAGATTCTTCATTTACGAAACATATATTCATGTAGATTCTTCATTTTCTACAATAAACATACATTTAGTTTCTTAAAATAAATGTAATACAGAAAGATAATATTTATTGACAACAATTTAAAAAATGTTGCATCGAATTTAAGTGATTCAGCGCAAAATGATGTTTCGTGACTATCAGCCCTGCTAGGCTAACGCCCATTTAGGATAAAAAGGAATTTTACTTCTTACTATATCATGATTGCTGCAGAAGGACTACTGTGTTCCCTAACATTGAATTCTTTAAAAAAAAAAGTGAGAGAGAGATAAAATTCGATGTTTCAGGTAGCATTAGTATTTCCAATATATGCTGACAAATAGAAAATATACCAAAAATAATATAAATACAGTTACTCTTAGTTATTTAGTTACTAAACAATAAGATGCTTTTATTCACTGAAAAATAAAATGCTTTAAAACATTTTTTCCTTCTTTCCCGCCCTTTTCGGGCATAACTAAGAGAAATTATCATATTAAAAAAATTATACAATACACTTCATTATCCGCTACAGCTCGCTCGCTGTATACTTTCTATTGCATCTGAAGTCTAAAAACGTTGAAGAATCATTAAATTAGAGTAATAAAAAATAAATTTAGGTTTTTTTTTTTTTTTTTTTTTTTTTTAAGAAGTCAACATGATGTCTCTTTCTGATTCTGCTTCAAAACAAATTCAAGAACAGAGTGAAATCGTAAGTAAGAATAATTTTTTCACGAGGCAGTTTCTGATTTCATTTTAACAAAAGTTTAAAAATGTTTGTTTAAAAATGTTTAAAAATGATTTCCTTTGTTAACAAGAGTTGTTATTAAAGTATATCCAATTTAAGGAATTAAGTAAGTGAAGTTTTCAGATAGTAAAAGTAACTTTTTTAAGTAAAAATTGTTTAAAAACTTGAACTTGTCTACTAGAAGAAAATTATAATCAATGAGCCGTGCTTTAGGCTGTTAAAGCCATTTTATTTTTTAAAAATGCTGATTCTGAAAAAAATTGTCAGAATTATGTAACGTACATCATATTCGCGTTATAAATTTCTCATCATCAAAAGACAAAATAATAATGAAAAAATTTAATAAATAAATAAAAATTATTTTAGGGGTTCAGTACCATTTTTTAAATTAATTCGCCAATTAAAACATTTTTTCACGTTGACGTTTTCTGCACGCATGTTTCTACCGGTAAGTTCTATTATTTTAAACGTCAGTTTATAAAAATCTGAAATGATTTCGTCTTTTAAAAAAGAAATTAAAAAAATCAACTCCGAAATACTGTAGATTCTAAAAATATTAATCTCCAACAGGATTTTCGATTTAAATGATACGGTTAGTTAATAATTAAGCAAAAGTAAAAACTGCTAAAAGACGCCTGTTAAAATATGGTTCTTAATTTTTCTGAAAGCATGTTTTTTCTTCAGAATTTTTCCTTTATTTTTTTACGAAAAACTACCACATTTTTTATTAAAGATTCATTCTTAAAGTTTTTGTTATAGATTAAAATATTTGTTATCCGTTCCGCCAACAGAGGGCAGCACTATAAGACAAAAGAGATTGGAATTTTTTTCTTTTTCTTTTTCTTTTTTTTTTTTTTTTTTCTTTCTTTCTTTTTTTTTAAAAAAATACAGTAATTTCTGTTTCTGCTAGATACAATCAGTAAGTGACCATAGTCATGTTCGTTTTTTAATTGGTTTGAAAATAATTTATCTATAATTCATACAAAAACTAAATGTATTTATCTACAATGTATCTAAATGTATCTATCTTCGAAATGACAAAAATGTTCTTAAGAAAGTTTTTTATTTTAAATAAATATTTTAACGGTAAAATATATTTATTTCACACACTAACATAATGGTTCACCCTCTTTTAATAAACTGCTTCCTACAATAATTTTATAAGGCTCAACTGAATATGGCTTAATTAAAAACATGTCGAACCTTCTATCCTCAAAGACAAATCTTGGTCCCGACTTTTACTAGAACATCAAGATGCTAAATTAATATAACTAAAAATAAAAACAGGTGAATTTTATTGCACCTTGAACTTGAAGTACAAAACTGAAACGAATAAGAACAAATTAATCTCCACTTCTCGCGAGAACAGCAGACAATATGGAATTCAAATTATTTTATATTTCACAAATTTAAATTCTATCTTAGGAGCTAGCTGTGTGAATTTCATGAACTAAGTATTTAGCAGCAAGCTTGTGAACTTCTTGATAATATTGCTCACAATAGAAAGGACCAGAGAAACTTTTATAACCATCTTCAGTTCTTATTTTCTTAACTTTAAATTCCTACATACATTTAAAATAGCCCTCATTTACATACTCTGATGCAGCAGACGAAACAATAAGGTTCTGGTTAAACAATAAAGCTACGTCAAAGCACGTTAATTAAACTAAACACTAATGTTCAACATTTATTGTTGCATCTTGAACTCTCTAAAAAATTGAATTTTTTACACTGTAGCCAAGGCCGGATTTAGACTTGATAAGGACCTAAGCTATTTGAGGTATGGGGCCTTTATTAGTCCACATATTATATGTCAGTGCCAAATATGATTTTCGGATACCTAGAGGGTTTCTTGGAAGCCCCTAAGAAAGCGGGGGCACTAAGCTATAGCTTGTATAGCTTATACGTAAACCCTGCACTGACTGTAGCGAATCGCAATATTTGGACCAAGTCAGGCAAGGTCTGCATGTTACCGGCAATATATAAAAAGGCAAAATGTAAAGTATCTGAATTATTTTAATATTATATATGCTTTTACTAAACATTTATGCACCACTTAGCATTACATAAAATGACAAATGCTATTTAGGCAAAATATTAATAGAGTGTAATGAAAAGGTTGCTTAAAAAACGTGACGTAGAACACGATAGCATTAACAGGAAATACCAGCTTTTTTCTTCTTTTTTTGCTTTCCACTAACATCAAGCCATAGTAATTCAGCAGCAAATAGCCCCATGGTTCCTTTTTGGCCTTTTCCTTTCCAACTTCTGGTAAGTAGTTTTGTAGCAGCCGTGTAATAATGTAATATTTCTCAAAATAAACATTACATTATCATACGTCAAAGGAAATATTACATTAATATACGTGATCTGCATTGTTACGCATTATTTTAATAGTGTAATAATGTACAGACACTCCAGACCAGTGTTTCTTAACCTTTCTAGCGAGTCGCACCCCATTGAATCTGAAAATATATCTCCCGCACCCCATTGAAAAATGTGTTTTAATTTTTTTAATCTAGAAAAATACATTTTTTGCGAAACTTATTGTTTATTGAAAAACATTGTACATTTTATATAAATACAAAACAATATTATTTTTATTAATGACTAGTCTGTTGTTGTTTGTTCATTATTATACTGGCAAGCGAGGTTCGTTTTTTGAAAAACATACGCGTAAGTCATCACTTGCATTTAAGCGATTTCTCGCTTTAGATTTTATATGCAAAAGCGATGAAAATCCCATTTCGCACAAATAGGCGGTAGCAAAGGGTAAGAGTAACTGCAGTGCTCCGTTCGCCAACTCTGGATAACGTTGTAACTGTGAACACATGAATTGTTGCAATTCTAATTGTTCGAATTCCATTTGAACATGTCCACTTCCTTGCATTTCAATAAGTTGATCTTTTTTCAGATCACTATCATCCATCAAATTTAAGTCAAATAGAAATGGATCCAGTAACCATCTCTGAGTTTTGGTAATATTTCCGGTAGAAAAGTATCCATTGAATGATTCGCTCAATCGTCACAAATGTATTACAATGTCTGGTAAAATTGTATTCTTTTCATTTTTCGCAAAAACAGAATCAAGCAAGGGAAAGTTTGCAAAATTCCCCTTTTCTACTCGACGTATCCAAATTCCTAATTTTGCGATAAATGAAGATAATTTTTCACTAGATATTATTATTATATTTATACCAAATCCATGCATTGATAGACTCAATTAATTTAAATGGCTAAATATGTCTGCTAAGTAGGCCAGCCTCAGCATTACATCATTACTCTCAAAATCTTTTACTAAATAACAGTTTTGACTAGTCAGTAATTGAATAATTTCCTCACGCAATTCAAAAACTCTGTTAAGCATGCGACCCTTAGATAACCATCGTATTTCGGTGTGATATAGGAGCACGGTATGATCAGCACCGATTTCTTCGCAAAATGCACGAAAAATGCGATGATTAAAAGCTCGCCCTCGGATGTATTATACTACATTTACTGCTGTAGTTAGATGTTGTTTTAAACTTTCTGGCAGTGCTTTCGACGCAAGTGCATGACGATGCAACATGCAATGCGTTATTATAACTTCCGGTAATACTCTTTTCATGTGTGAAAAAAAATCCTGAATTTTTGCCTAACATTGCTGGGGCTCCATCAGTGCATATTGAGCCAATCGCATTCATTGGTAATTGATATTTAGTAAAAAAATCTTTGATGCGATTGAAAATATCAATTCCTCTCGTATTCACCTCCAGTGCCTCACAAAATAGAAATTCTTCTATCACCTCTTTTTCCTTCACATACCTGACAAATACCGAAAGTTGGCTACAATTATCAACATCAGTTGACTCATCCAGTTGCATGCTTATTTTTAGTGGACTGATTTTTATGTCTTTAATTACTTGCATTAAAATATCTTCACTGAGATCTTGTATTCGCGATCGTATAATATCATTCGATAATGGAATTTGTTGGATTTTTTTATGTGCTTCCGAATCTAAATCTGTTTTAGCAATAATTAAAGCAGAAGGTTTAATCAACTCTTCTGCGATCGTGTGAGGTTTTTTTTTTTTTTTTTTTTTTTTTTCCCCCACATAAATATGCCACTTGATATGACGCTTCTAATAAAGGTTTTTGAATTGCTGGTCCTCACAATTTTAGGATAGTTCCACTGGTATCAAACCGAGCCTTCTTTGACTTCAAGCTGTTCATGCTATGCGCTTTTTCGCCACCATGCACATTGTTGAAATGCTGTAATAACTTTGATGGTTTGAGATTGCTGTTTGAAAATACCATGCACATTGTTGAAATGCTGTAATAACTTTGATGGTTTGAGATTGCTGTTTGAAAATATTTTGGAACACAAGATGCATTGCGGTCGTTGCATGCCATCCTTTTCGGTTGTACAGGTAACCGGCATACTTATCGTTTCATTGTCGTTTTTTTGACTTAGTGAGGTTCACTATAATCGTTTTAATTATTCAGAAATAATGTAATATAATATATATAATGTTCTTAGGTTTGTAATATCACTGAATTCTATTCGGCTTGAACGGGCAATTAAGAATGTATTAGTCTCAAGAGGTTTCTGAACAAGTCAGAATACATAATACACATGTCGCAGACACCACAGTTGACTCAACCTAACACAGGCGCAGTAGATGCAGATACAAATCTGTGAATCCGTAGATTTCATTGGAGTAGCACATGTTGAACTCAGCGCATGCGCAAGCTGGGATAACGTTCTCCGCTTGTATCGTGGCTTCTTGGCTATCGAGGTTTCTCGAAGGCCACGCTTGTATTCCCACAAAGTTTTTTTTTTCTTTTCTCCGTCACCTAGCTGCCTGTTCGCGTTCGTTTGTAGCGTTTCATGCCTTTTCGTCGCGTAGTGTATACGCCCATCGACACCGGCTCTTTCCTGTGTCTTTTGCTGATAAGTGAGCTAGGTGCTACCAATTTTTATGAGCTTCAGTATTGGAGACACTATTGCAGATTTCAAATATTTTATTATAAGAAATTTAATAAATGATATTTAATAATTTTTATGGTTAGGTAGGGGCTTCTCCCGCACCCCCAAAAATACATTCCCGCACCTCCAGGGGTGCGGGCACCCCCGGTTAAGAACCACTGCTCCAGACGTACTTCGCCCATTCCGCCCATTGTCACCTCCTCGCCATGTTGAGGCAACTAGTAGGATTTGAGGGGAGATTTGAGAGGACCTATTAAAAAGAACTACCTTCGTTTTGGATTTATTGACAGTTCTTAGACTCATGGATCTAGTTTAGCCTAATGGCTAACCATTTAGGGTCAGTAACAACAACAGCGACAATTGTAAAACGTTTGTCAATGGCGGGATGAACTTATCAATACTAAAAACGAAAGTAAAAGCGTTTTCTCTTTTAATGAGCAAGATGCAGTAAAGTAATAAATTAGCTAGTTTGAAACAGTATTTTTCTTTATTATTAATGCATTTGATGTCATATTGGTTATACGATGATTTAGGATGGAAGACAAGCCACAAAACACGAACGGTGCTGAATCCCGCAAAGTGAGAGTAAAAACTCCTTCTTTCTGGACTGAAAAACCTGACATTTGGTTCTACCAAATGGAAGTTCAGTTTGTTATAATTGAAAGAATTTTTGAAACTACGAAATTTTATTATTTTGTGTCACAGTTGAAGCCTAAATATTTATGGGATATTGTACAGGATTCAAACCCTATTATTTATTGGCTAAAGAAAGACTATTAAATATTTTTAAGGAAAGCAAAAGCACTAAAAAACTTGTTACTGAAATCGAAATAGGTGATAAGAGGCTAAGTCAACTACTTCAAATAATGAGATCGTTTGCTACTAATGATTTATCAGAAAAAGTACTTAGAACATTATGGATAGACAAATCCTGGTTTAAGAACATTTTGCTGATTAATGAGGAATTTCTCGGCAAATTTTCACTTACGAGGATAAAATTCTCGTAATGAATCTGAAAGCTGAACTATACGCTACCGATCATAAACATCGTTTTTCCCTCATCTTAAAAAACGCGAAATGTTTTTTGAGGATTGATCTATAGAAGGCGTATTAGTAAATACCTGTTGCAGATGAAAATTAGCTTAAAACTGCAATTATAACACCTTTCAGTCTGTAAGAGTTTAATGTTATGAGTTTTGGTTTAAGTAAAACTTCTTCACACATAGAAATGATTTATAAATGAAGTGTTTAAAGGACTGGATTTCATCTTTCCTTACCTTGACAATACCTTAATACACTGTTAAAAATTTGGTTCAAGGTTTCATCAAATTATAGTACTGAAAACGTTGCAACCGAAAGATGGTAAAACACTGACCCATTATTTGGTGCTTTGATTGAACCGTCATTTGGTAGTATGTTTAACCACGAATTGGCAATACATTAAACCACGAATGGGGAATTTTGAACCATCAATTGGGAATACGTTAAATATGAGTTGGGACTACATTACATCATGGACTGGGAATACATTAAACCATAATTATTATTATGTTTGTCGTTAACTGCAACTATTTTGAGCCATTAACTGCACCGTATAGGAAATTGTTTGAGAGCTCAGGCATAAAATTTTATATTAACCCTTTTCTGCTGCTGCTTTTTCTGGTAATTTTTTTATTTAATTGTTGCTATGATTCCTTCTCCTGGTACGTTTTTATTCATTACTGCTATAAGTAAGCAATCTGCAAATTGCCTATGCAAATAAACACACCTATAGCAATAATTATTGACGATTTGGTGACCATAACAATCCGGTTTATCATGATTCAGTTCTGCGAGAATGGAAGTACAGTCAAAAGTCGTTAATTCGGACACCCATAATCCGGAATGATCTATAATCCGGACCTCAAAGCTACAAACTTTCTGCGCATGCGTCGCGTTGACGCCTGCGCGTAAGACCTTTACGGCTGCGAATTTGCGTGTGCGCGTGCGCAAAATACGTTTACGAATGCGCGTTTAATGTATAACGGACGGTATAAGCTAAACTCTAATTATCTATTTCAGTTAATGTTGCAGATTGCGTTGTTCCTTAATCTTCGAATTGGAGCCGGCTTATTATTTTTTGCAGACTGTTAGAGCAATTTTATAAAAGTAAGCTTGAACTTTTGATTATGTCAAATAGAATTTCCGATTTATATTTACTAATATGTAACGGATCTACAAAGCGAAAGTATGTTTGAGTTCATTAAACAAAAAGTGGAATTGCTGCAAAAAATGGATAAAGGCATATCCTTTGTTCATCTAAACTTTAACGTTTGTTTATCTAAACTTTGTTTATCTTTATCGCCGCGCGCAATGAATTGGAAGTTGATCTGTCAGCACTCTCCTTATCTTCAGGGCAGATGTTTTTATTTTATTTGGCTTATAATTGCTTACTAAATGTAGTATTTCATTTCGATATACTCCGTCTTTGATATGATTTAAATCAAATGCCTCGTCATTATAATTCGCTTCCGATAGCGAAGAAAGTGACAGAGGTTATTGAAAACGAAAAAATTTCGATTGACAAATTAGTCGGTATTCTCGACACATCAATTATAGGACTTGAACAGCGGAACTTTGTAACTGAACAAGAAATTATGTATGTTTATAGAATTAAAGAGAATGTATTATCACATAAAAAACGAAGCAACTTAAACAACTTACATTGAAAGAAATGTTTAATAAAGTAAACAAATAAATATTAAGCTTTTTTTTTTTTTGTAAATTTTGATACACTTTAGATCATAATTGTTCTTTATTTCGTAAATTACGGTTTCATATTTTTAATTTTATATTTCTTCATGCCATTTTACCAGATTGAAACTGATGATCTATAATCCGGAAAATCGATAATCCGGAATCGCCGAAGTCCCGACGAGTCCGGATTAACGACTTTTGACTGTATATAATATGTATCGTTAGGATACATACTTGCAGTATATTAGCATGTGTATAAAAAGATATTTTTATAAAACCGAATGTCTTGCAAACCAATATAAGTGACCAATATAATCTAAACTATTACTTTTATTTATTTTTTGTTCATATTTCTCACTCATGTATCATGACTAATGTTACCTGTATTATAACAACAAGTATGTAATTTCATAGCAGTACTACATGACAAAAGTACCAAAAGCATCACAATATATTAAATTAACAAAAACATATATATTCATTTTGATTGGCTATTTGGATACAGCAAGCCAATTACTTGATTACAGCATTGGCCCCCCCCCGGATCTCAAACCTAAACCTCTCGTATATACGCCGAGTATGCTACTTGGAGAATGTTAGTCGTTCTAATCAATTGCATCGCTTAAATTCTCGTTAACTAATTAACCCAGTAACAGACAGAAATTACGTTACTTTCACGTTTAATTTATTATTTTCAGTTATTTTTAAATAAGTTATAACTTGTTTAACAGAAATTCAAATACTGACAAATAACTGTTTCCATGATTGTTTTTGTGATTTTTCACACGTGTAGCCCTAGTAACAATTGCCCTAGTGGCTTTGCCATAATCTAATCAATGTAATTAATTATTTGAAGTAGTAGGATTTCAAAATAAATATGTCGATTCTGACTATGCTTGAAATAGTCATATTACTATTTAATTAAAGAAACTTAAATAATAAATTAGGTAGGAAAATAAAGTTTGTTTAATTTCTATCAGATGATTAACTATTTAGCGAGAACTTAACGTTAAGCAATTTACTAGGATGACTAAGATTCGTCATACATTAAAACCTCGTTCTTCCTTTGTAAAAAAACTGCATGCAAAGACAAATAACATACTTCAGATTATTTTATCACCTTTTCCCCCTCTTACCTTGCTATCAATATTACAAAAAAAAAGTGCAGAAATTAAAGGTATTTCAGGTTATTATGCAGAAGGAAATGTTTTAAGTTTATCAGGCGACTTGCAATATTTGAAGTAGATTGTTAACTCAGGGGTTCTCAACCGGGAAGGGGGATTTCATAGTTTCGGGTGTGAAGAATGGGTCAGCCTTTTATTTAATTGCTAAATACTTAGTTTTATTTCATGAATATAGAAAACTACTTTTCTTAAAGTTTTGGCACTTATCAACATTTTTTATATTTTATCTTGATTAATTTATAAAACACATTAAAAATAATTTTAATAAGTGTATATGTATTTTTTAAAGCTGAGAAATGGAGAGAGGGGGGAATGATCGTGTAGTACTGGTGAAAGGGATGTGTGGAGCAAAGAAAAATAGTTGAGAACCACCAAGGTCTGTAGGACTTTGGAGAGCCACTGTGTTTATGATTATATAAATTCATTTTTAAAAACATACCGTGCAACTAAGTGTATTTATACTACAATATTTTTATAACTCTTCTGTTCATAATTTAGATAACACAGCTAAGATTCCTTTTAATATTTTACTTCCTCTAAAACTGAATTTTACTTATAGAATTACTTTATGAATTATGATTCAATATTGGGATCTCGAATGTGTCCCCAGTGGCGCAACTGGTTAGCGCGCCGTACTTATACAACAGTACGTGTGAGAGATGCGGAGGTTGTGAGTTCGATCCTCACCTGGGGAAGTTATGTTTTACTATTTAAAAACACTAGCCGCTTCAATCCAGGTACTAATATAATAATAAAAATGTGTAAATGTTTTAACGAGTAGAGCTAGTGTTAATTTCATGGGTAGTCATTCATAATAGTAATAAATAATAATAACAGAAATAAAAAGCAGCGTTTGTTTCTTTTAAATAGATTAATTTGTTAATCAATAACAGACAGATTAAATTTGAAGAGAAAATTAAATATCTAATGCTTCACCGAATGGCAACAGACTAACGCGTAGAAGATAAAAAATGTTTTATATCAGCCAATGGGAATTCATTATTTTTTAATTTATTTACATTTGGAAGATAAATGTCTTACGTTTAGCGAGTAAAAATACATTTCTTTTAAATCCCTGATTTTTTCTGATTAAATTGGAACTATAAAATACCTTACGCTTTGCACTATGGCAACACGATGAGTTTAAATTACTTAATTTGTTAATTAAGAATACATTAAATTCGAACTGGATTTATTAGTTAATTAAGAATCCATTAAATTCGAACTGGATATGAAATAAGTAAAAAAAAAATCGAATTACTTTTACGCGACTTAAGCCTTGAGGTGTACATGTTCTAGTGGAGAATTTGTTCATGATTTAGTGGTGGCTTTTTACACAGTGCGAGGAACATACATGCATACAGATATATACAGATTCTTCATTATTTAGTAACAGAGATAGAAATATTTCATCAAATTTCGGACATTTAGAACCTGATTGGCCCCTAGACATGGCTAACCCCCCTCCCCTCATATTGTAAGGGACCCAAAAGTCATCCTATAACTACTCATAATCATGTTTCTTACTTCATTAGAACTGAGAAAGAGACATTTTTTTTTTTTTTTTTTTTTTTTTTTGGATTTCGACAATACACGCGAGGACTACCTGCTTAAGAAGGCCCCTGAAAGAATTCTAGCTTAGGGTCTCAGATTGTCTTATCCGTGCTCTACTGATAATTTAAAAAGCAGATAGCTCTTGAGTTGTTTTGCCTTAATCAACTAACCTAACCGACAATCTAAAAAGTGTGTACCATTGCAAAATGTGTTCGAATAAGTAAACATTCTTAAAAATACCTTTCGTACAAATAAAGCTTTCTTGCTTATACGACAAAGCTTTCTCATTTGTTGGTAATCCTCCCCTTATTTTGCTTCAATTGAATGATTAAATTCATTTTTGCTATTTAGCTGAATGATCATCCTGTAAAATACAGTAGAAAAGAAAACGTGAGCTTATTATACAATTACTTAAAAAAAGTCAGTAAAAAAATTCAAAAAATTTTCAAGTTTCAACAGTCCTCTTACTAATTATTATACGCTTACTTTGGATGCAAGTAAATAAAATTTCGGGGACGAAAATATTATAATAAAAATAAGCGCATCGTGGGAGTAATATAAGATTAAAAAATTAGAAAATATTGATGAATAAAAATGCCTAGAAAATATAGAGGGAAAAAATAGGTTAAAATTAAATTGTGATAAATAAAGCTATATATGTGCTCAAGAGTCCTGAAAAAATAATATTCTGAAGAAAAATTACACATCTATAATCATGGCTGATAAATGAGTATGAGACACAAATGAGATAAAAATCCGTGGACTAAAAAAATGTAGATAACAACATAGCACTAAAAGGGGTGATTTTTAACAAATTCCGAGACATTATTAAAAATGGAGAAATTAAATGAAGGTATTATCTTGTAGAGACATTAGATATTTTTTTAAGTAGGATAGATGAAAAATGAGCACTACTCTTGCCGGGACTCGAACCACAAACCTCTCGAATACACGCCGAGTGTACTGCTTACTACACCACGAAGGCATGCTAAGAAGGCGGGAGAAATATTACCTTATAATCTTTGTATGCAAATAGTTCGCATTTATGGGAACTGCATAAACATAAATTTAAACGAATCTTAAACATAAACATAACATATAAACATATATACATATATCCTAAACATATAAACATATATACTCTAAGTATGAACTTATACGTTGTCATTAAAATTGTATTTAGTTTTGTGAATCTTCTCTACTCACAGCAAAAATGTAACTTTCTTGAAACTTTTAGTAACCTACTCATGCCGAAAAATATTAGAGAATAATTTTTCCTCTTTATCACATAACAAGACTTCAGTTTTCCTGGGAAATATATTTTCATAATATGTTAACACTGAAAAAAGTTTAAAATTTAATAAGTACGGAAATTCAGACACACATAAATAATATTTCAGTTACTAAAAAAATATCTAGATGTCATTAATAATAAAAATTCAAACAATATCTAATGCGTTTATAGTTTCATTCTCTTCGTGTCGAACTTTACTCGTTGACTGATAAAATTCGATTGTTTTCCCTGATCTCAAAATATACTGATATAGATTAAAATAAAGATAATCAGCTCCTTATTCGCTACCTCCCCTGGCTTTGCGTAACTCGAAAATAGAATTTATTAATTTGTATTCCAGCGTAAGGCAAAAATGGAGGGAGAAGCAACAGAAGCTATTGAAATAGAGCATCATGAGTTACGACCATTTGCAGCTGATATATGCCCGGAACCGACACAATATCCTACGGAAGGTCATAGCCACGGTAGTTTCGTTTCGTCAGTATCTTCTGTTTCATGCATGCTGACATATGCTAAAACTACTAAATTTACTGCATACGCACTCTTGTTCATCACTTGCATTCCTTTTATAATTGGAGCAGCTTTTACGAGTATATTCATAGAAGATAAAAATTACAATGCGGTTACGCCTGCTTTTCTGTCAGGTAAGCATAATTATAATTCTCTGTTATTTAACAGAAACCAAGGCATAGGTTATAAAATATGACTTTATTTAGGTCATTTTACTGACTATGATAAAAATAACAATTACGATAACTATAGATTTTTTTTTTCCTCCATCGGCGTCACCAACGGCACGATAGGCGCATCATGGACCTATTCCTGCTTCAAAATATTCTTCCAGTATGTTTTGCTTTTAGCTAGGAATTTTCAGTTTTGTGCGTTTATGATGAGTTTAAAATCATTTTCAACGTCCTCTAGCCCATCTCAGCCTAGGTGTTCCAGGCATTCTGTTTCCTGTTGGCTAACGATTAACAATTTTAACTGTTACTGATTTTCATATTCCAGTCTTGTTATGTATCCACCAAATGCAATTCTATTGATCTTGATGGATTGTATAATAGCTATTTTTCTAAATCTTGTAGAGTTCGCAGTTAAATTTTTGTCTTCTGGTGTCATCGAGTTTCATTGAGCCAAATACGTTTTTCTTAAAATTTCTTTCAAATGTTACCAACAAGTTTGATTCTTTGTTACCGAACATCCTCGTCTCTAAGGCGATGTTAAAATGGACCGTATTATAGCTTAATAAAGTTAGTATTTTTTGTGTTAATTTAGCTTATTAGCTATTAGCTTGTTAGCTTAGCTTATTAGCTTATTAGCTTGTTGACTTAGTGTTATTCAACATCATCTCCGATAATATTATTAATCTCGTTAAAAGCATGAACACATTGTAATAAATAGTGGCTTTAACATAAGTCCGCTTACGTTTACACCTTTTTCAAAAAATACTTTAAGTGTTTTTAAATTTACTTAAAGTAATTTCTGTGTCAGAAAAAAGAAAAATCTGATAAAAAAAACCGGATATCTTGCTGCAATGTCAATGTTTTGTTTGTGTCTCTTTCTAAACAGTCCCCTTTCCCATTTCCAGTGTTTGCTCTGTCCGCGGATTGATATCTAGAAGACTTTTAATTTGTAGAGTCATTAAGATATTTTGAAGTAGGAAGCGTGAAGGATATGCAAAGCCCTCGCCAGTACTCGAACCTGGACATCTCCAGCACGCTCCGAGTGTGCTAACCATTATACCACGAAGACATTCCGAAAGGAGCGAGAAAATTTCAAAGGGCGACTGGAGATTAGGAGACCCAATGGTGGTGAAGAATCATCATCCCCCATCTTTTTAGTTCGGACACCATTGTAGTGTCATTAGGATTTTTTGAAGTAGGAAACGTAAAAAATGTGCAATGCCCTCGCCGGGATTCGAACTTGCACCTGTCGAATACGGGCCGAATGTGCTAACCGTTACACCACGAAGGCATGCCGAAAGGAGGGAGAAAATACCTTATAAACTGATTTTATTCCGTCTCTGCGATGTGGTCTAAATGTGCAAAAATGTTCTTTCTCTCAACTGCCTCAAGAACTATACTAAAACTCTCGATTGTCTGCCTTACAAATCCCATACAATCCCAATTCCAAAATAGTTATCAAAATCCTAGTTGCTGTATTTCTAGTTTTCTCTATGGTCTCTTTGGCACTGAGGACGTTGAGACCTTAAGATCTGTTGCTTCGTTTCCCAGTCATAATTATGAATGAGAACTTATTGCGACGGCAACAGTGACTGAATAGAAGGCATTCAGGTTGACAGGCAAAAACTGCTAGAGATATTTCAATTAAAAACTTCCGAAAAATATTTCAACTATTGTCCAAGTGCATATATACGAACGGAGACAACTTAGAAAAAGATGGAGGCGGGTTAAAATTCAAGTAAATTTTTAAATACTGATTTGCTTGATCAATGACTCCAGCTTATTTCCTTTAAAAAGTTCTACCATGGATTGAGACAGGAGAAGATATTAAATTATTTTACCTGATGTACGACGTCTATGCTGAGCAGATTTACAATGCGATAGACTTGAATAAATGAATTCCTATTAATTTAAACTAAATCGAGTAAATTCCTTACAATGATTTAATACATCAGGTTTTATTATTAAGGGTACCAAAATTCTTTTTTAATGAAAATGAAACGTAAGCTTAATAAGGCCGAAAACTAATCAGATAAAAATTTTAAAAACTGTTGCAACTACTGCAGAAAACAATTTAATATTTTTCTCAACATATTTTTAATTGGGGAGGTTTAGATAGATCAAATATTTATAATTTATATTTATATTAGAAATGTATCAGATAATTTGTAATTACGTTATAAAAATTCGTAATTACGTTATAAAACTTCAACTTGTTAGTTTAGTCACTAATTATTAGAATTTTAATTTAATTATTTTGACGTTACATTCCATTATGATAATGGGATAAAAATTCTTTTACTATCAATGAAATCAATAAAAATCCTATTCTACTGAGCAAATCGATCTATTTTCATAAAATCAAAATCTAGACCATCTTCAACAAATCTTTCAAAATGCATTATTAAAATGCGTTGTTCTTAATTATCCTTTTATGCTTGACCATATTCACTCAAATTTGTTTAATTATGGCAAAGCACGTGACAGCATTTAAGAGGATATAACACTTCGTGAAAAACCTTTTTAAAGGATATTGTCTTCTATTCATCTTACACACGGGGAAAACTACGAAAATCTCCATGCAGGCACTGCTTTCACCAGCATTCAAACCCAGACACAATGACAAGTGTTAGCAATTTAATCCACTCAGCTAATGGTGGGCATAAAACTGCCTGTAATCGACAAAATACTAACAAGAAGAATTTCCATTTGCTGCGGAACTTTTGCTCTACCGCTGACTTCGTGGTTAAGATTACTAATACTGGACTTACTAAACTCCCTTACTAAAACTCCTAAATTACTAATACTTACTAAAACTCCCTTTTTTGACCTGGGTTCGACCCAGGTCAAAAAAGGGAGTTTGCATAATTCATTTTCTCATGTACAACGTGAATACGAACCAGTTACCTTATAAAGTCCTCCATGAAGGCATCCCTATCCTTAAGCAAATCTCTCTCAGATGCTTTGCCATATTCAAGTACCAATCAGCAAGTCAATCATTGGAATCTTTCAATTACGTGTACTTAGAAAAACACAAAATCATCTTCTTATTAAATATTCAAACAGGTGTTATCTTCCGGTATATACCAGTATTCTTTATTCAAAGGCCGCAATTAGAACGGCAATTTTATAGTGACAACAAATTCTGCGACTGTTTATCCAGAATTTTAAGAACTTTCTGAGGTCTCGCGAACATGAAATTTGTTTATCAATATACAATAAATTCCCGGTTTTCTTTCGCCATATTTATATTATTTTTTAATTTACACAAAGTAAGGTATTTCTCTCGCCTTCCTAGCGTGCCTTTTGGTGTAGTGGTTTTGCCCGCTGGGCCGGTACTCCAGAGGTCCGCGGTTCGATTCCCGCTGAAAGCGTTGTTAATTTTTCATCTCTCCGGCCTGCTTCCAAAAATACCTAATGTCTCTACAGTGGTGCCCAAACTAAAAGGGATATTATCATTTCAAAGGCCGACAAAGGTGGCCAGATAGTCGTCATGGATAAGAACACTTACATCGATGGTGTCACTAAACTCTTAAACGAAGGACCATATAATCCGATCCCTAAAGATCCTTCACCTTCGGACTTATCCAAAATAAAAACTGCGATCAAATCTTCGCAAATCATTTCAAGCAACTTAAAACATTCGCTTATCCCATCTGTTGCGAATTGTGCCAGATTATATGCTCTTCCCAAAATTCATAAAAGTGGTATTCCTTTCCGCCCTATTGTATCAAATTTAGGTACTGCCTCGTATCCTTTAGCTAAATATTTAGTTTCTAGATTTTCCACTCAATTAGACAATAACATTTACACCATAAAAAATTCAATAGAGTTTGTAAAAAAGGTTAAAAACATTTCTCCTAGTAATTTACTCATGGTTTCTTTTGATGTAAAATCATTATTCACCAATGTCCCAGTGGAGGGTGCATTAAGATGTCTAGAAACCAGACTTCGCGAATTTCATTTCTCTTGCATCGAAATTGATGAGCTAATTTCTCTCACTCAACTCTGTTTGAAACAAACACATTTTGTTTTCCAAAATAAATATTACAAGCAAACTGAGGGATTAGCCATGGGAAGTCCCCTCAGTCCCATCCTGGCTGATATCTACATGCATTATTATGAATCAAAATTGTTTGAAACTTTAAACTTCCCGGCATGGTTCCGCTACGTAGACGATACTTTTACCCTGTTTGAAGGTAATAAAGATGATTTAAATAAAGTTCTTTCAACAATGAATTCTATTGATCCTGTTATTCAGTTCACTTTTGAACTTGAGACTTGCAATTCTCTTCCGTTTCTCGACATTCTGGTCACACGTAACACATCCAACTTCAGTACTACAGTTTACCGTAAACCTTCATCGGTTTGCCTTCCACCACACTTTAAATCATGTCATCCGACTAAACAAAAGTTAGCTTCATTTTATTCCTATGTTTTCCGTGCTCTTCAAGTTTGCTCCTCCAAACTAGCCCTTGATGAAGAACTAAATTATTTAAAAGCAATAGATATTGACAGGGGCTTTTCACCCAACATTATTAATCAAGCAGTTAAAAAATTCTCATCTCAACACACTAAAAGCCACACTCTTATTTTAGGAGATTATAAAAATTCTGTTGTCATTCCCTTCTTTCCATCATTTAGCTATAAAGTTGCACATATTTTGCAGAAATTTAACTTTCGGGTTGTTTTTTCTCCCATCAATAAAATTCCAACTTCTATACTCAAGGACCCCATTCCGGATATGAATTCCTGGGGTATTTATAGGATTCCTTGCCGGTGTGGTTTAATTTACATTGGCCAAACTAAGAGAGCCTTAAAATTTCGCGTCAAAGAACATGAGGCATATGTTAGAAAAAAGGAAACACAGAGGTCTTCTGTTGCTCAACGTTGTTGGTCCGAAAATCACACTTTCAATTTTTCTGCTGCCAAAATTATTCAAAAAACATATTCCATTGGAGAACTGGATTTTCTAGAGGCATTTCACATTCATAAAAATCTTTCTGTTCTAGTTAACGATCCTAATTCCAATCCAAATTTGCCTTCGGCTTTTAGAGAAATTATGTTTTAGTTCTGGTTTCGCCAACAGATGGCGCCACTTGCTTATTCTTGTCCAGGCTTTCTTATCTTATCTAATCATTATTTCCTATCTTGTTCATTTGCGGTTTTGCAGCTGAAGATGATGGTTCGGTAAAACCATCGAAACTAGTCCTGTGAAAATTTTGTAGGTATAACGCTGATTTTTGTTGTTTGACTTCTGAATTAGTATTTATTCGGCGTATTATTGTGTCTTAATACTCATACATACTAAATAACAGCTCCTACAATAAAATAATTACTTATATATAGCCACAGGAAAGATATAGAAATAAGAAAAATTCTTCCTAGCATATGATCAATATCATAGATTAACAAAATCACTGCTGAAAAGTCGCTCACAGCATCCTGTTTATAGAGCCGACTCAAGAAGGACAGCAAACATTTTTTGAAGTTTCGGCGCACCGCTAGGAAGGGCAGCTTTCCTGCGAACTAAAACTGCTACAGAACGTGACTGTGTGCCGAAAGAAACATTTCCAGGAATTTTCACTTTAGAAATATCTGGTTGGTTGAAATACACAAAAACCAGCTCTAGAAATATCTAATTGGTTGAAATACACAAAAACCACATTTTGCGAAAAACCTGCGCCGGACACACTTTAAAGAGACACATTGTTGCCTAAGTCACGAACCTGGAAAAATTTTCTTTTAACGTCACTCGTTGCTATATGTGATAACCCCATAAGCAAAATAAGGGCTTACTAACCCTATCAGCAGAAGAACAGTCTAGGCCTCTAAGGCAATAATGATACACGAGGAAAAAATTTAAGAATATCAGAAAGGAGAAGAAAGTCTAAGGAAAGAGAAGATTAATACTATTGTTCACAGATGTGGATATACAGCCACGTGCTGTGAGTTCGAAGACACTTACGAATTTTGTGTAATGTAATATGAAAGGGCTCAAGAGTGAAGCTTTGCTGGAAAAATAAGATTACAGTGGAAAGTCTCCTTTTTTTTTTCTTTCCCCCCTCCATGGCGGGCACTAATCCTTTTTATGCTTTCGTTACTACTAAGGCCAAAAGTGGTGCACATTTTGTTATGGAGGCGCCTAATAAGCGGCCAACCTTACTTTCTAGAAGGGGACAGAAAATTTACATCTATGCCTTCTCCGGGATTAGAAAACGGGCTCTTCAGTATCGCACTCGGCTCCCGCAACCGTTATACCGTCTGGGATATTGAGGTAAATGACTGTCTCGCTAAACTGGCTAGACATCGCCAAGCTGGCGATGGTTTTGGCGACTAGATTTTGTCGCCGACTTTGGATGAAAAATCGCCGAAAGTCACCAGACAGTGACGTTTAAAACGCTAAAATAAAACTTTAATTGGCCTAAATGTCTGTGTAATTGTAACCATATCCGGCCACTATATACAACTTTATATGCCTTCCAATAATTTCGAGACATAGAAGGTACTGAAAATTTCTCGTCGGCAGGAAAACTATATGAAACTGAAGAGATCATCAGTTCCAGAGCTTTTAACTCAGAGTATTGAGATATCACTTCGAGCTTCGCTTTTTATATGCGCTTTGCATTGCATTTTAACGCTCTTAGTACTCTGAAGCAGTAACTATTAATTGTGCTCTGTGGTACTAAGAAGAGATGTATAAGTATTTTTGTGTAAATTTCAATACGTTTCCCAAAAACTTCCTTATGCACCAAATTTGCGAAAAATCACCAAATGTCGTTAACTTAGTGATAAAAATTATCACCAAGCACAGTAAAAGAGTTTTTGTTTCGAATTTTACTTTAGGTATCTTTACAATCCCAACATGTCATTCAATATCAAAAAAATGCACAGCATAAATAAACGCTTATAAGCAGAATAAATGGTCACAAACTGGAGTAAGCACAAATACACACTAAAATTATTATATAAAATGCACTAAGTAAATAAGAAGTGTATGTAAAAAATTAAATTATAAACAATTAGACAGAAATATGTCCAAAAATTTACAATGATATATGCTTGTTTAGTAACGTAAATTGGTACACAGAAAAATTATTAGTTATTTATTTCACTGCTTCTTATCTTCTACATATTCTGGAAATATTGAAGTTTAGTATTAACTGAGAGATTGCCGTGGAATTGCTAATGTAAGTACTAAACCACGAATGTTTTCACAAACTGTTAGGGCAAATACTGGGCCACAAAAATTTCAGAACTGACACCACGACTACCCTCTGAATTTTTCCTTTTTTCCTTCTTCGATAAATTTACAATTCTAGTCACAATCTGAATGATTAAAATATCTGCCATTACCTCTAATATACCTATAATGTCTCTAGTATGTGATTTTGGTAATATGAAGCCATTATTGTTTATGCCCCTAACTTTATTTGGAATTATCGTCTTCTTCCACAGCTTGCCTTTCGCTGGGAACGATATCATTACTATGCCTTCATCTTCTTGCTAAATTAGAGAAGTATTATGACACAGGAACTTTAGAAGGTCTTAAAGTGTTCGGCATGATTTTAAGCATCTTCTCTGGAATCTCAGTTGGAGTGTACACCATTCTCGCATTTTTAAACAAACAAGGTAAACAATCTCTTTTCCTCTTATTTTATACTGACAGAATAGGCTAGTTCGAAATAATAGTAGACTACCAGTCACCAATGTGGAATGAAACAAGTGTATGAGAACAAACTATATAATAACAATTTTCTCTGCTATAATGTAAGATTTAAAACTGAAATAAGCTAAATGTAAAGAGAAGTTCAAGAAAATTAATTACACTACATATGGAACAATTTAGAGAATATTAAGAATTTAATCTTTTTTTAATATTAAATGAAGTTATTTTCTCAATATTAATGTGAGGTTATCCACATATGAAGATCACATATTAAAGATCACGAGTTTAACATAAGTAACTAATTTTATTTGCTAACGTTTTACTAAGATGGAATGAATGGATGATAAAAGATGGCATTAACATATGATTGGTGATAGATAAAATTGATTTAGAGAAAGGTAACCCCACTGGTAAGTTCACGAATAGGTTCAAGTTATACTGAAGTTCATAGTTGTTGCTTTTATCGTCAAATCTCGGGGATACGACAGGAATTCGCAAATGCTGGTGGATTTCTATAACACGATTGAAAAACCACAGTCTCTCGAACATTAGTCGAAGACTCAGCCCTTCTAGGATTTATCTTAGAGGAACACAAGCCGTCTGCTTGTTTCAAGGAATTCGTTCGTTCCCTTCCACGTCTGGAAGCTTTTTAAGCGTTGTCTGTGCTGCTCTGCGCTGCGCTGGCGGCAGATGACGTCACGTCCTTCCTGGAGGACATCACCATCATCATGGGGGTACCTGCAAAGAGAATAAAAAAAAACAAAAAAAGAGTATTAGGTTCTTAAATTTGATAGCTGATACAATCATCGAACACTTGACCATAGCTTTATATGGTCAGCCGCGGTAGATGTCATATTTGGTCCTTCATGGCATCCGACCTTTTTGACTTCGTAGCTATCATTAGATTTAATAGCTACTAGTTTGTAAGGTTCGTGAAACTTAGGTCCGTAGTTTAAAATCAGTCTTATATTGAGTTCGCTGAATGGCTACCAAGTCGCCAATCTTATACGGTGTCTCTTTCTTCCATCTTTTGTTAAACTGTTTACGATTCTCTTGATGTAACTTCAAAATATTGTTTTTTGCATCTTCCCTCATTTCATCATATTCTTGCATCAACTGCTTTAAATTTCCTTCATTTAATATCTCGCTGATCCTTAGATATTCCTTGTTCTTCATTTTCATTTCTATGAGCAGTTCAAACGGTGAATACTTTGTACTTCTCGCAGTTGTACTAATTGTTCTTTGGACATATGGAACATACTTGAACCATTTTGTTCAATCTTCATGTGATAATTTTGGAAAAACAGGAATCAAAATTCTATGGATTCGCTCAATCTATCCATTGCCTCTTGGAATACCGGTAGTAATTTTGACATGATCTATTTCTTCTTCAGTACAATAAGCTGCAAAATCTTTCGATATAAAGGCTATACCTCGGTCAGAAATGATTCCGGCGGAATTCCCAAATTCAGTCTGTTTTTGCCTCAATTTTGAAATGACTTCTTGCGTAGTTGGTGATTTCACTGATAGAACCAAGTAAATTTCGTAAAAGCGTCGCCACAGATAAAATGTGTTGGTATATCTTATTCGTCGATGGTAGTGGTCAGTATGGTATGTACTTAAGGGAACGTTTTCCTTCGGTACAGGATGAAGAAATCCTTCTGCTTTTCTTTGCTTCTTGTTGTAGAGTATACATTCTATGAAGTTCGCAGTTACGTTTTTAACTTTGCCTTTCAGTCTGGGAATATAGAATTCTTGCTCTACAGCATTCTCAGTTTTCTCTACAGCAAAGTGACTTTTTTTTATGTACAAAATACCCTTTCTCAGGAAGAATCTATTTCCTTCTCCCTTCTCTACTAAATTCTTGATCAATTTCACATGCTCATCTTCATTCTGTTGTTATGCTAACTGAATCTTCTCAAGTACACCGGATGCGTATGATGTCAAAGCATTCCTACTCAAAGCATCAGCATGTTTAATTTGTTTTCCTGAACGATGTAAAATTTCGTAATCAAATTCTTCAATAAACATTTCCCATCTTTCAATCTTGGGAGTTAAATCTTTCTTATCCAAAGTTTTCTGAAAAGCGTTACAATCAGTTACAATTTTAAATTTAGAGCTTAACAAATAGTTTCTAAACTTTTTAAGAGCTTCTATAACCGCAAGGGCTTCTAATTCGTAACTACAGAGTTTCTCTTGCTGCGGTGAAAGTCTTCTTACTCATATACTGGATTGGGTGATACCATCATCAGACAACTGGTTAGTACAGCACCAAAACCTTGTTTACTAGCATCGGTATGAAGTTCTAATGGATATTCTTGCTTAAATATGTGTAGAACAGGTGCTTGAGAGAGAATTTCTTTTAATCTACAAAAGGTTTCCCGTTGCTCGGAATCGAACTTAAAACCAGTACCTTTTCTAAGTCAGTCACTAAGAGGTTTGGCTATTTTAACATAGTATGGAATAAATTTATGAAAACATCCCGTTGTCCTAAAAAGCTTTGTAGTTGTTTACAGTTACGCGGTTGTGGAAAATTTTGTACAGCAATGATGGTCAAGCACATGTCCCAAGAATTCAATTTTTCGTTTTAAGAACTGGCACTTTCTGAAATTTATTTGTAATCCTCATACCGAAGGGGTTTTGAAGACTCTTTCTAATTTCTCTAACATAACTAAGCTAATTTTATTTGCTAATACTTACTAAGATTGAATGAATGGATGATAAATGTTGACATTAGCATATGACTGGTGATGGGTGAAATAATGGTAACCCCACTGGTTAAGTCGCCGATAGTTCAAGTTATACTGAAGTTGTTGCTTTTATCGTCAAATCTCGGGGATACGACAGGAATTCACAAATGCTGGTGGATTTCTATAACACGACTGGAAAATTACAGTCTCTCGAACATTAGTCGAAGATTCAGCCCTCCTAGGATTTATTTTGGAGGAATACAAGCCGTTTGCTTGCCTCAAGGAACTCGTCCGTTCCCTTCCACGTCTGAAAGTTCTTTGGGCGTTGTCTCTGCTGCGGCAAATGACGTCACATCTCTGGGTATTTCATGATTTAGCGGGCGTCGATGAGTATGCCTTCCACATTAATGTTTAATTACTTTTTACTAATATAAAATATTAGCACATAACTTTTATACTACATTTATAAAATTAAACTGCTTGAATGCAGACAAGGAAAATTTAAATAGTTTCAGTAAGAATACAATTAGTAAATTTAATTTTACTATCTATTTCAATAGTTAAACTAAATTAGATTTTTTTTAGTTAAAATAAATTTTGTTAGTAATCTTTAATTTTTTGGTGTGCGTGGAGCGGGATGGGTATGTGTGTGTGTTAAAATTTATGCTAAATATATGTGTTGAATATTTTAATTAATAATATATACTATATATATATATATAAACAGGATGTTGCCAAATTCGACGACCAATTCACAGGCATCAAAAGTATGAAAAATTGCCATAGAACTTGGGGTCGCAAACCACGTTTAATCGTTGAAAATTACAAAAATGTACGTGGAGAGGACATTAAGCCAGACGAAGAGAGAGTAGCCAAACAAAGGCGAGGACTAGGTTCTGGTTTGATTATGCCAAAGCACTCGAGAGCTATCTCCCTCAGGGAAAGTAGGACTTTCTAAGGGAAACTAGCTCTTATATACGCTACACATGGGGAAAAGAATGAACAGTCACATGCAGCCAGCCAGATCGCCGGAATTCGAACCTCAGACCGAACTACGACCGTTCAGTGACTTTACTATTCGGTCACTGGTTGGCCTGCTAAGATTAAACATACTGAGGTAGAGATGAAGAAACTTTCTTGTATGCAAATTTCACATGCGTATGGAAAATATTGTAGCGAAATGTACAGGCGCGGTATGATAGCTTCCTCGCAAAGCAAGTTTAGTGTTGCCGTAAAATAGCAAGGGAAGGCAAAATTGCCACATTTGCGAGAAATCGCCCATTTGGCGAAAAAATTGGCGATATGCCATGGACGGATGGAGAACCTTCTGGAACGAATTCTTACCAATTTAGTCCAGAATGTTCTCGAACACAAGCCTCTATAAACCCTGCTGTACGCGGAGAGTTAGTGCGAGATAGTTAGTATCGAGTCAGTGTCACGAGTTAGTCCGTGCGGAGTCAATCGAGGCGACAGTCGGTCAGCGAGAAAGAGTCTCTTACTGTATCGCGGTTAGTGCATCGTCGAGAGAGCGTGTTGAGCTCCTATTGTTTCAGCGTGTTTATTGTAGTTCTTCGACGACTGTGTAAACGTCTTATTAGAACTGTCATGGTTAATATTGGCTAAATAAAGTGTGTTTCGATATTCCACCAAGTACTGTCGTCATTATTCACTCCAAATCCGCACGATCCCCGTACGTACGTGAAGGAAAAAAATAACGTAACAACTGGTGTCAGAAAAAAAGTAACAATATAAAAGGAACAAGCAAGTGTTTCATAAGAGAGCATTGTAGAATTTGTGAGCGTTAAACTTTATTCGGAAACAGCATGCCAGAATACAAATAATATGCATCTGATTTACGATCGACCAGGTGGCAATTGATGCCTAGCACAGACGATATACCAAAAGCAACACCCGTGGAGGCGTTATCCGCAACCTTCACGAACATCGATCAACTGCTCTGGGAGACATATCTTTCGAAATAACAAGTCATATACAAGAACGCAGTGTGCTCATATTTGAAAGAGGGAACCGAGTATTGCAACAGTTTCCCGTTTTCCCTTCGACTAGTATAAGTTCGATTGCAGTTGAACTGTGTATTCGGCATTAAATGGTGCGGAAGGTTCTGCGTGTACAAAACATGCACGAATTCCACGTGCAGAAGATCTAACTTTTAGGCAATGCCGATTACCCCCTTCGGATAGAGTTTGTATGCTGGATTCTTAATGCAACACAGAATGATTCACAGGTTTTTATTCTCAGATGAAGCCTGTTTAAGAGAGGTGTAGTTAACACGCACAATGCGTATTTGGTCGTCCAAAAATCCCTACAACACTATCTTGTCGAAAATGTAACACAAGTTCGGCAGGGATTCTCGGAGATCATCCTTTGGGGAGTACCTTCTGCCTGAACGTCTTAATGGCGTAAATTGCCTTTACTTTTCTACAGAACATCCTTCCGGATTTGATACAGGAAATACCGGCCGCTGTGTGCCAAAACATGCAGTTTCTACATGAATTTGCAGCAACAAATTTTGCGATTGCGATGCTTTACCACGTTAATGTCACATATCCTGGTAGGTGGATTGGACGCGGCGGACCTGTTGCTTGGCCTCCAATACTCTTCGAACCTCAATTCCTGGGGTTTCTTCTTCTGGGGCCACCTAAAATCCGTTGTTTATCAGACGCCTGTGGATACACTGGACGATCTGATAGCGAGGATCGTCTCGCCTCAGCAGACATCGCCAGCACACCGCATATCTTTGAACACGTCCGCCAATCCTTCATCCGTTAGTATTGGCTGTGCAATAAACTTCGCGGCCGCAGCTTCGCACAATTTCCATAGAAATGTCTTGTTGTCTCCTTTCTAACGTTTAACTATAATGCTTTGTAATATTGCTTTACGTCATATACATGCGTTTCTACATTTTCTATTTAAAAAAAAATTATTAGCCCACTTTTTGTTCCATTCCACCTTTTATAACTCTTTTTGCGATGATATTCTCCCACTAAATGTGGTTTGTTACCACATATTCTATGCAAAGTTTTCATTCTCTTGATACCTACTATAAACCTCAGAATTTATCGGTCGAATTCGGCAACACCCTGTTTACATATGTGTGCGTGTGTGTGTATTAATAAAGGAAATCGAAAATTTAAACTCAACGCATATGCAGGATGTAATAAAAAGCTGCTAATAAATAAATAAATCATTTTTCAAAAGCAATAAACCACTATGAAAATAAAAAGAAAGTACATAAGAAAAGTGTCCGGTTTTAAAATTCAGTAAGTTTTAAAATGCCAAAAAAAAAAAAAAAAAAAAAAAAAATTGAGAATATTTTACAACTTTTGCTACGTCATCTTCAGGGGGAGATGTATCAAGAGAAGTAAATAGATTAGCCAGCTTCCTAACTGATAATGGCACATTAAAGCTTCAATAAACTACAAAGCAATTTACAGATGGAGGACAAAATAATACGAACACCTGTCTTTATTATAATTATTTATTATTATGTCTAAGAAAATCTTTATTAATAGGGAGTTGGACTACCCTTTGACTGAAGTACAGATTGAATGCGATGTGGGATAGATGCACAAAGGTCATGGTCATTTAAAGGAATATTACGCAATTCCTCCTGCAGAGCAGTCTCTAATTCCGAAAGTCTGGATGGAGGTGGAAATCGGAAACGAAGTTTGGACTCCATAAATGTTCAATAATATTTAATTCCAGAGACTGAGGGGCCAAGCAAGATGTTCAATTGCATAGTCATGTTCTTCGAATCATTCTTGAATACACCTAGCAGTGTGGATAGGAGCGTTGTCGTCTTGAAAAAGCGGTCGCTTTCCAGGGAATACAGTCTGGACAAAAGGATGGACATGATCCCCTAGAATGCTTAGATAGTGATTGGATGTGATCCTCCCATGCAGAATAACAAGTGGCCTAAGACCTCGCCAAGATATCGCACCCCATACCATAATGGCGCCAGCCCCCTGCTTCACAGTCGGCAAGAGGCAGTCTGGATGAAACGCTTCTTTGGAGGCTTCTCCAGACATAAACGCGTCCGGTCGTCTGAAATAGGCTGAATGACAATTCATCTGACCATATTACCTGTTGCCACTGCTGTGGGAGCCAGCCTTTTTCATCTCTGCACCATTGGCGTCGCTTGAAAGCATTAGTTGCTGTTACCAAGGGTTTACGAATTGCCTCTCTGCCATAAATGTTCGCAGCATAAAGTTCGCTTTTGACAGTTTTTGTTGAAACGAGGTCCTGGAGATGACTGTCCATTTCAGATATTATCTCGGATAACGATTGCTTGTGCTTTCGGGCTACTATGCGCTTCAAGACCCCTATCAGCCAGCTTTGACTTTCGGCCACTGTTGTGCCTTGGAGATGTCGTCTTACCCTCTTTGGTGTACGCTGTCATAACAGCTGATACCCTACTCCTTGCACATCCCACAAGGTTTGTTGTTTCCGTAACCGATTTTCGACTTGAACGCGCTCCAACTATCATTCCTCTTTGAAACTCTGACAGGTCTGACATTTCAACTTCTCACGGACAGTTCGATCGAAGCATGCACCGCAGGTGACTGCTGTTTGAGAGACTGATACCTTCCTCTTCACGCTCACTAGGTGGCAGATTTCTGTTACAGGTGACGTGCAGGTGTGAAATACGTCATACCTTTTCACACGTGTTCGCATTATTTGTCCTCCATCTGTATATCTTCATTAATACAACGTCTATAAGCTAGAATGAGAGAGGAACCTTGCTCGAATTCATATAAAGCTAAAATCCATTACAATCCGAAATTACAAAAACAGTATTAATATCATCCATTTGAATTAAATAAATACAAATCAAATTAAGCAGAACAACTCTATAAACAAATACACATACAAAACTAAGAGTAGTAAAATCTGTATTCTTTTAATACAATAAATTCTGTATCATTTGAGTTATTTTGTAGAGACATTAAGTTATTTCGGAAGCAAGAGAGAGGGAAAATGAACAATGCCCTCGCCGGGACTCAAACTTTGTACCTCTCGAGTACGTCCCGAGTATGCTGACCAAGAAGGCATGCTAAGAAGATGGGACAAATGCATTATATACTCCCCCTTTTAAAAGGCGAGTGGGAATTTGGGGGCTAATTAACTAAATCGTGGTGGTGGAGAATCATCATCCACCACCTTTTTTAGTTCGGGCGCCACTGTAGAAGACGAAGTAGCGAATACTTACTATGTCTTTTGAGAATAAATACTGCAAAGGAAGGTTTTAAATAACCTTTTTTATTTAAACTAAATTAAAACAGATGCCCGCACTTGGTGCTCACAAATCCCCACCACTTGTGGTTAATGTAAATTTTAGTAGAAAATAATGCAACAAATCGCTAATAAATTAAGATATCTAACAACTGGCTATTTAGCTTAACTACACGCTAAATCGGCTGCTCACAGCAAAGACGAGCCTAAAAATATCAGTATAAACTGAAAGGTGTCCAACACCGACTAGAGAGCTAATTTCAAAACACGCAGAATAAACTCGGAACTAAGCCTTCTACTACTCAAGAACTCTTGAAACTCAGTTTAAATACTGCTTCTGAAACGCGTTTAGATTAACATCTACGTCATAAGAAATTTACATTTCGGCAGGAAACTCAAATCAGCAGGGAAAGGAAAGTCAAGCTAAAAAATAACAGTTTGTCCTAAAACAAGTATTTAAACAGTAATTAAAGTTTAAAAACTCTGTGAAAAGAAAAATTAATAAGTCAAAATAGTTAAGTAACGTAAACTAACTTCTTAAGTACTTACGAACAAACGTTAAATGCATGCGCGGAATTTATTTATTACCAGCTTAGTACTCCAGGTTGAATATGTACTAAATTTAAATTTTCGATTTAACTTATTAGTATTGACATTAGTTATTGCAGCTTACAACACATAACTGGATTATTGGTTTAGAACTTTTAGTTTATTGCATTATTTATTATTGTGTATGAATATATACATATAACAGAGAGAGAGACAAAAAGAAAGAAATTTAGAACAACATCCCCAAAGAAATGAAATTAAAAATCAATGAATTCCAAATTTCTCACAAATATGTAAAATTCAACCAATATTCATCAACCAGTAAAAATGCAGAGAAAGGAAATACAAAAACAAGTAAAAAATTTAGGCAGAGGAATGCAATTAAAAGCTGATTTATCGTTGTTAAGAGAAGGTAGATCAGGCTAATTGAACCTCTCTCTCTGTGGAAAACCACTGAGCGCCAATGGTGCAGAGATTGCACTGAGCGCCAATGGTGCACCATTGGCGTTTCTGCTAATCTTGAATTAGCTGATGAACCAGTCTAAATTACTAAATTACTTAATTTTAACAGTTCACCCGAAAAGTCTGAATCCCTGCTGTACGCATTTGATTGCCAAATGTAATGAAATTGTACAAAAACAAATCTTTATGCATTAATTAAATGTCCAGTAAAGGAAAACAATAATAATTAGACATATTTTACTGAAATAAACGTAAATCAATTATAATTATAAGGATATACATAAAAACTAACAAAGAACTGGAAGCACTACAACCTACCGTTATGCTAACAAAGGAACAAAAGATCGAAATTTTAAACAGGTCGCCAGTTTTGCTTCGTTGGCAAAGTTAATTGGCGATGGCAAGTAAAAATCCCCTAAATGGTGAATTAAAAGCAAGTAATTTTTTAAGTTTTTAAAATTTGCAAAGTAAACAGTAAGAAAAAGGAAAAAGAAACAAAGGTTAGAGAAGAAAGAAGTCCTCACCTCATGGGCTCATTAAGAAGACATAGAATAGAGAAGGTCCTCTGTTAATAAATGTATAGTCAAGAAAATGTACAATAATACATATTTAAGAAATAGTTCCTCTTACTAAAATTTTACAAGAAAATGAAAATCGAATTATCTTCATTAACTGTCTAACTAGAAAAGCTGGAGCAGTCTACACTCTATAAATCTTTTTAAAGTAATGAATTGTTTATCTGAAAACTGTAATAGAAAAGGATAAAGTTAGATGTTTTAGAATGTTATACATATATATATATATGTATATATCAAATGTTGTATGATCTAATAACTAATTCCAACTCAACTAATTTCAACTCATTTCCGATCAATAGCAATAATTGCTTGCTTTTAATTTAATTTCTTTTTTCAACTGAAATTTTGTTATTCATGATTTATTTCAAGTCCCCGTAAAACATATTTAACAATTTACATTCAAGTCACTTTAAAACAATTTTCGGAATTAAACTTCCTACCCATGGGTTCACTTTTTTTAGGTACTTCTACTAAAATTAAATTAGGAGATAATATAACTAATATTTCTTTAGTAAATAAATTATATATATATATATATATGTATATTTTTAAAAGAAGGAAGATTAAAAACGTAGCAAAAGCCGTAAACTACTCTTATGAACCCTATCAAATTCTTGAAATTAAAAGTAAAAGAAACGTCAACGTCAGACCGTCAACGTGTTTTTTTTTTTTTCCCCAACGTCAGACCTACTAGGTCTCACGTTTTTGTGACTTTTTTCTACTTTTAACTATATATGTATATATTGCATTGCTGTATTATTTAGTATGTATTATTTAGCTGTATTATTAAGTGCCTACTCTATTCCAAGTCGTCATGCTAAGCACATGGCGTGAAGACTTTATTCTTTTCTAAACTTTGTTTCTTTATTTCTTTCTGTTGGCTTTCCAAATATTAAAAAATCTGATGTGTACACCACATGACTTCCTTGTATTGGAATATTAAATTATACGCATTTTTTCTTGCATTTCATTTAAACTTATTGGATTGAATTAAATCTAGTTCGCCGACAGCGCATAAACCACAATAGAATAAATGCATTCTTTAAAATTCACTCTATTATTTGTTTACCATAGCGACACTCTGGCGCTAGATTCACTTAACACTATTATTAATTATATAATAATTATATAACGGGAACTAAGTTAACTGTTATATAATCCAATAATTATATAATAGTTAACGTATATATTTCGTTCATATTATAACTCGTAATGCACAAAATTTATATCATTTAAAGAATAGAATTATCTAATCGTTGCCATATGCTCTATTCAAATACTATAATAAAGCTAGAATGATGTATAAAAGAAATTAAGCAAACAAAACAAAAAAGAAACAGTTTTTCACAGACGATTGAGTATTTCTCATTTAATTAATTCAGTTCTCACTTCGCGAGAAGGCAAAAATACATAAAAACTCAAAATATCTATATTAAAAATTACGAAGTAAATCTCAAACACTTATTTCCTCGAAAAAATTCCAGAAAGAATTAAGCATGATTTAATTGGCAATAATAAATGAATGCGTTATCTTTGTTGTTGCGAAGCTAAGTTTCTCTAGATTGGCAACAAATCCACTACTCTGCTGTTTCAAATGTAAACAAGCAATGGCCGCCATCAAAAAAATTGTTAGGCTTAGAGGCACTTAAACAACTTTAAAATTGTTGATAATTCTAAAAAAACCTTAACCGGGCATAAAAACCTTAACCGGAAGATAAGAACAACATAATTCAATCATTTTTAAAGCAAAAAATGTACAATTTACAAATATATAAGAATAAAGAAACTGAGATCACTGAGCCGGGTAACAGAGTGGATATATATATATATATATATATATATACGTTTGGCGTGGCCGATTGCAACCAAAATACGAGGTGCACATCTACATGTTATAGTAGTTCTATATACAAAATTTAAACGTTCTGAAGCTACTCGTTTTTGAGTTATGCGAGATACGTATGTATCTACGTTCGTACAGACGCCACGAAAAATTCTATTCAGAATTTATTTTTAAGCAGTTTTATAATTTTTTGGAGGAAAAGAGTCTTTTATTCTGTCCTTACGTACAGACATCACGCAAAAACATTGTTAAATTGCATTCGATAGCAGTCAAAATGGATATTTTCGTTGAAATATGCTGCCTGAAACTTTTCGCGATTACAATACTTCCTTTTTACTTCGTACAAGGAAGTAAAAATTAAAAAATTACTTGCTTTTAATTCACCACTTGAGTGATTTCTACTTTCTATCGGCAATTAGTTTCGCCATCGATCACAAACTGGCAACACTGGCGTCTTCTTTTGAATTTCGATCTTTTGCTTCTTTGTTAGCATAATGGTAGGTTGTAATGTTTCTAGTTCTCTGTTAGTTTTTATATATATTTTATAATTACATTTTATTTGCGTTTATTCCAGTAAAAAATGTCTAATTATTATGCTTTTCTTTTATTGGACATTTAATTAATACATAAAGATTTGTTTTGCATGTAGGGGAGGAACTCAGAATTTTTGGGTGAACTGTTAAAATTAATTAATTTAGAAAGAATCATCAGCCAATTCTGGATTAGCAGAAACGCAGTGATTTTCCGAGGGGAGAGGGGGTTCAATACAGTCTGTTCTAACCTCCTCTAAATAATGTTGAATCAGATTTTAATTGTATTTCTCTGCCTTTAATTTTTGTTATTTTTTAATTTTCTTTCTCTGTATTTCTTCTGGTTTGATGAATATTGGTTGAATTTTGCGCATTTATGGGGAAGTTTGGATTTTATTTGTTTTTAATTTCATGTCTTTGTGGATTCGGTTCTAAATTTCTTTCTTTTTATCTATAATTGATTAATTTTCAAAAGCATTTGCATAGAAATGGTATTGGGATAATTCATTTAAAATAGAAAATTTCTGGTACTGTAATATATATGTAAACTATTATTAGCCCAAAAGGTCTATTAGTCACGAAAGATGATTTTGCGTTGTTTCACTTTTCATTCGATTCTGTTGCCATTCGGCTAAATGTAAGATATTTATCTTTCAAACTGAATCTGCCTATTGTGGATTACCAGACTAAGCTATCTAAAAGCAATATATGCAGTTCTTAAAAATATTCTTTAAGAACATTTTTTAATTTTGAATCGGTTTGATTAAATTATAAAAGTGCATTTAATTCATGATCTAATTAAAAATATTCAATATTTTCATTGAATGACGTTATATATTTTTTATTACTTAGTTCATATTTTGCAAAACTTTGTAATGAATTTTTCAGCACAAAAACTCAACGATTTGAAAGCAAGAAGTAGCAAGACCGTTTAGAATAAAAGAATTTTATCTCCAGCGCGAAACTATTTATCGGAAATTCTAAAGATATGCTGTTTTTAAACATTTTGTGATTTTGCTATTGAATTAAATTTTATGTGGCGAAAGAGCAAAGAACGTGATATTTTATTACTAAAGATACCCCTAACATCAATAATAAAAAGATATAAAAAAAGGTTTTTTGAATCATCTCGCTAATAAACCTGAACATGATAAAATAAACTGGAAAAAGACTAAACAAAAAATGTATGCAGACACTTTAACACTGCTTTGAGAACTATAAATATATGCTGCTACGCTGCTTTTGAAATTTCTGTGATTTTGCTGTTGAATTGTATATTGTGTAAGCGCGAAGAAAATGATGCTTAATGATAGAGCTAAAAAGAGGGGTTAGCAAGAGTGCAAGAGCCAGACTGGCAGACTGCGTGTTCAGCGAAAGTGTAAAAAATTCTGAAAAAAACCTTTTTGCGCGATCATTAAAATCTGAATCCCTTCGCATTTTTTTGTTACTGTTTCTATGAATTACAATTAAGACTAAGTACCTCCATGTCACTCAATCTTTAGTGCGATATAACTTCACGCTGAGCGAGCATCATCAACAAAAGTCTCAACTCTACGCCTTTTCTATAGTTATCCACTTATCTTTGAGGTTTTCAGAAAATATAAAAACCTTGAAAGTGAGGGGAAACTCGTTGCACGCATTCAATTTGATTTCTGCTCACTAAGATCTTCCCGCAACAGCCCTAATTACTGCGCCTATCTGTCATTATATAAAGAAGCTGCGAGGATCGATTCAATTTGGATGAAGTATTGTGTTGTCACTGCAGACACATTGTACAAAACATCACAAATTGATTTGCGTGAAAGGGAATTAAAAATTGAATTTACTCAGAAAAAAAAATAATAAATAAGTAATGAAACCAACTTAAAAAATTAACTAAAATAAACCAATTTAAAATAAATCCAACTTAAAGAAAACTATTGTAGCAAAAAAAAAAAAAAAAAAAAAAAAAAAAAAAAAAAAACCACACCACCATATCCTATGTTTCTATACCTGGACTGGGCATACTTGAGGGGGAAAGGAAAGAGGAAATCAAAAAAAAACATTCTAATTTTTCTATAATTTTACATCTTTTATATTATTATCGCATTTTAGAATTCAGAAACCTTAAGATCATCGAAAAACTTATTTCAAAATTTTTTTATTCTTAAAAATAATATTTATAAATCAAATTAATAGTGATAATTAATTACAAAACGTGTGTTTCTAAAAGATCATCTTGATCAATGACTGTAGAACATACCTGAATGTCTGAAATAACTTCTTGAAGATTAGAACAATTGTTAAGAATTTATTTTTAAATAAAGGATTCTTTTGTTTAGCATGTTTAATTAATAGCCTGAAATAAATCCGTGCTAGTTCAATTCTAATGCGTATAAAATATTGTAAATTTTTTCAACTATTTCTCACTATTCCATTTTATATTCCACTATTATTAGTTGTAAAAAATGAAATGAAAATAAAATTAAATGCACAAAAAGAAAAAATAAATGTAAAAAGAAAAAATCTGAAAGCTTTCAGATTTTACATTACGCCCAAATGGACTTTTTTTAACCTTTTGTGCGTTACCTTTATTTATTAAATGTTCTTTGTTCTTTATTAAATGTTCTTAAACAATAAAATTCAATTCAACAGAAATATCGCAAAATAATTTTAAAATGAGCATATCATTAGAATTATTAGAATTTCCGATACACTAGTCTCGCACGATGGAGATAAAAATGGGTTTTTTTTACGTACACTGTTGCCATTACTCGCTTTGAAATCATTGAGTTTCTTAATCAAAAATTCATAAATGCTTTACAAAATATGAAATAGATAAGAAAACAAATTCCAAATTTAGGAATATATGCTTATATTCGGGTACAGACGTATGTTATTAAAAATTTGATGGCTCTAGGTACCGTTGTTTTATCACAGTGCGAGAAACATACATACATTTGTGAAGATTCTTCATTATTTAATTTCTTTAAATATAACACAGGCGATAATATTTGGAGGCAACAATTTGAAAAGTGAACCGACATTTAAAGTTTTCAAAGCAAAATGCGAAAACAAAATTAATAGCCCTTCTGGGTTAACGTCCTTTGAGCTAATAAATAAATAATAAAACAGGAAAAACCAGATATCTGTACTTATGCATTATTATTCCATGTATGTTAATTACCCAATGTTTACTTTCATGCTTCACATAAATAACCTCTGTTCGTTGGCAACACGTTTTTGAAATTATCTTCCTTAAAATTCGGCCAAATTCGTGCTTTTCAAAAATAGTGTATGATGAGCATACTGTGTGTCATGAGCAAATTTATACTGTGTGGCTTTCATGATAAATAACTATACGAAATAAGCACTTCAGCTGATCTAATGATATTCTGAACCGCTGTATTTTATTTTGAAACATCATTATGCACCCAAAAAGTACTGAAGTGTTAAAAGAAACTTGCCAGCAGGAAATGTGGAAAAACTGGAAAAACAAAGCAATTATAGTAGTAAATTGAAAATTTACCTTTTATTAATAATTTTCTGAAATAACGTAATTCTCGAGAAAAGGATACTCGCTTAAAGTAGAAAATTTCAAAATCTGGATTTTCTACAAGAAACGTAATTAAACTCAAATATCTTTACTGTTTCTTTATGCTGAAAAAGCACACAAATTGAATTTCTCTTTATTAAAAACGGTTTGGTTTTTTGTAGCATTCAACTTACATGGCACAAATTATTTTTCATCAGCTGTGTTTAGTGGACTTAGTTTGACATGTGGTCTTCAGCTCTACCTTACAGCACAGTGGTATCAAGATGCTTTACAAGTAAGTCAGATCTCATCTTTTTAGAAATTCTAAATAACAGAAGTAAGTATTGCAATTTGTTAATTTAAGGTGAATATGAAGTATCCTCCTCAATCAAATACGAGCATAGCTAAAACATAGTCTAGAGACTGGCAAAGATATTTTTAACGAGAAATGCGAAAAATCAACCACGTCGTTGCCGGGATTCGAACCATGGATCTTCCATTTGCTAGTTGGACGAGCTAGCCATTTACACCACAAGAACACGGAACGGAGAATGCGATTATTCCTACGTATGCAATTTTTATTCCAAATATGACATTCTCAGATGGGCTTGTAAAAAAATATTTAAAAAAAAAAGAAGGAAACAGCTTCATTGTACTATTAGTTTAAGGAGAAATTGGATATGCTGAAAAAGCAGCCTTATATTGGCGAAATTTGACATGAAACAAATTACATCAAATCAGTCCTGCTTCCGAATTCCTACTTTTAAAGCAGTCCAAAATAACAAAAATTATTCTAAAATTGAGTTTTATAGCTAATTAAAATGTATAATGAAACAAATGTGTAATCAAATTAAGCTTTACAAGATCTTTACAGTTTTAGCCCAAACATTTCGATTGAATTTCATAGCAGTAATAAATTACCAGTTTTGGTTTCATTTTTTGACTGAAATATTCTCCTAACATAAAAATATTATTTAAATAAAATATATCTGTTGAGTAATTTTACTTTTCAGTCATCCCACAGCTCCCAGACGTTGATCAGGAATGAAAATGAAAGTTGTAAAGTATATTCTGAATGTAATTTGACTTCGGGATTAATTTGACTAATTCGGTATGGGACTGAAAAATAGAGTACTACGTACGGTACTCATGATTTTCACGACCCCCATTTTCAAAACGGCACAAAATTTAAATTACTCGCTTATAGTTTGTGACTACTATATCGCCGCGATTGCTTTTAATATGGCATCAAAAGTCTTATCTCTCTTAGAGGATTCCCATCACATGAATTCCAAAAAGTACGTCTCTAGATTATGTCCTGCCGTACCCCTTTGCATTTTGTGGGCCCCCGTTGCTGGATCAAAAAAAAAAAAAAATCAAATTTGTGATTTATAGTTAAATGGCTGTAACCAGGCTTTTAAGCTCTTCTGTTATGTGGCTCGCCAACAATCTGAATATATTGTCGATCGTTCCTCTACGTGATCTACAATCGTTGATATCAGCGTGTTTGCTTCCCGATTTGGAACCTGAATAAAAAAGTTGTCGCTACTTTCACGGCATAACCCGCCGAATACACCTGCTGTGTAAGTACCCCACCAGCGTTGTTTTTTCGCCAATCGAATAACATTTCGTCAATGTAGACTACTTTTCCAGAGCCACCTATTCATCCTTTAAGCTGTCGAAGTAAATCTAGCGAACAAACCTCCTTCTTAACCAGTTAACTGTGATTGACGAGTATACTCGTCATGGAGAAGCGGCACGATTTTGTGTATTGACGAGTATACTCGTCATGCGTGTATTGAAATGGAAAGATAAGAGTGAGGTTTATTTAATAAGTACTGTACATAATGACAACGTAATAGAAACAGAGAAAAGAAAAATAATAACAAAAAAACCGGAGCTAGTGATTGATTATAATAAAAAAAATGGGTGGAGTGCATATGAGCGATGGAATTATCATAGCGTACTCCACAGCAAGAAAACGACTTGAAAAGTACTACAAAAAGATATTTCTCCATAATGTTTATCCATTATGTATATTATTTCTTAGACATTATGTATCTGAATGCATTCGTATTATATAAAAAAAATGGAACATTATCGTGTATCAACTTTTTGCTCAAATTTATTTTTGCTCAAAGACACTTTTGCGACGTATCCAATATAAAGAAATCAATACAAACTCGGCCATTTAGACCTAATATAAGCCAATTAGGCGGGAATTATGTTCCGGATTATATACCCAGAACATCGAAAGAAAAACAACCCTACGCGAAGATGTTTGCATTCCTACAAACGTAGGATCAGGAAGGAATTGCGTTACTGATGTTCGATTTGCAAAGTCCCATTGTGTATAGTACCCTGTTTCGCTGAATATCACTCCACAGCAGGAATTTAAATTCTTACTTTTATATTTATAATATTTAATTTAATTTATTGCGTTTTTAGTTTAATATGAATGTAATATATGCTTATGTTAACCAAATAAGTAAATATTAGTAATAAAATTTTCAGTTTTATAAAATAAACCCATCTTTTTCATCAAATATCTTACCAGCGCAACTTACTCTATGATTGACGAATATACTTGTCATGGCTCGATTCTGGCGACACAAAACGGTGCGCACTCTTAAACGAGGGCGCCACAGTTAACTGGTTAAAACTGTTCCAATCAATTCGTGGTATTTTGACACATGTTGAGATGTTTATCGCAGCGCCTGAGCGACGTTAGTTCCTCTGCCCAACAGCAGATGAAACTCAACATAGTTAAATGGTATTCTGGAACCACTGAACCAGTTTGTCGGATCGAATGCTTTTTTTTTTACAACTTTTCACCTTACGCCTCCACATACTTTCGTTTACACATACTTTCATTTCGCAGCCATTTACGCATATTCGATTGCGAAGTAACATATCTCTTAAAACAGATGTGCCAGATGCATCGGGTTGGCTAAAAGTTATCGCCAAAAATTTTTGAGGAGAAAACCGTGTTTTCGTAGGCGCTGCTAGGCTTAAAGTATGAAATGTAAACAAAACTGAGAACGCAGAGATTAGTGACGTCATAAAAGGGTGGAACTAAGACTTTGAAGTAACAAAGTATTCTTAAATTTTATATTACGCGTAATTTAGTATTTTCTACTGAAAAGGACAATAATAATTTGTTTATTATTGCAAAATAACACTGACATCTTTATTTTGAATTAACAATTAAGCTTTGGTTTTACTTAAAGTAAGTATAATAAATTCTTTATTTAAAATTACCATTATAGAATAATTTACTTGCACCATTTATAAAAACGGTAAACAACATTCTTCTCTCGCATATTTATGTTTTAAATAGCTTTAATGTTTTCAAATTTTTTAGCTTCAGCATTAATACAAATAAGAACACTTTTTTCTAAATTTAAATTTACGTCGCACAGCTCTTCAATTCTATCATTTTCACAAATGATTTTATTGCTACACAGCTTCCTAATCACTTATATTTAATAAGTAAATAATATTCATTACCTTATAAAAATTTTACGAAATGACTCTATAAATAAAAAGAAGAAAAGAATTTTTTAAGTCAAATGAACATAATACATAGCTTTGACTTTACTATTTCCCAGATTCCTAAAGTATGTTATACTTCCTTTGCGCATATTAATATTCCATACATCAATAATTGGCAAATATCTAATTTTTCTTTAATAAAAACCATAAATCTGGAACAATACGCAATCTTTTAAATAGGAAATATAATAATAATGTGATATAAACTATAATAAGTGTGATTACAATAACAAACAATATGTACTAAAATAATGCAAAAGTTACCTATCGAATGCAAGTTAGCAATTTTCGTGAGTCTTTAAAGATCGTCAAACTGTATATTTATCTCAAGTCGGAAACATTATCAACATACCAAAGGAAAACAAAGAAAAATCCCAATTTAAAATAGTAGCCAAGGTAAATTGCCCTTTCAAAATTTTTCTACAGATCCGCACATATCCCATCTGAAACATTATTTTTCTTCTCAAGTTTCATTTAGGCTTCACACTTCTCACATCTTAAGTCCGATTTCAAATATCTGAAATCTCACAAACGACGGGGGAAAAATAAATAAAAGAAAAAAAGAAAAACAAAACAAAAACAAAAAAAAAAAAAAAGAAAAGAAAAATAGAAAGCTTTCAGATTTTATATTACGTCCAATACGTCTTGCGTGTTACCTTTATTTATTAAATATCATGTTCTTCGCACTTAAACCACATAAAATTCAATTCAACAGCAATATCGCAAAATATTTAAAAACAGTCAAACTGCATATCTATAGAATTTCTGATACACAATCTCGCGCGCTGGATATAAGAATGTTTTTTTTTTTCGTACAGTGTTGCCATTGCTCGCCATTTTTAATCAAAAATTCGTTAAAGTTTTACGAAATATGAAATAGACAATTAAAAAAATCCAAAATTCCTAATTCGGGTTTCCATGTATCCATATTCGACTGGAGGACTACGTTATTCAAAACTGGATGGCTCTAGGTACAGTTGTTTTTTTTACAATGCCAGAAACATTCATGCATTCAGGCAAATTCTTCATTATTTAGTTTCTTTAAATATAATACATGGCGATAATATTTGATGGCAATAGTTTGAAAAGTGAATCAACGCAGAAAATGAATCAACGTAAAATGCCAAAACAAAATTAACAACCGTTCTGGGCTAATAAAAAACACTTTTGGAAAAGGTTATTCGCACGTGAAAATCCATACACAAATGCGTCATTAATAATACCATAAGAATCAAAATCTCTACAAGATCTCATGGGTGTACTCCAGCTGCGCGGATGAACCCCCCCCCATCGTCCTGATATAGTCCAACTGCGCGAATCAAAATTTCCTTCCCCCCGTTGCCTACAGGGTTAAAATTTGACTTTTCGAAGCCTGTTGTAGCCAAGAGAAAAATAAAAATAAAGAAATAGAATAACATATCACAATAACACGTAAAGAATATCTAACAAGCAGAATAATTACTTGAATAGCAGTAATAAATGCGAGAGCTAACAAAGAAAATAAAAGGTATTGCTAAACATAACATATTAGCATTACAAACATCTTTCATTAATTACAATATTAGAGGAAAGAGTATTACAATAATATCATGAATCAAATACTTGTAAAGCATACCAATTATATTTTTTATAAATTACATCAATAATATCAAGATGTCTGAAACAGACTGGAAAATTTAATATAGTTCACTGGCGTGCAAAAGATTATTAAGTATCAAAGTGTGTTAAAGTGTGCTATAAATATTTTTTGTTAATTAAAGTAATCATGTAAATATTCGCAGAAATTAATAGTTAAATTAAAAAGAAGCTTAGCATGAAATCTATTATAATAACATTAGTATGCATTTGGAACTCTGACGTATAAATTGTAAATAAATTTAAATTATTATGCTAAGAAGTTTTTCCTAAAATTTATCTAGAAGAAAAGAATTAGATGAACAGTACTGCAAATTAATATAATCAATCAGGCCTCTCAATAAATAAAAACTTTTTTTAAAAACTAAAAATTAAAAATTGGGATGCAAAAGTTTGTGTAATATACTTAGAAATACCTGAACATATAATTAATCAAAACCGTATAATTAAATTAATAACAAACTAATTAACAGCAACATTAAGCTTAATTTCATTCAAACTAAAACAAGCAATCGATCAGGAGCTCCGCATAACTGAAGTTTAATTGCTATTTTACGTAGATTTCCGTATAAAATAAATATCTGCACTTGTGAAACAAGTGAATAATATACTGATAGTCCACAGGAACTAAAATACAGTGGTTAAAAAATATAACTACTTGTCAGAAGGTATGCAAAGTTACCATAGCTACAGAAATTGAATGATTACAGAAAACTCATTAAGTTAATCTACAGTGTGAAAAGAAAATTCTGGAATGTTAAGAAAATGAGATGGAGAAATAATCTTTAATTTATTAATATCCATATAAACTTTATGCTTTTGGAAAAGGTTACATATAATTTGGACCGAGATATCAATCATCGAATCCGAGTTAATTTCTTTCCTTATTTTTTTCTTATTAGAGGGATTTGTAAAAAGATATGCTAAGGTAAAGGTGAAAATTTTTGCAATATTCTTAAAGAATAAATTTTAAAAATATTTTTGCTTCATGAACTGAAATTTTTACGATTCATTTTTACACAGTAAATAAGTACAAAAAAAGAATGAGCTGGGGGATCTCTGGGATTAGAAACTCGGGTCGAACTACCAATGTTTAGTGACTTTTCCGCTTGATCATAAGATCTTTGGAAATTAGGCTGAACAATATATTAAAGAAAATAGAAGATACAGCACACGTAAGAACAAAAGTTGGCTGAATTAGAGATTTACATGTTTGGTGAATGTGTCAAACTTATTTGTATGCCATTATGAAATATTAGGAACGTAGCATAAAAGCATCAGTGAAGAAGGCAATGACAATTTAAATCATTGTAATCTAAATGTATAAAATTATCAATATCTGCTATTAATTTCAATACTGCTGAAAAAATTTAAAATGAATTCTATTATAAATTACATGAACGTGTTGCATTATAAATTACAACTGTTAGAAATATTATTAGCGTGATTTAGCGACCATCTTTGTTAACAAATAATTCAGTCTGAAGCTAGGTTAGAAAAAAAGCTGCATGCTGAAGATTAAGCTTTACCAAGGTGTTGGAAACATCTTCTGTTAACTAGAGTTATGATAAAGAATTTGTAAAAATTATCATTTAAATATAAATTGGCATAATTACAAGAAAATAGAGGCTTGCAGTCTCAATAAAATGAACCATTAATGGCGACAAATGACTAATGGCGATAAATGACTTTTTGTAGCACCCAATTTTCTTGGAAATTCAAGTTCTTAGAAAGAGGGAACAGGAAAATGTCGCGCAGTTTGTCTATTAGATAAGAGGGGAGGGAGATCTTCGATCAAATTCCGCGCAGTTCGTACACTACCAGACCTCATATTTATCATGCAAGACAAAATATCGCGAAATTTGGCGGCAGGTACGTCTGACCTTTTTTAATTTTCTGAAGGGAGTTTAAAGCCCCATGTTAAGTAATTATCTGCGCTTACGTTTGAAATTAATCGGAAGCCGTAAAAAACGTGACAAAAGTCAATTTCAAAGGACAACAAAAAACTATCTCATTCCTCACAGGAATGCCAGAAGATGTTTAAAGCGCTTTGTGGATCCTAGTTACATACATCTCATCACTTTTTGTTTTTACTTCTGACATTCTTGTGAGCAATGGGATAATTTTCTTTTTTGGTAGCTTGTGTAAAGTTTGACTTTTTCCCATAGCATCTTTTTACATCTTCCAATTCAAATAATCTTCCCATTCTACAATTGTTTTGAAAATGAATCTAAAAATTGTGAAGAAAAACTGAACCGAAAATGTGTTACTCAATTTTTGCCACAAACTATGTTGTATAAAATGTGCCTCAAGATTGAAAAGTTTAATTGTGTACTTCATTTTACTCAATTTCATTTGCATCTTCACAGTAAATACAAATGTACTATTAAAATGCGAATTAAAGAGTCTGTTCTAAAATCGCTTTTAATCAAAAGCAGATTCAAGGTTTTTTTTTTTTTTAATTATAAACGTCTAATATTAAATAATGTTATCCTCCCAGCCCTGTTTTTATTATTATTATTATAAGATTTAAGATTCGAAAACCTTTCAAGATTCAGATTTATCTTCCTGTAATTTTTTACTTAAACTCTTATTCAGATCATATCAGTCTTGTACCCACATATTAATATTAAAAAAAATCTGATGTGTACACCACATAACTTCCTTGAACGAAATATTAAATTATGCGCATTTTTTCCTGCATTTCATTTAAACTTATTGAATTGAATTAAATCTACTTCGGTCGGTAGCGAATAAACCACAATAGAATAAATGCGCTTTTTAAAAATTCACTATATTTATTTACCATAGCGATACTCTGGCGCTAGGTTCCCTTAACAGCGTTACATCTCATTCATTTCGTAACTCAGAATGCAAAAAAAAAATATATATATATATATATTATCTGAAGAATTATCTAATATTTGCTATATGTTCTATTCAAATACTATATTAAATCTAAAACGATATATCAAAGAAATTAAACAATAAAAAATAAACAATTTTTCACAGATGATTCATCGTTGCTTATCTAATGCGCATGCGCTACTCGTAAACATTCTGCTCTGTCCGAAACAGACTGACAGCAGTATTTTCTGCTAATATGAAACACTAGCTTTCTCCGCGAACGGGCTGGCTGCATGGGTGTTTTCGTGGTTTTCCCAATGTGTAACGTGTATACGAGCCAGTTTCCCTTAGAAAGTCCTCCACCAAGGCATCCCTCCCCTTAGGCAGATAACCCTAGTGTGCTTTGCCGTAATTAAATATACCACCACACCACTAGCTTTCTCGAATTTCATTAGAGATGTATTTCTCATTCAATTAATGCAGTTCTGACTTCGCGAGAAGGCAAAAATAATAAAAACACAAAATATCTTCATTAAAAATTTAAAGAAACAAAAAAACATAAAACACCAAATACAGTTTATTTATTTATTTATTTATTTATTTATTTTTATTTACAATTAAAATTACAATTTCTATTCAAAAACAAGCAATTCGGCCAGTGGGGAAAAAGACAGATTTTTTTTGGTGCACAAAACTAAAAGTTTACTTTTGGTCTCACTTGGCAAAAAGGCACTGAAGGAGTAGAAACTGGTTTAGTTAATTGCGGACGCTATGCAAGTCAATGTATGGGATACTTTAATAATTTAATGATAATTCCAGGATGAATTAAGCCTAATTTAATTCGCAATGACAAAAGATGACGTTACTTTGTTATTGAGAAGCTTAATCCACTAATTTCTCAAGAAAAATCACGTGCCTTAATTATCCACAAATCCTCACAAAAGATAACAAAACTTCCAAGATTCGAAATAGAAGGAATTAAAATAAAATTTGTTAACTCCCTAAAATACCTGGATGTCATCATTGATAAAAAAAAACTTAACTTTATAGACCATCTAGACTACATTAAAAGCAAGATCTCCAAAATAGCAACCAATCTAAAGCGAATGAGTGGAATAGGATGGGGAAATGAGCAGACCAATCCAACACCTCATCTACCATACAGTAATCGAGAAGATTTCCCTATACGGAGCAGCCATATGGGCAGAACCAATGACAAAAAAGAAAGCAAAAAAAGCTTCATACAATCCAGCGACCCTTCCTTCTTAACTATACAGGACGCTACAGAACAACATCAAATGCGGCACTCTTCCAAATCGCCAACAGCACTCCACTTTTTATACGCGCTGAACAAGAATTCCATAAGACAACAGTACTACAACTACGAAAGAAGAGCAATTACAAATCATTAGAACTTTTAGCATAGAATTACGAGACACCGGCACACCCATATGAACACCCCCCCCAGGAAAGAAAAATATCACATTAAGCATGAAAAAGAAGTAAGCGAAAAGAAATTCCCCAACTCTTTACAGACGGTTCCGGCCTAGAACAAGGTAAAGGCAGCGCAATCAAAATCTACCTAGATCCCATTTCGACAACAGAACAGAAGTTCCACCTAGATCAACAAAATACTGTATTCCAAGCGGAATCAGTAGCGCTCCTTGAAGCAATAAAATACAGCATTACAAACTCCCTAAAAGCAGTACATATCTTTACAGACAGTCTTTCAGCGATGCATGCCATCGCAAACCCGCGCCACCGATCAAAATTAATTCAGGAGATTACAGAAAGAACTTCAGCATCACAAAATCAACACTTCTTTCTCACTCGGCTGAAGGCACATGCAGGGACAAAAGGCAACGAGGAGGCTGACATCCTAGCCAAAGAAGCAGCTAGGGGTCAAAATGCATAAAATTTATCAGTACCATGGCTTGCCTCGCACCATAAAAAAATATTAACCATCAAATCTAAAGCTGAATGGCAGAACTGGTGGGACAACGCCGAACAAGGAAGAAGGACTTATCAGTTATTCACAAAAGTAGGCACAGCTCCCAGTTTAATAACTAGAGAAATAACGTGATTCTTATCGGGGCATGGCCCTTTTCCCACGTACTTCTATGCAAAGAAACTAGCAACTTCAGATCAATGTGCATGTGGAGAAAGAGGCAGCCCCAATAATTATATATTCAAATGCCCCCTTACAGCTGAACATCATCTAAAAGTCCGGAATTCAGAGAGTGAAGTGACTCCCTTTATTAGATATGCTATCAAGAACATCCATCTCCGAAAAAAAATCATAATTATAAAGAACTTCCTGTTCACAAGAGGCACTGAGGTATGCAGCACATCCTAGAATAATATAACAAAGCTATTACTTAAAACATAGTATGCAAGCAGACCTGGAGCTGTCCTCCACAGCATGTAAGTGCATAAGGCACCAACTGTAAAAACAGCAATGTATATTAAAGGAAAAAAGAAAGGCACTGCCCGCGGTCTGGTAAAATACAAAGCATTGCAAGCAACTCCTGGCAGGATCCCCTGTAAGTCTTGTGGGGTGTAATTTATCTGCATATCTAGTGTGGCTGGACAATACCCACATTGCCAATGGTTAAACAATGGCCAATGGTTAAACATCACATTTCTCCACATCCATATCCATATCGGAAAAAATAACTACCTGACTCAAATTACTCTTCTGTGCGCTTAATTGATTTAGAGCAATAAATATAGCCTCAACTTCACCACTATCTCTTCCCACTGCCTCATAGAATGCAAAATGGTTACACTAGATTTTTGCACCAACTCCAAAACCTCGTTCAATCATGGATTCATCAGTGTAAACATGGGTCCAGAGGTTACTAGGATATCTTCTCTCAATAGTTTCATAAGCAATGGCTCTCTGATCCGGGCAGCGAGCATCTCATTCTTATTTTCTCGTCACGTTCAAGATATACACAAAAGTCACCGTAGTCAAGAGGACACAAAGGTACAGTCATTATATTCATTTTTCGGACAAGGTCTAGGTCTTCTGCTATTTGATAACCAATTTGATTGAAATCCACTTCACTCTTTAAATATCTATTATTGTTGAAATTGTAATTCCTCCAATATTTATTATTTGGGGGGCTGCAAAGTTTTTTAAACAAAATTTCAGCATTTTTATGAACGTCATGCATGACAAGAGAAATATCGGTTAGCGCTTCAATAGCCGCTATTGGGGTTGATTTAAAAGCACTTGTTATTAGACGAAGAGACTGGCTTTGTAATTTTGCCAAAATGTCGACTGTACAGATGGAAGCAGTCACCAAAACTTCATTAGAGTAATAAAATAATGATTGAATGTACATTTTATACGTATTTATTACAGTTTCTCTGTTACACCCCCATCGGCAGCCCGCCAGCCGTTTCAAAATTGGAAATCTCCTTTCAGACTTTCCCTTTATATAAGAAGTATGTTAATTCCAATTCAGACGTAAATCAAGTTTGCATCCCAAATAGGTAACGTTATTACTAACAGAGATTACTTCATCTCGATAAAGAAGGAAGGGTAAAAAGTATTGCCTAGTCAAGGTAAAATACTGACAATTAGTTTTGACCAAAATTAAAATCACATTATTTCTGCACCAAAAGTCCAATCTCCCCAAAGCATCACCGAGATTAACATTGAAGCTTTGCTTTCAATTCTTCGGAGCACAGCTCCAGAAGACTAGATCGTCAGCGAACAGTGTAGTCTTAACTGTAAGGTCAGACATCAGAATATCAGGCAAATCATTTATATAAATGTTAAATAATAAGGGGCTCACTACAGTGCCCTCAGGGAGACCAGTTTTTGTCTGTCTAAAAAGGAACATGCTCTGGCCATAAAGAATCCTAATAAATCAATAAGCTTTAAGTGACAAATTCTGTCACAGGCGGATTTAAAGTCCACAAAAACTGCCATGGTGGACTTATGTTTATCTAGCGAGTCCTTTACGTCTTGACTAAAGTAGATAACTTGCTGACCTGTACAGCTACACGTTCTAAAACCGGCCTGTGCTGGAGATAATAGATTATTATACTCCAAAAACCAACTCAACCTTGTTGTAATCATGCACTCCATTACTTTAGCCAAGATACAAGTACCGGTTCTCGTCCGATCACAGGTCATGGAAATAGGTCTGTAACTGTTAATTTGATCACTAGGTTTATTCTTCTTTAATATAGGAATAACAGTAGCTTTCAGCCAGTGGCGTAGCAAAGGGGGGGGCAAAGGGGTCTATCATGCCCCGGGCACCACTCCCAGAGGGGTGCCAAATGGTCCCCAAGACAAACAAGATTTTCCAGGAAATTTCGATTTTCATTTTGATCGGTTTCTGGGAAATAAATTTTAAATTAATAATTACTGTATTATATCTTATTATTTCCTTTCTTGATTTGTCTGATAAAATATTTTATAAATAATGTTTGCGGTAAATCAGTCAAATATCTCCGTATGCAAAAAGTTCCTTATGAACACTTTACTTATCTAAACTAGTAAAATATTTTTATTTTTTTAAACAAAATGAACGTACAGCTCATGCTAGTTATTTTAAAATAACAAACCATACACTGTAGTCTTTTATTCTATTATAAGCCCTTCAAATTTGAACTATTATTAATTCAGCCACCAAACTGTAATAATCAACTAATAATCGACATAAAAAGAAATAAATATTATGTGCCTTTATTCGATTCCACTCCTGATGATCAAGAACAAATATTGCAATTCTTTGGGCATATAGATATTGATGTTACTACCAGAGAAAATTTTCTGTCAAAGACCTTTTTGGGGGATTTAATTGAAATATGTGCTAAAGATGCAGTCTTGATTGATAATACAATTTTGTAAAAATTAAATCTGGATCAAATTTTGTTAACAAATTACAGATTACAATGTTATGATAATGTTGCCGTGATGTCACGGCACGTCATGTTCAACAAAGAAAAACAGAAAAAAATAATGAAGCCTTATTTGTAAATTTTGATAACCATTCGCTAAATTTAGTAGAAATTACTGTAGCTAAGCAAGAACCAGTAGTTGCAACATGTTTTGGAATAACTGAAAACATATAGTTCTTTTTCTCACAGTCAACATTATGACAGGAATTTAAAAATGCTTTTAAAAAAAAACTATTAAACATTCAATCCCCACTTAATCACACAATTGATTAAAGCCATGAGATCAGTCGAACAAATGCAGGGGGTGAAGAAATATAGTTCACTGAATTTTTTATTTCGGGACCACCGTAGATATTGTCATATTTTCAGTCAAGGAAACATGCAAATTTAATCCTGCCCTCCGATGGATTTGAACCATGATCTTACATTACTAGTTAAACTTACAAAATAAAAGAACGCTTGGGGAATATAGGGGATGAATTGATAGTTCCAACTCATTCTGGATAATTGGGTAATCGAAGCTTTACTTTTTTTTTTTTTTTTTTGATAATTCAGTTTTCAAGATCATTTTAAGTACATCTGACTATTTCTGAATTTATGAAAATTTGCTAAGCATTAAACTAAGATTATCTTCTTGTATACAGTTTAGAAATAATAATTATTAAATTGAATACTTTAATCAATGTTTTATTCCTACTTTCAGGTTCAACAAGCAGCTCAATAGTCAGACAACTTCAAAATGCTGCACATTCTTTTTACAAGGGAATATGGAGAAATTTCAGTTCACTGGACTACATATTGGAAAAAGAATTCATGATAATTCTTTGATTAAAATTCTGAGCACAAGAAGTAAATGAATTTCTTAAAAAAATATTAAAAAACAGCATGAATAGTAAATATTGACAAATGAATGGTAACAAATATTTCAGAGTATTTACATGTTTACATTATCTAAGAGGTATGAGTTTATATGCTATTATATGAAATTTGCGTACAGTGATATATCTCTCTCCATCCTTCCCCAAATAAAAACATCACTTAGGCCTCTAAAATTTTATAAGTTTTGAGAACTTTTTTTAATTAAAAAATTTTTAGGAATACTGAATATGAAAGTTATATTCCTCCATCATGCAAAGATTATTGTCATTTGTATTAATGATGTCTTGATTGGAGTTAATACTTATAGAACATGTTGAAAGTAATAATAAAAGAATAAATAAAACAAATTCAGCAAACAGCATTATGTACATTTCAACAAAAAATACTTTGAATAAACAGAAAATGCCATTATATACATTTTTAGCATGCATTAATATTACAGTAACTTATACCAACAAAATTCTCAGCTAAAGACTAATTAGCTTGAGTCTTGGTACATAAAACCTGTATCTAGTGTGCTTAAAGTACTCTCTTTGGTCTTTTGGAAAGAAGTGAAGTTTTAATCTATGTCAAAACAAAAGATTTGAATTTTTACATTGCATTCTTAACCACAGTCATAAACTCGTGGCTTATATTGTTAGCAGAAACACTTAATAAAATGACTTCCTTCAGAACAATCCAAACTTTTTCAACAATGACCATCACAAATTCAAAATTTTCACTTACTATTAACTTTCTAGTATCTGCTATAATGACAATATCTTTAGTGAAGTCTTAAAGTGAAATCTTACTTCAAAACTTTCGATTTGTCAACTCTATTAATTTTGGTTGTTCTTTAGAAGCAAATGTTTCTCAAGATGAACCTATGTCAGTCACTCTTGATATCAGTAGTTTTATATAAAATCTAAGTTAGTATAAGGTTGAATTTTTTGGCTCTAAATTTATGCAAAAAGAATATCTTTCTTTTTCCTTAGCACACATTCTACTACTAAATATATCTAATTCTAATCATCTAAGAAAAATAACCAGAAATAAGCAATAATACAATTCCACAGGTAAAAATTGCATTGAATTTACTTCATCACTAAATTTGTCTTTTTCATCATCACTGCTATGTTTGCTTTACATATTCATCAATGTGGAAAATACAGTACACTAATATTCATAATCTCATGACTGAAACTACAAATTAAAGCTAAATTTTTGTTACATTTCAGAACTGCTCTTGTGACTATTATCTTTTTACTTGCAAAACAAATATATTCACTTTTGTGTCAGAAATGTTCTAGAGCTATTAAAATATTGCATGTAAATGTATCAAAATATAAGATTTTTTGCTCATCTTTGTTTTAAATAAATATATGACAAATTAAAATTTCTGACTGACTGATTTAGTCAGTGACTCACTTATCTTTGATGATTAGGAGCTGCTGTTTATAATTTATAAAAGTCAACAAATATTTTATAATGGTGTAAACTGTAAGAGTACAAATACAGATATGGTAGTACAGATGCAGATATAGTATTGCAAAAATAGTTTTTCAAATCTTTTATGATGGTTGCCAAATATTGCAAGAACTTTTAATTACTTACAACAACAGTGGGAATTTTGATTTCTTTATAAATTACAACATAAAATTCAATTTCTAAAAATGATGTTAACTGATAAATAACTTGAGTAAAATATAAATGCTAGCAAGTAATGTAGAATGCATTACCAGATTTTGCCTTTAAATCACGTTTTCAACATAATTTGAAAACTAAATAACTAATTACATATAAAATGATACAGAATGAAATGACCATGAATTAAGAAATAATCTATAAGTAAATATGGGTTCCATTCTCAATAACTTTAAGAACAATATGATTTTTAAATCATAAGAAAGATTATTAATACCATTATAAATACAGTAAGTTTATTATTTTTAATATCTTCCCAGATTTGCTAAGAATCAGATGTATTTTCACATTGTATTTTCTAGTCAGCATAACCCAATTCGCCATCATGGGGGAGGAGAGATCAATTACTTTTCAGAGTATAATATACATACCATGGTAAGGCAATTAGATTCAGGAGGGAAATGTATTTTCCCCCTGTTTGTGAAATCTCAAGACTGATTTGCAATTATGAAGCATTATCTTTTTAGCAATGAAAAATAGAAATCAGAGCTTCAGTTTTTTAGCAACTTCAGTGAGATTTAGCAAAAATTCTTTAAAATTACAAATACTTGTGTAAATATGTTTCGTATATGGGGCATGAACTATATTCAAAGCAATACTCAAGTGTAATGATTTAAAATATGTTCACTGAATTACATTAACCGACATAATCAACATTTCAGATTTAAAAAATAATGGTTTTGTCAAATGACACAATGTAATACATCAATGAATCAAAATAAATGCCAAGAAAAGTACAGACTTAAAAGTTTATTTACATATATGCATAAATGCAAATTAGCTTAATGAACATCAAAGCATGAAATAATGTAAAACCTTTATACAAGATAAGATACATTACAGAGATTAAATAGAACTTAAAATGGATACAGTTATAAACAGATAATAAAGTTTAAAATGTTATATACACAAATAAACCAAAAATGAAAATTAATTAATAATTCTCTCAAAGTGCTATAACGTATTATTGTAAACTATGAGTAGACTATGAGTAAAAATGATAAATTAAAAATAAAGTAAATAATAATATGTACACTATTAAAAATGCAATAAAAAACTTAAATAATTCAAAATTCTATAAAATGAAAATGTATACTTAGCAAAGTGGATTAACTTTACAATCAAAAATATACTTTAAAATTTAATAAAAAATTTCAGCTTTCAGTCCCATTTAACTTGCTCAAATTTTTCTGACAGAATTCTAACAATTCACTGTAAACTTGAATTTTTAGTTGCAGTTCTGATATTTAATTAAGCACTTAATCAAACTAAAGGGAAAAAAACTGATGGATCTGGACCTTTCAAAATGGGAGATTATTCCATTTTCATCTCAAATAAATGATAATTAATGACTGATTGGAGTAGCATCACATCCTTAAATGCAGACAAAATGCATTTTATATATTGTACTTTTACAAGGCATATATTATAAAATTTCTTAAAAAATTAAATAAAACACACTAATTAAGCACTTCAATAGTACAAATCTACAAATATTTGCAAATATTTTGTAAGATAAAATCTAAGCAAATAATTATAACAAGAAAATGAGTTTGTACAAAATCAAACATTTTAACAACATAACAGCTTCCAAAAACATATTTGTTCATACTTTACACAGTCAATAAACATTACAGTTATTATACATTTATATATTTTGCTTAACAATAAACAGCTTTACAAAACGGACAAGGAACTGTTATAGAAATAGACAGAATCATCTATTAAAAAATCATGTCATTAGTCATTAAAAAGGTGAAAAAAAGTAGAGCAGAATGAGCTGTTAAAAACCATTTCATGAATAATTAAAAATTACAAAGTGAATAACATGAAAGGTAAAATACATCCTTGTGATTTCACAGATATCATAAGAAAAGAAATTTGTGGCCAGCAATTTTTTTATAGTATATATTTTTCTATAGTGAGACATTTCATTGGAAAAAAAATTGGTCATTCAATTTATCAAATAAAGGTGACAAAATTTTTAATACTTGCTATAATTTTAGCTTCTTTATTAATAACATATAAATGTTAAAAGTTTTCTAAATCTAGAGCGGGAAAGAAAGTTTAGGTATTGTACTGAGTGGCCAATTTAATGAATTAAAAAATTATATAATGTACGCTAGGGGGAAAACAGAAAATGGTACTTCATGATAAATCCATTCAGTGAAGTAATAGGTTGATAGCTCAAGGTCAATGTTATGACATAACCTAAAAGATTTCCCCTTTATTATACAGAAATATTTAGGAAAATTTCATACTCAGTGTTTAAAAAAAAAAAAAAAAAAAAAAAAAGCAAAATCTGTGATTTTAAAATGACAAAACTTAACCCACATATTTCATTTTAAAGTTAGAAATCATATTTGGGGAATGTACACAAACTAAAGGGAAAAATGTTTCCATTTGTATGCAATTAAAAATAAAATTATATGAGCATTTCTATGTATATTGTAGTTAAAATCATTGATCACTCTTAACATTTCTGAAAAGAAGATCATATCTCCATAATTCTTATAGAATTAATGTTCTAGAAACACTGGCAGGCTTCAGTATTGGCAGATAGCCAACTCATAACATCTTTTGCATAAATTAATGAATTTTTTCCATGATTAAGATTCTAAAGTAATAAAACTTCATGACAGCATAAATTACATATTTGGAGTGCTTGAAAAGTTATAAATTATTTGTGTGAAAATTCCTTTGACTTATTATTATAAATTAAGAAATTAAGAAAATTATAAATTAAGAAATTTTACACATTAGTAAATCACAAGAAAATATCAATGTACGACATTTAAGGGAGAAAATCAAACTTGAATACTTCTAATTTATTTATTAACCAATCTGTCAAGGCAATTTACAAATGGTGCTATAAATCACAAATTTTAAAAATAAATATATATTGGGAAATTTTTGTTCCATGGAAGTCAAACTTTTTGGTTTTTATTTTTCCAAATAAGAAAGAAATTTACCTTAGGGACCAGTAAACCATATAAGAAGTTTAATTTCCTATATTTTATAAAACTGACACTTTTTTAATTTTTAAAACTTTAGAACATGAATATTTGCATCATTTAAAACATTTTTATAATTTGAAATGTACGTATGTCTATGACCAACAATTGGGAAAATAGAGGCTAGTAAGAACTTTTGTGAATATGGTGTAAATTATCTTCTTAGTTACAATTAAGTATGGTTTACATTTGCAGAATACCTTTGTTTTAACAACCTTATGACTTACCTTTTTAACGTTAAAAATGAAGCATTCTCAAATCTAAAAAATTAATAATGTTAAGGAAAACTTTACATTGATACTGATTAAATTTACATATAAAAAATTAATACTAGAAAAAAATGTTTGATTTAAATTTACAACGCCAGTTACAGTTTTGTGGGTACTTAAATGCATGAATAATGATTAAATGTTGATTTGTCAAGGCTCTTGCATTACAATTTAAAATGATTTTATTAAGCATGTGTGCATATTTAAAAAATTATTCCTATCAAAATAATAAATTTAAAATACTTTATTACTAAACTATATTTCAGTCTCTAAAATTAGAAAATTATTGCATACTATTATAGCTTAAGAAGTTACAATCAATGCAATTAAATGATATAAAAATAAATAGAATTCAGAGCTGTATTAACAATTAAGCAAACTAAGTACATGCTTAGGGCATTAAGAAAAGGAGGTACCACAAATTTTCCCATTGCCAGTTTCATCATGGAATGTATGGTGCAATTAAACCAAGACTGAAACAGAAGGAAAGGGGGGATGCAGAAGCAGGTATTAATGTATTTAGAAATATCAAAATCTTTTAAGTGCTTAAAGCTCAAAAATTCCTAATCTGGTGCTGATAAAATTTAATACCTTAAATGTATGCATTCGGTCTTACGAATTTATTCACATAAATTCCAAATATTAAAAACTACATATTAAAAACTAAACAAATATTAAAAACTAAAACAGATTTGCACTTATTACTTTTTCATGTATTTAATGATTCTAAAATTATTTTAATTATAATATTGGAAATAAATTTGCAGCATATCAACATTACTTGTTAATATATCAAATGTAACAAGTTATAAATATACCAATTTCAATGTTGTCTTAATCCAGCTCTGAAAGGACTTTATAAAGTGCTACAATTTTTATAGATAACTATTAAAAATTAACTCTATTCCTCCAGTGGCAGGTTTTATAACTAAACTAACTAATGGCAACAGGGTAAAAAACTATAAATAAATTAAATATGATGCTAGCCACATCAAGGCAATAAAAATTCAGAAAAAGAACACAAAAAAATGAATAAAATTTCACAGAAGAAAAATCGTTTTCCCTCCCACATAATAAATTGTGCTCTGATACAGAAATAAAATGCTTATAAAATTTCTTACAGCAAACACAAATTTTATTACAATATTTTCAGAATAATTTTATACATGATATGCATAAAAAATTCTAGAATATAAACTTCTTCCCTATTATTTTGATTTAAGGAAAAAAAAGCTCTGTACCTTGGCAGCAAAAAGATAGATGTTCAAAATATGCACCAATTTCTGCACTGGTTCTTTTAATACCAATGCATTTATAGCACACTAGCCTTTTCAGATTAGTGTAGCCTAGTAGAAAGACTTTGATCCTTTTCTGTGATAGCATTCATTATTTGGATGTGACTGGCGCAATAGTCTCAAATTTAACTCATTTTGAACAATGGCACTTTTCTAACAAGGTACAAAATTACACAATATCATGAAACTGAAAGAAATTTTAAGCCCTACCATAGTACAGTCAAAAGTCGTTAATCCGGACTCGTCGGGACTTCGGCGATTCCGGATTATCGATTTTTCCGGATTATAGATCATCAGTTTAAATCTCGTAAGATGGCATGCAGAAATTACAAAATTAAAAATATGAAACCGTAATTTATGAAATAAAGAACAATTATGATCTAAAGGGTATCAAAATTTACAAAAAGAAAAAGCTTAATATTTATTTGTTTACTTTATTAAACATTTCCTTCAATGTAAGTTGCTTCGTTTCATGTGATAATACTTTCTCTTTAATTCTATTAAACAGACATAATTTCTTGTTTAGTTACAAAGTTCCGCTGTTCAAGTCCTATAATTGCTGTGTTGAGAATACCGACTAATTTGTCAATCGAAATGTTTTCGTTTTCAATAACCTCTGGGTCACTTTCTTCACTATCGGAAGCGAATTATAATGACGAGGAACTTGATTTAAATCATATCAAAGACGGAGTATATCGAGATGAAATACTACACTTAGTACGGAATTATAAACCAAATAAAATAAAAACATCTGCCCTGAAGATAAGGATAGTGCTGACAGATCAACTTCCAATCCGCGGCGTGAAATTGATAAACAGATTTCGGATTTCGAAACATACTTTCGCTTTGTAGATACAAATTACATATTAGTAAATATATATCGGAAATTCTATTTGACATAATCTTTCTAATCTATCATAATCTAATAATGACGTTTCTGCCCCCCCCCTCTGCCGCAGAGCAGCGTGAAATTGATAAACAGATTTCGGATTTCGAAACATACTTTCGCTTTGTAGTAAATATATATCGGAAATTCTATTTGACATAATCGAAAGTTCAAGCTTACATTTATAAAATTGCTCTAACAGTCTGCAAAAAATAATAAGCCACATTCAATTCGAAGATTAAGGAACAACGCAATCAGCAACATTAACTGAATTAGATAACTTTAGCTTAGCGTATAGTTACACATTAAACGCGCATGCGCACAAACATATTCGCAGCCGTAAGGGTCTTACGCGCTCTCGTAAACGCCTGTGCGCATGCGTCAACGCGACGCATGCGCAGAAAGTTTGTAGCTTTGAGGTCCGGATTATAGATCATTCCGGATTATGGGTGTCCGAATTAACGACTTTTGACTGTATTTAAAAATTTAATTTAGTAAAAGCACCAACACTTTCAGTTTCACAAAAGGGATTTTAAAAAAATTCTCTATCAGAAGAATATCATTTGGCACTATAATTCTGTACCTGCACCTGAGATTGATTTGCATCTTTCCAATCACAACTCGTAAGAGAAATTCTACTCCAATAGAAAAGCTATTGCAATATATCCTGAATTGGGCTGGTTAAAATAAAACACAAAAGTAAACCATTTTAAAAGTGAATTTAAAAAATGCAATAAGGATGTTATATTGTACAGGTACTGGCTTATTTACATGTAGCTGCTTATTAATTCCAAATCTATTAACATCGAAGTTTGAGACTACAATGATTATTGCCTTACCAAGATGAATGGTAACTTTACAAGACTGGAATTCTTTGTTTAAATATATACATCAGATAATTTAATTGAATAGTTTGACTGACAATCACATTCACACACACACACAAATGATTGCTGAAAAAAATGAGTCAAATTTACAAATTTAAATTATCAGTGGCACCAGCAAGCATGAATATATGAATAAAATTTAGGCACTAATTTATGTTTCTGTTTTAACACTTTATTTGTTTCCTGCATGATGTAAAATTAAATATATTAGAATAAGAAATATTAAGAATATGAAACATTTATTTAGAAAAAGAACTAGATTTCCCCCTTAAATGAACACAACAATCACAGGATTAAAAATGTACAAAATCTATTAAGCAAGAACATAAAAATAATCCCTAAAACTCTTACTAAAGATTAAATGCCATTTTTATATAATCAAGTCAAATGTAAAAAAGTGGATTTTGACTTTTAATCAGCAAAGAGCAATCTCAGACTACATAACATATTTACCAGAAACCTGAAAACTTTTCCTCTTCTATTTTACAAAACATAGTTCCATTTTTTTTTCATACTACGAGCAGTTTTACAACATGAATAATTAAAAAATGAGATGTAAGATTCATTACATTAAATAAAAAATTTAATTTGCATATAATTTACATCACAAGGATAGCAATGCAAATTTTTTCTGACAGTAATGGTGCCTGAGAGTTAAACTATATGTATTCTTATCAATTTCAATGCTAATTAAAGAATTAGTAATAATGCTTATGCTATAATATAACATTCGTAAGCTGCAAATGTTAAAAAAGAATACATTTCATCCCAATGCGTGGACATTTTACAAAATTTATAAGAAAAACTATTGACAAATGAAATTATGAACAAATGAAATAAAAACTATTTTATGGATGACAATATCCTCAATAATATATATATATGAAATCTCAATACTTGAAATATAAGAATTTAAATTAAGTGTTGAAAATAGTTACTTCTCTTATGTATATATTTAATGTTTTCAGAATGAAACAGTAAAATAAGAATTTCTTTCACTCAACTTTTGATTCTCTTTATGTGATCAAAAAGGACATACCTATTTTAGAATGAAAATTTTCTTTTGATATCACAGTAGAAAACAGCATACAAATAAAAAAAATTATGTTTGTTTAATAAGTATTGGTTCTTTTTTGTGCCTCCCCCCAAAAAAAATATTAAGACATAAACAAGTACAGAATGAAATTTATCAAACAATGCCTTTCATCCTTATGAAACCTCGGAAACTTCAGTACAAACTCAATATCATTCAAAATGAAAATTATAATAAAGAAACAAATTTTTAGAGACTTTTTAATTATCAGTTATTCAGAATTTAGAACAATATGTTCTAAATATTTTTCACAAGAAAATATAATTAAATAATAAATATACCTATATTCTACATTTGTCAATTAAAAATTAGTAAAATTTTCATGCTAATCAATCTAATTTATAATTCTAACTGATATATGAGATATAAGTAACATTAAATTATTTCTCTATAAAATTAGAAATGAATAGAATATCAGTGTATCTAATTGTTTTAAATACTTCAAAATGTATCACAATACTTATCACAGAAATTAATGATAATAACAATAATTATAAAATAAAATAGTGCATAAACATAGGACAACACACACAAAATTTTCTGATTTAATAGAAATTACTAATTTTTCAACTTTAAATATTTTGCTACAAATTGTGCATGTCATATAAAATTTTTTTAAAAAAAATCTTTAATAATAGTTGTAATGGCATAGCAAATGTTTTTCTTACAATTAATTAAAAAATATAATAATAATAAGTATTATTAGATATGTTTTACACCAAAGCAATCAATAGCCTAAATTTTATGCATATAAATGAGGACAATTCTTCCTTGAAATTGAGAAAGCACTACTACAATTAAAGAAATAATTTTAAACTTATAAATAAAATATACTAAACCTTATTAAAGGAACTACTAGCAGTGCATAATATGAATATTAGTAATGACAATTATATAACTCAAATGTACCACAGAAACAAAATTAAAAATTTAATTCAAATATTATTATTTTTAAAACTACATAAGCCTTGTATTTAAAACTGATGCCACTGTATGATGATACATAGGCAAATTTTATGAAAAACAGCAGTCATAGATCATACAAACTCTCAGATGAATTAACTTGAAAGTTTTGGGAAGAAGTTTTATGTCACATAGGAAGATCTGCCTCAGAGGTTTGAACACGGTGTCCAGATTCACCCTCAAGCATTGCTATTCTTTGTTTAAGTATTCTTACCTGAAATACAATTCAGGATAAGAAAATAATAAAATTAAAATAAATAAATGAAATACAAATAAATCAAAACTGCAATCTGAAGACTCAGATTACAGTATTGCATCTCTAAGAAGAGTTAGCAATTAAAAATTTTCAAAAATTAAAATATATTTTAAAACATTAAAAATTGTAAACATCATAACAATTTAAATAGCAAATGATTCTGTAACAGTTATGTAACTTAGATTAATTTAGGTTAGCCATGAATTATGAGTTATGTAACTCATTGCTTTAGAAATATGTTTTTATTTTAATTTAATTACAACAAAGTCGTAAGCATTCATAAAAAATATCACTTGGATAAAATTAAAACAAATATATTTTAATTTATATCACAGAGATAATTTTTTAAATGCAAAACAAAGTTCTAAACTATTAAAAATCGTACTTTTTGCTTCACAATTACTCATTGTTCACTCATTGCTAACATTAGATTTTAAATTTATACTAAGGCTATAATGCTTTAGTTAAATATGGAAGATAAAGACCATGTGTTCTCTCAAACAGTACATGAAAATCCGTCATGCTTGATAACATACTCAAGATAAAGGTCTCATATTTCAAACAATGGCAACTTTTAGTCATAGCTGCTTTTAGATTCTTTTCATTCTGATCATCCATCAAATTTGCAGGACCAGATTTTATGTTAACTTAAAACAATATATTTCCTTTGAAATTGAACAACTACAAATTAAAATGCAAAAAATAAACAGAAACAAACTACAGCAGTTTCATATTTAAAGAAAGAAATATTAATGAAAATTATATTCAAATAAAAAAAATTATATACATATAAATTATATACATACAAATTACATTTGCGTGTTCTTACAATGAGTTTCCAGAAAATTATCATTGGTCCAAAAATATATTATGTTATATATATTTCAAAAAAATTTCTAAACCTCTTCTTTTAGAATCAAAACATTTCACATGTATTGCCAATTCGAGAATCCTAACATCAAAATTAAATTATTGACATAAGAAATGAAAATATTGCATGGTTAACATTATTCCCCCCCTTTTTGATTATGCAGCATATAATCAAAACTAATATACAATCAAAGTTAGTCATAAATCATAAATTTAAAGTTACAAGATAATTTTTAAAGATATAAATTTAAGTTCTAAAACAGCTGTTGTTCAAAATAAGTCAAAGTATCTCTATTTTAAGGTGGTGGTCTAATCGTTTTGTCACTTCTAGTGTAATGGGATATTCTTCTTAAATCTCATTGACTACACTTCATTAGAACTCATATCTGCAGAGTAAGGGCTAATTTCCAAAGAATAAATCTTTTTGGTTGACTGTATAATCTCACCTCCTGAAATCTTTAAATGCACAATATGAATGTTGTCATCTTCTCCCAGATATATTTCAACAACTTTTATTAGAGCCCAGAAAATTGTCTTTGAATAATTTTCTATGAGATCATCATCTATTTTTAAATTATAGCAACTACTTGTTTTCTGAGGTTGACTGTAAGTACCCAAATACTCCAACTGGAACCTCTTTCTTAGATGTTCTCTCAGGGTCCATTGTATCTCCCTCTTTTGTTGACACTGATCTTACTAAAATGATCAAGATCTCAAACTCCCTCCATCGGATTATCCTGCAGGAACATTGCAGGGTTTAACAGAATCAAATAATTGGGGTCTTCAAACACATCAGTCAATGGTCTTGAAGATATCACAGTTTCACAGTTGCAAAGGATTCTGTTCATTTCCGCATAACAGACAGATGCATTGCCTGAAACTTGTCAAAATACTCATTTAGCCATTTGAATCATATGCTCCCAAAATCTAGGAGCACTAGGGAGCAGAAGGAGAGACTAATTTCCATTCAATCTTAAAAGTGATGGAAGCTTCTGATTCAAAGGGACCCCCCCCCCAAGTTGAAGCTTTGAAAAATGCTTTCCAACCCTATGAAGTTCTTGCCATTTAACAATATATATAATTCTGGCTCTACCCCTGTAGGCAATAAATAATCTAAGATTCAAAAGGAACACCTGTGGAAAGGAAAATGATGAACTCTCAAAGTATAGCTCAGTACATAGCGCAAGTATAAAGAACAATCTAGATTTTATCACCTTCTCTTAAATTAAGTAGACTAGATAGATCCATCCCAACAACTTCAAAGGCAGAAACCTCCTCTATTCTGTAAGACGGCAAACTAACAGGTTCTGTTTCGATGCATTTGGCACTGTATCTCTGGCATCATATAACTACACCTTTTAATTACTGAATGTACTAGTCTTCACCCATTAACAATCCAAAAGTTTTCTCTTAAACTGGCTAACAGAATACGTAATCCAGTGTCCATAAATTTTAGGAGAGTTTCTTTGATAAGAAATTCTACTAGTAATGTTTTTCAGGAAAGATGACAGGAAACCTAAAATCTCTTGTATCATTTTTCCCCAGCAACTTTGTCTTGACTCTGAAAACTTCATCTTCATCCCTAATTAGACATTTAGTTCTTTGATATATTTTTCTGTTGAAACTTCATTTTTAATTACTTTATAAGGTATTTCTCCTGACTTCCTAGCATGCCTTTGTGGTGTAGCGGTTCTGCACGCTGGGCCGGTATTCCAGAAGTCTGTGGTTCGATACCCAGTGAAGGCGATTGTTCATTTTCATCTTGCCTCCTTCCAAAAAATACCTAATGTCTCTACAACTTTTATAATTATTTTCTCTGCATTTTTTACCTCAAATAGAGTTAGTTTTACCTTTTCTCAAATTTCTTCCCGTTTTTTAGCATTATTAATAAATCAGTATACTCAATGAATCATTTGGACACTCTTCATGTAGCTAGAAATATAGGAGAAAAGATAATTTTCATACCCTTAGATATAAGACTGGCAGTTTTCTTAGGTTTTTGTCTTAAAATGTTTCTTTGTTAGTTAAATGTTTGGCCTAAGGCCATGTTTCCTTTCCATATTTTAACCAGGATGACCCTTCCCACTATGTAGAGACTAGAAGCTTCTGCACAGAGCATCCTCAAGAGAAAAGATCTACAGGATTAAATTTCCCAGGAATAAGCTCCGAGTTTTCAATATGCAATAACTTTTTTATCTTCTTTGCTCAATTCTTGAAAAATATTCCCTCTGATTCGTCAGTTTTATTTTTATCTTCTTTGCTCAATTCTTGAAAAATATTCCCTCTGATTCGTCAGTTTTAATCCAATAAAGCGCAGTGTGGAATCTGTCCAAAAGTAAGCGGCAGAGCTTTAAAAATTTTAACTCTTCTTTACAAATTCAGCAAGCTGAGCCCCTATGAAAGAGACTAGCAGTTCAAGCCTTAGAATCAAATTTTTTTCATTGCAGCAGTTCTAGATTTGGCCATCAACAGTTGTACAATAGTTATGTTATCAGCCTGGCCCCATAAGAAAACAGCAACCGCATGAGGTTTACCACTGGCACCACAAAACATATGTAACTGTAAAAGGCAGATCTCTTTCTAAAATGCTTTGTGTGATATTTTAATAATGTCACTTTTTTGCAAATCTTCAACCTATTTCAGACATTTTTCTTTTATGTCACTTGACACTTCAGAATCCCAATTTATTTTAAATGCCAGCTTTCTTGAAGCTACACTTTCGACATAGTATTACTGGACATATGGAACCAATCCGATCAAACAATCGATGAGTCAAGGACAACATCACACACCTGGTCACTCTTCTTTGGGCATTTCAATATCTCGATTATCACAAAACAAAAAAAAACAAAAAAAAAAAAAAAAAAGGAAAGTACCTTCTGATCTGTTTCAAAGGGCACCCAAAATCTGAGATTCTTATTTATAATCTAAATGTTTCACATGGTTACCAATCTGAGAATCTTAACATCAAAATTAATTAAATATGGAAAAAGAATACTTCATGGTTTAGATAATACATGTATGTCATTCAGAACAAATCAATGTCAGGAAAATTACATAAAAATCAATTTTTGAATATATCATTTACAGTACAACAAAGGTTATAAATTAGTTAGTATAAAATACACAATAATTTTTAATGATGAACACTATATGGCATCTTCATTAATACATAACAAAGATTTCTTTTAAAGGAATAAAATATTCAAATTTAGAATATCTGTAAACTAGCTTAAATATTTTACAGTCTATTGAATGAAAACACACACAAGTATTCAAAATAACTACAATAAATTTTCTCATTACCTGAGCATTATGCCTTTCTGTCATTGAACTCATTTGTAACTCCAACTTTTTTACTTTTGTCTGTTGTTTCTTCTTTGCCTTTTCAAAGGCTATAACCAAGGCACTAAATATGTATGATAAAATAAAGAATAAAGAATATTAGAAAATACTATATTATTTTGATTACATATTAAAGATAACCTTTTATGCAGGGGCAATTCTGAATTTTCATAAAAACATGCAGCTTCACATTATATTTTTTAGAATTATATTAATGAATGGAAGTTAGCATTATATGCAGTATATATTATAATACTAGATTGGCTTTGCATATTAATATTACTAAATATTCCACAACATGTACAATAATGAAATGTATCTTATGCAAATTAAAAATTAATTGGTTTATAGTCTTCATTTGAAATGTTTTAGTTACATTTTACAAAAAATTTATCATTTCTGAGTCATAATTCAATTCTGTTTAGTTTATGCATGAACATTATATAGAAACAGTTCTTCATCCACAGATTCTTCTTATAGAGTTCACAAAAGTTGGGAAAAAGTAGAGCTGATGCTGATATTGGCAAAATTAGTGAATCAGTCTTTCACTCTTATGTTAGTAAATGAAAGGTGAGCAAATTAATACAAACAAAACATGACTTGGAAGATTAAAAAAAAAAGTCATCCTCCCAAATATTGACCATGGCTGATACTACTAAATATTTTGTTAATATTCTTTGCATTCAGGTTAAATTTTATTTTTATATTTGCTTCTAATCCATCTGAGGGACCCACTAGTGGCTGAGTAGTTACAGAAGCTAAATACTGAGAGTTCGAACTGAATTCATTCTCAAGTCAACAGGTTGGCTGCATGGTTGGCTTTCATGTGTAATGTGAATGTGAGCCAGCTTCTGTAATAAAATTCTCCACAAAAGCATTCTTCTCCTTAGGGACATAGCCCTTGCATGCTTTGCCATTCAATAAAAAAAATTTTTAAAAAAATTTAAAAAAAAAAAAAAAAAAAAAAAAAACTTATCTGTTTGAAGCCATTTTGAGCAGATGAATACAGCCCATAAAAATTTCTTTTTGTCACAGAATCACATTTTAACATGGAGGATTGTGAAATAACTCTAGTTAACCACATAATAGAAAAATTACAAATTTAACTTTTATATCTTGAATGGTAAATGGTGACTTAAAATATATGAAAAACATTTTGATATTTAAAATAGTATTTATTGAAATTATAACTTTCGTTTTAAAACACAAAAAACATTTTTTTTTTTTTCTTTTTTTTCCCCAGTGAGATAGCTGAACATGATGGGATGATATGAGATTATTTACATTCTGCTCTATGCTTGTGAGTAACATTCATACGTCTTCATGAGCACTAATCTCCAATCAGTCCCCTCGTAATAAGGCTCACAACTACACTAAATCCACGTTCTACTAGACAGAAAGTTACAGGAAAGTAATCAACAGCTTTGTTACAGTGGTCCATAATACAGGACATAAAATTCATATCTGTTTTTGTAACCAGAATTTGTTGTACCCTTGTTCAAACATTGGTTTCAGCCCCTCACTTATGTATAATTCAACAAACTGCACCTATTTGTGTACAGATTTATCTAAGTTTGTGGATTTAGCAAATCTTCATGTTTTTGCAATTTTGAAAAATTGGGAAACAGAGCATTCACCTCTCACCAAGTTTTGTCTGTACAGAAAAAGTTTTGCAAAAAATGCAGATATTATGCTTTTAGTTTTGATTAAATTTAATTGATTCACTTACAGATTTTAACGGGTTTCACTTGGCAAATATGTTAGTCATATAAGCTAAGTCATTTTTTGAGTTAATTAAATTGAGGGGCAAATTTCTCTTTTATAAATTCCAAAGCTAAGTAGATTTATTTTATGCACTCTTGATTGAAAGTGCTTTGCTAAGTAGATTTATTTTGCCAATGAATGGCAAAATAAATCTACTTAGCAAAGCACTTTGATAACCAACGAATTTCTGCGTTAAGTAATAAATGATAATAATCTTCATTATTTTCCAAATAAAACTGAATAATTAATCTCCCAATTTAAGGCATTCCTTGGGATTTTATTAATTGCTCTAATGACATAATCTAGTGAGTCAGACAAGCATTCATTTTAACTTTTGGCAGCTAAATAATGGTCAATGAATGACACAATATACAAATAAATATATTCAGTATAGCTTGTTTTAAGTATGCTAGAAAGCCTCTGAGTCATCCTCTCATTGCCAAAGCACAATGAATGGCAAATGGGAGGATATTTTCAATAGTATAGTTTTTACATACCAAAATCTTTTTAATTCATTAAGCATTGTTTCACCATCAGTATCTCTTTCCAAACATCTGACAAATAAAAATTCTTGGGGAATTCATTTTTCGTTTACAAATCTCACATAATGAAAGCTTCATTTCCTGGCAAAGTTGACACATAAATCTAAATAGAGAATTTAGATGTTTCTAAGAACTCACATAAAGAATTTACTATGCACTGAGCCATTCTTTCAATTCTTCTTGGTATTATGTTATTATACAGTGGAATTTTTTTTAAGATCATATCACGCATTCAAAACATCATTTTGGTAGAACAATTGTTTAGTACAATCTTCCTGCTTTTTTACATGATACAAAACAGATAATCACCACTGATCACTCTGAGATTACCATGCAAAGGAGAAACTAGTTCTCCTTTACATGTGATGGTTGATGATGGGGGATTTGATGCTGAAAGCTTACTGTCTGATGAAAATGAACAACTTACACATTTCGGGTTTTTGGTTTATTTAATTATTGCAAAATACTCAAAGCCTATGTGCCTAAGAGGAGCAATACCTTTTTGGAGGACTTTGTAAAGGAAATTGGCTCACATACAAATTACACATGGGAAAAAACACAAAAACAGTCATGCAGCCAGCCTCTTTGCTGGGATTTTAATCCTAGACCCAATTACTAATGTTTAGTGGTTTTACCGCTCAGCCATTTGTAAATTTTATTTTTTGGGAAAGAAGGAAAAAAATCATGTGTCTTTCTTTCACATATAAAGCAGCTAGAAAAATTGTCTGAAACAGTTGTGTGTTCAAAACAAATGGGTGTACGTTTATGGCCTTATAATAATAAAAGCTGATTAACGCAGTACAGTGCACATTACCTCACTTATAGCTCATAGAATAAATTCTTCACCATTGGTGCGTAGTTTCCAAATTCTGAAATCAGCAAAGATAATTTACTAGAAGCATGCAGTCCATTGGCCATTTCACTCAAATGTTGTCACAATAATGGTGTTTCCAGATTTGACTGTTTTTAAAAAAAAGTTAAATCTTTATCTTTTTTGTCATTGTGAAATTTGTCAAATGGTCCTTCAGCTTCACTAATTCGTTTGACCAAATTTAAGTGAATAGAAGGTACATTGGTAAAGTACTTTATCCTGGTAACAGAATAAAGCCATATTTTAAATATTCGACATTATATTGTCTGCATGTCTTCTTCATCTCACTCATAATGTTATTTGTAATTAAAGGACACAATTTTCTTTTGTTTCACTCAGGACTTATAAATAGCTTTGATTTTATTTATTGCAATTTATTTTACCATTCATATTAATGAGAATGAGTCACAATTATTTTATTTTATATCAAACCAATTGCAGACTTCCAACATTATTAACGCATCCCCAAATTAATTTTAATTTGCCACAGAATAACTCAGCAGTCCTAAAGATACCTGGGGGTTTGTAGGAACCACTTTGGGAATCAATGATTTTGTACCTATGTCAATTTTACTAAATACTAAATAAAATGTTATATTAATAATAAAACTTTTTTTAATATTGCAATCTAATTGCAGTATTAACAGAAAAGTTTAATATAATAATATAATACAACAAGATACCAAAGTTCATCTTGCTAGAGTTTCATTGCACTCTGGCTGGAATTATGAAATGTTTGGTATGGTTTATTTGGTTATGGGAAAGCAATCTAGAGCTACCTTCCGTAGAGGACTTTCTAGGGGAAACTGGATAATATCCATGTTACACATGGGAAAGACTATAAAAACACCCTTACAATCAGCCTGTTCGCCTGGAACAGCCAGGCCTCAGTAACTTTGCTGGTCGGCCATGACATGTACCAGAACTGAGGTTTGACTGAATTCAAACTCTAATTATAACAAGAATTTTTACATCTTAGATCTTTACATCTTTAAAATAGATAATAATAACACACTGAAACTGCTAAATCCATCCTTATTCTATGCATTTCTTCTTGCACAAAAAACTCATCAGGTCAAAACAATAATTTTCTTCAATATCATAAATCATTAAACAAGCTAATTTTCTTTCATCATGTAGTTTGAAAAATCTGCCATGTTTTAATACTTTCAAGCACATGCATTCTAAAGCAATTTGCTTTTTCAAAGAAATACCAAAAAGAGCTAAACATCTGTTGATTACATCTTTTCAAAGTACCTCTATTTCATTTTTAGGCATGCTTCAAATTTCTAGAAATATACTCCACTCTTAATTTTAGTATTTAACACATTATCATCTGAAACTTTGAAAGAAACTCAGAACTAAGCAAATGTTAACTAAATGGAGAACCTAGTATAAGCCTCAAAGCATAAAATTTCTCTTTTATGTTACCTAGGGAATAATAATAAATTGCTGTCAATTTAGTGGTTAACAACACCTTCTTTCACCTGCATGCTATAAAGCTACCCTATGTAGTAATACCAATTTGTCCAATCAAACATGTTGTGGGAGGAAAGGAGGAGGAAGGGGAAGAAGTTTTGCCCCTGTAAAATATTTCACCAACCGATGCTGCAGAGCATGCACAATCTCTGGAAAAGAACACAAATACGAATATGCATAATTAATTTGTTTTAAAAGTTCGGATTCTAAATAAAATCCATGATACACTGTAAAGTTGTATATTTAAAATAATTAAAAGATTTCATGAAGTACTTCAGTTTAAAAATATTGCAGACATGTCCCCTCTCAAATCTGAATCTACAAATTTCTTGAAATTTAACACATTTTCACTTATTACAGTAATTAAATCCATTACATTCATGATGAAATTTCATAAAATTTTAAGAACATGAAAAATATCCCCATAAAATACAGAATTAGAGGAAACCTGAATCAGAACAAACAATAAGGTGCTTCCCATAAAATTATGATATTCCATTTCTCATGTTTTTGTAGGAGAAGATAAAGTTAAAAAAGAAAATGTATACATGAATCATACAATATCATTTATTAACCTTTTGATCTAGAACAACTTTTTGAATCTGCTCATGAAATATTATTATATTTAAACAGCATTTATTAGCTAGAATTATATACAAATTTTCACCCACTCATTACGATCATATTTAAATCATTATAATAATAGTAATCATTTAAATCATTATAATAATAGTAATCATTTAAATCATTATAATAATAGTAATCATTTAAATCATTATAATGATAGTATTAAAACAAAATACCTTAAATAACAAGGCAACATGTATTTATCAAATGATAAAAATTTCATGACTGAATAAAAGTGAGTCATGCTGCTTGAAGGGTGAATACAAGAATGTGAAAAATCTTTTATTTTAATAAATAAAAAACATAAAAGGTAATATGTAAATATTTAATCCAATAAAACTCTTATCTCAGCTTCTAAGTATGATGTAAAGATTACAGTTATAAATTTCAAGGCAACTTTTTATAAATTAAATCTAATATAGCACATTTCATAACACTATATGAGACATTAGTATAACATAAAAAATATCATACTTTTAAATGAAAATGTAATGAAATAATGTTTTTGATGATCAACTTTTTGTTAATGATGTGCACTGCAAGTAAACTTCTGATTAGCCTTAGAATCAAACAGTTGGCAGAAATGCACATGTTAAGTAATACTCTATAACATTTACATATACTGCATTTAAATTGAACTTATTTAATTTCTTATGAAGCAAACAGGCAAATAAAACAGTACTTTAAGCAAACACTGAATATTATATGCAATTCACGCAAATCAATAAATCCACTAAATTTTTCTGAAAATAAGACAATGTCTTACTTTCTTTTTTGGTCCAAAATACGTGCTAGGGCTTATTTTCAGGGGAGGGCAAAAATAAAAGTATATTTATATATTTTTATTTAATATTTATTTTACACAGAATACAGAAATTTAAATTTATTCAATTACAGTCATGTCATCTTCTTCTGGAACATCGTTATAAATAAAATTCTGAATTATATTCTGATTTTCTTCCAAATCCATTTCCTGTTGAATCATTGGTCCAAATTCATCTCTTGTGATATAGCTATTGTTAAATGAATACTTCTTGTCTAAGTAGCCTGTTCGTAGTGCATTGGAAACATCACTATCAGTTATTTTGTCCGATGAATTTTTTACCCAATTTACAACTTCTTGTAAGCCTGGTTTTACCTTGATGATTTCTCACCATTCTGTTTCCAATATATTCATTGATTTCCATCCGCAAATGATCCTTGAATGGCTTGTTTATTGCAATGTCAAGTGTCTGGAGGTAACCAGTCATTCCTGCCAGAATCATTATTTGATCAATCTTCCTCTCAGCAAGAAAGTTTTTCATGTCTTTAGCGCGGTGAGTACTGGCTAAATCCCAAACTAGTAAACCTCTATTCTGATCCCTCAACAGTGGTGGCAGCATAAAATCAACCCACTTTCTTATAACTGCTTGAGTGCACCAGGCATTTTTACTTGCAATGACATAAATTCCTGGAACACGCTGAATCTGTCTTTTTTAACTTTAGTGATTAAAAATGGCAACACTTTCTTGCCATCTAGAAGATAAATTCCAAGAATTAATTTGAAACAAACTGTAGAGGTAAACAATTAATTTCTCGTAATATTTTGTTTCAAACATTTCTCTGAAATACGAGTATTAGGAAAGCTAAACATATAATTACTTATACTTAATAAATCAACAGCATTTTTTACCGAATTCTTTTTGCCACATTATTTTAACTAGGTTTTATTTTCGGGGGACGTCTTATTTTACAAAATGTTCCGAAAATAACGATAGGGCTTATTTTCGGAGGATGTCTTATTTTACAAAAAGTTCCGAAAATCATGATAGGGCTTATTTTCGGAGGATGTCTTATTTTCAGAAAAAGACGATAAGTATTTCTTTCGAGAGAGAAAAACAGACCTACTTAAAAGGTGCATTTAGTAAAAATATATTAATAATCTTACAGAATTAAGCATGCAATGAGAGAAATTAAGTAAAACAATTATAATCCTTAAAATGAAAATATACTATTAAATTAAACATTTGTTAAATCATTTCTAGTTATACTTTAACTTTTCAGTATTAAAAGTTTAAAATGTTCAATCATAAACCATACCTGTTCGTACGTTTCAAATCATTAACAAATTCAACTGACTGCTGCGCTCTCATCTCAGAGTTTTTTGTTACATTTTCCATAGTCACGACTAGTTCCTGAATTCTAGCTTTTAATTTGCTAATTTTTTCTGCTGCTTCACTTAATTTCTCACTTTCACTATTATCAGTCTTTTGATTCTGGTTGGTGCACTAAAACATAATATGATAAAATAAAATCGCATTCAAAATATACGGTAAATATAAATTTTATGTAATATTTATTAATTCACATATTTATATATTTAAATGTTAGTTCCTTCTATATATTTAGAATATATATATATGTATGTATGTAAGAAAAATAATATGTAAAAGATTAAATATGCAACATAAATTTCCCTTCTCAATTCTAAAAATAATAACCCCCTCTCTACACTGCGTCATTTCAAGATTATTCTATGTCATATGATTCTTACGTAATTATGATGATGTAAATGGAACTAAAACTCAACCAGCCAATAGTAATTTTGGAGCAATATTAATTGTCCATTCAGAATGCTTTGAGAACCAAAACTAACTCAGTTTGGCTTAAGATTTCATCCTGAATATTATGCATTTGCTTTCCATGCTTTGGCCTTTTTTTTTTTTTTTTTTTTTTTTTTTCTTTATTGCAAATTTATCTAAAATGTAAAATCTCTTGGAATAGGCACAATTAATGTGTCAACTCGATTGTCACCACAATATGTTTGCTAAAATAAAAAATTAAGATTTAAATCTGCCTTCGTCTCCAATTTCCTATTTATTATGGATCAACACTTCTACGCATCAAAATTTCTCCTCCTGCTCCTGAATATATTACATGTATATATAATTTATTTACTAAAGAAATATTGATTATATTATCCCTAAGATGAATTTTAGTAGAATTATCTTAAAAGAGTGAATACATAGTTAGTAAATTCAATTCTGAAAATTGTTTTAAAGTAACTTGAATGCAAATTGTTAAAAATGTTTAACAAGAACTTGAATTAAATCATGAATAACAAAATTTCAATTGTAAAAAGAAATAAAAGTAATTAAATTAAAATCAAGTAATCATTGCCATTGATCAGAAATTAGTTGACTTTTCAAGGGGAACAAACCAACTCCCGTTCAATGAACAATAATTAAGAAATAAATATGAAGGTGTTTCGTCCTTTACTCAAGTAATAAGGTGATGCCAAACCGTCTATTCAAGCTAGGCCAAATATTTCCGTGAATAGAAGGGATCAAGAACCAATGCAGAGCACCAAAGAACTCATTCCGATTAAGCATTTTCGCTAATTCAATTTTGAGTGAAAAGCAATTTCTGAGTTCTTTGGTGCTCTGCATTGGTTCTTGATCCCTTCTATTCACGGAAATATTTGGCCTAGCTTGAATTGCCAGTTTGGCATCACCTTATTACTTGAGTGAAGGACGAAACACCTTCGTATTTATTTCTTAATTATTGTTCATTGAACGGGAGTTGGTTTCTTCCCTTTTAAAAGTCAACTAATTTCTGATCAATGGCAATGATTACTTGCTTTTAATTTAATTACTTGCTTTTGATTTATTTCTTTTTACAATTGAAATTTTGTTATTCATGATTTAATTCAAGTCCCCGTTAAACATTTTTAACAATTTACATTCAAGTTACTTTAAAGCAATTTTCGGAATTGAACTTACTAACTATGGATTCACTCTTTTAAGATAATTCTACTAAGATTCATCTTAGGAGATAATATAATCAATAGTTCTTTAGTAAATAAATTATTATTAACTTACTTTGCAGCAACTGCGCAAGTAATAGAATAACTCAATTTTACACTAAGTGAATTTAAGATCATACAATATTTCATGTATATATATTTATATATATATCATAATAACTTGGAGAGACTGCTGCATAACTAGAAAGATGACACTCGAAGGAGGGACAGAGAGGCGTAGCAGAATTGAGCATAATCTTTTGCCAGACACGAATCTAATTATCGAAACCATATTTTTCATTATTTATGATCATGAGCACATTACTCACATGACAATTTTAAATAGAGTATTACATTTTAAATAATGGTGTAGTTAGCAGTGCGACAAAGCACAAACAAAATGAAATAGCGTCCAACCGGCAACAAAACTGCAAACTAACTGTGCATTTATCTGGGGTTATGACTGGTGTGTTACCACTGTGTTGAGTGGCAGTAGTAGTGCATCTGACTCCTTATGATTATTGGGTACATTTGTGAGGTTTCTTAATACTTACTGCATTATTGAACTCAAAACATATTTATTACAATTATGAGAAGCTCTTTAGAAGCATATATAATTCATGAATCGTATAGAACATTTATTCAAGTGAATTACACTCCTCGTAGTGTGAGAAGCCTACTGAGAAGGGTCTCTGTAGTCGAGAGCTCAAGAGCATTCTAGGTCTCTCTAGTTTCGAGTTCAGGAGCCTTCTCAGGTCTTGTTCTGATGGAAAAAATCTTTAGACTGATTTTGCCATGCCTCCTTAATTTTTCTGTTCTATTTTACATCCTCTGATTCATTACATCTCGAATAATATCAGAGGAAAAACAAAATCATTGGTTTGTTTGCCCTCCTGAATTCCAGAGGTTTTGATGACAGACACGGTACAGAACGCTAAAATCTCCTGACACTAGTCGTGAAGTTATATCTCTTGTCCTGTCAACTGGAACAAACTATTGCATTTACGATGTCAGAGACATATCGTGTGACACATAATAAAAGATTGGAAGTGACTTGCGAGGACTGCACACAAGATTTTCTCATCTCTGTGTGGTGCACCACATATTCAATATGTAAATCTGTTAACTGAAAGGTTGGTTTTGGTTTACATTAGAAAGGTTTCAGTTCTCACAGTTATGTCATCAGCACTGTGCAGGCCATGCAAGATGGAATGATCTAGAAATGATGCAATCCAGCAAAATTATTATAATTTTCAGAACAGAAACAGAGAATTAAAGGGTTACCATTAGTTTAAATTATAATTTTGATTTACATATTCCTCCCCCCTTCAAAGAGAAAAAGGCTTGGCGACAGAAAAGCCTTTTGAGTCGACAGAATCTTGGCCTGTGCTCCGTAGATGTGTTATCATAGAAATTGTGGCTACGTTTGTCGAACAGAATTACTAGTTAATGCCTTTATATGCTAACCTCCGAGATATCTAGGCTCCATCATTCTATGTGCGCAACATGGAATCAGCAACTCAACTACACCAAATCTTGCCAAAACAAATGTGTTACAAGTTTTAAATGTTGTAAGTTCAAAATCCATTGTTCAAAATTTAATTCAGAATATGTGGTGTTTAATAAGTGCAACATAATTCAACAGCAATATGAAAATGTGGGAAAAAAATCCAATCACAGATGTGCTGCAAGTGTTTAAAAATGCAATCTGGTGCCAGCAGTTCAAAATTAGTCCAGCATTTGTTTATAGTAAAATGAAGAGTGCTTTCAGTGCCAAGGTTTGAAATCATTCCAGTGCTTTGGTGGTCATCGAACTGCATATCTTTATCCGGCTCTAATGCGAATATATTAGCATCTTCTTTTGCTAGGACAGGATTGAAATTAATGCTTGGAGCAAACCCGAAACTGCTTCAAAAATGTACAGAAATTTAACTTTCCAATTTTTAATAGTCAGGATTCTGATTTTCTAATTGATAAGCATTTTTCATTTTTTGAAAAAAATGTGAAAACAAATATGTTACTGACAAGGACAAACTCTTGTTATTCCAAGAATTTTTAAGGGATGAAGCCTTGGTTTTTATATCATAAAATGTGTTGATATTGATAATTGGGTAGTTCTTAAAGACAAATTAACTTATTTTTCAAGTTCCAAAAATATTATGTTCAATGATTTTGTGACTGTCACCTATTCAAAATTTAAGATATTGACAAGCACTTAAGACAAAAATAACATTTTGCATCTAGCTTAAAATTAAATGACAAAATTTTAATCGAAGCCCTAAATCAGTAAAGGACGAAACACCTTCGTCCTTTACTGATTTAGGGCCAGAGCACTGACTGCCAGAGCAACAAAGAATACTAACTGTCCAGAATATCAATTCTTTGCATGAGTGGATTGCGCAAAAGCTATATATAACCTTTAAATTCTCAGAGTTACGTCATCAGCATTGCACAGGCCATGCAAAATGGAATGATCTAGAAATGACGCAATCCAGAGATGTTATTACGATTTTTAGAACAGAGAGAGAGAGAACTAAAGCATACCATTAGTTTAAATTATAATTTTTACATATTTTTTATCTTATAGTATATAGATATAGATATAGATATAATTAAACAAATAAATTAATACTTTCCAGGATGCTTTTGTAATTTCACAAAATGCTTTAATTTTTTTCTTTCTCCTACTGTGAATTTTTGTGAAACCACATGCACAACTTATAACTTTTATATCGGAAATAGTTACAATCATTTTTCTGACAATGGTACTTACATTCATAAAGTTTTCTAAAAAGTGCAGGGGTGTTTTATTCTTAATTTTTGAAAGCACAAAATTATTAAAAACATAAGAAGTCACTATAAGATATCGAGAAGGGCAGAAATGCTTTTTATAGGACTTACTGATGTTAGCTGATGGAAGAATTTCAGATAAATTTCCCCTGATCAGTATCTTATCTGAATTCGTTCAATTAGCTATATCATTAATTATTTTTTCTTTGATTCTTTTTAGAACATCAATTATGGGAAATTTTTAGCCTCAGGCTTTGAGCGATTTCTTTTCTCCATTTCTCATAGTACAGAGGATGCTTGTTAATTCGAATTCAGAGATTCTCAGAAAATAATTCGAACTATGTGATACTAAGAAAAATATAACTTTAAAAATGCTTCACTGAAGAAGAAAAATCTCCTAATATGTACTCAAAAAATATATTATACTACGTTATCTAAAATTAAACATTCAAAAGCAGTAAAGACTTACCTTAATCATAAAATGAAGCACCGGATATGAAGTAGAAAGTAAACTTGATAATATGAATTACACTTTTGGGAAAAACTGTAAAATGGAATTTGGTTTTGTTTATTATGCCTACATTTTTCAACCACCTTCTCGATTTGAAGTAAACATTTCAATTCATTTTCACAGGAATGCTCAATCTAAATAAATGCTTTTACAGTTTTTATACATTTTATTATGGCTTGATCATTAGAATGCTTAACAGTCTCTGCATTATCTTCTTTATCCGATAAGATAACTTCTTTTTCATTTTCTTAGATAGTTTTTATTATGTCATCGTCACTCAGTTTTCTAAGTCTTCAACTACCTTTATATAATCAGAAAAAAAGATGTTATCATATTTAAATTTTTTGAATTAAAAAAAAAGCTGTATCAATATTGTCACATTCTTCAATATGATTGTTCTCTTCAGCATGCATGACAAAAGCAGTTACTAATTGTGCTTTCTTTAACAGCATCCTATGTGGCATATAGAACATTTATACTGTTGTAGTTTTCACCACAATCTAAAAAAATGATTTGTTGCAAAAAATCTCTTAAGATAATTTTTTTAAGATTCTAGATAATTCCTTGATCCATTAGTTGTAGCTTTGCAGTGGTGTATTTGGCTGCAAATATTCAATCTGTGTAAAACTAAGTTTTAGAAGGTTATTGTGACAGGTAGTGCTATCTATAGATAAGAGAATTTTATGCTTTTCCCTCAAAAGCTGCTTATCTCTTCCTTCTAACCAGTTACTGAAGATGTCTTGTGTCATCCATATTTTTGTGTTGCATACATAATCTACTGGCAATGTTTGAATTCCTTTAACATAGTGGTTTCTTGGACTTTCCAATCACCAATAATTTAAGCTTTTCGCTTCCATCCATATTAGCACAAACTAAAGCTGTAATCCTCTGTTTACTGCTTTTACCTCCTATGCAAACATTCTCTTTAAAATGCAATGTCTTGTTTGGCAAGAGTTTATAAAAAAATTGCACTTTCATCTGCATTAAAAATATCTTTCAGCAGGTAAGCATAGAAAGCTTTGGAAGTTTTGTACTCAAATTAGTGCACATATCCTGCATTATATCAGAACTTTGGCCACATAACAGTTTGATAAGAAATACTGAGCCTTGAAAGCCATTTATCACGGCATTTAAAATCTTTACCCATTAAATTTGCCAGTCTGCAATAGGGGCCCATTTTTTGGAAAATTTTGAAATCTAACCCCCTGGACCCATAGCAGTACAGCTTCTTCTAGATCTTCTCGCGACACATTTCTCATGCATTTCTTTCTTTCTGTAAATTTAGAATTTTCCCATGAATCTAAAATTGATTCTCTGTTTTTCAAATAAGTTGACAAGGTATTTTTTTTAATTCCATAGTCAGCTCCTAACTTTGTTTTACATTCACCATTCTCTACTTCTTTAAAATCGTTACCTTTGTCTCCAAAGTTGGAGTTTTGTACTTTCCATATGTAGATATCCTGAATTTTATATATTCACACCACACACTGGGGAAGAAAAACTAGGTCACATTAACATGTCTGCACTGCAGGCATAACAGACGCAGCTCTCTAGAATCTGCAGCAAAGCCTGGTTTTTCAGAAATTCTAAGAAAATTTATACCAAATAAACAAAAGTTTCTTTCCTAACCCAAACTATTCATAAAGGGTTCTGAGAGAATTCAAGGAAACAGCTTAGGCCAGGCAGCATAGTCCATTAAGAACTGATAAGTAGAACAATAGGAAAGTAGGACAATATCACTAACATTTAGCCGAAATGCAATAGTCTAGTAATGCAGGCATGTATATAGAAAAGAAATGCAGATGATTTTGACACACAAAATAATAAAATACAGCATACATTTTCTCCATTAAACAAGGGAAAAAGTTTTTTTTTTTTTTTTTTAGGGGGGTCATTTTTTTAGTTCGTATGAACCAAATGATAAAAATTTAGTTCGAATTAATGAGACATTTTTAACATTAATTCTTCCAGTACAAGTTTTTGGGGTTTTGGATTAGTTCGAATTAACCAAATTCAAATTGATGAGCGTCCAATGTATTACATTGTGTTAAATTTTAGTACATTCTTTATTTACCTTGTTTTTTTTACAAAGACATCCTAGATATTATTAACCTTTTGAGGCTGAGGCTTTGGTAGCAGTAAAAGCTACCAAAGGACGGGGAATCTTGAACCGAATGCTTCCCCCCCTTTAAGAAATCACCTCCTGTTTGCAACAAAGATTCTTGTGTGTAGTTTAATGGATTCTTAAAGGGGTGCATCTATGTCGCAAAAGGAAGACCTTTGAAGGAGATAAGAGGCCACTAAAGTGGACAACCCCGTCTTTTCAAAGAGAGGACTCTATGGCCACTATAATGGCCATCCCGTCTTCAAAAGGTTAACTCTTATTTGTTTAATTACATTGATTTAATAATCTTAACTGTATTAGAGGTATTTTTTAATTTTGAAAGTCTTTTTCACAACTTCATTATTACATATTTTTTCTATATATATAACAGTATATTTTCCCCAAATAAAATTTTGCATTCCTATTCAGGTTAAAAGCTCTACATATAAGAAAAACAGACTATGATCACTATTCTAATGTGAAATTCCCTTTAAGTGAAACTCATAGATGGAGTTATGTAGTAATTCAACAGGACAAATAAATAGTTTTTGATAATTAAAACAAGTTATGGGAAAATGTTACAAGATTTCTGTTACCTTTAACTTTTCAACCATTTCTGTTTGCTCTTGGAGTTCACTTTTAAAATGTTCAATTTGAACAAGATAAGCTTGCTCCTGAGCTTCTCGACTACTCAACTGCAACTCAAGAGATGTCTTCTCTTTTTCCAACAAGTAAACCTGAGCCTTTAATTCAGCTTTTTCTTCCTTTAAGGAAATGATAAAAAAAAATTTAATAAAAAAAGACAGCACCATTTATTTTACAACAAATAAGCAAACAATAACAAAACAAACAAGTAAACAAATAAACAAAATTTTATGTTCAAAAAAATAATTATGCTACTAATGTTTAATATAAAATTTATTCCCAGAATTAAAAAATACAGAATGCTTAGAGGCAATAATATTTTGAATTTTCAAACACTTATTATACCATTACATGCCTAAATGCAAGTACTTAAGAAACAGAAATTAAAATAACTAATCTAGTTAAGTCCTGTGAAAATTTTGAAAATACAACACTGATTTTTGTTGTTTGACTTCTAAATTAAATCTAATTAGTTAGAATTTCAGTGGTGCTAAATGGTATAACAACAGCAATTAATAGAGAAGAAAACATAATCAGAATCTGAGGTTTTGCATCACATCATAAATTTCATTTAATCTTAAACTTCATTAAATTTAATGGCAAAATATTGCCACGAAATTTTCCATCCTTCCGTTTGGAAGATATTCTACTACAGTCAAAAGTCATTAATTCGGACACTCATAATCCGGACTTCAAAGCTACAAACTTTCTGCACATGCGTCGCGTTCACGCATGCGCACAGGCTGTGTTAATATAAAGCAAGAGTGCGCGTAAGATCTTTAGCGTAATATGTTTGTGCGCATGCGCGTTTAATGTGTAACAGACGATATAATGTTGCAGATTGCGTTGTTCCTTAATCTTCGAATTGCATCCGGCTTATTATTTTTGGCAGACTGTTAGAGCAATTTCATAAAAGTAAGCTTGAACTTTCGATTATGTCAAATAGAATTTCCAATATATATTTACTAATATGTAATTTGTATCTACAAAGCGAAAGTATGTTTCGAAATCGAAAATCTGTTTATCAATTTCACGCCGCGGATTGGAAGTTGATCTGTCAGCACTATCCTTATCTTCAGGGCAGATGTTTTTATTTTATTTGGCTTATAATTCCTTACTAAGTGTAGTATTTCATCTCGATGTACTCCATCTTTGATATGATTTGAATCAAGTTCCTCGTCATTATAATTCGCTTCTGATAGTGAAGAAAGTGACCCAGAGGTTATTGAAAACGAAAACATTTCGATTGACAAATTAGTCGGTATTCTCAACACAGCAATTATAGGACTTGAACAGCGGAACTTTGTAACTAAACAAGAAATTATATCTGTTTAATAGAATTAAAGAGAAAGTATTATCACATGAAATGAAGCAACTTACATTGAAAGAAATGTTTAATAAAGTAAACAAATAAATATTAAGCTTTTTCTTTTTGTAAATTTTGATACCCTTTAGATCATAATTGTTCTTTATTTCATAAATTACGGTTTCATATTTTTAATTTTGTAATTTCTGCATGCCATCTTACCAGATTTAAACTGATGATCTATAATCCGGAAAAATCGATAATCCGGAATCGCTGAAGTCCCGACGAGTCCGGATTAACGACTTTTGACTGTACTAACATAATTTTAAAGTAAAAATCTAATCACAAAATTGAATTCCCACCTATGAATTTTATTTTAAAATAATAAAATTTCGTGGCCCATGTTAAGAAAACATCTATACAAAAATGCTTTATATTAATCTGTTCATTCAATAAGTTCCAAGAGTAGTATTTATTATGATTATTCATGATAACAATTATCATTCACAAGAGATAAATTACAAATGTAGCATAAATTACAAAAATATTAATTATATAGTTTTCATTAAAAAAAATTTCATCTTTCTTAAAGAATTTCTGATTTTTAATTTTGGAATTTTTTTTTTCTATTTATATAAATTCATGAAGACAAAATTATGGAATGACTTTAATTTTATATATTATCATCAAACTCTGCATTATATGACAACTGCTCCTACTAGTACTATATTTACTATATTAAAAAAAGTTTTAAAAACAATGTTACATTTTATTTTTTTAATATGCTTTTTAACTATTCTTCAATTATTTTGTCCGTGCATAGAAGTTGCTTAAAGTTTTTTTCGGTAATCAAACTGCACTAAAATCCATTGGATGGCATCAGAAGATTTAACAGGAATTTGCAGAAACAATAATTTCTGGCTCTATTTATTGTAAAAAGTCCAAGGCTCTATCATAATTGATTCATAATACAGACTTTCGAATCCTAAAATCTTTTAGATCTCATAAATCTGAAAAAGGATTTGAGTTCTCTGTAAACTTGAATCTTTGAAATTTTCTTACCATTCAGATCTTTTGAATCCTAATTTAAATAAATATTAAACATTAAAGTGAAAATTACACAATGATTAGTTACAGTGGTGTCAAAAACAAGCAAAAAAAGAACAGAAAATTTGAGAAAATTTTAAATCTTAATCACAACTTCATTAACTGATAAAGAACTATTCCATCACATCAGGCCTCATAGGTGGTAAAAAATGACAAGAATTGGACCCAGAATAATTTCAAATACTAGTATTATTTAATAAAAAGTTAAAAATTATGGCCTTTTTGGATAAGTCTAAATGAATTCCATGTTTAGTTCTTATAAACTCTTAAAATGATACTTGTTGCTTTTACCAGAGACTAAACTGCCAAGGGAAAAATACTACCAAGTTTAGGAGACATATAGCATCTGCCAAAAAAAGTACCTTTAAATGATGAAATTTTAATGGAAATCTTTGTTTCCTTTTTTTAAAAGAGGAAAAGAAAAGAACTTACTTATTCCAAAAAATAAAAACTCCTATTTAAAAAAATTTTGTCATTTTTTTTTTTCAGGTGGCCAACAGTTTAGTACTGTAAGGAATGTAATTTTTGATGCAGTGAGCTAGTTGCCAATGTAGGTAATTTTTTATACTGCATCTATTTTCATAAATTTGGGTAAAAGTAAAATATTCCTTTCTTGAACAAGTCCAATACCTTCATTTTCATTTGATGGCAAACTGAAATTATTCTAAATTCCTTCCAAAAAGACTTCTTAATGAATAAAAAAAAAATATTTTAAAAATATTTTTTATCTGACATTAGTTACAATGCACTATATCTTTTGCTGAAAAAAGTAGTCAAACATGGCAACTAATTGATGGTTGCCGATACAGCCAATATATACTTTAAAATGAATTTATTTGAATTTTTCTTAACTTCCTAGGTAGAATTTAGCATTTTATGTTTAGTATTCATCTAAATGAACTCTTGAAATAATGCTCTCTCTATACTATTTGATTTTAAAAAATTGCGGGGAAATGTTTTTAAAAAAATTAAATGGCAATTAAATATGTTTGTTATATTTCACTGAGAAAATGAACCTTAAAATTCAACTGTTTTTATTCTGTACTTCACTTACTACATATGCAGCTTCTCAATAAATAATATAGTTGTATTTCTAAAACTACATTCACAGATTTTGGGTTAAAGAAAACTTTGAATTTGTTCTATGTCTAGTCTATATTTGTTTGCCTTAATTACAACACTAGAATCTCTTCTTTGACTCTCCAATATTAAGCAAAGTTGTTTATGATCCTTTTACTGATTCTTTCCAGCTGCAGTCAGCTCTGACAGAAGGTTACCATAACCATATATAGATATATAAATCTTTCACATATATCTGCACGAGAAAGTTAGAATGCTTGCAGGGCAAGTTATAAATGATACAGAATTTCATGTGACTGCATAAGTATAAAGTTATATCTAGAGCAGTGGTTTTCAACCTGTTTTGCCCCATGCACCCCTTCCACTATTGTTGGAATATCAATTCCCCCTTTAAAAAACTCAAAAAATATAGCACATTTATTTATATTTAGATTATTTTTAATAGCACAGCAGACAGCAGGCTGATTGCATTTTTTCCTAAAAGTATTAAGTTCTCCCTGTGTCAATATGTATTTACTCTGATCTAGAGTAAACATATTATTGCCAGAGATCAACAGTTAGATGTTTTTCATACAGCTTTCAATCAGTGCCTCATTTAGAGCTTGTGGATGTGCAACTTGGATATCTACTGTAGAGGCTATTCTTTGTAAATGATGCAACGAATGGAATGTTTCAATATCGATGTGCCAGCACATAAGTGTTGACATACTATGCAAGCAGCCTACTGTCTACCAAGACAGAAACCTTCACATGATGTAAAGATATCTTCAGACTTATGAAGGTCACCTTTATGAAAATCAGTTTTCAAAGTAATCATATAAAACTCTATTTACATGGCAGTGCCTTACCATAAAGGTGCCAAAACCTTCATGAAGGTTATTTTCATCAAGCTAATAACTGATTTTCATAAAAGTAAAGGCACTTACATGCATGGTACCCTTACAGAGCTTTCAGTCCTAAGAACAGTAGATAATTATTTAAAGATGCCAACACTTTCAGGAGGAGATATACAAATGCAATGGTCCCCAACAAATTGTAAGCTGGTATAAAAACCATACAGTGACAATGCTTTATTGGGTTGCTAATTTTCTCCAAGACTATGGAATTATCTTTGCAAATCACTTTCACTTCACAAACTGTCAAATAATATTTCCTTCATCGTAAATACACTCACTTCAATAGCTCAAATTTTGCCTCTCTATCTATGCAAATAAGTTTATTTTTCTCTTTGACAAAATAGCTATAGCTTTCTTTAGACAGTCAAAAAGAACCTTTCAGGTTCTTTTGGTTCATTCACAACAACACTTTTTGTTCAAACTTCAGTTCTGTATGGGTTACTAAACTATAAGGCTTTTCTCACTTACATGTCAAACATCTAATTCACAATAGCAAAATTTACAAAATGACACTACATACAGTCCGTTATTACCGTAAAGTTAAATTAACTACAATACACAACTTCTTTTAAGTATACATATATGTACACATTATTTAACATTCATCCTCATTGATACAACAACAAATTAATTTCTTCAAGTATCTAATGTAAAGTATTAACAAGTACCATTTCACTAATATCCAGATGTATAATAGCAAAAAATTAATGGCACCAGTGTAAAATGGCAGAAAATATTTCTCACTGTAAGAAATCTAAAAAATGGCTTTTAATAACGTCTTACATTAATGAAAAACAGATTACAAGAATTCTTACTTTCATTGCCATTAATTCTTGCATGAGGACGGCATTCTCCAGATCCAGCTTTTGAGCATCAATAATGGTTGGTGGATCTTTGTTAATGGGATCAACATGAATGCTCTCCAGTTCAACAACTGTAGTTCGAACAGCAGCTCTATCATTCTTTAACTGAACTATATATTCTCTAAGTCTGCGCTCATCAGCTTTAGAGAATTCAGTATCACCTGTGCTAGACACAGAACTGGATGTACTGAAATTGAAAAATATTTTGGCTCTTCTTAGATGAATATTAATATAATATTAAAAATATATAATAAACATAAATCTTCAATCTAATAAGTTTTTACAATATTAAAAATTATTAATTTTGTTTACAAAAAGTACATAAAGCATAAATTTATGTGGGCTTTATTAGTTAATAAAGATATGTACAATTTTTGTATGTTCAGTACATATATAATAATATATAGAGCTAAAAAATAAAATGAATTTTTTCATTCAAATTTTATCCTCAAAACTGTAGCTATCTTAAGTAAAAAAACACACTTTTAAAAATAAATTAATTTATTGTTTATTCCTTAATTTCTACTTTAAAAGAAAACATACTTATTTATATTTAATTAGAATATTAAAATAAAGAAACAATTCTTTCTTGACAAATATTTTCAACATGCCACGTTCATAATATCTGTCCTAAACACAAGCAGCTTTCTTTCTTTTTTTTTCCCCTTTCTTTACTTTTTCTTTTTTTTTTTTAATTAGTAAGACAACTTCAAAAAGACAGGATCATCTCATATTTGAGCCATTAAAGATGAAACAATTATCAAAATTACTTTAATGCTACTGGATTATCCTCTCAACCTAGTCAAGAATCACTGGGCAAACTGTTATATTGAAAAAGCAGCCAACACAGAATTAAATGAAAATGCATTTATCTGGCAAACCACTAATAGTTATGTGTACATTACGCCAGCCCATAATATCGTCATTTATCTTGACAATGGTGATAATGCCCATGGTGGTTTTGAAATTTGAGGGCCATGTTCATGAAAAAGTTAGTGTTGCATTTTTTAAGAAATATGGTGTTTTTCCTAATTGTAGAGAATGTAAAAATGTGCATTCCGATGAAACTACTTTGAGCAATTCTCGTTTTTTTTTTTTTTTTTTTTTTAAGTTGAAACAATCTGATATGTGCTTGGAAAGCACTGCTGAGAATTCGGTAATTCTCTCATGCTTTTTTTAAAAATTAAAACAGATTGCTTTGCGGATCAACAGAAAACCAGGGAAAAAAATTTACTATGGATGTTTGTTGCATTTTAATTTAATTAATTTGTTGCTGTTTTATGAAATTTCTCATACGACACCATTTTTTTTAAATGAAATGACTACTGTTTTTCACATGTCAGATTGGCAACCACTGGCAACTTTGTGAAAGAGCTGGGGGTATAATGCAAAAGTACCATTACTTTTCCCCTTAAAATAATAATCTGAAGGTAATATTCATATTTAAAAACAGAAATTTCAATATCAAAAAAGAAAAATATAAAACCATTCATGAAAAATTTTAAAGTAAAAATACAGCGCAACTTCAGCTTAAACATTAATTTATTAATAAAAAAAAAAAAAAAGTTTTTCAGCTAATTGATTTCAACTATAAAATTGAGCAAAACAAAAATTTCATGTTGAAAATTATTTAAAAGCTATACAGAAACAAACAGCAAACTCCATTATTCTCCATGTGTAGATGGTCAATAAATAATCAAATTGTTTGATTCCTATAATTAATTATTAATGAAGCACACTTGATTTGTGAAACATGGCAGAAGGCAATTTCAGATTGACATCAGTTTAATACCTAAAGCTAAAATTTATCTTATTTTGAATTTCAAACTAATGGGCATTTAATTGACTTTTGCATTTAAATGTATATAATATAAGCAAACAGCTGAATAACCTAAAAAAATTGAAGGTTCTGTTATGCAGAATATAAAAACATCCGGTTTCTTTTCTCTTAAAGTACTGTTTTTGTTAAAAAGACTACTAAAGAAAAGAAGGGATGAAAACATAAAGAAAAGGCCAAATTTTCATTTTAATATATTTATTAAAAAGCAATTTTTAAATCAATAATGATATGGTGCTCATGATATTAAGGCATGCAGAGAGAAAAAGTATTGCCATGAACCTTGTGGTATGACTATGTGAAGACAAATCTTCCCAAGGACTAATATTGCATGCTCCAAATCTTGAGGAAAAACCATAGCTCCTATCAAGTTTCTGTAAGAAATGCCTTGCAACATTTTCAGCTGCTTTCCTATTCTCCTGTGACTCTTTCAAAAGTTCCATAATTTTTTCTTGATTTTCATTATCAGATTTGACTGAAAAAAATAAAATTTAAATTAAAAACAAATTCTTAGTGAAACAGCCCATTTTTAAACAAATAGTTAAAGAGAGAAACATAATTTTATAGCACACATAATTATTTATCCTTAAATAAAAATTGAGTTCACAAAAAACAACAAATAATGAGCACATCAATAGTTTGTATACTTTCTGTGCACTTTAAAGAGCTGCAAAGTTAATGAATTTAAAAAATAAAATTACTCTTTTTTTTTTTTTTTTTTTTTTTTAATATTCAAAAAGTACACTATTTATTTACAAAAAAAAGTAATATGGAAAATAACTACTGCATTGAGTATTCAATATATACAATTCTATAAAAACTATAACAAATTAAAAAAACAAAAACCTGAAAGCTTTCAGATTTTATATTTACACCCAAAGGGGGAGATTAATGTTTTGTGTGTTACCTTTATTTATTAAATTTCATGTTCTTTGCACTTAAACCATAAAATTCAATTCAATAGTAATATCGCAAAAATAATTTTAAAATGAATATATTTTTAGAATTTCCAATACACAGTCTCGCACGCTGGAGATAAAAATGTTTTTTCCCCCCTAGAGTGTTGGCATTGCTCACTTTGAAATTGTTGAGTTTCTTAATCAAAAATTCATTAGAGTTTTACAAAATATGAAATAGATAATAAAACAAATTCCAAGCTCAGGCTTCCAGATGTCTATACTCTAGCAGAGGACAACTTACTGAAAATTTGACGTCTCTAGGTACCGTTATTTTCTTGCAGTGTGAAAAACATACATACATGTATGCAGATTAAATTTTTTAAATATAATGCAGGGCTCTAATATTTGGTGGCAGCAATTTGAAAAGTGAACCAACATTTATAGTGAATCAATGCAAAATGAAATTAACATCCCTTCTGGGCTAATGGCTAAAAAGTGTCAATGAATACAGCCAATGCTTTCCTTCACTTACAACATCTGGTTAACTTTACTAGCTGCTGAAATTTTGTATTACTGCAATTTTCGTTACTGGAATCTCATTCCATTAAAGCACTTTCTGTTACTTAGGCTGTATTATAAATGTTTGAATAGCAGTACAGAGTTGCAGGTTACTTACATATATGCTGTTATTTAAATCCAGAATGCACTCTATAAAAAATTGGTTTTGTTTTGGAGTTTGGATTTCAAACCCAGCACTTCTTTTCCACACAGGTGTTCTTATTCATTGAATTATTTCAATCTCTACTTTCGGTTGAAATTCAGAACTGTTATTTTAATGGTGTCATTGTTGGCATCATTAAATTATCATTTTAATGATGTCACTGTAGTTGTCAATGTGTTATTGCCTGACCATTTACACAATTCACATGGATTACTGATGTGTAGACTGAGACAACAGTAATATACATAACTGCTAACTATCTTTAACCACATGAAGTACGTGCAGTTAAAGATAGTTGATGCATAGAATCAAACTGAAATGCTCTTAAAAGCATTAAAAAATAAACCTGATAATTAAAGAAATTTGACGTCTAAAGCAGTTTCAGTTATCATATAATTTAAATGAAAGAATACTTAAAATAGGAAATATTCAATGAATGCCTTTGTGATATTTCATGGAAAATCTTGTTAAAGCGTTTTGAAAGATGCATACAATATTAATAATTACCCTCATTATTATTCAAAAAAATTAAAGGTGTTTATTTAACAGTAATCATGACCACAATGCCATTTAAACATCTTTCTTTCTTATTACCTGAAATAAGTTCCTATAATAATTGTACAGCTTTGAAATAATGCACAACAGAAAATACACTTAAACTTCAATAAACCAAAACTGAAGGTGCAAGAAGAAAACAAAAATTCTGATTAGTTGAAAGTTCAACTTATAACTTAACAACTTATTAGTTCAACTTACACCTTATTCAACTTAGTTAAAAGTTGAAGCCAATATTAATTATGAATTCAACTTTTTGAGATTTAGTTCAATTTACTGAAACTCTGCTGTATTTACATTCAATATTTTTCTCATTTAATAAGCAATTAACAGATATTACTAACTTTATTATACAAATTACATTACAAATTAATTAAATAATTAACCAAAAATTATCAACTATGTCATTTTTATGGTATTCAGCAAAGAAACTTTAAGGAATAATTGGGTAATAGACACTTACAGCTGTTACCAAAATAATACTATGATAACTCAATTTCTGATATTCATAAAATTAGAATTTTAATAACTTTATACAATCTCATGCAATAGAAAAATTTTATCTGATGTGATTTAAAATAAAGTATTAATTATATCTTAATAAGATAAATTTATTTATTAATTCTTAAATTTACTAAGATAAAATTTTAATTTTGTTCCCTAACAGTTAACTTTATTATTTTAATTCACTGTCACTATTAAAGTTTATTACCCATGTTAACCTTAAATTCATTTTATTACTGTCAGTTCAGAAATGAGCCAAGTTAGTATTCTGATAGAATGTTTTAACCCAATATTCAGAAATTTCAGTCTTTCCAGATCAGTATTTCACTTCACTCTACAAACCTTAATTGTTTCTGAATGCATGGTATATTTAATTCTAAATGCACATTAGAAATAATAAATTTTCAATACAAATACTAGTTATTTAAAGAACAATTATCACATTCTTAAATTTCTCAGAAATTTTTAAAATTTTAAGCAATAAACCATTACCTAGACCGACAGCTTTGCAATTGGCACGTATTTGGTCCTGTTCTGATTCTAATAAGGCCAAAAGAACTTCAAAAGATTCAATAGCCTGATCACTGTAAGAGAGAGCTAGTTGGAGGGCTGTATTATTAGATTCATATTTTCCTATAAGAACACTTAATCTGTCACACTGTCCTTTGCTTTCATCAAGTGTTAAATTTAGGAGATCATTTTGAGACTTTAAGTGTTCTATTCTACTATTCAGACGTTCCATTTCTACTTCAAACTCCTTAATTTTGTTTTCTGGCACAGGAGAACCAGTAGAAAACAATGTTTGGAAAATTTCCTGAGCATAAGATTCTTCATGTACATTCTGTGCCAAATGTTCGGCCATTTTCGTTGTAGATAACTGGAAATATTGGTAAAAATCAAGATATAAGTACTAAATTAACATTAGATGCATCAAAGAACGAAGAGATAAATCATTTCATTTTCTGTTTTAATTAAAATTTGTATTTTCAAGACATTCATACAGTATTTTCAAATAAATTAATATAAAAAAGTTTGCAATGATTTTTATAAACATTATTTAAAGTTACCACATGTTTCCTTTACAATATGAATGAATGTGATACAATAAAATTAATTTAACTGACAAAAAAAGAAATACTACCTTTTTTTTCCGCTCCGGCATAATGGAAGGGAAAGAAAAATTGGTTGCCATATATTAAGAAGTTCGCCGAGTGAATTATTCTTGGCATAAATTCAAAAAAATTGTGCCAACATAAATTTTTACATTTCTCTGTAAATTTTGCACCAAATTTTACAAAATTTAATATCTAGGCATAATTTGAGTCGTAGAATCGAAATATGGAAAAAAATGGGTATGTTATTTCAGAAAAAGTTTGATTTTGTGTCAAAATACCTATGTTAGAACAATGCTGTATATAAATCTAATATATATCCTAAGTCGCGCTTTCGAGACATGAAAAACGCAATTTGAATTTTGTCAATCGGCCCAGTAGAATGGGAGATATAGAACTGTCCTTTTTTTTTTCCCTTGCAGAGTGCATTTTGAAAACATACCTTACAAAATAATCCTTCCCAATTTGCTTATACAGTCAAAAGTCTTTAATCCGGACGTCTATAATCTGGAATGATCTATAATCCAGACCTCAAAGCTACAAACTTTCTGCGCATGAGTCAACACATAATGCATTAATGTATGGGCATAATACTTTTACACATGCACATAATACATTTACGCATGCACGTTTAATGTATAAGAGACGGTATAAGCTAAGCTAAAATTATGTAATTATCTATTTCAGTTAATGTTGCAGATTGCGTTGTTCCTTAATCTTCTAATTGAACCGGCTTATTATTTTTTTCTGACTGTTAGAACAATTTTATAAAAGTAAGCTTGAACTTTCGATTATGTCAAAAAGAATTTCCGATTCTGGAGCTACCAAAGGATCTACAAAGCGAAAGCATGTTTCGATGTCCATCAAACAAAAAGTGGAATAGCTGCAAAAAATGGATAAAGGCATATCCTTTGATTATCTAACCATTCCGAAATATGTTTATCAATTTCATTCTGCTCTGCGGGGAGGGGGGGGTCGTGCAATGAACTGGAAGTTGAGCTGTCAGCATTATCCTTATCTTTAGGGCAGATGTTTTTATTTTATTCGGCTTATAATTCCTTACTAAATGTAGTATTTCATCTTGATGTACTCCATCTTTGATATGATTTAAATCAAATTCCTCGTCATTATAAATATCATGAATACACATCAAATATTTTTCTGGTTGCAATTTTCTAATTTTGGCTATGCATAATGTATGCTTTATGCATGCGTGCGTTGAAAGAAATGTTTAAAATAGTAAACAAATAAATATAAGCTTTTTCTTTGTAAATTTTGATACCCTTTAGATCATAATTGCTCTTTATTTCATAAATTATGGTTTCATATTTTTAATTTATAACTTCTGCATGCCATCTTACCAGACTTAAACTGATGATCTATAATCCGGAATCGCCAAAGTCCCGAAGAGTCTGGATTAAAGACTTTTGACTGTATTACTGAATACAAAGACATATTTTCTTGATTCCAAAGACTCTGTCTCTGTTCTTTAAACTTTGGCTTCAGGAGTAAAGATAAAAAAAAAGAAAGAATAATGGCTTTCTTAGAAAATGAAAGTAAAAAATATTGTATTTGCACGAAGATGCTCAATGCCAAAATAAGTTCTGAAAATTTTCTTAAGTAGAACTTTAAAATTTCACAGATTAATTAAATTTCTTAACTTCTCCAAGACACAGCAATCTGCTTAAACATGAAGCCACTCATTCATTGAAAGTGGTGAAACATAGTTTCAAAAATAAAAATTTCAATGCAATACAGGTATTACATTTGTTCACTTTCACCAAAATCCAGTTTCATACCAAAGTGCAAAAATTTTAATGGCCTTACAAAAGGAAAAATAACAGTAGCTCCAATAGAAGAAAGAAAGGAAAAATAACAGCAATTCATAATCTTCTCCAATAGAATTTTTTTTTTTTAATTCAGAACAGCTTTTGTTAAAGCATTCATTTATTCATTATTATTTAGCAATTCTTTCCAAAAAGAAATTTTCAATGCATGGATTCTAAATGTATTCATAAACACAGTGTACAACTCAGAATTTTAAATAGAAATCTCAACCAGGGATTTTAGTACCCAAGGGAGCATTCACTATGTGGTTTTACATCACAGCTTCCATAAGCAGAATGTTACTGCTAAACAATTAGATATCATCAGGGAAACTGGCATAAGGATTTTGCTTAAATTTTGTAACTTTTCAACTTTATATCATGAAAGCATATGAACTGACCAATCACAATGAAAAAAGCGAACTGAAGATATGTAAATACATTTTACTTTCTCTGACTGGCTATGACTTAGATCCTGCTCAACAAGGGTAAACAAAATTCATGTTTATCACTATGAAAACTGTGATGATTACACCTCATGTCAATAGACCAATCATATTGATAAAAATCATATTGGTAAAAGGAAGAAAGTCTAGTGACGAAGAAGAAATGACCCATGCATGGTTTCTAGTGGGTGCAAAATAGGAAGGGGGCAAAAAGAATACTATTTTTCAAATACCATTATAACTAAGATACAGGAAATGACTTTTACTAATTTTTCATATTTTATACATTGAATTCAAAAATACTATTTCAAATTAATTAAAAAACAGCTCTGTAAATATTGTTTTAAACTCAAAAGTAAACCATGAATTTATGTATTTTATTTTTTAAATTTCAAGTAAAGAAAGGGGATAGCTTTCAATCTAAAAGTATATTTGTCGGTTCTTAGTTACATGAATATGCAACAAGAACAAATTTCTCAATGTAAAATTTATGCTGCAGCCACACACACACTGATTTAAATTATTCTATAATTAGCAAGAATATCACATTAGTTCATTACCATTCATTAAACATTATTGATGTCTTCCATGCCTTTAAATTATACTGTTAGCGTTTTTCTTGGAGGCTGGAACCTATATATCCCACATATTCACTACATTAAATAGGGCTAAAAAATTTTAGGTTACTATGGAGATTTAAAATTTGCTTTTCAATGCAAAGCAGGAAATCACAGACCCTACTGATTTGTTTTTCTGTTTCTTGACAAATAAAAAGTTGACTAAATGGCTTCAGAACATAAAAAATGAGCATCTATAGCTCACGTGAAAATGGTTGAAGCACCTGAGAATTTTCTTCCCTGATTACTAAAAGTTTCCTTTATTTACCACTCATATTGATGAAGATGAAAACAATCATATGATATTTTAATATTTTAGATTCTTTTAAACTTTTATCTAACTTATTCCTAAATTTGGATTACAATAAAAAATTGCTGTTTGATAGCATGAAGTAACATCACAACAATATGAAGGATAATCAAAATTGCTGTCTATGAGCATAAATAATGTACTTACTTATTTTTATGTCAAAAGAGTACACACTATTTTTGTAAATAATTTTGCAAATTCAGTATAACTTTTACTACATATCATACCATTAAGTCTCGCAGGCAGCCAGTTAGATGCGAGGATTGAGTAAGAAGCTTCTAAGAAATATATATTCCAATAATGAATGCATATAGCACAACATATTACAGTTAAAATATAGAAATTAAAATCCAAAAAGTATCCATTTTTGTGCATTATGTGTATGCTTTTCCAGACAGTTACTTTCATAATCAGTCGCATTCAAGACCAATGAATATTCTGATTAAACAAATTAAAAGTAACAATTAAATATATTTTTATTTCAGACTTTATATGAAAATAAATTTTCAAAACAACATGAAAAAGAAAAATAATATAAGCAGCATAACTGCAAAACAAAATAATAGGCTAACCCCTAAACTTGAAATTTCAGAGCCCAAAATATGTCGATCCCCACTTTCCATCTTTTTCAGCCTAACTCTCTCAGCCATTTTTGCAATAGGAACATCTTCTCTAGAGGTGGGTGTGCGTTCACCTGTGGTAGGATTAATATGAGGGCTTTTACTTCTAGTTGGAGAACTACCAGTCTGCGAACCTTGAGAGCTTTGAGATTGAAGACTAGCAAGTTTCGACTGAGCTTCTCGTATCTGAAATAAAGGAAATCATTCTTTAATGAATATTCTTTAACAAAAGTTAAAATACTGGATTTCTCAAAGTGATTTTCATTGCACTAATTACATATCACTAGTGCAGTAAAATTCCAATAATCTATAGCTGCCTGCAATCTAGACTAATTTGGATTAAGTAAAAAAAGTACTGACTTTTTTCTAAGATGCAGATGAACGTTTTAGCAAAAAAGCACTATACTTATAACATATTTTGACTATAGAAGAAAATTTATTTCATTATCGAAGTTACTTAGCATTTTCTGCTTATCTTTCACAATCATTCTTTTACAGTAAACACAGATTATGAAATTCTGCAAATTTTTAATTTTTGATAAATACGTACTTTTTGGAAGTATTCACCAAAAATAAAAGATTTTGGTGTCTACGCCATTGTCTTTCAAAATTAATTTTGAGCTAATGTGTAAACAATTTGTTCACAAATTCTTAGACATAGAATTCCTCTTTAAACACGACTAACTCCTAGATGGTTTATTTACCTTGAACAAACTCATTTATATCAGCATCAGATAAATATAGAATACAAAAACAGCAGTTGGAAAAATTTTTCTGCCATTCAAAATGAAAAACATGGTACTGAAAGGGCAGTTAAAGAAAAAAGATATTTTTATCAATAAATCCAAAATTTTAATTCCAGCATTTTGTTACTCTAATAAACCACTGATCACATGGTTGAATTACAGCTGTGATATGTTTTGGGAAATACATAGCTTCCCTCTGAAGTTACCAGCATATATTTATATAAAGGCAAAAATATGATTTTTTCTTTTCTTTCATCAGTTAAACCAGAAACCTACAAAACAATTTTTCCTATTTAAATAGCTAAATTTTCAGATTTTTACCATAGCAAATACAACAATCATGTCACGAGAGACATGTATGTTAAGTGTTGTGCAATTGTCAATAATAATAAGAATATCATTCATTTAGTTCATTACCATTCATTAAACATTATTGATGTCTTCCATGCCTTTGAATTATACTGTTAACGTTTTTCCTGCAGGCTGGAACCTATATATCCCACATAATCACTACATTAAATAAGGCTAAAAAATTTTAGGTTATTATGGAGATTTAAAATTTGCTTTTCAATGCAAAGCAGGAAATCACAGACCCTACTGATTTGTTTTTCTGTTTCTTGACAAATAAAAAGTTGACTAAATGGCTTCAGAACATAAAAAAAAAAAGCATCTATAGCTCACATGAAAATGGTTGAAGCACCTGAGAATTTTCTTTCCTGATTACTAAAAGTTTCCTTTTTTTACCACTCATATTGATGAAGATGAAAACAATCATATGATATTTTAATATTTTAGATTCTTTTGAACTTTTATTCATAAATAAATATGCATGTTGAGGCAATCAATGCACAGCAGCATACACTTTTCATCTGTATTATGTTTTTAAGGCAGTATTTTGTATACAATTTAGATCATACATTTGACAATCATATTCCTACAGCAGATCAATCAGCACCCCTTTTTTACATCATTAAGGTGTTTCTGAACTATGTTTTCATTTTTCTTCCATCAGCTAAGCCAGTCACTGCAAAATCATTTCTCCCACTTTAATAGTTCAATTTCTAGATTTCTGCCATATCAACAAATATTTGACAGCCACATCTTTTCCATGAGCACTTGTGTTGAGATCCAAATTATTTGCAAACTTCAGTTTTGAATTTTCTGAGAAATCATTTGCAAGTTCCAAATTTTTTAATGCCTGCATGAAGTTCTGGCTCCCCTCTCTTCACTTTCTCTGGTGAAAGAGGCAGACACAGCAACAACTTACAACTGATGCTCACAGAAAAAGAGAGTAATGCAACAATATGTAGACCACTCTTGAACGATTTCTCAAAACTGTATCTTTCTTCCTTTATATCCCTTTCACATTTTTAGTTCAATTTTCAGACAATATCTTCATAGTTCTTTAAAATCTTTTAAAGAAATATTTAAATTAAAAGTAGAATTCCATTAACTCTTTTTTGGGAGCTGGTCATAGCAGTTTAATAAATCAGTTTTACCCTTTTACTCAGAATATTACACGCTTTATTAATTTTGATAATTTTATCATGTTCAAAAAAGAGCAAAAATATTACAGATGATAAAGCAACTAAGACCAATGAAACAGAACATTTATCAAAATATAAAACTCAAAACACAGTAAATAATTTTTTCTCCATAAAAATCTAATTTCTTGTAAAATTACAGCATTATTAAACTAGGCAGTTTAGTAGATTTTTATAAAACTTGGAAAAGGATTCTTTTCTACATGGTTAATTTAAATCAAAACCAAGTTGCTTGGAGATATAATTCTTTACATGAAGATTCCCTCCGTCATTTGGCAATTTCTAGATTCTATTTTGATCTTACCTGGCAACTTTACTTCAGTGTAAAAAGTTCATTTTAATGTTTTATTCACAACAGGAATTTGCAACAGCCATAGAGAAAGCCAGAGTTGTATTTATACCTAAAAGTGAATAAGAATGTGCAACCATCTTTCTGTTTTGGGTTAATCACATTAATCAACTTGTTCAGTACAATAAGCAATATACATATTTTTGTATAACAGTGGGTGGGACATTGGCAATTTAATTACAATATCCGAATGATAACATTAGCCAATTACATATTAAGGGATGGCTACTGTATCAAAAAGTTTAGCTATAGCAATGATGATGTTAAAATACTACTAGTGCTAGTTTAGTCTATGTTTAGTGTATTTCCAGGTCTCTTTGCATTAATATCATCATTAAAGACTTCCAGTTACGGAATAGTTGGCTATGTAAGGAATTACAGTATCCCTGGATAGCACATCGAATTGCCAACTGGAAAGATTAGATGATTAGAGATCCTGATGATGGCACAGTTGATGATTTCTTCATATTTGCTGCTCCAATGTTTTCTTATAAAGACATAAATATACTTAGCATTAAATTCTTCATACATTGAAATATTACTAATATAATCACTATCAATGACCTATTGGTGACCAATCTTTTTTTTTTTTTTTTTTTTTTTTTATATATATATACATATATGACAAATACTAAAAGGTTGAATAATTCCAAACGTTTCTTTACACATTAATTAACATTACTAAATTAATTTTTTTAAATAACTATAGTGAATTTAGGCTTACTTTTAAGGTTTTATACACTACACATCAAAGCTGAAAATGAGTGATACAGAGAAAAAAATATCTATTGAAAGGTGCAAATGGTACTTTATTCCTTACATGTAAAAACATCTGAAGGAGAAAATAAACATATAATATTACAGATAGCATGTAGCTTTTAGTAAATATTAGCAGTATGCATTTCAATTAAAATATTTAAGCATCATATAATACACTAAACATTTTCCTCACCCTTCTCTGCAATCTATCTCTTTCATCTCTGCAACTAGCAAGAACAGCTCGCGTACGATTCAGCTCAGCTTCTTGCCTATCTAACTGTTGTCGCAGTGCTGTATTTGCTGTTCGTAAGACAAAAATTTCCTCTTGAAGTTGAGATATTTGTAAGCTATGACAAGAGGTCGCTCTATTTTCATTAAAACCTTCCATTTCTCTGTCTCTTGAAGTCTATATATATAAAAAAAAAAAAAAAAAAAAAAAAAAAGAGCTTTGATAAATAATGTTTAAATAAGAATAAGATTTTGAAAAGTATATAGTATATACACAGTCAATAAAATCTAGAATAAATTAAAGAAATTTAATGCATAAAAATACCTTCAAATAACTAAGCTCTACAATCATCATCTTTAACGTTTAAGGAAAATGGGAAAAGAATGCACAAAATGAATAATAAACATGAATACTGAAAAGTACAAGGAAATAACCTCCATAGGTCTGTCTTCAGAACTTTCATTATCACCAAGACCACTGCTAGCTTCTTCACCATCTTGCAAAATGGTGTGAGAATTTTCATGACGTGAATCTTCTTCACCACCAAACCTCGAAAGTTCTAAAGGAAAAAACATTGATGTTAGTTGTGTGCGCGATTTATCAACTGCAAAAGCAGTAATAGAAAATGAAATTGTATACAGTAGTCTCCCAAGTAACTGGGGTACTAAGAACTGGGGTACTAATACTAAGAACAATGTAAACTCCAAACCAATTTCAGTATTTGTCGTATTAAAAAAAAATTCTGTCACTAATAGGTCACAGATAGTGATTACATTAGTAATATTCAGTGTATGAAGAGTTTAGTGTTAAGCATATTATACCTTTATGAAAACCCTGCAGGAAAAATGAGAAATCATTAATTGTGCCCTCATCAGGATTTCTAACCATTTAACCTTTCAAGTTTCCAACTGTATGTGCTAACCACAGGTATTGTAATTCATTACACAGTCAATTATTCACAACTGGATTAAGACTAACATGCAATTTTGGGTCAACACAAAATCAAGGCTAATCTGACTGCAATTAAAAATCACATATGAAAGAATAACCCATGTTATCATTAACAGGAAAATACTAATTTTAATTAATCATTAAGAGACTAAATACTAATTTAAGATTAAAATAACCATTTTAATTGATCATTATGTAAAAAATACTAAAATTTAGTGCTTTTAAGCAGTTTAATGTAGAAAATACATTTATTTGGTTATGTATACTAAATCAATATTTAAAACAGAAAGAACTCTGTTTTTCTTGCTTATTGATAATGCAAGTTACCTTATGACAATGCTCATATATTCCAGATTATGCACAATTAAATTATATACTTTTGTGAATAAAAACATATATTTCCTATTTTCTTCTCCTTTTTGTATTTTCTGCAGAAATTTTGCTTGGTTTGTAATAGTTTTTTTCTACCTTTTGGCAATAAACATTAGACAATACTCAGTTAATTGTTAATCAAGAGTTTCCTATAATTATTCACATTTAATTTTCAAGTAAACTCTTATTCTTTTTAAATTTGCTTTGATAATTTCTCAATGAGAATAATATTGATTCTAAATGCCTTTAGTTAACAGATTGAAGAGTTAGAGCAGAATTCATTTAATAACTCTTTTTTAAATTTAATAAATGAATAGTATGTGTGCAATGACTTTTTAAACTACATGGTTTATGTGAAGGCACAAAAAATTTGTTTAGCTTTTTATTTTCAGTAATAACAAAATTCTTGGTTATAAGTTGCTGAAAACTGAATTATGAAGCTGCTAGCAATGACAGATTTTAAATCAAAATTATCAAAGAGAAATTTAAGCAATCTGAATATAAATTATTCATATATACATAATATCTACTATTATTATATCTTGAACATACATTTCTTTTATTTCTTGAAATTTTGTTAATATTTCAATGCAGTTCTCAAATGGAGATACCACAACTTCAGTTTTAGTTCATATGATCAATAAAATCTCAGGTAAAAAATTATTTCTTTGATTTCTAAAGTATTTAACTACAATCATGTATTTAAAAAGGTATTTTGATCTTTATAGTTTTGGATGAAATTAATAATAAAAAAAATTTCTGCCCCTGAATATATGAAAATTATTCCTTATAAACAGCACACCACTGAAATCAATTGAGGTCACCTCGCCCCTCCCCAAAAGACCTTATACTTTATCCAATGATGTAAGATGTATGATCACATTTAATTAATTTAAATTTCTGTTTGATTCAGAAATCTGAACTCATTATCACTTAAAATCACGGAACTGTTAACAATGATTGACTAAATCTTTAGATATAAAAATCTAATACTATTAATGACCATAAAATAACTGAGGGAAAAAAACATCAAAACGTAGCAAATATACTAAAATGTCTGAAGGAACTCAAGCAGCCCCCTTTTCTCTTTTTTTAAAAGTTGGTTATATGAATTGCAATATATAGGAAAAAAACCTCATGGTGACTTTGGCAAGAAATAATGCTTTCTATTATTGTGCCATAATGAATAAAGCCATTTCTCCGTTGATGTACATTTTTTTCCTTCCTATTTTTAAACAGGCCATTTTTCCCCCCTGATCTGATCATACAGAACATACATGGTGAAACTGTGTTTTGCAGGCCAGAAGTGGCTCTTTGACTGTTATATATGGCTTGCATTGTACGTAATAATAGTTTTATTGATACATAATTTGCAACAAAACATATACATGTTACATTACTTTTAACAATTCAGCAATTGAAATTTTTAAATTATCTCACTATCATAATTTTATACAGTTTCAAAGGCTACACTGAGCAAATAATTCCATTTTTGCTACTTGCTACCATGACACAGGTATTTTTTAAAAACACAGATGTTTTCTTATGTTTCTTAAATAGCACTAAAAATGCATCTTATGATCTAGTTTTTATATTATAAATTAATTATGGCTAGTTTTAACCTTCATTAGTTGCATAGAAAAATTGATTGATTTTTAATGCTAAACAGAAAGTTAACAATTTGCATTAAAGTAACTGGCATTTCTTGATTCCAGCTTCTGCACAGGACCTTCTTATTCAGTCTCATTTGACTTATTATTTCCAGAAGCATGCACAGAGATTAAGAGTTAGATAAAATTGCCAGCTCTGTTTCCTAAATTACTGCACAACACCTTATTTGAATGAACATTATTTTTTATATCATTTTGAAGAATTTGTCAAATTTAGAAGCATTTAATAAAAGAATTTACACTCCCAAAAACTGTTTACGAGCTCTTCATTAGAAAAAAATGAAATAATTTCAAAATGCTTATGTTTCACTTCTTGCTTAGAAACTTGAGTGTCCCACCATTTATATTAGAAATGGGAACAAATTATAATCCATGAACCTATTCACGCATTCGATAGAAACTATATTTGTCAATGAATTGCTAAAAATATTTCTCCAAAATGCTAATTCACATTCGAAATGGCAGTCATAAAAACAGCTACAAAGTTCAGATGATTAAAATTTAGGACCAAAAATCGGTTCCAAAAAACTTAAGGACTTTTAAAGATGGTAACAAACCCTGTATAATGTTGGGCAATTAAATATATGCTGGCTTCCATAAGATAAGTACATTATGCAAATTACTAAGTTTCGAATGCATACTGAATTCCTGTGTCTCAAAATAGATCCAGATGCAGATGAACAAATATCATACATCACAACTAATCCTGACTGACAACCTGCACATATGCTAATCAGGTAACAGCTGAAGATTCCAGTATCCTGAAAAGTTTAAGGGGTTCATTCAAATACTCATATAAAGTGTTTATAATTTTTTGTAGAATAATTTTTTATGATAGTCACATTTCTATGACTGAAAAAAGATGAATGACAGACAGTGAGGCTCTTGTGCTGCACAAGTACCAAGATACAAAATAGTCAATCAAAGACATTGCTCATATCTTTGGCATTGATCAATTGGTAATTTCTCAAATTTGGAAACAATTCCAAATGAGTAAAACAGTTGTCCAGATATCTATGCCTGGTCAACATTTAGTCACATTTCTATGACTGAAAAAAGATGAATGACAGACAGTGAGGCTCTTGTGCTGCACAAGTACCAAGATACAAAATAGTCAATCAAAGACATTGCTCATATCTTTGGCATTGATCAATTGGTAATTTCTCAAATTTGGAAACAATTCCAAATGAGTAAAACAGTTGTCCAGATATCTATGCCTGGTCAACCAAGGTTTATTAATTCAGAAGTCAAACAACAAAAATCAGCGTTACATTTTCAAAATTTTCACAAGACTAATTTCGATGGTTTTACCGAACCACCATCCTCAGCTGCAAAACCGCAAATGAACAAGATAGGAAATAGTGTTTAGATAAGATAAGAAAGCCTGGGCAAGAATAAGCAAGTGGCGCCATCTGTTGGTGAAACCAGAACTAAAACATAATTTCTTTATAGGCCAAAGGTAATAAAGATGGATTGAAATTAGGATCGTTAACTAGAACAGAAATATTATTTTAATGTGAAATACCTCTAGAAAATCCAGTTCTCCAATGGATGATGTTTTTTGATTAATTTTGGCAGCAGAAAAATTGAAAGTGTGATTTTCAGACTAACAATGTTGAGCAACAGAAGACTTCTGTGTTTCCTTTTTTCTAACATATGCCTCATGTTCCTTGATGTGAAATTTTAAGGCTCTCTTAGTTTGACCAATGTAAATTAAATCAAACTGTCAAGGAATCCTATAAATACTTCAAGAATTCATATCCGGAATGGGGTCCTTGAGTATGGAACTCGGAATTTTATTGATGGGAGAGTAAACAACCCGAAAGTTAAATTTCTGCAAAATATGTGCAACTTTATAGCTAAATGATGGAAAGAAGGGAATGACAACAGAATTTTTATAATCTCCTAAAATAAGAGTGTGGCTTTTAGTGTGTTGAGATGAGAATTTTTTAACTGCTTGATTAATAATGTTGGGTGAAAAGCCCCTGTCAATAGCTATTGCTTTTAAATAATTTAGTTCTTCATCAAGGGCTAGTTTGGAGGAGCAAACTTGAAGAGCACGGAAAACATAGGAATAAAATGAAGCTAACTTTTGTTTAGTCGGATGACATGATTTAAAGTGTGGTGGAAGGCAAACCAATGAAGGTTTACGGTAAACCGTAGTACTGAAGTTGGAGTTGATACGTGTGACCAGAATGTCGAGAAATGGAAGAGAATTGCAAGTCTCAAGTTCAAAAGTGAACTGAATAACAGGATCAATAGAATTCATTGTTGAAAGAACTTTATTTAAATCATCTTTATTTAATCAAGGTTTATTACCAAGGTTACCCTTCTGTAGATCAGTATATTGCTGTAGTTGGCAAATGGAATCAATGAGTAACCTCCACAATTGTTACATCCATAGCTGCAGCAGGTAAGATAATGCGTGCCAGTATAGAGTGCCAAAGGCTTCACATGAAGAGATTGTATGCCCAAGTATCAAATATTTGTTTTTCACTAAGTGCCCAGCTCAAAAAGGCAGGATTAAGTGTTGTCATCAACAACTCAGCTGGCCAGTCTCAAAATGGCACAACATTTTGCTAATGATTGAGTCCAGATCTGCCCTAGAATCAATCGGATAACAAGCATGTAAAGGCTGAAGCGAATGAGATACATAAAATCAGCTCCAGAATATCATCAAATATCATGCATTCAGAGATAGTAACAACCCAGCATAGACTAGAATTTCAATGGGATATTGCACCCAGTTGCACAGTTGGTTTTGTAATGGCTGCATGGTGTCAGGATGAAGTTCTACACCCATTTGTGAAACCATACACAGTAGTAGTTGGTCCTGATTTCCTTCTCATTGATGATATTACTTTTCCCCATCAAGAATTCATTATTATCGAGTACCTACAGAGTGAAGGCATTTCTCATATGTAGTGGACTGCTGTATTCCCTAACTTATTGAAAATCTTTGGAATGCTCTACCGCATGCTATCTTTGCACATTTACTTCCTCCAGCCAGTCTCAGATAGCTGGAAACTGCTCTGAATGTTCACTGCTAGTATCTGCAATATTTGATCACCTAACTAAAAGCACAGGCAATTGCTGTAAAGTTTGTGAGAAAGTTTAATTTGGTCATATAAATTGCAAATGTAAGTTGTGTTTGTTTTTAATATTTTAAACATGAATTTGTTAATGATTCAAATGTGACTTCATCATATAATTTACAAAAACTAAATATTGTTTTGATCTCCATACATAATGCTTGTTTCATATCATGCATAAGCACATTCACAAACGTCATGCACAATTTAGTGTTAATCAAATCAAAGCTTTCCTTTTCCATTTTTGTTGATTTTTACTGTTGCATACTTAACTTATCCCAATGTATAACATAAAAATATAAATTAAATATGTAGTATAAAATATATTATCAACCTCTATCACTACAAGATTCAGTTGCATTGTTGTCATTGCTTGTACAGTGGCTCTGTGTTTCACTTAATCTAGAATCTTCCCCAGACTGTTGACTGCATTCATCTTCTTCTCTGTAAATACAGAAATAAATTAGCATACACAAATTTTTCATGATATAAGTAAATAAAGTTGAAAAGAATTATACTAGGTTGTTATAAATGAAACAGCCAAATACGCAGCAAATTGTCCTGAGATTAAGCCACAATGAACACAATAATTACCGGCAGGTCTTCTCAAAATGCAATTCCTTTAAACAAATGAAACATTTCTTTAAACAATAAAGGTCCACTAGTGGCCAAGCAGTAAAGTTGCTGAACACTGGTAGTTCTGACCTGGGTTTGATTCCAGGCAAATAGGCTAGCTGCACAACCATTTTCATGGTTTTCATATGTATACAAGCGAGTTTCCCTTAGAAAGTCCTCCATGAAGACATCCCTCCCCTTAGGCAGGCAGTCCAAGCGTGCTTTGTCATAATAAACTAAACCAAACCAAACCCAAACCTTTAAACAATAAAGCAAATGGAAAAAGAATTTGCACTCAGTTTAGTATTAATGGAAAATGCACTCTATACCTACTTGCCAAATTGGTGGATGAAGAACAAACTTTAGGACCATTAGAACAGCCCTATACTCAAAATCAACATATGTAGTATATATACATAACTTCTCAAACATTTTAGAAATTATGTTTTAAGATAGAGATGTAAATAATAAAATCAACCTTTAAATGCTCTTTGCTATGTTTACTCAAGTCATTAAATTCACTTTCAAAAATTATAACTGAAAATACAGTTCCTAAAATCATCAACTGAAGAATCTAAGTTTAAGTAATAGCTTTCACTGCAAAAACTAAAACTTTATTTGTAATTTATTTTTAAAAAAAAGTCCTTTTCAGCATCATTTGTTTCAGAAATGAATGCATGAATGGCTAGCATGCATGACAATCAACTAAGAATGGTATATCGATTCTAAAATTGTTTATTAATTTACAGCTCCTAAATTAGAAATTTTGGGTAATTATCAATAGCAGCATGCAAATTATGTCTGTCATGAAACTTCAGGACTAAGAGAATACCGATTTATTTTAAATAAATTTACAAAAAAAAAAAAAAAAAAAAAAAAAAAAGACTAATTTATTAAAGATATCTATGAAATGCATGTTTTAGAACAATTGCTAAATAAATAATTATTCAATTCTATTGTCACACAGTTATACACACTACTTTTCATGGCATTAAACTGAAAAGATGAATTGCAGAATGGAATCATAATTATACATTTTTTTAAAATGAAAAATTTGAAAATATTAAGTGTAAATAAGGAACATAGTAATAATACATTTTTAAAAGAGTAAAATGCATTAATTTGAAACACTTATATAAGACATACTTTATTATACTAGCCCTCTGAGCTTCTAATTTCTTAGATAATTCTGCAATTACACTATGAAGTTCTGTCAATCTTTCCTCATACCTTTGAGCTTGCTGATCTAACCTCTCTTCTTGCTCTCGAACTAATCTTAGCCTATCAAGCTAAGAAGACAAATTAAAAACACATTTTAATAAATAAGTTAAGAAATTCATATATAAGGAATAATCTATTGTAATTTAAAGATAATAAAAATTAAGTTTCAAAGAACAAACAAAACACACACATTAAAAAAATACCTCTTTATCTTACTCGCTCTATATACATTAGTTACAAAAGGAAGTAATAAATTTAAAGTAAAAAAAAAATAAATAAACAAACACAAATTCACATTATTCAGACTTTCACATTTTATTAATTTGTATGACATCATGATTAGTATGATTAATAAAAGGATTAACATAAAAACAACATAAAAACTCAAACCTATTGAGTTATATAAGAAAGAAAAAAGCAGTTACATTGTAATTGAACTTTAGAAAACACCTCTTTAGTGTTTTTAAAAGGCATAAGTAATTATTCCATTATGCTAATGCCTTGTTACAAAAAATAGCTGCTCATTTACAGAAAACATGCAAAGGATGAAATGGATATAAAAAATATATCAGAAAGTAAACAATCTTTCAATATAAGACTGGCATACTTAAACAATAATACGTCCTATTTTTTGTCTTATTACAATAATTTTTTCTATAAATTTTGCTTAATTTCTAATTGCTTTAAATGACAGGGTTTTCCTGCTTCTAAAATTGAGTTTTTAATTCTACTTTCACAAACAGTTAGTGCAATGCTGTCAGGTTGAAGAAAGAAGTACACTGGTCATCAAAATTAAAAGATAATGAGAAAAAATTTTCTCATTAAGTAAATGCTACAATCAATGCCCAATGCTGTAATTATTTATGTTAATTAAATACAACAGAACACAACTGCACTTCAGTGCATACGTTAGTGCTGAAAATATGTAAATCCGATGACTGACAATGTGGTGTACAATGGACACACGTTGGAGTTTTAGTTTGTAGTGTTGATTAAAATGAATCTAATTTCTGAGAGTGATGAGTATTCAGTAGTTATCACTCAAAGGCATAATTTAAGTAAAGGTCAAAAGTGGCAAATAATTGGTAGAATCAAGAAGATCAAACACAAATGGAGATTATGTTTGCCCAAGATTTGATTACCAATCAAAGTATCACATCCAGAGTTGGGAGCCATTTTTTAAGCACTGGATCGGTTGATAGACAGCCTGGTCAAGGGCAACCAAAACCAACAACTGCATAAGATCATTTTCTGTCATTGTCAGCTCAAAGAAACTCTGAAGTGACTATACGAGATTTGGTTCTAGACCTTCAGCATTCTACAGGAACTTGAACTAACCATTCTACTGCTGCAAGGAGGGTTAACAAGGGCAGACTATATGCTAGGGATCCAATGGTTTGGGTCCCATTTATGTCCCATTCACTCCAGCTTCCAAAGGGGCCCATTTAAACTGGTGCCATCATCATGTTCAATGGAGCCAAGATGATTAGGCTAAAGTATTTTGTTTACTGACGAGTCCAAATATAGTCTGAACAGCGATTCTAGGCATGTGTTGATCTGCAGAGGGAAGGGAACATGCAACTTTCCTTCCCTTGTCCGTGAAATACACCTTTTCCATAACCGCAGTTTAATGGTTCGGGGAGAAATTATGACTAACGGTCATTCGAGCTGCATATCTTTCAAGGAGTATCTGTAACTGCTCGGAGATATATGGATGAGGTACTGGACCCCAAGTTGGACTGTTTAGGGGTGCTGAGTTTTGCTAATGGACAGCAATACTCGGACTCATTGAGCATATCTGATGTCAGAATACTTTCAAACAGGAGATAACATCCATCCAGCCGATATAGTGGTTAGCGTCATTGACAGATGTGCCGAAGGGCCTGGATTCGAATTGCAGAGAAGGCATGGATGTTTGTAAATGTGTAATGTTGGTGCGGCATTGTGGCACTAAATATGTGCTGATGGGAGACCCTTGGACACATACACCCGAGGTGCTCTCCATCAAAATTGGGGATGGAACTAAGCAAAATTGCACAGTCACCTGAATGGTGCCCAAAGCTGTTGTCAACGGCAGGCATAATTCCTGCCACAAGGATTTTTGTGGGCTTGGGCTGACAAGTTAGCATAAACAACAACAGATATCACTCAAATGGACTGGTCACATTACTCACCTGACTTAAACACAATTATGTAAAGGATGCCTTAGGGCACCAAATTTCAGCAGGCCAAATTCCTCCACAGACCCTTGAGAAGCTGAAAAGTGCACTTTTCAGCTCCTGGAGAAGATTCAGAAATTTGAAAGAGTAGCATTAAATTCCGCAAGACTAGATCAACATTTGTCAAAATCTATGAAATTAAGATGTGAGGTATGCATATCTGTCCAAGGTAATGATACACCATACTAAAGAAAAAATTTTTTCCACACATGAGTTGATTCAAATTTTCAATCATTTTCCAGTTTCTATAAATTTGATTTTAATTTTAATTTTTTTTCAAATAATCAATGGCCAAACATTGTAATTTATTGTCCTTTAATTTTGAAGGCTAGTATATATAAATGAAAGAAAGATTACATGGAAAGAATTAGATTAATTAATAAATTTATATATTTTTAAGAAGATATAGTGAATGATCCTACCAAATTCATTAAAACTGTCATGTAAAATAGAACCCCTATAGCAGAATTTAAAGCTTAATATCTTGTGAGAAAAAAAAATATAAATCTATTTTATTAAGCTATTTGGCAGTTATATATTAGTACGACCACATTTCAAGAAATCATCAAATTTTTAGAATATGCCAAACTCTGATGCACATAAATATTCTTGAGTTTTAACAACCAAGTTGCAATTTTCATATCAAAATTGTATATTCTTTTTGTTGCATTAGAAATTACAATGGTTTTAATAGGCAAATATTTTTTGTCTTAAACTCAGTTTCTTTTAAAGCTTGCAAGATCTATCAAAAATGGAAGAAGCTAGGGTAAAATTTTTGCAGGAATGCAATATTTTGCCATAAAATTGCTAAAAGGAACAACTGCTTTGAATTTATTCTTAGAGAAATTGACACAAAACTTTCATCACAATAAAAGATTTAAAAAAAAAAAAAATTGTTAAGAGGTCTGATGACTGATTTACAGAATAAATTGATAATTAAAACACAGAATATATAAATATATATGTATTTATTAATATTTTTGAAATTGTATATTCCCTGGTTTCTAATCATCAAACTCTGCCAAGGTGGCTATGTCAATACATCATTAAGTACCATTAATTTTAACACATAAAGCTAGGGTAAAAAGCTTTGTCATCCTGTTTATTCCTTACTTCATTGATTTCTTCATAAGGATATCCACAAATGATTTATGTAACTTTGTCATCCTATACAATAAAATACATAAAATCTCTCTCTCTGTCTACTTTTCTCCCCCTATTTATAGAAAAAAGTCAACAATTGTCAAAATTTGGCAACAGTACCTTAGCAGTGAGTAATGGAACTAGTACATCTAGTAATATTCATCAGGGTTTCAGTTAATCTAATCCTTTTCTATCATGGTTTCAATCATCGCAAAGGTACTCTTTTTTTTTTTCTGTGGGGCTATATCAAAGATAGGGTACAATCCTAAAGTATGCATTACTGCAGCCTTTGAATATGTTCCAACCAACATTCTGCAGTATTTTCTTTTGTGTTTCTTTTATGTGGCAGGAATTGGACTACCATTTGACCATCCTATGTGCAGCTAATACACATATACAGATATACTGATTATGTTGCACAAAACTTGAACAGTACATCTATTTTTGATGCATAAAAGTTCTCTGGTGTTCTGCATATTTCATAATAGCAAACAACCTCATATATATATATATCACAATGCGCAAAATTTTGACCTAAATTGGTCTTTTTTTGTTTGTTCTTACAACTTTACTTATAATAATATGTATGTATGTATTTTATATTTGTTTCTAATTTATATATATGTATTATATATACAGTCAAAAGTCGTTAATCCGGACTCGTCGGGACTTCGGCGATTCCGGATTATAGATCATCAGTTTAAATCTGGTAAGATGGCATGCAGAAATTCTAAAATTAAAAATATGAAACCGTAATTTATGAAATAAAGAACAATTGTGATCTAAAGGGTATCAAAATTTACAAAAAAAAAAAAACCTTAATATTTATTTGTTTACTTTATTAAACATTTCTTTCAATGTACGTTGTTTAAGTTGCTTCATTTTATGTGATAATACTTTCTCTTTAATTCTATAAACAGACATAATTTCTTGTTCAGTTACAAAGTTCCGCTGTTCAAGTCCCGTTAATTGCTGTGCCGAGAATACCGACTAACTTGTCAATCGAAATTTTTTCGTTTTCACTAACCTCTCTGTCACATTCTTCATGTCTTTATCCATTTTTTGCAGCAATTGCACTTTTTGTTTGTTGGACATCGAAACATACTTTCGTTTTGTAGATCCTTTGGAAGTTCCAGCATCGGAAATTCTATTTGACATAATCGAAAGTTCAAGTTTACTTTTATAAAATTGCCCTTACAGTCTGCAAAAAATAATAAGCCAGATCCAATTCGAAGATTAAGGAACAACGCAATCATTAACATTAACTGAACTAGTTAATTAGATAATTTTAGCTTACACCGTCCGTTATACATTAAACGCGCAGGCAAAAACGTATTCTGCACTTGCGCACACGCATATGCGCAGTAGTCAAGGTCTTACGCGCACGCGTAAAACGCCTGTGCGCATGTGCCAACGCGGCACATGCGCAGAAAGTTTTTAGCTTTGAGGTCCGGATTATAGATCATTCCGGATTATGGGTGTCCGAATTAACGACTGTTGACTGTATACTAATAAATATAACAAAAATTTAAATATTCATAAAAATGAGAATAAGCAAACTTAATACCTGTGTTCTATTGAGCTGCCTTTCAAGAATATCTCTTTCTTGAGCTGTATGCTGTATGATAGTAGTAAGCTCTGTAATTTTGCTTTTTAGTGAATCCAGTTTTGCCAAATGTAACTAGAACAAAATTATATACATTAAACATCATAAAAACAGAATGACTTTGTGCTATATGTTACATGGGGGAAAAGTATGAGTTAATTTGATTAAGACTAAAGTGTGAATTAAATGAAGACAAGGAGGAAAAAAGAACATGTGTATGTGTGTACTTATATTAGGGGCATATTAATATATTTCACATCAGCATCCAGTAAAAATACTATGTGTGAATATTACACATATAAGAGAATCTTTTATTAGGTCAATGCGTAAGTGAAGTTCTTAGGAATCATCATTTGAATGAAATCCAAACCTACAGCTTTGCATTATTATGCCAAATTTAAGCTATGCAATAAAATTCCAGTTGACTACACTCCAAATATTGAGAACTTCAGTTATCTACATGGCATGGTCTTCCTTGTGGTCCAAGTAAAATTAAACCTGCTACTTACATGTTTCTAATTTTTTTTAATTAATTTAGATAACATACATATAAAATACAATAGATACATATTTAAGAAATGAATGAGTGGCATATAAATTGGAACACAGTGGTTATGAAGCTTTTTAACCATTAATGGAAATGTAATTATGTATTACATACTGGCTAACTGTCCTACATTTAGAAGTTATCTCTCAAACAACAAGTGATCTTTTTCCTAAAAGCAGACTTGAGAAACTTAATATCATTATTATAACAGTTCCCTTCCCTGGCAAGATATTTGCTTACAGTCAGTTGCCTTCGATCAGCCTTTTCTGCACGTTCATTTAATCTTGAACAAAACATATTTCAAACCTGAACATAACGCTTAATTTATTTCATTTTATTTTACTTATTCATTCATTTATTACTTAGTGTGTGTACTAGTGAAAAATGAAAAAAGACGTATATTTCTTAAAATAGTTTCATTGTTTCGTTTAAGTTGAAACAGGAATAGGTCATACGTTTATCTCAGAAAAAGTAACTTCCTCATTTATTTTTGGAAAAAAAAAAAAAAAAGAAAGAAAGAAAGAAAGAAATATTTTATGGAGCAAATCAAAAAGTAAAGCTAAAGATCACATAACACCTGTAGAGAAATTAGATTATTTGGAAAAGCCGGAGAGACGAAAAATCAGCAATCGCCTTCGCCGGGAATCGAACCATGGCCCTCTGGAATACTGGCCCAGTGTGCAGAACCACTACACCACGAAGGCATGCTAGGAAGGAGGGATAAATACCTTATATACTCCCCCTTTTAAAGGGCGACTGGGGTTTTTAGGGAACCCAATCGCCAAATCCTGGGTGTAGAGAGTCATCATCCACAACTCTTTTAGTTTGGGCACCACTGCAGAGATATTAGTTTATTTGGAAAAGCCGGAGAGATGAAAAATTAGTAATCCCCTTTGCCGGGAATCGAACCACGGACCTCTGGAATACCGGTTCAGCGTGCAGAACCACTACACCATTATGGCACGCTAGGAAGGAGGGATAAATACCTTATACACCTTTATTTTAAGTAATTTTGAATAACTAAATACACTGTTTACACAGCCTAAAATATTATGAAAAGGGAAGAAGAAAATCATTCTGATTTCTAAACATATCATATTTTCCAATTAAAGGCGACAAAAGAATGGACTTAAAGGAGTGGGTAAAGAAAATAGAGGAAATACAAAAATCAGAACTAGAAGTCTAGCTAAGTAACTTTTATTTCAAGACTAATTATTTGCACATCTACATATAGGAAAATATTGATTAAATTAAAACATCTAAAATTCACCATACTAATATTAATTTTTGCGCTTTGGATTTCTAATTTTAATTAAAAAGACCAGTGTAATTTTTGTACAAAACAAAAGGAACTTGCTACGCTTTTCCCTTATCACAAATGAGATATCGTTTATATGCATCTATGAAACAATCTCTCACACAAATGTATAAACAAAAACCTTCTGAAATTAAAATATTACCGAATAATTTAAATAAAAATAATATCGAATACTTTAAATATGTTACAGACATGAGAAGGTTATGAAAGTGTTAAAATTTTACTGCTACATTACGAAAATTATACTGCAAGTTGCATATTAAACAGCAAAACAACAAGTTCAACTTAACTAGCCAATACCTATTATTTAACTAACCAATAATTATTATTACAGGCAAAATAAACTTAGCAACTTTCAAAAGAAAACACAATGCGCAGAGTTCTGACAATTATCAACTAATAATCATTATTTAGCCTTGTGGATAATCTCTCGTAGTTCAATCCGAATTTGAATATCTGTGAATGAGATTTGACACTTTGTTTCATGCCTAATGTCAGCAAGAATTTCCTCTCACTATTACAGGCACCTCATACACTCGTACAGACCCTTACAACAGTCATATACTCGTATAGACTAGTAACCTGGTATAGACCCTTAAGGGAAATTGCAGGTAAGAAGAGAAAAGACGGCCCAAGCCAGTGCTTAAATTACACCGGAGTCGGGCTCCGGCGTAATTTTAAGATAAATTACAATTTTAGCCGGAGCGCACCGGAGCCCTAAATAAGATGAACTCTGGTACTTCTCTTTATAAAACTGAACCACAATTTAAAGGGAAAAAATTTTAAATTCCTAACGTTTTAATTTAATAACAAGTAGACGTGGCAATACTCTATTTCCCTAGAAATACGAACTCATGAGAACATGAGACGTTCAAGTAAAGTCCCCTCAATCACAAGCGAAAACCTTTCCCTTTAAGAAAAGCAATAAATTTGGGGGAGTTTGTTTAGGAACGCGTAAATTTCTCGCCATGCCATCGTATCGAGTGTATTGTTATCGATGCTTACAGTTAGTTATCCTCGCAGGTAGGAAAATTTGAGTTCTTAAATGTGAGTTAAGTGACAGCGAGAACAATAACAGTGAAATACTGAGATAAACTGCTGAAGCACGTCCTATACATCGTCTTCCCACACTATCCACTAATGGGGGGAAAAGTGTAACCAGCAAATTTGCATTCATCCTTAGGAGTTAGATTCAGGACTCCTTTTACCCCTTACACACATCTGCTTGATGGCTATAATTATATCAGCAGAGAGCCATGGTCAAAGAAAACGTTCTCTCTCACCAAGATTCCCCTCATTTTTTGTTTCCATCCACTTATACCCTCATTCTGTTTTGCCCTGGAATTTTTATCAGCTATACTTTAAGTACATTTAATTTTTGTGATGATAAAAGAACTCCCCCCTTATGATCAGAGCTTAAATTGGGCTTAAATAAATTAGTTTTTGTAATAAATGATAATTCTAGCCGGAACGCACCGGAGCCCTAAATAAGAAGACTGCGGCACTTCTTTATGTAGCTGAATAATAATTTCAGTAGAAATGAATTTTATGTAGCTGAATAATTATTCCAATAAATAATAATTAATTATCTAATAATTACCAATTAAATTATAATTAATTAATTATATAATAATTATTGATTAAATAACAATTTCTAAACATTAATTAAAAAGCTATCAATTAATTTGATAATAATAAACTCTTTAATTTTAGAATTATTAATGAGTTTAATAGTCATTTTATTTATTTATTTACTCTTGTTCCTCTTTGCTGACGGTCTTCCATAGGGCTCCGGCACTTCTAATCTTAGAAATGAAGCCCTGGCCCAAGCCGATGTGTATTAACTATGTGCATTGTGATACATATGTGACTGTTAAGTATGGTTTTAATTAGAGGGTAGGAAACACGCATCACATGGACATAAAAAGGAAGCATGTAGCATGACTGTAGGAAAGTCAAAAGATGAAAAAGACATAAAAACAAAATGGAAATTATTTAGTACTGCTACGAAAACTAGGACAAATTGGAATTTTCAGTATTCAACATGTCGCATTAGCAACAAATGTTTAGCACTTGATTTAATAATAAATTTAAAGGATAATAAACTTCGATGCTTAGATAAAATGAGTGCAAAAGAAAGTATTCCCTCGAATATAAGAAAGTAATTGTGGAAGATTCCCGGGATAAAAATCTTGCAGCTTTCTGCAAAGAGAAAAGTTGGGTCAAAGAATAGTCCGCAAATGATGATCTCAGGCTAGAGATCGACGAGGGAAATGCCAAGAAACGTAAGTGTGGATTAAGTAGGCAGCCTTTATTTCCTGAATTGGAACACATCATCAATGAACGGGATGCTGAGAGAAGAGCAGTGTTTGCTTGTTCGCAGGGTTGATATTCAAACATTTGTCCTTGCAATGACATTAAAGCTAGATATATCGTCAGATGAATTTAAAGCAACACAACGCCGGGCGAATGGCTTCATTCAGCGATACGAACTCTCTGTAAGAAAGCCGACAACATTGTTCAAACTGGAAGATACTGAAGTGATAAAATGGGCAATTGCATTCAATTGTTTCGTTGATGGCATCGACTTCTCGAAGTACCAACTCTCGAACATGTTTGTTGTGGAGCGTTATGAGTCAAGGTTCTCAAACTACAATTAATCAGAGGGGCGCATCTGCAATACAGTACACTCCCTCCACTGGTTACAAAAGTTCACGTATTACATGTATTTTGGCTTTTCTCCGCCGCCAAGTTGACTCGCTCTCGTGCGAAACTGTGCCTGCAGATCTTGGATGCACTGCTCGGGCGATGAACGCGCATCCGGAGGGCGACCACACAAGAGATCCCAAGGCAGAAGTTCACGACCGAAGAGCATCTGAGATGGGTAATAGCCGGTCGTCTCGTGGACAGCACTGCGATAAGCCAATAACAACAGAAGTAACTTCTTGTCTCAGTTCGAAAACTACCAAAGAGAGGTCATTCAGGATGGTTCGGTTAAACCTCTACCATGCCGTCTGAAGGGGGATGTAGAGCTTGAGTTTTTTTAATGTCCAGTAGCTTGCTCAGTTCTTTAATTATAGCCGATGCAAAATTTCTTCTTTGATCGAAATGTAACTGAAGAGGCACTCCAAACCTAAAACCCCAATGCTGTACCACTAGCTCTGCTACAGTTAAAGCCTCTTGATCAGGAATAGGATATGCTTCAGGCCAATTAGTGAAGCAATCTATGACAACAAGGATGTATTTTTTTGCCATCAGCAGTTCGTGGCAGAGGTCGCAGGTTGTTAAAGGTGATACGTTCAAAAGGCGGTCCTACGTTGCAACGTTGCAGCTTGCCTCAGCTGTGTTTCTTTGGCCCTTTCTGACTAGCACAGGCATTGCAAGATTGGCATCAGTTTTGCAGATAATTCTTTGCATTAATTCAGTAAAAATAAATCTTGACCATCCGGCCGAACTCTTTGCAAAGTTTTCATTATTCCGAAATGGCCTTCTGTAGGGCTGCTACGCAGTTCTTTAAGGACGTCCGGGATCTTGGAAGTATCGCCTGCAATCGGAAAGCCTTTCCATCAACCGATTCGAATTTTCGGTACAAGATGCCGTTTCGAATCTGCAGTGAATCCCAGAGAACCCAATACTGTTTTATCGTAGGACTATAATCGAAATGTCCTGCTAGGTAGGTTTACTATTTGAAGACCTCCATTAAATCAATTGTGGGTTTAATTTTGCCATCTTCCAGCTTGTCTTTCATGATTTCATCATCACTCCACGGGTCTCAATTAGCTGATGCTGAAATTCCCAACTTGTCGGACGACCAGATTAAGCAGCCTGTGTTTCTCTTGGCGCAGTTAGACTATAGCTTGAGCCGGGGGGATTTTCATTAGCGCAGTTGGAGTACACCCGTTTCTCTTCTATCATGGAACAATATCAACAGCTTTCTGAGCAAGGTCTTCCAGACAAGGCGTCGGCGTTTCCAGCAGAGCATCAGTTTTCATGATGGATAGTTATGCCCCAGATGCTGAATGCAGTTAGTTAGTCCAAGGAAAAGTCGTACTTCCTCAAAAAGTCCAATCCGAGTATGCAAGGATCTCTAATATCTGTCACATATGCCGTGGGATGGTACGCGGCACTTCCGAACGAGATGTTCACATTTAACTTCCCATCAATTCCGATTTTATTGCCAGACGCAGTCTGAAGGGTAACGCAAGATGGCGTCCAAACGAGTTTAAATCGTTGAACTAATTCTATCTGAATGATGGTAACATGAGTTCCTGTGTCGATGATCATATTGCAAGGGACTCCGTTTATATGCCCATTGATGAATAGTCCATGAGTGCAGAAATCTGAAGCACTTTAAAATACGGCTTGTCATTATCCTTCAAACTCCGCTTGGCAAAATGGACACTAATTTCTTTCCTTCATCGCTACTGGGAAATGGTCTTATTTTCCATGTCCTGGGATGTTCTACATTTCCTCTGTACGTAGCCTTCAAACACCGCAGTTCCAGCACTTCAGCATTGGCTTCTTCTCACTCATCTTGCGTCTTAAGGCACTGACTTGTCTGTTTAAATTGTCTGTGTTATTTTACTATAATTGTTGTGTGCCCTGGGGTTGTTCTGCATTTCCTTCATACGTAGCCTTCAATACTACATTTCCAACACTTTAGAACTGGTGTCTTCACACTCCTATTTTGTTTCAAGGCATTGATTTATCTGGTCAAATCATCTAGGCAAGCAGTCACTTGGTCTACTGATTCTTGGACTTGAGCAGCCCTGATTGGGTGGCAGTCTGTACGAGTTGCTTGCTGTGCTGCCTCGAATTCGAATTTCATGGCGTACACCAGAACGCTTTTTAAATCTTGACATCCGCCATTCCTAGAGCTTTCTGTATTTCAGGATTCCAGAATCCGACGATGAAGTACCGCAGGGACAGAACTTCCCTTGTTTTTGTCAGGCACTCCAAAAAGGCAAGATGAGCTTTTGTTGACATGATTTTAATTGAAGCCGGCTGTATTCTTTTAGATACCTCTCACCAAAGCGCAGCTCCAACGCGTTGTATAGAACTTCAAAATCTAGTCTCTGGAAGAGTTTGAATAATATCCGCAGCATCTGTTCTCAGAGAAGCGGCTAGATGACAAACCTTGACAGGCGAGTGGAATCCCATCCACTCGCATCCGCCACTACAGAAAATTGTGTCTTGTATACTTGCAGGGAGATCTTCCCACCATACGTGGATAGTTTCAGAGAGGGACGAGAAAGCACAGGTAAGAATTTAAATCCATCAGAATTTCTTTCTGCTGTCAAAAAGTATTTCTTTAAAGTGTCTGTGTCTATTCTACCTCCCATAGCCTCGAATTTGTTTTCTGTTATGCAGGTAATTTCTCTTTTCATTTCCTCTTGACCTGCTTCAATCTTTTTTTTTTTTTTTTTTTTTTTTTTTTTAAGGCTTTCATCTCTTTATTAACTGATTCCTGAACAATTTCCATCTCGTCTTTAAAAGATACTTAACAAGCTTCCATCATTTCTTGAACAGTTTTCATCTCGTCTTTAATAGATACTCGGCCCGCTTTCATCTGTTCTTAAACCGCCTTCATATCTTCTTGGCTCAATCTCATATTTTTTTTAAACGCAGCAAAGACTGCCACCAACTGCCTTAATTGTTCTTCTATCGCTCTTGTCACTGACATTCAACCCCACTCCTGACACCAAAAATCTTTGCTTGCTTACGGGTTCGAAATAGATTGAATGCACAAGTTCGGTAATAGGTTAATAAAATTTATTCTTATTAAAAGAAATATACCAGAACTCCGGAATTTTTGTCAAAGATATTCTTACAAGTGTTCACAATATCCAGCGATAAAATCAGCAGTTACACTTCAAACTACTAAAAACGTTAAATATAACGCAATGCAAACCGCATTTAAAGAAAACGTTTACTCTAATATCTCTGTTCAAGCGAAACTAAACAACTCGCAATAACAGTATCTAAGCAACTGAACTCAGGCGCTCTCTCTCCGGCCTTTTATAGCTTTTTAACCGCTTGCGAGAAATTTCTAGTACTTTCTGCTTCTCGAGATTTCTAGAAAGCAATAAGAGGGTATAATTACGGTTACAGCTAACATAGTGGTCAATTACATTTATTCAATTTCAATACAAATTACCGAGATATCCATTGACTCAATGTTAAATACACATGCCCCTGTACCTTACTTTTCCAGCATAGCTTTCTCTTAAAATTTGTCACACGCTGCATGGCACGGGAAATACAACAATTTTAATTATAATTCTACTAAAATTACCTATCTAAATAACAAAATTCGGAGCAATACATTTTGTGTCGTTGAATTATTTTATACGTGATTTCCCTCGTCCGTAACATAGATACGAAAAAGTTTTCTTTGGGGAGTTGTTCTGTTCAAAGACATCTCTTTCCACGGGCAGATAGTTCCAGCACGCTTTGCAAAAAAGTAATAAACTAATCCAAGCTAAATCCTTCCTCTCATAAAAGCAAAACAGTCTCGCGTTAACAAAATTACGATTGTCCAGCATCAAAAAAGTTACATTCAACAATGAATAATATATAATCGCTCTCTAATACATGAAATCACTTAAAATAACCAAATGAGCGGTAAATATGCACAGATAACTCTAAGTTTAGTGCCTGAACAAGACAGCAAAATTTATCATTTTGTACCTAATATCAACTCGACACCAAACACAGACTATCCCAATCCTCTAAATTATACAGCCTAAATCATACATATGTAAATCCTCTCCAGAGCTAAATGACGCTTTGAAATCCTCTCTTTCTTACTATCACTGTAACTGATATGACGCCAAAATGTAAATGGCTTCATTGTTTAAGCATTCGAGACAGACAGATGCTAGCTTCATCCAGCTGTTGGCAGGAATTGCAAGATCGCATTGTACACACAACGCCCTTGGAAACATAATTTAATAAGAAAACGCATTGTGATCGAAAAATAAAAACGTTAGGATTTAATTAATATTACTTTATTTACATTAAAATACAATGCATAAAAAATTTTTAAAACTAAAGTACAAGAGTATTTACTTTTCATAAATACGAATATATACGTATATATATGTATTAAATTTATAATCAGACTACCTGAAAATATGCACAGTAAAGTGCACTTAGGTCAGTTAAGCAAGATTAAAACTTAATTTTGTTCTGATAAATTTAATCAAAATGGGACTGCAGAAAGTATGTCCATTTTTAAAGTATTAGCAAAATTCTTTTTTTCGGTAATAATTTTGAGGAAATTTATTTACTAAAAACATATAAAATCATGTGATTTTTAATATTAAAAACAATACACAGAAATAAGTATTGTTACTAAAATCTAATGGAACACTTTCGACGTTCAGTCCTAATAATAACAGAAATCACGAGCGGTAAGCAAAACTTTCGCATTACCGGTTTTTTCTCCAGTAATTGAGAAAATAAACGACAGTTATACATTCGAATCCCAAATGCATCAAGCAAACTTTACGCTTTTAAATTTTAGTCCATTCTCCATATTGTGAATTTTAATGTCACATTCGGCAATTTTTAATGTTTTCGTGAATTTTAACATTCTAATATCACATAAATCACAGCTTTAAGTGATTCTTGGAAAAGGCTAGAAAGATTATTTCAATAATTGCTCTGAACTCAATTAACTGCATTTTCCAAGGCTGACGTATGATAATGTTGCATCGTTAAAATCTATTTCTTAACATTTAGAACTTGTTAAAGCAGCTTCCCTTGCGTTAAAATTTTATAAAACAAAAGCTACGATAAAAAATTTTTTAATTACTAAGCAGCAATAATTACAGTAAGATCATACAGTACAGGCCGTTCAATGTAATTACGTTTGTCCACGGCTATTTTGATAATGCTAAACGAATGATAACATTAAACGATGAGGAAAAAAATAACTCCTTCAAAATAGTCATGGAGTTTGGCTAATTTAATATAACTAAAAACATATAAATAGGCACTTTCACAGAATTTTAATTAAGTAAAATGCAGAAGTTTAATAAACTCATCATAATATCTGTAAGGAAAAAGTTCGTTTATGAACGGTTCATAACGTTTCTAGAAATTATCTGACCAATGTTGTACCCCTGATCTTGATCGTTGGAGGACATCTCTCACTGGAAGAACACTTCCCAATGTAAAATTTAAGATTAAGCAAAGAAGCACTCTTAGTTTGGCACAGATATTTTCAAGAAAATTTGTTTTTTAGGAAAGAATAAAAATTCTGCAGATAGTGTTTCCCCCCCAACAAGAGGGAGAAATATTTGATCCCCTCAAAATCGATAGAGCTACTGAAACTCTACGACAATTTTTTTGGGGGGAAGCCAAACTTTAAACGGTTGACTAAAATCGAATGTGTCTGTGTGTGTGTAATTATGGCAAAGCCTCGAGGGCTATCTGCCTAAGAGGAGGGATGCCTTCGTGGAGGACTTTCTAAGGGAAACTGGCTCGTATACACGTTACACATGGGGAAAACCACGAAAACGCCCATGCAGCCAGCACGTTCGCGGGATTCGAACCTCGGACCGAACTACCAGTGTTCAGCGACTTTACCGCTCGGCCGCTGGTGGACCGACTAAAATCGAAACCAAGACGTTTAGCGACATATTTCCTGTAACTTCGTAATTTTTATAATGTATTTTAAACTTACTATTTTACATCATTTAAAAAAATTATTCTGTAATATCTTGATCATAGATCACAACGACCGATGAATTTAGTTTAAATATCACGCTGAATAACAATCAAAAATAAAGTACAACATTAAGAATCAGCCTAAATTTTTAAAAATTTTTTGCAGTACTAGTTTCGATAATTTTTCAACTACCATTGTTTATATTTTCGAACATACAAAAAGGTCGCAATTCGATAACAATATTCAAATGATAACATTCATCGCGATCACATTAAGCAGCGTCTACTCTATATCCAGATCGATTACATAGTACAATGTCAGATGAAACAATCAGTTCAGACAGTATCTAAACATCAGAGGTCTTAAATGCAAGTACAGTCAATATTTCACAAGATAGTACACTGAATTGACTGCAACATTAATAATATAAACAGGTCGTCATAACACTAAACAGAAAACAAACATTATAAGCCCTAGAAGTTGTATCAATTAGAATTTATAAGGAAAAATAAGTGCGACAATCTTACCACATTTCTGCATAGCAAGTATAAGTCAATAGGTCAAATTCAATTCGGTTTCCGCAAAGGACCAATAATACATCAGGATATGAACATACATCAGTTTAATTCCGAATAATAACTAGTTAAAAATTAAAATAGAGTTATATTAATATATATAACGTTGCAGATTTTCATGAATAATTAAATTAAATACCAAATGAAAACATAAATATCAAATTAGTTTGCCCACTTAGTTATTAACCATAGTAAAACAATGGAAGGTTATGCGCTTCAAAAAGATGCCTTCCAGGCGGACTTAAGGAGAAACTGAAATTAGGCACAAGCATAAAAACGCAATGCTACATGTCTACTCCGTCACTGCTTACCGAACCCGAGATTAAATTTATCAAGCGCTCAGTGGCCTCTATGATACAATTACTGCTGGGTCTCAAAGAGAAAGAATTATGATTTCAAATTCACTGTAAACAGAAACTAGCTGAACGAAGTTAAGGACCCTTCAATAAATCAAAAAGTTGCAAATGACAAAGGGAACGCCGTAGTCTACTAGGTCGCAGTGTAAGGACATTTGGAAATACCTATCGTTAGGCATTAATGAATATGAATTTGGACTGCCTTAATTTTTATGCTCAAATGATTTTTATTTGGATTTATTTATATAAATTTTAAGACCCAAAAGTGTAACTTCGTTAAGAGGACACTTCAAGCAAAGTTAAGAACATTTAAGCTTTGGTAACGTAAGAAAACAAAATCTGCTCAGTCAAATCCCTTTGTGTTTTAAACAGTGCCAAATCGTGGAGAAATCGTGTTGTTTAAGGAATTCTATGGCTTACCTTTACAACAATTCAGCTTAGATTCTGATAAGACATTTGAGCATTTCTATTGCACTGGTCATCAAAAGTAAAGGATAATGACAGAAATAAAACGTAACTCATATTTAATGAAAAATCATAAATAGAAACTTGTAAAAGAGCATTAATTAACATAAATTATAATGTTTGACAGTTTATTATTCGCAAAATATTGAAATGAAAACCAAATTTGTTGAAATTGGTAAATGATGGAAAAATTGTCACCTCTTGTGAAAATTTTCTCTTTAAACATGGTGTATGGTCACATCGGACAGATATGCATACCTCACATCTTGATTTCATAGACTTTACCAAAGTGTTGATCATGTCTTGTGGAATTGCACACTCCTCTTGTCAATTAAGTGCACTTTTCAACTCCTGAAGTTTCCGGGGACGAATTTGGCGCGCTGAAATTCGGCGCCCTAAGACAGCTTACACACGCCCAATCGGGTTCAAGTTGGGTGAGTATGGTGGCCAATCCCTTCGAGTGATATCTTCTGTTTGCAAGTAATCTGACACGACATATACTCGATGACATCCAGCACTGTTATCCATTACCAAAAACCTCTCGGCCAACACCACCCCTAAACAGTCTGACTTGGAGTTCCAATACTTCGTCCACATATCGCTGAGTTACAGAACCTCCTTGAAAGATATACATCTCGGTGCTGCCATTTGTCATTTTGCCGCCATTTGTGATTCTCCCCCAAACCATTAAACCGTGGTCGCGGAAATGGAATATTTCACGAAAAAGTGAAGGCAAGTTGTGTGTTCCTCCCTCTCTCCAGATCAAAACACGTCTATAATCATTGTTCAGACTATATTTGGACTTGTCAGTAAACAATAATCGGTCCAGTCTTCTTGGCTGCACTGAACATGACGAGGGCACCAGTTTAAACAGGCTCCTCTGAAAGCTGGAGTGAGTGGGACGCAGTCCAATTTCGTTAATCCTTCGTGCAGCAATGGAACGGCTAATTCGAGTTCCTGTGGCCTGAAGGTCTGAAACCAAATCGCTTTGCGGTTTTGTCGTCACGTCAATGATAAAAAAACGTTGTTCTGATACAATTGTTCCTTTTGGTCTCTTTCGATCAGGCTATCTGTTAACTGATCTAGTGCTTAAAAAGCGGCTCCAAACTCTTGATATGACACTTCGAAGGATATTCAAATCTTAAGCGACCTCCATTTATGTTTGACTTCCCTCGATTCTACCAATGATTCGCGATTTTGACCTTCACTGAAATGATGCCTTTGAGCCATAACTATTTAATACTGATCACTCTCAAAAGCCCCATTCACTTTAAACAATACTACACACCGGAAATCCAACATGCGTCTAAATCGCACCACATTGTCAATCACCGAATTTGCATACTTCCGGAGCTAACGTACGCGCGGAAGTGCAAATTTTTGTTCAATTATATTTAATCAACATAAATAATTACAGCATTGGGCATTAGTTAAAACCTTAACTTAGTGAGCATACTTTTTCACATTATTCTTTAATTTTGATGTCTAGTGTATCATGTATGTATTACTGATGTCTAAGAACTTCGCATAGTTTCGTCTTTCAGATCTGAACATAAATATTTGAAAGGAATTAAAACATTTTTCACTTACAAAGTTCATTTATGTGCACGACTCTAGATGCAGAGAAGGCCAATGAATTCGCAAAAAATATTATCTTAAAAGGAGAAACAGATAAAATAAATTCCAAAATGCAACAACTAGCACCTTTTTTTCTTAAGTAGAAAATGCACTGGAAATAAAAAGCACATCACGCGGAAACTAATCCTAGAGGTTCAACTTTACTTTCGTATCTCAACGACACATACAAAAAAGAACTGGAGGGGGGAGGAGAAAAGAAGAAGAAAAATAAGCTTAGTAAACATTATAGGAAGTACGAAGCGTACGTGATCTAGCTGCCGATTAAGTACTCTGATTTTTATATCCGACATGCTGGACAGTAAATAGCAGTGATAACTTAGTTCTGTCTTCCAACTCTCGGAAGACAGAACAGAAAGAGAGGGGAATGCATCCTTGGACATCATCTTTTCCCATTGCGTGAAGGATGAGGACAAACTAAAACTTCATAAACTTCAATCTCGTCTGACAAAAGTCGGTTTTCTTACGAGTATACTAACCATCTTTTTAAATGATTTAAATTTCATAAGATATATTATTCTGAGTTGCACTGCATTAGAAACTTTTTTTCCTCTCGCAGAGACAACTATTGTTCGCTTACGCGTCAAATTATTACACTACCAGCGTATCACGGACTCTAAAGAGACTACTACATTCTAAAGTATTCATTTATTTAATAAAAAATCACTCAGGTATATAACATATAATTAATCTTCAGTAAACCTAACTAACTACAGAAACATATTTTCCTAATTCTATGAATTCTATGAATTGCCCTGCTGCCACTCTCACGAAACCAAATTAACAACAATTATTACTGGCCAAAAAGTAAAAGTAATAAGTATTGGAAAATTATAAGTATAATTTAAGTAAAAAATTAAAGGAAAGTAAGTACAAAATACAAAGTACATTGTTTTGAAATTCAACAACTATTTCTATAAATATACTCTTCACATTAGTAAAATGCTTGTAATTAATACAGTCACTGTTATTTAAAATTTATAAGTTGCAAACGGATTAATAATGACATTAATACGAGAGATGAACAAACTGTGCATATATACAATCTAATTTACAAAAAATATATATAATTCCAATGAATATATCACAGGTTATAAAAAAATTACATTTAACATTTAAGACTTCATAAATGAAATTCATGTTTCCATTTATAATTGTTCATCTTTGTTTATTCATACATGAAACATTTAATATTTATAGCATACTCGGCAAATACTTTAAGCGCAACAGATACAATATTTACTCGGGAATCTTCCCTTTCTTGACTAATTTGTATTTCCCGTAAAGGAAGAGAACAAAGATGCGTGGCGTATACCACATTTAAAGGGAAGAAAATATAGCCTATTAAAAAGAACATATGAATAACAGTACCAATATTAATATATTTCGTTTTTCAAAAACTTCAATAGTTTAAAGAATAATTTTTCACTTACACAATATACTTTCGTATCTGCGCATACATTTTAACTACTGTTATCTTGAATACGAAATTTCTAAATTATATGGTGGGAAAAGTAAGAGGATAAAATGACAGGGGAAGAAATTTGCGTGTAAATACGATATTCAGTGTGATCTCAAAGCTTTGTTGGTTCATTTTTACTTCCTTGTACGAAGTAAAAAAGGAAGTATTGTAATCGCGAAAAGTTTCAGGCAGCATATTTCAACGAAAATATCCCTTTTGAACTCTTTCGAATGCAATTTAACGATGTTTTTGCATGATATCTGTACGTAGTGACAGAATAAAAGACTCTTTTCCTCCAAAAAATTATAAAACTGCTTTAAAATGAATTCTGAAGAGAATTTTTCGTGGCGTCTGTACGAACGTATGTACGTACGTATCTCGCATAACTCAAAAACGAGTAGCCTCAGAACGTTTAAATTTTGTATATAGAACTACTATAACATGTAGATGTGCACCTCGTATTTTGGTTGCAATCGGCCGCGCCAAACGTATATAAATATATTTATATATATATATATATTTATATATATATCCACTCTGTAACCCGGCTCAGTGATCTCAGTTTCTTTATTCTTATATATTTGTAAATTGTACATTTTTTGCTTTAAAAATGATTGAATTATGTTGTTCTTATCTTCCGGTTAGGGTTTTTATGGCTTTAGTAAATCTGTATGTAATATTTTTAGAATTATCAACAATTTTAAAGTTGTTTAAGTGCCGCTAAGCCTAATAATTTTTTTAAGGCGGCCATTGCTTGTTTACATTTGAAACAGCAGAGTAGTGGATTTATTGCCAATCTAGAGAAACGTAGCTTCGCAACAACAAAAATAACGCCTTCATTTATTATTGCGAATTAAATCATGCTTAATCCTTTCTGGAATTTTTTTGAGGAAATAAGTGTTTAAGATTTACTTCGTAATTTTTAATACAGATATTTTGAGTTTTTATGTATTTTTTGCCTTGTCGCGAAGTGAGAACTGAATTAATTGAATGAGAAATACTCAATCATCTGTGAAAAACTGTTTCTTTTTTGTTTTCTTTGCTTAAATTCTTTTATACATCGGTCTAGCTTTATTATAGTATTTGAATAGAACACGTGGCAACGATTAGATGATTCTTTAAATGATATAAATTTTGTGCATTATGAGTTATAATATGAACAACTGTAGAGTCACAAATAGATATGGAGAAAATTTAAACAACTTCATCCACAATAATAACATTAATCTCATTGCTTCCAATCACCCAACGCACTATACGCACAACGGACTCGGAGATATTTTAGATATAGTTTTGATGAAAAACCTTCCTAATATTCCTAATCTTGATGTTCTCAGAGAACTTTCGTCTGACCATCTCCCTATAGACTTCAACTTCTATGGATTTTATCCCCCTCTCCCTAGAGCTCATACAAAAGTTAATTGGTATATGGTTACCGAACAGCTAAGTTCTGTAAACAGCAGAGCCACACTTCGTTATGCCTGCGATATTGAGCTGAAAATCACCATATTAAACTCCAAAATTCAAAACGCTATCAATAATGCTACCTATACAGTCAAGAATAAAAATCCCTATGACATCCCAGAAGAAATTAAATCCCTTATACAAGAAAGAAATAGACTTAGAAAAAGATGGCATATTATTCGCAATCCTACTGAAAAACGTCATATTAATTATTTAAACAGAAAAATAAAAGAAGACATCGCCTTCCATCGATCAAATTTGTGGGATAATTTCCTAGAAAACAGGGATCTTTACCCAAACTCTGTTTGGAAAGTTGCTAAATCACTCAAAAATGTTTCACCTAATCAAATTCACCCCCTATATCACATGGGCAAATTTCACCACTCCGAAGACTCCATTGCTGAAATTCATGCAAAAGAATTAGTAAATATTTTTAAACAACATGAAAATAATAATTCTGATCACGAAAAAGATATTAATTACTCTGTCAATAGCATCATCAACAACGCCTGCATCTCCAAACGAAGTTCAGCAAATTATTAAAAAATTAAAGAAGCGCAAAGCTAAAGGATATGACATGATTTCTAATGAAGCGTTGCAAGCTTTACCTAGAAGATGCATAGTCTTAATTACAAATATTTTTAATGCTTGTATCAGACTCAGCTACTTTCCATCGCAGTGGAAACACTCCATCATTGTTACCATCCCGAAACCAGGAAAAGATCCAAAGCTAGCAAAAAATTACAGACCCATCAGTCTTCTGCCAGCGCTTGGAAAAGTTTTGGAACGAGTACTTAGTGCTCGGCTCACCAATCATCTAGAACGCCTTAATCTAATAGACAAGCATCAATTTGGATTCCGCAAAGGCCACAGTACTACACATCAAATATTAAATTTAGTTGAATTTATTGCCCAAGAATTTACAAAAAAGAACGGAGTAGCGGCGTGCTTTCTCGATTTCGAAAAAGCTTTCGATAGAGTATGGCATGCTGGCTTACTTCATAAGCTATCTAACTTCATAAGCTATCTGTTATGAAACAGCTTTATCAAGCTTATGCATTCTTCTTGTGAGCTGTGGTGAAGCAAACTCTTCAAAAAAAGTGATTTACAGTGGAGTAGCTCAAGGCAGTGTTTTAGGACCGAAGCTTTTTACAATATTCATAAATGATATGCCTCTACCTTTTCATTCTAATATACTCAAATATGCCGACGACACAGTCATCCTCACCAGTTCACGAAGTCCAAATAATGCTTTAGAGAAACTTCAGCTCCAAGTCAACATTATTAACAAATTTTGTCAAGACTGGAAAATCAAACTAACTACTGATAAATACTGCGTAGTTCTCTTCCGCAGATACAGGAAAAATATCTCAGTGAATATAAATATCCGACTCAATAACCAAAATATTCCTGTTGCCAACTCCTATAAATACTTAGGTGTCTATATTGACAAAACCCTAAATTTCAAAGATCATATTCAATATGTTACAAATAAAGCTAACGCTGCTTTCATTGCTCTATACTCATTAATTAGAAAAAACTCTAAGTTAAACCTCCGTACCAAGAAAAATATCTACATCTCACTTATTTGCTCAATAATCCTCTATGCAGTTCCAGCCTGGGCTACTGCCCGAAAAATAGACAGACAAAAATGAAATGTTCTTCAAAACAAAATCTTACGTAGCATAGTGAACGCACCCTGGTTCGTGCGAAATGCTCAAATTCACAGACCTGGATATCAACCCAATTCACGACCAAATCCTAATTTCTGCACACAACTTCTTTGAAGATATGAGAAATTCTCCCTATGAAGCTATTAAATCGCTTACAGACTATGACCTTACTATCGAGCACGTAGTGAAAAGACCTCGAACGATCCACCACAATTCTAAGTGGTGGTAGTGTATATATTAAAATATATATATACATATTCTACTATTACTCTTCAGTTACTATTCAAGAAAGGTGAACTTTGCAAAGTTAGGACTTTATTTTTCATCGATGAATTCTTCCTCTGACTACTTATTAAACCAAGACTTTTACTTTTACTTTTTATTTTTACTATTTCGTATCGTGTGTTTTAAAATCAAAGCTCGTGGTATTACCAAGGGCTTACTTTCACTCATTAGACCTAGTGAGCTACATGACCTCATTTTCGCCTTTTACAGTTTCCTATTCATTTAATGATTGTATCGCAAGGTTAGATGATTTTCAAGTGTTTCAAAAGGAACTTTATTTATTTCCAAAAACTACAAAAACTTCATTTTCGAACTCAGACTCGACCAATCTAAATGTCGGACGCTGATCACGTGCTTCTGCTTTTCTAGACTCACCCACAAGCTTATACTTTCATTTCGCCTCTCGCCGCCATTTACATAATCACCCATGATATGCAATTTAGCAAAACTTATTTTATGAGTTCTCTCATTTATTGATCTCGCCTTCGGGCGCGGTGTATTTTTAAATACACCCCTTAAATTTTTAACTTTATGGCCTATGGTATAATGATAATATACTGGTAAGAGCTCCTAGTAGCTAAAGCCAGCAGTAAAGATATGATCCAAGATATAATATGAACGAAATATAATACTGTTAAGTGAACCTAGCGCCAGAGTGTCGCTATGGTAAACAAATCGAGTGAATTTTAAAGAATGCATTTATTCTATTGTGGTTTATGCGCTGTCGGCGAAGTACATTTAATTCAATCCAATAAATTTAAACGAAATGGAGGAAAAAAAAAAACGCGTATAATTTAATATTCCGTACAAGGAAGTCATGTGGTGTACACATCAGATTTTTAATTCAGTGTACGAAGTAAAAAGAAAGTATTGTAATCGCGAAAAATTTCGGGTATTATGTTTCAACGAAAATATCCATTTTGACCGCTATCGAATGCAATTTAACAATGTTTTTGCGTGACATCTGTATGTAAGGACAGAATAAAGGACTTTTCTCCCCAAAATAATTATAAAACTGATTTAAAATGAATTCTGAAGAGATTTTTTGTGGCGTCTGTATGCATCTTGCCTAACTCAAAAACGAGTAGCCTCAGAACGTTGAAATAATGTATCTAGGACTGCTATAATATGTAGATGTGAACCTCCCATTTTGGTTGCAATCGGCCGCATCGTAAATACATATTTACTCTGTTACTCGGCTCAGTGAGCTCAGTTTTCTTATATATTTGTAAATTGTGCATTTTTTCTTTAAAAATGATTGAATTATGTTGTTCTGGTTAAGATTTTTATGCCTTTAGTTAACCTGCATGCAATAATTGTGAAATTATCAAAAATTTAAAAGTTTTCTAAGTGCGGCTAAGCCTAATTTTTTATTACCATAGCAGCTGTGTTTGTTTACATTTGAAACTTAGCAGAATGGTGTATTTGTTGGTAATGTAGAGAAACTAAGGTTCGCAACAACAAAGTAACGTCTTCTTTTAATATTGCGATTTAAATTATGCTTAATTCATTCTGGAATTATCATTTAAGTTATTAGCTTGTTTTTGCGTACAAACTATAATTTTAATTTAAAAAATTATTTTTTAATTGTTTTAACTCTACTTGCTGTTTTATGTTTTTCTATACCTTTCAATTTTTAATGAAAATATTTTGATTTTTTTATGTATTTTTGCCTTGCCGCGACGTGAGAAATGAATCAGTAGCGCATGCGCATTAGGCAAGCGGCGCTGAATCGTCTGTGAAAAACAGTTTCTTTTTTATTTGTTTAATTTCTTTTATACATCGTTTTAGATTTATTATAGTATTTGAGTAGAACTTGTGGTAATTCTTCAGATGATATAATTTTTGTGCACTCTGAGTTATAAAATGAATGAGATGTAATGCAGTTAAGTGAACCTAGCGCTGAAGTGTCGCTATGGTAAATAAATATAGTGAACTTTAAAAAGAGTGCATTTATTCTATTGTGGTTTATGCGCTATCGACGAAGTAGATTTAATTCAAAATTCCTTAAATGTTAAGTCAATATGTTTAAATGAAATGCAGAAAAATTGCGTATAATTTAATATTCCGTACAAAGAAGTCACGTGGTGTACACATTAGATTTGTTTTTAAATGTATTAGCATGTTTATTTTATAAATGCAAAAGTAAAAGAATATTTTAAAAAAATTAAATTATCAGAGGATAATACTTTCTCACTTACAACATTCTTAAAATATATAAAACACTGATTTTCATGTATAGGAATACATGAAAATCTGTGTTTTATATATTTATCAAGATATTTTTACTTCATAGGTGATTGAAGAATTTGAAGATTGCCTTTTCTGATCATTGTTGAGTTCTTTTCGCGTGCCCCAAACGTTCTAGCTCGTGCGTATGGGAATAAGCGTTTCACACGTTGGGAATCACATACTGCATTTTTATAATAATATGGTGATAAATAATAATCAGTTTGCACGCATTATTAGAATATAAATTTATGCATAAAAGAAGAGTCCAAAATTCAAAGATGCCACGATCTAGTGAATTCTAGTTACTCTATTAATATACAGTCATATATTTCAAATAATAATATTAAAAATAAGCATTAAAATGTTCTAAAAATGAATACACATAAACTCTCTTAGCACATATATAACTAAGAAAACTAATTTTGCTCCTGGAGAGGATCTACAAAATGATAAAAATTTAAATACATGCTAAATTTCCAAATCTGCAGAAATCAAAAGATGATTCGGTAGCACAATACACTGATGAACACTACAGTATCTGAAATACCAATGACTAAACTTTCGAATCCACATAATGGTACGCCTAACCTTGATCAGAAGATTGATGAAAAATTCTCAATTACAAATCAAATGATATTTTAGTACCTATACAGTTATGTAAAAACCATACAAATTATGTAATTATGTTTTTTAAATAAGTAAGCAACTATGCGAGTTAAGTAATAACTATAATACAATCAAAAAATACTTAATCCGCATCTTCCCGCATGAACCACATTCAATCAACTGTACCTAATTGTTCATTATACATATTCTGAAGGGCAACAGTTTGGATAAGTTACGACAGCTTTCTCGAATCATGCTTTTTTTTTCGGGGGGGGCTGGTTACAGCATACATACTTCTCATTTTCTCATGCGAGAACACGATACAGCGTTGCTTCCTTCGCGCCACCTTCTCCCCCCCCCCCAAAAAAAAGAGCATCATTCCGTATCCCGTGGTTTTTGCTTGGCTGACTAGCTCGGAATCTCATTCAAATTCTTCATCCTACTCAAATTCTTGCAAGGAATTTCTAGTCACATTAAAGAGCTAATTTGCACAGGTACAAAGAAACAATCCTTTCCCACTTTTCAAAAGGTTTTACATTTCTTTCGATTTATGGAAAATAAATCACTTTCTCTTATGCCCCCCCCTGCCCACAAAAGGACGATTTCAATTATTACAAATCAAGTCCTGTACTTCTTACAAAATAATCTAACGAATTTATCAGCTCAGAAGCTTAGCAATTGAACCTTTTAAACTATATCTTTTGATAAGGTGATGCTTAATTTTTATTTAGTACAGCAAGGCTTTTAAAAATCTAAGCAAAAAATTTTACTTAATGACTTTTACTCTTTACCATGAGAATAACATGTGTTTTAATTTATCATTAGTTTCAATAAAAATATTCAACACATTTTATGTCAAAATGAATTTACTAACCACTTTTATAAATAACTGAGGATAGTTGAAAAAGAGTCGGAGAAAATTGCTAATTTTAATAATGGATATGAAAGATACATTTAAAAGGTAAACTGGTTCGCCAAACAAATCCATTCATATCATTCAACAAGAATTAATTTTCCACCGATACTGATCACAATAATTTCATTAAACGAAACTTCATAATTCCAAATGAATTATATGAGTAATGTTACGAAATTAAGTTATAGGCAAATTAAATTTTAGTTCAGTGATTCTTGAACAATTTATTTTTATAATTGAAATAAAAATTAATTATCATTTGCCTCTTAATATACTAAAATATATGTAATAAGTAAAAAAGCACGTCAGAAGTACATTTATTCTAAATACATCCTCCTTACATAACTGCATAAGTAGCAACAGTATAAAAAATTCTCCATAAAAGTATACGTTTGCTTTTCCCACTATTATAGAAAATAAATAAATAATCTATTAAATGGAGAGAAAGAAACCTATCACATAAAAAACTAAGCTTTGCCCCCCCAAAAAATATATTATCAATTCCGAAAACGATGCTCCTCGCCCAAAGGTAGGTAATAAATATTAAGCCTTTTTAACATTTCGCCAATGTACGATGACAAACTAAATGCAGTATCTTCACTATCCAATATGCAAAATGCGAAAAACACAATGGAAAAAATGTAAACAATCGCATCTCATAAATGAAAAGGAATTTCAATGAGGAAGGCTATTATTTTGCTCAAAAGCGATGTCAGAAGCACTAAGCGCCAGAAGAGAAGAAAATTAGTTCGAGATAGAATGAAAAACGCCTGAAGGAAAGGAAGTCAAACTTTCCAAATAAAATAAGATGCAGTAAAACGCGGAACAAGCTCTTTATGAAAGTTTACCAAACATCAGTCAACAGCATTTTTACCTTGAAGCGCTTTTTGCACCTAATGGATATTATTGCAAGCGTGGTGTTAGAAAAAAATTGCTATACTCTTTATTCCTTCAAATATTGTTCCCAGACATGTTTTTCCAATTAAAGAGTTTCACGAAATGCGGTAGAGAATTTTAAGGAGACAATTAATGCTACGGGGACGGGAGAAATCTGTAAAAATAAAATAAAATATTCATATGGTCCCTGTAGATAAAAAATTCAAATCCGCAAAACATATATTGTGTTTAAATCAGCGAACAGCAAAATGTTCCGATTATTAAACATTCCATCTCCGATTTTGATTCTCGGGGAATTTACAGCGTATTCTGTTGATATACACTGTGGTTTCAATCAAACATTGTGGTTTGATATACACTGGCCAGACTGAAACAGCATCAAAATTTCGTACGTAAGAAACAGAAACATCTTCGACAGTCACCATTGTAGTTGATGCTTTAACCACAATTTTAACTTGCGCTCTGCGAAAATTATTCATATATATATAGCCTTTTGAGAAAATGAACTGGATTTCCCTGAAACCTTTCACATTCATTAAAATTTATCCTATATTGCATGCTGTTCTTATTTAACATAAACTTAGGTAAAACTTAGGATACTTTTTACAGGCACCTGTCTTTTTTTCCCAGTTGGAAAACATCATGCATTTATTGAACATTGAAATGTATTTTTAGTATATAGTTTTTAGTAGCATTTATAAGCGTCGCAAAATGCCTTACTTTGGAAATGTATCATATGGCGTGGCAGCGAGAGTTACCAAATTATATGCATTAAATTCATAATATATTTAAGAATTGACATGATTTTTGTTGTTTTAAAAATTATTAGTGTAATGTAATGTACGATAAAAATAGAAAAGAAAATTTTATCAATCTCTGGGTATATAAATTCTGCGGTTGCTGTTTAGCAACATCATACATTCGGTCAGAGTCTGAACTTACACCTATTACTGATTACTCATGCATTTCACGCTGTTCTCTGTTTTTATGCGTACTTTAAGGGTTTTATACAACAAAACGTAACAAAATACTGTAGAAAAAAATGGCCACTTTAGAAAACCGGCTGATGAAATACGGTTTTCAGTATTACTCCTGTGAAAGATAAAAGTGGAGACAATGACGAAATTTATTCACAAGAGCAAGTGGGGGCACAACAAATCTTATTGCTTCTAAAGTGAATTTTGCTATCTAAAAAAAATCCTCAAGTAAAAATAAGTCTATTGGATTGTCGGAAAATGCATGTAGAATGTCAACTGAAAGAATCTGACATGAAATTGCAATTGGAAGCGTTCCTAGACTGTCGTCCGTACAAAATAAGGTATCAAACAAAATATGAGATGTATTATAGAGGGAAAAGATACGAGAGAACCTTTTCTTGGTGTGAGTACATGAAGAATATTTTCTTAGAGAGGGTCTTCTTGATGAGATAGGTCAAGTAAACTCCTTATTACAGACATAATTTTAGGTGTATAAAACTTATTTATAAATCTATTTTCTTGCTTGTAACCCATACTGTGCATGTGGTAGTAATGAGAGAAGAGTTGGTTCCCATTCGAATGCAAGTTGCAACAATCGATTAATAATTTATTAACACAATTAAACAAAAAAAATGTATTTTTTAAATATCTGTCTCCGATAAAGCTTTTTTTAACAGCCTATATTATTTTTTATGTTAAAATAAAAACTGATGCAATGTACGGTTAATAACATTAATTCTAATCCAATGTACCAAATTCAAACAGCATCTTTCCGTTTCCACACTGTGGCACAACGATAAATGACACTACGCTTCTTTCCTTTCGGTAAACTCCCTTAACTTTATTATAAATACGCTAGCTACTTCTCTATAAACATTTACTGCACCTGAAGAAGAGGGACATACGTTTGATCGCACACGAAATCAATAGAGTTTAGCATAAATCTATACCAATATAAGACTTCATTTTAAAAGAAACGGTTCTTAATTTTAAAAGTAACGGTTGTTTTAAAAACAATTTAAGTTATTACTTTACGTATTTACTTGGTGACATGCTTCAACCCCAACAATTTCCGCATCAATAAAAAAATAATAAACCTTTGTCTGATTTTATAAACAAATTATTCCAAAATATATTATAACTAACAATTCTTCAAAAGCTAACTTTTAGTATAACGAGACAGAAGCAAATTTTTTTTATGTAAATTAACGTAAATTTACACCAGAACTCCCGATTAAAAACATATGCATATTCTGAATATAAGCGGTTTCTTTCTGTCTACTAACAAGCTTCAAAACATTTTTCACTTCCGCCGGATGTCGCTCGGTTTATCATTCACTTAATTTGGAAAGGAAAGTAAAGGAGGTCAATTTAGAAGACGGAGGAAAACGCTGCAAAGCTATTTTTTTTTTAATTTTTATTTATTTATTTATTTATTTATTTATTAGTAAATTAGGTTTCCTGAATGATGATGCATCGCTACACATCAAACATCTGGAAATTTGCAGGAAATGAATCAAATACAGCATCGAAAAATCAAAATTTTACATACATTTTTGGTTTAATATTTTGTATTTTCTTTTAAAATGAAATTTCAACCGAGTACTGAAACTCCGTTCCGTTATATTCTCAAAGTTCATAACTTCCACTTCTAATTTTCCGGCCAAAACACATACGTTGTTAGCTTATTAATTTTATCTATTTATTTCACTTCTCATTTACTTGTTTGTTTATTTGCCGTTATGAAAATCAAATATGGAGCGTGAAAGTCTTACGAGCATTAAAGTATGCCTTTAGAAAAAAAGGATTACTTGTAGAAAAGAGAAATTCGCTCTTCTCCACTGCACGAACTGAACCTCAGATCAACCACTATCGACGAAATATCTTTACCAAATACAAGTTCTTCAATGAAAAGATTTGCTTGTTTAACGACAAAACATTCGAGGGCTGTCTGCTTCAGGACAGGAATGCCTTCGTAGAATGCTTTTTAAGTACAACTGGCTTGTATTCGCGTTACACATAACGGAAAACCACGAAAACGCCAATACAGCCAGCCCATTTGCTGGGATTCGAACCCGTATTGAATTACTAGTGTTCAACAGTCTTAATCTTTCAGATAATGTAGGACACAACATAAAGAAAAGTACTGTTATTTATAGCTATCATAAATTGAAATATATAAAAAATAACATAAAATAAAACAGAATGCCCCGTTCAAATACTTTAATGTATACAGAAAATAGACATAAATCAATAAAAGCAGAGAATTCATATCTGTATGTTCATGAGAGAAAAACTAAGCAGCCTATTCCCCCCCCTTTTTTTCAGTACCATTGAATAAATAAACAAGAAAAATTAATAAATATAAATAAATTGAAACTTTTTCCAAAATTAAATGTAGGTATTTCTTATGAATATTATTTTCGACGTTACTCGTTTGAATTACAAATCTCTTGACATGCGTATCTTATTATTTAAGTAGCAAGGTCTCGGAAAGGCATTGCAGTCCATATACGTCCCTCAAAACAAACTATATTATACAGTTTTACATTACGTGTCTGCAAATTTGTGACTGTGATGGGGATAAAAGCGTATGAAGGGTTTGCGACGATTTGTACGCTCGGTACTCCTACACGAAATTCACCGAATCTCTTGCAAGAATTGAGTAAATTTTATATTGTAGCGGATAAAATGAGTAGCTACGAACGTATAGATGACGGAAGGAGATCGAGAATTGTCGGGAGATTATAGGCAAGCCAATCACAAGAGCAGATGACTGCAGACCTCAGTGCAACGCCCCATGCCGTCTGCTATTTGTAAAAACAGTTTCAGAACACTGGATCCATACCGAAAAGACCTGAACAAGGTCGACCAAGTTCCACAACGACGAATGAGGATCTTATTTGGCACTTTCAGTGTGATGACACAGAGTAACCCAAGTTTCACAGTCTACCTTTGTGTAGCCTCTCTGTGCAACACGTCCCGCTCTGTACAACACACAAGAGATCACGTTTAGCATGGTGCAGACAACATGTGCTTTTGACCAGACTTCAGTGAAACACTGTGTTTTTTACAGTCGAAATTCAGCCTAGACACTGATTCTAGGCGTACCTGTGATGCGATGCAGCGCAGCCCGACCCTCCTGGCAGACTTTACGTCACTCTAGTCTTTTTGTGGGCTACGCCACATTAAGCCAGAAAAAACAACAGCTCCAAGGAAACAAACCAACAAAAAATTAGAAAACATAACAAAAGAGAAATCATAAGATACAGCCAGAAGGTACTAGTATATATATCTCTGTTTTTTTTTGTTTTATATATATATATATATATATATATATATATTTCAAGCACTGACAAAGAAGGGCAGAGAGGAATAAAACAAAGCAAAACGTTAGGAACTAAACTAAAGTAATACAAAAACACCCAAAACACTAGCACACACATGCAAATTAACATATTATGTCTCCTTTTTTCCTCTATTTTGACCTATTCTTACTATAATTTTCTCTGCAATTCTTTTCACATTTACACTATCGTAATTGAAAGTTTTAAAGTCTTTGTTTGATCCTTATATATCTCTAGAGATAGCACACTGTTAAAAAAAAATGCAACAGTGAGCTATCACCAGAGATATAGAAGGCGTACCTGTACCTGAAGAGAACCTGGAACACGGTACCATACCTCCTTTTCATCAGGAAAAAAGCATCTTTACGGTGGTGGAGGTGTTATGGTTTGGGCAGACATTATTTTGGAAGGCCGCACACCCCTGCAAGAGTTCGACAAAGATTTCTTGAGTGCTATGAGGTACAGAAAGGAGAACGTAGAGTCCTATATTTGACTTCGGCCGAGTTAATCCTGGGTTCCTAATAATGGACAACAACAATCGTTCACACAGGGTTCAGCTGGTCGACGATTATCTGGAATGTGAGGATATTCGCCGCATGGATTGGCCAGTCAGATCTCCTGGCCTTAATCCTATAAAGCATGTCTGCTGCACTCTTGGGAAGGCGATTCGGGAACCATTTCGGAGTTGAAGCCTTACTGCAGGAGTGGGATCGACTGCCACACGGACTCATCAAGCCTCCTGTCTAGTATGCCGCCACGCTGAATAACTTGCCTAGCGTTGAAAGGGGACCGCATTCCATACTAGACTCATTTTCAGTTCGATATCACTATATACTAGATTTTGGACATTAATGCAGTATGATCTTCACTGACAATCATGCATACATAAAATGACCTTTGAATGATACATCTCTTTCTCTGTTATAAATATATATTCATACTAAATTTCATGGGAATCTGTCAATTGTTTTCCAGAAACTGGGCACAATATGCAAATTCTCTTAACTTTGCACAGGAGTGTAATTTGCGGCAGGTCAAATCTGACTCGGCATTTCGAATAAAACCTTACAAGTACATTCATTTAACATGATGTTGATTTTTCATGCAATACCTCTAAAATAGGCCTTACCCGGAACAGCATCAAAGCGACATAGCACATGAAATTAACAATAATAAATAACAAATCTTCTTTCCTATTTATTGGGAATTTTTTATGATATTGCTTTTTTAAAATAATATACACAAGGTTTATTTCAAAATAATTATGCATTTTGAATAAAACTGTGTGAAACATGGTGGTTTCAATTTTGTATAGGCTCGAAAGTGGTCGTTTCACCTTTGGTTACCCTCTACAAAGCCACTTTCGAAAAAACGTATTAGATTCAATAACGAAAATGAGTACCACTCATTATTACCACTCATTATTAGAACTTACCACTCATTATTAGAAATTCATAAAAAAAATTATTATTATGAGAAACAATTTGAAAAAGACAACTAGCACAGCAATTAACTTTTTACCCGCATCTGAACCTATAATTTGAGAAACTGTGCCCTATGTAGATATGTGAAGCAATTAAAACTTTTGCAGCAATGTGCAGATGATTTATGTTATATATCACTTAAAATAGAGAGAAAAATTTATATGTTTCCTTTCTAGAATTGCTGCATAGAAAACATATAAATATATATATATATGTATATAAATAGTATATATGTATACTATTTATATACATATATACTATTATATATATATTTATATGTTTCCTATACAGCAATTCTAGAAAGGAAAGTCAACTGTAAGTTACATGATGAACTATAGCTAATTGAATTTGGTACTGCAATGGGTTCTTAAGATATTCGCTGTATAGGTCTATATTTGAAGCATTTCCTTTATTTCTGTAAGCCATTCTGCAATAATTCACCATTCAGTATTTCAGCTGCACAAAAACACTTCCATACAGGAATAGCATTTTCTTGAAAGGACGAGTCTCGTTTACGGTAACGTTCAGATAAATACAAGCTAAAGTTATGAACAATTATATTCTGTAAAACATTCAAAGATATTTCCTTCCCGCCAGCCTTTTTCTTTATCCTAAAGTGCATCTTTATGTCAATATTTAATTTAATTTTGCATTATGAGGTAGTAATCAAAAGCCAATAATTATATTTTGAGTCTTCAAATAGAATCATTCTTCGACAATAACACTATATGAAAATTAATACCACTTGACTTTAAAACCCACTTGACAGGAACAAGTGTATAGTCTTGCTATGATCGAAAGAATTTAAAGTTACCAAAATTTATGAAGTTTTGAGCAAAGCTATAATTCTGTCCACTATTTGTAATTTGATTAAGGGACGAAAAACAAGACGAAAAATAACAGATAATCAGAGATTTCTCTTAATCCTAAGATGGTCTATAGTAATTAAATCGTGATTGATAATTTAATTATCCCAAAAATGATGGACTGCCTACGTAGATTTTATACCTAAATTAAAAATAGGAACTTTAAAGCTCATATGAATGATAAAAGATAGTTGATGCGATATCTAGGCATTAAGTGTAACAAATTTCCCTAAAGAAAAAATACGCAATGGATCGATGCATTGTCTATTCACGCCCAAATGCAAGGAAAAGGAAGAAAAAGCATTCTTACTCGGGCTAGATTCAATAAAAACTGTTTAAGCTTTTCTACAGATATCAGATGGCCAAAAGAAACAAAAAGCACTTTGTTTATGGCTTTTCCATTTGGCCGCTAAAAGTTAAGAATGAGACGCATGTCAAATAATAAATCTATCTTAGAAGTGTTTTCAAATGCATTATCACGTTGAATCACATAAATTAAAGATCTTCAATTCGTTGCCCGCTGAAGGCATTTTGCGGCTCCACATTTGAATTTGAAGAAAAATTGACGAATTTTAAGAAATTTTGATTTCAAGACAAAATTGCCTTGTTAACTTTTTGTCATAAAATCTTTTTTATCTTATTCTTGATATTAAAACATTTTATTAACGTGCCTGGTATTATATGAAATAAAATTTTCTGAAAATGACGAACTTTTCAAAAATTTCACTTTGTCTTACGTAAAATGTGTTCCACCTGAGCTTCAATTAGAATTTATATATTTACAGAGTGACTCGCAGTAAAATGCAAGCTTCTTGAAAATCCTACAATAATTGATTTTTATTCGAAGTACGTGACCGAAGACAAGTATCCAGGAATTCGTAAACATGCACTCTTCATGTCTTCTATCTTTGGCAGTACTTACATATGTGAACAGCTTATTCGTTAAAATCAAAATCCTAAAATCAAAAACAAAACAACGTCAAATTTCATATTAAAACTAAACTACCATCTCCCGCGAGTAATGTAAGTTTTCTTTTTATTTTAAATGTATTTTGTAGCATCATTCTGTACAATTAGCTTTATACTTTTTTCCGTTTTAAACTTTTACTTTACACTTTTTTTCCGTTATTTTCGTTTAAAAAAGTTTTAAAACATTTTAATTCGATTTCTATTTGACTTTATGGAACCAATGTATATATATGCAAATCTGTAGCACTATCTCCTCGCTTAGAATCAATTGTAGTCTTGCAAAACAAACCTCCCATTTTATATACATTTTCTGACCACACTAGTTTTTTGACAGGTATGTGGCCCGCTGATCTTAGTGAGTTTATTGCAGGCGTGAAAGTTTGAAGACCACTAATATAAATGAAAGTTGCAAAGACTTCTATTGCTCAAATGCAATACAAACGCATTTCACGTAGCCCAAAGACAAAACAACTGCTTTCATATTCTGTTATAGAATATTCTGACTATAGAGTAGGCCTCAACATGATATAATTTTTTTAAAAAGGAAACATTTCCAATAATTTCTTTGGCTATTAACAGTATTCAGGCTCCTTTAAATTAGTCACATTCTATGAATATTCTCTTCGACAATGCATAGGCACAGACTGTAATCCATTTCTGTTTTTCGGTCTTGTTCAACCTTTCATGATGAGAAAAATTTCCTTTTGTACTTTGACCAGCTAAAAATGGACATTTTACATTCGGAGTTACGAAACTCCTCTCGTATGGGTGAAGATTGAAGGAAATCATGTAAAATTTTTGCAAACTTCTCACTCAAGACATCCCCCTTCTGCCCCCCACCAAAATCATGTAATATAAGAAAAATAAACTTAAGTACAACCTAAAACATATGACACATCCAAGTGGACTTTTTTGCCTTCCTTAAGATCGCTGACTGAAAATATTTTGCAATCTTGCCCATAAGAAAAGTCAACATCAGCCAGTTTCCTTCAGAAAATAGTCCCCGAAGGTATAACTCCTAAGGTAGACTGATCTCACGTTCCCTACCATAATTAATTAGCCAACCCAAAAATCCAAAATTTTGAAATCAATGACCTTTCAAAAAATTTAGAATAAATAAATAATACTCAGAAACCAAAATAAGTCTAAAAGCAGTGCTTTTTTTAAATACATTAATAAACGTTCAGCTATAAATGTTTTCAGAAAAATCAAGGCAATAATCTCCCCCAGATGCACCTAAATTAAACACACTAGCAATCGATATGCATCATTAACAATATATACATGTATAAGAAAGTGAATGTAAATATTTGTAAAAGTACGAAAGGTGGAAACTTGTAATATGTCACATTACGGTAAGCAGAATATACAGTGCCCAACAACCAATCTCGGATTTTCAATTTAGCACCACTAAAGAGCGGGCAAACCTCAATACTCTTTAGTAACTTCAATTTTCCGCCTCACACTCCGAACACGCAACAGCTAAATCAAATTAGAATGTTTGGGAGAAAGGGGCGAGAACGGAAATAATGCGAGATAGGTCTTTCATTAAAGACGGGAAGGGAGCAAAGCCAAAAAATCGATTTGTTCTACTTTATCATTCCTGGCATAGATCGATTCCGAGTATGCATTTCCCCATATTAAAGGGAATGTTAACAGTATTTCGGAGAAAAAGAGAAATATTCAAAAAGATATTTAATGTCACTTTCTCAAAAAAGATCTATAAATCCAATAGTTTTCTATGATTAAATTAGGCGAACAACATTATGAACGAATGATGAGTAACATTTTTTACCTCTTTTAACTTTTATATCTGTATAGAAGATTTATGGCAATATACGCAATTGCTGCATTTATTACTGAAAGTCTTTTTATTCAGAACTAAAGGCTTTAGGCATAATTCAGGAAAAGATGGCAGACCACGGATACAATTACTATCCAAACTGTTCTCATTCAGAAATAAAGGCTTAAAGTAACAGATAATAATTCAGCGAACGCTGGAATATCTTGCTGAAATATATCTATAGCTGATTCAAGTAATCAACAGAGAACCTGAAATAGCCCAAAAGTTTACTCAATTGGAGATTCAAAAAACACAACTACATTTTCAATTTTAATGTAAGTTTACACTAGACTTCACCCAAGATCTGTTCATATAATGGCCTATGTGTGTTGTACCAGACTGAGAGCAAATTATGGCTGTGATTAAAAAAAAAAAAAAACCTTGCGCAAGCACATAACGTTGTCAAACAAACTGTTTTTAATGCACGACTTTAACGAAAGAGGAAAATTATTTCTTAAAAGGTCGATACAAGTCGATAACTAACTTTCTATAACAAGGCAACTATCTTGAACAATGTATAACATCCTAAACTTATCAATCTAAACCCTTATCTAAGGAACTACAGAAATCATCCTGCACGACACCGTGTACCATTCAACACGAATCGAGACTCCATAGTTTACCAGAAAGCTAGTGGAAAGCTTTGAGCGAACTAACTACCGATGATGAGAAAGCTGTTCACACACAGCGTCTTGATCTGCAGTTAGTTTAGCTCCAGAGAGTGATGTAGAAGCTTACAATCAATCTATTTTAATTACCTGCAAACATGGAGTGTGTAAATATTGATGATGAATATTAAATTCTCTTTTATAGCTCTTTAGTTGATGATAAATTTGATTAATATGCGTTTGGAATTAGAAGAATATCTTAGACACCAGTGTAGGATTGAGATCCGTAGTACTAGTCATAAATACAGATTTCGTTACAATTTCTATCTGCTGATTTTAACACTAACAAAATATTTCCTGTGAATAAATTTCTGTATTATGCAGTATAAATTATTTAACATAAAAGGGTTACATATGTGATTGCTCACAGTTTTCATTTTTTAAATCGCAACTTTTAATATTTAACTTTTAATATTAAGCATTCGAATATATACATAATATTTTTGCTTCCAAGTTTTTCAGATTCAAATAACTCAAGAGCTTCTGAATTCGATCTCATAAATATGCTTCTGCTTTTGCAGTCAATGGAAGTTCACATTTCATTCACTTCATTCTCTTGGAAATAAACAGCTAGGTAATCAAATTGCCATTCTTTATAAATTGGTATGATTTTGACCTTATGACGTAGAAATTGATGGAAGCGTAAACGTGATATTTATACGTCATTTAGACTGAAGAACAACAAAATTAATAACAATTCCACATAAAAATTTATTTTTAAAGCATGATAACTGTTAATTCAACAGTGAGGAAAGAAAAAGTCAGACCAATAATATACAGCCAAAGGGATTCTGAAAGTAATAAATGAAAATAAAATTATCATTTAAAATTTATTTCATTTTTAATAACTATGCAACTGACACAATTTAAAATATACTTAATTTGTATCTGTTTTTTTCCTCATATCTTTCACATTTTACATAAAATCATATACCTCTCAGAAATTTTATTTATGAATAATTATCCACATAATAAAATAGGTATAAGGAGAATATAAAATTAAGTTCAAGGTAGTTAAAAATCAGTTGAAGAATTTCTTTATTTCCTCTAAGGTTATTCGAAATCTAAGCTAGAAGATGAAAAACAGTTGGGAAAATGCCACTTAAATGCTTTTTCTGATATATGATGTAGAAGATTTTATCAAAATGGGAAGGGAGTGAATTGCAATGTATAAAATATTTCGACTTCTCCGATTAAGACACAGAAGAATAAGAGTCTATAGAGATAGCTAAGAAATCCTTCTCCTGATTACTCTAGATTAAGGGCTTCGAGTAAAGATCCCTGATAAAACACCCCACTATAAAAGAGGCGGGCGAACTAAACGGAGCCAAGGAGCCAATCAGGATTCGAAGTAGATTGATAGCAACGCTCACCTCCCCAAACCAAATAGATGCTATCAAAACCCTACCCCGTATACGCTAAAGGATAGATGATTAAGAAAAAAAAAAAAAAAAGAAAAGAAAAAAAAAATCCCAGTGAGTAACACAGCATTCCAAACTTACCAAAAGCTGTTATACTTCAAGCATAATATAATTCCATACGGTTTTTAATTGAATTCCAGAGCATAAAGATAAGATTCTTCCCACATTAAATCTGAAAAGAAGTTCAAAGTAATTTTTTTTTTTATCGCATATCCCCCCAATTCTCATTCACGATATAGTTTGCAGGAAAAAAGCATAAATAATTTTCAGTAGTACATCTGGAACACGCAGAAGGAATGCGAAAAAAATATAGTGAAATATAATTAAAACTGAAAATTACCTTTGATAACCAAAAAAAGGTTATTCCGCCGAACGTTACAAGTACGGACAATGAAAAAAATCAAAGGCAAAGAATCGGAATGTCAAAAAGAGAACTTTAAAAACGAAACATTTTTGCGACTGCATTCCCTGCTCCATTAAAAGCAAAAATCCAATATCGGAAAAAGATTTTAAATCTTTTCTATTAGCACTGGAAGAAAATCATTTCTGTAGGTTCAACAAAGTTAAGACGAAAGTTATTACGGGAAAAGTCAATGTAATTGAGTTCGGGGAAACTGATGTCATTTACTTCCAGTAACATTTTTGGCTGCCTTTAAAAATTTCTCAACCGCACTTTAAATTCAAAGTGGAATGTAGTACCAAGTAAAAAAAAAATACGTTTAAGTAATTTTTACATATTTTCTTCCGAGATATCTGTTTATTTCAAAAACATAAGATAAAAGCAATTCTGTTCTATCAAATTTTTTATCTTTATTTTAAAAGAGAAACAGGCTACAAAGTAATATCTCCGTTACGATTACTAATTTAATATAATCATTTTAAATCGGTAAAAAAAACGATTGAAACAAAAAGTTAATTTCTATATTCTATACATTTTAACAGCGTTTCAAACATCTAATACTACCTAGTTTTTTCCTTCCTTAGTTCGCTAAAATTTACATAATGTTGCTTACAATGGTATACTTTAATATATTATATTAATTTTCAATTAATTTTATAACAAATCTTTATATTTTTTGGAGATTAATAATTATGATAATGTTATTATCAAATACATTAATAAAAACTCATAAGAGAGCTACCGAAATAATATTAAAAAAATAATAATTTCCAGATTCTTAATTGCTTAAAAACGGTGTTACCTGAGAGGTCGGTGAGCAAAACTTTATTTGCCAATTAGGATGTTTTTAATAATCAAGCTATGCAACAGATTAATATCGCAGCAAAAGCGAAACAACGTTTTCTATTCAACAGTACGAAACCTGAGTTAAAATTAGGATAAATCAAGTTTTAACTGACACTGCTTTCGGCAGAAAAATTTAACAAATTTCGGAGAGAAAACGCCTTTTGCTGCAAGCAGGAAACAGTCCCCTAAATCTCATTCTCAAATTAAAATTCTTGTAAAAAGTCTCTATCTTAAATTAATACATCTCAGATTTCTGGCAAGTAAATCTACATCAAATAATCAGAGCAAGATTTGTAATTCTAGTTATAGTTTTAATCACATCTTAATACAAAATAAGTAATAAAAGTATTTTATTTTTTCGTTGCTACGATTTATTACTCATTACCTGCTCTGATGTTTTACTGTAAATCGTTGCTGATTTGAATCAGTTCCAGAGTATCCGAATTAAAACAGAAAATTCATGTGATATTTTATAAGCAGTGAAGTTACAAACTGGAATATATCATATATTTCATGAGTTTTACGATTCCAAATTCGAATATGTTACCAGTTTTATTACTGCACAACAGTTTGAGGGCTAATGCCGATGGAAAAGGTGCTTTCGTGAAACGCTGCGTAAATATTTCATTATTACTCCATTTAAGCACGGCTAGCTTGAATAAGCTGCCAGAAATCGTAAACGGAAGGCAATTACCGTTGTCTGATTGCACAAATTAAGCAAAGGCGTTTGCATCAGATATTTGTTTCCCAAAGACCAATTCATACAGATTGAAGCAAAGCATAAGAAAGCTACTGTCTTGGGAAAACGCTATTTTTAAGCACTTCTTTATGCCAAAAATTCCTTATGCTAACAGGTACAGATAAAAATGACAGGGACACCAGAAACTTCACTATAAAATGGAACAGGTAATGTCCCAGCACACTAATTATCTAGAATCTGAACCCCTAGCATAAAGCCCCGCGACTGTGTTTTCAGTGGTGTCGGTATTTGGTGATTATAGATTAGTGGTAGTATCAACTATTTCGAATGACTGTGCAGTATAGATATAATCGGTCATATGAAACTTATTCATGGATACTTAGCTAGGGAATTTGGGAGGGAGCAATCATTGAAAATTCTTTCATAAATTTGGGGTGTAATATAGCATACACATTTACAATTACAAAACTGCATTAACAAATACGACTAAATATATAAATTATAACCAACAATATAACAATACAGTAATAATGTGACTAATAATTAAAAAATACACAACATACCTATAATAAATAACAATAATAATAATAATAATAATATAATAACTATAACACAATATAATAACTATTACCTTACATTATTATGTCATTATATACAAGTAATATAACTATAATAAATAATAATATAATTAATAAAACTTTTATTATTAAATTACACTATTCATATGTACTCGTACATTTCCACACCATTTGATTCCTCGATCAATAATTTTGTTTTGTATTGAGTCTTATTTAGAGTCTAATAGGACTAATGGATATTTGTATCATATCAAATTTCATAATCTTTACTGAGTTGAAGTTCATAATTCCAATCAATAGTTAATAATTCAAATAGGTTTAGTTGAATATATTGATATATTGAGGCTACAGATCTCGGAATTTGATAATGATAATTTGCTGGGACTGATTCCGTATTAGTTCTACTCTGTTCCATTTACATTGGACGGATTAGGTCGTGATTTGGCATAATCTCGGGCCTGGAAGTTGCGTTTTTGTTGTATTTTCTTTTTTAAGATGTAGATGTCGTTGCATTACGATAAACTTTTTGAAAGCAAGATCCAGATTTGTAGGTTTGCATAGTGAAGATCGCTTGTTAGGCAGCAGAATATGTAGTCATCTGCATCTCCCTTTTCTCCACAAATGCAAGTTTCACTATCTGAGAGTTGTCCTCTGCAGAAATACTTTGGATATGGACCATGTTCTGCGATGCACGAGGTTAGGAAGAATTTGGTGTTTCTTTTCTTATGTCGGTGTTAACATTTGGAAAAAATTCGTAGATCCATCGACCTACTGTTGCAGTATTCCATTCATTTTGCCATTTATCACTTATATTTTTGATTAGCAGCTGTCGGAAGTATGTCTTAGGTAATCTGATGTTAATAAATTCTTTTCTTCTAGGGCAACTTCTTTAGCTAAGTTGTCGGCGGTGTTCAGCATTTTCGCTGTTACCTATAACTCAGGAAATCGTTATTTCAGTTTGAATGAGGCTTTTTGGTATTTTATTGATTTGGTAGTCTGCAGGATACTGATTTTCTGAATTCATACCTGAAATTATAGAAGACTGGAGAAGGTGTTTATTTTTTCGCATATTGTTCTTTCTTTTTTACATTGACTGATATATCCTAATGCCAACAACTTGTATAATGCGTTATTCAAAATGGTTTTCGCCCTTTAAATAACTTTATTCATGAAATTCATCTACAAAATACTGGCAATAGCTATATGCAATGTTCAGATTTTTTCTCCATGTTTAAGACACACTTGCATAAATTATATATATATATATGAAGAATTATAGTTGTTTAGATTGTATGTTAAATGACGAAGATAATATGCTTTGTAATATAAATATTACAAAGCCTAACGCTTTACCTTTTATCATATTCCAGAACTGTTAAGTGAATAAATAGTTCGTTAGAATAAGTGTTCCACTGAAACTTTTTATGCTATTCTGATAGTTACTGACTGAAATACAATAGCGAAAGCAAAAAGCTACATATGAACTAAAAAAAAAAACTATAGTGTTTCAGATGACTTTCTTAGTCACATGAACAGAGTTAAGACTCATCAGATACTTGCCTTATTTGTTTTAGCATATTGTTACGAAATGTACAGGGATGGCTTCCCCGCAAAGCAGTTTTAGGGTTGCCATAAAAATGACAAGGAAAGGCAGGGTTGGCACATTTGGCGATATTTGGTGACAAAATTGGCGATGTACCATGGACGGATGGAGAACCTTCTAGAACGAATTCTTACCGGTTTAGCACAGAATGTTCTCGAACATAAGCCGAAAGCTATATAAACCCTGCTGGTCCGCAGCCAGTCAGTGTGTGTGCCTCGTCTAGCGAGCTGATAGTCATTCATTGAGTGAGTGTCTCGAAGTCTAGCGCCGAGTTGGTCGTCGAGTGCATCGAGAGAGTGTTTTAGTGCATCGCGAATTAGTGCCTGGTCGAGTTTTGTCTTAGATTGTGCTGAGTCGAGAGCTATACTCTTGTGTATCGTCGAATGCATCGCGTGGAGAGTCTCGAGAGTACGTGGAGTTCCGAGAACGACCAAACAGAGTCGGAAGCTGTACTCTGGTGCTTTGCAGTGAAGCTATCTCCACCGTTATTGCCTGACAGTGTGAAGGCTGTGTCGCTGATTGTTCCAGCGTGTTTATAGTAGATTTTCGACGACTGTAAAAAGTGTTATTGGAGCTGTCCTGATTAATATTGGCTAAATAAAGTGTGTTTCGATACTTCATTAAGTGTCGTCGTTATTCACTCCAAATCTACAAACCCCGTACGAACGCGAAGGAAGAAAATAACGTAACAACTGGTGTCAGAAGAATAAAAAAACGCAACAATTACGTTTTGTTATCTCTCTATTAGGAAACAATATACGAGGGCTATTTTTTTTCAACCTCCGATGGGCTATAAAGAAAAGACGGGTGAATATACAAAACAGATTTTATTACCAAAAGTAATGTACAATACAGGTTATTTCTCTACATAATCACCTTGACGACTGAGGCATTTGTCATATCTGTGGACAAGCTTTGCAATATACCCTCCTCATAAAATGTCCCCGCCAATGATTGGAAGTGAGTTGTGACGGTTTCTTTCAGCTCCACGTCATTTTGGAAGCGCTTTCCGCCAAGCCACTGCTTCAGTTCAGGGAACAGATGAAAGTCACTCGATGCTAGGTCGAGACTGTATAGTGGATGTTCAAAAATGTCCCATTGAAATTGCTGAGGGAGCCGTTGGGTTACACGACCGAACAACCTACCTTACCTAGTTTTTAAGATCACATGGGATCTAAACGTTGGAAGGATTTATTTGGCATGTGTTCAAAGAAAAAGTTAATACTTCATTATATCCGACAACTTTAGGAGGTAAAATCTGGAAAATCAAGCCACCTACATAAATATTTGAGTGGCCTTCTAAAAGGCTTGAGATTACTTTTTTTAATTCAATGTATCTGAAACTAATATAGCAGGATTAGGAGAGACTTATGCTCATCTGAAATTGGACCATTAAATTTTAGAAAAGGCAGTATTTTCCATTTTTCCAAAGCCAAATATCAAATAGAGGGGGGAAAATTTGATACTGCTTAATCATTTCATTTACTCGACCACTTTTTAGTCTAATGAGAAACACAGCAAAAACGCACTGGCGCGGGGTTTAATTTACTTTTATGACAGAACAAATAAAAACTTTACTCGCATCGCATAAAAAACTGTTCAAATGCCTATTTTTTTGGTTCACAATTGCCACCACAGACATGCAACAACAATCCATATACAACAATTCTTTAATCGGTTAAAACGCCATTCACCAACATTAAACTAAAACATCGGAGACTAATACATTAGGCAATTTCTAAGTAGTACTGTAAGCGTGAAATTCCTTACAGAGAAAATGCTATTCTGGAAACACCAGAATAGACCAAACGTGATTAATGGCTCGTGAGCTTTGAAGACAGGGATTGGAGAGGGCGGAGTAAAGAGCCACTTAAATGAAGACAGAAGGGGAAATGAAAATGGAAGAGGGTGGTTGGCAAGATTCAATTTTCCACACTTCTGATTTGTCTCAAAAGAAACAGAGTGCTGCAGTATGACTAATTCGGAGAAACCTAACAGAAAGATGAATTTGGGGTGGAATTCTAAGTATAACTTGACGTTATACGAAATAATATAATTATATTGTAGGGTTTATATTTATTTTAACTAACATTTATTTTAAGTTTAAACTACCTTTCCTGTCAATCCTTACTTTCCCCTGGAACTGCCAATGCCAGAATATGTAAATTTGAGTAGAACGCGCAAGCATTCAAATTATCAGCGGAAGTAGTATGATTTAAATAGAAGGAAACGAGTTCGGTGAGAGAGTTATTGTTACTTCGCGAGCGCGGAGGTAGAAATCGAGAATTAAAGAACCCCGCGTTGCGGCCTATGTGCTTGGCGGGAAGTAGTTGCAATTGTTCCAGTGAGCTTCAAGTCTGCTGAATTAGCTGCGGTATTTGTAAAACGCGGTGAGTTAGTTATTTTAGAGAGCCTCGTAGTTAGAATCTTGTCTTTATTTTCTTTTCAGGTTATTATTTTATTTTGACAGCCTAGTTGGCAAAGTTTGTAAGCGTCAAGAGGACGCAATTGTAAATTAGTACGTTGAATAAAAAGGGACTTAAACCCTTTATAAGACTCTGTGGTTTATACAAGCTTTCACAGTCACCTCTTGGTTGCGTGCTAGTTAGAGGCGCGCAACGTTATATTGGCGCCCGAACACTTATCGAACTGAAATGGCCGAAAATTGGATGGAAGCCGCTGGACAACACCAAGAAATGACAACGCAGTTAGAAGGATTTGGATACCTGGTCCAGATGTTGAGAGCATCAATCAAGCCAAACGTCTATTTCGACGGAAAAAATTCGGTGGCGATATTTCTCGAAGGTATAGAAAACCACTTTCAGCTCTACCCTGTGCCTGAAAGACAAAAAGTTGCCATCGCCACATCAGCACTAAGAAGACAGGCCGCGCTATGGTGGAAAAATATAGGCAAATTTCTTCTAGGTGAATTTGGAAGCCCGACGTATACATTTGAAAATTTCAAAAAATCGTTAGTAAAGGCCTTCCCCATAGTGAAAGATCGCGCACGGCTGGAAGCCGAGCTATATAGTTTCTATCAACGGGATACAGCACAATTGACGGACTTTATTTTACGAAAAATCAAACTAACGGATATGTTGTATGGGAAAAAACCCGATGCGGAGATAATTGAAATAATATTACCAAGATTGTTACCCGCTGTCCAAGACTACTTTGAAATTAGAAACCCAACCACATTGCAGGAACTTTTCGAATTGGCGGTGAAGTTTCAAAATCGCAGAATCGCGGAAAGAGCGAGAGGGGAAACATATTCTCAAAGTACCAGAAGGAAGGAGGAAACAAGAAATGGAAATCGCTCATATGGGGGAAAGAACTATCAAGCTAACGCATCGAAACTTGAAGGGCAAGGCCCAAAAAGAAAATTTGAAAATAAGCATCCGCGTACCCAGAAGACACAGATTGAAAGGAAAGCTTTAAACGACTAGAGGGGCCTGTGAAAGGGAGGGTCCAGACCCCGGAAGTTTTAGAAAAACCCTCAAATAGACATCTAAATACAGTCATCGTAAAAAACTCACAGCTACCAATTATACAAGTCCTGGTTGGCGATGTACCAGTAGAAGCCCTCATCGATACAGGAGCAGAAGGAAATTTCATGAGTGAAAAGTTCTTCAAAAAGAATTTTTATAGGATACGACTCTTTAAAACCAGAAATACGGAAATTATAGCGGCGCAAGGAAAAACATGTCACTGCATCGGGAAAGTATCATTAAACATACAGGTAAAAGAGGAAAATCTCAAAGTATTAATTTTTGTGGTGAAACACCTCCAACACTCTCTTATTTTAGGTATGGACTTTTTAAGGGCCGCGAGGGCCAAATTAAATTTTCAAGATAGTTCCGTGGTGCTGGAGATGGACCAGAGGATGGTGGAACCGGTGGAGACACCTGAATTGGACCTTAGCCATTTGAATGACCAGGAAAGTAAAGCAATACAGCAAGTGGTGAGTAATTTTTCTCATTTGTTTTCAGAAAAACCGGGAAACTGTCAGATCGTGACTCACAAGATTCAATTAAATGCCGAAAAACCTTGTAGGACTAAACCTTACCGCTATGACAAACAAAAAGACGTAATCATCGAAGAACATATTCAGGAGATGTTAAAGAATAAAATAATAACGCCCATAAATAGTGAATACGCGAGTCCAGTCGTACTATGTAGGAAAAAGAACGAGTTTCCTCCTTCGGATAAAAGGGCTTGGAGGTTTGCTATCGATTATAGAAAACTAAATAGCATAACTAAATTCCCAGTTTACCCTTTGCCGGTTATAGACGAGATCATTAGACAGATCAAATCGACGAGATATATGTCTACTTTGGACTTAACGTCTGGCTACTATCAAATAGCTATGAGACCCGAAGATATACATAAAACCGCGTTTATAACAAAATCGGGCACTTATGCATTTTTACGCATGCCTTTTGGGTTGTGTGGGGCCCCATCAACATTCCAGAGAGCTATGGACATTGTTCTAAAGCCTGTCCTAGGAAAATCAACTTTAATTTATCTAGATGATATAATTATAACGAGTAGTACGTTGGAACAACATATTAGTGACCTCGAACAAGTTTTTAAATTATTAAAAGAGGCCGGTCTTACAATTAACGCCTCAAAATGCAAGTTCGCAACTAAAGAACTTAAATATCTCGGTTATAAAATTTCGCAAAACGGTATAGAAACGCAAGATTCAAAAATAAAAGCTATTAAGAATTTCCCACCGCCCAACACCGCCAAGAAACTTTCGTCTTTCCTTGGACTATGTTCTAACTATCGATCTTTTATAAAAGATTTTGCTAATATTGTTGAACCACTCTTAGTAATCAAAAGAAAAAAAGAGTAAATTTACGTGGACAGCGGAAGCTAACACGGCTTTTGAAAGATTAAAAGAAGCGCTTATTAATGCCCCTGTTTTAAAATTCCCTGAGGGGGACGAAAACCTGGAAATTGCGGCAGATGCATCAGACTATGCGGTGGGTGCGGTTCTTATGCAAAATAACCATCCGCTGGCATTTTTTAGTAAAACATTGAATCAAACACAAAGGAATTATACAGCTACAGAAAGAGAAACATTAGCCGTATTAATGGCCGTACACAAATTTCGAGTTTATTTCGGCAAATCGCCAGTAACAGTCTTTTCGGATCATGCGGCTGTTGGTAGACTTTACTCGGGAAAAAACCTAACGCCCAGGTTAATAAGATGGGCTTTAAAACTCCAAGAATATAATATCACAATAAAATATAAACCGGGTAAGGAAAACAATGTAGCTGACGCACTTTCTCGTATAAAACTGGACGATGAAGGTAATGAACTTAAATGCGCTGTGTTGACTTCAAAAATTTTAGATTCTAGAGATACGGTTATTACTGAACTGAAAGCTGATCCTGAATTTGGAAATATCTATGCTTATTTGAAAGACCCCGAAAGCTTTGAGCATACAGATATCGATGCGATAAGAAATAGAGCAAAAAACTATGAAATAATAGATAATTTATTATTCTATACGAAAACAACGAACGAAAATCTTGAGTATAAGCCAGTCATCCCAGCCTCGCTTCGATTAAGCATTTTGAAGGAGTTGCACGAAAAAAAAAACAGCGGGCCACCTCGGGGTCAGAAAGACTTTAAAAAGGGTACGCGAGGCGGTATATTTCCCGCAATTATACAAAATAGTAACGGCGTATGTCAGGTCCTGCAATCAATGTCAGTTAATAAATGATATTAATTACAGCCCGGCCGGGTACTTAAATAGCATTCGCGCTACATTTCCGAATGAAATTTTAGGCATAGATCTCCTTGGTCCCTTCCCCCAGAGCGAGTTAAATAAAAATCGTTTTCTTTTAGTAATAGTAGATCATTTTTCAAAATGGATAGAAATTGTTCCACTTAAACGCGCGTCAGCCAAAACAGTCGCAGATGCATTCTTACACAGATACATTTTAAAATACGGTGCACCGATAAAAGTCATTAGCGATAACGGAAAACAATTCATTAGTCAAATATTTGAAAACATATGCAATGGACTTGATATACGCCATATCAAAATGGTTCCGTATAAACCACAGGCTAACATAGCAGAAAGAGTTAATAAAAACATTGTAAAAATAATTCGCAGTTACGTTAGCACACATCACAAGCGCTGGGATGGCTACATAAATGAATTAGCTTATGCTTTAAGAACGGCACATCATGATACTACGGGAAAAACTCCAGCAGAATTATTTTTAGGCAGAAAGTTAATTACGCCTTTAGATAAATTATTCTTTGTGCAACAAAGAGAGCAGGAATTTAGACAAAAGGACGTGCAAAAGCTAATTGATCAGGCGCTTAAAACCTCGGATACGGCAAGAAATATGCAGAAAATTTATTATGATAAAAAACGCCGTGAAGCAGATTTTAAAGTTGGGGATAAAGTATTGAAACGGAAATTTTCTTTATCAAATGCCCCAGACAATTTTATGGCAAAGCTAGCTCCAAAGTTTGAAGGCCCCTATGTAATTCAGGAAATCAAAGGAGTAGTCTTATATCTTAAAAACGAGAGAGGGGAAATCTGTAAAGCAAGTCCCGACCAGGTGAAAAAATACTATAATCCCAATGATTTTGAAATCCTTAAAAGTTTCTTGCAGGACTCAAGTCTAAACGAAATAGGAGGGCCAGAGACTGCAACAAGTATTCCACCACCCAAGAAACGGAGAACTGAAGAGAGACCTAGCACTTCTACAACCCGGTATCAAAAAGAAAAAATGAGTTTCAAACTCCGGCGTTTAAGAAAAACAAAAATACAGATGAACCGGGTAAAGAAACCGTGGTAAAGACGAAAACACCACCTACAAAAGATGGCAGGAGAAATTACACATCAAGGAGAACGCGCACACGGCCACAGAGTCAGGTGCCAGCAAGGCCGCCGTTCCGGAAACTGAAACGCCAACAGGAGGCACAGAAGTACGAGGAACAGAAGAAATTCAAGGACTCCAGACCGGAGGACGTCAAGACCAGCCGTCCCAGGCAGAAACGCAAAGGACAACAACCAGACGATTACTCCGTCAAGAGGCCAGCATGTAGAGGACGCAAAAGAAAGATCAACGGGGACGACACGCGGAGATCAACAAGGAGAAGATTGACATCCATGACACCTCTAACTTGGGATCAATTTTGTCAAAAACGGATGACGGAGTTTCAAGCATCGAAAACTCAAAGATAAGTTAAAACCTTCTATAAATTTTTTTTCTCTTTTGTTCCGAAATGTTATGCATAAGTACGAAGTTCTATGTTTTGACGAAAGTCAATATGTCTCGGTTGAGACTTAGTTTTGTTTTACTTTATTTGGCTAAGGCAAAAGTATTATTTTCTTTAAGTGTAAAAGCTAAAAACAAGCATTTTCTGTTGGTCGAAAGACTAATTCTGTTATGTTAAAGCCAAAATTTGGCCGGAGATAAAAATAACTTCGTATTCTTGTACTAATAAGAATTTTAGTTCCAGTGCCGCCAGCTTGGCGAAGAATGAGTAAAGTAAAAATTTATTTTTTCTTATTCATTTTATGGTAAATTGTAAAAAGCATATGTATTAAACTTTTGTAAATGTATGTAAATACTTGCATGTTATGTAAAAGTAGAATTTAGTCTAGAAGCATAAAATTGTAGATGCTAAAAGTGAATGCTTAAAAGCAATGAAGTCAAAATTTAAGTATTAAACTGTAAAGTCATGCTTTAGAGCGAAAGCCTGCATGTTTAAAGATGAATGAGGGGGAAGTTAGAATGAATGTGTTTTGTAGGGTTCTCCACCTACATTTGAATTTTTAAGACTGTTAAAGTAGCTCATTGAGTTGTAGAATGTCGAGTAAGGTGTGTCTATTTGGTTGTTGAATTCTAACAAATCATGGTGGTTAGGGGAAGTGTTGTAAGACTAAAACACGAATATTCCCGTTTGACACCACACACGGTGGAGAGCCAGGGTAAAGTTAAATTAATGCTTGAAAAATTGAATGAATGTGAAGTAAGCAATAACTAAGAAAAACGAATCGTTAAAAACAAAAATTTATTGTGTCAAGAAAGTGTAAATTATAATGTATGTAGAAAGATACTGATACTTATTCCTTCCAGATGCTGGAAGGAAAGACCAAGATTGATTGATGAAGTCCAGGAAAAGTTGCTGTAAGAAGAAAGCTTTGTAACAAGCAAAAGAATTTTAGTATATAATTGTTACATAAGATTTTTTTTTTGTGTAAACAAGGCTTTCGCCAGTTAGTTCAGAATTAGATAAACTTACAACAGGTCGTTTGTAGGACCTGCTTCCAAGTTTTCCAAATTCTGGCAGCGGCAAATGTAGGGTTTATATTTATTTTAACTAACATTTATTTTAAGTTTAAACTATCTTTCCTGTCAATCCTTACTTTCCCCTGGAACTGCCAATGCCAGAATATGTAAATTTGAGTAGAACGCGCAAGCATTCAAATTATCAGCGGAAGTAGTATGATTTAAATAGAAGGAAACGAGTTCGGTGAGAGAGTTATTCTTACTTCGCGAGCGCGGAGGTAGAAATCGAGAATTAAAGAACCCCGCGTTGCGGCCTATGTGCTTGGCGGGAAGTAGTTGCAATTGTTCCAGTGAGCTTCAAGTCTGCTGAATTAGTTGCGGTATTTGTAAAACGCGCGTGAGTTAGTTATTTTAGAGAGCCTCGTAGTTAGAATCTTGTCTTTATTTTCTTTTCAGGTTATTATTTTATTTTGACTGCCTAGTTGGCAAAGTTTGTAAGCGTCAAGAGGACGCAATTGTAAATTAGTACGTTGAATAAAAAGGGACTTAAACCCTTTATAAGACTCTGTGGTTTATACAAGCTTTCACAGTCACCTCTTGGTTGCGTGCTAGTTAGAGGCGCGCAACGTTATAATATGCAAAGGAAAAAATAAGAAAACAATAAAGATTTCCGAGTGTGCAAAATGTAATGGAGTCTCCGAATGAATTATGCATTTCTGCTTCAGGATATGCGATATTCTACATTTTGAAATCAGTCATATCTCATACATTTTTATAAAATCATTCTTCTAAATTTGATTCTCTTCCCTTGCAATTAAAAAGATAATAAGCATATATATATATATAAGTAATTATGAGTATATATAAAAGTAATATATAAACTAATAATTTACTATTAGAAAAAGTTTTTCATATATTATCTCCAAGGAACAGAAATTCAATTAAAACCATGAATTATTTTTCGAATAATAAATTATATATATATCTATATAAGGAAATACCCAACATGTAATAGTTAAAACAAAAAACTTTCTCAAACACATAGAAATAAAAATATGACGTATATAATTTTAAAATCATTCTTTCTTGTCTCAGAATATCATTAAAATGAAGCAAACATAAGGGCGATTTTTGTAATCTGTACGCAGATCAATCTCTTTTAGAATGGTTGCACACACTTAAAGGAGGAGACTGACCCTTATTTGCATTTTGAAACATCACAGGCACACTAAAAAACAAAACAGACCAGTTGGATATTATAAAAAAGAGGGTGGGAGTTTTTATGCTGCATATAAACTCACACGAAGAAAATGATAATGGAAATAAAAATGCCCAGGGAACAACATATAAACAAAGCAGTATTAGCTTCAAAATAAAACCCACAATCTTTAAAAACGCCAACTTGGCGTAGATAATGTATCCTTAGACTTTACTCTAAAAGTATTTACACTGCAGATCAAGACTCTGACAGCGGTCTCTCCCTCTTTAGAAACCCGCAACATAAATCCATTATTTTCTTAATAGCAATTCTGTCTAATATGTTATAAAGATTGTAATAAAAAGTTCATATGAATATACAGCTTAAGTTTTTATTTGTATATGAGATTGTTGCCGGTTTTATAAGCTATCACTATTCACAAGAAGAATCCTACGTAATCGCACGATATGATATGCTCATAAAGAGTGCACTGAAATCTAGAACTCAGAGGATGAAAAGAAATATCAATGAAATTAAATTTCATGATGAACTACTCTTAACGAGAAATAAAGTTTTACAGCGAAACGTCATATCTCAATTTCAGTTTATGAATTTGAATTGCATGACTATTATTTTTTAAAGTACAACTGGAAACAGAAATCACGACTCTATATTCTTACCGGGAAAAGTATCAAGCTTGGTAAATTACTACACAGTTACTTCAGGCAATAGTCAATAGTAACAAATCCCTTTTTATATACGATTTCCAGTTATAAGAACAAAAACACAAAAAGAGGCTTTTCTGTCGGAACTGTAGCTTTATTAGAAAACAAATATCATGTTATGACCTTAAAAAGACAATGCTCAGTTCAAAATTAATAAAGAGCTTCAATAAAAAAATAGAAAATTCTTGAAACACTGAAAAAAAACGCTATCTTTCATCTTTCACAACGCATAGACCTTTTCGTAACAATATTAGTTATGAAAATATTAATAACATTAATATAATGTTAGTTAGAAGTTTATAAAAGTGCACCCCCAAGTGACCATTATTTTATTTGGACCAGGAATTACCGTACAACAACAAACAAAACAAACAAACACAAAAAAAAAAAAAAAAAAAAAAAAAAAAGGAACCTAACATTTAATACAGTAAACTCTCTCGCAGCGATCATCCCTGACATTGACCTATAATTCTAAATACATAAATAAACAAGTTTGATTAGTCACAATATCATTCTTTAAGGTGAATACTTTCGACCAAGTCTGAAAATTTTATAAAGATGCCACTTTGTTTTCTGCATAAAACTGAAACGCTTTGTGCACTGTGCATGTTAAAAACAATCGATAAGACTTAATGCAGTATATTAAAATTTTTATATAATTTACAAATCACGATGAAATTACTTATAAAAACCAATTCTGAAAGTGATCACTGTCCAAGACCATGAACATACTACAGTAAATGTTTAAGATATATCATTTCATAGAGGACTCCTTATATTCCAATGTAGTCTATCTATAGTACCTTAGTTTTTAATTTACTGTGTAAGCAAGTGGTATCGTACAACAGAATCAATGCTCAAATGATTCTAAAACAACCGAGTTTACAAAATTATCTTCGTAACGACAATATTTTTTTAATTAATGTAATCAATCGAGTTAATTTAAACAGACATTTCATCGTTTGCATTTGTACATACTTTTATTTTACATTTCAGTAACCTTTTTTAAGGACACGACTAAAACATTTGAACGTGCTACTGGTGATTTATCGCTACGGAATTAGGTAGGAAATTACGATTGCTTAAAATGTCGATTAAAAATGCTTTTTTTTAATTTAAAAGAAAATGTAAAACAAAAATGGTTTACAATGCTAAAAAGAATCTCAAAACCGAAATTTTGAAGTCATATAAACGATTTATCTCTGGCCTGAATTGATACATTCCAGCACTAAAATTGAGAATCAGGTTAGGAAACTGCTATAAGCATCAACAAAATCACAGTTTCACTACTATCACAGCTTCAAACTGAAAAATTTCATGTAGTTGGTTGAAAAAATTCCATCACCGAAACAATAAAATAATAATAATTTTTAAAAAAAGTCTGTGCGATGAAAATGAATCCTTAAGTGAAAATATTACAGTAGACTGGTTGTAACAGTTGTCATCACTGATTAAAAAAATTACGATTTCATGAACTTTTACAACGCTTATGAGACGATAGCTCGTTATCAAGCATTAGGAACTTAACTATTGTCATTTAAAAGTCCTGTGATACTAAAAAAGTCAGATAAAGATAACGGTGATGTTGTGTGTCAGAACTTGAGGAAGAAACAAACTAATATTAATAACACATAACTCCTTATGACCAAGATAATTTTAAAATGCTAATAAATTTAAACTAGAAGTGAAATGAAACGCGAATCGAAAGACTCAGACGAGAGGCACTATTTATTTTCACTGATTGAACTGAAAAATTTAATTCAAAAATAAAAAATCGATAAAGCAAAATCCAGTTAATTTTGAAGAATACCATTCAAAGTATCATTTAGAGCCCTGATTCATTGTTTTTATCTACTACGACTTATGACTGTTTAATAAAACAACATAATCCCTAGATTTCGTAATTAAAAAAAAATCTTTGTCAAGAGGAGTGTTTTTAAGACTATGAATATAGCAGCTATGGATTGTCTGAACATGGCAGCGCAAATGAAGAAATTATTATTCAGACAGAAAATGCAGTACACCTGGATTAACAGTAATATACTGACTTCAAAGAAGATGAAAAGCCTCGGAGAAAACAAGAAGAGCTGATAAATCCCGGCAGCTCTTTTACACAAAGTTCTAAATTATGTAAAAAAGTTAGAAGTAGAATAGTAAATAAAATTTATTATGTACGTAAAGCGTTCGTAATTTATCCTCTCCGCAATGTAAAATCTGCTTTCGATATTTAAACTTTCATTTAATCAAAATATTTCAAAAATTTAATTTAAGTTTAATAATTCAAAAATTATTTTTAATAGAAGTATATTTTTAAGCTTCTGTCTCATTAACAACACAGGTTGTCTAAGAAATCATGCCTCTTTTGAAAAATAATTGGAATTAATTAAGAGCCAAAGGAATTGAATTCTTATTTATCAGTCTCCAAATAGCAACCAAATCAACGTCTCTGCAGAGCTTAATCTGTTTAAATTAATAATCTGTTTCTGAAACACAGTTTCCAGCATCTAAAGGATTACTTTTGTAACCTGTTAAAAACAATTTCAAAACACTAATTCTTTTAATAGATCTAAAGGATTACTTTTGTAACCTATTAAAAACAATTTCAAAACACTAATTCTTTTAATATACCAATGGGTATATCAAATTAAATAAACAAACAAAAAAATTATGATGTGTTATGTAGAATGAATATGTTATCCATGGTAGTCATCAATCTGACTGTCAAAAAATACCTGTCAAGGTAATCCCGTATAATAATTGCCAAAATAACCAAAAATTTATTACACAGAGATATGGATATAAAAGCACGAATTTTTTGTGGTTCAGATACAAAGTATTGCAGTTCATAAATATATGTATGATGTATGGAAAAAGAAACCCTGCATTATCATTGACATACATACATGACGAATTAATTCGTCATTTAATTAATTTATGATATTAACGATCTATCGAATTAACTACTTCGGTTACGGAATTTTCATTTAATTAACACTTAAAACGTTGAGTAGGACAAACATTATGCAACTCGATAATCGTCATTACTAATGGCCGTGTTCTCTGAGAACTGATGATCAGAGTCATTTGGAATGCATAAAAGGTGGTCTTATTTAAATTTCATCATAATTATTCATACGTTAATAAAAATACACTTATTTTTACATTCGCTATTAATAGCAAAGCCTTCTTCTAGCTAGAAATAATATAGAGAATGTATTGAAACAAAAATTCTCTCAACAGAAAATTCAACGACACCTTAAGGAAACTGCTGAAAGAATTTTTATTCCGTATTATTTGGATGCTCCAAAATAGGAGAAATTGACATTTATATAGATTGCTTAGGTCTGGGAGACGCCATTGCTTTCGCATATGCTATATATTATTATGGAACAGAGATTGAGAATAATAAATTTACACTCAATATTTATAACTCAGTTTATCAAGCGGAAGCTATGGCTATTTTTTATTCACTGAAATGTATTAAAAAGACTCTTAAAGGGAAATATGACATACATATTTATTCTGACAGTCTGACAGTTCTTCAAGCTCTCTCACGACCTGATCAAGATAACCCTTTAATAGTAGATATTAGAGAATTATATAAAGACTTGAAAGAAGATCAAAATATTGTGTTTAATTGGGTGAAGGCACACGTTGGACATTTTGGAAATGAGAGGGCGAAAGCACTGGCCAAGGAGACAATTACCGATGTTAGTGCTCGTGATATTGATGTACAGGGATCAACAAGGAAAGCTGTGACTATAATGAAAAATTATATTTATGATAAATGGAGGGAGGAGTGGGAAAGGTCTGATCGAAATAAAGGTTATATGAAATTTGTTAAACTTAAAAATGGTTTATGTTATTCAGACATTGACGTTAACCAAATCATTACAGGTCATGGCAGTTTTCCTTTCTATTTTAAATGGTTTAAATTACAAGAGTCTGACCTCTGTGATATCTGTAAAGAAACGGGCACTGCAGAGCATTATGTGGAAACATGTAATTATTTTACTAATATCAGGAGCGAGTTTAAGAAAAATTATGTTTTTATATATATAATATTTTAAATGATTTTAAAAGACTGAAAAAATTTGCCAGGAAAATGATGGAGAGGATTAATCATAATAAGCTTGCAGTAGGGATTTTAATCTGAATTTTGTTTTTTAGTTATGTTCTTTATGTCTGTTAAAGGTGCTGTTTCTTGCTTGCTCTGGCGCAGCCCGCGAAAAGACCATAGGGCGACGTAAAGTCTGCCAGGAGGGTCAGGGTTGCGTCCCTCATGTCATATCATATCATATCCTTAAGGAAACTTGTTGAACGCAGAATGGGTCGCCACACCAGTTCAGAGGACCATGCTATTATAACTATTATAACTAATCGCAACCAATCTGCTTTTAAATACCAATGAAAATTTTTAAATAACCAATGTGTGTACAAGTTCGCCGTTTCTCCACATAGTATCATGTATTTTTCCATTCAGTTTCATATATTTACAGTAGCGAACAGTCATAAGTAGCATATCAGATAATATGAAAAGAGTCTCAACTTCCCAGAAATGCACATTTCAGAACTGTCGCATCAAAAAATAAATGAAAAACTTTGTTAGTTTATGCCATAAGGGTAGAAACAGATAGCTCTTCCTTACCTTCCACAGACTGTGCGATCAGAACATGCTACCAATGGAGATGAGACTTAAGAGCTCCCAAAAAAGGCTACATTTGTCAAGCAACAAATTCCAACAATACTTAAAAGAATTCTTCAAAACCCAACTATAAAGTGTCAGATTCTCCCATCTTCCGTCATTTGCGTCTCTTTAACACCGGCTGTTGCAAAGTATAGGGGCCGTTAGGCTTTCAAGAGCAAGACAAATGATGCCCATTAGTCAGAAAACCATCCCTCCCGTTGACACACCAATCGCCTAAGTTGGATCTATCTACAGTTTTCTTGTTTAAAATAAAAAAATCCTCTCGAAGAGGGGTATTCATTCCTTTAAATGTGGGAGGACAAGATGTAATGTTACAAAACACAAAGCTAAACCAGGTGAATGCACATTTGTCGTTATTTATGATGAAGACTATAATTTGTGAAAAACTGAATGGAAAGATCTACACAGAAGTCCTTTTAAACGTGTCACCAACTCGTTTTGTTCTTTGTACCACACAGCTGAGTCATTTATACTGAATAACACGGCAAATCGCATGAAGATAAATGGTACTTCACATGTTGAAGATTACAAGCAACTGTATGCAAATTAGACTGCAAAGGAGACATTTTAAAAGAACGTTAAAAACAACTTCTACTTAGAAATGGAAGGAATTTTAGGAGTCAATTAGATTACATTAGATACAATTAAATTATAAAAACTCCAATATGCAGCTTGTAAGGTATATTTAAATTTTATTACAGTTATCTTAATTTAATGCATCTTTCCTATCTTATTTAGTTTCAACTTACAACTCCCTACCTGAAAGAGTTTTCACAATCGCGTTAAATGCAAATGAGGAGGAGAACAGTATTTAAGTCAAGTTCAACTGACTTAATTCGAGAGAGTTAAGATTCCTGAGTAGCGCGCGTTTGTCTCTGGGCTAATGTCTCTAAGCTGTTATTACGGTCGGCCGTATAACGTGCCTTTTGATAGTTCACCGGCTAATTTAATATTACGGGCCAACTACTTTAGAATTGTGTTAGCTTCGGCTAAATCTCTTTAGTTAGTTCTTATTTCTTACATTTTGAGTTTAAGCCTAAGTGGAGGCTATGCTGAACGCCCAAACTAAGGGGCTGACTGTTAATCTTATTTTGAGAGAATAAAGGGTAATTAACCCTTCTTGAGTTTACGTTTCTGTTCTTGGACTTAAGCGATTATTCGCTTAGCAGTTCACTAGGTTCCTAGACACTTAATTTGTCAGAATAAAAGTGAGGAACTCTATATGCTGTACTACATATGCTATATAAAACCTCCCACATAAATAGCTGTATTACGTATGTTTCACAATGACAATTACATTAACCATAATATAAGATTTCAAATGGAATCACATCCAGACTGAGTTAAGTATTTTTTAATTCTCAGACCAAGAAATGAAAACTGCCACATTATACGACAGACCTAAGTTGTGAGAACTAAAAATTATAAAGAAAAGAAAATTAAAATAAATAAATGTTATTCGTAAAATGTTTATTGCTATGTACTAAGGGTTTAAATTTGTGCAGCTTTTCTACAAAACTTTCGCCACCTAAGCTTGGATTTTGCTTATTTTTAAACTATTAAGTTTTGTGCACGAATAAGAAATTTTCTATACACATAAAAGAATTTTAGAATATTATTTAGAGAAATAAATAATGGATCGGAAACCTCAACTAATATAATTAAATTTAAAAAATAAAGACCGCAATAAGGAAATTTAAAAGTGTGGGAATAAATTAGCAAATTGAGCTAACAGCATGCAAAATATATTAAAATATTAAATTTCACTCTTCAAAAATTAATTTAATTAGAAAAATTTTTAGAAAGTCATCCAGACCAGAATAGACAGAATATGTGGACCGCATATTCTACATACATTTTAATTGTATTTTATTCCTAGAAATTCCCCGAAATGTAAGCAAATCTTTCCTTTCCTACATATGGATCAGGCACAGGGAAAAAAAATTTACAACATTATTCATAGGATATCGTTTAACCGATTACGTTAATGGTTATTAATACGAATTTACTAGTAACAAATTATTTTATACGCTGTTATTTAAAATGTTCATAGTTAATTAACAAATTTAATTTATTAATTAAATTAGATCAGTAGATCGTAATCTGTGTGGATGAATTCTGTTTTCAGGAAAAGTTAACTTTTCCTCCCCTTTTTTCATGAGTTACTGAAATTATGACTGACATTTCATATTAGAATACCTATTTCTTTTTCTTTTACTTACTCACGAATTTCATTTGCGGCTAAAAGGATATATTGGATAACACAATACTTCGTTTGGGTTTCAATGTCCGCTGGTAAGATTAGATTGTCTTCACGTTTGATGTTGTGACCTTGATGAGCCTGCTGATTGCTATGCCATATTATAGATACTACAAAAATTCCTATCACTTCACGTCTTCAATTTCTATCATTTGCATGATAATTTTACAAAATTCGAGAAAAAAAATTATGCTGCTATATTGGGATAGGGAGCCCGAAACAACTGGACTTCAGTTCACCGAAGATGAGTCTGCTTCTTTCCGAAATATCTACATAAAGGGATCACTTCATTCTTGAGTGCTCCGCGGTGGTTAATTATAATGTACCAAGAACAATCATTCAAATTTGACAAAAATGTCATACGCATTTCAAGAGTCTCATAAAAAGTAAAATAATGGCATAGGTGTATCCGTTGATGACGAAACTTGTAAGGCACAGAAATGTCACAAGAATTCGACTCTCGGTCAAAACAAAATTTTATATTGACAATTACGTAAAATCCTCGAAAGAATTATATGGTCTATTATAAATAATACACGGTCTATTATACACCTACATATGAATAAGGACATGCCCTAGTCCTGAACTGCATGAGAAAATAGTACGCTACACGACATTGAAAATACAACACCAAAGAGGAGTGGCTCGAAAATTACGCAAATTTCAGAGAAGACGCATGTTACCGAGTTATGCGAATGATGTGAAATGCGCAGCTCTCCAGCGCACACTGAAGAAGATATAAGGGAAGGAACCTGCAGAATGTTCAGTTTTCGTGCCGTTATTTCTGCTCGGGAAATCAGCGCAGAAAATTTGTTCTTGTCTCAGAGCACGCATGTAAGAGTGCCAGGCAGCAGACAATGCCTGGCCGTCGTCTACGGAGGCTGTTCCAGAAGCGAGACGATTTTACGAGGGGTATGGTGATCGGACTGAAAAGAGCAAGTTGGCCCATACGGCAAATCTCAGTTGGCACACACCTAGACGCGTCCACAATGCACCGGCTTGTGGCGACGATGGTTGGAACAAGGAAATTTGGCAAGTTCGAGGGGTGCCTGTGCAGCCAGAGTGACGTCAGCACGCGTGGTTCGACTCATCCGCCGACAAGCGATGGCGCACCCGCAAGCCACTTTTACCTTCATTCTGTAGCATATTCAAGACACCCTGGATGTTCCCAGATCGACCAGAATCATTCGCTGTCGAATGGTGGCTAGTCGCCTGCACTTGTGGAGTCCGTTAAGATGACCGCCCACTGAACCCATATCATAGACGCCTGCAATGGTGTCTGGCTTGAGCGATGTTAACAACAGAATGGCCCAGCTTCGTTTTCTCAAATGAGTTACGCTTCTGTTTCTCCAATAATAGTCGCTGCGTAGAGTGTAGCATCGATGTGGAGACAAATCCAATCCGACAGCAATTGCTGAATGCCCCATCACGCTACAACGCGGCATCAAGGTTGGGAGGGGGCAATTGCGTACGATTCCAGGTCACCTGTAATTCGTATTCAAGGCACTTTGATGGCCCAACGATATGTGGATGATGTGCTACGGCCGGTGACACTACACTACCTTCAGGGAAGTACCAATGTCCTTTATCAGTAGGATAACGCCCGACCACACACTGTTCACATCAGCCAACGTGCTCTGCAAGATGTACAAATGCTTCTCTGTCCATCGTTCTCTCATGATCTCTCATAATCGAACACATATGGTTTTGCAGGCCCTGCCTTCGCCGCGTTCAGAAGATGAACTGGTTGACAGGGAATGGAGAGGCATTCCTCAGGACACCATCAGTAGTCTCAATGACTTCGTATCTAGACGTGTTGCTTCGTGTATCGCCGTCCAAGGTGGTCCTTCCACTGTGTATTCATATTCCATTAGGTTATACCCTAGGTTGGATGCCTGCACAGTGGTACCAAACATACTGACGTTGTTCTCGCTCTTGTATTATGCAAATCATTTCGAAATAAAGATCACTTATTTTTCGTTGCTGTCTCTCTATCTGCTTGCCAAGTTTCATCACTTTCTTGCCACTCCTTCTTGGTTTCCTTCCCATTTTCAATGTCGGGTAGTGTATCAACTTACTACATCGTCCAATAAAACGAACATTCAGCTCTGACATGCGTAGGACGAACTGCAATGAAATACTATTTATTATATAAAAGTTCCAAAATAATACTGCTTAGGATTACAGAAAATATTACTAAACAAAATTAAAGGTAATTAGGTGTTCAGGAAAGGGGGTACCAAAAAAATTTCCTTCTGTTGTTTTTACCATGGAATGTACGGAGCAGTTAAACCAAAACCGTGAGAAAAGGTACGAACGAAGAAAAAGTCGTAAACATATGAGGGAGCACCAAAATCTTTTAAGTTGCTTAGGTTTAAGTTGCTTTTAAGTTACCATAAATTTACTCTTAAAAGTCTTAATCCGGCCTTGGTAACAACGTTAACACGTACGAATGCAAATTCTAAGCAAAATTCAACTCAATATGTATGATAGCCCTTAGCAACAACAAAGGTTCATGAATAAAAAGCTTAATTTACAATAAATCTACTGAAATGCAATAATGAATTATTAAACAGTTTTCTTAGCGTCTTGATAACTTTATATTAAAATCACTTTCATTCCAATTAAGGAAATAAAACGATAAAGGAAACGAAGAAAAAACCCACAGAAAAAGATTTGTATTCTTGTCGGCACATCTCCGAAAGAATGTTCAAAAAAGATGAGTAGAGGGGAAAAATCATACCCATCAATATGGCAGTCACTCTTTGAGAGAACAGAAGCTGAAAGAGCATCGGGCACAGACGGAAATAGCTCTGCGTAAGCAAAAACGTGACTCGAGGAAACTGCTTCCGTTTTTCTCCTTCCCTTATATAACATAAAATCATTTTCTGGATTGTTTGCCGATTCAGAAAGCGTAGAAAAGTCACACTGAACTAAAAAGTATTTTAATTTAATTGTTTATGTATTAAAATAATCAATTATTCGCATAAAAATACACATATTTATTTAATTTTGCTGCAACTTATTAAGTTTCATCTGAAATTTTCAGCAATTACAATAAAGTAATACAAGCCCATAGCACGCACTAATTCCATACTTATATTATTAAATTTCGAAAGTAAATTAAATAAAATATCAGTAAAGTATTAGACATGTATTAAATATAAGTATTAGACAGGTATAAACTTCATGTCAGTAAGAACCGCAAGTTAGAAGAATTCAAGGAAGTTTGAAAGCTGCAATTAAATTTTCCAAAAAAGAAAAGTCCATATTTACATAATTTTAAAAGGAAAATTAAATGGGTTTCAGATTGAGAGAAATGTTTGATTCTAAACTATCATTCAACGAAAAATGGCCTTTACATGTAATGATGAGTAAACGACAACGCGAAGTTTATGGTGTCCCCCCCCCCCCCTAATTACAGCATGATGCGGTAAAAAGTACTCTTTTTTAGTTTTTTAAATAGTCCGATTCTTCCACGATACTGTCTTGTAAATGTTCATCTATTATGGTTTTGTAATTCTCAGGAAACTCGCATTTCTTTTTAAATCTGCACCACAGCAATTCAGACTGCTACCTCAAAATTACTCTGTAGTCTTGCATGCTTGTTCTACGGTAAACAAGCCATATATCTCTGAACTCAAATTTTCTGAATTCTAGAAATTTTCTAAAAGTACCAGTCTTTTAAGCTGTAACTGTCATCAGATTAATTAGAAATTCCCAAAGCTTCCAAATGCCATAAATTTCCTCGTTATTTCGGTAGTCGAATTACATTCTATGTTATTTTTAACCTGTATCAAATTCTGTATGATATTACATGTATCTGCACGATTCTGATACATTACATGCTTTTCTGTTCCACTCACAGACCACCCGAATAGAGTTTCCACCACTATTAATAATTCAAAAATTCGACAGACTCTTCCTGTAAAGCATCCATCCATCCACGAGTAAACCTAACTTATAATTATTTTCTTTACAAAACGGTTTGATAGAATTAGTACAATACTATTATTTTTTGTTTTAGAATAACATTATTATGTTTTTAACTATCAAGAAATTAAATAAAATAATTCCTTTTGGATATAACTGAAAAAAAATGAAATAAATTAATTAGTTTCTTTTGGACATTGAGTAATTTTAGTTTACCTTATATCGGGGATGGACCAAATACGACCCGCCTGCAGGTTCTATTCGGCCCGCCGCAAATTAAAAAAAAATGTTATTTATATAATATATGGTGAATAAGCATCACTATAATCACCACTACAACTCATCAAGTTATTGCTAAACTAGGATTAATTTGTATACGTTAGAAAGAAAAAAAAAAAAAAGTAAAAAAGAATAATCGTCAAAACATCTTCATACGTCTATCCTCACTATCGTTCACCTCTCGTCTGACAGCGCGCACATCTAGGTGCCGCTTTTACATGAACTTACTCAGTTAAAAATCCCACATATATTGTATACTATCGTTAATATGTTATAATTATGTAAAAGTAGCTTTGTATTGTAATTCTTCCTTATCCTCTCTCGTATTGTCATTTGTCCTTTACAATGCTCTTCTTCGCAAATATCCGGCAATTTTCGTCATACGTATATCGTTTAAATTTATGGTTTTTTCATTTATGGCAATCATTTATGGTTTTTCAATACGCCGATCAATTTGTGAACTAAAAAAAAAAATTGAGTGTTGCCATTCGAAGATTTCGAAATGTTTTCACTGTAACCGTAGCCGTGAGGGCTCTTTTTTGTAAATCATCACAATTTCGAGCGCATACCTTCAAGTAACAATGTCTGAAATTTCATGTCGATTGGTTGAGCCGATAGGCCGCTAGGGGTTCATATATCGGATACGTTCTTTTATTACCACCCTGTATAATATATATTGTATAGAACTCGTGGCAAAACAGAGAGATGTCACGTGATCGGCGCGGAAAACGAGTTCATGTAGAGGAGGTCTGTTATCTTGTTTCACTACTTGTCTCATCTCTCGAGATTAAATTAAATACCCTCAGTAAATGAACACAAGATTAAGAATTATAAAGATAGCCGGAGAGAACTGTATTTTGAATTTGAACGTAGATTTCAAGATTTCAGTGCCATTCAAACAGAAATGGACATTTTCACAATGCCTTTTTAACTGAATTTAAATCTAAAAATCATCTCAAAGAGTTGTTCCGCAATGTTCCAAAATCAGAGTTTTTTACAAATCGTTATCGAAAGCAAATTTCCCAAATTTAATATCTCATGGCCATAAAATTATTGACATCTTTGTGTTGTTGTTAGCAGTCTTAGTTGGCATGGTCAACACAACCCATTGTCAAATTCATCGTAACAAGAAGTCAAATGCCCCAGTCGTTGTCAAGAGTCAACAATATACAGTATAGGTCACACTCCGACTTTAGCTCAGTTTCACCCAATTTTGAAAGACAGCAGTCCGGGGGGGAGGAGGTCCCAGTGTCCCGTCCGTGCTATCTTTCCCTACCACCAACCTTTCGAAAGGATTTTCGACTCGCCACATATTTAGAGTGCCCCCATGCCGCACAGAAACTACGCATTTATAAACATCCACGCCTTCTCCGGGATTCGAGCCCGGGCATTTCGGTAAGGCAATCAGACTCACTAACCACTACCTCGGTTATGCAGCTGCCATCTTTTCTCTATCTTATTAATGCGAACAAGTGTTTTATTTTATGAATCTTGGGAGGAATTCTATTACAACTACACCAACAGATCACTTCTCAAAAGTTGTACATCGCAGTTCGAAATTGAATTTAAGGAACTTTTAAAAAGTGAAGCCGCAATATCATTCATCACACTAATATTGGTAAACATTCTTAATAAAGTTTTAAAATAAATTATATTGGCTCACTTCCATCACTACCTCACAGTCTGCCCGTCACTGCCTTATATCATAAATATATTTTATTTGCATAAGAGCCACACCACTCCCCTGCGAAAGCAGCGCTATGGCCACCCCTGTATTATATACTCAGTCCTAAAAATCTTGTTTTAACAATTTACAAATAAAAAACTTATACTTGGTCTCCTTGCGAACTTCTGTAGTTAGCGCTAATTACTCACGTCTTACAGTACGCAGTATGAAAACAATACTGAAATCACGACATTACGGTAATCAAGATAGCAATTGTATACTATTGAAAACATTCTCATAAGTGTTGAAAAACTTGTTAAAAAAAATAATGTTACTCTGTTTCTGAAATTTGCACTAGACTGTAAACAGGGGAGATCGAAATCATGTTATATAATTTTCATCAATGACTGTTCACACCTCTATCACGATGAAAACTGGCAAAGAAGAAACTAGGACAGGGTAAACTAGGACGGTTGAGAATAAAATGTTTCACTGAGGCAGTATAAGTTGCAGGCCTGCATTTAGAAAGCAGCAGACAAGAAATTTGCAGTACCATTATCCTATGTACTTGCAATACGGAAGAATTTTAGACACATTAATAAAAATGTAGGAGGAAAAATTTTCCCTATCCAATAAATGTAGTTACTATAATGAGATGAAGTAGTTCAGGGAAATGATATCATAAGTATTGCATGTATACTAATGCACGTTACAAATGCAAGTTGTAAACAAACAATGCATTTTATGAAAAAGAACAACACGCCAAATTAAACTGAGCGTAAGAAATAATGTTATTTGACATATTTAGAAGTTCTATTTTAGCAGAAAAGCTTTTAGAGAAAGACAAGTATTATAAACAGTAAGAGGGATCAATAAAATTTCCAGAACTCAGGCGAAATCTTATTAACATTAAATAATAGTGCAGGCAATAAAAAATATCTACTCAATTAGCAAAGCAATAATGATGGGTGTTCGTGAAAAGCGAATACGACTTAGACAACTTCACACTTTATTTTTTCAACTATTGTTCTTACGATGCTTCTTCTAGCCACACAGTTTCTCTAAACACGGTAGGGAATTTTATGAAGACACTTTCAGCACTTGAGGAAGATCGGCAAAATGTAACTTGGAATTGTATGGTCCCCAAAAAATAAAAATTTCGGTAAAGAAAACATATATATATATATATATAATATTTACTCCATATATGGTAGAAAATTCTCTGAAGACTCTTTCAGTACATGAGAAAGAACGGATATGAAAATACAAACTTTTACTATTTGCATGGTCGCCATAAAACAAAAGACTCGATAACACATATTATCCTTTAATATGTTAAATGACATCTACATAAAAAATTTAGGAAAAATTTAGCGAATATTCAATTTCGGCGGAAATTTGAACTGCAAGTGATCTCCAGTGGAAAACTTATTTTCTTATATCTTAATGAATTTTGAACTGAAAGAGAGGTAGCTTACTAAAACATAATGATCACATTTTTAATGGGCTCTTTGCTCTATGGAGAAAGTTAAATTTCGTATTTTCAAGACCATTCTTCCCTTACAGCAGAATCTCATAAAACTCCCTACCCTTGCCAGAAAAACAAGAAAGCTAAAAACACATATCTAAGAATCTATAATTAAGGAGATGAATTTTGCAGACACCTTCCACGCACATCCTGTATATTACATGTATTCCAATATTATATCGTAGTAAGACAGGAGGCGTGATATTAATTTTTTAAAGTACATTTTTAATAACGGAGTTTTTTGCATCGAACATTCTCACAGTGCTTAAATATACATCTGTTACCAAGCCGATCTTAAAAAAAAATTTTAAATAATATATAAATAAAAAATTAGACAAATGAAGATATAATTTTTTTTTTTTTCCCATAACAAACGCCATCTTTGAAAAGGTGAAACCCTCCAGAATAATATTTAAAAAAGTTAACTCATGAGCAGTATTTAAAACTCTAAACTGAAATTGGATATTCCTATCCAATTTCAGTTTAGAGTTTTAATCGCTCTTATCCATTTCTCTCGGAAGAACATTCGAATGATCTTTAGGAGTCCCAAATCCACAAACATACTATAGTCATAGAGCCTAATCCCTTTTCGGAATTCTAATCAGGAACAATCAATTTCCCTCACTAACGTGCACTGGAACTCAACATATCCCATAACGTGTACTGGAACTCATAACATATCCCATAACGTATACCGGAACTTTTAACATCATAAAATCTAGAATAGCGCATTTATATTACGATGAACAGCTATAACATTTTAAATTAATACATTACGCAAAAACTTAATAGCAATCAAATATTGAATTCGTATACATAGTGCGCAACGGAACACCAGGACTTACAATTCTGCTTCAACAACAGTTATTCACAATATAAACACAAATAACGTAGATCTCAGACTATATACGTGGATACATGTATGCATAACATGAAAAACAATAATTCTGAAAATTAACTTATTATCAAGAACGAACTTATGCTAATCTTCTAGACTTTTCAAAAATGAATAAATAAACAAGTTTTAATTAATGTAAGACGGCGCAAATGTAGTTTATTAAAAAAGAAAATGTTTAATGCGAGCATCTTGCAACTCTTGCTAGAAATTCAAATATATTTTAAGAACTTTAAAATGGCAAATTTACTAAGAACGATATAAGTATGGTGAATTAGAAATGAAAGAAATGTGGAAGATAAGAGAGGAGGGAGTCAGCAACAGAGAAGAAAGAATTCTTAAGAATTCTAGGGATTCTAGAAGTACACAAGAATTCACAACTTTCCTCTTCCAATAAAACGAAAATCATATCTTTGTGAAACCAGTCAGCGATGAAAGAAAACAGAAATGAACGAAAACGAGATACGTGAAATGTCTAAAAAGACAGCATGCAAGTTGGTTTCTACGCTTAGCGTCACTTTCGAGAAAGAGGTGGGCGCACAAAAACTACTGCATTTTTTTATTTATTTATTTATTTATATTTTTTTAAAGAAGGGAGGTATGTATGTTTGTAAGCATTATGAACTGATAGTTCAACGGCACTACTGCCAAGCCTTTCTACTTTAAATAAAGTACTTAATAAATTACTGCACCATTTGACGCGTTATCTTTTTTCTACCCTAAACTATATTAAGCATTTTCGGAAGTGAATACACAGAAAGAAATGTACATAACTATCTCTTTTACGTTTCAGTAATTTAATTTAAAATTTTATTCAAACCACTGAGTTACCTGACATTCATACATTAATTCTTTGGCGGCTGCAAAATTTAGCGATTCTTTCTTCCCAAATACACGCTAATATTTGTCAGTCGTAGACCTATAATGCAAATTGCGTTCGTTTGCGCTCACTGCGTTGTATAACTGGAAAGCGAGCTGGGCTCGTTGACTATCTTTAAAGGGTTAAATTTTAAGCATGAATACAACTTAAGATTTAAAAGAATGTACTTTTATACGGATCAGTTAATACCAAAATCAGCTAGTAAATAATCAGGGCCGATCCATTACGCCACCATGAGCCGGAACCTTCATGCACATCTGCCACTGCTCGAAACTTTCATAAAAGTACGCCAGCATAAAGATGCGAGCAAACTCATGAAAATCGACTAAAGGTTTCTAACTAAAATAAAGCAACCTTCATAAAGTTGCGAGCACTTTTATATGTCAAGGCATCGGTACAGAAGTTGGGTTTAAAATTGAAACTTCTTTATAGGTAAAGCGAATGAATATTCTACGCACATTGCAGTGCTTAAGCACAAAAACTAATCTCTATAAAGGTACGGGCACCTTTACGCCGGGCACCCCTACACTCTCATGATGATATGTGGCTTTTCGAACAAAACCGATTTGTACAAATGAGCGAGCATCTTTATGGTGGGTACCGTTACAAAAGCGTCCTCTAACAACAAACGACTAGCTACCAGATAACGCACACCAAGCAAGTTCATATAGATGCATTTTAATCGCGATGGCTCACTTCGAAATATACAGCTAGCTCAAAGTAATAATACTAATAATCAGCATTTAATATTGACTAATTAACCAAATACATAGTTTATTGAGATTATAATTACTTATTTCATTCCCTAACATAGTCTGTATTCCTAGTGCCTTATTTACAATCCATAAACCTTAAATGCGAAAAATTTTATGAATATCATATTTTGAAGAGAGGAGCATCTGTCGCTGGTTATAAAACTAGTAACAGAATTAGTTCCCAATTCTATACGAAATTTGAACAAAAATAACCCGCGGAAAGGAGCACTTTGATGCTGTACTCCAATTTTCTTTTAAATAAAGAACAAGCATGATACAATAATTCGCTAAAATGAAAGAATTCCCAAGATTTTCATAGCACAAACGTAGTATCAAAATAAACCCACTTTCCAACTAGTATATTAAATAATAATATTATTAACAAGTCCATGCTATGACTGCACGTTATGACTGCTCTGCTGCTAAACCAGTATGCTTTTTTATCATTTTTACCACATCGTCATACGAATTTGTAATCACATTTAAACAAGATGATAAAAAAATTAAACTAAATATTTAAAATTCAGTATATTAATATTTAAATCGAATATTCCCTTCATCTAAGCCAAACTACACCTTCGTTCAATAACTACAAAAAAAAAGTGATCGCATTTCCATCAAGTTGGAAAGTACTACACAGAAGTTCTGAAACTAAAAAGGAGGATATAACGGGGGGGGGGACTGAGAAAATAGCTCACACCAAACAGTCTTTCCTTACCAAATGGTGGAGATTATTCCCCCCCCCTTTTTTTTGGCAAGCAAACGTTGAACTTAATTGCCACTTTCCCATATAATTAATAATAACGATAGCACATTAGCTAGTTTGAAAAGAAAAATATTCACATGAAATACATCTTGCTATACCATCATGTTTTTATTATTATTATTATTATTATTATTATTATTATTATTATTATTATTATTATTATTATTATTATTATTTGTCTTAAAAAAAAAAAGAAGAAGAAGAAGAAGAAAAACAAATACCATTGCAAGGCTCCTCGGAAAGACTTACTACATGCCAGAACATCACCTAATCTTCCATTGATAGCACTCCTAGAGTTGAATATCTACTGTAAAGTTGTACTTACAAAGAACATCGACTACGCAAACAGCAATATTCGATTCATAATTCAACCTCACAGCACCGAATTTAGCATGTTTCTACACTATGATGCCTAAGACTGGTTTAATAATTGCAACTGATCTGTGGTTTCTGAATGAGAAAAATATAGGCTTGAATTTACATTACTATGCCACATATATAAAAGAAAATTCTTAGTGCTTACGCTAAAAAGTAGCTTAGATACTGTGGTTTCGGGGACAATTTTAACATAAGTAAAATAAAGTGCAATGAAAAGTGTAAACATTAAATAAACAATATTAACACTAGAATATTTACAAATAAAATTCAAAACTAATTGTAAGTAATATGCTGATCAAGATAAGGCATACTTTAAACAATAGAATAAAAGTGTGACATAAGACTTAAGAAAAAATACAAAAACAAAAAAGCGGTAAATGGTAGATTAGCCCAACTCGAATCTCATTACTGACTCTTCAGGGGAAATTTTTATAATGATTTTGGAATCCAGCTAATTCCACATCGCGTTTCGTTGAAACAGACAATTGAAACTATATACGAAACTCTTTTTGAATATTAATTGAAAAAAACTTGGTCATAAACTTTAGTCTCAATTTTCTGTTCCACTTCCCGACGCGTCCGCTTGAAGAATGATGAATTCGGTTGTTCTAATATTTGCGCAAGAGCTGCAAAGTAATCGATATTTCTTTAGTAAATAAATTATATATATATATATATTATATATAAAATCGAAGGAATTATTAGTACTTTTTTGTTTACTACAGTGTTGTTCTAAAAAGCAGAGTTAAGAACTAATAAAATGCGTGTATAAAACATATATATGAATTCCTGAACACTGATAAGATACTAATGCTGATAATTTTGCTAACTTCCAACGCTGAAATTGCCAGGGGGAAGGGGGATGATTACGAGTATTTTTAAGGGCCCATCAACGGCCAAGCAGTAAGATCGCTGAACACTGGTAGTCCGATATCTGGTTCGCTGGGATAGACACTGGTAGTTCATATCCCAGCGAACGAGCTGGCTACAGGAGTGTTTCATGGTTTTCCCCATGTGTAATATGAATACAAGATACTTTCTTCTAAACAGAGTTCCAAAAAGACTCCACTCCTTTAGGCAGATAAGCCTTTCTGAGCTTTGCGAAATCCAGATAAAATCCTATCTGATCTGAGTATTTCTTACGAATAACTGATAATTATGAATCGAAAATTGTTTGGACGTTATTGTGTCGATGGAACAAGACAAACTGGTGCGAAACCATTCTAAAGCTTTATGCATTCGTCAACCGTACATTTTATTTATATTCTGCTTAAAGGTAAGACAAATATACTATTCCTACGCAATTCAAAAATTAAAACTCTCAACAAATCAAATAAGTAATCAAAATAACATTAAATATTTTAGATGATTCTCTCTTTTTTAAATACCCTCCCCAGCCGAAAAATCTTAACCTTTCAATTTTTTTGTTAGCTCAAGCTTAAAATTGTGTATTTTCCCAATTCCAAACCAAGCAATCAAGTATTCACTTCTAACAAGAAGAAGCAAATTTACGCAATTCCATTCCACAACAATTCGTGGAGTGTTCTTTTTTGTCTCATAAAAAAAAAAAAAAGAGAAGTGCATTTCGTGCGCTCCCCAAGTTCTCCTTGAACTTGATGAGAACTGCCAAACGGCACGCGAGCAGTTAGAACCCTTTCATCAAGAATACCGTGATATACACGTCGATTTGATTCAAAATAATGAGTTATCCATTCTAAACTTCACAGCACAGAAGCTCGGAAACAGCTCTCGAAAAGGCGATGGAAAAGAACTAAATCGGTGACTGTAGGGGTGAGAACATCTCAGCTGCTTCTGTAAGTGGTTCTGCGGTTGCATATTTCAAGTGGATGAGTCATGACTTCACAAGCACAAAGAGTTCACAGAGCATTCCATGAAGTATTTCCAAGTCATACAATGGTGTTACGTTTCCAAATTCGTATACACTTCACAGCAAGCAATTTCATATGAAATGTAAGTAAATATAGAGTATGTTAGAAATATCACTAAAAACGCTAATGCACTTTTGCTAAAATGAAATTTAAAACCACGTAAAGCAAATATGTGGAAGATGATTGGGAAGGGGCAGAGATTAATGACAAGAAAGTAGATTTCGAGAATGTTCAAACAGAAACACAGTCTAAGTGTAGTAGTGTCATAAATCTTCCAAAATAATCATTAAAAGCCCTTTTTTAATTTAATTCTGATTTCAGAATTATTAAACCCCCAAAGCTACTTTATTATGTTAGAATACATCGAACAAAATTATAATTTTCTAACTTACTGATGATTTATCAATGTACAAGACATTTTTGTTATTTTCTCTTTTGAAAAAGGTCATCAGATGTAAATGCCTAAATGATAGAATTTGAAGAAACAATTCAGAAACATGCAGAAATCCTCATATCTGTGAATCAATGCGAACAGCTATATTCTTAACAAAGAATAAAAACGGATTCCTTTATTTTTATTCGGCAATAAAATAAATTTTAATCCCATTTATTTTATAAAGGATTATATGAATATTATTATTAATTTTCAACAAAGTAAAAAATCTGTTGAATTAAATAATACTACTAGCTTCACAAACAATCTTAACGCAAGCGAATTTTCGATGCGTCAGAATTAATTCTCTTGTAAATAATGTCATAATATAACTCCTATATTCTCCCTACAAAAAATGTAAATATTATCCATGTAAACACATTAATAAACTCTTTCAGTGCAGGATATTTAATGTAAGTTTTTCAGTGCATGAGATTCGTGCACAAAATAAGCAATTCTTGCAGTTTGCACCAAATAAAAATAACAGTAAAAAAAAATTATATCTAGCATGAAAAGAAATTCGTAAAATACTTCAAAATACTTTCCCTTTTTAAGATATAAATATATAGTTATTCGAAACTATTCAGGATCATACAACGAGAGTACGCCATTTAAAATTCAAATATAGATAATAATCAGCCTTATACTGACGTTGTTTTATTAAATCATGCATTTGAAAGGAAATACGAAACGGGTCTGTCTTTCCCCAGAAGAAACATATTTCTTCCAAACTTAAAATCAAAGAAGCACAATAATACAGGGGCGTAGCTAGAGAGAGGCAAGGGGGGCATCTGTCCCCGGGCGCAGAATCCAAGGGGCGCCAAACTGATGTTACGACATTTTAGAATTAAATATTTTCCATCCTTGGCAAGCAATAGGGAGCGCGAAATCTTCAGTTGTCCCTGGGCGCTGAAAATCCTAGCTAGGACTCTGCAATACTAGTAAAACTAACGAAAGAACAATACTAACGATGAATTCAAAATCAAAACCGCCAGAGGAATCTCCAAAATAATTTAATTAAAAAATATATACTGAAAGGGAATATTTTATTTCTTGACGAAAGGAGACTACTTGCTTATCTCCTCCCAAACGCACTTATGTTCATTCACAAAACCAACATTAAGCTAAGGTTAAATTTTATCTAAATTTGAACGGTTGAACTACATTTTACATCAAGGTATGCTCACTAAAACATGCATTAAATAAAATACAAGTGAAAACTTCAAAAAATCTATTAACATGAAAAATATACAGGATGCTCCGTAACTACAGAATATTGTATAATATTTCACAATGATCCCTCCTGTTTACAAGATGCGGTCAAAATTGCCACTCCGATAATTCACATGCGATGACGGTGATAAAAGTATCGACAAATAGGGCATACTGTTTCTACCACTGATGTTTATATTAAATAATTCTCTTTTATACACGCATACAAAAAAAAGGGGGAAGAAAAAGGAGTGAAAAAGGAATGAAAAAAAAAAAAAAAAAAGCGGAAAAACGAATTAATCACAAACTAAGTTTTCTTTTATTCTTCCTATTAATTACTTTCTTTTATTTCACTGAAGGAATAAAAGAAAACTATACATTAATTGTCTTTCATTACGAGAAAGAAAATGCATAACACAAAGAAGAAATACGGTACAAACACGAACTTTTGAGACCAATTATGATACATCACAAGGTAAGAAACGGCATTTTTGCTAATAAAGACTTATTTCAAAAACTGTTGCAATAACATAACCATATTTCAAAAATAAATCTTTTAAATTATGTTTATTACGCTTACAAATGAAGTAATAACTTACATTTAATCACAGAATCGAATGCAATCTTAATACTCCTGTAAAGACATTATGTTAATTGGAAGCAGAAAAGATGAAAAATATGCAACCGCCTTCGCCGGGAATCGAACCACGGACCTCTGGAATACCGGCCCAGCGTGCTACCGTTACATCACGAAGGCACGCTAGGGAAGTGGGGGAAATACTTTATACACTCCCCTTTTTAAAGGGCGACTAGGGTTTTAGGGGACCTAGTCACCAAACCCTGGGTGAGGAGAATCATCATCCACAACCCTTTTAGTTCGGGAGACACTTTAGAGTCATTAGGTTAATAGGAAGCAGAAAAGATGAAAAATATGCAACCGCCTTCGCCGGGAATCGAACCACGGACCTCTGGAATACCGGCCCAGCGTGCTACTGTTACACCACGAAGGCACGATAGGGAAGTGGGGGAAATACCTTATACTCCTTCCGGAGATAATAAAATCTAGCTACAAAAATTGATCATCTGCCTTAATTTCAATGTCTCGTTAAAGGAATATATGTTTTAAAAAATGTAAGATCGCTTTTTTAAAAATAATTTTTGGAGAAAAATATTTTTTGCTTTTTTTGGAAGGGGCAATTTAGTATTGCCCCTCCAAAAAAACAATATATTTCTGAACATGTAAACAAGAGATGAAAATATAAGAAGCTCTATCTGCTTTGCAAGATTTAGATTAAATTTATTATTACAGATATGCTGCAATGCTCAGAATCAACTGTTTTTTCTAGCGGTCTTCTTCCCTCCCCCCCTTTCTAGGCGGAATTACGGTAGGATCGCTATTAACGGAGCCTCTATCAACCGAGGTCTGTATTAACTCAGCAGGCAGTCAGTTTAATGAAATCATTTGGAAAAAGAAATAAAATTAGAAAGGATATAAAGAAAATTAGTAACATTTACTTATTTTCTCATCCACTTCAGAGTACAACTCACTCACTTAGCTTAACCTTGATCCCTAGTAATATTAAGCCCGCGAAACCTAGCCGACTGTAAAAATACTGCAGCTCAGAAGAAGATTTTGAGAACCTTTTCATTAAAAGCTTCAAACTTAACAGCTGAAAGTATTGGCTTAAACTAACCTAACTGCACGTGCAAACTCTGCTTAACAGAAAATTAACGGCAGTCAAAGTAACTCCCCAGATGAGTAAGAATATATCACAATAGTCAGCGTCGCTACCAAACCTGCCTTGGTAGATTTGAAGAACTCTATTCAAATATATATGATATATTTGTTATACAAGAACTCTGTTCTTATATACTGTTATATACTGTTGTGTTACGAATTTTGTATTTAGATAGTTAATTTTAGTAGAATTAAAATTGTTATATAGCATCACTAACAATCAAACACCAAATGACAATGAATTCGTAGACATCTTTCAAAGGAAAAAAGGATACAAAGGCATTGCTAAAAATGATATTTCGAAGTGGATGACCAAGAAATCATTTACGTCGTAGACCAGGAGTGAACAAAAAAATTGTATTGATATGAATGATGTTAAGAACGACGTCGAGACGGTAGAAGAAAGACTCAAAATGTGCCATAATGAGGCCTGGAGCAAAGATATTTAACATCTACAGAAATGTGACCATGCTTCTCCTACAGATTACAGACTAGCCTGATCGTGCAGTGGCTGATAGTATTATAAAACTAACACAAAAAAAGTAACAGATTTTTAAAAAAGTCTCATAAAAATGCATTTAAGAAATTTGATAAAATTTCACAGTTTATGTTAAATTTGATTAACTTTTTTATTAGTGATTTTTCATGAATATTTTTTATTAGTGATTTTTCATGAATATTTTTATTAGCGATTTTTCATGAATATTTTTTATTAGCGATTTTTCATGAATATTTTTATTAGCGATTTTTCATGAATATTTTTATTAGCGATTTTTCATGAATATTATATATATATATATTGTCATAATATAAAAATCTTACAGGAATTATTTGTTCACCGAAGGAAAGAAATTTTATCTACTTGTAAAAGAGTTTATTACAATGTCACTAGTATTACTTATGCATTTATTTTTAGACTTTCTAATAAACTATTTCAGAAAATTCTGTCGAAAAGGAAAATTGGCATGATTTAAAATTTAGTCTCTACAAGCCGCATTTTCAACTATCCGAGACGGTTACTCTCCATTATCTCGAATAACTATGGTCCTGATATATTCTGAAGGGAGCTTTTTAAATTCTGCTTAATGAAAACTCGGGTTCCAGTTCAAGGTTTTATTAAAAATATCAGCCGACGATTTTAATTACTGATTTATATAGCAAAGCTGCTAACTAAAACTGAGCTAGGCTCCAATAATTCTCAAAAATTAAAAAAAGAATTCATCTCTTTTTTGAAAATTTAATAATTACTGCTCCCTACCGATATTCCTAATTAAAGTCCTCGTATTTAGTGTATAAACTACACATTAAAACATAAAGGTCATAGTAGTTCCAATACCAGTTTCTAAACTTCCGAGACAAAGCTGTGCCACCAGAGAGTCTATGACTTACAACTGCTTCAGTTTTACCAAAGGACAATAGATACGGCTTAACATTTACTTTTATATACATACACACGTTGTGGCATTAATTTAATTTCATTGAAATCCACTACAGAGAGCTGATTGGCCTTCATGATGCCCATGCCTAATACCACTTGAATTTTACTAATTAAGTCATGAGTAAACATTAAGTTTAAACCGCGATTATTCGTCTCTAGCATCAGAAAGAAAAGATTCATCGCGCTTATCATTACATTGGTATTACCATCAAAGAAAATGTCTGTAAAGTGGCAGTATCAATTCTCATCTGTATGTAGAAAACAATAGAGATCATTCAAAATGATTGAAAAAAAAAAAGAATACCTTTGGGTTAATGCTATTCAATTGTAATTTTAAGTATTGGATAAAAATTATTAACAAAGATTAATTATAGTAAATACTGCTTTTATAAGGTATTTTTACGATAATTCATATAAGGTCATACATATGCGACTTTCATGCGTTTTCGATTCCGAAAACAATAATAAATAAAAGAACTTTAAAGATGGTAACCAGAGCCGGATTTAGACTTGATAAGGCCTTAAGCTATTTGAGATATGGAGCCCTTTAAAAGTCTGTTATACTCAATCTTAATATTATATTTATACTTTAATTTTTGGAGGCCCCCAAGAAAGTGGAGGCCTTAAACTATCGCTTGTTCAGCTTATACGTAAATACTGCACTGATGGTAACTCTCGCACGAGGATTATCGTCTGACGCCAAGGAAGTCAATTAATGAACCTCCTAAAATGTAATTTTGATAGTAAGTTTAGCGCCCCTTTTATTTATTTTTCATGAGAAGTGATAGGGGAGTAAAGAAAGCAAGCATATGGTTGGCATTTGTAATCTGTTGACATAAAACGTCACCACGTGTTACAAAGAAATCGCTCGAGTTCCAAAAACATCCGCAAAAGAAGGGGAGAAGTTATTTTTTAAGAAAGTCTCTTACCAGCAACTGCTATTCAAGACGGCACAAGTCAGAAACGCTATGGCAGAAGCACTAATACGACTCGTCTTATCTTCGGAGGGTTCAAAGGGTCTGCGGGATAACTAAAGATAACGGTCAGTCAGGAAGTTAGCTACATCGTTTCACACTCTATAAATATTTGTAAACAAAAGCTCAAGTTAACACCAAGAGCTCCCACAATAATGCCACGGTTGACAAATTCTTTATCTCTTAACTTCATATCCCCCCCCCCAAAAAAGAGATCCTCTCTGGAGATGAAAACAGAAAGATATCAATAATTTTACACTCACGAGAAAAAAAAAAAAAAAAAAAAAAAATTTCAAAGCAGCCACTACTGCCATAACATGAGATATCTACACTAGTGTTACGGGCCGTGTGTTAGGAATTTTTTAAGGCGAAGGCTGATCAAGAAAAAAGCTAAATAAGAGTTACAACATAGAAATCTACTTAAAAACCACTAAGAACATCAAAAGAAAAAACTCAAATTCTATAATAAATTTATTGAATAATGCCTACACTCTCTTTTTTGGTAAAATTAACTTATTTAGAAGCAGGGGGTGGAGAAGGGAGAGAGCTTCGTTTTAGAAAAACAGCAAAACTATTTAACAGCCGATAATTGTTTAAGGAATAACAGCCATTAATAATATCTTTATGGGGAAAAAATTAGAAAATATTTAAATTCATTTTTTTAAGCTACGGATCTCTTCATAATTAATATTTTCTCCATTCTTTCCCACTGTTTACAATTATGGCCCTACATATACTCAAAAATATCTTTTCTCCTCGTCCATTGACAGCAAACCCCAAAACATACAGCTTCATACAACTGAAATTAACTGAAAAATCACAATATTAATATCGAAATCAAACATAACATCTGCATAACATTGCAATTTGTTCAAAATGCATGTTACAAAATTTAATGAGGTAGTAATCTAATTTTCATGCTTGGAAAAAATTTAATCAAATTCCAAAACCTAAATTATAACTAAGCTTCCAACTGGCTTTCTTACTAAATTTATATTAATTAATTATGGACACCATAACAGAACAGAGAAGAAATAATTTCATTTTAAAATTGTTCCGAGGAAAACAGAGTTACCTGAAATTTAAAAATATACATGCACAAAATTTTAAAATAAAACAGTAAAAGGAAATACGTGGTGATAAAATAATTCTTTAGAAGCTGAGTGAGAAAAAATACGCAAAAACTACAAATTGCGACTGAAAATACATTTGATTTAAACAAAAGTTTCCGCAGTTACTTGCCTGGGGAGGAAATTTATTTTAAAAGGAGAGTGAGGAATCTGAGATAGTGCTAAAATAATTACAAGTAAATTCACATATAGCTCTTTCTTTGTATTACACTCAGCTGAGATATAAAATGCGACGAATATTAAATAATTTAATTACTTGAAGCACCCACAATGCTTCCAAAAACAGGGCAAAATTATACTACAATCATCCTATTTCCTCAGACTTTTAATAGGACCTTTCGCGAGCTCTGAAGGCCAAATTAATGACCGGATGGGAAGGAGATTCGGGTCATTAACTTGTTAGCGCATTTAGGGAAAGACATACGTAGCCGTGCTACCAATAACGTATTCAAGCGTAAAACTTCATTCAAATAAATCGGGGAAAATAGATTTTACAGCTGTGGTTCAAAGCGAAAAAAAACAGCAAAAACATGATTTAAAGGATATTTTTTTGTGAGCATCCGTTATCAAAAATTCCGATCTTATCACAAGAACTTTGATCTTATAAAATGAACTGTTTCCAAATTTTGAAATTATTCCTTGCATTACAGAAAATTCTTCTTAAAAATTACGTTTAACACACTTTTTAAGTTATTGCATAACCTAATATTCAGCAGTTTACCTTTACAATACATAAATATAAGACTGAAAAAAGCCCTTTTCAATTTATTCATGCCACAAAAGCAATGTGAGAAGATAATTGCATTCACACATACTTAAGCAATAAATGAGCTACATTTATGCTTTAATAGTTTCAGAACTCATCAAAAATAAATAAATCTCAGAACTTCAAAAAACACTTTAAAAAAATAAGAAAGTTCAGCTGGCATCAAATTTATATGATACATTCATCCAAAATACCATTTAATTTCTTTTGTGGTCTTCAGAATATTTAAGGAAAAAGTATTCAGAATATAATCTGTTTTTTTATCAAACAACTCAAAACTGGGTCAAAAATCTCTAAAAGCATTGTGATAACATTGTTTATGTGATAACATGTGATTAAACAATGTGATAACATGTTAAAATCGTAACATGAGCTATAAATTACCTACCTTTAAATATGAAATAGTGCACAAATATGGAATATAAAACTATAATCGAAAATTGTTTATTGCAGAAATAATCATCTTAATTCCTGAAATGAAAGTCTGAATAATTCGATAAGAAAATATTTAGCATAGGTTTTGAAGACGACAAAATACAACATTATTTTACGTGTCATAAAAATTAACATTAAGCGTAATAGAGAAATGAACACGCGCAGATTTCTTCTTCAGAATCTGCTACTAAACAGTTTCCTAATGAATTTTCTATGACAGAATTTTGGAGATAGAAGTTCACTGCAAATGAGGATTTGCTTGAAGCATTTTCATTCCAGTTTCGTTTCTTCCCTTTAAATTTCTTTTAATAATGATGAACTACAGCAGCATTTCTCAAACTTTATACCCTTTCGCAATTCTTGAAAAAATATTTATTACTCAGACCATAACTGTTTTTCATTGAACCTCGAGCGGAATTCTCACAGAACACTAGGATTCCAATAAAAACCCCGATACGAAACGTTATTTCACTCAGAAGGTTAAAATTAGCATAGAAAAAAAAATTTATTTCTCATATTAACTATCAAAATATTTATGCTTGTCGACATTCATTCAACATTCATTTATGCATTAATAGCTATTAATTGCTTAACTTTAACTTGAGGTTCTGATTATTCTTAACCTTTAACACCAAATTCCGAATGCTAACTGTTAGGATTAGAACAATATTTTATGATAACTAATTGTTCAGAAGTATTTATAACGCTATGAAGTTCCCGTCAAGTACAGCTTATATAGAAGATTCAATACATCTTGCATACAAGTTACGTATTTAAGATTTCAAACAAATAAAAGAGCTCTGTGAAAAACTAACAAAACAATTAATTTTTGAATATGACAGTTGTTAACTAACAAAATTTACTGTTTAGAAAGATCTTTTACAGGAAAAAGATTTATAAACAAATTTATATTAAGCAAACTTGAGAAATGAATTGTACAGTTTTTATTACGACTAAGGCTCTCGAAAGCTTTCTGCCCAACGGAAAGAATGCATTATAAGACTTCTAAGGGAAACTGGTTCGTATTCGTATTACTTTTCCAAACGGGGATAGGGAAATTTGTTCAGAATTACTATTAATTTTGTTTTGGAATTTTGCGTCGATTCACTACAAGCGTTGTTTCACTATTCAAATTGTTGCCACCAAATTACATTTAAACAAATACCTGTATTACATTTAAAAAATTAAATAATGAAGAATCTGCATGAATGTATGTGTGTTTCTCGCACTGTGATAAAACAACGGTACCTAGAGCCATTAAAAATTTGAATAACGAAATCTTTCATAGAATATGGGCATGTGAAAGCCCTAATTTGAATTTGAAATTTGTTCTATTACCGATTTCATATTTTGTAACACTTCAACGAATTTTTGATTAACAAACTAAATGATTTCAAAGGAAGCAATGACAACACTGTACGGAAGGGGGGAAATTTTTTTTTTTATCTCCAGCGCGCGAGACTCTGTATCGGAAATTCTAAATATATGTTTATTTTAAAATTATTTTGCGATATTGCTCTTGAACTGAATTTTTTAATTTAAATGCGAAGAATTTTTATATATGTGATATTTTTTATATCATATATATAAAAATTATATGATTATGATATTTAATAAATAAAGGTAACACATAAAATGTTAACAAAACGCCCCTTTGGACGTAATTTAAAATCTGAAACCTTTCAGAATTTTTTTCCATTAAAACTACTGTGAAAAATTTATTAGATATATTAAAATATATTTCAAATCTTTAACTGATAGAAACTCGTTGCATCAGCAGCGTCATGCAGCTTCTTACTACAGGGTGATTCAGAATTCATTATCCATATTTGGTGTGGAGGTAGGGAATTGGAAAAAAAGGATATTTCACATAGGAGAGTATGGGCGCAGACGAACGCATGGTGGTGTAGAGGGAGTTGTGTGTACACAACTTCCATACATAAGCACAGCTGTTTGACATGTGCAGCCTAGGAAGTCCTCGATCTTGAAAGTAAAGCAGTTCCAAAGAAGTAAGAAAAATAACTCAGAAAAATTGCCCACCTTTCTTGCCGGAGCTTGAGAAGAAGGGTATGCCATACACAACCTGAACATATGATAAATCAGGATATGCCATACACAACCTGAACTGTATGTCCAGTGTGAACATCAGAATAGAAAAGTTTGCACCGAAAAAGCGACCTATTCCGTGCTATTCAGGTGCCAAGAGTGAGGACACACGCAGCAATCATGCACCAAAGCAGAGAGGTGCTGCAAATGTGGAAAAAACCGTAGAAGCAATAAGTGTAACATGAAAGCGGACGCAGAACCAACGTGCATTTTTTATCAAGAAAAATACGTTGGCAGCTATCGTGGTTGCGCGGAGTATAAGAAGAAATTTGAAAGAAGGATCCCGCGGAAAACGATTCCACCGCCTAAAAAAGACTTCCCAAAACTTATTCAGGCTGAAGACAATAAAAATCGTGAAAAACCCACCAAGCCTCTTTACAGCGAGAGACTGCAGAAGAAACTGAAGCCCTCCCCCCTCAGCAGAAGCAAGAGAAGCTTTGGACTGGCTTAATGGTCGGTAAGTTAATAGTTTCCTTAAAACTATTATTTTGCAAATACAAAAGATAGGATCGGCAAAGACCACAGCAGAAACGTTATCAGCAGGTTTCCAAGCTGCGATGACGTTAATGAAGATTGCACAATCACATGATTAAGCTGCTAATCGAGGAACTTGGACCCCGATTGGACTTCGAATGACTACCTCGCACCTACCACGACGGCCTGCTAAGGCAAAGATCTTCCAACGTTTAACATCTCACATTGATCGTATGCTCAGCATATTTGTGTGTTCGCCTTCGGGTGGTGACATGTAAATTTACATGTCCTTATTTTTCTCACAACCGCGAACGGCCGTTCTTGATACGGCAACTTTGAACGATCAGGTTAAAACTCTTAGTAGTTGATGCCTGTACCGAAAGTAAAGCATAACGCATAACGTGTGAAACCAGTCGTCATTCGACTAGATGACTTTGCAGAAATAACATGAACCGGTATACGTGGAATGAACATGCAGATACGCATGTAAATGCCAGGCATATACCAGAAGGTACGGTTGTCCATGCAACGCCATTGTGAATCATGCATTCTAGCACATGATCAGCAGTTCGAGCACCTCTTGTAAGTCTGTAAAACCGATGCAAAGAAATGTTACAGGTAAGATAATAAATGTTTTTTTTTTTCATTACTACTTACTTTTTATGTGTTCTTTCCATCATTGAACTAGAGTCATTTTGTCCTACTACATGGAATATGCGCCCATGCATTCCTATGTGAAATCTCCTTCTTTTCCTATTCCCTTTCTCGTCATCAAATATTGATGATGAATTCTGAATCACCCTGTATAATTCAGCAGAAAATGCAGATTACTTACTAAGTCAAAAATAATGAACATGCTAAACTGCAGCACAAATTCTTCTTAATTTATTTTTAAACCTTTCATTTACTTCTCGTTCAAAAAGTGCGTAGCTTAACTGAACATAACTTCTCTCGAGAGAAAGCCTCAAAAACGTTTCAACCGTAATATATATCTTTTGCCTCAAAACACTACAATAAACACTAACCTCAAGCAGAGCACTTCTAATGATATGTTCTGTGTCAAGAAATTTTGTATAATTGATGCTGAAAATATTTAAAAAAAAATTTAAAATGGATTCCTGGAAACTAAACTTAATGGATAAATTCCAAATACGTGAGAAAAATTCATGTTTTAGATCTCATAAACAGCTCTGCTTCAATAACTGTATCCTGTGAATATGGGTTACATCATATACCCTTCACGACGCTCAAGCACAACTGAGGCGTTCCTGTTCAAATCCTGCTCACGTTCAAAACAGTTAAGAAAAAAAAAAAAAAAAAAAAAAGCATTTGTAATAATAGATAATGCAAGATTGATCACTCAAATGGATTTAACACAAAATAACTACAAGTGGGGAGCAATCAAAAAATAATACGGATATCGTCTTTTACGAGAACCTATAGAGGCAAATATCCTACAACATGATTCTCCTCTAAATGGCATGAAAAGCCAATTTATACATTTAAAAAAATAGATATGCTAAAATTAAAGATTTGAAAGCGTTGTGAAGAAACAAAGCATTACGGAGAATAAGGAATACTTGAAAATAAACTGTGCATTTGTCCAAAATATAATCTTCGAAAAAACAATTTCGATGTGCTGTTGACCGTTGCATATTCCTTGAAAGGTTGATAAATCAGATTTGAAAATACGTCTGAGTTAAATTAATTTCAAAGGAATATACCACAGATTAAAGCTCAGAAGTTTGAATTTCAAGACAAAATTTTACAACATATCATAAAGAAAACTCAAACAAATAAAAATACCAGATATTTTGGAAAAAGCAGGGCATAAAATTCAAGATACTGCAGGAAAAACCCAGAAGATGAGAATAATAAAATCTTTCTATTAATAATAGTATATAAACCTAGCATCTATACTTAATAGTTAGACTGTAACAACCGATTATTTATTGACAATATTTTTTGAAGAAAATTTTTCTGATAATTATAAAAGAAAACACTGCCGTAGTTTTTTAGATCTAACTTGTTTATGCATTTATTCTTTGCTTCACATGAAATGAATACCCTTAAAATATCTCTAACATGCCATTTTTTAAGGAATTTTAATTATACAATTTTCTTCTCAAAGGTCTTTGAAATGTAATGGTCAACATAGCTTTCTAACAAATGAAAGATAGGGGTTCAAGGGAGAAGTACTCCCGGATTTCAAAAATTCGTGGCAAACCATTTCGACCATACTTTTTTTCGTACGATTTTAATAAGCCGAGATATTAATTTAAAAACTCTGAAAACGCTAATTTTCGCACTTATTTTTCCAAGTGGCAACAGTTGAGCGCTGGAGATAAAAATGTTTTATTTCGAAAAGCTTTCACTGCTCGCTTTCAAATCGTAAAGGATGTTAATCAAAAATTCGTAAGTTTTACAAAATATGAAATCAAATTAACATTGCCAAATATTAAACATATTATTATTATATACGTTCATATTCTAAGGTTGAAGAAAGCACGCGATTGCATGTGACGTCGAAAATTTTTCGCTTATGTCAGCAATTTAAATAAATAGCTATTGCTGGCAACTCTTTTGCTTCAAGTGCATATGTTATTGACATGTTAATTCTTTTATTGATAAAGAAAAAAAGAAAGTTGTTGCATTATATTAAATTTAAATCATGATGTCATACGTATTAATTTGAAGTGACAAAAGTTTTTGTTTCCTGGTTTGGCAACAGTTGTTGCTAGGAAAGAATGAACTGGTTTTATTCATACTGGAATGTTTTTATGCATTTTCTTTTCAGGTGTATATAGAACTTTTAAATTTTGTTTTGGCCGTAGCCCGCTAGTGTATACTTAAATTTTGTTAAAAGTTCATATGTCTGTAAAACAAAAATTACAAAATCTGAATAACCAAGCAACCAACCAACTAATTAAAAGGGAAAGCAAAAATCGTATAAAAGCATATAGGATTTCAACACAAAAATGCAAGAAATTAAAGTTGCTAGAAGTCTGATGGGGGGAGAAGGATTATTTGATTTTCCAATTTCCTTACAATTTTCCCACCTTGCTGCTTTACTAGCAAAATGAAAGAGTAGACTACATTAAAGCATACAAAACTGTAGCCAACCAAATAACCTGGCGAAAGCTTAGTATGATGGGAGAAAGAAATACGAAGGAGAAGAAAGATATACTACCAAAAATAACCAAGCGATTATCATCACAAATAGATTAAGACTCTCAGCATTTAAGAAAAACGAAAAAACAATTTCCGAAATCTATTTTTACACTGATTATGACACCCACGATTTCAGAAGACAGTGCTCTCTTTTAAGTGGTAACATAAGCAGATATTCGAATACAATACCGGTGTGTTGTGCTAATGGGAATTAAATTACACAAAGTGGAACTCATGATGTCATTCTCAATTTAAATTATCGCAAGCATAATGCATTTGCCTTTACTTTCTGAAATAGCAGATTAAAAAGAATTAAAAAAGAAATCAGAATATTGCAACCAAGTATTCAGAGCTGAAACTCTGAACACACTCTTAAGAAGGATGAATGGGATAAGAGATTTTCCCTTTACATCTTCTGTCAATCTATATACGAGGGTCACTCCGAAACTTTTGAGATACACATAGGTTTTTAAAGTTATACTTAGGATAATTTATTAGTGTTCAAAATAGTCTCCTCCAACATTAAGGCACTTCTGTTGGCGAATTTTCCAAAGATTCAATGCCTTAAGCCATTCATTTCTTGGAATGCCCTTAAGCATCATCAGTCTCATTTTTGGAATGAAAACGACGTCCACGTAAGTTTTTTCTTAGATTTAAAACTAGCTAATTTCACACGTAGTTAGATCGGGTATATAGAATGGATGTTCTAACACTTTGATGCGTTTTTGCTTAAAAAACTCAACTGTCCATCTTGCTGATAGACAGCATGCATTGTCATGCTGGAAGATGGGTCCTCTAGCATTCACTTTGTCAAGAATAATCTCAATGACTTTCATGAACGTAAAAATCAGCACGCTAACGTAAACACCAGACGTGAAATAGATTCGATTCTGGTTCGGATTCTATGAGACACCAAGAGAGGTGAAGGACACTCTCGTCAGAAACGGCGGATGGAAAATATATGTAATCTATAAAAATGAAATCCTGTAAATAGCAATTTTTGTAGCCTGTTATTAAGGTAATGTTTTAATAAATAGTCAGTGTCTACCAAAGTCTGTGGCTTCTTCATTTCTGGATAACTTACTTTGCTTCCACTTCAACGACGAGGAGAACACGCACACCGGTCCGAAAAGATAGGTCCAATTTATGATATTTCTATTAAATTTAGATAAAAGTCCTAACTTTGCACAAAATTAAACAATTAATTTTATGATGTGGCATCCCTGCCGGGACTTGCGCCGTATTGTATAATAAATGATACAAGTTAATATATGTATTTGAATATCATATTATTATTGAATTTTGAATTGTGCATATCAAAGCAAAACAAATAAGTAAAATGGCCACTGAACAATTAACACTGTATATATGAATATGTTCAACACTAAGAGCATCAGTTGCATGGATGCGCAATGGCAATCATTTGCGCTTTTGCAGCTGAGGATGATGGTTCGGTAAAACCATCGAAACTAGCCCGCGAAAATTTGAAAATATAACGCTGATTTTTGTTGTTTGACTTCTGAGTTAACAAGAAGTGATATTTTAGTTGAAACTCTGAAAGAAGGTTCGCGAAAATATATATTATGATATAATTCAAAACTTCTCGAATCAGGTATTTAAAACTCGTATATGCATACAAACACAGAATAACACATTAGATTTGCACTATCTTTTATGATCTAACATGATTCTATCTAATAGTCTTATCACAGTCATGTCATATGATGCTATCTAACATGATTCATATCAGATTTGAATACCTAAAATAACATAAACGGGAAGTGGTACTTTAATTGGATTTCTAAACAGACTTTTTTTTTTGGGGGGGGGCGAGCATAGAATCACTTGTACTGAGACTTTAATCTAATGAGGCACATATTAGGGCTATTTCTACTATATTTAGAGAAGATATTTATTTATATCAAGTCGCAGATAAGAATAATTTTTGTAGCAACGTTTTATTTGCAGAACTTTAAAACTCTTATAAACACATGTTATCAGGAAGCGCATTGGTTATTCTTTTAACACTGGTGATGAGAATGAGGCACAAAACCAAACAGCAAATTAGAAAACACCTACTGCTTTACTTCTCACTAATCCTGAAATTCACGGTAGTCACTACTCAGCTGTGAATCGAAAAACTAACAAGCATTGCTTACTATCTCATCGCAGGAATGTATGTGCAGATCAGAATGAATTTAGCTTTGCTGATATTAAAGAAAAAACACAGAAGAAAATTAAATTATGGTAGTCGTTTTAAGGCTTTCGTTTTAAATATATTTTAAACATACTATTTCCTTTAATCAAAAACCCTGTTAAATTATATGCTATTCAACCGCACAATAAAATACAATTTTTAATGCAAGGGGGAAAAAGGCACACATTTCATTATACTGATATAAATTTAGAAGTGAAAAATTTTACCCATGGCCAATTATATATAATAAAATATAATCCAAGATTTCGTATTACAGATCTTTTCATTTATTGGAACAACAAATTAAGATTTTACTTACAAACGATCAACCGGAAATGATACTTTACTTAGTGCTCGTTGCTACTTAGCAATGGATTGGCGAAAGGTCAAGAGCTGGCTCTACGACACTCCCCACCCTTTAAATTTTTATCTCTAAAAACTTCTAAAAATATAAGCGGCGGTGTCATTAAAGACACAATTTTAAAACAAGCAACAGATATTATAAAAATATTCCGTAATATAAAAGCATGGTAGAAACCTTTTTAGACAATTCTCGTGCAACGAATCACTCCCAAAAAAGTATAAATACTTAACAAGTAGGATGACAATATTTTAGAAAGCTTGAAGAGCGATTAGGTATTTATCGCAGCAAGAAGCATTAAAAAATATGCGATGCTCTCACTGGGATTCGATTACCGGACTTTTCGATTGCTAGCCGGAGATGTTTCCAATCACAGCTATCCGGACGTATTTCCTGACACGAATGAACATCACAAAGACACAAGGTAAATCCAGGACATTTTATGAAAAATCACTCTCAGCGTTAAGAAAGACCTTAAATTTCTGCAACAAACGAAAAGTTGACATGAAGAAATAAAATCAAGTGAAAGAGCAAAGAGCGGGGTCAACAAAAGTACTCAGCAACTGAAACGATGATTGCGTTTATTAAGATGTACACGATGCATACGATGGTGTATACATAAAATTACCCACCGAGATCTCAAAAGCAACCGAATTTTCCCTAACATATTTGCAGCATAATAAAACCATTCTTAAAAATTGCATGTTCCTTTATCCTCTTTTTACCAATTACTATTTTCTTCAACATTTATAATCACTTCCTTAAAAATCCCGGACTTCTTTCTAGTTGAAATCTAGTTCGGATCATGTCTGGTAACTATTATTAAGTATAATTAATACTATGCTGCATATAACTCGAAATAAACAATCATTGAAAATCACCGAGATCAGTAACAGAATGCCATAGTCAGTGTTTTAAAACTATATACAAATATGAAAAATATCTGTCACTTTTTCCGTTCGCGCTGTGATACTCTTTCTTCATATACCCTATCTTAATTTATAAATGAAATTTATATGAAACATTGTTGTAAAAAACGGGGGAAAAAAGAGGGGGGGAACCGGCACTGACATTCTTTCTGACATGGTGAATTCAGTTGTAGTGTGAAAGAATTTTTTTATAACAGTACACTGCTCAAAAGCTATGAAAATTTAGCCAAAATCCCCATCGTCTAAAAAACGGTTTTTCTTACACATGAAATTTTAAAAAAAAAGTCTGAAAGCTTTCAGATTTTACATTACGTTCAAACGTTCAAAGGTGCATTTTTTTAACGTTTTGTGTTACCTTTATTAATAAAATATCATGTTCTTCGCACTTAAACCATAAAATTCAGTTCAACAGCAATAATTACAAATTAATTTAAAAATGAGCATATCTTTAGAATTTCCGATACATAGTCTTGCGGCTGGAGATAAAGGTTCCCCTCCCCTACAGTGTTGCCATTGCTCGCTTTAAAATCGTTGAATTTGTTAATCAAAAATTCGTTAAAGTGTTACAAAATATGAAATCGATAATAAAGCAAATTTTAAATTAGAGCTTCCAGATGCTTATATTCGGCGAAGGATTACGTTATTCAAAATTTGATGACTCTAGGTACTGTTGTTTTATCACGATACGAGAAACATAACGTACATTTATGCAGATTCTTCATTATTTAATTTCTTTAAATATAATACAGGGCTTTTCTTTAAATATAATACAGGGCTCTAATATTTGGTGGCAACAATTTAAATAGATATTCGCCGTTTATTAGTGAATCGACGCAAAATGCCAAAACGAAATTAGTAGTAATTCTGGGAAAATTGCCCTTCAGACTAAAAAGGTTAGTAAGCTTCCGATCATTAAGGTCTGCTAGAAAATAAACCGATTAACAAGCTTTCCGTCAGCAAGCGCTGATGGATAAAATCCAATTAACAAGATGAAATGTTAATATCTAATAAAAATACCTTCTCTCTAAAAAATTAATTTAACTAAGCAACAATAGATAAAGCACAAAAAACAGTATGTATTTGTACGCATTATATCACACCCATGCGATTATCCGGATTAAAATTGATAGTTAAAAATATAAAACTTGAAACTTCCAGATGCCCATACTCGGGTGGAAACGTACGTTGTTCAAAATTTGGTAACTCTAGTTACCGTTGTTTTAACACAATGCGAGAAACATGCATACACCTATGCAGATTCTTCATTATTTCATTTCTTTAATACAGGGCTCTAATATTTGTTGCCAACAATTTGAAAAGTGAACTGACGTTTATAGTGAACCAACACAAAATGCCAAAACGAAATTAATAGTCCTTCTAGGGAAATTGTTTCTTTGGACTAAAAAAAAAAAAAAAAAAAAAAAAAAGAGAGAGAGAGAGAGAGAGAGAGATCCTACCTTCCCCCCCCCTTGTAGTAACTCTTTCGGGTCTTCTAAAATTACTCTAGCATTATAGCAAGGTTTAAATCACGATAAAATTAAAAATGAATGACCCGCGATTTAACATAATTCCGTGCCTATAAATAATACATTAATTTGATAGCGTTTAAAATGAAAAAAGAATTTCTTCCAATTTTAAAACAGCAGTGAAAAGGTTCAATAAAAATGTTTTTAGAAACATTACCTACACGAGTTTTTTTGCATGTACTGCACTCTTTAAGATTTAAATCACTGTTCAGAGTCAATTTCGGAAATGACAGTGACGCCCAACTTATCAGCATATACAATGATCTGTTGAAAATAAATGCTGGCACTGTGTTCCGCATAAAATAAATTTAGCGAAAGTCTGAAATACGTTTTGGAATAAAAAAGAGGAGTTAATTAAGAGATTAAGCAACATTTCAAATTATTTTTTTAAAAACACAATTTTTTTTACCATGAACAAAAATATGAGAATATATTTCTCACTGATATACCCATCCTTTAAAATATTATGCAAGTCAATAACACTAGAAATATTTATGTTACGCAATAAATCTACGTAGTCAGTTTTCGGCTAGACGAAATCATAAATATGTACTATATATCTAGGCCCTGTATCGTAACAGATATAGGTTGAGCAAAACCGGTACCTGTGCATTTATCACCGGGCGTTGCTAATTATTAAGTTTCTGTCCCAATTTTGATGGAGAAAGGCCGGGGGGGCGGTCCGAAGGTCTCCTACCCTTCTTCCCCTACTACAGCCTCTCGAGATCACTTTTGGCTCTCCGTGTATTTTGAGTGTCCCCTTGCAACACAGACAATATCCACGCCTTCTCCTGACGACAGTTAGCATCACTAACCACTATACCCGGTAGGCGGCACTAGACATTATCAGACACATGCGTGAAAATAAGGGCATCAGGAAGTTTGTAATTAATAGTAATAATAATATTTTCTTAGACTTGAGGCAGACAATTTAGCCGCTATTAACGAACGCTGAAAACGAAGAGAAATTCGTTAACAGCGGTCATAAGTAATATTAATAAATCCTGTTGCCCTGATTGGCTATCACAATATTACTTTGGTAAGAGGATTTCTATGAAAAACGGCCGAGTGGCTAAACAAATGTTGACAAAACTTCGGTTCGGCGGCTACATTTCTTAGATTTCTGTTCACCCAGCTAGTTAACTGTCTTCAACCGATAGTTCTAGAAGGACAGCCAAATCGAAGTCTTGCGATTTGCATTCGTGGAATAGGGCTGCTAGTTACTCATACGCGCACTTTCGTATGGCTATGCAGCCTGCAACATAATGCTAACAACAACTTTTTGGGTTGCGAAATAAAATGTTGCGGTTGAAAATCTGCTGTTCAAAATTACAGTGAGTTTCGAGAAAAATTAGTTTAGTGCTACTTACATTTTGCAATTTAATAGACGTTTTCGAAAAGACAAGAATTATTTTCAAAGATTACTTAAAAACTAAAAGCTAACTATAAATACTATACAATAAGCTCTTTAATTCACTTATTACTTGCATATAACCAATTTTCATTAAACTTGGTGTTTTTAATCCATTAAGTAATTTTAATACACTGAAATGTACATTTTTTCAATTTTGACTACAAATAATCTTGAATTAAATAAATGATAAAGCCATCTTTTCCTAGTTATACAAATACCACTACTGAATACATAAAAAACCCACAAAAAGACCAAACTGACATGAATTTAAAGATCACCTCCCAGTAATCTTTTAACAAATTCCGTTTTATTTCTTTAATTATTTTTTAATGTTAATTTTTTTAATTAACCTGCGGTTCTACATAAAATATAACAATTATAAGGAAATAATTCTATGAAGTTTTCTGGCATTTCACTATTTGGAAACACCGGACTCACACAAGCTCTTCCAATGACAGATAAATCGATTCGTCCTGCTCTTTCATAAAACTGATTTCTCCAATTTCATTAATTAACTACCATGTAAGCATTTTGAATTTTGATTGAAGTAATTTTCATTATTGCAGTTTCCATATTAAAAATAAAAAAAAGTCGAGAGAGACAGAGAAGAAAAGAAAACACATGTGCCCCAAATCGAAAATTTACAATAAATAATACATCAAAACGTTCATCAAAACTAATTTTTTCTCAAACAGTAATTAAAATTAGTTACTAAGCAAAATCTGAAAAACAATTTTTCTTCTCTTGTAAACGCCTCTCACTGGAACAGTGGCTGGTAAACGGTTAAGTAAACGCTCTTAATTCCTTTTTATTGAACAACTGACGACGTTGTCAATTTCTGCCCTTTTAATAACTAAGACTTTCCATCTGAAAACATAAAAAGCGTCTTCACTGTTGATTTCAGCACTAGAATATAGGCAAAGTATATATCATTAAATTTTTGAATTTCGCACCAACTTAATGATTTTAATTATAATACGCATATAAGAAAACACTCAAACATATAAACAGCACACTTTTTTTTCATATGGCCTACGGAAAAAAATATAATAAGAAGTTACTCGGGTTTCTGAAATTTGGATAACAGGAGTTCTTTGTACTTTTACGAAAGTTTAACCTTGAGTTATTCCTTACTTTCTCCACATTCACGTAATATATGCATTTAATTTTGGTCTTTAATAACCCCCCTAACTTCTAAACCACACATAAATTTTATACATTCAAAAATCAGAAATTACTCACCTCGATTCTAATAAACTGGCTAGAATGTGGAGCACGAGGAATTATGTCAAGATCATTTTCTAAAATCCAATCCCTGGTATTTCGCTGACGGGAACTATTTCTTGACCAACTGCTGGTATCCTCCATGTTTATCTTTATATACTAAGTTCATATACGCAAAAGTTATTGCAGAAACATTCACAATTACATTCGACTTGCAGTAAAATTATTTTATAAAGATCTTTCAAAAACCATACAAAACATCAATATTCCTTCTCAAAGGGAGAAAAAAATACGAAGATCGTTGTTAGGATAAAATGTGAGTACAAATACCTGTTTTCAGTACAGAAAAGTTCAAAAGATTCTTATAAAAATTTTCAATAAATGCTGATTATAAGATTCTTCAAAATTTATAAAAATCGATAAAAAATCTATAGCAGCATTAAAGTAAAAAAAGACACAAAAAAGTTTCACGCATATAAAAACTAGTCAGTAAAATTTCCGATGAAAAAATTGCTCTCCAAAGAAACTACTTAATCAATTTCAAGCAGTTAAGATGACAAACTCTGACCACAGATGTAATGTGACAGCTAGTATTCAGTTCAGTAAATCACGATAAAAGGCTTCGAGGAAGAAAGTTATAAAAATAAATGTATAACCACAAGACCTCACAGAAACATGCAGCCGAGCCAGGATGATGATGGAAGACTAAAGTTTATCTCTTGACGCTGTAATCCGAAACTCAAAATCGAGATTACGACCAGACGTGCGGCACTAAATTAAACAAGAGCAAGAATTCACTTTGAAACAACATTTGTTGAGCGTGGAAAAACGGTGCCAAACATTTAGCGCTCGAACTCCGCCTTTCTCGAAACCCCCATCGAAATTCCGCAATGACATCATCATTGGAACAGGATACAAAACCAACTATCCAACTGACACCACTGGCAATATATTTAATTCCTTTCTTAACTATAAAATAAAACAACAGAAGACTAGTTATTGTTGGCAAAACGTCTCGCGGTCTTAAGTTTTTTTTTAGAGATGCGTCCGACTGGAGAACTAACGGTGCGTGTTCTCAGATGCAGGCTGAGAGGGATGGATGGATGACTGGCGACAACTCTGGAGGAATGGGGTGGGTTGCGAAGTGGCGCCGCTCTTTGGAAGTGGGTGGAATTCTGTCGCCAAGGGATCGATCGCCAATGGACTCGATGAGATTCAAAAAAATATTAGGGAAGATACCATCGGGATAACATAGGGATTTTTAACTCGCAATCACACCATCTACATGATAAAATAACCTAATTGATATCTGATTGATAATTATGATTTCATTCATACAGCAACATGCCATTCATTAAATTCTATCATTACTAAAGATTTCAGCGTGATTCCGATTCTGTTTCTACACATATTTTTACATGATTTTGATTTAAAGCAGATTAGAGAGGAAAAGAATCCGGTTCCTTTTCTATTTACTTTTATATAAACTCAGTTAATTAACACTAAGTGACCCTTTCTGAAAAATCTGTTTTATTTTATTCTTTAATTAAATTCTCTAATTAAAAAAGTTATAACTTAACATTTGTAACAAACATGCTACCTATAGTTTAAATATTTCATTTGAAAACTATACAATTTAGACACCATGCTTCCCAAAATAAAACCTACACTAACATAACTACAGAAAATGTTTCCTCCATTTGTATCAAAAAAGTTAATAAAATTTCTTTTTTTATTTATATAAACCTTATTTTAATCTGGTAGCTCTAGCGCATTTGATAAAAGTAATCGAATTTGACTATGAACAGAGAAGTATAATAGAAATAGTTTAGTTCCAAAGAAGGGGTATTTCGGGAAAACAGCAAAAAAAAAATCAATTTTATTTGGAATAATGTGAAAAACGATTATACTTTAATTTATAGTTTATATATAAGTCATATCTTTAGCACAAATTTTCTTACATATTATTTTCCTTATGAAGAATGTTTAACATATGTTCATACTTATTTGTAAGCTTATAAAATTAAAATATATGTAACGGCTAAAAGCCAAATTAATAACTATCTAATTAAGGAATTAAGTATAATGTCTCAAAATAACACGTTTTTCGTTTTGGATTTGCATATCCGAAACCAGTCTTCAGTTTTTTCAAATGCATTGAACTAACCCGTTTTTCTTTCTTTCTTCCCCTCCTCTCGCAGTTCTTTCGCGAACATATAAACACAACAAAATACTTCTAAATCATTTCAATAATAATATAATAAATAGTCAGCATTTCTTCTAACTCAAATATTCGTACTGCTGTTTAAATAATACAGCACATCCGTAACTTGAAATTTGAGCAACATTTAATTGCTTTAGTTTCGTTCGACCTTTCTAATAAACCTTGAATAATATTATATAAAAATATAATATTATTCAAGGTATTTCTTAATTAAACTTGAGAAAATTTTAAGGAAATATAAAGAATTATAATTTCCAGATTTCCTATTTTTTATGTGGTATGATTTCTTTACTTGGATTTAAAATATATATATATTTCGAATTACAAAATCAGTTGATACCACTTAATAATCAAAAGCTTTAAATTATAATTAAATTCATTTCATAGATCAATTACATTTAATCCATGATGATTGCTCCACTCGACTAAGACTGGTTGCTTGAACGGTTTCACTGCTTTCATAATGTATAATGTGTATTGTGAGCCAGTTCCTTTAGAAAATCCTTTACGAAGGCATCCATACTCTTGAGCAAACAGTCCTATGCGCTTTGCTGCAATCAAATAATCCATCCATAACGATCGGATCTGCTGATGTAAACAATGATATTTACAGCTGCAATAGTAAATATTATGAACGTTTTATTATATTACACCTTTGCACGTGATCTAAAGGTAAAACACTTATATACAGAGAGAACATACATGATTGCGGAATTATTATGCAATAATTTGTAAGCAATTACCGGAAGCGAAGAAATTTTACATATGAGATCTGCATTATGATCTGGAATAGTTAATATATTTTGTTAAAATCGATTTAAAGGAAATGCTATTATTTATAAATTAGAAACTCTTACATTTTATTGCTAAAATAAAATACGGGAGTGAAATTACTAAGCAAATAAATAAAAAAGTAATAAACCACAGTTTTTTTTTTTTTTTTTTCTCACTGTATTCCAAAGTTAATAATATAATTACAATGACTAATAAAAGTCACAGCCTCCCCTTCCCCGAAATTAAATCTTAGCTACAACCATACAATGACTAATAGACAAACATTTTAAAACGGAGTTAATTGCTTTTTATTCCCTTTATATGGACTCATCTAATGAATTCTGGTGATAAAATTCACATAGAATTTTTATGTTAAGAACTCTAAATTTAAGCAATTTTTTTTAATCAATTACATTTGAAAATTCGATTTATTGCTGGATCACCGTTGGATTAAGCGGAGTGCAAAATGAGCGATTGCCCGGGGCGTTATATATTTCATCCGGAACCAAATTCTATGTGTTATATATTAATTCGAACTAAAATATTAAGCATATGTTACACATTTTATTATACACTTTCCCCAATTAATCTATTATATGAAGCGAAGTTAATAACTTTTCAGAGCTGGTACATTTTACATCATAGGGAACTTTTCAGAGCTGGTACATTTTACATCAATCATCAATGATTTACACTTTATCTGTATCTATGTAAAGAAATGTTTCACAAAACAAGCTTAATAACTAATTAGGCCTACATTTATAAGTCAGCATTGACTTTACTTACCACTTTATGAATAAATTTAAATCGAGGTACTCTTCTGTTATCGGGACTGGATTCAGAAATATACGTATATATGCATGTGTACATGTATGTATGTGCATATATGTGTGTACGTACACATATACATACATGAACACATACATCCATACATATACGCATTTATAACATACATTTCTGAATCTTGTCTTGATAACAGAAGAACACCTAGATCGATCTTAAATGCAGGTATTTAAAATAATAATAATCCAGTTGCACATTAATAAAAGAAAAAATGGCCTAAATTTGTTAAAAAATGAGAATTTCATAAAGAAGTTTATCAGCGCTCAGTCACGTTAAACAAAACAATTTTTACACTTAATATAGAATAAAAAATAAGGTCATTCAAAAGTATATTCTCTCTTCAAACTAATTTATTTCAATCATGTATTAAAAAAAAGTTTGTATAAATAAATGTCAGAATAAAGAAACAATGTTAGATCTTTAAGATATTGTCAATGAGAACACTCTTACGCAGGTTCAAACAATAATAATAATGTTGAAATATAATCAATAAGCACTACCGTAAAAATACACCTAAGGGGAGGAGGAAAAATAAAGGAAGGTATATTACGTTAAAAGGGGGAAACCAGCCCAGCGATTGAAGCTCGCATTCTTCTGCTATGGATGTTCTGGCACTCAAAATAGGCATTATTTAAACCCTATTATACTCCACCCCATAAGTACTCATAGCAGTGGATCTTAACGTTAAGTACGAGCTAAAATTTTAAAGGTACGCCGTGAAGGCTTCAAAGCCACTATACTTCTGATAGAAATTATTTTATTCCTATTTTTACATTATATATATAGTTTAATCTATCTATACAATGAATGAGCTTCTTCCATGCATATTTCCTGGAGTACGTAAAAAACGTATAAAGGGAAGAAGTACTTAACTCGGAATGAAACAGTTCTGAATTCAAGGAATTTTGAACATCCAGGAACAAAACACTAAACAAACTGAACAAAAAGTGAATCACATATATATATACATATATAATCCTTTGGCTGAATCAGCAGTAATTCTTTATACTTGAAAAGTTTTCTTCGTGCTTGTAAATAAAAGTATGTTTAGCCTATGCAAATAACAATAGTACTGTATTGACCTGAATATAAGCTATCTTGTGATTTTTAAAGGGTTTCATGAAAAAGAGGATGGCCCGCACATAAGACGGAATTGCGGGTTTGAAAATTTAAAATAGTTTTAAGAGACTGTAGAATTAAATGAACAGATTAAACTAAGAGCTGCTTTTTTTACCAATTATGTGATCATATAAGCCACATACATAATGGTAGTGAAATGGTTATGTTAGAAATTACTCATAAATAATAAATTATCTTTTTAATATATATTTAGGCTGCGCAAATAAGATGAGGTGGTTTTCTAAGGATCATTTTAAGGGAAGGAGAAGCAGCGTTATATATTCCAGCAAAAATGTATATAAAATCATCCGTACCCTAAGGTACCTCACAATGCTAATTAATTTTAAATAATTCAAATTTTGGGTATAAATTTAACTGTAAGGAAGCTTAGCAACAAAACACAGACCATTGATGAAAACTCTACGAAAAAAAGTAAAATCCACAGAATATTAATTCTATAGCATGAATGATATAATTCAAAATAAATCTTAAAATTTGTTTAATCAGCATTAACGACAATCACAAAGTGTGGAATATTCACCAAACTGGCACTAAAGCGCCAAAGATGGCGAATGTTTCTTCGAAAAACTCCGCTCTCATCGGCACAACGCATAAACTAACTCCAAAGAGGCGCAGGAAGTGGTGCTACGAAATGGGAAAAAGGACGGGAAGGAAAAGCCAAGTGTATTTCGTAGAAAGATACATTCATATGTAGGGTAATTCAGCGCCTTTTTTGAGAGGCAACTCGATCTGGTAGAGGTTGAAGAAATGCGCGAGGCATAGAGAACGACAGATAAAAGAATGCTTTACATTGTTATAAATTAAATATAGAATTGCAGATAAAACAAAGGGTCATGCAACAAATCCAGATTGATTTTCAGTATGTCTGAGCACTGATGATCCTTGGTGTAACATGTAATATTAACAAATTAAAGAAAAAGTTTCAATCTACAGGCTCGAGAGTAGAAAGGGGCCAGAAAAACTTGAGATTATAACCTTCACACGTCGAAAAAAATAAACTTGCCCTTCCATTTTTTTTCCTTCTCGGGATTGTAAAGACAACATTTGGATTTTTTTTTTTTTTTTTTTTTTTTTATTTTTTTTTTACAGAAAGCTTTACCACTAAGCGCGGAAGAAAATCGTTCAATTATACTTTGAAATACACCATTATTTTTACACAGTGAGCTTACGCAACATCCTTTATGTTCAGAACGCGCCATGTGCTTCAACGGTTTGCCTACACATTCATCATTTTCGGCGACAAACAATGGCTCTCTCTCTTGAAGGTTTTCTGAGACCACATAATTTTCCGATTATCGAAATTTAATTGATCATTGCGATCGGCATATTTAACAGCCTCAGATGTTTCACTCTTGGCCTACTTTAAAAATAATAATAATAATAATAATAATAATAATAATCTGAAATGTTTCAGATTTTAAATTACGTCCAAAGGGGCGTTTTTTTTAACGTTTTGAGTGTTACCTTTATTTATTAAATATCATGTTCTTTGCACTTAAACCATAAAATTCAGTTCAAGAGCAATATCGCAAAATAATGTTAAATTAAGCATATCTTTAGAATTTCCGATATACACAGTCTCGCGAGCTGGAGATAAAAGTATTTTTTTTTTCTATATAACGTTGCCATTTCTCGCTTTTAAAGCATTGAGTTTGTAAATCAAAAATTCGTTAAAGTTTTACAAAATATAAAATCTATAATAAAACAAATTCCAAATTTGGGATTTCAGATGCCCATATTCGCAGTAGGATTTCGTCATTCAAAATTCGATGGCTCTATGTACCATTGTTTTATAACAATGCGTGAAATAGACAATCATTTATGCAGATTTTTCATTATTTAATTTCTTCAAATATAATGCAGGACTCTAACATTTTGTGGCAACAGTTTGAAAAGTGAACCGACGTTTATGAGTCCGACGCAAAATCGCAAAACGAAAACAATAGTCCTTCAGGGACAAAGCCCCTTTGGACTAAAAATTAAAAAAGTATTATTCAACAGATCAAACCACATATTTGGCAAGTAATTCAAGAATTAGGACCCGCTATTCTGACAACAGTTACGCTAAAATTTCCTAAATAAAGCAAGTTGAAGACGACTAAAAGATATTATTTTTTAAATATAATATAAACACAGTTGCATAAATTATAATAATAGACAAACAATAAATAGATTAAAAGAAAAAAAGAAAAAAGAAAAAGTTATATACGACAGAAGGAAATTGCATAATGTGAAGTTACGTAAAAAGTAAATTGGACGGTAAAAAATACAACCTGGTAAAAGTTTTGTAAAAATATAAAATTTTCTGAGCGTCCTTCTAATCGACAAAGTTTTTATCCAAAACATACGCCAATCTAATATTGCTTTTACGCTTAATTTTAAATGGACCGTAAAAGTTAACGGATATAACTTAAAAGATTCAGATTCCAATACGCACACCTCTGCACGAATTACAGTTTCAAAACTGAATTCGAAACGTAATTCCATTACTAATTTTAAATATATCACAAATCTGGACGTCAATCACGGATCAAAGGAGTATTTTATATAAGTATATAAATGGCGGGCCTTTTCAACAATGGCCAACTCCAACCAAACAGACGGCCACCGTTGCCTCCTATGAAAGGAAGGACAGTTACAACCCCGTCTTCTCCTGGATTCGAACACCGGGCCCTTTGGTATCGCAGTCGGCTCGCCTAGACACTATAACAATCTGGGAGGCACGATAAAGTATAAATACTGATATAATGCAGGAATGCACAGGAAATTTTCAGTCTCAAAAAAGGTCACATCTGCGAAAGCAAAACATCCTTGCCTGCTTTAAGGACAGTATATCATATAAACATAATTATAAAAACATAAATTAGTATCTTAACATTGAAGGATTAAAATTATCAGTTTAGGAAAGTTAACCTTAAATTACACGATCCCAAAAGTAATTAATATTTGTTTCTAGAAATGATGTGGCGCTTGGGCAGACAAAGAAACAAAGTACACTGTGGTATTATTCCCACTTTATCTGATTTTTATTTTCGTGAATTCATGCGGAGACGTCGAAATAAGCGCGAGGCACCATTCTGAATCCACCTTATTCTGAATCCACCTTAGCCGACACATAAGAGAAATTAAATATGATGTTTTTATCTCTCATGCTCTTGGTTTAAAAAATTATCAAAAAAGGTTTTTATAGTGTGTCATTCTACTTTATTCCCTTGTTTGTTACAATAGCTAAACTATGAGACATTTCTTATGTTTAAAGACACGTATATTTATGTTTTAAAAAATATTACTATTATGCTATCCTGTAAAAAAAAAATAAATAAATAAATAAATAAAGATCTCAAAAATAAAAGGTGTTTCGAAACGATTCCACTGCTAAATACCTCTTAAATGATCTGTAACACCAATTTAAGAAATGAAACAAACAAACGTCAGTCTTCAGAATAAGTCAATTTTGGTCGTAAAAGAGATTTAAGTGGAAATATACGGAACTTAAAACCTTTAGGGCCCCACAGTTTTTTTGTTTGTTTGTTTCAACATTTTGTTTTGTATGTTTGTTCAAATACCATACTTCGCGGTATTCGAATCTCAGATCGAACTACCAATGTTCAGCGACTTTACCGCTGGCGGACGTACGGCCCACAGAATAACATCAGTAACATAAAATGTTTTCTATAGCGGCATTTATCGGGGAGACCCGAGACAACATTAATTAAAATAATAAAAAACACTATACAAAAACTACTGTAAACAGCAACATACTTTAATCTTATGAATATAAGATACGTTATAGTATGTTATGAAAGCATAAAATTAATAAACAGTCCCCTAAAACTAGCATTTTCAGAAATGCTAAAATTTGATATTTTGTATTTAGTGTAATTTAGCCGCACAAGGATTACATTCGGATCTCAAGTCGCTTTTCGTTACTTCCCGTGAAAATGGTTTTAAGTAATACAATAGTAGTAGTTTCTTTTTTAAGGTCTGTTTTACATATTGCGGAAAGAATTCCACCCCCCCCCCAAAAGACCTTTTGGTAGGATGGGTTAAAACTGAAACATTCTTTGTACACAGTCTTCATATAAATAAAAATTTCGTAAAATTTTACTATATTATAACACGTTATCAAATCACCATAGTTTGAAAACTGTATTTGATTCGTTTCTTAAATTGTAACAATGATGTACGATCAGCCGTTCAAGAGTTATTTAATTATTTTAACCTCCAAAAACATCTGATATTTTAAAATAGTACAACTTATCTTCTGATTTTGTTCATATTGTGAAATGGACAAATTTTCATTTCACAATATGGATACATTTCAATACCACACATATATTTTTGATAAACATTTTAGCATCAACAGTTAATCGCACTATGGATTTCCCGCTAGACTAGTATGGTTGTTAGAGAATGCAACTCCCACACCGACAAGCCAGATTTTGAATAATAGGCAGTTTTTGAATATAAGGCATGGGCATTTGTGATAGGCTTTTGTGGTAAGAACAACATAATTCAATCATTTTTAAAGCAAAAAAATGCACAATTTACAAACATATAAGAATAAAGAAACTGAGATCACTGAGCCGAGTAACAGAGTGGATATAACATCATTAAATTGCATTCGATAGAGGTCAAAATAGATATTTTCGTTCAAAACTGATACCCGAAATTTTTCGCGATTACAATACTTTCTTTTTACTTCGTACAAAGAAGTAAAAAGATGCAAATGTCGAGGTTTTTACAACTATGACTATTTTTGGGGGGAGGGTGTTTAAAACAGGTTTAGATTGAATTTTAAAAGGTTTAGTTTTATGAGTTGATAGCAGTGGATCTCATGTCTATTTAAGAGAAGCGAAATATTTGTATGTTTATGTCACATATTATTACTTTACTTATATGTATGTTAAACTTTTTACTTAGAAGTAATGAGGAGCAGAATTCCAATGGCGTAGTTGATCCATAATGAATAGAAAACTGGAGGCGAAGACAGATTAAATCTTCATTTTTTATTTCAGCAACATTGTGTGGCTACAAACAAGTTGGCACATTAATTGTGCCTATTCCAAAAAGCTTACATTTTAAGTAAATTTGCAGCAAGATAAAAGGGGCAGATAGACAGCAGTCCAGCTAGGCTAAAGCATTGAAAGCAAGTGTGTAATGTTCAGGATGAAATCTTAGTTCAGGCTGAGTTAGTTTTGGTTCTCAATGCATTTGGATTGGATAGTTAATACTGTTGTAAAATTATTATTGGCTGCTTGAGTTTTAGTTCCATTTACATCACCAATTATGTAAGAGTCATATGACATAAATTGTTCTAGAAATAACGCAGTGCAAGCAGAGGTTACTATTTTTAGAATTGAGAAGGAAAATTTACGTTGCTAATTTAATCTTTTATACATTCTTTATTTTTCTTACAGATATATCTTACACTTTACCTATATATATTATTACAATTATTAAGGGTGAACTTTGCTTTGAGATGCTATACCGTAAACTGAAGTTTTAAGATCGAGATTATTTTCCTTTAACTCTTTCTGCTATTAGTACAGGAATAACAAAAATCAGCTATGGCTTGATTTAGTTCTTGTTGGGCGGACTTGGATGGTACAAGTTGAAATGGCGTTGGGTAAAAGTCATACTGTCAAGCACGAGTGTCCAAACATCTTGACTAACAATAAAATGTAGATTTTTTCCTATTCATATTTATTTATGGGTATACCCTTTATGTTTCTTTATGACATACAGCAGGATTTCTTAAACTATGGGTCGCCAAAAATTTTAGCAGTTTTGGTATTTCTTTAATTTATTACAATAATTTTACAATTACCAAATATTTTTACGCAATGCATCTGAAAATAGATAAAGATAAGACATTACATACAAAGAAAAAAACGAAAACGTTTCGACGCATTCTTTTTATAACATAAACGTTCGTTTTCCTTGCTTTGCACGTGAAGCTGTCATTTGTCTGTTACTTATTTAAAATTTTCCCATTGTTCTATGTCTTAAAATTAGAAATCAAAGTTAATGACCAAAAACTGCAATAATATATTACAGTACACGTGAAAAAATTGTCAGTTTCACTCACGCGTGTGTCGGATTTGCACAATATTTATAGGGTCCCACAAAATTTTCGTAAATATTATGGGGTCCTGGGTGTCGCGAAAAAATCTCAGTGATAAAAAGGGGTTGCGACTGAAAAAAGTTTAAAAAACCCTGACCTACAAGATATGATTAACAACAGTTGTCAATTTAAGGTAAAAACAGCAAAACAAACACAACTCATAAAACAAAATAAAAATTAAGATTAATGTTGATTCATGCGTCAACATCACATGAGAAAAAAAAGTTATATCAGTAATATGAAATTCTTTTACTGCATTTAATGAGAGGGAATTATTAACCAAAAAGAAGTAAATCTCTAAAATATACAAAAAAGTAAATAAAAGGTTGAGGAAATGCAAGCATCATGTATACAATCAAAGCGCAACAACACTTCCAAGGTTGACCAAATTAGGAAAAAACATGCACGAAAAACGATCCCACACGGATGCTCCAGTCAGCACCTTAAAAAAGGAAATTCCATTCTGTTGTAACGCTTCAAAAAAATTGAGTGTTATATACCTGAAATACATTTTTAATTACACCGGAGGAAAAAAAGGTGAAACCTGAGCTTCCACACAAAGCTCTGAATACAAAATAAAAGCTTTTAAACATCTCAACCAGTAACATGCACATAGTACTCGCTAAGGCAAACTCTCAACAAAGAGCACGTAATTAAGGTAAGACCTCCTCCGCGTACTTTTTGAAGAAAAATGCATTTAAATTATCAAATGGAAGTTTCGCCGCGAATCGTTAAAAGCTGAATGCAAAGTGAGAAATAAAAAAGGTGGGAAAAACCGGCTGAAATCAGAGAATGGAAAATGGGGTGGTGGAGTTATTTTACGACTCATTTTGAAGTACAATGGCTATAATGAAATTCACTTGTGGAGAATATTTCTAAGTGCATATATATATATATAATGTTGTATGATCTTAAATCCATTTAGTGCGAAAACAAGTTATTACTACTTGCGCAATTGCTGCAAAGTTAGTTAATAATAATTTCTTTCCTAAACAGTATTCATTAATAGATTATACTATCTAAGTTAAATTAACGTAGAATTATTTTAAAAGAGTGAATCCATACTGGTAAGTTATATTTTGAAAGATGTTTTGAAGTAATTTGAAAGCAAAATGTCAATAATGTTTTAACGGGGACTGGAGTTAAATCATCATGAAGAATAAAATTTTAATTGTAAAAGGAAAAATTAAAAACATGTAATCATTGTCATTGATCGGAAATTAGTTGACTTTTCAAGGGGAACAAACCGTTCAATGAACAATAATTGATAAAAATAATTGATAAAAAATATTTTTATCAATTATTGTTCATTGAACGGTTTACGAAATACGAAAGTGTTTCGTCTTTACTCGAGTTATAAGTTAAAGCCAAACCGGCAATTCTAGTCAGGCCAAAAATTTCCGCGAATAGAAAGGATTATGAACCAATGCTGATACTCAAAGAACTTATTCTTATGAAGCCTTTTAGTCAATTCAATAAGGAGTAAAAAGCAATTACTGTAGACGCTAAGAATTTTCGGACACCCTATACTTATGAGTCAGACACGAAGAGAACACTTTGCCAACTCCCCCCCCCCACTAGAAAGAATGTAAGTTACTTAATACCTTTTTTGGCCTTTATATCTTCATATACATTCACTGTTCTTATTATATATTATTTTTTATATTATTTTTATATTATTTTTATATTGTCTTTGATTTGTTTTTACAAAGTTTGCATTATTTATCTTATTTTGTAATCTTCTATGTTTATTTCAACTTTACTTTGAATTCGATTTCATAATGACAATTTCTAATGTTTAATTTTTACAAATAATATAGAACTCAAATACATAAACATGAAAGTGTCGGGGACGGTTACTCGAGTTAATTAGGATTTCTCTACAGTAATTGCTTTTTACTCCTTATTGAATTGACTAAAATGCTTCATAAGAATAAGTTCTTTGAATATCAGCATTGGTTCATAATTCCTTCTATTCGCGGAAATTTTTGGCCTGACTAGAATTGCCGGTTTGGCTTTAACTTATAACTCGAGTAAAGACGAAACACTTTCGTATTTACGTATTTTTATCAATTATTGTTCATTGAACGGGAGTTGGTTTGTTCCCCTTGAAAAGTCAACTAATTTCCGATCAATGACAATGATTACATGTTTTTAATTTTTCCTTTTACAATTGAAATTTTATTCTTCATGATGATTTAACTCCAGTCCCCGTTAAAACATTATTAACATTTTGCTTTCAAATTACTTCAAAACATCTTTCAAAATATAACTTACCAGTATGGATTCACTCTTTTAAAATAATTCTACTTTAATTTAACTTAGGAGATAATATAATCTATTAATCAATACTGTTTAGGAAATAAATTATATATATATATATATGTGTGCATACACGCATACACAGACATGTACAGAGAAAATGAGGGAGAAACAATCTGAAATCGACCCTTGATATATGTAAGGAGCATCGAATGCATTTAAAAAAAAAAAAAAAGTTTAATTCTTGACTTTACTTGCTTGTTTCTCAAAAGACTTCATTAGTATTTTCCTTTTTGAACTTTAATTCTTAAATGTTAATTTCTAAGGGAACCACTTTATTGGAATTACTTTTGGTTTTGACTTTTACCCTTGCCTGCATGAATGACGAAACACGAATTGAATGATTGGAGAGTTAGGTTTGGAAATAACTTCCCCTTGATAAGTCTGTCTCCTGCCTACTCAACGGTCATTCACATATGCATTTTTTTAAATGTTTAATTTAATTTTAATTTATTAAATTAATAAATTTATTTTCATGGATTGATTTTGCACTTGATTTGCTTATGCTTCTGAATTTAAATGATATTGTAGATTAGTTCGAGTATTAAATCTTTTATATGTTTGCACATTTTTTTAAAAATTATTTTGGCTTTTTTCTTTTTTTAGGATTTAAATTTGCTTTTTTACTTTTATACGTATTTGTTAAAAATTAAATTTAAATTTGTTTAAATTTAAAGACTAAAGATATATTATATTTCAAACATATTAACAAAAGCGTTTAATTCACTTAAAAAAAAAGTACTTCTGTCTGGAAAATATTTGGCCGTTATAAAACGAACTTGCAATAATACATATAGAGAAAGCATTCAGAAAAACAGGTTTTATTTTGTTAATTATTGACCTCAAACCCTTCTAAATACACTCTTTTGCAAAAAAATTGAAGCACCAAGAAGGACTTTTGCGCTCGTGACGAAATTTGGTATGCAAAAACATCTTGATCGAACATGCAAATGATCAAAGTTTCAAAGCAAATGAACAGAAATTGCGGTCATAACGCGTATTTCTAATACGCAGTTCGCAAAGTATAAAACCAGTAACAGAGGCGGAAAATTTATCTTTTTTTATTGCTGTCATTGTAATTCCGTAGAGAAGCAACTAAAGATGCCATTACGACGATATCGAAGACCTTACAGACAACTAAACGACTTCGAACGTGGTCGCATTGTAGGGTTGCGTGAAGCTGGTTGGTCATACCAAGCAATAAGCTGACACCTGCAACGTACAGACACTGCTGTGCAAAGATGTGCAAACAATAGTTGCTAGAAGTAAATTGCCAACGAAATGAAGGCTCTGGAAGGCCAAGGAACACAAATGCGAGTCAAGATAGGATGATTATTCGCCAGCCCCGAACCGCCCCAACGATATCATTGTCGACTATTCAACGCATTACAGCCACGTCTATACCTCCCGTGGTACCGTCCACAATCTCACGGCGCTTGATCTGAGGCGAGGTTATGCTCACAGAGTCCTTTAAGACGTTTGCCCTTTGACCCCACAACATCGGCGGAGTCGTCTGGAGTGGTGTCGCAGAAGATCATCAAGGCTGCCATCAGAGTGCCATCGTATACTGTTTAGCGATGAATCCTGCTTCACTCTTGAAGCAGATGACCACCGTGTTCGCGTCTGGAGAGGACGGGGCCAGCGGTCCCAATCAGCCTTTGTTTTACAAAGGCATACAGCCATAACCCCTGGTGTGATAGTGTTTGGCGCTATTTCTTATGACAGCAGATCATCTTTAGTCAACCTCCGTACATCTTTCACAGCTTAATGATATGTTGATACCCTCCTGCGGCCGGTTGCTTTACCCTTCATGGCACGTCATCCTGGGGCCATTTTCCAACAAGATAATGCCAAGCCACATACTGCTCGCATATCTCTGGACTGTCTCCGTGCGACTGATACTTTTCCCTGGCCAGCAAAGTCACCAGACCTTTCACCAAACGAGCATATCTGAGGCATGGTAGGCCGCCAGATTCGGGCACCACAAAATATCGCAGAACTGGAGTGACAACTGATGAATGCCTGGCAAATGTGTCGCAGGATGACATTAGGAACTTCTACCACTCCTTGCCTCGCCGAATTCAAGCATGCATTGCCGCCAGGGGCGTTTCGACCAACTACTAACTTGAACACTTAGTGGGTGATTGTGAGCCGTGAACAGGTACTATGATCTATGTATGAGCTATACACATATTCAATTTCATCAAAACCAACCACTTCCTTCATGATGCTTCAATTTTTTTGCAAAAGGGTGTACGTAATATTTCGCCTAGTGAATGCTTTACATAATGAAAGCGCCAGCAGACCGAAATACATATCACAGAATGAACTCGATTCCGCATTATGAACAGGATGCTAATATGGTCTCATATTAAACATGGAGTTCAATTTTTCCTAATTTATTTATTTTCTGTTTTGACGGCATGTAAATATGCGTTTGTTCCTGAACGTTTGTGCATGTGAATGAAACGCGTCTGTGTATGAACTAAGACAATGAGCAAGGCCGGGGAAAAGTAAAAATATTTCTTAATAATCATATTACTATTGAAGAGCTTCAAGGCCTTCTTTCAGCACAATATACAGAAGCACAGACAAAAAGAATATGGAAGGTCCATGACTATTGCGATTATTAAAGACCTTCGGAAGACGTCGAAGAAGGTACAGATCACAGCCTAACAGTGCCATCCCTAAAATGATGGACTGAACGTTCACTAATAAGATAAGATCGTGCACCACTACTTGATAACCATCCTGAAAAAAACGATACTTACTTTAGACACCTTGAGATCTCCAAATAATCACAGACAAATATGCAGGAAAATTACTTTAGACACCTTGAGATCTCCAAATAATCACAGACAAATATGCAGAAAAATTACCGATAGCTGAATCTTCCCCCTCCCGTATGAAAGCTAAAAAGAGCTGAACTGAACTGAACTGAAAACCATCCTGTACAAAATATATTTAAAAATGTATGTCCAATACATATTTAAATAAATATGTTTTGCAACCAATAAACTAGTAAATTCTAGCATTTCCAATTCTGATGGTATATGTTTTATATAGCGATCCTTTGCCCTTGCGTTGTTTTCTCCAAGCTGTTTTCGACTGTGATGTTTTCCTTTAATGCAAAAGTTAAGAGATAAGTGTCGAATTCATCTTAGTATGTTTCTTAAATGTTTAAAACAAAAATTTTGAAAAATGAATTTAAAGGCAATAGGCAGGACTTTTGTCTGCAAAAGTCCAAATCAGAATTTCAAAAATTACTTCCACGAAAACTACCTAAATAGATGAAATTTTACTGACATAAGGAAAATTATTAATTTTAAAAACTTTTTATCGATATTTCCAGATGAAAGCGCCAGCACATAAACAGATATAGTTAAGTTCGGTTTGTTTATTCGATTATGGAAAGCACTCGAGGACTATCTGCCTAAAGGGAGAAGTTCCTTCGTGAAGGACTTTCTAAGGGAAACTGGCTCGTATACATGTCATAAATGGGAAAAACCACGAAAACGGCCATGCAACCAGCCCGTTCGCAGGATTCGAACCTCGGACCTAGCTACCAGTGTTCAGCGATTTTACCGCTCGGTCGCTGGTGGGCCTCCAAGGGCTCAGATGCAAAAGTCTTATAATATGGTAGTGAGATTTATTGCATTCGACTTCTTACTTTGATAGGTCAAACATCGCTTTTTTAATACAAACATTCTCTGCCGACTGGTAGTCCACAAAATGCAGACACCATCATATATCATAAAATATTTCGTAACTACGGATATGAGAGAAACAGAAAATATGCAGGACAAACCCTCCCCCTCCCCAAAAAAAAACGAAATATTAAAAGGATATCAAGGCAATAAACAAGCCCTTAAGCGACTAGAGGAATCAGAAATGAAACAGTAAGAAGATCAAACAGAAAGCAAATAAAATCCATAGCAGAGCTGCGTATCTATACAGCCCTATAAATTACAGACAAGGGGGATAAAAGGATGAAGGCCTAAACGCATAATTCCTCCAAATCGGAAGTTCGAGGGGGAGCAAAAGACCCTTTTACAACCACGGAGAAAGGAATTTCTTCCTCCGTGTTTACAACTGCCGCCGAAACCGGAAGATGAGGAGCAGGGTTGCAAGAAAGCTACAGCTTAATAGTATAGTATAGATTAGAAAGACGAGTTCTGTATATATGACTGCTAGTTTGAAATATGCTTTGGTACCACGGGTTGCTCGACGTATTTCCTTTTATAAATACTTAGGATAAATAAACTTGGACTATTTCGAAATAGTAGCCATACTTATTTCAAGTGATTTTGATACAGAGTTATGCAAACAGAGTAGCAGCTAAACCAAACGCAAAAACATTTAAAATTTTAAAATGGTGTCCTGAATACATTTTCTAGAAAAATTTATTTATCTGCGATCAGAATAAGTATAAGAAAAATGCAAGCTACTTGTTATGGGAATGTAAAACCAATCAGATACATATTTAAGACAAAGTTTTATAGAACAACAGGTTACATACAATGCTAAGGCAGCTCTATAAATACTGGCAATTATAAATAAATAATACTTTACCAATTGCTCTGATTATGTTCATACAATGTTATACATACTTGCCAGTTATATGCAATTATTTATAAAAGCAAACTATTAATTTCGCACGGTATAGCAAACTATAAAAACTATTAAAATATAAAAGCAAACTATTAATTTTGCGCAGCATTATAGTGCATATTCTACTGCTTCACGAACTATTCTATTGCATTATGAATATGTATGTGTTCGGTATTGTATTCCCATAGCTTGCGTTACTATTAGGTATATTCCGAAAATCCTAAGAAATCTGCGACTGATGGCAGTTAATTAATCTAATAACTTTGATTAATGTATTATTAATGCCCTCAATATTTGGGATCCATATAAATAAATAAACTTACAAAAGTGTATCCTGTTTTAAAAAAGAAATGCATAGTTATTTAGACACAATAACTAAACACGGTCTTTAAAATACGGTGCTCTTTCTTTTCTATTTCTCGTCCTCAATAATGGAAAAACATAATTATGATTCTTATAAATTATTGAAAAAAATTAACAAAAGCTTTGAAAAGATATTTATGATAAGTTTCATGATGTATAACTTGAGAATGCCATCACAGTTTTCTTTATCTTGTTATTTGGAAACAAATAGAAAATTATATTTCATTATTCATAGAAAATCTCCAAAACAGTACAGACCAGTTGATGAATAAGCATAAGGGACACCATGATTTTCTATGGTGATACAAGCACTTTCGACGATGCTGACCCAGTGAAAGCATATTACAGGGCTTCGTGCTCTTTAAAAAATATTTTCATAATTAGATATTAATAGTTATAATTTAGACGGGTATGTACATTAAAATAAAAACTTATTTCGCAACGATTATTGCTCACAAATATATTTGCCTTGTTGCGAAAGGTATTTAAAAACATCGTTGATTTTACGATGAAATTTCGGACTCTAAAAAATATCTTCGAAATTCAAGTTCATCCATAGTTGGTCGCCCTTTAAAAGGGTTCATCCATAGTGAATCCATAGTCTTCAGAACAGTGCATGATAACTTGCTTTGTTAAGCTCCTTAAAGAGTTTTTTCAAATAAGGACCAAATGCAGCTGGTTATCATCAACAACTACATTGCACGGAATATCGAATACGAAGTTGAAGGTCAATGAAAATAAAAAAAAAATATAAAATCTGGAGCAGACAATAGAATTTTAATCGATATCCAGTAGTTTTCCGCTGTGCCTTTCAATTTATAAAATTTAACTTTTAGCCTTGCAGGCATTTTCTTGAAAGCGAAATTTTTGAAAAAAAATTCTCCAGAAACAATACTTCTCACAAAATTAAAATCGCCACGTATACACTAAATATCAGTAACATGCATTAAATTAACCTTGCTTTGCAAAACCTTTAAAAATAGCATTATAAAAAGTCTCTAAGAAATGCACTATTCCACGCACTGAATAATAATTTATACAGCGTTTGTTGAAACAACAGTAACAAAATAAATATATTGTTATTACCGAAATTCTCATAGCAAATAATCCTAATATGCCAAATATGTATTCCTGTTTTGAACAATTCATTGCTGCAAGAAAGGGGGAAAGTAAACACATTAAAAGGAACTAAAATCCTTCGCAATGCAGTCATCACTCACTTTAATAATTTAGTACATTAACAAGCCGGAGCTGACAGCCGTTAAACATAATTACAGCCATAAAGCTAACGATATACTTAAGGTTACAGTTTCGGATATTAAGACTGGTGATTAATGAAACTATTACTTTTTACCTCTTTAATCAGGATCATTTACTAATTTAATCGTTTAATTTTCTCTAAATTGCTACTTACGTACGTCTTTCTCTGGCGTTGGAAGAAGCAGAAAAACTGCGTTCTTTTTAAGGCGCTTCATGTAATTTAAATGATGTTTATTTTTCAATGTATGAAAGTTTCGTTATATTTTCATAATTACGATACTAAAGCTAATACAACAGCGTATTTTTCGATTTAAAATATCTACTGAAAATATCATATATGTAGAGCCCATAATATTAAAAAAAAAAAAAAAAAAAAGTTACAAGATATTCCACTGAAATTCAACTACTAATTTCCTTGATTTTACCTGACCAAGCATAATGAACTGTTTATCTAATTACGCATGAGTAATTGAATAATTTTATAGTTTATAAAAAATATAATGTGATGAATTAAAAATAATATAAAAATTTAAAGAATATTAATTACTACTTTAAAACAAAATACAAAATGTAAAAGCAAACTATTAATTTTGCAATAGCCCCTTTATTCTTCATTCTAATTTGGATACTTCCTTTTCCTGTCCTAAAAACAGTAACTATTCATAACATATCTATCTAAGCTGTGTCATTGCAAAATTAATCTGATCATATATCTTACGTAACATTTCAATGCAGACATTTTTTATCCAATACAAAATTAAATGGGTGCTATAGCGCCTTATTCTTAAAACTATTTTACATTGATATCTTTAGAAGACAGCAAACAGCGGCAAGTAGCAAAGGTGCGTGCCGCATTCTAAATACCAAAGTGAAACCATAACTTCAATAACAGCGTTCACATATTTCAGATGTTAAAATATATGTTATAAATATGAAAATTAGTTATTAAGTTTCGAAATTTGTTATGATTATTTAAAGTAAGTAAGTGGTTATATAAAATTTTTATGTTTGTGATATTCTGTGAAAAGTTTGAAAAAAAATTCTCTCAAGATTTATTATTATTAAGCGTATGTTCCAAAACCAAGGACCTTTTTTAAAACTGGACTAAAGTATTGATAATTAACGGGACTCTAACAATTACTTTTGAGAGACTAGAATATTTTTTATTTATTTATTTTTTTTTATTACACTGAATACTGAAAAACATAACTCTAAAAAATTGCAATTATTCTAAAAGAAAAATAGTGCTCACAATATATGTTCTATTTAAAAAATTGAGTACAAAATTTCATTATTATATTTTCCACATTATATTTCTCGTACTTTGCTGTTGCGACGCTTTTTTTTTCTCAAAAAGGCTTGTCTTTCACCAAGCCCTTTTCTCTTTGAAGGGATGGAATATGCAAGATATAAAATATGGAAGCAAACTACTAACTTTAAATTTGCAATAGTCGTTTGACAAGCAGAAAAGCTACAAATTTATTCACCAAATTACGTCATTTTATAATTACGTACAAGTAAGCATTTAGTTGAAGATTTTTAGCCAAAAATGCCTACCACCGCTTTAAACAGTGCAACCGTGTACTAGTACACAATAGGGCCGAAGTTCAGTACTTTAATTTAATACCGCGATTTCTACATAAGAGAACGTTAATCAGAAATGGCCAATTTGAAACTCTTAAGCACAATTTAAAATTTATAGAAACTTTTTTAGAAAGAGAAGAGTAACTACCGTACGAATATTTTGATCTTTTAGCTCATATTTGCAAATATTTCTAACATTTGGACGTGATTATTCTCTTGCATTTCTTATTGTACTTTTTAAATTTATTACTATTCCTCATTTTTGTAGTCTCTTAGGTTATTTAATTACGGCAAAGCCTCGAGGGCTATCTGCCTAAGGGGAGGGATGCCTTCGTGGAGAACTTTCTAAGGGAAACTGGCTCGTATACACGTCACACATGGGGAAAACCACGAAAACACCCATACAGCTAGCACGTTCGCGGGATTCGAACCTCGGACCGAACTACCAGTGTTCAGCGACTTTTACCGCTCGGCCGCTGCCTCATTTTTGAAAAATTTCTTTCTTACTTTATGTAAAAGTTAATAAATTTGGAAGACTGATTTAACGTAGGAGTCTTATACTCTCAAATAGTACAGGTCAGGGAATTTCATAGTTTTAGGAGGCAATGCTATCAGGCTTTTATTTACCTGAGTATTTAGGTTTGTTTTACGAATATAGTTTTTGCATTTATAAACATTTTTGTACACTTTTCCTTGTTTAATTTACAAAACACAAAAATAATTGGAATGGAGGAGGGATGCTGGCTTAACAATGGTGAAAAGGATGCATCGAGCAAAAACGTTTGAGAACCAATGGTCTAGAACAGGGTTTCTTAAACTGTGGGTCGCAACTCGCAGCAGGGAGTCGCCAAAAATTTTAGCAGTTTTGATATTTATTATAATAATTTTACAATTACCAAATATTTTTACACAATATATCTGAAAATAGATAAAGGTAAGACAATAATAAAGATAAAGAAAAAATGAAAAATGTTTCGACGCATTCTTTTTTAAATATAAATGTTCATTTTCCTTGCTTTGCACGTGACGCTGTCATTTCGTCTGTTGCTTATTTAAAATTTTCACATTGTTCTATGTCTTAAAATTAGAAACTAAAGTTAATGACCTAAAATCGCAATAGTATATTACAATACAAGTGAAAAAATTGACAGTTTCACTCACGCGTGTGTCGGATTTGCGCAATACTTATGGGGTCCTGGAGGTCGCGAAAAAATCTCAGTGAAAAAAGGGGTCGCGACTGAAGAAAGTTTAAGAAACCCTGGTCTAGAACAGGGTTTATGTGGGGACCCTCTAATATTTACGAACTTTTGTGGGACCCCTATAAGCATTGTAATAATACCCATAAGCATCAGCACTGCACAAATCCGACACACGCGTGAATGAAACAATCAGTTCTTCACTTGTACTGTAATATACTATTGCAGTTTTAGGTCACTGACTTTAATTTTTAAAGTAAAATAAACGTTTCTATCATAAAAAAAAATGCGTCGAAACGTTTTCGTTTTTTCTTTGTCTGTTTCTTTTCTTAAACTTTGTCCTATCATTATCTATTTTCAGATACATTATGTAAAAATATTTAGAAATTGTAAAATTATTATAATAAGTTAAGGAAATATCAATATTACTAAAATTTTTGGAGACCCCCTATTGCAGGTCCCGCGACAGCGGCAGGGGTCGAGACTCACAGTTTAAGAAACTATGCTCTAGAAGGACAGAAACATTAATCAGTATTCCCTAATTATTGAATGAGCTTATGATGTCAGCCTTCTCTCATTGAATCATCAATAATTCATTATTAATCATTAATATTTAATTCATTTTTAACTTTTTCCAAAATATTTTGTCATTAACTTAATTTACAATAGTATTTCACAGTCTATTATTTACACAAATAATACGGGTTTAATACATCTACTTGGGCTAATTGACCATTTATTCCAATTCTTTGTATATAATTGCTTTATCTTTTAAATGCTTTTAATTGTTTGCGAACTAAATATGATGTTTTTTAGGTTTTAAAAAACTTTTTTGCCTTTTCTAATTTCCAATTTTGTTTTTGTGGTTTAATTTGTTTAGTAGTTTTTAAAGTAGGTTTTTTCGCGTGAAATTTAACTGCTTTTGAATTGTATTATTGTTTATACTTGGAGTTATCGTGTACTCTGGAACTGCAGTATCAAATGTACTTTAAAGCATTAGCGAAGTTTAACTTTCCTCTTCTGTGCATATATATAACATACATTTAAACACTTAAATACCAAACATACATATGCATCTAAATATTCCAATAAAGCAGATAACGGATTTTAAAAAGAAATACCAAACTTCAGAAAAAATCTGTTCATTCTACAAAAGAAATTTATAAAAATACGTCATCCATTATAAGTATTACGTTTTTGGAATTCAAAATAAAACTGGATAGCTTAAAGATATTAATTACAATGCACAACTGCACAATAGAACGACTTCTTAACAATATTTTTTTTATTTTTGAAGGGCAATTAAACTTCTAAAGAAAAGAATAAAGAACAGCTACCTTACGTGGAAGAAAGATCTACACGTCGGTAAAACTGTATCATATCTGAAAGCGGACAAAATACTTTCCACAAGATACTCCACGAGTACACGAACTCTTCTACGACTACTTTTCTCAAAAGTTCCAATTTGCCTAAACTTTACATAAAAATTTTCTGTTTACTTGACTTTCCCAGAAAAATTTCATTCCTTTAACTTCCCACGATTTTCAAGGCAGTGAAAATCCACTATTAAAATAATTAACTGATCCCTTAACTTCTACGATTTAAAAAAAAAAAAAGAAAGAAAAGAAAGAAAGAAATTTTAATTTCACTTTAAAATAAGATATTTCGACCGTATGGTTAAGACTTCCATAGAATACTTTAAGCACATCCAATTCATAAAGTACCAATTCATTCGTTCTGCTGCTAACTGTAACCCTTAGAAATTTAGAATTCAGTAGTACTGTCGGACCCCTGTATCCGCTGATTCAGCAACTGGGATTTAGAGTGGTAGAGAAGGGACGGGAGGAATTCGGCTTATTTTTCGCAAGTTGCGAAATTTCGTAAAGCTATCGTAGTGATAGCAATCACGTAAATAGGCACGCCTAGTGACCCTAACATAGACGAAAAACCAGCAGTTCAAACATCTCCAGTCCAAGCATTAGCGCTGTCGTTTTGCCCAACGTAAATAAATAAGAGAGATGAAATGTTTACTGCAGAACCTTATGTGTATTTTCAGGTTAAAGAAAACTCAAACTTCAAACACTGAGCTTACACACATCTTGATGATCGCGATTGTGTTGGCAGCCAATCTCGGTTATGAGGCGTCAGAGAATATTTGACATACCTTGATTTCATATCACAGTTCTTCTTTTTAGATTTTATTCTACCATTGCTTCTTATATTCATCTTATTCTCATTAATAATGTGTTCTAGCACATCTCCACTTTCTACCACAGCCAGGACTTCAAAATGTTAATGATGCTTGTAAACTACGAATGATCTATCAGTGCTAGGAAAAGGAATAATTCATATTTCTATTATCTTTTGTAACAGTTATGTTATAACTAGGGATGGCAAGTTTCTTTCCCAGCGGAAAATCCCATAGAAAAAACGGCAAACAGAAATGGAAGAAACTGATTTTTAAACACATTTCATATTCATTTTATTATATCTATACTTTATTCATATGTGGGACTGTTACATTTCATTTTCTATATAATTTAATAAGCCTCACTTGACTGCCTACAATAATCTCTTCTTTTCCCCCTGGTAAAATTTAAAAATGTACTACAGTTTATGTATTTATTGATAATATATTTTTTAATGCACATAGTTTGCCTTTTTTGTCCATTTGCTATGAGATTTTTCATATCTGCGATTTTAGACAGATTCTAAAACTGAATTTCGGTACACATCGATACTAAAAATAACAAAATAATATGATTGTTTGGAAAGCAAAATTGAAATTAAAAATAAAATTAAATTACGGAATTGAACCTATATTATCGAAAGAAAAGTGTAAAGAGAAGTTTTTCTTCCCTATTGCATGCAGTAATCTATTGTGTTACTTTTAATGGATAAATTCAAAGGAGAAGAGGATTTGCTCGAACCTACACCGTATACTTCATAAGAAATTTAGAAATGATAATTTTTTTTTCTACCATACACGATTATGTATTACAAATGGCCTTGGGTTAAAAATAGATTTTGGAAATGGTATAAGTCTCAGCACAGTTGACAAGTTTCTGCGATGGTGGAGAAAATTAATCAAAATTGATTTTTTTCCTTATTCATATCACTATATTTATATTTTAACCATATATAACACTATTATATTACGATTCAGTTGAAACGTTTTCATTTCATGCATGCTTTACCTTTTGTAATGTGCGTACAGATACATTTTGCATTTGCTAAGGCATCTGCTTTCATATCTGTGAATTTGGACGAATCTAAAACTGAATTTCAATTCATAAAAGCAATAAAAATAGAAATTTTATATATTTATTTAGAAAGAACAGGAAAAAATTCAATTACTTCTTAAAAAATAGAATCTATATCATTACAAAGTGTAACATAATGTAAATTAATAAGAATTTTACTGTAATTTTCACTTTTTTCCCCGTGAAATCAATTATTTTGCATTTTATTGCAGAAATAATAAAACATTTATTTTTAGATAATAAACAGTTATTAGTAAATCTGTCTCTTTTAGGAGTGCTACAGGAAGCACCATAGATCATTTCTTCTAGTGCTTTCCCCTGGTTTTCTGCAGTCTTTTCCGTTGTCCTGGAAGAGGAAGAAACCTGGTTATGACTCACAATAGAATAACTGCGTGTTTTTTTTTTTTTTTTTTTTCCCCTCCCCATTCTCGTCTTTTTGCGGATCAAGTTAAACTGTCAAAAATCCTTTATTGTCACATATAGGTACTGTAGTGTACAATACGTGTTCTACATTGCTATGTATAAGTATATCATGTATTGTCGCATACATAATACATTATTTTTACACTATTTGATGTTGCTAATTTTTTACTTGGATATCTTACCCATAATAATATATAACACGAATATCCTGTTTGATGTAGCATTCGCTATTATCTACGTATCCGCAATAAGTATTAGAACATATTATTCGTGAATACGGGGGTGGTGTTGTATATATGTTTACCGAAATCCAATGTGCCAGCCACACATCTCAGTTACCTAGAAGCAAGCATTCACATTCAACTGAGGTCTTATCAGATTCGATTTATTTCTTCCATTTCCATCAATGCACGAGGGAAAAAAATCCCCCAAACATATCACTTCTTTCCCCAGGGCAACGTCTTTTACTGATGGTGTATGGGAATCAACCAAGCGAAGAATTAAGAGCCAAGATAGCTATGAATGCTATTTATATCGCAACAAGAGAGCACAAAAGCAGCCGTCTTCACAGATCGTAACCCTCATCGAATGACTGATACAAGGAACACAAGCTATGAAAAGTGTTCATCCACTCGGCAAACATAAATAAAATGCGATTTTATTAGAAAGAGAAAAAAGTCAGATCTCATAGTTACGGCTCAGTCATATATATACATTATAAAAATATTAAACTTTACAAAATGATACACAGCCTGAAAAAGTACGATTTCTATGCAATTAAGTTGTTAACATAACGTCAATTTACTTTGACGAATGATAATGGCGATAGAGAGCGCTCAGTTGACAGATTATAGCTCTTTAGCAAATTATGGTGATTTAACGCAGCACAAGCGTGAGAGAGTTATCAATTTTTTCCTTCTTAGTAGTAACTAAACCACGAAATCAGCAGGTGATCAAACAAGATTTACATACAAAAGAAAGTGGCTTTTTAAAACAATGATAGCTAATAAGTAATGTACTGGAAATATTTGTATAAGAATATACTAATTGAAATCCTTATTATAACAATAGAGTGTTATAGGCTGCAATAGAATTAAAATTTTAATCTAAATTACTAGCAGCTATGCGGCCAGCTTTCGTCTGCCTTTTAAATGCACCGGGAAAATGCCTGAAGAGAACGTTAAATTTTAAAACTGCGCAGAATTTTACTCTGCAGAATAACTTCATTTAAAAAAAATAAAAAAACCACAAGTGTTTTTAAAAAATGTATTACATATAACAAAATTACAATAAAATAAGCATTATCCCTTAATACAAATATTAATTATTATCATAAATAAATTAACCAACTTCCCGTTGCCTTCCCTCAACAAACGTCCAATATCCAATAGAAACTTTAAAAACTTCACAGAATTATCGCCCTCATTTTTTCAAGTGGCAACAGTGCTGATTTTCAACAGTCAGCAGTCCAGTATACAATTGAATGAAAAACTGTTGCCAAAACCACATTTCTAAAAGAATGAAGATATTGAAAATGATGCGATAAAACCGAAAAGATAAAATTTTAAAAAATCTAATTCGAACTTTGAAAAAAATCGCTTCGAGGTGCACTGGCTCTTGTCTAGATATACCTATATACCAAATTTCGTAGCCCTGGGTCTATTAGTTTACGCGCAGCACGAACAAAAGACACACAGACTCTTTCTTTCAGTATATGTAGAGATTACACCAAAATTGACCGGTATCTCTTTTCAAAATAGCAAATATTTAAGCAGACATTAAGATGCATAATAATAAAAGATAGCTGCAAGCATAGCATTTCTGGGAAAAAATTACATGCGTAAAAAGCAGCAAACTAAACACGAAGGGAAAAAAAGAAAGAAAGGGGGGCGGGAGAAAAGAAAAGAAAGAATGGGGTTGAAAAGACATGCTCAATGGAGCCAAGATGACTGGGCCCAAGTATTGTTAACTGACGATTCCAAATATACACTAACGAGTCAAAACATTATGACCATCCCTACATTTTCAATGACGTGGAGTGTACGTGATTAAGTGGGAATGGTATTTATCTGTTGCTGGAGAAGGTAAGGAATCACTCTTGCATTTAACTTTTGCGAGTGATGGAAATGGCTGCTGATCTAAGAGAATTTCATTGAGGGCAGAATGTAATGGCCCGAAAATTCGGAACGAGCATCTCCGAAAATGCAGTACTGGTATGTTGTTCACGATCTGCCGTTGTTAGTACGTATGCAAAGTGGATAAATGACAATGAAACGAACAGTAGACGCCAAGGTGTTGGACGTCCACGCGTCATCAAATAAAAAGGATGTCGGAGACTGTCCCCCTTGGTACAGTAAAATCGGCGTCAGAGAGTGGCTCAGTTGACAGGCCAAAACAATGCAAGTGTTTCGGAACACTCAGTTCAGCGGACACTCTGCTGGATATGGGACTGCGCAGCAGACATCCCAGTCGTGTGCTTGTTGACCAAACGTCCTTGTCAACTACGCCTACAGTGGGCCCGAGAACATCGAGACTGGACCACAGGTGAGTGGAAGACAGTTAGATGGTCGGGTGAATCACGATTTCTCATGCATCACGTCTACAGTCTTGTCAGAATTTACCGTCTTCCAGGCGAACAGCTGCTCCCTCTCTCGCACAGCAGGCCATACACAAGCTGCTGGTGACGGTATTATGCTGATGTTCTCATGAGTGGCTCTGGGACACTTACTTATGGTAGAACGGACCATGAAAACTGCGGACTATCTCGGCATAACTGTAGATCAATTGCCTTTCCAACTGGAAATAAAATCTTTCAGCAGGACAACGCCCCATGTCACTGCGTTGGAATGAGCATAAGGACGAATTCCAATTAATGTCCTGGCCACCTAACTCACCAGACCTTAATCTGATAAAGGACATTTATGATTTATGGAGCGACAGCTCAGAGCTCAAACACCACTGTTAGAGTATCTCGACTTTGTGTGATTGCTGCTTAAACATTTGGCACAACCCGTCTCCTACCAATAACTTGCGGCATACATGCCAAGCCGAGTTGCAGCTGTTTTGCAGGTCAGAGGTCGCGTAGCGCGTTATTGAGTAGGTGATCATAATATTTTGGCTCTTCAGTGTAGTCTGAACAGTGATTCTAGACGGGTTTTGATCTGGAGAGAGGAAAGAACACGCAACTTACCTTCCCTCGTCCGTGAAATATCCTGTTTCCGCGACCACGGTTTAATGGTTTGGGAAGGAATCATGACAAATGGCTGCACCGAGCTGCATATCTTTCGAGGATATTTTGTAACCGCTCGAAAATATAAGAATGAGTGTTTAGACAATTTAAGGGTTCTGTTCACCCTGAGTTTTTGCTAACAGATGACAATGCTTGGCTCATCAAGCATATGTGGCGTCAGAATGCTTAGAAAGTATCACTCAAATGCACTGCCCACTTTACTCAACCGACTTTAACCCGATTGATCATGTGTGGTTTGCCTCAGGGTTCCGAATTTCAGAACGCCAAATTCCTCCCCGGATCCAGCAAGAGCTGAAAAGTGCACTTTTAGAAGAGTGGTGTGCAGTTCTACAAAATTTGATTAACACTTTGGTAAAGTCCATGATAACAACATGTGAGGTTTAGATATCCGTCTGAGAAGACCATACAACATATAAAAGAAAATATTTTCCATGAGAGCTGACTTAATTATTCCATCATTTTCCCACTTCAGCAATTTTGGTTTTCATTTCAATATTTTGCGAATAATCAACTGCCAAACATTGCAATTTATGTTAACTAATGTTTCTGTACAAATTTTAATTACTAACTTTTCATTAAATATCAGTTACGTTTTGTTTCTGTCATTACTTTTTTAATTTTGATGAGTGTACATTTTGTTGCCGCACAAACTCCTGTACAATCTTAATACACAGCATGAAAAATCACTGTAAAGCTGGAACCGTTAACCGTGTTTAAAAAGTCAGAAATCTTCATAATAATGCCGTAGCATAAAAAAGCGTGCAAAAACTGAAGGTCCACTTTTCTGAGTTGAAACTGATCTTCGGCATCCTTATGCTAATCCGGCGTGTTTCATAACGGTGCGCATCTGCGTTCCTTTGTAGAAGTAGACTGTCTTGCTTTTTTGGAAACCCAAAGAGTTAGCAAACTAAACCAGAGATTCTCAAAAAAATGCGTTGCAACGTGAAATATTTTTTTGTTGAAAAGATATCTGAACATTTTTTTTATTTTATTTTATAGTTATATATTTATTTAGAATACAAATTATTTTGCAATTATTAATTGACTGCTGATAGTTACTCATATTAACTTATTATTAATCGGTTATAATATTATTTCCTTTCAGATTATTTTTTTCTATTTCACAGACAACAACATTTTCTACAGAATTTCTAGAAATCAACTTTCTTTTTCTAGAGCTTGTAGATCGCAATGCTAAAAAATTTCAGAAACACTAGAAAAACAGAACATTTAATGCGGGACGGGGGGGGGGAGATTCGAAACATTTCATTGCTAACAGTAAAAATACCTTTTCAAGTTTGAAATCGACAAGCAATCAGAAAAAAAAAAAAAGAGGAAAATCAGACAGGATATTTACACTATTAGATAGAACATAAATTAATTATTTAATAGAATACTGAAGATTTGGTATAAGACATTTTTATTATCTCTAAGGTCTACACTTATTCCTGTTCCATAAAAAGAAAAATTCGGCTTTTTCAATTCATGCGCAGAGAGCTTTATAGCAATTCCAGCGTTTCCCATAAAGGTACTGAAGATTATTTCATCCCCTTATTAACTAACTGAATCAGTAATTGAAATGAAAATAACGAAAATCTATTGTGCATAAGATATGCATGCTAATGTGCATAATATGTGTTCGGCGTTTATTATAAAGGTGCGAAATCTAATGTGCATAATGTACGTCCGGCGTTTATCATAAAGGTCTGCGAACCTTTATGATAGACGCCAGACTGGCATGAGGGTCCAGACGATCAGTTTCAAGCGAAAAATTGATCTCAATTTGTGCACGCTCCGCCATGGCGCCGTTATGAAGATTTCTCTTTTTTAGAATACCAGTCAACTAGCATAGAAGTGCAGCACCGTTATGAAGGTAAAGTTTTCCTTAAATCTCAGAACTTAGAATCTCCTGTTAAAACTTGCATTTCGGTCAGGGGTGACCACATATCTTATTATTTTCTTCCGTGTATCTCTAAAATGTTGAAACATCAGATTTTACCCTGCCCTAATTTATATCACATCACATTTATAATATTCTAATTTAAATTTATTTTTGCAGAACTAGGTAATTCTGCATAACAGAGATATTTCAAGCATGACAAAATAAAAATCTCGTGCAAGCTGCAAAATCATTGAAGGCACATGAGTTGTAACAGCCATTCCTTTAATTTCTCCAACTAGCGTATTTCCTATCCTATACGTACTGATGAGTGGGCTAAAAGTAAGCACATGGAAGTAAACTTCATGTGAGGAAAATTTTCATAAATCATTTTCTCTTTATCAAAATACGCATACACAACTCATTCCACAGATTCCTTAATTTCTCTGCGTGTAGGAAGTCGGGGGGGGGGGCAAATAAAAAAAACGCTAGATGCTAGAACTTGATTTTCAATTACAGTGGCCTTAAATATATTTTTAATGAAATAAAATAAAATCATGTTTTAGAAACATTAAAGTTGGACACTATCATTGTTTAGGATATTAAAAACAGAGGTTCCCAAAGTATGATTGATACAACATTTGATTAAGTCGCCCGAAAAACTTATTATCTTATTTACCTAACTGAAGCAGTAATTGACTAACTAACTGAATCAGACTAATAATTTCAATTACTGATTCAGTTAGTTAGTCGAGATCCCAAACGAACGGGTTGGCTGTATAGTTTTTTTCGTGGCGTTAATATAAACACAAACTAGTTTCCTTTGGAAAGTCCCCCACGAAGATGTCCCTACCCTTAGGCAAGCAGCCTTGTGTGGTGTTATATCATATCTGATTAACCTAATCATTACATAATTAACGCTTATTCATTGATTGTTAATACTCACACATATTTGCCTTATACTATTTCATCATTATATTTTTCTAGAGTATCATCCCTATCTATCCCCGCCGCCTAATTCCTTTTCAAAGCATTTCTTTATTACGAAGGTAGGTGGTGATCAGGGGCGTAGCTAGAGGGGGGGCAAGAGGGGACATCTGTCCAAGGGCGCAGAATAAAAGGGGCGCCAAATTGATGTTAGGACATTTTTGAATTAAATGTTTTCCATCCTTGGCAAGCTGTAGGGGGCGCGAAATGTTCAATTGCCCCTGGGCGCTAGAAACCCTAGCTACGCCTCTGGTGGTGATGCTTAAAAAGTCTGAAAACACACTAAAACTGAAAAAATACGTATACTTTCGAACAACTTAACCAAGAATGAAACTAATATGTGCTGCCATCTAGTATTACAAAGTGAAACTAACAATCAAATGTTCAAGTTTTCCAATATTTTAATATATATTAACATTTAATAGACGGGTTGTTTTCTTCTTTCAGTCACTTTTTAACAGCATTAAATAAATATGTATGTATAGTTTAAAAGCGTTGCAATTTATAAAATTAACACTATTTTTCAGAGATGTAACTAGGGTTTTCAGCGCCCGGGTCAACTAAAAATCTTGCAGCCCTTTCTGTGTGCCAAAAATGGAAAATGTTTCATTCTAAAATTTCGTAACAACAGTCTGGCGCACCTGAATGCTGCGCCCGGGGTTCCCCCTTGCCCGACATGTTCCCTCTAGCAACACCATTGTTTTTTTTTTTTTTTTTTTTTTTTTTTTTTATAAAATTTTACAAAGTTATTTATTTACGTGTCTAGAGATATTGTAAAACATTCAAGCTTGTGAAATTTAACCTGACAGAATCGATAGATATATTATGAATAGATATATTAGATATATATATATATCGTTTTACTTACAGTTCTCTGATTCATTACTACTTCCTGCATCGGATAACTTATCTGCGTAAATTTCCTCAAAGATTTTTACTTAAAAAGGAAAACTGGTTCAGGTAAAAAGGTACGTTCAACCGACATATAGTGAGTGCTACAGCTAATGGTAACAAATAATACACCCACTACGCATAAATGAAAACTAACGCAGCGTAATAAAAATTCCAAGCAAAAACGTAATTCTACGTGGCCCGTTCTACAAACTCAGAATGGAAAAAACGTAAATTTTCGTGAACGTGACATTAACGGTTAATTTGAGGTGACAAATTCGATCGAGTAAAAATGACTCTAAAGCAAAGCTTTCAGATTTTATACTACGCAGAGGGGGGCATTTTTTTTACGTTTTGTGTGTTACTTGTATTTATAAAATATTATATTCTTCTCACTTAAACCGCATAAAATAAAATTCAACAGCAATATTGCAAAATAATGAGAACAGATGAATGAACCAGTGAATGAAACATCTAATTAAATAAATGTCCGAAAAATGGCTGGGAATGATTACCATCACGCAGATCCCTCACCTTTACCTCCCTTCCAAAAAAAAAAAAAAAAAAAGTTTGAAATCGGGTTTCAGATTTTAAATTACGTCTGAAGGGGGCGTTTTTTTTTAACATTTTGTGTGTTACCTTTATTTATTAAATATCATGTTCTTCGCACTTAAAATTCAGTTCAAGAGCAATATCGCAAAACAATTTTTAATTGAGCATATCTTGAGTGGAAGCCCAAATTTGAAATTTGTTTTATTATCCATTTCAGATTTTGTAAAACTTTAACGAATTTTCGATTAACAAACCAAAGGATTTCAAAGCGAGCAATGGCAACGTTATACAGAAAAAAGAAAGAAAGAAAGAAAAGAAAAGAAAAAAAAGAAGGGGGAGGGAAAAAAAAAAAACATTTTTATCTCCAGCACGAGAGACTTTGTATCGGAAATTCTAAAGATATGCTCAATTTAAAACTATTTTGCGATATTGCTCTTGAACTGAATTTTATGTTTAAACTGCGAAAAACGTGATATTTTAAATTAGAGCTTCCAGATGCTCATATTCGGCGAAGGATTACGTTATTCAAAATTTGATGGCTCTAGGTACTGTTGTTTTATCACGATACGCGAAACATAACATACATTTATGCAGATTCTTCATTATTTAATTTCTTTAAATATAATACAGGGCTCTAATATTTGGTGGCAACAATTTAAAAAGATATCCACCGTTTATAGTGAATCGACGCAAAATGCCAAAACGAAATTAGTAGTAATTCTGAGCAAATTGCTCTTCAGACTAAAAAGGTTAGTAAGCTTCCGATCATTAAGGTCTGCTAGAAAATAAACCGATTAACAAGCTTTCCGTCAGCAAGCGCTGATGGATAAAATCCAATTAACAAGATGAAGTGTTAATATCTAATAAAAATACCTTCTCTCTAAAAAATTAATTTAACTAAGCAACAATAGATAAAGCACAAAAAATAGTATGTATTTGTACGCATTATATCACAACCATGCGATTATCCGGATTAAAATTGATAGTTAAAAATATAAAACTTGAAACAATTAAAAAAAAAAAGAACTATGTATACACGTAAACCATGTATGAAAACATGAAAATTAATCAGCATGCTTTTCTTTTCAATTGCTTCAACAAAATAATATAAATAATAAACTCCAACAGGCACCATACGCTAGCAACCTTATTTCCTTCCTTTTGCTTTGAAATATAATGAATGACATTACAAGCGTTCACTGAGACAAGAAATTCAAACTTAAATCGCGATCATTCGGTTATCAGGATCAATACATAAATTTTGAAACAATCTCAAAGAGCCAAAACAATTACAAATTCGGTTAGCTTTTCCTTTCAACAATTTTGATAAAATAATATACATAGCAGAATATGAGGATTATATATTTAAATTTTTTCTTCACATTTAAAAGGATCACAAGAAAAAAATACCATGCATTTGCTTCCTTCAAAACAACTAATTCCTAAGAGAGAATGGAAAACACTATAAATCGTACAGATAAGAAAAAAACTACATCCGTCGAGCCGGAGTCGAACCAGCGACCTATGGATAACTGAGCATATTCCCACTACAGTCCACCGCTCTGCCAACTGAGCTATCGACGGTTACGTTCAATACGGCAAATTTACGAACTGCTAGGTTATCCTAATAATATCAAAAATACTAACATAGTTCATTAACTGTTTAATAGATGACGCCACATCCTCGTCTGTTCTGCATAAGTATTAAGACTTTTTCCTTTCAAAAACTAAAATATTACTGAACATAAATCCATTCTTTAGAAAATTCGGGTTTTCATCCGCAAAGAACCCGTTGGCGCTTCGAGAAAGAACCCGTTGGCGCCGCTGCATTTTTACTCGCAAAGCTTGAGCCGAGCCGTAAGCGTGATATTTTGTAAACGTTGTTTTTAGTGTAAATTCAAATTAGCAGACAATGTAGTAAAAATTCACAGATAATAAGTATGTAGATGTAAAACTAACAGCTTAAACGTGATATACGAAAATAAATTTGTATTAAATTAAAGTAATTATTTGTAAGTTAGCACAGAAAACAATGTATTAAACATAACGGGATGTAAAAATGCATTTAAAAAATAACAATTAGTATTCTTATACATACGTTTACATTATACTTATATGTATTTCCTCTAATTCATATAGAATACTAATATTTCTATTACAAGTGTCTTTTTTTATTATTAAGTACTTTGCCTGTTGATTGATGTATTTCGGTAAGAGCCATGCCCATGTAATAAAATTAATGAATGCATGACCTATCCATTTTACATAGTTTTCAGTTTTTTTTTTTTTTTTTTTTTTTTTTTTTTTTTTCAAGTTACTTGCGTACAGCTTAAAGCATTTTACGTTGAAACAAATACCTGTCCTTTTTCATAATATATTTCACAATACAAATAACCTTCAACAGTAATCAAATTTTCTTCAGTAGCATTGTTAATAAAACTAGAACTTTATACATTTTAAAATTATTATAGGGGTTGGAAACCTCATGGTTCTGCGCGCTTACAGCTGTTAATAATTAAGAACATAACGTGAACAGCCATGTTACAAATTAGCATTCACCCCTCCCTCCATATTTTCTTCCTTTGATCCCGAACTGACGAGCCGAGAACCGGCATCTTTAGACAAAAACTTCTTTAATTATGCGAAAATATTTCTATCTATTCGTTGTTAAAAAATTCAAAAAAAAAATAATAATAAATAAGAGAAGAATATAAATCTACAAATGCGAACAACGACAACCTTCGCAAAAGCGAATAGGATGAATTAGCTAGGTTACTAGGTTTGAACTATTACCGCCAAAGTTGGCGATGTTTACATTTACAGGATTCTCTGCGGAAGTGCTTCCGAAAATTCTATAAATGTGACATTCGATATTTGTGAAGCTGAAATATTTTCTGAAATTCATGTTTTAAATAACCTTTACCCAGCTCTCAGGAATGTATACAATATGTTTCCAGTATTCAGGAACCATACACAAAAATAGATATGTAAAAAAAAATTACTAATTGTAATTAACTATATAAATAAATTATTACTGTGTAAATAATAAATAAAACAAAAATAATTATTAATTAAAATTACAATTAAATATGTCTATATATTGTATAAAATAAATTATATTAATATTATATATTAAATAGAATAAGAATAAATGATAAATAAAACAAAAATAAAATTAAATTAAAATAAATAGAATATGAGAAAAACAAATTACATTTAGACCAAGAATAATAGAAAATAAATAATTTGAATAGCATTACATTTAAGACTATGAAATATAATTTATATAAAAATATTTCATGAAAAATGTCACTGAAATCTATTTTATTTGGGCACTTTTCTGCATAATGTCTGAAATTTTAATTTTGCAAAAAAAATGCGAAGTACCAAAGCTGAGCTCCACTGGGCCGCAGTTGAATTCTTAAGTTCTAGCTAGAATCGCATGTAAAATAACACTTAAATTTTTTATGGTTGCAGTGACATACAGTGGCTCATAAAGATGTTCACATGCTTAAGACTTTCAGTGAAATACTGCTTTATTCTCTAATAAAAATAAATATTTTAGAATGAAAATTTTTTAATAATATCTATAAATTGCTCTTAGCAAAACTACATTAATTATCTTATAAACGTATTACAAAAAAAAATTTTTTTTTTTTTTTTTTTTTTTTTTTTTTTTGAAAATCAATAATAAGAAAGTAACAAAAAAGTTACCCCACAAAAGTCTTCATATGGTTTAAAGAAATATGCATATATTAGTAAATATTGTAGTATATTCTGCAGTATTTTATGGCAGCTTCCAAAAGTGTGGACATACAATGAACCAGTGTTTTTTGTAATACCTGCATCAATGTTCCTTCATTCTTCCATCATCACTGTTTTTAGTTTGACTTTTGTTTTAATGTTGTGTTTTCATATCCTAACCTCTATCCTCTTAGGTTTAAATCTGGTTACTGAGGTGGTGTTTTCAAAACTTGTGAGCTAGATACCCAAAAGGTGAATACTGAGGGCTGTGTGCTTAGGATCATTAGCCTGATAAAAAAAATAAAGCTGTTTCCAATACCCAAATTTTAAGTGGATAATTTTAAATTATCTTTTAAAATATTTTAATAAAGAGCAGAGTTCATTGCACTATCAATAAATATTAGATTATTCAATCCTGATGCTGACATGCATCATGCATGTTTACTGTTCCAACCAAGGTCTTAGGATTAAGTTCCTCATTTTTTTTTCTCCATACAATTACATGTCAATCGGAACCAAAATGTTAAATTTGCTTTCATCCACAAATAAGACATGATTCCAATGCGTTTCAGGCTAGTTGCCATTAATTTTGAGAAGAAAAGCCTAAGCTTTTTATTTTTTGCACTTCCAAAAAATTTTCTTCGAGTAGAGTGCCCATGTAATCCAGCTGATCTGAGCGCTCATCAAACAGTTTTACATTAAACTGAAATAGAAATTTTTTCAGTAAATTCTGCTGAAATCTTTACAACACTCAAACATGGACATTTCATACATTTTCTAACTATAAATCTATAATCATGTTGAGTCACGTCGAACCCTCTTTGCCAGACAACCTTTTCTTACTTTATTTTGGATCAGATTTTTTTTTAGAACATTTTACCACATACTGCACCATAGAATGGGATAAATTTACTAATTTAGCAATATCCTGAATTGAATTTCCAACCTTATGATGAAAAATGATCAATTTTCAAATGTTGTTCATTGCTTCCTTACGACTATAAGATGTTTTTAAACATTAAATAAAATATAACAATGTAAGCGAGGGGGGGAAACAAGGCCAAACTATTTTTTAAATCTCACCAAAACACAAAAATAAAAAAAAGGTGGTAGACAATTTTATTCATGAAATTTTATGCAAAATGTTTCAGTATACGATCACTTTTGTGGCATGTTTTATCTATGCATCCTTACATTTTCAATTTCAAAAAAAGAAAATAAGTTAGTATTAAAAATTAAAAAGTTTCTTTTTATTTAAAATCGCATGGAGATGATATAAAATATTGGGCGTTATATTCGAATTCAATTCTGGGTACAGCACTTTTTCTGGAAATTCTTAAAGTGTGTGAATACTTTTGTGAGACACTGTATTGTAATACTTATTAGAATGTCCACATTATTATTATATATTTAAAAGCCAAACTCAATCAAAGATTTAACTCTGTAGTCGTTTCTGTCAGTCACTGGCTACTCGAAGTTCAAATTTTTTCCTTTTTTTTAAGTAAAAATACAAATTACTTCTAAGCAATATAAAAGCAAAAGTTATTTTGGTAATATTAAAGCAATACATCACCTTTCATGAAGTAATTAACGTATTTGACGGCATATAAGACGCACTGACATATAAGATGCACCCTCATTTAGAAGGCCACACACAAGAGAAAAAAGTTTCAATAGTCCGCACTAACTTAAAATGTGGTTTCTTTTAATTCTCACGTTTCGTAAAAGCCAAATAAACAATCATTAAATGCAATTACCAAACATATTTTTATTAAAGAAAATTAACAAACGGCAAGCTATTTTCAACATGATATGTAAATTTCAATAATGAATAAATGAATGAAAGGCAAGCAATCAAACAGAATACAAAATAAAGTAGAAACAAAAAACACAGATTCAAGGAAAACGCTGCCTATCAGGAAATTAGACTTTAATCACTTTCAAAACCATAAAAATCCTTTCCACTATCATCATCATCAAAAACAAGAAACACTCCTAGTTTATACTGAATTGTATAGCATGCCGTCAAATATGGTAATGTAATTTTTAAGAGGTTAGACCTTAACTAGAAAGAGAAGTAATAGCACATCAAAACCTGAAAAGTAAATTTTTTCAATTAATAAAAAAGGAAAAATTAAATTAAATTTAAAATATCTGAAAGCTTTCAGATTTTATATTATTCCCAAAGGGGAGATTTTTTAATGTTTTGTGAGTTACCTTTATTTATTAAATATCATGTTCTTTGCACTTAAACCATAAAATTCAATTCAACGGCAATATCGCAAAATAATTTTAAAATTAGCATACCTTCAGAATTTCGAATACACAATCTCGCCAGAATAAAAATTAAATTTCTGGTGTCAGTACCAAATTTTTTTTAATGAGTCTTATTAAGAACAATTTTAAAAAGCCTATATTCTTTATCAATAAACTATCAAGCCAGTCTAATTAAATGTTTTGATTGATGTTATTTAGACAGCTTTATTGAAGCACATAAAATATGTGCAGTTACTTTGATTTACTTAATTATATAAAAATACACTCATGTGTCAAATTCATGAAATTTTTAGATTGCTGGAACATCAAAAATTAAATTTATATGTTATTTTAAGCCTTTAAATTTTGCAGCTGAATAAATATTCTTCTCCACTATACTGAACACTGCATTCAGTTCATACAAGTAAAACGATAGTTTAATTGAAAATTTAGTTTTGGGATGAATTCAAAGAAAAAATCCTGTGGCCCCATTTGGTACTGTAAGAAACTAAATCAGATGCACATTTTATTTTATATTTCTAAATGAAGAACTTAACAAACATCAAATTTTAAAATCACAGGACTTAAAAATGTGGAGTAAAATATGAAATATTTGTCATGTCATGTGAATTTATTCGAAGTTATTATGAGACAGTATTTGTGTCATATGACATAGTAGATGTTAAAAGATAAGATATATTAAATTTTCTCTCAACAAATGCAATAAGTAACAGCAATGGAAAACAAAACCCGTGAAGTAAAAAAAAAAAAACAAGCTTATAAAACAAGTACTTTCTCATTATCCGCAGCCCCATCAAAAAGTCACAAAATCATTGCTGATTGCACAGAACATTTGTAAAATCTATGGTGACTAATTTTTCAGCAAACTAATGAGCAAAAAAACAATAGCCATTTTGAAAATGGAGGCAAATTAAGAATTTCATACAGTGAATCAACAAAATTAAGGGCAGTGAATCAACAAAATTAAAGAAACGAGAAACATTAGTAATTAAACATATACCTTTTACATGAAATCTTCCTTTTTTGAGCTGTTATTATATGCAGAGCCATGTGTTTTTGCTTCAAAAAACATGAGAACTGCACAAATTCAACATCATACAACTTTGACATTGTGCACCAACCAAAATAGATACACGCTATGAAATAGGCTAGGCTATACATGCTAGGCTTCATTTTTATATTGTTGTTGTCTCCATGTACACAGCAATCTGTTTCAACTTAAGAAAACATCAGAAAATTACATACACTCATTGTACGACTTCAGCATTGTGCACTGCTCAAGACAGATATAGGCTACATGCAAACCTGGATTGACATAAAACTTTGGATGAAATCATGGCTTCTCACATAACTATTTTGATGACATGCTGCTTCGCCTCTTGAATAATATTTCATGACTTTTCATGAGAAGTGATTATAATCAGAAAGTACTACAAAATCTTATCAGCAACTGACATTTAATATCATGAAAATTTTTAGCTGCATTTCCTTTTCTTCAGCAAACACAGAAATGAAAAAAAGAAAAGTACATATATATATGTGTGCGTAAGATAAAAAAAATTGCAAATCAAAATTATAATTTAAAATGTTTCTTAATTGCTCATTTTTAATTTGGGTATTTTGTCTCTAGTAATAACTTTCTCTAAACTGAATCATATTTGAAAGCATATTCCACATTATGTCATCTTGAAAATACTGCATTGCCTATAAGTTTTAGTCAATCAGATTAATTAAATATTTTACTATAAATATTGTGGCAATCCTACTCCCTTCCTTTTTCTCTCCCCATGCTTGCTGGCTGAAGGATCTTGCTTTGTTGCTTTTGTTTACAATGTAATGCACAGTCATCAAAATTGTGGGGTGCAGATTGAACCCCATTGTGAAGTGCCACAAGTAATAAAGGTATGTTTGGAATATCAAGTGATTTTTGTGATTCTTCAAAAGTTCCCGAATGCCAAACTAAATTTGATCATTACACACAAACACACACACACATATATATATAAAAACTACACACTTTTATTGACCACAATAAAGTAATACTGCAAATCTTGTATCGTACTTTAAAATCCTGTTCATAAATTTACAACTGTACCAACTTTTAAGGTACCAAAATTTTTCAAAAATTTCTCTTAAAAAATGCATACATCAATGATATTACTTTTTAACTCAGCAATTTAAACTTACTGCAGATTACTTTCATATTTTTTATAAAAAGGCAATAAGTGAAAAAAAATCAGATTTGAAAATTCATAATTTACATTCTAATCCAACTAAAAAAGCTTATTTTTATTTCATTAGCTTTTTGAATAGTAAAAGATGTATACTCTTTATTTAAATGAGTCTTATTAACTACTTCAATCAAAAGAAAACTTGCTATTGCAAGTACAAAACTTTTTACAATATAGAAAACTTACTAAAACACAACTTAGAAAATAAAATTTGTATTACTGAAAAAAATTACATACTATGTATTTCTCAAACTTGAATAAAAAATTACATAGTATATATTTCCTCAATCTGAAAAACAAAACATTTCAATAAATTGTTATACTATGAGGTATTTCTCCCGCCTTCTTGGCATGCCTTTGTAGTGTAGTAGTCAGCACGCTCAACGCATATTCGACAGGTCCGTGGTTCGAGTCCCGGTGAGGGCATGGCTCATTTTTCATCTCTCCTGCTTCTAAAAAATACCTAATGTCTCTACAATGGCATCCAAACTAAAATGGTGGTGGATGATGATTCTCCAGGACTTGGCAATTGGGTCCCCTTATCTCTAGTTGCCCTTTAAAAGGGGGAGTACATAAGGTATTTCTCCTACCTTATTAGCGTGCTTTCGTAAAGTAGTGGTCAGCATGTTCGATGCGAATTCGAGAGGTCCATGGTTCGAGTCCCAGCGAGGGCACTGCTCATTTTCCCATCTCCTGCTTCAAAATAATCTAATGTCTCTCTACAAGGTAACTTAATTTTTCTTGGAGTTATTCCACATTGATGGAGTTTCTGAATTACACAATGGCAAATATAGTGTGGACTCTCAGAGAAGAATCAGGATCAAATTGCATATTAATCTTTTTAATAAATTAATAAAATGCTGGATAATTTCAGTTTATAATTTCAACAGAAATAATTTTAAGCACAGTATTTACAAATTATCAGAAATTCTTCATGGTATTAATTATTATAACTTTAATTCTATCACACTTACTAATAAACACAACATATTGAAAATGGCAATACCTACATGTTGCAATATTCCAAAATTTAATCAATAAAAAGAAACTGCTTAGCATAATTTGGAAATAAAATATAAGTGAATTAAAGAAACACCTACAACAGCTGAATAGCATACTACAATCATTAATTGAATACAAATTAAAATTTACTATTCCTTGACAGTGTATGTTCTAAATGTGCCATAAATATTTTAAGCATATTATTCTGTTGCTTTCTTTATTTGTTGAAATAATTAATCCACTTAAGAGGTATTTTTTATGTTTAAAAAAAATTTACTGCAATCATATTGAGCTGACGATAACTCTATATTTTCTTGCAGGAAGTATCCAGTTGTGTATATTCTTCCAGAGAAAAATGTTTGCACCTAGATCTGAATTTTTTAAATATATTTCTAGTCAAACAGCAGTCTTCAACAAATTCACGAATAACTAAATAAAATTTTATAGAACTACCAATCTTTTAGCTGTTTTGACAATTAATGAAATATAAATACACAAAATAAATAAATAAAATTATGAAACAACAATTCAATTCAATTTTATATATATATATATGAAATATTTTCAACCTTTTCTTGTACTTGAATTAGTGAAATTTTATTTAAAAAAAGAAAAGAAAAAGAAAAAAAAAAAAAAAAGAAACTACTTCAATTTTATTTATTTTTATTTTTTATAATTAAATATTACACAAAGTGCCAGATTTTCCTATTCTGAAATGTTTCAAAGAAAGTTTCCTGAAAATGAACCAGTAGTCATTTTTAAACTGCACATCAAGCAAATCGGAACTGCAGTCACTCCAAACACATATATATATAGAAAGCTGACTTCCAATCCTTTTTTCCCTCTAGAAATCACAAAACTAAAAAATGGGCAAATAAGGATATGTATATGTTCTTCTTTAATCTCCATTAACATCTTCAAAAAACTGAAATCAAATTTGCAGATACTTCCTTGTTAAAGTGACTACTGCATTCCAGTACAGGCAAAATAATCTCTGTGGCCAATTTTATTATGAGGGAGTACCATTCCTTCTTATACACAGAATCTTAATGAAGTATGAACTGAGAGATGGGAACACCTAATGCTTTCTAAAGTGCTAAACAGAGTGCAGAGTAAAATCTTTCAAACATCAAAAGAGATTTTAATAATATTAAATTTATTGTATTAATAAATGTTTTAAAATTTCTATATAGTATCTTGCATAGAAATAGCTTTCATTTACTTACATTACATTATTTTACAGAGATAATCTGTAGTAGTGTATCTTCTAGTGTAACAATGGCACACTAGAAGCAGAAAACTAATCCCTGATTTATCCTTTGATCATTAGCAAACTTTTGACATGACAGTTTAAGCATCAGGTTAGCAAGCAACATTCCTATGTCTAATTTAATACTAGTGATGTCAATGTGTGGAAACCATGGACAATATTATGTTTAACAAATGGTGCACCTAGCAATTCCAGCACAATCAACCCTACACAGCTCACCACTAGAAATATACATGCCAAATAAATAAAATAGTGTTTCCATATCTAAGATTTCAATTATCTGATCTAAGGTAGCCCAAAGCTATTCGTGAGTAACAAAACACATGTCAAGCAAGATGGTTGTACCAGATAAAACAGAATTGTTGAAATGTACTTAATATTGTATTCACTGACTTTAAAGAGTTATATGGATATTTTCAATTTTCTATTTAGAAGAATTACATTTTTGGTGTGAAGATTATAAAAAAAATATTCTTCACTTATGTTTTTTTTGCATGTAATGAGTATATTTCATACGTATTAAAAATACTTCCCTTGTTAAAGTGGCCACTTCAAGCAGTCAGCAAAATGGACAATACCCTCTCTCTCTTTTTTTAATGAAAACAAATTATTCTGTATACAAGAACAACAGCAGCATATTATATAATACACTATGCATAATGTTTAATGCAACGTTTAACAGTATGTATAATATTTAATGTATAACTTTCATTTAACAATTCAAATTTGCATTTTAAATTATATTTTTAATTGCTTTCTTTCAATATGTTAACAAGGTTTGTTGATAAATATTTAACTTGCAGCAATATATAGAGTGAGATTAAGAGCACAGTATTGCACATATTTAGCATTATGCATAGCACTGGCATTGTAAACATTAAACATTATTTTATTATATTGCTGTAATTTTTCAGTTTTTGAACATTGCCATAGTGTTTTCTAGTTTTCACCAAATTAATTTTAAATGTAGTCAAAGTTCTTGCATGTGGTGGCTGCATTAACAAGGAATACCATATTAAGTATAAGTAAACAAACCTTGTTTGCCAATTCTAGCAAATCATTGCTACATCCAGATATTGTTCCACCAGCTGCCTCAATTAATTTATGAAGTGTATTTGGTTCAGGACTCAGATCGCGGGCTCCAGAATCAAATTCCCAGCTTTCATGCTTACCACTTGCACCATGACTACCTGAAATTAGATTTAAAAAAGAGAAAAGAAAGAAAATTAAGTGGATAGCATTCATTGTTTACAATTACAATAAAATTTTATGAAACATTATCAGAAAGGAAAATTATTTCTAATTTCTCTTTCACACCTAGTCACAATTCATTATCATTTCCAGAGATTCTACATTAGGTTATGAAATTAATGAGATGATAACAATATTCAATAATACATAATATAATATGGTATAAGTGCAGATATGCACATAAAGCGGAAAGCATGCATACCCTTAAATGGGAATAACGTATATACAGATACGTACATGTACACACACAGGCACATATATGAATGTATAGCTATGTGTTTGCATGTGGATTTATGCATATGTGTATTAAACATACAGATATATGTATGTGTACATATTTCATCATCAAGCTCTTGAAGATGTTTTTGTATTTCTTCTTCAGTCAGACCTCTTTTCCTTTTCGGCATATTGCTAAGAAAATGTCAAAATAATTCCTAAAAAACTTACGAAAATATGCAATGCAAGGCTCTGTTTACAATTTACAAACACAGTTATCGCGAATTCTGTCGCTATGTAGCTACAAGAACTAAAAGGGAAAAATTGGGAAAAACCGGATTCTTAACACAAAGACCTTTGAAAGAGAAAAGTGGTTAAAACCCCAAGAACGTCAAATTTGACATTTCACCCCACTCTTTCAGCCTGGAAAATGGGGGAAAAAGACATGGCCACTATAATGGCCATCTAGTCTTCAAAAGGTTAAATAGAAAAAAATGTTACACATGATATCTTAAAGGAATATCTAGAGGTTTTGATTGAAAAAAAAATGAATAAATTAAAATTCTTAAACAGTCAAACTGAACATTTAATCTATGTAAACTTAAACAAGGAGGAAGTAACAGGGTTGCCACTCAAACAGGATAATGAAATTCCCCATCTTTTCCACATTTTCCAGGCATGTTTTAAAAAAATTCCAGTCTATCTGCTTAGTGTATGTTGGCTGTGCTGAGAGGTAAATTAATTATAGTATCGCTTGAGTACACAAACATCTGCCAATCACATATGACTTATCCCCAAAGCATTACTATTATAACTATAATAGGAGTTGTTTTCTCCACTGAAGATTAGAATCTGCCCAATCAAGATTAAGAAAAAAAATAAATAAATAAACGAAAGAAAAAAATCTATTTAATGATATTTTAAAATGAATTCAGGTATTTTATATTTATTTAGCAGCATACATAAGCAAAAAATATGTGCATTAAATTCCGTGTATGTCATCATACTGCTAGAATTAATTTCAGAAGTATGCTAGAGAAAATTGCCTGAAATTTGAAGGTATTATTAACTAATAATAAATAAATTTAAAAGGAAGAAGCCACATTAAAGTATACGAATAACATTAAAATAAAGTTAACTACTTACAGATTAAAATTAATTACAATAATTAAAGATACTTTGGTGAATATGATTATATTAAATGATTAGCCTAGATGACATTACTATTTTTTTATTTTACTACAAAATGACAAATAAGGCATTTATTAAAAAGGGCGGGGGAAGTTTAAAAGGTTTTGTGGTAAAATCCTAGTATAATGTATGGCCTTGACAAGATTTTGAAAATTGTCGCCAACACCTAAATGACCCGTTTACTGCTCATCATAATGTTGCCAAATCCCATATGTACTGTACACTACAATTAAATCCATTTTGTTTTATACGAGAATAGAAAGGTATTTTCTTTCATTCAACATACACTGCATATCCGCATGTGAATCTCTTGATTCTCTAGGTTACTGGAAATCAAAGTTGCTGTAAACTTGCTTTGCCTTTCTAAAAGACAATCTGATTGGAGCTGTGAAAATTTGCTCTATGCCAGCTGCCCGAATGAAGCTAATGTGATATATAAATCGCCAAGAAAGTGATTGCTTCCAGCGCTGGCATAAAAGTCGTTTTTTTAGGGGGGGGGATCACCATATGAAATTCCCTGACTTTTCCCTGTATTTTTTAGTCAATTTTCGAATTCTGAGACTTTTCCCAGTTTTCCAGGTAGCAAAGCGATCTTGAGGTAAGCACTAGCATTGATAATCAGAAAAAACATATCAGGTATAGTAACAAATTTAAATGTTTATTGAAATGAAAAGTAAATTTTACTAAATTTTCAACATCTGAAAAAAATGTTAAGCACTTCAAGTGACAGCTTATAATTACTCTCTTCAATCATAATTTCTAAGTTATTATTCAAACTGTATTCAAGAGCCCCGATATATTGGAATGAATTTTGGAATTCATTTGAATTTTTTTTTTAATCCTAGAACTGAATTCCTTGCTCATGCCTTCGAAAATAATAAACTGTTTCTATCTCCTCTTAAAACAGCTGCTATTTTCTTTTTTTTTTTTTGGTCTTGCCAGATATTTTCATAAGTTTATTCTAAATTTGTCCATAATTGCTCAACTATCAACTGATCTCCTAAATAAAAGTTATGGCTTCCTCTCTGGTGATAATGTGCAAGAAAAGCTTTCAATTTGAAACAATGTTTATGCGAAAAAAACTCATACTTAGCACCTACAAATCAGTGCAATGATACTGAAATTGAATTGATTACATTTTTTTCAATCAATTCAATTTCATGCCAGTATTCATGGTGATGGTTGTATGCTCATGCAAAAGTTCATGATTGATAATTGCCTACTTTCTGTCTATTATCAGAGAGATGTTTGTTGCTGAAAAAAAAATTACCAGTCATGAACTTGAGGTATTAGCTGTAATTCCAGCTTTGAAAAAATTTAGAGTTTACCTTTTAGGCAAACATTTTAAAATTATTTCTGATGATTCTTTCAAAATAACCATCAACAAGAAAAATTTAAATATGCAAATAGCATGTTGGACATTTATGCTAGAAGATTTCAACTATGAAACAGAATACCAAAGGAAAACATAAACAACATATTGATCCATTGAGCAGATCCTGTTATGGTGGTCATCACTCAATATAGACTCATTTTGAAAACATGAAATGCTCAACAGCAAGATGACCACATTTAAGCTATCAAGGAAGTCTTAAAAGTAAAACCTTACATAGACTTTATGTTAAAGAAGATATATTTTATAAATTTATACACCGTAACAAATTACTTGTTGTTCCAAAATCAATGCACACCAATATAATCAATAATGCACATCTTTGTGGACATTTTTCTTTTAAACGAACTGAACAAATCATTAAACATTAATTTTATATAAACTTAAAAGACAAAATTTATAACTATACTGTATATTGTGTTCTTTGCATGTTAATTAATCACAAATAAGGAAAACAAGAAAGTATGTTGCATTTGATACCCAAACAAGATATTCCACTTCATACATATCACATTGATCATTTAAGACCACTCGCAAGTACTCATACAAATTAAGACTTATATTTGCTGTTATTGGCTCATTCACAAAGTTTGTGGGACAAAAAAAACTACTAACAATGCCAAAGCAGCATCTAAATTGGAAAATCAAAAATTTGTCTTTAGAATTCCTTTCAGTGGAATTTCTAACAAAGGTTTAGCATTTACTTCTAAAGGTTTTCAAGATTATTTTTCAACCAACAATATCCAGCATATTAAAATTGCTACCAGACTGCCTTGTGCCAACGTATAAATTGAGAGGTTTAATGTTGTCATAATTTTTGTTCTCTCCAAATTAATGATGCAGAATCCAATAAAATGGTATACATATGTTGGTGGATTTCAGCAAGTGATTAAATCAACATACCAAAGGAATACCAATACAACTCCATTTGAACTCATGTTTGGAACTAAAATGAAATCTGCTTATCATAACAAGTTATTAAATGCAGATATCCAGCTAGATTCCATCCATACTTGTGATGATCTTCGAAAGGAAGCTGAAAAACAGATTCTAAAAAAGCAGACAGAAAAACTGCAAAACCTACAATTTATGACATAAACCATCCAGTAAGTTCCAGATTCATGATGCAGTGGCAATCAAGCATACACAAAATGGACCTGGTCTTAAACTCAAGCCCAAGTTTCTTGGACAATACAAGATATGAAAATCAAGCCAACTGACACTTATGATGTTGAAAAATGTGGTTTCTTTGATGAATCTATGAAAACAAACATTTGTGTCAAGTTTATGAAATCCTGAACTGGTTTATCAGACCATATTACCTGAACTTGTTTTATAAATATTTGGTCATATGAAATGATCAAGATCTTGGGACTTTAACCTTATTGAACTTTTCTTTGATAATGATTACTAACTCTGTTTTTTTAATTTTCCAGGTACTGTTATTAGAAGATCCTGATTCAATACTATTTTAATTTTTTTTTGTGTTATTTTAGTAGTTTTTATTGTTTCACAGTATTAGTATTTTCAATTTTGGTGTACTTTGTATCTTAAATTTCACTCTTTGCCTCTGTCATTTGAGAGCAAATGAGAAGATAAAAATGGCCGTGAAACTGTAACTGTACTGTAATTAAATGATGTAATCATAAAGTGACATCTAGATGAGAATGCAGACGAGTAAGTGATGATTATGAAAGTAGATGTAAAATGCTGTGACAATTATTTTCCTTTTCACTTTTAATTCATACTGTAAACAAATCATAGTTCAGTATTAACTTAATGAGCATTAGTGATGTTTTTCCTACATTCATATAATCATCTGTTTCCTTTTATTTCTGACAGAAACTATAGCAGCAAATGAAGAGTTCAAATGCAAATAAAACAAAAGTTCAAGCTGATAGTCAGTAAATTGAGCAATTTTGATAAAACTTATGATATGTTTTTATGAGCCTTTTTTAAACATGTTAAGTTTTAATAAAACTGTTCATGAAAGAATTAATGAATACTTATTTTAAAATTAGAAGCACATAAAATCACATCAAAATTATGTCAATCTTACAATTTACATTTACTTAGCTCTGGTTCTCTGCCAAAAACCGTATATAAGGCCACTGAAAAAGAACACCAAGATTATTATGGTGTATTACTCCACAAATGTTAAATTCATCAAAATGATTAATCAGAAACATCTTTTAATTCATCAAAATGAGTATTTAAGAAAGTAGCAAACAACGTAAGTTCTGTTGGTTGTGGATAAAAGACCGACATGGAAAAACTGGTTGAATCTGATAACTAATCAGAAGTCCCCATCTTCATGACAAAAACATCTCTATTTCAAGATAGCTGCCTTACCTCAGCAGATTTCTTTTTACTTCCTTGTACGAAGTAAAAAGGAAGTATTGTAATCGCGAAAAACTTCAGGCAGCATATTTCAAAGAAAATATCCACTTTGACCACTTTCCAATGCAATTTAACGATGTTTTTGTGTGATATCTGTACGTAAGGACAGAATAAAAGACTCTTTTCCTCCAAAAAAAAACTAAAAAACTGCTTTAAAATGAATTCTGAAGAGAATTTTTTGTGGCGTCTGTACGAACGTACATACGTGCGTATGTACGTGCGTACGTACATATGTATCTCGCATAACTCAAAAACGAGTAGCCTCAGAACGATGAAATTTTGTATATAAGACTAACATGTAGATGTGCACCTCGTATTTTGGTTTCAATCGGCCGCACCAAACGTATATAAATAAATATATTTATAAATATATCCACTCTGTTACCCGGCTCAGTGATCTCAGTTTCTTTACTCTTATATGTTTGTAAAATGTACATTTTTTGCTTTAAAAATGATTGAATTATGTTGTTTTTATCTTCCGGTTAAGGATTTTATGCCTTTAGTAAATCTGTGTGCAATATTTTTAGAATTATCAGCAATTTTAAAGTTGTTTAATTGCCGCTAAGCCTGTTTTTAATGGCGGCCATTGATGTTTACATTTGAAACAGGAGACTAGTGGATTTGTTGCCAATCTAGAGAAACTTAGCTTCGCAACAACAAAGATAACGCATTCATTTATTATTGCCAATTAAATCATGCTTAATTCTTTCTGGAATTTTTTCGAGGAAATAAGCGTTTGAGATTTACTTCGTAATTTTTAATACAGATATTTTGAGTTTTTATGTATTTTTGCTTTGTCGCGAAGTGAGAACTGAATTAATTGAATGAGAAATACTCAATCGTCTGTGAAAAACTGTTTCTTTTTTGTTTTGTTTGCTTAATTTCTTTTATACATAGTTCTAGCTTTATTATAGTATTTGAATAGAACATGTGGCAACAATTAGATAATTCTTTAAATGATATAAATTTTGTGCATTCAGAGTTATAATATGATTATCATGGTTGTAAGGTATACAGAAAAAGATTCAATCATTTACAGAAGATAGAAAAACCACAAGAAATTCCCACTAAAGATGACTTCCCCGAATTTATTCAAGCTTCATGCCAAACTAATCAAGAAATGCCTAAAAACCTTTGCAGTGACAAAGTTAAGCAGGAAAACCCGCAGGAAAATTTAGCAGAAATCATTAACATTTTCAAAGATCAGAAAACCCTTTTTCTCATGAAATCAATAACCACAATAGTTCAGAGAATTAAATCAGCTAAATCACATATGCAGAAACTTTGCCTAGCTTTTCAAGCCATTGAGATGATTCTGAACTTTGCAGATAAAGATTAATTCGCAGCTTCTCTCAAGACAAGCATAGTCGAGCAGCAGATATTCTCAAGTTGCAGATCCTCACATCGTGGGGCCACGTTTACTTCTCTTCTAGAGACTCTGCACTAGGTGCACAAAGTACGTTCCATCTTACTGGATTCAACTCATCATTAAAGACACCCTACTTATAATATATTGGTAAAGGCCGCACTAGGCCGATTGCCTCTTAATTGTGTTATGACATAGACATAGTTATAATATGAACGAAATATAATACTGTCAAGTAAACCTAGCGCCAGAGTGTTGCTATGGTAAACAAAGTGAATTTTAAAGAATGCATTTATTCTATTGTGGTTTATGCGCTGTCGGCGAAGTAGGTTTAATTCAATCTAATAAGTTTAAATAAAATGCAAGAAAAATGCATATAATTTAATATTCTGTACAAGGAAGTCATGTGGTGTTCATTCAAATGAGGAAATATAGCAATGGATTGGATTATGATGTCACAGCTAAAACTCTCTGATTTAATGGATTTAGCATGAACACAGTTGGAGGAATTTCTCTGCAACAAATGGATCAAATATGAAAACCTCCCATGGTAAGGGGAAGCTTCTGCCATTTACTAAAATTTTAACATATCAATTGTTTTGATATGTTAGACAGTTACCGATAAAAATGATTTTAAAATCTGGATAATATTTTTCAAAGACCCAGTATTACAAGGCTAGACTAAAGGTTAATTTTAAATATCACAAACCTTGACTATCACTACTTGTAGGCCAGTTGCCAGTGCTACTGCTGTCAGGAGCTGGGGATGCTTGTTGCATTGTGATAGAATGCCTTCCAGTGCCACTCTGAACCGATTCTTGTTCCCTTGCTTGTTCTTGAAGAGTTAAAGCATTGATTTCATTTATCAACTGCATTCTTCTTTTAAGGAATTCACTGTAGGATATACGTCCATTTTCATCAGCTCCAAGTTGTTCCATAATTTCTTCTACACAATGCTCCAAATTTAATTGGCGGCATACAGCCAGAAGATCTTGGCTAGAAAAATTAATTGTATAAAATACAAATTTAAAAATATTTAAGATTTTAATATATAAATATATAACTGAATACTTCATATTTATTTTTAACTAAGCACTGCATTTTAAAGTAACATTTTGGTAAAATTACATTAAATTAATGTTAATATGTTTAGATGTACAGAAAGATGTTTTTAAAAAAACTTATTTAGTAAATAAAATTCAAAACTATTAAAATATAACTAACAGTAAACAAAATAAGGATATATGCATATGCAAAAAAACTATCTCTGATCAAAGTGCAATGAAAAAAAAAATTGTCTCTTCATTTGCACCAATTACGTATTTTGGTGGTACTATAATAATATGTGTACATATTTAATTATTTTTATTTGCACACATATTCCCCAGATGGTACTAGCATTGGGTCAGGTCTTGGCATTTGCTTGGTTTCTCTTTCACATGGCAAGTGCATAATGTGTGGCAAGTGCATGATGGAAAAGTACCAAAAAATGAAGTTATCATCCAGCGCGAAGTAGCAGGAAGAGAATCTGGAGTAAAAAAAAATAACTATATTTCTTCATTAGAAATATATCATCAAATTTCCTTCACAAACAATACTTATATACATGAATTAAAAATCCTTCTGAACAGCTTACTTGAAAGAACCGAAATGGTTCATGCATGAAAAGTTCCAAATCCTATGATATTGTGCTATCCGGTACTACTTTCTGAACAACACAGGAAGAAGCAAAAAATTCTAGATAACTCTTCACAAAAAAAATAAAGAAAAAGAAAAAAGTTACATGTGGAAGAAACTTCCTCATCACAAACATAACTACTTCTTTTTTTTTTTTTTTTTTTTTTCCAGGAACGTTTTATGAATAAAAATTGATATTAGTAATACACATGTCTATAATTAGTATAATAAAAGAGTATTTAACAATAAATATTACAAAATAAAACAAAAAACTGGTAAACTTTCTTAATCTCTCTTCTGTTTCACTTATTCCCATTATGTATGTGTTAAAAAGAACTTATTTAATGTTTTAGTGTTGGAACGTACTGAAACATATCTACCATTAAGGGAAGTCTTACTGCATGTACAAAGTAAGCTCAAGGTATCTGGAAAACTAGGGATATGCCAAATACATTAAAAATCCAGAGAGTTTAACATAGAAAATTGCAATTCATGGTAGAAAAGCCAAAAGAATGAAATAAGAATTTTCCAGTCTAAAATTATAAAAACAATCATCTTATTTGTTATCAACTTGAATATCAAAAGCCTATATTTAAAATTCTGCAAGATTTCACCAAACGGAAAAAAATAAAAAAATATATAAAAGCTGCCATATTTTCATTGGCCTTCAACATGAAAATAAAACATCTTATCTTATTATGAAACCTCAATAACCATGAAACTTGGCATAAATCTCACCAACTTGTGGCAATCATACCAGCAGAAGTTTGAGATAGCAATGAATCTTTATTTAGTTACATAATGAATAGATGCAAGTTGCAGATATAGCATGTAAAAAAAAAAAAAAAAAAAAAAAAAACCTTAAAAGACTTACCCTAATTTTCTACACTGTGTTACTATTTTTAATCCATTTTCAAATAAAAATGCATATCATGACCATTAATACACACTTTTCTGTATGCCAAGATTCTATAATTTCGAAAAAGTAGGTTCCAGATTTTAATATTTTTTCTTCAAAACTGAAGTTAAGACTTAATAGGCTTTTACATGAAGATAGACCAAGACCTTATTATTGTTTTCTGACATCACATTTTATTATTTGTGATAAATCACACTGTTTGATGACAGTTATTTTTAGTTTTGTCTTTGTTCATAGCCTCTGTATGTATTTTCTGATGGCTTTACAAGTCTCTCATTTGCTTTTTTTTTTTTTTTTTTTTTTTTTTTTAAATTTTATTTTAAAAGAAGTTACTTTCCAGTTAGTTGAATGCTGCATTCTCTATACCATAACATTAAATATAGACACATTTTGCCTCCTGAAAAAGTGATTTTTATCCCTGACCTTCTTTGAATTTATACTTAATTTAATCACCTGGAACAGCAGCATACAAAATAAGGAAATTTAATATATAGACAAGCACATCTTTTAAGAATGCTTTCAGCTATATAAATAAAATTAACTTCTCAAACTCTAAGCAACTTCATCTGCCTTACATTTTTTGTGCATAACAATACCTGTCATAATTTCATTCTATGTATAAATATTCTCACAAAAATATCAAATATAATAACAACTATTTATTCAGAATAAAAACACATTAGCACGAAAAGCAAATTTAAAAATACTCATGAAGACTAGAAATTTCTACAGTTTTGCAAACATCATAGAAGAAGGAAAAGCTACAAGTTCTGAAGCAGTCAACAGCAGATAATGATTATGCATATAACAGATGATTTCATTTGCACTATAATCAAAGCATGGATGGTTATACAAGGTATAAATTCAACTCACAATGCATTCAGAAAACAAAAGATATCAATTGCCTGTTGAAAATCTTTTATACATAAGATTTCTTTGGAAAGGAACAATAAATCGGTAAAAGTTTACAATTGGGTGCACCTTGTTTTTGGCTGTTCTTTTTTGACGCCAAGAAGGGGCAATTTCAAGATGGCCACTACACAAAACCAAAATAAGAAGTCAAAGAATTGCACAAACTTTGTGTCCATGTACACATCAACCTGTTTTCACTTAAAAAAAACATCCCAGAATTGTACAAACTAGGCATAGCGCACTGCCTTAAATTTGTCCATGTACACATCAATCTATTTTCATTTAAAAAAAAAATCAGTAAGTTAAAACAAAGTTAAAACTATTATAGTAACCAGAAATAAGGTTTCATCGCAAAAATTTATCACTAATCGAAGGGGCACCCAATTCTACACTAGAGCCAATAAATCTAATTAATACAAAAGCCCAAGTATCAAAGTGCAATGAAAAAAAAAAATTGTCTCTTCATGAACTTACAGCAGTAATTACTCAGCGTTTAGAGATGATTGAATACCAAAATAACATATGAGAATGCCTTAAAAAAATAAAAATTAAGCTATGAACCTCTTTTTACATGCATTATGAAAATGAAATAGCATAATTATAAATCAGTCATAATTCTGTAAGGCACAATACATTGATAAAATTTTACTTAATTTAAATACAACATTTCAATGATGCCTTATGGTTTTTCATGCTTCCAAAGTGAAAACATACACTTACTAACAGTTAAGTATGTAGCTCATGCAGTTTAAAAATAAATTAAACATGTGTTTCAAATTTAAAAGCAATTCATATCAAAACATGCTAAATAAGTACATATTTTAAACATTCATACTATAGATTAAACTAACAGCAATTAATGGAAAAGTGAGCCTTTTCTGAGGACACATCATTAGAAATTTTTAAATAAAACTATGTACAGCTACTTCATTTCATTTCTATGACAACTTATTTTTTACAATACTTGCTTTTTATAACTGCAGACATATAAAACCTAACTTTGCAGAAATATAATGTCCCATATGAGTTATTTATCTTTTACTGATACCCGAAAGCCAGCCAGATCATCAGAATCAAATGTTGTCTTCAATATATTGTCACAGAAGAGCTCAATAAGATTTCCATTTACAAAAATAATTTGTAAAAAACATTTGAATCTAAATAAACAGCATTATCTCTTTGAAACTAATTTTCAAAATGATACAAATTTTTCACATACAGTGCTCTACTGTTCTACACAGTATGTAATGGTTTAGCTAATTAATATTATTTGAGTCTTCTTTGATTAATTTATTAATTTTTTCATTACAGTTACCACAGTTATCTTTGTTACTTATGTTGAATTCCAGTACAGTACTTTTTTTTTTTTTTTTTTTTTTAAATTTCTACAGATTAAAGCCAAAATTCATACTGTTTTCATAACATTTAAGAATTTTTTATTACTGCACATAGATATTATTATTGCACATAGATAATACTTTGCCTGTTTACATGTAATAAAATAATCACCATACAATTATATATATCAGACAGCTGCAAAATTTTAATTTCAGATGTAATGAGGACTTGTCAGAGAATATATATATATATATATGTATGTGTGTGTGTGGTTATGGAGTAGATCACAATGTTGGGATTTTAAGCACAGAAACTACTGCTGAAATAACAATAAAAAAGCATATTTTAACAATGAATGTAAAAGAAGTCTTCTTTGGATAACTGGAAAAGGAAACATAATCTTAATAGATGTGGGAAATAGCAACTAAGTTGAGCAATGAACTACATAAATAACATTATATCTCTTTATATATTTACCAGTATACTTATGCTGAAATAACAGGCAATAACAGGTATAATTATTATTCGCTTTCAAAAGTATTAGCTTGCCCACCAGCAACCGAGCGGTAAAGTCACTGAACACTGGTAGTTCGGTCTGAGGTTCAAATCCCGCGAACGGACTGGCTGCATGGGTGTTTTCGTGGTTTTCCCCATGTGTAACATGTATACGAGCCAGTTTCCCTTAGAAAGTCCTCCACGAAGGCATCCCTGTTCTTAGGCAGATAGCCCTAGTGTGCTTTGCCGTAATTAAATACACACACACTACAAAAGTATTAGCCTTGGCAATAAAAACAATGATATACCCTAAGCAAATCAAGTATTCCTTCTTCTTAAAAATTTATAGTTGATTTCAGTAATGATAAGCCAAATGCCATTTATATACAATCTGAACAGAGTGCACTTATTTTTAAGAAGACATACATTAAAAATAAGTGTATAAAATGTATAGTATCATTTTACATATATCTTTAAATAGAATCGATCATATGAAGAACACAGAAAAGAAATCTAAATCGGACTACCTAAAGGGAGAAAATTTGAAATCTAATGTGAATATATAATACACATTGTTTACCTGTCAATATATCCATCACCATTTCCATCACAAGTTTGAAAAAGACGCCTTATGCGTTCTTCCTCTGGTGTTGAACCAGAATCACTACCACTTGAATCACTGTTAATATCACTAGCCATGACTTACAAAATGGAATTTCTTTAATATTTACAAATAATTATACTAAGTTTTGATGCTCTCATTAATATATAAACTAATAATTAAACACTAAAATTCATTATAAAACTTAATAACAACTGCCTACATAAACGACAGATTTATATTTTACATATAAATCATTTCCATGAAATTAACACCTATTTATATACTGTTAAACACAGTAGTCCACAAGCAGATAATATATATAGGTTGTCCGAAATAACGTATATTTATGTAATCTATACATACATATATACACAAGGAGGACACTATATATTTAAAAACATAACTAATAAGGGGTAAACGTTAGAGTCATAACAAAACTGTTATTAAAGATATAAAAAACAACATGAAACTATCACATCGGCTTCCATGATCAATAATTGTTTATTTTTTGTTAAGGCGGGGATGCCATTCCATGTTGTTAAATAAAATGACAGCAAGTAGTAATGGAGTTGAAATTTAGATTCTTTTGAAATATTGCACTAATTTTATATTCTAACGTTTAATTTTTAATAAAATATTTTAAGAGAATTTTTACAAGTGCAATTAATTCATTTATCACAATCATTATGAAGAAAGACCTGGAATTTTAGCATGGATTGTATTTTTTTAATACATTAAAATGAAATATCGCATTTTAATATATTGTTATTACTATTTCAAATAGCAGAGCTTTTTCATCCTAATGCAGTCACTGGTAATAGCCAATACCCGTTAGTCATTTAGCTATTTCATCACAGAAAATGCAGACATTTTTTGTGCCCTACAGGGGATGCACTACAGGGATCGACGATACGAATAGATGCAGAGGGTCAAAGAACATGAGGCATATGTTAGAAAAAGGGAAACACAGAAGTCTTCTGTTGCTCAACATTGTTGGTCCGAAAATCACACTTTCAATTTTTCTGCTGCCAAAATAATTCAAAAAACATCTTCCATTGGAGAACTGGATTTTCTAGAGGCATTTCACATTCATAAAAATCTTTCTGTTCTAGTTAACGATCCTAATTCCAATCCAAATTTGCCTTCGGCTTTTAGAGAAATTATGTTTCAGTTCTGGTTTCGCCAACAGATGGCGCCACTTGCTTATTCTTGTCCAGGCTTTCTTATCTTATCTAATCATAATTTCCTATCTTGTTCATTTGCGGTTTTGCAGCTGAAGATGATGGTTCGTTAAAACCATCGAAACTAGCCTGTGAAAATTTTGTAAATATAACGCTGATTTTTGTTGTTTGACTTTTGGATTAGTATTTATTCGGCGTGTTATTGTGTCTTAATTATAGAAGCCCCAAACAGGCTTACATTTTGCTTTCTTTTTTGCACGTGGTGTGGCCGCCATTTTGTGATTGTAGGAGTTTCGGTGAGTACATTTTTGCAATTTTCAAGTTAGGCTTATGTTTTGTACATTTGGATATTGTGCTTTGCTTGTCTGATTTCATGCATTTTGCTTACAAACGTTTTGTTTTCTATTCATTTCAGTGAGGGATTTTTCTGCTGTTTTGTGTGTACTTTATTATTGCTCAGTTAATTTAATTTGATTTTCTGCATTGTTTATCATGCCTTCATCCGTTAATCGTTTCACTAAATTACGCCTGAAACGGCAAAAATTCCTGAATAATCTTGACTTTTTACTTAAATGTAAATGTAAAAAATTGATCTCCAATTTTATTCAAATCAAATCTAATCAAAAACCTTCGAGTCGCGTTTCAAGAATTCTGTTAAATTGCAAGCTTGCCTTACTTCGGTCCGTGATAAGGGATACACGTCAACAATTGTCCAAAATTGAACATGAACTCTATAAGCTTCATCTGGAACTCGCTAAATCATATCCAAAATTCACTGCCCTTGAACAAAAGTCTTGGTCTAGAACGGAGAATGCAGTTAACCGTCATAAAAACACCCTTGCAGTTAAATTCGAAAAACTTCTTTTACAGTCTTCCAGTTCAAGTAGTTCAAAAAATCTTCCCATTGTAAACATCAAGCCAATAGTTAATATTTCTAATGTTAGTCTTTCAGAAGAACAAGAGAGAATTCTAAAATATAATTTTAACTTCTCACAAACCTGTAAACCCTCGATTCCAAAGATTTTGGCTCCTATCGAAAAAGCTTTCAAGTTCAGTAAAGTTTCAGATTCACAGAAAGAAATGATTAGGCATCTTATCGCTCATAATGTGAAATTCAATAATAAACCTTTGAAACCAAATCTAACTGCGAGAGAAAGAGCTACAATGCGTGAAATTCATTCTAACCCGGATATTATCATTTCAAAGGCCGACAAAGGTGGCCAGATAGTCGTCATGGATAAGAACACTTACATCCATGGTGTCACTAAACTCTTAAACGAAGGACCATATAATCCGATCCCTAAAGATCCTTCACCTTCGGACTTATCCAAAATAAAAACTGCGATCAAATCTTCGCAAATCATTTCAAGCAACTTAAAACATTCGCTTATCCCATCTGTTGCGAATTGTGCCAGATTATATGCTCTTCCCAAAATTCATAAAAGTGGTATTCCTTTCCGCCCTATTGTATCAAATTTAGGTACTGCCTCGTATCCATTAGCTAAATATTTAGTTTCTAGATTTTCCACTCTATTAGACAATAACATTTACACCATAAAAAATTCAATAGAATTTGTAAAAAAGGTTAAAAACATTTCTCCTAGTAATTTACTCATGGTTTCTTTTGATGTAAAATCATTATTCACCAATGTCCCAGTGGAGGGTGCATTAAGATATCTAGAAACCAGACTTCGCGAATTTCATTTCTCTTGCATCGAAATAGATGAGCTAATTTCTCTCACTCAACTCTGTTTGAAACAAACACATTTTGTTTTCCAAAATAAATATTACAAGCAAACTGAGGGATTAGCCATGGGAAGCCCCCTCAGTCCCATCCTGGCTGATATCTACATGCATTATTATGAATCAAAATTGTTTAAAACTTTAAACTTCCCGGCATGGTTCCGCTACGTAGACGATACTTTTACCCTGTTTGAAGGTAATAAAGATGATTTAAATAAAGTTCTTTCAACAATGAATTCTATTGATCCTGCTATTCAGTTCACTTTTGAACTTGAGACTTGCAATTCTCTTCCGTTTCTCGACATTCTGATCACACGTAACACATGCAACTTCAGTACTACAGTTTACCGTAAACCTTCATCGGTTTGCCTTCCACCACACTTTAAATCATGTCATCCGACTAAACAAAAGTTAGCTTCATTTTATTCCTATGTTTTCCGTGCTCTTCAAGTTTGCTCCTCCAAACTAGCCCTTGATGAAGAACTAAATTATTAAAAAGCAATAGCTATTGACAGGGGCTTTTCACCCAATATTATTAATCAAGCAGTTAAAAAATTTTCATCTCAACACACTAAAAGCCACACTCTTATTTTAGGAGATTATAAAAATTCTGTTGTCATTCCCTTCTTTCCATCAATTAGCTATAAAGTTGCACATATTTTGCAGAAATTTAACTTTCGGGTTGTTTATTCTCCCATCAATAAAATTCCAACTTCTATACTCAAGGACCCCATTCCGGATATGAATTCCTGGGGTATTTATAGGATTCCTTGCCAGTGTGGTTTAATTTACATTGGCCAAACTAAGAGAGCCTTAAAATTTCGCGTCAAAGAACATGAGGCATATGTTAGAAAAAAGGAAACACAGAAGTCTTCTGTTGCTCAACATTGTTGGTCCGAAAATCACACTTTCAATTTTTCTGCTGCCAAAATTATTCAAAAAACATCTTCCATTGGAGAACTGGATTTTCTAGAGGCATTTCACATTCATAAAAATCTTTCTGTTCTAGTTAACGATCCTAATTCCAATCCAAATTTGCCTTCGGCTTTTAGAGAAATTATGTTTTAGTTCTGGTTTCGCCAACAGATGGCGCCACTTGCTTATTCTTGTCCAGGCTTTCTTATCTTATCTAATCATTATTTCCTATCTTGTTCATTTGCGGTTTTGCAGCTGAAGATGATGGTTTGGTAAAACCATCGAAACTAGTCCTGTAAAAATTTTGTAAATATAACGCTGATTTTTGTTGTTTGACTTCTGAATTAGTATTTATTCGGCGTGTTATTGTGTCTTAAACATAGATGATATGAATTACATTATGCCAAAGAATTATTTCATCCTAAATAAATTATAGCTTTTAGTTTAACCTAAGACTCACAAAACAAAATTTCATAATTGTTGTAAAATTGGTGTCATGTTTTTCCCTATGCTATAATAACTCCACACATTATCTACATATTTTTCTTGTCAGTCAAGAAGATTGATGGAAATATTGTCCTTTCAAAAATTATTGTAACGGATATTTCTTTTTAAGTTACATGATCAACATAAACTATAGAGATATAGCATATAAAAAAAACCTTGAAATATTATATGTGGAAATTTGTGAGGAACAGATGCTATTTATTTGGTTAGATAATCAACAGATAAAAGTGGTTTATTAAGTATTTCTCAGTGTTATATGAAACCACCAAGACTTTATGAGTACGTTTTGATATCATGCTTATCCATTATTGGGGCTAATGTACATTATTATCAGTTTTTGTTAGCCAAAAATGGTCGAAAGTAGAGTAAAAATATTAGGAGTTTGACGATAATCATCAATATACCATAATGTATTTGCATAGAAATATAATATCCAACAACCAAAAATAAATTAAGCTTATCAAATGAATTTTAGTATGCCATAATGGTTTCATGGGAAAATATAACATACCTCTTAAACAACTACAATCATTATATACAACAGCCATTTCATTATAAAAAAGGCATAAATTATATTAATCAGATAAAATTTCTTGTAAGAGCTTCACTATCTGGTTATAATTCTTAAGCAAACAAGAAGCCATTTCCAGTACCATAATACTATAATTTTCATAAGAACTATCCCGTTCCATCGCAGAATATTAAAAGTATTTTGGTAGAAACAGGAAATTTTATGGTAATTTTCCAACCATATTTTAATATTCAGATTGTAGATTTTAAAATTTTATCATTTAAAAAGTTCAATTTCATAGAATGTAAATTTTGGTACTTTTCCGTTTCGCCAGCGCAAATCTCGCCAAGCAGACTTTATTGGCGAGAACACACAGTATATACATAAAAAATATAGACAAATGTTAGTTCTAAGAATTTTTTATTTTAAAGGTATAAACATTTAAATGTCATTTAAAATTTTGTAAAAAAGCCAATAAATTTCCAAAAAGACATTAATTTAAGAATTTGCTATGCTTTCGTGGGAAAACATCCTGATTCGCCGATTCACATCACATGACCCCAAGTGATCTCATTTCACGTAAAGTACACTACAAAAATTCAATTCTCTCAGTAATTATCTACATTAATTTCAAGTTAAATCTTAATTTGGAATACAAGTTTAAATGCAAGAATTATTTCAGTTTGTACGATTTCAATAGCTTAATCAGAAATTATGTAAAACCACAGTGCTTTACTTTGCTAGTGCATTCGGATTAGAATTAATGAATTTAACCTTTGACTTTCCTATATTTTTGCCATCGGGTGAGCGGTATGATAGCATCCTAATTCACATAATTACTGCCTGCAAACACCACCAGCGGCCGAGCGGTAATGCCGCTGAACACTGGTAGTTATGTCCGAGGTTCGAATCCTGTGAACGGGCTGGCTGCATGGGTGTTTTCCCCATGTGTAAGTTGTATACGAGCCAGTTTCCCTTATAAAGTCCTCCACAAAGGCATCCCTCCCTTAAGGCACATAGCCCTCGAGTGCTTTGCCGTAATCTAATAAACCAAACCAAATGCTCGCGAATCACCTTAGGGCATAAAATTGAACTATCTGGTAAAAATGCTATGTAATTGTATGCCAGTATTGAAAGGAACAATCAATCTGATAAGAAATGCTGTGACTTCTTTTGAAAATGAGATGTAAAAGGTTACCAGCAAGGATATTTCATTTGGCTTTGGTTGTACCATTACTAGCGACCTTATCGCCTGCACCGGCAAAACGGAAAAGTACCCAAATTTTTTATTCTTTGTTCTTAGGGAAAACATTGTATTTGTAAAGTAATCCAATGCTTTCTTTCTTATAAGTACATAGACTCTAGAATTCTATTGTAATTCATTATGATAAAAAAAGTATTTCTCAGTGAAATGACGTTTAATTATAAAATATGTAAATCCATTTGTATATGCTGCCTTTGGTCGCATTTGTTCCCAAAATGCATAAAAAAAAAAAAAAAAAAAAAAAAAAAAAAACTGCCACTTTTATAAAATGCTGAAACTAGGGGTTGGATAATCAGAGAATACTTAAATATTTAGTATTTGAATGAGGTTGATTATGTATGCTTCACTTCATATAGCTTTGTCCAAAAACAATGTACCATTCATATGTAACACAAAATAAAGTATATTAAATTACTGTTGACAATTTCAGTTTCTTGGTGCATATTTCATAGCTTAGCTGAGTATACACATGTAATATGAATATGTGCCAGTTTTCAATGGAAAGTACTACGCAAGGACATCATCTATACCCTTAGGTAGATAGCTTGAGCGGGCTTTGCCGTAATCAAATAAACCAGAACCATTCTACCTTACACTATTCATTTAACAAATGTGGCAAAATTTGGTACACTTCTGTTATCAGGACCGAATTCAGAAATGTGTGTATGGATGAATGCGTTCACATATGTACGTATGGCATGTATGTTTGTGTATAAACACATGTATAAAAGTGCATACACGCATTTCCGAATCCAGTCCCGATAATAGAAGAGTACATAAATTTTTCTATATAAATAACATTTATGTGTGTATTTTTTTATAAGGAACAATATTTCTGACTTGAATCAGTTGCCATCAACTAATGTCAAGTGCAAGTGAAAAACAAAAGAATAATTATATAGAATTAAGATGTAATGTATATTTAAAAATTTTTCTTTACTGTAACTGTTATTTTATTCATAGAACATTATACTTGTATTTTCTTTTATTAAATTAGTAACAGTTAAGAATTGTTCACGTGTGTTTCGTGTGGTTCTATTTTTAGTACAGTCAAAAGTCGTTAATTGGGACACCCATAATCCAGACCTCAAAGCTACAAACTTTCTGCTGTGGAATGAAGAATATTTGATTAGAAATTTACCTTTTATATATATTTGATAACAAAATGTTATGAAAACAGGTTATGCAACTTAAGAAACAAGTTATATGAAATGCCCGTTAAGTTACTGCAATATCATGACACCGTAAATACGCATATCATAAGACATATTACCAAGATTAAATATAATTTGTTCCTTCTTTTACACCAATAATAAGTTTTTCTTTAAAAATTTTAGCACTAAATGTCAAAACAAATTTATTATCGGTGCCTTTGATGCAAGGTCACACGAAGATAAACTTGATTTAGCAAATTTCTGAAAACATTAAAATCAAAAGTGTTAAATTACAGCAACATATATTAAACTATTTTTTTTAAGCAACTGCCTGGTAAATTTTAACTTTTATATAAAAACTTAATTAAATTACGAATAAGTGACTAAGCTTGTACAGTATTCATGTTCATACATTGGAAATAAATTGCACTTAAATGAAAGAGCTGGAAATATAGTCTGCATGATGCATAAAATAGTATGATCAAATCTATTTGTTAAATATTTGAATTAATCCTTCCTTTCAGGGATGTAGCTAGAGAGGGACAGTTTTATATATCACTATCGGGCAAGCCCGCTACATGAGGCAAGGGATGCTTTCGTGGAACGCCCGCTTTATTCACGTTAGGTCACTTGATTTACGTATGCAATCACAAGATATACGCTAGCTCGCATGATTGCTAGCGGAGAAGCCCGCCATTTGAGCGGGAAGAAGCCTGCTTTCATTGGCCTTTATTCGAAAGTTGGACCAAACTACCAGTGAAGCCCGCTTTCATTCGACAGTATTTGAAATTTGGAGCAAACTACCAGTGTTCAGCGATTTTTTTCCTGAGCTGCGCCCGCTGTATTCACATATGCATCCACAATTTCTGAACAGTACACCGGGAATCGAAAGTTGGACCGAACTACCAGTATTCAGCGATTTTACCCTGGCTGCACCCGCTTTATTGACGTTATTCACAAAATACTGCCAACATGTTACACATGCGGAAAATCACGAAAACACCTATGCAGTCAGCCTGCTTGCCGGGATTCGAAAATGGACCGAACTACCAGATTTAGCGCTTTATTCACATATGCATACAGAAGATAGTGCATAAACGATACACATGTGTAAAATCAAGAAAACACACATGGAGTCAGCCCGTTTGCCGGGATCGAAAGTTGGACCGAACTACCAGTGTTCATCGGTTTTACACGAATATGCATCCAGAAGACACTGCATACACGATACACATGCGGATTTTTATATATCATTCTAAAACATAACTTAAGATTGATTTGCAACACTTGACATAAATGATTTAATGTATTTTTACTCCTCCGAACTATTTTAATGACAAATTTATTCATTCATTTACAATGTTTATCAGATAATATCAAATCAATATGTATATCTGGTGTTACCAAAGGTTTTATTATCCTTAGCATTTTTTATATGTACTATAATTTTCTTAGTAAAAGTGCTGTACGCAAACAATGACATACTGGCAATGAAAATTTTGAGATTGTGCCAGTAAAAAAAAAAAAAAAAAAAAAAATCGCTAAATCTTTTTAGCACTGATGAGGCTTATAGTTACGGGTATCAACACTGCATAGAATCAACACCAATTCTAGTTACGAACATATAAGCAACACCATAAAATCGAATTTTTATAACGACATAATAATAGGTAAGAGAATTAATGCATATTTGCCGCAGAAATACAACTAAAATAATGTTTGAGATAATAAATATGGTTGCATCATTAAATAACTATGCAAAATCCTTTTTCTTGCAACTAAAAGGCTGTGTATTCATGTATTTTTCTTATTCTACTAAATGTTCTACACGTTCTTATTCTACTAAATTAAAGCTTGTTATAAATAAAACAGGAATACATAAACAATCTAATAAATTACTGAACTGATTGATCCAAGTCCTTGCTTTCATTTGCTAACCTGTATATCTGTATACACATGTCTGTGCACGCTGTTTAATTTACTCCAAAGTTATTTAGTTACATGCAATCATATTTTGAATAATGGCTGAGAAATGAAATTACTTAAAAGTCTCTCCCCTATCAATATTTATCACTGAACAAATACTTGGGTGTTTTACATTACAGAACAACAGATTTTCTCGAAAAAGATACATGTGCCCATTTGATACTTCAAGTGAGGGAAAATACTTTCATCATTAGCTAATTTTCACCACGGAGAAAAATTTTTTAAGCTACTTTAAAAACATTTTATTACTAATACTTACTTCAAAACGAACACTGCTATAAAAGATAAGAAAAAACATTTAACTGTGCTCAGCGAGTAACAATGGTATGTATATCATTTTATAAGAAATTGTTTGGTGCATGCTATTCTATAGTGGAAAAGATTTGATATCTGTAATACGTTTTATACTATTACTCATACTACATCATCATAACTATTTTCTGAACTGGAAATTTTTTATGCTAACTATCCTGAACCACTGTAAACAGTTCTAAATAGTTTCTAAATACAACAGTTCTAAATAGTTCTAAAATGACTCACACACAGAAATTTCAACATTACTAGAATATGAAATTCAAAGTTCATCATTAACGTTAAAATAATTAACTTTTACTTTTATATGTGTCATTCTATAAATTTTCATTTAAATCATTGCTAACATAAACTGAAACACAATTTAAATTTCTGCAGGTAAAATATGCATAAAAGCATAATTGTATATGTATGTGTATTAATAATATTTAAGAGATTAATGAGCTATAATGATTTATACTTCAATACACAAATATGCATGTTTACTTTCGAAGAACACACATACACATTTATATGTATGATACACGAGAAAGAAAGCTTTTCTTACGAGAAAAAATGTAATCAGTTTTTTTTTTTTTTTTTTTAAATGCTTAGAACGCACGTTCATATAATGTCCAACTTTCTTTCCAATTCGAAATACGCGAATCCACCCTCTTCGTTTTGCTATCTCGTTCGATATTTTTCGAACCAAGAATGCGATAGAAGCATAACTCAGGTTCCTTGCAAGCTCGTGATTTAGACTAGTGTACACAACAAAACGTGTGATCTGTACTTCTTTTTAAGTTATACATATGCCCACAACAATAAAAAATAAAACGTTTAATTACTTTTCGATCGCAACACGCTTCACGAACTAGGTAGCATTGTCAAACGTAAATACCGAGCTTTAATGTTTCCACCTTTTAGCCACTAGATGGCGTATCAGAGCGCTGGAATCGCGGATATTAAACACGCGTACGCGGTGCTATATTTCAATGATTTGACTTATGACGTTGTTGCATAACCTTTTCAGACAAAATAATGTATTTTAATCCTAAAATTCCTGTTAACAAATAGTTTACAAACATGTAACCTTTTAGAAAATTTCCATTTTTCAAAAGATCATACGTAAAATTATGTTTACGTTTCTTCCCATACCTGAAGTTTTGAAAAGGCCATTTCTTTCTGCGTTTAAAATATCCATTAACGTTCCCCATTTCTTTTTTCCATACTCTTTACTAAATCCAGCAGCGTATTTTTTCGAAAAATTTCAAATTAAATGTCGCCCATATTAAAGCTCCCATATAGGGCCCATATAGAGGAGCCTTAGCACATATCCTTAAAGAAGCCAAGTTGGCGCAACCAAGGCTGTTCTCCGAAACTTATCCAAAAAATACACAAAGGCAAATTAAAATGATCGTTCTAACATAATAAAAAAGTGCTGAACAAATTATTTTAAATTTCTTACGGTTACTATTACTATATTCGCACAAGGGAGGGGGATATAACAGATAAACATACCATGAAAGCTCTAGATTCCATGAACAATCCATAATAGCTAATCAGGAATCAAATCTTCAACAAACTCTTCCTAAAAAAGAAGTTACATATTCAATTTTTGTACAGCTTTTAGCCATAACAATGGTTCCATAATGGAATGGGAGAGAGAATTTGGGTAATTCTGTTCGTACTTTTATAATGTATTTTTCTTTCATAAGGTATTTTTCTATCTTGAGTATTTTTTATGTCGGATTGATTTCATACTTACATCAATCGGTTTTTACTGTTTGTGAATTTTCATACTTCATTTAACAGTTTGGTAACTTCTGTTTCAGTGTTTTAATCGCATTTCATAATGCAGCTCTTCCAATAACAGCACAGATCTCCAATGAACTTCCTCCTACTTCTTGGTGATGTACTTAGACCTACAAACTTTCAATGCAGATACGTTTTCCGGAAACCCGAAGTTGCACCTTTCTGACAGATTTAGAAGATATTTTTGAAATACAATGAGAAATGTTTGTGTTTATAAATGAAGAGTTATCATTCAGCCAGTTTCCTCTAATGAGCAGACACATATCTAAAAAGACAGTGAATGATTGCAGAGGATTCTAAATATTGACCTATCGCTATGTTAGGATTTTCATGAAACGTTAACATACTGTTATCATCTGATGATGAAATGTAAAAGCAAAGTAGTTTCCTTTAGCTGGTATCGAAATACAGACTTTTTGATTGAAAAGTGGATATTTCAGCTCATTAGAAGCAGTCCAGATATTAATAGCCAAATCTTTATTATGAGCAAGTGAGATCTGTACATACACATAGCGAGATTAATTCTTCAAATATACCCAAGATTTTGAAAATGCAACCAGAAAACGAACGAGTCTGTTAAATTGAGAGATATGTTTGTAAGTCTTTCATTCCTTGATACAAATGTGTTACTTGGCAAATTATCGCTATCGGCGTTTTCGCATAAAAAGTTAAAATTTTTCTGCCGTAGGCGGAAATATTTAAGGCGGCAAAACCCACTCAACTAAAAAAACTCAAATAATATATTCTGATTGCTTGAATCTAGAAAATAAAGAAATAATTAAATTAAATTAAATACAACAGCAACTGACAGGCTTCTGGCCATTCCCAAATTTTGAGATGCACAGCAGACACGAACAGACAAGATTCTAAGTTCTGGGTAGTGGGTATTTGCATACGCGACCACGCGACACGAAATGAGAAATGCGCGCCCGTCACTGACAGAATTTAATAAATCTTTTTTTTACTACCGTTGTAATTACTTTTTATTACCTCTGTACTAGTGACACTAGTGGTTCTCTGAGTTTGGTCACATCGTTCAAAAAATCTACCCGAGGTCTGCAGTAAGGAAGCTACTAGCGAGGTATGTGTACGATCAGGGTATCACTCTCAGTATTTTTAGGACCGAAAAACTTACTCGCTGTCATAAATCATTACACTTCCTGTAGAATAGGCCTTTGACATGTGAGCGGGGTCTTTTCTTTCTTTAAAAGTGTCAACTTGTGTCCGAGGGAAAGACAGGCTTGCATTCAGAAGTTAGAATAGATTTTTAAGGAATATTTGTTATTAAAATTAAATTTGTCTGTTGAAATTGGGGCACTTACAGAGAAGTGCCGGAGCCTTTTTATTTAGGTCTCCGGTGCACTCCCGCTAAAATTGTGATTTCTCTAAAAAACTGAGAACTACCGGCGCAATTTAAGCTCTGATGGAATGTTCTGATAAGCGGTGTCCTTGGCAAAAAATAGATCACTTCTGAAGACGACGATTCTTTAGTAAATTGTTTTCGGCAAAAATACCTAGCCGAAAATTTTGCTTCAAGTACCAGACTAATTATTATAAACAAAATTATTGTTAAAGACAAATAATTTTTACAGAGATAATCTTCGTAGTATTCTCTATACAAAATCATCTGTTGGTATAAAAGACCCTTGGTATATTTTTACTGTCATTTATTCTGACTGTTTCTTCAACGCAACGCCAGCGGCTAATGAGTTTTCCTTCTTCAAAGCGGCAACTGATGAATCGGAATGAAGGCGTGATAGAGACAGGTGCAGTGCTAATTTCTTCTTTCTCTCGAGCCAAACATTGGACAATTATGTTGGAAATATGAAGATATATATTATTCTGATGTTATCGCTAAACAGTAGCTCAGATCATTTTGATTAGAAAGCTTCTATTAGTCTTCAAAACTGATGAGTTGAACAGTATAAATAAATAACTTGAGCTTACTGCTCAAATTACTATACTTGAACAGTATGTTCAACTACTGTATGTTTATAAACCATTCTATGATATTCAAAGAAAGAAGCAACCATTACTTTTTTGCGGGCTAATACTTTGGCCTTTTTTAAGAGCAAGAATATAGTGATTTCCAGGCTGTGCTTGCCAATTTACTTTCAGAATGGCAATGGTGTAGGATTCAGGATGGCACCGAGGTTCAGGATGGTAATCCCCACTCATCAACAGTAGCTGTGGATTTTTATTATACTTCACCTTACATCTCTAACATAACTTATCCGCGACAATTATCTACCCGCATTTCATACCATTCAGAAGTTAATAACCTCGTCATCCATCTCAGGCAGGTGCATCTCAGATTCAGACAATCATGCAGAAAGACCAGTGCGTCAACATGAGAAACATGTAACATCTTTCCCCAGTCCATTCACGGTTACTCGGGAATCCTTTCGAGCAATGGCAGAGACGGTGCTTATCAAAACTTCGTTCATTGAATTGCTAAGAGTTATTTTTCTTTCGGAAACGAAACACGACTTTCCAACCATCAAAATGCTGTTAATTGTGGCAAAATATCTTCGCTTTGTAATATTTGTAGAGCCATTAGGTTTGTCAAAGCAAGAGACGAGAAAAATGTGCAATGCCTTCACCGAGGATTAGAACTCCAGACAGTTTCATGATAGGCGGAAATATTTTCCAATTACACTTTGAAGGCGTGTTATAAGGAGGGCGAAAATACCTTACACATTTCATATGCTTACTTCTGAGATAAAACTCAGTGCTGCATACTGCTCTTTATTTCTTATTTCAAGACAAACCTCAGTGCTGCATTCTGCTGATCATGAACATACTCCATTTTTCGAGGCGGAAAAGAATAATGTGAATACTTTGGTTTTACTGCAGTCAAATCAATTGCCAAATTTGCTTCCAATATTTCTTTCAAAGATGATATATTCATACTGTTTCACAGAGATTTATTTTGTTGCCGGAAATGTGTTAAAGAATACATCCACTGTCTATAATTTTAGCTTGCTGAAAATTGTTTTTATTCCTTATTCAAATCTAATTTGCAGTTAGGAGATAAAATTTGAGGTATCATAGTAAGAACCAGTTGTTTAATCAAATGCTAAATATTTGAAGTAACAGTGTTAAAAAGTTTGTTTTCCTCTGTGTATCACAGACATGAAAAATAAATAGGATAATATATCACTTGATTTCTTATATATTATGCAAAATAATAATCGAAAAACAAACTGAAAAAAATCTGATGTGTACACCACATGCCTTTCCTGTACGGAATATTAAATCATACGCATTTTTTCTTGCATTTTATTTAAACTTATTAGATTGAATTAAACCTACTTCGCCGACAGGGCGTAAATCACAATAGAATAAATGTATTCTTTAAAATTCACTTTGTTTACCATAGCGACACTGGCGCTAGGTTTACTTAACAGTATTATATTTCATTCATATTGTAACTCAGAATGCACAAAATGTATATCATTTAAAGAATTATCTAATCGTCGCCACGTGTTCTATTCAAATACTATAATAAAGCTAGAACTATGTATAAAAGAAATTAAGCAAACAAAACAAAACAGTAACACTTTTTCACAGACGATTGAGTATTTCTCATTTAATTAATTCAGTTCTCACTTCGCGAGAAGGCAAAAATACATAAAAACTCAAAATATCTATATTAAAAATTACGAAGTAAATTTCAAACGCTTATTTCCTCGAAAAAATTCCAGAAAGAATTAAGCATGATTTTATTGGCAATAATAAATGAATGCGTTATCTTTGTTGTTGCGAAGCTAAGTTTCTCTAGATTGGCAACAAATCCACTAGTCTCCTGTTTTAAATGTAAACATCAATGGCCGCCATTAAAAACAGGCTTAGCGGCAATTAAACAACTTTAAAATTGCTGATAATTCTAAATATATTGCACACAGATTTACTAAAGGCATAAAATCCTTAACCGGAAGATAAAAACAATATAATTCAATCATTTTTAAAGCAAAAAATGTACATTTTACAAACATATAAGAGTAAAGAAACTGAGATCACTGAGCCGGGTAATAGAGTGGATATATTTATATACGTTTGGTGCGGCCGATTGCAACCAAACTACTAGGTGCACATCTACATGTTATAGCTGTCCTATATACAAAATTTCAACGTCTGAGGCTACTCGTTTTTGAGTTATGCGAGATACGTAGGTACGCACGAAAAATTCTCTTCAGAATTAATTTTAAAGCAGTTTTATAATTTTTTTCAAGGAAAAGAGTATTTTATTCTGTCTTTACGTACAGATATGACGCAAAAACATCGTTAAATTGCATTCGATAGCGGTCAAAATGGATATTTTCGTTGAAATGTGCTGCCTGAAACTTTTCGCGATTACAATACTTCCTTTTGACTTCGTACATGGAAGTAAAAATTAGTAAAATAATTTTACTTTGCTTTCGAATCAAATTTGAAAATTTAAAAGAAATGTTTTAAAAAGAAAGTCGTAAATTCAGTATTTTAGAAAATTATTATGTCTAATTTCTCCTTGACTATAATAAAAAAACAGCGTTATCTCGATAATTCACACAATTTAAAAAAATCTGATGTGTACACCACATGACTTCCTTGTACGGAATATTAAATTATACGCATTTTTTCTCGCATTTTATTTAAACTTATTAGATTGAATTAAACCTACTTCGCCGACAGCGCATAAACCACAATAGAATAAATGCATTCTTTAAAATTCTCTTTGTTTACCATAGCGACACTCTGGCGCTAGGTTTACTTAACAGTATTATATTTCATTCATATTAGAACTCAGAATGCACAAAATGTATATCATTTAAAGAATTATCTAATCGTTGCCACATGTTCTATTCAAATACTATAATAAAGCTAGAACTATGTATAAAAGAAATTAAGCAAACAAAACAAAACAGAAACACTTTTTCACAGACGATTGAGTATTTCTCATTTAATTAATTCAGTTCTCACTTCGCGAGAAGGCAAAAATACATAAAAACTCAAAATATATATATTAAAAATTACGAAGTAAATCTCAAACGCTTATTTCCTCGAAAAAATTCCAGAAAGAATTAAGCATGATTTAATTGGCAATAATAAAAGAATGCGTTATCTTTGTTGTTGCGAAGCTAAGTTTCTCTAGATTGGCAACAAATCCACTAGTCTCCTGTTTCAAATGTAAACATCAATGGCCGCCATTAAAAACAGGCTTAGGGGTTTTCCTTTTTGCAGAACCGCACTTTCTTCGTCGCTCAAGGAAATGAAAAATCCAATTCAAGACCTATAAGGTCCAGCGACCCACAAGGAAGTATTCTCGGTCCAGTACTATATCTTTTCTACATATCAGATTTTCCTCACCCTGGTTTGGACAATTACTCTCTGTTAGCATGTTATGTCGACGATACGGCGATTGCAATTAAATCCATTCAAGCTAATCATGCAATAGACAAAATGCAAAATTACCTCTATGCCGTAGAAGACTGGTGCACAAATTGGCGAGTAAAAATCAATGCTAGCAAGTCACAACTTTTAATTCTTAGCAAAACTAAGAAAAACATTGCTTTTAAAGACCTCTACTTTTTTCAGGAAGCTGTTCCTCTGGTCACAAAGGCCAAATACTTAGGAATTATTTTGAACCAAAGGCTCACATGGTCTAATCACATTAATAGTGTCAAGAGCAAAGCCATGTGCATAATATGCAGATTTCTCCCGGTCATTGGAAAATATTCAAATCTTAGCTTGCGTACCAAAAAACATATATATACCACTTGCATTCGACCGATACTTTGTTATGCTGCTTCTGCTTGGAACACGGTCACTCAAACTCAACTGCATCAATTACAAGTAGTGCAAAACAAATTTCTGCGCATTATTATTGATTCACACTATCTTATCCGCAATAAACTTTTACACAGAGACTTAAAACTTGAGACGATTCCAGATTACATCAGAAGATCTAATGAAAAATTCTTCAACAAAGCTGTGCAATGTGACTTTGTTAATTACTCCCAAGTTTTTAATTATGAAATTCTCTTCGAAGATAGAAGCGTCAGACCACTTGCAGCTCACACCTTCATGGGAGGAGATGACAACTTTTTCACTTAGATCCTCAATTGTTAGCTACTTATTTATACTTCCAATGCATCTGATTTTGATTGAAGTTCTTCTGTAGCTTCGTTGAATAACTGTATTTAAATTGTGTTGTATAGTTGTTTTGTATTGTGTTGTATTTAGCACTACTGTTTGATGTTGTTTAATTGTATTTGAATTTGTCATTGGAACTATTGCTGTAGTGCATCTTTTCGTATTGTTGTCATTGATTTCCATTGTCTTGGGTCCTCCTTGAAAGCTATGATCGCTCGTCACATTTTGCGAACTTGTCCGATTGGATTGTCTTGCTCCTTTTGGTACTTCTCTTCTTCCCCTTATCTCCGTTTTCTCATCTGAGATTTTCTCCACGTCCGGATTTGTTTATGTCAAGTGCCCTTGGGCTTTAATTCTGGAACCGGCAACATTGCTCTTCGCAATAGCTCGGTCAATTATGGAGTCTAAGTCTAAGGCTTAGAGGCAATTAAACAACTTTAAAATTGCTGATAATTCTAAAAATATTGCACACAGATTTACTAAAGGCATAAAATCCTTAACCGGAAGATTAAAACATAATTCAATCATTTTTAAAGCAAAAAATATACAATTTATAAACATATAAGAGTAAAGAAACTGAGATCACTGAGCCGGGTAATAGAGTGTATATATATATAAATATATTTCTATACGTTTGGTGTGGCCGATTGCAACCAAAATACGAGGTGCCCATCTACATGTTATAGCAGTCTTATATACAAAATTTCAACGTTCTGAGGCTACTCGTTTTTGAGTTATGCGAGATACGTACGTACGCACGTACGTACATACGTTCGTACAGACGCCACGAAAAATTGTCTTCAGAATTAATTTTAAAGCAGTTTTATAATTTTTTTGAAGGAAAAGAGTATTTTATTCTGTTCTTACGTGCTGATATCACGCAAAAACATCGTTAAATTGCATTCGATAGCGGTCAAAATGGATATTTTCGTTGAAATATGCTGCCTGAAACTTTTCGCGATTACAATACTTCCTTTTGACTTCGTACAAGGAAGTAAAAATTGAAAATCAGAGTAAATGAAAAGCTTAGCTATACTTGGAAAGGTATTTATTTTTTTATTCTACTTTTTATGAGCAAATATGGTAAGAGAAGTAAAATTTGCTAAACACATCTCACTGAAGCGTAATTTATTTGATTCGAGGGTCAATTAAAGTAAAAACGCAAACGAATATAACGATCGCTTTGTGTGCATTCTGTATTTAAAATTCAAATAAATTTTTATTAACTTTTATAGCAAATCCTGACAAACAAGAATTCCTGATTATTTTATTGTAACAAAACTTTTATAACTGAACATATTGAAAGAAATTAGTGTTAAATTGCTAACCAAGTAATTATGGAAATTCCATTACTTTGTAGGAAATCGAAACTAAGTAGAGATGTAAATGCAACGTTGAATAAAACAAGGAATGTCCAACACCATAATGCTAAAAATGAATCATAATAAATTGCTTTCTTTTTGAATGGTCACTAAATAAATAAGGAAATAACAAATAAATAAATTTCTTTAAACATTCCGTAGCCTACAATAGCTTGGCTTAACATTCTCGTTTATCTTAGAAAAATTTTGAATTCACTACATTATCATTCTTAACAGATTGTTAAAATGGGACTTGTGCTCATCAAATTATTATAAAAAGATTCTTTGAAAAATGTGTGTGTGTGTGATTATGGCAAAGCCTCGAGGGCTATCTGCCTAAGGGGAGGGATGCCTTCGTGGAGGACTTTTTAAGGAAAACTGGCTCGTATACACGTTACACATGGGGAAAACCACGAAAACACCGATGCAGCCAGCCCGTTCGCGGGATTCGAACCTCGGACCGAACTACCAGTGTTCAGCGACTTTACCGCTCGGCCGCTGGTGGGCCCCTCTTTGAAAAATGAATAAAGCGCAAATAGTTCTGAACAAAACCAGACTAAAAAACGTCAGCAAACGGTATAATACTATTATCCAAATGATGGAAATGAAGAATGAAAATATTTTCATGGAAAATATGCCCAAGTAAATAGTATGGTTCATATTTTAAATATAATACCTAAACTTTCAACAATTTTATAAGATATTATTTATGGCAGTTGCACTTGAGAAAAATAAATGAAAATAAGACGAATCCCTCAAAATATAGACTTCTTCGTTAATTCGCTTTCATGTCGACATTTTAAAATAAAACTGAAATCTCATCAAAAATGGCCGCATTGGATAATTGTAAATATTAATACTTTTATTGTAATATAAAGATTATTTTCAGTGAGGTAAATAATATAATAGCATAATCATGTAAATTAAATTTTTATTACATTGTAAGGTATTTCACCCGCCTTTTTAGCATGCCTTCGTGGTGCAATGGTCAGCACGTTCGATATGTATTCGAGAGATCCGTGGTTTGAGTCCCGGCGAGGGCAGTGCTCATTTATCGTGCTTGCTGCTTCGGAATAAACTAATGATTCTACAATATAAATTGAGGTTTCTCACATTTCTTAGTTTCCTTAATACCTAGATTAAAATATCAAGAAATATGGCTTTTAATTTTAGCAGTTTTACTTGACAAGCAATCAAAGAATTGATTGCAAAATTACTGCTACAAATTTCAATCAATTTTCTTTCATTTGTCTCATTTCAGAATATTTTGAGATTTTTTTGCATAATAGGAATTGTAAACACAAAGAAGTAAATAAATTCGCATTCCACGATACATTTATTTTTTGCTACATACTTATCTGGTGTTTTACATATTAATCCTTTAATTGACTAACGTTATGAGCCAATTTTATAATGTTAGGTCATATTTCCTATGCTTGTTTTAGAACTTAAATAAAATCGATAACAGTAATTAAAAAATTAAACTGTATTGAACATCATGCTAAATGTTACACCTATTATATCAACAGATGGGCTATTTGCAGTTTAGTCCTATTTTATGAAGTAGTGTAATCTGCTAAGCAAACTGGATAATCTGAGGATTGCGCAGTTAAATAAAAGCATGTTGTAAAAAATGAATACTCAAATATTACTCATACTCAATTTGTGTTAACTTTCAGAAACATAAATTCCATTAGATTTTGTTTTCAGAACGGATGTCACAATCTAATGGAATGTCTCTTTTTGAAAGTTAACATTAAGAACATAAATCTAGACAGAATCCGAGAGAAGCAAATAATATCTTCGAACCAATGATATTTGAACAAATGCGCTTAAGATCACAAGAATATGATTACTTTCGATTAAATTTTGGTTTCTGAAAATATTCTTTCAAGGGAAAAGATGATGTGAATCAATATATCAATATTCTCTTTATATTTACGTTTCAGTTCTTATTCATGGAATTCATTGTAGTTCTTCGTATTTGGTATATAAGAAGTAGCAGTGAAAACAGTAGGAGCTCCAAGTTAGGTGCAAACTATTTCAGAAAGACAGAGCTGAAAACTTTTATAATGATCTCGAGTTACATAGCAGTGGTAATCATGCTTACTGCATATGTGATGTGCATGGCTCATGCTGACCCGAATCGTAAGTCATAGAATTCAATATTTGCAGTGTTCCAGTAATTCTGAATGTATGTTTTTTTTTTATTTATGAACTTCGCATTTATACTTCCTTTATTCCGTAGAAGCCAGAGATTTTGCATCTAGGAATTTTATGATATTCATTTCTTCTACAGCTAATGACACCTAGAGATCTAGTGAAGACAAGAAGAATACAGTTTGACTCAATAAATTACTCCTTTCTCACAGAGTATGAAATTAACAAGCAGTTCCAGTTCATATATTTACCATCATTTTAAATTTTATGAGTGTTTTATAGATATATAAGCTTTCATCTAAAACATAAGCTCACTGATGGAAATTTAACAATATTTCTGAGTTTCTTTACACAGCTATGTTTTTAGAAGTACGTAACAAGTTTGAAAAGAAAATTTTGCTACATGTGCCAATAATTCTGTATGTATCAATTTCAATATAGGCATAGATATACACGGATGTTTATAAATTACTTAAACTGACAGTACGCATTCAAGATACTACTGCGCTGGATGACTCGATTATCCGGGGTAATGATGTGGAAGTAGATCATGAATAATTGAAAAACAACGGATAATTCAAGCTATCAATTTTCATGAACATTGAATGTGTTTATTTCTTCAAAAAATAAGTAATTTTGCTTTTGAGAACGTTTAAATAGTTGTCAAATTCTACTGCGTACTTTTTTGAAATGCTATTTTATCCTTATATTCAAATTCTCTTTGATCTACGAATGCCAATAAAATTTCGAAAAGAAATCATTACTGTTTAAGGATTAATGCAATTGTCAATACATATTCTTCGCTTGTATTTTCAGTATCACTCACTGTCTTTATTTTTCTTGTGACGTTTGAGACGATAATCACATCATTTAAGCATTGAAAGCACGGTTTAGTCGAATCGCCATCGAAACATTCCGCGATGTTTTCCCAACCGACAATTTTCGAAAAATTTTACATTTTCAATTTTTTTGGCATACAGCTTCAGTTATTGCCACGACTTCTTCACGATTAGATAAATCTCTGATTAATATATTAGAAAGTATCTTCCTTAATGCTCGAACTTAAACACGCTTGTTTTATACTTGCTCTCGTGCACCGCAAACCGGAAATCGAGACTACGCTGTAATGCTCAAGCAACTTGACTATTTGAGAATGATGTCAGAAATCTCCAAGAGGTTACCAAGATGTAATACCTGTTGCAAGAGCAATGATAGTCATGCATTCCTGTATATTATGGTGTATCAAATACAGTGAAAACAGAAGAGAAACGCGCCCTGTGAAACATTAAATTAATAAGGCAACAACTTTGGCGTAGATTTTGTCAAGATCTCAATCAATTTCGAGGACAAACAGGTAAAAGTCCCTCTTAGCCAAGAGTCGACATTTAAAATGCAAACTTAATTTCATTCATATGCCGACTATAACGGCAGATATAGAATTGTCCTTCCCCCCTTTTTTTTTTGGTTTGAGCGCGTGTATTAAAGAGCGCTATACAGATGCTAATAGCATAAGAAAACTTTAGAGGGCTTCTTGGTCATCTTTATTTTTAATAGTAACAGAGGCTGATAAAAAAAATAAATAAAATAATAATAATAATAATAATAACAAAACAACCTTTAAATGGTTTTAAAACTGCGGAAAGACAATGGAAACTGAAACCGATGGATGAAAATTCAAATTATGTAGCTGTTATCACCAAATGACAAGTAGCTTTCGTTAAGATTTCGTAGCTTTCCCTACTAGAAACGCAGTGAAAATCAAAATCACGTGCCATAACTCGCTGTGTCGGGTATGCTATAATAACTAGTCTTATTGAATTGGTATTAAAAGGTTAAAAACTTGTTTTAATATATGACATTATTTAAAGGCAGAAAATAAATCTTCTGATTAGTGACTAAATCTTCCATCTCCTCCCGTTCCTCGCATATTAGTTTTACAAATGGCTTGACTATTTCGGAACAAAATTTAGCAATTAAAATCTATCCCTTAATTTAGGATACAGAAGCTACTTTTATATTTCGCAGCTATTTATGCTTTTTATCACTTTTCATAATGATTCATTTATGTAGGGTTTACACGTACACTGCGGAAAATACAGTTCTATATTTCCCCTTCTACTAGGCCGATTGACGAAATTCCATTTGCATTTTTCATGTCTCGAAAGCGCAACTTAGGATAAGTATTAGATTTATGTACAGCATTGTTTTAATATAGGTATTTTGACACAAAATCGGACTTTTTCTGAAATAACATGCCAATGTTTTTCCATATTTCGATTCTACGACTCAAATTATGCCAAACTGCCAAGTTTTGTAAAAATCGCACGGGTACTTTTTGAAAAATTAGCACTCAAACTTTTAGCTCCTCAATGTTAATTGAATTTATACATTTATTAATATCTCTTTTTTATTAAACTTATTTGATTCTTTCTTTCAGAATTCGAAATTTAGGCTTAATTCAAATATAATTCGCACATTTTTTATTATATATTTAAAAAATTTGCATTTAAGAAAATTTTTTATAAATTTTTCGAAAAACATTTTGTTACCTATAAAATTCTTAACATCATCTTAAAGTAGATGTATTTCTAAGCATATTTTCAAAAAAATTAAGAGTTTTTTTATTCAAAATTTCCTATGATATACGGGAATTGACATTTTGGCGCGTTTTCAAATTTGGCGTATTTAATATAAGCGATAATAACGAAAATGTGGTTTATGCACTATGTTAAAATTATTTGAAAGAATGAACGATGGACAGTGTCGTGAACATTGTGAGTTTAAGAGAAAATAATGAGCGGTTTGTTAAAATTTAGATCAGATGAAAGATCTTTTAATATATAGCATTTTAATACTATTTAGCACAGTGTAATAGGTACATTTTACAGTACGCAACATCCACAAAAATGATCGTTACAACGCAGTTCGATCATCCATCTTTTTGAACAACAATCTCTCTCGTTGCCATTCCTTAACAGAGAAACTTACCTCTCATGGAGTTTGATAGTGGTGCGACATTCTCCTCACCTTGAGTTTGGGGATACAAACTCAAAACAATAACATAATGATAATACATACATACAATTTTGAGATAACAATAACGTACATAATAATAATAGAAATATTTCAAAATCTAAGAATGCAAATTGAAATCAGTATTTTAAGAGTTCAAACACAGAAAGTTCAAAAGTTTGTTTAGAAGTTTATAAGTCCAGTCTGTTAACTGGTTTTATTTTTCGTCCTGAGCGAGACACGTGAACAGTTTCATTAGAGTCAGTATTAAGCTCAGAATTTTCAGCTACCACTTCCAGAACCTTCTGAGGTTCCGATACGACTTGCTCGTAATTTGGGGTCAATTCCAAAGGGTACAGTCGTTGGATTGGTCTTAATATATTTCCCTTTTCAGTTCGCAGTTTCACAAATCTGATGATTCCATCTTTTCCTGGAAAGAGTTCCAGTACTCTACCTAGCAGCCAATGGAGCCTTTTTTTATCCATCTGTACCAATTAACACTATGTCACCTACATTTATTTTATCTTCTCTTTTGTTAACTGAAGAACGAAGGAAACCCAGATACTCCCTTTTAAACCTTCGTTTTAGATTTTCACGAACCTTTTGAATAATGCCTCCATCTCAAAACAATATTAGTCTTTTCAATTTGATCTAAATCAGGAACATCATTTAATGGAATGTCCTGAAGAAACACTGAGGGGGTCAAGATCTTTTTCCTCGGATATGTAAGTTAACGGTCTGCTGTTCATGACAGATTCGCATTCACAGACGAGAGTCTGCAATTCCTCACAAGACAAACAGGAGCGTCCAAGATTTTTTCTTAAAAGATCTTTCAAAATCCCAATCAAGCGTTCCCAGAATCCTCCCCACCATGGAGAGGAGGGTGGTTTAAACTTCCAACGAATTTCGTTGACTCTAAATTCACTTTCAATTGTAGTCCAATCTAATTGTTTCAGAGCGTTGTTTAGTCCTGTAAAATTAGTACCATTGTCTGAATACATCACAGAAATTAGTCCTCTTCTGGCTATAAACCTACGCATAGCTTGGATGAAGTCATTGGTACTCAGTGAAGGTATTAGCTCAAGATGGACGGCTCTAAATACGGCGCAAGTAAAAAGTACTATCCACACCTTTTGTTTAGATTTAGTCAACAGAGGTCCAGCTATATCCACACCTGATACTTGAAAAACTGCTGCTACTTCTGTTCGGTCTTTTGGAAGAGGCGGAAAAGGTACCTCAAGATGTTTTAACTTTTGCCTTTTACATATTAAGCATTCTTTGATAACACTCCGGACAGTTCTTTTCCCTTTCACAAAATCTTTCCCGTAAAATAGTCAGTAGAGTTAATGTCCCCGCATGTTTGTTAGCAATATGTTCTTGGGCTATAAATCTTCTCACTGCCAGGTGTTTCGATGGTAGAATTATTGGAGAAATAAAATCTTTCGATTCTTCCTCATTTATCAATCTGGACTTCGATCGTAAAATTCCTTCTTCATCTTCAAATATTAGAAGGCCTTTCAAATTTTTCCGTGTTTTTCATTAGAGTAGCATTCCTTTTGTGTTAGACGGAAAATAATTATTTGTGCATTTAACAATTCTTCATTTTGAAGTTAATTACATTTTCTTAAGTCCTTGGCCTTTGGTTGAAAACGCAGTATCCAAGCCATAACCCTAATCATCTTTGAAAATCTAGACAATCTTCTGGCTAACTGCAATGAAATTGACTCTACCTCTGTGTTACTAGCAGAGACGACTGACTTTCGTTTCTCCATCTCTATTTCTTTCTCGTTAATATTTACAGCTGACTTTGGCCACTGCTCCTTCGAATTCTTCAACCAGGCTGGCCCTTGCCACCACTTGAGTTTCTGAAGTTGCCTAGGTCCACAACCTCTCGATAAAATGTCTGCTGGATTCTGGTCAGTTGAAATATGAAACCAATCTTCCGAAGTTGTCAACTTTCTAATTTCACTTATTCTGTTTGTAACGAATACCGACCACTGTTCTCGACGAGTTATCCACACAAGAACTGTGGAAGAATCTGTCCAAAAGTAAGTCTTGATGTTGGGAAGTTTCAGAGCTTGCTTCACAGAACTAAACAGCCTAGCACCTATGGTAGCGGCCATTAATTCAAGACGTGGTATAGTAATAGTCTTCGTTGGAGTTATTCGTGATTTGGTTTGAAGTAATTGAACAGCCACTGAACCCATACTGGATTCACTTCTTAAGAAAATGCATGCCGCATACGTTGTCTTACTGGCATCGACAAAAGTATGGATACTTAAATTGGATTCCTTCATCACACCTAATTATCTCGGAATTTTTATATTTTTGAGGTATTTCAGTTGTTTTCCCCATTTAAAAAAATTCTTCTTTATTTCATCATTAACTTTCAAAGCAAAGAATCATCCCATGATTCTTTGCTCTTCCAAGCGGCCTGCAGCAAAATCTTAGGCTGAATCATAACAGGTGCAAGGAAACCTAAGGGATCAAATACTCGTCTAACTGTTGAAAGTATTTTCCTTTTAGTTACCTTTTCTCTTTCATCAAATTTCAAAAATTCGGTGTCTATTTCTAAGGTATCTAAATCTTTCTCCCAAACCAGTCCTAATACCGGTGATGTTTTACTTTCTGAAAATGCAGGAATGCCAGAACTTTCCCATCCTCTGAGATCAAACATTCCTTCTTTCATTACATTAGTTGCAGATTCGATGAATATTTCTAGTTCGGCATTATTTTGTACACTAATTATCGACATAAAACTATCTTGTAATTTTTTAAGAAGCTCTTCAGAATATTTTTCTTTCCACGATTCTTTGGATAAATGATGGTCAATAACCGCCATCAGCAAAAATGAACTACAAATAATGCCAAATACCACACGGGTGTGACGAAATGTCTTCACTCTACCATCATCACCATACCAAAGAAATCGTAAAAAATCTCGATCTCTTTCATTTAGAGATATCTGTAAAAAAGCTCTTCTGATGTCTGAAATTATACCAATTTCATATAAGCGAAATCTTGCAAAAATAGAGGGAATAGTTTCAATCAAATTAATTCCAGTCTCTAAGCAATCATTTAGAGATGGCTGAATAGGAAGCTTTGCCGAAGCATCAAAAACGGGTCTAATTTTCATGGAAGATAGTGAGGACTTTTCCTTAATGACTGGACGATGTGGGAGGTAATGAACAACGGGTAAAGACAACTCCTTTTGGGGAACTTCTTCAATAACTCCTTCCTGCAGCCATTCATTAAACACTTCATGATACTTTTCAAGATATCCGATTTTTTTCAACTTCTTCGTAGTACATTCGAGTCTTTTCAAAGATAGGTCATAATTGTCAGGTAAGACTGCATGCTCAATCTTCCAAGGCATATCAACCTCGTATCTACCATTTTCTAATTGACGAACTGTTTCTTGGAAATGAACCATAATAGCTCTTCTTTAGTTTTTTTTGTTCAACAGAATCTCGGATACCCAATAATTCTAAGTCCCACAACGATGAAATAGGCAGGTCTTCTTGAGATAACATAGAAACTATAGTCATATTTACATTGTGCTGATGTTCGGATTGAAGTACTTTACCCATCAAAGTCCAACCCAATTTTGTTTCTATAGCCACTAAACCTGTTCTTAGTTCTTCTCGTTTACCAGTAAATAACTTCCCTGCAATGTCTGCCTCTAACAGTACTTCAATAGGGCCTGGATTCCTTTGGGTATCAGTTAAGCGTATTTCTTTCTTTCCTAATTCACGAATCCAAGAACCGTATCTTATGCTTGAAATATCATTACAAATAACATCATGGTCTACAGCATCTAATTTACACGAATAATTACCATCAAGGCTACTCAAATAAATCTTGTAACATTTATGCTTATAAATTTCAGTTTTCGTTCCACCAAATAAAGAGTGACTAAATTCTTCCTCCCATTGCAAGTCAAAACCCATTTCTTCTGCGGTAGACTTTAAAACATAACTTTTTGAACTTCCCGTATCAATCATTAATCTAACTTTACGCCTTTTATTCTTACCCTCTATGTTTACAACTAGGGTCTGAAGGAAAACTTCATTCGTAGCACGCGAATGCAAGGAATGTTTTCTCTTTTTTCTCATCATTTTCCTGGCTATGCATTTCACTAGACTTATTACATTCAAGACTAGGACAAAAAAATTTCAAATGTCTTTTTGAACAGATCTGACACTTAACATTTGATCGACACTGGTTACTGAGGTGACCTTTAACCAAGCATATTCTGCATAAACCTTTCTTTTTTACCGCAGACATTTTTTTCATCTAACGGAATATAAAACGCCTTTTTACAGTTACGCGTTTCATGATCTTTTAAACAAAACGAACATGAAGATATTACTTCATGATTCATCAAATCCGACGCCGAAGGAATATTTTGGCTAGTTGCCAAGTGCTTACGATCAGACACAGAAAAAATATCCGCTCTGCTTAATTTTATTTTTTCTTCTGACTGAACTTCGCTTTTCAGAAATTCAATTATTGCATTCAAGACTCGAAATGTTTCGTTCAGATTCAGTAATTTTTCGTTGTCTTTCAAATGATCGCAATACATGAATACGAATAGCACTTTCTACAAGAGGGTATAAAATTGTTCCACACTGATCAGTTGTCACACCGAGACTGGTCAAGGCTCTAAGTTGTGTTGAAAGTTTGTTATACAAACTACTCAAAGAATCCTGCTTCCTTTTCGCTGCGTTATCCAAAACAAGTTTTATTAACTCTCGAACATAAAAATCAATTAACAGTTCTTTACGGCCATATCTCTCAGTGAGGCTTTCTATAGCCAAAGGATAATTTTCGTTCGTCACAGGAAAAGATGCTACAATATCTCTAGCTTCTGATTTAATTTTTGTTGACTGTATCAAATAATGGAATTTGTCTGCATTCGTTAAGTTATTATTTTCATGTATGTTTTTAAACTGATTCCCAAACGTAAGCCAATTTTTTAAATCACCTGCGAACTTATAAAGTTCTACTTTCGGTAGCCGTTGGCACAAAGTTTTACATGTATTTTCATCAGTAACTAATTTCTGACTACTCTCTGACGATGTATTTTGGATTTCGTTTAATTTACTCTTAATATTATTGAGAAATCGTTCCGATTTTAACTGTATCCTAACAGCCTTTTCTCGATAGTCCTGTTATTTCAAATTCTTTATCATCAGTTATATTATCTAAATAAGCACTGTGCGTCAATTCTAATGTTTCTGCCTTTTTCTTGAACAAATAAAAACACATTTCTGCTTATTCATTATCATCATTTAAAAGATCATCTAGTCTTTTATATGCTTTAGTAAAAGCTGAACGTTGCGCAGTTTTGTTTCTTTTCATCACTTCCATTTTGTCTTAAGTTTAAAATATTCAGATAAAAATTAGGCAAGAAAAGTATTTTAAACTTCAGTAAAACAATAATCAATAACATCAAAACGGAAGTATAAGGTAATAAACTTACCCTATTTATTCTTTCATCCGACGTGTTTCCAACAAACACGCCCACCCGGGGGCGCCAGAAATGTCGTGAACATTGTGAGTTTAAGAGAAAATAATGAGCGGTTTGTTAAAATTTAGATCAGATGAAAGATCTTTTAATATATAGCATTTTAATACTATTTAGCACAGTGTAATAGGTACATTTTACAGTACGCAACATCCACAAAAATGATCGTTACAACGCAGTTCGATCATCCATCTTTTTGAACAACAATCTCTCTCGTTGCCATTCCGTAACAGAGAAACTTACCTCTCATGGAGTTTGATAGTGGCGCGACAGACAGTTTTTCCCTCTCGTGCATCAATGGAGGGGAAAAAAAAAAAAAAAAAAAAAAAAAAAAAAAAAAAAAAGGAAAGTAAGTAGGTTACTATAAACTAAGAATCCCGCCAAATGAATTATTCTTGGCGTAAACTGCCAAAAAATATGCTAAGATAAATTTCTCACCAAAAATTACAAAATTTAATATCTAGGCATAATTTGAGTCGTAGAATCCAAATATGGAAAAATTGATATGTCATTTCAGACAAAGTCGGATTTTGTTTCAAAATGCCTAACTTAGAATAATGTTATATATATCTAATATATATCCTAAGTCACGCTTTCGAGACATGAAATACGCAATTCGAATTTCGTCAATCGGCCCAGTAGAACGGGAGATACAGAACTGCCACCAACCTTTTTTTTTTCCCAGTGTATATAACGTAATTTAAGTGTACATAAGCTGACGTTAGCTTTAGCCCAAATTAACGTCAGCTTATTGGAGAAATAAAAATTTTAAAATATTCAGTCTTCATTTTCAAGTGAAAGCAAATTAAAATGTCAAATTTCAGTTATCTTTTGCATTTATTTAATTATTGAGTCAGTATTTATTTATAACTTTTGAATATGTTTTGTACATATATATATACATATTTAAATGAAATTATTGTGACAGTTTTAGCTGATGCTAGTGCTGGTCCTTTTTACTTTCATAGCTGGCGAGATAAAATATGAGGTATCGTAAGTATGATTTTTATTTGATCAGACACTTCATGCTTATAATAAATGATTATTTAATTCATAAACCTGTATATTTTTATTGCAAGAAATTTAAGCAATAAACATCATCTTGTTTACCAGTTTTCTGCATAAATTATTAACTGACAAATTACTTCAGATGATTAGTAAATCGATTTTGATTATACTATAGATAGAATTTATAAATATTTAAAGAAAATAAATTCAGACTGTAAATGCACTATTCTAAGATATAGATAACTTCTAACACATCTTAAATACTTGTAATTACAATTTAAGACCGTCTCAAACATAAGAATTAAAACAATTGCGGTTAATTTCCCAAAAATTGATTGTATTTTGTCGATTGTATCGAAACTCTTTTGGTAATGAAATGTGGCGAGTTTCGCTAGTTCACACAAAATTCAATTAAGATAATTTGGTTAAAAATAACGATTTCTAATCTTGAGTGAAACCTGATATGCTTGCATTTAAGTTTAAGTTAAAATCTGAAATCGTTATCTTTAATCAATAAAGAAAATTATTATGGTTTTATTTTGCACCTGAATTCTAATTAAAATTAAGAATAAATTTTCAGACTTACTTAGGCTAAAGTAAATGATGGAAAATGAGAATTTTAGACTAAATTTGTATAACAAACGTATGTAGAATTCTCGGTTGCTGAGTGTTTCTATATGTTTCTTGATGATAATTACCGTATTTCCCGGCGTGTAAGACGCACCCCCTTTTTTGTACACCTTTTTGAAGGATAAAACTTTATTGCATCATTATAATGAATTTACGGTATTTTAAATATTTTTTAATGTTTTTCTGTGTGATTCAAGAATACTTTAGATATTAATGCAATTAAACAATATTTTTATATTTAATTACGTTTTTTGACCATTTGATGAAATAGAATCGTTACAAGTAAAAGAGTGGTTCCAAATTGTTTAAAAATCATTTTTCAGTTGTATCATTTGACGCATAACATGTCATTACGTCTAGAAAATAAAAATAAAAAAAAAGTTAAAGTTTTCATAAAAAATTGTCTTATTTAAATCTCATAAAATCAGTGATGAACTAAAGAAAGAAAATTAATTTATCATATAGTTTAATGAGAATGAGAGATTAAGCGATTTCTTTTAAAAAATCATCCATAATTTTGTATTACACATAATAAATACATAGACGCCTAAATAATAAAATCGAATAATTAAAATGCATTGTTAAATTTACAGGTTAAGAAATATTATTTTACATATTCATCAAGGGTGCCCCATGCTTTAATGATATGAAATTGTAATGAATTTTTTAAAGAGAATTGTTTTAATCTCTTGCCCCCATTAAACTACACAATGAATTAATTATTTTTCTCCTTTTCATTCATTAACGACTATACAAGTTTTAAATAAAAACTTATTTTATACAACACCTTAAGTACTACAAATAACAAGCATCATTTTTAAAATTTACCTCAGAGTTAAAAATGAGAAATGAAACACCTTCTGCTCAAAAATAAAACCCATTTGTTAAATATTAACACACTGCAATTTTAAATAAATGAAATTAGTGAATTTTTTCTTCACCAAATGCAATCTAAGAGAAATCTGTGAAAGTAACATTGCTAACTTATAAATGTTTATTTCAAATGAGAATTTTTGATTATTATCATTTATACGTATATAACTTCTAAAAGATCTCTTACATGAACTACTAATGCATTTCGTAATTTGATTTTATTTTAGGATAAAACTTCATAAAATGGATTTTAAATTAGCAGCATTATGATGGAAGGCTTTAAAGAACTCACTTCCTAGAACACCACTTGAAAAATGTTCATATTTTACTTGCAGATACAGCACTCCCTTTGTGAAAAAAAAAAGCGTTCTTGTAAAAAAAAGTTATATAATTTGATATTTTTAAACATTGAAAATTTTGTACTGAAATGTGCTCATTCTTTTCTGTGCAATTCAAAACACTTCAGATATTAATGCCATTAAATGATCTGAATATATGTTTGCTGGTTTAAATCTGGTGTAAAGCAGTGAAAATGTTTTGAAATTCACTTTGTATTTACTCTCACACTACAGGGCTTTATTAATTACTTTTTTCACTTCCCTGCTTTGGCAGCCATTCATTTTTTTTTTCGTTCCCATACTATATATATACTGTATTCTCTACCTTTTTTAATCATTTTATCGTCCGAAAATCAAGAAGGGAAAATTAAAAAAAAAAAAAAAAAAAAAAAAAAATTCAAAGGATGCTGTTAAAATAAGAATCTAACAAATGAAAAGTAATCATAAGTAAATTACACGTAACTATTACAATAATATTTCTTTAAAAGAGACCTACAGTAAGATCTCCAGAGCATTGAGGTTGTGCCATTTTTCAGTTGTGCCTTAAGTTGGTGGGCAGCGCATGTTTAGAAAACATTTAGAAATATGTCCTGGAATAATAAATAAAATTCTAAGAATCTTGTGGTATTGATTTCAAATAACCTTTGTTTGATTATGACCCTAATATGGTTAGAAGTATGAAAATACAGAGAAATTCAGAAGTTCATTTAATAATACTGAATTTTGTTAGTGTAGCTACAGGCAATATGCGATCATGGGTCACCAATTGGCCATCAAATTGTGTAACAAAATGCCATCAATTCAGACATTTATGTTGGTAGCATGATTCAAGTCTACTGGAACTACCAAATATTTTTTTTAAAGGATTTTAAACATTTCTGAAAAAAATATTTCATTTTGAATATCAAGAAGTCTTCAAGGCATATCACATTTCCAGATCAAAAATGTTCTATATTTCTTTTCAGGTATTCTCATTCAAAACACTTTTTTTTTTTCCTCTACAAAGTGTGTTTTTCCTTTAATATTTCTAAGGGAAAAATGCTTTTCTCAGGTTAAACACTTTTATAAAAATAAATATTCATTTTGATACTTTTTTGTACAGAATTTTCATATAACTTTGAGATCTCACCATGGGTGCAACCAAAAAAATGATGTGAAGACTAACCAATCTTCTAGAAACATAAGATAGTATAATGGTATCAGAAGGTAAGGCTATTATGTTCTCTTTGTTGGTAAAAATATATATTTTTAAAATGTTGCAAAAATGCAATATCAGTTCAAAGTGAAGTCACTGTGAATAAATGCAGATTTTCATAGATAGTGGTATTTTTGTTTACAGATTCCACAAAACAGAAGTTCCAAAACAACGGATTTTCAAGGCAACGGTTTTTGGACATTGAATGAAGCCATTATAAGTACTTAGATGTTTTTGAATTTTCCTCAGATGACAATTGTTAAGGTGATACATATTTAGTAGCTAATCTCTGAGACATTATAACTGATGGGGAATACATTGATAATCAAGTGTCAGGTGATCATTTGCCAATGCCGAAAGATGTATGGAGTAAAATCAAGATTTTTTCATATTTAAAAAAAAAAAAAAAAAAAAAAAACTGAATTATCTAAAAAAAGAAAAAGGAAATTGCTTGGAAAAATTGTTCTCTTGTATACGTAATGATAATCGTCATTAAAAAATACCCAGGAAATGCAAAAAAGAAAGTCCTTTTAGGTAAACTGCATGGTCTAGAGTCCATAGATATGTTTTCACAATTGTATAATCAGAATCTGTTGAAATATATTACCTAAGAAAGTGAGAATAAGTGAATCAGAAAAATCAACAAATTTTTTCTTTTTTCGTTTTTCTGTTGAAGCAATTTACAGGCTTTCTGCTGGCTAAGTCACTTGTTGAAGATATCAGTAATCCATTAGTTCACACAGTAATGACACATTCTATGTATGTTTATATCAAGCAGAACTTGCACTTAGCTGAAAATAATGCACTGGATAAAATTGGAAAACTTGACTAATATTCATCTCTATTTAAATATTTTAAATGCCAATTTCATAAAGAATTAGGTTTTTTCCAATACATCTTTCTATAGATAGTGGAGATCTTGTGATGCATCTTTTAAGTGTGGGAGAAATTTCTTCAAATCATTACCTGTACCTTTTGACAACTTTTTTACATAACACATATTGTCGGAATTTCATGCCAGTGGAACAATTCGTGAGAACATACTAGGAAATTGTCCCATTATTAATAAAATGGTAAAAAAAGAATGTGGAACAAATGACATCAGTTCTGATATGGAGCATGGCATCGTATTAGTTTGATGGAGCAACAATTCCAAAGTAACTATAGAAACTAATTTTGATACAATTGATCTACCTTCAGTGGCCAAGAGACACTCAAGTAAAGAAAACAAATCTGTACTTTAAAGCATCCTAAACTGATTAAAAATAACTAATGCATCCGAACTCATCAGAAATTACAACAAACATATGGAAGGCATAGACCTTCTGGACAGTTCTGTTGCATTATATATAAATTGCAAGTAAAGGTAAGAGATGGCGATGGCCTATTTCTACAAATTGAATTGATGTAGCTAAATCAAATGCATGGAAACTTTATAAGACTGCTGTACATCCCCAAAATTCCCAGCCAGATTTTCAAAGAAGTGTTACACTGGCTCTGCTAAAAATAAGGGAAGAATATTTGGAAAATTTGCAGCCTTCATCTTCCCATATTCATTGTGCTAACAGACCATCTTTCTTTCAGAATTCAGCCTTAAACTAAACGAGAAAGGATCCCACGAATAACTTAAGATTATTCATTTAATTAATTTATTAAGAAAAATTCAACAAACAAAAGTAAAAGATGCAAATACTATGATGATAAAATGATAACTATTTGTGATAAATGTAATGTACCTTGGTATAGCAAATGTTTCAAAGAATTCCATTATCCCAAAAGTATTTGATTTTGACTGATGTTGCATTTTTGCAGCATTCTGTATGTGCAATAAAAACAAATATTTTTTCCTTTTACATTTTTCTCTTAGACTAATACATCAAAAATTTACTTTTGTTCATTTCCTTCGATGAACGGTATTTAATGGGTTAACAGACACTATAATGTTACACAGGCTCACAGGAAATGACAGAACATTTAAACTTTATAAACAGTGGTAGCTTTATGTTAATAGCACCCTACTCTTCCAAAATGTTTATATATATAAAAAAGTACAATTTAAACTGTATATGAAAATGTAATGTTAAATATTTACAAAAAGCTCCAGCATAAGGTATATACAGACAAATTTATTTGCTGACAAATTTACAAATAGATTTTTGTAGAAATACAATCTGCTGAGCAATAGAGAAATATATGAACTCATTTTGCATAAATGATGCAAACAGATGGAATGATGGAATTAAATTGAAATATTAAGCATTAAATCAAGCACATAATTATACAGCAAAAATATAATCATTCTCACATGCATATTTTAAAAAATAACACTTTCTAGAAGCATGCTAAGTACAGCAATACTTAGTACTTAAGATTCAACAAGCCTTCTTGATATTTTATATGAATATAAAATTATAACACAGAATTTTATTTATCTGCATATTCTAACTTTATAAGCCATATTTTAAATTTAACATACAATTTTATGTGATTATTCTTAATATTAAACATTTATTTTACAAATTACACACAAAACAATCAATGCAAAAGAAAACTAATGATACCATGGATACACTGAGTTAAAATAATCTAAGTTAAAAACTCACCTGTAACCAAAGAGAGAAAAAAAAAAAAAAAAAAAAAAAAAAAAAAAAAAAAAAAAAATTATATTTCTAACTTTTTTTTTTTCTGTTTGTCATTGCAGAAAGACAAATTACTTTAAACAGTTCTCTTGCACAACAGTCCCTACTTACATAAAATCTGGCAGTCTAGGCTTATTCTGGAAATGGAAGTTGCAGAGAAAATATTACAGCTTTTCTTGATACATCACAGAATCATTTTTTTTGGCACATCAGTAGAGCTTGCATCAATTGACGAACAAAAATTGTTAATTTGTACAAGAACAAATTGGATACCTAAATATGATATTTTACTAAACTCGAAATCTCTGACAGTATAGCAAATCATTAAATTCTAAGCATGATACAACAGGTTGAATTTAATGTCTTTGAAATTTTATTCTGTGATGAATATATAAAGTTAGGGATCATATTTATATACTCCGAATCTTCTTTTATTTATTTTTAGGATTTGAATTCTAATTTAGGTATTCCCACAAAATATGGCCTTTTTTTCCCCGGTAAGTAAATTATAAAAAGAATACATTAATTTTTACAACTTAATTTCACTGAAGTCATCTCCATACTTTAAAATTAAACATTCCATAATGGATTACCAGAAAAGGAAAAAAAAATAGGTGATATAATTATAGTGCATGTCCTTCCCAAAATTAATCAAACCTCATATACAAAACCCAATTAAAGAAGTAAATGTGAGATTAGCAACTAGAATGACAGCAATTCAACATGCTAAATCCAATTTTAAAATAATGAAAGGCATTTTTAAAATCAATTTATAAAAAATATATATATAATTCACAAATACTCCGACATTTTGTCAAATGTACTATAGTCAAAGCATGATACACACACATAAAACTAATATTGTGATGTATATTAATTAAAAATGTTGGTCAGCAAAATGAATCCAGTTCTTCCAATCTGGCTCAAAACAGATTATAAACCTGATATAATATATATATTTTTTTTAATAAAATACATCTTTAAAGTACAAAATATTTTAATATGCATACACATTTCCAGATCAATATTAGAAACATTTAAGACTAAAATGGAGATAATAAATTTTGCTCTTTTTTTTTCTAAACAATAAAATAGTCATAACATTACAAGAAAACAAACTATTGAGCACACAGAAAAATTTTAAAAATCAAATGTTTATAATGTACCAAACACAACTAAAAACAGTAATTTTTTCCAAGATCATTTTAGAATAAAGAACTTCTTAAATATTAAATGAAATTTAAGTATTAATATTTTATAAATAAAACAATGTGTATTAACTTCTTTTTGTGCTCAAAATATACATAAACATGGAATTTAATGACTAGGTAAATTTAAACAAAATTTTGAAAATATTTATAATTTTCTTTATAAAAAGGGAAAGAACAAATTAAAAATTAAATGATAAACATCACAGTACAATATATAAATTATTAATTAATTCATTTGCTTCGTTAATAGGTAGGGAGCAAAAAGGTTATTAAACAGTATTTAATATAGAACACAATACAGAAGGGTACAAATAGATTGATTGTTCCTTTACTTATAACATATGTTAAAATATTTTACTATTAAATTATTATAAAACATTTGAGTGATTCCTATGAAAAAAAATTTCTGCCTCTTATCCAGTGCCCCCCCAAAAGCTTTTGTTTAAGATTTTAATATACTTTGTTGTAAAATATTTATGTTACACATATACAGTACAAAATGACTTACAGTTACCAAATATAATAAATTATTAAACAGACAATATTTTGCAACACATAAACATACAATGCCAAAGCAAAGAGAAATAAAATTCTGAATAAGATTTTGTTTTAGCAGTATATAAAAACATTTTGCATGAGTGTTATAAGCGTAATTATATATCTTCAATTTATAAACTGGAACTGTGAAAACAAGTAACTGAATTAGAATTAAAACAACAAAGGTCTTGATCATCATTTGCATAAGATATTCAATTTAATGTATGGATCAGAATATAAAAAGGAACTATTTGCAAACCTTTATTTGACATTAAATGCACATACAGCAACAAAAAATGGAGATTCTCTCACAACATTTAGGAAGATATGTAGTTCTACTCCTTTTCAGTTTAATTCCTTTAAATATGAACAGCTCTTTCACAGATAAAAAATTACGCATCATATGATTATGGTAGTTTAAGATGAATATATTTTATAAAAACCCATAATTGCTATGTAACAGTTTTCTTCAGTTTTGATGTAAAATTATACAACACTCTTTCCAAATGTCAAATTTCAATATTAAATTTTTACATGTATTATGCAGGCATTTTTCTTGAAAGATTTTTGTATGATATGAGATTTCTTTAAACACATTAAAAACTGCTAGCTCCAAGTTGGATCATAGCCCTTCCAATCTGCCGGAGGTGCCAGGTACACTCTTCTGCCTTTGTACATAAAACTAACTACACCTCTGTACCCCGTTCGAGGGACACCAGACTGAAAATAAAGGTAGATTCAAATAACTATATATATATATATATGTATGTATGTATGTATATATATATATGTAATATAAATTCTGCAGGTATCTAGATGATTCTTTATGGCATAGATTTATAAGGTGCATAATGGAAACGAAAAGCTTTCAGAAGTGGCTCTTGATTTCAACACAATTTTATTAATAGAGCAAACCTTAATATACATAAATAGATTCACACATAATCATACATGGCTGTGTTATGCACCTCACAATTTTGTACAGCTTACATTTTCAGAACAATGGTGAACAGCTGGCAGAGGCTAAGCGACACATTGCCAGCAGGAAGGCAAATTAGAAAAAAGGGCTATATATTAGTAGCAGTGTATTTATAGATTTGATTTCTTTGTTTAAATTCTGGATGTATGATTGGGTAGAGCTATTAGAATGCAGAATTACATAAGTAAGCATGGAGCAGAAAGATGCAGTCCAGAAAAATTATTACAAACATTTGAAAGGGAAGATGCACAAATTAAAATCAGGAATTATAAGTTTTTACTTATTTTTTGTTATCCTTGCACATTTATATAAAATATTAAAATAACTTGAATTTAAATGAAATTGCCAGCACAAATTTTATAAAATATGATAAAATTTAATATTCAGCAATATATACATGACGGAGAGATGTTACTTATATCCTTAACATTATTATCAGAGTGATCATAGAACTTACACAAGGAAAAATATTAAAAAGTACTGACAAAAGGTACTAAATTTTTATTTACTTTTCCCCTCTTTTTTTAGAATGATTTATATCAATATCTTATAGCCACGGATCAGCTATAAAAATTTTAACAAAGAACTCAGGTCTCACATTTTATTTTATAAATAAAATAAAATGGCTCCTTGGTTCCATGGCTGAAACTGCTGTCTTAGTCATCTGCTACAGCTTACAAGTCACTGTCATCATCACCGTTGTCATCAGAGCTGTGAAGTCGGTAGGGAAGATGACAGACTCCGAGAATTTTAAAGACTCCAACTCTGACTCCCTCACATATATTAAACATATCAGCTTATTTTTTAATGTAAAAGAAGTAGTAGATGCTACAGAAAAAAAAAAAAAAAAAAAAAAAAAAAAAAAAAAAAAAGACGGCATAGCAAATTATTTATATTAATTATCATTTATTATGAAATGGAAAAACTGGAATTAGTAATTTCTAAGAAACAGTATAGCTTCGGCAAGATCTTTGTTAGAGGACCATAGATCTGATTTGATAAACTTTAAAGCAGAGAAGAGACTTCCCACATTGACTTGAGTAGGAGAAAGAGCTGTTACTGTTAGGGCTACTTTTAACTTTCAAGATGAGACTTTTTCAGGATTCAGATTTTTAGAAGTTCTAAAAGAGGTGTCTTGCAAGTGCAATCATATTTCTCTTTTTCTTCAAAGGCTACGTAGAAAGCTTGCTTGTATTTTTTCATTTTTATATCTAAAGACTCTTGGTTCTTTATTTTCATTCGCTTTGCCTTAGCCACTCCAATATTATTTAAATATTTCTCAAAATCTAATTAATCACTGGAAGAGGATGATAGGGACTCAATTGTAATGTCTGCAGTTTGACTGTCTTGATCTAAATACTCCAATTGTCCTGAAAATAATTTCATTCTTAATGAAAGTTCATAGATGGCTTTTATTGCCTTCTTAAATTAAACATTCTTAATTTTGACATCCAACAAAATTGTGTTTTGGATAAACATATGTTGAATCCAACAAGATCTCGTTGTCTATTAAACTAGTTTCTCTTTTCTTCATTGAAGAAATAATTCCTCCTGCAATAAACCCTCCATTTCAGAAAGAACAAACGCCACATTCTTCCATTCTCGCCTTCTTTTAATTCTTCAGACTGTAGCTTTTTTGTGGCTGTATACGGTGTACAAAGAAGAGTTTCCAATTCTACAAGCACAGTCTTTCTGTTAGTGAAACATAGGGTTGTATCTATATCTTCTAAAAAAGCTCTTAATTCTAATGACCTCTACATCATGAAATATGTATCCTTCCTCATCGCATTACTTGATTAATACTTGCCCCTTTTCCTGATCACTTCCTAAGAATGGCATCAATTTTGGGAGTTCTTGCTGTTATTACTGCTTACCTAAATTTATCAATGAGATTTGTTACTAAATGAATCAGTTTAATCAATAATGGCAAATGTCCCATCCTCCTCCTTTATATTTATTTATTAATTTGTCAATAAAATAGAAAAGAAAATATAATGCACAAATAAAAATAATACCTCAATTTGTCATTAAATTGCTTTTCAATTCACTTTAATTTTATTTCAAATTCAAACTGTCCAACAAAATCTGGAGTCTGAGTCGACATGTTTTTAGAGACTCCAGTTCTGACTCATTTTACCCCCAAATCTGCTTAACTTTGATTCCGATTCCATAACTCCACAGCCCTGGTTGTCCTCCTCTTCATCAATGTTCAACCTGTCTTCTTACATGCAGTGATCTTAAGAGCCATCAAGAGCATTAAACATTCCTGTTTTCTTGAAGCTCTTCACTGTTATTGCTTCATCAATCAGATCCTATACACTCAAAATCTATAAATTAATTTTTAAGTCAAAAACTTTCACTACATGGATAAATCCATTTCAAAATTTAAGGGAGCTCACTTTCTGAATGCCTTGTGGAAGTGGTTAATTACATGAAAATTTAAGAAACTTTTAGAGCCTTGTATGACTATGGGGAAAAATACACGAGGAGAGGAATAGTTGAGAAAATTTGGTACATCTGTGTGTATATAAATGTATCAAATATGATAATTCTTATAGGAAACCCTGATTATCAATGCTGGGTCTTGAAAATTCCAAATATAAGAGCTAATCTGAAAAACCAATATATAGGTTGTCCATAACTTATTGACCAGATAAAGATATGCTTTGGATAATACAGAATAAGAGATAGGGGAAAAAGACTGAATTTTATTTAGCACTACAAAGAGTTTTACATTGATACATTTCAACATGTGAACCATTAATTGCTCAGAGAATATCATGTCTGTTTTGCATTTCCCTCCAGATTTTTATTAAGCATTTGTGGAGTCACATTAGCTGTTTCTGCGATGATTAGGTTTATTAAATTCTTTAATACTGAGAATCTTTGCAGCATAAACTCTGTTCTTCAGATACCACTGAAAAACAAAGTCGAGTAGTACGACATCTGAAAAACATGGTGGCCATGAAATTGGTCCACCTCTACCATTCCAATGATCTGTTAATGTTTCATCAAGGAATACATACATGTGTAACCCAATGTCAGAGAGACCCATCCCATTTTTTTTTTAAAGGCTGCATTTTTTCAAACTTCAGCACTGAAAACAATCTGAGAATATTGATGTAATGATCCAAATTAATTGACAACACTGAAAAAAAGAGACCAATCACTTTGTTATGAATCAAGTAGCATCAAATATTAATTTAAAGGCAACCTTATTCTATTCTCCTTACAAAATATGTGTTTCCTGATACTCAAATCCTGCAGTTATGTAAATTAAGCTTTCCTCAAACATGAAATGTTAATTCATCACCGAATACAAGTTTCTGAAGAAACTGATCATCATTAGTAATATGGTCATTGAAGATATTAGTAATGATGATTAATTTTTCAGAAAATTGTATTCAGTGATGAATCAACACCAACCTATGACACTAAAAAAATCAGGAGATTTTTCACAATGTTAAAAAGACTTTTTAAATGATACAGTTTTTAATAATGAATTAACTTTAAATAGTAACTAATTCTTAAATGCAAGCAATACAAAAATACCTTACACATAAAAAACATTTTTATTACTTTCATCGTTTAAAAGACGGGGGGGGGGGACTTTAATCAGTTTTTGTACAAATGTTATAAACAGTGGCAGATTTTGCTTTCTTTAAGAAAGAAACTTCATAATTTTGTTCATAGCAATTGCTACGTAGGCCTGCTTTTGCTAATGAAAGTTTTTCTAATGTGTCATCACTAATATTAGATCTAAATTTAGTTATCGTTTTTGCAACAACACTGAAAATCCCCTCACACTCTGCATTACTATGGGAAACTGTCAAGATGGCCAACATAATTCTAGACAGTTTACTATATTTTTAAATTCCATCATCCAGCATCTTTCAGTTTTCCAATTAAACTCCACTGGGTGTCAATCCTAGCTGATTTTATAACTTCATCCAAGTTTGGATTTAAGGACAGGATCCAAGTTTGGTTTTTTAAATTCTTCAGCTGTTGCTGTGGGCTTCAATTTTTCCTTCCTTTTAGAATTCCTTTCAAGATAATAATAAATATCAACAATGTGTTCATCCACATTTATTGTTGCTGTTGTATTCATGCAGCTGTTGGTTTCAATTTTTTCTTCCTTTTAGAATTCCTTTCAAGATAATAATAAATATCAACAATGCGTTCATCCACATTTATTGGTAAAGAAGCTGCCCCTTTTTCAGCTGCTAAATTTAAGAGGTGACAGGTGCACTTCATAATCTGCAAATCTGAATTTTTCTTTCTTAAGATGCCTGCAACACCAGTCTTCAAGCCTACCAATACTAGTGCATTATTGGCACCAAGTGAAGTGCCAATAATCCATTGGGACTGCATTTTCTTTTAAAGCTTTAATAATTAGCTGTGCTATATTAAAGCCTGTCAAATGTCCTTCTAAAGTGGGGACAGAAAGTAAACTACACTAAATTTCTGAAGACTCTGGATTAAAAAAAGAAGCAACAATTGGATACAGTTTTGAATAGGTATTATTGCTTCCATCCGTAGAGAGGCAGAATGGAGCTGTTTTAATGCAATCAATAACTGAAGATTTATTTTTCAAATCCCTTTCTTTAACAATTGCACCTGTTTTGGTTATTGTACTTGAGCATTTCTTAGTGATTTCGCTATCGGGAAACATTTTTCTAAATAAAGCTGCAACGTGATCCGATGCATTCAGTGGCAGGTTGTGCTCCAGTAAAGAGGCAGAGAACAGACATTCTGCCTTAATAACTTTTTTGGTCCTTTGTTTCCGAAGAAAAATTTTAAAAAATTTAATTTTTCGTTTTTTTTCAAAACAACTCATGTTGTCCTTGTGCTTTTGTGTACGCACATGTTTGAGAACATCCGCCCTTCCACCATGTGAAATCAAAAAATTGCAACGACAGGCGGTACACATCGCAAATTTATTACATTTCCTTGAGGAAATAATGGAAGGAAAGTCAACTGTGTACGATTTTTGAAATGTACACGAGTATTTCACCTTTCTCGCAGACATAACAAAAGATGATAATTTCTAAAACTATAGTACTTTTAAAACTTCTAAAACCGAAGGCACGTGTACTCACACAACTCAGGACAAAATGATCGAAATAACTAAATAACATCCAAATAACAGCTTGCTTTGTCCTCATCGGCTAATATATGCCAGATGACACGCAGTGGAGCAAGATGCCCATTGGAGAACTGGAGAACGATGTTTCTGGATACGTATATGCTCTCACTCGCAAAGCAGAAGTTATCTAACTCGCAGGGTTTTGTTTTAGATATAATCTAGAGAAAATTCAATTGCTTTCAGACATCCAAAATCCCTTTTTTTGATATGTTCATATAATGAAGTATTAAGCTAAGTTCCATAAAAATCGCGAGAAATTTTAAGAATAAGAAAAAGTCGGGATATATTGTAAATCGGTTGGCGGGAGAGCGGTCGAAAATCGGGAGAGTTGGTAATTCTGGGTCAAGAATGTCTACAGAAAATTCTTTCTGAACGACTTGATCATTAGGTTTGATTTTTTGACAAATCTGCAATTTATACGTATACAGTTTTATATCAATTTATATCTAATCGACCTGAGAATTCCTGATGCAGGCTGACAATCTTGAATTGCAGGAATACTTTCATCACTGATGCTTGTCTGCTTGAACATCCTTCATGCAAAACCTGTCTGGTTTTTCAAAACTACTTTTTTTTTTTACTGTTCTGTTAGTAGAGGAGGTTTTATTAAATTCATGTCAGATTGCCTCTGAACTCTTTTTGGAGATTTCATTTTCCATAATAAGAGAATGCTTCATAAAATTATGTTTCAATTTAATTTTGCTATCTTGTGATAAAATTATGGACATCTTGTATTTATTATTCAGTGCAAAACCCATTCATAAATGCATACTGCTCCTAAGGTTCCAAACACATATCCGATTTTTAGTATTTTGACATTTAGATCTTTACCAGTTTCATTTAATTATTACAGATTTTAGATGGACTGGTGAAAAACACAAGCAAATAATTTATCAAGAAATATTTCAAAATTATCTATTTTGTTAACATATTTTATCAAATCTTTTAATGCTAACTATTACACAATAACCTATATAGTGTCAAATTACAACATTAGGAAATTTTTTTAAAAGTGATCGCAACTCCGAATTTTTTTCAAAACATTTATACCAGCTCCATTATAACAAAATGCAATTAAACACTTTTTTGAATAGTTTACATAAATCAATACAAGTTCAAAGCACTATCAATGCGGGCACGAATACATTCAGCAACAGAATCTCAAGCTCAGAACAAAACAACACAAAAAAAAAAAAAAAAAAGGATGCTCACAAATTAGATACATATTTAGCAATGTGCTCCTCTGAGTCTCCTGAAGCTCCCAGAGCTCTACATAAACTTTTAAAATAATATATGTTCAACAAAAACACAAGGGGATTGTCAAAATTTACTTCACTATAATCATCTATGAATCCAAATATTGAAATGTGCAAATGTTGATCATTGTAACAGATATCTTAATTCTAACTCTGGTATTTAACTCATAACTTAGTTTACCATTGGATAATCAGAAAAGTTAAGCAGTTTTTAAATTTCCTCCAATTATTTTTTTTTTTACTCCTTACATTAAAAAAAAAAAAAAAAAAAAAAAAAAAAAAAAAAAAAAAAACACAGATGTATAAATATGGACTTTTCTGCTCACATTACATAATTCTAAAATGTGATGTGGCATAATTTCTTTTTTTTTTCTAGTACTATATTAAGATCAGAGAACTAAAAAATGGATCTTCAGGTTGGTTTTCGACATATGTTTTCATATTTTTAAAACGTTCCTGATTAGAACCTTTGGCCTATGAAATTATTTACAAGTTATACCCTAAAGGTGATTGGTACACATGAATATTGAATATCACTACTGTTAGTTTAAGATAATATGCACATTACAATTGCCCCTTCTTATGTTCTGGTAAAAAAAAAAAAAAAAAAAAAAAAAGTGTTTTTGATGCAGAAGTAGCAGTAAAATGTTAGCTTGTATACAATTACAATGCTGTCTGGATTAAATTTCCCTGCCTCAAACGCAGCTGGACTTTGCTGAAATAATTTATTGATTCTGTTGAACTTGAGCAATTAAAATTTTATTATTTAAAACCAAAAAACAAAAGTTTTTAAAAATGTATAAGAAAAATTAATCAACACTTATTTTTAATAGTTAAGCAATGGTCAAATGGCTGACATGAATATCATTGACTAAGATCAATTCTGATGAAGACAAAATATCAATAATGAAATTTTGAAAGTTTACTACCAAGTGTGAAATCTGTCATTATGTACACAAATAATGAAACTACAAAACAAAATATATTTTACCTTAAAATCATCCATAAGGCCAAGAGCTTTAGCACTTTTCTTAAAAACGTCTTTATTTTCATAAGTAATACGAACAGGTTCAGAGTGATCGATGCTTCCTCTCTGCAGCTGATGCAAAGTTACAGAAGGGGCACCATATATTTGTTTCACAAATGCAACATCATAGAAGTCCTTAAAAAATAAAACTGTTATAAAACTAGAAATTTTTTATGAAATTCATCAAATTTGCTGAAGAATTTAATAAACATTAATAGCTATATTTCCCTACATTTCATAAAGAAAACTACAGGAACATTTAAGGACTAATTTTCACACAAATTTTCAGAATCTGATCATCTGAAGTCACTAAAATTGAATGAAAATATTGAAGTAAATATAAAAATGAATGTATGCATGCAAGCTTGAACAATTATCTACATTTTAAATAATCAGTCCCCTCTTGAAATATAAATATTTTTATGTGTCTCAAGAGCTCCCATTCTCAGAAATTCGAAAGAGAGAATTTGGTACGTACAGTAAAACCTCATTTAAAACGTAGCGGATATGCTTCAGCAAGTTCCTATGCTAATCAAGGTCATCTCAAAGATAAATAATGGGTATAAGTAATATAGAACAGAGAATAAGAAAACTCATCAATCTCTTTTTGTATATTTCATAACACTTATTGTTAAATACTTCTTATTGCATTAACTACAGATTTAATGATAATAATAATTTTTATTCATAAAACACTGAAAATATAAAAAATAAAAGAGTAAAGAAGTTTTGCTTTTGATAAGAAAGGTACTTCCTTCAATTGCTAACCTTCAGAATTGCTAATTTCATCATTTTTGTGCACTACTAATTCTTTAAGATCATTGTTAGAAAAACTTTCACCAGTTGTAATTTGCAACAGTTCTTTAATATCCTGTACATTCATACTATCCAACCCTGTTTCTTGACAATTTCATCAAAATCAACAATTGATCCTTTTGTGTCAACATTTTGTTTAGCTTCAACCATACATTCATTTCAAACATTTCTCGGTCAAAGATTGATATTGTCTATAGAATCCATGATATTGCCATCTTTCCAAAAATCTCTAATGGATTGCTTACCTTCTCCATCAGTTTTATTAACCATTTACCTGCATCTTATCATCCGAGTACCTTGCATTTTAACTTCCAGCAAAATGCCTTTTCTTGTCACTTTACTTTTTCTTTGAAACTGTTGCAAACTTTAGCCCATAGATGGCATTGATATCCCAGAACTGTTTTATGATTTGTTAGTTTTATAGAATGTAGATACATGTATGCAAGTTGTCCCTCATTATATTGTGTCTACAAAGGATTAATATACAAAATATCTTCAATTACTGTCTGAGAAGCTAAAGAGATAACGAACCAGGTAAGAACTTTATCTTATTGAACTGATTCTCTCTCTGTTTTAATGGTACAATAATTGGGAGCTTTCGTAATTGAAAATGACACAACCTAGTGGATTAAAAAAGTTAAAGTGTAAAAGAAAAACTATTTGAACTTCTTTAACTAAAATAGTGAAAAAAATTAGTGACATATTAAATGGGAACGACATTAATTATGATGATTTAAAACATCAATCAGAAGAAAAAACTAATCAGATCTATCAGCTGGATTCTATCACATAAAGCATTATTAGTGATTTAGATATATTTGAAGCTGATGTTCTGACAACTCCAAAATGTAGCAAAAGGATTAAGAGTTTCAAATCGAAACTAGAAGGGTACTTGAAACATAAACATGAAAATGAAAGTAAAATTGATGTATAGAATGAACCCTCTAGAGTTTCGTACTCGAGTGAAGGTAAACTTGAGAAGTGTTTATAATTCGAAGGAAATAACTTTAGAAACTATTGAAACTTTGTGAAGCAATAGTTAAAGGACACAGTAAAGAAATTAGTGATTATTGATGATGAAAATACAAATGGCCAATGAGCCAGATTCTGAAAACTTAATATCACCGTTAATTGGTTTCGATAATTTTTGGAACATCATTACTGGGAAAATAACATGAATAACAGGAATTTTAGTGGGAATGGAAATGAAACTTGTATGTGTGTTCAAAGGATCGGAGGCCTCAATCAGATCAAACCCTAAGGAAGTTAAAGTAATGAAGACTACCATTCAAAACGAAAACCGAGAAATATTTGATTTGAAAGAAAATACTTGATTTAAAAAGTTTGGGAATCGCATGCAATGATAATTGAAAAGATGATGAGCTTTTAGGGAAACTTGAAAGCTCAATAAAAATTATTGATAGTCCCTACGAAGTCAGTCTTTTGTGGAATGAAAATGCTAAATCTTTATCAGATAATTTTGCCAATGCTGAAGGATGTTTTCAAAAATTAGTTAAAAAATTTAAGAGAAATCCTTCCTTTCTTAATCATTATAAGGAAATTATTTTGAAGCATGTTGCAGAAGGAACAGCCCAGAAAGTTGATTCCAGTATGTCTGAAAATAAAATTAAACTTTATTATATGTCTCATCAAGTACTAATTAAGATAATTAACTACAAAAAGGACAGTTGTTTTTAATGCACCTTCTAGTGCAATAAGCTCCATTTCCCATAACAATTCCTTGAAACCTGGTCCGAATTTAATGCCAGATTTGTTAGTCTTACTTTTGCAATTTAGATTGAAAAGGGTCGCCTTGACAGCTGATACTGCAAGTGCATTCTTGAAGATAGCATTAGCACAGGAAGACAAAATGCTGACAGATTTCTGTGAATCAAGAATGATTGAACAAATGAGCATGGAACCAGAAGTACTACGAATGACGTGGGTTAGTTTTGATCTATTCCATTCTTGCTGAATGCAACATTGAAACACCACAAACAAGTACGAAAGACATTATCCGGCTGCATTCCAAATTATATGTTAATTATAGTCTACAAGATAAAGAAACTGCTTTTGAAGTACATTGGCAGATGAAGTTCGTTTTAGGAGAAGCTGGATTTAACATGAGTAAATGGCGAAACTGATTAATACGAACAATGTATATAAATTCAAATCATTGAAAAGAGGTGTGATAAGAACTGCTGGAAGGCTATTTGACAAACTGGACTTATTTCTCCATTCACAATTAGAGCAAAAATGATACTTTAAGAAATAGGGAAGAGAAGGCAGAGCTCGGATAAACCTTACCATCAGATTTGACGTAAGCATATCAGGACTGATATGAAGAACTGCATTACTTAAACGAAGTGATGTTACCAGGGCATTTATTTGGACTAAAAGAAAATGACATATTAACTACAGTAGAACTTTGAGATACGAGTTTAATTTGTTCCAGCATTGAGCAATCTGGGGCAAAAAAGCTATGAGTCAACTGAACATACAGCTTTAACCAAATCTAAAATAACCACCTTTGAAAAATAAACTACATACTTGAGACTATAATTACATAACAATACTGAATATTACCAGCAGTCATATTCTGTATAGTAAATTACTTCCATTGATGACATTAATCATCTAGAAATGTGGTTATCTTAGCAGGGGTACATTTATTGCTTTAAAAAATAAGTGACGTATAATATCTAAAAGACTTACTTTTTTTAAATAATTGAGATCCATTTTGGTAAAAGGCACAGCTTTATCATTTAGTTTGATGAATTTAAGATGCTTTTCATAAAAAAGGCCACTGAAAAGATAGTTTAAAAATGCCTATGGTGAAACATGGAAAAGTACTTTTATTTATATGAATTTAAATATCAACAAAAAGCAATTGCTGTGTTTTACTTATGACTCTTAAAATGTTTATCCACAATAATATCCACATAATTATATAAATATGAAATTTACTTTTTAAGAAAATGTTTTGGCCTTACATATCACTTTATAAACAATTTACTTGCTAAAGTACGACTTCAAAAATATCTCATTTTCTCATCACCTAATTTTGAGTAACTATAAAAATTTTTTAAAGAAACAGCAACATTATATATTAACATAATATTGATTTATTTGTTTAAAAATTCTACATATAACACATCAGTATGCTTAACATTTTTCATACCTCACTGATTAAATTCTATATATGATATAATTACACATGCAAGGTGGAAATATTTAAAATGCAGTTATATTTAATCCAATGGCTCAAAAAATTGGTGAAAAATATAATTCATAACAGTAGTAAATATAAGTTATAGTTTTAAAAATAACTAACTTTAAAAATAACTAACAAATATAGATTTATAACCATTTTGCTCTCAAGGCCAAGGCACATTTGAAAATTACAGATAACAAATTTGTATGTATTAGTAAATAATTCAACTGGAATGTAGCATTCGTCAGCGATTCCCATTTCAAATGCTCGATTTTTGGGAAAAAAAAAAAAAATTAAAAAATCTGCCATGTCAACTTTACAGTAAGTCAATTATTTCATGAGACCACATCTTTTGATTCAACGGTATGAAAGAGTTTGGTTTAACCATTCAAGAACACAGAATGTGTAATTTGGTGGCACCTTATCCTGCAAGTACATATGTTCTGGAAAATATCCCATTGTTGGATGATGAGATAAACACTGTTTTATAACAGATCCAAGAAATTTGCAGCTATCACAGATACATTTGCAAAGAATTGATTTTTTACTTCATTATACAAAATTTTACCCCAATCTACTAATACTTGGACTGCCGTTATTCATTTTCTGTTGTCACTACTGAGTTTTAATTTTTCAATAGATAGCATTATATCTGTTAATGCCTCCAGATATGTGAAATACTGCTTCACACATTCAAATCAAAATAACTATTAAATATTATCAAGATACATTTCAACAAACTGAACACGTCCATCTATACCAGCTTCACTTAACCCGTTTAAGAACTGACAATGTTAAAGAGTTGAGTATGGACAAAGGAGTTATTACAGAGGACTTTCATAATCCTCTGTAATGACTGCCTTGATAGCTGTTACAAAAATTTTGGTTTCTATGATGAATGATTCAGTTTATGTTGTGAATGTTGCATCAGATGTGGTCAGTTGTTCTGATTAGCCACTTCTCCCATTTTACAGGCTTCTGTTTTATTACAGATCAAAACAGTGTGAAGTTTTCTTTAGTTAGCATTTATTTCCAAGCAAGATCTAGATGATCCAGCCATCTGCCTTTTTAGTTTATGCAGCTGCTGGTAAAAACACATGCATTATACATGCTGCTTCAGAGTGAATCAGCCAGTTATTCTTTTCAGTCATTCAATAATATGTATTTAGCCAGAAGAATCCAGCCAACACTCACTACTTTTGCATGTTAATTCTTGATGTTCCCTTTATGTGCAAAGCCTGTTACAGTCACATATCACCTTGTTTTTGCATTTGCATTGCTTTAAATATGATATAACTACTTCCATGCAACCTGGTACCTAAACACAGAGTGAGTCAAAAATATAGTTATATGTTTAAAGTAAACATAATGTGTTGTTATATATTATAGGAAACCAAATGATCAACAGTATACTAAATATAAAAATTCCTTTTTTTCATTTCAAACAGACATTCTCTTTCATCAGCCATGATGGTGTTTGAGATGCAGCTGTTGGAACATCCATGTTTCCATTTGTAGCCATCACACCACCTAGATTATCCAAGTTAATCACTTGGCAATGATCAAGCATTACTTGGATCAGAGTCTAGAGAGCAACTGAGACTGTGAAACTGAATACACAAGATTTTAAAGAAGCACTGTTGTCACTGACTGTGAGAAAGGTGGATACACTTATAATGATACATATTTAGAAAAGAAAATCTTCTGAAAGGATTCACAGTAGGACTGATGCATCAACATGGTTATGGAATGGAAGGATTTGAATTGGAGAGCAGTTTGAGGCGATAAAGTTAGCACCTTTCAAATTGAAGACCTGATCTTCCAATGGAACAATTTCATTTTCTTTAGCCATAATACTGCTTTCACATGATGTGATTAAATGAGTAGAGAGATAGCCATATTTTTGACTCATCCTATATATAATTATTGCCATTTCTGTGCTAACAAATCAGTTTTTGTGAGTTAGTCAATTATATATATGTAATCTCAATAGATTTTAGAAAACTGGATACATAATTATGCTGTTTTTATTCTGCTACATGTATGTGGAGATCATCGACGACGGATGCTGAATTAGAATACCAACGTGGTGATGTCATCCCAGCTTAGCGCAGTGCGGAGCAGTTAAGACAAGGCCAGATAGCGGCCAGACGTTGAAGAGAGTGGAGAGTAGCAGATGGCTTGCTTGTCCTCCAACAGTTGTAGGAAACGGAAGGTTTCCTTTTTTAAGTTACTTTAACCAAGCTGATCATATTATATAAAGCTAGTTGTGGATGTTAAGAGGATAACATATTCTATCAACGCCGGTGGAACTAATAATGTGTGTGAAATGTTCATCATTACACGAATCCTGCAACATTAATTTTTACTTAACTTACCCTTCATTACTTTTATCTATTTCTTATTAGTAAAATAAAAGCATTTAAAATGCAATATCTGTGCTCTATGTGCATGTTTTAAAAGTAAAACCTACATGTATATAATTTTTCTTTTGATTTAAAAATATAACACAGTATGCACAAAATTTAGGATTTACCATAAATTTGAAGTGAATAAATTTAAACACTTCAAATATAATATTCAATCAAAATTAGAATATTTACATGCAATTTGCATAACACTAATAATAAAACAAACTATAAAATAATCCTCTAAATGATTTCAATGCATAGGGTCAATCTTATTTAATTACAATACTTAAAAAAACTATATTTTAATCAATCACAAAATTAAATACTATAATTATTTTAAATTTGAAGCCAATTTCATATATCTGTATTTTTATTATTGAGATGCTAATTTATACACTACATTCCTCTTGTACTTACAAAATTACAGGTATGAAAAATTAATTGATGATCAACACATATTTGACTTGATGATCAAAAGAATTATGTCTTAATTTTTTTTATAATGCTGTAAAACTAATTCATCTTTAATATCTTTCACCTTCCCCCCCCCCTAAAAAAATTACTTCATACTTGCTCACACCAACTTTGCCAAATGTTTTAGTACGAGACAGCTCTGGGCGGATACATGCTCGTTCCTTTCTCTGGGCTGGCTGACGAATCCAGTCATCCCAAAAGCTGCATGTGGGAAAATAATACATTGAAATAAACATATAGGTTATCAAAGTGTGAATACTCTCACCTGTTAAAAAATAACGAATAAATAACATCATCATATCAGATTTAACTATTAAATTCATAAAGAAAATTTATGTGTGATATAAAATAGTTTTTCAAAAAAGAAAAAAGAATTCACAAAAATAGTGGTCTTGCAATCTAATGAAGTCTAAAGAGCTGCAGTATTTAGCTCATTATTTGTTATTAAAATTAATTCTCAAAGCTTGAAGGTTGTATAAAATGTGCACTAGCTATATCAGATGAAAGAACCATCTAACTAATAAAATGCAGTGGATGGGAGAAGACACTATAACAGAATCTGATAAGATAATATAAAGGGTGATTATAATTAGAGATGAAAATTCTAAAACTCTCTTTCTTTAAAACTACCGGTCAGAATGACTTGAGAGTTTACCAGAACAATTGTGATGCAAAGAAATTTTGTTTGGCGAAGGAAAAAAAAAAAAAAAATAGTTCCACATTGTGCCGATAGAAGAGGCTGTCATGGGTAAGGCCTAAATGGATTCGCTGAATACAGAAATGCTGTTAACCGAAAGGAAACAAAAGACCCTAAGAGTTTACTATAAATTTATTAGCAAAAAGACATGAATACGTGCTTACAATGAAAACAGTGATAGTGACTAGAGAAAAAGAAGAGCTTCATGAAAAAACAGCTTATGGATGACCAACATATAGGCCTTGTTCTGCTACTAGCTGGAAGTGCAAAACAGCATGTTCCACAACAGATTGGAGGATGTCTGTGCTGATGCTATCAAAGTGGTGCATGATGCCTGCCTCCAAGTCGGCCAGCTTTGCAATCTGTCCACTGTAAAAAACATTATTTGGGTATTCCCAAAGCCAAAAAATCAAACGTGTTTAAATCACTGGAAAGTGGCGGCCACACTGTTGAAAAATGGTGGCTTACGATTCTATCATCTCTGAAATGAGCAATCAGCAGCTGCTTCACATGAGTAGAATGTGTGGAGGAGCACTATCTTGAGGGAATAGTGTGATCCACATACTGACCCTGCTGAAGTGTGGGAAGGACACTGTTATGCAAAAGTGCTTCACACCGCTTGCCAGTGCATGGTGCAATGGATCAATGACAAATGTTGTCATTATTTCGCACCACATAGTCATAGTGAGCTTTTTAGACTGAAGAGGCTGTAGCCAGAACAGAAAAATACCCTTCAATATTTTTCCCTCATCAGGTACAGAAAATGTTGCCTTTATTACAAATGCCGACAACACCATTTTGAACCAGTAGAAAGAAATAGTTTTAATATCTCCGTGACAGTACTTCCTAAAAAAAATTCCCAAATAAATCATATATGTATACGATATAGTTTAGTTTCATCTCGCATGTTAGGGCATGGGTCATGACTACGAAAGTAGCTTAAAAAATAGATTTGTAGCACATATTTTGGGAAAAGGCAGAACTGCTTTCAGATGCCTCATTTTTGTAAAATAGATAAAATTATAAAAAGTTTAGTATGTACACATCAAATATAAATTAATAAAAAATAAACAGCACTACTTCTCACTCGAAATCATGGTACATCAATACTAAGAATGTACTACAACAATCAATCGCAGGAGTGGTAAGGAAGCAATTTCGCTTTCAAAGCCATCTAACCTTTTTCTATCTTTCTGCACTGTTACTCACTTTACCCCAACTTACATTTGAATTCTTTTTTTTTTATTATAACCTTTTAAATACAAGGAATAATGTACAAGAGCAGCCATGTTTTATACAACTCATATTTGTTTACTTTGTATTTGGTGCTTTAAAACAAAAGGGCTTTTCTGGTTGACTAATTTCTGGTAGCTCAAAATGAAAGCATCTTGGTGATTATTTCATTGGAATATTTCTTGCAATAAACAGGAGCCTACAGTTAGTTAAATTTAAGTAGCGTCATCTATGAGTAACATGTTCCTTTCTCTTTAGTACTCAAATCTGCTTTTACACAAAGATACTAAGTGTTGCATAAATAGAATTAGAGTACCTTCATGGGATCTCAAAAGAGAAGACTGTCATGTAGTATAGGATTTAAAGTTCATGAATTATGCTTCACAGCATGGAAATAGAGTAGCTGAAGGCATCTTAGCCCATCTCCGATTGAGAAAATTATACGAGAATGGAGGAAGTAGAAGACGGATTTAGGAAATGTAGGAAAGAACTTATATTCATGTGTTTTTAATGACAAAAGTTTGAGGAAAATATTAAGAAATGGATAATAAATCTCGCGAAGAACACGATTATAGTTTCAACAAAAATGATTTTAATCGAGTCGAGAAAATTAATGATAGATATGTTTAATGCCGATTTTTCTGGGACTATTTCAAGGTGGGAGAGATTCACAAAGAGAAATGGTTCATGCATGAATACCAAAACTCTATAATAGTACAAAAACCGCTACTTCAGTACAAAACAACGATTATAGAATTCTATAAATATGTCATAAACTTGAGAAAAAGATGTGTCTTGAGATAGGACAAACAGGAAACTTATATGAGGTACCACTGACATTTGACATGCCATCAAATAGAACAATGGGTGCTAAAGGTGCCAAGACAGTAATGATAAAGATTTATGTTAATGAGAAGACAGACTATACAGCAGCTGCTCTTGCATGTTGCACTGACAGTTTAAAAATCGCTCTTTTGTTAATCTTTAAATGAAAAACACTGCCCTAAATGTACAATTCTACATGGAATCTATATTCATGTTCATTCCAAAAGATGGTGAATGGATGTATGGAGAAGGTATGAAGCTGTGGTACAGGTGTCCAAGTAGACTACTGAAGAAATCATCTTTATTAGTATGCGAAAAGTTTAAGGCACATGTAATGCAGTCGGCAAAAATTCTTGCTACTGAATTGAAGACACATCTTGCTGTGATTCCTAGTAGATTGACACCTCAATTGCAGCCTCTGGAGATGCTTCATTCAATAAATTATTCAAGGGATTTTTGCTTTAAGAGGAGATAACTAGATTCTAGAACCAACTCATGATGTCACACCAAGAAGAATGAAATGCCATCAATTTCTAGTGTTTGCGAGTGGGTGAAAAAGTCCTGGCAGAAAGTGACACTGAAAAAGTGTGGAATTAGTTACACACTAGATGGATGTGAAGATAACATTGTGAAGAAAAAAGTGAAAAATCCAGGGACAGTGACAACCAAAATGAAAATAACTGCACATATGATTTAGTAGCAGTGATGATGAATTTCCAAAATTCTACAATGAATAAATGCTGATATATTTGCTAATTTTTTAATATAAAAGTTCAATGTCTTGTTGTATAAAGTGTTATTAAAATAGGTAGTTTGATCCTTTTCTCTGATCCAAATATTTCTCATAAATCACAGTGCATCTTATAGGCTGGGAAATATGGTAGTCCAAGAACTTTGATTTCTGGAGAATCAAATAAATGCAATCTAATAATGATATTATATACTTACAAGTTCATCTACTTAATGCTTACAATGGTCAGATTTCATATTTATGGATGATAATGCTTATAAACATGAAGTGCGTTTGATTAAGAAACACCTACAAATAATTCTTCAAATGTTAGGTCACTAGATCTATTTTAATATGGCAATAGCAGTCAAACTTGATATCATTTGGAGCCATTCATTAGAACTGAGAAATTTTATTAGCTCCAGATGCAAATTTACATTATTTTAAAAATGATATAATAGTTTTCAATTAAAAAGAAAAGTTTCAATAACAATAGCAAGAACTTTGCAAGATAAGTAAGATGGTTATTATAAGCTTAGATAAATAATTCTTACTGTTTTGCTCTGAATTGAGAGAAGCATGTCTTTATAGTTTTCAAATTAATTTTTTGAGAGGTGCTAATTTTTTTCCAGATAAAAAACAAGTATTCTCTTCTGATTATAATTAATATGCAATTTTAGCATTAGTAAGTTTTAATTTACAAAAACATGATGATCTTTAGAGTGCAAGAAGTTTTCCCATTCGCTCCCCAAAGGGATAGTGGTTAGTAACCTGACTACTGTACTGAAAGGTCCAGGTTCACATCCCACAGAAGGCATGGATACTGTAAATGTACAGTGCATTTGCAGCATGGTTTGGTTTGGTTTATTTGATTACGGCAAAGCACATAAAGGCTATCTGCCTAAGGAAAGGGATGCCTTCATGGAGGACTTTCTAAGGAAAACTGGCTCGTATACATGTTACACATAGGGTAAACCATGAAAATACCCATGTAGCCAGCCTGTTTGCCGGGATTCAAACCCAGGACCGAACTACTAGTTTTCAGTGACTTTACTGCTCACCTGCTGGTGGGCACATTTGCAGCATGGGGACACATATGCATTTGCAGCATGACACACTGAAAGGTCTTCTTGTGTAGTTTGGTGGTAGGGGAAAAGGGTGCTGGGCTGCTCTCCTCAAAACTGAGGAAGAATTGGTCAAAATTGTTCTGTTGCCTAAATGGTACCCAAAGTCAACGACAGATGCAATTTTGAGCTCCTTACTATGATAAAATTTGTGGGCTTGTTCTGATTAAGTCAGACAAGCAACATCAGTCACAAAAATAACTACTGTTTTTCATTCAAAGGAAAAATAAGGCGGATACCTGAAAAATAGGACTAATTATTTTTATGAATTTTTATTCCCTACACTTTCTTTTGAAAAGAATAGAAATGTGTTTCAGGACAGCTGAGAAGCTGAAATACAAATTTTTTTTTAGAAAATAAACTGACAACTTAGCAGACACTCTTCTGTAAGAAACGAGTAATTTAGCTTCTCCAACATTAAATCAATAAGTTCACTAAATATGAAATGGTCATCAGATGGAATTTTTCACAGCAAGTTACAATACCCACATTTGTAATGCTGAGTAAAAATTTCATGTATACCATTAATGTGTCCTCAAAGTATATGTCTTTTCTGTACCCCACCGTTAATTCTATATCACATTTATGACTCACTGCCAGTGTAATGCAATTTGTAAATATAACATCATCATGGTAGTTATGAAATTATTTTTGACTTATGTTTATTACTTTGATGATTAATTTACATGCATGCTCTGAAATTGTTTTAAAATTACTGCATGTTAAAGTAATATATCCCAAAATGACTTTTCAAAAATAAAAATACTTCTTGTTATAAAACGAGCAGTATTTAATTGGTCAAAGACCCGACATGGAATAGCAAACTTTATTGTTAACATAAAAGAGTTTAATTATTGTGCTGTTTTTTTCTTTTATCAATAAAATTTGTAGTTCCATAATTAAGACTCCATTCTGAATATAAACTCCTGGGTATATGCAATGTTCCTTGCCAGTGTGGTTTAATATGCATTGGTCAAACTCCGAGAGCCTTAAAACAGCACTAAGGAGCTTAAAGCATATGTTAGGAAAAAAACAGAAATCATCTGATGCCCAACACTGCTAGTAATTACTTCAAAAGTTATTTTCACTTTTCATGAACAGATGGTACCAACAGCTAGGTTTTTTTTTTTGCTGGAACCTTCTTAAATTTTCTAGTATGTTGTTTTCACTGTACCATGTGAGCACAGCGTTCCCTTTCATGACTTTCACTGCTGGAGCTGACGATAGTTTTTTGACTGGTTCTATGACTCTATGACGATGGTTCTGGAGCTGACCTTTGAAATGAGTACTGCACATTTATAAACTTTACTTTTGATTCCTATAGCACGAACTCTCTAATAATTGTTAATTAGTAGTAATTTTTATTTTCACTAACCATAAGTTTTAATTATTTGGTTCCCTCCTCCTTTTTCTTTTGTTTTCAGAAATTACCGTTTTGGTATTTAACCGAATTTGCCACATAAACCTATCCTGTAAATTTTATTTAATGCCATGGAATAGTTTTTCACTTTATTCTCAATAATCTTTTTGTTGCATATCTTCCTAGCAATAGTGCATACAGGATTATTTAGACTGAACCATTCAACTTTATACTAAAGTAAAATGAACTTTTATAAATTACCACTGAATATGAACAACTTCAACCCACTTTAAAAAATATACACACATCAACACTCAAGTAATTTCACATTCTCCCATTATACATTTTATGCATTTCAAAGACAGTGACACATAAAAAGAACTCAGGGCAAGGGTAAAGTGATGACAGGTTTTACAAAATTTAAAACAATTTGTTATCTAAAAATCCAATAACTTTTCACATGCTCCCAGTGAAAGAAATATTTTATATAACACATTCAAAGCAATCACTGTACATATTTATTAAAAAAAAGCATAACATTGCTATAAAGAAATAGGTAAATTCTTAAAATAATGCACAGTCAAATACCCATCATATTTCTTTGTTCCAATTCACAGTACATAAATTTAATGTGTTTGCATACCAATTAATAACATTCATACATTCATAAGATGAAGTTAACACACACAAGAACAGATAGTAAAACATAGTTAAAATTACGCATTTGAATAATACGTTTAAAATAGGAAAAACTAACGCTTTGGGCCATTTTGGTGCTAATTCTCTCCAAAGAGATTTTGTTAACATCCAGCCCAGTCCAGGGAAGAAGTCTGATCTGTACAGTAATTCTAAAAAAATAAAATAAAGAATTATTCAATCAAAGTAAAAATATTATATACATTTTTTCTTTTAATGATGATTTAATAAGAATAAAGAACAATCAATCAAAAAGATTAATAAATAATTTATCTTCTAAATAAAATATAAATAAAGAATAACAATGTCTGACCAAAAAAATTCTAACTATTCAGAACATGTTAAAAACCAAACATTCAACCTTGGTGTATGACAATATGGCACAGAATTCAAAAGAACTTTGAATGATTGCACATATATGGACAATCATGTTACTGCAGTCTATTCACTCAAAAGTGAAATGCCATTAAATAAGTGCATTTTTGTTTACTCACTGTCACCATGAATACTGTAGTCATACAATACAAAAGCTTATTCAAAGTTGCCTCACCTCCAAATGAATAATTTTCACCTAATGGAGTGACATTTCCAGTAAAGTCCCCTTTAAATCAATATAAAATTACACTGGCTGCAAGACTACTTTATAACATATTCAAAATGGTTGGTTGGTTACTTTTAGTATATATTGCCAATACATTTATAAGAACAGAATGAAGAAAACAAGTACAATACAAAGTCTTTAATCTGGATGTACATAATCCGGACCTCACAGCTACAAACCTTCTGCGCATGTGTAGCATTTATGCATGCGCATAATACGTTTACGCATGCGCGTTTAATGTATAATGAGCAGTATAAGCTAGATATGATTGATTTAACATCAGATTGAGAAATTTTTTCATTTATTATTTTAACTTTTTTGGGGAAGGGGGCTTGATGGAACAGCAAAACTACCAGTGTTGCCGGTATATTGACACTCAAAATAGTAATCTTAAAAACAGCTTACAATAAATCTCATGAAATGCATCTATTTTAAAATTAATCCATTACGTGACTTTTATATAATGCTCAGGAGCTATGTATTTACACAAAGGCAAAATTCAAAGTAAAGTTTTTTGGCCAATTCCCCTCCCCTAAAAAGCAGAACCATGCCATCCTTAGTCTATTCAATATTGTTAACCTAGGTACTCTTTACATGCTTCTCTATGCAGATTAGATGTTATTTGTCACCTCTTTTCCATTGCCAATATAAGTTATAAATATGTAAGACATGTAACTGTAGTTCTGGAAGGAGGTGCAATTGTGTCAGTTGCATCTGTATTGCTTGATGGTGATTAATCCAATCAAATATGCTTGAATAAATACAATCTGTAAAAGATTCATCACGCAACATCTACATCACCATAAAAAAAAAAAAAAAAAAAAACATTATACTAATAGTTTGGCTGCTTTCAGGGTTAAGAGGGAACATGAATTCTCTTTAGTATATGTTAACACTAGTGCAGCTTTCAAATGTAAGAATCATAAATAATGATGGATACAACATTTAAATTCATTTTTCAAAATAAACAATTGCACACAGCAGCAGTCATCTTAAAATTAATTCAAAATCAGTCTGTTCTAATTTTTTTGTGTATGTAATCGAAATTTTACTTCTGTAGTCACTAAAACAATAACACATTAGTTTATCATAAGGATTAGCAAAAGTTAAATGAAACAGTAATTTAATAATAATAAAGTGACATAATTTAACTGTGATGAATAGATTTAATTAGCATTAGTTCTTATTTCCTTATCATGGTCATCATTAAAAGTTAATTAAAAAAAACTAAACTCAGTGGCGTAACAGCCCTAACGGGCAAAGGCCTGCAGTGCCCGAAATCCGCTTTCTTGACCGTGGGCCCCGGAGTGCGTAAGCATATGCCCTGAACAAGTGGTCAGCTTGTAGCAGGACCCACAGTGTTTAGTCCCCAAGCAAACTTGGTACTCATTTTATTGACCCAAGTGATGAAAATCAAGGGATGAAAGGTTGAGTCGACTTTGCCCAGCCCAGCAATCGAACCCCGGACCTGTGGTGCTGCTGCGCGATGCGCTAGCCACCTAAAAGGTTAATTCAAAATTGTCAAACATCATCATCATTCTATTCATGAAAATCTAGCTCCATGTTCCTGCAATCAACATCATATTCATTGAAGTTTAAATAAAGATCATTGTCATCAACAATATCTTAGTAGCAGACACGATAAAGAAATAAATCAAGATCATTACTTTCATAGTTATCATGAAAGCCATCCTCCTCTTCATCAAATTCAAGACCAACTTCACTAGCATCAGTATCATCACAAAATAATAATAATAACAACAACAATAATAAACATCATCATCATGTGAACATGAAAATGTAAATCAAGATCATAGTCATCATCTACCAGCTTTATTATCATAAGAATCTCTTAAACTCAGTCATAATTATTAATTTAGAAGTCAAACAACAAAAATCAGCATTATATTTGCAAATTTTTGCAGAACTAGTTTCAATGATTTTTGCTGAACCATCAACCTCAGATGCCAAAGTACAAATGAAAAAAACCATAGTTAATAGTTTCTGTTTTTTTTGGGGGTGGGGGATTTATTTGAAATCAATCTAATTTAATCACAGTGGCTAAATAAACAGCCCATGTGCTTTATTCTGCCAAACTGAAGTAGTTTACACATATGAAAAAGTGATGTGTGCATAATATTTTATACCTTAATATAGAAGTGTAATAATACCAGATTAACATTACATCAGTTTGTCACTTTACAAGTTGCATAGAAATTTTTGAACAAGCCAATTATTTCAACTTAAGTAAAGAAATAAATGCATCTAACAATACAGAAACTTTTTAAACTAACTTTGTAGACTTGCAAAGTAGCTATGCATAAAAAGATAAAGGTTGACAACCTCATTTTGATTATTTTACCTGGTTCATACGCAACCAAACTATCTTTTCCATTATCATTCCAAGCAGAAACACACCAAAGAGTTGGATCACTATTTAAAATGGGGTGGGTAGCCATAAAGTATTCAAAGAAATCTGGAGCAATATCTAAATCATCTGATATGAAAAAGAAAGGAATTATAAAATTAAATAATTAAAACATATGCAATCTTTCATTTAAAATTATAAATTTTTTAAACATTATGGCTTTGTTTTAATTATTATGTAATGTAAAAGCAACAATAACTTTAAAATAAATGTTAATTTTGAACTATTTGGGCAAAATGTTAAGTGCACAACCAACTGATTGAAATAGCTTAAGCAAAAATGGTAAGGAGAACAAATTAATCATACACAGTTTTAAGGACTATTAAATAAATAATAATATATACATAAAGTTACTTAAAACTGTTTTATAGATTATACTTATCACAATATGAGGTATCCAGAAAGTAAGATCTGTTATTATATAGTGCTCCAGAAGTGTTGTGATTTGAATGAATATCTGCAAGATGAATTCTATCATCTACTGGCATGCAATAAACATAATTTGAAAATCAAATCTTGTTGACACATAATTCTGCATATTTAAAATGTTCAAGGGCATTGAAGCTATTTATTACTGAGAAATGCAGACTTATCCATTTCGTAAATGCAAAGAGCATGAAACTGGTAGAAATTCATCAGCTTTGCGAGATTTATGGGAGAATACATAATAGTAGGAAATGGCATAACAGTACGGAGAAGAAAAAGAGCTCAAAAAGACATTTCATAAGAAAAAGTGACTACTTTCTCTATAGTAGAGATATAAAGCCTAATCATTTTCAATTTTTTTGGGCATCTCAAACAATTCATTCAAAAATATGTAAAATCAATATGTGTGTGACTGATATCTTATTAATGCTAAAAATTTACTGGGAAAAGTCATTTAAGGTAGTGATTTCCAGCCACTTTTTTTAAAAGAAAATACATACATTTTTTGTATTAATGGCTCAATATGTTGGGACAAATTTCGTACATCATGAATTTTTTTGCTACACAATGCAGAAAGCCAATGTAATACAACATGCTGGCTACGAAACACTGGTTTAATATTTATACAGTTCAATAAAAACAAAATACTTTTTTAATAATAATTTTTAATAATAAAAATAATTTATTTTGTGTGCAATAATTAAATCTATTCTAAATCTTTGTTACACCTAACAGTAACTGATTAATTAAAGGTTGTTGATCAATTAATTTAACAGCCAATTTGCTCAGTTAATTATTTAGTAAAATGTATTATAAATTAAGAGGAATACAATGCTACTAGTAGCAAGAAAAACTTAGAACCAATTGATTTTATAAGAACTCAAGCTACAAATGATAATTGAAGTTACTATAATAATCATAAAACACAAGTGACCATTACATCTTTAGAATTTGCACTACTGTTGCAAATTTTATAATACCAATCTATTACCTTCTTTAACGATGTAATGATCTCCAACAAAATTAAAGTTTTAAATTTTGTAAATTAATTGATTTCTTGAAAGTTATCACCAGTAGCCTTGTAATCTTCATTAATCTATGAGGCTGAAATTTATACATAGTGTTTTACATAAAAATTTTACTATTTTGGTATTCTTGAAATTTTAATTTAAGCTAATTCAGTACGGAATTATTTGCTTTTAAGTATATCTTAAACTGATAATGTCTAGACTTTTTTAATACTTTTTTTAAGCATTTGTGGCTGGGCTGCTAACTCGCAGACTTTTTTTAAACAGGACCATTCCTGTTGAGGAGAAATTTTGGATGGAAAGAGTTACTCTAAGCTTGGCATTAAAAGAGAAGAGAGAAATTTCAGAGAAGAAAAATCAATTTTTTTTTTTTTTTGTACAAGTTTTTGGCTTTTCCATTTGAAAAATCCCACCCCTTTTGTATACTGGAAGGAATGCAATAGCCTTGATGCTTTTAAAGACTGGGTAAACTTTTCAGAAAGCATATTTTTGACGGACATTTTGCAGCTAAAATAACCCCTATGCCTCTGTAGTGTCACTTTTGAGTTACAAACATCATTTTTCCTTTTAATGAGAGCTACAGCCTGTAGCAACTTGCTTGATTTAAAAAGACAGTATGCTCATGGTTATCAATCTAATTTCTTCCAGTCTTGTTATCAATGAGTTCAAACAGAGTTCACTAACTTCATACAGTAGCTCTTAAAATTCAAGAACTTGAAGACACCTTTCCTCCTGGTGTTGAGTCAGATAATTCTACACCATGGTACCTATCAAAGCCCCAGTGGTTTTCGGTGTAAGACATTTGCTAGTCACATGCCTGCATCCTGTGGATCTATTTCAGTTGATTTTGTAAAAACTCGGTATTAATTTAAGCTCTTTTTACTGGCAAATTTCTAGTTTCTGCAGTGTGTCAATTTTCATAATTTAATTTTCTTATTGTTGTTGTATTAGTCAGCAAGCATTTAACATGCTGTATCAATAGTCCAGATGTTGACAGAAAGCTGCCCCACATTTAGAAAACTTATGTATGTCACAGTTGTAACTTCAAATTTACATTGCTATGGTATTGCTAACATAGTTGGCAGAAATTTGCTGGCCATTCAGAAAATTTAAATATGTAATTATTAAAATTAAACTTTACTTTTCTATTATTGTAAAACAGTTGGCAGAAAGTTGCACGACAGATGGAAAGTTTAAATATGCAATTCCTGAATATTTTTCATGTATCAGTATTGCAACCATTTAAATATATCTCCCAAGAGATTTAAAATCTATTTTACTTCACGCAAACAGAAAATAAATAATTTGGTAATTATTTAACAAAAGCTGTGTTTATGTTTTCTCGACTTGCGTGTTGATTTTTTCCTCCATTTAAATACTTGCTAACCAGGATTATTGATAAATTTCAGATTTATTTACTAGTCAAAACACACACACACAAACTTTCTTGAATATTTTTAGTAAAGAATCATAAACATAAAAAGAGGTATAGTGAAAAAGAGAAACATTGAAATTTTAAATGGAACTTACTTCCTCGATATATTATGATACAAAGCAGTTTTAGGCTCTAAATATTATTAATTGCAAGAAAAATAATCCATTTTCCTTAAATGAACAAAAAGAAATCTCAAGGTATATGTGACCTAATCAATAACTAGTACTTCAGAATGGCATTATAAGCAATTCCTTAGAAGAAAAAAGTGAGAAATTTTATATACTAATACAGTACAAAGTCTTTGATCCGAACGTCCATAATCCAGAATGATCTATAATCCGGAACTGAAAGCTACAAATTTTTTGCGCTTGCGTAAACGTGTGTTTACACATGCGCGTTTAATGTATAATGGACAGTATAAGCTAGGTTAAAATTATCTAATTATCTATTTCAGTTAATGTTGCAGATTGTGTTGTTCCTTAATCTTCTAATTGGATCCGGCTTATTATTTTTTGCAGACTGTTAGAGCAATTTTATAAAAATTAAGCTTGAACTTTCGATTATGTCAAAAAGAGTTTCCAATTCTGGAGCTGCCAAAGGATCTACAAAGTAAAAGCATGTTTCGATGTCCATCAAACAAAAAGTGGAATTGCTGCAAAAAATGGATAAAGGCATGAAGAAAGTGACAGAGAGGTTAGTGAAAACGAAAAAATTTTGATTGACAAGTTAGTTGGTATTCTCGGCATGGCAATTACAGGACTTTGTAACTGAACAAGAAATTATGTCTGTTTTATAGAATTAAAGAGAAAGTATTAGCACATAAAACGAAGGAACTTAAACAACTTACATTGAAAGAAATGTTTAATAAAGTAAATAAATAAATATTAAGATTTTTTTTTTTTGTAAATTTTGATACCCTTTAGATCATAACTGCTCTTTATTTCATAAATTACAGTTTCATATTTTTAATTGTATAATTTCTGCATGCCATCTTACCAGATTTAAATTGATGATCTATAATCCAGAAAAACCCCTAATCCGGAATCGTCAAAGTCCTGATTAAAGACTTTGTACTGTATAATGACATTTTTTACAAGTCGCACAAAAGAATATTATAAGAATGCACTATATGTTACATAAATATTATCACTAGTATTAACAATAGATTATATAAATTATGAGAGAAATTATAAATTTAATTAAAATAGATAATAAAATAAAATCATAATAAATCTGAAAATTGTAGAATACAAGTAATTCAATCAGAAATTACTTACCTTCTACTATAATTACAGTTTTATAATTAAAATGGAAAAAAGTCTGATTTAAGGCCCATCCATAATGCCGTGCTATCTTATAGTATCCTTTAAATTTCTTTTCTTTACCTGACAATGGAATGTCACTCTGATCTGGATGCTGGGGGAAAAAAATTTTACTTTTTTATATACACAAATAATCACAACAAATTGTTTGTTACTGAATTTTTTCCAACTCATGTGCATTAAAAGAGGACTTTATATCATGTTCAATCACAAAAATGCATTCACCTGAATTTGTTATAAATAAAACTATGCATAATCTTCATGTATTTCAAGATTTTTTCCCTACGAATTGACAAGTACAGATACGTTGATACTTGACAATTTTAACCGTCACACCGATATATCAATGAAGCGATATGAAGATCTTTGGAAACCTTTTTATTCAATGTAATGCTTACATGAATATATTGATTAGGACCAAAAGAAATGTTGCTATTCAGTTTATCAAGGTTCCCACTTATTTCTGCGCATGGAAATTGGGTACATCTTAGACACACACAAAAAAGGACAGTTCTGCATCTTTCGTTCTACTGGGTCGATTGTTGAAATTTAACTTGAGTTTCCCATTCTTGAAAATGCAACTTTGGACATATACAGTCAAAAGTCGTTAATTCGGACCAGGGTTTGTACACATTTCCTTATATGAAAATTAAGGACTTTTAAGGACCATCAAAGAAAAAAATTAAGGACCTATCAGCAAACAAACAAACAAAAAAAAAAAAAAAAAAAAAAAAAAATGAATAGAATAAAGCAATTATCCATACAACCGACTTCATGCTTGTAATTTCACTTTAAAAAACTAACAGAAGTGTGTATTATGCACTATTATTAAATTCAATTTAATACTTACCATAAAACAATTTTGAAAATTAAACTAACTCCCTACAAGTTATGAAGTAGATAACATTAAATTAGGAACATAATTAGTTGAAAAACATGTATATGTGTATTTTACACTAATAACAGTCACTATTTTAGAGATTTACATGATTATTATTTAACTTATTTGATATTTATTTAAACACAGTCAACTACTATTATAATCACAACGTAAGAATATTTTGCAGATTAAAATAACTGATTTGTAAACATACAATTTATTTCCTTGGTTTTTTGAAAGATACTAGAATAATAAACTATACAATAAAAGATACAAAACATTTGTGCTTTTTTTAAATCTGAAATCTTCCTTTTCTTTAACTATTCTTCTAAGTTCATTTGCTTTGATAAACAAATCAATGTTCCTGCTGGTCTCAGCTTCATCTGCTAAAGCATCTACTTTTTCATTAATATCTTTAATGTCCCTTTGAAGAAATTTTTTCTTCTGCTTCATATAATCAATTTCTTCCTCAATAATATTTCTTTTCCTCTTTAAATTTTCAGATTTAGTTAAAGATTTTTGTTCTTCTAAATACCGAACTTCTAAATAATGAACTCCACTTCTTGCAGAAGCTGCTGCTGATCTCATTTCTTTATTAATTTCGATATTAAGAACACCTCCAGAAAATTTTATGTAATCAAATACTGTGCGTTGAAAAATGTATGATGAGTCACTTAAATTTTCAATTTCAACTGCTTTATTTACAGAGAAGCCCCTTTCCACAGAGGCCTGTTCATGTGACAAGATAAGAATACTTGTCACAGTAAATACTTGAATAGTGAAAATATACATTTTTTACTATATATATATAAATATATAATTTATTTCCTAAACAATATTGATTAATTGATTATATTATCTCCTAAGTTTAATTAAAGTAGAATTATTTTAAAAGAGTGAATCCATACTGGTAAGTTATATTTTGAAAGATGTGTATATATATATATATATATATATATACAGTACAAAGTCCGAGATCCGGACATCTAATATCTGGAATGATCTAAAATCCGGACCTCAAAGCCACCACCAACCAATTGCGCATTAGATTTTTTTCCTCATCATAAAAAAACATGCCGGAAATCCCGATTCTTAATCTCAGTTTGGCGCTAAATAAAATATCTCATTATTGAAGAAATAATTATTTTAGCATAAATTTGTGTGATTAGTAACTTCACTCCATAGTTGCGCATCTTCCTGGCATAATCTCAAACCGAAAGATTTGTTAATTTTACACCAACTAATATTTTATATCCTTGATGCCGAAATCGCGAATCATAATTTATTGTATTTTGCTTTCATCACCGCATGTTTATCAACGGATGACAACTTGAGTGATGAATCATGCAGCGACGCCAAATAACAGAGTATTATCCGATTACAGATTTAAGTTTAATGCACTAAAATGTTGACAAGGGGAGATTTAGCAGAAATTTTTTTCCTTATGCTAAAAATAGATTTTGTTAATGATACTCATAGGACAAATGATTATATTTAGTGCTATTTAAATTAAGAATAACTGATTTGTTATTCACATAAAGCCAGAACCAGCGCCAGAGCTCGCATGGCCGCACCAGGCGGCAGAATTTAGCGAAGTTAAACAGAAGTTTTTCATTGCGATGACAATGCCCGATCATCAGTCAATTAACGGAGGGCGAAATCTGTAGTATGGTTCTAAATCCAGAAAATACAGCTACCGATAGTGAAGAAAGTAACAGAGAGGTTACTGAACGAGAAAAAATTTTGATTGACAAGTTATTCGGAATTCTCGACACAGCAATTACAGGACTTGAACAATGGAACTTAATAACTGAACAAGAAATTATATGTTTATAATATTAGTCTAAAGTATTAGCAGAGAAAACAAATCAAACAACTCACATTGAAAGAAATGTTTAATAAAGTAAACATATAAATATTAAGCTCTTTTCTTTTGTAAATTTTGATACCCTTTAAATCATAAGTGCTTCATTATTTCATAAATCATGATTTCATATTTTCAATTTTATAATTTCTACGTGCCATCTTAGTAGATTTAAAACGATCTAATATCCGGAAAAATCTCAAATCTGGGATCGCCGAAGTCCCGACGAGTCCAGACCTCGGACTTTGTACTGTATAAATATATATATATATAATACGGAATGTATATTTTCAGTTAAACTTCTACCCAATAACTTTAGTAATTCATGAAAGTTAATTTTGCATCTAGTTAATTCAGGAAAATTAGTTTCAATTAGTTGTTTTCAGCTTTAAAAATATTAAAAAATTTTTAATTAGTTATTTTCAACTAATAATCGTATCACCATTAGCAAAAATTATGCAGTACTATCAACAACATAGGTTTAAACCAAATATTTAATTGTCTATTGAAGCTTCAAAACGTATTTCCGAACTTCACTTTTTCTCAGCTAGCGTTACCGAATTTGCCCTTGGCGACCTAAAATCGAAATGGAGCCAACAGATTTCCCGTGAAATCGATAACAGACCCTCTGCAGAAATAAACTCATAATCCTGATATCCCATACATATAGTATGTGCAAGAGAATAAACTCTGTAGAAGGTGATAAAAAATTAATGTATGGCTTAATTGAAACAAACACAGAAATTAAGCTAAGTAAAACCGTGTAAAAACAAATTGAAATGATAAAACGAAACTTAATTTTCATGTGAATTTTCAGCGCTGACTCTCCCATTCTAGAAATTTCAATTTATTTCAGACAAAGACCACATTAAAGGATTGCCATCAATCAATATCCAGTCTTTGTAGTCAGCTTGATGAAGCCACAGTTTATTGAAAATGCACTTTCCAGGCATCTCGTTCCTATTGGCGTTGGAAAGGTTGTGGCCTTCCAGGTTGGGATTGCTCTAATTTTGGCAAATATTTTCAGAATCTCCCCCCTTTTTTTCTCGAGCACCTTCATCATCACTTTCGCCTCTTAAAGAACTTCCGGCTTCACGCTTTCGTCACAGTCTGCCTAAATTTATGGATAACACCTGTTTCAAAAGATTGCGTGAATAGCCAATCAGACACCGATACTTTCGTTCGGGTAGCTAATTGTTTTTTTTAATCGTTTGCAACGCAAATCCGCCAACAGATTGGTTAAGAGCTGTGTAATTTTAATTCCATACTCATGAGAAATCGTAATTCACACTTAGAATGGCAATCATTAGAAATGATAAGAAATGTCAAATGAGCAAAATTAAGGACCGTTTATTCATTTTGGCCAAAATTAAGGACTTTTAAGGACCAAAAATCATTTTTGAAAAAATTAAGGACTTTTAAGAACCGTACGAACCCTGCGGACACCCATAATCCGGAATGATCTATAATCCGGACCTCAAAGCTACAAACTTTCTGCGCATAGGCGTTTATGTGTACGTATAAGACCTTTACGGCTGCGAATATGCCTGAGCGCATAAAATGTTTACGCATGCGCATTTAATGTATAACGGTCGGTATAAGCTAAGCTAAAATTATCTAATTCAGTTAATGTTGCAGATTGCGTTGTTCCTTAATCTTCAAATTGGATCCGGCTTATTATTTTTTTGCAGACTGTTAGAGCAATTTTATAAAAGTAAGCTTGAACTTTCGATTATATCAAATAGAATTTCCGATATATATTTGCTAATATGTAAAGGATCTAAAGCGAAAGTATGTTTCGAAATCCAAAATCTGTTTATCGATTTCACACTGCTCGGCGGGGGGAATGCTGCGGCGCGCAATGAATTGGAAGTTGATCTGTCAGCACTATCGTTATCTTCAGGGCAGAGTGTTTTTATTTTATTTGGCTTATAATTCCTTACTAAATGTAGTATTTCATCTCGATGTACTCCGTCTTTGATATGATTTAAAACAAGTTCCTCGTCATTATAATTCGCTTCCGATAGTGAATAAAGTAACAGAGGTTATTGAAAACGAAAAAATTTCGATTGACAAATTAGTCGGTATTCTTGACATTGCAATTATAGGACTTGAACAGCGGAACTTTTTAACTAAACAAGAAATTATGTCTGTTTAATAGAATTAAAGAAAAAGTATTATCACATGAAACGAAGCAACTTAAACAACTTACATTGAAAGAAATGTTTAATAAAGTAAACAAATAAATATTAAGCTTTTTCTTTTTGTAAATTTTGATACCCTTTAGATCATAATTGTTCTTTATTTCATAAATTATGGTTTCATATTTTTAATTTTGTAATTTCTGCATGCCATCCTACCAGATTTAAACTGATGATCTATAATCCGGAATCGCCGAAGTCCTGACGAGTCCGGATTAACGACTTTCGACTGTATTAGATTTATACATATCATTGTTTTAACATAGGTATTTTGACACAAAATCGGACTTTTTCTGAAATAAAATACCATTTTTTTTCCATATTTCAATTCAACGACTCAAATTATGCCTAGATATTAAATTTTGTAATTTTTGGTCAGAAATTTATGGAGAAATTAAGAAATTTATCTTTGTGCATTTCTTTTTTCAGTTTGCGCCAAGAATAATTCTCGTGGTTAGCAACCTATTTTCCTTTCTCTTTTTTCGTTGTACACGAGTGGGGAAAAAAGGTAATCGTTCACACTTTCAAATAATTTTAACAAAGTGTGTAAACCCTACTTGGCATTATCAGTTATAACAAATATGCCAAATTTCAAAATGAGTGAATATGTAAATTCACGTATATCTTAGGAAATTTTGAATAAAAAATTCTAATTTTTTCAGGTATGCTTAGAAATACACCTACTTTAAGATGGTTGCAAATATTTAATAGGCTATAATTCAAAACTTTTTTTGAAAAATTTATGAAACTTGTTTAAAAATAAATCATAAAAAATGGGCAAATTTTATTTGGAATGAACCTAAATTTCAAAATGTGAAAGGGAGAATCAACTAAATTTAATAATAATAAAAAGATATATTAATAAATATGTACCAAATTCAATTAACATGGAGCAAAAATTTTGAGAGCTATTTTTTTAAAAACTACTCGTACAATTTTTACAAAACTTGGCACTTTGGCACAATTTGAGTCATAGAATGGAAATATAGAAAAAATTGGTATGTTATTTCAGAAAAAGTTCGATTTTGGGTCAAAATACCTATGTTAGAACAATATTATATATGAATCTAATATATATCCTAAGCTTTCGAGACATGGAAAACACAGGTTAAATTTCAGCAATCAGTCCAGTAGAATGGGAGATATAGAACTGTCCTTTTTTTGTGTGCAAAGTGTACTTTTAATGACCATTCATTAATGAAAAAAAATTAAGGGTCTAAAACTGAAAAAATTCAATTAAAAATATTACCTATTTCTTAACTTCACTTTTGTAATACCATCCGAAGAATAAAATAGATCCGTAAATAGGTTGCATTATTACTAAACATAAAAATTTGAAAATAAAATCATGTGGTACTAATGTTGTATCATATGACACTGTGAAGGTCTCATACTGAAAGTTCAAAAAGAAGGACTATGACATTCAAGAAGCAGGAGGCCCACCTGCAAGAATACTGGAAGGAGATCAGTATGCAACCACTCAAGAGCTTGCTAAGGAGTTAGATATTAGTGCCATGTCCATTAGTTGAGCTATACATTGCATAAACTTGACTTAAAAGTTCAATTGCTGGATGCCGCATGAGCTGACTCAAGAGGATAAGGACAGACGAATTCGGGCCTGCACTAATCTGCAAAGCCAAAATTCTGGACCGGATTGTCACTTGTGATGAAAAATAGATTTACTTCAACACAGGCTGAAAATGGGGTTAGTCTGCAGCCGGTGAGCCCATCAGCAGCATCAAAAAGCACAATTTAACAAAAAGATCATGCTTTGTATTCAGTGGGATAGCCATGGTATCCACAAAGACTATCTGCAAAAAGATAAAAACCTCAGAAAAACGTTGAACTGAGTTGCAACACAAAAAGATAATGCTCCATCAAAATAATGCAAGACCACATGTGTCTGCATTCACTAGATGCTCTGTAAAGACTAAAATGGGATCATTTGCCACACCATATAGCCCTGACATCGCTCCTTCAGACTTCTAACCTTGTACACACCTACAGCTACATCTTGCTGGTACCATCTTTCATTCTGCACGGATGTATGAAATGAGGTTGATCTCTTTTTGGACTCATGGCCACCAAGTTTCTAGGCCAAAGGAAACTACCAAAACGTTAGTAGAAAATCATAGATGTGGGTCGTGACTACTACCCATGCTAAAATTACTGCTTTCAAGATATTTTTCTGACTTTATTAAGGATGTTTTTTGGTGGAAAACTGTTGTTAGAATCAGATATATGTAGTTTATGACATTGATTCTTAAATGATATTATGATAATTACACATTAACAGACACATGTCCAGAATTAGGTGCTTGGGTTGTTATATTTTGTAGCAATCACAATCAACAAAATATTTACGCATCTTTTTAATTTGAAGCCTTCTCAGACATTTTGTCTAATTTTTCTCTTTAAGCATCTTTTCCAACAATTAGAAATTTGTCTCAGTATGCAAACTAATATTCTCACTAGTTTCTGTGTGATTTATCTCCTAAATTGTCATACTCTCGACACTGTACTTATGAGGTTTTACTTGATCTGGTAAAAGTTAAATAGTTCAAAATTCCTGACAAACAAAAGCAAATTACCACTATGTTTGAAAAAACTACAAATTCAGATAAAGGTTTAAATAAACCTCTTACTAAAAAAGAACATAAAGGCATGTTCTTATGCTAGCAAAATCCATTACAGCTCATGCTAATGTAATTAAACAAGAACAGTCAAATTCAAATAGAAAAGTGGAACAATGATGAAAGACTACAAAATTTAATTTTAATCTAAGCTGGCTTACTAACTCTAACATCGTAATGTCTGCAGGGATAACACAAAGTTGAATAATTACAAATTATCAGAGCTGGCAAGGAACTAATGCAGTGTGCACGTGGAGACCAGAAACACACTCTCTTAGAATAAAAAAACCTCAGTTTAAAGACTAAGTGATTTGCCTTCTGGTAAGGAAAGGAAAAGTTATTCATAAAAGCTGAATTATAAAAGAGTAGTTAATTTACGTAATAATAATTGTACATATTTTTTTAAGAATAATTTTCTTTCTTGTTATGTATTCAGTTTCTTTCTTCAGTTCTTTTCCTCTTCACTTTAGAATTTTTGCACAATTAAAGGTTTCCGTTATTTTAAAAAAATTAAACGCATTCAGAATGTACAGAAAAATTTGCTAATTTTATTTTTTTAGTAATATAAACATTCAAAAAAATATGAAATGATATATGGTAAGGGCCAGTTACAGAGCCAGTGTGGCCGTATTTTTAGAATTTAGTGATACACTGAGCAACAAAATCTATAAATGGCAAAATGTTTAGAATTTAGAGTAGGGACTGGGAGTAGAATTTAGGATCCACAGAGATTGGATCAGGTGGAAAAATGCCTAGTGCCAACCCTGTGTATGATGTCACAGGGACATAGAAGATGAATCGTTTAAATTGTTCATTTTCAATTTCTTTATTAGTGGAAAAATTCATTTCTATGGACTTTCATATGATAAGATTAGAAACATTTTTGATATTTTCCGTGCTTGTGTCTAATGAAAAGTACAGGAAAAAAAAAGGAAGGCAAACATGTTAAGGAAAAGACTTCAAGTATCAGAAATAAAACTTTCAAATATTATGCTTTCATTTTTCTTCCAAAAATTCATCGAAGAGTAAGAAATTCATTACAAACTTTCTGTAATACATCCATTACAAGTTAATACCATGAAGACATTTTTCATTTTATCATATTTTTCTGGAATCTTCTAAAATCATGGGTCTATAAATCTTGCCTTTAAGTACTTTCAAACTTTCCAAGTTACAATATCCAAAAGATAAATTATCCCTACCAATTCTGTGACAGCAAAAAGCCAGAAATATTGTGGGGGAGAAAATCATAGGGAGAAAAGTGTAATATTAATTCTTTAGAGAAAACTGATGCATATTCTGAGAAAATCACAAGGGAAAAAAACTCTTGCAAGAAAAAATTAAAAAGAAGACATTTTTAATTAATTACATAGAAATTTTGCTTTTGCTAAGAATTGTTTCATAAATTGTGCTTTATAGCATTTATCACCTAGTTTACTTTTCACATTCAAAATATTGTATAATAAGTTGCCAAAATGGAAAGTTTCTTATAATATGACAGCGAAAAATATGACGTGTCATTCCTCTGTGTTTCTTATTTCGCCATCTGGCGCTACCCCATAGTCTTTCTATTTTTTGTGGTTTTCCCCATGTGCAACGTGTATACAAGCCAGTTTCCCTTAGAAAGTCCTCCACGAAGGCATCCCTCCCTTTAGGCAGATAGCCATTGTAAGCTTTGCCATAATTGAATAATCCAATTCTATTTTTTGCACATGCACTTCAGTTTCTGGATCGACAAAATTGTGTTTATAGTTAACTTTAAAATGTTTGAAATTTTCCTCTTCTAGTTTTTCAGTGCAGAATGATTTCCACAAATCTGAATATAATACAGTTTTTTTCGATATTTCCTTAATTGCTTCTAATATAATTAATTGCTCATGGTTAGGTTTGACAGCTTCATGACAAGCTCCACCTAAGATCCACTGTTGTGGTAGAATAAGATCCACATTATTTTTACACTTTGTGAACATTTTTATTCACTTCAACAATCATACCAGGTCCTCCTGTTTTCCATTATTTACATTTAAGCAAAGAATCCACACAAACCTCGTGTCTCTACTTATTCAAATCCACAACTGTTCCGTGATCGATTTCCAACTAACCGATTTTCATACCATTTAGCTGAAGTTAATTCTCCGTTCCAACCATAAATAAACCTCATACACTAGAAGAAACTCAATTTTGAAGACTCAAACCGCAGGGCTGTTCGGATACTTCTTTCACTGCAGCAAATTGAAAGGTTGCTGCGCCACTGAATTTCATTTCTGAAATAAAATTTAATTTCATGATTATTATCACAAGTAGTTATTTTAGGCAAAATGCCTTTCACTTGAAAGAATTAAGACAGATTCTTCCTCTGTTCTGGGCAAATCCCAAATTTTCGTTGGTTTTTCATCCTTTTTTGACATATTAGGAAAAGACATAACTAATAAAAAAATGGCCACGACTTGTTTTGAAAATGTGGTGGTAAAAGGTTACCAGTGAGATATTCCATTTGGTGTCATTGTATTGTCAGTTGTATCATTTTTGGTGAGTTTATTGACTGTGCCAGTGAAATAAAAAGCACCAAATTTTCTATAGAAACTAATCTTAAAATTACCAAAATAATGATAAGTCATCAAATTTAGAACCGTTTAATAAAAGAATTCACATCCCCAAAAGCAAAAAGTTGTTTAAAAGCTCTTCATTGGAAAAAATGAAATAATTTTGATATGCTTATACTTCCCAACTCGAGTATCCAACCAATTATATTACAAATAGGAACAAATTTTTACCCACGAACCCATTTACCAATTCAAAAGATAACCATATTTATCAGTGAATCGACAAAAATATTCCTCCAAAATGCTAATTCCCACACAAATGACAGTCGTAAAAACAGACAGTAATTTCAGATGATTAAAATTAAGGACCCTCTGCTGATTTTGGCCAAAATTAAGGACTTTTAAGGACCATACAAACCCTAGTTTATTTTTAACAGCTTAAAAGACAAATTTATTATTTTGCTGATATTGCTAAAATTTAAATAGCATTTTAAAAATTGACATTAAAGAAGCAAAAAGCTAATAGCTTATATATAAAATCATTAAAAAAATTATTACATTTAGAGTGTTAAAGGCTAGTAGCTTACATAAAAAGACATTTAAAAAATTATTACATTTAAAGTGTTCAATAATAGAAGAACAAGTGACGGCATCTGAGAGCATCTGCCTAAGCTGTATCCAAATTCTGATCAGCTGTACATTGGGGAGATGGCCTCTTCTGATTGCCAGTCTCACATTTTTCTTCCTCTAGTACCAGTTTCCTGGCATGTGTTTTCATGCAGATGATCTTTAAGGGGCTATTTTGTAAAAACACAACTGTAATCACATAAGCCTATGCCAAATGGTGTAATAACCAACTTCATCAAACTACCATATTGACTGGATGAACTATAAGTTCAAGAAAGTGCATCTACCCAAACAATATGCATATCAATCTTAATTAATTACATCAACCTTAGTAAAAAAAAAACAACACTGCAAAACCTAAAAAAAAATAATAAATTAGGGAAATTAACCCAAAAAACAAAGTAAAATAAATGATTGTAAACAACCGCATCATTATGCATACATTATGAATAAACTTTATGAACATAATATCAACAAATATTAAATTTAATGCAAAATTGCAGAAAGAAAAATTACTTGTATGAGTGTAAGCTGATCCCCATAGGACTGTATAACTCTTGTAGTAGGCTCATGAGCACAATCTTGGCTAACTACAATTGGAAATTGTTCAGGGGAAGGCCTATACCTGAAAATTAAAGTGCACATATCAGGCATGAAAGTGCAAGTTGGCAAAAAAAGCTGAACAACGCACAGACACAAAATTACACAAAAACTAATTGCGCACGCGCGACCTAAAAACATATTTTAATAAAATATCAACCTTTTAATATAAAAAGTATTAAACATATACATATAATTAAACTAAAATAATACTTGTACTTACTATTTTGCTATTAATTTTATCTTGTAAAAAATCAATAAATCACCAAGAGATTGTAATGAATTAACCTTCTTTAAGATGCTCTTTATGCAACTTAATTTAACAGTTGATACATGAATACTGTACGCAACATTACAACACACTAATATACATATTTATGTTATATATTACTGCCCATTTTCAGCAATGACAAGTTTTAGACATAATATATATAAACTGTTACCATAGCTCTCAATTATCTTCACTTTTAGCTTAATAAACAGTACTTTATATAACACCAGAAAAAGTAGTCATGTGAGATAATATAGTTACAAAATAACATATAGTTAAAGGAGGAATACAAAAAATAGCTATTTTGTCTGAGTCTCACTCGATCCTGATTAAAAATTTTTAGAGAAAAAGCTTTTTCTTTTTCGCTACTTTTGCAGCCAACTTTTCTAATTTCCGTTTGTCTCAATTTCTTTTCAGCTGCTTTTATACAATCCATTGATACTTTTTTTATTTTCTTCTTTACTTTCTGCAATGTTTAATTGCTTTTTTTTTTAGATTCTTGCTCCTCCTTTTCTATCTCTAGCTCTTCTTTGTACAGTTTATGAGCATTCCTTAAATTTTTACATAGAGTTTGTGTACTGGAGAATGCAAGTGGTTATCTGTATGTCCGACAGATAGCGCCAGCACCGATCGCTGAAATTATTGAAGTCAGCTCTCGTTTGACGGTTGCTTGCTCTTCTTTGAATGGATATTCGTACGCATCTAGTTCCGCCTTTCCACATAAGCCCCACCTACTTCGCCTTGATGTGAAACAACGTACAGTCAAAAGTCGTTAATTCGGACACCCATAATCCGGAATGATCTATAATCCGGACCTCAAAGCTACAAACTTTCTGCGCATGCGTCGCGTTCACGCATGCGCACAGGCGTTTACGAGAGCGCGTAAGACCCTTACGGCTGCGAATATGTTTGTGCGCATGCGCGTTTAAATTGTAACGGAGTTATACGCTAAGCTAAAGTTATCTAATTCAGTTAATGTTGCCGATTGTGTTGTTCCTTAATCTTCGAATTGGATCCGGCTTATTATTTTTTGCAGACTGTTAGAGCAATTTTATAAAAGTAAGCTTCAACTTTCGATTATGTCAAATAGAATTTCCGATATATATTTACTACAAAGCGAAAGTGTGTTTTGAAATCCGAAATCTGTTTATCAATTTCACGCTGCTCTGCGGCAGAGGGGGGGGGCAGAAACGTAATTATTAGATTATGATAGATTAGAAAGATTATGTCAAATACAATTTCGGATATATATTTACTAATATGTAATTTGTATCTACAAAGCGAAAGTATGTTTTGAGATCCGAAATCTGTTTATCAATTTCACACCGCGGATTGGAAGTTGATCTGTCAGCACTATCCTTATCTTCAGGGCAGATGTTTTTATTTTATTTGGTTTATAATTCCATACTAAGTGTAGTATTTCATTCTGTCTTTGATATGATTTAAATCAAGTTCCTCGTCATTATAATTCGCTTCCGATAGTGAAGAAAGTGACCCAGAGGTTATTGAAAACGAAAACATTTCGATTGACAAATTAGTCGGTATTCTCAACACAGCAATTACAGGACTTGAACAGCGGAACTTCGTAACTAAACAAGAAATTATGTCTGTTTAATAGAATTAAAGAGAAAGTATTATCACATGAAACGAAGCAACTTACATTGAAGGAAATGTTTAATAAAGTAAACAAATAAATATTAAGCTTTTTCTTTTTGTAAATTTTGATACCCTTTAGATCATAATTGTTCTTTATTTCATAAATTACGGTTTCATATTTTTAATTTTGTAATTTCTGCATGCCATCTTACCAGATTTAAACTGATGATCTATAATCCGGAATCGCCAAAGTCCCGACGAGTCCGGATTAACGACTTTTGACTGTATTTCGCGATCTCGGCTCAGGCAAACTCGAAAAGTTCGCAACAAGGGGTGCCCGCGTTTGATCGCTAACCCAGTGTAATATTATACGATAGCATGATGTAAAGTTTTTTTACAAAGAAAAGAGAGAGAGAGCATGTCCTCCATTAACCCCCCCCCACATTTGTCGGTCGCGATTTCTCAACGGATCTGCATCGATCTCAGAAACAGCCCGGGTAACGCTCGAAAACGCGGAAAACTTTCATGCCTGACATATGAATTAAATAAGGTGCATGCTGGGCATTTGAGACAAAATTGCCTCATTTGAAATGTCTATAATACAACATATATTCAATACATAAAGAAGATTCATACAACAAATACCGACATCAAATTTTGAAATTTTGTTCAATCACATTGCTTCTACATAAGCCCCACGAGTGACAAAGGGGATGGATGTCTAATTGACACTTGATTTTTCTCCCAGTATCCTTTAGCATCTGAGATCTTTTAGAGGTGAAGAACGTGTTCAGCAATCATTGCTTATTTGGGTTTATCATAGGGTTTCACGTAATGTAACAACTGCCCTTTGTATGCATGAAGCTTCAGGTGCTTGTGTAGTATATCGTGAATAGGTGATTTTGGGACATCAAGTTCACGCGATGCCATAAAAAGGATTTCTTAGGACTTTTTAAACACATCTGAATTGCAATTAACAGTCTCCTCTGATGTTCTTGATGGTCCATCACCATGCCTCTTAGCAATAGATGGTGTCTCTAGAATCACTGTTTTCCACGTCTTGATTCTCTAGGCATTAGGAGGGTTTCTGTGGCACCCTGCATAGAAACATAGCTGAACTGCAATAAGGAACCATAGTTCTGCATACCACACATGATTTGCATTTTTTCAACATTTGTCGCCTTTTTCAGTTTTTTCCAAATTTTTCTTTTCAGTTTTTAGCACATTTCATTTAATAAAAATAAACTTAATGAACCATTATAAATATCAATTTCTGCAGCCTCTGACCTAAAAAATTGCCTAGGTTGTTTATTATGTTCGGTATAAGAGTTTCAAATTATAGCATTTCATCTCAGACACCCTGTATATTCAACAAAATAAAATATTTTAAACACAAATAAATTTCAATAAAATCTAGAGCTAAAAATGTTAAAAGTAAACACAGATAGCATTTGCTGACACTTTTAAATAATGCATTGAACGAAGATCTAAAAAATGACGTAATGCTTATGCAGTTATTTGATGTTATTTTAAAGAATGATAATTGTATCCACTTGGAAAATTCAAAAAGTTTTGAAGAGAACAATTTTTTTTTTCTACTTCCTTTAATTGAGTGGATTATTTTAACATGGATCTAGAAAATTATTAACGCAAAACAACCTGTTTAAATTAAATATTACTTTAGAATATATTAATATACTGATTAATAATTGTATTCTTTCTTTTTGCTTTCTTAAAAATATTTTTACAGCAGAACTTTTCAACAAGTCAGTACAGATTATATATGTTTTATATATATATAGATGTGGGTTGGCATCGTTCATTATAATCGGATGACGTGACAAGCTGTGAGAGTAAATCTTTTACTTTTTCGATGACGAAGGCAGACGATTCCGCCATTAAGACGATGACGCGATTCAAAGATGTTTGCTTATAAAATACGATTCCTTCTCTTCATTTGTAAATAATCTCATCTGTTTCCTTCTATGTATGTAATTACTTTGTAGTTTGTAGCAACTATTCATGTTTCATTAAATATTCAAGTTTTACATAAATCGGACTAGTTTATTAGCCCCTAGACAGCCACATCGGAAGTAAGTTTACAAACATCATATTCCTAGACAGTAAGTACCGATTCTACAGATTTGGGCGCTCAGGCCGGTATGAGCCTAGGAAGAAGCATTATGAATATTACAAAATAAGTAAGTTTTGTTTCGATTATTTTCACATTGTTACTTCTAAGAATAGTGTTCTATGATACTGTAAATTAAGATGACTACCTTAAATTCTATTACTAGAATTTCAAATTCTTTAAAGACTGGGCCTACTAAGTCAATTAAACTTTTACATCAAATTGTGTTTGGAACTTTGGGTGATCAAAAAAATAGAGCTAGATTGCGTAACTTTTGCGGTTTTCCATCTGATTTTAATATTGAAGAAACAAAACAAAAATTACTTAAAACTTTTACTGCAAATGATTTTATTTCTGTGTGTAATTTGTTACATCTTAATTATGACTCAAATCCTGATAAAAATTGTGATTTAATATTGAATAGACTTTGTGATTTTAAGCTTTTAAAATCCGAAAGTGATGACGATGATGAGTTATCTGAAAACGAAAATGTTTATTATTCTGATAAAAAATGATGATACAGTCAACAGTCGTTAATTCGGACACCCATAATCCGGAATGATCTATAATCCGGACATCTAATACATATTAAAGCTAAAAACTTTCTGCGCATGCGCCGCGTTGGCACATGCGCACAGGCGTTTTACGCTTGCGCGTTAGACCTTGACTACTACGCATATGCGTGTGCGCAAGTGAAGAATACGTTTTCGCCTGCGCGTTTAATGTATAACGGACGGTGTAAGCTAAAATTATCTAATTATCTATTTCAGTTAATGTTAATGATTGCGTTATTCCTTAATCTTTGAATTGGATCCTGCTTATTATTTTTTGCAGACTGTAAGAGCAATTTTATAAAAGTAAACTTGAAATTTCGATTACGTCAAATACAATTTCTGATGCTGGAACTTCCAAAGGATTTACAAAACGGAAGTATGTTTCGATGTCCAACAAATAAAAAGTGGAATTGCTCCAAAAAATGGGTAAAGACACGAAGAATGTGACAGAGAGGTTAGTGAAAACGAAAAAAATTTCGATTGACGAGTTAGTCGGTATTCTCGGCACAGCAATTAACGGGACTTGAACAGCGGAACTTTGTAACTGAACAAGAAATTATGTCTGTTTATAGAATTAAGGAGAAAGTATTATCACATAAAACGAAGCAACTTAAACAACTTACATTGAAAGAATTGTTTAATAAAGTAAACAAATAAATATTAAGCTTTTTTTTTTGTTGTAAATTTTGATACCCTTTAGATCATAATTGTTCTTTATTTCATAAATTACGGTTTCATATTTTTAATTTTAGAATTTCTGCATGCCATCTTACGAGATTTAAACTGATGATCTATAATCCGGAAAAATCGATAATCCGGAATCGCCGAAGTCCCGATGAGTCCGGATTAACGACTTTTGACTGTATTAATTCTGTTCGGTCAGAATCACCTCCCATAAATAACTCAGTGGATGAAAACATTATAATGCCTAGCAATATTTCCCTACATTTTCGTGATATCTTAGAAACTGTTTCTGAATTTAATGGCACTGAGACATATCCAGTTGAATCCTTCATTGGTGATTTAGAAGAATCTTTTAAATTATTTAAGTTATCAGAATTACAGAAAATTGTGTTTGCTAAAAAATTGCTTACTGGTTCTGCTAAAGTATTTATTAGGTCTTTGAAAGGTATCATATCATGGGACAAATTAAAAGAAAATCTTTTATCTGAATTTGGTTCTAAAATAAACAGTGCACAACTTCATAATTTGTTACAGAAACGACACTTAAAACCTGGTGAATCACTTTCCGAATATTTAATTGCCATGCGTGAAATAGCCAGTCGCGGTTCTGTTGATGATTCATCAATTCTTGATTATGTAATCAATGGGATACCAGATCAGAGTAGTAACAAAATTATTTTGTACGGGTGTAAAACTATTTCTGAATTCAAAGAGAAATTCAAAATTTATGAGAAAATTCGCGTTCCAGATACGAAAAATAAGGGTTATTCAAGTACTATCACACAAAATAAAACACGCGCTGTACCTAGTAAGATTAAAGAGCCAAGGTGTTATAATTGTGGAAGTTTGGGCCATAAGTCGAATTTTCGTAACAATAAGAGTAAGGGATTTAAGTGTTTTAAATGCAATTTGTTTGGACACAAAGCCATAGATTGTTCGAAAACATCTAAAAATATCCAAGATGCCAAAGCTGTTACTCCAATAACTCAGACTTGTCAGAAAGAAATGCATAAAATTGTAAATTCAAGTAATTTGCAAATTGATGCTTTAATAGATACTGGTAGTCAGGTAACGTTAATCCGAGAAGATATACATAAGAAGATAGGTTCTCCTGAACTTAAGTCGACAGATCTACAGTTAACGGGGTTTGGTAATGGGAAAATTAAGCCTATAGGAAGATTTGAAGGTGAATTCAAAATTGATGGTTCTTCATTTAGATCAAATATTTGCGTTATCGCAGAAAACAAGAAATCTGAGAATTATTCTGAAGAGCATAAAAATGCTCATTGCAATGGAAATGGTTCTGAAGAAGGATATGGAAAAGTTGTTAACTATGGTGTTTTACTTCCAAAACCAGAAACTGATCCTGTTAGTATAGTTCCTGTTACAGTACAGAGTGTGATCAAACCGGACACTTCATCTACAATCAAAGCAAGTGGCATTGATTCCCTGATTGTGAATTCTGATGATGTCCAGAGTGATGCAGATTTTGCTGTAAATGAAAATGATGCTATTAAAGATGAATTAGAGCAAAAAGGAAACTCAAGCACAATACAATTAGCTCTGAAGCCAACAAGGAGAAATGCCACTGCAGAAGCAGATTCTGAAGAGAATCATTTTTCCGAAAAAGAGTCAGTTGCTAAAAATGATGAATCAAATGTGAATTCTACTAGAAAAATTTCAGTAAAATACCTTGCAATAGAGAAGCAAAAGAAGGCACTGGAGACGAAGAAACTACAGAGACCACCGAAGAAGAAGAGAAGATTGAAAACGAGAAGTCGATCAGAAAACCTGATGACAACAACGCTGATACAGAAAGCAAAGACGGAACAAAAGAAATTAAAGGTGGGTGAGAAAAAAGAATCGAAAAAGCAGATTCAGAAGATAAAGAAAGAAACCCGAAAGGCTTTGACAATGAAATACCAATTTTGATGATTCCTGATTATAAACTTTTTCCCAGGTTGACAAATTTCTCCCGATTTGACTAATGGACTGGGACTATTATTTTAAAGACGTGAACTAATTTAAGAAGACTGAAGATGATGTCTAAGGATGAAATGTATGAAGAAATACGGCTTAAAGAAGATGATTTTGAGAAGACACATTCGAATGATGGATCTTGAGATATCTAAGACGCATTCAGAAGACGTATTCGGAAGATATTTAAGAAGACGTAAATACGAAGATGAATTGTTCCAGACAACATCAAAGGAAGACGTGTTTGTAAAATACATGTATTCAGATAGACTGTTAAAGATAAACGAACACTGAAAGAGCATTTAAGAAGAGCTAACGCCGTTATTTCTGAGGATGTTAAGATGATGAGAAAAGATGGCTGAAATAAACCATTTAAGACGACTTTTCCATCAATAGTAACTAAAAATCTCTTCTCTTTGTTTTTTTTAAATTTTATTTTTCAGATCCCTAGATGTAGACAGAGGTGCTTTTGAGAATGCGAGGCCGCATTCCATCAGGATGGACGAGCAGTTGTGGGCTGGCATCATTCATTATAATCGGATGACGCGACTAGCTGTTAGAGTAAATCTTTTACTTTTTCGATGACGAAGGCAGACGATTCCGCCATTAAGACGATGACGCGATTCAAAGATGTTTGCTTATAAAATACGATTCCTTCTCTTCGTTTGTAAATAATCTCATCTGTTTCCTTCTACGTATATAATTACTTTGTAGTTTGTAGCAACTATTAATGTTTCATTAAATATTCAAGTTTTACATAAATCGAACTAGTTTATTAGCCCCTAGACAGCCACATCGGAAGTAAGTTTACGAACATCATATTCCTAGACAGTAAGTACCGATTCTACATAGATATTTACAGAATGTATTTAACTTCATTTCACAATTTAGAGATTTCATTAAAAAATACACAAAACTTATTTTTCACATTCCTATAGATATAATAATTTCATAATTTTATAAATACATATGATCATAAGAATGAAAGAGAATACTCCTATTAAAATTTCAATATTTCGATAAAGCAAAAATTAAGAGTATCTTAGGGACTTAAAAAATAAAAGTAATGCTCCAATGCATGCTCCAACATTTTCAGCACCCTAAGCGATAAGCATAGTTGAAAATCCATATAAATAAACCATATTAATAATTTAGAGCAATATACTTTTGCTTAGTTCTTACAAGATAACTTAGCTGGCACCCTCTGAAAGTTAGCACTCTAGACCAATGATTCTCAACCGCCGGTGCGCAAAATATTCATGAAAATAGAGTTTTGTCAAGTTTTAGTAGTTTTATTCTTGATGCAATATTTTAAGTAAGTTGAATGTACATATGTAAATTATAACAAATAAAATGCTTTAAAATTATTTTTGTCTTCATGATTTATTTATGTGAAAAAATTGTTCCAATGGGTGGAATTATTAAACTTACTGGTACGCGAGAACGTACCGAAATATTTTACCGGTCCTTGGAGTAAATCCAGTTGAGAAACGCTGCTCTAGACAACTACCTATATCACTTGCAATGTAAGTGCAATTCACTCATGAGTTGTGTTAGTGTTATTACTTTTGTGAGCCAGTCAGTCAGAAGGCTTGTTGTGGAGTGGTTAATGCAAGAGGTTCCCCCAGCTTCATTTAAAAACCACTTAAAAGGAGGTGAATGAATTCATAGGTTTAAGGCAAATTTTCTGTTTCCTAGTGTCCCAGGATACCATTGTTTTCTTGCCTAACTGCTGTTGACTTGTCCTCAGTCATTTTGCTATTCATTCTTTCTTATAACAACATGGTTACAAAGAAAAATGGAAGATAAAATCTACCGTGAATTTCAAACTGAATGAACTGAGACTTTCACATTTATGGGAAACTCAAATGGCCTGACCTGTTTTATTTGTCAGGAAAATCTGGCTAATAACAAGAAATCAAATATAGATAGACACTTCACAAATAAACATATGTCATTTATTACTAAATATCCTGCTGGTGATGCAAGGAAGAAAGCGGTTGAAGAACTTCAGAAGAGTCAAGAAAATTCAAGTTCTGTATTTAATTACTGGAGGCAGTCTTTTAATGATGTTAATATTGCAAGTTTTGTGATTAGTCAAAAGATTGCTCAGATGGTGAATATATAAAAAGTTATATTATAAATGCATTCAAAGAGCTATTTTGAGATTTTAATAACAAAATGGATATTCTAAAAAATTTAAAGAGTTGCCGCTGTCTGCTAAAACAGTCAAAATGTCTTAAAATATAACCAACCAGCAAGTCAAAGATCTTAAATTGGTTTCACTTTATCAATAAGAGCTGACAAGTCTTGTGATATAAATGATATAACACTACTTGTGTTTATCAATATCAATTGACACTTTTTGTACAATTTATTTTATCTACAGGTCCCAAAGAAGAAATTTTAAGATTATTCCCACTCAAAGGTCAAACATATGAAGAGGATACAGCAAATGCTGTAACTGGATGCAAAAAAGCATCATATTCCACTCTGTAAAATTGTCACAATTGCAACAGACAGGGCAAAAAGTATGATTGGCATAAAAACGGCTTTGTTGCTATTTTTAATGAAAAAAAATCCATCACGAGATATTTACTTAACCTTGTATCATTCATCAAGAAGCGTTTTGTGTGCAGACATTTCCAGAAGAAAATTTGCAAGTTATGGAATTGGTGATAAGATTATAAACTCCATTATAGCTAAAGCTCTTAATCATCAGCAGTTTAAAGAATTTTTAGTTCAAATGGAGAATAAGTACGCAGATCTTCCGCTGCATAATAAAAGTACACTGCTGGCAACCCAAATTACAACACCAAGACAGACAAGAGATATCACAACAAAATTTATTTAGTAGATAACATGTTGACCAAGTACCAAATGATTAAATTTATAGACTTCTGTGAAGTGTGGTTCATTCCAGAATCAGTAGCCAGAGTAGCCGCCATTGTTGGAGATCACCGCTGCCACACGCCTTGGCAATGATTCAAAGAGACTTTGGATGTGTTCTTGGGGTACAGCAGACCAAGCAGCTTCCACACGTTGCCAAAGTTGATCTGGTGTGGCAGCTTGGGATGTAATCTGGGTCAATTGTTCAGCAACCATGGATCACATATTTTCTATCGGCGAAAGATCTGGAGAGCGAGCCAGCCAGGGAAGCAATTCAATCTGGCGATTCACAAAGAACCCTTGGACAATGTGTGCCATGTGTGGTCGCACATTATCCTGTTGAAATATGGCTGTGGGCAAGCCCAGAAGATAAGGAAGGACAACTGGTTCCAACACCTCAGAAATGTAGCGCTGGTTGTTTAAAGTACCGGCAATGCGTATTAGAGGAGTGCGAGAGATATATCCAATACCACCCGATAACCATAATACCCGGTTCAGGACCAGTGTGGCGGTGCATAACGCAGCTGTTCAGCATCCTCTTTCCCCGGTGTCTTCAGACTCGAATCCGACCATCGATGTGTTGCAGACAGAAGCGCGACTCGTCAGTAAAGACAATTTCATTCCATTCTTTCTTTCATTCATTCACCATTGGCTGTCCACATCTTTCTTTCATTGCACCATTGGCGGCGGAGACATCTGTGGTTCTGCGTCAAGGGTAGACAAAGCAGTATATGTCTTGCGGTCAGACCACACTGCTGTAAACGGCGTCGAATGGTACACGCAGACACTGGATGATGCGTTACAGACTGAATGTGCTGTGCTATGGTACGTGATGTGACTGAGCAATCTGTCACTGCCATGCGCACAATGTTCATGTCATCCCGTGAAGTGGTGCACTGAGGTGGATGCGATCAAACAAGTCAGTTCGTCATACCCTCCTGCATCCAGCGGTCACATATCCTTATTACAGTTGTTTGGTTTTGTGCAACACGACTACCAATTTCCCTGAAAGATAATCCACACTCTCGGTAGGCCACTATCCTTCCTCTGTCGAACTCGGATGCTTGATCAAACGATGATCGCTGTTTACTATGAGGCATAATTGACCTATTTTTTTTTGAAAAAAACCACAAGAAAAACACAATTGCTGAATTTGAAATCGTCAAAAACTCCAAGCCTTAAATAGCACTTTGAAGTGGCGCCGCAGGTGTGTGTGATGTGCGTCTGCACTGAAATTCTAATCATTTGCATATCTCACCTCCGCTAACGCATGTTGGAAATTTTATGTTATTTGCATGCTTCTTTCAGGGTGTTGCATTTACGGTGGCCAGCAGTGTATGTTGCTTAGCTAGAAAAAAGGTTTTGCGTCCTTATTAACAGCAATTAAAGCATTTCTCTTTGAAAAGAGTGTTTTATAATCCATAACTAACAAATGATCAGTGGATCCAAAAATTTTATTTAATGGTAGACATGATCAGCTTAATAAAAAAACCACAGGGAAAAGAAAACAATTTTTTCAATGTTAAAAGAAGTTATTTGTTATTTATGAAATTATGTTATTTATGAAATCAATTGTCTATTTACAATTAATATTTAATACAATACAAATAACATTTACATTATAATTACTATTTACAATAAACAAATTATCTATTTTCTATTCAGTAGATAAAATAAATTGTACAAAAGTATTTTTTGCTCTCAAGATTTTAAAAGAGAAACTTTGATTCACTTTCCAAGCCTATTGTAACATTGCCAAGAAAACAATTATAATATTGAGATTTGCTACTTCAAAACAGCAGTTTTATACATGAGAGAAGTTTTTCTCAGCACATTTCAAGAATTCAGAAACAACAAAGTGACGTTAGCCTTTGTTAAAAGCCTCTTAATACCACTGTAAACAAAATCAAATTTTGCTCCCTTTAATATTGACACTGACAACTTTGAAATCCAATTGATTGCTGGATTTAAAAAACACAGAATTATGGAGCTCGAAATTTGAACGTCTTAGAGTTGATATAAAAACAATAGAGAGAAACAACTGTGAGCTTAGTTCACAGCACAAGTGGTTTGCTTTGAAAGACCTAGAGAAGGAAGATATGTTTATTTTTAAACACATGGAATAGTATACCTGACTCGGGTGAAAAAACTAGTATTTGCTGTTCTTTCCTTATTCAGGTCTACATATTCATGAGAACAATCATTTTCAAGTATGAATCTTATTCAGAGTAAATTAAGAAGTCATCAATAAGAACTTGGAATCATGCTTAAAATTAAAAACAACAACATGCAAGCCCGAGTTACACAAACTTTTCAAGGAGATGCAAGACCGCTGTTCGCATTAGTGTTCATTTGTTATTATCATGATTTAAGTTTTTAGATTATGTACAAATTTATTTTATCAACAAATAGTATCATTATAAAATGTAATATGAAATTTTATTCAACATACCTATATAGTTTAACTAAGACTTAAAAAAAAGAAATATTATTAATTTTAGGAAGTGTTGTGGAGTGAAAAAAGATGTAGTGTTGAGAATTGAGAAAGGTATGTTAAGCTGGTTTGGTCATACAAAGAGGATGAACAAAAGAAGACACATGAAAGGGCCTACCTCAGCAAATGTATGCTAATTAGATTGATGATGTTCTTAGTAAAAGCCAGTGTAAGAGTACTTTCTGCAAATGAATAACAATATACTTACTATATAATTTAGGTTTAAAAATATGGCTCTCAAAAGAGATATCAATCATTTAACTGTCGATAATTGGCTCTGTTGATTAACGAGTTTGCCAACCACTGCTCTAGAAGAAGCAATGTGATGGTGAAAAACAAATAGGAAATAAAAAATGCACTTGAAAGTTTTGATCACTTAAATTATGCTTGAATCATATTTTAATAATTTCAAACAAACTTTTTTGACTATACAGACATGTGAGATTTTCAGAATCACTAAAATTTTAATATTCAGTATCTACTGTATTATTCATAGAAAATATTTACCCTAGTAATCATTACTATTATTAACTGATATGTTACATTCCCAGCAATGTCACTAATTATATGATTGCATGGACTACTGTTGTACGTGATCTTTTAATTAATTTCAAGGGCTCTTTGATTTAATTTTAGACTTTTTTTAGACAGAAAGATGTTTCATTAAGAGAACAAATCTACTGAAATTTAGAAGAAGTACACAAGTTGTTTCATAAAATTCTGTCACAAGTTCAATGAAAATAATTTACTAATACACGAGTTGAATTTGACAAATGAAATTTATTATTTTTGTATTTATGTCTTGACTAGTCCAAAAAAATTTGTGCAAACATAATTTAGGATACAAAAGTCTTCCCAGTTTTGATTTTAAAATTTTAGGTCTACTTAAAATTCTGATCAATCAGAATTACTAACGCAACAACTAAATGAATATCAACAAATAAAGAATTATTATTTGTCAAGAGTGTATCTGGACCTCTGGCTTTTGGCTCCAAAAGTATTTCATATTATTATGCATTGTAAACTGATAAACTTTTTCTGCATCATATTTAGTTATCATGAATTCCACGACACTACAAATTCTTTTACACCCCCCTCAAAAGGGTTGGGAGATAAACATGCTATGAAAAATTTGGCAAGGAATTTAAGAATACTGCTAAAAAATACAGAAACAAATACAGTGCTGCATCACATTAAGCTTGCACTTCTTATTAATAATTATTTTTAGCCCAAAGAGACGCTAGTCTAGAAGGGCTATTAGTCTCGAAACGGCATTTTGCATTGAATCACTTTAAATTGTTGTCACCAAATATTATTGCCATGCATTATATTTAAAGAAATTGAATAACAAAGAATCTGCATGAATGTATGTATCTTTCCTTGCATCGTGAAGAAACAACAATACCCAGAAACGTCAAATTTTGAATAATGTAGTTGTCCACCCGAATATGAGTACATGAAGCCCAAATTTCAAATTTGTTTTACTGTATTTCATAATTTGTAAAACTTAAACAAATTTTTGATTAACAAACTCTATGATTTCAAAGTCAGCAATAGCAACACTGTACGGAAAAAGTATTTCTATCTCCAGCGTGCCAGACTATCTATCAGAAATTTTAAAGATATGCTGTTTTTAAATATTTTTAGCCCAAATGCTCTCAGAAGATATATAGGTGTATAAGTGCGTGTGTGTGTGTGGGGGAGGAAACGGCCTTTTAGACATGACATAAAATTTGACAGTTTTCAGATTTTTAAATTAAAAATTTAATGGTACATTAATTATGTTTCTTAATTTTAATAAATAGCTTTTTAATTGAGTTTCAAATTATTTTCCTTTACGTTTAATCTAACTTCTAAAGACAAAATATTATGCATATAAGAAATATTTGCAAATCTGATACAGTTGAAATTCCATTGAATGTCAATTGAGAAGTGATTTTTAATCAATCACAGACAGCAGAAGATCATTTCAATATGCAAACACAGTTTAGCAAAACTCACAGAAATAAACAACCAAAGTGCTTTTACTAACACAAAGCATTTTTGTTCTAGAATTTCTAGAAAAAATGTCAATCAACACTACTACTATGCAAAAGAATTAGTACTTTCTTTCTATGTTTGAAATTAAAATATAGTTGCACACTTCTTTTGCATTTTAGTACATTTAAAAAGAGTATTAATTCCCCCCTAATAGATAAACAAAATTGAAGCCTTAATATTTTAATGAAAAAATGTAAACTTGAAACTTTTTTTCACAATGATGAATGTGTAAATCTGGAGAAACACATTATAAACATAAAAGATATCAAATCAATAAAATAGTGACTTAAGCAAAAACAAAATTAGGGAATTTACTTGAATCAATTAAGAAAAAGATTAACAAAATGTTTTTTAAACACACATAAAAAGAGGGCAGAAAATGGAAAAAATTAAAACAATTTTCTGATATGGAATTTATGAAAGAAACTTTCTTGGAAATGTCCGATTCTCTTTTTAATGATTTTAAGAACAAGACTCAAATTATTGTTGTAATAAGTCTCCAAATACAGTGATATCGCAGATTAAGAAAATGAGCAAAAATATGCAAACATTATAAAGATATTAAAAATTTCCTTAATATTAATACCCTTCAGCTTGATGAGAGCACAATTGCTTATTTTTATTCACATGGTTTTTAAAGATTATACATCTAAACGAGAAGTGTTGTGTATGATTTCTTTGAAAGAAGGATTAGTGGTGTATGTATATTCATCTTTTTAAAAAAAGTGCCTCACTAATTCAAACTACCACTTTTTAAACTAGTTTCAATAACAGCAGAAACAACGAGCTATAATAGCTTCATAAATAGATTTACAACTCTATACCAAAATAAGGAATTCCAAAGTTTTTTTTTAGCAATCACTACATAATTCATCAACGTGCATTAGCCAGCCAAAAAAAAAAAAAAAAAAAAAAAAAAAAAAACTAAATAATAGACATAGCACTCCATTTAAGCTGTTAATTCCATTTAAGGACATTCTCTCAAATGGTATTTCTTCCAACTAAAACTTGATGAAGAACTGCCAGAATTATTATATGCCAATATAAAATGGCTAGACAGAAGTAAGCTTAGATAGAAGTAAACACAAAATCGTTGTAGAAATTACAACGATTTAACGATTTTGTGATTTATTAACAGAGATAAAAAAATTCCTCAAAGAGCAAGATCAATAATGTGCAAATTTAAATGATGAAAACTGGCACAGTGATTTAACCTTTCTTACAGATTTTACACTGAAATTGATTTAAATTTAAAATAGCAAAGAAAAAACAAGATAGTTGAACTGATTAATAGCATCAATGCATACAAAGCATTTATATTGATTACAGAAGATCTGCAACAAAACAACTTGAATCACTTTCCTAATACATACGATCAAGAAAAACTCCGAAACTGTGATTATAACACTGAAAAATACATTGTAGAAATTAAGTGATTGAATTCTGATGTTAGATTTCATGATTTTGAAAAAGTTATATGTTATTATTAGTATCTATATTTTCCTTTTAAAATGGATTTAAATATAAAACATATGGATCCAAACATTTTAAACATATTAAAATTTTAATATGAAAAACAATGCATTTATAACTCCACAAACTGATCAAACCTTACAAGGTAGAGAATCTGAGAAAGATTTTTGAGCTTGCATTAATCGAGAAAAGTATCCTTTGTATCACCAAACATAGAAAAAACATCTACACTTGTTTCAGATCTACACAAGACTGAATGTATTATATATGTATATATGAAGACTAAATATATTTTCTCACTTACCGATTCCTATACTGATTATCTTTGTCTGCATGCATACCTTATAGTATGAAAACATATGACTGCTTGGCTGGAGACATACAGATGCAGACTTTCCATTAACATATATTTCAAATAAGAAATATTAACAATAAATGATCAAATTCCTTCTCCTATTGTACAAAACACAAGGATACCCTCCCCCCCCCAGTGTACAAACACAAGCATCAATACACAAAACAGAACAATACTCGAGACACATTTTTAAGAACAGTGAATTGTGTGTATATGTTTATATATTTATATACACTGCTGGCCATTAAAATTGCAACACCAAATACAAAAAAGATATCTATTGCACATACACAGTATGGCATGAAGACAAAATGATTAAATTTAAGTATTTTGGAGGTTTACACAGGGATAGGAAATTAGAAGAAACAGCTGCCATCCCTGGCAACTAAAATAACCCTTACCTAATTAGGCACGGAGTCAAACCAGGCTTGGATGACAGAAATGAGCAACTCTTTCCATACTACTTCAAATCTATGCCACACTTCATCAACCATATTATCTAGAGAAGGGTGGCAGGCTAGTCTCTCAGCAACCCATGACCAGATGTTTTCAATGGGTGACAGATCTGGAGACAGTTCAGGCCAGAGCAGCAATCGAATACCCTGTGTATCGAGGAAGGTCAAAACACAACTTGCAACATGTAGTTTTGGCCTCAAAGGTAAAGTACAACTACTGAACGTAATATGCCAGAAATGTACCTATCTGCATTCAAATTTCCGTCAATCTGAACTACCGATGTGCATGTTGTGTACCCAACAGTGGCCCAAACCATAAACAACTAGGTTCAGGGCCCCTATGTCAATATCGAATGCAAGCAGGTGACGTGCAGTCTCCTCGGACACTCCAGACACGTATATGGCCATCAGAACACTGAAGGTAGAACCGGGACTCGTTTCAAAAGGCAACACTGTGTCTTTTCTGGACCCAGATTTGTCATTTGGTGCAAAAATCTGTGCTATACAAAGCCAAAATAACATGTCAAAAAATTGCACAAACTTGGTGTCCATGTAACACCAAAAATTTCCAATTTTCATCAAGGGGCACCCGTAAATATACTTTACCGAAGCCAAATTAACAGTCAGTAAAAAAGTATTTCTTTTTATTCTTTTATATCCAATTAATAAATGATGTTTTAGCCATAAAATAACACTGTTTAAATAATGTAAGCCATATACTATATATATATGCAAAAATATTATAATAATACATGTTGCACTTTCTTATGAGGTAACACTTGAGCAATTTATGAACTAAATGTATGTAAAATTCAAGTTGCATTAAGAAACATAGGATGGATTCCTTACACAGTTTGGAGGATTAATACAGGAAAAAGACCCGATGTACATTTTAGGTTTGAAAGAAAATTTCCGTAACTGTTCTCTGTGTGTACACTGGTTAAACCAGTTGGCAAACTTAAATATTGTCATCAAGAAAACTCAGCATTATTACAGATTTTAAAATGAGACTTTCAAAGGTGATATTGATCCTCAGAGAAACACAGCTTTTGGGTCTGCTCATGAAAAGTTGTGTTTAAACAACTTTTATTTGCCAAGTTTGTACAATTACTTCATTCTTCGCTTTCACTTTTCCAACCATTTGGATGATAGTTAAATCACCCCCTCCCCCCCAAAAAATTAATAGTAATGTAATACATACCAAATGATAAATAAAGATAAAGGTGGTCTCATTTTCTCAGAGACTTAATCGTTAATAATACTCCAACCTAGAATTCTGAACTAAGAAAGTTGTTTTTTGGCATCTGAACAATACCTGCCTGCACTGACCAATGCATGATGCAGCAATCAAGATAGAATATATAAAATGCAACTCCTTTCCCTGTTTGTGTAACGAAAGATTTTACTGTTGCCTTTACCATTAACACTGCTTCAGTCTTAACTGCAAGAGGTTAATGCACAAAAAAATGAAAAATTCTTGACAGAACATGTTCTTTACTCTTTCATAGATTACAAGTACTGTAGTTAAAACAGAAGTCAAATAATAATACTTTTATAAATGAAGTTGTTGTAATAAAAAGAGAATTTAATTTGGAAGGCAGTGTTGAATATGCTGTTTATTTCCCAAATTCCTAAAATCAGGAAAACCTGCTCCTTCAAATCTTTGAATTTCAAATTAAAAAATTTTGAAAAAGGTTCAGCAAACTGATTTTAAACCTACTAAAAATATGATAGTTACAAAATTAAATGAAAAGCTAAATCTCATCAAAAGTGTGATGATGATTCTTGAAGACACTAGTTCAGATAAAAAAGAAATGCCACAATAATAAAAAAGGGAAATACCATTGCTTATTGTGAGGAGCTTTCCACAGGTAGGAAGAATCTTTGCTAATTCAGACTTCACTGTGAAATTTCTTTCAAATTTCAAAAACTTATCGCAAAAGGTTTAATTTTAGATTCATAATGTACAGTCTAAATACTTGTGAGAATTAGTAATCTTTTTATCATACACAGTTATTACAATTCTAAACATAATAAAATTTTTGTTTAGAACCAATGAATATGATTTTTACTAATTTGATAAAAATTAATTGCCCAGTATTACCTGTCCTGATTTTAAGCTTTGTTGGACTAAATGTGTTTTCCCTTGGATCGAAGAATGAATTAATATGATAATTTCAGGATAATGCTGTGTATAAATTATGAAAGTGAAAGGTAAATAATTCAATAAAATTGCATAGAAATCCACCCCCCTCCTTCTTGGTCAAATGCTGATAATAAACATTCTTAGAAAAAGATTAATTAGCATGAATGAAAATTTACAGGACAGGTTTATTTTATATTGCACAACTCAGCATACCCTTCCCACAAAAATCAGATTTTAGCTATAAAAATAATGAAAGGAAATCCCAAATAAGCTTTTGGCTTAATCCATTAACATACTCTATAATTAAGTACACAAATAATTATAGAAATTAAGAATCAACTTACTTCAATAATTGATCTAAATTCCTTTTCACTGTAACACGATTACATGCAAAGACTAGAACACCAATCACAACATTGCTGAAATCTGGCAAATATTTCTGCTCGAATGAAGCATTCCTTAGACTTCTAATTTTATCTGGATATTCTACATAGAATAAAATTTATAATCGCAAGTATTCATGAAAACTGGAACGGTTTTACAAATGCTGACCATGAAACACAGAATTTTAATTTGCAAATTAGATATAATTATAAAAACTGCTAATTATAATAAAATTGCTAATTAACTTTACTGCTGCTATAATATAATGAATGAAAACTGTTTTAAGTTAAATTAATAAAATTGTTAATAAATAGTATGAACAAAAATCTTCCGAATTAAACAGGCCTCGAATATATTATTAGACCACTCCTGTTTAATGAAAACTTTTATAATCTTTCTAAAATATAGACAAACACAGCTTTTTCTGTCTTTATTAATGAATCTATCATAACTAAAAATGTTGAATTACACACATAAAAACTTTTCAAGAGATAAATTCTCTCACTAAATGAATAAAATATTAAATAGACATAAAATGTCTTTTTTATTATCAACAGACCTGGTTTCAATATGAGGTGCAGCTGCCATATTTGAGTACACACATAATAATTACAAATCATGCATACACATACCATACACGTGCTTGAGTACATATGGATTTGCACACTTCGTGTTTAACTACCATTTCAATGAATGGTTTGCACCAGCCATTTAAATGTAAACATTGGTTGTATAGATTCGTCCCCTTATATTGTCTCTTATAAATTATTTCTTTTTATTAAGAAAATTATTTTTATTCTCTCTTATATATATTTATTTATTCTTTTTCTATCTTCTTTTTCTTCTAGTTTTTTTTTTTTTCTTTTAAATATTTCTGAACAGAACAGTACCAATGAAGCTAGGGCTGGTGCAAGAGCCTGTGCAACCAGTGTGATCAAATCAGAAAATTTTTGGAATTTTTAAAGAAGAACCAAGCAGCAAAATTCCAAGAGAGGCACTGGGAAGCAGAATTTAGGGTAACAAAATTTTTAAAATTTAAGCAGGCCATCAGGCAGCAGAATTTAGAATCTGTAGATTGCACTGGGTGGCAAAATGAAGACCCTATACATCAAAATGAAGCATGAAGAAAGCCAAATAAATGTTTTTTACCAATTCACAGAGTCAGCAATGATTTGGAGAGGGATGACAATAATCAGTATCAGATAAAAGTTCAAGTAAATATTACCCAACAAAGCTTTCAAATTTTAATTTTTTTATGATTCAGTAACAGTGATTATAATACACAATAACAGACAATTAAAAAAATTCTCATTTTATTATTCCAGTGAAAGCTTTTGCCGACTAATTTATTAGATGTTTCATAACATTTTTCTAAATTTTAATCTAAAAAAATAGAAATATATAAAAAAATGCATATGTAAGATTATATTACTTGATCTGAAGTCATGTAGAAGTCGTAACAGCTCATTGTTGGATTTCAGTTGATCATTAAGTTCAACTTCTAGCTGTTCAAGCTGTTGCTGGAATTTAGCAGAACGCTGAATCTAAATTTTAGAGAAAAAATTTTACATATAAATAAAATATTGTAGAAAGAAACAAAATTGTGTAATTTGTCAATTTCATTAAAAAAATTTCAAGATTACAGTAGTATTCTCTAATTTGCAGGTACCATATACACTCCCATAATGTCCGCACTTTTTTTAACTAAAATTACATCACTAAAATGCAGGTGCGGACATTACGCGAGTTGTTCAAATGTTGCGCCTTTTCTCGTGAGTAATTTTGGGTATAAGTTTCATTTCAAACAGCAAAGTTAAGTTCTAAGTGGAAGAAAGTTAATTTGTAATACAAGTGGAAGAAAATGGCATAAGCAATATAAGTATCAAATTTAAAGTTGTCTAATAGCTACCTAAAATTTACAAATTCATTTTCTCCCAACCATATGTATAATATAATTTGTCCCGCTTATGTTATCAACACTCGGTGTGTATTAGTTCACACAGGAGCACAATATCGAGGTATAAATTAACCAACGCTTGCAATTTTAATATTTACTTTTACACAAATTAAATAAATGTTCATTCTTTTAATATCTTGTGCACATTATTATTATTATTTTAAATTTATTCTGACGCACTGTATGAAAATCCATTTCGTTTCATCATTCCCTGCAACCAGCCTCCACAAGCGCTGAAATGAGATGTATGAATGTCTTCTTATGCCACAGCAAGTGCTCTTATTTGGCACATTTCCCGTCTTACAGCGTACCCTTGATTCAAACCAAGAAACACATGCGTTGTTTTGTTCATTGTTGCCAGTTGAACATGCTGTTTGCTCCATTTGTGCACACAATTTTCGTCAACATACACACTTATATACTCTTGCTGCTGCTCTTTTTCCATTTTCCTTCACAAGCGTTGAAATGAGATGTGCGAATGTCTTCTTGTGCCACAGCAAGTGCTCTTATTTGGCACATTCCAGTCTTACAGCGTACCCTTGATTCGAACCAAGAAACGCATGCCTTGTTTTGTTCATTGTTGCCAGTTGAACACGGTGTTTGCTCCAATTGCGCACACACTTTTCGTCAACATACACACTTATATACTCTTGCTGCTGCTCTTTTTCCATTTTCCTGCACAAATTCTACGACTTTCAGTTTAAAAGCCACAGTATAGCTGCTGTATTTTCCCATTTCAAGCACAGTACTTGCTAACTACCACAAAATCCGAATGATACTATGAATAAAAAGAGAAAGCTTCAAATATGCAAATGCTCCAAGGAGGAGGGAGGGGAAAGTAACTTCATTACAAAACCGTATTTCCGGGAAGCCAGTGTGGTGAAAATCTGTTTGTACTGCCTTCATTTGTTATCAGATCTGCCGAGCGGATTGCTGGTGCCGATGTTATGACTGAATAATAGCTGCACCAGAATGTAAGGAAAGTCTCTGCTTTTCATCCTGGTGCCAACCAAAGACAAAACAAATACATATTCTTTCTTTAAAGATGCTTATTGACTAAAGGCAAAAAAGGCGATGTTAAAAGAATATATATTTTAAAGCAAGAAATTCTTTAGTCTTTGGGGAGCGAACATCGTACGGGTTGCTTTCTTTCTTTTTTTTTACATAGATTTTATCTGTAAAGTTGAGGTGCGGACATTACAAGAGCGCATACGGTAACACGTTCACGAATACCCATAATTACATAAATCTGTGGTTCTTCTTTAATGATCACGGTAATCATTGCATAATTAAATATCTTTTTAGAAGTTTTTAATTCTCAGATTGAAAAGGTCTGGTCTTATACCAATTTGAAATTTTTTAAAATATTTTTTTTAAATACATCATGCTAAAATTTCCAACACAGCAGCATGGGATAATTTTTTCTCTGTGTGAATAACATTTTTGAAACAGCATAATATCTCATCTTTATTCTATACTAAAAAAATAGGCTGTGCTTTGAAGTGAGCTAACCATTTTCAATCCTTCTTCTTCAACTTCTCAAATACACATTTTCCCAGTGTTCTGCATGTTACTTAGATCTTCTCAAAATAAATGAAAATGGAAGCCAGAGCTGTTTTACAGACATGTAAACAAGAGGTCTGAAGACTTATTGCAGGCACACATGCCATCCTTATAAGTACAAAAAAATGTTCATTGGAAATAAATTAAGAAAATGATTATTACATTAAACTTCATGTCATTTTATATGCCCTGCTTATTTATAAATTCCTTTTTAAGAGTATAAAAATATTTTCTTTAAGTCTATTGTTTTATTCCACCAGCGATGTGTAATAACAAGAATAAATCATTGTATTCGTTCAGTTGAAATCATGAGCCACCAACACGGCTCAAAATTCAATTCCATGTCATTGGGGTGCAACTGTACAAAATCAATACATCGAATAATCAATACACTCACTATACATCAGATAACTTTAGTGAAAACTTTGCTATAATCAAATCAATTCTTGTACAGTTAAGAGCAGCATTAAAATTATTAATTTGTATAATAAATCAAAGCTCCTATTAAAGGTAAATCTTTATTCTTAACTGCAATAAACTGATACAGAATTCATCAAGACTTCTTACATAACCTGCCTTTTAATCTGTTTTATTTTTTGTTTTCACAGCCATTTTCATAATTTTATTTAATATAAAAGCAGATTTAAATGACACCAAAAACCTCATGAATGCAAATACATAATTCATAGATTTAAACATCTACTGATAAATTATAGAGATGCATATTTATAGATTAAATAACTGATAGTAATTTTTACTGTCGTATTTGGTTACAAATATTTAATTTTCTCATTTTATTTTTATTCCCCATTTTTTTTTTAGGGAAATATTTTCAGCTTTACTATACTTTCTGTGTTTAATATAACAAAGTTACTTCACATTTTACATTTAAAGTAACAAAATTTGGTACTTTTCTGTCTCGCTGGAGCAAATCTCGCCAAGCAGACTTTATTGGCGACAGCATACAGTATGCACATAAAAAATTTTAATTCTAAGAATTTTTTATTTTGAAGGCATAAACATTTTAATGCGATTTAAAATTTTATAAAAAGCCAATAAATAAAGACACTAAATTTGTAAAAAGACATTAATTTAAGAATTTACTATGCTTTCATGGTTCAACATCCTGATTCACCGGTTCGTATGACGTGACCCAAAGTGATCATCTCGCGTAAAGTACGCTACAAAAATATAATTCTCTCAGTAATTATCTACATTAATTTCAAGTTCAATCTTAATTTGGAATACAAGTTTAAATACATGAATTATTTCAATTCGTATGAATGGCTTACTCAGAAATTATGCAAAACCGCAGTGCTTTACTTTGCTAGTGCATTCTCATTAGAATTGATGAATTTAACCCTTAATTTTGCCTTCCCTATATTTTCGGGTGAGCAATTAGATTGCATCCTAATTGACTTCATTACTGCTAATAATCTTAGGGTATAAAATTTAACTACCTTTTGTAAAAATTCCATGTAATTGTATGCCAATATTGAAAGAAACAATCAATCTGATAAGAAATGACTGCGACTTGTTTTGAAATGAAGCATGGAAGGTTACCAGCGAAGATATTCCGTTTGGCATTAGTTGTACCATTATTGGTGACTTTATCCTTTGTGCCGGCAAAATGGAAAAGTACCCAAAATTTAAATTTAACAAATCATCTAATAAAATTTTTATTTATTTTGATAGATTAAAAAATTCAAAAGTTTACTTGCACAAACACTTTTCTGGCCAAAAAATGTTCAAAAAGAAAATTTCACTAACTCAAGAAAAGTGGAAAGTAAATTATGGTTTCATACAAGGCGAAGAATTTCTTTGAGTTTTGAAATAATTGAGGCATGTACTTCAAGTATTAAGGCATGTACTTCAAGATATTAGGATATAAAACATAAAGAAGGATTACTTCATTTAAATCCAGAAGAAAATAATACTTACAGAAAGATGGTCTATGAATGGGAGGAAACACTAGCAGCAAACTTTTATTTAAAAAAAGACAGAAATCAAATTTTTTGTGGTGGAAGGAAATCACAGTTCATAAATTTTTACAAGAAAATGAAATAAATACAAATGAATATCATTTTTGTAATTTTTTTCAAATAAAAATGGAATTTTGCAAAAAATTAAAGATATTTGAATAGGTATTAAAATACATTTGATGAATGAAATTATAGACAAGCCAGCCTAAACTGATTTGGAGAATTGTTGTTATTAGTTTAGATAAAATTACCAAGAAACATGACACAAGGCAATTAATTGTTAAATCTTATTTAGTTAAAAAAATCCTAAAAAAATAGCTTAATTAATGGTTCTATCTATGGTAGTTATGCATCAATGCAACAATTACAATTTCTACACACCACTTGCGAATTTTTCAAAATGTAACAAACTCTGGCAACCAAGCATGTGTTAATTTTTCCTTTTTAACAAGTACTGTCAATCATGTCTGTATATATTTTTTTTGTTATATTCCAATGCTCAGTGGTTTACCTATTTGCAAGTAGATTTACCAATTGATTTTCAGGATAGAGACCTAAGTTAAATTTAAAATGTGTGTGTAAAAATATATATGTATGTCATTATAAGTTTGTAACCAATATTTTAACATAAACTGTTAGACTAACTGTGACAACAAGACTGCCCTCTGGTGAGTAGCCAGAGAAGTACTTCAGTAAAAGCCAAAGCTCCCACTTGATAGGTTGTACCAGACTGTTGCTCTGTAATTTTTCTTACAGTTAAATGTAATGTCCGCATGTAACTTAAACCTGTTGATAAATATTTGTTACACTATACCGGACTCTTCTATGACCCTATCGAAAATGACCCCTTTACAAGTTACCATTCTTCTTTTCAGGAAAAAGTCACCAAAATCACCAAGGTGGTTACACTAATATGCTAAAATATGTTCTATAATAATAATTGGAAAAAAAAAACAGCTTTTTGTCCAAATTTTTGAAAAATTTCTTGAACTTATTTTCACATTTTATTTTCCCAGTCAAGGAAGTATATATGCACAGATTTCTAGGAGAAAAACAGAGGAAGTTATAAATATTTCTTAACTTGTTCTGCTCAACACTCTCTCACAGAAAATTTAAATTATTGTTAAACAAAATTTTGTCAGAGAAAGCAGACCTTATTTTATACAAATAAGTCCAATGATTAATTAGGAAAAAGTGCATTAATAAGTTTGTTAACTTTTTGTGGAAGCAAAAAATATTTTGAATAAAAAATGAATGCTTTAATGTGGATAATAATATGTGCATTTTTAATATTATGTTTTTAGCTGATATTACATATTTTTTAAATTTTTTAAACCAAAAAATGTCCAGATAAAAAAAAAAAAAAAACATTCCATTTATATCAACACTTAAATTTCTCTTTTAAAAATGTTGAGATTTTTAAGAGCAACATGAAATCTAACAATTTTCTATTTTAAAAAATGTCTCTAAATTTAAAAACATTTATGAACACAATGACATCGTAAAAACCAAAATTTTGAATATGCACAAATTCTGCAAAACTATTTTACTGAGAGATTTAGAGATGTATAAAAACATTCACCCATATCCAAATATATCTTGCAGCTTAATATTAAAAGCAGTTAGGAAAACTGAATATTTTTTTAGCACTGGTTATTTGAGATTAAAGTTAATTGAATTTACCAAGTGTGAAATAGAGAAATTTAAAGATGTCCAAGATAAAATTATGAGAAACAAAGGTAATTTACCTTCATGCACTAACTAAAACATGAAATTAAAATCTTAATATATTATATTTCACGAATGAAAAAAAATAGTGTCCTTTTAATAAATGGTTTTGGTACAATATGAATCATGAGCAAACATTTTCATTCAGGAAATGTATTGTAAAGTTGTATAAAAACTGCTGAATAGAAGAAAACTCAGAAGTGCATATAAAGTTAAAATCTTGAGATACTTGACAACGGAAAATTAATTTAAAAAATTGAAAGGATATCACTAAACCTTTGTCTGGTTAACAGTTTGAAGTTTTTAAAATATATATTTCTTATAATCTATCCCTAATTTAGTATTTATTGCAATGAATATTGGTTGTAGTTATTTTACTTATCATTACCAAAACTATATGTTCACAATTAGCAATTATCCTAACAAATAACATTTTCATTACAATTTATCATACCTCATTATCTTTACATCATCTTTTTCCTTAGGAAAAATTAAATGGCAGGCAAGCCAGCTTGTTAAATTTTATGTAAAATGCGGCACCCGTACACATGTTGATTGCCAAACCTTAGTTCTAAATGATTTTAATAGGATAATAATTAACACAGGCAATATAATAAATTCAAAATGCATTTTCATACCTTTCCTTGAGGCCTTTGCAAAAATAAGTGATAGGTTACTGCTGCCCAAGAAAGTAAGGCCAAAGATACAATTAAGATAAAAGTCCTTCTACGCATTGCCAGGAAACACCGGCAGTTTATTCATTATCTGGAAAGAATGATACAGAAATTATTAATAAAATAAATAAATAAAAAAATCTTTTCATATTTTAAATTACGCCCAAAGGAGAGTTTTTTTAACATTTTGTGTGTTACCTTTATTTATTAAATATCATGTTCTTTGCACTTAAACCATAAAATTCAATTCAATAGCAATGTCACAAAATAATTTTAAAATGAGCATATTTTTAGAATTTCCGATACACAGTTCTGCGCTCGAGATAAAAAGGTTTTCAGCCTCAATTTTTAACTGGGGGAGAGAGCAGACCTTGGAGGACAACTTAAAGCTGATTTTAGTGTGTGATTTTAATGTCTTGAAATATACCGGATTTCCCCCCCGACATATCTGACCTATATAAGTAATCCACAAACTCATGAATGTGGTTGCCAAGGATCTATCGATATCAATTTTGATATATCCTTCATTATGACCCAAGAATCCTGCTTGAATTCTAAGTTTCACCACCAGTATGAAGGAGTAATCAGTTTCAGTACGCAGCAATACATCTATTCACTATTTACAACCTTTCAACACCTGTCATGTACTTCACTTAGCATGTACTTTTTCTTAATAAAAAAACCATAAAAAGTTCTGTGTTAAACACTTCAGCATTAAAAAAAGTTGATCTTCAGCGAAAAAATTAAGTTTTTCAGTTACCTTGCTTACAAAATCATGATTATGTATACTGTTGCACCTACACACCAAAACTGGTACTGATGGGTATTGATGTTATTACCAGTTGTTGATAACATTATTTATAAGCATGGATTTTTTTTATTCATATGATAAGTTCTTAGAATGGGTTACACAGTATCTATGAACAAAATTTTGCATCCAGATGTATCCACTTGCAGAAGTTTAATACTTTCCATTGCCATTTACAGAACTTGCATCTAGAACACATACATTGCTTAGTATTTTATTAATAAATAAACTGTTAATAAACAATATGCTGATGAACACAATATCAAGGAATAGTCAACTGCCTTACCACCTTCCTTTCTGTTATTACATAAGTAACATTTATGTGGTTTTAATATAGAAAAGGGTGCCCTTTAATTTGGCACCAAATATTGACACTACCAGTTTTCTGGTAACCTAGAATCAATTCTGTTCCTCTAATGTTATGGCAGGCACATTTTTATTACATGCCAATGTTTTTCTTCCATTTAATCTGATTGGAACTTCTTAGTTTAGTGAATGAGGGCTACATGATTTGTAGGACATCAATGCATTTCGAATTATTAGAATTTAATTGCCGTTAATTGAACTTTGATTTTCATTAACTGGCTCATTCTAATTAATCATTGTGCCATCAACCTTCAAATAAGTATGTTTGGTAAGATGGTCTTTTTTCATGATTTAGAGCGAAAGGGTGAGAAAGCTATAACTGATTAGTGTATGAAGGAAGATTTAATTACTTCTTGGTATGAATTTCAAGTTTGTGCAAAAGATGCATTTGATCGAGTTTAAGGATCAACTAGATGGCTACGAGAGGATTTGTTGTGAGAAAGGAGCTCATACCAACATCACTGAGGGCATGTGGAGCCATATAAAGTGGAAGTTTTTGCAAGTGGGGCCTTCAGCAGTCGTCGGATGACATTTTGCATTCCTACTTTATGGAGTTTATGCGGTGTCACGAATACTGGAATCAGGAGAAGGAGAATTAATTCTGGGACTACATGATTACATTATGTACGAGCAACAGTCATCCAATGCTGATAATGAGACGTACCTAAGAATACAAGAGATAAGCACTTTTGTTATTTTAGTAATACATGTTTTTGTTATTGTTTTGGATGATAGCCATCTTGGAAGCACTGCTTTTTGGCATCATTGTTCTTATCATAAAAACTGCGAAACATTTACACTTGTTTACCGTGGTACTCTTTTAAAGTCCTAAAATACCTCGATCATTTATGATAAAAATTCTGTCTATTTTTTCCATTCTTATTCAAACTCCACTTATTACATCATTTTAAGTATGAGATCTTATTAGTATTTTCCTTGTCAAGCAAAACCATTTAGTTTCTGAAACCTGCTGTTGGACACCACCGAAACATTTTAACAAGATGCAAGTCACTCCCCGAATGCATTCTAACCACTGTAGCTAAACATTTCTAATGTGAATTATATGTAGACTGAAAGGCTTGAAAGATTTTTCTTTATGAATACACTAAAGAATAATTTACTCAGTTACATATTCTAATTTTATATATTATTATTAAAGATCAACATAATTTTTTTCTAAAATTTACTTTAAAAATCATCCAATTTAGCAGATGTTTGAGTGCATTGCTGCTACTTATTTGTAAATATGATTTTTAAGTAAAGAACTGGATTCTCTAACCCTAGCAAATAAAGTACTGACACTGCCTGTTTAAGAGCTTATTTGTAAACTGGTAGATGCACCTTACTCCCTATTCGACTGTTTATTTAAATATCCCAAAGCATACAAGAGCTAACTACTAAAGGGGATAAATATCTTCATTGAAGACTTTCTTAGGAAACTGGATTGTATTAATGTTACATGTGGAAACATTTACTCTCTCAGACATAATAAAACAGATCAGAGAGCACACAATATTGAAAATAATAAATGATTCAATTTTCACCTTATAAGTATCATAAATCTTAACTTTCTCAGTTAAATGAGCAATTTAGACATTTCACATTTTTATATAAACAAATTTCTTGAAAAGCTAATTAGCATACAGTAGATGATGAAAAATAATCCAGAATAAATTGCTCTGGAGATTTGTCATACTAAAAGATATTTGCTAAAGAACAATTATGCACATAGTTTTAATTTATATGCATACTGTAATACAGCATGTATAGTAAGTAACATAGCAAGAGATGTAAAATAACCCAGAATAAATTGCTCTGGAGATGCCAAACTAAAAGTTATTTGCAAAAAAGCAATTATGCACATAGTTCTAATTTATACACAATGTGTAATATAACAAGAATAAATTTAAGTTTTAATTAATATCCAAGACCACAGCGAAAAATAAATAAACTGCATTATATGTATCCTCGGAAAATACTATAAAAGTCGTAATTAAGAGCTGACACGAATTTAATAACATCTAAAAAATGCTTTTTTTTTTAAAAATGAAACTTAAATTACTATAGTTATAAATCATGTTGACAAAACTAATTTGGATTTCATAGATCTAAATCTTCTCATTTTATGTAAACAACACATAACTTTCAAGCACAACTAAGATACTTAGAAATTAAGATTTAAATTAGAAGGTCTTCTCAAGAAAACTTTTTGCACCCATTCGAATGTAACTAAACTTAATATTTTGTTTCCAATTTCTCATTACTTAGGAAATTAAACATAATTTTCGTGTGCAAAACCAATTCCGATTAAAGAGCTGCAAGTTACAAAAGATAAATCGTAGAACATTCAAACAACTAAATACATTCAACAGAACCGACGCAGAAGATATTTAATGAAATCACAAGATTTAGACGTAAAATAAAATATTAAATAATACCTACCGATGATGCCCTTTGGTCGCACTTTACGCAGAACTAACGAGAAGTCTAAGATGATATGAATATATACAGTCTATTTAATATTAATCTTAATATGATACAATGTAAGTTTAGAACTTCATTAAATGACGTGCAAAAATTTTGCGAACACATGTATCGCTTTTGTACAGCTAACATTTATCAAAGCGGTTCAAACAATTCCGAAAGCTCAGCACCGAAACTCCCTCATAGCCGCAACAACTTTGAAGCTTAACAGACGTTTACAAAGTACAAACGCCGTCACACAAGATGCGTGTTGCGTGACAATTTGTATACTGCCATTTCAGTAATTGTAACGTCACTGGTCGGGCCTAAAAATTTTCTAGTAGTTTCTTTTATTTTCAAATAATAATAAAAAAATTCGTTAAAGTTTTAAAAAATATGAAATCGATAATAAAACAAATTTCAAATCTGGTCTTCCACATGCCCATATTCGTAGGAGGATTACGTCATTCAAAATTCGATGTACCGTTGTTTTATCACAATGCGAGAAATATTATGCAGATTTTTCATTATTTAATTTCTTCAAAAAGTGTCTAACATTTGGTGGCAACAGTTTGAAAGTGATTCGCCATTTATAGTGATTCAACGAAAAATTGCAAAACGAAAAGAATAGTCCTTCAGGGACAAGGCCCCTTTAGACTAAAAAATCATCGAGTGACGTGATACGATTAAAGACAAGTTTATTGACTCAGTTTTAAAATGTATAAGGTGTACGTTAAAAACTCGCAAATTGTATTTTTGTGCTGGGTATGGAACATTCTTCAATGCAATGAATAAAATTTTATCCGTTCAAATTTCAGAAAGTAATTAAACGGGCATACATATGATTCCGAATGGGGAAGTACCCATTTTTTAATATTCCCCGATCACCCAGCTGTTCAGAGCGAAACGTGAAATTTGTCTGGTTTTTAATAAAAGTTATAAATATGCTTCTACCAAGCAGTCAGAAATAACCCGCAGTTGTATGTCAATATCATGAAAGTCAGGAACTCGATGGTTTGATCAGTATTGTTGCCTGCATTATTCAACGAATTATTAAAACTGGGAGACAGCTGAATGCGAGGAATGAAGAAAACATTCATGTTCTGATAAATGGCTGAAGAACATTTCCGAAAGAGAGAGAGAGTTGCTTAGAGGCAGCGCTGGCACCAGAGCCGATGCAACCGATGTGGTGATGATGATGAAGATCGTATTTTATTCTCGAGTGTTAAGATGTAGAAACATCTTTTTACTCGGCTTAAGAATAGAGGTCACAATTTAGGAGCGGCAACATTTTTAGACATTAGAAAAGTAATTGGCAGCAAAATTTACAGCGGCAAAAATTTTATAATTTAGAGAAGGGCTGAAAAGCAGAATTTAGATCCGGCAGAGTCTGCACTGGTGGCAAAATGCTTAGCGCCGGGTTTGCTTAGAGGTTTGAAAATTTTTGCAATCCAATAGAGTTCATTATCTCCACAAATTCAGGAAATACAGCATTTGTTAAAAGCATATTCTCTATCATGAACAATGAGTAGTTAAATGAGAAGTGAAAGCTCTGCTGAAGAGTGAGTGTTATGGAGGGTGCGAACAAAAAAAAAAGTAAAGCTTAGAAAAATCAAAATGATGAGTAGGATAATTTTATAAGACTCTTGGTACAGTAACAGCTAAATATTATAAATCTCTACTCAAGCATAAATTTTTTATATGAATCGTGCTGTTTAGAAATAATGGCAAATTTAACATGTTTGTATCATAGAATATTGTCTCTTATTTTTGTTCATCATGATTAATTCTCGTGCTTTTTGTGACCGTTCAAATATCCCGTATTTATCTTCTACAAAGTCAGACTAACGGTTCATTAATAGTCTAAACCATGAGGTCTCAACGGAGTCGGTATTTTACCATCTAAAGGTAAACAAAATTTTAAAAGAGGTCAGTGATGATCAAGGGGTAGACTGACAGATCGATAACTAAATATGTACTGGCAACTGAGCTGCATAACCAAAATCCACTGATTGAAAAAAAAAAAAAAAAAAAAAAGAAAGAAAAAGAATATTTGCGATCCTCTTGAGAACACTTTCCGGCAGTAGCTATGCACCAAAGTAATAAATGCTATCAAAGTTTAGCTTTGATAGCATTAGTCTTTTCGCACAACTGACAGTCTAAGATTAAAGACAGTCTTTTCGCACAGCTGTGGGATAGCAATGATTAAGGTTACAATTATTTATTTCTGCACACGGAGATACGCTGGCTCTCCAAAGATTAATATTTTTAAAGCCTTTTATAGATACATTTAATATTCTGATAAATGTTTCATATGGCGACTCATGAAGCTAGAACGATGATCATCGATTTTTGTTTTAAAATTGACTTGCTTGCTACAATGCTATGTTGCAATGTGTATGAATTCCATTATTTTGATAACTCAGTGTGACTATCCATTATTATAGAGTTTCAAAAGAATATAGTTAAATTAAATTTAAGTTATTCCCTTGCGCCATTGTTGCAAGGAATGAAATTTGAATCTAACAAACATTCTCTATTCGTAAAAAGCAAATTTTAAGTTAATTAAATTTTATTACAAATAAATTGAATTACAAATAAATGATTAATTATTGCTAATCTACAATATCCTTTAAATTCTGAGAGTATATGTAAATCAAGTGCAAGTATCAAAATCTATGAATATATAATAAATGTATAATATATAATTCCCATAAATTTTTTAAATCTTAACAATTTATAAAAATGCATAGATGAATAATTGTTGAGCAGGCAAAAGACAGACTTATCAAATAGAAGTTGCCTCCAAACCGAACTCTTCAATTATTCATTTCGTGTTTCGTCATCCATCTAGGCAAGGGTAAAAGGAAAATTCAAAACCAAATGTTGTGAATTATTAAAAAGAAATTTAAGCAAGTGGAATTTAGAGAAATTAGCAAGTAAAGACTAGCATAATTAAAGTCAATTAAAAGTAGAAAACCAATTTTTTTAGAAAACCAAAGTAATTTAGAAACTCTTCCCTACAAAAAACTTCCCCAACACGAATTATGTAAATAAATAAAAAAATAATATAAATAGAATCTAGTTTCTTAATAATTTATTTGTAATTCAATTTCATTTAAAATTTAATTAATTTTAAATTTGCTTTTTAAGAATAGAGAATGTTTGTTAAATTCATTATTATAGAAGATTGTATTTTCTCAGAAGGTATATTGTTATATTCAGGTCATTTGCAAAATTTAAAAGAAAATTCTAACTTTCGCTTCATCTGATCTTAATATAATGATCAAAGAAGAGTTATTTTCATTTAAGGAAAATATTCAAGAGCGAATCTTATTCAAAATACGTGGGCGCGTCAAGTTACGAAATTTAAAAGTCATTCGAGAAAATATTCCAAAATAAAATTTTCTACAGAATCAACATTAGTGACGTTTCCCTTTTCTTAACAAGTACCAAGTGAACCACATGAAGCCACTCATTTACTAAGGAAAACAAGAAACAGGTTGAATATGTGATTTAAGAATTAAGTTAAGCAATTCATGATATATATTAAAAGGTTTAATCAACTTTTTAAGCGCATCAATCTCAATGATCAAAATGGAACTTTTTTTAGAATCTTCTGAAAGCTTGTTTATATTTGTAAAATTAAAAATAACAATAACAGAAATACAATAAAGCATAAAACTAGTAAATAAATTTTTTTGGAAACTTTTCTTCAAATTCTTAGTTTAACTGTTATCTTTAAGTTACTGATGTACAATTATTTGCATTTTGATTAAGCTAGTATATTTTAGAGATTATTTAGAGTATACTGTATATTTTAGAGAAAAATGTAACACAGCAGAAGAAGAAAACCATTCTTCTAAAAGCAGTCGACATATGAAAAGTGTCGCAATCAATAACGGGTCCAAAAGGATTCATTTGATCATTCAATAAGTATAAACAGATAGTGTGCTCTTAGACTCAGTTTTTCTGATTCTGTTACTGAATGATCTTTGATATTTGTCTGCCAAAAAACATAACTATAATGTATCTGGAAGTTCTCGTCGTTGCGTTTTTTGGCGTTTAATTTGAGATTAATGGGCTTTCGAAGCAGTGAGCTTTAAGAAAAACGTACTTGTTTATTATTTCGAGCTGCAACCCAGCATAAGTTCGAGAAGCTCAGAGTTGATAGGATTAAATGGAGTGGTTTCTATTGGTTCACTGAAAAAGTCAATAGTTGATGATTCTATATAAAATAAAATTAAATTAAAAAAAAAAAAAAACTACATGCAAAGGGAGGATCGTGGAAAGATAGAACATGCATCAGAGATTATGGTACATTGTTGATGTTTTATGAGCAAATCTCATCACGAGGCTTAACGCTCTAATAATTTAGACATTGCAAGAAAAATTAGAAATGCTGAGATGAATGCAGTAAATCAACATTCTGTCACAAGAACATAATACTAAATATTAGTAATAATCAAATCTCTAAGGATATCAGCGTTTCTCATGAGACCATAGAACATTTTTCTCAATGATTCGTTAAATGTTACTTTGGAAAATGTTCAGTTTTAACGACATGTTTTGGGAAGGGCTGCCTATGTTGGAAAGGCATAACGTATGAAATAGTCCTATGAATGTAAAACAAAACGGCTTCTGATTCTCTAACGAATCGAATAAGGGAACGCTTGATACTCGCTACAGTATGAATCGTATGAGAATGAGAATGGGAGAATTAATGTAAAACTTTACTTAAAAACTGCAAACTACCCAGAATGTTGTTCTGCGGCAAATTACAAACGCACCATACTATATTAGAAACAATGCAAATCGTGCGTAACTAGGCATAATTCCACTGAGAAGTTTTTACTACCACCTGGCCAGACAGTTTCACATTCGTTTACTATTATAAGTAAATCTGAACTCAGAATTTATAATTATGATTATAAAAACGATACTATCAAAAAAATGCCAACGTCCATTCTCAATCCAAATATAATCATGGAATGATTTTTATATTTACTTTGTCATGTTATTCTGCATTCTTTTGTTTTTATTTATGTAACTTTATATCTATATCTTGTGTGTACTTTATGTATTTGTTCACCACTTGAGACCTATTGATTCAAAATTACCTTGATAATATAGATTCAGTAGACAGCTTTGAGGCTCGAATTTATAGTGCGTAAATCTCTTCAAAATTTTAATTAAAAAAAATACGATATCTCAAATAAGTTACTTTCTAAAATATTTCGAAACTTTCAACTATGTTCGATTTGGGGTAAGGCGATTAAAGACAAGTATGTAGACTCAGTAGGCCATCAGGTGTATCAAACGCTGTTCCACAAGAAAGGAAGAATTAAAAACTTGAGAATAAATCCAACTTTAAAGTTGTATGTACATTTTGAGACTTGGCGTTAAGATTAAAAGAAGATTGAATAATAAACAATTAATATATATTATAAAAGTAACTATACAATGTGCATACCGCTAAAACCCAGAAACGAGTCCCGGTACTATCAAGGGAGTTATATGGTGTGGTAGCCCTCTATGCCCCATCCATGAAGAAGAACCTGTTTTTACCTGAAGGACGTGATTATGAAGATATAAAGGCTGGGAGTTTCACTCTCTAGAAATTTCTAGAAGAGTTCAGAACATTCGAGAGCCTTCCACAACATTCCAGAATATCCAGGAACATTCTGGAATGTTCAGAAATAGTCTGGAACATTCGGGAAAATTCCAGATTATTATGGAACATTCCAGAACATTCTAGAATGTTACGGAATGTTACAGAAGCCTTGGGATGGGACTAACCATTAGTAAGGGCTTATAAAGCAAGATCCGTCTTGAGTTCGAAGGTCAGTTTTTTATGAGTGAAGTGCAGTGAGCGAATAAAAACAAACAGTTAAGTGTAAGTACAACCGTACATCTGAACAACGCCGAATGTTTCTATCTACGGATGCTGCTACATGAAATACGGGGACCAACAAGTTTCACAGATCTCAAGACTGTTGACGATTATCAATGCCAGACACACAGAGAAGCATGCCAATGCTCAGAACTACGGGAAAACGATAAGCACTGGGAATTAACACTACAAGAAACCTCACTCACTGACTCAGCTTAACAAATCACAGTATTATTCGCCATAATTCTAACAACATGTAACCCATTGAATCCAAAGAGCTATGGAACTCCTTCAAAGAGAGTATGAGCGATGACATACTGTACCAAATCTGACAAGCTCATCCAGAACTGGCTATCGAATTCAACGACGACGTCTTCAATGAAACAGTCATTCGCCTAGAAGATAAATATTTAGTAATAAAAAACCGACCTTAGTACAACATGGGATACCAGCCCCACGACAAGATGCTTTCAATGTACTGAACTTCGAAATTACAAAGAGAAAAAGCTACATCATCAATGAACTACTTCAATACATTGCTCACAACAAACCACTCCTCAAAAAAAAAAAAAAATTAAACGTTATCATGGACCTGATCAACAACAACACCGGGGAAATTATTTACTTGGACGCACTAGGCGGCACCAGAAAATCGTTTCTAATAAATCTATTGCTGGCAAAAATACGTGCTAAACAATATATCGCACTTGCACTGTCATCATCCGGCATTGAAGCCACACTTATGGATGAAGGACGAACTGCCCATTCTGCCCTACAACTATCGTTGAATATAGCCGAAGAACAATTCCCGGTATGTAAAATTTCAAGAACATCTGGAGGGGTTGAATTTTTAAAACAAGCTAAAATTAACTTCTGAGACGAATGCACAGTGCCATATAAAAATCATTCAAAGCTACGGACAGAACATTATACGACTTGCGAGGAAACTCTGAAGTGATGGGGGGAGCTCTACTCATACTCTCAGGAGATTTTCGACAAACACTTCCAGTTACCTCCAAGTCAACACCATCAGATGAAATCAATGCATGCTTCACATCTCTGGCCACACATAGAAATATTGCTGCCAACAAAAAATATGAGAGTTGAAATATCGAAAGACGAAACAACATCCCATTTTGCTCAAAAACTTTTACAAATAAGTGAAGGCACATATCCAACTGACCACACGACCGTCCTCATTGAACTCAACAGTTATTTCTGCAACATAGCCACTACTGAAAACAAACTCATCGACCATATGTATCCAAACATTCTTCACAACTATATCAATCCGGAGTGGCTATTTCAAAGGGCAATTTTGCCATCTAAAAATAATATTGTTGACGATATCGCCTTTAACACTCAAAAGAAAACTCCCGGTGAAGAGAGAATATACAAATGGATTGACACGATGGGGTAAACGTTAAAGAAAGTGTTAACTTCCCTGTAGGATTTTTAAACACTTTGCAAGTACCAGGAATGCCATTACACTGCCTTCGATTGAAAATTAGATCTCCGATGATACTATTCAGAAATCTCAACTCACCCAAACTCTGTAATAGAACAAGGATGGTCGTCAAACAGCTGTGGAATAACATCATCGAAGCCGAACTTATGACTAGAAAAGACAAAGAACACGCAATATTTATCCCCAGAATACCAGTAATATCAACTGAACTGCCTTTCTAATTTAAAAGACTGCAATTTTCAATCAAATTAGCACACAGTTTTACGGTTAATAAAGCGAAAGGACAAACTTTAAAGCATTGCGACATCAACCTCCTGCTTTTCTCACGGTCAGCTATGCATAGCTTACTCTCGAGTAGAAAATTCGAAAAATTTATACATATATACCCCAGATAACAAAATGAAAAATGTTGTTTATAAACAAGTATTGTAAATAGTTAGAATATATTTTCAGTAAAAAATTTTTACCTCTTTAAAGTTTATTCTCTTATTTCAACTACCGCACAATCTCATATCAACTCCCTGAGCAAAGCCGTTGCTATCAAATAAAGATTAAACGGAGAGGAATAAATTATTTTATTGTTTTATTAAACAGCATAACTCTGCGCAACAGTGAGAAGTAAAGTTAGAAGTATAAATCAACTCATAAAGTTATTCAAACACTTCACTGTATCGATTGTTTCAGATAAAAATATTGTTAAATATTTATAAAAGAGTTAAAGCAACAAGAATGAGCGTAATATTCATAAAACTGCCGGGCTAGTTTCGTAGGTTTAAAATCTCTTAAGGACCAGCGACGGGAGAACGAAGCGCAGTCAACGGGACCGCACCCGCTGAAATGGATCGTTGCCACTGGCCCGCGCATTTTCAGCAGTTAAGCATAATATTACAAAAAAAAAAAAAAAAAAAAAAAAAAAAAAAAAATCGTATAAAATCAGCATTTTGATATTATGACTTCAATTTTTGAAGCTGCGTATTTAATGTACTTGTTTTTAATGTGTATTAATATAAAGAATATCACATTAAGAGAAATAAATTAAACAGGGAAAATACTAAAATCATTACTATACACACAGAAATGAGTACTATAAACATGAAAAAAAATTACAAATAAGAAATAATATTAGTAAAAAAAGCTAAACAAGAATTACCTGTAGGTAATTAAATTCCGTTTTAAAAATTTTTCTGTGTGTAAAATAATTCAAAACAAGGATCGACACGCAGGCCTACCTTGCATATTTCGCACTCAAAATACGTTGTTTACTTTCGCTTTTTCTTGGTTTTAGCGCACACAACGCATCTTCTCCTACTTTTATTACCTTTTCGGTCAACATAAACTTTCATAAATTGTCTTCCAGTTAGACGGAAAGGTAGAGTGTAAGGTGATTTTGGATAAATTTTGAAGTTTTTAAGTAAGGTCTCTTAGCCATGGCTAACGGACTGAAACTGAATATAAACCCAACACATGTCCCAAAACATCTTCAAAAGACACTCAGAAATATTTCATCTTCAGATCCTGTGTGACATCAAGTTTATATTAAAAAATTTCCTTTTCTAAATCGAAAACAGAGTGTACGATGACTGGAAAGTGATCAAGGAAAGACCCCCATTGCCGGGATATCCATTACTGATCACGTGAATCTGTACATTATATGTAAAGTAAATATATTATATACCAAAATATAATGCTTATGTCCTTTCATATATAATGACCTATTAAATCGAGTAAGAAAAACAAAAACGCTGGCTCTTTCCTAAGAAATGTGAGCAAGACGCATAACGCGTCGAGAAAGCTGATAGTCTTTCCCCTTCTAACCCTCACGAGCGTCTATATGCCTCCCAGTGGTTCTATGGAACACACAGTATCGCTTAAAGACGAAATATGGCGGACATTCGAAGTTCCTGCAACAGTGCAGGCTGATTTTGCCCCAGTATCTCACAGCACTAGACAACTGGTAACGAATTAGACAGGATCTACAATAAATTAATACATGATCTAATGGCAGTTGCTCGGATGTCGTACAAAATGAAGGGATTGAAAATATTTGACTCTCTATCCTGGTGGAACGGCAGATTTACAGAGCAGAGGAGTAGAGTTAGGGCTTTACTCAGAAGAGCGCAGTTAGAAATAGACCCTGCTGCCAGGCAAAGTAGAATGCAGCTTTACAGAATGGAACACTCCAGTTACAAAAAACTAATCATTAATAGCAAACTGGAAGCGTGGCAAAACCATTGTAGCATTATGGCAAGGTACAGAAAGTAGCCTGTGCGAAAGTATTTCGTCCACTACAGTTAGCAGCTTCGCAACTTGGCACCACTAGCAAAGAAATTTTGGGCACCATTCTTGAAGCTATCTTTCGCAATGACACACAGAAGACAGACTCAGCACGACAGGCGAACATCAGGGAGCACTTTGATAACTGTAATTGGACTACCACCGAAAGTGACTCGAAGCTGCCCACGCCAAAAGAATTGCACAGAATAGTCAAGGCCCTAGTCAATAACAAGGCACCGGGCCCAGAGGGCCTTGATAACATCTTAAGATTGTGCATCAAGCATGCCCAAAGCTGTTGGTTAAATTATGCGGCACATGTTGGAGACTGGGTCATTTCCAAAAAACTATGAAAATAGCCTAGATAGTTCTCTTTCTGAAGGTCGGGAGGGGCCCCGATAATCCAAGATCCTACAGGCCTGTCAGTCTGCTACCAGCCATTAGTAAAGTAGCTGAGCGAGTAATACTGAGCAGAATCAATCATTTCTTAAGAAAAAGAAATATAATACACCAAGCTCAGTTTGGTTTTAAACAGGGTACTTCAACAGAGCATGCTCTGACCACTCTGTTGGACACAATTAAGGAAAACCGAAATAGCGAGCTGCACACAGCAGTCGTGTCGGTCGACATCCAAGGGGCATTCGATTCACTCTGGTGGCCAGATATGATCGAATGTCTAGACCGAATTCAGTGCCCGATTGAAATCCTCAGGATTCTTCGCAGCTATTTGTCTGATCGGCAAATACAGATAACAATGCCAAATGGCCAACTTCAAAGACGACTGGTGCGTGGCTGTCCCCAGGGCTCATGCCTGGGCCCAGTCTTATGGAACCTGGTTGCCAACACGATATTTGATCTTTACACTGGTGATGAGACTGTCAAAGTCCAGACATTCTCCGACGACTTTCTGCTTTTGGTCAGTGGAAGACGCAGACTGCAGGAGAATGTACAGCGAGCACTGAACCTCTTTGCACAATGGGCAGCCGATTACAAATTGGAAATTTCAGCTTCCAAAATTAACATTTTATTTATAGGGCGTAAAGTTCCACTGAGGCGGAATTCAACTATATGATTTATTACATTTAGTACCTAGCTCTGAGCCCCTCACCTGTAAATCCGTCCCACAAGTCTCATACCTGTAATTATGTAATTAGTCAAGCAATGTTAATAAGTCGCCCCTGTTTGGCCATGTAAACTCCTGCACCCTTAATAAGCTCCCGGTGTGGACTCTTGAGGCCACAGGGAGTTGTTGCCATTAGATAGTGAAAGGCGAGGGACACATGCCTGTTTATCTCTGGTAGCCACCAGGCGTCCCCGTCTTCCGTCACCTACCTACCTACCTACCTATAAGATTATTAGGTCATCCAGTCAGGACTGTTTCATAGTTTAAATATCTAGGGGTCATCATATACAACCGCCTCAACTGGATTCCACATTTGCATAATATACACCAGAATGTAGTATCTCTTACCAATAACATGAGACGAACTTCTGGCATGTATTGGGGTATTAGATCAGACATGTTGAAGATCTGGTATCGCACAATAACAGAGAGGGTGATTTTGTACGAGTCTTTAGCATGGGGTATTCATCTCAATGGGCACCTGAGGAGGAAACTCAATTCTATTCAGCGTCTCCAAATTCTCATGATTACTAAAGCTTATAGGACCACCTCGACAGATTCATTGCAGGTGCGCAGGTGCTCGCTGGCTTACCACCATTGGATCTTGTCGTCGAGAGGAAGGCTGGACAAGCACGGATCCTACGCATAGAGGAAGATTTTATCTTGTGGGGTACCCATTATCGCGCTCGTGATTACGAGCATCATTCCCTTCGTTCTCTAGGACATCCGGTGGACATAAATTATGATGACAAAGTCACCATAGAGCCCTTAATTCCGGCTAGGCACGAAATTTGTCTTTATACGAATGGTTACAAAACGGAGCTTGGCACAGGTAGCGGCTTCTGCGAGGCAATACGATCAGCTACACTTGGTCACAGAGGCTGTCAGATTACAATAGTGTATTTAAGGCGGAACTTGTAGCAATTAAGGCAGCATTAGATTATATTAAGCAAAATCTATGAGGACCAATCAGAATACTGAATGATTCAGCAATCGAGCCTACTGGCCATTAAAGAACTCAGCAGCAAAGCGGATTCCGTCCACATTATTCGGGATGCTGTACTTCATATCCCCGAGTCCCAACGACCGTACCTGAGCTGGGTTCCAGCGCATGTAAGCATTGCTAGAAACGAAGAGGCCGGTAGGCTTGCTAAGCTAACAGCTAACGACTTGAATATGCCTGTGACACCCCTAAAAGCACCAGTTTCCTATTTAAAAAAGATTACCGAACTCAAAATGTTAGAAATTTGGCAACAGAGATGGAACAACTCCACCACAGGCAGCAGAACCTTTCGTTTCTTCCCCAAAGTTGGTCTGAATCTGGTCTCCATTAGCGTTCATCTTACACACTTCTTTACTGGCCACGGACCATTTCCAAGCTACTTACGGCGCTTCAGATTAGCTACTTCAGACAGTTGTAGATGTGGAACACTAGGTGATCCGGATCACTTTGCTTTCGAATGCTCTCTCAAGACACCATTTCATTTAAAAAAACCGTCTGAAGCACACTGGTCCGGGTGGTCAGCCACGCTCAAGAGAAGTAAGCTCGCATTTAATCAGATTCATCGAGTAATGGACATTTGTGCTCGTGAATTCTGTTGACAGAAGCGGTGTCAACAGCAGGTACAGCAGGCAAACTAACAACTACAGAAGATCAGTAGCTTTCATAATTCTTACTTTACAAATTTGGTATCTTACTATATACGATAATATTCAACTACTCAAATTAGGACAATTTCAGACACTCTAAGGGCCTGCCTATGTACCTATGTTACGTATATGCGTGACAGCCATGTTTAGTGCAGTACATGAATAACTTTGCTGGAACATGTTACCTCCTAGATGCAGATTAGCACAATCAATGTCTGTCTATTTGTACTTCAGTGTCGCTTCTATTCATTATTAATTTTTACATTTTATTGTGTTTACTTAATTTTGGTATTGTATTCTGTGTATTTCAATTTACATATTGTCTTAGTGTATTGACCTATTAAGTAGTAAGTGCGTTCTGTTATGTTTTCAAATAAGTTTGCGGTATAATAATAAATACACATATAGAGCTCTCGGCTAGTACCATGAAATATTCTGTACAAATGTTTTGTTACAGTTTCTAGTATTGTGCAAAATGTAACAGTTTCTAACAAATATTCAAATATTCGTAGCCGCAGAACCAGCTTTCTGATAAGCACATTGTATATTGATTGTTATTTTGTAGTATTCGCCATTTCATTTCAGTGTATGTACAGTATTCTATTAAGTGTGTTGTATAATTTATTTTCTATTAATGTGGAGTATAATAGTTTAGTGTTGTATAATGATAAGTAAGTGTGATGCATAATAGTAGTATTGAACCAGACTTTTTTGGTTGTACAACTTTGTAACTATGTATTGAAATGTATTGTTGGATTTAATGTTTTGAATTGACTCAGTATTCTAACTATGCTACAATATATCATCTTCCTAATTATTACTGCTTATTTGCTTCCAAAGGTTATTGTCTAGCGATCTTTTGATTAGTTTAGCGTTACAGTACAGCGTCATGTACAGAATCGTCTACTTTTCTGATACGAGCAGTGTATATGTTGTGTTTTATTTGTAGTATCAGCTTTACTATGTCAGTGTGTACTTTTCTGATACGAGCAGTGTATATGGTGTGTTTTATTTGTAGTATCAGCTTTACTATGTCAGTGTGTTGTTCAGTATTCTAGTAATATATTGTATAATATATTTTTTTAGTAATGTGCGGAATTATAATAAGTGTATAATTGTATAATAGTAAGTCAGTGTGATGTATAACTATAGAAATGATCCTATGAACTGCAGGCTTGAAATTCCATTGTTAGTCTTGAATTTTACTGTTTTTGTTTTACCCTTACCAGTTTTATATCAATGCAGCTTTGTACTTCTAAGTATTTTTTTTAATCACTGCAATCAAGAATGTCATATGTATTCCTTATCTAGATGTGACTCTGTAATCTTTTTTTTAAAATTTTTTTAAATTTAGACTTAATAAATGCAGTTATGGCTTCTGCAGAGCCGGCATCATACTGCAAGGGCTTGTTCCCGGTCAGTAGTCCTCCTTAGCAGTGTGAAAGTAAAAGTAAAAAAGTATTTCCCCTTCTGTAATATGTTATTTATGGTTACTTTTTAACTAACCAAGAAAGCTTATGCTGACTTTCAAAATAATAAATAAATACATAAATAAATAAAAGACAATCCTAACCAAATAAACAAAAACGCATGTGTCCCTTTAATTCACAGACGCACTTATAAAGAGCCGCGATTTCCAGTTTGTTTATTTCAATAAATCTCTCAAAACCAGAAGCACAAAAGAGAAACTAATGCCAATACATGAAGGCCAAATGCCGTATGAATCAACCTATGTGAAAACAATTACCACTTAGCTCCAATTACTAGCTTTTAATAAAATAAAAATTAAATTAAGCTTTTAAATAAATCGTTTTTTTTTTAATGTCGCGTACACGCGACGCTGGTCCTGAACGGGTTAAATATAGAACATTCGAAGGAAGGTTCTAAAAATGTAGCAGTATTAGGCTGATTCTTGTTGTTTTGACTCCTTTAATAATCATTATTCGAATATTATATTAAATCAATCTGTTAAACTCAGTTAGATATTAATAAAAATTGATGAGTGCTCTGATTGTACCATACAATTTTTTTAGCCTTTTCTAAAATAAGATGCCCAATTTGTCAACAATTTCATATTTAGTGGAAAGCTGAAAACACTGTAAAAGAAAAAATCTATATATATACGCTATATATATATATAGATTTTTTTGTGAAAGACATAATTAGTAATGGATTTAACCTTTAAACACATTTTTATTCCGCTGAAAATGATGCATAGCAATTATTTCTTTTATTGAAGATAATTAAAACATAATTAATTCTTGATACAGAAACGAGTATGTAAACATGATTTTTGAGGAGCAAAAATTTAGCACATCAGTTGTCTTGGAAAGTTTATGAAAATGTTTAGCAGATGTCTCAAGAGCGGAATTTGACGTACATTTTAGGAGCGTAAATTAACATAAGTCATCCGAGTAACGTTTGCTCATGAGAAAATCTGTCACTTACTGGTGCAACGATTGTCACTTATTTGTAAGGTGTAACAGGTTAAGAAGCTGGTGGTCAATGAACATCAAGTTAAGATACTTGTAAGCTGAAAAATTGTTTTGAAGTTGTCATCTATTCTAAAGACGATCTTCTGTCGATTTTTCTTGAATCAATTTGATGTATTCAGATTAATGTTGACATACTACTGGGTTAGTCATCAGCCATCATTCCAGGTTACTTTCAAGAGTATTCAACATATCGAGACGCCTTTTAAGAAGACACGATTCAATCTGACTTTCATTTTGATCTGTCCATTTTTCTTGCAACTCCTGAATAACCGAGAGTACGTAACTCCTGAATAATGGCTATATTCAACCTTTAATTCAATCCATTAGAAATTACATATCGAAATTTCTTCAAACTACCACTGTCGAAATTCTTTTGTTGACAGTTTTTGAGAAGCAAATGACAGTAAATGATATTCATGAGAAATCACGTATTCTCATAAAATTACATATTTCTGGATCCCGAAGCTTGGGTAATCATTATTCTTAAAATCTCTTCTCTTATCTTTTCCTTAATTATCTTGTTTCTCATATGTACTCTATTTCAGTTTATAAAAAATATTAAAAAAATATTGCGTTCAATTATGACATCTAATGCATTGTGTTCTCAAGTTGACAAGACTAGCTGATAAATATCGAATGCTTAAGATTATTTAAAACATCTGTACATTTCCCACAAATATTACAATGAAAGAATATGAACAGTTATTGAAAAATGCATTTTAATACTTTATTTTTAAAAACAGAGTTAGTATCGAAATAAAATAGTTAATACTTGAAAATGAGTTTCTGTTACGCTTTTTAAATATTAAAATCGATTAATCGAATTCCTCGTTATCCGATTTAGTTCATATAATCAAGGCAGCACAGTACTTAATTTTTTTTTGTTCTTTTAGAGGTTAGACGTCTTAGCTTTAACTAAAAAAAAATAAGTAATTTTATTATTAAAATTGAATACATTTAACGACATTCGAATTTTTTTGTAATTGTACTTTAAAATATTGCAGTTAAAATTGCTCTACAAATGGTTCTGATTTGAATATTGTATTATCGTTCTTTACCGCTATTCTCTCTATTTTTTTTTTTTTTTTTTTTTAATTTCGACATTTTTGATTTTAACTTCCACTCACACTGGTAAAACCAGAAAGAAAAACTGAAAATTCTTTAAAAGTTTTACAATGTAAGGTGTTAACAACGCTGTTTTAAAATAACTGTAATGTGCTTTAATTGAACGTAATTAAATATACTATCAAAATAAAGTAAGGATTAAGGTTATAAGAGATGCGTTTATTGCTTTTCAATTGGTTAATTTATTAAGCACCTGCAGATTGATTAATTCGAAAGATAGATTAGAAATTCACTTTATGGTGCATGGAAACAATTTACTAGGAATTGATTACGCGCGAATTGTGCATAAGATAAATAAAGCACCTTTGCATAACACTTGCAAAAGTGAATTGATGATATACACCTGGTAATGTGATGCAACGTATAATAATGTTATACAAATTTCGGCAAGACTTCGCTATAGACGTTTCTAACGTTAGAATTAAGCATTATTACTTTTCAGTAATTCAAAGTGAGATGTTCGATAGCTTTTTAAGCACTTTGGGTAATACATTCCATTACGTTTCCTTCAGAGAAATTGCATATCAATCACGAAATCTATCACAGGCAGAAGAATATTTACATTATATTTCGATATATATATTGACTTTTTGCGTTTTTAATTTATAGAGAACAGAATTAGCAAACTTTTCTTTTAAAATAATTTATATGTTTATAAAAATATGAAAAAATTGTAAAGCAGTTTCTTTTCTTTTCATTTTAACTTTCCATATTGTTAAGTCATGATACATCTTTATATATATAAGCGGCTAAAGTGTGCGTCGCTGAGAGTTTATTGTTGCCACTCGGAAAAATGAGCGCGGAAATTAACGTTTCCTCAGTTTTTAATAAATATCTCAATCAATTAAAGTCGTACGAAGATGAGAACGGTATCGATTGATTCGGAGAATTTTTTGGAATCCGAGGATACGCGTCTGGAATTTCAACTCAGCGCCGTTCGATATTCGAGAAAAAGAATTTGGAACGTAGCCAAATCCCTCTAGGGAAAACCCAAGAAAAAGTGGAAAATGTAGGGGAAACGTTGGGGAAAATTAGTTTTTAATTAATATGTCGGCTAATTAAAGTCCCAAGAAAACGCGAATGGTCAAAACGGCGTGCCACGGACCTGCGGAATCCAACGGTGTGCTTCGCTAAGCCCGGGAGCCAGCCGTTTCGGAGGAGATGATGTTACTTTACCCCATATATACAGTGGTGGCCAAAATTGTGGACACTTTTGGAAACTTTTATGTTTTTGAACTTTGTATGCTTATAGAAAACGTTACGTTTCACACAATGCGAACTTGTATATATCATTTTAAAGAGAATTTGTTACTGAATTCAATACAAAACACAAAATTCATTTATTTCATTATTTGCAATACAAAAAAAGTTAAACGATAATAGTATCGATATACATTAGATAGTGATGATTGCAGTGAGTTACTTACTTAGTAAGTAATACTTAGTAGGGTACTCTTTATTTTTGATTACAGCTTCCCATCGACGTTTCATTAAGCTGACAAGAGTTTTAAGCTCTTCTTTCGTTATTACATGATGCCAGGAAACAATTATAGCCTCAATTACTTCCCTTTTATTTGATGGGCGCCTCATTCGGACAAGAGTTTTCAAACGGTGTCACAAATTTTCGAAATTTTTAAAAATTAAAAAAAATTTTTACAAAAATTCCTACTTGCAATTGCAGTGTATAAGAAACAGGTCCTCCTTCTACAGCACAAAGCAAATTAATGAATTGTTTCAAGTGTAAACATCATGTCAGCTTCTACTGGCAGTTATTGACATTTCATTGGTTCTCAAAACAAGAACAGTGATTGACCAGGAAAGCTAGACATTACAAATCACTTCATAAATGTGTTTTTTTATTTATATTAAAGTACATATAACTTTTTGTATTGCAAATAATTGAATTTTGTGTTTTGTATTGAATTCAGTAATAAATGTTTTTTGAAATGATATATACAAGTTTGCATTTTGCGAAACGTAACATTTTCTATAAGCATACAAATTTCAAAAACATAAAAATTTCCAAAAGTGTCCACAATTTTGGCCACCACTGTATATATATGCGGCTTAAGTGTCTGTTTGTCGCCGACAGTTTATTGGTTGCTTGCGTAACTGTGCTAGCCAATGGGATGAAGGTGCCACGGCACAGGGTTGCCGTTTCAATTGAGACGTAGACAATTTCCTGTAAAATTTGCCTTTGCTATGACCATCAATAAGTCTCAGGACCAAACGCTTAAGCGTGTTGGCATTTTTTTTTTTACATGAGCCTGCATTTGGACACGGTCAGCTTTATGTTGCCTGTTCAAGAGTTCGTGAAAGAACGGACGTAAAATTAAAAACATTGAATGGTCCTCTGCAAGGCGAGCTTAAAAATGATGGAAAGATCTACACAAGAAATGGTATGTACAAAGAGATCTTTGACATGTGAAATAACATTTCATTATTTAAATCACCTTTATTGATTGATCTAGCGGTGGGCTCTTAAGAAATGTACCGCCAGTGATTTCCTTCATTGTACTCTAAGTAATTAAGCAAGTAGAAGGGGGAACCCCGTGGGGCAGTAAGCAAAGGGGCGTCCTCGCCGCCTGCCCTGGGTAATTCAGTTTAAATTAGAAGACACCTTTGCACAAATAATTTTAATTACAATTTATAATATCTAGAACAGCGGTCATTTCATATGACCGCTGGGCTTTCTAGTAATTTCATAGGTGAGCATTTTTGAACTCGTTGAAAGAAATCTGTATCAACAGCAACTAGCTTATGATACTGTTACGAAATGTACAGGCAAGGTAAGATGGCTTCCCCGCAAAGCAGTTTTAGGGTTGCCATAAAATGGCAAAGAAAGGCAGGGTTGCCAAATTTGGCGAGAAATCGCCTATTTGGCGATAAAATCGGCAATATACAATGCACGGATGGAGAATTTTCTGGAACGAATTCTCACCAGTTTAGCCCAGAATATTCTCGAACGCAAGCCGAAAGCTATATAAACCCTGCTGGAAGTAAACTACTTAAGCCGCAGTCCGGAAGTGTGTGCCCCGTCGAGAGGGCGAGTCGTCTAGCGAGCTGATACTCAGTCATTGAGCGAAATTTAACGCCGAGTTGGTCGTCGAGTGCATCGAGAGAGTCTTTTAGTGCATCGAGAATTACTGCATCGCCGAGTTTTGTCTTAGACTGTGCTGAGTCGAGAGCTATACTCTTGTGTATCGTCGAGTGCATCGCGTGGAGAGTCTTGAGAGTTTCGAGAACGACCAAACAGAGTTGGGAGCTGTACTCGGGTGCTTTGCAGTGAAGCTGTCTCCACCGTTATTGCCTGATAGTGTGAAGGCTGTGTCGCTGAACGTGTCAGCATGTTTATAACAGTTCGACGACTGTAAAAGTGATTTTGGAGCCATATGATTAATATTGGTAAATAAAGTGTGTTTCGATACTTCATCAAATGTCGTCGTTATTCACTCCAAATCTACGAACTCCGTACGAACGTGAAGGAAGAAAAAAACGTAACAATGCAGATCATGCAGTTGGTTTATTTGAAAGTTCATCATACTTACATTTAAAAATGTAGTTTGGTTATACATCTGTAATACCTTAGGTGATTCGAATCGTTCATAAATCTATGATAGGCCATCCATCCTAAGGTTTTCTTGACTTACGTCGCTTCTTTTCTTCTTTAGTATAGTCTATTAACTATAATCTTTTAACTCAGCACAAAATGATTTTTTTTTTAAATTGCAATTTTTTTTTTCTGTGAACTCTCATTTTCTTAGATGCAGTAACTTTTCTTTAGTGGATTAGCGTTTTCTACCATTTTTAATTCGTATGTGGAAGTTTGTAGTATGAGAAACAAATATTTGGAAAACAAGCCGATGTTTAGGGCTTTTAAAATTTCTTTTATGCTTTGAAAGTAATGTTGATTGAATGTCTGAGATGATAATTTTACCTATACAATAAAAATTTCGAATATTGCCAAGTAACTCACAGACTGAAATGGATTGCAAAATTTTCAGTTCGATTAGTAAATGCGTCAAATAAAATAAAAACATAAAAGACTTTCCAGGCAACAAAGCCATTTTTGCGTCTGTGAATGTCATGTGTGCGTCAGTGTGCAGTCATGCACACTGACATGCACACTAGCAGTCATGTGTCACTTGCAGTCAGGACACTTGCAATGATGCACACTTGCAGTCATGCGTTCGTCATGTAAAACGTCTAATTCGCATCTGTGAAGTAAACAAGAAAATGAATCAAGTGCTCCGACTTCCAGATTGTCTATGTATAGCTAAATTCTTTTCCCTTCTCAGAGAGGAATGTCACAGTAGATCAAAATTTAATATCAGAAATGTAAGACTTTTAGAGTTAAAAAGAATTTAAACTAGCATTTGAAGAAGGCGAGGCCCAAAAAATTCATGACTTTTGGTATAGCAAATTTCATTGCTTAATCTGGGAATGAAAAGGCTTAATGTTAATTTATGGTAAACAATTAATTTCTGACAAAAGTTCTGTCAAAGAAGAGGTAATGACACCAGGTTTTATTAAGACCACTTCTGGTGTTTAAAGCTTTAAAAAATATAAGGGAAAATATTCGGAAGAATGATAAAGAGGAGCAAGATCTATGATAGATAGAAAACTTTATTAAATCAATTAACCGATAAACTATTAGTTCACAAAATCCGTAGAAGCCGACGGAAGAAGACAGAATTTAAAGTTGAAATTGAATCACTAAGATAGCCTGGAACGTCAAAACAAGGTATTAGAGTATGCGAATGAAGAAAGCGAGTTCCATTTTAATAACATCATCCCTTTTCACAGCATTTGTCAACTCTAGATCGAAGGAAAATTACTTCAGAGACGGTTTACACAAGAGAAAAATAAAATCCATTTTAATTTTTGTCAAAGCATACCTGCGTGTTATTACTGTATTACCCAAGACCTATATAAGCAATATGTTGCATGCCATTCATCTAAAACAGCGATTCTCAACCGGTAGTACGCAAAGAAACAAAGTATTTTTAACTATTCAATTCAAAAATTAAATACCTCAACATCCTGTTTAAGTTTTTTTTTTCTCTAACACTCGTAAATTTATGAGATCTGAGCTTTGTCCAAGGACAATAGCCGCTCATAGATTTTAGCAAAATATTTTTAACTATTCAATTCAAAAATTAAATACCTCAACATCCTGTTTAAGTTTTTTTTCTCTAACACTCGTAAATTTATGAGATCTGAGCTTTGTCCAAGGACGATAGCCGCTCATAGATTTTAGCAAAATAATCCGTTTTTCTTTTCACAAATATTCTTTTAGCCACAAACATAAATTTGTCATAAATAATGTTGTTGAAAAGAATTAATGGAAATGGCTGCTGATGTATTATTTAATAGGCAGTAAAAATAAGTTCCTATAAAACATAATAATATCTCATAAATTCTTTTAGAGTTGATCGATTTATTAGCTTGTCTACATATTACGTTGTTACCATTTACGGACTCATATTGCTCTATTTTCAATTAGAATCATCTTTACATCAATTTGCCTATCTCTAAAAGCAGGTACTTTGCCTTCTTGTTGGTCTGTATTCCTTACTTTTCTACGCGATTTCAAAATATTGTGGCTTGTTTTTGAAGAACTCGCAATATATTGTGCATTTAAATATTTGTGAAAAAATGATAAAATGATGCTAGATTTTCAAAATGGAAAAATGGTTAGGACTCACTAAGCGGAAAAGTGATCATTCACAGGTGATGGATCCAGACTAATCTACTAGAACTAAGAATATTAAAGGGAAAAGAAAAATTGTTTACAGAAAATATAATGAAAATTAATTATCATTTGGGTTTAATTGGAATGGAAATGAAACGGTCTCGCAACCTCAATATGTTGTTCGCGGTGAACTATTATCTAATCAAACTACAAAACCATTATTTAAGGTAAAAATAACACGCTGAAGAAATATTATTAATTTAGAAGTCAAACAACAAAAATCAACGTTATATTTGCCATAATAACACGGATTTTTGTTGTTTGACTTCTAAATTAATAGGAAGCCATTATTTTTTAAAAGACATCTTGAGTCTAAGCATGCCAATTTAAAGGATAAATCTGAAGTCTATTTTAAGAGGAAATTGTCGGAGTCCAAAAATAGTAAACAAGTAATGAAAGATTTTGTTACTTCTTGTTTGAAAGAGCTTTGGAAGCTTACCGAACAAGTCTAAGAGCATCCAAGACTGGACAGGTTCACACTATTGGAGAAAACCTGATATTACCAGCAGCTAAAGATATTGTTTTAACATTATTCAACGAAAAATCAGCTATACAGTAAGTCGACGAATTCATGAAATGACAAATTCTATAAAAGAGACACTTATTTGAAAAATAAAACGCAGTGTGCATTTCGCATTGCAATTGACGAAACGAACTGATTTAACGAAGTTTGTTCAATTATTAAATTACATACGTTTCGAAGAAGATAAACGAACTGTCAAAGGGTGTTTACTTTGTGAATCTCTTCATGATAGAGCAACTGCACTTAAGTTTTCAAAGTAATTGACAATTTTATGTCTGAAAATGATATTCCTTGGAATAAGTGCATAGCCGTATGCAGTGACAGAGCTGGTGCTTTAACAGGAAAACATCACGGAGTTATTTCTAAAAAAAAAAAAAAAAAAAAGATTCAAATTCGCACCTGAAATAGATTTACTCACTGCTCTATACATCGTGAAGCTTTACTAACCAAATCAATCCCCCAAAATCTGAAAATCATTTTAAATCTGTGAAAGTTGTTAATTTCATTAAAAGCCGAGCTTTAAAGTAAAAAATATTTACGATTTTATGCCAGAGATGAGGAGTGAACATGACACGCTTTTGTTACTTTCCCGAAGTAGCGTGGTTATCCAGAGGCAAAGTTTTAAATCGTCTTTATAAATTTTTATTGCCTTTTTGCACAACATATTTGTATGAACATATTTGTATGAATTTCTTCCTTGTTATATTTGGAAAATAAATACAGAACAAAATTAAAAGCGGATTCTAATTTTCGGTTAAAACTAAGTGAAATAAGATCAGACATAAAGAAATTGATCTCTCTTAAACAGGCCCAAAATTCGCTCGAAATTTTAGAATTAAAGTAGTATAACTTAAATTTTGTTAATTAAGATTATAACAATTTTTAATCTAACATTTTTTATGTGTGCATATTTAATGCAAATAGCCAATACGTTGTACGAATGGCAAAATATGTATATTTTTAAATATTTCTATTGAGAAATTAAAAATTAATCATTTTAAAATGCAATGGTGGTAATAAAGTTTTTCATTTTTTTACATTTCGCGTTAGCCAAAAGGTTGAGACCCGCTGATCTAAAATATTTAAAGATTTCATTTTTTTTTTTTTTCTCAAAAAGCAACATCTCGAGAAGCTTAGTTTTCCTTCCCTCCCACCCGCAAAGATCTGAGTTCTAATTAGCATAGATAATCGGAAGTTTACAGTAACATTATTTGCCTTTTGCTCATTGGCAAAACCTGCGATGGCTGAGGATTAAACCTGCCAACATTTTACCAACCGGTTCAGAACTCGAATCTGGGAGTTTCAGCTATTTGGTTTATGTTATCTTATTTTTGCCAGAAATCATATTCAAGAAATAATATTTTTAAAGAAAATTTAAAGAAATAGCGGGAAAAGTGAAGTGATATAAAATTTTTAAGGAAAATAAATTTTCATTTTTCTTATCTTAAAAGCATAATTATAATTAATATGAAGATATTTATCATACGTCAGAATAAAAAGTACTTTAGCATCGCGCCAGTGTTTGCATGCGTAACTTTAAACGTTTTTAGCTGGACAAAAATGAAACATGACTGGCCCCAAATACGTAAATAATATTTTTACTTCGCGAGTACCTATATACATAAAGGAGGTTATAATTTCAGTTTAAATATTTGATAACGAGCTTTCGATGTATAAGTACGCCCTCACAATACGTTTCAACTAGTTTATAAATGATATGTCTGTCTGTTTGTATGTATGTTACTATTTTTTCCTCAATAACTTTTATATGAAACTTAAAAAAAAAATCTATTTTCCTTATTGTAAGCCTTTTACATTCATGTAAAGAGTTTAGATTTTGGGTAAAATTAGACAGCTGGAAGTGGTATTTTACAGGAAACCCAAAAGGGTCTTTAACGGACAACCGGAAGAGTTATTATTTAATTCCACATTAAGACTTCGTTATTCACAACAGTTTTTAACGAAAAGTGCTATTAAAATATAACCCAAAACTTTTCAGTTTTAGTGTTAAGGGCTTTTATATCAATGGTACAACATACTAGATTTTGACTAAAACTGATAAACCGGAAGTGATACCTTTACTTGAAGCTCTGAACAGACGTTTGTAAAAAGTATATTATGAGATAATTCAAAACTTCTAAAAAAAGTATGTGATTGAGAATAACGTGTGACATTCATAAGTATGAAATGTATTATCTGAATAATGCCATATGCAACAAGAATAAATTCATTATAAACAATAAGATATATAATTCATTATAACAATAAGATGTATTAATCTCAAGCGTCAATTTTTTGTTCGTTTCACTTTTGTGTCGAATTACTTTTGAAACAAAAGGAAGCTGTCACCAAATATTATCGCTATGAATTATTTTTAAAGAAATAATATATCAAATACAAATAACCTAGCGAATATGAAAAGAAATATATGGCAATTCTCTAACATTCTGTTGGGAATTCTAAACATAAGCTTGTTTAAAAAAATTTTTGATTATTAAAGTCATTGATTTGTGAATCCGAATCACTATATGACCACAGGATATACTACAATCGATGCGATGTTTTCAAATCAAAGTATGGGAACAAATGTGTACATGAGGGCGCATGGTTGCATGAGAGAACAGACTGAGCATTGCATGGATGAACAGAATAATAAAAAAGGAGTTTTCTTTATAATTAATATTGAGCCATAAAGTTTATAGACAAGTTGGATTTTCTTTAACAAACGTTCAACAACAGGTGATAGTTTACTTAAAGCTCGTTGCTATTGTGGGAGGTGTACAGGTCTGATTGTTATTCCGGAAGATCATGTGCTGGCCGCGCCGGATTTTTTTCAAAATATTCCCCATTACGGTTAATGCATTTTGATATCCATATAAGCTTTCCTGAATACAATGGCATCAAGTTTCGAATGGTACAATCTAGAAGTTCTGAATTAATACGGTAGATTAGGTTAAGTATGGGTGCAGGAGCCACGTAGTTTTTACCTTGAGTAAGTAGGTATAGGCCACTTACACTAGTTATCCAGAGTTGTAACGCCTTCCTGGAGCCCATGGCACTATTTTGGTGCGAGATACTGCTGTCTGCATAATGATTTGGGTGGGATCACTATATGGTACAGAGTTTTAGACACCTTGATGCCAGAATATCCAGTATTTGGGTTATGCACTAGCTCATATGGGCTTCCCTCATATTCGGTTCCTCATCAATACGGTAGCTGCTACATCAGTGTTAGGAAATGATGTTCTGCGCAATTTTTCTTCATATAAGGGAGTAATATGGCCTGTCTTGAATGATGCAACATTGCCCTGTTCTGAGTGAAGAGTGGTGGTACTTTGTTTAAAGCTCTTTGCTACTTAAAATATAAAATTGGTTGATCATCTATAATTAAAATTTAATATGTTAACAAACTTTATGGTTCAATGCTAATTTAAACACTTCTCGTTTTTATTACTCTAATTTCCTATACAGCGGAAAGTGATAACTATATGTACTCATTCGTTCTCGTGATTTCATTTGGAAAGATCGCACTGATAGTAGAATATCGTCTGGTCATATAGTATTTCAGATTAACATATCAATGACTGGATAATTACGAAAAATTTAAAAGCAGCATATTTTAGAATTCTCAATAGAGTATTAAGTGTTGCCACACATTTGTTTTCTCAGATCATCATATCAATGCTCAGTTTCTTCAATAAGATGAAAACTTTTTTATTTGAATTTTAAACTTTATTAATTAAATATCCCTTAATTAGAAATTACACATAAAATTTTACATCAAAATAAACATATTGCTGCGAAATGCTCAGCTGAGGTGATAGGTTTCCCGCAAGGCGAATCGCGAGGGTTGCCAGAAAATGGCAAGGAAAGGCAGTTTGCCAGATTTGGCACAAAATGGCCCATTTGGCGAGATTTGGCAGTTAACTGGCGAAATGCCATAGACAGAACGAGAACATTCTAGAACGAATTCTTACCGGTTTATCCCAGAATGTTCTCAAAGGCAGGTCAAACGTTATGTAAACCCTACCTGTATGAGGACTACAGTGTAGCGTGAGTTTTATCGCGAAGAGTGTGTTGAGCTCCGATAGCGATCACCGAGTCGGGAGTTGTACCGTATTTATGCGAATCTAATGGGCCATCGAATCTAATGCGCATCCCCATTTTAAAACTTTAAATAACAAAAAAATTGTTTGTCGGCGAATGTAATGCGCATCAATGGTATGAGGAATTTATTGAATCTTATTTTACACAACAATGGATTTGTATACAAACTATCAATCAATGGTATGATAATTTTATTTAAATTTAGATACCATATTTTATACAACAATGGATTTATATATAAAGTAGCAGAACATAGAATTAACCTATTAGTGGGCTCTTGTTATGTGAAGCAATCATTGTTAATTACCACTACCGTATATACGGTACCTATCGTAAAATATGAACATGAAATAAATCGTAACATTTCTATCTAGCTAACAGTTTCTACAATCAGTGATTAATAGTAAACGTCTTTATTCACTAATGTTTTCATCACTGGAATCCTCGCAGCTCTCTTTGTCAGAAGCAGATTCATTTCTTCTTTCCTCATCATCATCATCGTCATCCTCCGCGTTCCAGAGCACGTCATCTTCACTGCCATTCAATGAATTTGAAATAATGCAGCATTTCTTGAAAGATTTTACAATCATTGCTCATTCGATGCCTTTCCAGGCAGCAGAAACCCAGTGTGCAACAATGTGCGGTGCAGCACGCTTAATTTTTCCTGTCGGCGTCAATTCACGGTTTGGCTCACAAAACCATTTTTCGTACTCCGCCTGAACGTACCCCTTAAAAGGTTTATTTATACTAACGTCCAGGGGTTGTAACACAGACGTCATTCCTCCAGGAAGGATAACAAGATCACAGCCTAAGCTGTGCATCTTCTTTTTTACGTCGTCGGTGAGATGACCACGAAATGCGTCCAGACAAAGCATTGATGGTGGATTGGAGAGCCCACTGGGACGGCGTTTCAATACATTTCGGAGCCAAACAAGCATTAATGATTCCGTCATCCACTCCTTCTCTTGGTTTCGAATCAGGACATTATCTGAGAACAGCTTTTCATTCTTAGGGGTTTTAAGGCATGTTTTCCGTTTGAAGATTAAGAAAGGGGGAAATTTGAACCCGTCTGCTGTTATTGCCAGCATCACTGTTACGCGTTATTTTTCACATCCCGAAGTTTTGATGATAACTTCCTTAGTCCCCTTCTCCGTAATGGTGTAGCTAGGAGGCATATCAAACCAAATTGGCGTCTCGTCAGCGTTGCCAATTGCTCCATTGAAAAATTCTTTTCCTTCCGAAGTGTGATAACATACCGCTGAAATGTTAGTAGTTTTCCCTCAAAATCTGCAGGAAGCTTTTGGCATATTGTTGTACGGCGTCTTAGAGATAAGCCCATCCGCTTCATAAACCGATCCACCCATCCGCGGCTAGCCTTAAACTCTTGTTTCGGTATTCCAAGAACTTCAGCCTCCTCTTTTGCTTTATTTCTTATGGTGTCACTAGTCACAGGTTGTCCATTCTTCCTCCTCACGTAGAGATTAACACTCTTCACGTAGAAATTCCAAAACTTTTTCTTCAATTTTAGGGTGTCTTCCTTTGCGAGGGCCAGTGAATTTCTTTCTACTAGCTTTAGTTGCAAACAGTGCCAATTTCTGTTGCCGCCACAAGCGAACATTGCTCTCAGCTGCGTTGAACTTTTTCCCTGCCTTTTTCAGCAAATAGAATTACTTTACGTTTGAAAGTAGCGTCATATGACATTCTTCTCTGTTTGCCCTCCATTTCGTGACTAAGTACCCTGCAGTTTGTATCCTCTATGCAATAATGTGTCAACGATAAATGTAATGGTTAATGTAGTCGAGAAATACAGTAATCCATAGTTACGATTTAAATTTGGTTGACGTCATCGGCGAACTGCTGACGTCATCGGCGAACTTTGTACTCGAATCTAATGCGCACCCCAATTTTGAATACTACATTTGGCCAAAAACGATGCGCGTTAGATTCGCATAAATACGGTATTTAGTGTTACATTACATTCGTCAGTATTTTAAAAATACTGACGAATAAATTGTAATACTGTAATACTGACGAATAAATTGTGTTTTGATTCTTCACCAAGTGTTGTCATTAATCACTCCAAATCCACGAACCCGTAGAACGCAACATTATCTTTAACAGTACCTAACTTTAGATTTCTGAATAATGTTGCCATACATTTTTTTAAACTTTCGCTATACTATTTATACTATAGCTATAAAAGTTTGTGGCAGCACCATTTTATTTGAAAAGTGATTCTGAGTGAAAAGAACACAAAAGTGAGAACTGAGGCTAATACATTTAATTGCGTCACAGCTAGAGCTCATATTCGTGTTGCATTTGACATAATTGAGAGAATACATTTAATGTTTATGAATGCAACATGTAGTTTTCAATCTCCTGCGTGTTTTAAACCGCAAATCTGAGAAATTTTGGATTATCTTATAATCTATCTTTTCACGAAAATTTGTTTAAATGTTATTTCCGGTATATCAATATGTATGTGAAACATTATCGAGAAAAAGGAAACAAAGATTTAGTTGCCTCAGTTCCACCTAAAACTGATCTTTATAAAACTGTTAATACTATGGATAGCAAACTATTAAAATTTCTGAAATTACATGAAAAAGTTTTCACAGTAATTAATTTTAATTACGTTGTTTTAGCTAAATGCATAAAAAGAAAAAAATGCAACTTCTATTTGGAGAAAAAGTTATGGGGCTGCTAGCAGTGGAATTGAAAATGAAAAATAATAAAGGAAAATGGATAAAAGGAAATTTAAATTAGCCCAAAGCTCTTATTGCTGTATATGCCCCTTTTGTATTAACAGTTTCCATGCTCTTGAAATTCTGTTACTATCTTAATACAGTTCTTGTGTAGCCCTCTCAGAATTTTATTTATAATGGCATATGATATTACAATGTTATAATACTTAAAATTCCTTCATATTTTTCATGCATTTAATTAAAACTTAAATTAATTAAACTTAATTAAAACAATTTAGAAATTTCTTTTATGCATTTTTGTTGCACAGGTTTTAGTCTATTTAGTGGAGAAAACATAGTAAAGAAAGAAAAACCACTACAATAAATGTGCCTATGAAAATCACTGCTATTCAATGTGGCGAAGAAGTATGCATGATGTCACTCCCCCCAACAAAGAGCTTTTGACTTTTCTGATTAATTAAGATCACCTTCAATTGATTTAATTTCTGCCTCATTTAGAAATCTATCATCATTGCTCTAAATCATGGACTACCAACAAAGGGGAATTAAATATTTTGATTTAAAAATCCATCATATATAGCATTTGAATAATTTCTAAAAAATTGCATAGTTCTGTAAAATTGTCAGAATTTAATAAATTATTTTAGAAATTCTAAAACAAATCATTTGAAAGATTACTTTTCAGTCTGTCTGATGGTGTATATTTCGAAATTCTGGGATAATTAGCTTGATCTTAAATGAGATTATGTGAGAAAAATTCCACGCTAAATAAAAAAAAAATGTGTTGAATTTTGAAAAAAATTCTTATGTGATATTATAGTGTCATCAGGTCATTCTAAATAAGTGCGTATGAAAAATTAAAAAAAAAATCTGGTTGGAAAAAGAGAGCCGAATATTAATTTCAGGATTTGACCGAAACAAATAAGTCAACCAACCATCTTAACTTAAAATGAAACACTGTAATGCAAAGTATAAAATTAGGTAAATTAGCTTTTGTTCTTAGTTTTATAAACCAATCAGCCAGCTAACAGAAAAAAAAAACTATTTAAATAAAATTGTGTGAAAAATTCTATGGGTTGCTTTAGTAATTCCTTGGGTAGAAGTGAATTTACTTTCTTGGTTCCTTTAAAGTGCTGAATGACAGTGAAAATAAACATCGTATTTGAATTTAGCTGTGCAAGATTGAGAAAAACCCTCTGAAAGGTTTCAAGGAGGGGGGAAAAGAGTTATTAAAAACTCAAAACAGTTGCTATTGATACTTTTTTCTTCGGATATCGCTGAGCAAACTTCTCATCAAAACAAAGCTAATTGTCCCACCAATATTATTTTTCAACCCTCGACCGTAATAAAAAAATAATATGAGGAGCTAGGTTGCGTAGCTAGCAATATTTAATAATGCGAATTAAAACCTGAACTCAATAGAATTTTCAATTGAACGAAGGTACTCATCAATATTAATTGAATCTCATATGTCAGTCAGTATCACGTTATAACCAATTAGAGATCAAATTCAGGCGCAGAAATTGATGGCAATTAAAGTGCTATCGTTCGTGATTAAGGATCTATTTTGATTCGCTCTCATTTTACTGAAAACACACTTTTTTTTACACATATAAGCGTATAGTAGTTTCTTTTTATTTCCCGTATTTAAGATTCTGTAGTTTTCTTATTTATTTATTTATATTTTCTAAATGTAAGGAAAGTAAATATTTAATAGTGGAACTTCTGTTGCTTTATTTTATTGATTAAAAAAGAGGTTCTGTAAATGTGCTAAGCTACTTGTCCTTTAGTCTATGATCACACATTATTCAGGATTTTGCATAGATGAATAAAATAAATGCGGTAGTGCTTTCTCATGTTCATATTTGATTTATTATTTTGATATTTGATAATCGGTTTTTAGAAAATACCGTGGATTTTATTGGGTTACGAATTGAAAAGGAATAACGTAAATCTAAATGATATAATTATTAAGTTTTTGCAGACAGAAACAGAAGAATTTTCTCACATTATTAAAAACCGATACAAGGATTATTTTAATTGAACTAAGTTTGAACATGAATGTAAAGTGGTATTTTCCAGGAAAATCGTTATCTTACGATATAAATGATTCATAAAATAATTTTCAGCAAAATAGTTTTGTTTCTGAAATAAATTTTTAATACATAATTTTTAGGAAAATAATTTTGCTTCAGTATGTTTTCACATATTACTCATGCGTGTAAACTTTAAACAATTCATAAAGAAGCACACTTTGTAAGAAGATTTTAAAAATATGAAATGCTCTGACAAAGGTCGAACGTTTTTATAAATACACAGCCAATATAATATTTCACCGGGTATTTCGTTTTCGACGTAACTGGAGATGATTATCATTAAAATTCTAAAACCATTACTCATTTTAAAAAAGTACTAGCGGGTAAACCTGCCAGATGAGCAGGCTGCAGACAAAACAAAATTCTAAGCTGTATGGTGTTCGCTTACGCATTTAAAAAAAAAAAAAAAAAACTATTACGCTACCAGCGTATCACGGACTCTTAAGAGACTACTAAAAATATCTTAGACTACTAAAAATACTTAAGAGACTACTTAAGACTTAAGAGACTACTAAAAATATCTAAATATATCGGCTGTTTAAAGTCGTAACAAAATAAGAATAGTCGAAATAGCTTCACACGAATTTTTGGAATCCGGAGTAATATTTTAAATATTTGGAAATGCTATTTTTATTTCATATTTTGTGAAACTTAGAAATTTTTTATTAACAAAAATCTAGGATTTTAGAGCGAGCAGTGGCAACACATCTCGAAAGAAAGCAGATTTTTATCTCCAGCATGCGAGATTGTTGCCAGTCGAAAACCATAAGGGCGAAAATTAGGGTTTTCCCGAATTTTTAATTGATATCTCTGCTAATTAGAGTCATACGAAGATGAGAATAGTCGAAATGGCTTTCCACGAATTTTTGGAATCTGTGGGTACCATTTTCGAAACTCAACTGCCACAAACAAACAAACAGACAGATGGGCACAGATTTTAATAATATAGGTAGAAATTTTACTATATGACTGGCAACTTTTTTGTCTGATCAGTCTGTCTTTTTTTCTTAAATCACAGAAAGTGAGGTATTATCGTAAGTAAGAGTTTGCCTGTGCAGAAATGATTAACTTTTCTGAAATTTTATTTTTTCACAAGTCAATAACTGCGCTTGAATTACTTGTGTGCTTATTGATTTTAAGACACAAATGATTTTTCGCAGTGTAGTTATTGATTTATTGACAAAAACTAGCCCGACCGAATAACCGGTTGCGTAAAAGTACTTTTTTTCGACATTTGTTTCGCGATCATCAGGCGCGAAATGGAGGGAATGGATAATCGTAAATGAATCTTCCACCAGTAAATGTTTTAAAGAAATATGTGACCCTTTGAAAATCCAGTATAGTTCAAGTATTTGATTTCAAACTAGAAAGACTGTAATAAAGTGCTACCGATAATATTTTACCACTTATTTAATTGTTTTCAGTTCAAATGCTGCAGAATTAATGATTGATGATAGACTATTTTACATAACTTTTGCTCAATTATGATTTCAGATCTTAGTTGTCATCTGTTATTCCATAAGAAATTAACGTAAATAAATGTGTATGTAAGGATGACAATTTCGGAAAAAATGCCCTCATTGCCGATTTTCAGATTTAGATGTCATGGAGAAGTATTTATAATAATCAGTAACAAAATATTTTTAATTTCCAATCTCCTGGTAAATAATTTTCATTTACTTGGCTTCCTATAGAATGTTATGATTATTTAGACACGTTGGCTTTCTAGAAACAATTAGGGTTTTAGGAGTAAAAATTTGAAAAATCAAGAACGTCCTCACTGAAATTCGAACTATGGACCTTCTAGCTGCTAGTTGTGTAAGGATCTTAAGTTTTACTAACGTTTATTTTATTTTAAATCTTTACTATCACTTCTTATTTTCTACTTCCGGCCAGAATTATAAGCGTTAAGGTTTTTATGCAAAGTTTGTCTTGCGAACGCCAAGTATTTAAGTTGTGGCTTTTTGCCAAGCGAGAGAGAGGAAGCAGTGAGTTCGAAGCAGGCCGCTTACCTTAGAAGTTACGCAGTTGCTTGTTGCCTTCCAGGCTAGAGGTTTTAATCCTCTTGATAAATTTTAAACGTATTGTAGTGTTCACAGTTCTCTGTACTACATACGCTTCCTGTTAATATAAGGCCAATCTTCCACGTTTATTATTTTAAAGTTAAATTATAGTTTTATTTTTATACTTTTACGTTTTGACCCCAAGTGGTGGGTCATCGTATTCCGAAGTACGGAAATTATTGTAAATAGAGAAAAATAAAGGGTTTTGTATACCCTTCTTGTGTATCCTGTCTACTTCCCACAGTTTGAACATAGCTTTAGTAAGCTCTCTGTTCCGAGTCAGGTCCTTGCATGTTCCCGAAGAAGGTTAGAAGGAACATTGACCCTGATAGTTGAACTAGTTGAACGTGCTAACAGCTTACACAAAAGAAGCATGAATGATGGAAAACAATGATCCTTGCGTACGATCGTTTTACTCACCCATTTATAGAGTGACTACATAGAAGCACGAGAACCAATTGTATTACATAAGTGGCGAATTATGGCCAACTTCGTTTTAGTTCGGGCACCATTGTTGAGACCAGTCGCCGGGATTTGAATCACGAATCTTCCAATGATAAAACTAGAATCTAACTGCTTGCAACACGAGAACACACACGGTAGATTGCGATAATTTTTTACAGCTTAACTTATTCCTCATTATGCAGGAAAAAAGGAAGAATATACACATATTAATTGCCAATTTGCAAATACATTATATATATTACAAATTTTATTATTGTTTTTATATTTTGTTTCCACTAGGGTTTTTAGGACAGTTACAGTAGCAGCTGACATCATTAACCTTAGAGACAATAAATCCCGGCATCAGTAATTCAGTTATTACAGATATAAAATCAATTAAACTGCTATAAATTATTATTATGGTAATAAAATCTTTTCTACTTCGTAAATATAAGTTGTTTTCTATAGATTTTTACTCCATAATAAATAAAATTATTCTGTAATAAATATTTGTACTCTGTAATAAATAAAATCATTTCGAAATATATTTTAGTAAGCATATTCTTCCTGAAAATAAGGAAAAATAAATTTTCATATGAGCCAAAGTTTTCATGCATTGTAATTTTATGAACTGCGAATACAAAAATGAAGTTACTATAAAGTTCGGCTGAATAATGGATGTTTTAGATTGAACTTTTGGCATTGAAAGAATTATGAACTATTAAAATGTAAGCCACAGAGTAACGAAATATAAATAAATATAAAGTAAACATGACATGTTTCAGCTAAGAGGAAAGTACAGAGCTTACCAAGTAGTTAAAAATCTTTTGTTTACCATCGATATTCATCAGAGTGTTACCAGTTCTAACCACTCTCTCAACAGGAAATGTAATACTGCTCAAACTTGATTTTTTTTCCCTTTGCATTTATTGATTTCCAGAAAAAAAGAAGTGAATGGATATGACGAGGAATATTATTCCCTGAGGGTTGTTAAGTGCAGAGTGGTAAAAGTGTACGGAAGACTGCTAATGATTTTTGCATTACAGTGATGAGATTACTAATCTTTCGAACTAGTTTAAGGGACCATCATCAAGCGACATGCATGAAGAATGGCAGGTCATAGAATAAATATATCCATTACAACGTATATAGGAAATGCAAGGTGAAATGAATTAAGATATTCTTAATGAAGAATTCTGATTTTTATAATACATTTGGCATATCCAAATTTTTGGAAAAAGGTGTTGCATGTTGGGTTAGCATGAAATCTTTATACATCTTTTGAATAGAAAGTTGTTTTTCTCATCCATAAAATAAAGAGGTTCCTACACTTAATAATAATTTGACCCTTTACAATGGTAACAGAATTATTTGTAGGATATTTATCGTTTAAAATGTAATTGCTTACGAAGGATCTTAAAAGAGATTTAAACCATTAGCGTAAGAATTTATAACTGTCTATATAGAATTTCCTTGAATGAGTGATGGGATTTCAAGAGACCTTTGTGAAGTATATGTTACGAAAATGATTAGATTTAATTCAATTATTTGAAACAGGTCACGAAAAAAATCAACAATTTTCAATATGGCCACCATTAATATTGCCATAGATGTCTCGGAAATAATCAGTTCCAATCCATACTCTGGCAAGGACATCTGACGTAAAGAATTCTGCGGGTTGTGTAATTTGCATCCTGAGGTGGTTCTTGTTAGCAATTCTTTCCCTGCAAATCTTATTTTTGATAAAGCTCCATCAAAAGAAGTCTAGTGCAGTTAGTTAGATGAGGTGTTCTTTGCTGCCATGGGATACATTCATGTCTGCCAATGCATACAGTGTTCTAGAAACGATTTCTGCAGTGATTTAAATTGTTTCGCACATGATTTGCAAAGTGGGAGGACTTACCATACGATTAAAAGAAAGTCTGCAACTCAGCACCTTCTATTTTCACTTGCTTGATTTGGGGAGCAAAATGATTTGTACGCACTGAGGTTGAGTACCGAGTACACATTGGAGCTGACATTAGATTCTACGAAGGAGAAGAGGCACAAAATTCTTGTTATTCATTAGGTCGTACCAGACATCGACTTTAGAAGAATCTCGAATGTATTCATGTGCCATACAACTTAGCTAAACATCTGGCAATTGTAGCTAATAAAATTACATGGATATAATTTTTTGGCTGAGTTAAAAAAGCACTTTGAATTCATTTCACGTAATATATACAAAGATACATAGAGATCTCAAATCTTATCATTTATTGAATTATTAGAAATATGAGATCAAACGTTTTTCTGATTTTTCTCCCTGCACTACGTAGAATTTCATTATAAAGTGATTAACTGTATGAATTTAGATTAAGGGAATGCGTGAAATGTTTTTAAAAACTTGCTACTATTTTTTCTGCGCATTTTGTTGCTTCTCTGTCATTCAGTATTAATCCAATTAGAGCAGTCAAATGTTTTCACGATATATAGAATAGGATGAGATAGTCACAATATAGCTTCTTTTCAGAAGATAATGCATTATTTTGAGGAAATAAAGCATATTTATTTGCAATGAAACATACTTTGTAAATAATGCTTTCAATTTGGAAAAATTTACAGCTTGCTCTGAATCTGCCTATGCGAACTAGTATTTTCACGAAAAGTAAAAAGTTTCGGAAAGTGAAAATTTTATAAAATGTTTTATGTTTTGAAACTTTTCTCTCTACCTGAAGATTGATATAAATTGACGCATCGAATAAATGTAATTTTGATGAAGTTAATACTTACCAATATGAACTGCTTTACTGGAAATAAAGTGTGCAGTTTTGTCATTTTGAACGTAAAACATTATCTTCTTCTTCATCTAGGAGTGTGAAAATGCTTACAGCCAGTTGAACTGCAAACTAAATTTATATTTTCAGATTTGTAATAATGTAAATTTTAATTATATTAAGGTAATTCATGTTCCTAAATTTTATCTATTTCGGATCAGAAATGAACAAATTTGCTATATTTGAAAATAATAAACCCTTTGGAGGAGTTCTTCAATTTAGTATTATGAAGTAAATATGTGACTGGTATCATAGATATTTTAATCCATGCACACAGAATTCAAGAATACTGTTTAGAACATTTTAATTATAAATGATGTACACTGCTGTAATCAGAGAAACGGTTAGGTGTGCAGTTTCAGTGCACCGAATGGGCTAAACTACAGATTTGCTAATTTTGCATTTAACTTAAACAGTTATTTATAATTTCAGCCTTTACTATAATTATCCCTTTAGTTCCCTCACTAGAAAGAAAATCAGTTATGAAAATCAGTTAAATAGTAATTAAATTGAGGTTTTAAGATTTTAAGACAGAATGTGTTTTTGTCTTTCGCGTGCATGTTACATTAGTTCTGTCAGCTCTGATAAATTGCAATTATTCGGCTTTGTGTCATTGCTGCCGACATTTGAATTTGCTACGCGAGTTAGAATTCCTGAGCTAGCTTAGATTAAAATTTAATTGTGTATTCTTTGGCTACTATTCTACGTGTTAAACTAAAACGGACTGTTACTTCAGTTCTCTCCCGAGGGTTGACTGAGCACAACTCCCGGCGTTCTGGCTAGGACCATTACCTAGACATATCTGAACTGTTGACATGGCGGAGCTAGTCGACACATGGAACTGACTCTATTAGCTGAGATTGTAAGGATCTTAAGTTTTACTAACGTTTATTTTATTTTAAATCTTTACTATCACTTCTTATTTTCTACTTCCGGCCAGAATTAAAAGCTTTAACTTATTTATGCAAATTTGTCTTGCGAACGCCAAGTTGTGGTTTTTTGCCAAGCAAGAGAGAGGAAGGAGTGATTAGGAGCAGGCCGCTTGCCATAGCAGTTTTACTCGGTTGCTGGTTGCCTTCAAGGCCAGAGGTTTAATCCTCTTGATAATTTTAAACGTATCGTAGTGTTAACAGTTCTCTGTACTACATACGGCCTTTCTGTTAATATACGGCCAATCTTCAAGTAGACACTTGTTTATTAATCCAAAGTTAGTTTAGTTAGAATTTAGTTAATATTTTTTATATTCTTACGTTCAGACCACAAGTGGTTGGTCTCTGTATTCCGAAGTCCGGAAATCATTGTAAAGAGAGAAAAATAAAGGGTTTCGTATACCCTTCCTGTGTATCTTGTCTACTTCCCACATTTATTGAACATAGCTTTAGTAAGCTCCTTGTTCCGAGTCAGGTCATTTAATGTTCCCAAAGCAAGTAAGGAGGAACACTGAACCTGATAAGATAAACCCCAGTGGGAACGGCTCTTTAGACTCCCCTTGGTCAACGCTGAGAATCGGTAGCTGTCTTACTTTGTTCTCTTTGATTTTAGCTGGATGCGCTGCCGTACACCACTGACTTGTTTACTTAACCTATACTGTGTGAAACAAAATTGTCTCTATGAATTGACCAGGGGGTTAGTCCTTCTTGGATATCCTCTAAGGGTTGGGGATTTCACTGTGTAAGGCGGTTTAAATGCTAGCCAGGTCTGCGTGTCCCTTCCTCCTTATTGCTGGCACTTTAAGAAATTATCACACTTAGCTACTGTCCCTGCTAGACGAGATTTTTCTGAGAAACGAGATTCTGGTAGCACTGGTTTAAGCGGGAGGATTCCTAGAAAAAAGAGTCGAGCCTAGCTACAGAAACGATGTTGCGGCTAAGCGGGAGTTTTTTCAAACCTCACTGAAAATGTCTCGGCTAGACCTCTGTTCTGGGTAGAGACAACCAATCAGACGAAAGTTCTGCTTTTGAAGCGTCACGTGATCCAAATATGAGTGATAATCGATTAGTGTCTGGCGTTCAAGTCTTTGTAGTAAGTGAAAATGGTAACCTAGTTACGTGGGTTTCCTGGAATTGTGCGAGTTCTGAGAATTGTCCCTTTCGACATCAAGTCTCGCGTAGCCGAAGCATAATGTGATTGAGGTTTTAGTTGTATCACCGCGAATTGTAGCTGATTTTGTTACCACAAGAACGTGCATTTATGCTCAAAGTTCTGTTTAAATAAAAAGGTTTAATTAAACCTTTTCAAGTTTTTGCAGTTACTTTCAGACATAGGGATAATTCACATTACGTTTATTAGGAGTTTTGAACTGATTAACTTTATCAGATCAAAGAAAACTGACGAATTTTGGCTTTTTTAATAAGAATTTCGAAATCAGAATGGAGAAAATGTCTCTAAAAATATTACATAGACAACATGAGAACATGTATACTTCATTCCTTAGTCTATACACATTACAGATAATATTGTGCTTTACTTAGTCAGTTAAAGTCTCAAACATACTCGTATTATCGCAAACACTCATGCTCTTTAGCTGTGTATGTAATATTCTATTAACTGAACTTATTAATCTCAATCACAGTGATAATAATAAATCACGCATTGTGAAATGAAACCTGATTCCAGCCAGAAAGTTGGCAACAACCATGAGAGTGACAAAAAATGCAATGACAATTATTATCGTAATTGTTTATTTCTTTATTCAGAATATACATATTTATTTCAAATCTGACCATCAATGACACTATGAGTGGTTTTCTGAAGCCTGTTTCCTAGTTACATCTTTAAAATTAACTAAACACAGACATACAATACTAATAATTTAATATATACTGAATAAGAAAACTTAACTTCCTTTAACATATGAGTCATCTTATTTCATACAGTATACATGTATATTAAAAAATAAAATAATTTTAGGCAAAATTCCAACTTTACACTAAATTCAGACAATTGCGATGCATTTATCCCTTTCTAGTTATCCGCAGCCCCATGAAAAGTTTGCAACTCATTGGCGATTGTATAAATTAGATTTTTTGAAGTTGTGGTTGTACAAGTTGGAGCGAAATGTTTGTTTATCGATTTTTACATCTTATGAATTTTATTCCGATTATAAATAATAAAAAGAGAAAAGAAATGTTAAGCGAAGAAATAAAATATTTTACCGCTGATATTTATATTTTTTAAAGCAGTCAGATATTTTTTAGTTAAATATAAATTGTGCAAATCCACATGTAATAAAACAAGTCTAGGCGCACCAGGGGACGAGCAGTAAAATCACTGAAGACTGGTAGTTTCGACCTAGGTTCGAGTCCAGGCGAACGAGTTGGCTGCATAGGCGTTTTCGTGGGTTTTCCCATGTGGTACATATATACAGGCCAGTTTCCCTTAGAAAGTCCTCCCTTCTCTTAAGCAGATAGCCCTAGTGTGCTTTGCCATAATCAGCTATATTAAACCTAAAACAGGTCTATTGGTACGTGCATGAGGGTTGGCTGCTGTCACGTATATATCATGAAAGTATGAAGAACTCCATGGTATATTAAAAAAAAAAAAAAAAAAAAAGAACAATATAACGTCGTCGACCTTCCGGAATGGAAATAACTACGACAGTTTGTCTTTTTAGATTTATTTGAAAACTTAACATATATTTTCTTGGTTAACTGAAAAAAGTAACATTACGGCATTATTACGGAAAGGGAAATACAAGAATTTTCCCGGTCTTATTCTCTCGGCAACTCGCAAACAAAAGCCTCTCTTCTTTACTCTTACAAGATGAGAAAACGGACACACTGCCAAACGAGGGATGTCTCTAACGAGTTTTTCTTGATCTCTTTCACCTGCCCCACAGAGGATATTGGGGTCGTTCGTAATAGAATAGGAAGCTCTCTAATGACCCACATATGTTATCACAGCAGTTCTACAAAATGTTGTAACCGGGAACAAGATAATCATAAAATTCCTATTTATTTCAGTTTACATGTGCATATCGATTTAAAATTTTAATATAGACATTTACAATATCGATTATTTGACTCAGGATGTGTGAAAAAGTTGTAAAATATCATTAACAATTTTCATTAACTATCAAACTATTCACTAATGAAATCCTTGTACTTGATAATTACTTATGAAAGTAATTAAAGCTATTCCGTTTTCATTTAAAATTGGCAGGAACAACTGTAAGTAACGTAAGCATGGAAGAAACTATCAAAATTAAAAAAGTAAACCAGATTTCACTCCCTGTTATGGAATAATCGAAAGTAATGAATCCTACCTGCAGATTAAACTGAGAGTAATTCTTGCCGCGTTGCTAATGCCTTAAATCTTTGGAATCAAAAAATCATGCTTGGAGAGATTAATATGCTTCATCTGTTACTGTTACGAGTACAATACCTATGATCTGAATGAGAATTACACATATGCTTTTTAAATTAACTGAAAAACCACAACAAAATTCTAATGTTTCCAAACTTAAGATATTAAGGTCGTACAGAAATGAATGACACAAATGCTGCCGCAGAGCGGAGTACAATTTATTAACAAAACACTGATAGCACATCAGTTAGAACTAATCCCCGCTCATGTAAATACACTTCTGCCATCTGGCTGGGAGGTTCCGAAGGTCTTTCGTAAACCAGTCTGTGGGGGGTGTTGGTGCACCACCTATGGACAATTGCATGCAGTTCGGCAGAAAATTAAACATGTTGGTTCCTGACTGCGTCCTTCATCCTGTCAAGCAAGGCGTAGTCCGGAGTCTTGGTTCAAGGTACACCTACTTTGCACGCACATTTGCCATCTCCAGAAAACCATGCACAATCGTCAGCAAAGTTCCTTGCTCAAGCCTCCTCCTGCATCTTGTTGAACGCTATGCGCGTGTTCGCCATGATGAAATCCGACTCGGCTGCTACATTTGCTGCTGTATGCAATGTTGCTGGTCGTCCCGCGCTGACACCTTTGGCTGCGATTTTCACTCCACTGCTGAACTTGGCCAGTCAATGGGATACGTTACGCCTTGAGGGTGCTTTGTTCCCACACGCCGACAGCATGTGACGATGGATCTCACTACTCTGTATCCCTCCTTCCATGGGAATCATGCTGTCCAACGCAGACCGTGATATCACCTTCCATCATTTCTGTCCACGCTCTCAATGACGGTGGCGATACTTTGATACTGTTGTTATTATTCTGGCATGTAGAGGGGAATTCCTGTCCCTGCTCTTTCCAGATTCCTGAGGGAATTCCGAATTGGGCCTGACGTCTGAGGAAGTCCGAAAATAGTATTCTCCAAATGAGGTATAAGCTGAAATGGGAAAAGCTCTGAAACCCATTGCTTCCTGCAGAAAATGCCAAGATTGGACGAAGGTGTAGAAGGTGCTGTGGTCAGGACCAATTTAGCTGGTCACGTGGCTTAAAGCAGCGAATCTGATGTCATGAAGGAGCGTGACTTGCCAACTACAGCATTAAATGATATATGCACAGAATTCAAAATAATTACATGAAAAATTCAGAAATTGCTAAATACACTATTTACATGGTGAAGTTTTTAATTAAATCCGACGACCATACGAGGCTATCTGCACTCTCATTGGCTGGCCTGATTTGTTTGTAGTAGGTGAGCGGCGAAATGGGCGTAGAAGCTTGTATTCGCTCAGGATTTCGTAGGAAAGTACTTCGGCGAAGTTCGTTTATCAAAGCTCTTGCGAAGAAATTTTCATTAATCCTATTGAAGAAATTTTGAATTAGTTCAAGTTTAGGTCGAAATGACTTTTATTTCGGAAGTAATATGGGCCACCGGTGATTGTGCGAAGAAACTTATTTTGCACTACCTGAATTTTCCTAATACCCTTACCCGTGGTATTGGTCCAGGTAGGTGAGGCATAGGTCAGATGATAGCGTGACGCCTAAGTAGCTGGTTTTCTTGACAATCGGGACAGGAGATCCAAATAAAATAACTTTTGATTTGAGAATATCTCGTCTTCGGTGTTTCCCGACGATCAAGATTTTCGATTTAGTTGGCTGGATACAGGTTTTCCAGCGTCTACACCAGTCTTCAATTTCCGAGATTTTTCTTATAATTTATTCAACACATAGTCAGGCTAACGTGATTTAACTGCAATTGCCGTATCGCCGGTGTAGCTAGCTAGGAGTGAGTTGACATCATCAAGGGTAGTTTAGGAAATCGTTTACATACAGGATATAGAATATCGGGCCAAGTATAAAGCACATCCAGAGGAATACCCGCCTGGATGTGCTTTACACTTGAAATCCCCTTTCCATGCTGGACCGTAAAAGTCCGTTCACTCAGGAAAGAATTTATCATGAGTGTCGCGTTTGCTTACTAGAACTTTACTTCCACGAACGCCCTCTGGCGAAAGAGACTAAAAGTAGTCAGTTGAACGGCTGGTCTCCGTATAAATTATGCTTGTAATCATTATAACTTGTAAATATTTTGTAGATATCTTTCATACGAATTAAAATTTCTTAAAAAGTTTATAGCTGTGTTTCGAAGTTCATCATAGAGACGGATACCTACAAGAAGGAAAAGCAGGCAGTTCAGGGCAGCCCTATTTAGAAGGTAAGTGAACTTTCACTTATCTATTTAATGATCAAAAAATTTTAATAGTACAAAAATGATAAAATTTTTTAACATGGCGCCCGAACAGGGACTGCCAGTAACTGCTGTTTCCTAACTATTGAAACTGTCTAAATTGATATCAGTTATATAGATAATACATAAGCATAAATAATTAGTGAATTGCTGATACTTGTTGAATTGTTGAATATTAAATAATGACGGAATTCATCGATACATTGAAAAGGAAACGCGGCCACATAAGGGCTGCCGTTACAAAATTAATTGGCCGAATCGAAACTGAATTACCAAAAACAGAAGTGAATGCAGAGGAACTAGAAATTTCCTTAGAACTCTTAAATGAAAAATCGAACGAGTTAAAACAAATAGATGCAGATATAGAAAAATTAATAGACATAAATTATCTTGACCAGGAATTAAACGGTGTTGACGAATATCGTGAAAGAATAACTACATTTAAATACAAAGCTAACAAAAAATTGAAAGAAATTAATATAGAACAACAAAAATTTAATGTGTTACGAAGCACTGAACAGTTAAGTGAAAGTATTATAGAAAACGTTAAAATCGAAAGTCATAATGTGAAGCTTCCTAAACTTACGATTCCGAAGTTTTATGGCGAGAGCTGCGAATGGCTGACATTTTGGAACACTTTTTCATCAGTCATACACCAAAATAAAACGCTTGACGCTATAAGCAAATTTAATTATTTGAAATCCTTTTTGGGAGGTACTGCTTATAACACCATTGACGGTTTCGATTTAACCGAAGAAAATTACGAAACTTCAGTTAAACTCCTCACAGAAAGATTTGGAAACAAAGATGTACTGATCAACGCCCATATAGATAAATTACTGAAAATAAGACCTCTAAAAGATTGTAATGACATTCAAAATTTCCGTAAGTTATTCAATTATATACAGAAACATATTCGATGTCTTGAATCATTAAATATGACCTCAGAAACATATGGAGCTTTATTAACGCCTATTTTGCTTAAAACATTGCCCTCAGATTTGGTTTTGGAATATAATAAAACAGTTCGGAAATCAAATTACGATTTGAATCACCTAGTGGAATTTCTTTCTGAGCAATTAGTTGCGCGGGAACGTACATTCCAGACGGTCCAGTCAAAGGCGGCGCCGCAAAAGCATAACAAACTGATTGAAACCAGACCTATTGCGAAACACACAGCTTCGGAGTTGACGAACGCAAGTTTGCGGGGGGGACAAACACCATGTGTTTTCTGCGACTCTTCTGATCACGAGTCTATAACGTGTAAACAAGCATCTTTATGGTCTACTGAGAAAAAAAGGGAGAAATGTAAAGCGAAATTAATATGTTATCGCTGTTTACACCCACGGCATCTCAGTTTTAATTGCACTTCTAGAATAAGGTGTGAATTATGTAAACAACGACATGCCACTATAATGTGTTTTAAAAACGAAAACGGAGAAGTTAAGGAAGAACAAATTGAAAATAAGGCCTTAACGAATAATTCATCCTATGAAAGTGTAATCTTGCAAACTTTAATTGCAAATGTTTACGGAGATGGTGAAAGCAATTTTACACGAATAATTCTGGATACCGGAAGTAGCAGATCATATATCAGCACATTTCTTGCGGAGAAATTAAAACTAAAATCTTTAGGTCAGGAAAGTGTGACTCATGGGCTTTTTGGAGGGATAGAAAAAAGGGAAAATCACAACAAGTATCTGATTAAGTTAAATAATCCAGAAACAGGATTCACATGCGGAATGGAAGTTTTGAGCCAAAAAACCATATGCTCACATATTCCAAAATTGGAGGATAGGGAATGCTTAAAGAAACTAAGAGGTTACAAAATTTTGCCCAGTCATGTAACTAATGAGAATTCTTGTTTATTTGAAAAACACCCTAACGAAATACACGTGCTTGTAGGAGCAGATTATGTCGGAAAACTTTTTACAGGGGAAGTAAAACACGTAACGGAGAGTTTAGTAGCGATGAATACACACCTTGGTTGGACAATATTAGGGAGAACAAAGGTAAAGGGAAAGAATTTTAATGAAATTCTTTTATCACTACACATTAGTGACAGAAAAATTTGTGACTTGTGGTCTCTTGATTCTATCGGAATAACTGAACCAGCTCTTTCTCAAACAAAACAAGAAATAGAAAAGGCTACAGAAAATTATTTCATCCGTACTTTAGAAAGAGATGACACTGGAAGGTATCAGGTATCACTGCCATGGCTTCAAATTCATCCTGAGTTGCCGGATAATAGAATCCTTGCAGAAAAGCGTCTGAAGTCTTGCGTGAAAACCCTTCAGACAAAGAATTCCTTAGAAGCCTACGAAACTGTTTTAAAGGATTGGGTAGAAGAGGGAATAATTGAACCTATCGATATTTCGGAGGCAGAAAAGATCAAAGGGCATTATCTGCCACATAGAGCAGTGTTTCGGGAAAATTCGACTACCAAAATTCGACCAGTGTTCGACGCATCTGCAAAGGAGAAAAATTCGGTATCTCTGAACGACTGCCTGGAAAAGGGTCCTAATTATCTTGAATTGACCCCCAAAATTTTGATAAAATTTCGAGAGGGGAAATATGGAGTAATTTCGGATATAAAAAGAGCATTTCTTCAGATAGGTGTGAATCCAGCGGATCGAGATTTTCTCCGCTTCCTATGGTGGGAGAAAGGACAGCCTGAAAAACTGACTATATATCGGCACCGAAGGGTTGTATTCGGCGTAAACGCCAGCCCCTTTTTACTCGCTGCCACAATTAACTACCATTTGGAAAATGTACCAAAACATCATCAGGAAATAGCTTCAAAGCTAAAGAAAGCCATGTATGTGGATAACTGCGTAGCGAGTGTGGAATCAATTGAAGAATTAAACTCATTTATCAAAGGATCTAGAGAAATAATGGTTACTGCAAAATTTGACCTAAGGGTTGGAAACATAATAGACTTAAAAATGAAACTTCAATTCTAAACCTCTCTGATAAAGATTATGAAGATGTGTCAGTATTGGAATTGAAATGGGACTTGTTTGACGATACTTTGTCTTGTCACGTAAAACATGAAGAAAACCCTGTATCGAGCAAAAGATCTGTTCTTTCCGAATTGAGTAAAATGTTTGACCCGATTGGGTTTACTAGTCCAGTTACTCTCATGCCTAAACTGATTCTGCAAGAGTGCTGGAAACAGAAAATTAACTGGGATACTAATCTGCCGAAAGATCTAGCAAGGAAATTTTTCACATGGTCATCTCAGTTAAAATATTTGAAAGACATCAAAATTCCTAGATTGCTTCCCAAAATAGACGAAAGTACCACTCTACATGTATTTTCGGACGCAAGCAAGGACGCGTATGCGACCTGCATTTTTCTTAGACACAGCGGTGAGAGTGGAGTCACTTGTCAATTGATACAATCTAAAGCAAGAGTTGCTCCGCTAAAAGCACTCACGATACCTCGACTAGAGATACTCGCTTGCACTATTGGAGCCAGGCTCTCTCATACAATAAGAGAAGACTTGAAATTAAAAGAGGTTCCAGTTTTTTACTGGACGGATTCCACAAATGCTCTCTTTTGGATAAAACAGAAAGAAAATTGGTCCACTTTTATAGCCAATCGAGTAAATGAGATTCGAAAACTGAGTAACCCAGATCACTGGCATCACATTCCCGGAAAGTTTAATCCTTCGGATTTGCCATCACGCGGTTGCTCTGCAAAAGAATTGAGGAAATCCGAATGGTGGAAAGGACCAGATTGGATTTATCGACCTCCAGAAGAGTGGCCTATTGCAGATGGAGAACATCCTGACTTCGATATAATAAATGGAGAGAGAAAACGAACTGTAGTTTCAGCCAGCAATCACACGAATGCAGATAAATTTAACCTTTTTGACAATATTTCAAAATTCGAAAAGATCATAAAGGTCGTATCTTGGATCTTTAGATTCATTAAATATGCTACAACACCACCATCTGAAAGAACTCATGGGAGAATTTCAGTCGAGGAACTAAAAGGAGCTGAAACAGTGGTTTTCCGACTCATCCAACGAGAATCTTTCGAAGGATTGAAAGATAAAAGAATACGTGCTCTAGAACCTATCATGGACTCCAATGGCCTTATAAAAGTGAAAACACGTATCTTTCAGAGAGACGATGATGCTGACTTTCGTTACCCCGTTTTACTTCCCTCAGAACATCCATTAGTATTAAAACTGATCAAATCTGAACATGAAAGGCTAAGTCACGCTGGAGTACAATTCTTTATGTGCGCTTTGCGTGAAAAATATTGGATCATAAAGAGTAGGAAGACTGTACGCAAGGTTATCCAAAACTGTGTACGATGTCGAAGGTTCGACTCTGATTCATATAAGATTCCTCAAGCGCCACTACCTGAAGGCAGAATAAGAGATGCTTTAATTTTTGAGATTATTGGTGTTGATCTGACAGGTCCCTTAATTTTAAAAGGAGGCCAAAAAACATGGATCGTCATTTTTACTTGCGCAATATATAGAGCAGTTCACTTAGAGCTAGTCTCATCTCTATCAACCGAAAGTTTCCTGCACGCGTTCAGGCGATTCATCGCTCGAAGGGGTAGACCTGTCACTGTATACTCTGACAATGGAACCAATTTTGTTGGATCAAATAATTTGTTTAAGACCATAGATTGGAATTCTATCTTAGAAAATGCAACAGTTAAGAAAATTGAATGGAAATTTATTCCCCCTTCCTCGCCATGGTGGGGAGGGTGGTGGGAAAGATTAATTGGAGTACTAAAGAGAATTCTTCGAAAGGTACTAGGAAAATATTCTCTGAACTACGAAGAATTGTTGACAATCATTTGTGATTGCGAGAGCATTATGAACAACCGTCCTCTCACGTATTTGTCAGAAGACGTAAAGGATTTAAGAGCTCTCACCCCAGCAATGTTTCTAACAGAAATTCCAGAGACTGGAGTTCCTGAATTAGATCTTTTGGATTCTAAATCCATCAATAAAAGATACCTTTACAGAGCCAAATTGAGAAAAGATTTACGAAAAAGATTTCGATCAGAATATTTAGGACAACTAAAACAAAGCTCAAAATTCATCCGCGAACCATCTTCTGTGAAAGTTGGTGATCTTGTAATTGTGTCCAACAACGAAAAAAGGATAAACTGGCCCTTAGCTAGAATCGTGGAAATTTTTCCATCCCACGACGGACACATTAGATTAGTGAAACTGAAAACTGCACAAGGGGAGATTATAAGACCTACTAAGAACCTCATACCTCTTGAACTCAACTTTACACCTGAGTCGGATATGCTAGTGAGGTACAGAACTCGACGTATGACGAAACCTCAAAAGACTTGAACTACAGGTCAGTTGAGGTCCATCCTCTGCTGATACTGGACCTCAAGGTGGGAGTGTCGCGTTTGCTTACTAGAACTTTACTTCCACGAACGCCCTCTGGCGAAAGAGACTAAAAGTAGTCAGTTGAACGGCTGACGCGTCTAACAGATGTATAACGATAGACCGTCTCCGTATAAATTATGCTTGTAATCATTATAACTTGTAAATATTTTGTAGATATCTTTCATACGAATTAAAATTTCTTAAAAAGTTTATAGCTGTGTTTCGAAGTTCATCATAGAGACGGATACCTACAAGAAGGAAAAGCAGGCAGTTCAGGGCAGCCCTATTTAGAAGGTAAGTGAACTTTCACTTATCTATTTAATGATCAAAAAATTTTAATAGTACAAAGTTGATAAAATTTTTTAACAATGAGGATGAGGTCACGCAGCAGGTCAATCTTGATGAGTTTGAACAAAAGTCCTGGAAGCCAGATGCAGTCAAAAGCTTTTGCCACGTCCAGCATCAAAATGGCAACACTCATTTTGATGACGATGGCGAAAGGGACGGGCTCTGACTTATACCGCTCGCTTGCGGGCAGCGTCATCTGTGCATTCTCAGTAGCTCACGTCTCCTTGTGTCTATTTCACTTGTTTTCCCGTTCGCATAGTTAATAGTTTCCTTGTGAGAGCCGTTGTGTCAATCCTTTCTATATGCTCCAAGTACAAAACTCGTGTTTTGAAATAGTTGACAGAGTTAGGAGAAAGTGGAATCATTCTTAACAAAAACCCTGTAACATAATAAATAGATATACTTGTGAAGTCACGACCGACTTTTAATTAAGGGATAGCAGTAATATTCTATCTGAGTTAACCAATACAAAAATTAGTTTTTAATTGGCTAAGTCATTTCTAAAGGATAAGATATCAAATATATATTATTATTTTCTCAAATAAAAAGCAATTCGTATTTGAAAAGAAGTTAATAAAGTAGGTTGAAAAAATCGGAGAACTTGGAGGGAAAAAAATCTTGCTTATTTTATTCCTAATACTTTGAGAGCCTCAATCTGATTTCTGCTTGAATAACTGATTGAGACTTTGTAATACGGTTACGGATTTCTCGCCTTTAAAGAAGATGTACAAAGCATTTCAAATTGCATACAAGGTATATCTTTTTTTTTGTTGACATTATTCTTGCCGTTAAGAGCGTTATCTGTACGATGTTTTAATGAGATGAAAGGACAGTGAATATGTTTTAAAAATTAAAATCACTTGAACTATATTAATTAGCAGTTGAAGCACGAACCAGAAGTGGCTAGATTAACTACTGATAAATCTAATTAATGATGATATTGTTAATGAGTTTAACTGAAAAAGTGAAGAGAAAAATTATCGATTAGAAGGTAAGAAAAGTGCGGAATTTCTAAATATATCTTAAGGCTATATTATATTTTGAATTAAAATGAGTTAAACTGATTTAAAGTTTCAATAAAATTCAACTTTAAAACTTACTTCTCTTTTAATTCATTAACTTTCTTAATGTAAATAAAAAACATTTATATAATTTGTGTACTGATTTGCTGAATAAATATTGTTGCGAATTATGAATTCAAAGGCATTATACATATGTTGAATTTACATATTAAAAAAGTTTAGTTTTAAATTCCGCTTTGCATTTAATTAGATACATTTTATCACGTAAGCAAAAATATATATTTCTTTAGTTATTACTCACAATATATTATTCGCCACTGTTCAGATATTTGCGGTTTTATCAAGAATAATATTTTCTTGAGTAGATTAAAATTTCCTTAAAGATGATTTTGCTTGCCTTTCAATTTAAATGTAAACGGTACATGTGGGGTTTATTTCCTTAGATATTGACAGTAAACATGGACTTACAATTTCAGATTTTCTCAAAGTAGTGAATACTTTTATGAAATCGGTTTGAACCTAGTGGATGAGGGTTCTCTAAATATAATATTTTATGCTGTCATCACTGAGGAAAAGTTTTAGTCAGTAAAATGTTTTTTATACTTTAGAAAGCAAGCCTTACATATTTACTGCAAAATTTACTAAGGTATTCAAACAAAATTTATTTAAATTACTTTTCACTTCTTATTACCGATCAAAATTCAATATTCTTCATTCAAATTTAACTAGTTCTATTAAGGTAATAGTTATACATATAATCGCATATTTTATGTTTTTAAATCTCGAAACATTTGACTTAATACAGCCCCAATAATATTTCATTGTATTCACCTTAGAATTACTGCTTGATGGCAACTATATAAATTTATATATTGCATTTATACAGAGCTGTCCCCCTTGCATATAGAGTTGAAACTTTTTAATAAAATTATGTACTTTATTTAAAAAAACTTTGTAACTAAAAGCACAAGCCTAAAGTAAATATTTAAGAAAATCAAATTAGTAGCTGCCTTTTTCCAGCACCAGCTTGGGATGTTGATAATAAGATACAAATTGATTACATTTAAATTAGACTGTATGTCCTTCATTTTTATTTACCACATATTTGCAAGTGTTATACTAAAGTAACAATCACATCAATAACATAGGTATCTCTTATCTACCTCAAACGAAAACTATCCAAGACTTTGAAATAGGCGTTTCAGTCCAATGAACTCAAAAGCATTGTCACATGTCATAAATAAAATGACTTCGAATGTCGCTTCCCCCTTTATTTAAACTCTTTTAAATCAAATTAGTGTACCGGTAACGCTGTCAAAAATAGCATCAACTGATATGCCTGTTGAGTTAGTTCAAGCTATGAAAAATATTATTTATGAGGTCATATAGATGCCAGAAATAAAGTCCGAGGCTCTTAAAAAAGAATGGAAAAGCTTGTACACTTTTTTAATATACAAAAAGAAAAACGGAAGTAGAGGACAAAAATTACAAGTCTCCTCTGATATTCAAACCTATTGTTGGAGAAAATTAGGTACTTAGTTAAAAAAATTACAGCGAAGAGTAATCTCAAAAATACGAAGCCGTACGTGGAGCTCGATCTAGTATTTTATATAGTAAATGAAGCATTTATGTTTGTCTTCAGTATTTTTTAAATGGCTGAAAAAATATTTACAATATTCTTTCTAAAATAAGATGCAAGTATATTATATAAATGCAGGAAAAACAGAAACACATGCACTATAAGCATCTTATTTTACAATAATTAGACTCATGGTATTATTACCCCAAAATGCCGTTTGGAAAGAAGATGATTTTTAATCAGTAATTAATAAACTATTTTACTCGCTGTATTTAGACCTATAAATTAAAACGTGTTCGAGAAGAACTCACAGTTAATGTTTCCATTGTCTTTCCCAAGTCATGCGGGAAGACGAACTCCTATTCTAATTCCAGTTATCTTAAAAAGTATGGAGTTGTTTGAAAGGCGAAGGATTTAACACATCCGTTGGTATATATTTCCTTCGTTGTTTACAGCTGAGATTTTAGGCGAAAATTCAATAGTTACATTTTATGTATCAGCCGTCATTCAAAAATGCTATCAAACTATTACAAAGTAATTGTATACGTGAAGAAATCTATGTTGTGCTTCTTTTGTATAGGTGTTTCCAGTACAAAATGAAGTTTTTAAAATTATGTTCATATTGAATTACTTTTTTCGAGGCCCTAGTTTTATTCAACTGTTTATGAACGAAGCGATATACAGATGTATGTTTTATAATATGCTTGTACTTTGTGGCTAAATGAAAAGCATTTAAAACTAACAATGAGTCTTAAAACGATCTTTAACTTTCACGTTTATTATTTTCGTATGAGTTTATCATTCTTTTCAAATTTTTTAACGCCCTTGTTGTGTATCTTTTCCTATCATGGATATATATATTATATACGGAATGAATTTCATGAACAAAAAGAGTACAAAGCTATCAATTAAGGATAAATAATACAAATCGACAAAGAATTGACGGAAAATGCTATGAAAGAATGATAAAGATTACTATGATTGTAAAAAAAATAGTCAAATAAAGTAAATAAAAAAAGCAAGCATCTGGTCTTAAAAAAGATGGTCTAACAAATAAAATTTACCTTTGTATGCGGTTCAAAAGTTTTAACCGCAGTTTCTTCTTAGGTAATAAAAAAATTAAACGCAAGCCTGTGTTAAAATAAAAAATGAAGAAGTTTGACAAAAATGTACTTTAAAGAGGACGGAAATGAAATACGATCTTGAGATAAAGTAAGCAGAAACAAATTATTGACTGTTATTTGAAGACCTGAGAGAATGAGCAATTAGAATTAAGTCACTTATAAAAACTAGAGATTTCGTCATTAATTAAAGAGCCTTAAAATATCAGAAATGTCAATTCATAATTTTTTGGATAATTTGTTAGAATGGAATTAAAATGCACCACTGATATACAAAAATAATGTGCTGTTGCTAATTCACAACCTTTTTTCTTCCGAAAGCAAATTTTATTCTTCTCTATGTAAATTTTTAGAAGTATTAAATATGAACCTAGTTTTTAAAATGACTTCGATTTCGTCCGTAGACTTATAATACAAATTAAACTAAAATAGGTACAGATTTGCACTATCACTTTTATCATGTATTTTGCTAACATGTGTTTTTCTGATTTCTGGGTTTACCATTGCTAAATGCTTTGCTTATCTGAGGAAGCAAAATCTTGCATTTCTTTCAAATTTTCTTTTTCTGATTTTTAACGCGTAGCATTTGTTCGTTTATTATAATATTCACGCGGATGTTCTTAGTCACGCTAACTTGCATTTAACAGGCAATAATCGATTATGACTTGTGATTAGTAACCAAGGCATGATGTTTAGATAGTGTAACTATGGCACAAGCTTTTTGATAGTAAACAATTTTTTTCTAAGATAGTTGTGATAAATCAAATCAGTATTTATGTTTATTAACATTTTGGTTCTAATAAATTTAACTGTTTGAGGGTGTTACTTAGTCACATAAATAAATTGAAAGGGTCCAGTTTTCTTGAGACAGAATTTAGCCAAGAAAACAGCTATGTTTGATAAAAGACTTTTGGAAGAAACAGGTATAAATTTACATTGCGGTAGAAATAGTATTAGAATTACAGTATAAATGCTAATAGATCTTTAGTATTGCTTTTAAAATACATAGATGAATATTAGCATACACCTCTTCACGTGTAATTTAAAGATTTAAGTTCTGTGATACCGCTTTATATTTTTTATATTACACTATAAGAATGTAAATGAATTTACTTTAAGTGACAATATTTCAAACTCTGTTGTTTGTTTTAGGAAATACTTTTGGAAAAAATACTGGAACATTTTTCAGTATTGAAGACTTCGATCACGATGCCTGTGAAAGAGAGAATCGTATTATAAATAGCAGCAGTACAACTTAATATAAATCAAAGTTTCTGAAGAATGAGTCTCATGAAGCAACTCGCCGAATCCACTGTCATTGTATACCATCTAAAGCTACAGTCAATTTCTGAGATTTTGAAAATGCTAAACCTATTTAAGTACAGAGGGAAAAAACCAATGTAAAATTGAAAATAATAGAGCAACAACTGTGATCAGCAATCAGTGATAATTTTCATTAACTTGCGGACATAGATCAGCTAGTTGTCCGGCATCTGAAAAAAAAAAAAAAAAAAAAAAAAAAAAAAGAGGTTTGCTTCTGCTATTAGCTCATTAATGCATTCTGATGTGTATCTGGAACCCTCACTGCGCCAGAACTATTAGTAAGAACTGAATGTTTTGATTGCGATGAGCAAGAAATTACCTATAAGTCTGAAATAATCACAACAACCTTAAATCATGACGAACTGTTGACCACTGTAACAGAGGTTTCAGTGATATATAATGTTCGCCGCAATTACACTTTGAGTCGCGAAGAGTCTCGTTATAAACACTAGCAATTTGATAATAATATATAGTTACGAAATGTACAGGCGCGGTAAGATGGCTTCAGAGTGGTCAACAAACTCTTCCACATCTTCCCGTGGATGAAAAGTCTGAAAGGACTATATCTTCAGATTGTGCTAGGCGAAACAGAAATGCATCTGAGAACTGCAGTGCAAAAGTATTTGACCCGGATATATTTTAATGAAAAGACAGAGACTGAAATTCATTCAGAACTTTAATTTGTATAATTTAAAATTGTTATGTGTTTAATTTGTGTATATAACTTGTACATAGTGTAAATACTTGCTTCTCATTTTTCGGGGTACCCATAGTTCTTGTGCATGAGTTTTCTTACCTAGTTTCTGTGTAAAGTTTGTATGTAGTGTAAATGTTTGTTTCATTAGTTGTGTTATTTTTTTGTTTTATTGTCTTTTGTTTGTATAGAATTATGCTTCTGACCAAAGATTGTACTGCCCGGGACGTGCAGTCCTTGGGAGGGGGCAGTGTTACGAAATGTACAGCCGCGGTAAGATTGCTTCCCCGCAAAGCAGTTTTAGGGTTGCTATAAAATAGCAAGGGAAAGCAGATTTGCCATACTTGGCGAGAAATCGCCCATTTGGCGACAAAATCGGCGATATACCATGGACGAATGGAGAAGCTTCTGGAACGAATTCTTAACGGTTTAGCCCAGAATGTTCTCGAACACAAGCCGAAAGCTATATAAACCCTGCTGGTCCGCAGTCAGTTAGAGTGCGAGAGAGTTAGTATCGAGTTGGTGTCTTGTCTAGCGAGTCAATCGCTGCGGAGTCGATCGAGTTGACAGCCGGGCAGCAAGTGCCGAGTGGGTCGTCGAGATCACCGAAGGAGTTTCTTAGTGTATCGCGGTTAGTGCATCGTGGAGAGAGCGTGTTGAGCTCCGGGAACGACTGAACCGAAGACTCGGGAGCCGTGCTCTGTGTGTCGTCGAGTGCATCGCGAGTTGTAGCGCGGAGAGTCTCAAGAGTACGTGGAGTTTCGAGAACGACCGAGCAGGGTCGGGAGCTTTACTCCGGAAAGCAGAGTCGGGTGCTTTGCAGGAAGCTGTCTCCACCGTTATTGCCTGACAGTGTGAAGACTGTGTCGCTGATTGTTCCAGCGTGTTTATAGTAGATCTTCGACGAGTGTAAAAAGTGACTTTGGAGCTGTCCTGATTAATATTGTCTAAAAAATATGTTTCGATACTTCATCAAGTGTCGTCGTTATTCACTCCAAATCTACAAACCCCGTACGAACATGAAGGAAGAAAATAACGTAGCAACTGGTGTCAGAAGAATAAAGAAAAACCGTAACAATATATGTGTGAGGAATGCTAAACGAAATCGCTGGGCTTAATGTTAGAATTTAGGTTTTGAATTGCGGAATTTGGTTATGATTTGGAATTTCTTTCTTAAAACGTTTTAGCACCTACAGAATTCCCTCCAAATCTACAAACCCCGTACGAATATGACGGAGGAAAATAACGTTACAACTGGTGTCAGAAGAATAAAGAAAAACCATAACAACTGGTGTCAGAAGTGGGATTTGCGAGTGAATGCCAGTGACCAGTGCAAAGGAAAGCCATGGCGGAAGAAACGAAGACTTTAATGGACTTCTTAGCCGAGATGAGAGCTGAAATGAAAGCAAGATATGCTGAGATAAAATCTGGATATAAAGAGATGACAGCTGAGATCAAAGCCGCACTGGAAGAGATGAAAGCGGGACTGAAAGATAAGAAACCCTGGCGAGAAGAAATAAATGTCGGCCAAGAAAAGGTGCGAGAGCAACTCCAACAGGTGAAAGTGGAGTTTACAGAAGATATTGGAGGCATAAAAGGCGATGTGGAAATGAGAGAAGGGGAAGTTGAAGAATCAAAGGATGAAGAAGAGAAGGAAGTAGTTAATGAAATATCTGAGAAAGATCCAGAAATGAAGGATGAAATATCTAACGAGATTAAAGAGAGAGATCGAAAAAATGAAGAACTGAAGAACGGGAAAGAAGCTTTCGATTCTCAAGTGCCTGAAGTGGAAGAAAGTGAAAATGCGACTGTTACGTTCTTGGAGACTGATAGTGAAGTTATGAAAACGCAGTCAGCAAGTGTTGAACCATCTGAAAGTTCATGTGATGCTGAGAATGAAGAAACTAATGTACAGCTGAAGCAGTGTGCTCCAGTATTGCAAGAAAATTCACTTACCTCACAAACTATGTGCGCGTCTCATAGTGAAGATTTTGCAGACAAGGACTTGATTCTAAACTTGGATACTTCTGCTTGTAAAGGATCGGATTCTATTCACGACCCTGGCGCAAACATCGGAACTGACTTTCAAGAAATAGAGGTAAATAAGCATGTACCATCTGCTAAAAATGCCGAATTGAACTGCATGCATGCTACGAATGAACTACAGAGTAGTGAACAAACTCTTCCACATCTTCCTGTGGATGAAAAGTCTGAAAGGACTATATCTTCAGATTGTGTTAGGCAAAACAGAAATGCATCTGAGAACTGCAGTGCAAAAGTATTTGACCCGGGTATATTTTAATGAAAAGACAGAGACTGAAATTTATTCAGAACTTTAATTTGTATAATTTAAAATTGTTATGTGTTTAATTTGTGTATATAACTTGTACATAGTGTAAATACTTGCTTCTCATTTTTCGGGGTACCCATAGTTCTTGTGCATGAGTTTTCTTACCTAGTTTCTGTGTAAAGTTTGTATGTAGTGTAAATGTTTGTTTCTTTAGTTATGTTATTTATTTGTTTTATTGCCTTTTGTTTGCGTTCGTAAGATGTATTTAGGCATCTGAATATATATGTATCTTCTGCACAGTCTATCTGTAGCCACCTTATGCATCATGTATCTAGGCAATAGATAAAGGTGGACATTGCGCTATACCGATTAACCGTATTGGTAGAGGGATGGTGCCCACGTCCTCTGTCGCATGTCGCATGCCTTTTGTTTGTATAGAATTATGCTTCTGACCAAAGATTGTACTGCCCGGGACGTGCAGTCCTTGGGAGGGGGCAGTGTTACGAAATGTACAGGCGCGGTAAGATCACTTCTACGCAAAGCAGTTTTAGGGTTGCCATAAAACGGCAAAAGAAAGCAAGGTTGTCACATTTGGCGAGAAATTGCCCATTTGGCGACAAAATACCATGGACGAATGGAGAACCTTCTAGAACGAATTCTTACCGGTTTAGCCAAGAATGTTCTCGAACACAAGCCGAAAGCTATATAAAACCTGCTGTTCTGAAGTCAGTGTGTGTGTGCGTCTCTCATCGAGTGAGTGTGTCTCGTCTAGCGAGTCAATCCCTGCAGAGGCGATCGCGTTGACAGCCGCCAGCCAGCGAGTGCCGAGTGGGTCGTCGAGTGCACCGAAAGAGTCTCGTAGAGTATCGCTGTTAGTGCATCATCGAGAAAGCGTGTTGAGCTCCGGAAACGACTGAACCGAGAGTCAGGAGCTGTGCTCTGTGTGTCGTCGAGTGCATCGTGAGTTGTATTGTGGAGAGTCTCGAGAGTACGTGGAGTTCCGAGAACGACCAAGCAGAGTCGTGAGCTGTACTCCGGAAAGCAGAGTCGGGTGCTTTGCAGGAAGCTGTCTCCACCGTTATTGCCTAACAGTGTGAAAGCTGTGTCGCTGATTGTTCCAGCGTGTTTATAGTAGATCTTCGATGACTGTAAAAAGTGACTTTGGAGCTGTCCTGATTAATATTGGCTAAATAAAGTATGTTTCGATACTTCATCAAGTGTCGTCCTTATTCACTCCAAATCTACAAACTCCGTACGAACATGAAGGAAGAAGAAAACGTAACAACTGGTGTCAGAAGAATAAAGTAAAACGTAACAATATATGTGTGAGGAATGCTAAACGAAATCGCTCGGCTTAATGTTAGAATTTAGCTTTTGAATTGCGGACTGCGAAATTTGGTTATGTTTTGGAATGGCTTTCTTAAAATGTTTTACCATCCTGTAAAATAAATTACTGAATCGAAGTTTGCTTGCATTTTATCGATAACTTTGTGTTATTTACATTATGAAAATAATATCTTGTATATTTTGGGAAGGTAGATTATATTAAAGCCAGTAATAAGACTATAGGACTCTAGATTCGTGGGTAGAAAATTCGGAGCCCCTATTATACAGAACTATTATATGCAACTTTCTATATAATATATAGAATTTATTATACAGAAAAGATAAAAGATTAATTCGAGAAACATGTATTAAATCCTTTAAGTGCATATAGAAACATTTTTATTTCTTGACGTGGGCTCGAAAACAGAGAAAAAAATTAGGATTTTTTGTTCCAAATTCTAGTGAAATTAAATGTTTTTAATATATTCTGAAATACATTCCTAAATAAAGTAACAATGATTTTTACAAATATTTTCTTTTCTTACATACAAGCCTCTTTCTTCGTATAATTTGAACTAAGATGGAATCGATGGCACCGAAAATCAGTTTTTCCAGTATTAGAAACGAAACTATCAATCATCCTTTGCCCTTCTGTTAGCCAGATTTGGCAGATGAGGCGCCCTTCTACCCCGTTGTAATTGAAAGTGAATGTCATTTTGACTCCGTATATAGGCGGAACCACTAAGAGAGCTGAGGTTTCCAAGAAGTATTAAAACTGAGATGCAGAGAACGGTGCATAAATGCAGAAGGTCCCTGTTTTGAAGGCGATTTGATCAGGCAAGTAACTGGTTTATTTTGTTCTTTTCTTTTTAACCAATTTAATAGTTAGTCAGTGAAATGCCAGAATTTATGGATGTAGACAAGAAAAGAAGGCAGTGACTGGAGGATAATATATTGGTATCAGCTAGCAGATGATAGACCGGTTAGAAAAATGATTGAAAGTTAGCTGTTGTAGAATTTTTTAACGAAAGCTGTTTCACACACTTTAGAGAAAAAAGAGCGTTGTCTCACATACAATTATAAAACATAATGGTATCAGCTATTATACATTTTACTTATTTTACATATTTACAGTATTTATATTTTACTAATTTTGGACAATCCCATTCAAACATGCGCAAAACATTTGTTTAACGCTGCGCAAAAGTCCCAATGAGACATAAGGGGTACCCTCGTCAAAGATCTTATCTATTAACCCTTTCCCATTTCAAATCGCATTTCTTTACTACGTCTACCTATATGGGTTTCATTCAAGACCCCACATTCTGAGCAGTGCAAATATAAAATATAAATCTAACGCCAACTGACCAAACATTTGTTCAGACGTATTTGTTCTTCTCCTACACTGAAAGAGAAGGCACATGTTTATTGTTTGCCTTTTATAAGTATGTCATAAAATTTATTAATATGTTAAATTTTTAAAAATAATATGTATTAATATGTTAAACAATTTACATAAGAAATGTAATAATTCATATATTTGTTCAACTCAAAGATCTATTCTAAAGATGAATTTGAAAAGAAATGCGCGCTTATTTTAAAAAGTATGTACTCTAAGGATGAATTAAAAAACTGTCTAAACTTAGTCGGTTTCTATTAATAGTTTAGAAATGCAAAACTATTATTACGATGCACCTTTTCGGATATAAAGCAATAAGTAAAACATAAGATAAAGCTTTCCTTCTGAAATAATATTTTACAATAGATTTTCTATAAATATGTTTAAGTGACTGTATTAAAAATGGCAAAACAGCAAGAAAACGTGCAACATTTGATCTGGGGTATGGATTCAATTAGTCAATCAGATATTTGGTTTCGTCACTACATTGAATTCAGAGGTTAAAAGCTGTATGCTTTTTTAAGCACTTGACATCTTTTTGCTGTAAATAAAGTTTATGGACCCACTTTTTATGGCACACTGGGATCTACTTATGATGATGTAAGAGTTGTTGGACATAGTCTTCTTCAGAATATCCAAAACTGGTGCACTCTTGAGGTTGAATTTCTGTTTGTTCATAAGATGATTTTTTTAAAATTTTAAGAGATGTGCCTCAAAAAGCGTTCTTTTTAATATTGAAAGAGCAAACTACACTCATTTGCAAAGTTTCTGCTTAAATTATAAGGTAGAATAACGTTACTCTTTGCAAAATAATACTTTCCCAGATATGTTAGATGACATTTCATAAAACTCCCCAATTTAATTATTTTTGCTGCAAAACATTCCATTCCATTTGATAAATCTCTTTAACATAACGTTCCGTTGTGGTCAATCAAGATCGACTGTATGCGCAAATAGTTAAATGCAGCAAAAAGGAGATGTCAAAGAACCAAAAAAGCAACAACAGTTGTTTTCAAATAAGGTGATAAAATACACGTCTGAATTAGAGCAAAATAAACTTAATTATTGGAAAGAGTTTTCAAGTGATATTACGATGAAAAATGTTTGGAAAAAAGATTTTAAAAATAATTTTTCTAAAAATGTTGAAATTTCAGGAACTGAAATGTCATCAGGGCAAGTTACTACAAGGCTACAATAGATACCATTATACAACTCTCATTTCCTCTTCTTAGCTTGCAATATCTTGCAATATCTTGATTGCAATATCTTGACTTGCAATATCTTGATATCGACCTTGACCTTGCAATATCTTGATATCGACATTCATTTTGCTCACGTTCGTGGACATTGTGGAAATTTTGCAAATGAGAGGACTGATGCTCTAGCAAAGCCAGCCACGAAACTTTGCATTGATTTAAGTTTCCGTGTTCCTGTTTCTCACTAGAAATGCTTTTATAGAAATGATGCCATTTATGTCTGGAACAGAGAAAGTCTAGCCTTACCAAAAGCACAATGAAGCGAACGTTTTTCCGTACAACGTTTCCCAAAATAAAAGAGGATTAATTTTAAATAGATTTTAAAGTAACTCAATTTTTGATTGGATTTGGCAATTTTAAGAGTTATTTAAAGCGATCAATCTGAACTTGTCATAAGAGCTTTGTGCACTGCGACAGAGGAGAGTGCGTTCCTCTTGAGTGCGTTCAAGTTCTTCATGTCCTTTGTTTTATTACTTTTATTTTATTTTCCCATTACTTATTTTTTTACAATGTTTTCCTCATTTGCAATGATATTGTAAATTTGTTTATTTATTTTGTTAGTTCCATAACTCTACTCGTGCATACTTTGTGGAGGCACGTGGTATACTTTGTGGAGCGATTAAAATTGGAGTTAACCAAACAAATGCAAATCAATATGACAGCTGCAGAGATTAAGATTAAAATATTGATAAAAGGATATTAAAAAAAACAAACTGATTTCTTTTTAAAAAGGAAAAATTGGTAGATATAATAATATAATAGGGGGAAGAGAAAGTGATACTCAAACGAGAAAGTGATACTCAAACGAAAAAAAACCATCCTGCAAACAATAAACAAATAAAATAATATAAAAAATAAAAAAAGACCGTGTTTGCATTTTTATAAAAATAGTGCTCGTATTGGAGGAAAAAAGATAAATATATAAATCCATTCTGAAAAGTTTTACTTAGTGTCATCATATACACACCGAACTCTTTTTACATTTAATAATACAGTTATAAGAAGTTCTATTTCAGTAAACTCAATTTATTCTTCACCAAATAAAGCTCCATTAATAATATCTGAGTTAAATTCGAAATGAAACCTTTTTATGTTCTATCTATTAGGCATCATCGAAATTATATTAATTATACAAAGTAACATGCCTTCTGAACCAAACGCATTAAAAATTCAAGAGATATTAGAAGATATTAAATCAAATTCAAAATAGAACTATTCTGAGTTTCATTTATTAGTCATCAGCAAAAATACATTAGTTTCACAGTGTAATATTCAAAAAAAAAAAAAAAAAAAAAAAAAAAAAAAAAAAAATTGCAGTTACAACTCAAAGGGTTCAGGAAAAAGGGGATATTAAATCAAATTCAAAATAGAACTATTTTGAGTTTCATTTATTAGTCATCAGCAAAAATACATTGTTTCACAGTGTAATATTAAAAAAAAAAATGCAGTTACAACTCAAAGGGTTCAGGAAAAATGAGAGATTATGTTGTTTTTAAAATACAGCTGAATTTTCTAATTTTTTCAGACACCGATTTAGATTTAGGGGCTTTGTTTCTTGAAACTATTTCTTAAGCTTAATATTGAATGCAATTACTCATTAAAATTGGAACCTTATTCTTAATGTTTTGTAGCAGCGACATTAAATTTGAAAGAGCCCGGTAACTTTTTAAATGATAATTGATACTGTATTCTTTCAGATCTCTTGCTTGAATTGTAGGTTCATTTATATTATTTTTCTTATTATAATTAAGGTAATTCACGTTTCTAGATGAATATAGCGCAGAAGAAGTAGAAACTAAAATCTTGATAGTAAGCATGCTAAACGACAGCCTCATATATAGTGTTAAAGTAAGCAGCGTAAAGTGAGTAGATTTAGATTGTAGGACTACGGTTTCGAAAGTCAAATAGAACTTCTTTCTCAGCTGCAGACGTGAAAAGAAACAACGTAGAGGAATTCAAATATGTTTTAGCTGAAAGATATAAATCAAAGCCCTTAACATTATATATTGACCGAAAGTGAAGAAAGAAAAGCAATAAAAACTGAGAAAACGGAGAAACAAATTTCTTGAAAAGCTGATGGTAAAGAGGGATTAGAATTGGGGTTGCTAAGAAATTCGTCATTGTAATTTTAATAGCTGAGGTAGAAATTTCTATTTAATTTTGGTAAAATAATCCTGAAATTTTACTCCTAGTTACGCAAATGTCCGCTACTTATTAGTTGTTTTAACATTTGGTTCTTCTGTGCTTTTTTTAATATGTGTGTTACATTTATAATGTTCACATATAATATTTTAAAAAATTACATATGGTTATAATAACGTGCATATGGCTGTAATAACGAAAAAAATATAAGTTATTTAATTGCAATATAACACTTGTAGTCTAACTGCCTAACAAGAGGAATGTTCATGGAAGAGTTCTAGATGGAAAATGCTTCATATTTACACCGTGCTAACGAGAAGGCACGTGGGAATAACCTATTTCCCGCTGAAAAGTCTAGTTACTATATGAAATTACCAACCTATAAGGATTTTCATAAGTCTGTCACTGATAGATCTAGGTAAAGAAAGCTGTGTAAAGAAAATTGTGCTCTACAGCTAAAAGTAACATACCGTACACATGGATGGAAGAGGAGTATTTTTAGCTATGTTTAAGAAATATTAAGCTTTGATTATTTAGTCGACTGCACATAGTATATATTTTATAATTCAGTTTAATTCCTGTTAGATTTGGAATAGTATCTGTTCTGGTGCTTGATGAAGATTAGATAAGGTTCTCAGCAGGCAGAAGGATCAACCAAAATATCAAACAAGTCTGCTTAAAAGTGAATATATATTTGTTTACTAAATGTGGATGAGTTATTTAAGTCCACTGAAGATGGATTTTCAAATCGAGACATGAAGACTGGGGGAATCAGGATTCTAATTATTCAGATAATTACTGTTTCAATGTCATCTGTTTCGCGAGTTGATTAACGTTATTAAGAGTACGCAATTCCGCAATGAATAGGGAACATAGTAATGCTAATTAATATTATCTTAATCCATGATATATCAAGTTTGATATAGGTTTGTAAGATCAAGTAATCAATATAGGATGCTAACATCATATCAGTTTATGAATGAAGTGTATGCAATGACAGTAGAAAACCTGCTTAGTTTGGATAAAAATGTGAAACTGAAGTAGGTGATTATCTTATTACAATCATTTTGTCACAAATTGCATCTTTCTATATTTAAAATAATGGATATATTTCTTGCTTTACTGCTCCGTTTGATTCTTAATGTTAAATAATTACACTAAGAATTGAAATGAAAGATTGGTTAGGTTAAGTTTATAAGAGTTCCTCAATTTTCTTCTGCTAGATGAAGTGTCGCGAAACCTAGTGAGGTGTTAAGCGAATTATAGCTTAGATCAAAGAACATAAAGCGTAAACTCAAGAAAAGTTAATTACCCTTTATTTACTCAACATAAGATTAACAGTCGGTCCCTTTCTTCGGGCTTACAACTAAGCCTTCACTTGGGCTTAAACTCAAGAGTAAGAAATAAGAACTAACTATGACTAACTAAGAGATTTAGTCGAAGCCAACACAATTCTAATGTAGTTGGCAGGCAATATTAAACTAGCTGGCGAACTATCAAAAGGCACGTAGTAATACGGCCGAGCGTAACAACAGCTTAGAGAGACGTAGCCCAAAGGCAAACGCGCGCTACTTAGGATTAACAACTCTCTCCCACGAAATCTATTGAACATTACTTTAATACTATCTCTTCCTCATTAGCGATTCTAAAAACTCATTCTGGTAAGGCGTTGTAAGTTGAAACAAGAATCGATAGGAAATTATGTTAAAATTAAAATAACTGTTATAAAACTAAAATGTACCTTAGAAGTTATTTGGACATGGAAAAATACACAAGGTCTATCTACTAAGGGCAGGGCTGCCTTGGTGAAGGACTTTCCAAGGGAACCTGTTTTTCATTCTTGCTTATATATGAGGGCAAACCACGAAAACCAACCATTCAGCCAGCTCGTTTATCTGTGTCCGAATGTAGAACGAACAAGGAATATTCAAAAGTATTTAGCTGGTCGGTCACTGCTGGGGTATACAATAAAAGATCGATTTCGTACTCTGTTACTTGCTTCTTAAATTAAGAGAATTATACCAAGACGTCTTCCTCAGTACTTGAAATAAATGAAGAAAAGGTGTCCGTAGAAAATTGGGCAAAGAGCAAAAGTATATTCAACTAAGCCATCCTGTTCAATATAAGCCAAGGTCTGTGAGCATATTCTGCAATTATTAACCATTTTAAGAATTTGTGTAAATGATTGCCTCTCACCAAACTTCTGTTTTTACATTAAGCTTATGTTAAGCTTCTGCACTCATATTAAGGTCTTTTTCATAGTTTAACTCATATAGCAGCAGATTAAAAAAAAAGCCAATGTAAAAATTTGTGTTATGGGCACTGAAATTAGGAGGGGGGGGAAACACCTTAGACTGGATTAGATTTTGAATGCCAATCCAAAGTATCTTTATCGCCTAATTTTATACTTTACATTGCTTGTATTATAAAAATTTTTCTCTTTCAATACGCAGTACCCTTTTATGTAGGCTACCTCTATGTTCCCACTACTTCTGGACGTGACCAATATTTCTAAGAAATAAATAGACATTGGTAATGGTATTAGTATTCTGTACGTTTACCACTTTCTAACTCGATAGAAAGCATGCATTTTAAAGCGATCACTAAAACTTTTAATTTCTGTCAGACTAAAATACTGTCGACAATGAAGAACAATTCAAAGAGCTACTTTTCCAGTTCTTATAATAATTACAAAACTGTTTTTATAGGAGCATTAGTTTTACCATTTTTTGAACGTGCTCTAAATTTGTCATAATAGCTTGATACGACACTTTCAAAACAGCAATATTTAAATAATTCATCTTTTATTTATATCTACTTGTTTCAGTGACCAATTCCCTTCTCTACTCAAGAAGTGCCAAACCCTTCGCCTCTTGACGTTATTTCATTCGATCACATTTATTTCTAAGTTGACAACTCAGTACATGCATGCGAATGGACTTACACTGAAAATTTTATCAATCTTATTTCATTAACCTTAAGTTAAAATATTTCAATAATATTTGATTAAAATGTTTGCGAAACAAAAAACAAAAGTATTAAAATATAGAAATATGATTAAACGTTATTGAAGATGCTATGGGCAGTCTATCGTAAAGAAGAAGTTAGCAGAGAATTTTGATCAATTATTAATAGAAATAAGATGACTAATTTACTTTATTACATTTAAATTTTTTTGGAAAAAAAGCTATTAATCTTAAAGCGAAATTAAATAGGTAAATTCCACTAAATACTTTAGTAAGAAAAGAATGTTTCTCAAACTTACTGAACAAAGTTTACGATATAGATTTTAATAACTTTTTCTCCTAGTTGAGAAATCAATTTCCAGCATTTTAAATATATTATTCACCGGTAATATCTTCAAAATTACGTATAAGGTAGTTTATTTGCTTTATTATCTCTAATTTTCTTTCTAATAAACAGCTAGTTTTATTAATATAAAGGCGTTAATAAATGGAAGTATCGCACTTCTGTTTATGCTATTTTATACCTAAATCCAACCGACTTAAAAGGCAAAATTCCATTTCAAACCTGTAATCGCCATTAGCAACGGTAATCTTTTCTAAGAGGACCTCCTCTATAGAAAATCAAAATCATTTAGAAACGCTGCTGGTCGTTTTGATTCACTTCACGTTAATAAAGTATTTATCGATTCTACATTTCGTTTAACGCCTTGTTCTTCATTTCTTTATATAGAGGGCTCATATTATTTTCTTTGAAAAATGCTAAGAATTACCACAACTTAAGCTAACCATAAATAAAGCATGCTTAGTTAACCGGAGAGAAGGAGAACATAAATCTATCCTGTAGTCAAGATCATAAATATAAGCAAAATAACTGAATTGTGCAATGGAGTTTGTTTTGAAAATTATGACATTTATTGAATGTGTCAAAATTTTTGAAAATGACGACAATATAAATAACATTGAAGAAAGAAAACGGAAAAGAATACGACCCTGAAAACTGAAAAGAATATACGAATTAAAATATTAGTAATCATAAGAGCTAAGCTTCAAAATGATTTAGTGTATGGTCCCTGTTTTTTGAAATAGAAATACTAGGGTAAGCATAAATAAATATTACGATCTTTATACATTGAAAAACCTCATATGGTGACCACCTCTGAAAATGACTGGTATTTCTTAGAATATAAATAAGCATAGATATTGAACATTTTCTCTGTAATGCAATAATCTATACAAGTGAAAGTGTTCGTCTTAGCCTCTGTATTTTACAGTCTTTGATATTAATTTGAATTAATTTGAGATTAATAATTTGAGATTTCCATTTAAGAATCTGCCTATGTTTAAGAAGGTAGTCGAAAGTTTCATCTAATAGTCAAAATTTGAAATATGTGAGTCGCTCTGATCAAACTACCAGTTTCGAGCAGGATTTATGGTTTTCATTCAAATTTAATTTCTTACTTAGAATTTATAATTAAAATGCTCTATTTAACTTATTTAAATTTAATATTTGAAATCTGTGTCGATAGTGATGTTTTCGATCACATTTTGCTCAGATTACATTTTTTAATAAAATACTTTCCTTAGCAAGCGTTGAGATTTCTATTTTTGAAAGATGAGTGCGCTATCTTCTGGAAAATAATCCAGGTACAAGAAAATGATAATTGTTCGCGAATTTGAACCTTGGTCTGTTTTTTCAGTCTTAAATGAAATGTAATTGGAGAACTGACAAAGAAAATTTTGCAACGTTTGGAAATACATTTAATTTTTAAACGTATAAAGCTAAGACATTTAGTTATTCATAAATATGTGTATAGTTAAATTTGAGAAGAATTAAAATTCCAATTAAAATCATTTCTACTTCTTACTTAAATACTTTCGAACTCAAAACTGGTTCTACAGAGAAGTTGCACCATTCAGTATAGCGAAGAGGTCCGAAATTATAGGAATCCAAATCATCCTAACCAACTGACGATTATCAACTTAGTTTCGTTCGAAGATTTGTAAGAGGCTTCTGCGATGCTTTTGTGTCAAATATTACTGAAGGTAATGTCGCCACTAAAATTTTTAAGGTTTAGAAAACTGACCTCCAAAGTAAAAAAATCTCAATCCTAAATCCTTTCAGATAAACTCTGAAATGAAACATAGATTTTTAAGACAGAAACAATTAATAAAAGTGCAAAATATAGGATACTGTGCTTTAACTACATATTTAAAAAATTGTGTTATCGTCCAATAATTAAACTTTTCTTCATAAACAGATCAGTAGTTTAGAATAATTGAGCAACGGAAGATAAACATTCAATTAAACCGAAATCTTTAAATAGACAGTTATTAAGCACGAAATCAAAAGCGAATTGTATTAGCACATATACAGAGAACTTACATTGGATCAATGTAATTTCAAGACAATCTTTCCTCAATTATGACAGGCATTAATACTAAATATCGAGGGAAAAGCTGTATTAGATGTTGAAATTATTGTAACGCAAAACATGGGAATGAGGGTATGTGAAACGAAGGCATTAAAATCAAATTAAAGATATTCAAATATGCTATGAAACTAACCTTGTACTTTTGTTTCCAATTTTTATTTTGCTTTGATTGATTTAGTATTGTTAAATGTTTGAAATCAATATTACTGTGAATATTGCTGTAAATGCTTATGTGCATTTGCTTTAACTTGTTTTTATATATTAATTTGCTTCGTATTTGTTTCTATTGTTTTCGTTTATTTATTTTCTTTTATTAATTTTAAATTTACGACCACATACGTGTTTTTAATTTATGCATTATTTGTGCAGCTTTTAATTACGAGTCGACTGATGGTGGAAGTTTAGCGATAATTCAAGTATAATATGAGTTATATACAATTTTCTCCCATCGGACCTTAGGACTTTCTGGAAATTTCCAGAAAACACCTTTCGGTAAATCTAGGAGAGACTTTTCTTGAAGGTCTGAAACTCTGTCCTTTTGAAGAAGCTATAAACAGAAGGCCTGTAGCTGCTTGTCAGTCAGTTCAATTTGAAGTCGACGTGACTGTTTTGACTGAATGATTACAGATTTTGGCTTTCTTTTGTGAGCGATTCTTTGGTCTGTGTTATTGCTTACTTATAAAAGAGAACTTCAGCTTATTTCCGTGCTCTGTATGGACCATGTTTTATTTTTTATCTGGTATATAAGCACTGCTATTCACCTCAAGTTTGAATACGGTTTCAAATTTTCCGGTTCACTCGGCCTAGTTATATAAGGAGACTTCAAGTTTATAAACATAAGTGTATCAACAAGTGAACGGTTCATATGTTTATATACATTATTTTTATTTAAATCTGTAAATACTTTTAACATCTGAATTCAGATAGCATTGTTTCCATTACGTAAAATTTTATTCTTAAACTCCCCAGAATTTGTTGTAGCCTTATTTGAGGAAAATATATATTACAAATTTCGTGTTCAAGAGGTCCAGTGAAGAATATCTCAACATGGCGTTAATACAGAGTGAAATAATAGTATAGCAAGTATTTTCTTCTGTTAAGTATTGCTGTTTTAACCAACTCGTTTTAAACGGAAAGGTCTTATGCCCTGCATTTTGGATGACTCTGAATTAATTTTTAAACTAGTTAGACTGACGTAACTATATAGCTTGAAATACATTTTTCAGATGTTAAATTGAATCTACAGTGAAGATCAGATTACATTTTTTAAAAAAGGGCTTGCATCCTGAATTTTCAAATTCTAGCCTGAGACTGAGACTATTATTTTAGGTTTTACTAGCAGATAACCTAATTTAAACATTGTTATATCTTTTCTTCGATTCATGTCAACATATTCGCTCAGACTATAAAGTTAGGCAAATTATAGTGCGCGAAAGACAACTTAAAAACTACCACATGTTAATAGAATTCATTCATTGTGTGATTTCCCATGCTGACCAGTCTGTTTGGAAAGAGTAATCGTGGCTGCATCGATTTACAGGGTATTAAATTATTCACCGGATGAACATATGTAATTAAACAATACAAAATAAGAGACAGGAAAAAAAAACATAAAAAAAATTGTTTAGCCTTCAAAGCATTTTAATACACTTCAAGATAAGCACTGTTAGTATCTCAGAGAATATAAAATCTGTTCTTGATTTCGATCCACAGGTTATTAAGCATTTGTGGAGTCACAGTAGTTGTTTATGTGGTGATTTATTTTTTTTTTAATTCTTCAATGCTGCGAATCTCTGCAGCATAAATTCTGTTCTTCAGGTATTGCCAAAAAAAGAGATGGAGTAGTGTGACGTCCGGAGAATAGGCTGACCATAAAACTGTCCACCTTTGCAATGATCTGTTAATGTTTCATCAAGGATTACCTACATGTGTAGCCCAATGACAGGGAAACCCGTCCCGTTGGAAAAAACGTTTGGCTGAATTTGTTCAAATTGTAACACCGAAAACAATCTCAGAATATTGAAGTAATGATCCGAATTAATTGACGAAACCGAGAAAAGAAGGGACCAGTCACTTTGTTACGAATTAGCTAGTATCAAACGTTAATTTAAGGGCAACCTCATTCTATTCTCCTTTTAAAATGCGTGTTTTCTGGCACCCAAATTTTCTAGTTATATAGATTATCCTTTCCACAAACATAAAATGTTACTTCATCACCGAATACAGTTTTCTGAAGAAACTTATCATCATTACTAATACGGTCAAAGAACATCTACAAAAAATTGTGACGACTTGTGAACGACTTGATCATTAGATTGATTGATTTTTGATAAATCTACAATTTATACTCAATCAGTTTTAACTTGAACAACTTTATGAACAGTCGACTTGAGAATTCCTGATGCAGGCTGTCGGTCTCGAATGGCGGAAATCGTATTTTCATCACTGATACTTGCCTGCTTGAACATCCTTCATGTAAAACTTGTCTGGTCTCTCAAAACGCTTTTAGTTAACTGGTCTGTTGGTAGAGGTTTATTAAATTCACGTCGGAATCTGTTTTCGGGGATTTCATCACCCATACCAGAGAATGCACATAGCTTTTTCAAACCATAATGCCATTTTGTCTGTAAACAAACAAGTTCCTTGCAGCTATTCCTCAAATAACAGAGGAAACGAAATTTCTTGAACTAAAGATTATGTCGATATAAATTATTTCCTGTTAGTTCGTAAATTCGTAAATTAAATGTCTTATGTTCTTCCCGAGTTTTCACTCTCTCAAAGTGAACTGTGCAAGTTGATTGCAAAACAAAGCCTAATAATTAAAATGAATTTTTCTTAGTGATGAAAAACATTTATTCGATTAAGTTGACTCTTTAACATTATGCTACTTCTCCATTCAATTTATTGATTCAGCTAATAAAACATTCATTTACAATAAGCAGATTGCATCACAGTGGCTGAGCCACTTCCGGAGCTTTTCAGATTCCGAGTTCTAAAACTGATTTTATTTCTCATTTTATAAAATTTTGTATCATTTGCTTATCAGTCGATGGGGGCACTACAATGGTTAACGGAAACTGGTTGCTAGGTCGAAAACAAGAATATGCTTTCGATTACTCCATAAGACTTACGTTATCTTTTCGGAGGTGTATATTAGCCATTACTTTGTAAGGATCTTAAGTTTTACTAACGTTTATTTTATTTTAAATCTTTACTATCACTTCTTATTTTCTACTTCCGGCCAGAATTATAAGCGTTAAGGTTTTTATGCAAAGTTTGTCTGGCGAACGCCAAGTATTTAAGTTGTGGCTTTTTGCCAAGCGAGAGAGAGGAAGCAGTGAGTTCGAAGCAGGCCGCTTACCTTAGAAGTTACGCAGTTGCTTGTTGCCTTCCAGGCCAGAGGTTTTAATCCTCTTGATAACTTTTAAACGTATTGTAGTGTTCTCAGTTATCTGTACTACATACGCCTTCCTGTTAATATAAGGCCAATCTTCCACGTTTATTATTCTAAAGTTAAATTAGAGTTTAGTTTTATTTTTATACTTTTACGTTAGACCCCGAGTAGCGGGTCGGTGTATTCCGAAGTACGGAAGTTATTGTATATAGAGAAAAATAAAGGGTCTTGTATACCCTTCGTCTGTATCCTGTCTACTTACCACAATTAGTTAACATAGCTTTAGTAAGCTCTCTGTTCCGAGTCAGGTCCTTGTATGTTCCCGAAGAAGGTAAGAAGGAACACTGACCCTGATAGTGGCGCCCAACGAAGAAGAATAACCATGGCCGAGTTTCAAGAAGAACCTGTGCTGCCTGAAGAAAAGGCTCAGAATCCAGAAATGCCAGCTGCCGCCCTGGAAGGATTTGGTTACATCGTCCAGATCATGCGCGCTTCGATTAAACCAGATGCAACATTTAATGGAAACTCACCGGTAACCAGTTTTTTGGAAAAATTGGATGACCACTTCATGCTCTACCCCGTGCACGAGTTTCAAAAAGTTACCTTAGCTACCAGCGCTTTGAGGGGCCAAGCGCTTAACTGGTTCAAATGTATAGGCAGAAGTCTCTTGGGGCAAGCAGGAAGTCCCACCTATACTTACGAAAATTTCAAGACTGCCCTACTAAAAGCCTTCCCTGTTGTAAGGGATCGTGCGAAATTAGAAACGGAACTTTTCAGTATATATCAACAAAGAATCGAAAACCTCTCGAGCTTTATTTTAAGAAAAATTCACGTTTTCAAGCTCTTGTATGGAAACCGTCCGGATCCTGAAATAATTCAAGTGATTTTGCCGAGGTTACTACCCCAAGTGCAAGACTTTATTGAATTAAGAAATCCGACTACACTGGAAAAGTTATTTGAGCTAGCAATCCAGTTTGAAAGTAGAAGAACGGCGGACGTCGAAAGAAGACGCCAGTATCAACAGCGAAACCAATTTGGTACGCCAAGACTACAGCAAACTTAAGCACATGGCTACGGAGAAAAAGCGAATCAGTGGGCAAGGAAACCCGAGCATTCAAAAACAGCCGGCGAACGTCGACAGTTCAATAGCAACCCAGGAAAAAAGTCTCAAGGCCAGTGGAAAAAGAAGGAAAGCACGGAAAGGAAAAATAATTTAAACTAAAACGGATTTCTGCTGACGAGAGGGTGCGGAAATCCGAAGGCCACGAAAACCACTCTTCCTACAATTTAAATACAGTAATGGTGAAAAATTTGACTCTTCCGAAGATTGAAGTCTTGGTGAATAATATCCCAGCCACCGCACTCCTGGATACCGGCGCGCAGTGTTCCTGTGGGGCAGAAGAGTTTTTTAGGAAGTATTTTCGCAAATACCGCATATATAATGCGGATAATACGACAGTGTTAGCGGCGCAAGGAGAAAAATGTAAGTGCGTAGGTAAAGTACCTTTGTATATCCGTATGAAGGACGAACAAGTAAAGGTGATGTATTTTATAGTAAAGAATCTACAAGCACATTTAATTTTAGGAATAGATTTTCTTTCAGAAGCACAAGCTACGCTGGATTTTAATGAAGCGTCCCTTAAGCTGACAATTAAACCAGTTCGTACAGAAAACGCTGAACCGCCGATGTTAAAACTTGACCACCTCCCTAATGACGAGCAAGGAAGAATCCGACAAGTGGTAAGTGAATTTGCTTCGTTATTTAGTGATATTCCAGGATTTACTCAGGTTACTAACCATAGTATTGACACCGGAGATGCAATGCCAGTTCGTCAAAAACCATACCGGTATGATAAAAATAAGGAAAAATTATAGAATGGCATATTACCGATATGCTACGTAAAAAGATCATAATGCCCATTTCAAGTAGTTATGCTAGCCCGGTGGTTTTATGTAAGAAAAATAATGACTATCCTTTGACGCATCCAAAAAGATGGAGATTCGCTATTGATTACCGTAAATTAAACTCCATAACTAAATATCCGGTATATCCGTTACCGATTATAGAAGAAATTCTAAGGAACATAAAATCAACCAAATTTATGACGACTTTAGACTTAACGACTGGTTATTTTCAAATAGGGGTTAGGCCTGAGGACGTGCCTAAGACTGCTTTTATAACCAAGTCTGGCACTTATGCATTTTTGCGTATGCCGTTTGGCCTTTCAGGGGCCCCGGCAACATTTCAGCGATGCATGGACATTGTGTTAAGACCTGTTCTTGGAAAGTCCACATTTATCTATTTAGACGATATCATTATTACTAGTGATAATCTCGACCAACATGTGCAGGATTTAAGACAGGTGTTTTCTTTATTAAATGAGGCCGGTCTAAAAGTTAATGTCGAAAAGTGCAAATTTGCAGCCCCTGAATTAAAATATTTAGGTTACAAAATATCTCAAAAAGGGATCGAGACAGATGAATCAAAAATAATCGCTGTACAAAAGTATCCGACTCCAAACACGGCAAAGAAGCTCTCTTCTTTTCTAGGACTTTGTTCATATTATAGGTCCTTTATAAAAAATTTTGCAGCTATTGCTGAGCCATTGTTAAAATTAAAAAGGAAAAAGGCAAGATTCTCGTGGACGGCCGAAGGCAATAGTGCTTTCGAAAAATTAAAACAAGCATTAACGCAAGCCCCTGTGTTGAAATTTCCTGAAAAGGATGAGAATTTAGAAATTTCAGCGGATGCTTCGGATTATGCGGTAGGAGCGGTACTTTCGCAAAATCAGCAGCCCGTGGCATTTTTTAGCCGAACTTTAAATCAAACACAAAGAAACTATTCCGCGACCGAGAAAGAGGCACTTGCAGTTCTGTTAGCAGTGCAAAAGTTCCGAGTCTATTTTGGAAAGGCGCCGATAACAGTGTACTCTGATCATGAGGCGGTAACTAGATTGTACTCAGGGAAAAATTTATCCCCAGGTTAATAAGATGGGCACTCAAGCTGCAAGAATATAATCTGGTAATTAAGCATACCCCCGGAAAGGAAAATATCGTAGCAGATGCCCTATCAAGAATTAAAATAGATGAACAAGGGAATACCGTAAAGGTGGCAATGCTCACAGCATGTACAATAAATTCCCGAGAAACTGTAATAACCGAACTGGGTAAGGATCCTGAGTTTGGAAGCATTTATGAGTATTTGAAGGATCCTGAAAATTTTAGCCACCAAGATATTGTGGCGATAAGAAATAGGGCGGCCCATTACGAACTAATAGATGGTCTATTATTCTATACAAAAACTACGAATTCCAACAACGAATTTCGACCTGTTATCCCAGCTAGACTTAGATTAAATATCCTGCAGGAGCTCCATGACAGCCCTTTAGCTTCTCATGCTGGTATTCGAAAAACTATCCAACGCGTACGCGAGGCAGTCTACTTTCCTGAACTGCAAAAGTTAACTAAGGCGTATGTCCAGTCCTGCCCAACATGTCAACCAGTTAATTATATTAATTTCCGCCCGGCCGGGTTTCTAAATAGTATTAAATCCGAATTTCCAAATGAAATAATTGGCATCGATTTATTGGGCCCTTTCCCAAAAAGTCAGTTAAATAAAAGTCGCTATCTCCTTGTTATGGTTTATCATTTTAGTAAATGGACCGAAATTGTTCCCTTAAAACGAGCCTCCACGAAATTAGTTACTGATTCTATTTTAAATAAGTATATTTTAAAATACGGGGTGCCCCTAAAAGTTATATCAGATAATGGTCCTCAATTTGTAAGTAATATATTTGAAGACATGTGCCAAAAACTGGGCATACGTCATTTAAAAATGGTCCCGTATCGGCCGCAATCAAATATAGCGGAACGGGTCAATAGAAATATAGTGAAAATTATCCGTAGTTATGTTAAAAATTTTCATAAAAGCTGGGATAACTATGCAATGAATTTGCTTTCGCCCTTAGGACCGCAAAACATGATACAACGGGCAAAACTCCTGCTGAGTTATTTCTAGGCAGAAAGATTATAACACCGTTAGATAAATTATTTTATGTGCAACAAAGAGCCCCAGAATTTAAAATGGGTGATATAGAAAAACTAATAAAAGAAGCAAAAAAGAATACGGAAGTAGCACAAAGAAAACAGAAGCTCTATTAAGATTTGAAACGACGGGGAGTAACTTATAAAGTAGGGGATGAAGTTTTAAAAATTAAGCATTCACTTTCTTGAGCACCAGAAGATAAAACTGCCAAATGTTTTCCTCGATTTGAAGGACCATATGTTATAGAAAAAATAACTCACGCTGTAGTAGTGTTAAAAGCCAGAAATGGTGAAACCTGTTCCGCAAACATTGATCAAATCAAGCCCTACTTCGATCGTAATAAAATGCAAATATTTTCAGATCTTTTGCAGGATCCGGCACGGCAGACACCGCAGGCACAAGCTCCAGAGGTGGAAAAACGACAAGTACAAGGGCAAGCCAATAAGAGGCAGGGGCAAGTGAAAAGAAAATTGCCCCGCGGAAAAATTGAAGGTAGCAAGAAAAAGAAGCCGTTCCACCGTCCAGAAAAGAGAGTTCACGAACACCCCCAGAATGAAGGAGAAGGACGACGTATGTGAAGAGAACCAGGAGAAATGACGGCAACTATAACCCGGCTCTAAAACGGAAGATCGACTCATCCGACAGGACTCTCCGCAGTAAATGTAGCCGAACTGCGGAAGGGCCATCAGCGGCGGAGGAAAAGTTACAAGGAAAATTTGAACGGCCAACAACGAGGTCCAAGCAGGAACACGACAGAAGTTTCCCGGTTCCGCCAAGACCAGCTGCCATCAAACGGCCAAGACCACAAGCAGAGGAGAAAAAGAAGGTATTCAAGGGTGACCGAACTGGTGAAAAAAGGAAGCTTCCAGAGGATAGCACTGAAGGGCGAGCCCGTACAAGAAGGAGGATAAATCACACAACTATCTGCAATACCTTTAAAGACTGGGCCCAGAAAAGGATGTCCGAATATCACAAAGATAAGTAAAATTTTATGTTACTTTGCAAACTTAAGTTAATCTTTCATTCTTACTGCGAGTGGCAGATTTCAAGAAGTTTTACCTCATGCGAGGTCTACCTTTATCGCCAAAAGGGCGAAAAATGAGTTGTGACCGATTTTCGTATTATGTTTTTCAATTACTCGCGCGTAAAACTAAAGTTGATGTATAATAGCGTTGTGTAAAGACTTAAATATTGTAAAATTTATTGTATAAATTTTATTTAAAACATTCTAGCAGGAAAGAAGTTTAGTCTGAAAGACTTTTTGAAATGTATTATTTCAATGTAGAAAGAATTGGCACTTGCTTTGAAAAGAATAGAAGTTAACAATGTACTACTACTGTATGTTTTCAAATGTGTAAAATTAAATCCTGATCTAAACCCTGAGGTACTTTCAGAATAGTACCTCAGGGTTTAGAGTTGAAATTAGGGTCTGTTAAGAGGTCTTGTTATGTTGAATTTTAACACGTTATTGTTTTGATTGTAGGAGGAAGTGTGGAACACGTAGACAGAAACACATTCGTGTTTGGTGTTCTTTTACAACACATGTCAGAGAGCACGGGGAGAGACAATTAAAATAGTCATGAATGAAATAAGAATGTTAAGAGAAGTATAATTATATATGTTACTTGCCATTTCATTGTGTAACATTTCATTAAACTAGTTTTCCTTCCAGATCTCTGGAAGGAACCAGAATTGAATAAAAGCTCCTGTTTAGATGCAGTACAGATGAAAAAAAAAGTGTATATCCTGGGAGCTGCTATTGTAAAAAAAAACAGATTTCTTTCTTTTAAATTTCTAGTTTCTAGCGAAGTATGTTTGTAAATGATTGGCCTCGCGTTAGATTCTAGAGCTAAAAGTTTTCAACAAGGTCGTTTTAGACCTCAGTTTCAAACTAATTAACTCTGGCGGGAAGTATGTAAGGATCTTAAGTTTTACTAACGTTTATTTTATTTTAAATCTTTACTATCACTTCTTATTTTCTACTTCCGGCCAGAATTATAAGCGTTAAGGTTTTTATGCAAAGTTTGTCTTGCGAACGCCAAGTATTTAAGTTGTGGCTTTTTGCCAAGCGAGAGAGAGGAAGCAGTGAGTTCGAAGCAGGCCGCTTACCTTAGAAGTTACGCAGTTGCTTGTTGCCTTCCAGGCCAGAGGTTTTAATCCTCTTGATAACTTTTAAACGTATTGTAGTGTTCTCAGTTATCTGTACTACATACGCCTTCCTGTTAATATAAGGCCAATCTTCCACGTTTATTATTCTAAAGTTAAATTAGAGTTTAGTTTTATTTTTATACTTTTACGTTAGACCCCGAGTAGCGGGTCGGTGTATTCCGAAGTACGGAAGTTATTGTATATAGAGAAAAATAAAGGGTTTTGTATACCCTTCGTCTGTATCCTGTCTACTTACCACAATTAGTGAACATAGTTTTAGTAAGCTCTCTGTTCCGAGTCAGGTCCTTGTATGTTCCCGAAGAAGGTAAGAAGGAACATTGACCCTGATAACTTGAGTTTCACCTAGGAAATGCACTCGACGACAAGACAGCTGAATGATCGATGAGTTCTTACCATTTCCGATGTATGCTAAGAAAGCATGTGTCCTACCATTTGGGAAGGGGAAAATTTCATTCTTGAGAATCATTAACCAGAGACAAATGAAAAACCAGAAATTAACGGAAACTGATGATTTGCAATAACTAAAGAATCTTCGGGAAATTATAATAACGTCAAAATTTATGTTAATAATAAATAATAACGGTAAAATTTATATTTATGCCAAGAGTAGAAATTTAATCAGAAATTTATCAGCTTTTAACAAGTTATCTACTTTGTTTAACTGCTTTATAGCTTAAAAAATGTGCAAATAGGTAATATTTTGAGGTACTGTTAACTTTGTAAGGTATTTTTGTCCTCATTACCACGTGCTTTAGTAGTGTAACTGATTGACGATTGACTAGCACTGGGAGATTCAAATTCCGGTGAAGGCATCGCATATATTTCATGTCTTCTGCCCCTACACAAAAATGCCTAATGGTTTCTACAACTTTACAATTGTGCATAAGTTAGAAGAATCTTAGATAATATAAGAATGTTAGTAAATCTTGGAAAAACTCCTAGCACATCTTAAAAGCTTAAAAGATAAAAATTTTAATTATTCAATAAACTATATTAAAACCAATTTTAATCTGGTACCTTCATATATTGTTCATTATATTTTTTCACTGTTCTTAGTAACGCTTATCTCGCTTTCAGCCTATGATGAAAGATATTAAGGATAAAAATCTTTTATGTGTTTTTAATAAAATGACAATAAAGAGGGTTACGTTTTTAAATTAATTTATAAAGATTTAGAATTTATAGCTTAATTAATAAAGATATAGCATGTCTAGAAGATGCAAACTCCATGGCGTGACAAACTTCTTTTAAATGTTATTAATCCTTAAACTTACCTTCACTTTAATTCAAGTAGTACATAAGCGTTGAAGTTGTGCAAATTAAACTTACTTGCCAGAGAATTTAAAGCTGGTTAAGTTAACTGCAACACATTGCCTAGTAGAGGGATGGCTGGGAGAATAGCGTTAATCTGCGTTTGTCGAAAGGTGAGGCATTTTCAGTTTACCTTTCAAGGTTGGTAAGTAACTTTATCGTGACCAACTGAGAGAAACGACCAGGTGTTTTGTTTAGAAAAAAATGTTTTTGGTCATTATAATACTCCAAGGAAGGCTGCTTAATTGTTAGCATTATTGTTGAGAAGAAATTCAACTTTTTTATAGTTTGCATGTGCTAGCTTTAGTTGTAACTCACCAGGAGTAAATAAATGAAGTTTTTGTTGCATTTTTAATGTGTGTTTGTGTGCAAATTGATTGTAACCAGGGAAATAAAACTCGCTGGAAGTACGATTAGGCAGGCATATTTAGTATAAGTAGAATGGCCCATGAAAATTATTATCATTACAAACGCTTAAAATGTTTACATATTTCTTCACTTTAAGCATAACTTAATATTTATTTATAACTTACATGAGGCAGAAGTAAATTTTAGTACGACTTAGGAAGCTAAAATTTTAGTCACGGATTATGAAGACCAACTGCAGGTATAAAAGAGGAATGCAATTTTTACTCCTTCCCGCATGATCGAAGTTTGTCTCTAGAGGCAGTTATAAATAGAATAGCCAGTATATTTGTACTAATTTAATGCAATGCGGGTGCTGTACAAGTCCCATGCAGATTCTAGAGGTCGCTGACCATTGAACGTTGCTTAGGAATAGTTACATTAGGATAATCGTTCACAATGAGTGTAATCACAATCTCATTATGCCTTTTACAATCATGCCAGAGCTTAACTGTAGGATTCCACATTGCTAAAGATAATAATTGGAGATTTTCGTGACAGTTACGCTCTATGAAAAGGAAGATAATTTCTCTAGAAATTGTGCTATTGGTATTTAATTTATTACAGACCCCGAAATAAAACTTGATTATATGTACCACTATTTATACAATTTGAGCTAAACTTATATTTGTATAAAATCCTAAACTAATATTTTGAATATTAATGTTATATAACTAATGTTATACTAATATTAAATTAAACTAATATTTTAAATACCAATGTTATGTAACTAATATTATGCTAATATTAGTTTAAATTAATAATATAAACAAATATTATAAACTAATATTAATAAGCCAAAACTAATATTTGTCGGCCCGTGATTAATAACAATACTATGACTGCGTATGGAATTTTACGAGTTAGATGTTATTGTTCGCTTAGTTATGGATTTATCGCATTTCTTTCAACATTTGCTTTACATTTCCGGAAAATCTGATGTTAAAACAGATACATTTCTGTGCGGATTTAAACACTTAAGATAGAAAAAAGTCTTAGGATGCCAAATATGTTGAGTACAGGATATTGAGCGCAGTTTTACGTTTGCTATAAACTCTTGCTTTTAGAGGATCTGTGCCTTATATTAATTAGATAAGCATAAAAATTCTGTCTTTACGCAGAAGTATTTTGCTTAGCTAATTTATATTTTGCTTAGCTAATTTATATTTTATGATATGCGTCTTTTCTCAGCCATTTCAAAACAGTAAAATAGAACGCTGCATTCATAGTCCCTCTGATTTTAGTAAATTTTGATTTTTTATAAATTTTGAGGTCTGTTTCTTATTTTCGGAGTCATGGCTATTAATCAAGCTCACTGTTAAACTTAAAACAGTGATTTCATAAAAGATATTCAAGAAGAGTCATAAAGGGAATAAGATACAATTGATTAATTTCCAGACAGCATAGCTATAAATAAAATTATTCCAGACACATTTCAATTAAAAGTCTTCCATTTTGCAAGTTCTGCAGCTGGAACATTGTTGCAGATGCGTCTACTGCAGATATTGTGAAATTAGAAAGGAATTAGTATTTGAAGAGACTGAGGACCACATTAATTCAAGTAAATTTTTAAGCTTGATGAGTCTTATCCAGTTCTTTTACTCTCTGTGTAGTAGTCATAGCATCTCTTATTGTTGATTTTAGCATTACGATACGCATTTATTTCATTATTAACAATCCTCCTGCCCTACATTTAACATGGTAAAAATTCTTTAACCGAAAAAAAATGATAAAAATTTCCTTCAATCAAAGAGTTAAAAATGCAGTCGTCATTTGCAGCGTTTTAAACTATTGTTTTCATTGCTTATCATTTATTTTTATAATGAGTACAAATAAGTACTTAGTGTATTGTATGCAAAAAACCATGAACTTCGAAATAAAACTCATTTAGCAAATTAATTTAGGTAATGGGAACCATCCAAATTCATAGAAAATATGAACAGAGTTACTCGTTAGTAATAGCTACAAACAGCTATAAGGTATTTCTCCCATTTCCCTAGTGTGCCTTCGTGGTGTAACGGTAGCACGCTGGGCCGGTATTCCAGAGGTCCGTGGTTCGATTTCCGGCGAAGGCGGTTGCTAATTTTTCATCTCACCGGCGCTTTCTCAAAATATATAATGTCTCTAAAATGGCGCCCGAACTAAAAGGGTTGTGGATGATGATTCTCCTCACCCAGGATTTGGCGACTAGGTCTCCTAAAACCCTAGTTGCCTTTTAAAAAGGGGTGTATATGGTCCGGTATTCCAGAGGTCCGTGGTTCGATTCCCGGCGAAGGCTGTTGCATATTTTTCATCTTTTCTGCTTCCAAAAATTCTAATGTCTCTACACAGCAAGTAAATGCGAAATATTTGCAGTACGAGTTCGTAGATATGAACAATTGTAATGGCAATTGGTATCAAATACGAATAAAGTATTTTTGTTGCTATGACATATCTCGGAAAACATAGACTAATATAAGCGACTGTATGCCAATTTAACAAGGATCAGAAACGGTATGATGAATAAAAAGGCACACAAAGAAAGGGGTAATGAAATTAAAACCAATGGTGATAAATTGGATTACGGGATAGGTATGTTTTAATAAACTGACATCAGAACATAAAAATGAGCTTGTCTCAAGTTCTGAGTTTTAGAGATTCGATGCATCGTTTTTAGAAATTCTGTCTCATCTTCTCTACATATAATAAAAGAAAGAGTCTGTGTGTGTGTCTTTCGTTCGCGCTTGCGCGTAAGCTAATAGACCCGCGGACCTATACCTATACCTACCTATAGTGATTATCGAAGGGCAAAAGAAGATGTCTTAAACTCTACATATAATAAAACAAAGAGTATGTCTGTGTGTGCCTTTCGTTTGTGCTGCGCTTAAGCTAATAGACCCACGGCTACGAACTTTGGTACATAGGTGCATCTAGAGAAGAGCCAGCGCATCTCGAAGTGAGTTTTTCGAAATTAGAATTAGAATTTTTTTTATTTTATGTTTTGTGACGAAATCGCGTTATTTTGAGACATAATGGGCTATAGGAAAGCGAGATTTTACTCTACACACTCCATTTTCACATCGCCATGAAACGTAGGCACTTTTTAAGAACTATTTTAAGAACTTAAAATAAATTTCGTGTTTCAATAAATCGATTAAATACGAATTTATTTAACAAAAGGAGCTTAACATCTTTTCAACGGGATATTTTCTAAAAAAGTTTATTTTTAAAAATGTACAGTTTATTTTTCTTTGATTTTTGGACACGTTAAACTTTCATTCTTGCGAGTGCTTTTACAAAAAGAATTTTGGAAAAATGATAATATTTAAAAATTTTTTTTAAATGAAGCTTCCGAGTACACTTCTCACATCTTTAAAAATGTGATTTTGGCAAGAATTTTCCTGTCTTATTGTTGTTGATAGATTTTTGATGAAATCGCATCATTTTGAATAGTTTCATTATTTTAGAAATATGGGTTTGGCGACAATTTTTCATCGTATTTCTTATGTCACTGTTTTTAAGTGATTGGTATATTTCATTGTCATTTATATATATAAATATATAATACATTTTTATTGTTGATGTTTCTTATAAAGTTGTTCTGTAGAGTAAAACTTTGCGCAGAAGTTTATGTTTTTTGAGTTGCTTTTATGTTATTTTTTGCTTATTTCGCTGTTTGTAAGATATTAAAAACTTTTGCATGATTTTTTTTCTTCAACGGAAAGTTGGTTAATTTTTTTACTAGGATAATTAATATTTGCATTAAAGGATATAGCTTATTTCACTGTAATTGTTTTCTCTTGAAAATAGAAGATAAAATATCATTAATTATACTTTGCTTTTCAGAATTTTTTGTTTTTTGTATTCTTTTATGTTATTTATTGCTCATTTCACTGTTTTTAAGATATTGAAAAGTTTTGGTGATCTTTTTTAGGAAACAAAGTTCTTAACCTCCTTTATACCATTTGAGTTCTTAAGATTTTGCAAAGGGAAATTGTTTAATTTATTTATTAGGATAATTAATATTTGTATTAAGGGATATTGCTTATTTCATTGTAATTTTGTTATACATAATAACTTTTTTTTATGAAGTTCTTCTGCGGAGTAAAATTCTACACAGTTTTTAAATTTAACGTTTGGTGTTCCCTTCAGCCATTTTTCCGGTACATTTAAAAGCCAGACGAAGGCTGGCAGCGAAGCTGCTAGCAAGTCTATAAAACTTTTAAAGTTCATTCATTGAGTATGATAGAAAATGAAATTTGATTTTTTTTATTGAAGTAATAATTATTTTTTGTCGAAACAAATGTGTTCTTACCGTATACACCTTTCAATATTTAAAAAAAAAAAAAAAAAAAAAAAAAAAAAAAAAAAAAACTTGAAAAATATTTAACAGTTTGATATAAGAGTTCCAACACCTCTTAAGAACGTGTCTTGAAAGACTCAACCATGAAACATTAATAGTGCGGAAAATAATTCAGTTTTATTCAATAAAATCATTTCTTGAACAAAATATTGTATTGTTCAAGAAAGTACATTAAATAGTATCATATGTTTTTCCTTTTTTAAATTTTTAAATCAAATTTCATAAAACATGTAAACACATCAGCCTTTCCCGAAGGAAAGGAATACGTTTTGAAGTTTCCAAAGCAGTTGATTTATACTAAAAAATTATTATCATAGAAAAACAGATCTAAAATAATCTGCTGAATTTCAAAAAAGCTTAATATAGCAAATCAACGCATAGTAACAGATCATTAATTCAGAATTACAAAAGAATTAGAATGATACTAAGGGATTGGTATAAAGAAAGCTACAAAATAAATATATAAAATTATAAACTTGTATTTTTTAATAACGTATTTTGTTTTCTTATCAGGCAAAAAGCAGCTGCTTTGTTAAAGAGATAAAATTAAATAAAGAATCACTATACTTTTCGAATACGTTATCTTTGGCCTGTGAATGAATGATACAGATGTTTCATAAAATATCTTGAATTATCGTAAGACTAATGGTAAGCTTAAAATTATGACTAATGTAAAACTAATGGAAAGTTCAAATGGCTTGTACCTTATAGAAGAAATTAATTTTGTGAGAGGGTTACTTAAGAAAGAATCAGTATCAAACAAGGGAGCATATGGCATAAAAATGTCTTTCCCAAATCTTCAAAAGTACAGAATGACTGGGAATTGACAAAAGGACTTAACGTACAATTAGATGATTTTCCTTAAACTTGAACCCAATGGTTTAATATTTTTTAAACTATTAAGCACTTGATAGCTGTCTACAGGGAAGGGATACCTTCCTCAGGACTTTCTAAGAGGAACTGGCTTAAAATTTTCTTATATGAGCGATAAATCACTAAAAACCTGCGTGAAGTCACCCCGCCCATCGAGATAAAAAAAAAAACATGGTTGAACAGTTACTGTTTAGTTGTCTTAATATCTCACCCGATTTGGTTACAGAATACTTTGTTGCATTTATAATAGTTTCTTGTAAAAAATGTGAATAATGTTAGATTAACGTTCAACTGCCATATATTATTCACTCGAATGAAGGAATAAAATGTAAACTAAACACTGAAACAGAACTGTCTTATGTCTAACTGCCCTTTTAATCCAGATAAAAACTGTAATTGGTAGTTTGAAATTAGGTAAGGGTAAGGCTTTTAAAATCCATCTTCGAATTGTAGCCATTTTCTTCCCCAGGAAAATCCAAAATTTTTGACAAAATAAAAATAATTGTTATAAAAGAAAAAAAAAGAGGAATAAAGAAAAAAATATAATGAAAATGTTTACAGGAGGCAGTTAACAAGTGGTTTAGTCAGTCATTGGCTTTTTCTCTTTCACCAAACTTACTGTCACAAAAAAGGATATGATAAAGATTTTTGCCTTTTTTGATTTTTATATTTGAATTTGCATATCATTCGGCAATATTGTGTGATGTCTCTTTACTGAATGATGGCCCACCAGCGGCCGAGCGGTAAATTCGCTGAACACTGGTAGTTCGGTCCGAGGTTCGAATCCCGCGAACGGGCTGGATGCATGGGCGTTTTCGTGGTTTTCCCCATGTGTAACGTGTATACGAGCCAGTTTTCCTTAGAAAGTCCTCCCCAAAGGCATCCCTCCCCTTAGGCAGATAGCCCTAGTGTGCTTTGCCATGATTAAATACACACACTTTACTGACTGATATTGTACTTTCTCAAAGCGTTTTGGTTTGCCACCCACTTTTATAACAAAAAATTAAATGCTCAAAGGTATATAAGAAAATAAAACACTTATTAAACAAGATAGCTCAACAAGGTAACAAAGGAAATGAAAAAAGTTAAACTAATATTTAATATCTTCTCGGCAAATTAAAAATTTAGTCTATTAAAAGAGAGAAATATGCATTATTAATTTATGTATCATTTCTATTTTGTCTTAAAACTAACTGTCTATTCCTTGTTGATCGCATGTAGAATTAGAAATTCTTATTCCATTTCCCGAGTGCTTACAATATACCATTGTCCTTTTCATTGTTTCAGGTGTAGACGGAATGCAAGTTTTTAGCAAATATCTACAAATCCACAGCTTTTGCTATAATTACAGGTTTCAATCGATATTTTTTACCGTTATTGTCATCCTACTGAAAAAAATGGAAATTCTTTGAAGAATTGAAAGATCAATTCTTCTCTTCCTTCTTTAATTATATTTTTTTACCCATAATTTTTATATATATAATAGAGCAAAGTCCATATATACATAATTGTATAAAAATTCAATCGTAATTCAGTCAGAAATCTCCTGCAGATTCAAATCTAACCAAAGGAAAAATCAGAAATAGTGAACTAGCTAATTTGCAAAGCTAAGCCAATTTTAAACTACTTGCTTGACTAGTTAGTTATAATAATAAAAATAGAGCGACTTGAGTGTCCAACGCTAAGGATTTAAAAAATAAGGTGACATATCACGCAAAAGAAAGAGGTTTATATTTTAAAACAAAATCCTAGCTTTAAAATGCAGATGGAAATGAGGAAGTAAGCAACATTTTCCTTTTTATCAAGAACAAGAAAACAGATTAAATTGTAGTAAGATTAAAAAAAAAAAAAAAAAAAAAAAGAATTAGGGTTTTGGAAAAAAATTGACGTGATAAGCAAAGTAACGTATTATCCAGATGGCGACTTAAAAAGGTTTGACAGTATGCTCTTCTTAATAAAAAAAAGAGCTTGAATTTAAAGCAGTACAATGCGAAAAGAAAGATCTAGAGAAAGGCATGTCAGGAACAGTTTCATTGTGCTGTGTAATATAATACAATGCTGGCTGGCGAAGAAAGAATGAAAAAAGTTTACAAATAGAATTTTTAAGTCATTTGAATGATGGTCACGGTGAAAGACTTGCTACATTTACATATATTTACATAGAAGACAATGGAAATGCAATAAAACGTAGGTATGCGTTATAAATTTTTTTCGAGGACAAAGCAAGGATATTCGAACAGCTCAAGATGTTTAAATATGACGTATACTACCGCTCCTTTAAACAAAGCTTACATTTTTATCAAAGAAAAGAGAAATACTGTAGGGGCGCTGTTAGCTTTGCTAATTCGCAAAATTGAACATCATAGAAGAATTAACTGTAATAATATTTTATTCCTGCTGCAGTTACAAGGACAACTGTGAGACATTACTTTTGGGTAATCATTACAGCTGACCAATGTGGCACTGGTATGCTACACTTATATCTTTATCGGCCGTGCTTGGCTTTTACGTTGCCCTATTTCTGCACTCAGACCACTGATACTTTATTACTTTGGTGTTTTTATTTGGAATTAAGCGGAAGGAATTATCCTGCTCTTACCAGATCCTGAGGTAGCCGCAAATGGGACTGGACACATACTGCCGTCATAAGATATAGTTCTCAAAGAGGGAGTTACAAATACAAGAAATCCAATCATATCCCGACTTACGTTGCTTCAATTTATATCAGCTTGCGCTAATGTCGCTGGCCCAGTATGAAGAAAAGGGCCTTTTGTACAATTTAGAGGGCTTGATTGGGAATTTTTCAAATGCTTTTATTAACTTTTTATATTTGAAGGTAGCTTAGCTATCGTTTTATTCCGCAGCTAAGCATATCAGTTTCAAACTTATCATAAATGATGTTACTCGGCAATAATGCTCCTCGCCACTCACCTGGAAGTTCGGATTTTGACTAAAAATGTAAGTTGTTTATTTGCTTCTAGACAAAATCCGTCTTCTTCAACCAGTGGATCAAGGAGGGCTGAAGACTCTGAAGCAAAATAAGCTTGATTTTATTCTACCAATATAATCGCAGTAATAAATCATAATGCATAATTGACATTTAAGGACTCATGGATGGTTTTCAGTATCTTCCGTGCAAGATGCAGTTCTGTAGATAATGATAATGACATTCACGTTTCGCTTTTAACATATTAAGTGTTATTATAGAAAGACAATTTAATTTGGAAGTCTTTGTTAAATATAGCATAACATTCTCGTGATATTTTTTAATTTTAAAACTTAAATTCAAACATTTTTGAAGAAACTTAAGGAATCTGACACTAACCCTATAAAAGCTGTAATAGTTCATTATATTTTTATTAAATCGGATAAAAATTGGCATTAAGAATTTTAAAGTCTTATTTAGGTGAAAAAATGAAGAAAAAATTATTTTTGACAGCTATGAAAAAGCTCTAAGGTAGAAGAGATGTCTTTTTCAATCTAGAATTTCTCTTGTCTTCAAAGATTTCTTCTTGCCTTCAAAGATTTCTTCTTGCCTTCAAAGATTTTTTCATCACAGCAAGCTCGCCTAAATTTAAATCTAAAATTAAAATGATGTAGATTACTTTACAGTATTTGTGAGTATTATTAATTTTTTATCACAGAATTGTCATAAAATTTAATTATATTAAGATGTGATCTTTATTTTTTGGACCCTTCTCATTTTAATTTCGCATCTGCTGAAAAATTTATTCTAACATTTTTTGGTTGATCAAAATCGTAAAAAACAACCTTATATTTAGCGTAGGTATAATGAAACACTCAATCGATTTCGAGGGCAGCTAAAGGTCCCTCCTCATCAGGAGAAAGAAATACATAGAAAGAAGAAAATAGGAATCACAGAAACACGTAGGACCTTTAGCTGCCCTCGAAATCGATTGAGTGTTTCATTATACCTACGCTAAATATAAGGTTGTTTTTTACGATTTTGATTGTCACATTAGCGTGTTTCTCTTCTAGTCTATTTTTTGGTTGGTCTAAGAACGAATTTATAGAAATTTTGGAATTATTTCATAAAAATGGCTGTTAACAAGCAAAAAACTATATGACAGTAGTTGGATGGATTCAGATGTACAGCTGGTGCAAGCAGATCTTTGGATGACTATTGTTTATTTTAACACTTGTCTGTCTTGTTTGCGTTCATGCTAGAGCTGACAGTTAATGAAAATAGTTATGGGAATAAATATTCCAGCCAGCTGTGACATCTGCTCATTATTTGCTGTATTAACACAAATGGTCTTACCATTACCCATTCACTATGAATTGCACCAAATTTAAGGACCCGGTATAATGTGTTAAGGAAGATGAAGGCAGAAATGTCGTATCTTCAGATACACAGCACTGACTGTATACCTTCATTATTCCTTCACTAAAGGCTTACTTCTAGAACAGCAATGACTTGAAATAAACAACAATGAAGATGTGATAAATCTCCACGTGGTGAAATTTTATGTATAGGGCATATAAACGACTTTCGGCGTTATAGAAAGAGTTTCAAAATATGAAATGGCTATTAATTTTGAAATAAGCTATGCATAAATTTAAAATCAGTAATTTTGTTTTCAGTAGCTTTTCACGTGGAAAACAGTAGATTAATTATAGCGTTGATTCCCATGCTATTTAAATTTTACTAGCAGTTCTTGCCGTTAATGCACAAGAATTATTTTCAATACCATAAGAATCATTTCAGATTCTAAATTAACAAAACACGATCTGTATTAGTATTTTGATCTACATTAATGTTTGCGTATAAGTATTTAAAAGTCTGCAGAGTTTCTCACTCTTATTCTACTAAAGTAAATGTCGAGGAACCTAGGGAACTGTTAAGCGACTTATCGCTGAGTTCAAATAGCAGAGGTCGTAAACTCAAGAAGGGACCCTTTTTTCACTCAAAATAAAGATGAACATTTGAATGACCCCTTTCTTCGGGCTTACAGCAAAGCCTTCACTTGGGACTTAGCCGAAGCTAACAAAAATCTAACGCAGTTGGCCATTAATTTAAACTACCCGCCGAATATCAAAAGTCATATAATATACGACCGAGCGTAACCGCTTCTAGAGAGACTACGCCCGAAGACAAACGCGCTAACTCTTTCTTTTGGATTCCCAGCTTTCTCTCTCGAAGTAAGTTGAACCTTATTCCTTAAATACTACTTCTAACACATTGAATTCAATGCGATTCTAAAAAAAACTCATTCTGGTAGGGAGTTAGTTGTAAGTGGAAAACAAGAATTGATAGGAAAGGTTACCTTGTAAAGACATTAGGTATTCTTTGAAAGCAGGAGAGATGAAAAATGAGCAGTGCCCTCGCCGGGACTCAAACCATGGACCTCTCGAATACGCGCCGAGTATGCTCATCACTACACCACGAAGGATGGCGGGAGAAATACCTTATATACTCCCCTTTTAAAGGGGGACTGGGGATTATGGGACCCATTCGCCAAATCCTGGTAATAGAGAATCATCATCCACAACCTTTCTTAGTTCGGGCGTCACTGTAGAGACATTAGGTTATTTCGAAACAGGAAAGGTGAAAAATGAGCAATGCCCTCGCCGTGACTCGAACCACGGACCTCTCGAATACGTCTCGAATACGCGCCGAGAGTGCTGACCACTACAACATTTAAGAATGCTAAGAAAGCGGAAGAAATACCTTATAATCTAAATTAAAATAATTGTTTAAAAATTAAAATATAACTTACAAGTCTGTTGTAATTAAGTATATATGTAAGTATCATCCTGCATTTTTCTTTTTTGCATGTTTTGTATATGTCCTCCCCTTGCTATTCATTTTTTTTATTTCCATCCAGTAGCTATGTATGGGTCTGCTTTTACGTATTTTTCAATTGTCAACTGTTGTTATAGGCCATGGTTACACAACCTTTCCAATTTAATCATTATACATCTGTGTGCATATTAAAACTGCATTAGCGGTATATGTACTAATTGTATGACATGATTATTTTCTGTGTTACCCCCTCCTAATTTCTCTGTCTTCTCTCTCTCTCTCTCTCTCTATATATATATATATATTTCCTATTATTTCCTTTATTTGTCCGCTTCCTTACTCCTAAGTCTCTTCTTTCCACAAGATAAATTAATTTAGTTCTGTTTTTTCATGTCTGAAGAAAATACGTGTACCTTTGCTCTGCACCTAGCAGAAATAAGGAACAAATTTCATTTATTAAACAATTTGTAGCATTAAAAATGCATGTCTTTTTCTCATTTTATGACGCTTGATGCAGTTACCCTTTGAATGATTCGCTATTCACTAGGGGTCCGTGACACTTAGCCGATGGGATACTTAACCGACACCAGTTGGCCGACAGGACATTTAGCCGACACGGACAGTTAGCCGACAAGACATTTAGCCGACAAGGACACTTAGCCGACCGGACATTTAGCCGACACGGACACTTAGCCGACAGGACATTTAACCGACACGGACAGTTAGCCGACAGGACATTTGGCCTACACGGATAGTTAGCCGACACGACATTTGGCCTACACGGATAGTTAGCCGACACGGATAGTTAGCCGACACGGATAGTTAGTCGACAAGGACACTTAGCCGACAGGACTTTTAGCCGACACAAAGAATTAACGTCAGAACATTTAGCGACGCGATACTTAACTGTCAACGCATTTAGTCAACAGGACATTAAGCCGACAAGACGTACCCAATAATTATTTAAACTTACTGTCAATTACAAAATTTCTCAACTTATCCATAAGTTCAATATTTAAGTTATTTTTTTTCACCTATCAGTAAAATTCATTTTTCGATTCTTAAAGGTCTCATATGCGTGCATTTAATTCTTGTGTAATTTAGCATTGTTTGACATGTACTATTTGGTGTATATTGGCCAAATTAAAAAAGCACTGAAATTTCTCGTCAGGAAATATGATTTAATTTCGAAAGAAAAAAAAATTTTTTTGCTAAGTACGGCGGTCACTTAATTACATTTTAATATGATCTTAAAAATTATCCGTAAAGCTTCTTCATTTAATCAACTGGGTCCTTTTGAACACCTTCACATCATTAATAATTTTTCTTGTTTACTTATTGACATTAATTTTCTAATCTCGCCTTTCCAAATGCTTTCAAACTTCTAATATATTTACGTTTTCATTACAGTTTTACTCATCACATCATGTTACATTCTTTCCCTTACAAAAGCGTTTGGCTTCTCCCAATGCTGAAATATCAAATTTCCTTTCCCTGTCATGAAAAATCTGAATAATGCAATAAAAATTATTGTTATTCTTCAATTATACTTTTTTTTATACAAGCACATGGTGGTAAGGGTTAGTTTAGCAAATATATTTTTTTCATTAAAACAATTAAAAAAAGGGATTTTTTAAGACAAGCAAGGGTATAAATTATTTGTTACCTCTATAATTTGCTGTTCATGCCACCATTCTTGAGATAGAAATTCTGTAACATTTTTTTGACCACGCCTCTCGCTTAAAATACTTACTTAGGTTAATGTTTACAGCACTAAATTTGTGCATAATGTTTAATTTAGAAAAAACAATATTCTTTAAGGTTTTGTTTTATTCAGAAATGAAGCTGCAGAAGGAGGGAGCTACAAACCAAGTAGGCGGAACAAAGCGTCACATCCTGAAAAGTCACCGTAATGTGGTACCATCTATCGATGCTGGATTTAACTACAGTCATGTAAATACATAATATTATGTACTATGTTTTGAAAGTCGCGATGTGTAATTTTCAATATAATACCTTATATTAATGTTGTTCTTATAAAATATAACTTTTCGCAATATCTGTTAAAAATGTATAAATTTTCATTTCATTTTTCATTAATTTTATTTTTTCATTCCTTCTGTTTCTCTTTTCGACTTAGCTACATGGTAATGGGACAATTTTTGGTGCCCATGTTTCTTAATGCATTTATAAAGTTCTAGCCTAAAACGGCAATTTTAATTGGAAGAGAGTAGTTATATATTAAGTAAAATTGTCACCCTATTTCTATTAGGCTCAGCAGATGCCGAGCTTTAAAGTCATGAACCATGGCAGGTCGGTCCGAATTTCGAATCGGCGATTTGACCACATGCTTGTCTGAAAGCGTTGATTTGATCTTTCTAAAGCTTGTTCAGTTGGGTTTAAACTTGTAGGGTAGATCTTCGATGTATTCTCCTTGGCTGTAGCCAACCGCACTATCATGGATACCGGTTCGAATTTACATGGCGGGCGAGCCCAATGCTTCTTATATCTCTCGGCTTGCCGGTGTATCAGAAACGCATTCTGCGCAGTGGCTGTGCAACATGCATTGACGTATTTGTATGTCAAGGTGTCATTACGTTCTATTCCCTTTTTCTCAGTGCATAGAGTTTTTTGTTATAGAGTGTATTAAGGTCATACTTGAAAGCTTCAGTACTTTGAGTTATGAGTTATCGCCTTCCTTCTGATTTCGCAGAGTGGTTTCAGTGTTAAATGACTAGCCAGAATTTTACAAAATTTCATAGAAGTGGAGGGCAAAAGAAACAGTCTTTGCCTGTCTATAAATAAATTAATGCAATTGCTGAGATTTAACTGCATTAATAACAGCTAAGTTCATGCTAAGAGCAGGACCAGATAAGTAACGAATTCTTGGGCTTTTTTGAAAAATGTATTATTAAGTTCCACATTTTTGATACGTTGTTCTATAATCATGTAACGATCTAAGGAAATTCTAATGTCGGAAGAGCTATTCTAATGTCGCATAATGTAAGGACTAAAAAGTCAGTAAAACGTTTTTCAGTATGTATGGTACCTCCAATTTTATATAATTGAAAAACAGTACTCTTAAATGATAATTGATCAAAAACACATGATGCACTCAGTTTCATAAAATCGGAACTAATATTTTTAAACGGTAATTGATCTAGAACACATAAATAATACTTATTTCTAAAACTACGTTCGTTTTAAGTTCACTGGAAATTACTTTAACTATATAATTTTGAATGACTCTGCTAACGAAATTTATTTCTCTTTCAGGTTTATCTACTTGCTGAATATGCTCATTCAACGAGCGTCTGTTTAACAACTAATTCAACTTTCCTGAAAAATGACTTTAATTGTTACTTAAACTAAGATTTTGTTCCGCTGGAAACTTAATTTCTACTAATCTCTTTCAAACTAGTTTCCATTTTTAAAATTTCTTTTGAGATTGATATAGTGTTGCTTGATTCATTAATTGTGAGTTTTGGGCGCTAAGAAGAAATAATGTTTTACATTTGCAGACATGATTTAATTAATTTCGAGCTATTTCATGACTTGAGAGAAGATCAGAGAGTCCTTTCCAATCTTTGTACTGAGGTATCGCAATTAGACACTATTAGAAAGGAACTTTTTTACCAGCAGCAAAATTTAGGACCCTTTTTTGTTAGTGTGCAAGCTAATACGCTTCAGCTTATTACCATTTGTAAGACATCGAAAACAGATGTAAACACCAGTAATTTAACGAAGGGAGGGAAATATCGGAAGCTGGGATCACTCATCGAAAGCAGGGATTTACCAGAACGATGTCTTGTTTATGAATGGTAAATATCTATGAGACACTCCGTTTTCCCATTTATCCCAATTTAAGGTAATTTTTCAATAACTGTTTACAGTGTCGTACTAAGCTCCTGGAACTCTTGAGTTGGCTATTCAATGAAAAGAATAAAATTTTTCCGATTTTTCTTCTGGTTCAGAGTTTGAAATTAGTTCAACAATTGCTTTCGGATACGACTGTATCCGAAGTTTCTTTTACTGTTTCATCTGTTTTCTTCCATGTTCATATTTTCACTTACCATATGTTTTCCCCAGTAATTCGTCTTATATTTACAAACCCCATGAACACCTTTATTTCCCTCTTCGTTCTTTAAAATAGTAACTTATATCAGATTCGGTTTGTCGGAATTTTATCATTATAATTTTCTAATTTATCTTCCTTATCATTACGTTGTCACTCACAGTCACACTGTCATTCTGCATTTTCTTTAAAAGCTTACTTAACTATGGTTTCTTGTGCTGAAGTTTTCTTCAACAAATTCATCTTATATTTTCTCTTTACGCTTTGACTGATGCACAAACACAATTCATACGTACAATGCGAAAAGAAAGGGGACCAGTTCTATATCTCCCATTCTACTGGGCCGATTGACGAAATTCAAATCGCATTTTCCATCGAGATATGGAACGAGACATGGAGCACGACTTGGGATATATATTAGATTTCCATATAGCATTAGTCTAACATAGGTATTTTGACACAAAATAGGACTTTTTCTGAAATAACATATCAATATTTTTCCATATTTCGATTCTACGACTCAAATTATACTAGATATTAAATTTAAATCGAAAGGGTCTTAAGTTTTACTGCTGTAAAATAGTTCCTTTCTAATAGTGTCTAAACATTTTTGCAATTTTTGGTGAGGCATTTATGGAGAAATTTAAAAATTTATCTTGGCACATTTTTTTCAGTTTGCGCAAGGAATAATTCACTTGGCGAAATTCTTCTTTTGTAGTAATCTACTTTACTTTTTTTTTCATTGATGCACGAGAGGAAAAACTGTTCATCATTCATTCTTTCAAATAATTTTAACAAAAGTGCGTAAACCACATTTTCGTTAATATTGCTTATAATAAATACGACAAATTTCGAAACGCGCCAAAATGTAAACTCATGTATATCTTAGGAAACTTTGAATAAACAACTCTAATTTTTTGCAGGTATACTTAGAAATACATCTACTTTACGATGATGTTAAAAAGTTTATAGGTTATAATGTAAAAATGTTTTCGAAAAATTTATAAAAAATATTTAAAAATATAAATTTAAAAGATAAATCATAAAAAATGTGCGAATTATATATTTGGATTAAGCCTAAATTTCGAATTCTGGAAGTAGGAAATCAAATAAGTTTAATAAAAAAACAGATTTTAATAAATATATATCAAATTCAATTAACATTCAGTAGCTAAAATTTTAGAGAGCTTAATTTTTTAAAAACTACTCTTGCGATTTTTACAAAACTTGTATTGCGGCTGAGCGTTAAATTCGCTGAACACTGGTAGTTCGGTCCGAGGTTCGAATACCGCGAACAGGCTGGCTGCATGGGCGTTTTCGTGTTCTTCCCCATGTGTAACGTGTATACAAGCCAATTTCCCTTAGAAAGTCCTCCATGAAGGCATCCCTCCCTTAGGCAGATAGCCCTCGAGGCTTTGCCATAATCACATACACACATTACAAAACTTGCACTTTTGCATAGTTTGAGTTGTAGAAACGAAATATGAAAAAATATTGGCATATCATTTCAGAAAAAGTCCGATTTTGTTCCAAAATACCTATATTAGAATAATGCTAAGTATCAGTCTAATAAATATCCTAAGCCGTGCTTTAGAGAATGAAAAACGCAAGTTGAATTTCGTCAATCGCCCCAGTAGAACGGGAGGTATAGAAATGTCCCTTTCTTTATTTGCGCAGTCTACATTCAACAAAGCCATTATGCGGACAGAAACTATACGGTGCAGAAATTCGTGATAGGTAAATATAGTCATATGTTAATATGACTGTGGGACTGGTATCATCGCGAATCCTATTCTACTATATTACAAAAAATACCCTAGATACAGAAACAGTTGTTCGTAATTATAGTACACATTAATAGCTTGTAAAATCTACCTAAGAAAATACTTCCAAAATCTATACTTGGGGTTAATCACTGGATATATTAAAAACAGAAAATATTGGATGTATTAGCAAACATATCGTCTACCAAAGAATATAGATTCATCACTTGCAATTGTGGTATTTTGGAAATACAAATATTTTCAAGAGAAAACAATTGAATAAAAAAAAAATTAAGGCAGAAGTCTGATTTCTAAATTTTTGCTTAGAAAGTAACAGTACACATGTCCATCATTTGGTGCCCAGTCGGAAGAGATTCTTCTTTTTGCACATTTGAGAACCTGAAAATTGTTGCTGTTTTTGTGACCCATGGCACTTGTCAGAGAGTAACATCAGATAAAGTGTAAATATTATCGTGGCGAAAAAAATGCAGGAAAATGTTTGTCGTTTGCATGGGTGTTGGATACCATATAAGTAAAAGCACGATTTTGTCTAGTTCTGTCTCAATTCTAAGAAAGATGCTCTTCGAGGAAGGGCCAAAGGTTTCCGACTTTTCTTACCCTACCGTTAAATCACTGGAGAGAACTTTCGACTCTCGGTGGGGTATTTTAAATATTCCCATGCGGCAAAGACATTACATATTTACAAATATGCAAGTCTTTTCTGGGATTCGAACTCGAGATCAATGGTATGGCAGGACGGTATTCCGCTACACTAACCGCTTGTTAGGGTAATGTATTAATTTGATATGTAGTATATAATGCAATGTGTAAATCATGTATCGTAATATATAATGTAATATGAAATGTAAGGTAAAGGTGGACGTGGTGCTGTACTGATTAGCACGAATGGTAAAGGGACAGTGCCCACGTCCTCCGTCGCTTATCGCTTACACTAACCGCTACATAGATCAGGGAGGCACTTAAAAAATTGCATTCATCTCGAACCCTCTTTTGAATCTCATCTCGAACTCTCTAAGTAAAGCAGTTAAGCATTAATGTATCCTAGACCAGAAGAATGGACGGCAACTGTCACTGGAAGTCTGTTCAACAAAGTTTTTGTCAAAGTTTCTCTGAACAAGATTTTCCTGAAGTTCGGACTCTAGCCAATGCATGTGCTGCGAGCCTTTACCTGACCTTCTTTCCTTTTTTAGAAAACAGCAGCAGATTTAAATATTGGAACACAAAACAACTTGTAACATCATTTTCATGAATTAAAAATAAGAAGTATGTTGAGTTTAAACAATGTTTTTTGTATGACCTTTCACATCATGACTCTAAAATAGTAAAACTTCATGAAAATATTAATGAGGTATTTTAAGTGTCGGGAAACCTCTAAATTACTCATGCGAAAACTCTTTCGGTGTTAAGAATGTAACAAAATTACAGATTAAAGATTTTTATACAAAGGTATTTCATTAAAGAAAACCACTGAGTAACATTTAAGGATAAGAAAATTAACCTTGAAATAGTCTACTTTATTTTTCAACCGATCCTTTAGGACAGTGGTCGGCAAACTTATTAGCCAAAGAATCAAATATGAACATTACAACAATTTTTTAAAAAATTGGGAGCCAAATCTGCTTGTTTAGTAAACTTTTATTACACTAAATAAAACTAAATTTAATACTTAAATATTTATTAATGCAAACAATGTGCTTGCATCTCCTGGGAAAGTTTGAGTAAGTCAGGTTTGTATGTTGTTGTTTTTAATTTTAGGTATGATTCCAAGTTCTCATCAATAAGACGAGTTCTCAGTTTACTCTTGATAATGTTCATGCTTGAAAAGGATTATTCGCATATATATGTAGAACCGAAAAGGGAAAGAACAGCAAACGCGAGCTTTTTCAGCTGATCATAAGAATCAGGAATACCATTCCAAGCGTTGAAAATGATCATGTCTTCCTTCTCCAGGTCATTCAAAGCAGACCACTTGTGTTGTGAACTAAGATCACATTTTTTCTTCTCCAATATTTCCACAAAGACGTTCGAATTTAGATATTCAACACAAAGAGGTTCGAATTTAGAGCGCCATATCTCCTTGTTTTTTTAAATCCAGCAATTGTATTTCAAAGCTACCAATGTCAATTTCAAAAGGAGAAAATTTCAACTCGGTTATCGTAGGATTAAGAGGATTTTTGACAAATGCTAAAGTTGCTCTGCTGTTTTTAAATTCCTGAAACCTGCTGAAAAATGCTTCCCTCATATTTAAAATTATTTTTTTAAAATGGTGTTTATCAATAGAGGAATTATTTTCTTTCTAGCTTTAATGGTTTTGGCAGACAAAGGTAACTCTAATTCTTTTCGGAATATTTGCTTTGTTCTTAAAATCCCGAAATAGCTCTTCGAATGCATTTATAAAAAATTTTTATGTATTCGCCGTCTGTGTACGGTTTTCTTTTCTTAGCAATCTCTTGGCTACAAACAAAACTTGCCATATTAATATTGCTGGAAGATTGCATCCAGTTATTAAACAAAGAAGTTGACGACTCTTGACTCTTCTGAAGTTCTCAACTGCTTTCTTCCTTGCATCACCAATAGGATATTTATTAGCTAAATTACCTGCTTTCTTGTAAAATGTCTCTCTAAATTTGACTTCTTGTTATGCGCGAATTTCTCCTAACAAATAAGACATGTTGGAAGTCCATTCAAGTTTTGAATAAACGCAAAATTCTCGGTCCACTCAACTTTAAATTCGCGGTTTTCATCTTCCGTTTTGCTTTGCTTTCTTTTTGGTAGCCATGTTAATTGGGGTGCATATAAAAATATTTCAAATATATTTTTTCTAAAGCCACCAGTACAAAATTATTATCATTATTAAATTGATGAAAATAAAAATTAAAAAAAAATCTTTTTAAAAAAGACAATTTTATTAATATATGTAACGGTACTAAAAAGAAAAAAATAATTTTTTCCATCATCAGAGTAACAAATCTTTTAATATGACCAAAAATGGAAGAAATCTTCCAACATTTGGACAAATAGAAGTTATCGAAAATTCGATTACAAATTTTGTACCGGAACCACAAACATACATAGCAGGTGTAATAAAATCGTATAAAAATACCTGTAAGATGTGCAGCTAGATAAAAAAATACAACTTTTTAATAAGACGGGACAACGGCAGACACGTTAGATAAGACAAAACTGTCACACTGCAACTGCTGCTCTGTGATGCCAATTTGTACCTTCACTACTTTATAAAAAGCATGCTCGCGCATGCCGGTAGCTTGTACATGGTTTATGTTCACGTTTACGAAAACTAATTAAATTAAACTCGATGTTCGTTGCGTATTTTTACAACAATATAAAATTTTAATTACCTATCTATCTTTTTACTCAAACAAAAAATTATACATGTTCTCGATTTATAGAAGAATTTTAATTTATCAAATTAAGATGCAATTTTTTTCTTACCAAGTTTTTTTAATGAAAATATTATTGCGCCTTCCGTGGATATTTGTACCAGAGCCGCACCTAAGGAGCCAAAGAGCCGCATGTGGCTCTGGAGCCGCACTTTGCCGACCACTGCTTTAGGACAATTACAAAATGACTTCGAAAATTCCAGTTTCGAAATTAAATATATCGGTCAATTTTATCTTTCCAGAGCCCAATGTTTTTATGTTTTTTAATAATGTGAATAAAATTTTACTAAATATAACTACAGAGATAGGAAGACCATATATTTAATTAAAAAATGGCATAACATAAAAATTCACATAATTTGAAACCGTAGTTTTACAAGTAGAAGTACATGACTATGACCAGTGGTTGGGAAAATAAAAGCCGTATAAGTAATTTTATGGACACAGTTGGTAAATTGATAGCTTAAATAATATATACTAAAATGAGGATAAATGAAACAAATCCTAAAAGAAATGTCACAGGATATGTGACATCTTGTTTTACTTTCTGAATTTTTTATTACACTTTGATATATCCAGTTCAAGCTGATCTGAGAAAGATTATACTATTTGTTTTCCTGCTATTTTGTATTGTATGAAAATGCGGATGATAAAATGCGCAAGAATGTTACTAAATAGTATTACTAGAAATTTAGGGTTGTTAGAGACGTACAAATGCAAATCTACATTGTAACGACCATCCGAAGCTGGAGCAAATGAGGAAAAAATGATTAAATTACAAAATGCGGAAGTGAAACAATAAACAAAATTTGGTTCTGTCTTGTTTCATTTCTACTTAAGAAATATTAACGTTTATTCATATTCCAGATTATTAAAAAGTTTATCATTTACTCTTCTTATTCACATCACTATGCATTTTTATCTAAAATTAAATGTATTTCAATGCTCCTACTTATAGCGTGTTTTTACTTTCTTCAATTTCTCTGTTCACGTAAATTTTTAGTATGTGTATAGAATATAGTATTTATGTATATAGAACATAGATGATATGCTGTTGACTGAAATGATGTTAGGTTATCAGTCGTGTAACCCTTTCGGGGGCGGTGGTTTCGTCTTGAAACCCCCATTTTCAACATTTTTTTAAATTTAGAAAATTTGGTTTCATTTTCTCAAAACCGCTGCTAAAATTAAATTACTTCTTAAAGCTAATAACAGATGGCAGCACCAAACCTTTTTGGGCATTCATTAATTGATACGAATCATTCAGAAATAGCTTGTTTTAGACACTATTCCTTTTGGGCTATTTTAAGAACAAAAAACCCAACAATTTTTAATTTTTCCACAATATATTTTATAAGCAGGCATCAATGATTAGTGAAATGTCCTTAATTCACAAAAAAAGTAATGGAACCCTTTTAATTTTGAATGTTTTCATGAAACCACCGCCGCTCTGAGACATCGAAGAAAGGATCAGATGACGCAGTAGCGAGATTTTTTACAGCTGTGTTTATTGCTTTCGAATCACTGCTGTAAACAGTTGTACCATATCTTCGTTTGAGTGGCTTCAAACATGAGGATTTACGGAGCTTTTGAGAGAGGGAAAACATTTCTTATTTTTTACAGAGACACAGAGCATACTGAAGAACACTCACAGTTGCGTTTTTATTCTGCTTCTCTTAGCCGTCGCTTTTCTCATGCTTCTAGTTCATAGTAAAATATTTGCATACATCTAAATTTATTTTATTTTTACATATAATTTTATTAGTTTTCAACGTAATTTAAAAAAATATTTCATAGTTTTATGTAAGTATAATTTAGTGCATTATTAGTAACTTGTCTCATATTTTTGTTTCCTGTTTTAAATTTTTTATTTATAATTAAAAATGCGTGTTTATGCAAATATTACTTACTTCGTTAGTTGTTCAGTAATTTACTAGTATAATCTGCAATTTGGGTTACGTTCAGATATTTTCCAGCAAAATAAAGATAAATAAGCAAATGTTTAGTCTTAAATGCTCTAGACGGACGCTGGTTTCAAGGCGAAACCGGTCCCATTTCCATAAAGGGGGACGAAAGTCCATAGGACCATTGCATGTCATTATACTTACTTTTTCATAAACTTTTAAAAAATCATAACATTGCGCCCCAGAAAGGGATAAGGGAATTTTCAACAAATTCGTATGATATACATTTCCTCATTTCAAACTTAACTGTTAAATTAAATACTTTTATTTGACCCGATAAATTACAGTAAGTCGTAAGTAGAACATTACCCATAACTTTAAATTTAGACAGTAAAAACAATATCTTGTTTTATTTTTTCAAAATAAGAACTAAGAGACAACGAAACCAGCCGTTTGAAAGTGTAGTAACTTCTGAGAAACTCCTTTCTTTCGGGAAAAGAGGCGTACCATTTTACTTCGAATCGACATTAGAAAGTTTCGATTTCAATGTTCTGGATTCGATTTAACTTTTTCACTTTGAAATTAGAAATGTATTTTTTTTCAGTCTTTCGCAGTTTGCCTAATTTCTTAACCGTTACTTCATGCCACTTTATATGTGCTGCCAAAACATTCATCACTTTGCTAGCTGACAAATGTTGCTAAAGTACAAGACAAAAGCTTTTAATTTATCTTTCCACCGTGCAAACGTGAAATTATAGGAAGGAATAATGATTAACGCATCACTGCCCTCAACTTGTTTGACAAAGAATCTCTGTCTGCCCAGAGATACTGACATCATGTATTTTGTAATTTTGCATAGGACTTTCTAGAAGGGAACGTGAAACTAGCTTCCTCTTTATAGATGTAAGTAAGAATAATTTAAAAAGTAATAGTTTATTAGAGTAATGTAAGAATTTTTTAACGTACCTTATTCCTTCTGCGATGAAAAAGCGTTTGCTTCTTAATTTTAGCTTATGTATGTAAAGAAAGTAGATTTAAAATTACGAATCATATGAACTCATTTTCATGCTTTCAGGAATGTATCGACAAAATAAACATATAGTATTTTGATGCAAATTATATAGTTTAACAGTGAATTTTCGGCTGTTGCATTCCTTTGATATTTTTCACTCGTAACTCGCTTGAGAGAGTTTCTTAAATTTAAGGTTTGTTCCCATATTAATATAATGGGAACGACTTTGAAATTTAAGAATCTCGATTAATATTGCTTTAGTAGATGCCCAAAGAGAAACTGAAGCCACAGTATATCAGTTGACTGGAGCTAAAAAAAGTACTCAAAAAGTGTTTGGCCTCTTTCCAACTTAAAAAAAAAAAAAAAAAAAAAAAAAAAAAAATTGGTGGTTTTGTTAAACGAGCTTTATTTCCCGTTTCGAAGCCGGAGGATTTCAAGTATTTCCTTTTTGAATCTCTTTCTTTTTTTTTTTTGTTTTTACTTCCTCAATGTTTTATCGGCATATGATACAAGGAAGTCTGACATTTATGAAATTTTTAGTTCATGATTTTGTCTGTAGTACATTTGTGTTATTTTTTATTTATGACAAACTCCAGAGCTTTTATGAGATTTTTGGTATGCAAGCTCATTTCTGCCTCCACATGGATGCACTCTACTTCAGCGTTAGGGTAGAAAGATTTGCAATATTTTTTTTTATCAAAGATATAAATAAGTTTTGATAACATTAGATTTTGTTAAACTTAAAAGATTAAAACAGGCAAGATTTTAAACAAATGCCAGGAGTTTGAGATGCTATTCAATCAGATGCAGATATAGTTTTTTGAAGAAAATGAAAATGTAGCTTCTTTTATCCCAGACACCTTAGATTAGTACTCATCGTATTTATATATGCAAAAGAATTCTTTTTACTTTAACTATTCGAAATATTTCGCATAATTGCGTTGTCTTTATTTTTGAAAGCCAGGTGCATGCTTATTGTAATGCATATGAGAAACTTTTAATTTTATAATATTATTTTATAGCAGGAAATTTAACTAATTAAAAAATAATTTTATTTACTTAAAGCAAAATGCAAAGCAAATCTTCCTCGCACAAAAGTAAACTACGATACTATTTTTTATTTACCTAAACACTCAAAAATTATATCTAGTTATATAGCACTTGTAATTGATATATAATCTTATTTCATTTTTCATCTATTAAAATTAAGCGAAGAAAATATTTATCGGTTACATTCTGCGTATTGTACGACAGAGATTCATAAAAACTTTAACACTGCATCTGACATGCACGTAGGGGCAAATAATCGCAATCAACATGCATATCATTAGCTCCTTTTGAGTGACAGATGAATAAAACGAAGACAATTATGAAATAATAATAATCAAATAACGTCTATTTGCCATGAGTGAATTAATAAAAAAGCATATAAATTAGGCAATAACTCTCTCTATATATAACTATATTTATGGTTTTATTTAAAAACAAAGGTCCAAAGAGCATATATCAACCCACAGCTTGAAAATCACTTTGTAAGGCAAAAATTCGTTTTCGTAGATAACTATATTTATTTAGTCTGTTTTTAAGAAAAAATAAAGAATAAATAAAGAATGGTGGACTTAATAAATAACAATGCATAATTAACATTCCACTTGCGGGTATAATCTATATATTCGCATGACACGTGCACCTTCATCTAAATTAAGTGAATATGTTTTTTTAATTTATCGTGTTTTCTATTATTTAAATTAGCTAAAAAGTAAAAAGATATAATTTATAATAGGTTGAGCTTTGTATGGAAAGAAACAAGAACAATTGATCCCTTTTATAGGAGTTTTGAATGTCTAAATTCTAAATAATTGTACTAGGCAGTATCTTTAAAAGACCTACGAAAATCTTTTCCAATTGGTATTAATATATATTCATTTTAACGTTTTGTAATATTTGTATGTAAAAAAATTACTGAAAGAAAATTTCGCGTTAAAAGCGAAACTTGAATGATTCCTCATTTCTATGAATGGACAGAACAATGAGCTTAAAACCAAAAATAACAATGAGAATACCTATAGCACAGCATTTGCAATAATGCAATCGCTGCTTCTTTTAATAACTCTTGAATACATGCGTCATAACAAATGAGTCATAACAAATGGTAGTGAAAAAAGGATTTAATGTACTTTTATCAGAAATGTAATTTTATACCTGTTGTTGTGACGGAACAGCCGTTGTAAGAGTGGATTATATCGACTATAGTGTCGGAAGTCTGTACCTATTTCTCTCAGTGTAGAGTAAGAAACATAGACCGGAGAATCAAGTGCTAAGCTTAAACCAGAAATCGAACCGCCGACCTCTGGAATACGCGCCCAGCGTGCAGACCAATATACTACGAAGGCAGGCTAGGAAGGCGGGAGAAATATCTTATAATCCAAAACATTTGGATAAAAGTATTTGCTTCCCAAAGTTAATTTTGCTATGCCTGAAATAGAGTAGCTTCTAACACGAGGCAATCTGCAAGGTTTAATATAATTAACACTTAGTTTCTCCTGCTGAACCTTCTTCGAGCTTCAACTGTTTCTTCTGTTCCAGGAGAAAATTTGAATTACACGAGTTTAAATAATGAGCAAGAATTTCAGTTTACCTTACTCTCTGTGTGTTACTGCAGTCTTGTTTTACTACTTGTTAGCCCAAAAGGGGTCTCGAAATAGTTGGTTCAATAGCTATAAATGCGTAGTTTTACTTTTTATTTGAGTCTGCTGTTTGGCAGAATGTTAGACATTCATCTTTCGAACTGAATCTGTCTGTTGTGGATTAACAAACTGAGTTATTTGAAAGCAATAATTGCAGTTCTTAAGATTATTCGTATCGTATTTTTGAATCAGATTGATTAAAATAATAAAAAATGCACTTAATTTACGATCTATCTAATTAAAAATATTGAATATTTTCATGGTATGACATTATATGTTTTTTATTGCAGTGGCAAATACAGAATAAAACATTTTCCAGCGCGCCAGATTGTCAGTCGGAAATTCTAAGAATATTCTGTTGTTAAATATTTTGTAATATCTCGGTTGAACTGAATTTATGTGGCGTAAATGCAAAGAAGGTGATATTTAATAAACAAAGTTAACACATAAAACGTTAATTAAAAAAAGATAAGAAAAGCATTATAAGCCGTCTTATTAAAAGAACTGAACATTGATATGATAAACTGATAAAAGACTTAAGAAAAATATATCCCAACACATAACACTGCGTCAGGAATTCTAAAGATAAGCTGTAATTGCTGCTTTTAATTTTTTTTTTATTTCCCTGTTGAATTGTAGTATATGGGGTAAGTGCAAAGAAAACGATGCATAATAATAAAGCTAAAAGGAAAAAACAGAGGGTTAGCAAGAGGGAGTGCTTGGTGAGCTAAGTTTTCATTTGTAGTTAGGTGAGAAGGCGTGTTAGCATAGGAAACAGGTTCTTGCAGTTTAATATTTTACTTTGTAAATATTAAATAACATATTCGGTATTATCAGGTACCGAGCAGTGGAAGTTTAATATTGTTATTCTCCTCAGTTGTTATTTCAAGATGAAGTACGAATAAATATTTGAGTTTGTTTTAACATGTTTATTGTTATTAAAATGAAATTAGTTTAAAGAGCCTTGTAAACTTATTCTAAGGTTAATTCTTCTACTCTCAGATAGTATTTCTTGAAACAAGGCTTTCTGAAGAATATAAGAACCTCAGATCCCGGAAGCAAATATTAAGCGAACTTTAGATCCAAGAACTTCAGTTCAGAAAATAAACAAACTTTAAATCAGATTTTGCTGTGTATTTTTAATAATAAATGGTTATTCAAAGAGCATAACAAATATTTTTTTATTGTTTGCTTGATGACAAAGAAGAAAATGTTTCTTATTAAGTAATAAAAAAGTATTGAAAAATGAATGAAAATGTGCAAACTTAACATGATAACAAAGGTTTATTCCTCTCACTGTATTAATAATTTTTATTATATACCTACAAATACCAGTACAATACATAAATATTTTATCACCTGCGATAGTTTCAAATGCATGATTATTCGAAGTAAGTTAAAGATCCTTCTTCGTGGTAATGAAATATATATCTTGAATATTCACAGCATATTATCACACTTTCCACAAACAACAACTTCATAAATATTTCACATTATACGAATGGTAATTAAACGAGAACAGGTCACAATTAAAAGTGGGAAAAGGATTCTTCAATTTCTGAAGAAAATTTTCTAATAGATATGCATACATTACAATTTTAGTCAGAACAGATAATACTTATACACTGAGTTTTTAATGCTACTTTCTACTTAATCCATTTTATTATGATACATTGCTAATACTCATGCAAAATCTGAAAGCAATTTTTTAAGTAGTTTTCTGGAATAAAAATAAATATCCTAATTTTTATAACCTAATCTATAAGAATCTTTCATTATTTGTGCTTCTTAAAATTATGACTAAATAATACGTTTAAATAAATTTGAAACTTTATTTTCACATTAAAACTCAGTGACTCATAAATTTCTTTTCAGAAATTGTGAGAGCACAAATGACAGAAATAGCTTCTGATCTTATTATGCACTTTACCTAGTTGCGGAAACTTACTACTTTCCAGCAAATAGTTAAATAGGCAAATCTATAAAGTTTACATTTAAATTTAATAAAAAATGACCACATCACAAATGTATTACATACACAGTTTAGACAAACATGGAAACATTTCACAAATTCAGCAGAATAACATTAAAATGTTCATATTATTTTGATGTTTCCTAAAAGTAAAGATTGGGTGTATAACAAATTACTATTAAAATATAATGCAAATGACATTTTTTTAGAATTCAGCAATCTATCGGCTGGAATAAGGAACGTGGGTTTTATACTTTATGAGTTCATTAATTTCGCGATTAGAAATGCAGAGATGATGAAATTTGTGTAAAAGTCAAATAAATTAAATGATGTTTGCTCGAGTACAGTGTTTCAAAAGTAACATTATTGCTAATTGTAATGAATGATAAATAATAGTGGCAATGTATATTCAGATAGTTTGGCAAGCAAATAGCTGTCAGTTGTGTACTTTTAGTTTTAGAAATAAAGCATTCATTAACGATGGACGATACATTTATAATACACGCATAATATTAAGAAAATCAATGTCCTAGCATAAGAACGTTTGTTTGTATTATAAAATCTAAAAGTATATATCAATATACAAGTATAAATGAAAGAAAATCAAATCATTCAATACATTCATATTATGAGATACATATTTTGTGATTTAATACTGATTAATACTTCATCATAAAAACATTTATTATTTTATCTTAACTTTACATAAATAATTTACTGATGCTATATTTTTTGTATTTTTATCTAATGCTAATTAATAAGCAATTTTAGGAAATATCTGTATATTTTATCGGCTGAAATAAATCGTTGAAATTATCTTATATTGCCATACTTATCATATTTGTTTAAGATTTAAACTACAAAAATATATTTCTTATTATGAATTTAATTTCTTTAAAAGTTTTTTTTTTGCTATTAATTCTTTTTAAATTTCTGAGAAGTCAGCTTCACTAATACAAAATGTTGTTAGGCGGAATTTTGCTACGCTACACTTTTTAAGAATTATTCAATCCTTAAAAGATTGTATTTTGTAAACTTTTAAAACTATACAATAAAAGTTAATTATTAATATCTTTCAGAAATACAAATAAAAAAGGAACTTTTAAAAATAAAGAAAATAACAGATGTCTTTTACAATCTTTTTAAATTTTTGCAAAATAGAAAAAAGTTTGGATATTTATCACATTTAAGGGCAGAGATTTCTAAGTTTGGCTTGAATGATAGCTCATTTACATAAGATTATTAACAATCAAAGCCTATACTTAAGTTTTTTTATTTAAGCGTTTTCTTTCCATAAAATATTATCACATATGAAATTTTGATTCGTAGAAATTATTATCTAATGTCATAAACATCTGTTTTGTCAATAAGAAAAGCATAATTCTTTAATTTGGAAATTTTAATCTTATAAAAATATGAAAATATAAAACGCATTTAAAATTTCGGTCTATTTTGAAATAAAAATAATAATTTATCAGTTTTGAATTTACTGATTCATAGAATATTTCATTGTATCATTGTAACAAACCAGAGTTAAAAAAGTGAAAATACATTTATGTCACTTGTTTAGTATGCTGGCCAGATAAAACTGATATTCTGAAAATGTAATCTGTTTTCTCAAATGATATATTAACTATAAGCTCTTAAAAACGATTCATAACAATTCGTCTTAAAAATATTTCAATGAAAGTCGTTGCTTTTCCAAGCAAATAACTTTTTTTTCATTTTCTATTAACTAAAATATCTACTCGCTGAGCCTTTTTTCCTAAGTTAAAGACAAGGGTAGTGAGAAAAGTTAGCTTTAATTGCTTGCAGTTATACAAAAATCTTGTTGCTACATTATACTTAATGTTGTTTAGTAAATCATATATTATACTGCAGTTATTATGAAAACAACCATGCCGTATTTAACTTATGAATCTCCTCGGAACCTTTTAATAATCAAATACAATTTTAAAACTGAAAGAGAATGTAACAAATGTTGAAAATGCAGTACTAGGTGACGAATAAATAATTATTTTGTAAACCTGTAAAGCTTACGTTTCGTTTCTCTCAAGTTATTTTATGCTAATCATCTTTCCTATCTCCCTCATTTCAGTTTTCTTGCTAGAGTGTACATTTTTAGCTCGCATGACATTCAAATGAGGTAGAAAGAAGAGAGTATTAAAAGAAAGGTTTCAGAGGGTAGAAGTAGAACTAGAGCGCATTCTGCCTGCCTGAAAGCAACGCTGCTACTTTGATGATCTTGCTGGTATTCTGCGGCGTTGCGTTACTCCCCATTAGGTTTGTTACGCCAACCTTTGGTCAGAGTCAGCTTGCGCGTTATTCTATTTGTGCAACTGTTAGTCTAACTTACTTGTCATAGCTTTAGTTCATCCCTTATTTTTCGTTTAAGCCATAACTGTTGCCATCTGTAAGCACTAGTGGTGCCGTTTGTTAAATTTTATGTTAGTCAAATAAAAGGATCCTTTACACCTCCTCTTTCCCTGGCTCTATGGTGCTTGCGTTTCAGTCTTGAGAGTTTCGTGAATTTGATGTTAACACAGAACACAAGGCTCTAAAAACAGTACTTAATGTATATCGTTAGAAATATTTTTTATTAATAACTTCACTGGTGTAACTATTTCCAAAGTTTATCAATAAATGTATATAAAGTATATCAGATTATAATACTACATGTATTGATAAAGATTAGTGATAATACTTAGTATTATGGAAATACACATAAAAATGAATTAACATTAAGTATATATATATATATATATATATATAATTAACTTAAACTGTTAAACTCTTGAACTCTTGAAATTTGTAATTATTAATGTAGTGTAATGTAATAATCTGAAAGCTAAATCAAAGATCGTCTCTAGCAAGACCGATAAAGGAAATGTGCACTTCATGTCATTGATTAATGATACTATAGCGTAACACAACATGATGTGAAAAAGGAAAACACTGTACAACATATTTTTCTAACATCAATAAATAAATTTATAAAAATCAAACAAAAAAAAATTGAAGTATTTTTATGAATGTTTTAAGCATTAAATACAGCCATCTTTTTTTTTTCTTGTAATGACTTAATAAAACGAGTAATTGGAAATAAACTTTTATTTCATTTCAATTATACTCTTATTTTTTGATTTGAATCTTGTCTAATACTCTAAATCAAAGAATTAGAAAATATTAAAAGTTATTTTCTAAGATATGAAGAACAGTATTGCAGCCATTAAGAGAAATTTTACTGCAAATTAACTCTCGGATATATAATTGATACTTAAAGATGAACTAAGCCCTAAGAGGAAATTATTGCTGACAAAAAAGTTTCCTAAATAAGAATGTTCTGCTAGAAAAACTCACTTTAATTTTACTTTAAGTACGTGAAAAAGTAACGTATAATACAATTGTTTACTGATAAATAAGATTTTAAAGAAACAAATTTCTATTAGAATAAGTGAACCAATTTTGAATGTGTTTTCATTATATCAGTTAACTTCCACCAGTTTAAAAACTAACTTTTAAAACTGCAGTTTCTTTGCGCGGTATTTGATGCTACTAGAAATGCGGAAGTATCTAAATGTAGAAATTTACTGCTTAACTTGCGAAAATAATTGAAATTTGACAATTTGTATTACATACAAACTTTAATAAAATCATTTTATATTCATGTTTAGAAATGATACATTTGAGATAGTTCAATAATCTAATACAAGAAGTAAAATTTCTAATGATTTATTTTATGTAAGTGCGTTGAAAGTATATTAACAATCATTGTTTTCCTATGAAGTTACTCCCTTCAAATAAAAGATTAAGCTTACTGTTAAAAATGGAAAGTTACTTCAGTTATTTATTACAAAGAGAAACTGAGTCAAATCAATCATATAGTTTTGAAACGTAAAGACTTAGTGGACTGCACATTATTACAAAAAAAAAAAAAAAAAAAAAAAAAAAAAAAATTAAAACAACAGCAATGGATTTTATAATTATCAGTGTTGATGTAATGAGATTAAAAAGTTTTCTTAGTAAACGTTTAAAGAGTTTTCTTAATTTCAAGGAGAAAAGTTGTCGATTCACATATCTGTTCTATAACTCCAGTGTGACGTAATTTGTTCAAGGCAAAAAATGAACTATTTTATGAAAGTATACAGAATATGCTTGCATTTGTGCGAAATACAACATTGAAAACTTAACTTTTCAGCACCTTTGGCTTGGAATAAAATTAACATTAAAAATTTGGAAATAAAAATAATTTCCTATTTCTTTCATAAAGATTCAGGAACATTGCTATACACACAACAGGCTTATCGCAGGCTTAAATGGACGCTTTTTACATTTTTCAATATGGAGTATGAGTACTCGTTATAAGATAGTCATCATTTTGATCGCTAAGAGATTTGGTAGTTTTAGAAGGTGGCTGATCGAATCTGACGTCAAACAATTGCTGTACCAAAACGTCGCTGTCATCGTACGGCTCAATAACTTTAGCATCATTGGGTTGCTTTTTGGAGTGTTTTATTTCTGTAAGAGATGGCGCTACAGTACGGTCGACCGAAGGATTTTTATCATTTGAATTAGGGTCGCCCGCAGCTGCTCCTAATTCTTCATAGTCGAAATCTGAATAACTAGTACTCTCCGGCCAAATATCTGTAAAACAACAATAATTTAAAATTATAGATTCACGCAATTACATAAAACTGTAATAAAACAATCAACATGAATTACAAAAATATATTCTATCGCCACAATATACAAAAATGCCTTTTGCCAAAACAAAGTTCATACTCTTTTATTTGTAATTTATCCGTTACTTTTCCTGCAGGGTGATTTCAGTATTAGTTCACAACGTCAAAAGGTAGATCATTTCACTGATTAATTGCTGGAGATAAGAGAGGAAAAAAAAAACCTTTTCCATCACAGTAACTGTGGGACAGCACTCTGAGTGACTAAAATAATAATAATAAGAGGTTGTTTGAAGCATAATCGTACCATTTTGAACAACTAATAATTAGTAGTGTTTTCCTTTCTGTTGCTTTTTGCTGCTTGCTTTCTGTTTTTTCTTTCTGTTGCCATGAAATCACACAACAGACTCCTTGTTTTTAAATAATTACGCTCTTCCTTGAAATTGGTCGTGTTAGATAACACGACTGTTGTTAACGTCCAATATCAGTGCTTACCTATGTCATTAATACTACCTATAGATGTGGTCACCATGAGAAGTTTCACTATATCGAAATATCCATGTGCTGTTTTGCTTAAAAGTTTTCGCAGCAAGGCTTAGTTCAATTATTAATGTTCATAGATTTGGAAGAAATATGATTACAACTAAACATAGAAAAAATGTCTTTCCGTTACGCTCAATTTTAGCTCTAGTTTTGGATAAGTGTATCAAGTATTTCACATTATAAATGCAATATTTCGTTAAATCATTTATCATCAGGGAAATTCTCTTTCATCAAAATATTGTCATAGTGACGTTCATTGTGATACTCATCATGAAGATGATTGATCAAATTTGGGTCAGCTATTGTCTACTGTTAGAATAAATTAGTGTCACTTTTGTATATTGAAACTCGGCAACGTCAAAAATAAACGAGCGCCAAACGATATATTGGCGACAGAGGATTCTACTTTGGTTCTGATGCAGAAGTCTTAAAAAGATTTTATACTTGCATTGTACTCGTATTTGTACATCATTCTTTTCAGTACGGTACCTTCTTTTATGGAATATACTCCTGATAATGCCTAATAAGTATGCCTGAAGCTATTTAAAACTTATAAATGAGTATCTTGCATGTTCCTTATTGCAACACTTCAATTTAAATGTTTGTAAAGAGTATTAGATTTGATTTGTATTCTATTTGTGTTCTATCTGATTTAAGCAAACTCTCTAACTTGCTAAATAAAGATTTCATAGTTATTCTAACTTAATTCTTTATAAAACTGTAGTTCTTTAATAAAACTGTGCTAAATAGGGGATAGTGTACTCAAACTGCTTAACTGTGTTAAATGAACGACATATTTAACAAAGGCGAAAATATTTATAGAATGCAGCTAATTTTTCAGGGATATATCCTGAAGCGGGTTGAATTTTGAGAATTGTTCCGTGCAGTCTGAAACGCCTGATCACTTTACACTACATCAAATTCTTCATGTGATTTCCTACAGTTAAGAATCCAGCAAAGAATTCTAATGTGAGTTCCTTTGTCTTTGAACAATTTTCGAATGCAATCGAAAAAAAATCTTACTTTAAAAATCTTGTTACCTTCTGCCCCAAATTTGTTTCTTAGATGAAATGATATTTCCGCACTAATCCGACTGAAATCATAATGCCCAACAATACGTTCAATAATACCTCTTATATGTTTACAAATTTTCCATGATACCTTAAGTAATCGCTAAAATCAAGTCTAAACCTGAATCTTTCACAATGCAAGTTCATACCACATTTATCTCTACATTTATATCTATTATTAAAAATTGAGATATATGTGAATGAGTTCGTTCCATTGTAGAAAGACTTTGGTACAACCTTGCACAAAAAAGAGGGAAGGGACAGCTCTACATTTCCATTTTTTACTGGGGCGATTGATTAAATTTAATTAACGTTTTTTATGTCTCCAAAGTGCGACTTAGGATATATATTAGATTTATATATAGTATTTTTCTAACCTAGGTATTTTGACACATCGGAATTTTTCTGAAATGACATAAATATTTTTTTTTCACATTTCGATTCTACGACTCAAATTATGCCAAATGCTAATTTTTGCAAAAATTGCACGAATAGTGTTTATTCTAGCCCTCAAACTTTTAGCTCCTCCATTTTAATTGAATTTTATACTGTTGTATCATAAATTATAATACCACGTTTAGCTTAAGAGAGCTTCTCCTGACGCATGCGCCGTTCGCGTTCATCCGCGCGGTGATGATGACGTTAACTGTTTATTACGTATGTATGTATATGTATATCATTCTTACATCTTCGCCCTTTTTCTCTGCTGTACGCAACTATGTTTAAATTAATCTCTGTCATTAAAAATGTTCATTGATATTACAATCTATTTAGGTTCATTTATTTCTTCAATGGTTATGGGCCCAGGAACGTTTCAATGTGCTTAATTAGCAAAATACCTATTTTAAAATGAACATTTTGAAGTTTTCGAGCATTGAACTCCTAAGCCTAATTCAGCGCAAGAACTGTTACGTCTAATCAACGGTAAGAACTGATCAGCGTTCAGTTAAACCTATTTTTATAGCGCTCAATCTTTTTTTTTTTTTTTTTTTTTTTTTTTTTTGGCTGTGAGAGACTGTATTACATTATGTCGCATTTGACTACTATAAGAAAGCTCGGAAAAGATAATTTTGACAGTTGGAAATTACAAATAGAAGCAGTATTGATTAAAAACGACCATTGGGACCATTGGGATTAAACGACCGGTAAAGCGCTAAAATCTGCTGAAGGAACCGAGGACGAAAAGAAATGGCTCCAAGCTGATCAAAAAGCTCGCGCAGATATAATTCTTGCTATTAATCCTAGTGAACTGTGTCATATAAAGCATTGTGTGACATCAAATGCTGTGTGGAATAAACTCAAATCCGTATATGAATCGAAAGGACCTGCGAAGAAGGTTACATTATTAAAACAGCTTTTATTTAGAAAAATGGTGGAAAGCGAAACGATGTCTGAACATTTGAATAATTTCTTGGAAATAGTTGATAAGCTTAAACAAATGGAAATTGACATAGCTGATGATTTATTATCGATTATTCTGCTGTATAGTATTCCAGAAAATTTTGAAAATTTTAGATGCGCCATCGAATCAAGAGATCAGTTACCTAGTCCCGAATCTTTGAAAATCAAAATGTTAGAAGAATGGGAAGCAAGAAAAGGGAATACGTCTCAAGATTCACAGAATGCATACTATACTGATTATAAAAGACGAAATCAAGAACAGAAGAAAAATGAAAAATGGAAGGTAAATTCAAACAAAAATTTTCCTGCTGAAAGAAATTTTCGAAATTTGAAGTGTAATTACTGTTCGAACATTGGGCACAAGGCATCTGAATGCAGAAAGAAAATAGCTGATAGAAAATATGCGCAATCAAATAAGGGAAATCAAGGTTCTATGATGGCTTCTAATTATGAAGAGCGGATTAGTTTAGCTGTAAACAATGCTTATCAGAAGACCTCCTCATGGTGCTTAGATAGTGGCTGTACATCTCACATGTGCAATGACAGAAGGTTCTTTTCAGAATTTCACACTCGAACGAATTCAACCATAAAGTTAGCAGTTGACAAAACATCAAAAATTACAGGAATTGGAACTGTCCTTATAACAGTACCTAACGAAAATAAGACAATTAAACTTACGCTAAAAAATGTGTTATGTGTTCCGGAATTAAAATGTAACTTGCTGTCAACATCTAAAGCTACTGCAAATAATCGTTCAGTGATTTATACAGAACAACATGCTAGAATAATAGAACCAAATGGATCTATACTAGTGCAGGCTATTCGTCATGGTGATCTTTATTATATACATCCAAGCACTGAAACAGCTGCAATAGCACAGGTAAGTGGTTTTGTAAAGTGGCATCTTAAATTAGGTCACTTAAATGAGTCTGATTTGAAAAGACTTAAATCTGATAACATGGTTAGAAATTTAAAATTTAATATCACTGAATCTCTAAAAGACTGCAAAGTCTGTATCCGAGGTAAACAAACTGTGCAACCTTTTCAAAAAGAATCAAAATTTCAAAGTAATGAATTATTGAACTTGATTCACTCAGATTTGTGTGGACCTATGAGAGTCCCATCCCATGCTGGTTCGCGTTATTTTGTTACTTTCATAGACGACAAATCGCGTTATGTCGAAGTCAGTTTCCTTAAAACTAAAGATGAAGTGAAAAATGCATTCATTAAATACGAAGCTGCGGTCGAAAATCGTCTAGGAAAGAAAATAAAAATCCTTCGGACTGATAACGGTCTCAAATATCGCGGAGAAGAATTTAATAAATATATTCAAGAATGCGGGATTAAACGAGAATTCTCTGCACCAATGACTCCTCAACAGAATTCGAGAGCTGAACGCATGAACCGCACTTTAACTGAAATGGCCAGATGTTTGTTACTACAAAGTAATCTTCCCCAATCCTTTTGGGCTGAAGCCTTGAACTGTGCTATTTATATTCGTAATCGTTGCCCAAATCGAAGCCTGGGAGTAAACAAAACACCTTATGAGTTATTTTTTGGCATCAAGCCAACTGTATCTCACTTCAAAGTATTCGGACAAAAATGTTTTGTACTTAATAAAAGGTCTAAAGGGAAATTTGATCCTCGATCAGAAGAACATATATTTGTAGGATACTCAAATGAATCGAAAGCATACAGGCTGTGGAATAAAAATTCCAGAAAAATCGTTATAAGCCGAGATGTTAGATTCATTGATGAATTTGAAACTAATTATGATAAAGATTTAGAAGTTTTATTTCTCGAAAATATTCCTGATAAAAAGAAGGAAGAACCTCTGAATGTAAAGCAAATATCGGCTGATGAAATAACTGAAGACCCCTCAAATATGGCAGAAGCATCTGCTGAATCATCTGATAATGAAGATTCTGATTCCGAAGCACTACCTGAAATGCAGATTAAAAGGGGGCCAGGTCGTCCAAAGAAAGTCAAGACTGGGAAGCCAGGAAGACCAAAAAAGGAGTACCACAATATAAACATAGAAAAGGAAGAAGCACAAATTGCTGAAGAAGATACAAATCCGACATTAGAAGAAGCATTAAATGGAAGTTATGCTGAAGAATGGCATAAGGCTATGCAAAGTGAGTATGAAGCACTTGTTAAAAATGGTGCATGGAAATTGGTAAAGCGACCACAGAACAAAAAGGTAATAGGATGTCGCTGGGTTCTTAGAACGAAATATAATGCAGATGGAACAGTTCAAAAGAGAAAAGCTCGATTGGTTGCTAGAGGATTTGCTCAGGAACGTGGAATTGATTTTAATGAAACCTTTGCTCCAGTAGCCAGAGCAAGTTCTATAAGAATTGTGATTGCATACAGTGCTGAACAAGACCTTATGTTATATCAACTAGATTTTGTTATGGCTTATGTTAACGGTGATTTAAAAGAAGAAATTTTCATGGAACAAGCTAAAGGTTTTGAAGACCCAAATAATCCTGATTATGTTTATGCTTTGCAAAAGTCTCTTTATGGTTTGAAACAAAGTGGACGACAGTGGTATGAAAAATTAGATAAAAAACTCAAAAACTTTGGATTACAACCATTACAATCAGATAAGTGTGTATACAAGATGAAAACATCTCAAGGTGAGTTAATTCTAATTTTATATGTGGATGACTTAATCATAGCAACAAAAGCTGTGATTTATATGCTGAACTTAAAGGTTATCTTTTTAAAGAATTTCATGTTAAATATTCAGGCAAACTTCATTATTATCTTGGAATAGAATCTAATCAAGATGTAAATAATAATTCTATTAGTTTATCTCAGCAGAAATATGTTGATAATATTCTACGAAGGTTTAATATGCAAGATGCAAAACCAGTAGCAACTCCTTTAGATCCTAGTGTAAAATTAAGTAAAGAAATGTGTCCTTCTGAAACTGAAAAGGAAGAAATGAACAATGTACCTTATCGCCGTCTAATTGGTTCGCTTATGTATCTTTCTGTGTTTACTAGGCCGGATATTACATATGCCGTCAGTTACCTGAGCCAATTTAATAACAATCCTGGAAAATTACACTGGTTGCCTGCAAAGCGCGTTCTTCGATACTTAAAAGGAACTAAAAATTATTGTTTAAAATTTCGAAAGACTGGAAAAGCACTTATTGGATATACCGATGCCGACTGGGCGTCTGCTGTTAATACTAGAAAATCGTATACAGGTTACCTATTCAAGTTTGCTGGAAATCCAATAACATGGGAATCACGAAAGCAACAAACTGTTGCATTATCAAATCCTGAAGCAGAGTACATCAGTCTTTCAGAAAGTGCCAAAGAAGCAGTTTATTTACGTCGTTTCCTTAAAGAATTAAATTTTACTGCTGATTATCCAACCATTATATATTGTGATAATCAAGGTGCACAAAAGCTTATGAAAAATGCTGTTTATCACTCACGCACTAAACACATAGATATTAGACATCATTTCATTCGTGAAATTTATGAAAGAAATGAAATAGACGTTAAATATGTGCCAACAGAGAAAATGCCTGCTGATGTACTGACAAAAACATTGACTGCTTCGAAACATTCTAAGTGCTGTAAATTAATTGGAATAACTGTAAATGATTAATGTTTATTTTTTTTCAGCCGCCAAACGTCGAAAGGGGGATTGTTGTATCATAAATTATAATACGACGTTTAGCTTAAGAGAGCTTCTCCTGACGCATGCGCCGTTCGTGTTTATCCGCGCGGTGATGATGACGTAACTGTTTATTACGTATGTATGTATATGTATATCATTCTTACATCTTCGCCCTTTTTCTCTGCTGTACGCAACTATGTTTAAATTAATCTCTGTCATTAAAAATGTTCATTGATATTACAATCTATTTAGGCTCATTTATTTCTTCATATACATATTTATTAATATGTCTTTTTTTAAACCTACTTGTTTCCTTCTTTCACAGTTCGAAATTCAGGTTCAATATACATAAAATTCGCAGCTGCTTTGTGATTTGTTTTTAAAATTTGTATTCTTATAAACTTTTATAAATTTATATTCTTATAAGTTTTCTGAAAATATTTTTGAGTTATAACATATAACAGTTTAGTCCTTATTTTACAATACATGTATTTGTAGGCAAACGTGCAAAAAATTAGAGCTTTTTATTCAAACTTTCCTAAGCAATACATGCAATTCCTAAGAAATGAGAATTGAAATATATTCCGGAATGGTAGTTCACTTACTTTGACCATTGACCGGAATGGTCAGTACAAATCCTTATTGTTGAACCCTCGGTCAGCTTATTGGCATTATTTTTGCTTGGTTTGTTGGCATTATTTTTGCCATGGCTTTCTCTGTATAAGTTATTTATTACTAGACAATTATAGGAATAGACGTAAGGTCTGTTTATCAAAGACAGCCGATGACTTCGTGGAGATTCTATTATTTATTATGGCCAAACAGGAAAGTGGTTAGTGACTCTGACTGCTCTATCGAAGTGCCCGGGTTCGAATTCCGGAGAAGGGATGGATGTAAATTATCTGTCCCTTCAAAGGAGGTAACGATGGCTGCGTATAAGGTGCTTCCATAATAAAATGACCACCTCTTTTGGCCTTAATGGCGGCCAAAGCCTAAAGTGGCTAGTGCCCGTCATTAAAAAGGAAAACAACACTTCGTGCAGAATTTTGTAAAATGATAACTAAAGGCATATTAAAGTGTAAAATTATTAGTGAAAATATCATAAAAATAATAAACTAAATATATCTGGAACTAACACGGCTCTTAAATTAAAACTTCATCCAATTACTTGAAATAGCCTTTCACTAATATTAATCTCAATGCATAAAAAACAAATAAAAACGTTTTAGCCTTTTTAAGTAGCATCAACAAGAATGAGCAAAGATTAAAATCCAAAATCCTGCAATGATGATAAATGTGATATAGTGTTAAATACTAAAATAAATGTCCAGTAAATACTTTAAATGTTTTCAGATGGTGGAACAATAATGACAAGAAAATTGTGTTAAATAGTTCAAATTACACTAGTGACGAAGATGTCTTCTTATAAACATCCGTGGTGTACCTCTGTTATGATAAATAAGCATAAAAAATAGCACCATTCTATTATTTATTTTTTCAGACAGGTTTAATAAAACAGAGACGATTATCATTTTCTGCTACATTAATGTATATGTATGTACTTAGAAATATTGTATTTAAAATATCAAGAGGCGAAATGAATTCAAATTTTTTTCGAATATAAATTCGAATCGAATTCTCAAATCTTACATATAAGAACAATAAGAACAAAATAAACAAACAAACAAAACAAAACAAACAAAAAAAAACTGATATAAAAAATTTATAAAGTGAAATTTAAAATATGGCATTAATGAATAACAAATTTAAGAATACAGTTTTAAGACTATGCTTATTTATCAAAATGATAATTACTAAATTTATTAATCGGGAAACATAATTAATGCTGTCGAATATTCGCCATTTTTTATCATTATTTGACAAAAACTACTACTAAAATATTTTTAAAAAATTTGGCTGATATCGGAACTTTTTAAAGAAAAGCAAGTGCAGAGACCAGATAATTACTTCAAAAGTTAATATAAATAAATGCTAACATGAAGGGATAAAATCTTTCTAGAAGATCTAGAGAGTGGCAGTCAGAACCAATGACATTAGGGATTTAAGAGACTGGGAAAATTGCGGCAGTACATTTTTACTTTTTTTTTTAAATTAATTTTACTTTTGGACATCAATAAATATTTTTTTAGGGCGGGATTCTATGATTTGGTTTAACATTACTGTTTAAAGACAATCTCCTCACAGTTTTCGTAAATTTTCGTCAATTTTGTCCGTCTTTATTCGTATATAAATTGTAGGCTCATTTTCTTAATGGTAAGGATAAAAAAAAGCATTGTGTTTGAAAAATATGCTAGAACTATTTGACATTGAATAAATTTTCAGATTCCTCGGTAAAGTGCATTTATGTATCAGCAAGTAATCACTCTTACCAACTTCACTTTGCTTCCAAAGTTTCACCAAATCTTCTAAAGATCCTCCAACAGTGCGCAGTTTTTTCACCTAAACATGAAAAATCATAAGAATGAAATATTACTGGTAGAAAAGTATTTAACATAAGTTCGACGAATATCGGTTTTTACATTTAAAAATAACTTTCAGTTGCGGAGAAAAATTAAAAGAAGATACGTTATTTAATTAAAAAAATTTAATGGTCGCAATAGAAAAAAAAACATATACATATAATCATATACATATATAATCAATTAATGACTAAAAAGTGATTAATTTTTAACTAACCCTTTCAAAGACTTGAAAGAAAATGAATTTAAAAATAGTTTGTTTGAAATTTTTTTTGTATAAAAATGTTATTTTATGCAAATGAAGAATGTAAAATTCAGCAGTTTTGAATTATAAGGAGTTTGAAAACATCAGAAACACATAAAAAATGGTAAAAGAGTACAATTAAAATCAGATTCAACGTTTCAAGCGGCAATGGGTTCAGGAATTTAAGCACTGTCTATACATTCACGAAGAGTCACTGAAGTTCCATAATAAGCGATTAGCATCGTTAGGATCTCAACGGAAATAACAACTTTCCCTAATTGATTATTATTAAAGCTAACAGGATTCAGAAATTAAAAAAAGGATCTACAATAATTAATATTTACGTATGTTTGAGGAAGATAAAAAATTAAGTCGAAAAAAAAACATTGTAGTGAACGTATGACTATTTATAATTATTTTTTCTATTTCTTACTTTTAAGAATTCTAAAATAAAATAGAAAAAGAAGGAAAGAAAAAACAATTCTGAAAGTTATCATATTTTATATTACGCTCAAAGTGGCGATTTTTTAACGTCTCGCGAGCTGGAGATAAAAATATTTTGTTTCATAACAATGTTGCCATTGCTCGCTTTGAGATTTTTGAGTTTGTTAATCGAAAATTCGTTAAAGTTTTACAAAATGTGAAATAGGTAATAAAACAAATTTGAAATTCGGGTGTCGAGGTGTCCGTGTTCGGGTGGAGGATTATGTTATTTAAATTCTGATGGCTCTAGGTACCGTCTTTTTTCACAATGCTAGAAACATACATACATGCATGCAGATTCTTCATTATTTAATTTCTTGAAATATAATTCAGCGTTATAATATTTGGTGGCAACAATTAAAAAAGTGATCCGTTTAGAGTGAAGTGCCACAAAATGCCGTTTTGAGACTAATAACTCTTCTGGGCTAATAAGCTAAAATTATGTAAAAATTATTATAAATGAATCAGAAAATTTACACAAAATAAAAAAGCATACATATACTTTTTAAAAATATTATGCAACAGATTTTAAAATTTTGAAATCCAAGGATAAAAATCCATCAGCTTTAGAGAAAATTTTACGTTTGTAATTTGTCAAATAATGGTTGCAAGGACATCTGACAGATGCAAAAAAGAAAATAGAGATCACATAATAATTACAATAAAAATTATAGTTAAATTGTATCTCTTTTAAGAGAATCGTCATTGCTCCTTCTTATGAATATCATCAAGTCTGTAAACTTGGAAGGAACTGACAAGGACAGATTCTAAGTCTGCTTCCAATTATATTCCCTATTTTTATTTCCGTTTATTACAAGAAAACTCCTACATGGAGAATAACCATTTAGCTAAATAGATGACATAGATGTAGACTTTCGAAAGAGAAGTGAGAAAAGAAGATAAATTTATAGTCTCTAAAACTACTTGTGACTTATACATTAAAAATTGCTTACTTAATTGTTTTAATATTACTAATTAAGATAAAATTTAAAATACGTGTTGCTTTTAAATTTATCATCTTATCTTGAGTTGAATGAAATCTTGAAATGAAATGTACAGAAAAGTTTTAAATAACATGATTTCAATAAAAATTCTGAAAAATTAATTTTTTAACAATCATAGCATTCTTGATCACATACGACTGCAACTAAAATCGTGGGACTGTTAATTATGGCAGATTTTAAATCAAAGCCAGTCGAATGCAAGCATTCTTATACATTTCATTCTTATACATTCTTATACATTCTTATACAATTTCCATATCATCATTCCTATTGTTTCGTAATGTTCTAATACATTTTGTGGACTGATATGGCAAAGAGTTTAGTTTAATCATAGATGATCAAGAATAATATGGTAATTCAAAGTTATGCTTTCCGTTATAGTATATTTGTTCAAAATTGCGTGATTCAAAGTGCTTCACATATTTTATATTATATGTGCAGTCTGGGGAAAGCCGAAAAATAATAAAGAAAGAAAAATCACTTCCTTTGAAAGTAGGAATCTTTTAAATTTTTCAATAAGTTTAAACTAGTCTAAATATCAAGAAATAAACAGATTTAAATATTTAATCAATATATAGTAATTATAGACACATACCTCAGAAGCCATATCTTCTAATAGAGCATTTTTTACTTTTTTCTAGGGGTAAAAATACATTTTTTTTAAGTATACAGCTTCATAATATTTCATCAAATGAAAAAAAAAAACATTTATATTTGCACAACATGCAATATTCAAAGGCCATATATAAGTCTGTAAAATATTTAATTTTTTAAATGATATTTATTTACCTTTAAAACTTCCTGTTGGTAGCTGTCGCTTTCAAAATCTTCTGCATTCTGTTGCGCAGGAATTTGTGATACCTGATCATCAGTTTTTCTGGAATTATCAATATTTTTCTTTGAAATACTATCTTCTGAGATAGAGGATTGACTCAGTTTCCTTCTGCATTGCGCTTCTGATTCACAACTTGACACAGAACTAATCAGGTCTTCTTTGCTTGTGCTTCGTTCGTATTGTGTTTTTATTTCTTGTGAATAAGCACTATTAAGCTGTTCTTGCATAATACCCTGATTTGGAGTTGAAGAAGCAATGTCTTCCATTGGCTGCAAGGAGTTTTTCTGGCTTTGTGTGCGTTCTAAAATAGCAGCTCCAGTAGCAGTGGGCATGAAAGACACAGGATTCTCAGTTTCCTTGCTGGATTCAGCAGTAAATTGAGTTTGCTTAGATATGGCCTGATTATTTCCGTTTCTTTCATTCGGTGGGACGATAGACAATGATTGTTCCTTCACTGCATTTTGATGAAGATCTTGATTGTCTAAATCAATATTAGGCATTTCCTGAGATTCAGATATGACACTGCTATCAATCTCTTGAGAGGTTATAAGATCTTCAGGAGAATTTTCCACAGATGTAGCCGAGCTTCGTTTCTGATTTTGGAAGGCGGGAACATCATCAAAGTACAGTTCAGGCTGCTGAATCCTGCTAAAGTCACTGAATATTGGATTCCTTTTCATCATTTCCTCTCCATTCATTAGGCATTCATAATTACGGGATTCTGGATGAGATCTTAAGTGCTCAGTAAGAGATTTAATGCGGTATATGAAAGTTAGGATCCATTCTCGTTCTCGCCGATCTCGGACCTGTCTTAACATTTTGGTGGCATCGGATAAAAGGGAAGACATATTGCGAGAAACAAAGAAGTGGAAACAGTTCTTTGCCTTGCCTACCTTTTCGTAAGCCTGAATCATGTCTTGTTGGGATCTGTTGCTAGTAGATGATGGGTAAGCAAGAGGCTGAAAAATTAAATTTATTTCATAAATAGCATATAAATGTTTCATTACAAATTAGAGATGGGACTTTCGAATACCGTAGATCTCTCGAAACAAAGACTCAAAACTTAGCGGTTTGGTCATCATTCGAAATCGTTCGAATTCTGATTTTAAAAAAATATTAAATACCTTAACGCCAAACCTTTAAAATATAAATATTATTGAAATCCAGTAGAAGCGTTCAATAAAAAAGAATGCAGTAATTTCAATTTACTGCATCTGGCTTAATATATCCTCGTGCCAGAGCTGAGTGCTCAATATTACTTTTCTGGAAATAATTTGGCGTTCTGTGTTTTTTTTTTTTTTTTTTTTTTTTTTTTTTTTTTTTTTTTTGTGTGTGTGTAAGTCTTGAAATAATCCTCTCCTCTTTGCGCAAGTTTGTTTCAAAAGGTTTTGAAAAATTATTAAAAATCTGAATTTCTAATCAAATGTTTTCATTCCAGTTATAGAGAGAAAATGAATTTCAAGATTCAAAAGGTTCTTCATTAACAAAATTTCATTTGTATGTTCTTACTTAATACAGATAGGTTTTTTTTAAAACCGCTAGTCTTACTTTTTTTCATTATGCACAGATCTAACATTTTGTTTTAATTAAAAAACTTAATATTAAACAAAAGCATGTAAAAAAAACAATATTTTTATACGAAAGATCGAGAAATTCTAGACCTTTTTTAGGAACCAGATTCAAGAAAATTTAGGATTCGTCCCATCTCTATTATGCAGGTTTCAAGCCAGATAACTAATGTTAATTTTTAAGTATTATTACTCAAATAAATAAGAAACAAACTCCATTAATATTCCAGTATAATCAAAACTTTCTGAATTACTTAAAGGAAATACGTAAAAAACTACCATGGTGTTATAATGATACATATATTTATTTACCTTTTCCTTTTTTAAGTAATACATGAATTTGAAATTCATACATACGTTTCATAGAATGTTTTCAACTAACAAAAACCATATTTAAAGTAGAATTATCCCTAAGAATTAAAGTAACTGTTCTGGTAAATAAGAATATTATTTAAAAGTGAGGAAATGTACATATTTATGAGTTTCATTTGTTTCCGAATATGCCAAAGCACACGAAGACTATACGCTTAGAACGAAATCTCTTTCCATAAAGGAAGAACCTTTTCTAAAGCAAACTGGATTATGTTTACGTTAAACGTGGGAAAAATCCTTAATTTGTGCAGTCAGATAAATTTTTCGAGGATTCAATCCTAAATCGAGTTGTCAAGGTTTAGCAGTCTTATCCACTTGGTCACTGATAGGGCAATGATGAGAACAAAATTAGAATTCTGATTCGATCTTCAGAATTGCTTAGTCAGAATATTTTTCCATGTTGAGTGGAATTTTTAATATCTCACTCTAATTATGTAAATTTATTCTTTCAATTAACCTAAAATGTTTACATAGATTTATTACACACATACATGCCTTTTCTTAAAGGGAACATTAAACTGATCACATGTTCGAGAAAAACAATGGCTGAATTAATTTGTTTTTAAAAACGAACCTTTTGAAACCTTTAAAGGAATTGTTGGATTATTCTTCTTTGTTATTATAGGAATGAGGCAGAGAATCCACACTGCACAGAATCGACAAGTTCTCTGCCGGCATGTCATCTCAGAAGCCGGCTTAAAACTTATCCCGATGTGGAGCATTCGTAGGTACTCTAAAAATAGTCATTTAATTAAATTCTTCCCCTCTTGAATTTACACTGTTGCTAATTATAAACCATTTCTACTCTATGCCAATATCTAATATATTAGGCGTCGATTCTGTGCAGTGTCAGAATGTGCTCGAGTCGAAAGTACGCATGTGTATGTAGAGAAAGGAATCCGACAAAATATAGCTTACATAACATATTCGACTGTCCCTCGATATCTAAAGGATTTGGTATTTAAATAGTTAATGCTAGTAGAATTATAAATAAAATTGTTTTATTCCCCGTTCCGTGCAGTGCGTGACGTTTATAAAAAGAAAGCTAAGCCAGACAATTAAAAATACAAGAGCACGCGCATTTAACATTTAATAAATAAATATCTCCGTTAGATTTCGAGAAATTGTTAGAACAATCTCGCGTGTGATTTAAAAAGCTTGTAAAAAGGAGGAAAAACCTCTCAGTTCGGTGAGTTGTTGTTTTAAAAGTTTGTTTAGAAAACTGCTCTTGTTGACTGTAGCGAATTCGCGGATTAGCTTTCTCTAGCTGTTTTGAATCCCACGTCTATCCGAAAACCAAAGGGTAAATTTTGAAATTCTGCTCGGGGCATTGGAGCTGTGGGTTGGAAAGAAATGTGTGAAAGACTACAGTGGGCTTCAATTAAAATCCCACCGCTGCCACCAAAAAATGTAGCGTGCGTACGGGTTCGTTACGAATTGAATGCCCAAGTCCGATCAAAAATGAACAAAATTTATTATCAAAACAAATAAAACAAAACTCTTAAATTTCCTCAGATATTCATACAGTGTTACAATATCACACAGTGGTTATATTTTAACTACTCATACGTTCAACAGAAGTTAATTTAAAACAGCTAGAGAAAGCTAATTCGCGAATTAGCTACAGTCAACAAGAGCAGTTTTTTAAACACAGAAGTTAATTCAAAATAGCTAGAGAAAGTTAATCCACAAATTCGCTACAGTCAACAAGAGCAGTTTTTTAAACAAACTCTTGAAATAACAACTCAGCGAATTGAGAGGTTTTCCTCCTTTTTATAAGCTTCTTAAATCACACGCGAGATTGTTCTAGCAATTTTTAGAAATCAGAGAGAGATATTTATTTATTATACTGTGTTAAAGAATGCATATTATCAAACAATTAAATCATCCAACACGATCTATTCATATGGATATGTTACCGCAACGAAATAGTTAACAGATCATACACAAAGAGCTTGCATGGAAACTTCCCGCAGTGGGGCCAAATATGACAAAACGTTTTTTGCACTACGCCTCAGTTATGTTTCTGAGAAAGTTCCAAATGACGACGCACTTATCACAGAATTCATTAGGTCCTAATGAAGTTGCACACATAAAAAAACTCTTTGGCATGTATCTTTACTTTAATGCAGCATAAATGGCGAAGTGGGTAGGACCCCCAAATGTTGGTAGTTCGTTTTGGGTTCAAACCCAGGCAAATAGACTTGCTGTATGGTTAGATTTCGTGGTTTTCCCCATGTGTAACTTGTAGCGAATTATCCTTAGAAAGTCCTTCAAAACGTCATCCTTCCTTTTAGGCAAATAACCTTCTTTAGCTTCTCCATATTCCATTAAGCAAAGCTTTTACAGTGTATTCTCGATTATCCGATAGCGGATTATCCGTGTGTAGCAACAACCACGTACGCACACTCTGTGCGTGAGAGTGTAAAAAACATGCGCACAAATATGAGTGCAAAGAAAGATTTTTCTTAATGTAGAAATCTGAGACTCATCTAATTGTGAAAAAGTTGAGGTAATAACTGTAGTTATAACTATACATTAAAAAATATTTTGGCATTACAACTTTAATTTAATGCCAAAAAATTTAATATGTAAAATCCTTCGGAAATGTTGACCCCTAAAAATCGAGGACTGGTCTTACAGTTGCTCGAATGAACCTGATTTTCAATGCTTGAGTGATATGGATATCGTTTCATATGACACAAGAACAGAAGAGGCGAAGAAAGATATTGAAAATACAAGCAAAAATGCTCCCTACAAGTCATTACAACAGTTCCGGGACAGCAATGACTTCTACTGAAACACTATTTGATTTCGTCGACGAAAGGGGATTCGAGTAAAATGACCGACAGATAATATTTATCTAAGTAATTATTGATTTATTTAAGAAATGAATGCATACAATATGCATGAAAACTGATAACATGGATTATCCCTGACCTTCTTCTCCGGCATTAGCCGGGATAATCGGGAGTACACTACATTTTTATTCTTATACATATTTATTAATATGTATAAGAATATGCAATATAATAATTGCATATTCTTATACATATTAATAAATTCTTATAATGCACTCTGAAATTCATATACGTATGCAGTTATCTCCTAACTGCACTGCAGTGATACAGTAGAACATGATTTTCATAGCTATAACAATATAGCAGATGTGTCCTACTCACTCGTCTTTGCCCCACTGTTACGCCTTGAAACGTCTTTAGATAATACAGTAGAGCGAAAAACTATAATTGCATCTCTAGTGGCAAAGTCCTGGTGGTTTACACACACAAGCCTGTCGTGTTTTGTGAATCCTATAAACATGTCTACGTGTGTTAAAATGTGGGTCCCACGCAATTTTAACTGTATGCCTGTTATAAGTTTGTGTAGGTGAAAAATGTGTATTAATGCTCTTATTTATTAATGCAACATTATCAAAATCTCTTTTATAGCGTGTTAATTGCATTCTAGAAACTTTTAATCGTTGGATTATATCGATGCAGGAACCTGAAAGATGTCCGGTGCCCTCGCCAGACGTTCCGAATACGTCCTGAGTTCCAGTTACACAATTGTTTCCAGTTACAGGGCAAAAGATTGTTAGAAAGGAAGGAGAAAATACCTTATAAATTAATATCGGTCGGATTGACTCTGCGTCATATCGGGAGTATTCATTGTTGATTCAGTACAAAGTCGATTGTACGTAGCATCGATCCTATGAATGTAAGTCGTCATTCTTAAATACTACTTTTATTTAGTAAGAAGAACTTTGTGTGATGTTTATAACTCCCAACGATATCCTAATTCTTTCGGTTTAACTGTTTAGTTAGATTCACATTAATTTCATTTCTGATGAAGAAAATTGAGCTGATGTTAGGACAAAACGTTATGAAGTTTTTATTTTAAAAAAAACAAAAATTCTTAATTTTTTTTAAAAAAATGTTTCATTTACAAAAATCTTCTTTTCCTATAAGAGATATACTGTGACAAAATGACCGTCAAATCTATACTTCTGACGACTTTTGATAAATACATTTTATTGCATTGCTTAATAATATTTTTAGTTAAGTTCCTATATAACATGCATAACCATTACACAAACAATTAATGATATCTTAAGCTTAAAATTTGAATCAAACTGTATAATTTCTAAGTTAATATTACTTTTTTCTGAAATTCTATTCTTGCTTTTTTTCTTTTATGCATTAAAAGCAGTATAAAAAAGTATATTCACTGGTAAGAAAGATTTTTCGAACAACAATATGGACAGACAGTACTTTTCGATTCTGAAATACGTTAAAAGTCTTTTCCACAAAAGCAAGGAGTTTATTTTTGTGTTGTTTATCGAATCTCATCCATCAAAATCTGGTTTACTTAAAGTAAAGGAAAAGAGAAGATTGATGGAACTACAATGAACCGTAAAATCGGAAAAACAGTTCTTTTAGTGAATAACTTCCTAAAGCCTGGCGAAAAAATTGGAAAATAGGAGGTACACTTCAGCTTTAAAATCCTTTACTTTAATTTACATATATTAAACAAGAATATACAATTGTTTTGCATTACTGTTACATACAGTTGTTTTGCATATACAGTTGTTTACAATTACCTAACACAAATTGCTTTCCTACCGTTTCACTTAGCAGTAATTCGTTTTATATATTTAGGAAAATCTAAGGAGTGCATTTCCGGCCGATGCTCTTTGCTTTTACTGAATTCCCTTTGAAGTTGGGATTTGATAATTTTTTTTTGCTGTATTTTGAAAACTTGGTAGTCGCTTTAAACCGTAAGTTATTTTTAAAAAAGAAAAGGAAAAAATTTTCAAGTAATGTTAAACATGCAACATTTTTGACCTTCGAAATTTCAACGGTTGGATGTAAGGAATTACCGCAATTCCCCACGCAAACCAGTCAGCGAGTAGAAGCTGCTTGGTTCAAATTCCGATGGATCACAGTTGACATTTTACATTTCTCAATTCCAGAAAGCACTAGAGCGTCTCCAGTGGCACCTGGAATAAAGTGTCACGGACAATAAATCGTCGCTACCTGGATCTTTTCAAGTACGGGAAATGTAAGTATATATCACATACCTCCATGTGTGATCTCGTGACGCACACAGACAAAATTTCTTCCTCTCTCGTTCTACTGGGCTGATCAACGAAATTTAATTCGCGATTTTTATGTCATGAAAGCGTGACTTAGGATATATATTAGATTTACATATAGCGTTGTGCTAACATTGTTATTTTGACACGAAATCGGACTTATTCGGAATGTTTTTCCATATTTCGATTCTACGACTCAGATTATGCCTAAATATTAAATTTTGTAAAATTTGGCGATAAATTTACCGAGAGCCCACCAGTGGCTGAGAGGTAAAATACCTGAACACTGTTGGTTCAGTCCGACGTTTGAATCTCACGAACAGGCTGGCTGTATGGGTGTCTTCATGGTTTTTCCCATGTGCAACGTGTGAAAACGGACCAGTTTCACTTAGAATGTGCTCCACGAAGACATTTCTTCCTTCGTGTAGTGCCTTAAGGAGGAACACGTAAATAATAATATTTTACTGAGAAGTTAAAAAGTTTATTTTGGTGCGCTTTTTTCAGATCATGCCAAGAATAATTTACTTGGTGAAACAATTTATGGAAACCTATTTTCCTTTCCCTTTCATTGCGCACGAAAGGAAAAGAATGTGCGTAGTTAATTCTTTGAAAGAATTTTAACAAGGTGCGTAAACTATATTTGGCTTTATTATCGTTAGTAACTAATATGCCGAATTTCAAAACACGACAATATATAAATTCACGTATAATTTCGGAAATTTTGAATAACGAACTCTAATTTTTTGCAGGTATGCATAAAACTACATCAACTTTAAGTTGATGGTAAAAATTTTATAGATTGTAGTTCAAACTTTCTTCGAAAAATTTATAAAAATTACTAAAAAATACAAATTTAAAAAATAAATCAGAAAATATCTGTTAATTTTATTTGGAATGAACTTAAATTTTGAATTGGGAAAAAAGGAATCAAATAAGTTAATTAAAAAAGAAATATTAATAATGTGATATACAATTGTCCCTTTTTTAAGCCCAAATGGGCCTTCGCCCAGAGGGGCTATTAATTTCGTTTTGGCATTTTGCGTTGGTTCACTATAAAAGTCGGAATCACTTTTCAAATTTTAGGCAGCAAATATTAGAGTCCTGCATTAAATTTAAAGAAATTAAATAATGAAGAATCTGCATGAATTTATGTATGTTTCTCTCATTGTGAAAAAACAACGGTACCTAGAGACATAAAATTTTTAATAGTATAGTCGTCCATTGGAATATGGGCATCAGGAAGCCTAAATTTGGAATTTGCTTTATTATCTATTTCATACACTACTCGATATTGAGAATGTGGAAGGAGTGGCCTGAAAATTATTCAAATTTCAGGTTAGACGCACGTCACCGAGTTATGCGAGTGATGAGAAATGCACAGCTCTCCAGAGTACTTTAAAGAAGGGAAGGAACTTGCAGAATGTTCAATTTTCAAACCGTTATTTCTGCTAGGGAAATCATCGTAGAAAATTTATTCTTGCCTCAGAGGACGAGTGTAATAGCAGAAAATGCCAGGCCGTCATCAATGAAGGCAGTTCCAGCAGACAGACGATTTTACAAAGGACATAGTGATCGGACGGAGAAGGACAGGTTGGTTTATACGGCAAATCTCAGCTGACACACACCTAGATGCGTCTACAGTGCACAGACTGTGGCAACGATGGTTGGACCAAGGAAATGTGGCAAGTTCGAGGGGTTTTAGTGCAGACAGAACGACGTCAACACGCGTGGATCGACGCGACGGCCGAAAAGCGGTGGCGCATCCACTAGCCACATCTATCTCCATTCCGAAGCATGTTCAAGACACCCTGGATGGTCCCATATCGACCAGAACCATTTGCATTGATTGGTGGCTAGTGGCCTGCACTCGAGTCGTACGTTAAGAAGACTGCCATCGACCCCACATCATAAACGCTGATGTCTGCAATGGTGCCGGGATCGAGCAATGTGAACGAAGGAATGGCACAGGGTTGTGTTCTCAGATAAGTCACACTTCTGTTTCTCCAATGATAATTGCTGCTTAAGAGTGTGGCGTCGATGTGGAGACAGGTCCAATCCGGCAGCAATTGTGGAACGTCCCACAGCGCGACAACGTGGCATCATGGTTTAAGGCACAATAGCGTACGATTCCATGTCACCTCTAGTTTGCATTCAGGGTACTATGACGGTGCAATGATACATGGATGATGTGCTGCGGCCGGTGACAATTTCCTTCTTTCAGGGAGTGCCAAGTGCCCTTTATCAGCAAGATAACGCCCGACCACACACTGCTCGCATCAGCTGACGTTCTCTGCAAGCTGTGCAGATACTTCCCTGGCCACCTTTCTCTCCTGATCTTGCACCAATTGAACACGTCTGCGATGTGATTGGACACCATTTGCAGATCCTGCCATTGCCACTTTCAGAAGATGAACTGATGGTCTTCAGTTCGTCTGAAAGTTGACAGGGAATGGAGAGCCATTCCTCAGGACACCATCCGTAGCCTCATTGAATCTACCAAGTAATCGAAAACAGGTACAATAGCACACTTCAAAAAATCTGAAAGATTTCAGATTTTATATTACGCCCAAAGGGACGTCGTTTTGAAAAGTGATACAGACACTCATTCGAGTCATTCGACTCAAAATACCGTTAGACAATGTAACGTTTTAGCGTTGCTACGCTGCCAACATAATACCAGCAAGAAATGCAAAGAAACCTTGCGCATAAAATATCCATGATTGAAGATGCACGCGATGTTAATGTGAATGAAGCGCTTTGAAATCGTTGAGTTTGTTAATCAAAAATTCGTTAAAGTTTTAAAAAATACACTACTCGACATTGAAAATACAACAGCAAGAAGGAGAGGCCAAGTCGTCTATCGCTGTCCAAGGTGGTCCTAAAACCTCCTGAAATAATGCTATTTTCGCTCTGTGTTATGCATATCATTTAGAAATAAAGATTATTTAATTGTTCCTTGCTGTCTCTCTCTGTTTGCTGAGTTTCATAATTTCGGGCCACTCCTTCTTGCTGTTATATTTTCAATGTACAGTAGTGTATTTTTAAAACTTTAATGAATTTTCGATTAACAAACTCAACGATTTCAAAGCGTTCCATTCACATTAACATCGCGTGAATCTTCAAGCATGCATATTTTATGCGCAAGGTTTCTTTGCATTTCTTACTGGTATTATGTTGGCAGCGTAGCAACGCTAAAACGTTACATTGTCTAACGGTATTTTGAGTCGAAGGTATTTTGAGTCGAATTACTTCGAGTGTCTTTATCACTTTTCAAAATGACGCCCCTTTAGGCGTAATATAAAATCTGAAAGCTTTCAGATTTTTTGAAGTGTGCTGTTATGCCTGTTTAGGATTACGTTTTTATATTTATTTTTTTACTTACTCTATTTGTGTGCAGTGTGCTTCGTTAGAACTTCAGGATAGTAAATAAAAGATGTGTGGTTTGAACCTCGAAGAGAGCATAGTTGATTCTACAAGTTTTCCGGCTCCGAAAAACAAAATAGTCTAGAAACAATAACTAGAATTTTTAATTTTTTTATTTTCTAAGATAGCAATGTGCGCTAGTTATCACCTGTCCAGAATTTGCAGGTTAAGGCAAAGTGTTGATAAACGTTATAAATGAATACAAAGATTGCTCTCAGAAAGAGCATAAAAGCTTCATCTTTTTTAACACTGATCCTAGTTATATATTTCTATAGTTTCGTGTCAATATCGCCCAAAATAACATAGAAACTTTTATGAGAAACATTCTGCTCTGAGAAGGGAGATAAATAGTTCCGTAAATCAAACGTATAACTTTTTATATAGTTTCAACAAAACAACATTTCCACTTAGTATGATAATGACCAAGCTTAGTACATTAAGTGTAAAGTTTAAAATCCGTCAAATTATACTAAAAATAAATTTATTGACTTAGAAAGTAATCAAAATTAACATTTTCTCGAAGTCCACTATAAATTTAATACCTATTGCTTTTTTATTCAATACGTAACTAATAACTGCTAGAAGAAGCAATTGCTTCAGAGTTGCGTCTTAAAGTTGCCATAAATTTCAAGAAATATTTCATTTTTGTCGAAAGCATACATTGAATAATGTTTTTACTCAGCTAATATGTTCTTTAATGCCTCCATGAATTTTTCCTATAAAGGTATAGATATATTTTTTTATTTAATTTATTACAGCATAATGAATAGTTTAATAACCTAAATAATGAAACCTCCTAATCAGCTTTTTCGAGCACTCTTAAATGGGAATAAATATACGATAACATTTCCTATTTTTTCGAATAGTAGTATCTCGTCTTAAACACCAAGTGTAGATTCCTCAGAGCGTTTTTTCCAGCTTTATTGAATTTTATTTAAATAAACAGGCGATATAATTTCCACTGTGCCATGCAGCCATTGATTTAAGCTCTAATGTAGTCTTTCGGGCCTCATGTTGTTTTAGCTAAGTTTTAAATACTGTTTAACACCTTCTTTTTACTTTCAGTACAGGATTATTAAACTGTATAGTATTTTTCTTAAAATTAGGCTTGATGTTAAATAAATTTTCACAAGGCTAATGCAAATAGAACTTTGAAGAGAGGCAAGATTTAAGCTATGGTGTTTTGTACATCAGGTACACTTAATGCTTTTTTGTCTAATGATATTTTTAAATAACGAGAAACTTATGAGAAAGCATCGAATACAGCGTTTCACCATTCCAATCTGAGTCAGCAACACTGGATGCTTTGTGACGTTTATCTTATGATGTGTCTGTATGTCTATCGAAGTCGTTTTTCGTTAGGTAAAAAGCTAATTTAAAAACATTTCGATGGAAAAAATTCAACCTTTGGAAAAAATTCAACCAGTAGGATGAAGTATTTAATGAAAGTTTAGAAACCATTTTTTATATAGCTTTCAGAAGAAACCGTCCATTATATTTGCTACACGACCAGTACATTTATTGCATGAACATGATATAGAGCGCGAATGAAATTTTTATAAAATCTTTTATTAGTCTAATAACCCCAATTTGCAAAGACTTAGATGATATTCTTCCTTGAGTTCTTAGTTAAAACAATAGAAACAAAGAAAAAGCACTTTGATGAGAATATTGCAGAACGATTGATGTCAGGCAGTAGCCTAAGATTTCACTGTACCTTAAGAAACGATAAAGCACTCCCAAATTTTAATGTCGCAGATTTGCTGATTTTTATAAGAATAATAGAGATTGATTGTCTAGATCCTGAACATCCCATATGGCGTAAGTGTAAAAATACAGTTAAATTTGCCTGCCTTTTTTCTTGACCTTTGTTTTCTAGGTTGAAATCGAAATTTTAATCTAACAGCCCTGGGTACACGTTGTTTTCAATAGGCGAAGAAATTTAGTCTGTTAACAGGATTCAAACAAACGCAATCAGTTCGTTACATAAAGTAAATTGAAGAAATATATATTCAATCGACAAATGAATTATTTAAAAAAACAGACAGAAGTTTAATTTCTTTTTAAATTATTTAGGTTTTTGACCATTTTCATTTTTTCGTACTGAAACTTCCTAAAAGTTTGCACTGGTGATCTCACAAGTTTTAAATTTATTTGAGACATTTGAAAATGTTGCATGAACTTGAGAATTTTAAAATATTCTTAAAATTAAAAGCTTATGAAAGCTTCTTAAAAGCTTCTTAAATATTCTTTGCAATTGAACCATAAAATTCATTTCAACAGGAATATCGCAAAATAATAATGAGCATATCTTTAGAATTTCCGATACACAGTCTCGCACGCTGGAGATATTTTTTGTCTTTTTTTTTTCCCCGTATAGTTTTGCCATTGCTCGCTTTGAAACTGTTGAGTCTGTTAATCAAAAATTCGTTGAAGTGTTACAGAATAAGAAATAAGTAATAAAACAAATTTCAAATTCCAAATTAGGGCTTCCAGATGCCCAGCCCATATTCTGTAGAAGATTAAGTTATTCAAAATTTGATGGCTCTAGGTACCGTTGTTTTAACAATGCGAGAAACATACATACATTTATAGAGATTCTTCATTATTTAATTTCTTTAAATATAACACAGAGCGATAGTATTTGGTGGCAACAATTTGAAAAGTGAACCGACATTTAAAGTTTTCAACACAAAATGGCAAAACGAAATTAATAGCCCTTCCGGGCTAACGCCCTTAGAGCTAATAAATAAATAATAAAACAAGAAAAACCAGATATCTGTATTAACGAAGACTTTAAAGACTTCTATAGAATAGTCCGTAATAGAATATATAACTATTATACTTGTTTGAAAAGTATTTGTCAAATACACGAAATGATAGATGAAGAGTGTTTCGAAACTTCAGTTTAGTTTACTGATAAAATTATTATCATAATGTAAGGTGGAAATAGAAGAGGAATAACTTAAGTAAAATGTGAGGGAAAGAAAGAAAATGAAAGATTTTTTTACTTACATCATTGGCCTCAATTCTGTTCTCTTTAGCTTGGTAAGCAGGGCCTGCAACAAATTGTGAAAAACAAAATTCTATAAAAGTGCATATTTTACTTGTACAATTTTTTTAAATGATAAAACTAGTTTTCTTGAGAAAAACGTATAACAATATGTTAACATAAACATGTAATTTAACATTAAATGGAAGAGAAGCAAAGGGAGAGATGAATGAGAATGGAAATGGAAGAGAAGCCAAAGGACAGATGGATGAGAATGGAAATGGAAGAGAAAATTTTCAAATTAAAATTTTATTCGTATTTCCACAGCTCAGTTTACAAGAAAGAATGTTCCTCCTTAAGAATTTTTTAAAAATCAAATTCATATACTATTACAAAATTTATCTTTTACTAACTACGAGTTTCAAGAGCATCGAAATGGTCTTCGTAATGGCGTTTAATGAGAGAACTCATTAAAGAAAAAAAATAGAGTAAATCAGCATACATAGTGAATACTAGGAAAGTTTCTAATGTTGAAAAGTCTCGAGCCTCTGTATTATCTTTTATTATCATAATGGTAATGTAGGAAGAACAGTGATTAACTAAAATTATAGAAATTTCTTCAAATAATGTAATGAACTTTATTAGAAATATTTCTACCGAACACCTTTTAAATTAAAATTAAATTTTGAAAACATATTTAGTGTAATATACTTAAAAGTAAAATATTAGCCGTTTAGTAAATTTGAACTAAACTATGACTGCAAACATAAATAAAGAAATTTTTAGTTTTCCCATATGATTTTGTCTTAATAACTTTTTCAAACCAAATCACGGGTAATCTTGACAGATATGCTTAAAAAAACTTTCCTTTCATTTTTACGCAAGATTACCGACAAATGAGTAACGTGTAGAAAAATGTTAAAAAAAGTAATTAGCATTACAATACAAATTTTTTCTTCAGCGTGAACTTATTGTTAGGTCAATAAAAATTTATTAACAAAACTTTAAAAGTATATAACTGAGATCCAAAAACAAATCACGATTTTGCGAAAACAACTTTATACTTTGTTTATTAAATTGCGAGATAAAAAAATCTGCAATTTTTTTATATTGCAGGAATTACAATCAATAGTAAGGCTATCCTTGTTTTAACGAAAGTAACAAATACTTTAGAAAAAGAAATAATTTAATGACCTGACGTTGAAAAACAAACTGTCTTTTTATATAAAATATAAAACCTGTAATTGGACTTCCCATAGAGTTAACATTTCTCTTGACACATGCATATTAGGTGATTTTTGAAAATAAATTATTTGAATTAACAGTGTTATTAATATTGCTTTTACACTAATCAAGACTTGGTGTTTATTCTTCAATTAATATATAAAGCGTTTATAATGCCACTTAATATAATAATAAAACCTACAGTAACTTCAATACCAAGCACATAAATTAAGTGTTCTTTAAGCATTTCCAACTTATTGTACCTAATTAGAAACATTTAGAAAATAAATTATGTAAATGAATTATTTTTCATATTTTTAATAACTCATTTATATCTACTATTATTTCAGTAAAAGTAACCTTTTAAGGTAACCTTCTTGAGCGCAAAATTAATTTTTTTATTAATTGTATGTAAAAGATGTTTTCGAGAATTTCTAAATTTTTAAAGAAATTTTTAACACAAAATCCATAGAAAGGAAATAATTGAAATAATTAGAAACCGCAATAAGTATTTGCACAATAAGTATAAGCAAATACTTAACGATATTCTAAAGAATAAATTTATGAATGTGTCATACGAATGAATTTATGGTGAAAGAATATGTGTGGCTATACATGGGTTTTCTAAGTAAAATCATGCCAATAAAAACTATGCAGGATTTTTTAGTCTCATAACAATTTTCATATAACTATAAGGTAATGAAATAAAAAAATAAAAAAAATAATAAATAAATAAAAAAGTCGCGAAAAATTCTAACTAAATTTAAACTCAGTAAATTATTAATTATCAAAAATCCTAATTGTCAAATTACTAGTCATCGTTAAAACTGAAATTGGTAAATTTTTAGTCATCAGAGTGATTTACTGATTCAGACTACTAGCTTTTTTAGTAAGTATTTTAGTCAATTACAAGTCTTATATCATATTATGAATTAATTCATATTTCTTTCATTTACATTTTCGGAATTCTTTACTTGCTGTTTGCTATAATATTCTTCGCTTTGCATTTATTAGAATATAAACGAGCAACTTATTTTTTGTGCCAATTACAAACGCAAAAGCAAAAAGGTAATTGCGTAGTAAAGAATAGTGCCAAGTAAACATTCCGGTGGCTTCCTTAAGAAATTTTTTTGGATTGTTTAGAGCTTTATAAAAAGTGATTTTCCTCCTCATAAGAATACAATCAGCAATTTTTTTGGAACATGGAAAATCTACTTTTGACAAGAGAAGATAATCTTTAATACATCAAAATCTTATACAGGAGCAAGAAAAGAAAAGCTTTTGAGATGTCCGTAACATCAAGAGGACTTACCTCTGGGCAAGGCAAATGCAAAATTCAGAGCTATCAGAGCGATGCAGAGTTTCAAAATGGAGAGGGTGCTAAGCCCAGTCATTTTTCTTGCAATAGTTTCGGGCTAACAATAAATAATCGAGCAACAATCGTTCCAGGGAAAATCAAGCGCAGGATAGGATAGACACAGGAGACGAAGGAGAGAGACACTGATGGAGAAGTGCTCCTTACCGAAAAGGCAACGAGAGCTTGTGACGTCACAACGATCGATATGGTCTCCGATTTTTCAAGATGGCGCCTGTCCGCACGTGGGAACAGACGTCTCACAGTGACCTTTAATTTAATCTTAGGTTCATTTTGAACTATTTGTCGCTGTAGGCTATGCAAATCTGATTCTCTGCAGAACTAACTTGCTCATCTGAAGGAATTTTAATTCCTATTGATTTCAACCAAAGTTTGCAAGCATTTGGTAAAAGAAATCAGATTTGCAATAGATGCATATGCATTTGCTCATTATTCCTTTTCTAAGTTGGAATTTGTCTTGCATTTGCAATGCATAATAAAGCTCCCTTCAACTCTCATCTTTTGATGCAACTGGTCGCTCAATGCAAAAATGCACATTTTGTGCATAAAATGAGAAGAGAAACCATCAGAGTAATATTAAACATGGGATGAATCCTTAGCTTTTCCCGAATCCGATTCCTGAAAGGTTCTTAAAACTTTCGAAACTTTTGAACCTGGTTCTATTGAATATTTTATATAAAAATACTAAGAAGAAAAAAAGGAAAAAGATTCAAATTAAACAAAATTAAAATCTGCTTTTAATAGAAAACAAATTAATGAATACAATTTTAAAAATCCCCCTACATTTATTAAAAATACAAATGCAGTATAGTAAATTAAGTAATCATATAAAACTCTCGCACCTTAAGATTCGTTTGCCACAACGCAAATTTGCAAAAATATTTGAGTAAAGATTATTTAAGTATTTTTCTTCCAGTATCTTTTTAAATCAAAACACGTATAAAGGGAAAAAGGAGTTACTACAGACAAAAATTAAATATCGGACACAAAATATTAAAGATTAAATTCTTAATTATCTTTAAAATTGTGGAACTCAGGATGAAAAGGAGGTAAAATTAGTGGTTTAAGACCACCGAAATTGTAACAACCGCACTTTTTCCAACGAATGTTTCTATTTGATGGCCAGAGAAATGAATTCTTTTATTTGAAGCCGGTTTTGAATTAGTAACGATTTTTTAGGTTAGGATTAGAAAAAATCGAATGACGAGAGAGGCGTAAAGGTTTGAATTTTCGTATCTCAAGTATTACGCACGATCTGCGGGATTCGATGAGTGAATATCCCATCTCTAATTTTAAATTCCTTTTGTTTTTTACCTCCGACGAACCCATATACATTAGTAACGGAAGTAATATTTTAGGTAAAAAATTAGATAATAAGTTTTCAGTGGATAACCACCATATATTAAAAACATCATGTTTTTAATATTTTTTGGTTAATGTCTGTCTGTCTGTCCGTGTATCGGTGTGTACGTCTGTGATGATTCTTTTTCTACGATAACTCTTATACGAATTTTCAAAAATTTCCATTTCCTCTATTTAAGCTTTCTACATGCATATAAAGAGTTGATTAGGTTTTTGAGTAAAACTGGACAATCGGAAGTGATACTTTTCTTGAAGCCCATAAAGGTCTGCTTACTCTCTTTTGGGAAGCCGTGAATAAGACACGGCTTCCTAAAGGGAAAAAAAAAAAAAAAGCTCTCACTATTTTTGCTACTAACCACCCTATATACATAGGTAAGGGAGGACCCAAAATTCGAATGTAATTTTTTCCGTGAGCACGAGTGGATATCCTCACAACACATTTTCGTTATTTTTATAATGATGTTTGTCTATCTATGTGTCTGTTTCCGTATGACGTTTTTTGTCAACAACAATTCTAATACAAAACTTTCTATTTTTCGTATTTAAGGTTTCTAAATTCATGTAAAGAATTAGTTTGATTTTGGGTAAAATTCGAAAATCGGAACTGGTATTTTATAGACAGCCCATAACTGTCTTTAATGATAAAAAAAAGTGGTTTTTTATTTGAAATGTGTAACAGTTTTTAGAAAAATCATTATCAAACAAAATATTAAAAAAAAAAAAAAAATCTGAAAGCTTTCAGATTTTTCAGATTTTACATTACGCCCAAATGGGCGCTTTTTTAAGGTTTTGTGTGTTACCTTTATATATTAAATATTATGTTCGTTGCACTTAAGCCATAAAATTCAATTCAACAGCAATATCTCAAAATAATTTTAAAATGAGCATATCTTTAGAACTTCCGATACACGGTCTCGCGAGTTGGAGATAATTTTTTTCCCTTACAGTGTTGCCATTCCTCGCTTTGAAATCATTGAGTTTGCTAATCAAAAATTCTTTAATATCTGACAAAATATGAAATAAATAATAAAACAAATTCCAAATTAGGGCTTTCAGATGCCCATATTCGGAGGAGGATTACCTTACTCAAAATTTGATGGCTCTAGGTACCGTTGTTTTATCACAATGCGAGAAACATACATACATTTATGCAAATTCTTCATTATTTAATTTTCTTTAAATATAATACATGGCTGTAATATTTAATGGGAACAGTTTGAAAAGTGAATCAACGCAGAAAATGAATCGAAGCAAGATGCCAAAACGAAATTAATAGCCCTTCTGAGTTAAAGCTTCTTTGGGCTAATAATCCAAAACTTTTCAGTTTTAGTACTTTTATTTCAGTGCATTTTATTTTAGATTTTGACTAAAATTGATAAATCGGAAGGGATGCTTTACTTGAATCTTTGAACAGACTTTCGCAAAAAATATACCATGAGATAATGCAAAACTTTTGAAATTTAATTTTTGAAATAGGTATGTTAATTGAATATAACATTTTACATATTATACATAAATAAGCTTTAAATATATTCTTAGAATTATGCTAATGCAACAACAATGAAATCATTATAAAGACTAGCTCTCGACTAGCCTCAATTCTCAATATATTCCTTTCATTTTTGTATCGAATCACTTTTCAAATAAAAGGATGCTGCCATCATATGTTATCGTTATGCATTATTTTTAAGGATATAATCTAGTAAATATAAATAATGTAGTGAATATAAAAATAAATGTATGGGAACATGTCTACTGAGAATTCTAAAGATATGCTGCTTTTGAAAAATTTGTAGTTCTTAAGTCACTGATTTGTGAATAGGAAATATGGTATTATTAAAGGATATATTGCGATCAGGGCGATATATTTAGATCAAAGCATGAGAACAGATATGTAAATGAGCATGTATAGTTATCACTACCCACAGTATGGAGGAATAAAATAACAAAAAGTAAGTTGGTAGTTGTCATTGAGACAAAAAGTTTACAAACAAATTAAATTTTACTTACGAACAATCATCCGGAAGTGATAATTTATTTAAAGTCGTTCCGTCAGAATTGGCGAGAAGTCATGGGGCAGCCACAAAAGCTTCTTCACATCTGCATTATTATTTCACTGCACATTCAACACTACGTTGAAGAATATTTTTCGCGCTATATCACATTAGATATAGAAATACCAAGCATTTTCTTCATTTCATTAAATGCAATCATGCCATGAAAATGAGTCTCCTTGTTTTATCATAACAGAGAAAACAATACATTTATAATAAAACCTATATGTCAAAAAAACAAATATGTCAAAAAAAAACTTTTTCAATATTGATATGGAATAATTTTCAGTTTCTTAAGGTACAGGATTTCGAAAACATTTCTTACAAAGAGGCGATCAGATTATAAAAAGAGCTCTATAAATAGTCTTTTTTTATATCAAATGCTTCGATTAAGAACTTGAAAATTTAACAATTTTGGGCAAATTATAAATGAAATTTTAAAATCAGTAGTGTATGGTCTTGAAAATGAACTGGTGAATGAGTAAAACATTTGAAATTAGTTAAAAAAATATCGAATGTTTTATAACTATTTATATGCAATTATTTGAGTGTTATTATCCTACAAGAAATATTTTACTGAATTAATGCATGTAATAGACCTTTAGCTGATGGAGATAACTGAATAAAAATCAAGTAATTGATAATATTAGGAACCGTTTGAAATTTAAACAGAAGATAATTTAAGTTTGTTAGTTGATTTATAGCAAACCAGAAGCATTAACAGTCGCATCTGCTAGGTAATGTTGGTTTTTACCATAGCAATTATTTTACACATTATTCTGAAATCTAATACAATAAGTTTTGAAATTCAGAAGAATTGGACTTAAGTTGATCGCAAGGAAGTCGGTCAATAACATAAAATAAACATTATATAGTGGTTGCATTTAATAAAAAAAATTAAAAATTAACATAAATGTTGTAGTCTCCTTCTTTCATTGTAAATATTAGAAAAATTATAAAATCAATTTAAATTCACCTCGCAGTTTTATATGGAACACTGTACATCTTTCGTAAGAAATTCTTTTAATGGCTAAACATTTTTTATATATATATTTGTAACACACTAATGTAAGTGTGAAATTCATGCATCATAAAGGCAATATTTTAGCCTAGGATGGATGGATTATGGGGTAGATTTTCAAAGTTCCAAAATAGAACTCATAAAGTATACACACATTTTCCCGGGTTTGAAGTTTCAGCTTATAAAAGTTTCGCTCTCAGGAAGTCTTCTCCATGAAATCGAAAATACATATTTTCACAAAAGTATTATAAGTTGGTAAGTTTATAAAATATATACAAAAATTTATTTTAAAACATATATTTTCTTTGAAGATGAAACATGTTTTACATTTCAATCAGTTAATCAGTTTCTTGCAGTTTAGAATTGGTGTCTTATCTTTAGAAACAGTGATTACCTTGCAGTTAGCAAATTAGTGTCTTATCTTTAGTATTAGTGATTATCTTGCTGTTTAGAATTAGTACCAAACTATCTATAATATAGAGATCCTCTTAATAAATTAAAAGCTAGGCTTGTTTTACTTGATCTAAGCAAAGCCTGTTTCCCTTGGTCTGGACCGGATATAATAAATAATCTTAAGGTTATCTTGCTAAATGCATTAACTAAAGAAAAATACTTAAAAAGTGCACGAAACAACAAAAGTGCATGAAAATAAATGTAAAAGGAAATAGCATTTACAAAAATTTGCAAGCATATATAATGTAATGCATATATCTGCTGACTATTAAATTTTAGCAGCCCGAGAGGGCTTATGTGATTATGGAAAAGCCTCGAGGGCTATCTGCCTAAGGGGAGGGTTGCCTTCCTGGGGGACTTTCTAAAGAAAACTGGCTCGTATGTACATAGGGAAAACCACGAAAACACCCGTGCACCCAGTTCTCGGGCTTCGAACCTCGGACCGAACTCCCAGTATTCGGCGACTTTACTGCTCGGCCGCTGGTGAGCTTTAGTACCCCAGAGGACTGCTAGAATTGCTGTGGGTTATAAAACACTACATTAAAGAAACGTTTTACAATGATTTAGTGCAGCTAAAACAAAAATTATAAAACGTATATAATAATTTACTATAAATTCGTTATAAAAATATTTGAGCAACTCATTCTGTCCTTAGTTTTAACTGTATGCCAGTAGTTTTTATTAGCTCTTCAAATAGCTCACTCAGGGGTTGATCGCTGTAGCCAAACGTTTGTCATTCATTTTTAAGCTACATTCTGATAAGATACAAAACTCATATTTTTTACACACGCTCTTTATGGATGACAGTGCACTGTGAAGTAATTTTTTAACAATTCGATTTCGATTTTTTCAAAGATTTAATATTTAAACGATCTTTCGAACGTATCTTCTTTTAAAGAACCAGCTAAAATCATCAGAATTTTGCGGTTTGTACCATGGAATATAGAGGAAAACCTTTTTAATTAAATTTGCATGAAATATCTAATTTAAAATCTGAATGTACAGCGAATTCTGAATTTTTGGCGAAATAGCTTTCTTAACTTTTTATGTGTATTACTTTACAATTTCAATATCAACGTCAACAGTTACAAATTTTGAAATTTTCATTAGATTATACAACAAACTCTTCGCCATCTTTTAAAATAAAAAAGATAAAATGATGGTAATTGGGATTAATAAATTTTACTGGCCTTAAAAGCACATGACGTCCTTGTACGGAATATTAAATTATACGCATTTTTTCTTGCATTTCATTTAAATGTATTGGACTAAATTAAATTTACTTCGTCGATAGCGCATAACCCACAATAGAATAAATGAACTCTTTAAAATTCACTATATTTGTTTACCATACCGACACTCTAGCTCTAGGTTCACTTAACAGCGTTACATTTCATTCATTTTTTAACTTAGATAGAACTTAGATACTTTAATATACTGAAATATTCCAGAATGCAACTTTGCCGGTTCTTGAATTAAAGCCTGAAGGCACATGACGTATAAAATTACGGACGTGGGAAATCTCTGAAGAGAAATCGGAGGATGTTGGAGAAGGAAGGGCCACAAACCAAAAAGGATGGAGCAAAGCGAAACACCATGAAAAGTCATTGTAATGGGGTGCCATCTGTCGAGTCCAGATTTAACTAGTTCAGTCATCTTGCATAAGGAGATGGAAAATTAAATATCCATGCCGTCTAGAAGTTCAAATAAGCACAGTGTTAACTTCAGTTTTTCACTTTTAACTCAGAATGCACAAAATTTATATCATCTTAAGATTTATCTAATCGTTGCCACATGTTCTATTCAAATATTATAATAAATCTAAAACGATGTATAAAAGAAATTAAGCAAAAAACAACAACAACAACGAAAAAAAAAAAAAAAAGAAAAAAAGAAAAGAAAAGAAACAGTTTTTCACAGACGATTCAGTATTTCTCATTCAATTAATTAAAAATATTTAAATTCTGAATGTATAGCGAATTCTGAATTTTTGGCGAAATAGCTTTTTTAACTTTTTATGTGTATTACTTTACAATTTCAACATCAACGTCAACAGTTACAAATTTTGAAATTTTCATTAGATTATACAACAAACTCTTTGCCATCTTTTAAAATACAAAAGATAAAATGATGGTAATTGGGATTAATAAATTTTACTGGCCTTAAAAGCACATGACTTCCTTGAACGGAATATTAAATTATACGCATTTTTTCTTGCATTTCATTTAAACGTATTGGACTAAATTAAATCTACTTCTTCGATAGCGCATAACCCACAATAGAATAAATGAACTCTTTAAAATTCACTATATTTGTTTACCATACCGACACTCTGGCCCTAGGTTCACTTAACAGCGTTACATTTCATTCATATATACAAACAATAAAATACATAAAAACTCAAAATATCTGTATTGAAAATTATGAAGTAAATCTTAAATACTTATTTCCTCGAATAAATTCCGGAATGGATTAAGCATGATTTAACTCGCAATAATAAAAAAAGGCGTTATCTTTGTTGTTGCGAAGCTAAGTTTCTCTAGATTGGCAACAAATCCACTAGTCTGCTGTTTCAAATGTAAACAAACATGGCCGCCATGGCAAAAATAATTAGGCTTAGCGACACTTAAACAACTTTTAAATTGTTGATAATTCTAAAAATATTGCGTGCAGATTACACCAACCAGGAGATAAGAACCGGAAGATAGAACAACATAATTCAAACATTTTTAAAGCAAAAAATGCACAATTTACACACATATGAGAATAAAGAAACTGAGATTACTGAGCCGAGTAACAGAGTAGATATATATATATATATATACACACACATTATATACATATATTTATATACTTTTGGTGCAACCAAAATACCAGGTGCACATCTACGTGTTATAGCAATCCTACATACAAAATTTCAACGTTCTGAGGCTACTCGTTTTCGAGTTATGCGAGATACGTACGTATGCCCAGACGCCAAGAAAAGATCTCTTCAGAATTCAATTTAAATCAGTTTTATAATTTTTTTTTTTTGGGAGGGGAAGAGTCTTTTATTCTGTTCTTACGTACTGATGTCACACAAAAACATCGTTTAAATAGCATTCGATAGCCGTCAAAATGGGTATTTTCCTTGAAATATGATACCTGAAATTTTTAGCGATTCGTGCAAGAAAGTAAAAACAGTTACAATGTGAACAGAAGGCGAAATGTTGGTTTCTCAGTTAAGATTATGATGACATTTACGTCACTATATTTTTCTTGCTTCTATATTATACATTTACCAGAACGTTCCAAAAAAAATTAACATTTCATTAGCATTTAAAATTAACTTCCTTATTTTTAACTTTTTTTCCATTTTAATATGTTTATATACATTTTTCTCAGTGTTTCATTTTAAAGGGTGATTTTCGTAGATTTATTTTGGTGTGTAATATTATATTTTTTATGGGGCTTTAAAATTCTAATATTAAAACTGTATCCGAGAAAAGCACACATAAATTTGTCAAGGTTGTAATACCAACTGTTAACATCATTCCAAACAATAATGATAAAGAAAGTTAATTGGACGACTTTCTAGAAATTTTTTTAAATTAACTTTTTTTAATAATCTTTAGTTTAACTCTCTCATAGTATTTGTCCCCACCGCCAAAACGTTAATATCCATTTTTAAACTATTCTCTGCTAATTTACCGGCTCCAGATTTTGCACATATACTCATTGTGAATGGCAATGTAATGTATGATGAGATTTTTTTTCAAAACATGTAATAGATTTTTTAAAAATGTTGAAACAATTTTCCCACTTATCTCACTAACGAACAAATTCAAACTGTTAAAATGAAATTGATTTGAAATTTTAATATAATTTTCGAAACTTTTTGGCAATATCTCTGGATTGCTTCGACCACTTGACGTAAATAATTATTTGATTTTTCATTGTTGAAAACGAATTTTCAGCTGAATAACTTGATTGACAAAGTGTAATTGAGACTAAAAAGACAGCAATAGAATAAGATAAAAAGTTTTTATAAAGTAAGCTTATATTTAAAACTCATAAAAAATTAATGAGCTAAAAACGAAAATTACTGTGTAAACACAACATGCTGCTGATAAAGCCATAAAAGACCAGAATAATATTAAAAATAAAAAGAAAATCTGAAAACTTTCAGATTTTACATTACGCCCAAAGGGGCGTTTAACGTTTTGTGTGTTACCTTTATATTTATTGAATAGCATATCCTTCGAACTTAAACCATAAAATTCGATTCAACAGCAATATTGCAAACTAATTTTAAAATGAGCAAATATTTAGAACTTCCGATACACAGTTCCGCGTGCTGAAGATAAAAATGTTTTTTTTTTTTTCGTGCAGTGTTGCCATCGCTGGCTTTGAAATCGTTGACTTTTTTATAAAAAATTTGTTAAAGTTTGACAAAATATGAAATATATAATAAAACAAATTTCAAATTTGGGCTTCTAGATGCCCATATTTGGGTGGAGACTTACGTTATTCAAAATTTGATAACTCTGGTTGCCGTTGTTCTATCATAATGCGAGAAACATACATACATTAATTAGATTCTTCATTATTTAATTTATTTATTACTTCATTATTTCTTTAAATATAACACAGGGCGATAATATTTGGTGACAACAATTTGAAAAGTGAAACGGACATTTAAAGGTTTCAACGCAAAATGCAAAAACGAAATTAATAGCCCTTCTTTGACAAAAAGTAATTTATCATATAATTTAATGGGAACAAGAGATTAAATGATTCTCTTTTAGAAATTCACTTATAATTTTATATCACAAATAATAAAAGCTTGAGAGCTGAAATAACGAAATCGTATAATCGAATTACATTGTCAAATGTATAAGCCATTATTTTTATAAATTTATCAAGAATGCTACACGCTTTTATTATTCCTGATGTAAAACTGTAGAGGAAATTTGTAAAAAGAATTAGTTAATCTCTTGTTCTCATGAAACTACAATCATGTTTCTTCTTTTAGCTAGTTAATTACTTTATGAGTTAAAAAAAATCTTATTTTTTACATTATTAGGATATTTAGTAACTATTCTATTGCAATTAATAAGCTATTTTTTTAAAATAATCTTCTTGCATATGAACATTCGCTACAGTGATCCAGGAGAAACTGACGTTTGAAAATATTTTGATAGTATACTACTTCTCTGAAACCCATTCCGGTCCTTGAAAAATATCTTAAGGGGGCTCATACACCTTAAACCCGTCTGACTACATCAGATAGCTGCTTTAGAAACTAGTAAACTTGTAGTAACCAGAAAGTTTGTGTTGCCACAAATATTTTTGTAATTTAATCCGCTTTGTGAAAAAAATGTTCGTCCTGTTTCCACCTTGCGCGCATGATATTTTAAAAATGGCTAATGGTAAATACTTGAAATTTAATGAAATTTTTTATGTGGGCACTATTTTCTAACTGAACCAGAAATCTCATGAATATTTTAATATTAAAAAAAAATATGCACGAAAACATTAAAGATTTTTTTAATAAAATATATTTTATAAACTTAACTCCAAATAAAATAAAAATTTAACACGAAATTCTTAGAATATTTGGTTCACAATAGTTTGCTAATGTTATAAAAGCTATATATTGAATCCAGAATTAAATTATTCAACAGAATGTTTTAAACGGTGCGCGTAAGGTGGAAACATGGCGAAAATTTTTATCACAAAGCGGATTCAATTACAAAAATATTTGTGGCAATACAAACTTTCTGATTACCATTTCAGAAAGCAGCCATATTATGTAATGAGCTGTAAAAAGTTGGAAGTAATTGCTTTTAAAATAAATAAGTTAGCCCAATTTTTGCAACAGTCACATAATCGAAGATCTTAGTTCCCTTAAGAAGGTTCTACTGTACATCTTCCACAAGATCTAAATGGAATTTTCCAAGTGTCTCAAAGGTTGTAAGAAATATAAGAAAGGATATTTATAAAATATTCTACAATAAAGATGGTGTAAATACATTTTATTAAGATATTTGATGGAGAAAACGAAGCATTAACTATCCAGATTCATTGAGGTAAAATCTTTTACTTAATTAAAATCTTTTTTTACCAGGAGATAAGTAACATAATATTTTGCTTTTATTCGAACTGCTTTTATTACTGTTAACGACTAAATTAATTTAGAATACGAAGTTTTATTTATAAGTCACCCCGCTGTTAACAAAAAAAATCATTATTAAGAATTTCTCTGATAAAATTTTATTTCAGTAACACAGCGATCATAAATTGAAATAACGTGGCATGAAATTTCAAAATGCTGATAATAAAAATTCTTTTTGCATGCATTAGTTTTATGGCGAAGATCGTAAAATGGTTTAGATCTTCCTGAATGACTACATTAGTTTTAAATAAATGCTATTCGTTTCCAGCGTGGAAAGGAAAATTATCGAAAATTAAATGAAAAACTTCGGAAAGGCATGTTCTTAAATTTCGTATTTATTTCAAAATAGTATGTAAGAGGTCTCATATACGAAAGCCAGATAACAGTGTTCAGTTTGAAAGCTTAGTGGATTTAAAGTAATATATTGTTACGAATTTGGTATTTAAAAAGCTAATGTTAGTTCAATTATAAATTAAATGGTTTTATTTCTCGCGCAGTGCAGCGCGTGACGAATATTAAAAGAAAGCTAAGCCGGAAAATTGAAAATACAAGAGCGCGTGCATTAAATAAATAAATATCTCTTTTTGATTTCGAGAAAGTACTGGAAAATTCTAGCGCGTGATTTTAAAATCTTATAAAAGGAGGAAAACATCTCAGTTTGTAGTAGTTGCTTAGTTTGTTGTTATTTAGAAAACTACTGTTGTTGATTGTAGCGAATTCGCGGATTAGCGTTCTTTAGCTGTTTTGAATTACGTTCTATTGGACATTTGAGTAGTTAAAAGAAAACTACTGTGAGATATTGTAACACTGCATGATAATTTGAGAAAATTTAAGCATTTTTGTTGTGATAATAATAAATTTTTGTTCATTTTTCATCGGACTTGTGCATTCATTTCATAACGAACCCGTACGCACGCAACAATTTTTGGTGTCAGGAGTGGGATTTGAATGCCAATAACAAGAGCGATGGAAGAACAATTGAGACAGCTCATTAGTGCTTTTGCTGCATTCCAAGAAAAGATGGAAGCTGGCCAAGCATCATTTAAGGAAGAAATGAAATTGGGCCAGGAATCCGTTAAGGACGAAATGAAAGCCGTTCAAGCCTGTCAAGAAGAAATGAAAAGAGAAATTACTTGCATAATAGAAAATAAATTTGAAGCTATGGAAGGCAGAATTGACGCAGTTGAAAATAAAGTTGGACATATTGAAGAAAGAGTTTCTTCGGTGAAAGAAGAAATAGAAGAAAGAGTTTCTTCTGTAAAAGAACAAATTGATGAGAGAGTTTCTGAAGTTGCCAAAGAAATGGATACTTTAAAGAAATTCGTAGCGTCAGCAGGGAGCAGGAGTGATGATTTTAAATTCTTACCAATGCCTGCTCGTCCACCTCTGAAGCTATCGACATATGATGGGAAGACATCCTGGCAGGTGTATAAGACACAATTTTCTATCGTGGCGGATGCGAATGGATGGGATTCCCAAACTAAGGCCTGTCATCTCGCCGCTTCTCTGAGAGCAGACGCAGCGGATATCCTTCAGACTCTTCCCGAAAACAAAAGGTTAGATTTCGAAGCTCTGTGCGGCGCCTTGGAGCTGCGCTTTGGGGAGAAGTGTTTAAAAGACTACAGCAGGCTCCAATTAAAATCTCGTCAACAGAAGCCTACCGAAACACTTCAGGAGCTCGCCACGGATGTTGAAAGGCTGTCCCACCTCGCCTTTTCGGAGTGCCCGACAGAAACAAGAGAAATCCTGTCGCTGCAATATTTCATCGACGGCATCCGGGATCCTGAAATACAGAAAGCTCTTCGAATGGCAGATGTAAAGGACATAAAAAGCGCTCTGTTGTACGCCATGAAGTTCGAGGCAGCCCAGCAAGCAACTAATAGAGATCGCTACCCAGTTAGAGCTGTGCGAGTCCATGAGCCAGTGGATCAACTGATGGCTCGTTTAGATGATTTAGCCAGACAAGTCGACGCTTTGATACGGAGTAGGAGGGAGAAGAAAGTGGCTCTAAGGTGTTGGAGATGTGGTAGTGAAGGTCACCTAAGACGGAATTGCAGAACACCCCAGGGTACGGAATATAAAGCAGATGATTTTACCAGACAAGTCAGTGGCTTGAGACGGAACATAAGTGAAAAGAAACTAATTCTAAAATGCTGGAACTGCGGAGTTGAAGGCCACATACGAAGAAATTGCAGAACATCCCGAGGTACGGAAAATAAGACCATTTCCCAGCAACGACGCAGTAAACAAATTAGTGACCATATCGAGGAACGGAGGTTGTCAGATAATGAAAAACCTTGTTTTAAAGCGCTTAAAATTTATACAGTGAGTGGCAACAGTAACGGAATGTCCATTAATGGGAATATCGATGGAGTTCCTTGCGATATGATCATTGACACAGGAGCTAATGTTACCATCATTAGGAAAGATTTAGCTGAACAGTTTAAAGATAAACTTATTTGGACGCTATCCTGTGTTACCCTTCAGACTGCGTCTGGTGATAAGATCGACATAACTGGGAAGTTAAACGTAAACATCACGTTTGGAAGTGCCGCCTACCATCACACGGCTTATGTGGCGGATATCACAGATCCATGCATACTCGGATTGGACTTTTTAAGGAAATACAATTTTTCCTTAGACTTCAAAAACAACAAACTGCTTTCAGCATCTGGTGACATGACTATCCATCCTCAGAAGAGATCCTCACTTGGAAATGCCGACGCCTTGTCCGAAAGACCCAGCTCGGGAAGCCGCCGAAATCATGCCTGGGTCGAAAAGAAACGCAAGACTACCAGCTATTCTCCATCTCAGAAGCTCTTCGGTCGAGACCTTCGTCTGCCTTGTGACCGCCTGTTTGCTCGCCGTACGGATGCGCCTTCATCGCCTGAGGAACACATCCAAAATGTCCAGGCCCGGTTTGAGGGGATGCACCGTTCTGCACGAAAGCGAGTCAACTTGGCGACGGAGAAAGTGAAGACCAGATACGACACGCAAGCTACTAGACATAGATCCAACAAAGGAAACAAGCTGTGGTTGTGGAACCCGATTCAACGAAAAGGACTGAGTCCTAAATTACAGTCACCTTCGGATGATCCGTATACAGTGCTGAACAGACTAAATGACGTCATGGTTCGGATTCGTAAGTCTTCGAACTCTAAACCTAAAGTCCTTCATTACGACAGGTTAGCTCATTACTATGGCCATAGTACATAATGTAAATAATTGTAAATAGTATAAGACCATGGTCCATTTTGTTTTTAAATGTGTATTTGATTTGTATTTGATAGCATTTGATTTGTTTTATGTATTGCATTTATTGTTCATGTTGTTTATTATTGTAATGTAATGCTTATTAATGCATTAATGCCACAGTTGTAAGTTTAGCTTCCTGTCCAGGGATTGTACTGCCCGGGACGTGCAGTCCTTGGGAAGGGGGCAGTGTTACGAATTTGGTATTTAAAAAGCTAATGTTAGTTCAATTATAAATTAAATGGTTTTATTTCTCGCGCAGTGCAGCGCGTGACGAATATTAAAAGAAAGCTAAGCCGGAAAATTGAAAATACAAGAGCGCGTGCATTAAATAAATAAATATCTCTTTTTGATTTCGAGAAAGTACTGGAAAATTCTAGCGCGTGATTTTAAAATCTTATAAAAGGAGGAAAACATCTCAGTTTGTAGTAGTTGCTTAGTTTGTTGTTGTTTAGAAAACTACTGTTGTTGATTGTAGCGAATTCGCGGATTAGCGTTCTTTAGCTGTTTTGAATTACGTTCTATTGGACATTTGAGTAGTTAAAAGAAAACTACTGTGAGATATTGTAACACTGCATGATAATTTGAGAAAATTTAAGCATTTTTGTTGTGATAATAATAAATTTTTGTTCATTTTTCATCGTACTTGTGCATTCATTTCATAACGAACCCGTACGCACGCACCAATATATATTTTGATTGTCCAGGGTTTCGTCTTTTTGACTAGCGCTGCAAGATGTAAAACTAATGAAGTTATTATTCTAAATACAGTGCAAGATAGATCTTTAATCTTGTTAAAATACGTATAGAATGACCCTAAATAATATTTACACATTTTGAACAGTAATTGGTCATTTTATCTTTGAAGCTACAATTTCTGCCTTGAAGGGTTTATATGTAAATATTCTGTCGTTTTTACTTCTGTCGGACCCTTCTAAATGACAAGCACTAATGTACACTAAATAAAGATGATTACATTTATTTTAAGAAACATGAACAGATTTTACAGCGCTATCGGAAAACTCAAAATGAGTGTTAAGCAAAAACACAATGGAGAACAAATTTGATATTCTGCAACAATCATGTGTAACACTTACAAAATTATGTGCTATGCTTCATAAAGAAAGAACTCTGAACCCTCGCAAGAAAACACGGTACAGCAACAAGACAACAACGGATTAAATGGAGGAATTCTGTGTGTACACCACAAAAGCAGTTACGTGGGATGACATGAGACTTACTACTGAGACTCTCGGTAGTTACCGATTTGTTGAAATCATACTTACTTTTATCAACCTTATCGGTTAACAGCTAGCGATGCTGGCTATGGTCTTTGAGTTTGTGCTCGAATCTCATATAATGCAATGTATAGTGTTTACGGCATGTAGTCATTTAAAATATGGAGAGCCGAAAGCTCTCATGAGAAATTTGAGGGTAGGGGAAGAGAGTGTCCCATCTATTGCCAAATCTTCGGTGTTCCAGCAGCCACTTCTTGCTGTCTCGTCGATCAACCGCCTAGCCGGTATAATGGTTAGGGACAGTAATTGCTGTACTAATAGGCCAGGGTTTAAATCCCGGAGAAAGCATGGATATTTTGTAAGTATATTACCGAAGAGAGTTTCATTCAAAATGCATTTCAAGTCGTAAGTTTTCTCAAGAGGCTGATGGTAAGGAAAGAGAGGTAGGAGGCTATCGAACCGCAGTTTCATGTATTCGTGTCTCAAAATTGGGAGGAACTGCCTAGCTAGTGAGACGGGACTATATCTGCAAGACCAACGGTGAATTTTTGGCGTCCCGCCCACTTCTACCTGTAACTGTCCTGTCCACCATCCCGCAAAGTCCAACCAGTATAGTGGTTAGGGACGCTGACTGCCATGTCAATGCTATCGGGTTTGAATCCCAGAGAACACATGTAATTTTGCAATCGTATAACGCCTGTGTGGCAAGGAGACACTCAAAATATACAGCGAGTCGAAAGTCTTCTCGAGATTTCGATGGTAGGGCAAGAGGGATGGAAGACCGCTTCTTGGGGTATTATCCCTCAAAATTAAAAGCTTTTTAGTACGCAATGTCAGGAGATATCTGTTATATACCTACCGGAACGCAAAACTGCTTGCCTTGATTCAATATATACCTATCCTGTCAAAAACGAAAGGTCTCCAGCTGCAAAGTATTATGAACAAGATATGTTAAAAAATGAATAAATCTTGTTAATTCGTATGCAAAAAGTACAGATATTACTGAAGTTCTTTGTGGTTAATTTTGTCTTTTAATCAAGATTATCTTGTGCATCGCCCTCAAAGGTGTCAGGAATACAATTCTCCAACTTGCCAACGGATACAGCCCTGACAAATTCCCCTCGGTATCTTCTAGAATTGCTAAATCTGCTTACAGTGAATTCGAAGTCTGAAAATTTGTGATAATTTTGTTTTAAAATTAAAAACTTATCATCAAATTGGATTAACCTGAGAGCACCTGTTGGTGGAAAGTTAGATGTTTTATAAGGCATTTCACCCACCTTCTTAGCCTGCATTCATGGTGTAGTGGTGTGCACAATGACCGCGTATTCCAGCAGTCTGTGGTTCGATTCCTGGCGAAGGCGTTGCTAATTTTTCAGTCTCATCTTGCCTGCTTTCTCGTGTGTGTTTTTATGTCTTTATGTTACGTAATTACGAGTGTGTTTTTATGCTTTTACGTTTAATTTTGTATATCTATGTGTTTCAGCTTATATGAGTATTTTAGTGTTTTAATGCTATCCTTTATATTCTTTTTTAAGTTACTTTGTGTTATTAACAACGTCTTATGTAAAAACTACCCGACATCTAGCACCTGTATGGCCATGTAAACTCCCGGTGCAACCTCACGGGGCTCCAGCGAGTTGCTTCTTCGAGATAGTAGAGGACGTGGGACATATGCCTGTTTACCTATGTTATACGCCAGGCGTCCCCGTCCTCCGTCACCTGTCACCTGTCTCTACAGTGGTGCCCAAACTAAAAGTTTGGTGGATGATGATTCTCCACACCAAGATTTAGCGATTGGGTCCCCTGGAAACCCCGATTGCCCTTTAAAAAGTGGGTCTGTGTAAAGTATTTCTCTCGCCTTCTTAGTTTGCCTTCGTGGTGTATTGGTCTGAACGCTGGGCGCGTATTCCAGAGGTCCGTGGTTCGATTCCCAGCGAGGGCGTTGCTCATTTGTCATCTCTCCTGCTTCCAATTAACCTAATATCTCTACAGTTTATTTATCAATTATTTTGTCTTTTGGGACTGTGGCACATTATTTTCTTATACAGAAATTGTCATACGTCACTTTTATATTTATTGAAATTTTTGCAATCTATCTTGCATCGCTATATTGACTGACTGTGACACTGTCAGCCATGTGGATACAGCAACTGTTTTGTGTGTCAAGATCACTGTATAATTCGTATTTAATGCATGTAAAACTCTCATTGGATCACCGTTTTTAACATCTATCATACCCCTTCATTTAAATTTTAATATGACAGCCAGAATTCTGAAATAATTTGGTACGAAGGTACTGCAGGTCTTTAATAATAGAGTTTTGTGAAATTTCTGTGTAAGGTAAGTGAACAGTAAACAAAACAGTAAAACTTAGTAAACAAATCAATATCTAGGTAAAAGTTTTATATAATCTTAGTGCAGATTCCGCCAGTCTTAGTTTTTGCAGAGATTGATGATAATATATGTAACTCTAATGCTGATACTTTATTTATATAGCAATGCTATATTTGTGGCGCAATATTTAAAACAATTAATTCTTTTAACAGAATGATGAAGAGGAAAATAAAGATCGAAAGCTTGAAATTTGAAATACCAGTATTATATGAATGAATATATTTTCTTTTGAAAATTTGCTGATACCTTGCCAACACGTTTTTGACAAAAAAAAAAAAAAAAAAAAAAAAAAAAAGATCAAGACCGAGGGAATAATAAAGAAGTAGTTGAGCAGGGGAAAATACATTCAAAAACCTATTTAAAGAAGAATCTGTTTTAAATGTGGACAGAACTAAATGTGATATGTTTTTGCCAATTTAAATGATGAAAGCATGGAAAGATCTCTTTCCCCCCTCATTCTAAAGGAAGAAAGGAAGATGTTAATGCCCATAATTTTAATTTATGTATGAAGCGGTCAGATTAGGGTAGATAAGTTAGAGAATCCAGTCATAGTACGGCTAGGTATTTTTGTACCATATTTTAGTCACGGTGTCCGCGTTTGTCAAATAACACTGTTGTTCGACAATTAAGCGATATGACTGATAACGTGAAAGAAACAGTCGTATCAGATGCACAAATCTGAACTGCAAATAAATGATTCGAATGACGTCGCCGGGTTATTAATTTTAACGGCCGTTTACGTTGGTGTTTATCTGAGCTAATGGAGACGGTTCCGTGCATCGACTAGCTCCGTTATACGTTAAGAATTTTCAACTGAAGAAAAACCTTTTGGTTTGAACACCGTGAAGCAACGTCGGCTGTGCCATATATCTCGATAACTCAGACAATCTCTAATATGAAAGGCCCTTTAAGGGCTCCTTATGCTTACTTACAAAGCTATCAACAGAAGCTTCTTCTTTGCAGACTGCTGCCAATTAAGCAATCTATCAGAAAGTGAAATGCTTACACTTTTGAGGATGAATTCTTTTCATCAAATTAAATACCATAGGAAATCTGTGAACATGTAGGCACTGACGCTGCCGAGGCACTGATGGGTCACAATACATCCCTAAAATTAAAGATAAAACAAAGAAAGGTAGCAGCAACCAATGCAGTTTTCACAGACATGCACTACTCTAAAAAAATATCTTTTAAGCTTATAACACTGTTGAATGACACTATAAAAATTAAAAACTAAATGGAATTGTTACCTTATAAGGTAATTCTCCCGCCTTCCTAACCTGCCTTCGTGGTGTAGTGGTTCTGCACGCTGGGCCGGTATTCCAGAGGTCCGCGGTTCGATTCCCGGCGAAGAAGATTGCTCATTTTTAATCTTGCCGGCTTCCAAGAAAATACCTATGTCTCTACAAACTCTTAAAAGCAGGCTTTACATGCTACTGCATGATTATTGAGAAATCAGTGAGTCCTTCCTGCTACAGGATAAAGTAAGATGGATTTCTTTAGGAAACGCGTTAACAGGTTTAATTGAACTACCTGAACAGGCAGCAAAGTATTTGATAGACAGTTATTCTCTTCTAGTGATGAATGCAAATGATAAAGCTATGATACACAAACTGGCATATTGGGCACATAGTTTTAGAAAAATAACCAAAATGAGTCTATCATTGCAAAGAAAAAATGCCACAGTTTTCGAAGCAAACGTCTAAGTGTCTACTTTGAACAGGAGACATATATATTGGTTGAAGGACATGGAAAAGGAAGATATTGATTGCTTCCTTCTAACACAAAGCTTCTTGAATCAAATTACATCAAAATTTAAGAAAATAAATAAAAAAAAAAGTTTCAGATTTTAAATTGCGTCCAAATGAACGTTTTTTTAAACATTTTGTCTATTACCTTTATTTATTAAATATCATGTTCTTCGCACTTAAACCATAAAATTCAGTTCAAGAGCAATATCGCAAAATAGTTTTAAATTGAGCATATCTTTAGAATTTCCGATACAGATTTTCGCCGCGCTGGAGATAACAATGTTTTTTCTGTACAACGTTGCCATGGCTCGCTTTGAAATCCTTGAGTTTGTTAATCAAAAATTCGTTAAAGTTTTACGAAATATGAAATTGATAATAAAACAAATTCTAAATTTCAAATTTGGGCTTTCACATGCCCATAGTATTTGCAGTAGGATTACGTCATTCAAAATTCGATGGCTGTATGTACTGTTGTTTTATCACAATGCGAGAAATATACATTTATTTATACATATTTTTCATTATTTAATTTCTTCAAATATAATGCAGGATTCTAATATTTGGTGGCAACAGTTTCAAAAGGGAAAACGGATATTTATAGCAAAATCGGAAAACGAAAATAATAGTCCTTCAGGGACAAAGCCCTTTTTGACTAAAAAGGATCCGCGAGCATCTCTAAGCTTTGAAAGACTTGTTTGAATATTATTTTTCAACGGTTCAATAGCAGGAACCTGATAAATTTAAATGAGTTTGAATGTGTTCAGCATGAACAAAAAAAGCCATCCAGTTTTAATTCAGTAGAATACGAGGTCTTCATAGATTTGACATCTCACAGAGAATTAAATATCGTCTGTCAAAACTAATGTCTACCAGAGTTTTGATTGTATTTAGAAGAAGAATTTAAAATCTTGCCTGAAAAAGCGAAATTTGGTATTCGTAAATTTGTCTGCGAAAGCAAAATCAATATTGTTGCCTTTCTCATACCTCAACAAGGAGATTTCTCCACCAAACTAGGTATCAAACCAAAATACAGAACCAGACATTTGCCTACAATTATTGTCAGTTAAACTTAAAATAAGAAACATTTGTCGAATACTGCTACTACATGTATCTCATGAAACGCTTATAGGTTAGTTTTGTTAATTTAGGCCTACCATTGCAATTTAATGCACTCTGATTAGCAAAATTAAATTTTCTGTACGGTATAAAAAAGTGCTGAATAACAAATAACGAAGGGTGCATATTTTCTCAGTCGAATCGGTTATAATGACTAATCTGAAAGAGTTGTGTGTATTTTATGGATGTATTTTGTTGTTCTCACAAATAATCCGTCGTAACGCAAATAGTTTGTTCTATTCAACTTTAAAATATTTTACTTGTTTATTTTTTGTATGGAAAAATTTTGACGAAGCATTAGGGTATTGTTTGGTGATTGAGATTAAAGTGAGATATTGTAAATTCTAAATTCTAATTCCATTGCATGGATAATGTGCAACTATTTAAGCATCTTTTTACATTGCATTCATTTACTGGGTATCTCCTCTTCTTTTCCCTAACACTACTTCTAAATACTAACTTAATAAATAACTTGGAAGATATAAATTTTGCCCAAATGTCTCTAGCGTACAAAATTGGTTATATAAAGGGCTTCATGAATCAAAAAGCTTGGGAACCATCTGTATTAATTAAATTAGAAAACTGGGGTAGCTTACCATTCGAGAACGAAAAAAGTAAGGAAATAATTGAATCTGTTAGTGCTAAAAATGCTCCAGTCTTTATTAAAAAATTAAAATTTCTCAGAGAACATAAAAATTTCTTTTACCAAAGAAATTTATGACAGCAGCTTCTATCGTAACACAAAAAATATGACATTTTATTTACAACAGATACTATTTTTAAGATATGGCAATTGTATATAAGGTTATTGTACACTGCGTTTGAAAAGAAATTATCCAAGTGTTCTGCAATATCACAATAAGTAACATTGATTTGCTCTTACAGTAGTTGTTAGAAATTATCCATGTGGATATCCTAATATGCGTACAAGGAATAAGACATGGCCACAAGCCCTAAATGGTTCGATCTCCGAAGACTTCTTAGATTAACTTCGTGAAAAGCCTGATGGTATGCAAGATCGTGCCATCTTGTTGAATCGAAGCATTATTAATTCCATCCTTGGTTATGTTTTCCATGAAAGGACGAATGTACTTTCCAATGACGATTTTAATTTACTTTCTGGAAGAAATTTTAAAGAGATTTTTCTTTAGTAATTGTAGCAAATCGCATATCGGACTTAATAAAGGAACATAAAGGAATTTCATGCACGGCAGGTGGGCAGTGTGTAAACGTGAATTCCGTACGTGCACCGTTAAATGGAACTATGCGGCAGTGGTATAGAAAGCATAACCAAAATCTTTAGAATTATAGTCTAGAAACTATTAAAAGAACGACTATAAATTACAGGTGATCAGTTACTTTTCGAACTCACTGCATTTTTTTATCAAAAAGTAAAATCCTGTTTACAAAATACAGTATTACGTCTAAAATCAATTGACATTGTTTTCTTATAACATTTTAAATGATTAGATTTACAATGTGCTTGCCAGTAAGCTGCATCTTCACATGATATATACTGTGGCCAACCAGCATCATTATATCAGGTGGACTGCATAAAGTGAACAAACATCTCTTGCTTTGGTTTTGGTTTACCTTGAGTCTCGCAATGCAAATGATACCATCAGTGCTTGTCTTCACTCCGTACACTTTTTGAAACCTAACTCCGAAGTTCTTCACGGGCCACCTCATTTCCTGAAGCACTGCTGTAATTTATTTCGGAATGCATCCATGAGTTCTTCAGTCTTTGAGATTTGCCCACCCAGCGGCCGCGTAGTTGAATTTCTGAGCTTATACAGCTTCACTCGGAATTCATATTTGGGAGAAAGGGTTGTCTATATAGGAGTTTTCGTGACTTTTCCCATGAGTAACGTGAGTACGAACAAGTGTTTCTTAAAAAGTCTCCAAAAAGACATCCCAGATAAGTTTATAACTTAAAGCCAGACTTAAGCAGATAGCTTATGTGTGTTTTGCCATACCTAAATAATTCAGTCCAATCCAATTTAATAGAGTTCTCCAGTTCATATTTGACTATTTCCGCTTTTAGATGCTTCCAAAGGATAAAGCTTGGTGAGTGTGAGAGCTTCAAAAGTTTTCTACGTAATAAAAAGATCTCGTGTAAAGAGTTTTTCCGTGGAAGGAGGAATTAGAAGTCTATTCTACTTCCATGGTTTTCTCTGCACTTCTATGGATACTCTTTCTGGCAATGTTGCAGCTACAGCATTCTCTAGTATTACAGCAATAGCTAAATTTCTAAAATTAGAAGTGCCTAAGCTCTTTGAAAAACCATTAAAAATAGAAACAAAAATAAATAGATAAAACAACAAACATTGAGCTGTTAAAATTAAGTTAAATGCAAAGAAGCAAACAAAAAGCATTTGTACATAAAATTAACTTAACATTTTCTGGTAATATTTACGAATTAGTTATACAACTAAGTATCGACATTACACATAATTAATAAAATAAAATAAAATGTAAGAAGCAAACAAAAAACATTGGTACATTTATAAGGTATTTTATCTCTCCTTTTCACATGTTTTCGTGGTGCAACTGGAAGCACACTCGATGCATATTCAAGAGGTCGAGGGTTCTAGTCCCGGCAAGGGCATTGCACGTATTTCACGCTTCAGGGGGAAAAAAATGGTAATGAATGACATTACATGTTAAATTCATTTAATAATAATGATACATTTTTTCTGGTGATAGTTAGGAATCAGTTATATAAAGTATTGAAATTCATCTTATTTGGGGTTCCACTCAAAAACTGAGAAGTAGCAAAGCCAGGCTTCAGTGAGCTGCGCTTAAATTTAAGTCCTAATTATAGAGCAGTACTGGTAGAGTTCTAAAATAACGGCTACTGATGACAATATTCTTAATGTTCACGCAATAAATGCGACTACTAAATCTTTCACATTATCGATGATATCTACGCAAGTCAAATATTTCTTAAAATTTAAATTGCATTTATCACAGTTGAACCTGTAGAATTTGACTTTCTTTGGTAGCATAAACTAGTCTCAAACACCTAACAGACTTCGAGCGAATCATTGCTGTGTCTGAAATAACAACAGAGTCTTGAAAAGATTTAAAACAACCTTTTTATAAAAACAGAACTTGAACATAAACTCATGTTTTGTGCTTGACAGTATCAACCACCACTTATGGCGATGCGACAGCGGTGTTTATATGAAAAAACAGAACAGCTACGCAAAAAATCGGCAGGTTCATTCATATCATTAATATATCTGCAAAAGTTTATTTAATTTTAGTTAATAGGATAAAGATTATTAAAACAATAATAGTTTCGAATTATTAAAAACAAATATAAATTTTTCTTAATTATTTAATCCAATATAAAATTAACTGAATGTGTTTTAAAGGTAGAAGTTTACATACAATAAAACAAAATTGCTTTCGAAGGGGAAGAGATTAATATGGTCCGCAAAACATTATCATTTATAAAAGTGATCCCCATTCGAAAAGGGTTTTGAGAACGCTGAGTGGCTACCGGTGGAATAATGAATCATAGTCAGCGGGTTCCTGGCATAGACCTTATAAGAAATAGACTAACCCAAACGGGTTTTCTCCCTCGTCTGAGGCGTTGCCGGCTGTCACCTTGATCATACCCGGAGGAGTAGGGACGACTTGCAGAAATTTAACATTGGTTGCATATTGCAGCGTGTATAATTGTCAAGAAAAAGCTGGTTGTAGCGCTTTATTTCACAAATTATAATTTCTACATATTTTTATTTTTTAAATTGAGATTGATTTTTAAAAATTTAGCATATTTATCAAGCATAATTAACGTTCCAAATAATTATAAAGCTATTGCATGCTTTCAGGGCTGGATATTTTTTTAGCTTTTCCTATGCTGTAAGGAAATTTGTAACTACTTCTTTTAGAAAATAATATTTTAAATCTGAACTAATAGAAAATTTCAAACAAGCAATTTTCTCTTGCAATTTTTATGTTTTTTATTGGTGTAAATAAGTAAAAAGTACTAAAATATTTAAAAACGAATTTTTGAAAGTTTTGTTTAAAATTCTAAATTGTGCTGCTTTTTTAAAATTATAGATGAGTATAACACAATTTCTATAAGAGAATTTTATTCCAATTATATTTCATAATACATCATAGTGATAAACACTTATGACTTCTTAAAAATTTGTATACATTTAATTCTAATATTAAAATTGTATTTAACCGTAATAATTAATTTTGCTTGTATTTTATAATTATTATTTTTTTTAAATTTATTTTTAGATCGGCATAAGATTTTTTTTATTTACTGTAAATTTAATTTATTAGCCCAAAGCGGCGGTAGCCTAGAAAGGCTGTTAGTTTCGAAGCGGTATTTTGCACTGTTTTACTATATGTGTCCGTGTCTCCTTGCAAATTGTTGTTACCAAATATTATCGCCCTGTATTATATGTAAAGAAATTAAATAATGAAGAATTTGTATGAACACATATATGTTTCTTGCACTGTGACAAAAACGACAGTATCTAGAGCCATCAAATTTTGAATAATGTAATCCTCCACCCGAACCCGAATTTCATCGTTAGTTTCTAAAGATATGCTGTTTTCAAATGTATGTGGTTTACCGGCGAAGAACATGATATTTAATATATATAGGTTACACACAAAACTTTAAAAAAAGGTTCCTTTTGGGCTTAATATAAAATCTGAGTGCTTCTAGATTTTATTTTATCTTTTTTTCCCCCCTTCATTACGCTCAGAAAATTTTATGCTCCGAATTTATAAATTATTAAAATAATTAATCCACTTTAATGTTAATAATCTAATGATCATATAATCAAATAAATATGATCGTTTTGTAATGTTATTATAATTTGGAAAATCACTGCCTGAAAATGTTCATTAAATTTTAAAAAAAAAAAAAAAAAAAAATATCAGATCTTGTGTAATTTTACCTTATTTATTTCAAAGCATCACGTACTATCAATCTTATTTAATTTTACTTTATTTTTACGCAAAATTAAGTTCATAAATTTTGTGCTAAGAGTTTTTACCTTTTACCAAAGTAAAGATGTTTGTACAAGAATTACGCGTGAAAAAAATGCGCGAAATTTAGTAAAAAGTGCTTTAATGAGATGTATTAAATCCTATTTGGAAAAAACTGTGGCTTTCATAATCTCGTCACTATACAACGTATCACATTTAATAATTAAAAACAGTTATGTGATAAAAACGCCATAGGTTTCAGTGTTAAAGTAAACCAGATCGTCCCTACTCTTTCTTGCCGACATGCCGGTGACGCGCGCCCTGCCCACTGGGTTAGTCTATCTCTTATAAGGTCCATGGTTCCTGGCATTCAAAAATTCGTTTTTAAATATTTTAGTACTTTTTACTTATTTACACCAATAAAAAAACATAAAAATTGCTTGTTTGAAATTTTCTATTCGTTCAGATTTAAAATATTATTTTCTAAAAGAAGTAGTAACAAATTTCCTTACAGCATAGGAAAAGCTAAAAAAATATCCAGCCCTGAAAGCATGCAATAGCTTTATAATTATTTGTAACGTTAATTATGCTTGATAAATATGCTAAATTTTTAAAAATCAATCTGAATTTCAAAAATAAAAATATGTAGAAATTATAATTTTTGAAATGAGACGCTACAACCAGCTCTTTCTTGACAATTATACACGCTGCAATAGGCAACAATCTTTAATTTCTGCAAGTCGTCCCTACTCCTCCGGATGTGATCAAGGTGACAGCCGGCAACGCCTCACAACGAGGGAGAAAACCCGTTTGGGTTAGTCTATTTCTTATAAGGTCCATGGTTTCTGGGCGAAATTCCCATCTCTATCTAGTGCAGAATTAATTTTTCTAAGACAACTCGTGTGGATCACGTCGTAGTGGATCACTCGACTCACGGGTGGATGAAGAGCGCAGCCAGCTGCGAGAATTTGAGTTAATTATAGGACACTTATTTTTCGAATGCGCATTGCGGTATGGGGTGATTCTGGAATCTCGCTTGGCTGAGGGTCGGATCAGTGCCTCCTAGATTATAAAGCCAATGGACAGGTTGTAGAAACAAGTGTGACGTCAAAGTTAGTAGGCCCACGTGATGTTCTCGAGGTTTGGATTCTCAATTGGGAAGCCATTGCTTTGCGGTGTACATAGACTGGAATGTTAGCACGTGCTGTCGGGGAGAAGAAATACTTGGTAAGTTCGTATTTATTGAAATGTAACTTTATATTTTGTTCATTGAAATAAACGCTTGCTATTACTAATGTTGAATTAAATTAAGTATTAATTGCTTAATTATTAGTAACACACGTATACTTATTATGTTTATCTCCGTATTGATTAGCCATTATTATTATTATTAATCTTATTTCTGAATTTACTTAATATATTTTGTTTAAGTGCATCACCGAAGTTTTAATTTTATGTGTGCAGTATCTAATGTTACGTATAATAAATCTAGTTAAATTAATAATTACGTATATCAGTTAACAAACGTATGTACGCTAATATGTGAGTGTGTAGAATAAATATAATAGCTAATATGTGAGTGCATTGTATAATGAGTGTAAGTATAAGTGAGAATGGCAAACTTTTAAAGTTATGTGATCAAAGCGTTCAGTATTTGAAGAACAGTCTAGTAAAAACGTTTGTTTTATTGTGAGTTTAATTATGTATTAACTTATCAATATTGAAAGATGTATTTTATGTGGTTTCTAAATTTATACTGTGTATTTGCATACAATGTATTTAAATATTAAAGCAGTAAATTCATCTTAACATTCCATAAATAGTGTTTAGTTTACCAAACAAAGTCTTTCTTCAGATTTCACGTATATATTTTACTGTTCAATATTCTAAATATTCTAAACATGATTCGCCTGAAGTTTGATATTATTTTCATTTGACTGTTTCAGCATGTTTTAAATATCAAAATTATCATCATTGATGCGAGTAATAATTTCAGTATAATAATAGATATCTTAATAGAAGCTTAGGTGTTCTTCAGATACGAATTTCTTGAAGTCTCATTTATTCAAATGTTTGAATGACATTTGAAATTCTCCACCGTTGGTTTATGGTGTATCGAATTTCAATGTATAATTATGCAAATTTAAATTGTTATAACATTTAGTATTTATATAACTGATTTTTGTACTGTTTTTACAGAAAATATGCCATTTAAATGCTGTGTAACTGGTTGTCGGGGAAATTATAAAGGTACTGAAAAGGTGCATACATTTTTCTTTCCCAAAAATGATGCTCTTAGAGAGAGGTGGCTAAGAAATATACCTAGGAAGGACTTCTCAGCAACTCCATATTCCCGGGTAGGTGTAATCCTAATTAATTTATTAAGATTCAATAAATTGTTGGTAGAATATTCTTAGTCTGCTATGGAAACTTTCTGCAAGCTATAATTTTTACCTCCCGCCAACATGTATAAATAGGTTTCAGTGTATAGTTTTCTATTTGATGAATCAACAAATTACATTTAATTTAAAAACAATCAAGGGCTAATGATACTTCGAAGCTCGTTGCTGTATAAGCCATAGAATAGGCAGGAGGTCGTATGCTGTCATGATCAGATTTTTTATATGTAGTGTTAACTGATCCTTAAATATTTGAAAAAAAAAAATAATTTGCATATATGCATTTAAAATTTAACCTGCCCAAAGCATTGCCAAAGCTTGAATGTTTTTATTTATAAGGAAAGTGATTCAATCTTGCTTTACAGTTGGTTGTTTTAAGAAGTTAGTAACATGATGTCTTCCTTTTACTTAATATGTGTGCCATAAACATTTTCAACCTGATGACCTCATCTGGGAAACATCAGCTTTCGATGAAAAAAATGGGAAAATCATTAAAGCTTCACTGCAGAGACCAAAACTAAAAGAAGGCGCTTTTCCTAGCATATTTGATGGCTGTCCATCGTATTTATCTTTACAAGCTGGTAGTTCGAGAAAAAGTCCGAATAAGAAAAAAATGGAACGAGAAGCAAACCTCATGATGAAAGCTATTGCTCATAGTAAATTACCAGCTGCTGAGTATTATAAATCGAGGACATTTTCAGACTTTAATGAACTTTTAACCTGTTTAACCTGCATTGTAATGTTCAAAGATATTCCGATAGTAAAATAAATTTTTTATTGCGGAAATATAGTTTCTGGATTATTCTGAGAGTTCATTATTTAACGCAAATTCATACTCGTATGCACGGAGAAATCGCTATCGGAAGTTCCGCCGTTTCATATTATACGGCCTAGTGCTCGTGACGTCACAGACCAGTCCGACGGCTTTATATCTAGGAGGCACTGGTCGGATACGATTTCTCAAAGGAGCTTACTCCTACTTGATCGCATTGGACGTTAAACTCCGCAAACCTAAGGTTTTGCATACCCTAGGCCTAGAAGCATAGCACTTTAAGAGGTCGTTCGAGGGCAGGTGAGGCTATGGTAAAGATAGTGGTCATGCAAGCTGCTAACTCATAATAATAATGAAAAATGAAATATTCGCTGAGCGGAAAATTCAAATAACTGGAGATGAAACATATAGTGGCGCCATCTATTGATATTAGAGAAAACGTAAAACTTATGCATTTTATATTTCTTAGTAACACCTTTTATAGGTGTGTGGCGAGCGGGATTAATTAATGAAATGATTCTATAGGATGTGAAATAAAATGTATAGCATTTAAGACTTTTTAATATGAAGTTTTTTTATTAATTCCTGAACATAAGAATAATCTTCCGAGCAGCAATTTTGATGGAAAAGATATTTCTTCATTTTACCAGCGTATTTCAATCTTTCAAAGTAATGTAAATGAATTTATCTGAAATTTCATACACACAAATGCATATAATCACACCCATCTAAATTCTGAACGCTATCTGGACTTCGTACTTGCGAGCAGCAACGAATGTTTACGAATGTATTTGGTTTCTATTATTTCAGGATATGAGCAGTGCTAACAAGAAATATTTCATACTAATTTAAGCAAGGAAAATATATATATTGAGGGAGGAATGAGAACTAAATTTGCATTTTATTTTATCTCATTTTCTTATTACAGCATTAAAATTATTATTACAGCATTAAAATACTATTATAAGAGATGACCTCAACGTAAAACTGCTAAATTAACGTATGTTCGTGGAGGCTGGGAGTCGTCTGAGAAGTAATCGTCTAGGAAGCTGAATTTACAATCATTTTAATTTTCTTAGTTTCGTAAAGATATTTTAGTTATTTACTATGCTGTTTGCATATAGATATAGATATAAAAGATAAATTATAATTTCTATTAGCAATAGCCCCTTTATGCTTAATTTATCACTTCCTCTCTATTCTAAAAACAGTAATTTTTTTCTGCACTGCGCCATTTCAATGCTAATCCATGTCATATGACTCTTACATAACACTGATAATGTAAATGGAAATAAATTTCTAACAGTCAGTAATAATTTTACAGCAGTCTTAATTATCCAATAAAAATGTATTGAGAATCAAAACTGAACCATCCTGAACTAAGATTTCCTGAACACGACTGCTCCTGCTTTCTACACTTCAGCTTAGCTGGACTGCTGCGTTGCTGCTTTCTTACTGCAAAGCCATAAAAATTGTGAACATTTTGAAACAGGCACAACTAGTGTGCCAAGTCGTTTGTAGCCTAACATGTTTACTGAAAACAAATGAAGATTCATTCTGCCTCGGTTGCCAGGTTGCTTTTCATTATGTACCTGCGTTCTGCGCCATCAATATTGTTACGCCTTTTTCCTTCCATCTACCTATGAATCCAGTGGCGTAGCTAGGGTGGGGCAAGGGGGGACATCTGTTCCCGGGCGCATATTTCACAAGTGCACATCTGTGTAGCCACCGAGGGAGTGGCTTCTAGGGTGGACCAATGATCATCCAGTAATATTTCTGTCATGTCACATGACCTTTCGTGTGCTTTAAGATTTAAGCAAGATGACTGAAAATATTCTGCTACGCAATTTTTTTTACAAAATAATTAAAGCATCGTCGATTGCTTCTAAAACTTTTCATTGCGAAGTTAGGTGAAATATAGGAATTTATGAAGATTTCATTATCTGGTTGAAATAAATACAAACACATGTTGGAAACTTCGCAAAAATATCGATGTGAAATATTATTTAATAAGTAGTAAATAAGATGAAGAAAGAAATATGTGATAAACATCTGAGCCCAAATGCAATCTTTACATAAAACTTTACTAATTTGCATTCCTATACATTTAGAGCATTAAATTTCTCATTTAATAAACGCTAACTCTTAAATGTACTGTCTACACAAGAAATACTCATCAAACAGAGGGAATTTATCATCGAGTATATTCAATTTTTTCACATATAATTTTTAATGTTAAACAATGGATATAATCAGATCATATGTATTCTGAATCTTACATTTTAAAAATCAAAAGAATGCAAGCACTGAAATAAGAAAACACTAGATTCAACACTTTCAGTCATTCTCCGCTCAATTAAAAAAAATATATATACTTGAATTCTCTTAATCCACATAATATGCCGTGAACGTCAATCCTAATATTAATGCGTGATAAAAATCGCGAAAACGAAATGTCAGCGATTAATCAAATTCAGAAAACGAAAGCACCACGAGATTTTCTACTATTACGTCATATATTTATAACTGCGAAATAAATGCAAATTAAAACGTAAACAACATACGCCCACATGCACGAAGATTTAGTATCACAAGAGCAATAGCAGCTCATTGGTCCATTTTCGAAACCCCTCCCTCAGTGGCTGCGCTGATGTGCACTTGTGAAATATGCTTCCCGGGCGCAGCATCCAAGGGGCGCCAAATTGATGCTAGGAAATTTTTTAATGAAATGTTTTTCATTCTTGGCACACAGAAAGGGGCGCAAATTCTTCAGTTGTCCCCGGGCGCTGGAAACTCTAGCTACGCCCCTGTATGAATCTGTCTACCTATATAGATAGACAGATAGATATATACACCACCGTGTCCATGAAAGTTCTTAACAGGCCTTTATTTTTACAACCGTTGGTCGGAGACATATACTTACTCTTATAAAAATGTTTTAAATGATGCAAATATTCATGCTTCGGCTTTTTTAAATTACGAAAAAAATAAATTTTGTGAACATTTCAAAATCTCAATTTTTACAGGTTCCTTTGGTTCCTTCCTACACTTAAATTTAGGAAAATGTTTTACTCGTTGTAGAAAACAGAACACAAAACGCATAACTCTGGTACGACAAAACATGACTGAAAATTAAATATTTAATTTCAAAACTTTGAGTTTTTTACTCCATTTTTAACTTGCATTGAGGGGTCAGTTATTAAGTAAATTAGAATAACTCAGGATTAATTTTTATCCCGTGAGTGCAATCCAATGATATTCTTTCGAGATTCATTCTTTATTTATTATCATGTCTTCAGTTTATAGTTTTGTTATATTTGGTAGACCTAAAGAATTTTCACGCAAGTAATTTATGAGTTGACAAAGTCTAAAAATACGTTATTGATATTCTCATGAAGTTTTGTTACTTTAGAATCATAATCCGATAATGGTACAAAAATTCATTAAACAACTTATATTTTTCCTTTTTAATTAATGCAAATAATATTACGAATTTGCTATGCTCAACTCTGTAACCAACTTTAACAACGTTTTCTAGAAGAAAACTTATAAGACATATAAATAAGATCTCCATTTTAGAAACCTTCATATTGATCAATATTTTCCACAACAATCTGCAAAGAAATCCTCATCATCTAATCTCTTAACGTAAAAATATTTTTCTAAACTGATATTTTATTTTCAGTTATGTAGAAATTGAAATTTTTAGGTCTCCAATTTGTGTACGGCCCCTGAATATTACACAGCCTTATAATGAAAAAACAAACCGATTTGCGCATTGCAAGATTCAGCATCGCTAAAATCTTTGAAATTTACTCAGTTTGAAACTTGATTAAGCACTCAAAGTTAGAGGGATAAAAGTATTTCAACTTTAAGTATCCCTTTATGGAACTTTTAAGAATCATCTAAACTCATTTCAAGTATACTTCCGCTTTCGCCCTACCAAGACATACATTTTGCGTGTGAAAACTGAACATGGCTGACAGAATTTATTTCTTCATTTGGTGTTATTTAAGAAAATGATCACGAAATATTTTATATATTCTTAATGCCTTACTAGACGCAGTAATATTACGTAAACTGACATCACTTTCATTTTATTTTCTAGTCATGAAATAAGAATATGAAGGTAATATTCATTGCCTCCATAAAACATAGATTTAACACTTTTGGTAGGATAAAGTTTAAGAAAGGAACAATCTTCTGTTGCATTTAAGAAGTGAAAGTCTACTCTTGCTATTACGAGTATTTAGGAGGAAGAATCGGATGGCAAATGCACTAGAACATTTGAGTACAAACGGTGATGAGCAAACCATTCTGGACGTAGATGTAATTTTAAATATATAGCATAAAAGAATAAGGTTTACAGAAATATGAACCAGGAAAAGAAGCTGAAAGAAATTTTTTCCTTCGTACCAGAAATTATTTACTTTATTTACCCATTTTTTAAAAGCTTGCGGATAGCTTATTCCCTAAACATATTCTGAATTCAAAGTATTTTTATTCCGTTATGGTTACAGATTTTTTTGCACCATTATGCTATTACTACATTATGTTTATCATATATTAAAAACTATATATTTTATATTAAATATTACTCTACAATATTATAGGAATAATTTATTTCTCAATAACGTGTTCAGGTTTTAGAGATGGTAACGCTTCACACGAAAAGTGCCCTGGGCTCTTTTTTAAATTCTTTTTAATTCTATTAGTAATAGATTATGAAAATATCAGTTATCGTTCAAATAATCTCCGGTTCATATTATTGTAGCATACAATTTATAGCATTTATTTCAAACACTGAGCTGCAAAGACTGGTAAGTGGTTAGCGACGCTGACTGCCGTACCGAAAGACACAGTATCGAATCCCGGAGAAGGCGTGGATGTTCGTAAATGTTTAGTGTCTATGCAGCATGAGGGTACTCGAAATATTCGGCGAGCTAAAAGTCCTCTCCAGAGGCTGCTGATTGGAGATAAGAAGAGGAGCTGTTCCCCGGTGTGTTGTTCTTCAAAATCCAAAATATGAAAAAATATAATTTTAATTGCTATATGTTTGTTGAAAGAAATGTCCTTATTAAAATAATCGTATGTTACTGTAATGCATACATCACAGATATTATGCTTTAGAAGTTAATCTAATAATAAAATAGATTACGTAATTATAACCAATTTGAGCGTGATCAGATGTTACATTAATAGTTTATGAAAGGAAATATATTTATCACATTAAAAAAATGTTCAAGAGATCTAAGCAATAATCCAAAAAAAGTTTATCTAAGCAATAATCCAAAAAATGGATGACAGCTCAGACTGATTGGCGGAAATGTATCATGAAATAGACAAGATGCTTTACGCTTTATCATACTAAAACTGTTGATAAGATAGAAGACTGCATTTAAGTAAGCATTCCAGATCCTCAAGTTATAAATACAAAGACCTCTTTATCTTCCTAAGCAAAATAAAATTGAAATTAATATGAATTTAGGATAAAATTATGGTTGGCGTTTTTAAGTGTCATAAAAATGTATACTGACAACAAAAATCTTGATATCCGTGAAGTATATATAAAAAGAGATTTTGCGTAAACAGGAAAATTAGAAAAATCAATGAAAGTAGTTAGGATTAATTTATATGATTTATCAAAAATCAGCTGTGGCAGTGCTGCAGAGCATATTCTGTATGAAATAAAGGACTAGAATTTTAAAATTAAATCCTGAAATTGAAAGGATCATTTGCATCGGACTGGAATTATTAGATTATGACGAAGCATATCAGGGCTATCTGTTTAGGGAAGGAGGAATTTTAGACAGAAAATGGCTCATATGCACATGGCATATGAGGAAAATCACGGAAACATCCAAGCACCGTACTCGTTCTCTTTAAATTGAACCTGGGCCTAACTACTATAACTCAGCAAACTTATCCGCTCTGGAGTGGAAAGGATGGATGACAGCTCAGACTGATTGGCGGAAATGTATCATGAAATAGACAAGATGCTTTACGCTTTATCATACTAAAACTGTTGATAAGATAGAAGACTGCATTTAAGTAAGCATTCCAGATCCTCAAGTTATAAATACAAAGAGACTTTTATCAGTCAGTGTTCTGAGGTGAATTCCATCATACTGATATTTTATTCTTATCAATATTTTAATCAAATTATGAGGCAAGTCCCGACTTACCAGTGCTAAGAGAATGAAATCTTGAGATATTGGAACATTCACAATAATTTCCGAACGTTGCAATGTAAACAAAAACAAAAGGAAATTGCTCCCTATTCACCTCAAAACAAACTTAAAGTTTTATATCTGGTTTGTTTTAAAAAATTGGAATATTTACTCATTCATATAACATAAATGTTTTTATAGTTAAGTTTTGTACAAGATACTTGCAGTTATTAAGCTACTTTTACATTATTTTCGAATAATTGCACTTATTTTAAATTCAGTTTAAAACTTGGCATTATCGCTTTATCTATCATGTTGTTCATGCCTCTCAGATGGTATAGTGATTAGGGGAGCCTGACTGCGATATCGAAGGGCTCAGGTTCGAATCCTGGAGAAGGCGTGGATGTAAAAATTGTCTGTCCCCTCATATGAGGCAATGGTAGTCCACCTATCAGGTGCTTCCATAATAAAGAGACCACCGATCCAGCCTTAGGTGCCCGCCGTTAGATTAAAAAAATAATGTTTTTCAGAAACGTGGCTGTCCTACTACATTATTGTATGGCAGCAAACCTTGAAGAGATATTATGAAATATGCGACATTTTGTTTTATTTTTAATGCTTTTGATTACTTTTTTGTTTAATTACTTTGATGTATCTAGTTCTTATTTTTGATATCCTTTGATTATTGTTTTATAGTATTTTAAATATACTGAGTTACGGCTGTTCCGAAAAGACTATAAAAAGTTGTTTGCTATCCATATGAAAGCAAACTGCTAACTTTAATTGGCAATAGTCCTTTTTTATTCCTCATTCTAATTTGGCTACTTCCTTTTTCTGACCTCAGAATAGCAACTGTCTATAATATATGAATTAATCCACATCATTCTTCTTTACGTAATACGCAACAATGCAGATATCTTTTATCCAATCACAGATCAAGATAAATTTTGTCTCTCCCATGCTTCTGAATGCATTCAGTTTATTCCGGTGCTGCGTTTCTTTCCGCTTCGTCCATTATCTAAAGATGTAAATTTTAAAGAATGCCGTGAAGAGTGGTTGCATATTGTGCCTATAATGATGTGTGAAGAAGAATATGTGTCTCAAAAATTAGTTATTCAGTAAAAAAAATATGTGATTATGTGTATCTACGGGCCGCATTTATCTGCAAGCTTCTCCTTACACATCACTCAAACTACACATCACTCAAACACATCACTCAAATTACGCAATAAAATAACTGCTCAAATCTATTACAGCTATCGCCAAATTACCTTACAGTTATATTACACATATATATATTTAAGTGCGCAGCTCCTTCGTGTTATAAGACGAGCTTCGCTCGTCAGGCGGGCCGGACTGCGTCCTAAATAAATAAATAAATCTTATTTAAGTACTTTTTAAATTTAATTATTCTCATTCATATCCTAAGAATAGTAATATGCTTATAATAAATCTTTCTGAAAAGTACCATTTCAAAACGAACCCCTGTTATACGATTCTTATGCTAAGATGATATCCCATACATATATTTACAGAACGGCAGAAATGAACGCAAAATCTTTTATCTACTTATAATTAACCAAACCAACAGTGATAAAACAATACATGTCCATCTGTTAAAATATATGATACATACCTTCATCATCCATAATTTAATGTTAGCAGCATAATCTTCATTTTTTCTTATGTTTGTGTAAAAATGATAATTCTTTTATCACTTCAGCCTTATAGTGTTATGAATGTGTGAATGTATCTTTATAATTACGGAATATAAGGTGCACGTTTTTGCCACTTTATCTAAGTACGTTTTCAATAGTATTACGTTAACAATTAAAAGAAAAGTATATCAATTCGCTATCGTTGCATTTTTCTGGTAATTTTTCAGCTGTCATCATCATCATCCAGTGTCATAGATCCAATGTTTCATCTCTCTTTCTTTATCTATGTATATGTGTTCTTCCTCAATGAACTACTGTGCAGGAGTTCTACAAGTTTCCTGTCTTGCTCTGGTACTTTACATAGCCGATTTTCCTAAAACAGTAAATGACTACTATCAGCTTTCAGCTTGCTATGCTGAAATTGCTCAGCTTACTATGTTGCTGCTATGCTATGTATGGCAGCTGCGTCAAGCTTATTTTCGCGTAACTTTCAAATTAAAAAATTACAGGCCAAAATTTACAAAATTGAAGATTCGTACTGAAATGGAGGTTATCAATCAGTGGAAGCAAGTATCATCTTCTTGTAGTAAAATGGTACATCACCAAGTGTGAAATAAAATAAATAAATAAATAAATAAAATAAAATAAAATAAAAATTTAAAAAAAAAATTATTTGTTTAATGAAAGCAGTACCGACAGATACACCGGACGAAGGACCTCCGTCCCAGGTCCTCATTATACGGGACCCATTCAGAGTTTTCGATCCAACGTCCGTGGGACCCCGTTCGCGCAACCCGCAGTCCCCGCCCGTCACCATCGAGATAGATAAGGCCTGCGCGCTGAGTTACTACGTCACTGCTAGGGCACCGGTCATCGCGCAGTTTAGCTTCCTTGCTAAACACCCGTTTTGCTAAACCTATTCTATGAAATTGGTATCTCATACTATAAAATCAGTCTAAAACAAAATTACAAGCGCCAATATAATGTTTTACAAAGCTTATACGAATATGAAATATTTTCATTTTCTTTTGTTGGTATTTATTTTCAAAACAAAATTATTTGAGAATGGTGTGGTGCTTTTAAAAGCAAATCATTTCTTTGAAGAAAAATTGGTTTTAAAATTCAAGTAGCTAAAATTTTTACTTTGATTTTTCTGCACTGTCTTTGTGTCTGTCTCTCGTTGATTCTCATCGCTGCATCAAATTTTTTTGTTTCACCCACTACTTTAACAAAATGTTTGCCAGTGGGAACACATGTTATCTCTCATTCTATAATTATTGCATATTTTTTATATCTATCATATTAATGTAGCAAGATTATAAAACATCAAACGAATGCAAGAGATTACTTAATATTTAGACTAACATTTAAATGCCTTATATCAGTCAGAAAATTTTTCTGAATGTAATAAATTACTAAATAGTCTAGTCTTAAAATTATTTTTTACTTACATATTGTATGTTAATCTTTATTACAATTAATGTTTTCCTCTTAATGCTACATAATTATTCGACAGAATCTGTAGTTAAATTGAGATAATGTTTATTACATAGCTGTGAAGACTATCAATATTAAAATTCCAAATAAGACAGGAAAAAAGTTTTTAAAGTAAAGTTATACACAATTTTTTTGAAAATATTTTAAAAATATATGAAATACTTAAAAAACTTTTAGAAACTGAAATTTCTTGCAAATATTTACATCATACCTATTTAACTATAAGCGTTACCTCTGTTCTGAAAATATTTTTTCTATTAATATTCACATGAAAAGAAAATATAAATCCTAACATCATGTTCAAAACTTTTCTGTATAATGTAAGCAATTTTTTTAACTTAACTTACATAGCTTTTGGTGGTGCCACGTACTCAAATTAAAGATTGTAATTTAAAAGATAATTAAAAAAATGTTTTTAAAACTGCATTGAATTGAAATACAATGAAAACAAGTATGTCTACATATGAATTCAATTACTACTGCTTCTTCAATAACTGTACATTTTTTAAATTTCATTTTGCAGTTTCGCAATTTAATTACCTTAATATGAATCTTACATACATTACTTTAGAAACTTTTCTATCATTCTCAGAAAGATTTATATTGCATAACAAATTTTAAACAAACTGATTGCATGATAATAACATATATAAAAGTGAACAGAAGCTATATTAGCTAAACATATGCATTTAAGTTTCATCATGATAAAATGATATTTAATGATTTGCAAAAAACATTGATATTTAAATTTAAGAACACAGTACTCTGTCAAGAATAAAATTTACTCTGCATTTGATATTCTACATATTATGTAATGAAATAAGTGTTATGCTTTCAACCCCTTAGGACAGTTATTTCATATAAAATTAGTTTCCAATTAAAATAAGTAATCATAAATTTTGCTAACAATTTTTATGTTACGAGTGTTAGTAATTATTACAAGAGATGATGCTTCAGATGTCAAAAGTAAACATAAATTCAATTCTTAAAACATAATGAATAAAAAATTACAACTTATAAAAGCCAACAAAGTTTGCTGAGGGTCCCTTAACCGTGACGTCACAAAGCAGTTTCGTTTCAGAGCGCAGGCCTTATCTATCTCGATGGTGACGCCCCGCCCGGCTTTTACTAAGCATTGAGCAGAACAGTAACGTTGCGAAGTTGATACTTTGTCACCTTGCCTCCGGACACCACTCCATTGGCAAAACCACACTGTAATAAGGTGCTCTGTCCGCTTTATCAGTCCCCGCCACGAGAACTAAATGAGGTCAACCTCCCCCGGGAACTTAGTCGATAAATCCTCCATATAGCTCCACCACAGCCGAAGGAACAGACACGACAGTACCAGTACGGTCCCTGCCAAGCCTGAACCAACCTGATTACAATACTCGGGCTCTAGTCCTGTGAAGTCAAATTATATACCCCCGTGGTTGAGACTGCCTAGGTACAGATCCTAACCAGTACTTCAAGCGTTCGCCTGAGTCAACTCCTGGGGGGGGAAGCAGTGCCGACAGTAACCGTCAAAGATAAGTATCTAAGGGCTATCCTTATTCACAATCTTAAATCCTAACAGGATACTAATTATGTAAATAGTACAGGCTGCATGGTAATACATGAGCACCTGCCCTTATTTGGTTACATATCAAATCTGGACTTTAGCAAAAGAATTTTATGTATTAAACATCATATTAAATATCAGGCATATTTTATGCATGAACCCCAGGCTGGGCAGCGAATACACCGGCAGATATAAATCGCAAATTATCCATAGGTTCTTCTCATTATCAAAAATACTTGCATTTTCATCAGAAATTCTGTGTTGCATAGGATTTTAAATTCCTTCTGATTAGTGAGCTCCTTAGAAATACCAACAAAAGATTCTTTGGTGTGGTAATTAACTGCTCGACTCTAAATTATTCATCCGTAATTAATTATGCAATACTGAAATATGTTACGCTTATTACACCATCGGTTGCTCACCTGTTACACGCTCATAACTTTGTTTCCTAACTGGTAGTTTATTGTATATACTTGTAAATTTTTCCAGTATTTTCCATAATTTATTGTTTTAATTTATTTTTTAATTTATTGTGTTTATAGTTTGTTTAATTTGTAATTTACATGTTTAATTAGTACACAGTTTTTTTGAAACTTAGTTTTATCTTACATTTGTATTATGTACACGTATTCTGTTCTTACTGTTTGAAAATTTAAAACTGTGTACAGGATTGTATAGTTTGAATTTTTCGTGGGCGTGCTCGTGTAGTACATAGTTTGATTTTACTTATTGACTCAGCCTGTCACTAATGAGATGTTTTACACTTTTGTTATCCTATTGTTTCATTTATTTTATGGTTGCATATTTGAAATATCACTCCTAGAAGTACTTCTCGAAGTTTGTATCGAGACAAGTTCTCCTCTCTGATCTTCTGTTCTTTGGAGAATTCCCCTCATCGAACTTCTGAACTTCTAAATCATAGTTTCTGGGGAAAATCTTTACTGAGGGCGTGACAATTCAATCGGGCCATGGGCACCTTGCACACCTTTAACATAACCATATATCCGTATATAATGTATACGTACATTTTCTGTCAAGTCATGTAACTGTTTTAAAAATTCTGAAGGCTCTGAGTGATTTCCTCGATAGGTTCTCCAGTATTTATAGTCAATTCTGATAAAGTCGATAACGTTACTTTTTATACATTCCTTTGCGTGAATACCTAAATCCGAGAATACGTAAATGATATGCAAAAAACAAAAGACGCATCTCATAAATCCTTTCTTATATATAAGCGGCTAAGTGTTCGTCGCCGATAATTTATTGGTTGCTTGAGTAACTGTAATTTTTTTTATTCCCCGTGCAGAGCAGCGCATGACGAATATTATGAGAAACCTAAGTCGAAAAAATTAAAAATACAAAAGCACGAGCATTTAATATTTAATAAATAAATTTAACATCTGTTTGTCGCCGATAGTTTATTGGTTGCTTGCGTAACTGTAAATTGTTTTATTCCCCGTGCAGTGCAGCGCGTGACGAATATTATGAGAAAGCTAAGCCGGAAAATTAAAAATACAAAAGCAGATGCATTTAACATTAATAATCAAATTTAACATCTATATATAATAGAATTCTGAAATATGCAACCGGCAAAAACCGGCAACGATGAAAAAACAAATAAAATGAAATAAATAAATATCTTTATTCTATGCGGCTTAAGTGTTTGTTCGTCGCCGATAGTTTATTGGTTGCTTGTGTAACTGTACTAGCCAATGGGGTTAAGTTGCCACGGCACGTTTCAATTGAGACGTAGACAATTTCCTGTAAAACTTGCTTTGCTAGGACCATCAATAAGTGTCAGGGACAAACGTTTAAGCGTGTTGTCATTTTTTAACCTGACTCTGCATTTGGACACGGTCAACTTTATGTTGACTGTTCAAGAGTTCGTGAAAGAACGGACGCAAAATTAAAAATAATTGTTCGTCCTGTGGCAGGCGACTTTAAAAATGACGGAAAGATCTACACAAGAAATGTTGTGTACAAAGAGATCTTTGACATATGAATTAACATTTTGTTATTTAAATCACTTTTATTTATTGAGCTAGCGGTGGCTCTTAAGAAATGTATCGCAAGTGATTTCCTTCATTGCACTCTACTATAAGCAATTAAGCAAGTAGAAGGGGGAAACCCCGTAGGGCAGTAAGCAAAGGGTCATCCTCGCCGCCTGCCCTGGGAAATTCAGTTTGAATTACAGACACCTTTGCACAAATTATTTTAATTACAATTTATAATATCTAAAACAACGGTCATTTCGTTTGACGGCCGGGCTTTCTAGTATATCATGCACTAGCAAGGTCAATGAATTACTTCCTCGTTGCCCGTTTTTCGGCTCTACTATAAAATTAGCCAACTTAACCATTTTAATCGTAAACAAATTAATTTTAGAAACTACCAGATTCAAAGAAATTAAACTATATTACAACACAATATAATCTTCATTGCAATGCTAATTTTAAAAAAGTTGTTTGAGTTATTGCTTTAATATTTTGCCTCATTAAGGATCGTGCTCAACAGGAAAGATGGTTTTTTAGGTTTATTTAATTATGGCAAAGCACACTAGGGCTATCTGCCTAGGAGGAGGGATGCCTTTGAGGACGACTTTCTAAGGGATACTGACTCGTACACACGTTACACATGGGGAAAATCACAAAAGCGCCCATGCAGCCAGCCCGTTCGCGGTATTCGAGCCTCGGACCTAACTAAGAGTGTTCAACGACTTTACCTCTCGGCCGCTGGTGGGCCCTCAACTGGAAAGGAAAGTAGCTGTAAAATGTCAAGGACTCAAGGATTCAGGTAATATAAAAAATTATCTCCTCATCTAATTTTTTTAATTTTAGAGTTGAGAATTAATATATTTTCAGATCTTTTTGGCAAAAGGGTTCGCATGCATGGCTGGTGTTGTCACCTGTTATACGGTTGTCAGCTAAAATTTTCTCATAAAACTTCGATTCCAAATTTAATTTATTACAATGACTTTTTTTTTTTTTTTTTTTTTTTTGCGTGAATCTAAACGAAAAACATTTCACTTTACTATCCTTTTTGAAGTTTGTGTTTCTCAATTTGAGACTTACTTAACGCGACTAATATAAAAGAGAGAGCGAGAGAAGAATTTTGTACTAAGATATGTAATATATGGGATTAGGAACAACTTTTAGTAACTGAACAAAAAAAAAAAAAAAAAAAAAAACTGTGAACAATTAACATTAATTAGATGGAATATTTAAAAAGTAAAATAGTGATTTCAACTGTTAAGAAATATATTTACTGCTTTTAAACCATTCGGTTTCGTTAATCATTTTCACACTGATTAATTATTCAAAAGCTAAATTAAATATTTTATATTTCGGTGAATGGCAGCAATCTGAAAATTGTTTAAGCGGAGGACCATATGCATATAGCATAGATAAATTAATGCTATATTTCGCGTAGTGGTGGCATTGTTAAAACAAAGGGAATAATGTAGCTGATATAGCTATGTTAGTATAATGAATGTAACATACCGCAATGTTTCAAAAATTTTGAAAATGCTTCATTGAAACCTTCTCTAACTTCAAAAAACCCTAAAAGTTATTACAAATTCTACATAGAGTTGCTTGTTTAGTCTAAAGAAAGACAATGATATCCGTACTTGATACTTTGCAGTTATTAAGGAACTAGCTTTTAATAACAGATACATATGCTTTTGAAAGGATAATAACATTTTGTGAACAACGGTCAACACAACTGCCAGGTGTATATCTCGACACTGAAATTTTCCGCCTCCGCTTTTGATATTTTTTGTACTCTTATCAGCTGTTCTCACATCCCCTGTTAAAGACTGCACTCATTCCGTACCATAATCTGAGAACCAATATATGAAAACAAACGTGGAAGAGATGTTAATATAATATGTATTTCTACACTATGAATGTTTTGGAAGATGAACTCAAGAGGATTTGAAAACTGGTTTCAATTTACGTACCACCCTCCATTCTTTCAGGATTAGTTTGCTTCAACAACTGAACCGATACATAAGCGCGTGGTTCTCGGAAAGTTGAGATATACCCGAAACCTGTTTGACGAGGTGAAATTTAAGGTTGCCAGGCGAGAAAGGCAAGATAACGATGCTTGGCTGATTTGTAGTAGCGCCAATTTCGCTATGTTTATGCAGATATTAGTTTTGATATTAGACGTTGTTTGTTGTGACGTTAGATGTCTAATCAAGTAATCTTCAAAACGTTGCCGGCTCATTTTAATTATAAAATTATATTCTTCTTAAGGGGAGCACCTAAAACTGTTAATAAAGCATTTAAAATACATCATAGTTGCGAGCAAATTAAAAGAAAAACGATATTTCATTATAATTTTACTCATAAAAGCAGATTTACAGCACATTATTTTATGTAATTATTTATGTATTAATTTTAATAATACATTTTAGATGGTTCCTTTTTCTTTACGTGTGATACTGAAGAATTCTTTAAAATTTTGATATTTACTTGTGAGACTGCTAGAATAACCGGGAATAAGCTTTCGCAGAAAGTATTTCTAAGACCATTAATTAGCCTAATCGTGGTGATTCGTTTATTCACTACGGGTGAAAAAGTCAGTTGTTTGATTCATTAGAATATGGGACAGCACAATAGGGCTGTCCGACTGAAGGAAGACCTGTCTTCGTAGAGGAATTTCTGAGAAAAAGTGAGTTGTATTCAAGCTGCACATTGGGCAAACCACCGAAATATCCATGCAGTTAGGTCGGTTGTCGGGGCTGATTTTAGGTCGAACTACCATCCTCCATAGGTTTTATCCGCTCGGCAAGTGGGAAGAGACCACCAAAATTAAGAAAATGACTAATTTAGTTCCATTACATGGTCCGTTTTTGTCTTTTTCATGGCCGATTAGTGACTAGATGGCCAAGGCCATAAAAGCTATGTGTTATATTCTCGGCAGTTGAACGGACTGCGTCTACGTAAGATTTTCATAATTTTCAATTATGTGGAAAACGAATACGGGCCAGTTTCCTTCAGAAAATCCTTTATGAAGGTACTTTTCTCATAGACAAGTAACCTAGTGGACTTTAACACAATAAAGGTCTCCAATAAAATTCCCGTTGATCAGGTCATTGGTGACTGGTCATGATTGCCACAGAAAGATTGTATTTTGCTTCTTCCGGCTGCTATAGTTTTTCTTTACTTGGTATCGTTTTATACATTGATCTGCTTTATGAAATTTATAAAACCTTTATTTCTTTAATTTACAAGACTTTTCTTCGACTGTGGTAGACTGTAGATACTGACTCAGCGAATACAAAAACACGAGAGATTGTAAACAATTTTATCAACCTAACGCAATTCTTTAATCCAGCTAGATTTTTATCTGCTCCGTAGCATAGAACGCAGAACTTCATAAAACCCACTTTTTAGAAAATAAATCGTTTCATAACATAAATTAAAGACTATTTCTAACTCCTTCATTATAATATTTTTAAATGTTTGGAAATTTGCTGTTAATTAAGTAACAAGCGCTAGAACACTTTTGAAATTTTTTCGATTAATGTTTAATTGGAGTCAGAAATTTAATAATAAATTTAGAAACCAAGGTGACAATAATATGAAAGTTCTACACTGTTATTACTTGGAGCCTTGCAAATGCAAGTAAATCTAAGACATAAAATATGTAGACATGATAAACACACAATTTTTTAAAAACATTTTTATACATGTGGGACGTTTACGTTACGGATATTTGATATCAAAATGAGCTATATCATCAAAATGAGGCAAGGCTTGGGTGTTATTGCGGATAGCATTTACCAGAATGACATTACAATGTCAATCTTTTTTTGAAAATGTTAATGTCAGTGGTCACCTCTGGTGGTCTTGTGTTACTAAACACCACAACTACTGTGCGGCGTCCACATAAGGGGATAATCAGAAAAAAACCCATGCAGCTAACTCGTTCACAGGGGAGGGGGATTGCACCTAGGCCGAACTCCCAATGTTTAGTGACTTAATCGCTCAACCGCTGCTGAACTACTGGGTACTGAAACTAGTATTAAGAAAATCACAGTGCACATTACGATGATGTCTCTTCCATTTAATGATGTAAATATTTATACGACGATTATTACAGTATCTTTCAATACATAGGTAATGAATGGTAAATTATGTTGAATTTAAAATTGAAAATTGTTGTAAAGGTAACTCTCAGCAATGACTAAAATAACGAAACTCTACTATTTTGTTCCAGGTTCTGCTGAATAGGCCAGCTGTATGGAAATATTAGAGTCTTAAAAACAAGCTAGTTTTGCTCAAAAAATCCTCCACAAAAGACATTTCTCTCTTTATGTAGCAGACCCACCAACTGCCGATAAAGTCGATGAACATTGGTAGTTCGTTCGGGGTTCGAATTCCGGCGAACCCGAATGGCTAAATGGTCGTTTTCGTAGTTCTCTTCATGGGTAACGCGTATACCATTCAGTTTACCCTTAGAAAGTCTTTCAAGAAGATATCCCTCCCCTTAGACACATAGCCCTCGTGTGCTTTGCCGTTATCTTTGATCCTTGATCATCACTTTAAAAGTGGTTTTTCCTTTGCCACTATATTTTCTCATTTCCCCTAAGGCAAACTTATTTTTAGTTGGTGTTGGTGTATTTAATTATGGCAAAGCACACGAGGGCTATCTGCCTAAAGAGAGGGATGCCTTTCGTGGAGGACTTTCTAAGGGAAACTGGCTCGTATACACGTTACACATGGGGAAAACCACGAAAACGCCCATGCAGCCAGCCCGTTCGCGGGATTCGAACCTCAGACCGAACTACCAGTGTTCAGCGTCTTTACCGCTCGGCCGCTGGTGGGCCAAACTTATTTTTAAAACATACAGTTAGTCACAAAAGTCTGCGTATAGACTAAATTTTAAATTAAAAAAACACTTAAAGCATAGAAAAATGTATTTTAATCATTGCATTTTTTTTTCTTCTATTAGCTAAAATTGTAAGCTTAAATAAAAAGTAAATAATATCAGTGTAATACTTTTTACATTTTTTGAAAAATGTATTTTGTCAAAAAAACTCAGAAATTTCCTCCAATAAGTCTGCGTACACTTTCAAAAAAAAAAAAAAAAAAAAAAAAAAAAAGGCAAAATATAAGTTTTTTACATTACTTCAATACTTTGTAGGATATCCTTTATTCTTCAAAACAGTTTGCAGACGTCTGGGCATTGACTGAACTAGTTTTTCAGTGTCATCCGACGTAAATTTCGCCCATTCTTCCTGCAATTAACTAATTAGCTTATTTCGCGACGTAATATTGTGTTTTCGAATTCGTTTCTCCAATTTTGCCCACAAATGTTCGATTGAATTGAGGTCTGGTGACTGTGGAGGAGTGCGCAACTGTCTTGGAGTGTGATAGAGGAGATATTCCTTCACAATTTTAGCTGTATGTTTCGGGTCGTTGTCTTGTTGGAAAATAAAGGTATCAGAAAGGTTTAAATTTCGGGCACTGTCTCGTAGATTTTTCTTCAGAATATCCAGATAAACATACTTATCCATGACTTTATCAAAAATGTGAAAATTTCCAACTCCTTTCGACGACATACACCCCCATACCATCACACCGCCAACTCTGTGTTTGACAGTTGGATTTAAATTTCTCAGATTCAGTTCTGTTCCTGGTTTGCTCCATACAATAGGGTGGCAATTAACTTTAAATATTGTAAATTTACTGTCATCTGACCAAATTACATTGTTCCAGAAGTCCTGCGAAGAGTTTAAATATGTTTTGGCAAAAGCAAGTCTTTTCTTTCTATTTGTCTCGGAAATGTATGGCTTAGAGCTAGGTTTGCGTCCATAATAATCGGACTTTCGCAGCATTTTTCGTACAGTTTCAGGAGAAATTTCCTTGTTGCTAGTTAAAAAAATGTCTTTTGCAATGCTTGCAGCAGAGAGTTTAGGATTTTGTTTAATTCGTAAAAGAATTTTTCTTTCTTCTCTCTGCGTTAGCTTCTTCGGTCTCCCACATCTTGGTTTTACAACAAGACTACCAGTGTCAAGATAGTTTTGAGTAACTCTTTGCACACTAGAAAATGGTTTTCCTATGGTTTTACCAATATGACGAAGAGTTTTACCTTCATATCTCAATTTCATAATTAGTTGTCTCGTAACTAAAGGAATTTCTTTATTGGTTGTCATTTTCGTCAAAGAAAATAGAAATAGCTACTTCCAATCAACCTGAAATTTGCTTCGGAAGTCAATGACCTTGAAAGTGTAACCTTCTTTGCATTCTCAAATTTGAAGTTTAAAAGTTAGATAAGAAATCCCCCGCCTCCTTTGCGTTGTACGCAAACTTTATTGGCTTTGATTTCTGGCCACTTATCTTTTAAAAATTAGTGTGCATAAATTATTAGATATGAAAATATTATAATTAAATAATTTCAAAGTCTCTTATTGAAACAAAATATTTAAAAAATAAAACTTTAAGAAACTACCCTTTTCGCACCTTAAAATTTGGATTTGATATTACTTTTCTTGATGTACGCAGACTTTATTGACTAACTGTACCTGAAATCCAATATTTGTAAAACATTTCATTTCAACAGCTGCATTTCAAAGATGACTTTGGGCTTACAATACATCTTAGCATTTCTTTTGTGAAATTATATAGCAGTAGTATTAGCTTATTTCACATACTAAAGATCTATTCCCGCTTTGACGGGTGAAAGCAAAGTCCATTCTTAAATAAACCAAACCAAATCAAACTCTATACAGCTGTACCATGCTTTGCTCTACTACTTATTCGGACGGCAAGATTTTTTTTTTTTTATATTAACAAATATCTATTATTTTCTGTTTCACGGTTCAAAGTTTTTACTTGATGATCATTGTTTTAATGTGGTTTAGTATTGATTACGTTTTCGCTGTATTTTACAAAATTATTAAAATTTGCAGCTTCAGATAAGAAAACTTCACTATCATTCAACAGAACGCGCCAAATGTGGGGATAAGTTTATAAACACAGCGTTGAAACGAGTTGAAGCTATCTAAGGTTTCGTTTTATTTTTGTTTTTTTCTTTGCTAGCTACCGCCAGAGGTCTGTCCACTTGACGTAACACGTGGAGGTAAAATTAGGTCATGGGACAAAACCAGATGCCAGTTATTTTGAATAACTCAGGTGGTTTCTGAGGTGAAACGCCAAATTTTTGCTGTTCCCCCAAAGAAAATAAAGAATGAAAAACCTGGGAATTGAAAGCTATAATTCAATGAAAATGTATTTTGAACTGTTTGGGACTTGATATATCTAATAGTTTTCATGACTGAAAGTATTATCATCAAAATTTTGCTATCACAAATGAGTGCAAGGAGTTGTGTGATATAAGGATTTGTGTTCGAACAGCGATCAAATATAGGTAAGACAGCATTATTAATGTATATACACCTGCCTATTATGTAGTTTTCGAAATGTATTTTGATGTATGTGAAATATTTTGTATAATAGATGCTAAGATGTTATGAGTAGCTAATTAATATTTAAGTCCATGCAATAATAAACACACGTTTAAGCATATTTTCTAGCCAACTGAAAATTCTGTTTTCTTTTTTAAGTGATTTTGCAATTTTTACCGAAATTATAGAACCAGTAGCTAGTTTTGATTAATAATTCGTAGGCATGCTTTTCTTCCCACGAAAGTTTTATTTAAAACGTGAAAATTTGTTTCCCTTTAAGTGCATCGTGTTGTTGTAAGCTATAAAGTTGTTGTAAGCATTATAATTATTATGTTATAAATTTGAGTGATGAAGTTTAGTAAAGTTTCTTTACAAATGTTTCGGTTATTGCAAACTCATTCTAAATTTTGAAATAGAAAAAGAAAAGGTTTTATTTGATGCATTTTTAATAATCAGCTGATATAGCACGGCCGTCAGAGACTCGATTCTTGACGTTAGGCTACGTCAAGCTTATTTTATTTTAATTTGAAATAATTTAATTTTTAGTCATTTTTATGTGTATGTGGTCATAAATATAAAAATGCTTACGTTTTTTGATAAGTAAACTCTACAATGCCAATTAAAAGTTAAAGAAAATTATTTAAGTAACAGTATTTACATTGGGTAAATTTTACTTCTTTTAAATGCACACTTTGGCTTAAATATTAACTGAACTTAGATCTAAATTTAATGAAAATTTGATTTTTATTACTGAATATAATTCTGTGATACATTATATGAATCACATCTTTCTCGCTATAGCAGGGTTTCTTAAACTGTGGGTAGCGCTTCCGTTCGCGGGAAATTTGAGCAGCTTTGATATTTAACTATTATAATATTTTTACACAATGTATCTGAAAATAGATAAAGGTAAGACAATACAGACAAAGAAAAAAGCGAAAACGTTTCGACGCATTCTTTTTATAATATAAACATTCATTTTCCTTGCTTTGCACGTGACGCTGTCATTTCGTCTGTTACTTATTTAAAACTATCACATTGTTCTATGTCTTAAAATTAGAAATTAAAGTTAATGACCTAAAGCTGCGGTAGTATATTACAGTACAAGTGAAAAAATTGACAGTTTCACTCACGCGTGTGTCTGACTTGCGCAATACTTATGGGGGTCCACAAAATTTGTGTAAATATTATGGGGTCCTGGAGGTCGCGAAAAAATCTCAGTGATAAAAAGGAGTCGCGACTGAAAAAAGTTACTGAAAGAAACCCTGCGCTATAGGATGACACTCTCTGAACAATTTTCTCAGAAAAACATATACACTAATTTTGCCTATTGGCCACCATTAAATTAAATGTATTGCTCTTATCTCTTAAAATGGTGTAGTTTTCAAAATAAGTATTGTCAGTAAAAGTTCTTAAAATGTATCATTCTATTTCGTTCTTCCTTTAAAAACGATCTAACCTCAGAGAAGCGGAAAACATACGAGTACTAACCTAAGAGATATGCCTTAGGTTTAAAAACGTTTATGGCTGTCGAAATGACCCCGATGACGGAAGTATGCTTTTTTACTAAAAGTATCAAGTTAGTGTATATATCTGTCTAGAAAAAAATGTTTATCGCATGCACTTTAATAACGGAAAATTTCCCTTAATCTTTAAAATTTGTTTATTTTACACCTCACTAAATGTGGTTTTGTTGATTATTTGATTATAATGAAGAAGATGAGATCTTCTGACCTTGGAAAGATGCTTTCATAGAGGATTTTCTAAGAAGAATTGACGGCTAATCTTTGGAATATGGTAACAGGTAGTTTGGCGACATTTTGGTAAGGCGATAAAGGTTACTATTTACTTATTACTTGTTATTAGTACTTTAGCAGTGTACATGGATAAAGTCAAGAGTGTGCGCAATGCCATTTTTGTGCAATTCTGGGATGTTTTTTTAAGTGAAAATAGGTCGACGTGTACATGGTTACCGTGTATGTGCAATTCTTAAAAACGCGGCAAGCAGTTTGCGATTCTGTACTTTCTCCCAATTTCGCACCTAATCTTCGTCATGATTAAGCACTTTTGTTCCATAAAAGTTCTAACATAAGCGTAATTCGGTTAGCAGATTGTTGGGAAAAAATGTTGAGGGGGGGGGAAATGCCTTTACTTCGTGAAAACAAAATGGCGCCCAAATAAAAACTAGTAGGTTGCTGTAGCAGGGTTGGTCGCCAAATTTTCGCCAAAAATGGCCAAGTTACCATAATCCAAAGATTAACCACAAAACCCAGTCAGAACCCGACTGGAAAATCGAAATGAATTATTCAGTTTTTCAGCGGTCTTTATGCACTTGTACCCTAGTGTGTGTATGTGATTATGGCAAAGCCTCGAGTGCTATCTGCCTAAAGGGAGGGATGCCTTCGTGGAGGACTTTCTATGGGAAACTGGCTCGTATACACGTTACACATGAGGAAAAACACGAAAACGCTCATGCAGTTCGGACCGAACTACCAGTGTTCAGCGACTTTACCGCTCGGCCGCTGGTTGGCCTAAATGGTCCCTAGTGAGAAGAAAATATGGAAAACTATGGAATAAAATGTAAGGTCATTCGAATGGAAACAAATCTCAAGGAAACGGAAATTAAATCACAAGTGCAATGCTTTCTGAACGTAGAAACAAATTAGGGCGTACGTGTTTTCTTCTCAGATTGCATTTTGTATTTTGAATAGAACACAAATAATTTTTGTTTTAGATGCTATGCTTATATTGTAATACAAAGTCATTTTATTCTTTGCTATAAAAGAAAATAAATATTTAGGATTTTAAGGAGAGTTTATTGGTCATTTAAACTTAATTAATATGTTACGTATTTCTGAAGTTAGACTTTTAATTAGCATCGTAAATGTCCAAGAGATTTTGCCATGACTGTTTTGGTCGCTTGGAGAACAGCTTGTACATATTGCGTTACGCGAGTTTTAGTGAAAATGCTGTTGAACTCGGAATCTCCATACTCCAGCTATACGGTATTCAAAATAACCACAGCCCAACCAGTGGTCATATAAGTAAAACCGCTGAATTCTGTTAGTTTTAACCCGGATTGAATTTCGGTGAATGGACAGGCTGCATGACCGTTTTTGTGGGGGTTTTCTCCATGTGTAACGTGAATAAGAGCCAATTTGCTTTAGAATCACTTCACTTTAGACAGTATTCGTAATGTGAATGTGAGCCAATTTGCTTTAGAAAGTATGCGTAACATAAATGGGAGCCAGCTTTCTTCAGAAAGTGTATGTAATGTAAATACCTAGTCAGTTTCATTTGTAAAGCCCTTCAGGAAAGCCCCCTCCCTCCATAAGCAGATACCTAACCTAACCTTCTTTTAGAAAGTTATCTACGAAAGAATGCCTTCTCTTAGGTATATAGTATGAATGTACTTTGCCATAATCAAAATAGCCACACTATTAGTACATTTGGCATTATCTCTCAATTTGCGTGTAAATTATGCCAGTCAAAATCAAGTTTGTTTTTAATTTACGTACAGATTTTTATTTTTCATTCATTGTATAGCACATATTTTTCTTAAAAACTACTAAATTCATTTAGATGAATGTATTTAGTACGTAGATTAGATACCAAAGAGAGATGCAGCATATAAGCAGTGATAAAAAATTAGTTACGTAATGCACTGCTTTCCTTTGCCATTTAAGCAACCACTTAGTGAAGACACTTGCTCCTTCTGTAAAAATTGAATAAGTAAATAGGTGACGTTACGTCTTCCTTCAAATAGGAGTTTTTATATAGTGTATTTCTTATTAGCTTTCAGGTTCTTTCTGTATGTGTGATCCCCCGTTTTTTAGCTCTAGTGGATGAAATATTGAAATAAAATACCATAAATAAAAAACAAAATTTCTCTTATTTGCCTACTGGTAAAAAGACAACCCAATTAAGCAGATTTTCTGAATATTCAGGTTGCCTGTAGTATTCATTAGTTAGCATATTTAGAATTCTCCTGTACGAAGTGTATTTTATCTTAAAATGAAATTATGAATTATTTCTGTGAATTGCTGATTATGCAATTGGCAAATGTTCGCGAAAAATGTGCAATTTTTGTGTATGAATGGTAAGACTATATAATTGTAATATATTAGAGAAACTATTTCATTATACGAATTCAAGACCCACGAAGATGTACAAATGTTCAAGGGATCTAGATAAAAGAATGTGATAATAAGTAATATATTCTAATTCAGAAGTCAAACAACAAAACAGCTTGTCGCTTGGAGAACAGCTTGTACATATTGCGTTACGTGAGTTTTAGTGAAAATGCTGTTGAACTCGGAATCTCCATACTCCAGCTATACGGTATTCAAAATAACCACAGCCCAACCAGTGGTCATATAAGTAAAACCGCTGAATTCTGTTAGTTTTAACCCGGATTGAATTTCGGTGAATGGACAGGCTGCATGACCGTTTTTGTGGGGGTTTTCTCCATGTGTAACGTGAATAAGAGCCAATTTGCTTTAGAATCACTTCACTTTAGACAGTATTCGTAATGTGAATGTGAGCCAATTTGCTTTAGAAAGTATGCGTAACATAAATGGGAGCCAGCTTTCTTCAGAAAGTGTATGTAATGTAAATACCTAGTCAGTTTCATTTGTAAAGCCCTTCAGGAAAGCCCCCTCCCTCCATAAGCAGATACCTAACCTAACCTTCTTTTAGAAAGTTATCTACGAAAGAATGCCTTCTCTTAGGTATATAGTATGAATGTACTTTGCCATAATCAAAATAGCCACACTATTAGTACATTTGGCATTATCTCTCAATTTGCGTGTAAATTATGCCAGTCAAAATCAAGTTTGTTTTTAATTTACGTACAGATTTTTATTTTTCATTCATTGTATAGCACATATTTTTCTTAAAAACTACTAAATTCATTTAGATGAATGTATTTAGTACGTAGATTAGATACCAAAGAGAGATGCAGCATATAAGCAGTGATAAAAAATTAGTTACGTAATGCACTGCTTTCCTTTGCCATTTAAGCAACCACTTAGTGAAGACACTTGCTCCTTCTGTAAAAATTGAATAAGTAAATAGGTGACGTTACGTCTTCCTTCAAATAGGAGTTTTTATATAGTGTATTTCTTATTAGCTTTCAGGTTCTTTCTGTATGTGTGATCCCCCGTTTTTTAGCTCTAGTGGATGAAATATTGAAATAAAATACCATAAATAAAAAACAAAATTTCTCTTATTTGCCTACTGGTAAAAAGACAACCCAATTAAGCAGATTTTCTGAATATTCAGGTTGCCTGTAGTATTCATTAGTTAGCATATTTAGAATTCTCCTGTACGAAGTTATTTTATCTTAAAATGAAATTATGAATTATTTCTGTGAATTGCTGATTATGCAATTGGCAAATGTTCGCGAAAAATGTGCAATTTTTGTGTATGAATGGTAAGACTATATAATTGTAATATATTAGAGAAACTATTTCATTATACGAATTCAAGACCCACGAAGATGTACAAATGTTCAAGGGATCTAGATAAAAGAATGTGAAAAATAAGTAATATATTCTAATTCAGAAGTCAAACAACAAAAAACAGCATTATATTTTCAAAATTTTGAAAATATAACGCTGATTTTTGTTGTTTGACTTCTGAATTAGTATTTATTCGGCGTGTTATTGTCTTAATTAAGTAATATATTGTTACAGAAGTATAGCGGAATATATTATTAATATCTTTTCTTTTTGACGTTGAAAATCACATTGAAATAAAAAAAAACTATTTTGAAAACGTTAGAAATACTTTTTAGGAGTTTCAGTAATGTATGAAATGCTATACGAAATTTTCGTTTAAATATAATTTAAGGTTATTCAAATGTGAATATAGAACACACATTTTTGTTTAAAGACTACAATATATGAACACTTTAATATTTTCAAAAAGATGGAAACGTTATTAAAGACAGATAATCAATATTTGAATAAATCCTTAGAATTTCACGTAAATGCGAATTAAATATAAAACATTAACGAAATTTCTTAAAATTTCAAAAGTAAGGCATAACAGAGATTTATCTGAAAAACAGTAGCACTGCAATAAATTTTATACCTCCCTCTGATGATGGTTGTACTACTATTTAAAGGATATTACGATAACAAATTCCGATGACTGAATATTAAAGAATTTTCATCAAATTTTTACACGTTTAAAAAAAATTGAAAAACATTTAGATTTTATATTGCGTCGAAAGGGACTTTTTTTCCCCATTTACACACACATACACGTTTCGACTTGGGCTGAAAATATTTAAAAACAGCATATCTTCAGAATTTCCGATATAGAGTCTCACGCGCTGGGTATAAAAATGATTTATTCAGAATAGTGCTGTTACTGCTCGCTTTCAGATTGCTGAGTATTTTAATGAAATTCGGGCTTTCAGGTGCCCCTATTCGAGTGGAAGACTATGTTATTCTAAAGTTGATGGCTCTAGGTACCGTTGTTTTCTCACAATGCAAGAAACATAAATATCATTTTTGAAGTGAGGAAACTGTGTGCCAAGATCAGTTTAGAGAAGCTCATTTGGAGTTAAAACTATTGTATTTATGCTAAAAAGTCTACTAAATATCTAAAACTCTCTATTATAATTTATAAACTTCTCTTGTTAACACACAACCATTTGTCCTCTTTTAGCCAATATATATTTCCTGTTAATTTTCATCTCAGTTAATGCAGAATACCAGATTCATTACATCTTTTTCATCCAGCTCTAAAAATTCCTTTCAGTATTTAAGCATTCAGATGAGTATCAATAAGAATGTGAAGAAACCTTTTAAGACCTCTGTTGATTTGTAGTACAGTCACTGTAACTTAAATTTAGGGTTTATTTAATAAAAATACCTTTCAGAATGAGCTTCGAGATTCGGTTTACTTGATTATGACACAGCATGTGAGGGCTATATGCCGAGAGGAATGATGCCTTCGTGCAGGATTTTCTGAGGAAAAGTGAATCGTGTCGCCGTTACACATGGGGAAAAACAACGAGAACGCCAACACAGCTATCCCATTTGCCTGGAATCGAGCCTAGGTCGAACTACCAGCGTTCAGTGTCTTTATCGCTAGCCGCTGTTAGGCGACGAGCTTCCACAGAACCCTTTGAAGCTCTGGTGTTCGTCATCTTAGCATTTTAGTAATAAATTTTGATGACGCAGTTTCTTAAAGACATATTTAATCATGTTCATTCCTTCTTTGGTCATCTTTTGGACTTATTCTTTTGTTGCAGTTTGTTAAAATTTGCACTAACAGCTGAGGATGACAAGACACTAACCATGCATCATCTGCTTTGCATTTGAGTATCGATGGAATGTTTCAGTTCTTAAACTCTGTATACATTTCAGATTATTGGCATTGCTGCGAAACGCAATCCTATGGAATTTTGCAGTTTTAGCAGTAATGGCATTAGTTTATTTTCAACCATTTCTCTCTAACCCTAGAGTCGATATGCTTATTAAATGTACTGGATACATTCATATTTAATTATATCTATTTTCTAAACTACTTTTGTTATTTCAAACCTTGCTGAAAGTATAATTTCAAAAAGTGGGTCTTTTAAGTTAGTGTCCGACAGACTTCTAGCTCCTTTTCTGGGACTCACACTCACTTTTAATTCTTCTAACTTAAAAAAAAATCATCAATATCGTCTTTTCTAATTAGCACAGAAATTGAAATAAACATGTTTTGTAAAGGTAAAAATGTGCTCTCTCAAATAAAGTAATGAAATTAAATGCGATTTTCCATCGAATTTGGCCATTTCAATGCATATAGATGGATACCTTAAACGTATTTTAATATACTTCCCTTACTTATCTGTATTATTATAAAAATGATCAAAAACGTAAATTATTAAAAAAAGGTGCTAGAATTATTTTTAACCTCTTAGTTTCTTACAGGTTAATCAGATTTGGAAGAGCCTATCAGCGGCCGAGGCGGTATAGTCGCTGAACCCTTATAGTTCGGTTCGGGCTGGCTGCATGAGTGTTTTCGTTGTTTTCTCCATGTGTAATACCAGCCAGTTTGCCTTAGAAACTCCTCCACGAAGGCATCCCTCTCCATAGGCAGATTGCCGCCGAGGCTTTGCTGTAATCACTTAAACCAAACCAAACCAGATTTGAAAGATAAATTGAACATAATATGTTTTGCTGAATGGCACTATTCTGAAAACTTATTCAAGTTGTTCATCGTAGTGGATTTAACGTATCATTTAAATACAGGAAACGCTAAAAATATTTACTTTCGGAATATTAAGTGAACTTTTATCATTGAATGTTTGAAAGTTCTCTGTGCTTCAGTGCATTTTTGAATCATTTGATGTAACATCCAATGTGAAATTCACGGGTAAACGCTGATAATTTGATCAGTGTATCTGCGAATGGGTTGGCTGCTTGAGGATTTCAAGCAAGATTATGTGCAAGGTAAATACGAGACAGATTTCCATAGAAAATTCTCCGTGAAGGCATTTATCCTCCTTATGTGTATTCCTTGCATTAGAACATCTAGATACATTGGAATTATTATCTGAAAGTATAATTAGAATTTTTGCTAAAGCACCGAGGCGTAATTCTGTTCCATTTATTCTCAAGAAAACTTGATACGAGTGACTTAAAAACAATAGAAAGAGAAAAATGAATTGCTTACAAAATATATTACACTTAAAAAATGTCTGAAAACAGCATGTAAGATACAACAAAATCGATAAAGACAAGTTTTGGACTCTTTCCAATGAAAACAGAAAAATTTCATTTAATTCCAAACAATGGTGGGAAGACTAAGGCAGATAATTGACCGCAATGATGAATTGTCTTTTAGGTCTTGGCATCTGTGGTCATTAACGAGTAAAATCTGTTAACAATCCCTGCATTATAAACGACTTAACGGCTCGAAACAACATATATTTCACCCAAACATTTTATGTCTGAGTGCTACAGAAGGCTATGTTTGTATAAGTTACGCAATAAATCTTACTACAGAACAATCCCATGCAATTCCTGCCAATAATAATATTTCTGCACAAGAAAGTGTATTTTACTGATGAACTTTTATTAAACGTTTTCGTTAAAATTCGTTATCATTATGGAAAACGGGTAGTTTTTTTTTATGGAAAAGGTAAAAATAAGTTCGTAAATTAAAATTTAATACTGTAAAGGTAATTTATATGTTCATATTCAAAGCAAAACAAAAAAGAAGACTTTATACACAGCGTTCATACTAATAGTTATGGTTTGTACTGTGTTAACTGTTATCATCTATAGCGGCATCTTAGAACTATTTCTGGAGAACAGCGGTATGACTGGTGGCATAAAGGAGGCATGTTGGTGAATGAATAGCCAGAACTCTTATCGACATCTACTTATTTACATTTAGGACATGTATTTCACTAGATTATGAATAATATTTATATACAAACATCATAGACGGGCTAATTAAACGCTATTGATAGTTCGACATGATTCAAACAATACCAAATTCAGATGCTGTCATTCTTAGAAAGTTTACTGTGCAAGAAGGATTCAAAACAGTGTAAATGCTCATTTAAATATTTTGAAAGAATGTTATAAGGTAGCCCACAAGTGAAAGATACGTCTACTTACTATACTGCAGTCGAAATCCGCTATAGCGAACTTTCAAGGGATCGGAAAGTTTAGTTCGCTATCCGATTCAATAGATGAAGAGGATTATTTCCTTAAAACGTGTAAAATGGAAATTATGAATCGCTCTCTAACACACATATATAGACACAAAATTGTGACATCGAGTTTCGACTTTTCACATGGACTTTTCACTGTAGATTTGGATAACTTGTATGCCTCGATAATCCGTATAATGAAAGTATCAGTTGTATGCGTAAGTCATAAGCATGTTATCATTTCTTGCTATGAAACTATTTGAGTATTAATTACTTAGTTTATTTTGCATTTAAATCCTTATTTGAGCCAACTTCAACCAAGAAAAATATAAAGAAATCCTCTTGCTATATTTCTAAAATTTCTAAAAAAAAATTAAAAAAAATATTGTATTTTTATAGTATGCTGTACAATAAATTAACTGTTTTATAAAGACGTGTGGGATTATATTGTATTATTCTGATTATGGAAAAACACGCGAGAGCTATCTGCTTATGGAAAAGGTAAAGGAGTTTTTAACGAAACCTGGCCTATGTTTGCGTTATACATGGAGAAAACTGCGAAAACTATCCTCAGCCAGCACGCTCGCTGAGATTTGAATCCGGTCGAACTACTAGAGTTTCATGATCGTACCGCTCGGCTGTTTAATCGAACTCGTGCATTAAAATCTGGACAATAATTATATTCGGGCTTCATAACCGTTGAGAACATGACTGACAGGCTTAATTAATTTGGAATATTATTAGATTAGTTTGGATTATCGTGATTACCTTAGTATGGCAGAACACAACAGAGCTATTTGTCTTAGGTAGGTAGGTGGGTGACGGAAGACGGGGACGCCTGGTGGCTACCAGGGATAAATAGGCATGTGTCTCTCGCCTTCCACTATCTAGTGACAACAACTCCCTGTGAGGGATGCTGACGACCATAAATGATATTCTAAGGGAAGTTGGGCTTACTTTATACATCAGAAATCTACGAAAATCTTTTGCCGCCAAGTACTTCAACCGTCAGTTTAGATCTCTGGTGAAAACTACCACAGGTGAAAACTTTTGCCATTTGGCCATTTATTAGTTGATCAATTTGGGAAGCAGCATTTGTTTAATTGCATAAATTGACTGAAATGGGTGTTGCAGAAAAGTATTTCTGGGTTTAATAAGTTTAAAGGAATTGTAAACTGTAATTTTTATTCAAGACAGAAATTTCAAATGTAAAGTTTGAGATAATGTTGTATTGTATAAAATCTCGCCCTAGAAAATGTTTGGAATAGATATTGATATTTTCAAAGAAAATCTTAGGCAGAGCCCTGGTGTGCTTTGCCATATTAAAATTACCTAATCATCAAGAAAATTTTGTATACTGAATCTGGCATGATTTGAATAGATTTTTTTTATTCGGTGGCTGGAATTTCAATGTCCGACTGAGCGTATCTTACAACAGGTATTTAGCGCTTTATTGTGTGTGTTGCGTAGTATGTGCATGGTAATATACACATGAGAATCGAATGCGCATCGTAATTTGATATTGCTTCCTACATATTGGGTATTTTACTTAGTTTAATGTATCTTTAATGTATTTTACATACGCTATTTTTGCATATGTATTGCGTAGCATGCATATAGAGTTTTACGGACACCTTAATTTAATATTGCATATATGCATTGTGTATTTATCTAGTTTAAGATCTTTAGGGTATTTTATATAGATATTTATGTAATACTTAATTGTACGTATTACGTAGCATGTGCATTATGTTAGTACGCGTATAGACATTGACGTGCATCATAATGTAATTTAGTACTTTTATATCGTATATTTTATTTAGTTTAACGTCTTATTTAATATAGTTAAGGAATCACATCGTGCATTTCCGTAGTAATGATATATCTAGTGTAGTTCATGTATATATGTTCACCTGTGTATGTTATCCGAGTTGAATTTGCGCTAGCATAGCGCCAGTATTTCTGTCTAGTATCTTCATAGTAACAATTTTGTGTCGCATTTTTATATTATAACCTAGATCTGTTAAATGACTGAGATGCGTTATGCCTTTGTAAGGTCATGTAATTTCGAAGTAGTTTGCAATAAACCCCTTAGGCAACCTCTTGCGGTTCCAAGGAGTGGATATCTCTGGATGAGGAGAGGCGCGGGACAAATATCTGTTTTCCTGTGTTAGCCAGCCACCGTTCTCCGTCACTTGTGATTCTCATTATATTTCTTTAATTTCTGTATCTAGTAAAATAATTAGTAAATTGCATTGTTTTACTCTTCTTCTAGGAAAAGTAAACAGGGGACATAATGAAGCTGTTCTTAAAGATTGTCTTCTTGTTTACCTGTGTGTTCGTCTGTGGCGGTCAGGATGGAATGGATGAACCACCACCGGAAGATGATTATATTCCGCTAACTACTTCAACAGCTGCACCGACACAGCCTCCTCACGTGCCATGTCCAACTAATAAGATGATTACCTATCCATGCACCTGTGAGAAGGATGGCATTGAAGGTCTGACGGTCCATTGTGAAAATGCCAATTTAGCAATGATGGCTCTAGGTTTGGGAAATATTAAGGATAAGCTCATTCATACCCTTTTAATGACAAAGAATTATGTTAGAAAATTAAAGGGTAGCATATTTCATAATGTTACTATTGTAAATTTGGAAGTAAGTTACAATAAAATTGAAGATTTAGAAAGTGAAGTTTTTGAAACTCTTGGAGAGAGCCTTATGTCTCTCAATCTTGAAGGAAACAACTTGAAGACCGTGCCTTTAGCTGCTATCAACAGACTCTCAAAATTGGTTTACTTGAACCTTGCTCATAATAAGTTGACAGTATTACCAGCTAATGCTTTCAATGGTCTTCCAAATGTGAAAGAGCTCAGAGTCGATAATAATATGATCAACAAAATATTCCCTGGAGCTTTTAATAACATTTTGAGATCTCTTGAAAAACTGCATTTACAACATAACAAACTTCAAAAGTTTGAAAGAAATGTATTCAGGCAAATGGCCAAATTGAAGTACTTGGACATTTCTCATAATGATTTCAGTAAATTTGATAAGAGAGACTTCAATGATTTGTCGTTTCTATGGTTTCTGAACGTTTCTAGCAATCACTTAAATGAAATACCAAGATCAGCTTTGGCAAGAAATGCTCAACTGCGAGTACTTAACGCTTCGTACAATAACTTTAAAGAAATAGACGCTTATCTTCTTCGAGGTTTACGTTTGCTAAGAGATTTATATTTAGCTGGGAATCGAATCAAAACTATTGCAAAACGCGCATTGATTACGCCTACTCGTTTGAGGACTTTGGATTTAGCACATAACGTAATGGAGGATATCGGTTATGAAATGTTCAAAGATATGAATTGGTTGGAAAGGCTTGATTTGAGTTATAACAGAATATCGAGAATAGCCAGCTCAAGTTTTCAACGCATGTTTCAAGTTGTCGTCGACTTAAGCCATAATAATATATCGTACATTGGCAAAGGTGCATTTATAGAATTGTCTAATGTGACTGTGTTTGATATGTCATATAATTCTATATCCCAGATACTACCAGAAACGTTCCAAACTAGTGATGTTAATATTCTATTGCTCCATCACAATAATATTACAGAGTTATCGAAAGTATTGATAACAAACTTAACTGGTATCAAAGTATTTAATGTAAGTCACAATAAAATAAACGCTATCGACCGAAAATCATTTTCCACGAAGAAGCTCTACGAACTACATACTATTGATCTCAGCTATAATAATATAACTGAAGTTAGTGGTAATGCATTTGAAAAATTTGGCAGTATACGAAATATTATTCTGCACCATAATAACATTAGAAAGATAGGTTATGGTAGCTTCGGAACATTGTCTACTTTATTAGAATTAGATGTCAGTTACAACAACATAAGTGAAGTAACATCTGGTGGGTTTACGAACTTAGTTTCTGTGCGTACCATTTATGCGCATCATAACAAAATTCAAAATATGTTCATAATACCAATTGCACTGAATGAAGTTTACATCCAACATAACTTAATAAAACGAGTACCGCCAGGAATATTTCCAGCAATGAATTCCTTATTGCATCTGTATTTAGATCATAATAATCTTACTCGTTTAGAAAGAGGATCTTTTAGAGGTTTGTTGACTTTAAGAACTCTTTCCTTAGGTCACAACAATATATCAGAAATACCTTGGGAAGCATTAGAAGACATGTCTGCATTGCAGTATCTCTATTTACATGGAAATAATATTACAAAACTTAATCGGAAAGCATTTGGTAACTTGCCTGTTGTTTTTGAACTTCGTTTAGATCACAATAAAATACACAATATCAGCGTAAGCGCATTTGAAGGTATGCTGCAACTTATAATGTTGAACATGAGTTATAATAATATTACTTTTATTCCTCCATCCACGTTTAAAGGTTTGGTATCATTGCGGTTACTTGATGTATCTCACAACAAGATATCTTCTCTTGAAAATAAAACTCATGGTGTACTCGAAGACTTGCTGTCTTTGAATACTTTCAATGCGTCTCATAACCATTTATCTTTCATTTCAGACAGATCGTTTCCTAAATCTCCATACATTCCGTACAGAATAAGACACGTAGATCTAAGTAATAACTTTATTCCGATCATCACTAACACATTTGATGACGGAATGACGCATGTTGAAGTTCTGAAACTTCAGAATAACATACTGAATGAAATTCGCCCAGGTGTCTTGGGGAATTTGACTTTACTCCACCATCTTGATTTATCTGGGAATCAGCTCCAGAAGCTTGGCAAAGGAACATTTGGAACATTGGAGGACATGGAAGAGTTGATACTGAGTAAAAACAGATTAGGATCTATAGATATAGATGAAATTCTAGCTATGAAAAAATTGGAGTTATTAGATCTCAGCGAAAATCGTTTCACAGCGTTCTATGAGGAACTGATTCCTATTATGAAAGAAAATTTTACAGTTTTGTTTAAGGGTAAGTGTTATTTTTAAAATTTAATATCGTGCTGCTACGTATATTTAAAAACTTTCGTCAGTGTTTAATTGCATGATTAATTGGTTACTGAGTTAAGAGATCCTAAGTGAAGGTATTTGTGAAGCAGAGTAGCTTGTATTAAAAAAAAAAAAAAAAAAAAAAAAAAAAAAACAACTACTTCAAAATTTTCAATACTAATCATACTTTTCCTTTTTCTGTAATTTTTTTTCTTCCACCATAAACTTCACAGTGGATTTTTACTGGAGATCTTCACACTAAAAAACAGTTTTTACAGCGTTTTCAAACTCATTATACAAACTGTTTCAAGTATTTGTTTTAGAACTACTGCTATGGATGGGGTTTTCCATTTCTTCTGAATAAACCCTATTTCTGCATAAACATAGTTTAACTGTATATTATCTGGAATATTATTATAAGAGCGCAGCCCCGATCCTCCTAGCTGGCACAAGCCGGCCGTATGATAAAAAATGGTACTGGCCAGAACAAAAGTCCAAAATCTGAGTCTTGGTGACGAATTTCAGTTCTATCTTTGTATTTATAGTCTTCATTATTGTCTCTCTAAAATCTTTTAAATTTGAATAGTTTCTTTTAAAATCTTCCTTAAAATTCTTTCTATATTTCTGAAATTATAATAATATTATAATCTGCAATTATTCTGAAATATATTATCATTCTTAATTCATGCACTAAAAGTAAACTGCTAAATCGGCAAACAAATACGTATACATCCTTTATCTTCTGTTCTCCACCGAGTCCTTCCGAAACAGAAAAGTAATGTAAATAAAAACCTGATTTTATATGAGGTATGTTTAAGTTTTTTTAATGCTGATTCAGTTTGCGTAACTAACGAACGTTTTCTCCAGATTAAGTGCTTAAAAACATTGCTAAATTGTTAATAGTACTTTTCTGTTAATTATAAGTTATTCCTGTTAACTGTAATCTATTAATTTTATAAACCTGATTTTGGGTTAACGTGGACGTCATCTTTGCTATTGCCCCGGTTAATTGGAAGTCTGTAATTTGTATGAAATTCAGATAATCCTTGGGTGCTTGCCGTATAAAATAAGCAATGCAAGCATTGTCTAGAAATCGGTTTCGGCCATTAAACAAGTTAGCTATCATGAGAAACGACTGCTTTGCTGACTGCGATTAATATTTCCCCCAAATTATCCTCCAAGAAGGTATCTCAAAGCAGAACGTTTTCGTTTGTTACATTGTAACCAAGCAGCCTACTTAAGAATGTAAGTTTATTTTCGAAAATAGAGATTTTTAAATTATCACCTTTTAGCTGCTTTAAAAATACACTGGTAAATTAAAAAAATAAAATAAAAAAGTTGTACATTTAATATAGTAAATGATAATAGATGTAGTTTCAAATTTAATACTATGGTGTTATGCTATCTTATCTTGAAGCTAACGAAAGAGACGTGGGGGGGGGAACAGCTAAGAATTTCTTTCATGGTCCTTATTCATTTTATTCTATATGTATCTCTTAATGTCTAATTTTTTTCAGTTTCTCAGAACTTTGAACAATTTTTTTTGTCATTTAAAATATATCTCTTAAAAGTCTCGGCGATCCTTTTGTAGCCGAATGGATTAGACTGCTGAACACTAGTAGTTCGAGTAGGACTCGAATCCCGTTTGACTAAATGGGTATTTTCACCATCTAGCACATGAATACCAGCTGATTTCTTTCTTTAAAGCCAGAAAGAATTCCACTCACTCAACAGGTATTTCTTATGTGCTTTGTCATGTTCCATTAAACAAAATAAAGTGTTTCAGTTTTCAGTCTTAACCACCGGGACAACTTATCTGGTTAAACGACCTTCTCTGACTTATCATCTAACCGAGATTTCTTCGAGACTTACAGTACTTCGTTGTGTAGATCATCTTTCGTTGCCTACTATGCTAACCTTAATCTCATGAGGATGCGTTTCTTCCCATATTTTCGATACCCCACTCTAATTTAGTGCATTTCATTTCCTTTTAATAGTAATATCCTTTTAATAGTTTCCTCCTCATAAAGTTTATTCGTTTACTCCTTATAAAGTGTCATTCAAAGTATCTTAAAAATTTTGCAACCTAGCTCGGAATAAAAGAAAACCGCTATAAAAACTACCGGGTGTGTGCTAAACATGAAGGAATATCGCAAATAAAAAAAAATGTAACAATCATAAGGTTACTAGCCATAAAATATGCTTAAATCTAAAGAGAAAATGTTCAAAGTTCTTTCAGTCGGCTCAAAGTTTCTTCAGATCAATGCACATGGATTTGTGAAGGTATTAAAAAATGACAAGTCTCTTACTACACGTGGTGGGCTTGCCAGCGGACAGGGAACAAAACCACTGAACTTGGTATTTCGATCCGGTTCGTGTATTGTTGAAGTATAACGTGAATGCGAGTCAGTTTCCCTTAGAACATTTTTCACGATGATATTCCTTTACTTAGGCCCTCCTATGCCTTGCCATATTCAAGTAGCGCAACCTAATTAAGTGCCGATAAAAGTACTGGTTGCATAGGAATTATGTGAGGTTTTCCCTTTTTAACGTGAATGCGAAGTAGTTTTACTTTAAACAGCCCTCCATAAAGGTATACCGCCTCTTAAGCAGATAGCTTTTCCGCGCTCTGCACGGCGACATGCTGCAATTCAAGCTCTCCGTACAACCAAGGACTTCTGTGACGAAAAAAAGAGGAAAGCTTTTCTATCCCTCAACAATAAAGCCTCGGGCGATAATGGCTGTCACTGTCCAATGAAATCCCTGCTAAAGTATATTCTCTAGCGCATGTGTATGTGGCTACATGTTCTAATATAACAAAAATTGTCTTTATATTCCGGCCTATCGTTAGAGTAATAACATTCTAAACTTCTTGTAAAATTGAATGTGATGGGTAGGTGAGCTCTCTAAAATTAAAATTTAACATTTTCATAATATCCCAGCAGAATCCCCAAAATTCCGAATAATATAAGAATGATTACAGTTCTGTGAGGTATATAAGTGCGAACTGACTAAGCTCATTTTCTCAAGCTGATTCCTGTCGCTGATTCCCTGTTGCAGTTTAAGATATTTTGGGCAAATTTAGGAAGCAGCTGTGAAACAGTAGTTGCTGTTTTGAAGATATTGTTTGGATTATAGTAAAACAACGTACGATATTAATATACAGCTAGCTCTTGAAAGTGTTTATTAAATATATGTCTTCTTCTTTCGAAATAAAGTGTTGAATTACTTGTATTTAAATTATTAAAGCAGCATAAATATTTTACCTAAGCGTTTGTTTGCGAGAATCACACAGAAGATTAGATTTGTGTTTACCGAACGTTTCTCAAAAATATTTCTTCCAACTCTATACTTTATTCGAAGCAACTATGTAATAGGAAGTGTACTATATTTACTATCACTACTTATAAAAATAAAGCTAAAGCCGACTTTATTGAAAGCATTGAAGTCAACTAGCGGCTGAGACGATATGAGGGCTGAAGGTCAATAGCTCGTTCCTTATTCCGTTTACAGGAATTGAGCTGGCTACATGGGATGTTTGGAGTTATTTTGTATATTGTGAATTCCTTTAAAAATTTTCCACAAAAATATTTTTCGTAAGTCAGATAATTCTCGCACGTCTTCCACAATTAATTAAAGCAACGACTTTGTAAAGTATTTTCTTCTTCCTTAGCACTTATTCCCCATGTGTAACGTATATACGAGCCAGTTCCCCTTAGAAAGTCCTCCACGAAGGCATCCCTCCTTTTAGGCAGATAGCCCTCGTGTGCTTTGCCATAATTAAAATAATCCAATCCAATCCAATCCTTAGCACTTACCTTCGTGTTGTAAATTGATATGTTTGGCTAGCTGTTGTGAGGTCTGGTGTTCGAATCCTATCGAGGGCCTTGCACATTTTTCACGCTTCCTGCATCAATAAGTTTAATGACTCTACAACTATATGTTCTTGTTTAATTCTAATTGTATCGCAAATTTATATAAAATATCCGGCATCTTTTGCTTTTATTGTAACTTTTGAACTTTCTTTTTATGATGTTCGAAAGCTTTTTATCTTTCATAATACTTTTTTAGGTGCAAAGGTTTTCCTTTAAATGCTACCTTGTCACATCGAATATAAATAACTTTTAAAGTAATGATGCAGTCGTTGTGAAGGCATCGTAAAATTCCAAAAAAGATGTAAGAAACTCATTAATGTTTTGAGTTAATTTTCTAAAAGACGTTTTATTCAATTAAAAGAGTTTCTTCCGAGAGTTATAATATTGAGTGTTCGAGAAAGCAAAAAAAGAAAAATATTTTAACGCATTTTCAAGAAACTCAACTAAAAGGTAAATGCCATTAAAAATTCTTAATAGAATGAGCTTGACATAACTAGTATGAGCAGAAGCTACTTCTTCCATTTTGCTTTTCAAAGGCATCTTTTAGCACATTTCATTATCGATTTAAAGTACGAAAATAAGTGCATAATTTGTATCAAACATTTGAACAAAGTATTAGTTTATTTCAAAATACTTTAAAGCGCAAAGTGAACTTTATATGGTTTAGATAGAAAACAAAAATAAGTACAGTATTCATCAATCTTTTATTTTTTGAGTAAAATGAGAGGGGAAAAGCTGAATATTAATTTATAACAAATATTTCATCAGCTCAATCATTTTCAATTTTAGAAATATTTTAAAATTCTAAGTACAAAATCCATTTCGTAGTGCCTGCAAAATATTTCCCCCCTACTATTAACTGTAGATTAACATTACGAGTCTTTTTTTTTTTTTTTTTTTTAAAGAAAATTGTTAAGTACCTCAGTGAAGAGTCATTTGGTTTATCGACGAAGAAGATGTGAAAGATGCGCAGTTCCCTCGCTGTGATTCGAACTTCAGACCTCCCGATTACGCACTGAAAGTGCTTCCTGTTATAACACGAAGGCATGCAGGAAGGAGGGAGAAAATACCGTATATATGTTCTCTTTTAAAGAGCGACTGGAGATAAGGGGACCCAATCGCCAAATCCTAGTGGTGACGAAGAATTTAGTTCGAGCTGTACTTGTACAGACTCCCCCCCCCCCGAAGTCCGGAAACTAAAGAAACCCACAATGCCCTCATCGGGATTCGAACTGCGGAAATCTAGCTATCACGCGTCAGGCGTACTTCTAGTTTCATTACGGAAGTTTGTTTTGGTTTGGTTCATTTGGTTATGGCAAAGCATTCGAGGGCTATCTACCTGAGGGAGGGATGACTTCGTGGAGAGCTTTCTAAGGGAAACTGGATGATAATATACATGTTACACACGGGGAAAACCATGAAAACGCCCATGCAGCCACCCTCTTCGCCGGGATTCGAACTCCGGACCAAACCACTAGTGTCGACTTTACCGCTAGTGTCGACCACTCGGCTACCTGCTCCGTTTCAATCTAAGCATGAGTGATTCGTGTTTTTGTTTGAAAAATGGATTCCAAGACGTAAACCATTTTCTATCATACTTTTAATAGCCGTAAGTCATGCCTGCAGAGTGGTTTAGAAAGGCTAGTTTAACCTGGCCAGTGAACTTATCTTCTTTTATCTCGAAGTCTAGACTACTGTCTCATGAAGTATGTAATGTTAATTAACTTACATTTGTGAGCCCGTGTTGTAAATTTGAGGTGAACGGGGAATTTGTATGTATTAAAATAATAATAATAATAATAATAAAAAACTTTTAGTGGTATAGAATATTGTATGTTAGTAATGGTGATAATTTATGAAAGCATGTCTTAACACTAAATATATTTGCTCTTTGTTTTGCCGGAAAAGTGAATGTGAGCATTTTTATGAACTTAAATTTAATACGCCTGAAAGTTAATTATCTAGCTAATTAGTAAATTCTTCGAATTCCTGCAGGATATTTTTTTTATAGAAAATAAAAGTTGTAATATATATTGACATTTTTAAAAGGAATGGTTTTTAATTGTCAACTCTCAAACAGAACACTTGCTGTAAAATAAAAACGCAGACAAATACTGATTTTTCGGATATTCAAAAATTGTGTTTGCTAGTTGCATTTTGGCCCAAATTTGTATCTTTTCTGTGTTTCGGACTTCCTTAAACCCTGCTCTCCATTAATTTCCGTGATAACATAGTATGCGGAAAATACTGCTCTTGCAGTAAAGTTCACGAATGCAAATCATGCAGCAAACAATCTGCAAGGATACATCCCACAAATTGAAGACTGGTGTCAAATGGAGTGTTTGCATAAACGCGCAGAAGTCCCAACTCTTAATTATTAGACCGACGAAGAAACGGAAACCTGTAAAGGAAAATATTTTCATCTTCAGCGTTCCAGTAGTAAGAGAAGAAAAGTATCTAGGAGTCTTACTAAATGACAAACTCACCTGATCAAAAGCCCACTACGTAATTCACTGCCTCCTTCCATTCATCGGAAGATATTCAAAACTTGGACTTGCAAAAATGAGACACATTTACTTAGCGGTTATCAGACCTATTCTGACTTTTGCCTCCTCGGCATGGGCGGCGGCCGCGGAAAAGGATATCAAGCAACTATTAAGTTATTCAATCCAAAGTGTGGTGATGTATGACAAATGCTCATTACTTTGTCAGTAACGAAATGCTTCGCAATGATCTGAAGATTGAATACACAGACTTACTTGAACAATACAAATGAAAAGTTTTTCTCCAGTACTAAGCGGTGTGAATTCCTCTCTTATTTCAGAACTTTTCATTACGAGCTCCTGAATGAGGACAAGTATCTCAGACCTCTCGCTGCGCATATGTTTGCATATAACCTAAATTTCCCTACGTGACAAGCCTGATTTTAATGTGTTCAGACTCCCGCTGGACTTGTAGCGAAACCCTTAAGACTTGACCTATTAATTTCAGTGACTTTGCTTATGTTTGTATTTACAACCGTGGTACCCAAATAGGAGCTTCTCGTGCAATATCGGACTCCCATTTATCTGGATGCCTGTTTTCTTAGACTTGAATGTAGGTTCTTTTGATGCGCTTCATAGCGCAATTTATAATTTTTGACGAATTTGGACAGGTAATTTGACCAATTTTGACTGAATTTTCACGGAAATAACGCATTCTTGCCCCCTGCTGTTAAAAGATACCTGTCTGCTGTTGCCGATTTTAATTGATCAATCAGTGCACTGTACTCTTCTGACTGTGCCTATCATACGTATACGAAAATTTAACGTTTACTTTCTAACTAATGACTTTTTCATATCTCTCGCGATGTAGGTAAAACTTTTCTACACATTTTGATAGGTTACACTACTAAGCTAATAGAAATCTTAGGATATTAGAAAACATTTTTTGACACATCCGACATTTTGAAAATTTTTTGACACATTTGCTATCACCGACGAATTGTAGCTCCACCCTGATTTGAATTGATTGATCAGAGCACCGCCTCTCACAGACTGCTCCTGCCACAAGAAATCCAAAGACATGACCTACACTATAATCTGAGGACCTTTTACTGATTTCAACGATGTAGATAGGATTTTTCTGTAAATTTTGATAGGTCATTTGTCCTGGTTTCAGCAAATTTTGCTGCCCCCAGCGACAAGATATTCACTATTGGGTTTCCTTCCGACTATGACGTCACAACTCTCCTTGTGTTTATTTAAATAACTGTATATTTTGCGTTTGTAATTTTATTATCAGTGTAACTTGTTTTAGTATTTGCACCACAAGACAAAAGTATGCCATCCCAAAATGAGGGAACGAACGCTGAAGACTACTTTATGCCATTGCTTAGGCCCGTAATGTCTCGCGTCCTCTATTGCACTCTTTATTGCCTTTCTCCTAGAGAATCATCGTTCAAGAAACACTACTGTCATACGCATTGCGGCACTATCCCAAATGAGACGGAACAAGTCGTACCATCTGTTCGATATTTGCGGCTAATCAGCGTAACTTGGAACTTGGAGAAGGTTCAATTTTCGTTCCGTTATTTCCATTAAGGAAATCATCGTAGAAAATTTTTTCTAGTCTCAGAGGACGCGTGTAATAGCAGAGATTGCCATGCCGGAGACAGTTCCAGCTGATAGACGATTTTACGAGGGGCATGGTGATTGGACTGAAAAGGACAGGTTGGTCCATACGGAAAATCTCAGGTGAGAGACACCTGGACGCGTCCACAATGCACCGGCTGAGAGAACGATATTTGGAACAAGGAAATGTGGCAAGTTCGAGGGATCCCGGTGCAGCCAGAGTGACGTCAGGACGCGTTGATCGATGCATCCGCTGACAAGTGGTGGCGCACCCGCAAGCCACTTCTACCTCCATTCTCAAGCATGTTCAGGACACCCTGGATATTTCCATATTGACCAGAACCATTTGCCGTCGATTGGTGGCAAGTGGCCTGCACTCGTGGCGTCCGTTAAGAAGACTGCTATTGACTCCATATCATAGACGCCAACGTCTGCAATGGTGCCGGGCTCGAACGATGTGAACGGCGGAATGGCACTGGGTCGTGTTCTCAGATGAATCACGCTGCTGTTTCTCGAATGATAAACCTTGCCTATAAGTTCAGTTCACCTCTGGTACGTATTACGGGCACTATGACGGGCCAACATGGATGATCGTTGGCCCGTCAGAGTGCCCGGAACACGATACATGGATGTGCTGCGGTCCGTGACACTCCCCTACCTTCTGGGAGTGCCCAGTGCCCTTTATCAGCAGGATAACTCCCGACCACACACTGCTGTCATCAACTAACGTGCCCTGCAAGGTGTAGAGATGCTTCTCTGCCTCTCCTGATATCTCACCAATCGAACACATTTGGGATGTGACTGGACGCCGTTTGCAAACCCTACCATTGCCGCGTTCAGAAGACTAACTGTGGCAATTGGTTGACAGGGAACGGAGAGCCGTTGCTCAGGACACCATCCGTAGTGTCATGAACTCTGTATCTAAACGTGTTGCTTCGTGTATCGCCGTCCAAGGTGGTCCTAAGTACATAACATGTTGCCCCTATGAAGGGATGGACAGTTATAACCATGCCTGCTCCGGGATTCGATCCCTGTCCCATCACTCTTAGAAATACGGAATAAGGGCATATAAATACAAATGCTTTTAAGGTAAAAAAAATAACCATAATTGAATCCTGGTAATTAATGACATTAAAGCTGCACATATATGACTACTACTATTTACTTCATTACGTAATTTATGTACGCAAGGTTTAGAGCACGTTCATTAATCAGTATAATAATTCAGTTCATGCTAGATTTAAATATTTAGAGTAATAAAATAACGAATAAATGCCTAATAAATAAAGAAACGAGGGGCAGCACATACAAAGAATATGTAAATTGTTTTTGTTCAGTCATTTTTACAAAACATTTTTTTTTCGCTGTAATATGTAATTAATTTATTGGAGTTATACTCGTAAATTAAGCTGATATAACTTGAATATCAGTAAGCAGGAAATAAAATTTAAAAAATCGTTTACGGAAGTGATTTCAGACTTTTAAACATTAGTTTGTAAGAAGACTTGTTACATGAATATTTGAATCTTTGAGATACTTGAAGTCCATTGAGCAAATCTTTGGAAGCTAAAACTAGGGTGTAAAAATGTTTTTTCAACTACTTGAGAAAGAATAGCGATTGAGTTTAAGAAGTAGAGGAACAGTTTCTCTGAATGTCTCTAAATAAAATATTGTTATAATGGAACTTTAATTGGAATATTAACATAGATTACGCATACTAGAACGGTAATTTTTTTCACTAGAACTGTGAGTGGTAAAATACACTTAAAAATATTTTCGAAAGTTTATAACGTGTTGTTGTGCATTTTGTAACATTTGTTTGCTCAGCTAAATATTTTAACACTACCATTTATCATCACTTTTTTTTCCTTGACAGGTAATCTTTTATCCTGTGACTGCCACCTTCGTCCTTTGCGGTCATGGTTGAGCAATCAACCTAACTCGACCTCTTGGGATGAAGTCACTTGTTACAGACCTCCGTTATACACCGGACGTTTTTTGACATCTATGGACATTGACGAGTTCGTGTGCAAGGGCGTGGCTTTCGAGGCGGAAAATATCCTGAAGCCGGATATAAAAATTCGCGGCAGTGAAGTTATTAAAGATCATGGTTTGAGAGTGGTGTGGTATGTGGCAACTCGAGAGGATATTGCTGGCTTCAAGGCAACTTTGAGAAATCTCACTGGCACCCTGGTGGCAGAAGAGGAGCTACCTTATAATAAAAGGGAATATATTTTCAGAGATCTAGAACCAAAAGAAATATATCATTTGTGTTTTGTTGCTGTGGATTCTTTAGGAACGGATCGAGAAGCATTCAAATCTCAGTGTACCGATGTTGGACCTGTTGGCAAAGCTGATCGATTGAACATTTCGTTTCACAGTAGCGTTATCTTGCTCTTTTTATGTATGATAGTGACAGTTTTATATTCCTATCTGTGATACTGAATATTGTACGTGAGGAGATGTTTACATGAGTGTTTTTAAAAGATTTATTTCATAAACATATACATGAACTTAAAAATAAAATTTTATTTCTTTGTGATTAAAAATGAATTGTGGATTCAGAAGAAAAATAATTTTATAAATATGGTATTTTTCACTTAAATGTTTGGGTAATTAGCTACTATTAATTCTCTAAATATGTATTGCAGTATATCTGTTTTTTTCTAACGACAGTTATACATCTTAGCTATCAAAATCCTCCTATTCCGAATGACTGAAAACGTGCTTGAAAATATTATTCTGGAAAATTTTAAAAAACTGAGCGTTAAGTACAGCATGCACTCACAGTTTAGTTGAAATGGATGATGTTACAAATTTTGAAACAGTACATTTAGCGTCCTGGAAAGAAACTAAGTTTGATGGTTTTAAAACTTACGTTACACATAAATGAATTATGCCTATTAACAAATTTCAGTGTAAAAATGAGGAGAATTAAATGTAGTATTTATAAACATAAAAACAAATGTTTATGTAGTATTGAAAATAACACCATTCAAATGCTTTCCCCCTTTTTTTCGCACGTATTCTTATTCCATGGTTTGCAAATTCTTTTACGTACAGTGGACCATATCTTAAGAATTACCAAAATTTCCTGACGAACAAAAACTTTCCTTTCAACGTTGCTCAAGAATTAACAAGTAAAATTATTAACAAGTACTTTCTATTGAACTGGGAATCAAATTCCCTGCCAAGTTTCGGACCCATTTTCTTGACTGGAATCTCAAAATGTCCCTGCCACTCTGTACTGGGATTTTTTTTTCTCTATCATTCTTAACAATATAGACATTTTTCGAAACGCATGTATATGTTATAAAGTATTTTCTCCTTCCTTTCTGCATGCCTTTGTGGTGTAGCGGCAGCCAACTCTCGGCGAGTGTTCGAGAGGTCCAGGTTCGATTCCCGGTGAGGGCATTGCTCATTTTTCACGTCTGCTGTCTCAAAAATCGTAATGACTAGGACAAATACTGTACTTATCAAGTTGAAAGCTGAAGAAAATAATCTTTAAAAAGAAAAGAACAGGAAATGGAAAAAACCATGACCAGTCATCGTATTAGGGTAATATTCTAGCTGAATTGTATATCTTTTAAATTATTCCGTGGACGGTTTTACGGTATGAAAGATTTTGAGATTCCGTTTGTGGAAATTATAACGCATTGCGTATTTCAGTGTTATTTTATGCTGCATTTTTTTTTTTTTTTTTTTTTCATTTGTTGCAAAAGGAAGTCGCGCAATGCAATCAGAATACTCTGCACTTTCATGTTTTAGAAGAAATATGGTCCTAAGGCATCAAAATCCATCCTTTCTATATTAGTTAATTACAGTATAGCATGTTTAAAGGAAAAGGGCGTCATAAAGTAGAAAATCTACTCTCAGACGAGCGTACGAAAATATTCTCCGTTATTCTGTGAAATGAGGAAGGAAGACGCTCTGCAATTACGATTCGGTCTTCATATCATCCCTTCGTAACTGCAGACATATCTTTTTCAAAAGATATTCGATTTTCCTTAACTACCTTGATTTAATACTTACATAGCCACCATTTTTAAGGTGATGAAATTTCAAATGCCGGTACAATGTTCTAAGCACCTTGATGATTTGAAATGCTTGCTTCCTACGTGTCATGCTTCATTCCATCACGATGAAGTTTCTCTTATACTCTCTAATGACTTCATTAATTTCAGACACTCGCACGATTCTCACACAGCCTGGTAATTTGTTATCCTATGCGGAGGCTGTTGATCAGAATAGGATAAGAAAAAATGCATGCAATTTTGATGCAATTTTTACTCCTCTTCAATAAAGCCAACCAAACTCAGTTACTTAATGTCAGTCCTTAGTCATTCATGTTTAAAACAAATTATCTACTGGTAACAATATTGTCTTTCAACATGCAATTTTCTGTTACTTGTTACTTACAATGCATAAAATGTGTATAATAGAGCAATGAGTTTTAAAAGACAGTTGTATAAGCAAAATGTTGTGTGTACTTCATTGCTGTAAAGTAACTGTGTGTTGCTAAAAATCCGCCGAACAAGTAAATATATATACACTATGGTCTAAATTACTGTCGTTTTAAAAGTATTTCTTACAATCTTTGAATTGGGAATCATTACTATTATTTCTCGCTGGATAAGGAAATAAGGGAGAAAAGTTTAGTATTCATAGCCGAATCCAAACTTGTTATAGATCAGGGATATATTTTAGTTTTGGGAACCTACTATGCCATGTGCTTCACATCATGCGATGGAATAAATTTCACCCTTTCAGAGTGAATTTTATCTCCTAAATCCCCCCCCCTTAAAATTTCATCCAATGCGCGGGCATACAGTGATGTTTAGAATGGACGTGTTTTAAGACAAATCTTGGAAGCACTAACTGCTAGAAGATAGCAGAGAACAAACAACCTTCTCCTTTTCAGACATAGAACTACTTTATATTTTAGAACAACAACAGGAAACCAGTTAAGTACTTTTAACGTAACATTTAAGTAACGGAGGAACAAGAAGCAAAATGTTTTCATGGTTTAAAGTTGTATTTATCAGGGAAAGACGTCTACAAGCTTTGTTTTCTTTCAGTTCCCCGTATATAAATGGAGTCGTTCCATTCATTAAAACAAAATAATGGTTTTATTCTTAAAAAGGTATTAGATCTTGGTAATCTTGTAGTATGCGATCTATTGCTTTTAGTTATTTATTTTCTAGATGGCGCCACTAAAATTGATTGCAATTTTAATCATTTCTTTTCTGAGTTCATCTTATTGCAATAATTACCTTTTTTTTCCCCTAATGAAGTAGCATCTCTAATAAGGCTCTTTAAACGCATGATCAAATTTATTACATATATGCACATGTCATGTGATTATACAGGATTTTTAATTATGTTTTCATTTACGTAGCAAATATAAGATTAATGCTGGATTCGCTTCATGTAAATACGAACAATCTGGATTTTGTTTTTAAAGTTATTTTTAAGGATGTTATCGAATTTTGAATGAACTCTGTATTTATTCAAGTAAATTTTCATTACGGTATTTTGACTCGAATACCAAGCAAAAATCCATTATCTTTTATAAATGCTTTCTGGAACAAAGCGCCATTAGGGGTTCCAGAACGCCTAGTTGCCAGAAAAAAATGCAACACTGCTTCAACACATGTCTACAAGTCACTTCTACTCTATTACGGGAAATATACGTATTCGACGTGACGCAAGAAGATTTTCAAAAATCTAGGCAATTTCTGTTCATTCATTTCGAATCTACAGGATGTCTGCCAAGCCGTAGTCAATTTCTAATGTCTATAAGCATTGAGGACTATTTGCTTATTAGGTAAGCCCACTAGTGACCGAATGAATAAGATTGCTAAACACTGGTAGCTTGACCTGGTTTCAAAGTCTCAACTAATAGGTCGGCTGTATGGGAGTTTTCATAGATTTCTTTATATGTAACAGGAATATAAGTCGGTTTTCTGTAGAAATTCATTTAGGAAGGCATCCACTTCTTTAGGCAGATAGCCTTACTGTACCTTGTTGTAATCAAATAATTCTATTGAATATGATGTACTATTGAAGGACAATTATAATCGATTGTAATTATCCTGGGTCAATGACAGGTTCCATATCTGCCTTATTTTAATCATCATGATTTGCTTTTGCGAGGATTTATAACAAATGAGAGTCATTTACATCACCTTCAATAATTCCATATTTCTGTAATGCTAATGAACATGCATTGGAAGCAGTCACATATGAAATACTGATCTATGTTAAAGGAAATTTTAAAGTCAAATATCATCATGTTATTATTCACGAAGGGCAAACTTCTTGTTCTTGATACAATTTTTATTCCTCTCTAATACAGCCAACCAAGCTCAATTACTTAATGTCAGTCCTTAGTCATTCATATTTAAAACATAGTACTTATTAGAAAACACCATGTATAATATAGAGTTCGTTTCTTATATTTAAATCATTATGTATTACAAAAACAAAGAAGAAATGTTAAGTAAATAAAATGTTCCAGTAGTCTCCGATACTGATGGATAGACAGTAATAAATAAAATAATATATTTCATAAGTAAGGTCAGAATATAATTACTAGTTGCTTACAGAAGAAACAAAAGTTAATACTTCTTATTTTATTAAATTATGATTTGAATTTGTAATACTTTTTTTTTCAATTTTTCACTTGATTATCTATAGAAATTATAAATTAATGTAACAGTATAAGATATGGTTTATTTATCTCTCTACAAGTTAAAGAATTGGTTAGATTGTACAGAATTTAGCCAAAATGAGTACTATCTAAAACACTTACATAAAAAATATTACTCGTACTTAAATTGTCATTCATGAAAACGAATTTTGAAAAATTTAAAAGAAGTGTTAATAACTTATCTGTCAATGAAATTCTATTAAGTTTAAATAATTTATAATGTCTAAGATATTAATATGGTATATTTTGGACAAATTTTGTGATAAGTAATTTTTGTTTCTCAAATGATATCTCGCATCTGGACATCAAATATGTTAAAAGCTCAACTGAGAGTTTAATTTCAGTTATTTTAATTTTCAGGGGCGGAATAGTAAAGCTTATTTAATGTAATTCGAAAATTGGGTTGAAACCCGGGTGCTTTCATTAATCTGAATGCCAAGAATTTATCATTAGTTTGGAATAAGAACAGCTGTTTTTAATTAGTCTTTAAATAATAAATCTATAAATCTTAGATATTTAGTATCTGCCGAGAAAACGGGTGAGTTATAGCTTCATTCGACATTTGTTTCTAGTAAACTCTCTGATTTTCTAAAATCACTTTTTGAAGCCATTTTAATTTCAGTTTTAACAGATTTATTAAAACTATTCATTCTGAACGACAGAGACAAAAAAAAGGTTCCTATTAACTTTTATTTTCAGAAACATAATTTTGTATACATTACTGTATTTATAAATAATGTCAGAGACAGTTTACATTAAAAATTGTATACCAGTGTAGGTATTTTTGCATAATATGTGTATAGTTAATGTAACTATAATTAATTAATTAATATGATAATAATTAATGTGATTAAATAATATATGTATAATTATTATATAAGTAACAAATATGAGTATTTTGAGCATAAAGGAGTAGTTGTAACTTTAGCTAATTTTTTTAGAAAAACTTTCGTCCTAAGTTATTTAAAAAAATCGATTTCATAGTAATTTGATCATTGTTTTCAAACACAAATATTATTGTCCGACCTATTTTAACACTTTATTTAAATTTATTTTATAGAATATTACTGTGTATTATAAATGCCCTTTTAATACAGCTGCTAATGAAATGCAGAATAAATTATTTTGAAATTTTTTACATCTTGACTTGAATTAGGAGATTTAAGATAAATTCTTAATTCGAGATTATGAAAATGAAATACCCTTCACGGATTGCCGGATTAAACAAAAAAGTAAAAAAATTGTGTTATGCTTGTACTCGGTTCAAAATGCAAACTTTTTTCTAACAGCTTTTGTTCTAAACCAAGAATTTTTAAACGAGGTATACTATAGAAAACTAGTTCGAGAAGAAAGCTGAAGGGTTTGCGACTGGAAGTACTTAATACGCTTAGCACATTTCATACGTGCTAGAGAGAGAGAGAGAGAGAGAAAAAAGAGAGAGATATCCTTTAAAAGTTAACTTTTCCTTTTCACATTTTTGACTTTTTATAGCTGAGATTATACTTGTCAACATCTGCAAAACAAGCGTAATCCTTTTGGTTTCTCTTCCACTACGCTCTTTCTTAATGTTTGAATATGGCTTAGAAACCAATCAATCATCTATTAAACCAGCGAACGAAGAGCCTTATTACAGCTTTCCCTTCTGTAACATTAATTTTAATCCTCTCAATCGCTATTAAAGTAGAGGTGTTAGAGAAAAAATAAATTATCCTTTTTTCAAAAAGAATCTCTCCGAAAAAGAAATTTTAATTTAGTGAGTGGCGCCATCTATTAATGAAATGAAGTAAAATCTTTCAGTATAATAATATGAGATAACCGATTTTATATTTAATGAAAACACCGATTTTACATTTTATAAAATTTATAAAAAGAGCTAGCGTTAAATAATTAATGAAAATGGGATAAAATCGATGAAATAAATCATTGTAACGAATGTTATTCAAAAATGTTTCAATCTGCGAATATGAATTTAGTGTCGCCATCTAGTGAGTAATAAGGACATAATTTTAATACTGAAAAACTTTTAACATACAATTTGGATGTCTCTTTTTCCGATTTAAAGATTAAAACTTAGTTATACCGAAAATAATGTTTTTAACGGTAAGTTAATATTTAATTAAGGTCAAAATTTTTGCGGTATATTTTATTATTATCTGTTCTACAACAAATTAGTTTGACATATAATTAAGTAAATGTTTACGAGAATGGTAAACTAAAACTTCGTAGCAAAATTTTAAAACGGGCAATTGACCACCATTATGACCTCAGTTACATCGCTCTAAGTAATTTTGACAAAGGTGTTTCCAAATTTTAAAATTATTTACGTCACTTTGCTTAATTTTTTTAAAATTAAGTATTTAATTTCTCTCATTAAACTTGACAAATGATGTTTAAAAATTGCTATTATTCCTTTTAATGGTAGTAATAAAATTAAGAGCATTTAAATATTTTTTTCAATAAAACCTTATATGTATTAGTTATTTTATTATTATTTTTTACTGTAATCAACTAATTTAGTAAAGCAAAAAAGGGGTCAGTTCTGAAATATGCTACAAATAAAATATATTTCATATACATAACATAACTTATATTATGTCGTATTTCTTCCTTAGAAAGTATCATATTTGTAGTTAATTTATAGCAGATAAAATAAGTCTGAGTTTTTTTATGTTTTGAAGAAATATCAGATATTCTGTTTCAAAACATTAATTACATCATCTGCCTTGAATCGTTCATTGCATTAACATTAACACCATCTGCCTTGAGTCGGACATTTTCCTGAAACATTTCTGTAAAACACTGGTAACACAACCAGGTATGAGTTTATTCAGCATTTAGATGTTTCATGTGTTATAGTGCTCCCCAACTTTAAAGAAAACAAGAAACCACTAAATATGCATTTAGTTGTCTGACAGACATCATGTTAAGCTTCCATCCAAGTATCAGCCTACTAACAATATACGATGTTACCACCATTAGAAAAAACACCCGTACCACAGTAGCACAGTAGCAGCACTTTCGCTTAGAAAGTCCTTCTAGGAAAGCATCTCTTCCGTTACACAGATAACCCTCGAATACTTTGACAAGCCAAAACAAATCTTTCACTGATAAATCGAATACCACGTGATTTAATGAAGTTCTAATGGATTTCGAATCCAACGGAATTTCTTTGTCTTCGTTAATTTAAAGAAGTGATCAAATGTTTTTTCAAACATATGTAAGAGTTCATCTACAAGTTTAGTTTAGTTTATAATCCATAAATTTTTAAGGTTGACTTAATCTTAATATATCCTCATATGTGTATGATTCAACGAAGTGGAATATTTGTTTTTCCAATCAGTAATTGTCTTCCAACTTAATTAAATTCTGAGAGTTACTGATAAAAATATTTAGAATTCCTCTTTCAACTCATGGACTTAGCATGGAACTGTTTTTCTTAACAGCCAACGGGCTTCAGTATGGAGCAACAAAGATTGATGCTGTGATCTCATTTCATCATATAAAATTGAAAAAAAAAAAAAAAAAAAAAAAAAAAGGGGGGGGCAAATTTATGTGGTTTACTTTACCACGTTCACTATCTTTGGTATGTCAGTAAATGTGAACTTTAACTCTAGAAGTAAACTATTTGACATGATAGCTAGGAAGAAAGAAAGAATGTATTAGTTGAACATCAGCATTTTCAGATCAGCTTCGGGTGAAAGCCTCTGACTCTCCCTCCCATAATAACCACTCCTTATGAGTACATAAACGTACGCGACGTTTCCTTGAAACTTAGTTTGTATCAAGGTATTTATTAAACTCTTTTCAAATTCATTATTTCTAATGTTCTTTGCAGAATAAATTGCGCTTTCTCACACCATTCTTATCAAGAATTCGAAAAAGTGAAAAAGCTGACAACAGGTGCTAACATCCATTAATTCATAAACCTGTATGGAACATTTTTTAATTTCACAAATTTCCATCGGTTTCAAGAATAATTTTGCCAATTTCCACATAAACTTGGTAAAATAAGTGGGTCTGAATTGTATAAAACATTTTGGTTTTTGCTATCGATCTCGAGACTTTGTAACTTGGTTATAGAGCTTGATTAGATAACATTGTGTCTGATTTCATGAAAGAACTTTGCGTATAAATTTGAGTTGGAAGAGGTTTAAAAGAATTAAATTCCTTAAGATGCTTGATATAATGATGTTGATATAATTTATTTGTCACTGTTGCTCCCCGTTTGATAACTTTTTTAAGTATATGAGACTCTGAAGTACAAAAATGTTATCAGAGCATCTGAAAACTTCAGATAATTCTCTTTATATAATCTACGATTGTGCTGTGCCTAAAACCTTTTCTTCTGCTCATTTTCTTGGGCTAGCCATTCTGATAAATTTTCTGGCTTAAATAATTTCCATTATTAATAGTAAATTATTATCAGTAACAGATAATTAAATTCAATAAAATTAAAACGTAGGCAGAATGCCGAAAAAAAGGGAGTGAAAAGGAGGAAATAACTGGAAAAAAAGGCTATAAATCACGGGAAATTAAACGTGCTACATTATAATCGAGGCCATCAAATTGAAGTATCCAAACTAACGGAACATGCAAAATTGTGTTAAAAAATTGCCTGTTAGACATAAAATCTACCTTTCCAAGCTTAAGCTATGTGAATTACATATTAATCATTTTGTAATTCGTAATATCGACGTACATTACTCAAAAATGTCTCAGATACTTCGTGAGTGCTAAGAAAATGCAATACGAAAGAATGAGCACAAATGCTTATTTTATCATGCGAAGGTACTTCTTGTATGACTATTATATCTGCAGCTAACATACCAGACAAAAGCATCCTTTTTAACAAATAATGTTCAATGTTAATTCACGTTTTGTTCCACAAACTATTACATTTGTTAAAATCCCCATTCAGAAAAAGACGCAGTAAAACATTACAGTTAACGTATTTTATACAGATTACTTTGCAAACATTGAACAGCCATTTGAACGCTGCTTTTAAAAAATAACTCACTCTTGAAACGCTCAGTTGTTACTCTCACGGTAACAGAGGAGCTGAAATTGAAGCAGAGTAATGATCATCTGAATCGCAGATGCAGAATGTGAGAAAGGGAGTAATGACGTCTTTCTTTGCGGTCACTTTCACATGTGCGTAGCTAGAAAAACAGCAAAAAAGAGAAACGAAAACCACTCAGCAGCCTAATTTATTGTAAATTACTTATCGATAATCAATTACGTGATATGCTATATATATCGAGTATATGCTATATATATCGATATAGGAAGATGAGAAGTTTATTAGACCACTCGGTAGGTGACCATAATTTTGATTCCTAATTTTTAGTTTTGAACTTTTTATAGAATTAATGAGCGTACTCGTGTTGTAGGTAGTTTGATTTCACTTTTTGATTCCGCCTGTCAATAGTGTGGTGAACACTTCTGTCATTCCATTGTTTCATTAATTTCCTGTTTGCATTTCTGAAGTGCTACCCCTCGAACTGCCTCTCAGAAATCCTCACTGCTTGGTAGAGAGGTCTCCATTATTCTTCCATCTCCTTTCTTTGAAACATTCATGCCATGGAACATCAGGGTTATGGCTTTTTAGGAAATTATTTATAGAGCGGTTAACGGATGAATCGGGCCATAGGCCTGCACACATATAATATGTTCGTATATCCGTCGGCTGCCTATCTCTCCGGTACCGTCGCACCATAATCATGAATTTCTCGCGACACACCCATAGGCCGCAGCACATCGGTTGGGGGAGCGTTATAATAAAGTATTAAAGGAATTACGAAGGGAATATAGATAAGGATTTAATCCCAGTAATATGAATACTGAAGATATTTAGTAGCTAGTAAAAAGTATATATGTGTTTCACTTGCAGCTGTGGTAGCTGTAAAAACTAAGTTTTTACCGGGTCTGTGTTATTTAAAATTGTGTTAGAACCAATCAGCTCCAGTACGAAAACAGCGTAAGTTTAGGAAATTTGATATAAAAGAACAGAATGTGCTAAGTTCGTGGTTGACCATCAAGCAAGTAGAAAGCAAGTTGATTAGACTTTCGTTTACTGCCACAAAACACAACGTTTGTATTAATTGCACATTTAAGAGGGAGGGCTAACATTTTTATCTCAAGAAGCCATTTACTGCAGAGGAAGGACTGCAAAAATTTACAAAAATTTACGGGAAGTACTTATTTAAATACTTATAGTCTTTTGATTTGTTATTATCAGATTACTATCTTTAACGAAGCCTCGAAAACAACCTTAGTGAAAAATGTTTGAGTTCAAAATATCATTGACGAAAGGAACTAGACTTTTTTTTAACTAAAACATTAAAAAACTTCTTATCGCAGGGATAATGATAATTTAATAATAATATAGTATTAAGTTATAACCAATAGATGCAAGACTTATTTGTGTTGAATGGGTAGGGTTTTTCTTTTTTTCCCGCCATTCTGAAGCCCGTGAAGATTTATATATTTATTTATATTTATTTTTAACTAACAGTTAATTTTAAGTTAAATTACTTTACTGCCACTCTCTTTTCACCCACGCCTTTCATGCCAGAATGTATAAACGTGATAGCGTGCGTTTATTTGAAAAAAGAGCGAAGGTTTCGCAAGTTAATCATGATCTGCCTACTTGAGGCCACGTTGTATCGTGATGATTCTGTTGAGCTTTATTAGCGATTTGATTCTGTGCCATTGAGTGCTTTTAGCCATTAAGTTTCTCTCGCCTATTTTCTACAAACCAGAGCCTTTCCTGCGCGTTTGAATTGTCCTGTGAGCCGTTAGGATAATCTATTACATTTTTATGTTAAGCCAGAAATGTTGGCTTGTGTAAACCCAAGATGGATCATTGTTACTTCTTTGTGTTCAAATAAAAGGGTGTTATAAACTCTGCTTCTAACTTTTGTTTTGTTTCACAAGATAAGAAAATAATTCTTCTATAGCCTTTTAAAAATGGATACTGTGTGCTTTCTAATAATACAAGACTGTACAAGCCTATTTTTAATAACTTCAGTAGCCCATTTGTTAGCAATATGTGATATTTTTTTACAACTGATGGCATTTTAGAATCTTCGTCTTACTGGATATGTACTTACAGAATTTTAATTCCCATCACAGAATCGCGTAGTGGCATCCAGATGTTAAAACTGGCAAAGCTCATTAATATTACAAATTATTCTTACACTAGAGTACCACTTTTGTCAGCAGTGGTAATCCTTGTTAACGTACTCAGATTCCTCTTTGTGTAATTTATTCATTTATTTCCGCGCATTAAATTATTAATGTAATTTGCATAAATCCCAATCAAGAATTTATAAAATTTTATAAATTTCATAACTTGCTTTATAATTTACAAGTTAATGCCTTTTCCATGACTTTTAGTTGTCTTATTCACGATATCTATTAACCTTAAAAGTCTGGTTTCAATCAATAATTTACAAAATATTCATGATAATCATCCCATTCATAACTGTTTGTTATTTCATCTATTACAAAAAAGACAACGTATTTTATCAAATTTTACCATTACTTATCACAGCAAGCTGAAAAATGGTTAAAAAAAATTGAATTCTTTCGTGATTTAATGAAGCTATTAGAATACTTTTCGAACAGTGTGCTAAAGAAAATTCAAAATTTAGCTGAGTCAAAAACACATTTTTCAGAACTAGAAGACTGCAAATTCGATAAAAGCCGAATGCTGAGAATTTTCATATTGACGATTCTTATCCGTACTTACTGGATATATAAAGATGAACATTCGCCTAAATATCAGAACGAAAGTGGGAAGAATCTGTTCCGCCAAAAGGAATCATGCTTCTTTAATGAGATAAAGAAGCTGCCAAGATAGATTTATTGATGAGCGAAGAACCGTAACTATGACTGGCAAGATTAAATAAATAAACGAGACATAGTTACTCAGTTTGATCTTCCCGTCATGTTTCCGTAATTGAATCATTCTGTGTTAGTGACTGGGTAAAAGAAACTTTGCAAAATGATCCGAAATGCCATCATAAAGCAGGAAGAAAGTCAGAAAGGATGGGAAGACAGTTTAAGTAAAATCTGTGATGGAACTTCATATACATGATATACGAAAACTGTTTTTATTTCTATAAAAGATCCCAGACATTCACTTAAAAGATAAGATTAAAAAGACTTAAGAGGGAGATATTCTGAAAACATTTTCAGGATTATATGTGAGAAGATATTCTAAATACCAAATCTAACTTTTTATGCGGTTCTGGTAGTGAAGAAAGCCACTGAATGATGAATTCGTTACTCCTAGTAAGTAAAATTCTGAAATTTCACATCCTCCTTCGCAAAATCCGTAGAGATCATCATGAACTAATTAAATGACTAACTTTTGACAGTGTCTTTGACAATCTACTTTTTGAGGAATTACTGCATTCTTACATACCTGTTAATATTTGGAAACTCTGTGGTTCCAATCTCGAGCAGAGCGCATTTGAATTTTTATGTTTCATCGTCGAAACCAAAATGCAGTGGACGATATCTCTTCACCTCCTGGATCTCGTGCCTGTTCCCTGTTGTCTTTTAAATAGGGAAGAATCTAAAAATGTACATTTCCTAGAGCATGTTATTAAGTTGCGTGTCGTAGCACATCTAACTAGCAACTGGAAGATTTGGGATTCGAATATTGGTGAGGTCACAACTGATTTTAAATGTTTCTGTCTTCAAAAGCCTAATGAGAATCTACATCTTTCTGATTCGTATTACTGATTTAATTTTTTAAAAGAGAATTTAGGGAAGAGGGCATAAAATAAAAGCTGGTAGTTTTGGTGATTTAAATTACATTGTTGGGTGAATCAGGACTCATTATTAAAATGGTAATTGGTCCTCTGAAAATATTAGTTATGACTATCTTTGTGAACTTTGCTTGTAGAAATATGGAATACACAGACATAAAAACAGACGTAATCTTGCTCTCCTTGCCCCGATGAATTTCGTGGGCTTGTTGTGATGTTACTGTCAGACAAGTGAAATAACTCACAACAACAACACAATCGAACGCATGTTCTTATTATTGCAAAGACACTGTGAGAGCACATATGCACATATACCTCAAGTTCTGAATTTTTTGCAAGAGGTTTGATTAATTATTTTATATGCAGTAGAATATTTCCATGCAGAGTATGTGGTAACTGTTTCCATAGACTAAAATATATATTTTGACTTTGAGCTTCCAACTTAAACCTTAACTAGAAAGCCCGGCGGTCATACGAAATGACCGCTGTTCTAGATATTATAAATTGTAATTAAAATGATTTGTGCAAAGGAGTCTGCCAATTTTAACTGAATTATCCACGGCAGGCGGCGAGGACGCCCCTTTGCTTACTGCCTCAAGGGGTTTCCCCCTTCTACTTGCTTAATTGCTTAAAGTAGAGTACAGTGAAGGAAACTACTAGCGGTACATTTCTTAAGAGCCTACCGCTAGCTCAATCAATAAAAATGATTTAAATAATAAAATGTTAATTCACATGTCAAAGATCTCTTTGTACACAACATTTCTTGTGTAGATCTTTCCATCATTTTTAAGCTCGCCTTGCAGAGGACCATTCAATATTTTTAATTTTACGTCCGTTCTTTCACGAACTCTTGGACAGGCAACATAAAGTTGACCGTGTCCAAATGCAGGCTCAGGTAAAAAAATGCCAACACGCTTAAGCGTTTGGCCCTGAGACTTATTGATGGTCATAGCAAAGGCAAGTTTTACAGGAAATTGTCTACGTCTCAGTTGAAACGGCAAACCTGTGCCGTGGCACCTTCACCCCATTGGCTAGTACAGTTACGCTAGCAACCAATAATATATTGGTGACAAGCAGACACTTAAGCCGCATATATATATATATGGGGTGAAGTAACATCATTTCCTCTGAAACGGCTGGCTCCCGGGTTTAGCGAAGCATACCGTTGGATTCTGCAGGTCTTTGGCACGCCATTTTGACCATTCGCGTTTTCTTGGGACTTTAATTAGCCAATATATTAATTAAAATCTAATTTTTCACTTTCTTTCTTGGGTTTCCTCTATCAGAGGAATTTGGCTACGTGCCAAATTCTTTTTTCTCGAATATCTACGGAACGGCGCCGAGTTGAAATTCGAAACGCGTATCCTCGGATTCCAAAAAAAAAAAAAAAATTCCAAATCCATCGGTACTGTTCTCATCTTCGTACGACTTTAATCGGTTGAGATATTAATTAAAAACTGCGGAAACGTTAATTTCCGCGCTCGTTTTTCCGAGTGGCAATGATAAACTATCAGCGACACACACTTTAGCCGCTTATATATATAAAGATTTATTTTTATTTTAAAGAGAAAAAACAGTTCATTGTGAACCAGAACTATCACTATTAAACAAAAACAATGCAAACTGTTCCCACAGCAGTTGACAGTTGATAGTTGAGAGCAGAATCTGAACACCCGTGTGGCTTACTTACACTATTCGGGTCTAGTTCTGTTCCCACAGCAGAAAGTAATGGGCTGACAAAACCACGCAGTTGTAGAGTTATTAGTTTTTTTGAAGCAGGACACATGAAAAGTATGCAATGCCCTCGCGGGACTGTGTTATCTTTACAATACGAAGGTTTACTGGAATTAGGGATAAAATACCTTATATGCTTCATCTTTTAAAGAGCGGCTGGGGATTAGGAGACCCAATCGCCTCATTCTAGTTTTCGCGATTTAATGTCCACCATCTTTCAGTTCGAGTGCCATTTGTAGAGTCATTACGCTTTTTGAAGTAAGAGACATGAAAAGTATGCAATGCACTCGCCAGAACTCGAACTTAGATCTGTGGAGTGTACTTCCGTTACACCACGAAGACATGCTGGAAGGAGAGATAAATACCTTATACGGTGTTAGCCTACATTTAAATGAGAATGGCAACAATAAAGCGATAGTGTCAAATACTTTTAGTTCACCAAAAATAGTTGGAGATTTCAGCCTACTCGAAGCTGAGTGTGATCTAAGTTAGAAGGTCTTGAATCTAACCAGTTTCGAGCTTCAGAAATCCTAGCATTAAGCCAGCGGCCTACAGCTTGCGACATTATTAATACTAACAATTCTCTTAAAAGGAAGGAAATATCAAATAAATACTTTAAAAATTTCTTTTTTTACTTCCTTATAACTCTGGAGAGAAACGAGATTTACTGCAAAGACTTTTTTCACACATTAATTCTTTTTTCGGTGTATCCAGAGGCAATCCATCATTGTAAAAATTATTCCCAATCGAGTATAAAAAGCAGTGAAATCGTCAATTGAAAACGTTTATAAGCAATCTGAATCTCTTTTATTCCTGAAATGATAGGAAAAATGATCAGTTTAAGCTCTTAAGAAATAAGAAACGGTCATATAGGATTGAGGGATTTTCTAAACATTGTCTAATTATTAAAATATGAATAGTGTAATTTTTAATATTCAAAATAAAAACATTAAAAGAATTCAAACAAAACTGATATTAAAGAGTGGTTAAAATAGATCTAGTTAGTCATAAATCTTCATAAAATTAAGTATGCTTTGGTAATGCAAAAAACGAAAATAGTGAATTCACATTAAAACCTTTATCACATTGTGAAAAATATTTTACTGTGAAGTATACAAATTTATACTCTTGTTGGGTTATCATTCTAAGAAAAATGCACATCTGCGTTTTGTTCTGCAATTCATCCTTATCGAAACTTTTCAAAAGAAACGTGCTTACTTTCTTCCCTATATGAATAATGATTATACAATTACTAAAATGTATCGGCGAAAAGAAAACAGTCCAGTGTCCCTAGTTTAATTTAGAAGTTTTAGTAAGAAAGGTTTTCTAACAGTAACTTCCCAGACAGGAAAGAAAATTACCGAAAGCTTTGAAATGTTTAAAAATAAGATTATATAGCAAACTTCTCAAATCAAAATCTCTCAGAAGAATATTGGCTAAGACTGCTTAGCTGTAGTAAATGAATCATTGGTTCGTTTTCTGAACAGGTATAGAGCGTTTATCCTCTGAGCAGAGATTAAGGGCATCTAATGTTTCTTGTTACAAAAGTCCTTTCGAGAAGTCGGTGGTAGAGGAATAGGAGTCAGAGATCTTCAGATGCTATGTCCTGGGTCGTTCAGATAAAATTGGGATCATATTGAAAAGATGTTCAGCTGCACAGTATGAAACCCTAATCTTTCTAATTAGTGGCTTTGTGCACCCATTTGCTTTCTTCCATCCGCGTTTCTTCATACGTTAAAGTATTTTACAATGGAATATAAAAACAAATTGTTTCATGATAGATTAAACTATAATACACAAGACATCAGCGAAAATTTAGGACTCAGAAATTTTCACGTTAACACTGCTTTACTTAAGAGAGACTAAAGTAAAAAAAACTTTCACTTCCCGACTAAGGACAAAGAAATTCCTACGAAAGCGACATTTTTTTTTTATATCTAACAACCAAACAGTCTGGGACATTAAGTAATGTTAAAGAAAGGAGAAAGAAATTGGGTTCAGTACCTGGATTACCTTAAGCCAAGTAACATGTGATTGCAATGGAAGAGACCAATATTTCGTCTGGAATAGCTCTGCAAGAGTGACAATAGCAATTAGGTACCCTTTTGTCGGTGAACTGGAAGTAAGTAGACAACTAAGTTTCCATTTTCAGACTTTGAAACGAAATTGGAGACACTCGTTAAGGAAATACCTTTCTTAATCTTGTAAATCCATTTACGTGTTATTTACTTCATATTCATTTGAACTTGTAAGTACCTGATTCGGAGAAAAAATAATCGAAATGCTTTTACATATTTTTTGCATATCGGATTTGGACAGATCTGGTCTGAAAAATGTACCTACCGTTTAAAGCTGCTTTTTATGAACCTATCAGTATGTTTTTTCTCCTGCGTGTTGATTCAATCAAATGTAAAGGAAATTCTTTGCATGAATATTTTGATAAAAACAATTTCTGCCAATAATTTACAAATAATATTTCTGAAAACTGATTATTTCGAGGAAAGAAAGTAAGTCCTCAAAAACAGTTTATTATTCAGAGCGAAGAGGTTAAGTCAAATTCATTTCCAAATAGCAAAGTATTAAGCATTTTTAAAGTGGAAACGCAGTATCAGTTGCAGGATTTTTCCACGATTTTGCTTCTATGTGCGAAGTAAAGGAAATATTGTAATCACGAAACATTCCGGGTACCATATTTTAACAAAAATATCCATTCTGACCGCTATCAAAAGCAATTTAACGACGTTTCTGCGTGACATCTGTACGTAAGGACAGAATAAAGGACTTCCCTCCCCAAACAAATTATAAACTGTTTTAAAATGGATTTAGAAGATATTTTTCGTGGCGCCTGTACGTACGTACGTATGTATCTGTCTAGCATAACTCAAACATGAGTAGCCTCAGAATGTAGAAATATTGTATAAAGAACACCTATAACATGCAGATATGCACCTCCCTTTTTGGTTGCAATCCGCCGCATCAAAAGTATATATATATATACTGTAGAGACATTAGGTTGTTTCGAAGCAGGAGAGATGAAAAATGAGCAATGCCCTAGCCGGGAATCGAGCCACGGACCTCTCGAATAAGCGTCGAGTGTGTTGACCCCTACACTAGGAAGGCATGCTAAGAAGGCGGGAGGAATACCTTATATACTCCCCTTTTTAAAGGGCGACTGAGGATTAGCGGACCCAATGACCAAATCCTGGGGGTGGAGAATCATCATCCACCACCCTTTTAGTTCGGTCGCCACTGTAGAGACATTAGATATTGTTACGTTTTTCCTATTCTTCTGAAACCAGTTATTGCGTTATTTGCTTCCTTCCCGTTCGTACGGGGTTTGTAGATTTGGAGTGAATAACGACGACACTTGATAAAGTATCGAAACACACTTTATTTAGCCAATATTAATCAGGATAGCTCCAATAACACTTTTTACAGTCGTCGAAGATCTACTATAAACACGCTGGAACAATCAGCGACACAGCTTTCACACTGTCAGGCAACAACGGTGGCGACAGCTTCCTGCAAAGCCCCCGACTCTGCTATCCGGAGTACAGCTCCCGACTCTGCTTGGTCGTTATCGGAACTCCACGTACTCTCGAGACTCTCCACTCTACAACTCGCGATGCACTCGACGACACACGAGCACAGCTCCCGACTCCTTGGTTCAGTCGTCCCCGGAGCTCAACACGGTCTCTCGACGATACACTAACCGCGATACACTAAGAGACTCCTTCGGTGAACTCGAAGACCCACTCGGCACTCGCTGCCCGGCTGTCAACTCGATCGACTCCGCAGGGATTGACTCGCTAAACGAGACATCAACTCGATACTGACTCTCTCGCACTCTATGCGAGGCACACACACACTAACTGACTGCGGACCAGCATGTTTTGCATAGCTTTCGGTTTGTGTTCGAGAACATTCTGGGCTAAACTGGTAAGAATTCGGTCCAGAAGGTTCTCCATCCGTCCATGGTATATCGCAAATTTTTTCGCCAAACGTCGCCAAATGGTCGATTTCTCGCCAAATGTGGCAACGCTGCGTACCCTTGCCGTTTTATGGCAACCCTAAAACTGCTTTGCGGGGAAGCTATCTTACCGCGCCTGGACATTTCGTAACAGTATTTTGAAACAAGAGAGATGAAAAATGAGCAACGCTTACCCGGGACTCGAATATGCGCCGAGCGTTCTAACCACTACACTACGAAGGCGGGAGAAGTACCTTATAATATATATATATACTGAACTGGGTATTGCTTGCTTAAAAGTTTTGGTTTTAACATTTATTAAATTCTTTGTTGGATTTATAGAATTATTTGAAATTTATTAATTATGAATTTTAGAATTTTTGGTCTTTGTGAAACATTAGTTCTAAATTTTTTACTTTATACGCACTCTGTTATTTGGATCAGTGAGCTCAGTTATTTTTATTCTTATATGTTGGTAAATCGTGCATTTTTTGCTTTAAAAATGATTGTATTATTTTGTTCTTATCTTCCGGTTAAGATTTATATGTCTTTAATTAATCTGCATAAAATAGTTGTAGAATTATCAACAATTTAAGAATTGCTTAAGTGTGGCTAAGCCTTATTCTTTTTACCATAGCAGCGATATTTGTTTATATTTGAAACTTAGCAGAATGGTGAATTAAGTCTTTCTGCACTTTTCTCTTTCTTTTTGCCAAAAGGGACCAAGAGGAAACTTTTAGTTTTGTGCACTGAAAAATCTGCCTTCTGGCCGCATTGCTTGTTTTTGCGTAGAAAGTGTAATTTTAATAGCGAAAAAATTCCTTTAATTGCTTAACTGTATTTGGCGTTTTAGGTTTTTCTATGTTTTTCAATTTTGAATGAAAATATTTTGAATTTAATTATTTTTGCCTTGCCGCGAAATGAGAACTGAATTAATTGAATGAGAAATGGATCTTTAATGAAATTCGAATAAATGAGTTTAAGTGAAATGCCGAAAAAATGTGTATAATTTAATATTTCGTACAAGGAAGTCATGAGGTGTACACATCAGATTTTCTTTATTTATGTTTCGAATAAAACAAATTACAAGTGTTGTGCTTAGTAAAAAACTGCTTCAAAAATTATTTCGTATTCTTTTTACGTATCATATATGTTTTTGCATTCACTAGGCAGTAATCATTTGCTCTTTGAATTAAAAGTAAAAAAAATGTGAGCATTTTTTCTTTCGTTGAATTAATAGAACGTGATATAATATAGTTTTCATGATAAACTACTAATTTCAGTATGTTGTCCTCTACTAGAACGTTAGAAAAATGGGTGATAGCGAAAATTAAAATTAGCTGTCACTCTATCATACTTTAATGCTAGATCCATGCTAGTCCATGCTAGATTACTGGACTCCGCTTCATCGCAGGTTGACCTCTCAATCAATTGCAAAGATAGAAATCCATCGTCTAATATAACCTCGTGGGAGAAAACATTGCATTTCTAAAACATCATGGTATAAAACATTGTGGTAGGAAATAAAGCGAAGAGAAAATTTTCCAGTTTAAAACTGAGAAGTTTATTCAAAATTTTGCACTGTTGTACGTATAATCACTTTTTACTAATTTGCAGATTTTGAATATTTTAAGTTTCTTGTTTTTCAGTAAAAAATTATTAATCAATTCAAGAGTATGAAACACTTATACATCATTACGTGGAAATTTACCTCATTTTTTTTTCAGTCTGAAAACGCATGCCTTTTTTTTTTTCAGTCAGAAGACGCATCTCTGCTATGATCTTATCATACGATGATATGCAGATGCTTTATTTTTTCCCGCGATATTTTATACGATGGTATTTTTATATATTTACGCCGTTTTATTTTCTACCAGGATATTTTAGAACTGCTATGTTTTCTCCTTGCCTTTTCCCTCCCTCCCATGGTGTTTTTTAAAACAATGTTTTTCCCTTGCGTTGTTTTCTTCTCGAAGTTTTCGCCTACGTTATTTTTGCTGTGACATTTTGACCTGTAACCCATAGCAGAAATTCTAAGGTCTGAAATTCGAGTAAGGAATTGTCGTTTATGATTCAGCTATTACGTTTGTGACGTTTACAAATGGGTTGCATTTCTAGTCTTTAAGAAATCACGACTCTTTGTGGGTCTTACCCTTCCTCACCCCGGCAGTCATTTATTGTATTCGCAAGGATCTGTAGTCTGTGTGTCTCAGCGCAGGGGGATAGAAACAACGAGTGTACATTTAAGTGTGAACTGTGGGGGAAGGGCTTAATCTTAATTCCCTGCAGGCCAAGGTAGCGTCGTCAAGCTGGTAGTGCCAGTAACTGAGTGCCATGCACGCAGGGACGCTGATCTCAGTATTCTAGCATAAATCCCCAGTGACAAGATAGTCCTCGTAGTAGTGGTAGAAAGCAAATGATGACGCCCAGTTAGATCTTTAAGTATACAGTTCCAACTCGCCGTCTGGCAACCAGGTCTCGGCAAAGAGATTTGGTACCATCTCCAAGGTGGCTTTTGTCTGGATTGCCAATCTCGAGGATGTTCAGCTGGACTATGAAGCCATATCAAGGATCTTCTGCTGTGATCTAATCCTTGAAGTGACACTAAGCTGTCGGAACACGTAGACAATAATGTTACTACCCTTTCTTCCGTCTCTCGGAAATGGGAGGTTATAATCTTGGGCTAGGAATGGACATTAGGAAGCCCAAATACCCTGTGAGGCTTTTAGATGGTGTTCAAATTTCGAGTAAACCATGGACATTTGTAGCTGTTTGGCTTATTCTAAGTTGAAGCGCTTAAAATCTGTCAAATCAAAAATCGTACTGAGAAATTGGTGGAAGGGTGCAGAAACTTTGGGTGCTCAGTGGGAAACACATTGGGAATGTAAGAATGATATTCTAGAGATCTTGCATATGACAATGGACTAAGGAAGATTTGTTTTTACCTCATTTAAAGGTTCCGTGCGACTAATAATAAATATAATCATTTAAAGAGACTCAAAATAATTTAGTTAAAATTATTAAAATAAACCTTATGGTAAAGCTTAAAGCTTTATATTGCTCCATAATAACGGTAGTTTTAATAAGATTTACTCTCAGATTTCCTAGTTTTAATCAATTTTTTGTTCCTTCATATTAGGTTTGTTCAGAGAATGCAAATTAATCAAGGATTTAAGAAGGGGATTAACACTGTAAAAATGAAGAAGAGCTCTAGATTTAAAGTCACGCGCAGAAAGTTTTAGCTGTTGTCATTGGCTGCCTTGTACTGCAGTTGCTTCATTTGCGAAAAGAATCTAGTTTTTAATCATGGATAATCCTTTTAGTAAAAGACCATGAAATTTAAATTTCTGTTTGTTAGGAAAATTTAAATGTGATGAAAGATTTAAGCATAATTAACTTTGACTTATGACTATGCGCCTAATATTTATTAATTACTTATTAAATTGAAATGTAAATTTAAGTCGATGATGTGAGTTGCAGTGGAACTTATAGGTTTTCTTGATTTGTAACTTTACCAATTGTAAACCAAATAAAGCATTTTATTTTGCGCTTCTTTTGTATGTATTTTAATTTTGGTATTTATTTATTGATTTTTTAAATTTGTGACATTCACGGTGCTAACATTCGTTTATAATCAAAATATATTTATTCCAGAGGAAAGACTAGTAAATTAAATTTGGATAAGAGATTGGTTTGAGCTATACAATAAAACATATCTTATTTAGATATGCTATGTATGTATCACATTAAATATAAATTGAAAATTTTATTTACTTTTATATTATCTAAGAGCGTCATGAAAAATGGTTTTCATTTTACTATATTAAATTTCCTTCATATTTTTATTACTAGAAGCTTCTCAGTACGATTTCACGCAACAAACAGATTGCGTTCGTTTAAGGAAGCATCATTTGATTGCAGTACATTTGCCATTCTTTATTAGTAACAAGTATGAATAATACAAAAGACAGCGAGAAGTCATACTGGCTAAAATATTAAATATACCTATTCACTTGTCTACGATATTATTTGATCTCTAGCATTTGGAAGAGTTTTGTCGGTAACAAATAAAAGTTATGCAAAAGGCAGCGAAAAGACGCATCTGTAAAAATATTTGCTCTTTCTATTATTACGAATGTAATTTTTTAGATGCAGTAAAATTGATTTAAGGTATTTATTTTGTGCATTTTAGTGTTATTGTTACTACACGGTGATGAATTGTACACATATACTGAAAGAAGCTGTTGTTTATTTTAAGCAAGCATTCGTGATGAACTCATAGCAATATATTTGTTATTTTAGTTTCTTACTTACAACAATATATTACAATATATTAATTCTGTAAGTCTAAGAAACAACTACAAAATATTTTATAAATATTTCTGTGCATTTATTGATAAAAGTACAGTGATGCCAGATATCGTGAGAAGAGTTATTGATCCGAGAAAATACTGCAGCGCGCAATTCATTTCCATATAAAAATTCCTTAGATATGTGTCTAGACATATGAACTATTCTATATATCTGGCAAAGAATAAATCAAAATATTTCAGTCAACTATAACTTATGAATAATGAAATTTATATGCACTATTTCCATACCCATTTATTTCAAACGAAAGATATTTGTTTTAGCATGTTTCATTTGAATATTTCAAATATTACTTGGTATAAAATTAAATGCAAAATGCTCTATAAAACTACTGAGATAAAGACATGAATGCGCCTGCTATTGGATTACTTCTCTAATAGGTTTGATGAATTTTCAGTAACATGTATTTGACAGGGCCTATGAGATTAAGACTGTATAACTTCTACTTCTCTTATTCAGGTAGCCAGGTTCTTTCCAGTTACATTATCTCCGCAGTACAGGCTCTGATTGCCATTTAGACTCATGAGGTCGGAGACGAATAGCACATGTTTCAAGGGCCCCGAATCATCATACAAGACATCGCAATCTATTTTTTCGTTATTTTCATGCACTCTGGAAAGGATGTTTGTTGTACTTAGGGTTTCTATTGGCTTAATCAAAACTTGCCTTCCTGTACTGATTATTAGTAAAAAAATTTAAGCTACTTACCCTTTTCATCAAACATAACATTTTTTATTCTCCTTAAAAACATGTCTGCTTGGTATGTGGAATCTGTTTCGAAATTTTAGGCTAATCTTTGAGCTCTTAAGATATATAAACAATTTAGAGGGTTTTTAACACAGTAAAGAGTTTTCTGTGGATGTTCGCCAATATTCTGAAATACTGCCATTTACTCAGGGTAGATATAAATATGTTCTACAGGAAGTTCAGTATTAGGCAGCTTTTGCAATGCTCTTGTACAGACTGAGTCGTATTTCGTTTATATATAAAAATTAAATAAAATGGGATTAATTAGTTTATTGAAATAAAACTTCTCTCAAATAACTCTTTGTGAATTCAACTCAGGGTAATGAGCAGGCAATTATTTCAAACTTATTTACTCTTGACTCAAGTCAAACTGAATAAATTTCGAGACAACTGAAGCCGAGAATTTTCATAGCGGGGACAGCCAAACAAGGAATATTAAAGTTTAATTCGATTCTCAGGACAAACAATTGAATTAGTTGGGTATTTTGGGATTTGCCACATGCTTAATATATTATAAATCGTTTCCTCATGAGAAGGCCTTCCACAAAACAATCAACCTTCAGAAAGATAGCTATCGTCTGCTTTATTAGGATTTAACCAGTAAACGATTATGATAGGCAGTAGAGAGCTCATTTACCTTTTGAAAACAGCATATTCTATCTAAACTTCATTAGTTAAATTGCTTATACCAGAAAGGTATCGAAACTAGTAATAAAAATTATAATACAAATTATAAAAAAATGAATCCGTTAGCTTCTGAATGTTCAAACAAAGATAATTCCCAATGATAATTGATGGGGATTTAAGGTATGAATTTCGATTTTTGCCGCGATATGAAAGTGATACAAATTCTATAAAAATTTACTTAAGATTCTCAATTTAAAAATTGTATCGAGCTAAATGCGGTACGATAAGATATGCAAGGATGTTGTCAGACAGGTATAAGACGAAATTTTCTTGTAAACTATATTGTTGAAACCCGATACCGCCCAGAAGAATACTATCTTGCTAATCTTGCAATAAATATCAATGCCTCTAAATATGTCAATGGCACTCTTCCCAAGTCCTATCAGAACAGACCACTAATTAGTATCTTTATTTCTGAAGAATCGCTACCATTTAGTAGTTAACAATTCAATACTACAAGCATTTTTACATCAACGCTTTTCATCAATTTGATGCCGAGAGGGAGAGCTTTCGAAGCAACGCTGACCTCCGTGATATTTACTTAGCTATCTTCGATAATTACTTTAGACCGACTTAAGCCTTTTGTAGCCGAAATTTGCTCAGAATCCTAAGCCAAAGATTGCTAGGAATTTCATCTTTAAGTTTCTGGAGTTAATTACTTAACTTAAACATGCATTTTATACTAGCTTAAGATCCTGAAAGTAGCGAATATTGTTTTGCGAGCACAAACTTGGCAAATTTTTAAGTTGGAAGCTGTAATAAAGAAGTGTTTGAACCGTCATTTGAGGTGTTTGTAATAGACGTCTGAGACACGAGTTTAGTTTAGTAAATAGGAAACACTCTTATAAAATTACATATTGATGTTTCATAAAAAAAATCAGCTTTGTGTTAAATAGTGTTCCAAATCTGTTTTAGTTTCATACTAGTTTTCCAAGAATCTTCTGAGATTTCTCATAATGTTTAAGGTAGCTAGGATATTATTAGTTAAATCAAATGTCTAGCATATTTATGATTTTTCCTTAGGTTTATCAAAATGCAAGTTTGTGCATTTGTAGCAGAGTTTAATGGAATTTAAAAGATTATTATTTAAATTTGAAGGCTTGGCATTAGGAGCCGGAAATGACAGACTCTGTTGATTTTTTTTCGGTTCATTGCTGATTGAATAATTGACTTGTAAGGTATTTCTCCCGCCTTCTTCGCATGCCTTCGTGGTGTAGTGGTCAGCATGCTTGGCGCGTATTCGAGAGGTCCGTGGTTCGAATCCCGGCGAGGGCATTGCACACATTTTTAACATGTCCCTGTTTAAAAAAAAAAAAAAAAAAAAAAAAAAAAAAAAAAAAAAAAAAAACACCTAATGTCTCTACAACGGCGCCCAAACTAAAAATGATGGATGGTGATTCTCCACACCAGAAGTTGGCGATTGGGTCCCCTACTCCCCAGTCGCCCTTTAAAAGGGAGAGTATGTAAGGTATTTCTTGTGCCATCTTAGCATGCCTTCGTGGTGTAAGGACCAGCGCACTCGGCGCCTACTTGAGAGGTCCGTGGCTCGATTCCTGGCGAGGGCATTGCTCAATTTTCATCTCTTCTGCTTCGAAACAACCTAATGCATTTAAAGGCTAAAAGGCTTCAATATACAACAAATTGTTCTCTGTATCCCGCGAGCAAAGTTTAAATAATAATTTTTCTAACGCACGGGGAACTACGTGATTATACCCCACGAAACCTTTTGCATAACGGTCCACATTGTAACTATATTATACCATACGAATTCTGGAGTACGTATGAGAAATTATCTGAAATTTAACTGAATGAATAAATGATTTTTTATTACCGAGAATACGAAATCTGTCATGATGAAACCAGATAGTAGAGTTATTTCAGTTTCTCACACTTTCGTTACCAGAATGGTTTAAATGCTGTTTAATGTTATTTGTAATTCCTGCAAAGTTATGATATTCTTTACACCAACACTGCGACTTTATAAAATAGATTTTTACAAGGTTGTACAAAATGCAATAAAAACAAATCTTTAGTTGTTTCCTGTTTAAGTAGAATGATACAATCTGTAAACGTATGCCAGCATGCTAAATAAATAAAAAAAAATTCCCTGCGAAGTGTGCTTTTTTCATTTTTTATTGACATCCTTAGCATAAATGCATGTACAATAATTCAAAAATAAGACCATGTTTTTTGTCTACATTTTTGTTTTAAAATTTATTAGTGTCTTTTAATCGAGTAGTTAAATGAATTTGCTGAATGATTAGAAGACATTTAATTAGGTACCATATAAAGTAATTAAACTGATTAAATATTAAAAAAAAATCTGAAATGTTTCAGATTTTAAATTACGTCCAAAGGGGCGTTTTTTAACATTTTGTGTGTTACCTTTCTTTATTAAATATCATGTTCCTCGCACTTAAACCATAAGATCCAGTGCAACAGCAATATCGCAAAATAGTTTTAAAACGAGCATATCTTTAGAATTTCCGATACAGAGACTCACGCGCAGGAGATAAAAATGTTTTTTCTGCACAACGTTGCCATTGCTCGCTTTGAAATCCTTGAGTTTGTTAATCAAAAATTCGTCAAAGTTTTAAAAAATAGGAAATCGATAATAAAACAAATTCCAAATTTCAAATTTGGGATTCCAGATGCTCATATTCGTAGTAGGATTAAGTCATTCAAAATTCGATTGTTCTATGTACCGTTGTTTTATCACAATACGAGAAATATACATACATTTATGCAGATTTTTCATTATTTAATTTCTTCAAATATAATGCAGGACTCTAACATTTTGTGGCAACAGTTTGAAAAGTGAACCGACATTTATGAGTCCGACGCAAAATGCCAAAACGAAAACAATAGTCCTTCAGGGACAAAGCCCCTTTGGACTAATAATGTACATGTAATTACCGTATATACAGGGTCTCTTAGTACCAGGATTAAGAAACGGTAAGATGAGCACGGTGCATCCAGGAGACTGAAAGTTGCCCAGCAATGCAGGGTCGAAAAGGCATTCCTGCTATGGTAGACAGTGTTGGTCTGAGCGTTTACTTTATGCAGGAAAGTTGTATTTCACACACGGACGCTGAGAACGACGGATGATTATACGAAATAGAAGTTAACTGATGTATATATGGTAAACGAGCCTGTTTATATTTGTCCAACAATGGATCGGGCGGATATGCATATGTCGATATACGTCGGATATTCATATGTGGTATGTAAATGTTACCATAAAAATGAGGAATTGGCTAGACTCTGCGCAAAGACCATTCCTTCCAAGCATCTGTCGGAGATACCGAGCATTGCCGACAGCCCGTTTGCAGGAATTTTAACACTGCACTTGACAGTACAATGCAAGAGTAGTAATTGCGATTAAACATTTTATTTTAGAGCAGAAGATGTGAAAATTGGGCAATGGCCTCCACGGGGCTTGAAATACGTACCTTCTAATGCTAGCCAGACGAGCTTTCCACTTAGACCATAAAGGAACTCGGTAAGGAAGGAAAAAACCTTCCACAGATCTCGTACTAAGATTAAGAGAACATGGAATATCTCATTTGCTTGCATGTACTATGAGCTTATTTTTGCAATCTTTCACGTCATCCTACCGAACATGATCTAAATCTTCTATAGGCCTTTTAACCATATCTGAGATCAGGACATTAGTATATAGCGACGGATCTAGAAAAAGAAGGCAAAATACAGCTAGTAGTTACTGTGGTATGAATGAATGATAATGTCTTGTACAAGGAAACTTAACAACAAGATTTCGGTCTTTCAAAATATTGTATTTAATCATATCGCTTGCTATCATTCTAATTAGAAATAAATGAATTCCAATCATACTCTCATCAAATACTCACCTGTAATTCTATTTCCTAAAATTTATCCTCAGATATAAATGGAGTCTTATATTCGATGGGGTTTTTATTTTCGATTAAATGCAATATTAATTTTAGAGTAAAATCCTTTAGAATGGACCTTAGCTTATAGTTTTAAGCATTTTCTACAGTCAAGCAGGACACTTTGTTCTTCAACTACTTCAGTTACTGCATGGCACTCTTTTTAAATTGTTCGAAATTATTGCCATTTTAGAGTTTCAAGAATTTCATGGATTTATTTTCAGATATTATTAAGTGTAAATACAGTACATTTGTAAGGAATTATCACATTCTCTTGGCTGTACTTTCGGGATGTGTGTGTTTAAGTATGTCTAGCTGGATACTGAAAAATTCGTGGTTCGAATTCCAGATAAAAAATAGCAGATTTTACATGTTTTTTACTTTTGAAAAAACTAATAGTTTGCGCAATGGGTCCGAACTAAAATGCCATGGACGGCAACTTGGACTTGGTAGAATGGACTGGTTCTCTTTCCTCTTCATAGTTGCCCTTTAAATTTGAAGAGATGATGAGAGTTATCGCTTACCCGCTCGTGCTGTCATGGTATAAGTGGTTAACACGCCAAACTGGCAAGCAGAAAATTTGCCGACTAAAACCAAAAGAGGGCATATTTAACTTTTACATTTGGTTTATTAAATGTTTTGTTATATTTTTCTAAAGATATCGTGTAGAATTTCAGTATTACTTAGGTAATGAAAATAAATCTGAAAATAATATTTGATAGCAACACTAACTTTGGAAATAGAAATATCTTTGATTAGGGGGGTTATTAGAAGCTCAGAATGGAAAATTAAAACTGAAGTTTATTTAATCATCTAGCTAAACATTTTTGAAAAAAAAATTGATTACATAGAACTTTTTGAGAGTAACAGCAATATTGATGAAACTTATCGAAAAAAAATTAACATCAGAAGAAAACTGGGAACTTGTAAAATAAAATATTGTTTAAATTTACGATTAAATTTGTTTTATTACTCACCGTGCAGAAACGAAAAATTTTGAATTCGTGTTTTTCAATTTGCATATCTGATTAAATTTACTTTCATTGTTTGAAGTAAATGACGAAATTTTTAATGAACATTCTATCGATCTATGTTTTCTATACTATTATTAACAAATTCTTCATAACTTGAAGATGATGAAATTATGTAGGCAGGATCGCGAACAATGAAGAGTAGGTTATTTTCATATGGATACATTTTTATACATTATTTTTTGATGTTTAACGCTTTGCCAAACGAAACAGTTCCATGCAAAAGAATTATTATTGAATAAAATCATAAATAGATTTTTCTCATTCGATCTGCAAACTATTTTCATCACGAAATTATTTTGCAGCAATTATTTTGTACTACTGATGTCATATTCTTCATTTTTTAAATTCTTCGCCTCTTTGGCCTTTGTTATTAGTTATAAGTAATAAAACGATAATACTGTATGCATAATATTTAATCAGTCATAAAAAGTAGACATTTACCAATTTTTTAAATCAATCTTTCCCCAGTACTTCATTCCTTAGAAATAAATGCGTTTTATATAGTGGAATCTCTGTAAAGAAATGACTTTCAAATATCTACTTTCATTAATATATTATGTCAATTATAAGTTTGCTTTGCACTAAAGCAAGTTTGCTTTTCTTTCAAGAATTTTCTTGAAAGAGAATATTCTACCATAATCAGAATCATAAAAAATTCAAGTAAATTTATAACACTTCTGCATTACGTAAGCAATGCTTTTGCTTTTTTTCTCAGAGGATTACTACTGATATCGACTACGTTCAAATTAAATTTTTGAGATAAAGACATTTCGGCTGTTGGATAATATCACTTCACTTTTCAGTTTCCTTTCTTTTTAAAAATTTAACTTTCTACTTCCTTGAACGAAATAAAGGAGGTACTGGAATCGCAAAAAATTTTAGTTTTCAGTTTTCAACGAAAATATCTCTTTTACTGAACCGTTGCGGAACCGATTTTGAGTATTTTTATGCGTGACGTCTGTATGTACAGACAGAATAAAGGACTTTGTACGAAGCTGTACATCTGTACGAGCGTACATCTGTAAGAACGTACATACGTACTTATTTCGAATAACATGTATCTCGTATAACTCAAAAACAATTGGCAGTAGAACTTAAAAATTTTCAATAGTTATAGGGAATCAAATGTTATAGGGACTACTATAACTTCTAGTTGTGCATCTCTATTTCTAATTGCCATTCACAGAGCTGAAAGCGCATCTTACTCAAAAGGTTTTTTAAAATTCTTTGCATAACTCAAAAAGATTTGCCATAGAATGTTGAAATTTTGTCTATGAGACTCCTGTAGCATCCATGTTTCTGATTTTTACTTCTTAGTACCAAGTAAAGGACGTATCGTAATCCCGAAAAATTTCGATTTTTACATTTCAACGGAAATATCCATTTTACACGCTCACGAAATCGTTTTCACTAGTTCCCTCATGACACCTATACGTACGTACGTCACATAACTAAAAAAAAAAAAAAAAAAGGTTCCGTCCCCACCTGTGGTACATTTTAGGTCTTCCTTTCTACTCCAGGAGTAGAAAGGAAGACCTAAAATACGCAAAATCGGTTCCGCAACGGTTTAACACACACAAAAATAATCTCCTATTGAATTTAGAAATTTAGCTGTGCTAATAGTTTTGCACCACGAAAGCACGCACGAGGAAATGTGATAATTCCCTATATTCTCTCCTATTTAAAGCTGATGGAATGCGATAGGAGCTCAAATCATCCATATCCAGGCCATGATTATTACGAATGACAGGCCACCACTTTAAGTGCCGATGTAGAATCTTTCAAATCCAGGAAACATAGGAAATCAGCCGTGTCCTGCCTGGGAAACTAACCACCGACCCTACATTGCTACTCGGTCACTTACACTGCAATACTCATGGTGAAATGCAATATTTCGTTTATTCTTTCTCATTTAAAGAGAAACATGAGAGAGTCATGGGATCTAGTTGATGAAATACAGGTAGTGACGAATTATTGCGCATTACATTTTAGTTAAGGCGCCATTTGTAGAAGCTTTAAAATTTTCGAAGGTGAAAAGAGTGAGAAATCAATTGTGCCTTAACCAGGATTCGAAACATAAAACTCCCAGCGCTTAATTGGACATGGAACCATAGCATATATGGGAAATTTAAAATTTCGATACGAGTTAATCGTAGTTCTGTTATGAATTTAATATTGTTTGAAAGCTTGATTCAGCGCTTTATTTAGTTTTCATTGCTGAATTTATTTTTCAGGATTAACCGAAACAGTTTGGGCCGAATTACTTCGGATAAAGAGGACTCTGTTTAAATCTCAAGAGTAACTGAAATGGAAGAAATTTTAAGAGAGGAGGGATAAGTGAAATTATATTATACTATTTAGCAATTCTTTCACTCCGTTCATTTAAGATCTCACAAGGCACCAACTGATTACGAACCTGTCAATCTTTAGTTAAATTACCGCTTGGATTTCTATCAGCGAACTTTCGAAGTTAATCTGATTTTGAGGAAAGACACTTTTATTTTATTCAAGAAGCAAAATTTAAAGTACTAATTTGCTGAAAGCAAACTTCTCTTGTTCGCAAACAATTGGAATTCTTTCTCCTCGATTACTTAAAGGATAAATTTGTCTTTGAATGATCTGTAATTAACTAAATGAATGTATAGATGCTAGGAAATTTACTGCAAGTAAAACACTTAAAATTGTGAGATGAACTAATATATCAATCCTTGTGCTAAATCTGAATTAGCACTAATATTGCCATTTAAGTAAGGAAACATATTTTTTGCTGCATATGGATTTAAAAACGTTCTTTAAATCCAATCTGAAGGTAGTTCTGCAAACATTAACTAAATTTATTCCATTCTAAGAATTTAAAATAATTGTGCAAACATTAGGTTATTTTGAAGCAGGATACGTGAAAAATATGCAATGTCCTCACCGGGACTCGAACCCTGGATCTCTTTATATGCTTCCAATTACTTCATGGAGAGATGAGGAGACGAAGGAGAAAATACATTATATATTTCCCCTTTTAAAGGGCGATTGAGAATTAGGGGATCCAGTCGCCAAATCCTGGTAGTGACGGGTTATCGTCCATCACCTTTTCAGTTCGGACGCCACTTATATTGCCATTAGGTTTTCTTGAAGCAGGAGACTTGAAAAAATGAGCAATGTCCTCGCGGGGACTCGAACCCTTGATCTCCAAATACACATCCAGTTACACCACGAAGGCATGCGGAAAGGAGAGACAAAATTAAAAATGCTAAAATTCCTTATATAGCGTTTGTAAGTGCTTTTGACTTAACAACTGAGGTAAAACTTGACCTAAATATAAATATGTAAAATGGACTTCTTCTTTCAACAGATATGATGAACGAGAAGAAAAGAACCAAAAAAATAAACCTTGAACTTTTAGGATTTCCCTTTGGAATAGATTTTGAGGTTTATTTTATAAGCATTATTTGTAATTTCTAAATAATTAATTGAAGTTTCAAATGCATGTAGCATTATTGTAGCATTACATAAGTACTTTTTTTGGAAAATAAGTTATTTCAAATAAAGATTGCGAAGAAAGATGCATCCTATTAGTTGATAAATCGTGATAGATTAATTCAAAATGACTCGAATTTTCAAAGTTCAGGTGATGAAGTTGAAATGACGCGAATTTAATAGTTTAATAGTAATCATTCGAAGATGGCTATTTCTCTAAATGACTCTCGTAATTGGATCATTTGTTAGGAAAGTTGAAAGTTTTAGGCTCGAACCACTGATGAAGCTTAAGCTGTTCCAACGCCTCCAGCTTAGGTCATGGACGTTAGGATCGTTACATTAGCCAAGAACGTCTAAATTAAATGCCGAAATGGTGTTCTGGTCTTCTCAAAGCTGAATTTTATCAGAAATTTGAAAAAAAAAAAAAAAAAAAAAAAAAAAAATAGGCGCCTAAAGTGTATAATAGTTATTATAAAAAGGGTATATGTATATGAAGATTGAAAGATAAAAATACTTTATTTCTGGTAATGTTAACACATTGCTTTCATCAAGTTTCTTCGAAAATTTATTAAATTCTCATAAAATGTGAAATAAATAAATTCTGAAATTGAAAATTCGAACTTCGAGATGCACCTGTTTGGGTGAAGGGTTTGTGTGTTAAAAATTTTGTGATTCTAAGTGCCGTCGTTTATCCACAGTAGCAGGAACAAACAAATATATCTGCATGCAGACTGTTCATTATTTAATATCAGAGATAAGTATTTGTAGAAAAATGAAAATTTAATTTTTCTTGTAATTAAAATATTAACGTCATGTTATTTAAATGAAAACTAAAAAATATTTGAAATTTGAATAACTGGCTAGGAAACAATTGCAGGTATTTGATGATTTAAATGACAAGACCTAGATGTTTTAACATGATAACATACCTTCATGTTACTCACTCCCTATGCATGAATGCTTGGTGAAATAAGAGATGACTGCGATTCTCCAGATCTGCCCCCTACGGAAATTATTTTTTTCTCAAAACATAATCTTTTTATTCGATTCATTAAAACGTATCGGAAAAAAAAATTCGCTGCAAGATTTAAGTGCCATCCCATAAGGATTTCCAAAGGTATTCCAGTAATGAAGAGACGATGGAAGTATTAAATATATAAATTATATATAAATTGAGAATAAGAGTATTTAAGTTCTATTTTTTTGATAGACCTCATATATGCATGATGGTAGCAGAAACAGGGTTAATCAATTTCTGTTTTATTTTCTGATTATGTTATTTTTGGAATAGTAACTGCTTAACACGTGATCTCTTTGTCTAATAAGTGGATGTTGGCAGCCACTACGGTAACAGAGCTATACAGAGTAGGGTGAGTCAGGTCAAAATTTTATCTTTTACTTTATTTTTTATGAATACTGGTAGCTAAAAACGAAATATTGTAATATCTTACTTTTAATTACTTTTCTATTTGTTACTATTTTGCTCGAATTGAAGATTGTTAAATTTAATTATTTTTTCTGTTATCGAATTAAATATTGATAATCATCTTGCCTTTTATATATTAATTACAATTTTTTCTATGAGCAAATTACGAAAATTGTATGTTCATTTATCATTCAATGTAAGAGGCACATTTTAAAAGCGTGCATTCCAGAATTTACCTGCGAAGCTGTTTTTAATGTAATTTGTGCACGGTAACCCACAATTTTAATGTACGACATTTTCAGTTATTTTAAACGTATAAAATGGGAATGGGACTATTCGCCGTGGCCGTTTCGCCGTCGGGGTGTTTCGCCGTCATGATATATTTTTCTTTACACGATTGTATTATATCTTGCCGTATTGCATTAAGTTGATTTAAATTAATAACTCTGTTTAGTTTAATAATTGAATTTAATTTAATAAACATTTTATATTAAATAAAATATAAAATGTTTTTGCGTATAGTTTCATACAAATATACCGTTACACATGAAAATATTAATTTTAAGAGAGTAAGGTGCTGACAAGATTCCAAGGTAATTCCGTTTTTCATTCAGATTTTATAAAAATGTGAATTTCCTGCTTGTATGAGTGATTTCTCTGAACTAGCAGATTAAAATTTCAAGAAATTTTGACGAATCATTTAAATATTATACCCGCATAATTTCAAAATCGATAATATAACTTCTGTTATACCAGAAGTTTAACCCCAGTTCTCTTTGATACTGACATAATTTTCCAACAAACTATGTGTAATTTCTTTATCTCTCATATTTGTAAATAACGATATATATTTAAAACAACCTTTATTAAGTATACGAAAGCTAACAGAATTATTAAACTAAATAAATTTAATACGAGTATAATACTGCAAGATAAAATACAATCATGCAAAGAAAAGTATGTCTTGACGGCGAAACATCCCGACGTCGAAACGGCCACCGTGAAATGGCAACGGCGAAAAGTCCTAGGCCCTACAAAAACAGGTGTTTTTTTCTAAATATGTAATTTGGCTTTAAGATGCTATTTCCCTACAATCACTCTCTTCTTACAAGGGCAATGTATACTTTCAAGTTTTGTGTGTTTTTATTTAAATTTGTCATTTGAATAAGCGTTTATGTATGGGAACTACCTCATTTAATTTAATTCCTTAAACTGAGATTCAAAATCTTGGAATAATCGTTCAAGAGTTTCCATTAAACCAGTTAGAAGTGCACCACATATCAAGAAAAATTAAATACAATGTAGCCTAATTTCTTTAATGAGGAGGTTCCATAAGCAAATTCGATTTCCATGGTTCGTTAATTTTGTAAAAAATCATTTCAGGTTGAAATGTAAAATTTAAATCCAATTAAAAAAATGCTTCGAGATCTACACGATTCTCTGTGGAAAATGTCAGGTAAATATTGTACCATTCAAAATTTTGTCTCTATACTGTAAAATATATACTCAGCTAGACTCTTAAGTTTGTTGTTATAGCCGTTACTTACTGTTTATGATAAAGACAAATCTTTGTGCTACAGTGTTTGAAGATCTGAAAATCATATATCTAAATATAATACATGTGGATGAGATTATTAATTATTATCCATTATGATCGTTCCATATTTTAACGAAAATTAAACGTAAATAGACAGGCTAAAATTATAAGTTTTGAGAATCTATGCCGTACCTGAAATTGTTAAGGTTTTTCAAACAAAGCAGGTATCAAATTTTAACATTGCATGGCAATTGTAGCATTGGAGATGGCAACTGTAACATTGCATTTAATAATGAAAATCGTTAAAAGGAACAAACAAAAATTAAAAGGGTTTAACTATTAGATTATTAAAACAGAGTCTAAATAGTTAAAATTGGCAAAGAGGTTTTTAAAATGGAATAATTGACTTGTCTTTAAATTTAATCTTTAATCCTAAATAATGCTTAGATGAACTTAAAAATTTTCATTATCTTTAAAGTACTTTGCAAAATATTTTAATTCACTTTGAGAAACTGAAAGATAAAAATATTCACTTACATTCATTATCAGTTAAGAAAAAACAATAAAAGTAATAAAACGCTACTTGTGTGTTAATTCACAACGCTTCATTGCCCAGAAAAGTAAACTCAAGTTACTTGCATTATAAATATTGACAGAATAATCCTTTAAGAGTTTCAAAGCACTAAAATGCTCTCTTTAGTAGTTTTAAACTTTGCTTTCAGAACTTTTCAAGATGTTAAAAAGGTAAAACCCAGCTTAGGTAAGAAAAGTCCTCAAAAGTATTTAAAAAAGGAATGAGTCCTTTTTCCCTTCCTTGCATTAGAAGCAGTCATGAAGAAAATTTTTAAACTCTTGACTACAACAGAAATAATCTTTTTTTATGCCTGAATTGGATTTAACTCTTTTTTTAAAGTTGAATACATGAAAAGTTCATCCATTTCAACATCCTTTTAATTTTAATAAAAGCACCAAACTAAACTTAATAATAAAAAATTATTATTATACGAAAAATGCCATTCCTAGTCCAATATTTTACTTTTCATACAAGACTAATATATTTCAAATATTTTACCGCAAATGGATGAAAAAATTCTTCGTAGTGTAGCTCTTTTATTCTAAGACGCCACAAACTTTACGAAACACTTTTTAATTTTAGCATCGCAAACAGAAAAAGAAGGAATTTAATAAATAAAAGAATCAAATACCTCTAAGAAATAATTCTTTAATAGCTGTCTTCAATTTATAGAAAAAAATAATATATGTTTTTATTGTAAAACAACTCGAAAATGTGTATTGCTTCAAGATAATTCAAAATTAGGAACCACCAGCAAATTTAAGACTCCTGCAGTTCTAATACGCATTATACTTTTAGCGTTATTTGCGGAGGGAAAAGTCATGTATCTTATAATCGAAGAAACCCTTATGTGTTTGAAAACTTCTATAAGAACTTCTATAAGTTAGTTAAACTTACTTCCCGGAATTTTATTAGAGATACGTTTCTCATTCAATTAATTCCGTTCTCACTTCGCAGCAAGGCTAAAATACATAAAAACTCAGAGCCTCTTCATTAAAATTGTAAAATAGAGAAAAACATAAATACCAAATACAGTTAAAACAGTTAAAAAACAGTTTTTACAATTAAAAATAGTTTCAGCGCAAAAACTAACAATTCGACCAGCGGGCAAGAAGGCAGATTTTTCGGTGCAAAAAACTGAACGTTTACTTTTGGTCCACTCGTCAAAAAGACACTGATGGTGCAGAAACTTACCTCACTGTTCTACTAAGTGTTTCAAATGCAAACAAATAGCGACTTCATTAAGTTTAGTAACACTTAAACAACTTTTAAATTGTTAATAATTCTACAACTATTGCAAGCAGATTAATTAAAGTCATAAAAGCTTAATTATTAGGTTAGGTTTATTGCGATACACCTTAGACTTGAGGTTCCCAACAAAAAGTAATCGCACACTGACAGATCAGGTGACCTGGGTGGCCAACTAGTGTCGAGCCCAGACTGACCTCTCCTAACAACTCTGTCAGGCCTGAAGATTGTGTAAATGTGATCCAAGGTGCGGCCAGCTGTATGGGCAGTTGATCGATCCTATTGGAAGTAGATTTTTTAATTCTCAGTTAATGCTGCCACAAATGGATTAAAAATGATGGAACTGTAACGCTCCGACTTCCGCGTCTGATGAAAGAAGAAAGGACGAATAATGCGGAGTGCAGACACTGAACAGCAATCCCAACCTTCTGATCATGCTGTGGTGTTTGGGGGAAGGTATGCGGATTCTCCTGTGCCCAAAATTCTGTGAGTTGACATAACCACTCGGGTGAAACCAAGCTTCATCAGAAATAAAGAAAATATCCATGCTCAAGCCATTCATTGTTATCTCAGTGAACAGCTATTCACAAAACTGGAGGCGCTGAAGAGCATCGGCTAGTTTTAATGCATGAACAACAGACACTCTGTAAGGATGCATTTTTGGGTCCAGGTGGAGTATTCGACAGCATGATCAACATGATATGTCGCTGCCTTGTGACAGGCGTCAGGTTGAATTGGTTGGCCTCTGAAGCATTTTCTGCTGAACTTCAGACACATTTTCTGGTGTTCGGACACATTTGGGAATGTTCTTTGACTTGTTCAAAATAGATCCTGTCTGACGTCATTTTCTGACTAATCGTTGCAGGGTAATCTTTGCTGGAACTTTGACACCATTAAACGTGTGAGCAAACAACTAACCATACTGTTTCCACGACTTATATAACATAACTTTCCGCATATACAATAACATAACTTTTCATAACGAACACCCTCTGCTGCACAGTGAGTACCATCTTCACCTTTGCACTGCTCAGACTCACACTAACACAGCATACACCAAGCGCTGAACCGGTTTAGATAACGTGGTGTGCGCTTCACATGGTGTGGTTATATGTATACAATCGGATTCACTTATCCGAGCCACTTTTATTTACTTTTCTTTGCTGTGTTTCTTTGTAACCTGGAACTCTGTTCTTCGGGTCACTTTTATTTGCCCCACCCTGCATTAGAAATGCGCACAACCTCATTAGAAATCAACTTCTTCATGAGGACTTAAAAATTGAACCATAGGATAAATATTTACGAAAAGCTAATGGAAAATTTTTCAAGAACACTATGGACTGTGATCTCTTGAATGACTTTGAATTATTTCATTATGAAATTTTAGCTGAAGATCAGCACCTGAGGACCTTCGCTGCTTCCCTACTTAGCCGAAATCAAAATTTCTCACTACAATTAGTTGCAATTTTGCAACTAATGTTTTCATAACTAGTTAGGGCTTGCATTCTTTAGTGCCTACACACGAGAGGATGACCACCTCACCTGACTTCGATCCACGAATCAGGACTTTGGGATTTCTATTCTAAATAATTTCTGAACGTTATGTGTGCAATTTGGTCAACATGGAAATTAGTCTAAATATTTTATTTTTTGTTAATTATAAATTTATGCGATTACAATTTATCGCGAACTAACGATGGTAAAATGAAACACGTTTAGATAACATTACATACATCGATTGGGAAAATAATATCTGTTGTTACTTTAGTGAACGAACACTGAAATGATAATAAATATTTTTTTGACAATATACATGTGTTATACACACGGAATCTTTCTAGTTCTGAAGAGAGGTAAACTAGGTAAAATACAATGACCAAGTAATAAAGTTTGGTTGTTTCCGACGCGCTAGAGACTCTAACAAGCTCCATTCAGAATTTTTTTCCTATAGTCTGCGGAAAATCTGGATGCCCTTTTTTTCTGTCGGATAGTGTCTTTACAAAGCGATAGATTAGACTCGAAAGACCAACTCCCTGGTCAGTATTATCGACAGATTTTACCACACTCGATTTTTTTCTTTGGAAAGGGTTTGTGAACAACAGAATCTACACAGCTAAGCAAACAAATAAACTTCTGGAAGGCTTGAAATATCCGTTTTATTCTGTGCCTTTTGTATCCCTACTTCATGCTTCAGAGAGCTGAAAATAGGACATGGATGGAGTATTCTTCCGATTAGTACAATTTCGTCATTGCGATAAATAAACAAGTAATGCGTTAAAGCTAGGGATGGTACAGTAAACGTAACTTGCATTTGCTATTCAGATAAAGCGAAGGAAGGAATTGACTCTCCAGAGTTAGGTAATTTGGGATTTTTTTGTTTATTCAATAACTAAATACTTACTAAATATAATAAAATTATAAATTTGTTTTTATATTTATCTTTCTGCAAATCCTTTTAGCCAACAATTTTAAAAACCGTACTGTTTTTAAGCAAATCCTCAGAATACTCATTTTAACATGTATCCATATATCCATGCAGAAACATGTAGTTAAGATAACAAAATGTTAAAGCACTGAAACCACAAAAGCTTTTTCATAGCTATTATATTTAATGAGCTGAATTATTTATTCGGGAAGTACGTATACATACAGCAAAAAGATTTGCTCGGAAAATGGAGCAATAAACGAAAGTATGAAATAAATTTGATAAGACTTTGTTAATGCTCTAAAATGGGAGGATATAAACATAATGGAAAATTTTTATTTTTATGCAGTTTGGCTATGAGCCATTTGTTAAAACTTATCTCTAAGAATGAAATTTAAGAACTGCAATACCTAAACAAAAGTTTCTTTGTTTAATTGAATTAATTAAACATGAAATTAACGATAATACAGCAATTAACTTGTTTAAAAGACATATGAAACATGGTAACAATTTTTAAGATCATCATTAATATTACATAATAATATCGCAAGTATAGAATAAGTAAATAGAATAATTATAATTGAGCATAAAATTTCATTTTTAGCTGCGGACATTCATGGCGATGGTTTACATGTGATTGCTTATATTATCCATGCAAATAGCCAACTTACTTATATTAACAGTAGGAAAAACATAATGACCCAAATAATGTATATGTTACTACATTTCTACGCTCACAAATATATTTCTGAATTGCACAATTATAAGAAAATTTAGCGGAGACATTCAAAGGTAATGACTGCATTTTTAGGTAGTCATTATTTTCACAATAACTCAACTTGAGATCATATTATCACTAAATTTATCTTCTCAGCAAAGTTTCTATCTTAATGATCTATTTTCTATCAAAATGTGCTCCATGAAGGCATCGTTTCGCTTAGGCAATTAGCCTTTATGTGCTTTGCCATTTTGAAAATGATGTGATCCGATTTTGTATGTTCATCTTAATTATCAGTTTGTTGTTTAGCTGATTTTCAGCTCTAGAATTCATAAATCAGGAGGATAATAATGAACAAAAATGAAACATTGTTGATACTTCAACATGTATCTCAGTGCTAAGTTAATTTCAGGATTGTAGCATTCAATTTATGGATCAAATTTCGGACAAAAATTTCATCAGCCTTAAGCATTAACATCGCTAATTTAATTCATAATTTTCACAATAGTAATGCAAATGTAATTCAGTTTTCCTAGAAAGTTCTCGATGCAAAGATCTCTCCTTGAAACAGCAGCACTCAAAAGGATTTGCCATAACGATTCATTTAAAAACACAGTTTTAATTTTTATGTGATTATTACTATTTTTTGTACTCTCTTCGCAAACGCACTACTAAGTACACATTTTGAAATTATAAGCTATTTTCTCCCTCCTGTCTGTATGTTTTTGTGGTATAACGGTAACACACTCTGCGCGTATTCGAGAGGTACAGGTTGAAGTCCCTGCGAGGACATTGCTCATTTTCCATGTCTCCTGCTTCAAAATAACCTAATGATTCTATAGTGGCGCCAGAACTAAAAAAGGTTGTGGATGGTGATTCTTTACCACCAAGATTTGGCGACTGGGTCCTCTAATCCCTAGTCACCTTTTAAAAGGGAGAGTGTATAAAGTATTTTCTCCCTCTTTTCTGCACGGCTTCGTGATCTAACAATAGTACACTCGGCGTGTATTCGAGAGGTCCAGGTTCGAGTCCCGGGGCGACTATTGCACATTTTTCAGGTCTTCTGCTTCCAAAAAGTCTTAATAACTCTAAAAAATGACACACATAATAAAAGGGACTCTTGGTTTACTTTTGTGTTAGCAAGTGATTAGCACTATCATAAAATTCTGTTAATACTCTGTATATAAAAATTTAATTCGTTAATCGCTTCATTGCTATTTGATTATAAAACAAGTAGAAACAGAATTTACTCTGAAGTAAATGTTTCTACTAGCAGCCCATTTATGTCCATTTATTACTAAAACTACTTATTGGTTTTTAATATATCCACTTAAATATGAAACTTGGAACTGCGAGCTTGACGTCACGACCTATTAATTTAGCTGTTTTGACTCCATAATCTGACAAGTAGTGTTCTTCACAAACCTATCAGTGACAGAGTCGAAAACACTCTTGAGCACTAATAATTTCTTTTCCGTCCACGTCGCAAGTAAACGAAATATCAGCTTGAAAATTTCTTCGTAATAATTAACCCAAATAGCTATTAGTCTCGAAACATGATTTTGCATTGTTTCAGTTTTCATTCGAGCCGAACCTGAAAAACTTGATCTTTCATATTTTATATGTATGTCGAATTAATAAACTAAACTATTTAAATGATAAATTCATATCTTAAAAAAAATATATATTTTTACTTTTTAATCTGACTTATTTAAATAAAAGTGCATTTACTTCATGCTGTATCTAATTAAAAGTGTTAAACATTTTTATAGAATTCATTATGTGTGTTTTCACTTTTTAAATATGTAAAAGATATATAAAGAAGGTATATGTCAGTCTAAAATGCAAATTTATCAAATATCCTGTAAAATGTTTCACTATTTCACCTGGGCCATCTCTATCAATAACCCTTAATGAAAAATCATATTAAATTTAAAACAGCCCTTTTGGGCGAACGTTAAAATCTAAGCACTTTCAAATTTGTTCATTCTTAATTTTTTTCCCTGCCCTGTGTGTACGTGCGAGGGGTGAAAAATTAAATATGTGTGCAGAGTAACAAAGAGTTTACACAAATATTGCAGAATGTGATGTAGTATATCTATCTGAAACAGAAGACATTCTAGAAGCAATTAATATTAATTCTGATGATGTTATTTAAATTTAGAGACAGAATATTGGAATCCCCAAATTCGCGAATTCTTAAATAACCTTAGAGACGAAGATTCAAATCTTCGAGTTTGTATCGATAATTGAATTTTTTAGATATAACATAGTTTAGATTTTTAGAACATAGAACATAGTTTAGATTTTTTAGAAGATTTAACTGTTTAGTGTTAAACCTTTTAACTCAAAATTTAGGTAATGTTTAGTGATGTTCAACAGAAGTGTGAATTATGCAATTTTAAGTGGTCTTAGGAGTATTAGTATTACCCACTGGCAATCCTAAGAGTAGCTTTTTTTATTTTATCGACAGAATATAAGGTTCCACTATTAGCGTTACGTATCTTGTTAATTTTTTAAAGATATTTCTCTCTCTGTACTTGCAATGAGAAAGAGTTTTTGAATAAACCTTTTGAATTTCTATTCAAATATTTTCTGCCAAATTATGGTGAGGAAAAGAACTTTAAATGTTTGAACTTTTAACTAAACACTTCATTTATTGAAATTAATTTGCATCTTTATAATAAATATAGTTATATATTTAACATTAGTATTCTTAAATTTATCTTTTCTTAATTACAGATTTCAGTTATTACTCTAATTAAAAAATTTTAATATTAAGTAAAATATTAGTTTCTTTCTTTCTTCGTTTTCTTCTGAATACTACATGAAAGATTCAAAATAATTGAGACATTTGAGAGTCTTTCAAGATTCGGATTCCAAAAAAAGTAGGATTCATTTCACCTTTACTTAAATTTGTTTATTACAGAAGTAAGGCAAATTACTGCTTTATAACACTCACTATAATTTTACCTAAATATGTCTGTATCCTTTTTTACCCTTTTCCTTTTTAAATTTTACACCGAGTTTTAACTATTTTATAATATCATGTATCTTTAACACATTTTTAGCCTAAATGGGTGTTAGCCCAGAAGGACTATTAGTTTCGAAACGGCATTTTTAGTCGAATAATGTTATTTTTCAAATTGTTGCCACCAAACATTATCGCCCTTTATTATATTTAAAGAAATTCAATAATGAGGAAGCTACATGATGTTTAAAAAACCCAGCAATTTCAAAGCGAGCAGTAGCAACACTGTAGGGAATAAAACATTTTTATCTCCAGCGCACGAGACTGTCTATCGGAAATTCTAAATATAAGCTGTTTGTAAATATTTTCTGCCAAATGTGGCGTTAGCCCAAATGCTCTCGAGATGGATATGTGTCTGTAAATGAAAGAAAGGTCCTTTTGGGTGCAATATAAAATCTGAAAGCTTTCAGATTTTTTATATTCTTTCTTTTACAAATTATTAGTTTGTTCATTTTTTATGATTTATTTTGTTGTTTTATTATTTTGCGCCTTACTTTAGTGCTATTCTGAAATATCTTCCATGTATTTTGTACGTATAGATTTATTCATTTAGGTAGTACGTATTCATATATAGTATTTTTAATTCTATGTTAGTACACATTGGAATTATATAAATAGCTTTTTAAAAACTACTGAGAGCGTTGTAGTCCTTTAGAGTTTACCAGATTATGTAACATAACCATCCGATTAAAATTAGAAGACTTGTAACAAATTGTGCCGTCAAGTTGATAATACTTGGTGACATTTCGGAAGTTGATAGAAGTTCTGCATTCGAGAGAACCGATTTTTCTAGAATATTCTAGCAGTTATTTCCCTTCCTCTCTTTCTTTAGTCAAGGATATAAATGAACTATGTGAAAAACCTGACAATAAAGATGAAAATTAGTTTTGGTAACTTGTAGTTTGGAATTTATTTGAATCTACTGAACCTATCTGAATTTATCTCCTGCGTTCATTGCATGAATTGACGAAGAAAGGACAGAATATTATCTATCATTTTAGCATTAAAATGAATGAGAGCAATATTGTTTGAACTTGTTTAAGCTATTTTACTTATTTTCTTCATTTGTAAAATTTTTATGTCTTGGAGCTGCTATAGCAGAAGATTATAGCAACACAACAAGCCTTAACAATTACATGCTGTATGAAAAGTTCAAATTTTTCTCTCTATATAGTCTATTTATTCAAGAGATTAACAGTTTAAAGTAGTATTTCCCAATCTTTTTGTGCTATGCCCCACCTATTCCCCTTGAATTCTTATGCATCCCCTAGCATATACATAATTCTTACTATTCAAAAATTGAAATGCCAACGATAAAACTTGAATGATAGGTTTTTAGGAAGAAATCACTAGGAAATTTTGTGAGTAAACGAAATAAGTAAACTTTCAAAGCTTTTAATGGAGAACTGAAATTCAAGTACAAAATAATTTTAATGAGAGTTTTTCTATAATTATTTTAAGCATTAGTAATTAATTGTTATTTAAATTTCATGAGATCCTTGCGCTTGATGCTTGCTGCAAAGAAATTTTATGTCAAGTGTCAGTTTAGTTAACTTCAGTCTTAAGTCTCCCCGTTTTATTATATCCAGCCGATTCTTTTTTAGCAGCATATCATTTATGGCACTAAATCTGAATTCAGCCAAATATGAAGATGGAAACGGTAACAATAGTTCTCTCGCACATTTTGTTGCATTTGGATATTTGATTCCGGTTTCCTCACAAACCATGCCATCGCTCCTTTTATATTAAAAAAAAAAGTTTTACTTGACTCTGCATTTTGCATTTCTGAGAGTTCTTCCTGATATTGCATACTTGAAATATCAGATAAATTGACTAACATTTGCTACATCATCCAAGTTGGGAAATCAATTTATTTCAGATAAGAAAATTTTCTTTTAAATCAGCCGATAAAATTTTCAGATGTTCGACAATAACATATGTATTATTAACATATGTATATTAATCATTATAGCGATATCAGTTCCTTCACAGTTTTGGAACCAATGAAACTTTTCAAAATTTTTGTTGTAAAAATATGCCTGAAAAAATTTAGTAAAGTTAATGAAACCAAATATCTTAGCTTTTGTATCGACAAGATTTAATTTATTAATTTTTCAAATATATCGGCTAAATAACTCACAAATGCCTTACCATAAACCTTTAACAGATTTTTCATTTCAGGTTTGTCACTTAAAAAATAACTGAGAGTATCAAATAGTTCCAAAAGTCTTTCGAAGTTCTTTTTCGACAGCCATCTTACTTCAGTGTGAAGTATAAGTATATAAAGTCTTCATTTTGTTCTTCACAAATTAACTTCAAGAGACGTTCACATTTGGCACTAGCTTTAATAGCATTGATACACTTTATAACTGAATTTAGTGCTTCATTTAGAACAGGCGAAATGGTTTTAGCTACCAGGTTTTCCCTATGAATCCCACAATGCACAAAAAGCATTTCCGGATTCTCATCTTTCATCAGTTTTCAGCAACTCTTTTTCTTCCCTATGATATTAGGAGCAACATCTGCAGCAAAAGATATTATATTTTTTCATTGGCATAGTTTTGACATCTAAGTAATATTTTTTTCTTTCTATAAATATTTTTGGTAGTGGAGCTTTCTAATGATTTACAGAACAACATTTCTTCGGCCAAATCCCCTTTAGCAATACATCTTATGTAAGTCATAAGTACGGCCTCACTGTCTCTCAAAGTTGATTCATCCATTTGCACGAAACTTTTCTTGTTTTCAACTTTACAACGAGTTATTTCAATATCCTCACTCATTTCATCTATTCCTCTGCCAACAGTATTGTTACTTAATGGCATAGCTTTAATGTTTTTGTCTTCCTTTTTCAGAACCATTTTAAGAAATGCTGATATTGATGGTTTGATTAAATTCTTCTCTACAGTAGGACCTTTCCCAGATTTAGGGATGAGTTACGAAATTTGATAACTAGCCTCTAGAGTATGATTAACAGTTGCATTATGAGAAGTAAATAGAGACTTTAATGTTACACGTTTTTCAAAATTCCTCTTTAAAGTTTAAAAATAATTCAAATCTGAATTAATATGAGCATTATGTTTCGCCTTCAAATGTGCCTAAAGACGACCTAGTTTCTTTGATTCTTTAGTCAGGCACTGTTGGCATAAAAGACAAAAAGGTGACCTTTCATCTTGTACAGCGGGCATGAAACCAAATTTTAAATATTTCTCCGAATATTGAAAAACATTTTTTCTTCTTACAACACTGATTTCACTGAGAACTGAAAGAAATAAATATAAGTTCAATTATAAACTTCGCCATGCCGCTAAATATAAACGAAGCTGAAAGCAGCTGCTATTGCCATTCAAAAGAAGAATATACCTGTTTCTACAGTAAAAAATAAAATGATTTCGTTGGCTGACATGTACGAGAAACATCTGGAAAGCTTAAAGTATCAGGTATTCAAATGCCATTTAAAAGCATTTATATGTCTATGTTTACAGTGAAAATTCTTTACAAAATATTTAAAATGCATCGCAATTTAAAAACGTTTTTTCGTATACATCACTTACATTATTATTTATTTCTGGGAATAAAAAATGAAATTTCGAGTTCTTGAAGAAAATTTGGAAATTTGAACGTCCCTTGTCCCCTTAAACTCTGAACGAGTCCATTTTCGATTTGCCCCCCTTAACAGTCGAATTATTCCCACTGTGGGGCGTCGGTGTCATGTTGGGGAACATTGGTTTATAGCATAATATTATTTTAACACTCTCAGTGTTACGGGGTTTTCCTGAAATTTAAAAGTTTCCTAAATTGTCATGAATAAATAGTATTTTCTTGATTATAATTTTAAAAGGATATTTTAACTCCTTTCCTTCCAATACAAATCCAACTCGAAATCTGATGCGTTAGAAACTGGAAAACACTTTTATGTGTAATAAATTGGACAAACATCCTTCTAATAAAAACTTACTTCCATAACGCTTAGAGAGTTAAATATTTCATAAGCAAAATTATTATCCCAAAGAAACGTTATCGCAAAAGGGCTATTGGTGTCGAAACGTCGATTCACTAAAAGCATTGAATCCCTTTTTAAATTGGCGCAGCCAAATATTATGTCGACTGTAATGAACGTTTGATTAAAAAACTCAACAGTATCAAAGCGCGTAGTGGCAACACTGTACGGAATAAATTATTTTTATCTCCAGCGCTCGAGATTGTCTATAGGAAATACGAAAGAAATGCTATTTTTAAATATTTTTAGCCCAAATGTTCTCGAAACGGCCTTTGAAACGTGTATGCATGTGTAAATGAAAAGAACGCTCCTTTGGGCGTAATAGAGTTTTGTTTTAAATTTCAGATACACTGAAATTATTTATAATATTTTATTAATGTTTATCTTATTTAATGAAGCTATGCAAAACTTTCAATGATGAATTTAGCAACAATTATTAAAACAGTTAGTATTTAGAACTAAAAAGGAATAACTCCCGGTTAACCGCAATAAAACATAGCACAAAAATTACCGATAGAACATTTTTCCTTTAAAGTAAAGAACTATTTCAGAGAATTTCTTTTCAAAGACATTGCTGATTTACTTTTTTCAAGAAGATTTCTAATGATAGCAATCCCCTAGACAATTCTATTATTATATTTTTAAATGCATTCAGCTCTCTACATCGAAAATGTTGCTTTTAAGAAATTTATGGGAGTAATATTACTTAATTCTTTTCTTTATTTCTTGATTAAATATGATCTCACTGAGGGATCTTAACATCGCTATATAAAAAAATTCGGCTCTCCTTTTTTCATTACGAAACGTTGGCTCTTAGCGATATAAAAAAGAGTTACCTTTTCGTCTGGCAAATAACTAATTTTCATGATAATTAAAAATACTAAAATAAAATTCTGCTGATTAAGTTTATCATCATAATTATTTCCTGTTTGCTTTTTTTAATTATCTTTTATTATAAAAGCAAGCTCCTTTTTAACAGGGTAATTAATTTCTTTTCTCTCTTTTTTAAAATATTTTCCGTGATCGATAATTTGTTCCGTTAAGATTTTTGCTTCTTTCTTCTTTTGTGAGGACAAGAATAACTTCTCTTTGTTAGACTTCATGTTTGGGTGCAAATTCGCAAACTGGTTAATTGAAGATCTGATACTGAGTTGATTGATTACGTGTATTAGCACAAAAGTCGCTAGTCTAACATGGTTGCCACGAGTAAATTAGAAATTTCTTTTTCCCCGTTACATGATTGAAATGGCAGAACAGTTTACCAGAAGTCTCTGACGCAGAAAGTCAAATAAGCCCGGAGAGCTAACGCAAGCTCTAGAAATGAAATATGCAATTTGCTGAAGTGCGAAGAAATTATACTCAACTACAGAAATATTTCGCATTGCATATTTTGATAACGAAAATAAACAGTATTAAAATAAAATTTTTGAAGCTGTTATGAATGTTATAACTGGAATTATAACTTCGTCGCTATACGTTATTTGGATAACAGAATAAATATTTAAACTCATAATTGAATATGTATTTTGCTGTAAAAGACAATTGAAATTAAATAGAAAATTTTATTATGATGGTGACACTAAAATTAAGCTAAAAACTGTGCAAGTAGTCAGATGCTTTTATAATACTATGCATTTAAAATGAAAGAAGTGACAATTAATTCTGATAGAAAGATAATTTCTCGAAGAAAAACATCACCAGTATTTGAAGACTCGTGTTTTTTTCTCTTTCATAAAATGATGTTTCAATACTTAAAACATTTATTATGAATATTTTATAGCTATGAATGCTTTATAGGTAATTATAATAATGAATAATTTATAGATATATTTTAGAAATAAAACAAGGAAGGCTTTTAATTGAAAATACCTTCAATTAAACTACATACATGAAATTGGTAAGAGAACTCTAAAATCCTTTCTGTAAACAACTTCTTTCTCATTTTTGAATGTAAGCAAATTTGAATCAGTTTTGAAACATGTAAGATCGCAACTGTTATTTGATCACTATATGAAACTTATAGTTCTAATTTTTCAATTATACATGGGAAACCAACGGCTCCTGAACTCGATGCAGCTTTTAGAAATGAATTAATCCAGCCCTCTATTCACTTCAATAGCTAAATTGTGTATTCGCTGTATTTTCTCACCCAAAGAACACGGATGATGATAAAATTTCAGAAATGGTACTAATGGAAAATATTCCTGACAGGGTGCCTTGTGGGTCATGTGAAGTACAGTTACCTAGATAATTAGTGCGGCTGGACAACACTTACGTTGCCTATGCTTAAACAATGAGTATCCAACCCACTTCACAATATCCATATTCATAATGGCAATAATTGAATTACAAGTGACAAAACTCGGAATCTATAATAGAAGAGAAGCACGCCAATGTGACAATAAAAAATCGCAATAACAACCTTTTATTTAGAGTACATATATTAAAACACTCAATCTATAGAATAATGAGGGTGCAATTTTAGTTTTTATAAATTATTTATTTATAATAATAGAATGTATAATATTACAGAGACCTGCAATACCAGCATTGTTCTATTTTCATATCAGTATTCAAAGTGTTGCCAATTACAAGTAACTAAATAGTAAATGTTAAATGTTACCATTTAGAAATTATTAAATATTACATATTCCATTTTTTTAAAGAGTTCAAAAGTTTTTTTTAAAAATTTATTTAAATATTTTTAACAGTCTAAAATCAGTCCAAATACCTAGCCGGCTTTCTAATCACTCTCCCACTTCTAGTTCTTTGCTCATCATCGTTTGTTTCTGAGTTAGCAATGTTTAGTAGTTGTTCTAAACTTTGCCCTTGAGAATATGTGCAATCATACACTTTTACATCTGTTTTCTGTGCATTAACTCCTTGTTCTGTTCCTCTGATATTCTCTTCAACAGCTGAACTGTTTTCTCTAATGTCTTTTCTATTTCTTCTCAATACCGATCCATGTGATCTCAGTATATATGATCTAGGCGTCTTATATACTTCTTCTACAACTGCTAGTTTCCAGCGATTATCTTCATATACCCTAACACAATCTCCTTTATTTAGCGATGGTAATGGTTTTGTATGACGATCATAATACGACTTTTGCTTAGTTCTTTCTTGGTTGATTTTTTTTTTATGTTTTTCACAACTTGAGGTTTAAGTAATTCTTTGGATGTAGGAAGAATCGTTCTTGTTCTTCTACTCATAAGTCGTTGAGCTGGTGATCCTAACATCTCATTAGTTGGAGTGTTCCTATGAGCTAACAATTCTAAATAAAGATCAGCATGATCTGCTTGAGCCTTTTTTAGCAATTTCTTGGCCGTTTTTACTGAACGCTCTGCTAATCCGTTCGACTGTGGATGGTATGGACTGCTTATTATATGTTTAAATTGGTATTTCTTTGCAAATTGTTTACTTACAAACTGAGGAGGTCCATTATCAGATATCACTATCAATGGTATTCCGTATCATCTTGCAAAATGAGATTTCATGTAACTGATCCCTGTCTGACTTCGAGTAGTTTGGAGATTTCAAAAAAGTTGGAATAGTGAGCTACAATTAATAAGTATACATCTTTGCTAATCTCAAATAAATCTGTTGCAACTTTATACAAAGGTAAATTGGGAACTTCATGTGGTATCATAGGCTCTCTTATGTTTTTATTCTGGAATTAATTACACATAGGACATTTTGAAATTTCATCTTTTATCTGCTTGTTCATAAGTGGCCAAAACAAAACATCTCTAGCTCTTTTCTTACATTTTTCTATACCAAAATGACCCTCGTGCATTAAATTTAACATCTCGTTTTGGATAGATAAAGGAATAATTACCCTTCTTCCTTTAAAAAATAAGTCATTTTTCATTGTCAACTCATCTCTGTAGTCCCAAAATACTTTGACTTGAGGTTCCACCTGATGTTTCCTTTCTGGCCAATCTCTCAGAATATATTTCTTTAAGCACTGTAGTGCAGCATCACATTCACTTTCTTTCTTCAGTTCATAAATTTTGTCATCAGATGCTGGAATCAGCGTACAAATTTCTGTATCTTCATCATTATCTTCTTCTGTTGTATTCAAATATGCTCTACTCAAAGTGTTTGCTATTAATAAATCTTTTTTGTATCGTACCTCAGATCATATTTTTGTAAATTTAACAGAATTTTTTGCAATCGCTGTGGTGCTTTAAAAAGAGGTTTCTTAATTATGCTTTCTAATGGTCGATGATCAGTTTCAACTGTAATACGCTTGCCATATATATATTGATGAAATTTAGAACACTCAAAAGTAGTAGCTAAAAGCTCTTTTTCTATCTGAGTATAATTTCTGACTTTTCGTTAGAGCTCTGGAAGCATAAGCAATTAGTTGGTTTTCTTGTAGTAAAACAGCACCTAATCCTTCAAAACTTGCATCTACTGAAAGAGTTACATCCTTATTAACATCATAGAATTTTAATACGGGTGCTTTTACAACCAATTCTTTAAGTGTTTCGAAAGCTTTTTGACGTTTTTCAGTCCAGTGCCAGAGAACATTTTTCTCAAGTAACAGTCTTAATGGTGCAATAATAGTAGTTAAGTTAGGAATAAATTTGACTAAATAATTTATCATTTCCAAAAATCTTTGTAACGAAGGCACATCTCTAGGTTCTGGCATTTTAACAATTGCTTCCACTTTAGAAAAATCAGGTTTTAGTCCATTTTTACTTAGCTCATGCCCTATATAATTCACACGATGAACTTTTATTTTGAATTTAGCCTTATTGAACTTCAAATTATTTTCTCGTGCTCTATGGAGTACTTTTTTAAGTCGTAGCTCATGTTCCTTTTCATTAGATCCCCATATTAAAATACTAGTTACAACTTCGTCAATGGTTAACATCGGATAATATTCTCGTTTTATAGCTTTATTTAAATCTCTAGGATCTAAACATATTTTTATTTTGTTTGGTTTGACAACTGTGACCATTGAATTTACCCATTCAGTTGGTTCTCTCACTTTTCCAATAACATTTAAATTTTCCATTCTTTGTAATGCTTTCTTAACTTTATCTCGTATAGATATGGGTATTTTTCTTGGAGGATAAATTACTGGTGTTGCATCTTGTTTTAACTGAATTTTATATTCTCCACTCAAACAACCCAAGCCTTCAAATACATCTTTGTATTCCTCCAGTAACTCTTCAGTGTAAACAGAAATTACGTTTTGAATCAAGCCTAGTTGCAAACATGATTTTAATCCTAATATAGAAGGTACTTCTTTGTCAATAACTTGGAATTTCAAAACATAATTATTTTTTACATATTGGCAGTTAAGTACTACTTTTTCTAAAGTATCCATTTTATTCCCAGATAATGTAATTAATCTTTTAATTTCACATTTCTGTATCGGAACATTTAGCAATTTCACTTTGCTTTTAGAAATAACATTGTACATTGCTCCAGTATCTAACTGCAAATTTAGTTTACTTTTATTTACATTTTTATTTACATTATTTATTTACATTATTTTATTACATTATTTTATTACATTATTATATTATTTTATTAACGCCAACAGTCCATTTCTCTTCCTTGTTATCTGAATTAAGGTTTAATGTGCCAACATAAAATTCTAACTCTTCCTCACAGTCATGATTTATTAATTTAATTTGTCTATCTTTTTTGTTTACTCTGAACTGATTCATTTTTTATTATATAGCTTTTACACTGATTCGTGAAATGATTTACCCTTTTATACTTATGATAGATTTTTCCATATGCTGGACACTTTCGATGCTCATGAGATGTTCCACATTTAGCACAAACATTTGTCTGTTGTTTCTCGGTATTTACCTCTTTGTAGGTATTCTTATTATGCTTACTTAGTTTCTTTTTCACTAAGTTTACAACAGTTTCTTCATCTTTTATGATTTTCATTTGATGTGCACTTATTTCAGCAGATCTGTATATATTAAGAGCGTTTTTTAATGTTAATTCTGTTTCATGTAACAATCTTGCTCTCACTACATCATCTTTAATACCGCAAACAATTTTATCCTTTATTAAACTATCAGTTAATTGTGCAAACTCGCATGTTCGAGCTTTATTTCGAAGATCAGTTACATATTCATCTATGGTTTCTGACGCAGTTTGATTTCTAGTAAAGAAAGAATGTCTTTCACATGTAATGTCTTTCTTAGGAATACAATATTCCGTAAATTTGTTCTTAATTTCACTTAATTTAATTTCTTTACCTTCTTCTATAAGAAATGTATTATACATTTCAAGACCCCGAATTCCTATTACATGAAGAAAAGTATTAACTCTTACCTTCTCTTCTTTATTATGTAATCCACTGGCTACTTCAATATTTCGAATGATTGCAGCCATCTTTGCCAATTTGAAGCAAGATTTCCATCAAATTTCATCGGCTCTGGTTGTTTTAAACTTAGCAAAATACTCCTGATACCATATAGAATAATTGAGTGTGCACGTTTAGTTTTTATAAACTATTTATTTATGATATTAGAATATATAATATTACAGAGCCCTGCAATACCAGCATTGTTCTATTTTCATATCAGTATCCAGTGTTGCCAATTACAAGTAACTAAATAGTAAATGTTAAATGTTACCATTTAGAAATTATTAAATATTACAAATCGATTTCGAGGGCAGCTAAAGGTCCCTCCTCATCAGGAGAACGATATTACTAGAAAGGGGAAAAAAGAAGAAAAATAAAGCATTGGCAAAGGAGTCTCAAAAACACGTGCTCGTTAACAGCACTGCACGTGGTCGCAACCGTATTTTGAATCGGAGTTACACTGGCCGCCTACTTTTACTGAGCCTGGCTATCTGATCAAACATATAACACATAGACTAAAACGCAAAAAAATCAACGAAGTCAAAAAATAGGAAGCGAGGAGCAATTGCACCTTCAAGCACCAAGTCTGAACCTCTAAAAAAAAAAAAAAAAAAAAAAAAAAATCGACTCTTTTTTTTTTCGAGTTGTCGAAAAAAATGTTCGACGACATTTTTATTCGAGGTTCAGACTTGGTGCGTGAAGGTGCAATTGTCCCTCGCTCCCTATTTTTTGACTTCGCTGATTTATGTGTTATATGTTTGATCAGATAGCCTGGCTCAGTAAAAGTAGGCGGCCAGTGTAACTCCGATTCAAAATCTGGTTACGACCACGTGCAGTGCTGTTAACGACCACGTATTTCTGAGACTCCTTTGCCAATGCTTTATTTTTCTTCATTTTCCCCTTTCTAGTAATTTCGTTCTCCTGATGAGGAGGGACCTTTAGCTGCCCTCGAAATCGATCGAGGTGTTTTAATATATGTACTCTAAATATAAGTTTGTTATTGCAATTTTGATTTACTCTGAATCTATGTTTATAGATTTGCTTATTTTTATGAATTACGTTTGATTGAAGAAAAATACCCAAAGTTTTGTACACTTGTAAAAGCAATTTTCACCTTATAAGCACGTTTTCGAAGATGAAACAATGTATCAAAAATACATATAACGCTGAAGTTTAGAAATCTTGAAGTTTCTCTAAAGGACTTGAACCTAGGATTATTCGAAATATGGTAATACACACGATGTCTACCTGTCTAAAGGGAGGGATGCTTTATTGAAAGTCATTTTAAGGAATACTGGTTCGTATTATCATCATTATATGGGGAATGCCACGAAGACTCCCATGCAGCCAACCCGTATTCCGAGATTTGAAGCAGATTGAAACTAATAGTATGCTGCGGGTCTGCAGGTGGTTGATTTAGTTTTAGCATTGACATTCTCATCACCGAATTACAAAGCCAGTCTTTTCTCTCTAAAACTTTACTGTAAGTATATTATTAATTACATTAAAATTAAATTTTAATTTTAGTAATATTGCTTACAATAAATATTGATCTATTAATTTTACTTTAGGTTTTAATTTTAATTCGTCGTTTATTATTTCATATTAATCTATCCGTTATAAAAATCCTTCGATTAATGCAGTCAACTTCCAGTTAATCGAAGGAAGATTAACCACATTCAGTGTTAACCGGGTGCTGCCTAAATAAGCTTATTTATTGCGGAATGCTGTAAAAACTATTATTGTAGTCTATTACAGTAAATTAATGTTGAGTAGGAAAAAACTTACGGAAAAAAACATAATCATTAAATAAAGGCGAAAATGCATACAGTTGCAGTAATGATACAAGATGATGTTAAAGTACTATTTGGGAACTGTTTTACAATTTAGAAGTATGTAATTTAATCGTACGTAGTTCTGACTACATAAACATTATTAAACCATTCGCAAAATGAGACCGTCGACATTAAAAACATAGCCTTAGCACGACAGGTTTTGTTAAAGTTCTTTAGGCTCTCACTAATTTCTCAGTCTGCCATTCTGCTGTTGTACTAACTCCTGCTAGTGATTTTTTTCCTTTTTAGCTTTATTATTAAGCATTGTTTTCTTCGCACTTAAGCCATATACAATCAAGAGCAAATTCACAAAAGTTTCAAAAGCAGCTTAGTAGCATACGTTTAGAATTCCCGATTCAGTGTTAAGTGCTCGCATTAAAAGCAAAAAAGTTTCTAAACCTTTTTTTCCGACCTTATCTCAGTTTATCATATCAATGTTTAGTTTCCTCAGTAAGATGACTCACAAACTTTTCTTTGTCATTTTATTATTAATATTTACATGTGACTTTATTTATTAAATATGGCTTTTGTTCACTGACGCCACATAAAATTCAGTTCGACGGCAAAATCACAAAATATTTAAAAACAGTATATCTTTAGAATTAACGAAAGACAGTGCGCGCTCTAGATAGACATATTTTATTTCTCGCTCGCTGTATATAGAAATATTTTATTTCTTACGATGTTGCCGCTGCTCGTTTTCCAGTCGTTGAATTTGGTAACCAAAAATTCACCAAATTTTTACAAAATACGAAATAAATTATAAAACAAACTCGAAATTCAAATTTATGGCTTTCAGGTGCACGTTTCAGGACTACGTTTTTGAAAATTTAATATAATTTAGGTACCATCGTTTTTTCACAATGTGAGAAATATGCATACATATATGAATATTCTTCATTACTTAATTTAAAAAAAATAATACTGGAAAATAATATTTGGTGGCAACAATTTGAAAAGTGATACCCCGTTTATAGTGAACAAACGCAAAATTCTACTTCGAGACTGATAGCCCCATGGAGGTTAGAATAAATAGAATAAGTATGAACGTCACAAAAATGAAGAGAAAATGTCAACAAAGGTGAAATCACGACTTATGATGGACGCCATACCGCGTACAGATGAGACTTAGAAAATTATTGTAAAATAAAATTACACTGAACTTTGAGAGCAAATATCGACGTCCGCAGGCTCAGAAAAGTGTCTTTAGGCATAATTTGCATAAAACAGCATTGAAACTTTCACTGGTCTTACAGGGTTTTACCATACGTTTGTCTTATAGTTCCCATTTAAGCATTTTCATGCACCTAGATTTTATTAAATTAAAAAAAGTTATTTGCAATCCTTGCGATTTTTCTACATACTGAGTAGAAAATCTGTTATGCTAAGCATTAAAATTAACTTATAAACGTTAGTGATGTATATCTAACATATAGATAACACCAGTTAGAATGTAAACAATACCAACGAACAGTTCGCCTGTGGCAGCGGCCATGGTAAGTCGTGAGGTCATACCGTGACGTGTCATAGCTTCATTTTGATTGCACGGGACATACGGAGAAAACTTACTCTATTCATTCTAACCTCCTTAGATAGCCTCTTTTGAGCTAAAAACTCTAACCGACATTTTTTACAAGGGTTTTGAATTCAATGCCATTATTTGTATTCTGTTGTAAATAATGTTCGTTAATATCATTTTTAATTTAGTTCCTTCATTTAATGATATTTATTCATTCATTATTTTTCATGCGTTCTTTTTTTCTTTGAATACGAGTTTAATATATATAATCAAATGAATTAATTCTCCAGACCAAAATGCTTGACATTAAGATAAATTTTTAATAATATTTTTTTCTTAATTTTATAGTGAATTATTCCACTTTCCTACGACTTTTTTTAACTATCTTCAAAATGACCATAAACGGAGACCATGATTTTGAGTTAACGATTTTAGATATAGTCCTTCGTATTTTCCCGGTTCTTCGAGAGTTGACTAAGTATCTGTATTTAAAACCACACATAGTTTAACTATTTCTTGCATTTTAAATATGTGTTAAAATGTCTCATACTTATTTTCTTTAGGTTTCATAATTTGGCTGTAGAACTACGTAAAAGTATTCATGTCTGTTTTAAGTCAGAAACACGTTTCGGAACCTATCTAATTTAATTAGAGAAATAAAAATCAATTTGTGTTTAACATGAAGCTCTAAGTTACAATAAATTTAAGTGGAAAATGCAGAATGAGTTTCAAATGAACAGAAAATTATAAGAAGCAATAAGAATGATACAAATATTATACCTTTCGAATAGGAACATATAATATCCAAAGTAATTTTTAGTCAGTAGAAATTCCTGATCGTAAGGAGCTACCATGGGAAAACGATGGTATTGAGCATAAAAACATTGAAATGGAACGACAGATAAATAATAGCTCAGCAAAAAATCAGTAGAATCTAAAGTAATTTTGAGATAGAAGCCAAGGAATGAAAGTAATTATCGTGTAAAATTAGTGATAACGTGCAATGAAAACGCTGAATTGGTTATGGAATTAGTTGTGTCTATAGTGTTTCATATAAAACCTTCTTATCATTTTATATGCGCCTTTTATTCGACAGACGACATAATTAGAAAAGGAGAGTTATGGAAAATTTTTGTATTCTATAGTTTGTAAGAATTGAATTATTTCACTATTTTATCATAACGGTAACAATGAATTCTTTAGATTTTTATGTTTATAGCAGTTTAAGACATATAAACAAGAAACGGATAATTTGTTATGGTACATGCGTTTGATGCTGTTACATTTGGAGGTTGTTTCGTTTGGTTTACTTAAGTGCTACAGAATACTCGTGGGCTATCTGTCTCAGCGGAGGTATGTCTTCCTGAAAAACTTCAAAAAGAAACTGGCTTTTATGAAGGATACACAGTGAGAAAAACACGAAAAAATCTATGAGGCTATAGCTTGTTTTCTGAAATCGAACTCAGGTCGAACTACCTATGTTCAGCGACTTAGCATTCACAAGTGATTTCCTTCCTATATGAACCTTCCTTCCAATATATTTTCATATTGTAAACTAATGAGAAAAAATTTAAAGTCCTCTATTTAAGGAAGAAGTAAATAAGGAACTGAAAATATTTTCTTAAAACGTTAAAAATCTAGTCTCAGTTTCACGGCGTTAATCGAAACTTCGTGCAGATGATTTATTTTAAAATGCTTCCTTTCGACCTTTATTCCATATATATAGGAAAAATTAAGTCTAACTGCCTTTCTTAAAACTTGAATGGACGACCGGAATTAATTTTAGCTAATCTAATCTATTTAAAATATTATTTATGATGCATAATTGAAACAGCTCTTTTGTTACATAATTAAAATAGTAACGAAGCAGTTTACAAATATAAATTTAACATCACTTGTTTCCCTTATTAAAAATAATTAATAACTTTTCTAAATGGCCATCTGGATTCTATGTTAGATACGATATGAGCAAATAAAAATTTCTTGTTTTATTTAGCTCAGTTCTTCGCATTTTTAATTTTAAAGGTTAAAGATGCAAAAGTCTTTCAAATTTTGCTAGAATTAAAGAAAATTGTGAAAGACCTTCTCTACATTCTTTTCTTCACGTTTTCAAGTCATTAACAGCAAATATGAGAATTTTTAACGCCAGTTGTTGGCATTTTTAATATAATAAATGTTGTTCTTGCTAAATAGCATTTAATGTGCTTCCATATTATAAACATCAGAACTCGAAATGAATGATAAGTTAAATTTCTTTCCTTAAATATTCAAAGTTTGCTTTAGTATGTTAGAAGATATTTAAAGCATTTAGAAGCAGAGTTAGAGATATTATGATCCATAATATATATGAGAAGAAAGGCTTTGTTTCAAATGTTTCGACAAATGAAACTGTTTGCGATCTCGCAGATTAAACATTCGTGATGAATTAAATAATGAATTAATTTTCAAATTGCTCACTAGTAATTAATCAAATATTCAAATTTGTTTAACTGAATTAATGTATAGCATCATCTTTATTTACTGTTAATATTGTTATTAGACATTTAATTTCGATTCTTTAATGATATTAATTATAACAGAAACTACAAGAGTAGAGTATTATGTATTGTATTATGTGTTATGGAATATTATGTATTATGTATTGCTACATGTATTATATATTGTATTACAGAATATTATGTATATTCAAGCTTTGAACTTTATCTAGTAGGTAATTATTAATTACCCTATTTTGTAAGCCTAAGATTATTCCAGAAATTTTGGAATCTCTGTCTTTGCTTTCAAAACTTGTTTCTGCTTGAGTACAAAAGCAGTATGCTAGGTATATAAATTGTCATCTAAAAAAATATAGAACATTTTGAACAAACATGATATATTTCAAATATGATACATGTAAGACATAAATTTGACTATATTCTTTCGCAACCAAGCTTGTGCTAAAGCGATGAATTTAATCCTCGATTTCTATCGATAATGCATAATTAATAGTAATTGATGCAAACTAATGCATTTCTAGATGTGGATTTACCGCAACTATATGATGTTACAAAATTTTGGAATTGACTATTTTCTTCTATCTTGTTTTGTTGCTGAGTTAAATTTGAAAACTTCCTTGTTTACCGGCCCACCAGCAGTTGAGCGGTAAAGTCGCTGAACATTGGTAGTTCTGTCTGAGGTTCGAATCCCGCGAACGGGCTGGCTGCATAGACGTTTTCGTGGTTTTCCCCATGTGTAACGTGTATACGAGCCAGTTTACTTTAGAAAAGCCTCCACGAAGGCATCCCTCCCCTTAGGCAGATAGCCCTAGTGTGCTTTGCCATAATTAAATACACACCATCCTTGTTTACCGTTAGAAGGCACAGCAGTTACTTTTATACGGTTGATTATATGCATTTTGCACGAAATAAACTAAATGGGACAGACAATTCAATCCAAAAAAATAAATAAAATAAAATAAAATAAATAAAATAAATTAAAAAAAATAAAGGAATGCCCACCAGCGGCCTAGCGGTAACATCGCTGAACACTGGTAGTTCGGTGCGAGGTTTAAATCCCGCGAACGGGCTGGCTGCATGGGTGTTTTCGTGGTTTTCCCCATGTGTAACGTGTATACGAGCCAGTTTCCCTTAAAAAGTCCTCCACGAAGGCATCTCTCCCTTAAGGCAGATAGCCCTCGAGTGCTTTGCCGTAATCTAATAAACCATAAAACGAAAAACTAAAATAAAGGGCTTGAATATACGTTTACATAACGTAAATATATGTATGTAATACTTACAACAGTTAGGTGTCAGCAGTATTACCATTCAGCATTTATAAAATATACTTATATAAATAATAAAAAATAATGTAGTTTAATAGAATTAAATATGAGACGATTTGAGAATACCGTAGATAAATAGTGAAGCATACTTAGTAGATCTGGAATGAAGAAAAACTTGGAAGTCATATAAATGCAATAAGACGCAGTCGTAGCAGATTTAAATCATATTCTTTTATAGTAGTTAAACATTTTGAAACCATAAATACACGTTAATCGTATCTGTTAGAGAACAGTTAGATTTTTTATATTGTTTTGCAGAAAAAGGGAAAGCAACAAGCAGCAGTCTTTATGGCAGGAGAGATAGAAGCAAAGTGCCTTGTGTTCAGAGTTAGTTTTGGTTTAAATGCATTTGATTGAATAGTTAATAATGCTGTAAAATTATTATTAGCTGTTTGAGTTTTAATTCCATTTACGTCACGAGTGTTACATGAAAGTAACATGATTTGGATTAGTCTCGAAATGACACAATTCAGAAAAAAAAAAAAAAAAAAAAAAAAAAAAAAAAATTACTTTTGTTAGAATAGAGAAGAGAAATACCCAAATTAAATTAAGCATTAAGAGACTACTTACACAAACACACACACACTAAAATAAAAACAAAAAAATGTTTAGTAGGAGAGAGTGTGACAGCAGAATAGGAGTCTGCGAGCACAGCGAGAGCGCCTTAACGATCACCTTAACAAACCCTTTTGGGAGATCGTTAAAATCTGAAACTTTTCAGATTTCCTGTTATTATTATTATTATTACTGTTTTTATTGTTCTTTTTTTATAATCATCTTCGAAATCGGTAATTTCCTTTGCAGTCCTTCCTCTCCGTAAAAAGGAAATTTTACGTCACCAAAGTAGTCATAATCCCAAAGCCTGCTTTTTTGTATTGATATTTCATTCTTAAATTAGGGTTAAGGGTTGACGTTCTCTTATTAGAAAGATATTTAATATTTCAAACTTTACATGGTTCTTAAGAAAGAATTCCAAATTTTACTCCTTGTATGGTATTTAATAATGAATAAAAAATTACACACTTTTCTTTAAGCTAATAACCGTCGCGCATACTTAAATTTGATATTCCTCTTCATGTGAGGTTTATTATTCCCTCCGCGAGATATAATTTAACGTGTGCCTCCATTTCAAGTAATACTAATGACATCAATAGGATTGAAGATGAAATTGTACATATGTTTGGAGGTGGCATAAAATATTTCAACTTTTCTCAAAGTTATATTGAATGTCGTGACAGAATATATCAAGAATTTACTCTTTTGCCCGAGAATATTTTTTTCATTCTTTTTTAGAAGGAATCTGATCCAATTTCGATAAAATATGGTACCGAGATAGAAAATACAATTCTCCATACATTGAAAAGAGTTTTAGGCCAGCCTGAGTGATGGGAACTTCTTTATTCCAGGAAAGGCATGTATGTTTATTTGTATCTTATGCTTCTCAATTTTTTTGTGAAATCATTTCCGAGGCACTAGTTTATTGCAATGAATTTGAATGTTATACCGAAACTTTTATACAGAGCTGGAGTTTTTATTAAAATAAATTGGAAAGGAGAAAAATGAAAATTTCTGGTGAATTTTTCAGAAGAAATAATTCTGTTTGTAATAGTGAAAAATATATTTTTTCGAAAGAGAAAATTGCATGAACGATAATTTTACTTTTTGTTTAGTATATGTATTATGGTAAACTGATCTATGGGCTTTACTTAGTTGAACATTCATCCTAGGTTTGGACGTTTAGTAATGAAATTTCTGATAATAACACGCAGAAATTTATGAACATGATATTTCAGTTCTCTAGGTGAGAGAGCTCTGTAAATATAAAAATTTAACTTTCTGTATGATCTCCGAAAAGCGAAAGATTTCAATCACTAGAGTATTCATTATGATTAATGTGCTTCAAAAAATATGATTTCAAAGTTTTTAGTGAAACATTCATCTCTAAAGATGCTTGAAATTAATTTATGAATAGTCCGAGAACAAATCCGCTGACTTAGGTCCCTTTCACTGTTCATAATAATCCGAAATTCAAGATTTTCAAGCTAAACTTAAGAGCAATTGGAAAATAAAATTTGCTTTATTTTGTTATAAATGAATATCATTCGTAACTGAAATTTGTTGCTGTCGCCATACAGGAAGTACATGCATCTCTGCGAAATGTTTTGGTAAAGCTAAGAAACCTTTCGTTTTTAGTTTATTAAAATATAGTGAATGTTAAGTTAATTAAAAATTGTGCTCGGTGAACATAAATAGATCAGCCATTTGCAGAAATGTTACCATCTACAACGTTCAAAATGTTTTCAGAAAGTTCTCCGTTTTGTTTAGAGAAAACTCTATAATCGGAACTACGGTGTACTGGGTTTGTGCTTATTCGTTGACAGCTTTATTCAGTAACATATATACTTCTGAAAAATTTAGTTTTCTCGAAGTTTGAAACAAGTAAACTATAACAAGTCAGTAGAAGTATTATGTGCAAAACATAATTATACGTGATATGTTAAATAAACATTTATATTTTGTTTTAGGAGAGAATCAGTGTATGAAGTTGTCGTTATGTCAGCTGCTGAAATAAAATCAAATATGTGAAAGCAAGAAGGAAGAGAAACACGGCAAAATAAAATAAAAAAATTAGGTCTCTCTTTATCAGGAGCAAAGAAATCTGCGCAGAGTGTTCTTGTTCCTGATGAAGAGAGACCTGTACCTGTTTCTCTCGAAATTTGTAGAGTCTTGACTAAAATCTGCATCAAACACAAGGTTGTTGCTTTGATAATTTTATATAAAAGGGGTTTCCTGACTCAGTTAAAATTTATATAAATACACGTAAATCTGCAAGCGAATCAATAAAATGAATCCCTAAATGTAGAGATAATCAACTTTTCTCTGTACTTAACAGGATTCAAATCCCGGAGAAGACATGGACGTTTCTATCTCCGCCAAAAGTAGTGTGTAACTGCACAGTCAAACGCTGCAGGACTATACTTGTACGACCAATGATGAAATTCTGGCATCCTCCCACATTTACCTTACATTACCTGTACTGACGAGAATCTCTGCTGCTATCTAAAATGACTGTGCTTAAATATGTTAAAAAATTTGCATTCTGCTGAAGGCTGATGAAAATAGAAATGAAAGTAAATTAGTAAGTTAATTGTGGCCATTAGCATAAAACTTATAACATTCATAATTTGTTTCATAATGTCATTTCCGATTATATGATAAAAAAACTGAATGCTTGCTTATTTTGGAACGATAGAAAAATTACTATCACAAACCATCATCGTAAATACGAAAGAAAATACAAAAGCAAATAATAATAATAATAATAATAATAATAATAATAATAAAATAAAAATAAATATATATTTATATTATTTATATATAGATATATATCTTATGGGTTATAGCAGTGATATCATATGGTGTCATCGTCATTTTTAACTTACTTTCTTCATTTCTGACCGTCTTTATTTCACGGTTATTTACAGTGTGTTCCTTTCTCTTTTCGATATTTATTTAATTCACTTAACCGAATGAAATGATTCTCCAGATTAAAATATTTGAATGTACAGTAAGCACTAGTTAAGAATACATTTTTGGTAATTAGAATATGATTATTATTCTTCCTTATATTTTTCTAACTGCTGTCAGATTATCGGTGATTTTGAGTCAGCCGTGAATGGCATTCCCATCCCATCCATTCCCATTTACCGACCAACTGCGGTAAACCGGAAGTTGACAACAGTTCTTTACCTTAAATGCCGGGAAATTTCTACGTCTCTGAAAAATTGCCATGCAATTCTTTCGTGTATTTCGGCAAAAATGCTCGATTTGATTTTACTATCATTTATGACAGGAAACTTTCGGGAAGGGTACATTTTCAAGCTTGAACTTGGTCTTAAATTATGTGATTAAATTTTCCTGGACTTACTGATGTCCATTTCGATAATGCTTTTATTGATTTCATAAAGTTTTCAGAAAAGGAGTCACAGTATTTTGGACACACCAGTTAAATTCCAAGGTAACTATTAATTAAACTTGAAAGAGGTGAGAGCAATCCTAAATTATGATTAACCAGATTTTTGAAACCGTAGCCTAAAATATTTTAAAATTTTTCGTATCCTTTATATGAAAATAATAATAAGAGAAAAAGAAAAAACTTTTGTTTCATAAAAGTTTTTTAATTAAAGCAAGGTCCGAAATCTGCATATAATGAAAATAAATCTAAGAACACGGATTTTTAAAACATACTTATATTTATTACATAGGTACAAAAGAAATGTGTTAAATAAAGTGTATAATTAAAAGTCTTAAATTTTTAAGTTCTTTTTCTGAATATTGTTTAATAAAAATATTTAAGTACTAGATCAAATTTTTAACATTTTCCAGAATCTTATTAAATGAAATCAAACTTAGAAGAGAAGGTATTATTTCCACAATTAACGTAGTTTAAAACTGTACGCAGAGCAATAAATTCTCTGCAGAAAAATTAAGACAGCTGTCATAAATTAATATTTATAATTCAGATTCGCTGATATTGTAATAATCATGTTAAGCCTCATTGATGCTTCCATTGGATGTAAAAAAAGTTAATATTTGAAAAATTTTAAGTGAAAAACTAAATAATAAACACACATTTCATTTAAAGTTTAGGATTCAAACGATCGGAAAAAGGCTTGACATCCGCACACATGCACAATCACGCACAAAGGTAAAGAAAACAAAGATCTGTAGTTTAGAATATCGAATCTTATCCATGATTTTGTGAGATTTAGCGATTAAAATATCTCAAAATTTAAAATTTTCTAAGATTAGTGAGATTAAAAGATTCAAATATAATTATTATATATTATGCTAATTTTTATGTCATATATAATTATTATATATTATATTAATTATATAATAATTAAACATTAATGCGTTTAAATTACCTTATAATTAATTATTTAATAATTAAACATTAGGAAAACAAAAAGTATTCTACATGCATTTTTCTCACTTGATTTTTATAAAATGTGTTTTAAGTTATTACAGGTTTCCTTCATACGAGTATTAGCAAAATCATTTACTTTAAATATTAAGTCAGCACAAATGGAATAAGCTAACTGATAAGAACGAATTAATAACTTATTAATGTTTCTAAATAGTATTCATCTGTTAGTTTACTCTGCGCCTACATAGCCTCCTATTTAAAACAACAATATACTAAACTGGACGAAATATTAATTCCAGAAATCTTAATAAAGAAAGCATTTGCTTTCTTTATTAAGATTTGAAATTCAACTTGGGTGATCCAGCTTGGGTTTACTAACTACGCAAGCTAACACTTCTGGCTTAGCTCAAGTAATGTTGAACTAAAATAAAAACAGTTAGATTAGCCCAACGGCTCACAGGCAGGCTGTGGTTTGTAGAATCAAATCTCTATTTAGTCACCGTAACAAACGTGGTCTCAAGTAGGCAGAAGACGCTCTAAAATCAACTTGCGAAACTTTTGCTTAAATAACATGTTCTTATCCCTCACTTTGAATAAATGTTCGTTATCTCATTTACATTCGGGCATGAAAAGCGTGGGAGAAAAAGACAGCGACAGGAAAGTTGCTTTAACTCAAAATTAATTATGAGTCAAAACAAAAGTAGGTAAATCTTACAAAGTATTCAATAGTTAAATAAACGATGGACCTACAAATACTGAACAACGAGCCTGAAACAGCAGGTGAGTATAGCTTTCAAATTTCAAGAGTGTATGTATGCACTTTCGTTAAGGAACCTTGAATGATTTCTAATTCTACCAAGAACTTGTGTTTGAATTTTCAACGGTAAAGGACCACTGACCAAGGGATATTTTTTAGTTCAAAATAAAGCAATTTGTTAGTGTTGTCTGGTAAGGTAAGTTACATATACCGCTTTGGGTTAAAAGAATATTACTAGTGTTATTATAGAAAAATCAGAGAAAGCCCACCATCACTTTCTCAACTGCACAGTAACTTTCACAAAACATTTCAGAAATCCGTCATCTATTTATTTTGGCCGCCATCTATCCCCGTTTATCTACTTGCACAAGTAGGCCCTGGATAGGAGTGACGGGAACTACACGCTTAATAAATTAAAAATGTATCTTCAGAATAATGAATAGTTGGCGTCAACTACATTTAAGAGATTAGAATGAAAAGCCATCTGCACAAGTGGAAAGCATAATATTCTTTCAGTTATACTGCATTTTTCAAGCTACAAGAAACTACTGTCTTGCAACAAGAACTGTATATGATCTGCATTGCAAGTATTAACAACATCTATATTGAGTATAATATTGTATAATAGTAATGTATATGTATAACTGCAGTGGCACTTATTTATAATTATGTGAAAATATAATATTATATGTTATATTTTACGAAATATAGTGTGGTTATAATTAAAGTTCCACATTGAAAACTACTGGACCAAATTTTATCGAACTTGGTAATAGTGTACAGGAGGTCATGGGAATTTATTTGAATGAAAAAAGGTCAAAAACTCACCACAAGGGGAAAATGGCGCTGTACGCAATATTGTTAAACGAAGTAAGGGTCGGAATCTAACTGAACATTTTGTTACACGGGTTTAACATGTTGTTTAACATGCTACACTTAAGAAATATTGACCTAAACAAAATTACCATTTGAAGGCGTTAAAGGCTATATAAGTCGAGTGAGCCATCCGTGTAACGGAGAAATCCGTCCGTAAAAAAACGCAAATTAGCGATTAGAAAATGTAAGATCGCAAATAACTCGCAAAAGTGTGAGCATTCCGGAAATCGTTTTCTTATAGATCGCTCATTTGGGATTTTTGAAGCCTGAATTCGGCCTTAAGGCATGGAGATATCGGTTTAAAACGTTTTTAGTTGTTTCTACAACGAAACTGCTTGTACCGCAATGGCTTGTAATTGAACCACAATGGCTTGTAAATGGCTTACGGCAGAAAGAAGCAAATGATTTATGCAAATGCGCTTTACCCGTCATTTGATTTTTCAGAAAAAAATTGAGCTTATTTGAAAATAAATTGAGTTCTCATTGTTACGAATCGACAATGTCTCTAACCATGTAAGACAGTGCTTTTTCCGCGAAATGTTATTATGAATGCGAGAGCAATGAATGGGATGCTTTTCAAAGGTATCGTTCAGTAAGAGGAATAAGCCAAAGGCCAACGACATCACAGGATTTGATGAAAAAGATGGCACAGTTTAAAGCCATGGGTTTGTTATCTGTTGTACCTGGGAGGGGAAGGAGACCTACTTCTGAGGAAACCAAGGACTTTGTTGCATTAAAAGTGGAGGAAGCAAAAATGGAAAACACAAATGGTACTTGCAGCGTACGTGCTTTTTTGTCGCACATCGAACGGACGTAGTATGAAGGACGATGTGTAGCTGTCTTTAAAGTGCTGCAGTTCTACCCATACGAAATTAAACATATTAAAGAACTTAACGATCCTGCTGCAAGAGAATCTTTCTCTTTGGAATTCCTTGTACGGAAGTGGACGAACATTGGTCATCAAACATTTTGTGGACAGATGAGGCCCATTTTTTACGTAAATGGCGATATCAAAACTCTTTACTGCAGGATTCGGCCCAAACAAATCCCTCATATTATCTACCGAATTCCACTGTATTCTTCTAAAGTCACCATTTGCTGTGGTATGACAGCTAGTTTCATAATAGCTTTCGGAAAATGGTGGACGCCACATGGAACATGCTATGTAACACGTTTCAGAAACGATTAAACACATTTGAAACCGATGTCTTCATGTCAGTTTTCGTTCAACAGTATTGCGTACAGCGCCATGGCCCTCCTGGTGGTGAGCTTTAGAATGAGATTTTCTCAGAAAATAAATTCCCATGACCTCCTTTACACGATTACCAAGTTTGATAACATTTGCTCTAGTATTTTTCCTCTTTATGACCATTTAAAATTGGAACTTTAATTATAATCATCCTGTATATTGTAATGTATGCGGATTAAATAATACTCCGAATAATCAGTAGCAGTGTATATCCCGAGTATTAAGTATTATGTGTGCAGTACACTATTGAATGGTATTTCTAATTATATGTTTAGCATATTATATACTTTAAGCGTCAGGTCTGTAAATAATATTGTATATAATAATTAGCAATGTTTACAGAGCTTGAAAATTGTATAGGTATCACATGTAAACATATTATAAATATTATTAATGTTTATTGTTTTTGGATGTTAAACTCTAAACGTGCCCAGGCAGGCATTGTGCACTTTTTTCCTGACATCTGCAAAGTGTCAAACTTTCAATACTGACTGGTGGGCTGAATAAAGATCTAGCAAGCATATGCATTCCGCCCGATAAAAAAATTCCATATAGAAAAGTTTTAAACTATGAATTATCACAGCATCAGTGACCTTGTCGATTAAGATATTCAGTATGAAATGCACTCATTCGCTCAATAGGGTTGCTGTCAAGTCGATAGTAAAAACTTGTTCTGGCTGGTACATATATTTCTAAGACCGCAGATCTTGATGTAATATGGACTGATGTTGATGCATCTCGAAAAAAAGGGAGAGAATTTTTTTTCCGAAGTAATTGCCGAGGAAACAAATAATCTAAAAAAAGAATTCTCAGAGTACTAAAACGAATTATAGCGAAAATGCATAAAATGACAACTCTCCAGATTACAGAACTTATCATTATCCTAATACACCCAAAAATCTACGAAAATATGTCTGTCGAAAGCTAAGCTACTCATCTCAAACAACTGTGGATATTTATAATTAAGCCAGTGACAACTCCTGACTCCAACTCGTTTAGCTGGAGTCAGGAGTGCAAAATTTGACTGTAAAATAGTGTGAGATGTGCATTGTTCATCTTTGAGTTCCCTTCAACGTCATTTTTCCCTGTCGGCAACGTCAATATGTGGAGAATACCTTTACGAGGCTTACGGTATGACCTGTCTCGTGTTTAAAGCGATGCATGTATGTAGACAGTCTGAGCCACAGTATTGTAGAAGTACTTAGGAATAGTGACTGCTTTCTACAAACACTTCTCTGTAATGGACGTTTGAATCATGTCGTTCCAGTATCCCAGGACGCCTATTCTACACTCCAAGAGTCGTCTGCACTTTGTGGGCAGCCAGATGCCTCATTCGCTAAACCCGACATCAGGTGACATTTTTTGTTCCCTAAGCTAAAGGAAGCACTTGGATGGCAAAGATTTTCGTCAAATGATTTTCGACATTACAGAGATAGACTTCACATATTATTTGGTGGGTTAAAAGGATGAGAACATCACTGGAAGAATTGTAGAGACTTACAAGGAGACTACGTCGAAAAATAAAGGCAATTTTTGAGAATGGGTATCGAATTTCTTTGTTAGGTCGGAAACTTTTCAGACAGCCTGCGTACTATATAACGCACGTTAACTTTCAACTATATTAAATTACTCGGATGTTTTTCATGAAGATTCTAATCCTACGTGCTAACAAGCACAAAATTCCCATATCAAATACATATATCGACTTGGTGAAACGTCTAAAGGTATTGCATCATAGTGAGTGGCTGCTACAGTACTGTCTATACACTATAAATTTGTTTGCATTTGAACTCAAACATGTAGGATTCATTTTATTTACAATAAAATTTGTCCTTCACACTTGCTCTTTTATCTATTTTTACGATATAAACAAGAGGCGTTTAAAATAGAAGTAAGGGTCTAAGTTTAATAAAGGAGAACAGGAAACCCTTGCGGTCGTAGAAAACACCTCTACTTGTACCCGCTGCGAAAGTACTTCGTCCAGTTGGTGATTTTTCTCTTTGCTGTTGAATATAAAGCAATTATTTCCTAATTCTTGCTAAACCAGGTACTAGGATAGCATTTAAAGTGTGATTTGTTAATAAAGGAGTTTGTCCGCTGTCTGTTATTCCCTCGAGAAACGGAAGTTAATTTGTATTCGTTTAGTTTTAATTTTTACATTGTACTTCAGTTAGAATGCGCAATAAAGTTTAAACGTTGTTATTTCTGCTCTGTATTTTCTAAGAAGAGGAGTATAAAGGATATTTTAATATAAGAAAACTGTGTTAATTAAAATTCCTAATTTGCATTCTGGTAGAGCCCGACAGAAGGAATAGAAGGTTAAAAAAAGAATTAACATGGAAATAATGAGGCACATAAACAAACGCTTGAAATTTAGTTTGCTACATATGCTTTCTTTTAATTTATAACATGAATTTCCACTTTTTAATTTGCCTATAGTTCTGATTAAGATTTTCGTTTACGTATGTTTTACACATTTTTTACAATTTGATGAGCAAACGAACTGCCAAGGTTGAACTGCTACTTTATACATAATTATCTTTAAGTATTTTCCTGGCACTAAGAGCGCGTTTAAAAGATACATAGTTTCTTTCTCTTTTAAGGACAACTATACAACGAAAAATTGCAAACAGCTTCTGTATTCTGAAAGAAAGAACCATTCCTTAAGAATTCCCATAACACATCCATATTTTATAGAATATTTCATGTCAATCTTCAGACTTTCATAAAATTCGAAACAGAGATAATACTAAAAAAACTAGATAGAGAATACAAAGTGTAAAATCGAAAAGCTGGTGCATTTTTGCGACTGTGAATAAAGAGTTCTAGTTTTCTGGCACTCAGTATTTTTTTCAAGTTTAAAAAATTCAAGCCAGATAAAATGCGGAAGTCAGCTATGTTTTGTGGCTTTAAAAATGTATATGAGTTTCTTAAAACTTTGATTTCAGAAAGCAGTAAGAAGATCTTGGAAGTTACTTTATTTGTCGATATGTTAAGTTGAATTTGCGTTGTCATTCTTATATTATGGTCTGAAGACTTTATATTTGCTAAGAAAGATTCTCCATACTTTTCGTACACATAATATCAAAGATACTGAGCTTCTTAAGAAATTAAGATCACAAAGACATATTAAATTTAAGATAAAATTGCTATGAAGCGTTTATTGGTAAGGTGTCGATTTATTTATATGTTTTTATTTAATTTTTTATTTGAGATATACAAAAGCATACAACAAGGTAGTATATATTTTAAAGAAGTATTACGTTTATTTTGATAAAAATGTGTGACATTTTTATTGGCTTAAAGTGATATACTATAAAAATAACTGTATCACATCCATTTATTTTTTTAGCCTAATAATGCCTCGTGATTTATAAATGGAATGCCATCATTAATCATTTAGAAAATATGTGTGTTTTGAATAAAATGCCTATATATCATTAACAAATATAGAGCTTATATATATATATATATTAATAAAGCATTACTTATCATTCTTTGCGTATGCCTTAAATCACTACTTATATAATAAGTACTTCTACTCTAAAACAGATTTTACATCTATTCTCTCCGTATGCAATGAATTATCATCTTACAATAAATGTAAGTTTTTAATGCAATCTTACTCTTCGAATTTACTGTCATTATTTATAAGCAACATATTAGAAAAATAAGTAGCTAATAAAACTTAACAGAAAAGGGATTACGTATAATTTGTTCTTTAAAACAATTTACACGAAGAATTATTAGGCATACGTCTTCAGTATTCTTAGGATTAGCACTTTCATCATTGCATTCCTAATGCCAAGTGTTCCAGAGGTAAATTGCCAGAAACGCATTTATCATTCTGTCAGAAATTTTGTGATTAGGAAATTTGTATTTGATCTCGAGAACTTTGAACTATTGTTCTGTAAATATGTTTGCATCATATAGAAGATTTAATTTTCATTTCTTTATATTCTGCATCTATGTTTCATGCATGCAAAATATAAAAAAAGTGTGGAGAGAGTTTAAATCTCAAGATTTCATCCTGAGCATTACGTTTGTTGACTTTCTCCCCTTTTACAATATTCTCTTTTTGTTCATTCGGAGATTGAGTATAATTTTGAAATACCGTGAAAGACTCTCATGCACCATTTTGATGAACTGACAAATACATACTAAAGTAGAAGCCAAAAAAAGAAAGAAGCTCGAATACGGCCAAGTTGTACTGTTATTTAAATCAAATTATGTCTGAATATTAAATTTTGTAAAATTTGATTAGAAACCGAGAAATTTAAAAATTTATCTTGGCGCACTTTTTTGATTTTGCCTCAAGAATGAAATTCCGAAGCGACTTGACTAAATGGTAACTAATACTCCTTTCCTTTTCGTTGTGCACGAGAGGAATGACTGGTGCAACGTTCATTTTTTCAAATAATTTTAAGAAAGTGCGTAAACTTTATTTGGCGTTATTTTCGCTTATACACAAATACAATATACAACATTCAAGTTCACGTATATCTTCGGAAATTTTGAGTAAAATATTCTAATTTTTTGCAGGTATGCCTCAAAACGTCTACTTTAACATGATAGCAAAAACATTATAGGTTATCATTCAAAACGTGTTTTGAAAAATTTATAAAATTACTAAAAATGCAAATTTTAAAAACAGATCAGAAAATAGCTATGATTTTTATTCGGATTGCACCTAAATTTCGAATTGTGAAAGAAGGAATCGAGTAAGTTTAATGAAAAAAGAAATATTAATAAATATATTCCAAATACAATTGACAGAGAGAAGCTAAAATTTTGAAAGTTTTCTTTAGAAAAGTACTTGTGTGATGTTTACAAAACTTAGCGCTTTGGTATAATTTGAGTAGTAAAATCGAAATACGGGGGGAAAAGTTATACAAGAAAGAGAAAATCCAGATTTTATATCAGAATACCTATATGTTAGAACAATTGCTGTATATAAATCTATTATATATACTAAATCGCACATTCGAAACATGAAAAACGCAAGTTAAATTTTGTCAATAAAGACAATAAAACGGGAGATACAGAATCGCCTAATTTTTTATTGTGTAACGTGTACTTACGGCCATGTCTGCTAGTTTTTCTTATTCCAATATACTTTTTTAAAAAGGCTTTTCTATCGTTAAGCCTTTTTTCTCCTTGAAGCGGGGAATATAAAAGATATAAAAGAGATAAGCAATAACCCCGTAATTCATAGCGCAATCATTTCTTTTCCCATTTCGCTCTTCCATCGTATGAAAATGTAAACTATATAAAATTTTGCAGGAGCATATCGAGGCCAATGATAATGTGAGTACATCTGGTAATGCTTCTTGCCTACATCCGTTGTAGCTGTCACCCAATGATATCAGTCTATTAATAGCAGTCTATTAATATATATATATATATATTGTATGATTTTAAACTCACTTGGTGCGAAATTGAGTTATTTTACTAGTTGCGCAATAGCTGCAGTGTAAGTTAATAATAACTTATTTACTAAAGAAATATTGATAATATTACTTCCAAAGTTAATTTTAGTAGAATTATCTAAAAAGAGTGAATCCATAGTTAGTAAGTTTAATTCCGAAAATTGTTTTAAAGTAACTTGAATGTAAATTGTTAAAAATGTTTAACGGGCACTTGAGTTAAATCATGAATAACAAAATTTCACTTGTAAAAAGAAATTAAATTAAAAGCAAGTAATTACATCAAAAGCAAGTAATTAAATTAAAAGCAAATAATCATTGTCATTGATCGGAAATTAGTTGACTTTTCAAGGGGAACAAACCAACTTCCGTTCAATGAACAATAATTAAGAAATAAATACGAAGGTGTTTCGTCCTTTACTCAAGTAATAAGACGATGCCAAACTGGCAATTTAAGTTAGGCCAAATATTTCCGTGAGTTGAAGGGATCGAGAACCAATGCAGAGCACTAAAGAACTCACTCTGATTAAGCATTTTCGCTAATTCAACTTTGAGTGAAAAGCAATTTATGCAGTAAAATTGATAAATTACTGAATAATTGTCCCCCGACACCCTCGTGTTTATGCATTTTAATTCAAAACTATTTGTAAAAAATTAAACATTGGAAATTAGCATTATGAAATAGAACTCAAAGTAATTGAAATAAATATTAGAAAATTACGAAATATAAGAAATATAATGCAATCTTTGCAAAAACAAATCAAAAAATAAAAATTTTAATTTAAAATATATATAATAAGAAAAGTGAATGTATATGAAGATATAAACGGACAGAAAAAGTATTAATTAACTTACGTTCTTTCTAGTGGGAAGTGGGCAAAGTGTTTTCTTCGCGTCTTACTCAGAAGGGTTGTGTTTCCGAAATTCTTTATCGGCAGCGGGGACTTTGAATTAGTTCAGTCGGCAAAACTTGTGTGAAGTAATTTATGGGAGAGGGAGTGACTAGGAATGTTTGAGGGACGTATATTGTGGAGTTCTTATTTGAGTGAAACCGTCTGTTAAAATTTTTGAATATACTAGTGAATGGAAATTAATTAATTTCTAGTTAATTGTTGTGTCGTAACGAGGAAGAAATTAAGAAAAGGAAAAAAAGGAATTTTCACTGTCAAAGAGCTATTTGACAGACTAAATATGATATAGGCCCATTTTTTAGTAACAGCATAGTAACAGTCCGAAGACAATTAGCTTTTCACATTATATACAGCTTGTAATTACACTATGTACAAATCCTTCAACTGATAGTCATCCGACTTATACCGCCTTCTCAGGTTTAGGAACAAATTACCATATCCCCATCAGTTAAATGATTTAAAGTGAGTATTTAACTCCTGGTCTTTTAAGGCAATGGTTAATAAATTGATTAGGTATTAGATTACTTTTGAGAATTTTAATAAGGGGCAAAATTTCGCGTTGTAGATCTATAGTATCTGTGCAGATATTTTTAGCGAGCGAGCATATAAGGATCGGATACTGTAACCGTATCCGATCCTTATATGCAGCTTTAACCGTATACGCCTTCTGGTACTTTCGATAAGCGGAGCTTTGAGAACTGCTGTAAGAAAGCGTTTCTGGAATATAGATTATACACATTGCATATATATATATATATCTTATCATTCATAAAATGTTCGCAGAGAATTGTGTTTAGAAGAGACGTGGAAAACTTTCCGAACAGTTTTTTCAACTGCTCGAAATGTTTTTCGAAAAGTTGAACAGAAATTTTATCGGAGCATAAATTTTGCATATTGCGATTAGTTTGCAAAATCACCTATAACTGCGTGCCAAGATCACTTTCGAACTTTGTGAGAAAGAAGCTAAGATACGTATATTGCATAAAATAAATGCATTGAAAGACAGCTTTTACAATGAAAGAAACAAGGAAATTGAAGTAAGCGGAAATTTTTTCAACAGTTTTATGTTTTCGATTACCGGCAAATATGTTTAAATTACTCTCTTGGTATATCATTTAAATAATAAATAAAAATTCAAGTTATTATGATTTATGTTCTTTTAAAATGCTTGCATTTTTAAGCTAAGATATCATTGGAAAGACAAATTTAAGACCTTATGCCTAATAGAAAGGCAACGATTCTTAGAAAATTCTTATTCCGCATGTGACTTAAAAATTTGGAAGAAATAACACCTAAAAATACAGAGGCTGCTCGTACATGTTTTAGACGATTTTGCTTTGCTGTAAAAAAAAGAATCTTCTGCTTGGAATTTGTTTTTAACTGAAACTATATTTTTGAAAGTGTATATTATCATCTGGTACATGACAGTTTTGTTATGCAAAATGTCGCTTTTAAAGGAGAAACGGAAGGAAGGCTATGTTTGTGTTCTTTCCGAATGAAATTATTCTTATCTAGTTAATAAAAAAACGTTGTGAAAGCCATGGTGTTTCGATATAAAGCTACGATACGTAAATTTGTCAACAACAAAGGGCAAAAAACAAAAAAGAATTACCTTCAAATAGAAAAAAATATTCCAAATACATATCCAAGGAAAAAACGGAATGTTTCGAATGTTGCAGAGGTAAGATTTTTTAATATTAATAGAAAATCCTCCAAGGACAGATACAAATGTTTAAAATGCTCAGTTGCAACTGTAAATAAAGTGGTTAATGCTGATTTGAATCTCAAAAACGCGAAAAAACGTAATGTGCATCATCTTTCTCCATGAGATACACATGCAAAACGCACCGCAGAAGTCTTCACGAGAAAAAATTATCCGGGTAAAAATGGAAAAGTGTCATCACAATAGATGAATCTTGGCTGTACTTAAACGACTGCAATATAAAGAGGTCCATTTATTGTCATCAAAGAGGCAGTAAAATCTGAAAACATGGTTCAAGGAATTTAAAGAAAGTTTTTCTAAGGGATTTATAATTGTTGATGGTTTTTCATGTAACGACAAATAAAAAAATAGAGTGGAGAAAAATGTTAATTTCAACTCCACATATTATCAAAAATTATTTTATATCCAATTTTCAACTATGGGTTCTCTTTACACATAGTGTGATTAGTGGAACTGCATCAAGACAAAGCAAGCCGCAACACATCAAAACCTACTGTTAATTTCTTTGAAAAAATGAAACAAGAAACGGGTGTCAAGGCCTTTCACTCAGATTCCTACTAAGTCCCCTGATCTACTTACTACCTATGCATTTTTGCGCTTTTGGGATTTTGAAAAGCGGGTTGTCTAAACATCGACTTACAACATCCTTAGATTTTGCAAAGCTGTTCGAGAGTAAATGGGATAAAAAAACCTCTTCCGACACTGCGAAAGGCTTTAAATTACGGTGTAAATTACGGCGTATAAAGATAGTGAACAATAAAGGTTATCAAAGAGAACATTTAAAACATAACGTTTTGGAAAACATTTCTCTAACTACTATGAAAATCGTCTAAAAATTATGCGAACAGTCTCTTTATATTTGAAGGTATATGAGGGTATTTGTTTAGTCAGTGCTTTGAATTATTATTATTATTATACTTTATTATTACATTACTTTAAATTGACACTGCAATTTTACTGATGTAGTAAAGTTTTCTCTTTCTTATATTATCAACGCAATGAAACATGATGCCATTAAAAATGTATTTTTATTGGTTACTATAATAAAGTTACTAAATACTAATAAAGATTTTAATGTTTATTAATCAGAAATTGAAAATTAAATAAGAAAAAAAAAGCAATGTACAGATTTAGTAATTAAAAGATTTATTTTTATAAATGCTCATATTGTTTCCTCAAGCACATTTTTACAATGACGCATGCTTCTTTTCTGAATTCAAACATAAACAAATAAATTTTTAAAAATGTATAGAATAAAGTTTAAAATACCATAAAGATATGATTTTAATGAATGAACTTTGTTATGCTGTTTCGGTAGGTAAAAAAAGGTGTCTTTCTTTTAAGCGTGCAACAGTGACGAAATAGCGGGAAATTGTTTGTTTTCATAGCAGCTCTATTCAATTATTAAATAGCAGAACTTAACTTTTCCATAAGACAAGTTTGAAGAGTAAAGATTGTAATAAAAGAATCGTAAGAAGATCTTACCGTAAGAGGAGATTCTTGTAAAGAGGTCTTCGACATTTTTTTTCCCTTGTACGAAGTTCAGGAAGTATTGTAATCACGAAAAATTTCGAGCATCATATTTCAACGAAAATATCCATTTTGACAGCTCTCGAATCTATTTAAACGATGTTTTTGCGTGACATCTGTACGTACGGACAGAATAAATGACTCTTTTTACCAAAACACACTATAAAATAAATGGATTTAAAATGGATTCCGATGAGACTTTTTTCGTGGTGTCTGTACGTAAGACACCACGAAAAGTATGAATGTAACTAGCATAACTCAAAAACAAATAGCCGTAGAACGTTGAAATTTTATTGCATACGGGACTGCTATAACATCTAGTTGTGCACCTCCCCTTTTCCTTTGCAATCGGGCACACCCGTATATATTACTTGGCTCTGTTACCCAGCTAGGTGATCTCAGATTTATATTCTTATATGTTGGTAAATTGTAAATTTTTTTTGCTTTAAAATTGATTGAATGATATTTTTCTTATGGTCGGGTTAAATTTTTTATACTGTAAGATATTTCTCACGCTTTACTAGCGTGCCTTCGTGGTTGCATATTTTTCATCTTGCCTGCTTCCAAAAGATACTTAATGTCTCTACAATACTTTAGTTAATTTGAATACAGTACTTAAGAGCTACTAAGCCTTATGAAGCCGCCATTTGTTTACATTTGAAACTCTTAGTAGAATAGTGAATTAAGTCAGTTGGTGCATCCTTCCGTGTCGTTTTGCACAGCTGGAATGGAAAGAAAACTTTTAATTTTGCTCACCGAAAATTTTATCTTCTGGCCTGTTGATCGAATTGCTTGTTTTTGCGTAAAAGTTCTAATCTTACAATTTTTTTTAATTGCTTTTGACTGTATTTGGAGATTTAGGTTTTTCTGTATTTTACAATTTGTAGTGAAGATGTTTTAAGTTTTTATTTATTTTTGCCTTGCCGCAAACTGAAAGCTGAATTGATTGAAAGAGAAATATATTTCTAAAGAAATTCGAGGCAATAAATTTAAATGAAAAATGTGCAGCAAAAATTGTGTGTAATTTAATTGGCCGTACAAGGAAGTCATGTGGTGTCCACATCAGATATTTTAATAGAAATATCTTGTTTAGTAATTAAGTATAAAAATTTAAGTATAAAAGCAAACTGTTCTCCCCTTGTCAATTATATTTTCATTATAAGTATATTATTTATTTCTGAGTGCATACTGAAAGTACTAATGCTGGTTACTTATTTTTTTCCCTTTTTTTTAATACCATAAGTGCTACTAGTCTCGAAACTCATTTTTGTCAAGATCACTTTTCAAATTGTTTTCACTGAATGTTATCGTCATGCATTATTTAAAAGAAAAATTAAAATAATGAAGAATACGTATATATGTATGTATATATGCATATTCCTTGCATTGTGAATAAATGATGGCATATAAAACCACCAGATTTTGGATACACGTAGTCTTCCACCAGATCATGTGCACTTTCGAAGCGCGAATTTTCAATTTCGATTTTTTTTATTTATTTGCAAAATGTAATACATTTATATTTCAGTTTTAATCAATAAATTCGGCTGTTTGAAAGCAGTTACATTACTACTGCCGGAAATAAAATACTTTTATTTTCCACGTCTCAGATTGTTGCCATTCAGTAAAGCCTAGGATATTTAACTTTTAGATTTAATTATTTTTTATTTCTACGTTTTTACATATGATTGATTTAAGTAAAAGTACGTTAAAATCATGAGACATTTAATGAGAAATATTAAATACTTTTTTGAAAATACACTAAGCTGGACTCATTAGAATTATTACATATATTTTTCATTTTTATGATCACCCTTTTGAGCTACTGGAACCACGAGCAACTAGTCTTTAAAGAGATAATGCAGCGAATTAAAAAAAAAAGGAATGGCAACCTCTAATACTCTATCGGAAATTCTAGTGATATGCCGTTTTTTAAATATTTTGTGATGTTGCTGCTGAATTTTATGACGGCGAAAAGTACGAAAAACGTGGTATTTAACAAGTAAAATTTAAAAAAATAGAATGTTAATAATGAAAAAGATAAGAAAATGTTGTATAAATAATCAACTAAACATGAAATGATGAACTGAGAAAAGATGGGGAAAAAAGCAAAATGTGCGGGACATTGTATGGGATTTCTAAACATATGCTGCTTTTGAAATTAAAAAAAAAATTATGGTGAATTTTAATGTGGCTTAAGTGTGAAGAAATCGATTCATAACGTTAGCTGAGTGATTCTCGTAAACAAATTCTTTTTTACGATCAACTTAAATACATAACAATATTTAGGAGTATAGAAAAATATGATAGTAAATCGATATATTTTTTCTTAGATGTTAGGGATACAAAGTGTGATAGAGTTACGTTTTCTTGTCTGTTAAGCATAAAAAGAGTGACAGAGTTACTTTTTCTTGTCTGTTAGAGATTGTTAAAAATACAGATTTGAACATCATTTATAAAGCTTTAAATTTTAATTTAATAATTTGTTTTCGAAAGAAAGGAAGGAATAAAGCGCAAAACAACGATTTTTAATTCTCATCTTATTTATGAGCAAGTAATTTTAACAATAATGTAAAGAAGCTATCTTTTAAACCAAGTTTGTTTTGAGAAAGGTATACCTGATCATTATACTGGATGAAAGAAATCAGTGCTTTCCCAATAACGATATCACCTAAGAAAACTATTAAGCTATTATGTCAAATATTTTATAAGGTTAACATTTTTAAATATTGAATATATTCAAAACTGCATTTAAATTTAATTACATTTAAATGAGTTTTTTCTTTTTATTTAAACTTTTGCTTTCAATTGATAACTCCACTAAAGCAATATTTTTCGATCTGGCATTTCTGAGGTAATGTTACTAATCAGAAAACACCTATGTATTTATATAATCCATACATATTATTTAGTCGCATCGGAAACATTTAACTATTGCATAATATAATTATATTTTGTAGATCATTAATAGTTTTGTATTTTACTATAGATATGTCAATTTGTTTCACTGCTTACATCATTAGTTCAGAAAAATAATGATTCAGCACCAAATAGCATATGATCTTTCTAAGTTTGTGTTATCTGAAAATGATGCATACAGAAATTAAATAATTCCGATATCCTGTAGGGGAATTAGTCAGGCCTGTTACTCATTTCCTATTAAAATTGTCGAAGGAAAAAGAAATTTTGGAAACATTTAGAAAAAGGTGTATTTAAAGTGATAATAGATACTGAAAACGAACAAAGTTTAAATGTTATCAGTCATTTCAGTACTTCATTTTTACTTCTGTTAAAACAATGAAAGAACAAAAGTTTCCGGTATTTCGCAGAAAATTAAATTCAAATTATTATTTCTAATTTTTAAATCTACATGATAAATAAACTGATGCGTATAATTGATTTTTAATTAAGCACTCGTTAAATGAAACATCATTAGCTTATCAACCTTCTTCACTGAAACTATCTATCGCTTAGAATTAGTTTCGCATAACAAATTGAGTGTTTCAAGAGATAATAGAAATACGAGAAATGAAGGCCTACGAAGTAATGAAGCGAAGTCTGGACACATTAATCTTCATTTATCATTTCAAATTGCTGAAAAAAAAAATAAAAATAACGTATCGAGGCATTGCCAAAAATACTGCGCAGCATATTTATGAATAGCAATGTAGAAAAAAATATAAGTAAATCACGCAAAAAGAAGTAGGGAAAGAGTAACAACATTGTATATTAAGCTACTGAAGAGGAATCACTTCTTCAATGACTTTCTTACACTTTCTTTTAGTAATTTGAAAGCCGTTTGTGTGTATCTAAATAATAGAAAAGATTGAATATACTCCATTAATAGAGATAGATATTCAATCCCCGAGTAAAAAATAATCGAAAATCAAGCAGTTGAGTTTTGAAATTTGGTAACATGTTTAATGTTGTATCTTTCTGAAAAACTGATACTACGTAATTATTTTTAGCCTTTTTGTTTATCAAAAGAATGATTTTCTAAATGTGGCAAGTTTAGATTTCTTTAATGTAAGTATATCGAAGCCAAAGCTTTCTATTATTTCCAAAATAGGAATTTTAATTAGGTATTATTTTCAAAACACTTGCTATTTAAAAAGACAAAAGAAGCCGTTTAGCGTGGTGCAGAAAACATTGATTTTGGGCTATGTATCAATTGGGAGCTGTTCTTCGTTTTCACAGATAAGTTCCATGTACCGTAGTTACTGTGATTCATCTACCTTTTTCTAAAGACAGCTAGTGACCCACTACCTGTTTTCCAACATCTGAGAGAGGTACCAGTATAACAGAGGAGGTTTGATGGCCTGGGTGCACATCATGTTGGACCGGGTCTACAGATCTACATGTCTTTTGGCAGAGACTTTGTGATTGCTGCTATAGGGAAGAGATATTAAAGCCTTACAATTTCCTTTTCGTTTGAGTTTCGATTGACTATATGTTCCGTTTTACGGACGTTAAGGTTAGTCTACATCACAGTAATCTGGTGGAGGATTTTTTGCAAAATAAGGAAGGATAATTGCCCAATGGATTAGCCAGCCAGATCATCCGACTTAAATTTTATAACACATGTCTCATATACGAAGGCAACGTAAATTCACCTTCTTCCTCCCAGAACACTCCGGGACATAAAAATACCATTTCTGCAGGAGTGATAGAATACCAGAGATATTCATAAAATCCCTCATTTCCAGTTGAAATCGCGTTGTGAAAGCTGTATGATTGTTAGAGGGGATCATATTCCCTTTTACCATCCTTTTTTTAACGATATTTGCAAATTCTGTTTAGAATTTTCTGCATTGATGAGCCTTACGCAGAATTATGGGTTTGTACCATGACTGGTGTAGGGTATATGTTTTTGTAATATACTAGTCTGTGTTTTCATTCAAAATTTCATTAAAATATCTATCTATACCAGTTTTGGAGGAAAATTTGGACTTTTTCTTAATTTTAAACATCTACATACGTAATTCGTACTTCAATTATTTGAAATTAAGCCCCTGATAAAGATCTGATAAAGATAACTAAAAGGTTTTTGCATGTTATGTTTTGTAAATTTTCAGATTAAGCAGATTAGGAATTTTAACTATTATTAAACTCTAAAAGTTATTATTTGTATACATTCTAATTTAATGAATTCCAGTAATGTTTTCTAATATTTGAATATTTTCCTATCATATTTCAAACTCTTACTATAATCTTGCAGTTATACAAATATGATGCAGAATATTGTTAAATAGTATGCTTTAGTCATTTACGCTTTTAGTCCTTTATACATTTAGTCATTGTTAATTCTGAAAAATAACCAAATATTTTAAACTTGTTATTAACTATATTTTAGGTTTTACTATTGTTTCAAGAGCTATTTATTGAAATCGTGTCATACCTTCTAAGCTTATTTTTTATTATTTTATTACAGTGTTTTAACTCTACCATATCTGCTTTCGATATGTATACAGCATTTGAAATCAATAAATCAATAATAATAGAGGTTAAGCTCTTATTAAAAATCAAAACGTTTTAAAGTTATGTCATTATTTTCAATGAATAATTAGTTATTTCTGTTGTTTCATTGTTCAAGGTTCTATTAGTTTATACATGAATGAGCTTCTCCAAAAGCAACATTTTTACTCCTAAATTTAAATGCATGTCGTAAAGAATTTGATAGTGTCATATTAGAACAGTATACAAGGAGAAAAGGAAGGCCAAGAAAAGAATGTTTAAGGGGGAAACTGTTATTGTAGCAATTAAAAAGGCTATAACTATAAAAAAGTACGAATGCTTTCCTTAAGAAATTTCTCAGGTGAACTAGAAATTTACATGAGCTGTGAAACAGACCATAGAAGATTATGCAGTCACAATCATTTCAGTTGAAAATTATTGTGTAGATTTCTCGGAACAAGGAAACATAAGAAATCAATTGTGTCGTTGCAGGTATTTAAACCACGAAACTTCCCGTTCCTATAACATTCTAAACACTTACATTACGAGATGTCACACGGGGAATGCGATATGTTTCTATTTCCTACCACTCTTAAAAGAAAACTAAGAAAAGGAACGGTACCCAGTTAAACACCAAATCCAGGTAGTCAGTGGTTACTGTCTAGCACATTTTAGTTTGGGTTCTGCTGTAGAGACAATTCAGGCGTTTCATAGAATTACTCTAGATATATTTCAGAGCAAGGAGATACGAAAAATTAACTATGCTTTCGCCGAGACTAGAACCATGAGTTATCGATTTGCTAGTTGGACGCGCTAAACATTTACTCAGTGAAAACACCTACAGCGGAATGCAATAATGTCTTGCGACTGAAACTTGAGAAAATATGATCTTTTCGGTGTCTCTTAAATCAAACTTTTCTAAAATAATTTCATAATTAAATACATCAACATATCCAAGTTATAGACGTTTCCACTATTCGGAATCGAGCCCTGATTGTGTGAAAATCAGAAGATGTCAGAAGATCCAACTGTAAAGAATGTTGTGGGACTTAAATAAAGAAAATTCACGAATGGAAATGAATCAAAAAAATGAAAATCAAGACATTTTTCAAATTTTAAAAACTAAGCTTTCGTCAAATTGTAAGCAAATTTAAATAATTTATTTGCGTATTTTTTTTTTTGTTTCATCAGACAGTTTGTGATACATCCTCAGGCAAATCGTATTTTTGCCTGTGTATAAACAAAATGCTGCTTCATTTAAACTAGATAAGAATTTGCTTAATTTGCATTACTTATTCTCATTGCGGGGTTTAGGATCTAATATCTTGAACAATTTAGTTGCAGAAGAAGATGAAATGGAGTCTAAATTATATAAAAGAGCATCTACTTGTAATTTGTATTTCGAGCTACCTATTCAACGTAAATAAAGTAATCAGTAAATTTGCATTTAAAGCTGGGCTAGTGCTAAAGTTCGTTTCCTTCATTAATCGCTCCTCATGAGTGAGGAATTTCTTTACTTGCATTTCCGTTGAAGGGCTATATCCTCCTTCACTGAAAGAGCTGATAATAGTCCATTAATTCCCCGTCTCTTGTCAGCCTAATTCTTCTTTTACTTTCAGAGGCCTCGGGGACTTTTCTAATGAATTACAAGCAGCTGAGTTTGTTCCAACAGTTAACTAATAGCTGAAAGGAGAAACAAAATACCCAGGGTTGTCTACTTTGGGCCTCCTAAACTTTCTTAAAACTAACATTATTCTCATCATAGGATAGTTGATAAAAGGTAGAACATTTCAAAAAGTCGTTGGCAAATCAGATGTATTAGAAATTTGACGAAAGCAGAAAACTGCTGCAAGAGAAAATAAAAAATAGTTTGAAACATTAATATTTATTCTTGGTGTATGAGAAAAGATTATTACACTCACTTGCTTTATGCGCTTATTTCTGCATGTCTAAAATTGCAACATATGTATTTATTTTGAGGTAATTTATTAGTGCTGAGTTTTTATCGGAAGTTATGATGAGTTGTAGTTATTATCATGTATGCGTAGCGCATAGGAAATTCTAGATATTTTTATAGAAATGTTTTATATTCTTATATAGTAGATTATGGCTTTCACAGTGTTATATACAGATTTATTTTAAGGTAAATTGTTAGTGCTATGTATTTAGTTATTATCATGAGGACATAACAAGCATAGGTATTCTATCTAGAAACGCTCTGCATTTTCATTAAGAAAGATACTAGCGTTCGCAGAGTTACACAGCTAAGCTTTCAAGGTATAAAAATCTTAGTATTTGGTTAAATAAATAAATTAAACTGTTAGGTTCATTATGAACTCCCAAACAATTATACTTAATTTTTGTTCTATCCTTCTCTTTTGACTTCGTTCTCGAAAGGGCTTGTTTAGCGAAAGACGTAAATTAATTACTGCTAAAAAGAGGCTAAAATGTAAATACTGAGCCGCTATCCGTGTAAGTTCTATGATGTGAAATAACTTATAATTCTGTTCTTACTATTTAACAGCTAACCACAGTGGTTATCCAATTTGGCAGGCTTTCGCCTCTTGTAAATGTTACTTGTTAACACAACATTCAGTTTCAAAGTTAAAAATCAAGCAAATCTTGATTAGTCCCCCTTGCTGGTTTCAGGAAGTAAAATGGCAGGCAAATTAAAACTGCGAATTCTTGTTACACAAATTTTACCATTTAAGGTGACTTGCCCTGGGTCTAAGATTCCAGTTAATACAATAATATCCTAAAATTCAAAACTAAATACACATAGGTCATGTATGCTGCATCTAATACCTTAAGACAATGTACCAAGCCAGGCCACCAACTCTCGGTATCCACTTCATATTTACCATAGGGAAGCTTACTCAAGCAACGTGGCAACAGTGTGCCGAGAGCTGCAGTTGGTTTTCCAAAAAAAAAAAAAAAAAAAAAAAAAAAAGGCCCACCAGCGGTCGAGCGGTAAAGACGCTGAACACTGGTAATTCGGTCTGAGGTTCGAATCCCGCGAACGGGCTGACTGCATGGTCGTTTTCTTGGTTTCCCCCATGTATAACGTGTATACGAGCCAGTTTCACTTAGAAAGTCCTCCACGAAGGCATCCCTCCCTTTAGGCAGATAGCCCTCGTGTGCTTTGCCGTAACTGAATAATCCAATCCAATCCAATCCAAAAAAAATATGACTGAGATTCCTTTTAAACTATACAGTTTGCCTATTATCATTTGCCATAACAAACTCAACTAAACCGGCGTAAATTTTCAGTTCTGAGGAAATATTTGTTAACAAGAGCCAAGAAGAGCAGGGTAATATTCAACTCAAATGCAACTGCTAGTATAACACAAGATTAATTGTCTCAAAAGTTTGATTTTATTGGTATTAAAATGAGTTACCTCTGTGTTTACTACTGTTCATCAATCCGTCCTTCCAGCGCTGATTGAAATTGACTATATCTAACCGGAGATTCAAGTATAGACTATGGGTGGAAAGTGGTATAATACTGAGTTTACAGGATTGCGTACGTAGTCTCATACTTTCAGTCACCCCACACATTTTTATTATTATATATAAAATATTAAAAAACTGTATTCGGCTGCTTTTGGTCATGGAAAACCGAAGCAGATGTTAGGAGAACTCAGCATCGGACTCTCATTTACCACGAAACAACAGTTTTCAAGATGGCGGATAACGCCTGGTTAAATGTTGAACAGAAGGTTAAAACTGTGTAACGTTTTAGGAAGAAACGAAGAGTTTGGCTAGCGATGCCGAGATAATTTAGCACTCACGTTTGGTACAATATGGGCTCTTTGAAAACTGACCTTTCACAGATTGTGCCAACAATTCGAAGCCACTAGCTCTGTTTAGTGGAAGAATTGATGGCGCACATTAAGCATCAACAAATCTGAAAATTACAACAGGTTTCCCTTTACAAATTCATCAGTTCATGCAACAAAGAGACCGTATACATACTGCAAATGTTCTTGATATCCTCTATGAGATGTTTTAATATGCGTGCAATAGCGCATCAGTTTCCTGAGCGTTACGATGGCGGCAGAAAATAGTTCCTTTATAGCTCGGATGTTATATGATATTTTTAACATATAATCCATATGATATTTTTAACAAAGGTTTTGAAAGCTAAGGTATTCACAAGGAAGCCTGCACATGTACAGCACCTCAAAATTCGTATCGTGCAGGTGTGCCTGAAACACATTTCTGAAAACACCGGTCGGTTGAGATAAATGTAAAGGTTCTCTTGCAGATTTTGAAATAAAATGGTGGACACTCTGAATATAATTTGCAGTAAGTCACTTTGCATGCTCGGATAATCACTTATGCATTTATTTTGTAATATTTCGATAACAAATAAATGCGTAGTAAACAAAACAAGTAGTATGAAATTTTATACACTGTCCTATATGTTACTTAGCCGATACTAAGTAGATTTTCGAGTATTCGTAATAATAAAGCTCGGCATTTTTATATCTTCACAAAAGCCCTTATGATCAAAATACTTAGCAAATCTTTTAAGATTAGAGGCTGTAATCTTAACATTTAGAAATTTCTTACGCATTCAATACTAACATCATCTCTTGTCAAATATGAAACTTAAAATTTTCCCTAATTTATTTCAAAGAATTTTTTAAATGGCTTTATTATATTTAAAGAGATTATAAATTTCATATCTATTATTTAATAATTAGCTCATCATGCAAAATGCTTCAGAGCATTTTTGACTGGGTGATGATATCATATTGGAAACTTTTCCAATAGAAATCGTCTCCTTTTTGCTTCGAGTGCAGTCGTCACAGTTATGCATAGTGTTACGCGTTACGACTTTGAGGAGACCTCCTTATCTAAGTCAGATGAAAAGAAATATTTGAAATTTTATTGAAAAAATTAAGAGTTCTAATAGGCTATGCATTGAGTCAAGGAGAAAAAAACAGAGATAAAGCGAAATACTCCTGGCACATACGGAACATATTAAATCATTAAAGTAATTCTAAGAGCAAAGACAGTAATTGCTAAATAATATTATGCTCTTTAGATAACCATTCGCAGACTCTGAAGTAATTTATTCACTACCGCTCATTGTCTTCTGTTTAACAGAATTTCTGAAAGGAAGAGGCAAATACATCTTCCAGAAAATTTGCTCCTATGGCTTCAAAAATGCGCTTTCGGAAGTTTCTCGATCATCGCCAACTTGATGCAAAATTGTCAAGCCTCGTCAATGAGACAATTTTGTCTAGAAGGCTCGGTAGGAGGATTTATGCTCATATATCTAGTTCAACTTGAGTTATTCTTAAAATTCAAATACCATTCGACTTAGGTTAGGATCTGATCTGCAACATATTATATGTAATAAAAATATTAAAAAAGCATTGTGGCTACAAATTCAAAGTTAAGTAAAATAATTAATAAACTAACATAAAATCACTTTGAAAAAAGACTAATTAAATAAATAAAAACAGATCTTTAACTTTTATCAAAATACATAAAAGTAAAATCATTAAAAAATTATAAATACGTGTATTTTAACTCTCTCTCTCTCTTTTATTTTGCTAGTTTATTATGTGAAAATCTGGAGGGGAAGATTATGAGAATAATTTAATTTTCGAAGGGCTTAGTCACAAGAAATACAAAAAAAAAAAAAAAAAAAAAAATTAAAAGCAATCATGGAATAAAGTGCTCGTAACTATCACAATATTATTTATTTAGAAGAAACATGTATTTGTATAAAAATACATAGTAATATTAACATTACAATGGTATCTTCATTCCTATTTTCCTGTATCTTCAAACTAAAACCCTCTTATTGTAATCCCCTATAACTATCAAATCATTTAATTCTGCTGGAAATTGTAATGCGTCGCCATTGCCTTTGTCATAATCTTCATCCCCATGCATTTCGTCTTCCTTCGTGCAATGGTCTTCAAACCGATCCCCGTTTATATGAAATTGTTTACTATTATTGCTTTCTTAATCAGATTTCATGCATCCAGAATTCATGAACAAATCAAGAAGTAAGGGGAAGACAACAGAACAAGTCTTTGTTCCCATTTTAAATACACGTAACATTTTTATTTAAAAAGGATGTAAAAGATTCACATCAATTTTAAAATTTAGAGAAGCTTGCTTTCTGAATGTTTTAAAGAAGGGCAAAATAACTTAAAAAGTCTTGTGCCAGAAACCAAGGAGGAAAATAAGCGTTGCGGGGAAACTTACGGGAATATACACGGTATTAAAGCAAAATTTAGGACATCATGATGAAAATTACAAAATAACCAACTCATTCCTTTGTTGAAAATTGAACATAGACTCAATTATTTGCAATTAACACAGTAAAACCTTGTTTAATCTAAACTACGGAGGAAAGGCACTGAATAAGTGAATCCGAAAACAGTTACATTCAGCATTTTTCAAATTAATATTTTTCAATATCTCATTGTTTAAAAACCAATTCATATTTCATAACGTGACTGGAGTAAACTTAGATGTGAAATTAGTTGACTGTAAAATTTCTTCACATGATATTAAAATATTCATTAATATTGAATTCTATTGTTTTCAATTACAATTTTGTTTATATTCTGAGATTTCTGAAAATAAACGAGCTATTTAAATTGAAAGCATAAAAGTTTTGAATAAATTAAGTAGGCTGCAAGTAAATAATTTGCCGTACGTTTCATAAAAGTGGAACATTACTATGAACTTAGGCTGATATGGTGTAAAGTGGGAAAACACTTACCGTAAATGTATATGGAAAAAGGCGTTAAGCGTTTCTTGGGTCTTTATTTGAAAGAAAATCCAAAGCAACAGCGATTGAAATAATGATAAATAAATTGAGACGATGTAAGTAGAAAAAAATTATATGTTTCATATTGTTTCACATTCCAAATCTGAAAAGATATTAAATTCACTAGAAGCAGTAAAAGATAATAATGATGATGGTGGTGCTAGAGTCGTTCAGTACAGAGTTCCAGTGTAGGTCCAGTTCTGATGTAGGCTAAAAAGAATGAAAATCATCTATTAGTGCCTTATCGTTACTTGTATCCTCCCTGCACGATTTAAAGGCGTGAGTAGGCGTGAATTACGGTGATGACGAGTAACATTATTAGCTTCGTAAGGCATGGTGAATAAATAGGCATGGCATCTATTCTTGAAATTCATTGTAAATTAGTGAGGATGAAAAAGTTGATGAAGAGTAATCAGGAAATATATACAAGTCCCACAGTAATTGAGATCGCGTGAGAACGACGAGTAAAATGTAGAAAGCGAAATACACAATTTTTGCTGGTCACGTGATACGACAAATTTTAAGTAGCTGAGTAAAATACTAATGAAATGTAAAATAAAATAGTAAATAATTAATTTATGCAAAACAAATTCTACAATTTCACTAAAATTGTTTACATATGACTGATCAAAATTACCTGTACCACAGTCAGGGGTTTAACAGGGCTTAGGACAGCTATAAAAGTAATATTAAATACTAAAATGGGACCATCCAGGTCCTCTCATTAACATATTCGTCTCAAACAGCAGAACAGCCACCATACTGCTTTAAAATAACTAAAAAAAGAATTAACTACAACAAATTTAAACTTCTTTGCTAAAGACTGGTGAGATGTACTAGCCACTCAGACAAATAACACTTAATTATAAACTTTGTAATATAAAATAAAACACATGCTACTTACATGTACAAATACATATTATTTACGTGCACAACTACATATTACTTACATGTACAAAAGAATAAATTAACAATATAAATATGGACATTTTAGTTTTAAATAAAACAGACAGAATATCCTGAACTCATTCAATATATAGTTCCATTTACAGACACATATATTACGAAATTTGACAATTTTAATTTAGGCACTATATTTTTACATAAATCACTTATAAGGTATATCTCTCGCCTTCTTAGCCAGCCTTCGTGGTGTAGTGGTCTGCACTCTCAGCGCGTTTGAGAGGCCCGCAGTTCGATTTCCAGCGAAGGCGTTGCTAATTTTTCCTCTTGCCTGCATTCCAAAAATACCTAATGTCTCTACAGTGGCGCCCGAACTAAGGGTGTTGGATTATGATTCTCCTCACCCAGGATTTGTTCTTAGAGAGCCTTCGTGGTGTACTGGTCTGCATTCTCAGCGCGTTTGAGAGGTCCGCGGTTCGATTCTTAGCAAAGGCGTTGCTAATTTTTCATCTTGCCTGCTTCCAAAAAATACTTAAGGTATAAATTTAACAGTATGAGGGATAAATCTTTATATAATATTTTTCATAGCGGAATAACTAAATAACAGGTTCTCTGAATTTGCATTTCTTATACCACAAAGACAAACACAATTTTTAATGAACAACCTTTCATACTAAGATGGAAAATGTCCATGATGAATCAAGGCTTGATTAAGATGCTTGTCGCTCATACACCTTCTTTCACTTACTATAGAAATTAACTTGTAAGTGAACCTTCCTTTAGAATCAGGGTCATTCCACCCTGCCTACCAAGAAGATACACTTCTTTTTTTCAGCAAGGATTTCAGGCAATCAAAAGAGGTTTTTAAATAAAAATGTATACTTTGGAAATTATTTACATATGTACAAAATTCGTAACAATACTAAATTGACACTCTTCCATTAAAGAACTTATGAAAGTGGAAATTTATGGCTGTTTCAAGTGAAGCAAATTTTTAGGAGCACTAAATTAATTTTTCTGCTCATGAAAATTTGTTATGCAAGAAATAACTATAAATTTTATTTATTCAGAACTATAAATTCCAGTTTATTCATGGAACAACCATAAATTTCTAGTTTATCTAATTTAAGGTTTATCCAGTTTCAGTTTAAATGTGTTTGAGCAGTAAATTAAGCAATTTTTTATGACGATTATATATTTAATTTTACATTCTACTATTAATTTTCACTGATTTAATTTGTAATTTAATTTTATACTGTAAAATTCTGTTGTACATTGAATACAGTACTATTAATTCTGATCTTGTGCTTCTCCTACGCCGTCTCTGAAATACTGATTTCATAGTCTAAATATGTTGATTATAATAAAAAAATATTCCTTTTGGAAATTACGGATTACTGACGTTTAGCATTTCTTTTATGCAATTTAAAGTAAAATAAGAAGTGTAAAAAATTTATTTGAAAATAAATAATTAAAACTTGAAAAACTTCAAATTCATTATTTGAAATAATTTGAAATTTAACAAAATAGGTTTGATATTTATGTTTTAAAAATTTTGCTTACACTTTATTGTTTAATTATTATTTATTATTTAAATTAACCAGTTATTTATAATTTCAGCCTTTACTATAACTTAATTTGTAATAATTTGTTCAAGCAAACAATTCATTTAATTGCATGTGTTTCATTTCACTCGAAATACAAGTTTCGAATTTATTTTATGTTATATACATATGTGTGTGTTATGACATGTTTAATCGTACTTTAACACGTAAAATGAGCAAAATAAAATTTATAAAATAACTTTAAAATAAATAAAAATACTTTCTGACTCTGCAACCTTCTGATGAAAACGTAAATTTATTCGTACTTTTCACAAGCTTTATAAACTTATATGCTAATTCAATTGTATTCTTCCGAGTTACTAAATTAATGCAGATAATTTTAAAAGAACACATTCTGTGAGTAGAGAGGTCCTGTAAGCATAATTCGAAGCGTACATCGATATTGCAAATAAGGAAGGAGCTAGAACGGACCAGTGGGTTTTTCTGTTCTGCCACGTAATCTCTGCAGCTCTTAAAGCAACATTGTTGAAAACTGCTTCTTCCCCCAGTTTCCCCAGCAAAATAAGTACACCGTCTTGAATTTCTTGTCAAAATTTGTAATGCAAAATTCGATCAAAGATAAGCAACTGTGAAGATTTCACTACGCAGTTGAAAAAATTTAAAAGGTATGGAAATTCACCTTGGATACCGCGAAACAAACCCAAAAGAAAATGCGAACGATAGCTTTCAAAGATTCAGCCTCGTAACAACAGTAGGACTCCAATGGTCCGTACTCGCAGTCCCTTTCTCGGTTGCGATACCGATGTGCACTTAAGGATTATACGTCCCGTAATATAATACAGCATTTATCAGGTACTCGTAGAGCAAAATAACTAGTTAGTAAAATTTTAATAAATTAAATGAAGAAAGTTGTATACCTTTCCATATAGAATTACCAGAGATGACAACAGTGTCAGTACTTTAAAGTGTCAAAAATGTAACAATAAGCTTATTGATTGAGATTATGATTTAATGTTGATTTCAAATCGGTATTCAACATTTTTGGGCTTTGGAATAGGAATGCTGGAATATACCAAAGCACGCACGTCTACATGTTTAAGGGGAGAGATGTCTCTCTGGAGCACTTTATAAGGGGAACTAGCTGTATTCATGTTGCATATGGAGAAACACACAAAAGCTAGCTTAATCATATTACAACAAACCTGTTGGCAAAAAACATGTAGCCAAATGAAACCTTTTTTATGTTTTCAGATGATTATAATAATTCCAAAGGCTTAAATTTAATGTTGCCTCGTCACAATGCAGTTAGCCCGTTTGCCGGGGACCTAACTCAGGTTGAATTCCGCGTATTTAGCAATATTAACCACTCTATCAGCGCTTGATTACAATCTTGGGCTCAAATTTAGAGAGGAAGTTAAAACAAATATTGATAATTTAAGGGATTTATCATTTTGTCTCTAGAAAAACATAATCCAGTTTTTAAATTGCAGCAAATTTTTTTTTTCAAATTTATAATTGACCTATGAAAGCAATAATTACGCTTATAATTAAGAATTTTCCCTGGAAAGGCGCGAAATATTTTACATAATTACTAAACATAATGCATATTGAACTAATTGGAATATCTTCTCTACAGAAATCGTATAAAAATCTGAATTTTACATTTACAGAATTTCCCATCAAATTAATGATTTAGGAGACACTGGAATTTAAAGTATAATACTGAATACTTTGAATTTCAAGCAAATAAAGTCCGTAACTATCGTTTTCACCGAAGGTAATAAAACTGTACCTTTTTACAAGGGTATCTATAGAATATCACTTTCACAAAGCCATTCAGTTCTAAGAAAAACAGTGATAAAACCGCAATGCATTAATTGTTATTAATTTACTAATTATCTAGGTAAATTAATTCTCTGTCATTCTCAAATTATTAGCAATATATTATAATTTTACTTTTGGCAACGCTTCTGAAACCGGTTATAAATTTCTATGAGGGAAAATAAACGAGAGCTGAGAATGATGCCAAGTCAGAGATATTTTCGCCATATTAGTCACCCTGTCCAAACTTGCGAGGATTCTCATTTAATATCCTAAATGTTTTAAAAGAAACATCAGTTTTGTAGTGAAGTGAAATATAGCTTAGTGACAGCAAAATCGGCTCCTGTAAGACCCAGTAATTTTTGTTTTCCTTTTTCGAGTATCCTTTTATCCTTTTCCCCATTTTTTTGCCTGAATGAGAAGGTTTTATAGAAGGAAGTTTTTGTCATCACTGAGAGATAATTTTTAAATTGAGAAATGGCCGTTAATAATTTAGAAATGACATATTAAATAAAGGAATCCAGTTTCGCAAAAAATACATCTTTTAAATTGTTATTCTTGGAGAACTTACAAGATTAGCTTGTGTTAAATCTTATTTCAAACATAATAAATAATGTTTAAATTAAATTGATGTCTGAAGAAGTTTTTGAAATAAAATGAAAAGTTGTAAAAATTTATGCATAGGGTAAATCGTTCTCGAGCTAACACAAGTATGAATTAATAAATGGATAATTTCTATGATTAATAAAACCTCCCATTTATTGGTAATAAATTTACTTACGAAAGAAGAAAAACTTAATCTTTTGTAACATCTGAAAGTTATGGTGTTTTAACTAATAAATATTTTATCCACGTACAAATAGAGAAATAAATTGCAGTTAGCATTTGCTTATGAACTCATGAATTTCGGATTAAAATTTCTTCACCCTGCTAATTAGGAAGACTGTTGAGAAAGAAAACCCTTTTTTTTTGTAAGTTTTATCGAGAATTTAATTTACCAATCATTCACAAACGTTTTTTGGGGTTTATAATTCTTTAATAATTAGTATTTCAAAAATCAGTTCGTATAATAAGGTACTTTATTTTTTATTTAACAGATTTCGAGAATAACAATTTAGAGAGCATGCACTGAGATTTTCCACATCGAGCTAAATTAGCATTTTTGAAGAAACATAGGGTTGATTAGAAAACAATGTAGGAGTGATTAAATGAAGTTTTCATGAAAAAAAAAAATGGTGTCAAATGAGCTTAACTAATATGGTTTTCATAATTTTCTCTGACTCCTGCTCATTTCTCAAGAAAAGTTTTAGTTTCCATTTTGAAAAACTTAATTGCTTTTGCAACAAAACATTTATTTATTACATTATTTATATACGTATTGTTTACTGCTGAATCAAGGCGAATGGGCTCGCTGTATGGGCATTTTCCTGATTTTCCGCACGTGTAACGCGTAAACGAGACAAATTCCTTTAGAAAGTTATCCACTCCTTAGGCAGATAGCCATTGCGTGCTTTGCCGCAACTAAATAAATCAACTAACCATGTTTTATGTAGAAAACTTTGGCAACATGAAAATATGGTTATATATAAGATAATAAATTCAAACTCAATTGAGCTAAATCTTAACACTAATTTAACCTAATTAGACTGTTCGACAAATTGTATTTTTGTTGTGCGTTCAAATTCCAGAAAACCGAACGATGACAAAAATTAAGCTACTAAGCTATTTATTTGTATATGAGCTTGAAATCACAGAAACTAAGGACTAACAAAATTAAATTCTACTCTTTCAAAGGTGGACAAACAACAATTATTCGAAGCATTTACAAATCAAAGTTTAAATTTAATGTCTAACAACATGGCTTCTCTACTCTACGAATTTAATTTTTAATCAAATATAAACTCACCAGCATTTCGTAGCAACAGCTCTGAAGCCAGTCCATAACAGACTTGCGCTATGGCAGACTGAGTTTCCAATATTTACGTTTAACCTTAAATTTTACCTTAGTTAAACTCACTTCATTTATATATTCTTGTCGAGTATACAGAACACTAGATATTTAGGAAATTGTAGCATAAGAATTAAAGTGTTAATTAAAATGAAACTTACAAGATGATAACTAGAAGGATCAATATCTATACTTTTAGAGAGAGGAGTAAAATTTTTCCAGAGTTAAACTTATATTGAGTTACACTTATATAACCACGAAATCTATACTGCTGAAATGTCATATCAGGTCTGTTGATCAATGCAAACTGTTTGGTGGTTAATTATCTGACTGATAATAGATTTCCACATTAGTCATTGGGTTATTTTTCAAATTTTCAAAAGAAACTATTCCTTGCATAGCCCATCATATGCACCAGATAGGCACACATATGCAATCATTATATGCAGTCTTAGGATGCAGTCCTGGTTTCCGGTGGAACGTGGCTTCTCTTGTCTCAAGCATTATTTTTTTTTGGATAATGCTAAAACAAAGATTACAATTTACATCACAATTCATTTCTTGTGAATAGATGAGTGCAGATCGACATTATTTGTTAATTACTTTAAGGTGTAAGTCTACGTAGAGCGCGAGAAAAGTTTCGCATTTATTAGTGATGACTCATCGGTGTTGACTGCGTATATTGAAAATATTCTGATATTTTTGCACTGAATATCTGGATTTAATTCCGCTTTCATTATATCATCTTCCCTTGTCGGCCGTTTCTAAGGTTCTCTCAAGATTAAAATTCCACTTTGAAATACCTAAAAATCTTGCGACTAGTTTCGGAAACATTTTTATGACGGCGAGGCTCAAAGAGTTTGATATGAAGCAAGCCAAGGTATAACATATTATGCACTGACTACCCATAAGTATTTGGACAACTGTGATAGAAAAGAAAAACTAACTTTATTCAAAATCAATAGTTGGTAGAGCCTCCACGAGAGGTAATTACAGCGTGGACCCTCCGGGGCATACTTTCCACAAGTCTTTATATGACAGATAGCGGTATTTTCTTCCACTCGGCTTGGAGAAGACAGAGAAGTTCCTTCACCGATTTTGCACGGGTAGTGCACCCCTGAATTCGGCGATGTAACTTGTCCCAGAGGTTCTTGATAGTGTACAGGTCTTGACTCTGGGCAGAGCAGCCCATTCAATGAACTCCATTGGCACAATACCAAGCCTTGGTTAACGTCCAAATATGACAACTGGCATTGTCGTCCTGAACGTAACAGGGGTCCAACCCGTAAACCTGCCACAACGTAGGAAGCACATTGTCATCCAAAATAGTGCAGTAGGCATCGGAGTTGAGCTTACCATGAATGGGGACCATTCATGGTAAGCTCAACTCCAGCTCATATCAGAAGAAACACCCCCAGACCATAATTCCACCTCCGCTGAACTTGACTGTTGGCACAATGCATTCTGGCAGGAGACGTTCTCCAGGTAGACACCAGACCCAGACCCTGCCATCCGAACGGTAAAGGGTGAACTTTGATTCGTCACTTCAAAGAACCCGTTTCCACTGATCTACGGTACAATTTCGATGTGCTTTACACCACATTAACCGAGCAGCGCGGTTGGACTTTGTGATCAAAGGCTTATGGGCAGCAGCACAACCATGAAAACCAAGCAGATGTGCTTTCTTACGGATGGTATTCATTGAAACAATACTCCCGGATGCCTGTTGAAACTCCTCGCGGATGATCCATCGGTTGGGTGCGGTTCTTCCGAATTTATCTGGACAGCACTCGTCGGTCTCTATCTCCCAGTTTCGTTGGTCTGCCGACTCGGGGCACATTCCGACAATCACCGCTCACCTTCCACTTCTTAATCACATAGGCCACTGTCGATTTTGGGTACTTCAGATTGCTATATATGCTCCTTAAGGATCGGCCACATTTGTGATACCAGATAATTATACCTTTCTCGAGATCAGAGAGCTCCGAACTGCGAGGCATCTTGCATGCGACTAAAGCCGATGCTGTTTCCTTCACGATATATAACGGCGGAGTCCGTGACGTACCTTAGGACTGCAGATATCGCCATTTGCATAGGTGTCCAAATACTTATTGGTAGTCAATTTATATGCGAGTAAAATGAGTGCAATAGTAATTCAATAGAGACAGGAAGGCAAAGATGGTGACGGGTGGCTTTGGGGAAGTGTAGATGTAAAAAAGTAGCCTGGTAGAGGCTATATTAGTCTGTAAATATATTAGCTGCAGGATCACTTCAGTACATTTTTATTTGCTTGAATTTTTGCACGCTAATATCCTGCATTACTACTCAAATATTTGCGTTAAAATTCTTTCACGATTCAAATTTAATATCAAATCATGAAAATGAAACTTAGAAGATCGTATATGAGTCGTAGATATCTATATATATATAAATGTATTTATTAAGTAGTTTTTGGATATCTCTTAGGAAAAGAAATGGTGAAAATTAATAAAATAGTTAAGTAAAATTAACAGATGTCCATTTTTATGAAAATATTCAATAAAATGTAAGAATGATCTATTGAAACGAAATAATTCATTAAAAGTAAATATATGGGAAAATTTAAAATGTGATCCACTTTTATAAAAATACATTAAGTAAAGTTAAAAATTGAAACAATTATTGCTATTAATTGGAAATTAATTGACCTTTCAAGGGGAACAAATTCACTTCCAATTAAATAATAATTATTCTTGCACAAGAAGACCATTCACTGTTTCGCATAATAAAAACAATTTCAAACACAGATTGCAAAAATAATTAAACAATTCAAATAAAAACAATACAACACTAATAAGAAATAATAACAAACTTAAATTTTCTTATTTTACTAGAATAAATTTTAACATTCTTATAAGAATAAAAGCGTCTTTCATATTAACAAAAATAATATATGAAGGTTGCAAGAAATGAATTAAATTTAATTTATATATTTTTTAAATTAAATATAAGCAGCAAAATGGCCGTGTAGTTTCACTAGGCCATATAGTTTGCTATAATTGGAGATTAAGAGCGGGTGGCTTTGGGGAAGTGTGGGTGTAAAAAAGTAGCCTGGTAAAGGCTATTTTAGGAATTAGACAATTAGTGGGTTATTAGAGGGTATTCGAGCTACCATAAATGTTGGTGAAAAAAGTCTTACTAAAGATAAATTGGCTTCAAACGGTAAAAAACAAATGAAATTGATTTATTTCTGGCTAAAGGTCTGAAAACGGAATAAAGACATAAAAATGCAGAAATTCTTCACTTGTATCGGGCTTCAAATACACTCATGTCCAGTCACGCGGTAATCTAACTCTAAAATAAATATATCACCTGCAAAATCACTACACACATCTTCAAGAAACATATGCAAATTTCAGGAAGTAACCAGATGACACGGATGGTATGTCACAATGACGAGACTGAAAAAGAGTGATATATAAGGAATATAGGCAAAGAAGTAAAATTGTTCGGATTATTATTGCAGGTGCTTTATAAGCATTTCAGTGCAATAACCGAATAGTTATGACACAAAGGACGCATTTGGATGATTTTTTACGTGGTAGAATTATCGGCCGTCTGGAATGTGGGCGTACCCAACTGGAAGTATCAGACGAACTTGGAATTGCCCAGTGTGTCATCTCCAGGCTTTGGCAACGATTGGAAGATGATGGTAATGTGAGTAGACGTTACAGCATAGGTCGCCCCAGAGTTACAACGCCGAATGTGGACCGGCAGAAAGGTATAATATTTGGCAGTTACTGCCAAAAAAAACAGGCGGACGACAGCCTCAGACCTGTCTCGTCAGCTCTCTTCAGCCACTGGTACGAAAATTTAAAGGCAGACCGTGTACAGACGCTTAGGGCAGATTGGTCTATATGCTCGTAGACCAGTCAGATGCGTTCCACGTACTGCAACTGACTGTCGCCTGCGGTTAGGGGCTGGAGTAGAGAGCATGCATTGAGGACACCGCAACAGTGGGCTTTTGTGATGTTTTCCGACGAGTCCAGGTTTAGCTTGCAGTCTGATTCTCGCCGGAGTTTCATATGGAGAGCTCCAGGTACCCGTTACAACCAAGAAAACATCATTGAACGACACCGTTACGGTGGTGCAGGAGTGCTCGTTTGGGGTGGAATTATTCTGGGTTCCAGAACTGACCTGCATGTTCAAATTGGAACCATGACAAGCCAAATCTATCGGGACGTCATTCTGGAACAACATGTACGTTTGTTTCGGGGCGCCACGGGTGCACAATTTGTGTTTATGGATGACAACGCCCGTCCTAACCGTGCAAACATGGTACGCGAATGCCTTTAATCGGAGGATGTTACCCGTATGGACTGGCCAGCATTCTCACTGGACTTGAATCCAGTAGAGCACGTGGGGGACATGCTTGGCCGACGAGTTGCAGCCCGTCAACCTCCTTTTACATATCTACCGGAACTTCGGAGAGCATTGCTTTTTGTGTGGTGTAATATCCCCCCCAAGATCAGATCGATAATTTGATACTCAGCATGCCTAGGCGTTGTACGGACTGTATTGCATCGTCTGAGAGACATACAATGTATTAACAATCATACCAACCATGTAATATTGGTTTTTTGTAAATAGGTTTTATTTAAGACACAATAACACGCCGAATAAATACTAATTCAGAAGTCAAACAACAAAAATCAGCGTTAATTTACAAAATTTTCACAGGACTAGTTTCGATGGTTTTACCGAACCATCATCTTCAGCTGCAAAACCGCAAATGAACAAGATAGGAAATAATGTTTAGATAAGATAAGAAAGCCTGGACAAGAATAAGCAAGTGGCGCCATCTGTTGGCGAAACCAGAACTAAAACATAATTTCTCTAAAAGCCGAAGGCAAATTTGGATTGGAATTAGGATCGTTAACTAGAACAGAAAGATTTTTATGAATGTGAAATTTTATGAATGTGAAAAGGAAACACAGAAGTCTTCTGTTGCTCAACATTGTTGGTCCGAAAATCACACTTTCAATTTTTCTGCTGCCAAAATTATTCAAAAAACATCTTCCATTGGAGAACTGGATTTTCTAGAGGCATTTCACATTCATAAAAATCTTTCTGTTCTAGTTAACGATCCTAATTCCAATCCAAATTTGCCTTCGGCTTTTAGAGAAATTATGTTTTAGTTCTGGTTTCGCCAACAGATGGCGCCACTTGCTTATTCTTGTCCAGGCTTTCTTATCTTATCTAAACATTATTTCCTATCTTGTTCATTTGCGGTTTTGCAGCTGAAGATGATGGTTCGGTAAAACCATCGAAACTAGTCCTGTGAAAATTTTGTAAATTAACGCTGATTTTTGTTGTTTGACTTCTGAATTAGGTTTTATTTTTTGTAATTTGCTCCAGGGAGAAAACATCGCTAATTTTTTTAATAATATCAAACATATAGCATCTTTTTTTGTTCTTTACCTTTTCTTTAATAAATAAGCTTTACAAACAAGTCAAATTTGTTTTGCTTCTAACTCTTCCTTTGCCTGATTTTGCATTATCTTTAATTTATGGATATAAGTGTAAGTCTTAGGAAAGGAAATTAGCTCATTTAGTTAATATAAGTAAAGAATCCAGAAGAAAAACTAGTATATTATATCATTTATATTAATTATAGAAATTTACAAATCATTTAACTGATATTCATCCAACATTATCCGTTAAGAAGTTTTAGTGTAATATTATCACATCTCTACCGGTAAAAAGACTATAAATAGGTTTTTATAGCTGTTTAATTTACTTGATAGACATAAGTTATATAGTTTCTGAAAACTTCATTTATAACTGAAATTTTCGAAATTTTCAATAAATCGAAAGTTGATAAAACGGTGAAAATGAAAATATTAGGCTATAAAATCCTGCACAGCTCTGTTTAGAGAGCACTGTATATCTGCCATGTGAAGATTAAGCTTTTTATGTGACGGACAGCTCTTCTTTCTTTTAAAATGCAAACGAAATCAGGATCAAACAATAATCTAAATTAATTTATTATTAATACAATTTTGTTTTCGTGGAAGACTAAGGAATGGAAATTTATCTATAACATTTATCTTAAAAAGAGGAATACGTTTATATTGAATGGATGTGCGTTGGAATGATGTATGCTGAATTAATAAAAAATATGAAGCATTTTCTTTGGGTACTGAACATGACGCTTTTAAAAGAAGACATTTGATGATCTCCAAATCTTTGTGATATTATCACAATCATTAAAATACGAAACTAGTTTAAGTTGCTGATATTCTGATGAGATTTCATTCCTTAATTTTACTTGTCTACTCAATATTTTGATAGCTTTACATGAATTGTGATATATGCAGCATAAATCGAGAATATAGTATTTCTAAATAAGAATATCGGAATAGTATTCCGATATCCATCGAATTATCATCAGGAAGAATTATTCTTTCAAACTGATGATGTTTAGAAAATGAGAAATGTCAAGTTAATGTTTTAGACATAACTTCAGTAGGTTATTTATTAGGTTTTATGAAAAGAAAATGAAAACTATTGGAAAAGTCTCTTAGAGGCATAAAGAAATAAGCTTTTAAAATTTTAAATTATGAATATTATACCTGCTTATGCCTAAAATCACTATCCATGAAATTGACCGGCAGTATGTGTAATTTATGCGTCATTTACTTTAAATTTAGCCTTAAATATTATTGACCCTCTGTTTTTGAGCAAACTATTTTTATAGAATATTGCTAAGTAGTTTAAGTAAAAATTTGTAAGTAAAAATTTACAATTAAAAATTTACATGTTTAAGTAAAAATTGCGCTGACATGAAAATAAAAGCTTTTATCATAGGATTACTGGCCAATTAGTATAATTAATTACTCAAACTTTATAAATGCATATTCGCATCAAAAATTTAAAAACAACAATCATGTTTAGTAATTGGGTTAAGTACCTTTCCAATTTCGTCCGAGTTTCGTCCTTTTCCGATTCATCCTCAGCTCAAAAATTGTGCCGATTCATCCGCTGCCTTCCCCATCGATTCTTTATTTCCCTTTTCATTCGGTCCTGGAAAGGTGACTTTCCGATACAATCAGCACGTGCTTTCACCAACTAAAATCGTTTCGATAAGATTACTTTTACTGCTTTGACCTGGCTTAGCTTTCATTTTTAAATATTTACTAAATATTTCCTTTAGACGACTTATCTGAAAAATACATTTCAGGAATGTTCAAAATACGTTACCTGAATCTAGTTACGTTGTTGCTATACAAGGCCAATTTTTTTAGTTTCACACATTTTAGTAACAGAACTACAGTTCATTGCTCTGAAATAAAATAAAAAAGCAATAATTGTGTAATTCAGATTAAAAGTACAATGAGAGCTTTCTTTAAACGATTTTAAAGGATTTTATAACTGGTATGGGTAAAGGATGTGGTGTGTTACGTAATTTCGCTACACAACAGGTGGTCTGAAAGAAGTGACCTTCAGTACTAATGTTTATTTAAGTTCCAAAATTACTGGTCTCTTTCAGAAATGTCGTCTTACGTGCAGTGTAGAGACATTAGGTTAATTTGATGTTGGAGAAGTGAAAAATGGGCAATGCCTTCGCTGGGACTGGAACCTGTACCTCTCGAATACGCACCGAGTGTGCTACCGTTACACCACGAAAGCATGCAGAAAGGAGGAAGAAAATAATTACCGTTTGAGTTGAGTAAAAATTGTATGTAAGGAGACAATGGTGATTACTTTTAAAAGGTAAAGATATTAATTTGAACTAATGCAAATGCACATATGACTGTTTATTTTAAGAGAGATTTAAGAAAAATATAATTGAAATTTTTATTCCGTAATCATCTATCATATCAGTTGAAATACTTTTAATTGTGTATAATTGATGTATGTCCATGCGCAGTCATAAATGCACAACGTATGCCTAATAAATTACTCAATTAAAACTTAAAATATGAACAATCATTTTTCTATTATTATACATAACACAGCTAATGGATGATGAATTTAAGTAATATTAAATACACTTAACCTCTGTAAAGGCACACTCTGAATTTTACGACCCAAATAATCATAAATATGTATTAACTATTGTTCGCAATCTTTAAAAGCAATGCTAACCTGATTGATGCATATTATTCACCACATTCTATGTATGCATGCATTCTAAATTTAGCACATGTGATTGAAAATAGAATAACATATCGCGCTTGTGCATCGTTTTAAAATTACTTCACAGCAACTGGAGTAGTGACCAGATTGTTAAACGTAACAAGACGATCAGCATTTATTACATAATGCTCCATGTTTTAACAAAATTTTGAAAAGTGGACGAATCGAGGAAGATTCCGCCTTCTGTCAATAGGTAGGAGGTGATGAAGGGGAGGTAGCAACGAGTGAATCGAAAAAGATTCAGTCAGTTAAACGTTCCCGATGAGGGGGTTGGGGGATAGCAGCGGATGAATCGGCACATTTTAACTACAGGATGAAATGGGAAAGGACGAATCGGGAAATCCTCTATTAATCGTGCGCAAAGGCGTATATATGGAGAAGCTGATTTTACAAAGGCCTTGAAAGATTGATTAATTTTTAAATATAATACACATATTTTCTCTTTAAGATGAGAGTCCTCCAAATATTCAGGTGACGCAGTTGTTCTACTTTATAAATTTGATACTGACTGTGAGGTAAAACACCATTTATTACGATGAATAAATTTATAACTGAACTTAGAAGGTCATAAATTCGAGAAAATGGAGACTTTTCGTGTATTCATCTCAAACAAATTTAAAAGAAATTTTACTTCCAAATGTGAATGAATTCCTTTCAATTTCTTAAATTATCCTGTGGATATAAGAGAAATTAATGACGTAACTGAGCATTGTTGACAAATATGATTACGGAAACCATAATGTTGTCGCAGTTTTATTTTCGAGTGCAAATGAATTCAGTTCTTATAATTTATTTTACAAACACGAAACGGGCTAACTATCAATCCGAGAAGTGCTACAAAAATTATGCACCATAACAACGAAAACTGTCACTGTAACTTTCAAGTGCGTGGTTACGGTAAGACAGAGTTCAGAAAACGATAAATGGCAACAGTAAGAGAAATTTTGAAAATTAAATGATTATTAGAAAAACAGTAACTGACAAAATATATAAATATAAACAACGTTTTAATATATGTTGAAGAGGACAGACAGTGAAGGTTAGCAGGAGTTCTGTTTTTTTTATCTCTGACTTTAAGCTTTTACATGACTAGTCATGTATAAAAGCCTAAAGCCAGCCATATAGATATGCTTTCTTTCTTCTTATAATGTTAATAAAAATGTGAATGCATTAGATGAATAGAATTATATTGAGAAAATTACATTTAAATATGATAACATCATTCTTACTAAGCACTATAGCATTGTTGATCGGATTCTTAGAAAAGACTCTGGTATTATTGTTGATTCATATTTAAATATTCTGAGTGAGTAAATGGAATTGGAGCACCATGAAGGTAATCTGAAAATAAAGACATTTATGGTTACACATTTTGTATTTTCAAAAATATAAACATTTAAAAAAAAAATGTTGAAATTTAGTAAGAAGTTAATATGCAGTTTCTAGGCTTATACTTGAAATACTTAAATCATCAATTTTAAATAAATTCAAAGTTAGACATTGCTTTAGCAATTTCAGTAATCAGAATTTTTCGATTTGTGTGCTTAAATAGGACAAATAATAAGAGGATTATTTGCCTAAGAAGAGGGATGTCTTCGTGGGGGATTTTCTAAATAAAGTTATTTCATATGTATGTTAAGCAGCCAGCTCGTTCTGCTTTTGTTCACGTGATGCGTGAGGAATTTTGACTCACCCAAAAAGCTTTCATTCGTGTTAAGTGACACGTAATAAAAATTTCAGCAAGATGATTACTTTTATATTGTTACGGTTTTTGAATTTAGTTAGTTTTTTTAGTAGAATCGTAATTAAAATTGTTTTATTCCCTATACAATGCAGCATGTGACGACTATTAAGAGAAAGCTATGCCGGAAAATTAAAAATACAAAAGCACGTGCATTTAACATTGAATAAAAGTTTATCTCTGTATTGATATTTAATTTGAATAAATGTAATTGACTAGTGTGTTAACTTTAACCGTAATTATACTCATTTTGCTTTCCAGGAATTGCTAGAAATGTCTCGCGCTTTGATTTAAAAATCTATAAAAGGCCAGAGAGAGAACATCTCAGCTCAGTAGTTGTTTACTTAGTGCTGTTACTGATTGTAGCGAATTCGCGGTGAGATCCGGTTAGTTTTCTCTGCGCTTTGAATTGCATTTTATTTACCGTTTTAGTAGTTTAAAATGTAACTACTGTGAGATGTTGTGACATTGTACGAATATCTCTGAGGAAAAATTTCAGCATATTGTTTTATTACTTGTGATAAGAATAAATTTCATTAACTTTTTATCGACTTGTGCATTTAATCTATTACCAACCCGTACGCACGCAACAATATTTTTGTGTGTAGATTGATGTAAATAAAATGTGTGTCATGCCATAATAACTTACCGGTCACGAGATGTTTTTACCCTGAATATTTATGACAAGAAAATATATTTACTGTAGTATATGCACGTTCTGGTAGCATGCTTTGCAGGAAGCAACTTTCAGAGTGGACAATAAACAAAGTCTTTAGAACATGTCGCATATAAAATGCAAATAGTTTTGGTCTTGGAAACTGAAGTCTTGCGATTTATTGTTAAGCATTGGAGGAAGGAGAGCAAATCATTAATCAAGTATTGGCCATATGGAATCGCTCCGTTTCTTGGAGAGAATAAATTAAGCTTTGCTGCTCCTGTTGAAAATTTAGCATGCTAGCCTGCATGTTTCTTAAATTTGGTGTTTGAGCTTGTTTCGATATTGAATTGAAATAGGCTTCATAGCATATTGACAAATATATAGAGTAATTCTGCACTGAGCTTTTCCTGAAGAACATTAAAATGTATACTTAAATTCGAAATACTCCTACGTATTTCATGCGGTTTCGTGACAAAAAGACATGATATGACGAGATTGTTGAGAAATAGTGCATAAAATGTTATTAACAAACATTTACTGCAATACTTGTATAAAATACCTGTAATAGTTTCGGATACCTTTGTCTGTGCAATATCTGCTTGCGCACTTGTCGGAATAATCCTTCTCAGCTGAGACAGCACACCATTTATAAACAAAGATTAGAGAATTTCCTTAATTCGCTTTTCGCTCTGGATTTCAAGTAACTATATAGATCCATATACAACAGTTCCTCTAGAGCTTAAGCCAAGCTTTTAGTTGTTAAGCCAGTAGACGTGGCTTATAAATGCATTTTCAGCTTAATTCAATATGTATAATGAGCTTAAAATTGTTGCAAAATTATTTAAAATCCATCCGGGAGATCTGAAAGAGGATTTAAACGAGGAAAGGGAATGAATAAATTTTCATGGTATTAGTATGCTTTAATGATGGGTGAGAAATAATTATTCTGTCAATAAAGTTTAAATTAATAGTTTTAATTCCCACTGAAATGCCTTAAATATTTCCACATGAAAGTTTAGATAATTGTTTCGTATAAAGTCTGATATAGCTTTGAATAAATCATGGTAACTAATTGTGTAATGCACACTTAAGTTCATGGTATCTGTGATTAAAAATTGTAATCAAATTATTAAAGTTATTATATTATATTTCTCGTGAAAAATGTTATACCAGTTACGTATAAATTTTTTATTTTAATAATAATGTTTTAGATAATGATATTTTATACAGTATTACGAGTTCTGGAATTTTGTAGAACATTCTAAATAAGCTTAACTAAAAGCGTCAAAATAATTTTTCTTTTTTAATATATGACATGAAATTCATCACTGATTGCCCGTGAAAGTTTATTTTTACGCTATCTTTGGTTCGTTATCAATTACATCAATATATTTTTCAAAAATAGTTTTGAATAAAGATATTAACTGTATGTCACAAAACGTCAGAAACCTCTGAGTTTTTTTCTATTTTATTTAAATTGTACTGAAAATTTATATGCGCTTGTAAGTAAACCTAAATAAAAACTGAGTAGAATTATACGTTTACAACGGATGACCCAACGAATTATTATGGAAGAAGAGCTAAGAAATAATGAAAGCAAAACAGATTTTCCATGCTCTCTTATGAGATCCAAACGGTACTCATGATGTCTCATATTTTAGTGAAATAAATGTTTTTTGCATACCATGAGGATCCAAATGTTTTCTAAACAGTTTATTGTAATGTCGATATAATCGCATCCATATGCCCTATGCATTTATATGTTTTAAACTAGTAAAACTATCAGCCCATCGAGTGCTTCTGTATTTGTTTGCAACGCGGTATCCGCTGATACATCATTAAATGTACCACCCGAAATTCTGATTTTTACGAGCATTTGGAAAACCTAGAAGCTGCTCCGGATTCTTCAACAAAAATGAGAGTTTTATTTCTTTCCTTTTATTTTATTGCTAATTCTCTCTCTCCCTCTTCTTTTTTCGTTAAGGGAAAGTTACGATAGCTTCTTATTTCATTTTGAAGTCAAATTCAAACTCCAGATGCGTTCTCATGCTAACAATGGAACGGATATGGAGATCACTAATATGGGTGCGTAATGTTTCACTAATTATGGGTGCGTGATTTTTTTTCGCTTGCCTTCGTACTTATGAGAGGGTTTTCGGATGTAGTAAACAAGTTACAGAGAATAGCAGTCCGTCTGATGTCATTTTTAATGCGAATGACAGGCAGTACCTAACAGAAATTAAATAAATAATGATAATTATAAAGACCATCGTCAAAAGGATCCAATGCATTATTCATGGTATATTAGCAATTACCGGATAATTAACAAATACTCCTTTTCTTAAATTTTCGAATGAACTCATTATTCGTTTGGAATAAGAGTGCATGAGAAACTACATTTCAGCAGTATTCTTTCGATGAAAAGTGATACATTATTGTACCGATAACAATACAAATCTTTCAGGAATAAAAATGTGGGGGAGGGGGATATATTTAGGTTTGCTTTGTCTTGTTTTATATATTGGCCTTTTGATAGTGAACAATTACGCTCATGCTTCTGCAATAATTTAATTGTGAATTTTGAAGCGATAAAAATTAAAGCACATAAATATTCGTTATCTACGCAGACAGAATCCTCAATTGACTCTGAAAACATATAGATATTGAATGAAAAACACTCTTCTTTTACAGTAGTTCAAGAGATTTGAGCTTAGTGCCTGCAGTAGATGGAATTGAGATATATTTGAGTTTGTAAGATTATATTTTCTCTTAAATGAAAAAAATATCCGAAGTACTTACGATATTCTTCAAAAATTCTGCAATTGAAGTCTTCTTTTACGTGAAATTTACAATTACTTCAAGGTCTAATATGTCAAGCTGAGACCATTTTTTTTATTACAAGAAAGGTGTCCGTGAAATATTGTGAACCGAAAAAATAATGGTTTAATGCTATTTTTCGGAAAGAAATTAAATAAACTGGCAGAAGATTATGAAATACTTCAGAAAGATTTCTTTGAAAACATCAAAAATTTTCATTGATTTGTCCAAGATCAAATTACATTATAAAACCCTTGAAATAAAAATGTATTGAAAACGTAGGTTATGTTTGGAATGGTTTAGTGGATTATCGCAAAGCACACCAGAGTTATCTGCGTAGGGGAAGGGATGCTTTTATGGAGGACGTTCTAACGGAGACTTATCAGGACATTTGTTTCTCTTGATTTGCTTTGGAAATATTATTTGTCCTGAATAGAAACAGGGAGCTTACTCAAGCTGTGTTCAAGAATGTGTGAAGTAGACAACACAAGCAAGAAGGGTATACGAAACCCTTTATTATCAATACTTTACAGGTACTCCCGAACTTAGGGATACAAAGACCAACCACTTATGGTCTGAACGTAAGAATATAAAACTAGTAACTAAAACTCTAACTAAAAGCTAACTTTGAATTAGTATACAAATGCCTAGCACTAAGACTGGTCTTTATTTAAAAGGGTACGTATGTAGTACGCCGAGCTGCTGAAACTACAATACGTTTACAAATATCAAGAGGGCTAAACCTCTGGCCTTAAAGACAACCAGCAACCGAGTGAAAACTCGTAAAACTGCAGTGGCAAGCGGCTTGCTTCCTAAATCTCCTTCTCTCTCCCTCTTGGCAAAAAACCACAACTTAAATACTTGGACGTTAGCAAGACAATTTGCATAAACAAGTTAAATCATTTTATTCTGGCCGGAAGTAGAAAATAAGAAGTGATAATAAAGTTTTAAATTAAAATAAACGTTAGTAAAACTTAGGATCCTTACATACTTCCCGCCAGAGTTAATTAGTTTGAAACTGAGGTCTAAACGACCTTATTGAAACCTTTTAGCAATGAAATGTTAAACAATCAAATGGCAAGTAACATGAACACGTATATATATCTTTCTTTTAAAATTATTCTTATTTCATTCATGCCATTATTTAATTATCTCCCCTGCTCTCTGACATGTGTTGTAAAGAGAAACAGCAAACACGTACGTGTCTATGTACAAGTGTTCAACACTACCACCTGCAATCAAAACACTAACGTGTTAAAATTCAACATAACAAGACCTTAGAATAGAATACACCTTATATTCATCTCTGAACCCTGAGGTACTATTCTCAAAAAGTGACTAACTCTGAGGTGTAGCGTCAGAGAGCCTAACTACGTTCATTCAACCTTTTGCACATATTTCACCATACTTAGCTTTTTTTTCAGTCATACCAGTAAATTAAAATTTTGGCATTAGTACAACATTTTCATTTCATATCACAGTACTTCCAAGTACACACAGTAGTTCCAAATATTTACTGTTATCTTAACTTTTAAGATAGCAGTTCACATTGTACATAAGGATATATTAATTTTACGCATTTTAAAACATACATTAGTAGTACAATGTTTGTTAACTTCTATTTCTTTAAAGCAAGTGCTAATTCTTTTACATTTAAATACTACATTTCAAAAGTCCTTCAGACTAAATTTCTTTTCTTGACAGAATTTTTTAAATAAAATTTTATACAATAATTTTACAATTTTCTTAAGGTACCTTTCTCATAGATTACCAAAGCTTTTACAATATTCAAATATTTACACATTCCTATTATACAATAATTTTAGTTTACTCGCGAGTAATTGAAAACATAGTAACAAAATAGGTAAAACTCATTTCTCGCCATTTTGGCGATAAAGGTAGGCCTCACATGAAGTAAAACTTCTTAAATTCTGCCACTTGCAGTAAAAACGAAACGTTAACTTAAAGTTTCGAAATAACATAAAATTTTGCTTATCTTTGTGATATTCAGATATCCGTTTAGCCGCCCACTGGAAAGTGGCGAAGACTACTGCCTGGTTTATCCGCCGTCTTGTGCGGGTTCGCCTTTCAGTTCCTTTCTCAGTGAGCTTTTTTTTGCCTGTTTGATGACCCTTAAAAACCTTCTTCTTAACTTCTGATTGTACTCCCGGACGCTTGATGGCAGCTGTTCTTGGAGGAATCGGGACAACTCTCTCCCGTTGTTGCCTGGATCTAGTTGCTGGCTGTTCAAACGTTTGTTGCTTCCTTGCAACTGCAGCTGATTTTCCTGGGCTGATTCGTCGACATTTGCTGCGTAGACTCCTATCCGATGAGTACATCTTTCGTTTTGGAGCAGTGTTATGGTTGCTGCCGTTTCTCCTGGCTCTCTTTGCATTACTAGACCTTTTCCCTTTTTCATGTTGGGGGTGGTCGTGCTCTCTCTTTTCTGGTCGGTTGAACGGCTTCTTTTTCTTGTTACCTTCAGTTTTCCAACGGGGGAACTTTCTTTTCGTGTAAACCTCTCTAGTCATGGCTGGCCCTTGTGATGGTCGTTGTGCCACCTCTGGAGACTGTGCCTGCCGTGCCGGATCCTGCAAAAGATCTTTAAATATTTGCATTTTATTACGATTATAGAATGGTTTGATCTGATCATTATTTGCGGTGCAAGTTTCACCATTCTTGGCTTTTAACACCACTACAGCCTGAGTTACTTTCTCTATTACATAAGCTCCTTCAAATCGTGGATAGATCTTTGCAATTTTGTCTTCTGGTGCTGAAGAAAGTGAATGCTTAAATTTTAGCACTTCATTCCCTACTTATTAAGTTACTTCCCGTCGTTTCATGTCATAATACAACTTCTGTTTTCTTTGTGCTACTTCATTGTTCTTCTTTGCTTCTTTAATTAATTTTTCTATATCGTCCATTTGAAATTCAGGGGCTCTTTGTTGATCATAAAATAATCTATCTTTATAATTTCCCTTTACTCCTTGTTGTTTATAGTGCAGTTATAAAATTTACATGTTGTAGCCTCTCCGAACGATAAAATAAATTTTTCATAAAGTGTTATAAATTTTCAGAAAGTGCTCTTAAAATATGGTAATCACATTTGGTATAACAAGAATGAAATTCATAGAAATCTTTAAAAATGCACTTCGTAATTTGACCAAACGCATGGTTTTGTGGTAAAGCAAATAAGATGGCAAAAACGTAATCTAGTAAACAAGAAAAATGTTTCTATTTGTACGTTGTAGCTTTTTGCTTATGCTATGATAAATGTAAAAACTCTGCAATGTTTTATTTGTCCCTTTTAAGCGAAGCACTATTTCGCTGTGCTTATAAATCTCTGTAGATATCTTGAACGACTTTCATGCCGCAAGAAGCATGAATTCTTAGAATATACTGATGAAAAGCAGAAAGTTTCCTGATTTGGGTCCCGATTTTTACTCTCTGCGTAATATTTTTATTCCTAAATTTTAATGATATCTTCCTAGGTGGTTCAAATTTAAATATACCTAATGCACCGCAAGTGATTAAGTATTTATTCTTTCTAGCTAATTTTGTCTGAAAGTGATATAATTTCATTCTTGTGCAGCTTTAGCGCAAAACCGATTTAGTGGGAATTTACATCTCATACTTAATTAAATTATTTTATTAATTATTAGAAAGAACTTTCCAAATATTTAAAAATTTTACTTGATTCGAAATGTAACACAAGGTGCTATATTTCGAGAAGACTGTAGAGCGAGTTACCATGGTAAAAATTCTATAGGTTTAGTTAAAGAAAGAAATAATATAGTGTCTCAAGTAGTAATAATGTTCAATACGTGACATCTTTGAGTAAATGTAAACTTACATAATATTTTTGTACTATCTCTCTGCCAAAATAAGTAGTTTGAAAGAAAAATGTCACAATTACATGACTTAATTAAAATATTTTCCTTATCAGAATCAGTCAACAAAAAGGATCCATATTCATACAATTGAAATTACTTGAAATTTCATTAATTAAAAGTTTCAGAAATATCGCTTATTTTAGTTAAAAACACTTAGTATGTACACCGACGGCTTTAAAATTCCTATTTGCAGAATTACCTGACATTCGAAATATTTTGTTCAATGAAACTTATGTTTTATCCGACCACTAAAATCGATTTTTGTATTCCTTCTTTTCGTAAGATAAAAATGGTTTAAATCCACGTTACTGAAAATTTCTTTTAAGGTCTCTCTCAAAAATCGTTAGAAGCATGAAGTGAAGTTTATTAATAATAAACTTCTTAATAAAATGCGAGCATAAACGCTTGTCTTTCTTAGATTTTTATCAACACGTACCACAGGACTGCCTGTGGTACGAATGTAGTTCTTATTAGAATTACTTTTAAAATTCTACGACGGGCTGATATTTAATTTTGCAATTATTTTTAAATTAGAATTACTTTTAAAATTCCAGCCGTATTCCACGACGGGCTGTTCAAGAGATATTTAATTTTGCAGTTATTTTTAAATTCGCATTGATGCTATATTATATTTGATGAAATAATATTTCATTCATGTTAATAGTTCTTATAAGCTTTTCGTTCATAATATCGTATTTATACTTCTATTCTCTTGCATAAGATGTTTTTACTTTGTTTTGACAAAATTCCAAAGAACGTGTCCGATCCCATGCTATTCCGTAAAGGATTACGAACAGGCAATCTCTTATAATGTGCTTGATAGATACTGGATTTCCCTACATGGTGCTGAATTTTCCTCACTATTTTTTTTACCCAATATGGCTTTGGACAGAAAGATTATGAAAGACAAGTAAAAGATTTCTGGTTAAAAAAATACTGAAATGCATTGATCCCTCGGATCTTAAGTACTGAACATAAAATCTGGAGTAATTTGAATTCCACAGAAAACACAGCGTATTATGTCAAAAGACATTCTGTATCTCTATTGTTGCATGTGCGGAGGATGAACAGATCTGCGAATTTAAAGCAGTAAGATATTTGCAAATTTCAGATTTTAGCCAAATTTCGATAAGATTTTCAAACATTTGGCAGTTTTTAATTAGAATTTAGTTTAGAAGGTACCATTAAATTTCAAATAAAAAATTAACCGAATTTAATTTTCGTGTTTTTTTTAAATTATCCTCCAACTAATTAAGGCGATATTTCTGTAAATTTATGCATATATTTTTTTTATATTTTGCGCATGTTAGTTTTTATCTATTTTATATTATCGCAATTTTTTCATTATATATTACTTGGGTTTTAATGTGCTGTAAATTTTGTATATATTTTTGTTTTATTTTTAGTGTCACTGTAGCAATTTATTTTATGTGATTAACTAAGTTGCCCTATGGTAATGTGTTAAAATCTGTCTAAATAATCGTTAGAAGTAAGAAAATAGCATTAGTAAAAAATGAGATATCGATTATTAAATTTGTACCTTGCTTCGGAGACTACGTGTGTCGCCAAACTGGTATCATTTGAAAATTTCTCACCAAATTTGGCGATATCTTCGAATGTTCAAGTCACAAGCATACAAGAAATTTGAACAATTTTTCAATGAAATTTCAGTAACAATTTTTGCTCTGCTTTGCCGCTTTACTATGAAGTTATAAAAGAGCCATCAAGACCAGGAAGGTAGTCTGAATTTCAGTAAAATTCAGCATTGTATACAGAAATCAATGTTTTTAGTATTTATTTATAAGTGATTTACCATTTATTTGACTTTTGTTTAACTTCGAAGTGCGTACATTCTAAATTAAAGTGATCCACGAAGAAATGATTCATGTAACGAGCAAATATCCCATGAACAAATGGACTACTTGATGTTTTGAATTTCAAAGTTATGAATTCCCGACTGAAGACTGTCGTGTACTTTTGAAACATAATTTATGTTATTTTTCCCTATTTCAAAGACAGCTTGAATAGTATCTTGATGTTGCTTGTGTTACCCTGATTCCTTAATTTATGTTAATAACTACCGTTTGAACCGTCAAACGCGCAAAATTTTTAAACAATAAATTGTTATTAGAAACACAAAAAGTTCTGTAGAATATGTAGTAAAGTTTTTATAATAAGAATAAATATAACGAATGTTTGAAAGGAAAACGGACTATTAACTACTCTGACACTTTTCCCTGGAAAACATTAACTTTATTGAGCCATTTCAAAACGTTTTGAGGGCTTATTTTTGATGCGAAGCACATAAGCAAATAAATAACCATAATAGATTTTTCTTTTTTAAGAAATCCTTTTACGTCAAATCAAACATTTACAGTCAAGTCTTGGCAAATACATCGAAGGAGGAAATAAATATATATCAAAATCCTCGCCTAAAGCCTTGATTGTTAATGTCCTTTTAACTTTTACTCCGGCAGCAGCAAATCCTACCCTGTGTACTTATGACTTTATATGAAATTCCTATCTAAATATTCTGCATATTGATTCAAAATAAATGATTGTAACTTTCTTAATAGCTTATTCCTCGCAAATCTGCATGAGCCTGGAGCACTAAAAGAATAAGTTTTTGTTTTATAGAGTCAATATTATTCAATTCATTTTCACTCAATGTCCGCCGGAAAAATTCGCTTCTTTCATTTTCTTCTTTTTATCCTTTTTCCTAACGTTGCTTTTATTGGGAAAAGAATAGTCGCAAGTATCGTAAATTTTTGTTTTATTCTGTGTTTCGTTCGACCGCCTAAGAGTTAAATCCTGAAAGAATAATAATCTGGGTTTTAGTTTGTCAAAAAATTGGGACCACGCTTCTTTAAGCTTTGACAGGCATGGCCGGGGTTTTCCTCAAGTCCGAGATGTGATTGGTATTTTGATAAATTCTGATATCTATATTCGTATGAAAGTTTGTTTACTAGATATGTGTTACCGAAGTTGAAGGAGGGAGAAGCTATCTATGCATAGTATTGTAAATACTTATACAAATAATTATACATCTGACATTTTATATTCATTTAATTATTGTTGTATTTTTGTATATTTACCTATTATCTACCCATCTTTATTTCTTAATTTTTTGTAGTGCAACATAAATATTTGTTGTTTATCAGTTTTTCCTTGTTTTCAAACTGTGACTTCTTTCCGCCTTTGTTGTAAAAATTAGTTTCCAAAACATCTGAAAGAGTATTTAACTTGACTTATATTATGTAATGCTTTGATGTAGGATTTCAAGGTAAAGTTCATAACGCAAGCAAAGTAATTTAATTGTAATTAAGTTTTTTGAATATTTAATTAATCATTAGTCGTAATAATATCTCAAAACTAGAAAGAAGAGAAGAATTATTCAATTGATAGGCCGAAAGCCAAAGGCAGTATTCGGCGTGAATAAAATAAATTTAGAACATAAGTCGTAAGGTATCTTTTGTGATCACATCAACACAACATCAATATACACATCAAGAAAATGTTTGTAACGTCTAGTGTTATATGCATAAATATTTTGAATTTTACAAAATTTAATTACCACTAGATTCTTAAATATGTTTTGTCGCAAAATTTATTCCAAAGCCGATTTCTGCAAAGCAAAATATGCATGTAAAGACTCTTTTTTAAACAGAAATAAAATTGACTCATATGTTCTATTTTAAATAGTTAAAATGCTACAAACTGCTATGAAATTTCAGTGTAACTAATATAGTATTTGGAAGGTGACGATATTTATCTACTTCTATCAAAAGTGAGAAACATAATTAAAAAATCAAATTTAGTTTTATTAGCTACTTAAGAATAGTTTTGGAGAGAATATTTCCAATTTTTGTTCGTGCGTTAATCATACTAAGACAGAAAATGCTTTCCTCTAAAAATGCTCAAATTACAACCACAATAAGAAATACTACAGTTAATATCTTAATAAGAAAAATAAGGTATTGCTGTTAATGCATTCGCAGTAGTCTTACTAATTTTTGAAAAGTTTAACTATCGCTCATGTGATAAATATGAATTCAAGATGTAAACTAAAGTAAGTTTGAAATTTAGCCAACTATAAAGCTAGATATGAGAATTCAGTATTTATAATAGCTTCTAAAATTTCAAATTGAATATAAAACGCCTACTGTTTAGATTTCATAGACCGAATACGAAGTAAATGAAGGCTCTGATTCTAAATAGTAAAATAGAAAATATGAGTCAATTTTACTTGTTTTCTGCTTCGATTTGCGAAGTATGCTTGCAACAGAAAGGAATATAATTTTTTCTACCTGTAGATGAAATACAAACCTGTTCTCTTAAACTATTTGTAGTAAGACATCATATAAAAGAAAGGTAGTGTGCTTTCATGTAGTTTTTTGGCATTTATCTTTGATATGTATTTATTAGATCATAGTCAATATTTAAAAAATTTTGGAAATACAGCAGAAAATATTTAATAAAGCTAACGGCTAAAGTGAACGGCTAATAATTTTAAAGAAATCTTCTACAAAGCTCGTTCGAAAGGCAGCTGTACTTCCAAAGAGTTAGCGTATGCCTTCAAAATTTTAAAGTTATGTTTTAAATTAGTTCAATCAGTTGAATGGAGACGTATAATTATAATAAAAAACATTTTTCTTTTAAAAATAGTGTACTTCCAAAGATAAATTTTAAATTAGCAATACATAAATTTTTGTTTAATAAATTATAACACAACACGAGGATTACCTGCTTATGAATATGGATGTCTTCATGGAGAATGTTTTAAAGGAAACTGGTTCGTATTCAAGTTACACGTAGGGAAAACTATAAAAACACTTAAACACTCAGATCATTTGCTAGAATTTGAAACGTCACTTGAAGATAAAAATATTAATTTTAATACTTTTTTTAACTTCTCTTAAAAATTACGTAAAGAATTAATATCTAAACGCACTCCGATTTAAAGCATCACTTTTAGCGATATGTCAAAAATATTTTTGTGACACATTTTGTTTTACATTAATGAACAGTTAAAAAAGTGCTTAGTTTGATATTTTCTTATTAAAAGGTAAAAATATTGAATTTATGAAAGGACGTTCAGAGTTTCTAAAATGAGTGATAAAGATATGTAATAATTGATTAAGAGATTACTGAAATTAAATTCTTTCTTCCTTGAATGCATTATGCAATTTGATTAACATTTCATTATGTGGTTGTTACTCAACATATATTTTCAGTTAACGCAAACATTGCAATAGAATATTTCAACTAATTATTATTTTAGTTGCTAATTGTTGTAAATCTACATCTTTTTACATACTTGAAGGGGCCTTTTTCATTGATCCATGCATTTTAACCTTTTGATTAATGTTTTTAAATGATAATGAAATGAAATATTTTTAAGGAACTAGGTAACAGAGTAAAATAATGATGTTTATTAAACAGCTGGAAAAGAAATTACCACATCGACATGAGAAAAATTGCATAATATCATTATATTCTCGCTGAATAACTTGCTTTATTGAACTTAGTTTTTTGAAGTTTGTACTTGATTTTATTGGATTAAATTATTTAGATTAGACCAGCTATTTGCGGGCATCTATCCAAAGGCAGGGATGCTTTCATGGAGGGATCGCTAAGAGAAACCATTTCGTATTCACATTAAACATGAGAAAAGCCATAAAGACTCTCAGTAGCTCGTTCACAAATTTGAACTAGTAGAACTGAAAGGGTTCAACAGTTTAAACCACTCGGCTTCTGATGAACCGACCAGACGTTGAAAAAATGCAGAGAGTTTTCTATTCAACATTAACCTGAGTTTAATAATGTTTTTATTTGAAAAGAAGGTTATCACACTATTTTTGTATCTACACTTAAACTAATCTTTCAAAATAAATAATAATAATAATAATAATAATAATAATAATAATAATAATAATAATAATAATAATAATAAAAAAAGACGAATTTTATTGATAAAATTTATCAATAGAATAAAATTTACCTAAAAAGAAGCGTATACTTAAATTAGCTTGACGACAGTGAAATTGTTTCTTGGTGTGTTTCTTCAAAATTTTTTAATTGATATTAAAGTGTTATGTTTGTTTGTGAAGGAAGTTATGTTTGTTTGTGAATAAGAGGATATTCAGAATTTAAACTATATGATATGAGTTAATTTTTAAATTGCTAATTGAACACTATGAAACTAATACTAACTTCCAGAATCATGACAAAAGTCAAAACAAAATTATTTTCTTCTATTTCGTTTTTTCTTTCTTTTTTTTTAAGAGTTTTATTTTAAGAGCTAATTTTTTAGTTTACTGATTGCATAATAATTAAATATGTACTATTAACTTTATTAAGAAGGAAAACTACAATGCTTGAAAAAACATAAGCTAATTATTGTTATTTTTAATCATAGAATGCTATCAAGGTCTGCTATCTATGATATCTGCTATCAAAGTTTCACAAAGTTAAAACTAATTGAAATAACAGAGTTCAAATTTTGAAACGTAAGCATTATCACCAGATTTTTAAAACTTCACATAATACGAGTGAATGGTGTACTGCTTTCTTGTAAAAACTAGATAAGATTAGTGTGAATTTAATTTACTCCTCTTCTGAAACTTGATTGGCAACCACTGTTGCTTTCTTAGTACTACGAAAAAGTACCAAGATTACTTCATCTGTCATCAACATCTAAATGAAAGACTGTAAGGAAAAACAAAATCTGATCCAATTGTACATCTCAATTGGTTAACTAGCTTTCAGATGAAAAATAGAAACAGAACTTTTTTGTTTCATGTACTTTCTCATTTACTTCATTCCAGACGCCTGCCCTTTAAAAGGTTCTTTCTTTTGGTGATGCTTTCTTTTTGTTCCACCTTCACCTTCTGTATTCTTTTTTGTTGTCGCATTGTGATGTCACATCAAACGTCGTAACTTTCAGACAAGCCCGAAAAGTTTTATTTAGTTACTGTTTTTATTTGAGAATTTCCGAGTTCTTTGTAGATAGGGTCCGCTTTGTTGTGGTTTTAAGTAATCCTTCACGGAAAGTTTTAGTTTTATGTGAAACAAAGTTATTATTGTTTTTTTGTAGTAAAAATTAATGCTAAGTAGTTTATAGTTTTGTTAGTCTTCAACAGATGAGTTGCACTGAACTTAAATTAAGTTTCCTAACACTTCGAAGAATTTTATCATGTGAATGTTACAAAATGAGGAAAATTATTTAAATATACAAAAATATTTTCAAATGAGAAAATGTTCACGCAATAAATGTTATTTGACAAATTCAATCAATATTTAAGAAATCTGTTGTAATTATTTTTCACTTCTATTTTAGAATTTACGAAGAATATGCCATTTGAAATAGATTTCGTTGTACATTTCTGTACTAATAAAAAAGCGTAAAACGGGCTCTCGTTTCCCTTTAAAATTATACTTAGAAATGTGAAAGATAATGCAATGTTTTCTTTGGCAAAAAATACATGGTTATTACTAATGTATGGGTAACCCGAGAAAATTTGTTTACAAATTGTTAGTCCAAAGGGGCTTTGTCCCTGAAGAACTATTGTTTTCGTTTTGCGATTTTGCGTTGAATCACTATAAATGTCTGTTTCACTTTTCAAACTGTTGCCACCAAATGTTAGAAACCTGCATTATATTTGAAGAAATTAAATAATGAAAAATCTGCATAAATGAATGTATAATTTCTTGCATTGTGATAAAACAACGGTACATAGAGCCATTGAATTTTGAATGACGTACTCCTCCTACGAATATGGACATGTGGAAGACCAAATTTGAAATTTCAGTTTGTTTCATTATCGATTTCATATTTTGTAAAACTTTAAGGAATTTTTGATTAACAAACTCAAGGATTTCAAAGCGAGCTATTGCAATATCTACGTGAAAAAAAAAAAAACCTTTTTATCTCCAGCGCGCGTAACTGTGTATCGGAAATTATAAAGATATGCTCATTTTAAAATTATTTTGCAACATTGCTATTGAACTGAATTTTATGGTTTTAGTGCAAAGAACGTGATATTTAATAAATAAAGGTAACACATAAAACGTTAAAAAAACTCCCTTTTGGACGTAATTTCCTTCGTGATTCCTAATAAAAAAAAGTTTCAATTTTTTTTTCGTATTGCTTTTGTTAACCTTCACTGCATTAACTAAAACAGTAATACATACGAGCCGTTTATCCTAGTGTTATGGGCTGTCAATCAAAATCATGCAAAAAATGCTTATATAATCTAGTGACAGGTTTCCTTATATAATCTAGTTAGCATAAAGTTAAATTATATAATTTGGAATTTTCTATTGCTTTATTTTATAAGACAAATATATCTACAACTTTCTGAAAAACTGGATAGATTTTCTAATTATATCATATTATTGTGGTTAAGCATTCTGTTTAACAAGCCCTATTCTCTCCGTTGCACAATACTATTTATTCTCTAGTAATTATTTCTGTTATTGCTTGTTTCAGCTTTCAATTTGTCAAAACGTTGATTAAACAGATTAGAAGTTGCATTCATAGCACCTATAAAATTAATGCAAAGATATTTTTTCTATTTCTGAGGACTTATGTATTATATGGATTTCACTTTTAAAGAAAATAAATGGCGAAAGTATTGAGGAATGATTACAAAACTCTCAAACCCATTTGCCATATCTGCAATTTGAATCAAAAAGCATCGAATCTATGTCTTTAGTACTTTTTTGAGCATTATAATGGAAACTATTATTAAAAGGGACAAATTCAAGCGATTATTTCCTTCGTCTTAATTCTCAATGACTGATAATAAGTATTGGGTTCTAGGAAAATGTAACTGTAGTATAAATAATTATTTCTTTCTAGAACTTTGTAGACTAAAAAAGCGAATATATTAGAAGTATATAGAATTTTTTAGGACTTTTTCTAAAACTTTATCTTTGTAACGTTCTAGAGTTTCTACTTTCTAGGATTAATAAATAATTTAAGCAAGTTTAAAATTAATTTTAAAGTATTGAAATTTTTCAAAATTAGGTACAGAACTTTCTGAAAACTTTAATGGGAACTGTGAATTTTCATTTACAAATAAGCGTTTTTATTATATAGCATGCAAAATTTTATGAATTATTAATTATTGTCATATTACTAGTTCAGAAATATATTTTGCTTTCGATATTTTTAAAAAATTATTTACAATCATCCATCACTCAGCGAATGTCTCATTAGCATTTATTTTACAAATATTACGGATACGCTATAACTTGGGTATCGAATTTGATTTATATTCTAAAACAGTGTCTCGTTTATTAATGTATTTAAAAGATACTTTATAATTCAGTGCATTTAATTCACTGAAAGTTCAACGGAAGTTGAAGAAGTCTTAAATATTTCAAGTTCCACAAGAAGTATTTTATTCAATACATTTAAGAGAAAACTCTAGAACTATACATCACAGAGTTTTTTATCCCGACATTGCTAGAGAAAAATCAATGCATTTCTGACATTTACTGACCTATACCTTTTAAGAACTTCTACTCACAGTTTCCTGTCCTGTAAAATAAAAATATTTCTACTATTGATCAAACTTAGAGGAAATATTGAGCTTTGCATCCAAAAGAGATTGAAATACTATTTTATTATTTGCAGAGAAAAAACAAACTTATGTTTAGTTATAGCAGAAAATAATTCTCAGTAAAACATGGCCTGAAATTTAGTTGTATTTTAAAATTATTTTGAAAACTGCTGTATGTTTCTCAGTTCTCTTTCCTATCAAAATACATTGTTTGAAACTTTCTTTTTTTTCTAGACATCTTTCGGAGAAAAGCATTTAGTTATCATAGCAAAGGTATTACTTTTTTGGAAAAACTGACAGTTATTTTTAGATTAAATTTTGGAACATTCCCTTCTGAGAAATCATTTAACTTTGAGATTTTAATTTTGTGAAAGAGATATACGAAATAAATTAAATAAAAATATGATGTGATCATGCTTATATTATAATGGGAAACTGGGACTTTGCGATAAAAGTAAAAAAGAACAGAAAAGTTAAAACCGATATTCTTTCACAGCCAAGTATACCAAGTTTACTATTTTCGCTCTGCCACACGCGTACTCAACCATTGTCGGTGCGAGGATAGAAACAGATTTCTTTATAGAAAACTGCACATCTATTCAGATTTCAAAGGCTTACTTGAGGAAAGAGCGGTACATATCGTCTTGGATACCATGCAACAAGCCCAACCTGCTGTTAATAATAGTGTTGTTGGGTATACGTATCTGAGCAAAGAACTCTGCACATCCTTCAATAGGGAAAAAAAGCAATTAGCTCTGCAATTGTTGCATAGGGAATATGAAAGTAATCTATCTGGAGCGTGGAGCGTGGGATTCATTATTTATGGACGAAATGGATACGCATTAGAGTGTTCTGCATGTTCTTCGCATCAGCATGAATCTGTGGTGATATCATGCTCTATCTCAGTATCCACATGGTGAGGTAACAAGCAGCCTTGAAAAGATCCATTATCAGTGTTTTTAATACTATAACAGGTGATAAAATATCTCGCTCTTTGAAGCATTGAAGTAACCAAAGATGAATGTCCAAGACACAGAAATTAGAACAAATACTAGAAAAGTGTTTGAATTGCAAGCTCAGATAGTAGGGATTTCCAGTATTTGATAACGCTGGGTTGTTACATTATTCTGTTTCAAATCTTTCCATTTTTCATCATTTGATTATTGTTATCTAGATGCTCTAGGTTAGAAAAATTAAGCTTAATTTACTTTAATATGAAGAGGGGAGCTGCGTTAACTCTGTTGATGTGCATATCATATAGGATTCGATTTTAAGTCCTCGTGCATCTTTTCAATTTTAGTTTGATGTAAAGAGATACCAAGCGATACTAAATAAATTAGCTCATTAAACGTAATATTATTTTTTTCATCTATTTTCATCCATTTATTCAGATGTTTGAGAATTAACTATTAATTTACATAATTTCAGCTTTTCGTTAACCACATATCGCCTGAGCACATGTTCATTGCAAACTGATTAATGCAAATTGCTCGTCTCTTCATATTACGAATGCTCACAAATTTTCTGATTGAAATGTTTTAATCTATTTGAATACTACGAATTCTGATTTCCTGTAGAAGTTTCTGAAGCATAAGCATTTTCCTATATACAGATTCTTCTTTTGCAGCTGTGAAGTTGTAGAGAAATTTGGTATTTTTTGGAAGCACGCAAGATGAAAAATGAGGAATCGCCGCGCCACTGTATAGACATTAGGTATTTTTTGGAAGCAGGCAAGATGAAAAATGAGCAATCGCCTTCGCCGGGAATCAAACCACGGATCTCTGGAATACCGGCCCAGTGTGCAGAACTGTTACACCACGAAGGCACGCCAAGAAGTTGGGAGAAATATCTTATAAAGTACTTGAATCAAACGTTAAAACAATGAATGAGAACTTGAGAAACCTTCATATTCTATTAGTAAACAGATAAGTAAAGTTTTCTAGACTGACGAAGAGTGCTATTTATTCCGTTTTTTTCGTTTAGTATAGTGCTCAGTTGCACTAAAATTGGATGAAAAATTTTATTACTATAAATGATTTCATAATTCTCCTTCATATAAAATGTTTTCGCAAACAATGTCTTCGGATAAATGAGATAATCTATTTCAATAAGTAATTGTCAAAACTCTTTAATGAAAAAATCTCGTAATTTTATGTTTGTAATTCGCGCACTTCAGCACAAGTATTTTTATGTAAAGCTAAAACTATTTTATAAATGAATACAAATTTTCATCATATGCAGTAGCGATTATTCTTTAAATTTTAAGTATAGTTATGTTTTTCAGAAAGGAAATATATCTGAGATATTTTAAAATTAATGCTTCATAGAGTAATAAATACAAGGTTATTCGTAATCCCATGAAATATTTTAAAAATTCATGATAAATAAATCATGTAACCTGCACCAAATTTTGGTGCAATGAAATAGCGACAAGCTTAGTAAGCCTGTTTCAGCATTCGTCATACTCAACATGTTCACCTTCACTGATATGCCAAACGTCTATTCATAACTGAGAAAATTACTTGAACGATATTGAAAATTTGGTTTATGCTACAAATGAATGACAACAATGAAGATTACCTTTCTGAAAAAAACAGTTATTCTGTTCATTAACTCAGAGAGCATTATTGACACCATTTGCATGAATATTTAAATCACGATCACAGAGACGACGTGCGAGAATATCTAAAAATTTGCCGTAAGGAAGAAATAAATACAGTGGGAAACGCGATTCCGTGCCAACTGTGACTACTCTGTCTCTGGATTTAATATGATGAAAAGTGTTCCTGTGGATGATTGTTAAGGACAATGATTGTTTGTGCTCCATTTCTGCGCTAATGCACAAGACATTAGAAAACCGAATCCTCGGTGCTGTGGCTGTAGTCGAACGTGATATACTAGACGAAATGAATTATTACACAGATGTCTGTTGTGTCAGATGTATTAAGCGTTTGTGAAATAACTTATTGAGTTTGCCTCCGTTTCAGTAAAACTTGGTATCAATTGCTAACTTATGCATTATGGATTTTTAAAAATGTTTCATGGAATTTTCATTTTAAAAATGTTTCATGGAATGTGGCACACCATTTTTAATCCAAGTAACTTTTTCCATTTAGAAGTAGATGTTCGGTATATCAATGATGTTGAACACAATAAGCATTTGTGATGCAGGCTGAAATATGTATTTTTTCTCCTGCATTTCTATAATTTATTTTAAGAACAATGAAATGTAACAATGGGTCAGGAAAAATGCTCTTTTCTTTACCGGTAAATAAAGTGCATTTCTTTCGAATGCTTAGAATAGATCTTGTTTGCAGAAGACGTATAAAAATTTAGTAGAATTAAGATTGGTGCCTATCCTTACAGGTAAAAAAATTTCATTTGTCTTCCAAATAATAATTCAGTGTTTATAAGCATAATAAAATGACTCTTGAAAAGCAATGTATTCTCTAATAACATTTCTATGTTTTCCAGCATTAAGAAGGTTATTAATACTATATTCCTCTTGAAATGGTTTTTTCTTTCACTGATTTCTTGGTTAATTTTATAAATTTCCAAATTATTTTACAGCTTAATATGTACATTGACTAGCCTCAGACAGGTAAGAGGCCTGTCGCTACCTATTCTTCGCTTGTCGTGCTTATCAAAAGAAAGTTCATATATACTTTGGACTTCTTTTTTCGTGAAAAGACCTTGTAATACGTCTGCAAGTTGATATCATCAACTATAAATCTGTTCTTCATGCAGCTACTATCTGCTATTGGAAACATCACCATGAATTGTAAACTTTCCAAGCGTCTTTGAAGAATAAGGGAAGCATAATTTTGCACCATTTTCATCTTTATGTTGAAACGTGAGGCACGGGAACTTTCATTTAACTATGCAGAACGATCCAGAAAAAAATAATATTTAGTCGCTATCCGTCCAAGTTAACTTGTGGCTGAAATGCCATTCGTCGAGCGCCAGAAAATAAATTATTTGCCGAGCTGCATTCAAATATCCATTTTTTCCCTGTATTACGACTGAGAGCAATGAATTCGCAAAACCTTTTTGTGTGATGTGTGATTAGCAGGCGGTTCGGTTTTTCGATCTTATGATGAGTACCAGTTGCTCAAAATTACAATTAAGAAAAAAGAGTTAATTCACATGTAAATCCAATTAGCTTCTTTGACACTATGCATGAAGGTAAGTAATTAAATTACCTAGCTTTATCATTGGGTCATTGTGGACATAACGCAGACACAAGTCAGTTTATAGCTAGTTATAATATTTGATCATTCCAGGCATCCAGTTGTTATTACTATAATATATAATACATATTGGAACTTCATTAAAGGTCTAACTGCAGATCTACTATAGGCTATCTTTGTAATATTTCTATTTGCACATTTACATGTTCAGTTTGCATTAAAAATTTATAATAATATTCTATAGTTACACACAACCTTATGTATATATACATACACACACAAAAACCGCATACGTATTCGTTTCATTTCCTTAAATTTTAATTGTAACGCTTTGATTTCATTCGATATTATATTCATTTAACAGAAAAAGCAAAGTATTTATTCTAGTTCCACCTGGTTTCCATTTCAGCAAACTTCAGGTCTTGGAATTCAGAATCTTTACGATCCCTATTTAATTTACATAACATACATATGTATGAGCAAATATTTTCCATTAAGAAAAGAATTCAATTTGGATTTTTTTGATGGCCTTATACATTTCAAACTGCATAAGGAAATAGTTTATGATATATTTTAGGATTTCCCTTCTGTTTGAAATGATCTGATGGCATTTTTTGAACTCATGCAATAAATTTCTGAAGAGTTAGATAAACAACGCAGTATCTAAGTGCAAAAAACTTGAAAGGCAGAAAACAAAAATATGAATTGGTGTACATGGCGTTTTGTCTCTTATTGAAAATGAAGGAAATATGTATGAATATGATCTGAAATTATATGCATAAAGCGGAATGAGAGGGTTAATGGATCCCGCGCCATTTTATGGAAGAAAATTTGCAAGAGCAAATTAGCAATTAGTTGAGATAGATAAGTTAAGAAGTGAAGATTAACAAAAAACTCAGATATGTCGTAGGCTTCTATTGTATCTAGAAGCTTGAGTCAAATTCCCTCAAACTCTACAAGACTGATAGCGAGTTATCACTTAGTCCGAAACAAATCATAAAATCTCAGGAAGTTTAAAATAACCCTTTTATTTAAGTTTTAACTCCACGACTTGGGAGTATTTGAATTTACATAAAGTTCAACAAAAACATAAGATAAAATTAAATTTTAAATGTAGGTACCGTAGCCTAAGACTGCACATAAAAAACAGTCTAATTAAAGCTTGCTCAGATACTTAATGGCGCGTGTTTTAAAAGTCGGCTAGTAAGACAACTAATGAAAAGCTCCTGAGTGTTAAGTAACACCAAAATGCAACTTCTAGGAGCCCTTATTTAAATATTCAAAAACCTGACCTTAAATTAGATATAGTTGAACTTAAGACGTTTGCATATTGGCTGGTATACCATCCTTTCGATATTTTATTCTTTTTATTATGGAAAATTAAAATTACGTTTATATAATAATGATTTTATTACTTACGGATGTTGTGCTGCGTATAATACATATTTATTGTTTTTTAGAATTAACTGTATACATAATGCATTAAGAAAAGCAGTGGGATATCAGAGACCAAATGTTTGCGTAGGAGAATTGGATATATTTCTGACAATGGAATTGGTGCAGTATATGTGGTTTACTTTTTTGGTACAGAAACAGACTATGGCAAAACAAGTCTAGTTTTGCCATAGTCTGTTAAGTCTAGAATTCAAGTCTAGAATCTTACAAATTCAGTTTTTCAAGTCGTACTGGGTGCTACCACATTTGCTGTTTAATGGATTGATGGAAACCTGACAGTAAAAACATATATTATTATTTATATACAGAATCATTATCTGGTTCGTAAGCACTAGTGCATGCTGCCAACACTAATATTTTGGTCTCTTATATAAAAGATCTTCTTGTAAGAGTTGCGAAAAGACATGAAGTGAAAATGATCAGAGTGAAAGCCCTTGTTGGAGTTATAGGTAATGAGAGGGCTGACGTACTGATCAAAGAGGCTGACATGGGTAATGCCGGGATACTTTCGATATTCAATCATAAAAAAGAATTGCTATTGGTAAAATCAAGGATTTCTATTATGATTGCTGGAAAAAGAAATGGAACACTTCGGAAAAAGGAAAGATTATTTGTTGATCTTTGAAGTTTTTAAAAAAGTGAGAATCATATCTGATTTTGATTGCAACCAAATAGTTACTGGTCATGGGCCCGGCGTACCTGAGAAAGGTTTAATTTGCAAAATAATAGTCTTTGTAATTTTTGCAGTGCTGAAAGGCAATGCACGACATTCCGTCGAAGACTGCGCGTTAATGCGAAATGTTAGGGAAAAACATGGTAACGTAAAGGAATTCTATTGCCGCAGGAAAGAGTTTAGATTTGAAGAGAATTTGATAAACTGGAAATATAAAAAGGAATGGCAATATAAAAATATTGAGAATTTTAATTTAATGCTTTCAACTATATTTTTGTTTTAATCTGTGTTGGATGCGCTGCGTTAACCATGAGGCCGATTATCATCGGCCAGGAGGGTTGCAGCACACTCATATATTACATTGCATTACCTCCGCTTAAGTACACAAGAAAACTAATTTGAATTCTGGTGACGACTACGGAAAGAAGAATTTACATGTTTGGTTTAAATCATACCAATTGTTTAATTAATATTAAAATACTTTGTAATGTAAAAAATAAAAGCATAACATGCCTTAAATTAAAAGCAAGTAAAAACAAGTAAAAGCATGTAAAAATTAAAAGCAAGTTAAAAACAAGCACAAATACCTAAGTTAACTTCATCTCAGTGAATCGATCGAAATTCTTTGCTGAGTATTGGGCGCAAAATAGCAAAGAAATTAATAACATATTTATTAATTAAATTTTCTTTCGTGTAGTTGAATTAATCTTAAAGTAAATAGTAACAAGAAAAAAAATTGTTAGAGAAACAAAGTTTATTACGTACTTTACTAGTAAAAACTGCATTTTTTTTATCCTTGAATTTTCTAAGGAGACAATTTTGCATAACACACTGGTCATAGAACTTGGACATGAAGGTCACGAAGGGATGGCACGACTTTATGAACCTGAACGCCAGGTTTCATTAGGAACTTGTCAGAGACTGTAGTCTAATAACCCATATCACTCTTACACTTCCACCAATCTCACAACACACATCTTTCAGGCGACGCCTTTTATATGCCATAACCTAAACATTCCTGGCAATTTCCGCTGTTTGCAAAACCAATCAGGCGGCGAAACTACTTCTTTTTACAAACAAAATTATTAGAGTTTCAGCTGAAATTATTGCAACAGCGTTTCTTTCTTTCTTTTTTTTTACTCTGCATACTAAGCAAATTAATTATGAGTATTATGTAATTAAATTTTTATTTTACTCCTCAAATATTTTTCAAAAATAAAGCAACAAGTGAGATTCATCTTGCAAGAATTGTAACTAACGTTTTTACTTCTGCTCACTCAAAAAGGTTTTGAAAGAATAAAATATAATTTCAAAGATGTTATGAATTCAACTTTTAGAGTTAGTTGAATACATTCTAATTAATGAGAAACTTACCTTCCAAGGAATGTATACAAAGGAAAAGTTTTATTTATAGAAAAATCAGACCATTAATTACACTACGACTGGTTAGAACATCAAATAAAACGGAAAGATAAATTCACTTTCTACAATACTCCTTACAGGGATACACTACGTATGCGAATCAATGCATTATTACCAAATTTAAACTTTTGGTTGAACTTAACCGCAAATTCTAATCAAATTATCGCTATTACAGATTCATGTATTCATTCCTTACAGCAACGATCACATTGTGATTGAAAAGGTATGCGACAGAAATTAAGATTCCTGACTTACCTTAGTTAAATGTCAATTAACCCGACGTCTTAAAATCCATTAACCAATACAAAGTTGTGCTTTAATTTATTCCTCGAAGGGTGACTTTCCTCTTTTAAATCAATTTAAAGGATGACGGATCGTGTTGAAGATGTAAATTAAGTGTGCCGCCTTTCCACATTTAAAACTGGAGGAAATGCTCGCAAATAGTTTAAAATATAAATATACCTGACGATATTTCGTTTTAGATTTGAATGACTCTGACATTTCTATATTTTGGATCGTATAATCATTAATGGTTCTGAGAGAATATTTTGCATAAGTTAAAATTAAAGCCATACTTTCATGAAATTGTTGAATAGAATACTAAATGACTTCTCGTTTCTGGAAAGACACACTTCGTCTATTAATTACTCTTTTTTGAATTATTACTATTTTAAATAAATAGCTTCAATCTACGCTCTTACAATTTATTAAAAATTAGCTATTAAGGAAAACCAGTCTTCTGCCAATATTCCCTTAATGAGCAAAAAACTAAATGTCTGAGGTCGATTAATACGCTTTGTGAAGAGTAACAGCATTCATTACCATGTGCATGCTTTCTCGATTAGTATCATCAAGCACTGATTAGCAAAGCCATTAGAATATCAAGCTGATGAGTAGTTCGAATGTCGAAAATGCATAGTTTATTTTTCATAATTTTTGCTTCTGAAAATCTAATAGTTTGTGTAAATATATTGCAATTACAAAAGTACATCTAATGCATTTAATCATTCGAAAATCCTAAGGATGCGTATAAACGCTGGAATAAAATGTGGTGGACAATAACTTATCACCTGGATTCAAGAGATTGAATCACATGTTATTTGCAATTTAAGTGCAAATCAATGAAATGAGTGACCCTGTGAATACTTTCTTATTATATATAGTAACACAACTAGCGGACTTTTTTTTTACTTTTACACTGCTAAGGAGGACTACTGACCGGGAACAAGCCCTTGCAGTATGATGTCCGCCCTGCAGACATTTATTAAGTCTAAATTAAAAAACAAAAAAAAAAAAAAAAAAAAAGAAAGAGTACAGAGTCACATCTAGATAAAGAATACAAAGGACTACCTTGAATACATATGACATTCCTAATAGTATAGGTTACAAAAATAAATAAATAAATAAATAAAAAAATACTTAGAAGTACAAAGCTGCATTGATACAAAACTGGTAAAGGTAAAACAAAAACAGTAAAATTTAAGACTAACATTGGAATTTCAAGCCTGCAGTTATACATCACACTGACATACTATTATACATTTACTATAATACAGCACATACAACATATTATGCAATATATTACTATAATACTGAAAAACACACTAACATAGTAAAACTGATACTACAAATAAAACACACTATATACACTGCTCGTATCAGAAAAGTACACACTGACATAGTAAAGCTGATACTACAAATAAAACACAACATATACACTGCTCGTATCAGAAAAGTAGACAATTCTGTACATGATGCTGTACTGTAACGCTAAAACTAAAGAACACTAGACAATAACCTTTGGAAACAGTCACAGTGAAATTAGGAATATAATATATTGTAGCAGAGTTAGAATACTAGTCATTTCAAAACATTAAATCCAGCAAAATATTTCAATACATATTTACAAAGTTCTACAACCAAGAAAGTCTGGTTCAATACTACTATTATACATCACACTTACTTATCATTATACGACCCTAAACTATTATACTCCACATTAATAGAAAAAATTATACAAGAAACTTAATGGAATACTGTACATACACTGAAATAAAATGGCGAATACTACAAAATAACAATCAATATACAATGTGCTTATCAGAAAGTTGGTTCTGCGACCACGAATATTCATTATAAACTGTTGCATTTTGCACAATACTAGAAACTGTTACAAAACATATGCACACAATATTTCATGGTACTAGCCGAGAGCTCTATATATGTACTAGCTGTACCCGCCCGGCGTTGCCCGTGCATTTAGAAAATGCAGATAAGTGTGAAAATGCAGGAATAGTAGTGTAGGACATGTAGACTGTCTCTCTCTCTTCCCCCCCCCCACAAGCTACAAAAAAGAAATGAATTGTAATTAATCGATTTAATGTATCGTCAAAACAACAAACTAACGCTAGAATAAAGAAATCAATTGTTACAATCGAACGTTATTTGAAAACAAATAATAATATATTTAATAAATATTAATAAATAATAATATAAACAAATAATCAGTGAGTCAAAAAAACCGTGATTAATTAATTATAAATAATTTTTTTTAAATTTTTCTAATTCAAAAATCGAAAATCGGGCTTCGAGGTCTGGTGGCCAGCCCCTTTGTGCTTCCGTATAAAAAATTCCAGGTCCCTGCGTGCGATAGATTTGGCTGGAGAGCTCGGTCAGACAGACAGACAGACAGACACATTACACTTGCTTTTATTATTATAGATTTACTATTATACCGCAAACTTAATTTGAAAACATAACACAACGCACTTACTACTTAACAGGTCAATACACTAAGACAATATGTAAATTGAAATACACAGAATACAATACAAAAATTAAGTAAACACAATAAAATTTAAAGATTAATAATGGATAGAAGCGACACTGAAGTACAAATAGACAGACATTGATTGTGGTAATCTGCATCTAGGAGGTAACATGTTCCAGCAAAGTTATTCATGTACTGCACTAAACATGGCTGTCATGCATATACGTAACATAGGTACAATGGCATGCCATTAGTCTCTGAAATTTTCCTAATTTCAGTAGTTGAATATTATCGTATATAATAAGATACCAAATTTGTAAGGTAAGAATTATGAAAGTTGTTGGTATAGAATTGCCTGCTGTAGCTGCTGTTGACAGCGCTTCTGTTCAACAGAATTCACGAGCACAAATGTCCATTACTCGATGAATCTGATTAAATGCGAGCTTATTTCTCTTGAGGGTGTCTGACCATCCGGACCAGTGTGCTTCAGAGGGTTTTTTTAAATGAAATGGTATCGTGAGAGAGCATTCGAAAGCAAAGTGATCCGGATCACCTAGTGTTCCACATCTACAACTGTCTGAAGTAGCTAATCTGAAGCGCCGTAAATAGCTTGGAAATGGTCCGTGTCCAGTAAAGAAATGTGTAAGATGAGCACTACTAGTGACCAGATTCAGACCAACTTTGGGGAAGAAACGAAAGGTTCTGCGGCCTGTGGTGGAGTTGTTCCATCTCTGTTGCCAAATTTCTAACATTTTAAGTTCGGTAATCTTTTTTAAATAGGAAACTGGTGCTTTTAGGGGTGTTACAGGCATATTCAAGTCGTTAGCTGCTAGCTTAGCAAGCCTATCGGCCTCTTCGTTTCCAACAATGCCTACATGCACTGGATCCCAGCTCAAGTACGGTCGTTGGGACTCGGGAATCTGAAGTAGAGCATCCCTAATAATGTGGACAGAATCCGCTTTTCTGTTGAGTTCTTTAATGGCCAGTAGGCTCGATGCTGAATCACTCAGTATTCTGACTGGTCCTGTTAGATTTTGCTTAATATAATCTAATGCTGCCTTTATTGCTACAAGTTCCGCCTGAAATACACTATTGTAATCTGACAGCCTCTGTGACCAAGTGTAGCAGATAGTATTGCCTCGCATGACGCAGAAGCCGCTACCTGTGCCAAGCTCCGTTTTGGAACCATCCGTATAAAGACAAATTTCGTGCCTAGCCGGAATTAAGGGCTCTATGGTGACTTTGTCATCATAATTTATGTCCGCCGGATGTCCTAGAGAACGAGGGGAATGATCCTCGTAATCACGAGCGCGGTAATTGGTACCCCACAAGATAAAATCTTCCTTTATGCGTAGGATCCGTGCTTGTCCAGCCTCCCTCTCCACGACAAGATCCAATGGTGGTGACCCAGCGAGCACCTGCAATGAATCTGTCGAAGTGGTCCTATAAGCTTTAGTAATCATGAGGAGTTGGAGACGCTGAATAGAATTGAGTTTCCTTCTCAGGTTTCCATTGAGATGAATACCCCATGCTGAAGACCCGTACAAAATCACCCTCGCTGTTATTGTACGATACCAGATCTTCAACATGTCTGGTCTAATGCCCCAATACATGCCAGTAGTTTGTCTCATGTTATTGGTAAGAGATACTACTTTCTGGTGTATATGATGCAAATGTGGAATCCAGTTGAGGCGGTTGTCTATGATGACACCTAGATATTTCAACTGGGAAACAGTCCTAACTGGATGACCTAATAATCTTATAGTTGGATTCCGCCTCAGTGGACCTTTACGCCCTATGAATAAAATGTTAGTTTTGGACGCTGAAATTTCCAGTTTGTGATCGGCTGCCCATTGTGCAAAGAGGTTCAGTGCTCGCTGTACATTCTCCTGCAGTCTGTGTCTTCCAGTGACCAAAAGCAGAAAGTCGTCGGCAAATGCCTGGACTTTGACAGTCTCATCACCATTGTAAAGATCAAATATCGTGTTGGCAACCAGATTCCATAAGACTGGGCCCAGGCATGACAGCCACGCACCAGTCGTCGTTGAAGTTGGCCATTTGGCATTGTTATCTGTATTTGCCGATCAGACAAATAGCTTCGAATAATCCTGAGGATTTCAATCGGGCACTGAATTCGGTCTAGACATTCGATCACATCTGGCCACCAGAGTGAATCGAATGCCCCTTGGATGTCGACTGACACGACTGCTGTGTGCAGATCGTTATTTCGGTTATCCTTGATTGTGTCCAACAGACTGGTCAAAGCATGCTCTGTTGAAGTACCCTGTTTAGAACCAAACTGAGCTTGGTGTATTATATTTCTTTTGCTTAAGAAATGATTGATGTCTGCTCAGTATTACTCGTTCAACTACTTTACTAATGGCTGGTAGCAGACTGACAGGCCTGTAGGATCTTGGATCATCGGGGCCCCTCCCGACCTTCAGAAAGAGAACTATCTCAGCTATTTTCATAGTTGTTGGGAAATGACCCAGTCTCCAACATGTGCCGCATAATTTAACCAAGAGCTTTGGGCATGCTTGATGCACAACCTTGATTAAGATGTTGTCAAGGCCGTCTGGGCCCGGTGCCTTGTTATTGACTAGAGCCTTGACTATTTTGTGCAATTCTTTTGGCGCTGGCAGCTTCGAGTCACTTTCAGTTGTAGTCCAATTACAGTTATCATAGTGTTCTCTGATGTCCGCCTGTCGTGCTGAGTATGTCTCCTGTGTGTCATTGCGAAAGATAGCTTCAAGTATGTTGCCCAAAATTTCTTCGCTAGTAGTGCCAAGTTGCGAAGCTGCTAACTGTAGTGGACGAAATACTTTCGCACAGGCTACTTTCTGTACCTTGCCATAATGCTCTATGACTCTGCTGCAATGGTTTTGCCACGCTTCCAGTTTGCTATTAATGATTAGTTTTTTGTAACTGGCGTGTTCCATTCTGTAAAGTTGCATTCTACTTTGTCTGGCAGCAGGGTCTATTTCCGCCTGCGCTCTTCTGCGTAAAGCCCTAACTCTACTCCTCTGCTCCGTAAGTTTGCCGTTCCACCAGGATAAAGAGTCAGATATTTTCAATCTCTTCCTTTTGTATGAAATCCGAGCAACTGCCATTAGATCATGTATTAATTTATCGTAGATCCTGTCCAAATCGTTACCAGATGTACAGTTGTCTAGTCCTTTGAGGTACTGGGGAAAAATCAGCCTGCACTGTTGCATGAACTTGGAATGTCCGCCATATTTCGTCTTTAAGCGATACTGTGTAATATATGCTCGGCAATTGCAGTTCAAAGAGAATCAGCCTGTGATCACTGAACGTCGGCGTATCACTGACTCTCCAATTGCTGATAAGATGTGCTAGTGGGGATGAAGCTAAAGTCAGATCAGGCCAACCCTCCGCCCTAGTGGTAAAGAAAGTGGGAGGGGACTCCTCAGAGTTGATCACAACCAGCCTACTTTCCGAGATAAAGTCTAGTTTCATAATGATCACTGTGAAAAATGCTAAACTGGGAATAAAATTTGCAGATTAATGTGGTAAAGCGACAGCTCGGAGAATGAAGGATGCAAGAGTAAATAACGTTACTTATTTAGAATTTATTCGGGATCCAAAATTGCAAAACATCAAGAAAACGTGGGAACGATACCTCGATTTTCTGCTATATACAGTGGATGGACAAAAATATGGAAACACCTTGTGAAATGCATGTTTGAAAAGAAAGATTGATTTTAATGAAATATGTAGGTGGCGCTAGCGTTTTTGACTACTGACGCCACCTATACAACTTCGTAAATGTGCTAAACAGTTCATTTGTTGTCGGAGTACTGTTATATGAGGTTGTCATTGCATTATGTCAGAGTTAACAGACTTCGAACGTGGGCAAATTGTTGGAGCACTTATGGTAGGTGTTTCCGTAAGCAAGGTAGCCGAGGTGTTTAGTGTTTCAAGAGGTACTGTATCGAAGATTTATTCCGCATATTTGGAAAGCGGAAAAACATCATCTGCTAAATCACAGCGCGGACGAAAGTGTGTCCTGAGTGATCGTGACAGACGATCATTAAGGGCAATTGTGACGAAAAATAAGAAGACCACAGCTGCAAAAGTAACTGCTGAAATGAATGTTATGTTACCGAACCCTGTGAGTACCAAAACAATTAGAAGGGAGCTTCATAAACAGGGAATTGCTGGCCGTGCTGCAATTGAGAAGCCACTCATCAGTGATGCTAATGCCCGTAACAGGAAAAGGTGGTGTTTAAGTCATAAAGCCTGGACTATAGAGCAGTGGAAGCGAATAATATGGTCTGACGAGTCTTCTTTCACATTGTTTCCCACTTCTGGCCGAGTTTACGTCTGGAGAACGCCATCTCAAGCCTATAATACAGACTGCTTGTTGCCAAGAGTTAAACATGGCGGGGGTTCTGTTATGGTTTGGGCAGCCATATGGTGGTTCTCTGCTAGCCCATGATAACTGTGTCAGGGCACATGACTGCCAAGACTTATGTGAACATTTTGGCCGATCAAGTTCATCCCATGGTACAAACTTTGTTCCCCGATGGTGATGGTGTCTTCCAAGATGACAAAGCCCCTATTCACACAGCTCACATTGTCCAGGACTGGTTTTCTGAGCACGAGGACGAGTTGTTCCATCTCCCCTGGCCACCACAGTCACCAGACCTGAATATTATCGAACCTTTGTGGTCTACATTGGAACGGAAAGTGCGTTCTCGTTATCCACCGCCAACATCGTTATCTGAACTTGCCACCGTTTTGCAGGAAGAATGGTATAATATTCCCTTGGCCAACATACAGGAACTGTATTTATCCATTCCGAGAAGACTGCAAGCTGTTTTGGATGCCAACGGGTTTCCTACACCATATTAAGCAATCATTGCGTCACATTACATTGCGATAGAGGATAACACACTATATACTAAGTCACAGATTCGTATATACATACAAAAAAAAGTTTTTTCTGAAATTTATAAATGAAATATTTTACTTTCTCTTGCTTCTAAAGAAGAAAAAGATAGAAAAATCTCCCGAGAAATGTCCTCCTACGTGGATCACGCTCCAAAAGCTCTTAAATATTTGCCTATGTTTCTAGGTTTGACATAATGAATTCATACATAAATGAATATGTAAACACAGTTTGAAAATGGAGAGGAATCGAAATGTATTTTTAAAAGGAATACTGCCTCCTTTTTCGTTTTCATGTATTTTTATAAAAAAAAAGGTATATATATATATATATATATAACGTTTAGGAAATGCATTTAATAGTTTTTATTCCTTTTGCTTACTCACTCTTGTAAAAAAAACTTTACTTTTATCTGTATTAAAGCTAAATGGATTACTCCTCTTTAGGTTTTCCATTTAAATGACATTATAAATATCAGCGATAATGCGTTATTACTGGCAATACTTTAGCGATCCCAACTACTTACTGCTTTGCAATGCAATATACATTTTATCCCGTTCTTGATGCTTATTTAAAATGATAATTCGGATATGCCTTGAAATACAGCAAAGTAGGCACTATAGTTATAAAATTTTGCACAGAAGTTAAATAGAAATTGGCTTAATTATTTTAGAAGAAAAAAAAATATTATTATGAGAATGAAGAAATCTAACTTAATAGTTTCAAAAAATTCCTTGGTTATGTTAGTATTTACTATCCCATACAGTGTTTACAATAATATTCAATTTAATACAGTATCAAGTAATTTTACTTTTATTAAATAGTTTTAAACAAAAGTCTGGCATTCTTTGGAAAAACGTCTGTTATATGTATAACATTGCACTCTTTTTTTTCTAATAAATCTAGGAGTTTCAAGTTTTCACCAACAAATATTAATTACTTTTTTGGAAAATGGATTATTAACTCCAAGTAATGTAATAAACATATATGAAACATAGGCTTCCTTCTGATGAGTGATTTATTTCTCATACGAAGCTTCCAATAAAAGCATGCGTTTATCATTGAAAAAATATCTTCTTTAAGTAACCGTACCTGAAAAATAAATGATAGTCGTAAAATAGAGAAAAATTGTGAGGTATGATATATATCCAGTAATTATTTCCTTTTTGATTTATTTACCCAGATATTTTGTTCTTGTTTTTGTCCTAACAATAAAAACTATTGTTGCAAATCCTACAACATTTTCAAGTAATTTGCATGTTTTCGGAGAACTATTATTTCCATGATAATATTTTCAGTTATCTTTTAATTTAAGTATTAAGTTATAATGGTATATTTCACGATGTAAATTAGCAGTAATCTATTTTAATGCTTAATCTTAATTGAATGAAATTTTAGGTACTACATTTAGCGTTTTATTTACTATTTAATAGGTAAGAAGCAAATATTTTGAGTAGGGTTTCATAATAATGAGCTCGACTATACGAAACATTTGGCTATAAAGGGACTCTTTCTAATATGAAAACCCAAACTTTGTCTTAAGAGTTTACACATATTACGACTGGTACTTACTCTAATGCATATTTAAAGGTGATGATTAGACTCATTTTTCTTTGCATCTAAGAATTCAGAAGAATTCAGGAGGAAAGGTGTTCCATCTCCAACCATCTTGCCGACACAGAAAAAGATAACTCTCAATTTGACGTCTCTTCTGGTCAATCGGTTAATAAGACTGCAGAAACGTCCACGATGATTTCCATGACCTGTGTCTTTCTCAAAAAGGCTCATATTCGTACTTTTTGAATCGCCCGGGTGTTGGGAGAAGTTCTCTTCATTTGATTTCTTTTAGTGATTTTCCCCTTTCCTATTTTTCGTTTTTCTTTAGAAATAATATTAAAATCAAATATATATACTAACTTGAATTTTAATGACGGACAGAACTCATCTTTTGTTAATTTCAAATGCAAAGTTTTATTTCATTCCCTCTGCGAGGATTTATTTGATTTATTTAACAGTTTATTTTATTTTTATTATATTTTATTATGCAAAGTAGGGTAGGAAGATACTATTTAACCTGGTGTCTGAGTTACTTCAGATAAAGCATGTTCTGCCTTTCGGCCACATTGTTTCTCTGCTATTTAAGATTGCTATTTTACGGCCGTGCATATTGATTGCCGATTAGTCTACGTCGGTGGTGGGGCCAAGAGCCAACTACGTGTTAAAATATCTCTGTGCAGCTTCGGCTGATTATTTGACTTAGTTTGAATTTTACATTTCTGTTTGCAGTTGCTGCCAAAAGCACTGGCGTTAGATTTGTAAGCAACAGGAGTGCCGACTGCTTATAGAATATATATATATATATATATATATTTATAAACTGTTTACTGAAATCGTTTTATTGAATTGAATAAAAGTGTCTTTTCCCCCTTACCATGTGCTGTTGTTGATACAGTTTGAACTTAGCGAATAGTCGCATCACAGTTCAAGTAAATATCTAGACAACAAAAGTAACTTAGTCTGGAAGAAATGATGGTTTATTTAGTATTTTTCTTCTGTAGTGGTTTCCTTTGGAAGCCAAGCAGTTATAACAGCTAAAGCAATTTCAATTGGATTTTGATTTCAAGTTAGAAGTGTTGATTGCATGGATTTTTCTCTTTCATGGAATGTAATTTAAATACGATTTCAGTTTTCTTTATAACTCAAGTCAAGTCATTTATTACTCCCCAAGTCATTTATTTTACGTACCAGAGCGCAGCATTCATCCAGTCTGATCTAATTTACGTCATATATAAATGCATAATATCTTTTGCAAACGCATTTCTTCAATTCTTTTCAACTTTAGAATCGAAATAGCGCAAACAGGACAATTAATCTCTCCTTAAAAGATGTATTAAAGACGAAAAAGACAATTTCTTGAACTGTTCAAGAATTTGTCCTTTCTGGCCATAAAAATGAAAAGTAATACCATTATGTAAAGTTCCCAAATTCACTTCAAGAAAATATATTCACACTTCCAAAAAATATAGCTTGTTCATATTTTGAATAATTTTAAGCAAGGCAAGGTTAAAAGAATAGTTATAGGATGAAAAGTGATTAGAGGGAGGAGATTAATTTAATTTCTAATAAACAGAATCCCTACCTTCAAGGTGAAATTTTACAGATATCTGTTATATTCATAGATATAAATTAAAGAAATTTGTTAAGTATATTGCAAGAAATTCAAAAATTCACTTCAGATTATTAAGGGAGAAATAAAAATATTATCTATAGAGCAGGAAATAAACAAAAAGTTGGACTTAGGAAAGCAGGGAGAATTTTGTGCTAATGAAAAATTCAGCGAAATGAAGGAACCGCAATTTACCACATGAAACGTTTTCAGAGATAGAAACAGAAAAACGGAGAGAAGGAGAGAAGGACTAAGACATTATTTGACACCATTACACTTGCGACATTTGAAATTCACACATCGCATAAAAAGCTTAGAGGTAGTTACACCATTCTTTAATGCTTAAAGCACAATGGGAAACTAAATTTTGAAACACTGTTTCAAAAAGCCAGAAAAAAACAAATCAGGACAGATGATATCATCCGATGAACCGATGGTTTCTAATCGTAAGAGATCTGTGCTTTACAAAATAAATTGCTCTATATAATTAGACATATTTTCAATTAATCTGAAAAACGATATTGCTATTGTAAAACGTCTATACAGATTTTACAAGAAATATAGAAAACACACAAAAAGAACAAGGAGAATAATGAAACAAAAACTGTTTGTTGTAAAGGTAAGATTTTACTTACCTTTACAACAAACACTTTTTTGCTCAAACACCTTATCGAAAAACTTTGTTTTGGAATTAGCAGCACAATTAAATAAAAATTCACAGATTCAAGTAATAGTGGGCATATATAGACCTATGCGACATTAAATAGTGTCAATACTACAGCTTGTAAGGTTTATCCTACGTTATCTAACAGTTAATTTTTAGTTAAAGTTATTTTTCTGTCCATTATTAATTACAGCTTACAACTTCCGACCAGAACGTATTTTCAGAATCGCGGTCAAATACAAAAAAGGAGGAGAAGTATTTAACTTTGAAGTTTTACTGACTTCGTTAGAGAGCCGCATATTCCGAGCAGCCGCGCTTTCGCCTTTTAGGCTACTCTCTCTCTTAACTTATTATTACGCTGGGCCGTACATTAGACCCCTGATATCTTCACCGTTAGTTAGCGTTAAGGGGCCAACTTTGTTAGAATCTTGATATAGCTTCTAAACTAAAAAGATATAGCTTCGGCTATACCTTTTTAGTTTTGTTTATAAGGTATTTTTCCCGCCTTCCTAGCGTGCCTTCGTGGTATAGTGGTTCTGCACTCTGGGCCGGTATTCCAGAGGTCCGTGGTTCGATTCCCAGCAAAGGCGGTGGCAATTTTTCATCTTGACTGCTTTCAAAAAATCCTGATGGCTTTACAGTGGCGCCCGAACTAAAAAAGTTGTTGATGATGACTTTCCACACCCAGGATATGGCGATTGGGTTCCCTAAAAACCCCAGCCGCTCTCTAAAAGGGAGAGTACATAAGGTATTTCTCCCGCCTTTCTAGCGTGCCTTCGTGGTGTAGTGGTTCTGCACGCTGGGACGGTATTCTAGAGGTCTGTGGTTCGATTCCTGGCGAAGGCATTGCTAATTTTTCATCTCTCCGGCCTCCAAAAAAATTTAATGTCTCTACATGTTTAGTTAATTTTTACTTCTTAATATTCCTGAGTTCAAGCCCAAGTGGAGGCCTTATTGTAAACTCCAAGAAGGAGCTGGCTGTTAAATTTATTTTGAATAATAAAGAGTATTTAACCCTTCTTGAGTTCTGCTGTCTGTTCACTGAACTAAGCGATTATTCACTTACCAGTTCTTAAGGTTCCTCATTCTTAGTTGTAACTCAAAGACAGGAATCTTACAAGCTTTAGCAAAAATTTGGCATGAGTTTAAGTAGTATGTTTCAAAATGATTAAACTGCACTTTGTTTGCTAATTTTATTATTCGCAAAGAAACTTTTATCATAATATGCAGTAAAAGATTCGGAAAAAGTGCTATTTATAAATTTTGGATTTATTCAGTTTTTAGTTTCCTTCTCAAATTATGTATTTTTAAATTGCACTTGATTACAAGTTTTTAAAACGTAAGGAATTCGAATGCTTTATTATGCTTTCTAATTTCTAAACAATATTTTCCTATATATAATCAAGTTTAATGTCAAAGAGCTCAATTTGTATTAAATACACGAATATACAAAATTACAAGGTGAACAGTATATTTTCAAAACAACGGAAATACGCATAAGAGAAATATTTAAAACTGGAACATATGCTCGATTTTAAACGGTAAAAAATTTAATTTACATTTAGGACGCCTTAAATGTTGCCAGTTGTTGTCAGTTGTCTTCCTAAATTCAACATTTTTAATCTTCCTTATTCACCAGATTCAACCTTTCTTTTCCCTTGGCTAGCAGAAGGGCAGCAGATCCGTTGGGGCTGTAGCATATAGGCCAAAACGACCCTTGTCATAATTTGCTATAACACAATGCCTAGGATACAAATACTCAGAACAGAGGCTTTGCTGAGTACATATATACTCGAAATTACACTAGGAGACTGAATATGATTGTAACAAACTTCTGACAATTAATGGTCGAAAAAGTGACCAAATACAGTAGAAATGAATGAATGCGAATGAATAAAAAATTAAAAAAAAAAGATAAATAAGTACTTAAATTATGTAAAATGAATGAATGTGTACATATAACAATGCAGTTACATAACTGTCTAGCAGTGACGTTGCTTAGTATTAATAATAATTAAGCAAGATGAAATTAAAAAGCAGTTGAATTCAGTAAATAAAACAGAGCTGTGATTACATAATAAACATGACATATAATACCCATTGAAGATATAAACAGTTTAATGGGGACCTTTTTTTAACTGAACTATAGTAAACGCAGATGGGGTAACTTTAGGAATGTATGTTCAACCTAACCGTTTACGGCATTATTATGTTGGATGATTACAGATCATATCAGCTGCATGGAAGTAGCATTTAAGTATAGCATATTATATCCAACATAGTTAATGCATTATTACAGTACTTTTAGACCAGTAATGTGCAATAGTACAGATGTACGTCTACACATCTTCACCAATTGCATACTGAAATATTAAAGTTTAGATCTCTTTTCGGCACTGATGGTTTCCATAGTTAATAGGTTAGCAAATTACTTTACTTGAGTACTTGGATATCATGCGCTGCACATGAATGCCGTGTGTAGTATATAATGCGATGCACTAAGTGATATTTTCACATATCTGAGATATGGTCTAAATGTTATCCAACAAGATGTTGCTGCAACCAGTTAGATTGAACCTATTGAGTAAGGAGGATATGAAAGAATTCGATTTAGACAATTTGCAATTTGTGCCTTGTGGCCTTAATTTTGGATATCGTTATATCTCATATTCTTTCTATGCTTTACAATTTCCAATTGTATAGTTTCCAGCTATATCCATTCCACAAGAACTAGATTCACTCATGCAGCATAAGTGCTCAGGATTTTATTTATAAATATTAATAATAAACTAACCACTGAATTGCAAAATGTCAAATTTTCGTCATGTCTCTATTTTTATTGCCATAAAAGATTTTATAAAGAATAAAAGTACTTCATATCTATCATGTGTGACACAATACATGAGAAGTGACTGACGTCTACTTTAATTCATGTTCAGGATACCGTCTTTCATAAAGAAAAGCTAATAAAAGTCATCTTGAAATTTTCTGATAGGATCTCTCCATTTCCTCGTCCTGATGGCTTACGTAGAAAAGTAAAAACTCACCTTCATACATATGCAAACTCCATAACCACTCATCTTTGGAAAATTCTTTTTTGATGCGATTCAAGAGGTTTGAAGAGAAGTGTCTATTCACGCATTTCGAACTTAATTTTTATAGAAAAATCTGAACTTCGTTGATTCCTTTCAAAATCCAATCTAGAGTTCCAGGGACGAAGTACAAAATTCGTATTTCAAGGTTGCTCTATAATTGCTTAAAGTGCATGCCTGTTATTAAATAGTTGGAATACAGAAATAGCCAAATGATAGTAAAATAAACAAGCAGGAATACATTTATATGGGGAGGGGTTATTTAAGATAATATTTCTTTATCGAGTTCATTTTCATAAAAAATAAAAATGGCTTATTTTCACATAAGTTTCGATTATAATGATATTTATGAATCGATTTAGAACATAGTAAGCTTTAAAATTTCCCTTTTGTATCTAATTTTTTGCTTCAGTCATAAAAAGGTAATATATATATTATTTTAGTTACGTGGGGACGGGTTCGCAATGGATTAAATGCTCACAGAACTGATGAAAGCTTGATGATCTTTTTTCAAAAGCACTTCACATTTCTGGAACATTTCACACAAAAGTACTCATACAGCTCTTCCCAGTATGACAGAGCACAGGCAGTAAGCACCTCTTCAAACTACTAAGAACGTCGAAAACAAGGTAATGCAAAGAGCATCAAATGCGTAACCTCGCGCGTTGATCCCTCAATATTTTCAGTTAAGCTGAACAAAATTGATGCTCTCTCTTATCTTACATAATTTTTCCTCATCCTCTAAAATTCTTGGGATTTCAGTAGCTTCGATTTCTCAAACTGCTGGAAGGGTGCAGAATTACAGTCAAATTGGACCGAATACAGTTACAGTTACACAGGATCAGATCACTTACAGTTACGCAAGAATCGGACCAAAATGTCTCCCAATAGTCGCCAAGCTTGGTGACTTTTGATTTATATCCAAATATGGTGACAAAAATTCCACCGTTTGGCGCTATTTTGCCAATTTCACGAGATAGCCGTTTATATCAACGTTAAATGGACTTAACTCCGCAATTCTGTTTCTCCTGCAATACTTCTCATTCTGATGTCTTCCATTACTCATTGCACAAGAGATACTATAATTTACATACAATTTCACTAACATTATTTTTATACATACAAAATTTGTAACTTTATCCCCTTACCAAGGACTGCACGTCTCAGACTGTACAGTCCCTGGACAGGAAGCCATACTTAAAACTAAGGAAAATAAATACATAAACAATAATTGTTCTACTAGAATAATAATATTAGTAAATAACATACAATTAATAAACTACTAAATAAAACAATAAGTGCATGAATTTAGAAATCTATGTATGTATAAGACCATTGTCTAAGTATATTATTTGCATTATATACACTATGCGGATTACGAACTATGGCCATAGTAAAGGGTTAGCTTGTGGTAAAGAAGGACGTTAGGCATAATATTTGGTAACTTATGGATCCGAATTACGAAGTACTTCAGCCTGTTTAAGAACCGTTTCAGTCTGATTGTAATTTTCGTCGAATCGCATTCCATAACCACACTTTGTCACCTACGTTGAACCGATGTAACTGTAACTTTTGTGTAAGTTTTGTGTCGTGCTGTGTCTTTATCTTTTCCGTAGCGAATCTGACTCGGTCTCATACGAAATTCTGTATCACTTCAAGCCGTACCTGTAGATCATGAATGTACTCCTCAGGCGATGAAGGAGCATCCGGAGGTAGCCCAAACAGCAGATCACAAGGCGGATGAGAGTCAAGACCGAAGAGCATCTAGGATGAGTAGCCGGTAGTCTCGATGGCAGCACTGCGATAGAAGAGAAGAAAACTGTTAACGTTTGCTCCCACTCCCGTTGGTTTCTGGAAACCATCAGCGAGAGATTGTTAAGAATTCTTAGATTAAACCTCTCTACCATGCCGTCTAATTGCGGATGAAGAGGTGTCGTATATTTTTGTTTATGCTGAGTAGTTTGCAGAGTTCTTTAATTACAGCTGAGATAAAATTCCATCCTTGATCGGAATGTAACTGAAGAGAAACTCCAAATCTGTAAATCTAATGCTGTGTTATTACCTCTGATACCGAAACGGCCTCTATCATGACAAAGAGAAGCTATTAGTTGCAATCAACAGATAGAGACAGAGGTCTCAGGATGTCGATGAGGATGTGTCGAAAGGATGCTTCTACACGTAATATTGCTGCTTCCTTCGGCTGCATTTCTTCGGTCATTTCCCGCTCGCACAGACAACACGAGAATGGCCCCACGTCAGCACGCCACCCCTTGTTTACTCTAGTAGAAGCACTCTCGAAATCTATGCAAAGTCTTCGTTAATCCGAAGTGCATTCCTGCCGGACTGCTACGTAGTTGCTTATGTTATATAGCTGCTATGTAGTTGTTTATGTAGATGTTTTTGACTGAAAATTGGTACTATAATACTCTTCAATAAGAACAATAAAAGCTCCAAAGAAATTAAATCTTATCGTCCGATAAATCTCCTCCCAGTCTTAGGTGAACGTTTAGCAGAGATGTCTGATTAGCCGCCTAAAATTTTATGTTTACATCAAAAACTTAATGATTAATAACCAGTTTGGATTTCGAAGTTTACTTTCAACAAGTCAGACAGAAACAATACAATAAATCTACTTTATTCTGGAGTAATATGTCTGGACTTAAAATCAGCTTTTGGTTCGTTATGGCGGCCAACAGTTTTAAAATCTCTGCGTACCCTCAAAAGTTTTTCTAATTATTCAAGATTATTTCTGAAACAAGAAAAATCTGATTCTTTACAATAACACTGAAATTGAGCATAATCAAGTCAGAGGATGTTCCCATTCATCTTGCATGGGTGCAGATCTCTGGAATATCAATTTCAACATCATTGCCTATCCATGATCAGAACGCTAAAAAAATATCGCTTTTGCAGACGATATTGCTTTATTACAAGCTGTCGCACCAGAGACATTTTTTAGAATAATTGTAATGAAACACTTCAAATATTTAACTAACTTTGAAAAATTCAAAAATTTTCAAATCTCACAGAGCAAGTTTCAAGTCTAAGTAGTCCATAAACTAGGGCAAAATGTAACTAAAGCCTTCAAAAAAATAAAACAAATTATAATTAAATGACCACGTTTGTGAATACAATCAAGTACCTTGGGTTAACAATCTACAGGAAATTCACATGGATTCCTCAGTTAGAATATATTAAAATTTTGTACAATGTCAATAGCTAATTGTCTAGGACATATGCCTGGATATAACTGGGGCTTAAATCTTTATATCATGGATTCATCTAAAAACAGTCATATAAAAATGGTAAATTATGGAACCGGAATTCGGGCGCAACCAATGATAGTGAGAAAGATTAAATGTTTAAATTCAATTCAAAGGCCTTTTGCTCTTTGCATTACTTCGGCGCATCACACAACTTCAAGAAGGAACTAGCAAATGAGAACTAGCAAATGTATCAAGCTCTTGATACATTTGCTAGTTCTCTTCCATCATCAATCAGTTCAGAAATGGAAAGCTCCTATATAAATATCCTACAACTTAAAAAACTACAGAATTTAACAACCAAACCTTTCTGCGATCCAATTATGAAAAGAAAATTAACCCCAATCGTATTCATCCAGCGCTTCGCTTCAAAAAAATAAAATTCCCCATGTCTGACAAAAATTCATCTCCAACTGCATATAGAGATGGATCCAAAATTGAAGGAGAAGTTGGTTTAGCAGTGTATTTTGAAACTTCCCCTTCAAATATCGAATGAAAAGGTCATCTCCATAAAAATAATAGTGTTTTCTAAGCGGAATGCCATAAAAGCATAAAAGCATCGATTAAAACAGCCATAAAAGTCTCGATCAGCCATAAAAGCATCGATTAAACAGACATGTAAGATTATCACTAGTCTAATTTTCAGTTACTGTAGAAAGTGACGAATCTTAAGAATTAGTTAGCGAATAATCGCTTAAGTTCGTGTAACAGGAAACAACAAGACACTTGGGCACTTCAGAGCTAAGCATTAAACTAAAACTAAGACTAACTAAAGAAATATAGCCCAAGCTATCAAGATTCTAACCCAGTTGGCTCCTTAACTTTATTTGACTACGAAGCTTATCAAGGGCCTGAGTACGGCCGAGCGTAATAACAGCTTTGAGAGAGAGAGAGAGAGTGGCCAAAAGGCAGACGCGCGTAAATCAGAAACTTTGATTCTCTCTAATTCTGTAAGTAGACTTCGCGGTTTAAATACCGCTCCTCCTCATTAAGTATTCGGAAAGATTCCAAAACTACGTTCTGATCGGAAGTAATAAATTGAAGTTAAGAATTTAACAGGAAAGGAACTTTAACTTAAAATTTAACTGCTAATAAAATTAACATAATCCTTACAGACATTCTAAAAACTTTCTACGAATTACCAGAAATCTGATTTCCAAGCAGCTATTTGAGCGATTAAAAATCCCTTTCCTTCCTCTACATAGATTTCAGACTTAAATTCTCTTCTTGCCAAAATTCCGAACTATTCAGATTTCATGGATCAAAGGACATAGTGACCATTTTGGTAACGATCAGGCAAATAAATCAACTAGGAAAGCAGCTCTTAATCAAGATGGCATTGAAATCACCCTTCATGGCTTCGCTCAAATTTCAAATACCAACTAAAACAGCTTGCTTCAAAGTCTTGGCAAGATTTGTGGAACAAGGCTTCACAGGAAAGACAAATTTATAACTTGATCTCCAATGTAAGCTTCGCACCTCTGTACTCGATTTCTTCATTAAATTACTATATAACAGGACACGAACCACATATTTCTGGTTATGAAATATGGCAAACTCCGATATCTGCATATGCAAGGAATCGGGAACTCCTGATCATTACACTTTCTCATGCCCCTTATAGGATATTCACATAAAATTCCCACAAACTGATCTGGTATTCCAAAGGTTTATAATTAAAGTAAACATCAGTATTCGAAGTTAAATTATGCAACGACTATCTTCCTAATGCTTGGATGTTTGTCAAGTATAAGTTCTCTTACTGCATAAATCTAGTGAACTTTTACATCCTGTCAATATATACAAGATGACTCCACTTGTAAAGTTTATGAACTGTATTAACCTTTTATAACTAAAAAAACCCATAGATATTTACCTCTTTAGTATTATTATTATTGCAGTTCATTATAATATTGTGTTGCAATACTTACTATAGTTATCTCATTATGTTTATCTGCATACTAATTATGTTTATCTGTTATTTTTGTTACAACAAAACAGATGTTAAATTTCATTTGTGAATTTCAAATTGTATGGAGATTATATTCTAATCTCTATATGACCTAAATCATTATTTCACTTAGATACTAGAAGAGGGAAGTACGATGGGATTGCACGATGTACCGTAATAGGTGATGATTTCATCCAGGTATATCAGACAGGTTTCGTAGGAGAGACCTTTCAACACGATATCCATGAGGCATTGTTGTCGTATCGGAAATTTCTGTTTTCAGCTATGTATCCAAGTAGTAAAAATTGCTTGTTGCTAATTATTGTTGTACTATAATATCGTCTTTCGAACAGGGCTATGTTTTAAGAGGTAGAATTCAGTTCATCACTTTTAAAGTCCAAGAAAAAATTCCATTTCCTTAAAAAGTCTAATCCAAGTACGCAAGGGTCTTCAGTATCTGCCGTATATGCCCTGTGATGTAAAGCGTACTTCCAAATGTGATGTCAGTGTTAACTTTTCCATTTATGTCGCTTTTATTATTGGACACAGACTGGAGGGGAACGCAGTGCGATTTCCATATGATTTAATCCTCCAGTCGCTGAGCTAGATCTTTTCGGATGACGGCAACATAGGCTCAATATCTGACTTCTCATCATCTCACGACCTACGCCCCACAAAGATAGCCACTAATTTCTTTCCCGCCTCCTAACTGGGGAGCGGTCTTAGCTTCTGTTTCTTGGTGTGTTCTACAGTTCCTTCTTACGTGGCCTTTAATACTGTAGTTCTTGCATTTTAGGATCGAATTCACATAGGACCGATGAAAGCTTCATGAAATTTATTTTTCCAAAAATACTTCCAAAAATACAGTACTAGAAAATTCGCACAAAAGTACTCGTACAGTTGTTTTCAGTATGACAGGGAGAAATCAGCAGTTACCATTTCAAACTAATAAGAATGTATAACTTAAGGCAATGAAAAAGACCTCTCATGCGTGTGCTCCTCGGTGATCTCTCAATACTCTGAGCTGGATAAATTAAACTGATGATATCCCCAGTCTTATATAAATTTTCCTCGTCCGACGAGAAACCTCAAATATCTTCTATTGCTCAAAATTGCTTAAATACATACGCAGTTATAGTTAGTTTTACAGATAGTGGACCAATGTACATTTACACAGATATCGGACCAATGCGTCAGTAAATAGGCACCGAATTTGGTGATAAAAATTAGTCACTAAATAGATCGCTAGCTTGGCGTAGCCATTTACCTTAGTGCTAAATGGATTATTTTTCTGGAGATTTTTCCTGTAACCCTATTTTTTCCGCAATACTTTGCTTTCTGAGGCCTTTCAATTTACATTATAAAGGAGATACTATAATTTACATAAAATTTCACTAAAATTATTTACATGTATACAAAAGTGTTAAAGATAATTAAGAAAACATTAAATTTTTATTTTTTATAACTGCTATATAAACTATCAAAATGATATTTCTTAGCTGATGCATGGAAAATCAGGCTTAAAGTTATTAGAATTCTCTTTTAAGTTCAGGAGTATTCCCAAAAGATCAAAATTTATCAAGCATGATTTTAAAATAACGTACAATTTCCAACTTCAAAAATATTGTGTTCATGTGGAATGTTATCAATTTCAGTGGTAGTTCTTTCACTAACTTCCTCACAGAACAGTAAAATTTATTTGAAATGTAATAATTTTTGCTTTGGAAATTTATTAAGGATTTACAGTTCTCTTTCTTTTTTTATTTATTTGTTTTACAGATTTAAGGTATCTATTTATTTGGAAGTAGTATTTAAATCGTGCAGAATTTGCTCGACTTGTCAGCGCTTTAAATCTTTAAAACAAGCTTATTATTTAATATAAAATTTTAACGTTAAAGTCACGACTTGAGCTACAGACGAAAAAATCACTTCTCGTGACTATGTAAGTTAAGAAATTACAGTCAATTAGATTTAAACATTCATTACACTTTCCATAAACTAACCTATTACTCGCGCGTAAGTTTAAAAGTATCGGCTCTGAAAGAATGCAAAAACTAGAGTAATCACTTTTAGACAGGATTGGCCTAAATCTAGCAGCCAATCGTAAGTACCAGAAGCTGTCTTGCTCACTCCAAAATTCAAAACCGTCAGCTTACATTCTCTAAATTGCATTCTGGGGCGGAGTACGGAAAGGAGAAGTTATAGTACGGATCAAAATCATTATAACCGGTTGATTAACATAAGAACTTTACAAAGAAATCTTTCACAAAAGTAAGAAAACACTTATCTATCTATATATAAGCGACATAAGTATTTGTCGCCGATAGTTTATTGGTTGCTTTCGTAACTGTAAATTGTTTTATTCCCCGTGCAGTGCAGCGCGTGACGAATATTATAAGAAAGCTAAGCCGGCAAAATTAAAAATACAAGAGCACGTGCATTTAATATTTAATCAATAAATTTAACATTGATATGTAATCAAATTTGGAAATATGCAACCGGCAAAAACCGGCAACGATGAAAAGACAAATAAAATAAAATAAATAAATATCTTTATTATATGCAGCTTAAGTGTCTGTTTGTCGCTGATAGTTTATTGGTTGCTTGCGTAACTGTAGTAGCCAATGGGGTGAAGTTGCAACGGGGCAGGGATGCCGTTTCAATTGAGACGTAGACAATTTCCTGTAAAACTTGCCTTTGGTATGACCATCAATAAGTCTCAGGGTCAAACGCTTGAGCGTGTTGGCACTTTTTTACCTGAGCCTGCATTTGGACACGGTCAACTTTATGTTACCTGTTCAAGAGTTCGTGAAGGAATGGACGTAAAATTAAAAATAATTGATTGTCCTCTTCAAGGTGAGCTTAAAAATGATGGAAAGATTTACACAAGAAATCTTGTGTACAAAGAGATCTTTGACATGTGAATTAACATTTTATTATTTAAATCACCTTTATTTATTGAGCTAACGGTGGCTCTTAAGAAATGTACTGGTTTCCTTCATTTCACTCTACTTTAAGCAATTAAGCAAGTAGAAGGGGGAAACCCCGTGGGGCGGTAAGCAAAGGGTTGTCCTCGCCGCCTGCATTGGGTAATTCAATTTGAATTAGCAGACACCTTTGCACAAATCATTTTAATTGCAATTTGTAATATCTAGAACAGCAGTCATTTCGTATGACCGCCGGACTTTCTAGTATTACGTAATCTAAAATTGAGTGCATGTATTTAAAGACTGCTTCTTTGATATGCCGCTTGATTCATTGAAAAAAACTATGTGTGAATTGACTAACTAAGAAGAGAAATGCTTTCATATAGAACTTCCGGATAGAAATTAGCTCGAAAATTACGGGAACCGAATTTAGCTAGGCTTTCAGCTAAAAAATGAACATAAAACGAACTCGTCTACTGTTGTGAGATCCAAACCGTTCACCCATTCTTGAGCCATATTATCCCTCGAATATATACACTGGTGTGCAAAAATTAAGGACGAAGTCGAAAAATTAGCATATCAGCTGAACGAAGAGAAAGAGCGGACAGAAAGACCAATCAGGAGATTAAGTAAGGTGATGTACGGTAGCACATGCGCAGATGTGCAGGTAGACGTAATGGGGGAGTGTCTGAGTAGTATAAAGCATGTTGTCGATGTAAGATCAGTATTTCTGGCAAAGAGATTGCACGCCGTATAGCAGTTAAAATCACACCGAGTTGCTGCCTCAGCGAGAAATGGCGAATAATCAATCTGTTAGACGACATCTGGATGCTTTTACCCGAGGTCGAATCATTGGGAAGTTGGAGGAAGGCCGCAGTGTGAAAAGTGTGGCTGCAGAGTTCGGAATTGCTCACAGCATCGTTTCACGACTTTGGAGACAATTTCAAACTACAGGAACAGCTATCCGGGGGTTTAGTAGTGGTCGTCCACGAGGAACCACACCCGCAGATGACCGGTATATTGCCTTACAAGCCAGAAGAAACAGGCGACAGACAGCGGGAGAAATCGCTAGATACACGACACAGGCGACTGGACGACCGATATTGCGTTTTACCGTGGCCAGAAGACTGCACGGTGGTGGTCTGTTTGCACGACGCCCTGTACGGTGTGTATCTCTAACGCAAGGGTCGCCAAACGTTTTTAATCATCGCCCCCTATATAATTTTTTGAAATCTCCATAGACCCCCACAAAGGTAATTTTCAGGTAATTAAAATAAAACTATATATTAGTCTAAATATTTAATAAATCAGAAACAGTAAATAAAGTAGCTACAGACTTTTTACTTCTTAATGAGATGAGTGTGCCTGGTGTTTATTGGCAAGGTTCGCTATATTGGGTTCGAAATTAGTCAATTTTAACCGTAAATCCCCTCGAAGCTCCACATTTAATTTATTTCTGTTTTTAGATAAAATTGAATTAACGTGACTGAAACCGGCTTCAACCATATACGAACTTGGAAACGCCAGCATAAATGGCTGAGCCATTTCGTAAAGTTTCACATATTTTTGCTTTATATTTATATTAGTCCAAAATTTATGTATTGTCAAATTTTTAATAAGCGTTTTTGCTTCAAGATCGGACAATAGTTCAGCAAGCTCATCTTGTATGTTGATGTCGACGTTATCAATTTGCGCCGAAAATGGCGCACTAATCCAATCAGGGATGTCGATGTTTTCCAAATCAACAAAGCGCAGTTTAATCCTCAATCGCTCTTCTGGCTACATACTATGAGTCGTGCAAATTACAAACTGGTCACAAGGTTAAGTTGTGACATCACGGTATACATACGAAAATCCATAAGGAAAAAAGGGGCAGATTGTTTTCTGATTTATTATTTTATTTTCTATAAAGAATATAATATTAAGTCAATTATAAAAATATTTTAAATTTTTACGTACGCAGTTAGATATGTGTGATTTGCGTATAAAGAACTGTTTTTCCTTCGAGTCCCAATAGACCCCTATTCGACCCCTTGGGTCAGATAGACCCCTACTGTTGTTAAATAGACCCCTAGGGGTCTATATAGACCACTTTGGCGACCCCTGCTCTAAAGCCTGCCCATCGGAGAAGGCGTTCTCTGTGGTGCCGGGAACACCGGAATCGGAGAGACAATGAATGGGGACGAGTACTCTTTGCAGATGAGAGCAGATTCAGTCTGAGTAGCGATTCTCATCGCACACTCATCTGGACAGAGCGGGGAAGCCGCAATCATCCCTCGAACATCATTGAAAGGGACAGGTATGTAGGTGGCGGTGTTCTCGTTTGGGGAAGCATCATGATTGGTAGTCCTACAGACCTTCAAATCTTCGACGCAGGTTCAGTCAATGAGACCCGTTATTGTAACGAGATTCTTCTTCCATATGTGCGTCTTTTTAGAGGCGCTATGGGTCCGCAGTTCCTTTCCATGGACGACAATGCACCATGTCATCGCACAGTAGCTGCCAAACAGCTCTTAGAGAGTGAGGATATTGAGCGTATGGATTGGCCGGAACGATCTCCGGATCTCAATCCCATCGAGCATGTATGGGAGTTTCTAGGCAGACGCTTGGCAGCTCGTATCTTACCACCAGTAACGATTCCGGAGCTTCGATAGGCGCTGCAAGACGAATGGGCAGCAATGCCTCAAGAACTCATTGACACCCTCATTCTCAGCATGGGCAGACGCTGTGAAACCTGCCTAGCAGTCAGAGGAGATCATATCCCCTATTAAAGACCGGATGTTTCTTGCTGGACACCCATCACAGGGATGTTTCGGCCTTCAGTCGCATTGCGCTCCATGCTACGTTTTCTATAAAGCTTCTTTTTATCCCTCTGATTTCTCTTTTAGTAAGTGTTGCTTACATTACTCATGTCCTTACGTATTGGGGATCTTACGGTATTAAATGTGTTGATTTGGAAAGCTTTTGTACAAAGTTATATTGAAAAAACCGTCTCGTCCTTAATTTTTCACACCAGTATATTTTGCAGTCTAGCTCTTTTTATTAAAATCTCTTGTGATCAATTTCTCTGAAACGGGTATTTACTTTGCCATTCTAATAGTATAAAGTTTTGATTAAGTGTATATCAATAAATATAAAATTAAAGTAAAATAAGAAAAATTAACGACAACAATAACTTATAAAAAATAACTGATTTAAAATTTGAAGTATCAGTCTTATTTATGTTAACGATTAATTTAAATTCAGATAATGAAGTTAAACATTAGTTAAACATTCTTTAGTTTACATAATAAATAAAATCTTCTACGTAAGAAGAGAGATAATTTCCAGCGTCAACAGTATTAATATTCAAGTATTTATATCTCTCTAACATGAAAGGGCTATATTTTCTTAAACATCGCAGAAGAGGGAGCTGTTTCTTAAAATATTGCCATCTGAAACATTTTATATTTTTATTCCTAAATGGTGCGCATTCATGTATAAATGCACAAGCAGTATATCTTGAGCATTTTAAATTAACAAACCAGGTGCTCGTACCTAAACTTAAGCCTTTGATTAGTATATAATTTTAATTTGTTGCCGTTTGTCATTCCTGTAACAAGTTCTGTACTTTGAGATGAAGTCAAAAAGAAATCTTTAGTTCACTGGTTCTTAGCTTTTTTTGCTCCATACATCCCTTTCACCATAGCTAGACGATCATTCTTTTCCCTCCTTTCCAAAACTCGAAAAATAAATACGCAGTTATTTAAGTTTAGGTACTTTTCTAATGTGTTTTATAAATTAATCAAGAAAATGTATAGAAAATGTAGATAAATACCAAAACTTGAATAAAAGTAGTTTTTTTATATTTATAAATAAAAACTAAATAATTAAATTAAAGGCTGATCGTATTCCCCTCCTCTGAAACTATGAATTTTTCCTCTAGTTGTCAATTTTAATTGCATCTATTTTTGTGCTCATTTAGTGCTCTGGTACATTTAGTTACAATTCGGACGAAAATTCGTCTGGTGGGATAGACCACCATTTAAATTATGTCGAATTAAACTTTATAATTCTTTGTCAAAGCTGCCATTGTCACAGCAATGAAACGTTGTTATTAACCTGTGAGAAAGAAAAGCGTTGGATTATTTGGAGCGTAACTGAATATTGCTTTGCCTGTGAACAACTATAGCTCTCAAGTTTTGTTAAGAATTGAATGATGGACAACTATTTTTAGCATGAAGGACCATCGAAAACTCTACAAGTGAAACCCTGTGACTTTTGATTATGAGGTGTTGGAAATCACAAGATATAAGGATTTCTCAAAGTGACTGAAAACTTTTAAAAGACATCATTTGACGAATTGTTTGGATGGTATTTTGAGCGTTTTATGTCTTGGCTCATCTTCTGATAGTGTTCAATAATGTTGGCTGCCATGTTAAAAATTTATTATGACAACATTTCTCTTTTTTAATAGATGAAGCAGCTTATGATGATATATATATTTGGTTAAAAATTTCTAAGAGTACCCTATGATGTTATGAATTTCTGTGTTAATTTAGATTTCATTAAAATTCATTAGAAATTAAGTAAAGTGAAATTAAAATATTACTGTTTTTTGGATGATTTCGAGTTTTCTGCTCAGGCAGCAATTGGTATTTTAATAAATGTATGTTTTATACTGATTAAAGCAAAATAGAATTTTATCTCTTATATTTGCAACTGAAATCTAATTTTTGAAAAAATTGCTGCCTCCCAATAACGTGATTTGGCATTGCATGGAATCTAAAATTATTTTATAGGCTGAAAAAAAGCAGTAATGCAGAAAAAATACCGACTTAAAATAAATGGCAAAATGTACTATTTCCTTTAAATAATCCTCTCACCAGACGCCGAACGGTGAATTCGCTTAGAATCCAGATGAAGGAGTTGACTGCATGGACATTCTGTGAATTTTCTCCATGTTTAATGTAGGTATGAGCCAATTTCCCTTAGAAATTTCTTCATGAAGGCATATCTTCCCCTGCCTGTTACATTGTCTTAACCCATTGACCTTATATCATTACTAGCAAAATTGCATTTATTAAAAGTATCAACAATTAGTTAAAAGTATCATGTATAATTTTATTAATATTGCACGCTATTTTTTATTTTGTATCACTATAAACTACCATTAAAAGAGTGCTTTTACATTTGGCATCTTTCTTTTACTAATCATTATCCTGTGAGTATTTTCCCTTTATTTATTACGTGATTTGACAAATCTTTTAGTGTTTGCAATATTTGGAGTTTTTTCTTTAATTTTATCTGTGTTTAGTGCAAAGACCTGCATTTCAACAAATAAAACTTCAGTCATTATGCTATTATGAGTTTTCGTTTGTGCCCTTTTAATTGCTTTTCAGAGTAAAATTTTGATTTTCAGGCTTTTTGTTTGAGTTATAATTTTCTGATGAATGGTGCGTCTGAGATATTGTTTTTATCAAAGGTTCTTGAAAAAACTTTTCCACTGTAAGAATAAAATGCTATCTGAGCTACATAGTTATCGAACTAATCCGATTTTAAACCACACATAAAAACGATTTAGAAAATAGCTCCCATTTCTCCTAAAGAATCTTTATGCTAATACTCTTAAAAAGCCAAATTTTAAATTATGATAATTTAATGCGAGATTAAACTTTTTGTTCAAGGTGGATAAGAAGTCGGGAAAATGTAGACATTGTTATGATATTGATCGAAACTAATCAAATGTAGGAATATTTCAATATTTCGAAACAGCTCATTTCGAAGTGTGTGATTTTCAAGCTACAAGAAGTCTGAACCATTTCGGCATCTGTGCCTTAATAGATTACTAATATGTTGGCATAAAAAGCTACTTTTTTAAATAAAAAGCGGTTTAAAATGATTTCATTTACACGAAATTATTTATCGATTTCCGAATTTTTTATTAGGTGTTTTTAATTTTAAAGAGATAGAAGGTAATAATTTGATTGTTACTAGCGTTTATTCAATCTGTTGCAAAAAGTAAGGATAATCAGCAGTTTATTAATCTTGTTAAGATTCATTGATACTTACTCGTGCACATATTAATACTGATATTGTTTTTATTAATGAATTTAATTTTTCAAAGATTTAAAATTTTAAGGATATGTATAAGATTTAATACTATTTAGCTTTAAATAAAATTATTTCAAAACATAAAATATGTTTTTTCATTTGAGTTTATTTAAATTAAATTTTGATCTGTGAACTCTTTTCTTATGAACAATGTTAGGAAGCTATTTAAATACAAGTGATGAGTTCTTCTTCATGTTGAGTTTGTCAGGTATCAGGCACCTCTGCTTTTAAATGGCATTTTATGCCAAACGCATCAAATCTAGTGCTTCCTGGCTCCATTTGTTTGGGTCCCCACTTTGTTTATAATTTCGAACAGCCTCTTTATAGAGCTCAAGTGTAACTCTTTAGTATTGAAAATTCCTAAAGTAGTCAACGTTATCAGAAGTTCAAGGTCCTGTTCCTTTCTGGATGTTTTCTGAATGTCCCTCAATGAGTACAGCCATCTTGACCAACGTAAGAGACTCCTTGAAGGTATAATCTTCAAGTGTGTCCCTTTTTGCAGTTTTCGGGCCGAGAGCAGAATACAGCATGGATAAACATGGATATGCATGGGATAAGCATGGAATAAGCATGGATCTGCAGAGCAAAACTGGCAGCATGTCCCATTTTCTAACAGAACATGGATCGTACAAAGCCTATCTGCATAGGTTTGGTCTATCCAACACAGACATCTGCGACTGTGGGCAGTCCAGACCGCTATTACTTTGAATGTCGCTTGACGGAGAAGTTTCATCTAAAAAAACCAGCACACAGGTTTCGCGCAGCGTGGTGGAATAATATTCAAAATAACAATGTTACTCTATTGAAACTACATGCTATCACTACCTACTGCGCTGCAAAAACGAAGTAATCTGGAACAGCTCTCATCACAGTCATTCCCCAAATAGCTAAATTACTGTTTCAGCTCCTGTAATGTAAGTATTTAATTTTATTGATATATATATATATATATATTATTTATCTTTTTTTTACATGTATGTAGTTATTTAACTCTTTTGTTATAAAAATCTTTGTTCCATCGAATCAACTTCTTGACATATACAAGTATTCGTACTCATCCGGTGTAATACGTTGTTCATACAGTTATCTAACTTTCGTAATATAAGTGTTCATTCCAATATAGTAAATATGCCAACCTAACACATGAAATACCAATAACAATGTTGCATAATGTCTATATATTTCTGTAGTGTAAAAATATTTCTTCCACATTGATTGTCATCACTTAAATGTATCACATTTGACTTATTTATACACCAAATGTAGTATTCATTTAATGCACTGCAAATGCATATATGTGTATACATACAATATAATTTCACTTATATATAGTATTGATTTATGTTATAAGAGTGTTCATATGTAATACTGTGCTATTCAAAATATGTTGTTGTGTAGCAGCGAATTTAATTTAATTAAGGATTCATAAAAATCACAATTTTAATTTGTAATTATTCAAAATTTGAGCTACACAAGTTTGGTTATATTCTTTTTTGGCCTATTAATTCTAGTGTAATATATTTTGGCTTTCCGAGTTTACGCGAACTGCGTCGTCAATCTTGTACACGCAAACAATGGATAGGTGATTTTTTCACGTAATAAACTCAGTTTTCCATGTCAAAAATTAATTTGATTTCTTAGTATTTAATATCATTAGTTGCAGAAAAATTAGCTCTTTAATTTGGCATAACTTTCGTTTTTCTAACTTTAATTGCATTTCAGTTATGAGCTTTAATTGGTAAATTTTCCTTCGTTTGCTTGTGATTTAGTTAAAGGGGGATGAAATGCCCTCTTTCCGGTTCAAAAGTCACTTTTTGCGAGTCTCAGCGTTCTTTCGTTGGGACCCCGTGCAGGATTGTTGAAATTCCTAATATTCCCCTGTCACAGGTGGTGTTTATTTGGAGAGGGTTTGGCAACATAGAATTTCCGTTGAGGTTTCAAAGTAATGGATTTGGCGAGTTTGGTAACATAAGGGTATGTTGTTGTTGCAACTATTTTAACTTTCAGCGAAGAGTGGGTTGTGCCAACTTGGCACTCCGGCTTCCTCCCTTTTAACGGGTTGTTTGGGGGACGAGCACACATTTTGACACGTCTTCTGCTTTCTTTTGAATTCCTTTCGGCGCTACGCGCATCGGCAGCAGATTCTGCCGATAAAATGCTTTTCTTAACCGAATTGGTTACGGGCCTCGTGCCTCTGCGCCTTGAGCGCGGGCCCTGGATTACGGGCATCTTTGTCTATACCTAGGTCATCGTAGCAAATTATATATATATATTTTTTTTGTGTATGAGTTTACATTAAAGTTCTCAAGAAATTAAATGCTGAAAATCGTCTTCTAGAAAGATGTCTCTACTGTCTCTACCATAGAAATGCTTCATTAGTTTTTTTTTTGGCTTCATCAGATGTCTCTACTGTCTCTACCATAGAAATGCTTCATTGGTTTTTTTTGGCTTCATCCAACACCTGCTTCTTCTTTGAACTTGGAAGTCGACTCGCCTATTCCACCGAATGATTCCTGAGCTGAAATTTTTCTCCTTGCTGACAGCTGTCGTCTCCAAGTCCTGGACTGTATTTCAAATTTTCATCCAAGATGGGATCTTCCTTGTTCATCCTGATAAAATTTAGAAAACCTCTTCGGCTCCCGTGATAACCTCCATATAATCGACGAACTTTCTTAACCTGTTATCCGCTGCCGGCTTTACTCCTGAACTTCCGGAGACAATTTTGTTTCGGATGGTTAGATTTTGCCTGCTGTTCAGCAACTGCCTACTTCAGATAAGTTATTTTTTTTTTATGTTTTCTTTCCTGGTTAGATAAAGTTTAATGAATTCTGTAGTTAAATGATTGAATTAATTGATGATTTGAGCATTAAATTTTTTTTTTGTAGTAGACCATGTTAACCTAACTATATAGAAAGCATTTTTTTGTGTCGATTAAGTAAAGTATTAAATTGACGGAGGATTTAATTTTTTTTTTATTATTGTAAATTAATTGTAAAGGAAAATAAGTTCTTATAATTATGTAATTCAACTTTGGAGTGCCTGTTTGGTGAGGATTGATTTGTAATATCTTGATTGAGCCTCTCTGCTACTCTCAGGGATTAACTTTTGGTAGGATCGTAATATCGTAATTACCTAACATTTATCCGGTTAATCACTACTTTAATAAACAAATGAAAAAAAAATGAAAATTATTATGTGCAATAACTATTTTATTTTTGTTGGATGGTATTGAGTGCAATAATATGTCTTCTGTATTGATTATTCTGTGTGAAGTAGAAGGTGTAACTTGTTAAAATTTATATTTTTTTTCTCCCCGGGGAGGGTACTGTTTATTAATTACTGTTCATTAATTTATAGTTTATTTTTGGTATGTTTACATGATTGCTATAGTAACTATAATAGAAATTCTAAAGACTGATGTTAAGTAATAATTACTCAGTAATAGTTTGATTAGTAAAACAATAATACTGCAGTGTTGAATACATTTGGATTTTCCAAGTAAATAGATATATATATATTAATTGCAATAAGATTTAAATAAATAAATACGTTTTTCTAGATCATTCAATGGTTAAATTTATTTTGTGTGCTCATGATTTTTACCAGTCTTTACTCAAATGGATTTTAGGGTTATTCCGAAATAAACACAACGCAATTAGAACAGGTTATTGATACTGGAATGTTATGGTAGGAAAGAGTATTCTGGTGTTATGTTCAATCGTAGGATACCTTTGGTAAAGAAGGAAAATTTAGAAGGTAAAAATTCAAAAAAACACCATAACAATTTATTGGTGCCATTCTAAATATTAAAACTGGCATAACATTATTAAAAAAAATGTTAAGGTTTTTTTTAATGGCATCAATAAATTGTTATGGTGTTTTTTTGAATTTTTTTGAATTTTTACCTTCTAAATTTTCCTACGTTACCAAAAGGTATCCTACAATTGACCATAACACCAGAATACTCTTTCCTACCATAACATACCAGTATCAATAACCTGTTCTAATTGCGTTGTGTTTATTTCGGAATAACCCTAAAATCCATTTGAGTAAAGACTGGTAAAAATCATGAGCACACAAAATAAATTTAACCATTGAATGATCTAGAAAAACTTATTTATTTATTTAAATCTTATTGCAATTAATATATATATATATATCTATTTACTTGGAAAATCCAAATATATTCAACAATGCAGTACTATTGTTTTACTAATCAAACTATTACTGAGTAATTATTACTTAACATCAGTCTTTAGAATTTCTATTATAGTTACTATAGCAATCATGTAAACATACCAAAAATAAACTATAAATTAATGAACAGTACCCTCCCCGGGGAGAAAAAAAATATAAATTTTAACAAGTTACACCTTCTACTTCACACAGAATAATCAATACAGAAGACATATTATTGCACTCAATACCATCCAACAAAAATAAAATAGTTATTGCACATAATAATTTTCATTTTTTTTTCATTTGTTTATTAAAGTAGTGATTAACCGGATAAATGTTAGGTAATTACAATATTACGATCCTACCAAAAGTTAATCCCTGAGAGTAGGAGAGGGGCTCAATCAAGATATTACAAATCAATCCTCACCAAACAGGCACTCCAAAGTTGAATTACATAATTATAAGAACTTATTTTGCTTTACAATTAAGTAAAGTTACAATAATAAAAAAAATAAATCTTTCGTCAATTTAATACTTTACTTAATCGACACAAAAAAATGATTTCTATATAGTTAGGTTAACTTGGTCTACTAGAAAAAAAAATTTAATGCTCAACTCATCAATTAATTCAATCATTTAACTACAGAATTCATTAAACTTTATCTAACCGGGAAAGAAAACATAAAAAAAATAACTTATCTGAAGTAGGTAGTTGCTGAACAGCAGGCAAAATCTAACAGGCTAATCTAAAAGGCAGGACGCCGGACTGCCAAGTTGGCACAACCCACTCTTCGCCGAAAGTTAAAATAGTTGCAACAACAACATACCCTCATGTTATCAAACTCGCCAAATCCACTACTTTGAAACCTCAACGGAATTCTATGTCGCCAAACCCTCGCCAAATAAACACCACCTGTGACAGGGGAAAATTAGGAATTTCAACAACCCTGCACGGGGTCCCAACGAAAGAACGCTGAAACTCGCAAAAAGTGACTTTTCAACCGGAAAGAGGGCATTTCATCCCCCTTTAACTAAATCACAAGCAAACAAATTAAAATTTACCAATTAAAGCTCATAACTGAAATGCAATTAAAGTTAGAAAAACGAAAGTTATGCCAAATTAAAGAGCTAATTTTTCTGCAACTAATAATATTAAATATTAAGAAATCAAATTAATTTTTGACATGGAAAACTGAGTTTATTACGTGAAAAAATCACCTATTCATTGTTTGCGTGTACAAGATTGACGACGCAGTTCGCGTATACTCGGAAAGCCAAAATATATTACACTAGAATTAATAGGCCAAAAATGAATATAACCAAACTTGTGTAGCTCAAATTTTGAATAATTACAAATTAAAATTTTGATTTTTATGAATCCTTAATTAAATTAAATTCGCTGCTACACAACATCCCTCCTAGGATCGGGAAAAAAGACAATGGAAAAGGTTTACATAAGTTACTAAATACGAAGAGAAAAAAAAATCAGAGTACATAATGGTACCACATGTTAATCACAAGGAAGGATACATATACCTATTTACAATTAATCTTACCATGGGTCATGGTTAGCAAATATAAATCCTACCAAAATTGGTTAGCAAATCAAATCCTACCAAATCACTGGTTAGCAAATCCAAATCCTACCATAATTGTATGGTTAGCAAGTCCAAATCCTACCATAATTGTGTGGTTAGCAAATCCATATCCTACCATAATTGTATGGTTAGCAAAGATCCATTAGTGAACCGAGTAAGAGGGTCAAGAAGTGTCCCTGGCACACAACAAGCATACATCAAAACAAAATAAAAATGTTGTCAAACAACACGTGACACGCCCGAAAATAAAATGTGAAAAGTAAAATGTAAAATCACGAAACCCCCCAAAGGCAAATCAAGTGAAAAGTGTGTAAAACAAAATATATGTAAATAAACAAACACCACTGAGTATACGAGTGTTTAAAGCAAAACAATTCAAGAGCTACTGGCGCTTGACACAAAATGTAAACAAACTAGTTCTTGCAATCACCCATTGAAGTGACAATATCAACTCAAAAGTACGCTTAAGGAAAAGTGTACCGTATAAATCCTAAGTTTCCCTAACACACAGAATTTCACTTCCCTAAGAACTGACACCCCACCAATACGAGAGGGCAAACGAGTAAACACCGCGACTGTACAGCGCAGACTAAACTACTAATAAATCCTTGGCATAAGAAAACTAAAACGAGTTGCACTAAGAACAGAAGACAATCACCACGAAGTGTTGGTTGGAAAACTATCTAGTCAAAAATTCTAACCGAAACAAATCCCGACTACCATGGCTAAGGGATTTCAAGAGAGAGAGAAAAAAAATTGAACTTAAGAAAAGGAGAAAAGCGGGGACCAGCCCAGCAAAACCTCCAAAAAAACAAACCCGGGCTACTGAGACTAGAAAGTTCCAAGCCAAGACAACTTGATCACAACCTCACATGTCAAAACATGTAAATTCCAAATGCAACACTCGACCAATGATAAGCCAAGAGGACTACACAACTATACTAATTGATTATAAAATTTAGCTACAAGAATACAATTACCAGAAACAAATAATAATTTAACCAAAATTGTATACAAAACACACTATTTCTCAAAATATTTCATTTCACTTTTTCGACACAAAACCATGTGTATCTCTAGGCCTTAGATGGTAAGGTGAATCGTGTGACGAGTTCTTTACATTATCTGTCAAAATTGAGTCATCCTTTCGAAGTGTAGGAAAAATAATTCTCTCTGGTACCTTCGTGAGTCTGTCCACGTGTATCGTCTGAATCCGATCAGGATTTGTAATTGAAGAGATTTTATAGTTGACTTTAGTCACTTTCTCAATAACCCCGAAAGGTCCCTGATTCAATTTAGAGAGTTTTCTAGCCATACCTGGCTGAACTACTGGAGTGTATAAATACACCAAATCTCCCACTTTTATGTCCTTATCATGAGAATTCTTTCCACGTAAATTTTCTTGCTTATCAGCAGCCTCTGTTAAATTCTGATTGACTAATTTAAAAGCCTTTTGTAATCTCAAAACCAAATCTTTAGAATAATTGTTTGTGTCATCATAAGTTCTAAAATTGGTTTGCAATAATAAATCAATTGGTAAGCACAAATCCCTGCCATATAAAATAAAAGCTGGACATTCCTGAAGTGCACTATGACGACCAGTTCTGTGTGCCAATAAGGCAAAAGGCAGATGTCTATCCCAATCCTCCTGAATTTGAGAAACTAAGTGGCTAAGTGAATTAATTAAAGTGGCATTTAATCTTTCTACTACACCATCAGACTGTGGATGATAACTCGTAGTAGTATGTTTAGTAATCCCCAATTTCTTATAAACTTCCATTATAGCTTGAGAAATAAAATTAGTACCTTTATCTGTAACAATGTGTTGAGGTATACCATGAGTTGAAATAAATTGTTCTAATTTCTCAATTATGGAGATGGATGTGGTGTCCTGCAAAGGATAAGCTTCAGACCATCGTGAAAAATAGTCAGTTACGACCAAAATATATCTGTTGCCTGCCGTAGTAACTGGAAGGGGACCCACTATATCCATCGCAATTCGCTCAATGGGATGGGTAGCCATAGGCATTCTCAAAAGGGGAGCCTTATGAGCAGGTCTATGACCCCTCCTCTGGATACAGGAGAGACAGGACTTAATGTAATTGTGCACCTGTTTATGCATACCCTTCCAGAAAAAAGACTTTTGAACCCTATGAAGAGTTCTGTGATAGCCTGAGTGTGCAGCAGTAGGAGAATCATGATGCTCCTGCAAAATTCTTAATATTAGTGTTTTAGGAACAACTAGTCTATCTTGTTTCTGCCAACGTGACTTGGGTTTCTTGTATTTGCAATACAAAACATCTTCCTTTACAAAAAATATCTGAGAATTAGGTGTAGGATACTTATTATTCTTAAGATAATTTACAACCTGTTGGCAAGAAGGATCAGAAGCTTTTTCTTTTTTGAATAATTCCAACAATTCAGGAGTAATGGAAGTTTGAATTAACTGTGTAACATTTACTGCTCTAGATAAATAGTCTGCTGTTAAATTTAATCTACCTAGTTTGTGAACAATCTTATAATCAAACTGGGATAAACCCATAATCCAACGTGCAATTCTAGAAGTGGGATCTTTAAGTTTTAAAACATGTGATAATGAAGCTTGATCAGAATATACTGTAAATGGTTTACCAAGAAGATATTGTCTAAAATGTGCTGTGGCCCAAACAACTGCCAAAAATTTCTCTCTCTACAGTACTATAACGTGTTTCAGGACCTTTTAATTTTCTACTAGCATAACAAATTGGATGTTGGAAACCGTTAGAATATTCTTGACACAAGACCGCACCCAGTGCATAATTAGAAGCATCTGTACACAAGGAAAAAGGTTTAAGAAAATTAGGTAAAGCCAAAATGGGTTCATTCAGAAGTTCAGCTTTTAGAATATCAAAAGCATGCTGAGCTTCATGTGACCAATAAAATGGAACTTTATCTTTAGTGAGCTGAGTTAAAGGAAGTGCCTTTTGGGCAAAATTTGGAATGAACCTTCTGTAAAAGCCAATAAGGCCTAAAAATCGCCTAACTTCTTTCCTATTTTTAGGTGCAATAAAACTCTGAATGGTCTTTAAATTTTTATCATCAGGCTGTATAATACCTTTGGTAACTTTATATCCCAAATACGTAATTTGTTCTTTCAGAAAATGACATTTAGAAGGTTTAAGTTTTAAATTATGCTGTTTTAATCTATCAAAAACTAACTTCAATTTTTTCAAATGTTCATCAAATGTTTTAGAAGAAATGACAATATCATCAATGTAAATCCCTATTTTTAATGGTGAAAGATTGGCCAAAACTATAGACATCAGCCTTTGAAAGGAACTAGGAGCATTTCGCATGCCAAAAGGTGTTCGTAACCACTCATAGTGCCCAGAAGGAGTCGAGAAACCACTTTTGAAGGTGTCATCAGGATGAATTTTCATCTGGAAAAACCCTGAAGTTAAATCAAGTGTGGAAAAATGATTCGAATCTCCTATCTGTTCTATCAATTCAATCATGGAAGGCAGAGGAAAACTGTCTTCTATCGTTTTCTCATTCAACTTGTGGAAGTCAGTGACTAAACGGTAGGTGTTATCCGCTTTCTTAACAAATAAAACAGGAGCACTGCAAGGGCTGTCACTTTCGTGAATGATGTTGGCTTCAAGCAGCTCTGCCACCTGTCTATCTAATTCATCCCTAAGATGGTAAAGTACTTTGTAATGCTTTTGCCTAACAGGAATATTATCACGCAAGTTGATGTTGTGTAAGATGGTGTCACACCCTGTTAACTCTGACTGAGGCAGCAAAGATGTTACTATACTGATTGAGAAGGTGTGATAAATGTTGTTGTTGCTGCTCAGGTAAATGTGTAAGATCAAATTCACCACTCCAAGACTCGAAATCCTCACCTGTTTCTATGGTGGTATTATTTACAAGTTCAGAGTTATGTGTGATGACATTCACAGGTTGGGCACTGGCCAATTTCATTCCTTTATTGAGATGTAGTGTATTCGGTGAAAAATTTGCAATTTTGACATAAAATTCGTTAGATGAAGAAGTCTGATTAACTGACCTGGCTATGGAAATTTGACTTTAAGCATGTTCTATTAAAGGTTCGATTAAGACAGTATCGGTAGTAAAATTATCAGAACGAGCAGTGAGCTTAATGATATTTTCAGAAAAAGGTGGTAATTTATGTTTGGTTACAGAGTAACAAAATGACTGAGAAACTGAAGTTGAGAAAACATTACTATTCATAGCACTAGGCTGACTTAGATTCCATTTAAGAATTCCATTTGATCCTAAGAGTTGAGAAGTGGAGAAATTTAAATGCATATTGTTGTCTGCAAGAAATTTAGTTCCTAATAAAGCACCATACTGAGATGAAAGAGGTGTGTCAGTAATTAAAAATTCTGTTTCAAAATATTGTTGTTGAAATTCTATTGTTAAATTCATTTTCTTATTTATTTTTACTTTTTCTGCAGTAATATCCTTTAAATATATGTTACATGAATCCAATGAGATTTTATTTCCAAAACATTTAATGTATTTAGCTTCTATGATGTTTACAGTTGCCCCCGAGTCCAATAAAAACTTTACTTTATTCCCCAAAATCGATCCCTCAACAATAGGCAAAGACGCCTCACTAGTGGATACTGTAAAAACCGATGGCACCTCCAAAAGGGTTTTAGGAGACGAAACGGAGACTGGTTTCTCCCCACCCTGAATTAGTTTAAATTAAAACTTGGTGCTTGGGGATTCAAAGCATTCGTAGCCACACTTGTGGTATTAGGAGTACTCAAAACAGCTGGAGTGGTGTTATTAGGATGTCTCCTGGCTGTTTGGTTAGTTCTAAATCTGTGTTGACCCTGTCTAGAGTGCTGATTAGGCACAATATTCGCATAGCAGTCCCTGCTAACATGCCTTATTCTGTTGCATCTGTAACAACGAGGCTGTATGGGTCTTGAACGAGTACCTTGTGATATTAAACTCTGCACCTGTGTTTGGAGAGAGCCCATCATTTTTGTAAGCTGAGCTATATTTTCCTGCTGCATCTTAATAGCTGTAGTGAGCTCTGAGTTGGTTACTGATGGTGCTGTAACTGACTTCTCGACTGCTGGCTTAGCAGCATTCACTGCTCTAACCTCAGCTGTTGCAAAATCACTACTAGCATGGCTCTTAGCCCACATGTCTTCCTCAATAATTGCATGCTGTTTAGCAGATGCAAACGTTTTGTGATTCTGTGGCAGCAACAAGCGTCGCAAATACAACTGCAATCCTTCGATAAACACTGACAGAAGTAAATCCTGCCTCTGTGCTTCTGCTGCAGGGTCACTGCTTCTCTCCACTGGTACAGTTTTGTACGAAAGAGCCTCTATACGTGCTGCAAATTGTCGCACTGACTCGTGTGGTTTCTGAAAAGCCTGAATAAGAGCACAGATGTTAGAGTGCAAATTGTGCACTGAACTGAACCTCTCTTTCAACACTTTCACGACATAGTCAAGACTGGCTTCTTTCTTTAACCTAGGATTATTCCTAATTAATTCTGCAGCCTCACCTGCCACCTTGACTCTGATCACTGTTAACTTGTCTTCATCTGACCAACCCACATGAGTGGCAATGAGATCAATCCTATCTAAGAAGTCATTCAGACTAATTCCCTTGTCTGCACCTGAGAACAGAGGAACAGAATCCAGAGGATCAGAACCAAAAACTGATAGAGCCATTACTTCTTGACTCTCCTCCCAGTCTATTGCACTATTACTAGCCGCTCTGGCTGCTCGTTTTGACACTTTCTTTGGCATTTTAAACTGCGATCAGCAATTGCCAGCACATAAAGTAGGGATGTATCGCAATGTGTGATTAACACGCGTGCCTTTTAACCTTATGTTGCAAACATACAGTTGCAAAAGTGTGAAACAGTAATCCTCAAAATCAATATGTAAACATGCAATACAAAATTTTGCACAAAAAGAAAATACTTAACTAAACAGGTACTGCGTGAAAATGTTTGTGTTGGATACAATAATTTTAAAGTCCAAATATGTATCAATAGTACATATCTGGTATGCAACCTCAAACAATAAGTATAAAATAAGCACAGTAGTACGACCACTGTATAGGCCTGTCACTGTAACTAACTAACGAGTAGGGTTTCAGCAAAAAGCCTAGACATATGGAAGAAAACTTTCACATAAATATGCAATAGTACACATGACAATCACCAGTCTCAAGTCAAAATTAAGTTCCACTATAAGCGCAAGCCAAAAGTGATGCAAAAATAAACAGCACAACAAAAATTGTTAAGTGCTAAATTTGGTTCGAAGAGTCACGGCACCAAAAAAAAATGTTATGTTTTTTTTTTTGAATGGCATCAATAAATTGTTATGGTGTTTTTTTGAATTTTTTTAAATTTTTTCCTTCTAAATTTTTCTACGTTACCAAGAGGTATCCTACAATTGACCATAACACCAGAATACCCTTTCCTACCATAACATATCAGTATCAATAACCTGTTCTAATTGCGTTGTGTTTATTTCGGAATAACCCTAAAATCCATTTGAGTAAAGACTGGTAAAAATCATGAGCACACAAAATAAATTTAACCATTGAATGATCTAGAAAAACGTATTTATTTATTTAAATCTTATTGCAATTAATATATATATATATATATATTTACTTGGAAAATCCAAATATATTCAACACTGCAGTACTATTGTTTTACTAATCAAACTATTACTGAGTAATTATTACTTAACATCAGTCTTTAGAATTTCTATTATAGTTACTATAGCAATCATGTAAACATACCAAAAATAAACTATAAATTTATGAACAGTACCCTCCCCGGGGAGAAAAAAAAATATAAATTTTAACAAGTTACACCTTCTACTTCACACAGAATAATCAATACAGAAGACATATTATTGCACTCAATACCATCCAACAAAAATAAAATAGTTATTGCACATAATAATTTTCATTTTTTTTTCATTTGTTTATTAAAGTAGTGATTAACCGGATAAATGTTAGGTAATTACGATATTACGATCCTACCAAAAGTTAATCCCTGAGAGTAGCAGAGAGGCTCAATCAAGATATTACAAATCAATCCTCACCAAACAGGCACTCCAAAGTTGAATTACATAATTATAAGAACTTATTTTCCTTTACAATTAAGTTACAATAATAAAAAAAAATTAAATCCTCCGTCAATTTAATACTTTACTTAATCGACACAAAAAAATGCTTTCTATATAGTTAGGTTAACATGGTCTACTACAAAAAAAAATTTAATGCTCAAATCATCAATTAATTCAATCATTTAACTACAGAATTCATTAAACTTTATCTAACCAGGAAAGAAAACATAAAAAAAAAAATAACTTATCTGAAGTAGGCAGTTGCTGAACAGCAGGCAAAATCTAACCATCCGAAACAAAATTGTCCCCGGAAGTTCAGGAGTAAAGCCGGCAGCGGATAACAGGTTAAGAAAGTTCGTCGATTATATGGAGGTTATCACGGGAGCCGAAGAGGTTTTCTAAATTTTATCAGGATGAACAAGGAAGATCCCATCTTGGATGAAAATTTGAAATACAGTCCAGGACTTGGAGACGACAGCTGTCAGCAAGGAGAAAAATTTCAGCTCAGGAATCATTCGGTGGAATAGGCGAGTCGACTTCCAAGTTCAAAGAAAAAGCGGGTGTTGGATGAAGGCAAAAAAAAACCAATGAAGCATTTCTATGGTAGAGACAGTAGAGACATCTGATGAAGCCAAAAAAACTAATGAAGCATTTCTATGGTAGAGACAGTAGAGACATCTTTCTAGAAAACGATTTTCAGCATTTAATTTCTTGAGAACTTTAATGTAAACTTATACACCAAAAAAAATATATTATTTGCTACGATGTCCTAGGTATAGACAAAGATGCCTGTAATCCAGGGCCCGCGCTCAAGGCGCAGAGGCACGAGGCCCGTAACCAATTCGGTTAAGAAAAGCATTTTCTCGGCAGAATCTGCTGCCGATGCGCGCAGCGCCGAAAGGAATTCAAAAGAAAGCAGAAGACGTGTCAAAATGTCTCTCGTCCCCCAAAACAACCCGTTAAAAGGAAGGACGCCGGATTGGCAATGGTTCTTGGAAAGGCTTTACTTCATAATTAAAAAGATGACAGTCGAAGACAGACATAACCGTAAATTCCACACGTGAGTTTGTTACTTAATAACAAATTCTTAGGACACATATTCTTTATCAATGCCCATCAATATTGTGGGTGATCTATGCATCTCACAATTTTTTGCAGATTATATTTTTAGAACAATGGACAATGAATAGCAAAGGCTAAGCGAACCCGAGTAGCGTCTTAACTGGGAGAGAGATAAAAGCAAAAGTGTGCAGTTATCCAATATGACAACTGTAACAGACCTATTTAAGTGTAATTGAACTATTTTATTCAAGTCGTGAACTGTAACCGAACTATTTTATTTAAACGCCACCTCGTGGCGATATGAAAAAACATCAGTCGACCTCCAGCCGCCATGATGATAGCTTACTATGTTATGTTATTCTCGATGTTTGATGTTCCATTTGGTATATGTTTCATTTTTTATGTATATTTCTTTTGTTTGTAACCGTTCCTGTGTGCTCTGTTAATAAATCCTTTTAAAGCTAGCCGGCATTAGTGTCTATTGAGGAACGGCTACATCAACTAAATTTGAATCCAAAATGGCGCAACAAAATGTTTAGAATTTCTGTTTGGCTTAAGCAAGCTCTTACTCCCGAATTTAACTTTTAGTTGCTGAAGATCGGCTCAGTTTCTTTTCAGGTGTGGACTACTGGTCAAATATTCTGGAAACCAATTCTGGAATTAAAATTGTCATACCGTGCTGCTAGCACATCGAATCATCAACTGGACAATTTCAACGGAAAAGATAAGTTTCGTTTACATTATCGTTTAATCTGAGTTTAAAGTTCTTTTAAACTGATTATTTATTATAAGCTGCTTCTTAAAGCAAATGTAAATTCTTTACTGAAATCTCATTTATTGATACTACATAAGAGTATTAAACGAAAGCAAACAGCTTTCTGTTAACCAAACGTTATTTCTTGAATTGTAATTTGTTATTTTAAAATGTTAATTCGCATAGTAAATTAATTTGTGAATAATATTGTTTCACTGAATACATGTTTTGATGTTAAAGTTTGAATATATTCATGGACGTTGTTCATTAGAATTTATTAGTTTCGCTCTGACATACAGCAGCAGATGTTTTACCCCCGCGGAAATGTTTAGACTAGCGATGATTTATGATGTGTTTACGTCAAATCTTGTATTATTTTTATTTCCTTTGAGTGCTGTTGTTCCTTATTAAATGTTTTATTCTACATAAAATAAAATATTGTACTTGTTGATTTATCTTTCGACGAACATTTTGAGAAAATGATTATAGTATAATACTTTAAGAAAATACGATTGTTTTCCTTTAATGAATGCATGTCTTGAAAATATTTCTTGAAGCGAAAGAAAATAATTATGAATAAAATCGAATGACTATTTAAATAAAGTAAAAGAGTTACTAAGTGTGTGTTGCTTAATCAGCTTAATATTTTGTTAAGATTAAGATTTCGAAGAATTCAGCTTAAATATAAAAGCTTATGGTAAGACATTTATGTATGTTTTGCTAAGTAGTAAACAATTTTTGAGCAATTTATTATATGTTATTTTCTTGATACAAGTTGAATTTATGAGGGCATTTTATGATATTTTTACGACTCCGAAATAATAAACTTTGTGAGTATTATTGTTTACATTTATAAATACTGTTTAATAGTGGTATATAAATGTACGAGTAACATTGTTTACATTCATACATGCTGTTTAATAGGGGTATATACATTTTACTTAAAGGTATAATTATTAATTCTAAAATACTGTATTGTGAATAAAATCGAAATAACAACAAATTCAACTTCATCTTTTCCCTCCCCCCTGACATCTCATATAATTATGGCTTACCTTGCCAAAGCACGAAAAGAGGATTTAAAAACTCTCGCTGCAGAACTGGGTTTCACTGTAAACGACACTATGCGAGTAATAGATCTTAAAGATCTTATTGTATATTCTGACACTTATGATGAGGCTTTTACCAGGAATCTTCTGGAAACTTTGATCGAAACTAGACAACAAAAACAACGTGAAAGCAACGATCTGGAGACACGTCAAAGAAAAGAACAAGAACTTTTATTAGAATTGGAACGTTTAAAATTAAACCTGGCAGCTGCTAGCTCAAATCCTAACTATGCCGCCTTTGCTTCAAATGCAGCTATTGGAACAAATATTCAACACCTAATCCCTAAATTTACAGGAACTTCTGACATTGCAACCTACCTGCAAATTTTTGAAAGACAATGTGAGAAAGTTAATATAAAACAAATAGATTACATCACTCATCTCCTACCTCTTCTGCCTATAGACATTTCGCAAATTATTTTAAGAGAACCAAAAGACAAATTAGAAGATTATTCTTACATCAAGAAGATTCTGCTACAAAGATTCAAATTAAATGCTGAATCATTTCGAATTAAACTTACTACACACCAAAAACACCCTGGGTCTTTATGGAAAGATTTTACTTACGAATTAAACAATTATCTCGAAGAGTGGCTCCATAGTCTCGATGTTACAGACTTTGAATCACTCAAAGACTTGGTCCTGACGGATCAGCTTAAAAGAAGAGTCAGTAGTGACGTTAAGGTGCATTTTATTGATACTTGGGGAAAAATAAAGAGTTCATCTGAATTAGTACAGAAATTGGATGATTATGAAGCTGTACGTGTTAAAAATACGAACTATAAAACTGAACTTCCTGGCAGGCGGAACTATTCTTACAAACCGACTAATCCATCCAAACACAAAGTAGAAAATCGAACAAGTGACATACAGGGAACTCATAAAACCTTTTCAAATCGTGTTCAGCAACAAACAGAGGAAAAGCGACCTCCTTTAACATGCTATGGGTGCGGAAAAACTGGTTTTATCAAGTCTAAATGTCCAGACTGTAACCCCCCCAAAGACTTCAAATTCATCAAATTTTGACACTATCCAAATCCGATCCTGTTTATCTTCCACTCGGACTGCTGTATTTCCAATTAGTATTGGTGGTGTTTCCGGTACAGCTTTCGCCGACACTGGTGCTAGTCACTCAATTGCAAGTGAATCCCTCTCTCATATTCTGCAAAAACAAGATGCGGTATTTGAAAAGACAACACTACAGGTGTCTTTCGCTGATGGTTTAGTATCTGAAAAAGAGGTACTTCGCACCGAACAAATCATTCTTCTCGAAGGCAGAGAGTTCAAAACTCCGCTCCTTGTGTTGCCTGATGCCAAAAATAACTCGACTCTGTTAGGAACTGACTTTCTTCAAAGAGCTAAAATTGTTTTAAATCTTGCTGAAAATAAGTGGAACTTTTCTGATGAACCTCGAAGAAAATATAGCTTCGTGAAACCTCATCAATCCCAAGTACTGGAAGAAATCCCAGTTGTTGTAAACAACTGCCGACTACGAGAAAATGAAGGACAGCAATTAACTAAAGCCCAACGGCTTGCAACTGATGCATTGCTTAACAAATATCACACTGTCTTCAAAGTAGGGGGAGAAGCCACTAATCAAAAGCCATCTGGCTTACTTCAAATTCCAGTCTATGCTCAACGTTTTGAAACCTTGTCAATTGATCTTTTCGGTCCCCTTCCTGAAACACCGTCTGGTGAAAAATGGATTTTTATTGTGCAGGACTGTGCTACGAAGTGGACAGAACTATTTGCTTTAAAGGAAGCCACGGCCAGAGAATGTCCACTATTCTTTTGGAGGAAGTCGCCCTTCGATTTGGGTTACCCAGGAAAATAATAAGTGATAATGGTACCCAGTTTACTAGTGCTGTTATGCAACAACTATGCTATATCTTGAACATTGATCAAAGTCTTACTCCTGTCTATCACCCACAATCTAACCCAGTTGAAAGGAAGAATAGAGATCTGAAACCACGTTTAGCAATACTTGTTGGTAACGACCATCAGTCATGGAAGGATAAACTGCCATTAATAAGGTTTGCTTTGAATACAGCCAAATGTGATTCAACTGGACATTCTGCTTCTTTTCTTCAATTTGCACGAGAGTTACGAACCTTAGATGATGTAAAGCATGATATAAAAGCCGTAATTGAGAACGATAATTTTGTTCCCGAAATTACTCCATATTTGAAACGTTTTCCAAGAAATGTACAACAGGTACGAGAAAGAGTCGAATTGCATCAAGATAAACAGAAACGTTATGCTGACAGAAAACGAAGAGAAACACCGAAATTCGTTCCTGGAGATAAAGTTTGGGTCACCCTCCACGCAATCAGGAAAGGTCCACTGAAGAAAACTGCTAAATTCATACCGAAGAGAGATGGTCCTTATGTGATAGTGACTACAAGATCTCCAACCACTTATGATATTGTCGATCCTCATGAACCAGACAAAATTCTCGGCAAGTATCATGTTTCAGCCTTGAATCCATATCAAGATCGAAATAAGTTTCAAACCTCAGCTCGTGTAACTCCAGTGGTTCCCTTAAAGAAAAGAGGACGCCCGAATCGTGTAATACCACCCGAATCTGCACCTGTTGCACAAGGTGCTGGTGACGCTAAATTTCCTGCTTGTCAAACTGGAGCCCATTTATCTGATTCTCCGCCCGCTGCACAAAGTAGACAAAGGTCACTTCCTGACTTCTTGCCGAGACGTCTACGAAGTCAGAGGGGGAGGATGTAACAGACCTATTTAAGTGTAATTGAACTATTTTATTCATGTCATGAACTGTAACCGAACTATTTTATTTAAACGCCATCTCGTGGCGATATGAAAAAACGTCAGTCGATCTCCAGCCGCCATGATGATAGCTTACTATGTTATGTTATTCTCGATGTTTGATGTTCCATTTGGTATATGTTTCATTTTTTATGTATATTTCTTTTGTTTGTAACCGTTCCTGTGTGCTCTGTTAATAAATCCTTTTAAAGCTAGCCGGCATTAGTGTCTATTGAGGAACGGCTACATCACACAACGTATTAAGAGAAATGTTTCAGTTCTCGAAACTTTGGGTTCAGTTTTCGAATTATTTATGTCAAGGTTTCGCTTTAGTTTCCTAATTCGTTTCATCAGCATTATTATAAGTCACAGGTATGCATTGATCTAGAAATGACGCAGTCAAGGGAAATTTTGATGCATTGCAGATGCTGGGGGGAATATAAAAATCTAAAGAAGAAATTTAAACAGTTATTGCTAATTTAGTTATTTATTAGAGATTTATTTTATTAGATTTTACAAATTAGATTTATTATCTTATTTTATATTTTACACACACACGCACACACGCATAAATAAATAAATAAATACATAAATATAATTATACTGAATGTGAGTTATTTATTTAGCCTTCGACTTATGTATTAAGAACATGTAAAAAACGATCCAGGGTATAATAAATAAGAAATAATGCATCAAATTAATTCTAATTAGAGTACTGTTTTTCAAAAACAAGTGGTGTTTCTTTTTGTGTATATTTGTATATAGAATTGTAAACGCAACGTATTAATTTTATTTAAAATGTATTTTCCCGATTGGCAACAACAGTTTTTTTCAGAACGATAATATTTTGAACTGTAAGTTTTTGAGCAGTAATGTTAACGGTAATGTTTCTGAATAAAGAAAGTATTTAACAATTAATGTTTGACGGAATGTGTTTTTAATAAAGGAACTAATTAATTGCTAACAGAATGCTTTAACATTTATTGAATAAAATATTTATCACTTATATCCGGATTCAATATTTTACGGTCTTTTAACCGGAGGTTATATTTTTTGTTTGTTCTATATAACAAAATAATTTTCATGTTTTTTTCGTTACACCGATAAAACTTTTTTGCCGTGTTAAATTAAGAAATTTTTAAATATTTTTCTTTTACTGTTACCATAATATAAATAGAAAAGTTGCTATTTCTTCACTAGTTTTCTAGACGGTTTCCTGTTCATACATCATTCTGGTCCCCTAAAGAGAAATAAAATGTGGAATGCAGTATTTTGTAGTACATGTAATTTAAATCCTGATTCATGCTGTGCTAATTTACAGAGCAGTATCTACTAATAAAATAATTATATATGAACTGTATTCTTAAATATTTGCTAAAGACCACATAACACACATTAAAAGTTTGCTTTCATATATCCTTAGATCCCCGTACTTCGAATAAAAACAAGCCGTTTCTGCTGAAACAAACATCAACTGTCTGGAAAGTATTCTTTATTTCTAATTTCTGCTTTCGTATTTCATTAAGGATATTTGAGACAGAGAAATTTATTGTTTCATAAAATAAAATATTTTTATCTATTCAGTTCTCTTTACATGCGTGTGAATAAATATCCCTAAATAAAATTTTGAATGAATATACATATATCAAGACAGAAGAGAAACACGCCTAAGAAAAATATAAAATTAGCAAAGCAACAACATTGTTAAAATCTACGCCAAGCACTAGATTGTTGCTTTGAAAATTATATACATATATATAGTAATAGGTTAAAACAAAATGAATCAGCAGAACTACTGCCACATCCTGTCGAAAGTCTAAAGGAATAAAGAATAATAAATAAGAACAATAAAAAAATGAACCATAATAAAAAATACACGACAAAATTTACAAATTTATTATCGAACTACTCAAATTCTGAAACAATTCCATAAAGAGTACAAATAGTTTTGAATGTGTATCTGGTAACCGAAAATTACTTCATGAACAAAAGAGAAGATGCATATGATACACTGTAAAAAAAATCTGTAAAGTTACTAAGAAAAGTCGTGGAAACTGGGATGCCATGGATTATTTGAGTAATCAAAACAGGAATTTTCTTAGTAACTTTACATAGATTATACCTGTAATGGTTACAGATGTTTGACATGTAATGTTACAGGAAGTTATTCTGTAGGCATAACAAAGTTTTTGTATGTTGATTACCGAAGCATATGCCTGTAAAGGTTACAGATCTTTAATCTGTAATGTTACAGGAAATTATCGTGTAAGTATAACATGTTTTTCATATGTGATTTACCAATGTAAACATCTGTAAAGATTACAGGAAATAATAGTGTAAGTAGATCGTAATTTTTGAATGTGAATTACTAAAGGGAATATTTGTAGATTACTAGTGTTCTGCTTGTAAGGTTATTGCAAGTGATTATGTAAGAACATGTATTTTCATGTGAAATTTTAAAGGATATATATGTAAAAGTTGCAGATAATTTACTTAAAAGTTCTTCCAAATAATTATGCATATAGAACATATTTGTCTTATACAAAATACAAAAATGATGTATTCCTAAATATTAAATATTTTGATTGTAATATTACTATAAATAATTACACATGTAGAACATATGTTTTATGTGAAATGTCTACAGCTACTGCTTGTAACAAAATATGCTGCATTTATTTATTTGTGGGGAAAGGGAAGTTATGTAACTTTAAATATTAAGTTTTTTTTTTTTTTTTTTTTTTTTTTTTAAGGAAAAATACCTTAGATTTTCTAAAAGATATACAACATTTTCTTTCAAAATATTTCCAATGTTAAAAAGAAGCTCAAATTTTATGTTTTTCTTACATCTGCATTACATTCCTTTATTGAATTTTAAGACATCTCAAAGTTACATATGCATCACGAAATAGCTGGAAAAAAAACTTGTGTATTAGACTTAATGGTTTTTTGGCAATAAATTAGTAATGTTCTAGAATTCCCCCGCTGAACACTGGTAGTTCAGTCCGAGGTTCAAATCCTGCGAATGGGCTGGTTGTATGGGTATTTTCATGGTTTTCTCCATGTGTAACATGTATATAAGTCAGTTTCCTTCGAAAGTCCTCCACAAAGGCATTTCTCCACTTAGGCAGATAGTCCTAGTGTGCTTTGCCATACTTAAGTAAACTAAACCAAATCATTCTCCTTATACCCAACAGTGTAATCTAAAGAGACTGCAATTGGATATGATTACAGTAAAAAAATATTTTAATGAAATTGTTTCAATAAACAATTCTAAATATTTTTTCAAATTCTAAAAAAAATTACTTATGTAACTCAACAATGAACTTAAATTCAGTTATCACAAGTTATCCAAAATTCTTTTCATGCTTAATTGCATTATTCATTTTAATTACAACATATAATTCTTTTAGGCATAAATGCTTTTTAATCTCTTCTGCTACTGACCATTAATTGAAATAATAGATTAATTAATCGGACAGTTGTACAGGTATTTTCCCAGATTTAAAACTTTATTAATAAATTACATTCTTCTCATTGAATACAAAATTGAAGAATTAGTTAGTCCTAAATTTAATTTTTCAAGTATTCCTTCTACTAAAACATTTATTGCCTACAGGCAGCCAGACAGTAAGCTGAACACTAGCATTTGGCTCTAGATTTAAATCCTAGAGAATGGGCTGCCTGTGTAAATGTTTGCGTAACATGAAGTTTTCCTTAAAATATTCCTTTCCTTGGACAGATGGCCCTCTCTTGCTTTGTCATATTTCAAATAATCAATTCAAGCATTTAATGTAGGTATGACTTCACAACTTCATCCCAAATTCTAACTGAAAAATTGAACAGAATCCCCTGATACTGTGTCTATAATACATGATGAATATAGAATGATCTTAAAAATTTAAGGAAGAAAATATAATGTATTTGGAAATGCCTTGATCCTATAATTATATTTTTCTCTGATATGCCTAGAAAATTAAGAAAAGATTGTAAAAACTGAAGATAAAGAATTCAGCATTAATAATTGATATGATAGTAGTAATAAACTAAAAATTTTTTAATGAAAAATTGATAATGCATAATGGCTCCTTAAAATTTTAATTTTCTATCCTACTATTAATGGAACTAATTTATCACTATAATCAAAATGACTCAGATTTTCTTTCTTTAACTCATGTCAAAAATACGATGATTATTTCAAAATTCCTGTGGATGATTTAATTGTTCTCAAAATTTTCTATTCATTTATTAAATGGTTCAGATTAATGTTTTTGTTATCATTATTTCAAACGACTTTTTAAATCTTCGGGAAAAATGTTTAAATCTTCATTCAACAAAATTATATTTTTAGATAGATTTTTATGGAATAAAAAATTCTGTAAGATAATATACATTCACACAAGATATTAACTTAGTATTTGCTCATTACTTTACAAGTATTCGATGAAGCCTTTTAGTGTAACATACAGGTTACATAAGGAACCATTTCATTTTAACGTAATATTCCATAATCATATATTTTATTTCAAAAAATATCATATTTTGAAAATATTGGATATTGCAATGGATTTCGACTCTTTATTCCAATACACAGAATATAGAAACAAAAATAGGTTTATTTTTATTTGAAAACTATCCAAAAGGAAAATAAAAAAAAAATAATTAAAAATAACAATAATATAAATTTTACCTAACTAGTTGTGAAGGTGCAGTCCTCTTCTTCTTAGGATTCAAAGCATGGCTCCTAAATAAAGAAAAAATCACATTCGTTTGTAGGGTTTATATTTATTTTAACTAACATTTATTTTAAGTTTAAACTATCTTTCCTGTCAAGCCTTACTTTCCCCTGGAACTGCCAATGCCAGAATATGTAAATTTGAGTAGAACGCGCAAGCATTCAAATTATCAGCGGAAGTAGTATGGTTTAAATAGAAGGAAACAAGTTCGGTGAGAGAGAGTTATTCTTACTTCGCGAGCGCGGAGGTAGAAATCGAGAATTAAAGAACCCCGCGTTGCGGCCTATGTGCTTGGCGGGAAGTAGTTGCAATTGTTCCAGTGAGCTTCAAGTCTGCTGAATTAGCTGCGGTATTTGTAAAGCGCGGTGAGTTAGTTATTTTAGAGAGCCTCGTAGTTAGAATATTGTCTTTACTTTCTTTTCAGGTTTTTATTTTTATTTGACTGCCGAGTTGGCACAGTTGTAAGCGTCAAGAGGACGCAATTGTAATTTAGTACGTTGAATAAAAAGGGACTTAAACCCTTTATAAGACACTGTGGTTTATACAAGCTTTCACAGTCACCTCTAGGTTGCGTGCTAGTTAGAGGCGCGCAACGTTATATTGGCGCCCGAACACTTATCAAACTGAAATGGCCGAAAATTGGATGGAAGCCGCTGGACAACACCAAGAAATGACAACGCAGTTAGAAGGATTTGGATACCTGGTCCAGACTTTGAGAGCATCAATCAAGCCAAACGTCTATTTCGACGGAAAAAATTCGGTGGCGGTATTTCTCGAAGGTATAGAAAACCACTTTCAGCTCTACCCAGTGCCTGAAAGACAAAAAGTTGCCATCGCCACATCAGCACTAAGAGGACAGGCCGCGCTATGGTGGAAAAATATAGGCAAATTTCTTCTAGGTGAATTTGGAAGCCCGACGTATACATTTGAAAATTTCAAAAAATCGTTAGTAAAGGCCTTCCCCATAGTGAAAGATCGCGCACGGCTAGAAGCCGAACTATGTAGTTTCTATCAACGGGATACAGCAGAATTGACGGACTTTATTTTACGAAAAATCAAGCTAACGGATATGCTGTATGGCAAGAAACCCAAAGAGGAGATCATTGAAATAATATTACCAAGATTGTTACCCGCTGTCCAAGACTACTTTGAAATTAGAAACCCAAGAACATTGCAGGAGCTCTTCGAATTGGCGGTGAAGTTTCAAAATTGCAGAATAGCGGAAAAAGCTAGAGGGGCATCGTATTCTCAAAGTACCCGAAGGAAATCTTCAAATGAGCAAACCAGAAATGCAAACCGCTCTTATGGGGGAAAGAGCTATCAAGCTAACTCATCGAACCTCGAAAGTCAAGGCCCAAAAAGAAAATTCGAAAATAAGCATCCGCGTACCCAGAAGACACAGATTGAAAGGAAAGCTTTAAACGACTAGAGGGGCCTGTGAAAGGGAGGGTCCAGACCCCGGAAGTTTTAGAAAAACCCTCAAATAGACATCTAAATACAGTCATCGTAAAAAACTCACAGCTACCAATTATACAAGTCCTGGTTGGCGATGTACCAGTAGAAGCCCTCATCGATACAGGGGCAGAAGGAAATTTCATGAGTGAAAAGTTCTTCAAAAAGAATTTTTATAGGATACGACTCTTTAAAACCAGAAATACGGAAATTATAGCGGCGCAAGGAAAAACATGTCACTGCATCGGGAAAGTATCATTAAACATACAGGTAAAAGAGGAAAATCTCAAAGTATTAATTTTTGTGGTGAAACACCTCCAACACTCTCTTATTTTAGGTATGGACTTTTTAAGGGCCGCGAGGGCCAAATTAAATTTTCAAGATAGTTCCGTGGTGCTGGAGATGGACCAGAGGATGGTGGAACCGGTGGAGACACCTGAATTGGACCTTAGCCATTTGAATGACCAGGAAAGTAAAGCAATACAGCAAGTGGTGAGTAATTTTTCTCATTTGTTTTCAGAAAAACCGGGAAACTGTCAGATCGTGACTCACAAGATTCAACTAAATGCCGAAAAACCTTGTAGGACTAAACCTTACCGCTATGACAAACAAAAAGACGTAATCATCGAAGAACATATTCAGGAGATGTTAAAGAATAAAATAATAACGCCCATAAATAGTGCATACGCGAGTCCAGTCGTATTATGTAGGAAAAAGAACGAGTTTCCTCCTTCGGATAAAAGGGCTTGGAGGTTTGCTATCGATTATAGAAAACTAAATAGCATAACTAAATTCCCAGTTTACCCTTTGCCGGTTATAGACGAGATCATTAGACAGATCAAATCGACGAGATATATGTCTACTTTGGACTTAACGTCTGGCTACTATCAAATAGCTATGAGACCCGAAGATATACATAAAACCGCGTTTATAACAAAATCGGGCACTTATGCATTTTTACGCATGCCTTTTGGGTTGTGTGGGGCCACATCAACATTCCAGAGAGCTATGGACATTGTTCTAAAGCCTGTCCTAGGAAAATCAACTTTAATTTATCTAGATGATATAATTATAACGAGTAGTACGTTGGAACAACACATTAGTGACCTCGAACAAGTTTTTAAATTATTAAAATAGGCCGGTCTTACAATTAACGCCTCAAAATGCAAGTTCGCAACTAAAGAACTTAAATATCTCGGTTATAAAATTTCGCAAAAGGGTATAGAAACGCAAGATTCAAAAATAAAAGCTATTAAGAATTTCCCACCGCCCAACACCGCCAAGAAACTTTCGTCTTTCCTTGGACTATGTTCTTACTATCGATCTTTCATAAAAGATTTTGCTAATATTGTTGAACCACTCTTAGTAATCAAAAGAAAAAAGAGTAAATTTACGTGGACAGCGGAAGCGAACACAGCTTTTGAAAGATTAAAAGAAGCGCTTATTAATGCCCCTGTTTTAAAATTCCCTGAGGGGGACGAAAACCTGGAAATTGCGGCAGATGCATCAGACTATGCGGTGGGTGCGGTTCTTATGCAAAATAACCATCCGCTGGCATTTTTTAGTAAAACATTGAATCAAACACAAAGGAATTATACAGCTACAGAAAGAGAAACATTAGCCGTATTAATGGCTGTACACAAATTTCGAGTTTATTTCGGCAAATCGCCAGTAACAGTCTTTTCGGATTATGCGGCTGTTGGTAGACTTTACTCGGGAAATACCTAACGCCCAGGTTAATAAGATGGGCTTTAAAACTCCAAGAATATAATATCACAATAAAATATAAACCGGGTAAGGAAAACAATGTAGCTGACGCACTTTCTCGTATAAAACTGGACGATGAAGGTAATGAACTTAAATGCGCTGTGTTGACTTCAAAAATTTTAGATTCTAGAGATACGGTTATTACTGAACTGAAAGCTGATCCTGAATTTGGAAATATCTATGCTTATTTGAAAGACCCCGAAAGCTTTGAGCATACAGATATCGATGCGATAAGAAATAGAGCAAAAAACTATGAAATAATAGATAATTTATTATTCTATACGAAAACAACGAACGAAAATCTTGAGTTTAAGCCAGTCATCCCAGCCTCGCTTCGATTAAGCATTTTGAAGGAGTTGCAGGAAAAAAAAACAGCGGGCCACCTCGGGGTCAGAAAGACTTTAAAAAGGGTACGCGAGGCGGTATATTTCCCGCAATTATACAAAATAGTAACGGCGTACGTCAGGTCCTGCAATCAATGGCAGTTAATAAATGATATTAATTACAGCCCGGCCGGGTACTTAAATAGCATTCGCGCTACATTTCCGAATGAAATTTTAGGCATAGATCTCCTTGGTCCCTTCCCCCAGAGCGAGTTAAATAAAAATCGTTTTCTTTTAGTAATAGTAGATCATTTTTCAAAATGGATAGAAATTGTTCCACTTAAACGCGCGTCAGCCAAAACAGTCGCAGATGCATTCTTACACAGATACATTTTAAAATACGGTGCACCGATAAAAGTCATTAGCGATAACGGAAAACAATTCATTAGTCAAATATTTGAAAACATATGCAATGGACTTGATATACGCCATATCAAAATGGTTCCGTATAGACCACAGGCTAAGATAGCAGAAAGAGTTAATAAAAACATTGTAAAAATAATTCGCAGTTACGTTAGCACACATCACAAGCGCTGGGATGGCTACATAAATGAATTAGCTTATGCTTTAAGAACGGCACATCATGATACTACGGGAAAAACTCCAGCAGAATTATTTTTAGGCAGAAAGTTAATTACGCCTTTAGATAAATTATTCTTTGTGCAACAAAGAGAGCAGGAATTTAGACAAAAGGACGTGCAAAAGCTAATTGATCAGGCGCTTAAAACCTCGGATACGGCAAGAAATATGCAGAAAATTTATTATGATAAAAAACGCCGTGAAGCAGATTTTAAAGTTGGGGATAAAGTATTGAAACGGAAATTTTCTTTATCAAATGCCCCAGACAATTTTATGGCAAAGCTAGCTCCAAAGTTTGAAGGCCCCTATGTAATTCAGGAAATCAAAGGAGTAGTCTTATATCTTAAAAACGAGAGAGGGGAAATCTGTAAAGCAAGTCCCGACCAGGTGAAAAAATACTATAATCCAAATGATTTTGAAATCCTTAAAAGTTTCTTGCAGGACTCAAGTCTAAACGAAATAGAAGGGCCAGAGACTGCAACAACTATTCCACCACCCAAGAAACGGAGAACTGAAGAGAGACCTAGCACTTCTACAACCCGGACGTCGGTATCAAAAAGAAAAACTGAGTTTCAAACTCCGGCGTTTAAGAAAAACAAAAATACAAATGAACCGGGTAAAGAAACCGTGGTAAAGACGAAAACACCACCTACAAAAGATGGCAGGAGAAATTACACATCAAGGAGAACGCGCACACGGCCACAGAGTCAGGTGCCAGCAAGGCCGCCGTTCCGGAAACTGAAACGCCAACAGGAGGCACAGAAGTACGAGGAACAGAAGAAATTCAAGGACTCCAGACCGGAGGACGTCAAGACCAGCCGTCCCAGGCAGAAACGCAAAGGCCAACAACCAGACGATTACTCCGTCAAGAGGCCAGCATGTAGAGGACGCAAAAGAAAGATCAACGGGGACGACACGCGGAGATCAACAAGGAGAAGATTGACATCCATGACACCTCTAACTTGGCATCAATTTTGTCAAAAACGGATGACGGAGTTTCAAGCATCGAAAACTCAAAGATAAGTTAAAACCTTCTATAAATTTTTTTTCTCTTTTGTTCCGAAATGTTATGCATAAGTACGAAGTTCTATGTTTTGACGAAAGTCAATATGTCTCGGTTGAGACTTAGTTTTGTTTTACTTTATTTAGCTAAGGCAAAAGTATTATTTTCTTTAAGTGTAAAAGCTAAAAACAAGCATTTTCTGTTGGTCGAAAGACTAATTCTGTTATGTTAAAGCCAAAATTTGGCCGGAGATAAAAATAACTTCGTATTCTTGTATGTACTAATAAGAATTTTAGTTCCAGTGCCGCCAGCTTGGCGAAGAATGAGTAAAGTAAAAATTTATTTTCTCTTATTCATTTTATGGTAAATTGTAAAAAGCATATGTATTAAACTTTTGTAAATGTATGTAAATACTTGCATGTTATGTAAAAGTAGAATTTAGTCTAGAAGCATAAAATTGTAGATGCTAAAAGTGAATGCTTAAAAGCAATGAAGTCAAAATTTAAGTATTAAACTGTAAAGTCATGCTTTAGAGCGAAAGCCTGCATGTTTAAAGATGAATGAGGGGGAAGCTAGAATGAATGTGTTTTGTAGGGTTCTCCACCTACATTTGAATTTTTAAGAATATTAAAGTAGCTCATTGAGTTGTAGAATGTCGAGTAAGGTGTGTCTAGTTGGTTGTTGAATTCTAACAAATCATGGTGGTTAGGGGAAGTGTTGTAAGTCTAAAACACGAATATTCCCGTTTGACACCACACACGGTGGAGAGCCAGGGTAAAGTTAAATTAATGCTTGAAAAATTGAATGAATGTGAAGTGAGCAATAACTAAGAAAAACGAATCGTTTAAAAACAAAAATTTATTGTGTCAAGAAAGTGTAAATTATAATGTATGTAGAAAGATACTGATACTTATACCTTCCAGATGCTGGAAGGAAAGACCAAGATTGATTGATGAAGTCCAGGAAAAGTTGCTGTAAGAAGAAAGCTTTGTAACGACTAACAGAATTTTAATTGTTACATAAGATTCTTTTTGTGTAAACGAGGCTTTCGCCAGTTAGTTCAGAATTAGATAAACTTACAACAGGTCGTTTGTAGGACCTGCTTCCAAGTTTTCCAATTTCTGGCAGCGGCAAATGTAGGGTTTATATTTATTTTAACTAACATTTATTTTAAGTTTAAACTATCTTTCCTGTCAAGCCTTACTTTCCCCTGGAACTGCCAATGCCAGAATATGTAAATTTGAGTAGAACGCGCAAGCATTCAAATTATCAGCGGAAGTAGTATGGTTTAAATAGAAGGAAACAAGTTCGGTGAGAGAGAGTTATTCTTACTTCGCGAGCGCGGAGGTAGAAATCGAGAATTAAAGAACCCCGCGTTGCGGCCTATGTGCTTGGCGGGAAGTAGTTGCAATTGTTCCAGTGAGCTTCAAGTCTGCTGAATTAGCTGCGGTATTTGTAAAGCGCGGTGAGTTAGTTATTTTAGAGAGCCTCGTAGTTAGAATATTGTCTTTACTTTCTTTTCAGGTTTTTATTTTTATTTGACTGCCGAGTTGGCACAGTTGTAAGCGTCAAGAGGACGCAATTGTAATTTAGTACGTTGAATAAAAAGGGACTTAAACCCTTTATAAGACTCTGTGGTTTATACAAGCTTTTACAGTCACCTCTAGGTTGCGTGCTAGTTAGAGGCGCGCAACGTTATACGTTAGAAGTACATAACATATTCTAAATTTGTTATGTGACATTTTAATTTAGAATCTCTTCATAATAATTGCATGAACCTGCACATATTCCAAATGATTTAAATCTTTTTTTAAATTAAATAATTAAATTGCAAACAAGATTCCTTTTGGTCCTTTCATGAAATCATAAATTGCGTGTATCATCCATTTTTGAAGCAAAAACAGTACAAATTTAAATAATTCATTTTGCAGAAAATAATTTGAGGTTTATTAGATATTTACTATATTTATTTGTAATATAAAATAAATCTGTAAAGTAGTTTTAATAATGATCAAATTTTTTTTAAGATTAATTTCTCTAGAGATTGAAATGTATTAAGGTAGCACTTCTCAATCTGTGGATCATACAGCTTGCCCTCATGGTCCTCCGAAGTTTCCAAAGGAGACAAAAAAATTTAGTTGAAAAATCTCAGAGTTTAAAAAGTTACATATGACAATCATCTATCACCTTTTCTCGTAAGATAGACATTTTATGAAATTTATTATTGGTTACCCTACTTACAGACTTCCCACTCAGTCTTAGCAGTAAAAGATGGATTTAAAGCACTATAACTGTGGTACTTACCATCATATATCCAAATATACTATCATATATCCACTAAGACTGTGGTCTTACCATCATATATCCAAATACAGAAGAGCCATGCAAGAATTACAAATCATCCTTCTCATTAATAATCTTGAAATATTAGAAATATAACTTTTCTTCAATGGACTTAATTATGAAATATAACGGATTTTAATTATATATTAAAATATAAGTGTACTAGTAGTAATATATGCTAAAAAATTGCTTTCGAAGGGAACAGCAGCAAGGTGATTCACAAATTATGATAATTCACATAATCTCTATTCGAAAAAAGTTTGAGAAACGCTGAAACAGGAGAATAATTAAATTATGGTTAATACTGGTAATTTCAGCCATATGCTTTAAGCTTGATGATCAACATTAAAAAATTCTCAGAAAGTGTTAGATCAAAAACTACTTTTCCACATACTATGAACTTATACGTAACAGCATTTAATACTTAGCTCACTGGCAAAATATACAAAATTTTGAAATGCAAGTATATATATATAAGGCCAATAATATAGTTATCAACAATCAATGCATGAACTTCAATACTTACACAATTAACAAACACATGAACAATGATGTTACATGCATTCATCCTCTGAATTAACTAGTCAGTTTGGGTATTTTCTATCTTAGATGTCGCAAAAATTGATCGTGGATTTAATATTTTAAATGTTCCTCTCATAGACATTTTAATACTTGTATTTTTTACATAGAGTGTCATCTTTAGTTTTACAGATATTCATTTGTTCACTTATTACGATTAAGTTTTACAGACAGAACAGATGATACCTGATTACATTAAGTGGTATTTAAGACAAACTTACTTACTGGTACTTAACACAGTTGCTAGAAAAATATTACATAGTGAAAGACAGGGTACAAAGTCAGAATCTGAAAATTTATTGACTAAGCTATTTAATGCTTGAAATATTTATGATTAGATAATATCTTTTACATCATCAATATCTAACAGTGATATGATATACTTTAAGTATACAGTAAAACCACTCTATAACTTTTCCATAATTTTGTACAATTTTGATATTTAATGGAGGTGGTTACTTCACAAAGCATGATTCTCAGTGATAATTAATATCAATGTTTGTATCACCAGAATACTTGACATAATCACTTAAAGACGTATAGTTGCTAAGGAAGGTTTTTCTATACTTCAAACAATGGTTTACATATTTTAAAAAGTATATTTTTCTGACACTGTTATTTAAAAAGTGTATAACTCCTTCTACTCTTAAGCATAAAAATTTGAAATTTTTATGCTTAAGAGTCATTCATTTAGTTGTAACTTACAGGAAGATATCTTAAATGCCTAAAATGTTGTAATTTATGAAAAACAGCAGTTAGAGTATATTGAAGGGTGCTCCCTGTATTATCAAGGGAGCGCAAGTTTGTGTAATTCTCTGATGTTTTCTTAAGTGAAAATAGGTCGATGTGTACATGGATAAAGTCAAGGGAGTGCGCGATGCCAAGTTTGTACAATTCACAGATTTTTTTTTAAGTGAAAATAGGTCGATGTGTACATGGATACCGAGTATGTGCAATTTGTCTTCGTGTAGCGGCGGTTTTTGGCACACAAATCGTCGCTACACAAGCCAAAATAACATGGTCAAAGAATTGCACAAACTCGGTATCCATGTACTGCCAAAAATAGCCAAATTTTGCCAAGGGGCACCCATAAATATGCTTTTACCAAAACAAGCTTTAAGGCATACTGTCAATTACATTTTAAATTCCAGTGATTTTTCAACACTAGTTCAAATACTCTAAGCATATGTTTGCATAAGTTACATAACTTTTGCATCAGCAAAATTTATAACTTCGCAAATATGAACTATGAAAAAAAATATTTGAGCTTACCTTGACCCTTGGATTTACTAAATCTATGACACTTTTAACGCCAAAGAAATTCGATGACCGAAAATACGCGATGATTTATTTAATCTGGTTTTAAAATGGGTCATTTTAAATTTGGCTATATCAACAACATATTACTCAGTATTGTTGGATAGTGAATTTGTAATTCTTTTTCATTCTTGAAATATATACACATGACAGAATTGGAATAAAAATTTTAGGTTTTTCAGATGAACTCATAGATTGAACTAATTTGTTAAATTTTATCAAGTAGTTCTTAAAAATACAACCAACGATTAATTAAAACCAATTGCAATTCAAATGGATACTCTTTGTCAAAAAGGAGCAGTAGAACTTATTTTAAACATTCAGCAATAAATAGTTTTCTGAATATATTTTTTAGCGTAACGGCAGTTTCAAACATAATAAAGAGAACAACATTCATTCTAATGAGGATAATTTTGAAAATAATTCACATTAAAATATATCTGAAAGAGATTTTTAAATGAAAAGATGACACAAAATAATTATTTTCAAAAAATACATGTTATCTCAGATATAGAAGAAATTTGGCATTGAGCTGAGTATTGAAATTAATATATGCAACTGACGTATCATTACTAATATTTCCATGATTTGATATTGAATGCTATAACTATTAAATATTAGCAAATGCATTTTATAATGAACTTAGCACCAAAATTTATAGTAAATTTATATGTAAATTTACATTGTAAGTACTAGAATGAATGTTGTACCATTTTATTAATATTTTACTTTTCAACAAGCATAAAGGAAAAAATAGAATTTTTTTTCTTTAATGTTCCTAGTATGTTACATCATAGTTAAAAATATGTCAAAGTCACGGCATTTCGATTGCCTTTTGTAAATGTTGGTTATAATGTAACTTAATAGATGCTTTATAAGTTGGTAAAGACTGTCCTGGATTAAAACTATCTTTAACACAAAAAATAATATACATTGAATACTTTTACAAATATGTAATTGCTATCCGACTATATAATCTTTTAAGGCGAACTTATCGCATGTATTAATGAAATGATATTCCATTTTTAATGTATGTTAAGTTATTTTGTCGAATTTTTTAAATATATTACATTTATTTTTTCTTTTTCGTTGAGATTAATAATAACATACATAGTGTAATAATGCTCTGAAAAATATTCTAAAGCAGTTCACGCTGGGATTAATGATAACATGTATGGAATAATAATGTTACATCTGTCAACAAAATGAAAAATATGAATATTCTAACGCGATATGTTTTAAAAGATACATAAATATTTAACATGAGAAATTATTAGACTATAGATAGAACATTAATATTAAGCTTATTTGTTTTTAAACTAACATATTAACAAATTTGTTTCTGTTTATAAATATGAGCAGTTTAACTGCAAACACTTGCAGATGTAACGAATTAAAGTTGTTATTTTACTAAATGGAACACAAGCTCTGTGATTTGAACTCTAACAATAATTCAACACAGGTTTATTTAGGATCATTAGAATTATAAGCTAAACATTAAAAGAATTTAATTATAGATAGTGTAAAGAACATAACAAATACATTACATAAAATTAGTAAAATACACGTCAAACACTATTTCGAACTTACCTCGACCATAGCAAAAATAATGGCTAACATGGCGACTATCGTAGAACTCTCCCGCTAAGACGCTGTTTTTCCACCTTCTTCCTGATTGGTTCTTCTCTCTCAGCCGTTTTAAGCCACGTGATCACACGCTACGGACAAAATCCAAGCAAAACTTCTTGAAAAACTCCTGTAGAGTTTACAGTTTCGTTTGGTTCTGTGTTCGTTACAGGTATTTCCTTCGTAATTGTTCGCATTTCTGTAACTATACAAGACTTTTGTCTGTAAACTTCGAGGTTTTTTTTTACAGTGTATTTGACGGTTCTTTAAAAGATTAAAAATTCAGAAGAACCAGTTTCCCAAAACACACTTTTTTACGTACTACATGATTACGTCAGTTTTGAAAAAGAAAAATTGCAAGAAAATTAAATTTTCTTGCATTAAGCCTTGTTTACCCATGGATACATATTTCCCTATCTCTATTTATTACGCATTTTAAAACCTATGTAAAACTGTTTCGTTTAACATACGTGTTTTAGAAACGTTGAAGTTATTACCGTAGCTCAATATTAAAAGTCGTATTACAGTCTAACGGCTTTATTTACTAAGTCATTTAAGATATAAACGCAGAGGTACAGAATAATATAAACCCGGGAAGCTAACATCTTTAAAATAACTTATCTTTTTCCCCTTGTTTTTACATCTAATAAAATGGTAAATTAGCAGATTTTAAATAGGATCTAAAATTATTTACATAAGGTCATCTTTGTTACACATTACTCTAAATTCTAAGATTTAATAATAAATGTTTTCTTTAAAACAGAAGTACGGTATTTAGGAACATATTTCCCTAGTAAACTCTAGGTTTACCTTTAAATTTCTAATAGTTATATTTATTTTGGAAAAAACCTTTCCTATACATTCTAATTTCTTACCTACGTTTCCTTGCCAGAATGAGTTTTCCGGATTGAGATTTATGCAAATAAGGTAGAAATGAGTATTTAAACTGAAGTCTGGGTCACTTCATTAGGAGAGTGTGTTCTGCCTTTCGACAACGTTGTTGCTGTTAGTTTAGCTTGCTATTCTACGGGCATACTTCTACGTACCTGCTAGCATACTCCCGTGGTCTTTAATTATGGGCCAAATCTGAGAATTGGTTTTGTACAGCTTTTGTGTACAGCTGATTAATTTTATTTAGGATTAGTTAGTTTTATACTTTCCGTTTGAAATTTTCCATTTTGTATTTTCCATTAAGTGAAAGCCCAAATGGAAGCTTCTTCCGAAAGAGGCCACCTGTTAATTCATTTTGATTTGGAATAAAAGGCTAATTTAATCCTTCTTTGGACTTGTTAATTTACGCTCCAAGAAGTCACTACATAAGTACTCAGTATTCTAGCTTCCAAGGAACTCTGTTTTAATTAGGACATTACAAAACTATTTACTGAATTTTATGAAAATATTCATTTATAACTTGTGTAACTCCATGAAAAGGAATTATTGTGCATTAATTGCTTGATAAACACAAGAGGAACGAAATTTAATAATGTATCCTTACTGAAGCTTCAGAGTACTTCAGAATATGAATAGAAGATTTGTGCCCTTTACATTCATTGAAAGAAAAATGCAATTTAATTACCACGAAGAAATTAGGAGATTAAATTAGATAATATTTAATTAAGTATTAGAACTTAAATTTAAAATGTTCATACAAAGTATTTTAAAAACTTAAAAAAATTCTGACGCATATGATATAATTGTAAATATTTGTATTTATTTAATAAAAATGAACATTGTAGTCCAAAGAAACAAAACTTGGTGCCCCTCTTTTGGTTTAAATTTTTTACATGTAATCCTTTAAAAAATATAAAGTAATTTTAAGGAACAACATTTCTACAGAAGTTACAAATGAATCATATTGTTGATCATAAATGTGTGTCAAATAAACAAACTCATTATATATTTAAAATATTTAGAAACTTAAGTTAGCCGGTTTTGATTCGTCTTCCCCACCCCCTTCCGAGAGAGTAATTCGTCTGAAATGGTCAAATTCGTTGAATGTTTAGCCATATTATCACCGAGAGCTTTGCTCAAGATGCACTATAAGAGCTAGACCGATTTTACAGTTAGTGAATAGAAGATACAGACAAACATACCAACCCTTACGCTGGAATCCAACTTATCAAACCCTCGGTTCTGGACTAACAGTCTAACTATTATATCGTCCAGGGCTAAAGTTAGCAGATGTCGGAACAGATGTTTTAAAGGTTTCAAATAAAACAGAATTCCGTAGTAAGATTTAAGATACCAATTAAGGGTATCTGAAAAATATTCAAAAATGAGTTATGAAATTAAGAGTTTTCTTAAAATTAAAGGCAAATTGCTAGTTATTTTGAAAAGAATGCGTAATATTGATTCAACTATTTTAAACTGAAAATTATGTAAGTTGTATTTGCGTATAAAAAAACATTGAAATTGATGTTTCTGTACTCGACAGATTTAAAAGGTTTGTATAGAGTCAAAAAAGAGCATTTGAATTAAAATTTATGAAAACGAAATTGCTAAATCTCCTTAAAGTAAAGCGATAAATTAAGCCTAATTTCTAACGCTAAAAGTTTTTAATTTTTAAACTATAGTCGCTCTATCAGCTTTTAAAAGGAAATTTAAACTAAAGTTCTGGTGTTGGTGTTGGTGTATTTAATTATGGCAAAGCACACTAGGGCTATCTGCCTAAGAGGAGGGATGCCTTTCGTGGAGGACTTTCTAAGGGAAACTGGCTCGTATACACGTTACACATGGGGAAAACCACGAAAACGCCCATGCATCCAGCCCGTTCGCGGGATTCGAACCTCGGACCGAACTACCAAAACTAAAGTTCTGAAAATATTATTAAAGTCGGTAATACCAGATTATATTAAATTGCTATCTTCTATTTTTGCATAAAAATGCCGTAATTGTTATTCACGTAGTAAAGTCTTCAAACAGAAATAAAAAATCAGGGATTTTAAATCTAAGGCTTAGATTATCAAAAACATCGATATTATTAAACATGATTGTATAAAAAGAACTAAAATTTCTGAAATCTTGTAAGAAAAGAAAAGTCTTAGAGGAGATAAGTTAAGTAAGGGCAAGTAAAGGCAGTAAGGGCGTATGATGAGATGAGAATGGTCGAAATGACTTTCCATGAACTTTTGGAATCCGGTGGATGTCTCTCTCAAAACTCAACTCCCCACTTTTGCGGAGGAGATAATGTAACAAACAAACAGACAGACGCGCACAGATTTTGATAGCATTGATACTGACAAAAAGCTATAAATTTATGAAGTGGAACAAATAAAAAATTTTTCATCCGGTAGATTTCATTGCAAATAGCTAATGCTAATCAGTCCTGTCATTTTGGAGATACTGCAAGCAAGAAAAGTAGTATGACGTAATAATATGACAACTTTGAAACTGAAGAACCAATGCCTCTTCAGTTTCATATTGTAGCCTATTTAAAAAAATGCGATAAATGGCCTAACTAATACATTTTTTATAATTCTTGTGTTAAATAGGGCAAAGAGTTTATTATATAATCTCAGGAAATTTCAAAGCATTGTAATTGAAATTTTAAAATTACAGATGTCAAATACACCGAAAATTCGAGCAATTTTAAAACTGCTGCCAAAAGATCAGGAATTAAACTGAAACTTTTATGCAAATATCATTGAAAATACTTTTTTCTGCTTTATTCAACAGTACAAACAATGAATTTCTGATATTTTTAGTTTATTCGCTAAATGAGGATATGCGTGAATCGTTTCAGTATTAAGTTAAATCGAATTTTATAAAAAATCACTTTACCACATTCCGCAAATAATCTGTGTAAAATTTTTTAACTTAATAACTTATCAGGAAGTTGTTTACAAATCGCTGACAAACCTTTCACCAGAACGACCCTGATTGAGTTTAATAAAAGTTTACTAAAAGCTTATAAAATAACTGCAGGCTTAATCAAGCAAATGTTATTTTTAGTGTTTAAAAAGGTTATACTAATGTTTTATACAGTTAGTTAAAGTAATATTGTAGAAACGGCACTTACGGTCTAGAAATATGGTGTTTGTAAACTTACTTCCGATGTGGCTGTCTAAGGGCTAATAAACTAGTCCGATTTATGTAAAACTTGAATATTTAATGAAACATGAATAGTTGCAACAAACTACAAAGTAATTACATACGTAGAAGGAAATAGATGAGATTATTTACAGATAAAGAGAAGGAATCGTATTTTATAAGCAAACATCTTTGAATCGCGTCATCATCTTAATGGCGGAATCGTCTGCCTTCTCTCATCGGAAAAGTAAAAGATTTATTTTCACAGCTTGTCGCGTCATCTGATTATAATGAACGATGCCATCCCACAATATTATAAGTAAATTTCTTATAATTCGTTTGATAAAGCAGCACTTTTAGTTCTCGAATCAATGTTTAACTCCGTAATGTTAAGTTAGTAGTGAACAGTTGTAGCACAGCTTAGCTACGATTTTATTATTCATTTTTATTTTTAAGCTTATTGTTTCGTATTGGCGAAAACGCAATATATTCTATTTCAGAGCATTTTGTATTTGTGTCACAGACCAAATAATAAGGAATTTCAAATTGCCAAAATTTAATGTTTCCAACATGCTTTTTGAGTTTAACCGAGAACTGAGTGCAACAAAAGCGGCGAGAATAATTTATGCTGTGAACGAGGTAACGCCATTGTTGAAAATACGGCTACGAAATAATTCTTGTTTCCGCTGAAAGCGATTTATTTAACGATCCGCTTTGAGGAAGTTCCGGCACGAAGATCGCTTAAATCAGTATCATTACGAGAATCCCCTGGAAACAACATCAAAACTGGCAAAACTTATGGAATGTGACTTCTCAACCATTGTGTGGCATTTGTATTTGGTTTGATGCGTTGAGGTACAACTCATAACAAATAGCTATGAATTTACGCACCAATCCAATACTTTTGAGACAGTTTAGTTTGTATCCATAGTTTGGTGATATATTTAAGACTAAAAACTCACTTTTAGCCAAGCTAAAGTACTGCATGATTTTGTCTTTGAGCTCATTTAGGTCTAGCTTTGATTTAAAAAACTTAAACATGTATTTATTTGTGTCTAAACAAATGAGGTCTTTTAATGTTTGGAACTGGATCATTTTAAGAGATGAAAGATTAGTGTGTGTGTGATTATGGAAAAGCCTCGAGGGCTATCTACCTAAGAGAAGGGATGCCTTCGTGGAGGACTTTCTAAGGAAAACTGGCTCGTATACACGTTACACACGGGGAAAAACACAAAAACGTCCATGCAGCCAGCCCGTTCGCGGGATTCGAACCTCGGACCGAACTACCAGTGTTCAGCGACTTTACCACTCGGTCGCTGGTGTGCCGATGAAAGATCAGAATCCATTCATAGAAGCAAAGGATTGTTGAAAAATAATTTCGTTAAATGCAGTTTTATTTTGTTCTTTCTCTAAAGAAACTATTCTTATCATTTCTGCGCTGAAATTAAATCCAGAATTAATTTCTTACTTGTAAACAAAAAATCAGAAGAAAGTCCAAAAGGATAATGGTTGTGAGTATACTGGAATGTGTCAGAAAACAGTTTGGACATCTAATTATTGTAGGAATTTATCATATACACTCAGAAACAAAACTGTAACTTAAATATGGGCAAAACGGAATTTAAATACAATTGAAAATTCGCCCAAAACTATAAAACCAGTATATTTGTTTATGAGGAGAACATGCGAGGGCTTTAATACCTCAAGTAAAGAAAGTATGCTAGCATGCAAGGGGGGATAAGTGAAAAAAAATTCTTTGTAGAAAATCACTTGTATCATATCTCTGTTTAGAATGGAAGAAGGAATTTTAGATAATTAGGAATAAATTTTATAGGAGAAAAAATTCCTTAGGATCTTATAGAAATGCTAAACTCATTTGCGAAATAACAAAATAGAACATTCATGAACCGAAACATGTAGGAAAAATAATTTTGCTAAAATATTTTGTTGTTATTTTTTAACACGAAAAGTTTGTATAGTTTTTCTCATTCTAATTCGAATAGATCTTTACTTTTGAATTTTATATAACAGTACCTGATAAGTATCCATTTAAGATGCTTTATGCTGCATAGAAATAGATGGTATTTTTGAATAGCATATCAGGCTAACAATTGGAAAATCCATGATTGGAATTCCGGTAAGAGCATAGCTGATTTTTCGAGTATTTGGCTTCTTTCTTCCCAAACAAAAAGACGTACGAAGTTCACCATTTACTTTCTCTTTACTTCCTTCTACAAAGGTCATTATTTTTTTCAAAAACGGATTGTAAGTTGTTTAAGTTGCTTCGTTTTTTCTGCCAATACTTTAATTCTATAAACAGACATAATTTCTTGTTCAAATACAAAGTTCCACTTTCAAGTCCTGTAATAGCTGTGTCGAGAATACCGACTAAAATAATTATAAAATAATAAATATTCTGCGACAAATTCGGCAAATGCAGCATATGTCGTCAGCGGCCGTAACCTGATGTCGTGAAATGGGAATTCTCTTTTGCTCATGCACGGAATCACAATTAAAATACCTTTCCCTTCTTGAATAAGCTGCCAATGAAATTAAAGAGTAATTATTACCACTGCTTTTCTGGACTTGCATAGACATTATTTAATTTAGAGTTAATAAAACATTCTTGGAAATAGTTCTCAGAGAGCTATTTTTTTCCTCTCAGGACGTATGACATACTTTTCAAAGTCTTAGCATAATTTTATATTATAAGTCCTAAAATCCCAGGTTTTTAATTCGTCTTAATATAATTACCATATATCTCGTTTTGGGACTCGATATTCTCTTTGAATTCGTTTTATAATTTTAGAATAATGAAGTGGGATTTATATGATGAATCTCTTCGTTACTATCATTCTCATTTCACTTTTTCACTTCGGTTGAGCTGAGGCTATCAAATATTTCTATTCCATAAACAAGTGTTTTTTTTAAGCATGCCTTTTTATAAAAAAATATAAAACTACTAGAAATCTACAAACATTCAAGGGGTCATTAGAAATCTTTCGAAAGAGCATACTTGTATTTTTAAAAATCAAATAAATGCAAGTGAAAAATATTCAGTTTAGGATACATTCCCAAGTAACAACACCCAAGTAAAAATTCGGTTTGTTATTCTTAAAATCCTGTTGACCAAAAAAAGATCATCTCAAGAATATAGTGATCAGGTTAACACCAATCTTGTTTCATGGCATCCCATTTAAGAAAATACTACGAACCAAAGAAGTTAACGGGAAAGGTACGACAGACATCTCCGTCAGCTATGACTAAGATTCTCCAGTTTAAAAGTATTTTAAATAACTCAGCAAGGTGTTCACCGAGAAATAGTTTTCTTGCACTGTGTCCATCACCCAGAAAAAATTGTATTACATTAAAGAAGAGTTATAGCAAATTCCTATGTAAGACATTCTCTGGGGAAAATTAAAAATTTAGCATTGCACTAGACAAAAGAGGTCTTATTTAAACTGTAACAAAAAAGCGATTAAACCTGTGTACAGGTGAAAATTTCCCAAAAGGATTTAAAGTAACAAATAGTGTAATTTTGACGTAACGGCAACCTTATATTTAAAATAATATACACAAGAAAAAAAGTATTATTTTGCCTATTATCAAAGCAATGCCTTTGAATGAATATTTTATCATAACGTTATATGCGTTATAAGTTGACGTTAAAAGAAGTCTCTATGAGCAGTCATTCGACATTTGTAAACAAGGTTATTATTTAACTAAATAAATGGCAATCATAGAAAATTTCCAATACAAACAAATAAACAAACAACCCCTGCTTGTAAGAAAAGTAAAAATTCGATAAATATTTGATTGCCTTTAGGCCAGAAGGTTCTAATGTTTCCCAAAGAAAGCACGTATTTTATGATTTGTCTTGTTCTATATAAATACATTTCCTGTTAGTTTCCCCTAAATGAGATTATCTGACATACCTAATAGTCCCGCATGATTAACCCTTGTAATTTATTCTTATAACCCCTTTTACGTTGCGATTGTCAAAACCTATTTTAGTACCTTCATGCTAAAACAAATAATCGCGTAGCATTGTAACACATCACAAGTAAAATTTCTGTCAAATTCAGTATTTTAAGACTAATTTTATGAAGTTAGAAATCAATGTTTGAAGTTTTCTATCAATACAAATCGAAAAATTTGTTGGTCTTTTACTATCATTTCAATCAGTTTCAATGAGCAAATTGAAATATAGCTATGGAACAAGTTATGGGTATCCTTTATTTCACTGGCTCGCTTGTGTATGAGACTTCCAACAAACATTTCATTAAAGTACTTTCTGTTTTGTCAGAATAGTAATTTCACGAATTAAAAGTAATTAGCATTTCGAAAATTTTCTTTTGAGTTGTTTAATAAATAAAAAATGCCTAATATCATCTACAGCACATTCAAACAAATATTAATTGTTACATATATTAATTATTATGTAAGACCTACCTAAACAAGAATATAATTTCAAGGATAAAATGTTGAATGAAGGATGTTAAACATACAGAAGAAATCTAGAGATTTCGCACAACGATTTATCTTAATCAATTGCTCCTAAAGCTAGAATTACGTCTCAGGGTTGTAACCTTTGAGCCATTGGGGAGATCAACTATTAACCCTGTTAAGACTATATGAGATCACTGTTACTGACATGTAACGAAGGAACGTAATTTATTGGTCAGTCCTGTATTACGAAGAAAACTATTATTCTGTACATGCGCTTTTGCATGTCATAAGCCAGCATGTAAATAAACTATTTATTTATGTATAGATGTTTATTGTTTTTCAATATATTTATATTTTAGTGACTTTCGAAGCACCACAAGAAAAACTATTTGTATGTAGGAACATTAAGCACGATAAAGTAATTTTTCCCCCATCAGAATTTTAGTTCGTCTTTAATCATTTTTTGGGGGATAATTATAAAGACAGAATTATTTATTAATTGCTGACATCAGTGTCGTTTTTACATAAACATGTGAACGATATCCAGCTGCACTGAAAATGTAAGAGAGTACTGTTTTTCGTAGATTATTTTTTCAGTCTGTATTGCTTCAAATTCATATCTTTACTTCACGAAAAGAAAGCATACTATTAAATAATTTAAATAATAGCACTGATAACAGCTAAATTCCTCAGACTGTTGCATATAGATCTGAAAATTTGACGCTTTCAACATGAAAACTAAAAGTGTAAAATAAAATCTTCTTTGTTACACTTTTATCACTCCTGAAATATAACTATAAGCTTAACTTCTTAACGTGATAGTTAATGATATATGGGTTAATGAATGAGACTGAGCTCTAAACTTTATTGTAACTGTATTATTCGAAACATAAATAATGTATAAGAATAAATACTTGCGTTAGTAAAGGAAATATGGATAAAGAAAAAAGGCATGAGTTCGATATTTAATGCTTGCGTATGTTAATTTGGTAAATAATTCTCCCTTATCTATATCTGCTTTTGTAAGCTATAGAATTAACTAATAAATTGATAAAATCTAAGAAATGCACGTACTAACTTGGAAATATTGTATTCTTCCTCGAAACAATCACTATATTAACATAAATTTACACCAATGATAAGACTTAAAATTTAGCAGAGATCAATATCTTTTGTATTAATGTTTCTCATCTCAAACTCAACATATACCTAATAAAAAGACATAATATGCAAATCTCAAACTTTTAGTTAAAAGGATTTTGTAAAGTATAAAAAATTTAATTTGTTACTCAGTTTTTTGCTTCAAAATTATACTGAGAAAATCTAACCGAAAATTAAAGATTTTTAATTACATACTTCATTTACTAAATATCATTTGTATCTTCTAGATAAATGCAAATGAATTTCAAATAACATAATAACGAAATAGATATAATAATATTACTATATCTAGGAAACATTTAGAAAATATATTATTTTAAATAAATATTTTTTTCTTGTATTTTATGGCAAAAAATAATTTGCTAAAAATTCAATCAGAATAATTTTGAAAAATTTTAATTGTAAGTAGATGAATTATTTTGTAAGTAGTAAGAAATTTAAACTAGTAGCGAAAACTGATTCCCTGCTCTTATTACTAAATAGATACTAATAAAAGCATTCACTGAAATCATCATTCGAAAAAAAAAATCCCAAAACATCGATGATTTCAATAAATGATTTTTAATTTATAAAAAAAAAAAATATCCGTAAACGTCAATATTTCATTATTGCAAAAAAAAAAAAACGCAAAAGACAAATGGGTACAATATCGGAACCAAATTCGAATGGGTTTCTGTCCTTATCTTGTAAACGAACCGTACATGTTGTTTTCTTCATTCCTGTATTCATACTTAATATTTGTTTTCTGAAGTTCTTTTTGTTTTATTAAAGCGTTATCTGGGTTTTCAGTCAATTACCTTCTCATATTTTAAGCAACGAACGGTCTTCTATCATGTATTCAATATAGCAATATAGTATTCAAAACCACGCAGCAATAGAAGAAACAGCTTATTTCTGCTCTATGTAACTAATGTCTAGCAGTATCTACCTATCTCAATCATCTACTGTTACACTTACGCAAAACTGTGTCCCAGGATACAACCTAATGCTTCTGGGCATAACAGCTTTGATGAAAATTGAAATATTTAGCAGTGTTTCACAGACTGAATTCTTTTAAGATTAATTATGGCTGAAAGCAATTTACTGAACAGATTGTGAAGTGAGAATTTCATTAACGTGGTTTCGAAAGATAATATGAAATCTAAAACAGGTCTGTTAACTACAAAGTGCAAACATTCAGTGAATATTAACTTATCAGCATTTACGTTTGCCACAAGTGGTTGTGATAAATGATGTGTTGGGGTCTGATAAAAGACATCTCATATCCTAACTGCAGATTGCTTTGCTTAATAGTTAATACAAAGTACCAATAGAAGTTGCTTGTTTCGCAATATTTCCCATCGATATGTCTAATGAAAATCCACCTTTAGTTCATTATGGATACAATGCTTGCAGTTCCACGAGTAAATTAAATGACACATTTTCTACTTTATGCAAGAATTTGGTATTTTTATTATATGCAGGTATGCTTGAATACCACTTGACCTTGAACCTAGAAAGGAATTTTTTGCCAAAATGCAAACCAAATTCCTTTTGATTTTATGATTGACATTTAACAGGTATAAAATGGTCTCTAGAATCTTGTTTTTTTTTTTCAGCTGCTTACAATTTTATTTAGATAGAATATTACATAATTACGATATCATAACCTTACATGTAATTATCAATCATTTATTTGAATAACTGATTGTACTCGAAAGGTGTTCGCAAAACTCATAGATCAGTTACTGGAGCACCGTTACATTTGCGAATTAAATCCTCCTTTAGTTCATTACCCTGCTCTAAAATAATTCTCGTTAAAAAAATAATCCTCTAAATCCGTTTTCATCAAAACTAACTATTTGTGCGTTCCCCTTTCATAAGATACGTGAAAAGCAAAAATGGATGGTGACATGAAGGAGGGTAAAAAGAAAAAGAAAAAAAATACAAAAATGTTGGGGTGGATCGCATGAAAAGAGTTACTGCCAGCCCCCTCCACAAGAATGCCACGCGCGCGACGTCATCAACGTGCATGACTAGGCCGAGAAATCCGAGCAATATCCCATCCTTGAATACTTGCCAAGAAAATTTCGGATTTGTGTCAGTGGAGGCGTTTTTGATTGAAGTCGGAAATTTTCCCGTCTATGGTCGTTGTTAGCGGCACGGAAGGAAAACTCCTGATGCTAAAATCATGAGGCGTGGATTGATGCAAAGTGGATGGAGCCTTCCGGCATTCAAAAGTAACGACGTCTGGGAAAAAAATGGAATGTACTATGTGCCCATAAGCACTGTATTTGAAGGAAGAACGCTCGGCTTTTGGAAATAGCATTATCAACATATAACGAACTGTAGGCACAGATATACGATACATATTTATAATAAGCTAAAACAGCTGACATGTATTATGTCAATAAGCGAGGCAGTATATTAGGAAATAAATACGTTCCGATTGTTGCTCCAGAAAAATACGAAAAGAAAGAAATGTGCTGTTTAGAGGGATTTGTTTTGACGCTAACAGTGTTCATCGTCTAGAATTTTCATTTTTATCCAACCAACGCAACTCCAACTTGTTTTTTTCCCCAAACAAATCGCTCATGCTATCTTTTCAAATAATACATAGTTTGATACATTAAAAATTCTGAGAATAGCTTCCAGTTTGTACTTAATCCTCATTAGAATTGTAAGAGCACTTAAAAACATTTGTCAGAAAAACAAATTGTAATAATAAAAACAATTGTAAGAGCTTGTAAAACATTTGTCAGAAAAAACAATTTAAGCATTTCATATTAACATTAATAATGTTTATATGATTAGAATAATTACATTTCTAATACCATTATTCTGTACAATATTTAGAGAATTCATTCATTTAAATAATTTAATATAATTTAGCTTTCTTTTCTAAAACTAAACTCAGTGGCGGCAACAGCCCTAAAGAGCCACGGGCTGCAATGCCCTTTTGCTGCTTTCTTGACCTTCGGGCCCAGGAGTGCATTAGCATATGCCCTGGGCAAGTGATCAGCTAGTCGCAGGACAACAGGTGTTTTGTCCCCAAGCGAGCTTGGTACTCGTTTTATCGCCCCACTTAAGGGATGAAAGGCTGAGTCAAACTACCCCAGACCCTTGGTGCACAAATACTGAAGCGCTGGACACGACGCGCTGGCCACTTCGCCACCGGGTGATCAGCCTTTCTTTTCAATGAACGTATTACATTTGTGCATAATTTAGAGAACTCGGATATGGTATTCAGAAAACAAGTTATTTTTTCTGCGATGTATTTCAAATAAGTATTTTGTTAATATTCGTGTTATTTAATAAAGTATTACATCTTACAATGTAGTAATCTACCATTTCCTTCACTTCCTGGGGATGCAGCATGTAGATTGAGAAATGCAAAACGTTACTTAATGTAAATATAATGTAAAAATATTTTTATTTGAAGTTTCAATGCATATTTTCAGTAAATGCCACTTACATTAATTTTGATGCTCCCTTTTCAGTAAATGTATCTATGCTAACAATATATTCCTTTAGTCAATTTGATTTCAATGTACTAGTTTCAGTAAATATGCTTAAATCTTTCCCCCCCCTTTTTTTTTTCTTCGTTTTCTACTAAAGATCTTATTGATAATATCTTCAGGACTCTAACGTTGTTTCTGTGCTAAAAATTTAGTTACATTTTTGGTTTAGTATGTGTGTGTGGTTTTAACCAACTTTTCCTTCAGAAGACTTGCCAAGATAGTTTAGCACATTTCTCATGATGAACAATTCATTAAACTGTATGTATGGGGTCATATATACTAGATAATAAATCATATAATATGTCATGTAGAGAAAAAATAAAAGAATTCCGTATACTGTGGTGCTTAAGGATTAATTCTTGATTTCTTAAATAAATAGCTTAATTGGTATATTAAATTTAATCTTTATTGGAACTCCCAAAGGACTTCATTAAAAAAAATAGGAAATAGGAAAATATAAGACTTATCTCTGTAACACCTTAAAATATTCTACGTAACGGTGAAATTTTGCAATTTTATTTCCAAACTGTAAGCTAGACGTTACAAACTCCGAGGAAAAGAAGGTTTGAAAATATGTGTTGAAAATATTCATTATCTGATCAGACAAGTTACTTAAAATTCTTAGTTTTTCCAACGTGATGACATCAAACATCCCGACGTATAGTAAATGAATAAAGAAATTCAGTATGAGAAGTAGAACAACTGAATATAAAGTATATTGCTTGTCATGCATGTATGTGCACGGCATTCGTGGTACTATTGTAAGGATCCTAAGTTTTACTAACGTTTATTTTATTCTAAATCTTTACTATCACTTCTTATTTTCTACTTCCGGCCAGAATTAAAAGCTTTAACTTATTTATGCAAATTTGTCTTGCTAACACCAAGTGCTTAAGTTGTGGCTTTCTGCCAAGCAAGAGAGAGGAAGGAGTTATTAGAAGCAGGTCGCTGGCCATAGTAGTTTTACTCGTTTACTGATTGCCTTCAAGGCCAGAGGTTTAATCCTCTTGATAATTTTAAACGTATCGTAGTTTTAGCAGCTCTCTGTACTACATACGGCTTTTTGTTAATTAACGGCCAATCTTAAAGTAGGCACTTGTATATTAATCCAAAGTTAGTTTAGTTATAGTTAATATTTTTATATTCTTACCTTCAGACCACAAGTGGTTGGTCTCTGTATTCCGAAGTCCGGAAATCTCTGTAAAGATAGAAAAATAAAGGGTTTCGTATACCCTTCCTGTGTGTATTGTCTACTTCACAAATTATTGAACATAGCTTGAGTAAGCTCCCTGTTCCGAGTCAGGACAGTTCATGTTTCCAAAGCAAGTAGAGAGGAATACTATTCCTGATACTATAACTGTACTTGAACATACTGAAGGATACTGAAACGAGATGTATACGTTAAAATAAACTCTGAATGCAGAGTTTCGCTTATTTGATTACGACAAAGCACGCAAGGACAATCTGACTGAGGAGAAAACTTTCTAAAAGAAACTGTTTCGTATACACATGAGAAAACTACGGAAACACTCGTGTAGCCAACTCGTTTGCCGAAATTCGAACCCCGAACCGAACTACCAGTGTTCAGGGACTTTACAGCTTGGTCTGTTGTGGACCTGGCCGAAAGGATCAGACAAGGAGATAGATTAATATGACATTGCGGCATGGGGACACTCTACAGCTAGCCGAAAGTCCTCTTGTGTGCTTTTTATGGTGGGAAGAAGAGTGGGAAACCTTCGGACAACCCCCGGCTTGCTAGCCCTCAAAACTGGTGTGGAAGTCCAAACACTTTCAGGCTCCAGCAATCATTCTTCTATGAAATACATGGACAAGACGACAACAACAATAACAACTGGAAACTAAAGTGAAATTGCATTGTCACTGAGTCAAAAAAGAAAAATGAGGATAGTTCTATATCTTCCGTTCTAATGGGCCGATAGACGAAATTCAGCTTTCGTTTCAAATGAAAACTTGACTTAATGATATGTATATATGTTATATTTATATACCGTATTGAGAATATGTGTTATATTTATATATAGCATTGCTCTAACATAAGTATTTTGGAACAAACTTGGACCTTTGTCTAAAATGGCATACAGATTCTAATTTTTTAAAAATTAGTCTAGAATGTTTAGCTTTTCAGTATAAACTAAATTTAGTACATATTTATAAATACCTCTTTTTTATTAATCTTACTTAAATCTTTCTTTAAAAATTCAAAGTTTAGGTACAATCCAGTTAAAATTAGCAAATTTTTAAATTTAAATATTTATCATGAGCATGAATGTAAATAATTATCATGTAAAGTCCTTATTTGTACGTAGATTGTGACTTAACTATGCTAATGTGGTACTTAGAGACTTGTATAAAAAATTAATATTTTTGTAGCTAGGATTATGCTTTTTGTCTATGCCAGTAAAGTTAAGAAATTGTAAATTGTGTTATATTAATCAGACCTGCGGTTCATTATTTGCTGTTTGAATTGATTGTGAAAAACGTTCAATTGGAGAAAAAATTAAATATCATATTATCAGTTTTTGGTCCTTAATTATTGCACCAACTTTATATAAAATTCAGTTCCACAACGCATTGATGTATTCCGAATAATTAAGGAACATACATGCATGCGCATAGATAAGTAAAGTTACTGGCTTGTTCTGTAAAACATAAAAAAAAAAAAAAGTATATAATGCAGAAAGATAGCTGCTCGAGAGCCAGATCATCATTTTCAATGCAGGTGGAATATTTCTTCTACAGCAGTTTTTATTCTGCCTTCGATAATTATATTTTCTTCTATGTAGTTTCTTATTTGCAAGTTCTTAATCTTGTGTTTTTCCCAAGTTTGAAGCATTGCGAAATTGCGTATTTACATTCGACAATGAACCACTTGAACTAGCTATCTTTAAACTCAGAAGAGTAACAATAAATGAATTAATTCCAATAATTTTTTATGAATATTTGTATTTTTAAATACATTTTTTTATGAATAGCACTCTAATTATACTGTATCCATTCCTTATTCTAATTTAAAGATATGATATTCATATAAATATGCCTTCAAATTCCTGTTTTAATAATTTAGTTTTTAAACAAAAAAATAAAAGATGGCTAGTAATTTAAAATTTACAATAGAGAAGAAAATCTGCTTTAATAAACCGTATCAAATTCCAAAGAATAGCAGATAGCGTCGCTTACATTTTTTGGCACCTAATTAACCATGTTGTAAAAAGTTTCTTTTCAATAGCACATGCTGTCTTTTATGTGTTGTATAAGTGTTTGCTTAAATGATAAATTAATGTTTTTTGCCAAAGAATCGTTGAGTTTTTTAAGTTTAACTTTTTGTTATTCAATAGTTTCTATAGATAGCAAATTTTTTCACTAAAAGGCGAAATGTTTACATTTTTGTTTCTATGCTTTTGCTTAAAAAATTACAAATTTGAAAAATGAAGTACTGTACTTTTTAGGTTTGAAAAATGAACCATCAATTTGCATTCAATTTCAAAACTTAAAAAATTATAAACGCTAATTAAAGCGTAAGAATTTTTCCTTACATATTTGCGATTTTAGGTATGTTCTCCGAGCTTTAATTTTACACACTTGTTGATGTCATTTGATAAAATATCAATATATTCCAAAAACGCATACGCACCACTAGAGGCCGAATGGTTAAGACGCTGAACGCTGTGAGTTCGAAGTTGAATACTGGGAGCCCAAACGAACAGGTTGGCTACACTACTGGTTTTTGTGCTTTGCTTTTCGTGTAACGTGAATGCGAGTCAGTTCCCTTTAGAAATTCCTCCACGAAGGCATTCCTTCACCTAGACAGCTAGCTCTTGCATGCTTTGTGCCATATCTGAATAATGTAATCTAATATAAATACATAATTACAATTTTGAAATATCTCGTTTAAGAGCTTGTAAAAAGTTTTATTATTATTATGCATATAATAATTATGAAAATAAATTTGGAAGTATTGAAGTAGGAGCACTGAGACGTAGAAATCCAGAAATACTGGTAGCCCAGCACATAGAACGTAGATCCATATTGAAGAGGAAAAATTCCGATTGCGTAGATTGCTAAAGTATTGAATTCGTAATGATTAGAAAACCTGGCAGTCGAGGCGAACTAAATTAATTTTTTTTTTCAATTCAGATTTATGTCTACAACTTACTTGACACTCTAATCGTGCCTATTCAAGAACATTTACATTTTGATACTGTTGCGATAGGAAGAGAGCAGACTGAAAGAGCGTCAAAGCGGCAACAAAGGTAGATTCAAAAGTGCGCAGTTATCTAATATGGAAGCTCACCAAGAAAAGGTTTTGGTTTAGGTTAGAAAGGATTCAGTTCTCAAAATTTTGAGTTTAAGTTCCGAATCAGCGTTACGCAAGTCATGTTACATTAGATTGGTCTAGAAATGGCGCAGTGCAGAAAAGTTGTTGCTACTTTTAGAATACAGAAAGGAAATGACCAAATTAAAAAAGAGGAATCAAGAGGCTATTACTGGGTGGACTAAGTGCAAGAGTGCCTTTATCGAAGTAAAAGCTATATGAATTTTTTTTTATTTTTGTGTACTTGTGAGGATTTTTCTTATTTTAGTTTCGATTATCACATCTCATTACTGCTTTTCATTTAATTATAACCGTGAAACCATGCAATAATTCATAATAACCAAAATACATTCTTATCCGTATCATTAACTTAGACTGTAATAGACTGTAACACAGTAAAAATGTCTGTAGAAATTAGGAAATACTCCTGCAAATTGGAATAATCATATTGATTTAATATTAGTACTGTACTGCACAAAATAATGTTTTTCGCGAATGGGACAGCGGATAAACTAAGAAAATTCGTTGAAACTTTAAGAAATGGCCAAAGCAACTATAAGTAAGTCCAAGAACGTTTATACATTTGAACAGAACATTTATGAAGCCTGAAAATTATACTTTCCTCTGTTACACATTTAGATCTTAAGAATTCCGTCATGGCAACGAAGGCGAAAGTATCGTTTTCACATACTTGAATATTAAATCTTTTAGCATACAGTTCAACTCAATCGAAGAACGTAATTTTATGAAATAAAGAAATGAATTCTGGATTAAAAAATCTATTAATTGTTGAATTTAAAGTGAAATAACACACATAGCTGTTATGAATACAGAAATTCCCTCAGAAGCCATAAGGTAGACTGTCAATAATTAAAACTAGACACCACTATTTAAAATCATAAGATGCCATAAGAAGGAGCCCTGTAAGAGATTAAAAGTATTCTCATGGGAAAAAAAGTCCTAGCAATAAGAATGCCTGAGGTTTCATTCTCGCCGAGCTGAAATATTATTTTTACATTTCTCTATACGAAAAAATGAAAAAGATAGTCTCAGCAGCTTAATTAGACATATACTTTCTTTACTTACAACTTCATTTCTTTCGCTTCCAGTCTTAGAACAGTAAGCAAAGATAATGATTCTTACTTACGTTATGCTGTTCAGTCTAAGTTCAGCGGAAGGACTCATAATTTTGTCTTCAGCAGTTTATTTTACCGAGGCACACGGAAACTGATGTATGTTTGCGTAAATTTTAATTTTATGCCTCCAAAACTTCTTGCGTGAATATAAAATTTCAGTTATGTATCTGAAATCAAGAAAAGAATTGCTATCAAACATACTTATTGACATATTTTAATTCGTAATTTGTTACACCAAAATTAGGGGAGTAAATAGGTGTGAAAGTTACTGCTAAAAGTATCTATAGTTGTAATGTAATGTTGCATATTACATTCGCATTTGGGGAGAAAATCTTGAAATAACTTATACAATAAAAGTTTATTTTTTACCTGAAGTTTGTTAAAAGAACACGTTCTGAAGTTTCTTTAAAACAAAGCAACACGAAGCATTTCTTGCAAATTCTCACATGCATTTTTTGTCATTAAAAATATATATTTCGAAGATTCAGTGAAAGACTGAAATATGGTAATGAAATGCTATAATAATTAAAAATTCATCAAAATTAAGCTTTAAAATGGTTTACTTCGTACCTAAGAATTAACGCAACCACATAACTAGAAGTCGCCAAATTTTCAGAGCATCCCGTGCTCTGGCAGCCATGCTCATAACTATTCTCCAGCAACCATGCTCATAACATTGCTTGAAGTCATTTTTCCGTATGGGCCATTTTCATGTGCGTTCTTTTTTGTTGTATTCCAAGTTCCAACGGATTTTATAAACAAACCGTGATATTTTTTCTATACAATATTCACATACTTATTTTTATATTCGATGCCTTATTTCTTTAAAAATTAATCGCTTGCTTTTAAAATAAGAAAAAAAGTACATAATTACTTTAATAAGTCCAAATTCCAGCTTGTGTAATTCATGAAAATATCGAATATTTCTGATTAGACATTTCATGATTTTAACACGTGTTTATTTAAAAAAGTATTCCTAAGAACTGTGTTAAGTGTTTAAAATCATTTAGTTTATTATTCAATAACATTCATATTAATGTTGAACGTATCCTAGCCTTTACTGAATAGCAAGAAACTAGCGTATGGAAATAAAAGTGTTTTAGCTACTACGTCCGCAGCAACATGTTTCTTTCACAGAGCCGAGTATGTTAATTAAAACTGAAAAATAAATATCTTACATATTTCCGAATGGCAGCAATCTTGCGGCTGGAGATAAAAATACTTTATTTCGAAGTGTTGTTACAATCCGCTTTCTGATCGTTGAGTTTTTTAATCGAAAACTCATCACAGTTTTACAAAATAGGAAATAGATAACAAGATATTTCTAAATTAAAAATTCTGATTTCTAGGTGCACACGTTCGAGAGAAGGACGACGTTATTCAAAATTTGATGGGTCTAGGCACCGTCATTTTTTTTCACAGTGGAAGAGACTTACATAAATACGTTATTTAATTGCTTTTAAAATAATATAAGACGATAGTATTTGGTGGCCACAACTTGAAAAATGATGCACCGTTTATAAAGAAACGACGCAAAATTTCATTTCCAGACTAACAGCACCTTTTGGGCTAAAAAAAAGGAGAGAGAGTGGGAAACAGATCGTATTACTCATAAGAAGCAGTTTGATGTGATTATTTTTTAATGATATGTCAAAGAAAAGAGCAATGAAGACATTCTTTGAACCTTCTTTGTTTTATTTTTAATATATTTTCCCTTATTTTTTAAGATTTGATTATAATGTCACAATATTGAAGACTTTGTCATTTGATTATAACATTCTTTCTTCTCTTTTCATACAGGATAAGTTTCTTATGTCAGGAGGAAATGCGATAATTAAACTGTCACTGTTTCTTTCTGTAGTGAAAAAAAATTTTATATCTCGTTAAAGGTGAATCATATGTCATCCTTCTGTGATTCGCATTTCACTCTATTGCAGTGCTTTTGGCCAAAGTATCTCTCAATCAATAAAGTAACTATCCCCAAAAATGCGCTAAATAGTTTTTTGAATGAGGAATAAGAAGTATATTGTTGTATATGTATATATATATATATATATATATATATATATTAATTTTAGCAGTATCTTGAAATTCAGATTACATTTGAAGTGCAGCAGCAGACTGGTAACAGAAACAAAAAGCAAATACAAAGAGTATTTTAGCAAAGAGAAACCGAGAGGAAATACGACGTGTTTATGATGAAATTTTAGTTCAGAATGATCTGCTTTATTTTGATTGGCTAATTAATGCTTCCTAAAATCATCAAATCATCGAATCAGCAAAAATGCTCAACCAAGAGTGCGATTTCAGGTCTTCATTATTAACTGAAATTTTTACCATTTCAGAATTTTTGTAAACTTCGAAATAAATGATAATCCGATTATGTAATTTTAAAGATATATGGGGGATGCATCATTTCCCAGCCGAGCTCCAATAATTTCACGCATGTTGCTAAAAATGTGTGGAATCTTCCACTGCCCAAGTGAAACACGATTCCTTTGTGATTTGCCAATTCTGGCCTTTTCTGTTTCATTGCATCTTCCAGTTTCTTAAGCTGTTGGCAGTAAGTATCTAAGTTGATCTTCTTGTTGCTTGGAACGACCTAAAAACGCACAACACTTTTATGTACCTAATTGACAGCAGGATATTTTCTGATGCAATTAAACTTTCGATACGATTGTACTTTATCATTATGCATGTGCCATGATCTTTTTCGTTTAGTGTTATTGTAACGATAAGTTTTTCATCTCGAATAATTATTCATTAAAAAAATTTCCGATTGCATATCGCAAACATTGATTCGTTGTGCTAAGTGAATTGCTTTCAATTCATGCGAAACACAAATTTGTAACTTCTTAACGAGTCCAAGACATCTTGTGTGACTTTTGGTTGTTGTCTCGCATAGTTATATAATGATTCGATGTAGGTGTGGCTTTAATTTTGTCATCCTCCACTTCAGAAGGTCGGCCGTCTTCAAGTGAAAAATATTCAGAACAAATTTTTTAGACCAATTCTGACACATGTTAAGCAGTCACCTATTAAACAATCAACACTATAAACTTCAGATATTTCTTTATGAGCCTCAGCCGATGTCTTCCGTTTATGCAAATAAAAAAGTTAAATATGTGGAAAATGTTTATTATCCCCCCGTCTATGATAAAACTGACTGTAAACTAACAGTTGTAAACAAAAATACACGGAATTTGTTTTTATAACAACTTTAAAAGTGTCAGCTGCTAAAATGGCAAAAGAAGAAAACTTTTAGGATTGAAAAAAGAAAACAAAACAAACATAGCGCTATCTATTTATGCAAACCGCAATTACTTTCTTGCCAACCTAATATCTATCTATCTGTCTATCTATATATCTATCTACCTACCTATCTATCTATATATCTGTCTACCTAAGTATGTATCTATCTATCAATATATACAATTATATATTAATAATGAATGGATTAGGTAATAACTTTATACAATTTTAATTTCTTTTTAAAATTACTAATAAAAATTGTTAATTAAACTTAAAATTATAAACTGAAAATAACCACTATTGAAAGATAAATTGTCAAGAATCTTTTGCTAAAAATGGCAGTTTACTGCACATAATAAAAATCAAAGTTTAGGTGAACAACACCAAATTAAAATATGAGAAAACGTGTGAATATTTATGCAGTTATGATACCATTTTCTCTCTGAAATCTTTAAGAGGTGGATAGTCAAAAACTGATACTTTAATCAACATTTATACACAAAAACATGTTGCATTCTCCCTGATTTATTAGATTCTTTTAATTAAAATTTAGAAATATATATATATATATATATATGGAGTATTTTAATTGCGTAAGAGGAAACGGGTACTTTTAACTTGCGTAGGGTTGAGTGGAAAGGCATACAAACGACGATAACCAAACTGGATTTTTACGAATCAGCAGTCTTTATTTTCGCACATATCAAATCATTTCTTAGTAGAAAAGATACTTCTAGATCATGAGAAATTACAATAATTTTTATATACACGGTACGCCATCTTAGAATAAGAACAAAGGAGGGCATAGCAGCAAAGAGTTGTTGGCATGGCGGAGGCTAGGAAAGGAATGACATAATGACTGACTGACTGATAACTTATAGCCAGAATACCACTGAGATCAGTAGTTTATCTGGCTCAATCAAATTTATGCCGGATGGGCACAATAACATAGAACTATCTTCACATAATGTCCGCAGTAAGGAGGAGAAAGACGGATAAAGAATAAGAAGACCAGCAACGCAAGAGCTCACTAGCAAGTAACCGGCCCGGTAAAGGCGTGACTAAGTGGGAGTCATAAAATGAGTGTAGAATGTGAATAAAACTAGTGAATTTAAGAAATACACAGTACAATAAATGAGTAAGATACAAAATTAAAAATGCTAATAAACACATTGGGTACATTATTTAGAGGTGGGAAAGTTCGGGTCCCTGATAAGGTGGGCCGCAAGTAGGCGCAGTTTGGCGTCCTCATTCAATATTTCGTAGGTAAAGATATCAAAATTTCTCATATGGTCACAGTTCAGAGCTTTCGTGAAGAATTTCCTGTTGGTCTTATTCAGGTGCTCTTCTAAAGTGTCCAGTTTTAAGTCACAGTGCAGTATAGCATTGCTCACAAAAAAGTGAGCATGGGTGATAAGCCTTAAGACTTTGTTTTGCATGATTTGAAGTCTTTTTATATCCTCCTTGGTAGCCGTGCACCAGGCCGGCGACGCATAAGTCATCAATGGCCTAATTGCCGTGATATAAACTAGCCTCTTTTTCCTGAGGTCTAAGCTAGAATAATTACCCAATATAGGGATGAGACTATTTACAACAGTGAAAATTTTTCTTCTGACCTCTTTTATATGATCTCCCCATTTTAATCTTTCATTTAGCATTACTCCTAAATATTTCGCCTTACTAACTCTAGGAATCTCTTCAGAGATTCTATTAATAGTCAACTGTGTATTTTTCCTCCTTATCAATAATAATTGCGACTTGCTGGCATTAATAGCAATTCTCCAAGTCGTACACCACTTTTCTACCACTGGTAGAAGCTCCTGTAATTTCTTGATTGCATGGTGTGCGTTTGCAGACGGCTAATGCCGTATCGTCCGCATAGCACCCAAGAAAGTAATTTCTGCCAATGTGAGCCCTAGGGAAGTCATGAACATAAAATAAATACAGGACGGGCCCTAAAATGGACCCCTGTGGGACGCCTGCATTCATGGTGCGTAAACTGGAGATGTCCTTTCCAATAGCCACAGTGAATTTCTTATTAGTGATGAAAGACATAATTAGCTGAATCAGCTCTCTATCCATAGGGAGATTTATAAGTTTATAAATAAGCCCCTCATGCCAGACGCGGTCGAATGCCTTCGCCACGTCTAGCATGAGTAAGGCGACATTTTGTTTCTTGTGAAGCGCATCCCCACAAAACTCGACGAGCCGAACCAGCTGCTTCGTTGTTGAAAGCTTTCTCCGGAAACCAAATTGTTCCGGAGGCAGTAACTCAATATAGTTTTTCAATCTGCTGTAGATTAATCTCTCAAAGACCTTTCCTAGTCCCGGAAGCAAGCTAATGGGCCTGTACCCATCTGGCTTAGTGTTATCCTTGCCGGGCTTAGGCAATAAAATAACTTTTGCGATTTTCCATTTTGTGGAAAAATAGCATTGACTAAGACACGCATTGATAATACTCGTGAATTTTGTCCCAACATTGCAGGGCATATTTCTAATTGCGTTATTATTAATACCGTCTATGCCAGGGGCCATTTTGACTTTAAGCTTCTTTGTGATTTCTTTGATCTCACTGGGGGTAGCAGTGGCCATGTACCTCTTAGCAGTGTGGGCATTAAGCCAATCCCTAACAAAGTAGCATGCCTCATTGACAAAATTAATGTCCATGGGCGTCATGTTAGGTCTGAACTGCTCTTCTAAATGGTCCGCAAGGACCGTCGATTTGTCTTTATTATTGAGAGCAACAGAGTTTTCAGTATAAATCGGCTTATTGCATGTACGCTGCCTTTTCAAGTTACGCATGAATGTCCAGAGAGTGCCATCATTCGGACTAAGATTCTGAATTTTTTCCTCCCATACATCTCTCTTATGCTCATCTATTTTCTTTTTAATTAATTTATTTAATTTGTTCATATCTCTTTTAACGTGAGAGCTCCATGTAAGGTGCCACGCTTTCCTCATCCTATTCCGGTCCTTAATCCTCTCACTAATTTCCTGTGGCAGAATGCCAGCGTTATTATTTCTTCTCACGTGTCTAGATGCATTTTCAATAGCATTATTGATTGAATCAGTGAGGGTATCAACTGCATCATCTATATCTTTCCGCGAGTTCAGAGTATCAAAGATGGGCGGATTCTGACTGAGAAACTTCTGGAACTTATTCCAGTCAGTCGTGCGGATCATTTCATTTTCTGCCTCTTTAGTAGTGCCTAGGTAAGCAATGACCGGTATATGGTCAGAGCTCAATTCGTGCTTTAATTCAGTATAAATAGGGATTGAAGTATTTGTCAGAAGAATATCAAGAAGGTCTTCATTTCTTGGGTTCTGTGGTCTGTACGTATACTCCTCAGTAACATGCAAGGCAACTGGGTGATTATTTATGAATTCATAGAGGACCTTACCATTTTGGTTAGTTTTACGGCAACCCCACTCGGAGTACTTTGCGTTGAGATCACCCGTTAGGATATACTTATTATTGTCAGAGAGAAGTTTGGAAAGAACATTTTCCGTCAGTAGTTTCCTGGGCGGATTATAACATGAAATGAAATTTTAATTACCATATTGCGGTAAGTACACTGAGACTGCGACCATCTCATGTCTGTCGTTTCTATCTTGGCTAATCAAACAGGACTGTAGCGAGTTTCGCACATAAATTGCGGCCCCCCCACCACGGTGACTCAAACGATCGCACCTATATGTGCGGTAATTAGGCAAATTTATACGCACGCATGGCGTGGCAAAAGTCTCTGTTACAAGGGCAATATCAATATTGTGATTGTTAAGGAAGTTTAAAAATTCCGTCAACTTGTTCTGAATGGCATGAGCATTCCAGAATGCTAATTTTATGGGATCTCCTTGTGTGGTGTACCTATCCATTAAGATCTTTATTTATGGTAGTTTTGTCCTTATGAGTAGGTGCATTTTGTCCTATTTGCTGTGTTAAAAGAAAGCCGGAGCTCTTAATGACCGATACAAGCTCGGCCAGGTGTGCAAAAACAGTTTTTGCTTCCTTGATCGTGTCTGCATACAAACCAGAGACAGGGCTTGTGCAAATGATTTATTTTCTATAACCCTACTAGTATAGACTTTTGGCTTATCCTGTTTCTTTTTAGGGAACATCTCACAACCCCTAAAGTTCGAGGTGTGAGATTGTTTACAGTTCGCACAACATGGTGGCAAGTCAGAGTTTTTATTAGGGCATTCAAAGGACAAATGTCCCTCTCCGCATCTCACGTACTTGGGTGCATAGTTACAGCCAGTTTGCGTATGATGAAATCCTTGGCACCTATAGCATTGTAGCGTGCCCGATCTACCTTTATAATTTTCGACTTTAATTCCTAAGTCACATAAGTGAGTTTCGTTGTGTATATCTTTGGATTTGGGTTTCTTAGGCAGAGTAACTAAAAATAGCGGGAGTTTAATAACCTCCCCTTTTCTTCTGCGCTTAAGTTGCTTAACTGATTCAACTTTGTATCCTAAATCCTCTAACTCCTCTTGTATTTCTACCATATCTGTATCTCTTAAAAGACCTCTTATCACAACTTTTATGTCTTTATCCTCAGGAAGCGTGAAAGAGTGATGTTCCACTTTCGTGTCTTTTAAATAAGTAACAGTCTGCCTGTAATGTTCAGGGTTTCTGATGAAAATTTTAATCCCTTTACTATTCTTATTAGAGTTAAACTCAATGTTTCTCTTTTTAAGTGCCCTAGCTATGTTTTTCCAAGTAGGGTAATCTACTTTAACAGTTATGGGTGGTATCCGCGACTTTTTCACAAATTCCGCTTCTATGTTTTCATCTGAGCTTGTATTTTGTTTAGACGTACTAGTGTCCGTGTCCATACTATTGTTATCCTCACAATTAGTGGCATTTTCACTAAGTCTCTCCTCCATAGTGTTCATTTGAGTTGCGCCAGCCTGGGGAATATGAGCTTCAGTTCGCCCATTCGGGCACGTGACCTCATCTGGATAACAGACCTACTCGCTGCAGCCTGTTTCTCAGTTCCTTCACGAGATGGCGCCACATTATTGTGGCTGCTGACCGCAAACTCAGAACTCAATGTTTGTGTAATTTTACTACCTATGTCCTGACTAGGCGAGATTTTTAAACTTTTGGGAGCCTTCGGTTTGGGTTTACGTTTCAAGCTAACATCACCTTCATGTCTGGTACTGTGCTTGTACTGTTCGACAGTGAGTGCAGAGTTATCATCAGCTATGTTCGCAAGAACATCAAATTTGTTTTGCGCCTCAGGAGGGTCCGATTCAGTATCGCTCAGAGTACGTTTCGTACTTTTGGTAACAGCAGTCCAATGCATATCGTGTTGGGAGACATCAGCATGATGGGAATCAATTTCATTAGACGCTAACCGGTTAGAACCGACTTGCGCTAAGCCTAGTTCAGACTTGCTCATACTTTATCCGATAGGTTAGGGAGAAGATTTAATAGAAAATGAATGACATAATATTTTGCAAAGCAGTATTTATAGCAAGTAGATGCATATGTATATCTAAGCTGCTATTGGTTAATTTTAGGTTTCGAATTTGGGAGAGCAAATGAACTTAGGGGGGAGAACACCGAACTAGAATAATTAATTTTGAGCTCAGCAATCATTTCTTAGCGCAGCCATCGTATTTTGTTATATCTTACACCCCCCCCATATATATATATATATAGATAGATAGATAGATATATTCATCTGATAAATTTAGGAGTCCACCTCTGTGCATTGTAAAAAATCATGAAAATTACGCATTTAAAACAATGTACGTTTAAAAATTACGTTTGTACATAGAAAGTATTTTTTGTGTACAAGATGCTGATTAAAGCATCACTTAATTATTAGCAAAGCTGCGGGTGCAAATGTTACGAGATGGCCAACAATACATTAAAAAATCTCTGGCCTTGAAATGTATACGCTAATGTGTAAATATAACCAGCTCTGTTTCTAATATTCAGAATTAAATTACTTCTGCTTACAATCACTGGTTTTAGCCCCCTTGGGTTCATTCTCAATCTCTTTAATTTGTTTCTAAACTTGTGTTCATTTCATTAGTATTTATTCATTTGCTGTGTAATATCCATTCTATTAGAGTAGTTTTGTTTTGCCATTTGATATCAAGCTACATGTAATTTTGCATTTCTTTGCTGTCTTATTTGCATCATGCAATTCATTGGACAATACCTGAAAGACCTTTACTAATGCTTTTTTTGTTTCCGAGTACCTTACCTGATGTGCATCGAATTATATTGTACGCTACGGGGGGGGGATACAGTTCTATATCTCCCGTTCTACTAGGCCGATTGACAAAATTCAACTTGCGTTTTTGATGTCTCGAAAGCGCGACTTAGGATATATATTAGATTTATATATACCACTATTCTAACATAGGTATTTTGCCGCAAAATCAGACTTTTTAATAACATACCAATGTTTTTAAATATTTCGATTCTACGACTCAAATTATGCGAGACTGCCAAGTTTTGTAAAAGTCCCACGAGTAGTTTTTAAAAAATTTGCTCTCAAAATTTTAGCTCCTCAATGTTAATTGAAATTGGCATATATTTATTAATATCTCTTTTTTTATTAAACTTTTTTTTTATTTTTCCGTTCACATTTCGAAATTTAGATTCACTCCGAATAAAATTCCCCCAGTTTTTGTGTTTTATTTTTAAAATTTCTATTTTTAAATAATTTTTATAAATTTTTCGAAAACATTTTGACTTATAACCTATAAAATGTTTACCATCATCATAAAGTAGTGTAGTTCTAAGCATACGTACAAAAAATTAGACTTTTTTATTCAAAATGTTCGAAGATATATACGCGAATTTACATTTTTTTTTTTTAATTTGGTATATTTTTTTTAACGATAATAACGCCAAATGTGGTTTATGGACTTTTGTTACAGTGAAATGCCATAGCTATTTTTAACCTTAAATTTCAAATAAATATGGAGAATAATATATAATATGGAGAATTAATTATATGAAATTTTTGCCTCAATGATGCATAATAAATATTTATTAATACTATATGAAAAGCTATGTTTTTTAAATTATAGATGATATTATTCAAATTTTTAACTTTTTTAAAATTTATTTCTTTCTTCCTTTTTTTAATATTTGAATATTTTAAATATTTGGTAAATTTTTACCTTCGCCGTGTTATCGTCTGCTACTTTACTTTGACTGCATTTAAACTGAATTGTCTAAAACTGAAAAAGTTCGTTTGATGTATATTTCCACAATGTTTTTAAGCAAACAGGACATTGACAGTTTGGGTCATGTCCCAGCTTTTAAAGTTATATATATAAGTTTAAATTTTTACATTAATTCTCTTCGAAAGAATGTTTTAAGTAACTAATTTTCTCTCATGTTATAGATTGTATAAAAAACATGATCTTTAATATGATTTAGATTATTTGTAGATTATTTTTCTTTAAAATAATTTCTAAAATTCTTCTTAATATAATGATTCTAAGCAGCTTAAAAGACTTTCATTGAGATTTTCCTTATTGAAAGGGAAATTATATCGTTCACTCATCAGAGAAATTTTATAGTTTAATTTCGCAGAATATTCGTACTTTAAGTATGGTAGTATCTATAGCATGTTTAAATAAGCAACATCATAGAGAGTCAAATTCATATAATTTGCTCAGTTTAAGTGCAGTCTCTTTTACATAGTGATAAAATTATTTTGCATTATAAAACCTTCATTGAAAATAACTTTCTTTCTTTATTCAAACACTTTTAAAAATGAAGTAATTATGCTTTTCCAAACAAACGCTATCAACCAGCAAGTAAATACCTTATAATTTTGCGCCTAGTTGATGAACTAAAATCCTGTTACTTTAAATTCTTCATAATTCATTAGTTTCCTTCTTCATTTATTCGATGTAAGTCCATTTATAAAAATATTTTCTAATTAGGTATTCGTAATAATTAGAATAACTTAAGGAATTGCTTAATATTTACAGATGAAAAAACAACAGCTAGAAAAGATGAAGTTTAAGATATGATTAGAGCTGTGATAGTGCATTAATAAAAATAACATATTTTTACGAAGTTTCAACAAACTTTTATTACGTCCTATCAAAAGGAGGAAACAACTTTTAAAGGTATGAAATAAGAAACTTTAGGTTAATCTAACTAAATCTCCTCTATGTGTAACAAATATAAATAATAGTTATTATATATAAATACACTATTATTTATATATATACATATATTATATATATAATAGTGTAACATATATAAATAAGTAAATCTGCTTAATTCTCCCATTCACCTTATGTGTTTTTGCTAATTATATTGGCTTGATACTATTCCACCTTTGAAGTTATTATTAAGCTAGAAATACATTTTGGACTAACCGTACTTTATATCGTGTAAGAGACCCAATCTAAGCATCGAAAATGCATTATTGCAGTGGAAGAGGAAAACAAGGTTGTCAGTTTTCGCTCGAAATCTCTCATTTGGAGGTATTTGGCGACACATATGCTGATATATCATAGACGGAGAGAGAACATTCAAGAATACTGTTTTAGAGGCTTTCTCGAGAACATTCTCGAAGGTAGGTTAAAGGTATATATATATACTGCCTGTCCAGGGAGAGAGTGATATCTTGAGTTCAGATATCAGCTTGAGAGCTATCGACCAAGTCAGGAGCTGTACTTTAGTGCTTTTTCATGAAGCTGTCATCATCGTTATAGCCTGAAGGTTGTATTGCTGACTGTTTCAGAGTGTTTGTCATAGTTTTTCGAGGAGTGTAAACGTGTTTTGGAACTGTCCTGTGAAACAATGCTTACTGACGAATAAATTGTATTTTATTTCTTCATCAAGTGTTATCATAAATTACTCCAAATCCACGAACCTGTACAACGCAACAGTATATTTTTTATATGTTTTAAGTTAATTAAATTACATACTAAAATATTGCTATACAAGATTAGTATTTCCAAAAAATAGATTATTTCCAAGCATTTATAGGTTGAAACGTATTCTTTAATCAAATTGTAAGACTTTGTTTAACCAATGGGAGCCACTTGCCTATAACGGCATTGGCCACTCCTAAGGCCAGAAGTGATGGTCATTTTATTGTGCAGGTACCTAATAGGCAGCCACCGTTACCTCCTATGAAGAAACAAACACGTTTTTATCCATGCCCTTCTCTGGTATTCGAACCCGGACTCTTCGGTATCTCAGTCAGGCTCCCCTAACCACTATACCGTCTGGGTAGCTCCTGTAAGACTCTTAATGATCATTTAAAAATATATTATGATTTTTGATAAGATGCTACTTTTTAATGTGATACATGCGAAATGTAAGCATAATCATAAGGCATTATTACATTACAAAACTTAGTCTGCATAGCTATCTTAAATGGTATTTGCATAGGATAGCCAAATATTTTAAATGATTATATATGGAATAACTTTAATTTTACGAGATCGTATGTTTTTGTTAGACTGATTCGACTATGGAATTCTCAGAAGGTCAGTGCAAGAATTTATGTTTTATATAATTTTCTTAAAATGTCTCACTTCACCAAAATTGTTTCATTTTGAAAATTTGATTCATATACTATGTCAAATGAAGCATATGATATCACTCATTCAAGAAATGTTCAATTATGAAATTTTTTTGCAATATCCTTCATATTATTTTATTAGAATAAAGAGCGATGAGGCTAAGCAATTCAGTCTTCAAGATCTAAAAGGGATTCCATGAAAGTGTTAATAATCGAAAGATAGTTTTGTAATCCTTTTTTAAGTCTATTGCGGGCTTTACAACTCTAAAGCATCGAATTTTTAAATTACTTTTAGAATGAAATCTAGACAGCTATTCCTAGGCAGTACAGATCCTTGTACAATAGAAGAAAATGGCAACGTAACTTTATATATTGCATTTTTCTTTCATTTTAGTTTTGTGTCCCAATGTGCCATTAGATTTTGCGTAAGCAAGCACAAGATACCAAAACCGATAAACTATTCTCTAAAAATCTATCGATTCTTTTCAATGTTAAAAAATATCCGAGACAAAGAAATTTAAATCAAGAACAAAAACATAGTTTCATAGCTTTGGAAATACGGTTATGCTATTTTGGATATGTTAGAACGATTGATTCGTTTGCTTGGACAGTTACAGGTTTTCTGGATTAGTAACGATTTTATAGGATACATCCATCTTGCTGATCGATTTAACTTTTTCTTATCTCGGGTTTACTTGGCTGCGAAAAAAGAAATCACAGCACAGCAGTTTCAAATCCGTAGACTTTAAATCGAATATCGGATCTTCTGAATGTTTCATTTAACGCTTTCAGCATCGATGACGTCTTTTACATCATCGGGCGGTTATTGGTGTCCTTTTCTGGATAAAAGACGGTAGACTTGACTATGTTTTTTTCCTGTCAGTACATCCAGTTTGAAAAGAATTACTTTATTTTTTGATGTTGACTTCCAATTTTTGTCAATAAACATGAATTTAAAGTTATACTTGGATTCTACTGTTTACAAAAAATTTATGATATGGAATTACAGAAGAAAAATTGTTATTAAAAGGCAAATGTAAGTTTAAGGATAGAGTGGTAAACAAAAATGAGAAAAATAATACCAATAATCAGTAGCTGATTTCTTTCCTTTTTCTTCTCTTTCTTTTTTTTTTTATAATGAATGAAATAAAAAAAAAGTAATAAAAGAACAACCACATTCGAAACCTTTTGGCATTTTTTTTTTTGTATTTTCTTTTATTTCTTAAAGAGACAAATAATTTAAGTTATTGAACAGGCTGAAAATAAAAGTCTTAGTTGAGCATTAGGTTATTTAAACGAACAAAAACTAAATATTTAGGAATACGTTATTGTTCACTGAGTTGCTTCCTGTAGTTGAATAACATGTGAGTTTATACTTTCCGTTTTGTTTGCTTCGCCGAAGATTTTATTTCTTGAGTTCTTTCTTATCTGCTTATTTTTATTGAATTAAAAAGAACTCCAGACATTTTTCAAAAGAATAACGCAATATCCTTAAGTGACTTTTATCGTATATAAATATATTGTTTATATAAATGTAAATGGTAAATATGGCAGAATAATTCAAAGTGCACATAAACTATCGTAGTTATGAAAGTCTTTTAAAGGTGTGAATATATTCCAGAGATAGTGAAATTGCATTGAAATGATTGGTTGCAGACTTAAGATTGCAGTTTAATAAATGGATCAGGTAAAGTAGTTTTAGAAATTTTGGAATTTTTTATTTAGATGATACTTTTAATCAAATTAAACCAGATTTAATTTTACATTTAAGCAACTGGGTTAGAAAATTCTAATCGTTATATAACGGAATTAATAAAACAAACAAATAAAAAAGTAAAGAAACAAAACAAGCAAAACAAAATTTCGATCTGCCTACAACCCAAACTAATTAAGATACAATTTGTTAAAATGTTTTCTTGATCGCAAGCACTTATTGTTAAATATCTATTCATAGTATGTTTGCAGAAACAAATTTATCAACCAATTTATTTTACATTTAGAACAGCATTAGTTTAAAACATCGGGTAAAAGTTATTTTTATTTACAGTCATAGCTCAGACCTCTATGTGTTTCTCATTGAGGATCATTACCAAGATGTCAACTACGGCAGAGGTCAGATGAGTGTTCAGAAAGATGCAACTGTTATCACTGCAGCTTTCATGCTATCATACTGATTTTTTCAAACTATCACAGTATTCACTATTACTGTCTGCTGTGAAGAAAGTGTACTGCGAAGTATTCCTCAGTATGGAAGTTTAGTGTAAATGTCTACTAACGAAGTACATTTTTCAGACTGACTGAACATTTAGTAACGCGCATATTTCTTCACCATTATAAACCATTATCCTATAAATAGTATGTGATTATTTCTGTCAATTATTATTTTGATACTTGCATATATTCAGTAAAAACTTCCTATAATATCTGGCACAATATGTGTTTTTATGAAAGTGATGTAAATTACCCTAAAATTTATGCAGTGCAAACTTTTTGTGATGCAATGTTCACTTATAGCAACACCGTATTGCAATGTATTCCCTTTCTTGTATGTCCGTGTAACTTAACAACATTTTTAAAATTATGTCGCCCGTCCAACTCTCCCGGGCCTTGGCCGTGATGCAGAGGTAGTAGACGTCCTCTTTCAGAGGACACAGAGTAAAAATTTAAGCATAATAGCAAGCATGTTATTCTCATGGGGGTCAAAGACTGTAACAATATTAAAATAACATCGATATCTATTATGATTTTGCTTTACCTGCAGATATGCATATTACCATGCTATTATACCTTCTATGGGCATTTTGCAACCATTACGTTCATATTAATATAATATTAATATATTGAATGTTATTAATAGCATGTTTACTGTTGTACTTTTCATTTTGCATATTTCTATGATTTCAGGTTTTCTTCATTTCAAACGATTCTTGCTCAGTCGCTGAGAAATTCTTTCACACTGAATCTCTTAGAAACCGAGCATAGTTCATTGCATTTAGATGCACAATTGAAGGCTCATATTTCCATTCGTGCTTATAGTATTCATGATGATATCAATATTTAAATGCAAACTATAAATGAGTAAGTTTCTGTGTTTGCCTGAAGAAGCTGAAACAATCAAATATAAAGTGGAAGATTATTTCACGGCTGTTATGCTCATTAATTAATGCATACCACACTCAAGTGCAAATGTTAGGAGAAACCGGGGTTACAATTGTTAAATAAATCCTTAAGATTAAAAATTAAATGATATGCGTCAAATGAAAAGGGTCAATATAGCTCAGATGTAAAAAAATCATTTCACAAGGAAATGGCAAACAAACAAGGCTAATAGTTTACACTAAATGTTTTATTAATAACATTGAAATCAAATTTGATCATCAGTAATATAATAATCAGAAAAATATTTCATAAAGTTAGGACAGAAAAGACTCAAATAGGTAAATAAGTAATGAATATTTGTTATACATTTGTCAAGTTTCTGTCAGAAAAAAAAAATGGGGAAAAAGAGGACAGAAAAAAAGGCAACATTCAGTGCAATTTTCGCTAAATTTTTGAAATTATCATGGAGTATGTAGCAAATGTCGCAAAGCTTTTGATATTAAAGAAAATTATAATAATAATCCCATAACTAATCAGATTTAGAAGCTTGTTGACTATTTTTCGTTCCATTAATTGAAATTTTATAACATTACAGAACATATTTTTTCAGCATGCCAAATTTAGGAAAAGACTTAGGAAGAGAACAATAGAATTTGCTGTTAGTGGTTTCATATGAAACTACGGTAATTTTCTGTGAACATACTCAGGTATACAGCCAAAAGTGTTAATTGTAAAATTTAGAAATCTCTACAATGTATAAAAGCTAATAAAAACCTAATGTTTCTGCTGATTGTGGAAATAGGGAATGATGGATAAATTAAAAGCTTTCCGAATCTGTTCCGGCAGCATTAAGATAATTACAGACGCAGAAAATGAATTTAAACCAAAAATATCCAAAGACGTCTAAAAGAAATTAATGCAAGATCTGAAGCATGCAAAATTTTGATTATGGTCCCAACCTCATGCAAGATGCTGACGGTTGTGAGAATTCAGAGCTGCAAATATATCATATTCGAAGATGACAAAGAAATAGGAAGAAATAGGAGGTCCTGCTATAGATCTAAAACGTAGCTGGGGTGAGCGCCAAAGCTATAATTGACGCGTGAAAATATTGTTATTTCCAAATCAGGAAGTATAATGCAAAAATAAGTTAAGTGAAGAATTAGAAGATCGAATGAGAAAACTTAGAGACGCAACTTCATCTGGGGAAATTGCCCATCCGAAGAAGTTCAACAGAGTTTAACAGAACCAAATAACTTGTCACATAAAGCTACTTAGGGAAAGATCCGAAACCTTAATGCAGCCTGCTTCATTGGTTCCTTTTCATAAGGTACAACCTTCACAACAAAAGCCAGTCACACCAAATCTTTCAGATTCAGAGCTGTCAACATCATTAACACAGTTCCTGGAAGATTGCCACCTGCAAAAAGAAAAAGATTATTTGAAGTCTCTGTCGATGTGGCTAACGAGTCTATTTTTGGTTTCTTCAATTAACTGATATTTTCTTACTATGTTATGTTACTTGGCTTTTACACCCTATCGTAATCAATATAGTGTTGATTATATTTTCATGCAGTTTAAACACATTCATAAAGAAAAAAGGCTGAACTTTCATTTGGATAATTAATAGAACAATAAAGTTTTGTATCCTAACTTTTTGAATAAATATACGGCGTCTATAATCAGATTCCGTATTTGCCTTAAATGCCCACGCAACATGAGAATATCTATAGAAAATCTGCCAAATTGATAAAATATTTTAAAATAAAAATTAAAACAAATTTTGCGCATTTATTGCAGGAAAAGCAGGTGTGTATTAAACATTTAGCATGTATATTTTTCTGATTTACTGTTTCAGATAATTAACTACGGCAAAAAATTAATTTCATTCTTTATAATTCCAAACACCTATTTGTCAAGATAACGCAAAGTAAGAAACGTGGTTTACTGAACTAAAATTATACAACTCATAACAATTTCGAAACTACACTTTGAAAATTCCATTGCAAACGAACAGTAATACGCGCTTGATAGAATTAATATACGTTTAATCTTTGTAAACCGAAGCCTACGCTAATATGTATGTTAAAATACCGAACAGCCTAAAATGGTTTTCGACAGTCACAGCAATTTCCTCCCCTCCCCATCCATTAATGCACGAAGAAGAGTGAAGATTTCAAATAACATTATTTCAATTTCTAACAAATAAAGATAATAAACCACAAATAAATCGTTTTAGGACAAACTGTTTGCACTAAACTAATACAATGCATTTGGGGAAACTGCTCCTGCTACTGTATACCTTAGAGAAAACAACATCGGAATTTCGGCGGTTTGGGGTGGTTGTGGTCGTTTGAATGAACAACCGTCTGGGCCGTTATGGAGTACAAAGAGTTAAACGAATGTGCAAACAGTATCGTGAATGGTACCCAAGAGAAGTCTTATTAATATCAGAAAGGTTTAGCAATGTTTCCTATTTTTCAAGAACCTTTTCATAGTTACATGTTAAATATTTTGTTAACGTTTCTGACATTTGGTTTTATCTCTTCTAATTTTTAATCTTCTGCATATTAACTGTAACGGATAGTCTTTTGAAGTGAACACAAAAAAAATGTGGTGAATGTTATACTTAAGATTAGACTATCCGTTAATTGAAGATCCAAGGCTTGATGTATTAAGCGCTAATTGTTGAGTACATATCTGTCATTTGCTAGCTGGCTGTAGCGCAATTACAGGATCCTGTATCCAATATATCTGAATGAACGGAACTGCTTTTAAATAACACTCCTGATCCATAAAGAACCATTTCTATTCAGTTCTGTAGCCAGCAAATTGTGTCTTATGAACAAAGATCTGTTTCTTTCGTGTTTACTTTCCATTAAACTAAAAGCGATTATGAGACGTTAACTAAACGACTTGATATATAGTCTCACGCAACAGGCACTTAAATAAATATTTACTTTGCAAAATGTTTTATAAGTCTAAGAATCTGTCATTTTACACCTAAGAGTGTATAATCTGCATATTAACTGCATTATAATTTGCATGTGTAAACTGTATATGAGCTATTTCTCCTTAGAAAGTCCTCAGCAAAGGTCCTCTTAGATAGCCCTCGCGTATTTTGCCATTATCAAATAAACGAAACTTTTTTTTATCTATTTTAAATGCAATTTTCAGAACTTCATTTTGAGATTTCAGTGAACACTGTATGCAATACGTTCAGTATAACTACATAGATATAGAAATATTAGTGTAAGTAGAATGAGAACAACGTGTTAATTTATTAATATAAAGATATCGTCTAAAAACATCTTTCTCCTTTTTCATTTACCTCCATTTTATTAACGTCAAAATGACACAACCATGTGACTACAAATATTTAAACTTAGGAAATACTGTTGAGAACTTTCTATCATGTGCAACGATGCATTAAATTTTTTATAGTCTTTATTTTTTTATTGTGAAATTAAATTCATGAGAACTTAATTTTGTTGTTATGTTTATTTTTAAGATTGATACCTAAAGTAAATATATATATGATAGATGATGGGAAAAGCTTCTTTGAATATTTAATTATATTTTTCCTTTTATAATTTTTAAAACGGTGAAAAAGGACAGAAATCATCCAACTGAAAATCAGTTCTCGAGAAACAGGGCAAAAAATAATCCTTCAAGTGGAAAATAGCGACATAAAAAGACAGATTTGTATAGATTTTTTTTAAAGGCATATAAAAAATTGAGCAAAAAATAAGAAACACTGCTATAAAAAGCGAGTTATTTTTTTTAGCTTCTCCGTGTTTTGTATTAAAATCTGTGTACTTTCAATACATGTTATTAAGCGATTAATAATTACGTTTCTTTTTGTATGCCTCACGATGATGTGCATCCCTCAGCAAGATAAGTATATATGTACTTGTGTATTTGTGCTTGTCTGATTATAAGTGACATACATTATATGAACATATACACGCACACGCAAATTGCAATGAACTACTCCCCCTTTTAAATATATGGAATATGAAGAAATATAGAATACGCGTCCAGCAGTATAAATAATCGAATGGATAAATGTAAAAAAGGGCAAAAAATCTATATATGAAAATCACAAAGGTAGCACAAAAATTATAGATAATTTACATCTCTCGATAGATCGTCTTTAGAGGGTTGGTGTAATCACAGAAATAAATGAAGCAACCGGTTTCTGAACTGATAATGACACAAATTTTCTAAATTTTAAACCTTCAATGAATTAAAAACAAATACTATAAGGTATTTTCCCTCTCATTTCTGCATGCCTTCATAGTGTGACGGTAGCAAACTCGGCGCATATTTGAGAGGTCCAGGTTCGAGTCTCGGTGAGGGCATTGCACATTTCTTCAATTTCCTAATTCAAAAAAATTCTAGATGACTCTATAGTGGCGCCCGAACTAAAAAAGGTTGTGGATGATGATTCTCCGCCGCCAGTCCCTTAATCACCAGTCACCCTTTAAAAAGGGGGGAGTATTTACATATTTCTCCTGCTTTCTTAGCATGCCTTCCTGGTGTAATGGTCTAGCAAACTGGGCGCGTATTTGAGATGTCCGTCGTTTCGAGATGTCCGTTCGAGATGTCGGCGGGTACATTTCTCGTTTTTCATCTCTCCTGATTCAAAATAATGACTCTACAGTTACGCCATAACTAAAAAGTGGTGGATGATGACTCTTCACCACCAGGATTTGGCGATTGGATCCTCTAATTCCTAGTCGCCCTTTAAAAGGGGGAGTATATAATGTATTTTCTTCCTCTTTTTTTGCATGCCTTCGTAGTGTAAAGATAGCACACTTGGCGCGTATTCGAGAGGTCCAGGTTCGAGTCCCGGCAAGGCATTGTTCATTTCTCACATCTCCTGTTTGCAATATAGCTTAATAACTCTACACTACAGAAGTATTTAAGTTCTAATCAATCCAAATGACACAATTTGGTGCATTTTCCCCAAATTCTTACAAATCCCCAAACCTTTAAAATCCATATAATTGTAGAAAAAGAAAAAAAATCTTAAAAAATATGTAACATCTTTAAAAAACATCTCACATATAACAGCAATAAACACAATAAAAATAGAAAATATATTTATAACCTTTAATAATCATGTTATTCCTTTTATGCAATTGTTCAGCCCAGTACATAGAGTTACATATGGAGTCAAACAGTTTGTCAAATTACTAATAATTAAATGCAGAGAAATTAAGTAAGGTAATAAGAAAAAATGAAACCTCTGCATATATTAAATCCATGGTCATTCGAAGCACGGAGTTCTAACACGTGCTACATTGCAAAATGATTTCAAATGAAACTGATATGTAAAAAATGCTTAACGTGAAGAAATTTTGAACTGGAATCAGTAGCTTACTTTGATTTCATTAGAGGGTTGAATAAAAATATGAACGATACTTCAGCTGAATTAATGGTGACAAAATAAGGAAAATCAATTGTAAACCTACTTTTTTTCTAAATGCGTTTAATAAAGGCTATAAGTCCATTATAATTACATGGCTATACTTTGCATTTTTTCATGCTTTTAAAGCTAAAAGATCTTTTCGAATCTGGGCGACATCTCTCTCCACTTGCTATCTTCTTAGGAGTTTCGTCCATCGTCGTTGTACTTGGCCAATACACGTTTCTTATCAGCTAAGAAAAAATAAATCTACGTGACTCGTAGCTTCAGATAAGAATTGAAAGAAATGTCATTCAGTGAGCACTTGATGAGAGTTTAATACCGAAGAAGAAAATATCTTAAGTTGTAATTTACACCAGCATGAGATATTACAAAGTTACTGCTCAAAAGTTCTATTCTTTAGTAAACATACTTAAACCTTTACATAAAACTTTGTTCATTTCTTTATATAAGAAAGAAGAACGGAAACTCTCTAAACGGAAGAAAACATAATCTAGGCGTTGCGCTGGGCAGGCAACAGCGTTTATCGAATCCGCATCAGTTCACATTATTGGGTTTACTCAGATGACTTTATTGTGCAATTGTAACCAATCCTTTAACATAAACTGTTGGACTAATTGTAACAACAAGGTTGCCCTCTGGTGAGTAGCCAGAGAAGTACTTCAGTAAAAGCCAAGGCTCCCACTTCATAGGTTGTACCAGACTGTTGCTCTGTAATTCTTCTGTAAGTTAAATGTAATGTCCGTGTGTAACTTAAACCTGTTAATAAATACTTTTTACACTATACAGGACTCTTCTATGACCCTATCTAAACGACCCCTTCACACAGTTGAATTTCTATACCTGAAGGTAAGAGGTAAACAATGAATGATCGAAAACTAAAATTCATGAGATTTTAGCAAATTGTACTTGAAAAACGTTGAAGATGCCCCAGTGGCACGCATTTTAATATATACAACAGAGAAAAGTGGATATTATTGCCTGAATATTTCGATAAAAGTTTTGATACAAAAAGGGTTAAAATACTATTTAAAATAAAGAAGTTAAAATTTCCAATTACGTTCGAATATTTTCATTAAACTTGCAGAACTTTTGAAATCACTCAGACGTAAAATTAGATGACAGAGGTTCATTTGAAAGTGGCGACGGAAATTAAAAAAAAAAACATTTTTCCCACATTTAGAAGTTCGTTTGGAACGTGTTTTTGAACTGGATTTTATTTTCAGCAGTGTTGCTAGGAAAATATCTGCTGTTAAATCAAAGTTTTAAAAATACTATCTTTTAATTTTTAATGGAAATGTATTTGAGAATTTAAAACTTCAAATAAAAATGCATGATGTCATATAGCGATGTTTATTTTATTTTAAATAAGCCTACAGATTCCATCTCTAAAATAAAATATATATGTGCAATATCTTTCTAAATATTGATTAATTGAGAAAATCAATATGGCTGTATATTATTTTGCATTTCAGATTTCTACATGCCGAGTTTCAGTCATAACATTAGTTGTTTGAGTATAATATCGAAATCGACTTACCAAATAATGAGAAAGAAATGGGAAAAAAAACCTCAATGTCATTCGAGAAAAGTGCTTCACATCGAATATTTTAAGTAACGGTCTTAAAAAATTTCAAATTATCAAAGCAAGGAATATTAAACAAACAAGATATAAGGAATATTATCAAAACAATAATCACAAACAATGTAATTGTTAAAAAACACTGTAAGGAATTAGATATATTTATCGTATGTATCATTTCGGGGCAGTTATCAACTCATGCAGGTACATGTAAGATCTCAAATTTGATTCTTGCGAGGACAGAGGTAATTTTACAAGAACTTTCCTCAACATAGAGATTGTAATCACTTTTCGAAATCAACACTAATTTTCAATGACTTTCAGCAGAATAAAACATTAAGTTAGTGTAGAAAAATAAGTTATGCCGGCAGTTATTCAAATATTAAGAAATGATTATTTATCCATATTGAGACCTAATTTTAGCCGTACTTGCCCTGTCATACAACAGCCCAAAGAAGATATAATTAGATTTTATATGGAAAGCCGTAATAAAGAAAATTTGATAATATTTAAACTTTAACCTAACCAAGTAATAAATAGTGTCAAAAAGGTAACAACCTTCACATGTGAAATTAAAATTTATTCAGAATCTTTAATTTGCAACAGGAATTTAGCTACATATTTAATCCTATAGAAACCGTGGCAAACACCAGTTTCTTAAACGGCAGTTGAGAGTTCGTTGCTGAGGACAGAAAAGACGTAAACATCTTAATGCATCGCAAATATTATTAATTAGTTATCAACGAAATGCTTAGAGAATTAAATACGACATAGTAAGAGTGAGGAATGTCCCGCTATTTTTTACAGCAAATACAGAGTTAGGTCGACTGCATATTTTTTCTCTGCTTTATGTCTCCAAGTAAAACATGGAGCAAAGAATTTACTTCTAGTATCCTAGTTTATGAGAATTCTCTTCTTTCTTGAAAAGATTTCGACGAGGAATAAATACTTCATGATGGATGAATGCTAATGAAATCAACTTATTAAGGAAGGGAATAATTTCGTGAAGTACGAAAATCGGTTATTTAAAAATAACGCAGAACTGGTAAGGGAAAAGAATGGCTAACACCTCTCGCCTACAGTTACGAAAGATTCATCCACGATGAAAATGTAAAAGTTACTTATCGGGTGCAATTTCATTGTTTTGAACCTTTTTTTTTCGATGGACAAATTATCAGACTATCGATATTTATCGTAAATCTGCCAACATTATAAGAAAAGAAAACATATCTTAACAAGTTAAATTACAAACTTGAATTATTAAATAAGGATTACTTGAAACATTAAAAAATAAAGCATTTATATTCTTCTTCAAATCATTCTGTAATTATTTTGCGCTATTATTCTCCAGAAAAACACGGCGATCCGTTTTCAGTTAAAAAAACATCACAGAATCACGGAGAATCGAATTCGTGTAATCCTTGGTAATAGCGGCTGTCTAGGAAACGCATTTCCTCTTGTTCTCTTTAGAAAAATTTCAGCAAAAGCTTATATTCCTGCAGAAATTTTACCTCAGTTTCTTACATTGCTGGCATATTCCACACGCTCATATTTTTAAACTAAGTTTATGCAAAAAAATATCACGATTTTTTTGAAAACCATTGGAACTTGAAATACAAGAAAAAAGAACGCATACGAAAATGGCGGTATTGTTTGACTGAAGGATTCGTATGGTTGTCGGAAGAATGATTATGCATATGGTTGCTAGAATTTGGAACATTATGGAAATTTAGTGACATCTACTATGATAGTTGCGTTAATACGTATGCACCAAAAAATAGCCAAATGATGAAAATTGAAAATTTGGAACCCCTGATTTTTATGCCACATGTCTTTTCAAATCCAAACTATCTATCTCAACTTGTCACAGCATTTTCACAGTCTTGCACACATTTAGAAATGAGCGCAGTTATGATCTGTCACTACAGTCTTTAAATTTTAGCAAGATAATTTCACAATTTCGGTGTGATAACTTTCAAAATATTCTTCAACCTAATCTACATACTATGCTAGCATAAATTTTGGCTTATGCAAGCTGGCATAATTATCTCCAATAATCATCTGCAGATGCAGCTATCATTTTGTATACCTGCTGCACTGCGATATTAAAGGGGAAAATTTTTTTTGAACTATTCCTGACACTGCATGTACTTTTTAATCTAATGTCCAAAGAAAATTCCTTTTTCGATCTTTACAGTTCATAATTTAGGAAAGAAATCCCCTAGTTCATTGGAAATATTCGGCTATATACTAACAAACTGGTTTTCCTTATATCGAATTTGATATGCCTCACGGACGTCAAATCATACAGCAAAAATCTCCTAATCTAAACTTTGAATCCCTACAGAAAAGGCAGTCTACTAAGGTCTATTCCGTTTGTCTTTCTATCGCATCATTTCACTTGATTTGGTATACATTTTACGATGAATGGGCACGATAAATTAAACTAATAATATAACAGCAGCTACCTTGGAGTGACTCATAGGATATTCGAAGTAAGAAATTCTTTAAAGTTAGTTGACGTTGCTGTAATTCGAACTGCTAATATTTCTATGCTAGTTGGACACACTAATTAAGAGAATAAGCAAAAGGAAATGCATATTTTCCTACCTCCGCTTCCCCACACTCATAAAGGGCGACTTTTAAGAGGTATAAAAACTTAGCCGACTAACCTCTGTCGGTGAGTTTACTGTCTATAAGCATTTTAAGGCCAGAAGCAACTATAGAGATTGTCAGGATTTAAACTAGTAATTTACAATTTTGATAATTAAATTGTTAAATCATTTACCCCACAAGAGCTCGCAGGGGAAGGAGCATTATAATTACTTATTGCCTAATCATCATGTGCAGGAAACCAGGGAACAGACATCTGTTTCACTGTGAGCTATCAGCTTTTATTTCCTACCACCTGAAAAAGTAGAGTACATTAAACAGATGCACAAATTATGAGAGCATATCAAACTGCATGTCACATTTTACGCATAGTAAATACATATTCAGAATCTTATTACTACTTTTCCAAATTACACATTGCTGATTATGAAATTCCATCCTAAAACGGTTTTGAATCATGGGTCAAGGATACAACAGCAAGAAAGGTCCATAAGACATTTTGCTTGTAACGCTGTGTGTTCTTTGCTATCATAAAATGTACGCGACAATGAAAGACTGTTTAGTGAATTATCGCTAAGATTTTAAAGTACTGCAAAATCAGGGAAAGAGTGCATAGAACCGTTTATTAACTCAAATTAAGTTTAACATTCGGTCCCAACTCGTGCTTAAAGAAGCCAATACCTTTGACATAAATCAATAGGTAATGAATAACTTAAAATTGATGAAGTTAAGTACAACATAAAGGCTTCACAGTTTGACTATCGCTGGCTTGATTCGAAGTCAGAGTAAGCCTAATTGTAAAAATAACTCAACGCCGTAGAATTGTAATCGCTAGAGAATCAAAGTTAGCAATGTGGCCTTCAAGCAGGAAGAACACGCTCTGATTTCAACAACTAAAACTTTCCTTTAAATACTTTAGTCATTCTATCTAATTTGAATATCGCGCGTGCCGGAAATTTGCATTCTGGCAGGGAAACGAAATGAGTTTGATAGGAAAGCTACTTTACCCTAAAATAATTGGCTAGAAAATTAAAAGATACTCTACACGCTTACTATGCACTGTTAATTTCTTGCTAATTATTAATTTCATATAAAAATATATATCGTGCATATTACAAATGTCATTTAATATGTTAGATACAAAATCACATGTTACATATTGTAAATACATATTCATATATTTGAGCTATTAATTTCTTAGATCTCGTTACAGCCGCTTGATAATTATTTTACTTCTATAGAGAATCGGAGGTAAGTACTTTGCTGCATCCAAAAGGAAGTGAAAAATTCTCATTTGCAAAAATCCCTCGACTGATAGTAAAATCAAATATAAAAGTGGGAATTAGCATTAGCAAAAATATATGCATTTACGGATAATCCTCGTATAACAATATCATTAGACCTACACTGTGAAGCCTATATAACTAAAAAGCATATTGTGAAGACGTTAATAAACCTGCTAAAAATCTGATCATTCTCAGAAAATTATTAAAAGCTGTACAACTTTTCCCTTTATAACTATCCCCAGTTTATATTTTAAAAGGATAAGTAATTTTCATAGGTACTATACACTCTTGTTTACAGTGCACACAGTTTTATTTAATTCTTCATTATCAAATAAACATCATAAAAAAAGTTTTGAATTTCTTAATTAAATTGTTATTGTGCTTTTTTAATTTTTAAACACAACTAAAAAAACTCACTTTTGGAACAGTTATTAGATAAAAATCTTGTCAAAAGCAACCGCTTTTGTGGCTTTCGCAGAATAATGCCAGAAAAAAAAACATGTTACGGAATGAGCTGTTCTGTAGATGTCACGTATATTCATATCTTTACAGCGGTATTAAGATATTCATTCACTTTTAGAAATTTCCATTTATTTCAGGTTAAAAATCAAATAAATGGCAATATCATTTACACATTAAGCCTAGCCAGTGAGGTTACTTGCCAGTTTGGGAATGTTTTTCCTCCTTGTCATTGCCAGACTTTACCGAGATGAGCAAAGCTAAGCCTGAAACATGTCCGTTTTCTGATTGCGCAAACGGAGTCATTCGTCGACGAATAGGACTTAAGCCGCATTCGGCCAAATCATTAGCGGAAGCTTAGCCAGTCACCGTGAAATGGTTGAAATAGGAGAGGGGAGAGAGAATCTTGACTGAATGAATATGTCAACGAGAACGAGACATCTTGGGTAAATGGACGCAAGTCGCAATTAAGAGCCAGGATTGGAATCTCCATAATACGCCCCGTTTGGCATCAGAGAGGTAATCTTGTTAATACTCCAATCGGCAGGACTTCGTGAAATTTGTCTGGATGATATGTGGCAGTGCTGTCATCAGTAGCAAAATGGCTTGAATGGCAGAATTCGCATTCCGCAGAGTTTAGGCAGTGATTAATATGCAAAATTGGAGTATCCGAGAGCTATACTTGCGCACTGGCAAATATATATTAGATGTTTATTTAAATACGTTTACATGATATTAAATTACTAATTAATACAGGATTGACAAATGATGGCATTTAATTTGACATGAAAAAGGATTTTAGGTTTTAAATGTTGAGTGTAATCTCTTATACATGCTACAGTGCTAGTTTTCTTCTTCAGCACGTAAACAAAATCAAAGTGCAGACCGTGAATTTTCTTACTATGAATACTTTTGGAAGTTTCCAAAAGAGACTCTACCACAGCATATAGACTGTGAATCTCCTAGGGAACATGCGGTGGGGTGAGGACTAAACTGGCGTTAATCTGCTTTCATGAAAGGGAAATTAAAGTTCCTATTAAATATACAATGTTTCAATGCTATGGTACTGAAATTTTGGTCAAAATATTGCAGTGTTTGAACATTACAGTGTTCAAACACTGTAACGTTTTGAACATTACAGTGTTTGAACGCATTACGTGCCCTTTTCCGAGGGAATTATTTGAGGGCTAAATAGTCATAAGACAATTGGTAGGCATCAGTTAAAATGGATGAAACTCGGATGAATATTTGATATGACACGATAGCATTATTTGCCATAAAAACTAGTTGCAGTTACAAACTAAATGATGGATTTTAATGAGTGGGTAAGCGTGGTAGAAATTGTCTTACTTCGTAGCACTTAGTAGCACCTTGTAGCAAGACCACTTATTAAATGAACATTTGCCAGAAAAAATAGAAATTCTTAGTAAACTTACCGTTTTATTCTATCCATATCTATTAAAGCATTCATAATCAGATGTTGTAAAGAAAACGGCAAGTTTAATGCATTAGTGCAACATAGCAGAACTCGAAATTGTAGTCAGAAGCTTTTCATGAAATGTTACCTAGTTAGATTCTATTCGCCATTAATGTAATATATTTAGCACAGAAAGCTATGATTAGACCAAGGCTTATTTTTATATGAAACGTAACAATAATTACTCATGTTTTAAACCTTATTTTTTCGGTCTTCAATGATTTTATAATTGTCAGCCTTTTAAGAACAAGCTAAGATAAAATTGGAATGAGGTAAAGCTTTCCAAACGTTTCCAAAGTAGCTTTCCAAAGAAAAATAATTTTAGAAGGTTCCCAATACTTTCTTAATCATTTAAAAAATTCACATATTTAGCCCAAAGGGCTTTAACCCAGAAGGGCTATTAATTTCGGTTTGGAATTTTCAGTTGAAAACTTTAAATGGCCGTTTCACATTTCAAATTGTCGCCACCAAAAATTACGCCCTGTGTTATATTTAAAGTAATTAAATAATGAAGATTTTGCATAAAAGTATGTGTGTTTCTCCCATTGTGATAAAACAACGGTGCCTAGCGCCATCAAATTTTGAATACACTGAATATGGGCATCTGGAAACCCAAATTTGGAATTGGTTTTATTATCTATTTCATATTTTGTAATACTTTAACGAATTTTTGATTAACAAAATCAAAGGTTTCAAAGGGAGCTATGGCAACACTGTACGGAAAAAAAATGTTATCTCCAGCGCTCGAGACTGAGTATCGGAAATACTAAAGATGTGCTTTTTTAAAATTATTTTGTGGTATTGCTGTTAAATTTAATTTTATGCGAAGAACGTGATATCTAATAAATAAAGATAACACACAAAACGTTAACAAAAAAAGGCCACGTTAGGCGTGTAATTTTTATTCCTTTCGATTTATACCTTTCTTCGGAATTACTTCTCATTTGCAGACCGTTATAGAGAGTAACACAAAGCAAGTCATTTTTTCTTTGCATATTGTTTATTCAATTTCATGGTGGAAAAGTTTCCTTACAAAATTTTTATACCGTCCCAAGATTTAAAACCTGATTTACATCTTCATCAAATTCGTGTTTTTATTACAGTATATTATATTATAATTAATTATTCTTGTATATATTATTGAATATTATTATTAATTTTATTATATATTAATTCTTCTTATATTATAATTAATTACTCTTATGTTTCTTCTTGTATTATTATATAGGTAAGATAAAAATATGTTTGTAAAAAAACTTCTGATTTTAATTGGCAGTAGCCTTTTCTATTCTTCACTTTAATTTGGCCATTTCACGTTTGTGTTCTAAAAATAATAACTGATTTTAATACATCAATCTAAACTGTGTCCTTTCAGATGAATCCATGTCATATGATCCTACGTAACGCTGCAAGAAGCTTTAGCTAAACAAATGGTATCGAAATTTAAGCTGATTCTTTTTGAGCTAAGATATCATCTCGAAAGCGATGCACTTTGCTTCTATTTCTCCGTGTAACTAGACTGCTATTGCGTGGTTTTCTCTTTATCTTTATTATATCAAAAATCTAAATGTTTTGAAGAAAGTACATTTAGCGTGTTAAGTTATTTGTGGTCTCAGATGTCCACTGAAATAAAAATTAACATTAAATATGCCTCGGCTGCCAAGTTCGCTCTTCATTTTAGACCTATGAATGTTTAATATCTGTATGCACAATGAACTTTAAATTGAAAAAGTAAAATGTATTTTATTACTCGATATTCTACATTAGACGATTATTGATTATAAAATTTATCGCATCTTTGGATTAGAGTTTTGCATTATTTGATTATCAGTTTCCATGTACTGATTGTATATAACTTGATGTCATATAATTTATATCATTATCATTTTCCTTTTTACCATTATTGTAGCAAAAACTATTATGAGAGCAAATACTAAAACATTCGCATTTTCTCAGTAACTTCAATTCTACTAGAGTCCTTTGCTTGGAACAAAAGTAAGAATTGATCACTACTCCAAAGAAATTTTCAAGAATTAGTTTCTTTCGCCTCTTTTCTTCACAACAAGTTTAATGAACGTCATTTTAATATCTATACCTAAACAAAAACTTCTTAACTTATATGTTTACTTTTGATTTTAAAAAGTATTAATTATGTTTATCCAATAATGAGGCTTATATTCATTAATGGAGAGAGCAACGTATATGCGCGTGCCAAATTCTTTTTCATTATTTAAGTAAAATAATAATAATAGTTTTAAAAAATGGCATAGATTGATAAAACAAATAAAATTAATACAGTATTTCAATATGCTTTCAAACTATTAATATATATATATATATATATGTATGATACCTTTTTAAAAGATTCGATTGCAAAACATAAGATATTACCAAATATCCTTATAAAAATTTTTCTAACATAGTTTATACGAATATTAAAGTTTCTAATAAAATTTCTAAATATACCTTTCACAAGAAGAAAACTTCAATAAAGAACAGAGGTTTCTAATTCAACGTGTAAAATCATCAAATTTCGAAATTTTATACGTAGCAAGAAGCAGCTTATATAAAAGCTCTAAAAAATCGGAATATTTCTGTCTTTCTTTTCTTGTTCTTTTCTTTACTTTTTTTTTTGATAAAACTCTTATGTTGATATTAAATTTTAGGAATATTTTCAGGAGGAATATTTCGCCCATACTATTGAACTAATAATTTTTAGTTTTGGCCTAACAAATATGTAGTAAGATATGACAAAGGTTATTAGAACTAAAAGAACACATCCTCCTCCTTTTGAGTAGTGCTCATATAAAAATCCAAATTTCATATATATTTAATGTGTTAAGATGCTAGTTGGCCATAAATTGAAAACTTCCTTTTTTTATTCAATTCCTAACGTGGAGCATCAGGCTTAATATAAACTGTTCGAAGTACATTTATATAGTACTGAAACATCATGTGTATCTTAATTGTAAGATTATATGTAGATATGCTTTCTATATATTAAGAAAGCCAGTAAAATGAAAATAAAGTACAGTTAGTATGATTAATGTCTTGATACATACAACTCACATAGAAAACAAACCTTTAATTTATTTTTCACATAGTTGTCATTTGGCATATATTTTTGCCAGTTATTGTTTACTGCTACGGCCCTAATATTGCAAACCGGATTTATTTCTTTCCTTTTATTTGCTTAAAAGGTATTTAGCCTACACAAATGCAAAAGTGCTCATTTGGTGATTACTTTTCAGATAAGATATAAAAATAGTTTTTAAAATATTTTAATAGTTGAATTCCCTCTCTGTTGACAATTTATTAACGTTGCATAAGTTGTGGACCGCCTAACGAGGGAAAAATCCGATTGATTAGTCGTTTGCACTTTTTTCAAAATTAATATATTTTGAAAACTTTTATTTCCTATCGCATGTTGAAAGTCGTTCCAAAATAGGCGATTAATCCAAAATACTCATAAATATATGGGATTAATATGCAATACGTGATAGGAAAATTAAACAATTCCCACACATTGGTACGTTCATCGCCGATAAGCATGTGGCTCTAATGGCAATAACCGAAGCGCTCACTCATTGTCATGTTGCCTACACATTAATCGACTAGATAATAATTTGCAGATGTTTGATGTGAATATATCATGCACATAATTATAACCTTTGTTAAAGGTTTCGTTCACATATTAGTTTCAGATTTATGTAAAATTTGTGTAAATAGTTCGAAGAAGATAGCTGCACGCTTTATTTTCTTAAACTTTGTGTTCTAAGTTTGTACTTCAAAATGCAGTTTCCCATAATATAAAATCTAGAAAATAGTTAAATACTAGCTTCAAAATGAGTTTTTGAAGTACACAATATGTAACGTTTTAAAGGATTCTTAGAAGCGAAAAGTCCAATTGAAAAAGTGTTCTTTATGCTTTCTTATCCTACATGCAAAATAATACATATTTTTAAAAAGCACAATTCGGGGAAATATTTGTAATTAATATTTGCGAGGAAACTAGTTATATTTGGTGAAAACCTAGTTATATTTTATCCAGTGTTATTCATGATTCAGTAGTAAGAACTTTATCCTAAATCCTAGATACAATATTCGCATCTGTTCAAAGAAGTGTCTTGAAAACTCCTCATTTCGTTCTCTTTAGTTTCGTAAATGACGAATTTAACACTTGCATGCAATAACTTCTTTTCGCAATTTTATTATGTATGAATATTGAAATTAATTTCATAAAATTATTTGTTTATTTGGAGAAATTTTATAATTGAGAGTAAATGTCGGGGATTTATATTTAGGAACATAAAACATGTACTTATTTTCTTCAAATAATCTTATAAAAATTACATCATAGATTTGAGAGATAAGGCAGTTGTAAAACACACCTAAGGAATTATAATAAAAATTAACAACATCTCCTTTCTTCCTGAGCTCATTTTAGTGGAAAGTCATTATAATTACTATCTCTTAGTAGCAAAAATAGAATAAAAACTTTGAAAAATGGGTTCCCTTTTAAAGTTGCTTTTTCAGGAAAAGGAAATTGCTTCGCAGTTTTCTTGTTGTTTTCCTCATGGGAAACTTAAATAAAATCTAGACCCTTATAAATAACATACATTTCCGTGCCTTACGCAAAAGCGTATTTCCCTCTCGTAGTTTATCGTAAATTCCAAGATACGTATCAATTATTCAATTAATGGTTGGATTTTAAGATAATGATAGAGATTAAGAAGACTAATGTGAACTACTTGTTGAAGCTAAGGAGAAAAACTGACAAATTGAACTGTTTTAATAGCATACAACACCAAGTAAAAAACAGCGGCTATTTTTTTTACTTTATGTACTGCTAATAGGTTTTAAGTGTTTAAATAATCATGATATATTTTAGCTTTGTACTCGAGTTAAAAATTTTATGCATTATTAATTGTACATTTCCTTAGAGTAGGAAAAGAGTGGTTAGCTCCGAATGATTTATTGTCTTGAACAGTTGGTTTTATAGTATCATGTTATATAATGCCATACAAGGGAAAACATCTCATATATGCAAGTTTGCTGTTTAAATCGATCAAAATTACAATTTTGTAATGATGTATACTTCAAGTAAATAAGACTTCTGTCTTCTCTTCCAAAAATGATATTAATCAGCCCGTTAAATTTTTGATACCTTTTTATCTTACTGCATTTATCATTATATTTTTACTTATTTTAATATTAACAAAGAAATATAATTTTGTCTCCCACAGATTCAGTTACACTTCTTTCACCGTGTTTAAAATAATGTTAATTTTACTGAGTTATGTCATTTAAAAACCTTGGAGCACTAATAGGTCAAGTATTCCTAATCATGCCTAAGCTTGTAAAATCTAGTTTTGTTTCTAGATAGGCAGATTAGTCATGGAGAGTCAGAGATAAGAAAAATTCTAGCGAAAGTACAATTTAATAATTGTTAATTATATAACACATCATACGAGAGTCACAAAACTGGAATATTTGATAGGACGTGTTTCAAGTGTTTTAAGACTTTCCTATACCAAATGCTACAGGGGCCCACGAGCGGACGAGCGAATAAAATCGCTGAATACTGGTAGTTCGGTCCCGTGTTTGAATCCCAGCGAACAGGCTGGTTACATGGTGTTTCCGAGATTTTCTCCATGTGTAACGTGTCTACGAGTTCTTCCACGAAGGCATCCCTCCTTCTTAGGCAAATAGTGCTTTGCCATCATCAAATAAACCAAACTAAATGCTACATAGATGAGTAGAAAGCATTCGTAAAAACTTTTGATAAAAATATTGCTGCATTTAGCTAACTACACTCGAAGTAGCCACAGCGCAATGTGGTTCAGTACAATCTATCGCCTAAAACGTGAAGCATATCAAATAAAATCTAAATGTTGACTCTATATAAGGCTGAATTTCTTAGAAGCAGCTAGGCTACATAAAATAAAAAAATAAAAAGAAAACCAAAAATTCAAAGTTTTTCAGTCATGAGACCTTGCATTATTTACAAAAAAACTTTCAAAGAATCTAAGCTCAGTACAATAAAAGCAAAAGCTAGTTATATGTAGGATGTAGAGATAAGTCAAATTTATATTTTACTTGTGTCTCAAAGGCTTGTGTCTTTGTTTTAAAAAAATTAGTAAGTTTTAAGACTATTTTAAGAAAATTATCTTAAAATTTAGTTACAAAGTATGGAAAACTCTTGCGTTTATTTAGTGAAATAAAGACGTGATTAAAATTATTGGATAAACCTTTTTTGAAGAGAAAGGTATTTTGATAAACAGTCTTTTCTCCATTAGGTACTTCTATAGGAATTTTGTGAATTAACGCATAGTGTATAGCCATATTAATGTATATTGATTATTCAATAGAAATTTTAAGGTCTGACACCCAGCCTTATACCTAGTTTTTCTCTTTCACTCCTTTAAATGTTTACTTGTAATTGCATGGAGGACGATGTTCAAATGAGATGTAATTAACCTCATTCGTAAATTATATAAAAAAATTTTTAATGATAATCTTATTTGGAGAAGATATAATTCGAAAACGCTCTCTGGTTTGGCGGTGCATGAAGTAGATGTTTACTATGCTATAAATACTTGAGAAATTTAGAAAGAAACGCATAACAACGGACATGGAATTTCATAAATTTCGTAAATCACTAAAATGCTGTTACTCATTTCATACTTGGAACTAGTGGGTGTGATTTCTGATTTATGATCATCCCCACATTAGTAGTCATTAAAATCAAGAAAAATTATTAAATTGTTGATTTTAAGTAATATTTGCATTTCAAGCATAAGACGAGTTATATTGTAATGCCCAAATCAAAACAAGCATTTCCATCGCTAACACGAGAGGAATCTGACGATTTATAGATCTTTCACATTTATTTATCATTTTGCAATTAATAAACATTTGCCTGAAATCTTAATCTTAATACATAAATCATAATACTATTTTAGTAAAATAGTTTTGAACAATTATGATAATTTGTTGTACAAAACAAACTACAAAAGAAGAAACAAAACAAAATAACATATTGAACATAATAATACAATAAATTTTACAGTAATCCAAAACTCAGTTATTATTTAGGAACTCACACATTAACCGAAAGACAAGTTTATTCTATTTCCACTGACTTCTGTATCATATTTTTATAAAAATGCGAACAGAAGTAATGGATTTTGTTTTCCTGCAAAGTTTTTATTTATTCAGTACAAAAAAAAACAGGCACAATATAAGGAAAAATACGGTCTCATAGGGACGTTTGCTGTCAGATATTCTATATATATACTACTCAAGATTAGAATAATTATAATTGTTCATTTAATAAACATAATATGTAAACGTAAACAGGTTTTAACGCTAAAAATGAATTCCACAAAAAATATTACTTTCTTTAGATATACTCTTAAACACATTAAAGTTTCAAATACTTGAAACCAACAGTACTTCAACGCTATTCTGTGTCATGCATTTTATAACTATTCGACTGCCGTAAAATGCAATATCTGTAAACATTCCCTGCTGAAGATCTTGTAATATGGCGGCAGGCGGTTGGTGCGATATTTTAATGGTAGTTTAAATGAATCTCCATAGAAATCAGAAGGTATGCTTCAATAATTCTGTATACTAAATAAAAACAAATCTAAAATATCTTACTATTCTGCTATTTACCTTTTTATCATTTTAATAACCTTACAATTTTCTATATATGACTTAAATTAGAAATGACGGAAAATAGTAGAATCCTGAACTATTCCCCAAAATAATTCTTATCAAATTCCTCACATTCTGTTTTTTTTTACGTATGATAATTATACGCTTGATATATACTTCTTGAAAGCGAAATTAGAATTTCACGTAATATTTCCAATTTCTCTTAAATCATTAGCAAGCAGAAAATGCTAGAATGATAAAGAAAAAATTACTTAATTGAAAAATCGCATAATACTTTTTTGAGAATAATTAAACAATCGATATATTTTTTAAATCTAGCTGATTCGGTGAACCATGTCGTTAAAAACATAAAAAATTTTCCAATTTTATTAGAATAACAACTTGATTGCTTGTTTGATATATTTCCTAAGCATTATAATGTAGACATTTTATTCTTACTGATATGTTACATCATTTAAAATGTAGAAATACTGTATAATAGAAGTTAATTGAAGCTAGGTTTACCGTAATAGAATTTACTTTTTTTAAATACTTAAATCAAAGTGTTATACTGGTAAGAATGTGTTAAAGAAAATTACTATTCAAAACTAAAATGAGTAAGAGTCACTCTTCTGCATGTTCAAAATTTATTTATAAGTAATCAATAAGAAATGTGTGGAAAATGCTACTGAATTATTTAATACCAATTAACTATTATTAAAGAATGTATCTTTTTAAATTAAGGAATGAAGATACAGCAAATTTATCCTAAAGGAATTTGCATTCCTATTAAAGAGCCTATTAATTTCTATAAAAAAGCAAAATATTCCTATTCATATTAATTTCTATTAAATAGAGAAAATCTCTTAAAACTGGTGTACAAAATAAATATCAAAATTTAGTTTAATGTGTTTAAGAGTATATCTAAAGAAAGTAATAATTTTTTGCAGATTTCTATTTTAGCGTGAACACGTGATTACGTTTATTGAATGACAAATTAAAATTATTCTAATCTTGAGTAATTTAACATGTCGATGTATGAAACTAAGAGAACTTTAAAATTTATATTTTAATGCCAGCATTATAGCAATTCACTAAAAGGACAAATTTTAAGGATTATATTTAAGGAAATATTTAATTTAAAAACGCGGATTCATATTTTAGTAATTATGTTTTTAAAATAAAGAAGGAAATTTCAGTAAATATTGGGAGCTTATTGCCTTCTGCTCTTGAGTAGGTATTTCAATATGAGAAAAATATAAAAAGGCATCTTTATGCCGTTTATAATGGCATACTTTTCATATATAGTGGCTGCTAATTTTGAATACTTATCTCCGAAAAACAGTCTCAACACAGAAAATCTTTATTCCATTTATTTCAAAATTGTACTACATATATATTTTATAACATATATATATGTAGTACAATTTTGAAATATATATTGTACTACATATAGTGAGTTCTTTGTGGCATTTATTCTTCCCTGAAAAAATAACAGTTATTTGAAGCTGTAAACAAACTTGAAAAGAAAGGTTTTATGTATATATACAACAGCAGTTTTATGTATTTTTGCCACCGAGAAACTAAATTAGGTTCATAATGGTACTTGATATACTTGAGAAGAACATTCTCATCGTCTTCTCCAGACAAAATACTTTTCAGTTATGTCACCTTCAATATACTGTAATGAAAATGCTAACATTTTTAGGAAATACTGATTTAATAAATTGTATAAATTAATTTCATCCTTCGCAATATCTGGAAATCATCGTCAAATAGATAATTTGCTTAGAAGAATAGTGGAAAATGTAAATCTGATCGTTAACAGATGGACATTATCGTAATATTTCTCTGCTTGACAATGGACAAGAATTAAAGACTTGTCTGGGAATAACGGCATTAAATTAAATTCTTGAAACCAATTTAATCTTACATTTTATGCTGCTATTGCTCATAATTAAGACTGTTTAGTACCTTTATGAAAGCTGAAAATTTTATATAAATGAGAAGGTTGTTTTAGTTATTTCCTTTTATTGTTTAAAAATGTATGTAAATGTGTCGAAAATCTTTTATAGAATTTTATTTTTTAACAAAAGTTATGATACTGCATGTTTAATACTTAAGCTAGAATACTAATAACTAATATTTCTAAATTTTCTTGTATCAACTTTGTTTTTATACTCATATGTTTTATCGTTACTTTCATTTTAAATGAATAAAAATATTCACTCACGTTTCTGTAGACAAAAGGCCGTTCTTCTAAAGTACATGAATACATAGAAATGATTCCTAAATTTAAGAATGAAATAAAAGAAGGTTTTTCAAATAAATTTAGCCTCACCAGCGGCCGAGCGGTAAAGACGCTGATAGTTCGGTCCGAGGTTCGAATTCTGCGAACGGGCTGGCTGCATGGGCGTTTTCGTGGTTTTTCCCATGTGTAACGTGTATACGAGCCAGTTTCCCTTAGAAAGTCCTCCACGCAGGAATCCCTCCCTTTAGCCATATAGCCTTCGTGTGCTTTGCCATAATTGAATAGTCCAATCCAAATAAATTTAGAATAATTTTGATGACATTTACTTATATATTTTTGCGCTGTAAAAATTGAAAGAAAGTGCCATGTTCGGAAACACAATTTATTTAAAAACAGATACTAAAGTATAATAGTAAGAAATAATTGCACACTAAAAATATGCTGAATAAGAATATAACAATTCAGACCATATTTAAACCAGCTATCATTAAAAATAAACGTACAACTACGCAACATGAAACTTTCGTTCTTTACATATTACATAAATATAATATATAAACTATACTTTCCTGCTAACTATATAACTGCTGCTATAAACTACATAACTGCTTAGTAAAATTTACTGTCTTCTCGATTTTACAGTCATAAAATAATATCCCTCTCGTGGGCTTTTACATTGGCCTCCAAATCTAGAAACTCCAGATAATTATTAAAAGAAAGGTGTATTTTCTTGAATAGAATTTCAAAATGTCTTTGCTATATTATACAGGGTGACCCAAAATTCCGTTAACATTTGAAAATTCAGTAATTTACGGAATAATATAAGTAGCGAGGTAAAAATTGACACACGTGCTTGAAATGACATGGGGTTTTATTTAAAGACAAAAATATAAAAAAAGGCCAACATGTGGCGCTGGGCAGCAAAATGGAGTGACACCGCATGAGAATCGTGTATGAAATGAGCTGTGGTGAGGAAGGGAATAAGTCCTTTCATGACTTTGTCATTTTTCTTGTTGGTCACGGAGTGATGTGGAATTTTCACGTTAATCGTGATCGGACCCATTTTCTTCGAGAAAATGCATGGTTCTGCTATTCAAACTGTCATTATGACAGGTTCGAGATGAGCTGATATGTTACAGAATCGCATCAACTCTTGTCTGGCTAATAAACACCTATTAGAAGGTATGACTTATATGTAGGATGGGGGCTCCAACCCAATATTGCAAGACATGTAAAATATCTCTTACACTCATGGTTTGGTAAGGATCGCGTGCTGAGTCGCTACTTCGGTCATGCTTGACCTCTCAGGTCCCCAGATCTCAATCCGTGTGTTGTGGGGTTACCTGAAATCGAAAGTCTACCCCGAATATCCGACCTCATTAGAAATACTAAAAAACAACGTCCAACGACAATTTATCACTATATGATGTATAGTGTTGTTTACAACATTACCCCTCGACTACAGGTATTTTTGATAAATGGCAGACGACATGTTGAGCATTTGTTATAAAGAACAGTCTTTGTTAAAAAATCAAATGGCATGCTAATTATTGCTTTTGTTATCATACGAGTGCTATCTATTGGTCGTTTTAAGCAATGTTTTTACTTCCTTGTACGAAGTAAAAAGGCAGTATTGTAAATCGTAACTTTCTGGCAGCATATTTCAACGAAAATATCCATTTTGACCGCTATCGAATGCAATTTAACGATGGTTTTGCGTGATATCTGTACGTAAGGACAGAATAAAAGACTCGTTTCCTCCAAAAAAATTATAAACTGCTTTAAAATTAATTTTGAATAGAATTTTTCGTGGCGTCTGTACGAACGTATGTACGTACGTGCGTGCGTACGTACGTATCTCGCGTAACTCAAAAACGAGTAGCCTCAGAACGTTGAAATTTTGTATATAGGACTGCTATAACATGTAAATGTGCACCTCGTATTTTGGTTGCAATCGGCCGCACCAAACGTATATAAATACTATATTTATATATATATGTATATGCACTCTGTTACTCGGCACAGTGATCTCAGTTTCTTTACTCTTATATGTTTGTAAATTGTACATCTTTTGCTTTAAAAATGATTGAATTATGTTGTTCTTATCTTCCGGTTAAGGATTTTATGCCTTTCGTAATTCTGGAAGCAATATTTGTACAATTATCAACAATCTAAAAGCTGTTTAAGAGCGGTTAAGTTTTAAATACCATGGCGGACATATTTGTTTACATTTGAAACAGCAGAATTGTAGATTTCTTGCCAATCTAGAGAGACTAAGCTTCGCAACAACAAAAATAACGCCTTCATTTATTATTGTGAATTAAATCATGCTTAATCCTTTCTGGAATTTTTTCGAGGAAATAAGTGTTTAAGATTTACTTAATTTTTAATAATTAGTAATTTTTAATACAGATATTTTGAGCTTTTATGTATTTGTGTCTTGTCGCGAAGTGAAAACTGAATTAATTGAATGAAAAATACTCAATCTTCTGTGAAAAATTGTTTCTTTTTTGTTTTGTTTGTTTTGTTTGTTTAATTTCTTTTTTACATCGTTCTAGCTTTATTATAGTATTTGAAAAGAACAACGATTAGATAATTCTTTAAATGATATACATTTTGTGCATTCTGAGTTATAATATGAATGAAATATAATACTGTTAAGTGAACCGAGTGCCAGAGTGTCGCTATGTTAAACAAATAGAGTGAATTTTAAAGAATGCCTTTATTCTATTGTGGTTTATGCGCTGTCGGCGAAGTAGATTTAATTAAATCCAATAAGTTTAAAAAAATGCAAGAAACAAATGCATATAATTTAATATTCCGTACAAGGAAGTCATGTGGTGTACACATCAGATTTTTTTACTTACAGTAAAACGGCATAACATTTCAAGCTTATGTGTCCGGTTTTGCCTATCTACATACAAAATTCAGTGAATTATTGAATTTTCAAAATGTTAACGGACTTTTGGGTTATCCTGTACTTAGGATATTTTCCTTTAAATATACTGTCATAATAGTTCAGACATACTTCGACATGCATGTATATGTATTTATTTAAATATATTAGGTAATGCATTGTTAATTGTAAATACATATACTGTTAGGCTTGGGAGGTTTCCAGGTAATTAATCTGTTTGACTTTCTTTTCCTCCCAGTCTCTCGTTTCTGTTGATTATTCCCATAAAGTTTAAACTAGAAGGAAATTTAGGTGATATAAAAAAGAATCAGAGATAGAAGCAAACAGTTACCAAACAGTTCAGCATACTTAGTTGTACTTACTTCATCGGAAGCCCATAAAGGTTTTAGTTTGGCTTAAAACTTAGGAATTTTAATGATTAAAATTGGAGTTATCATCAGGAACATTCCCATGGCTACAACGAAATTTCTTTAGTCACTCTTAACCTTTAGCCATTTATTAGTTTTAAAAATTTAAGTTATCGTTAATTGCACAAAAAATGCCTCCAGATTATTCTATGTATTAGAATTGTCACTAGTATTTTTAGCGCACTGTAAATTTCATATCATTTATTCGACACACATTACAGTATATACTACAACAGATGTAGGCAACGCGGTGTCCGTGGACACCAAACTGAACTGCAAAGTAAGTTTAAAGTGCTCGCCATTCAAATATATAAATTCCAAATTTTAGAGGCCCATCAGCGGCCGAACGGTAACATCGCTGAACACTGGTAGTTCGATCCGAGGTTCAAATTCCGCAAACGGGCTGGCTGCATGGGCGTTTTCGTGGTTTTCTCCGTGTGTAACATGTATACGAGCCAGTTTCCCTTAGAAAGTCCTCGACGAAGGCATCCCTCCCTTAAGGCAGATGGTCCTCGACTGCTTTGCCGTAATCTAATAAAACCAAATTTTAGATATTTGACAGTTATCATAATTAAAAGGGATAATTTTAGTAAAAATTCTTATTTTATCTTCGCTATTTTAACAATCGTAAGAAATGTACCATTACATTTTTGACAAAAACTGAATCTTAGCGCCATCTAGATAACATTAACATAAAACAATACATGATAAGGGGAATAAATTTTCGATTGCTAAAAGCATCTGATTCAGCATAAAGTGGATTATTTTCTGCTGCCGTTACCCTTGTATACTCTGTCTAACCAGAACGTTCGCAATATCTATTCGTATATTAAATTATAATTTTTTTAAAGTTCCGTTTCATGTTGTAAGTAAAGTATACAATCTTTTCTTCAAATTAAAAGATAAGGATACAGATAATACCGTCTTGACAATGGTTAGTACTAAGGAAAAAACCACATTTCAGCAGATTGTTTTGTGTCAACAACTTATGAGTTGCGCAACAGGTTGTGAGTTGCTTGGTTAGCAATATTTATAACAACGTACTATAGTATCAATTTTTTATAACAAAGCAAATTATTACAGCATTATAACATATATAATTCCCATAAATTAAATTTATTTTTACATAGTTATGTGTTCGTTATTATTGTTATTACTAGCGGCTACGCGGCTAGCCTTCGTCTGGCTTTTAAATGTACTTGAAAAATGCAGAAAGGAAACACCAAACATTAAATTTAAAAACTTCACAGTTTTAATCTGCAAAACAACTTTATCAAAAAACAAACAAACAAAACACACACAGACACAGAAATTCGAATAAAAATGTATTATATATAAAAGTATTACAATAAAATAAGCAGTGTCCCTTAATACAAACATTAATTATGCTAATAAATAAATTACTCAACTTCCCGTTGCAACATTTTAAGAATTCAAATGGTGTAAAGGAAGCTAAAACTTTGTTTCCCCCCCAAAATGTCATGCAAAATGTTTCAATATACCTTTTCAATGTTTTCATATCTTTCAATATTTCAATTTCAATAACATGAAAAACACACACACACACCAAAAAAACCCAAAAAATTCTGAAAAAGAAGCATAATTAATAATATTTTATCTTATATTTTCAACAGTCAGCAGTCCAGTCTACAAATCATTGAATAAAAAACTGTTGCCAAAACCACATTTCTAAAAGAATGAAACTATTCAAAATGATGCGATTTCATAAAAAAAGATAAAATAGAAAAAAAAAAATCTGATTGGAATTCTGAAAAAATTGCTTCGGGGTTCACTGGATCTTGTCTAGATGCACCTATGTACCAAATTTCGTAGCCTTACGCGCAGCAAGAACGAAAGACACACCATATACACAAACAAACTCTTTTTTATTATATGTAAAGATTATTATTATTATTATTATTACTATTATTTATTTTCTTTTATTATTACTGCAGCCACCCCACGGTACTCGATGTGCCAGCTGAACTCCCATACTTCTGCTATATACTCTGCTATTAAAGAAGTTGTGGATCTTGGTCTAGGTAATCTGTTTCATCATCAAAGTTTCAAAATTGGAACTATATCTTATCGGTTTTACTTTTAAGACTCTACACTAACACGGCCATTCGTAAATTATAATAATTATATTCTAGCAAATAAATTTTATTCATGTTAAATAAAAACATTTGCGAGGGGGGCGTCAACAATCGTAAATAATCTATAGGTGAAAAAAAATTCGAAAATTCCCATGAGCTCATTTAAAAGAAGGGGATCAAGAAACTTACTGATCTAGCAGTAGGGAATTTTTTTGATTTGAGAACAAAGAATATTATTACCTTAGAAAGTGTTATCATTTAGCAATAAATGTGATTTAAATATGAGTAAAATCATCAGTAATAGTGAACAGAGTTAAAGTAATAACAAAGCTTTCTATATGTGCAATCTCGGTGATTTGCAATATACCTTATCTAAGGCTGTAGGTTATCCATATGAGTTCATTCAACAAGAATTGTGACACTTGTTCTTTTAAATTGTCAGTATCTTTCACAAGCGTGTTAAACACAAAACATTTGATGAATCAACATGAAATAAATCACTATGAGCTGTGAGGAAAACTAAGCATTCATGATTTAAAGAGACATTGAGTCCTTCTATTGAGCTCGTGCAGTTATTCTTTATGAATGAAGCCAGTCACAACTATTTTTAAACATTTGTAGATTTATGTATAGGAATTTGTTTCAGTAGTTTATTAAGATTGTACTTTCTACTATACTATCATCTTGGCTGTGCATCCTTTGTCAGAAAAATTCCAGAACACAGGTCGTAAAAAATAGAAAATAGGGCTTATCAAGTAATGATCCTAGCTTCTATCAAAATAGTCCCCTTAACTACCTATACACAATTGCCAACGTTTCTAGAGATCTTGGAAGTAAGCAGGGAAATCTTCAACTGCGATGCTTGTATGCTCATTTGTCACAGACCGTTGGACGTCTGCTATATCTTGATGAAGATTTCCCTTCACTCGCCTTATGGCAATAACAGAATGTCTGTCCAGGTACTTGTTAATAGAGAAAGCAGTATGGAGTCTTGCAGTGTCATGCAGTAAGAATCCGTCCTCAGAATGCCACAAATCGGGGCGGCGACGTCGAATTGCTTCAGGACTTCGATGTAATGAGTTTGGTTCACTGTTTGACCTGGAGGAACATACTCATGGTGAACCAATCCTTTACAATGAAGAAATGAGATCAACATTGTCTTTGTTCTCGAAGTTTGATGTTTGACTTCTTTTTGAGGCCGGTGATCCACGACTCCGCCATGCAGCCCTTTGACGTTTCGTGTGAGGGTCATACTAGTAGCACCAACTTTCATTCCCTGCAATAATCTTTGATACAAATTCGGTATCACGCCTGGTTCTATCCATTAGTTCAGCAGAAATTCTTCGTCTTTCCTCTTTCTGTTCGTCTGTTAATAAGTGAGGGACAACGTTTGCATTAAGTTTCCGTTCCTTAAATCTTCGAGTAAAATCTTATGACATAGCGCGGAGACAAGGCTAAGGTTATGTCAAGTAAGAATACGTACCACGTAACACGCACACACACACAAAAAAATTGTTCCTTTTTATTATTCCAAACTCAGAAATAAAAAAAAAATGTCCTGGAACTTTTCTCACAAAGGATGAATATCGAGCTTGTACGGTTCTTCGTTATAAATGAAATCAATCATAATTAATTCTAATATGCTTAGAATATAAATAAAAACATATTATTTTATTTTATTTATATTCTAAGCATCTAATGAAACACCGAAACTATCTAATGAAACAAATTCACAAATTAGTTGATTTGTGAATTTGTTTCATTAGGTAGATTCAGTTAGATTTAGATAGATTCAGTAGAAATATAAATAAAATAAAACATATTATTTTCAGATGAGAAATAATTTTCTCTTAATTCTAAAATTAGAAAGCACTGAAATTTCTGCACATCTTGTTTGATTTTTTAAAATAGATTAAAAGGTAATCATATTTCCGATATCCTTTCATACCTGTGCTTACAGAAACTAATATTTCACATTCCTTTCTTGCAAAGAAAATCAATAAATTCATTCAAGTTTAAGAACTTTTATATGATAAAGAAAGAAATAACTGAAATATTTTCAATTCAGAACAGTGTATATGTTACGGTGAAACACCGAAATCTGGAGAATGTCGACTTTCACCGGTGAATGTCAAGATTCACATAGTCTCTTGGTGTATGTCCGAAATATTTTCCAAATACTCTTATTTCTGACTTACACGGTCAATGTCGACATTCACCATGTACTAATGGTGAATGTTGAATATATAACAATATTATATTTTCTTCTCCGTAATTCAGTCGCGAATAAACGTACTTGAGACTTGAAATAAGAACTTAAGAACATGAGAACTTAAAACACACAATACATTCAAAATGAGAAAGGAAAATAATAGAAGTTAAAAACTTACTTAATTATGCAGTACGTTCTAAATGAGAAAATAAAATAACAGTAATAAAAAACTTACTAAATTATGTGATTCAAATCTTATTTATTGCAACAACTATTATGGCACTTTATGACCTCTCTTTTCGACTTCCACCAGAGCATATCTGTGATTGTCGACATACACCGGTGAGGGTCCGAATATACAAGAATGTAGTGCAATATTCGATCTTTCACCAACGTATTTGGTGAATGTTAACATTCTCCGGTGAAAGTCGACATTCTCCAATTTTGGTTTTTCACGGTAACATATATATAACATATGTACCATGCGTTAATGAAACTTTTCTGTGAATTTCTTTGTATATGTGTTTGCCTTGCATTTGTAATATAATCTAGTATTCTATCATTAAAATATTATTAATTTCAAATTTTTTTAATTTCGTATGGTGGAAAATGCTTACCAAGGGCAATTTTGGAATTGAAAAATTAAAGCTGGGAATAATTGGGAAATAAGTATAAATAATGTTGTAGAATAATTGGGTACTATAAATCAGAAAAAAAAATGAAGTAAAAATGCAAAACACAAAATTTATAGAAATAATTACAACAGAGCAAGGTACACGAGTATTTATAATTTACAAAAATAATTTTTTATAGCGAAGCACCCGATGTCTGCATGAAGTGAGTTACCTACGAAATTTTGCATTTCTAGATATTGATTCACAGACTTTTGATTTCCAGTCCTTATTTTAACTGCAAAATATCTCCAGTATATTTGTTGTCTCATGTTGTTTAGGTATCATTCACTCGAGAAATTTAAATTCCTAGATGTTGTGAATTTTTATAAATTTCCGGTAGGACATCGGTACTAGTAATTACACCCACGAATTTTACGCAATCACTTTGTATATGCATTTCGAGTTTCATAAAATCAATGTGACTGATTTTATGTGTTAAGCTTTTCAATGAAGTTCTGATATTCAGACCAAAAAAAAAAGTAGGAAAGCTGCATATTTCTTAATTTAAAGACATTACCAATAATTACAAAAAATACAGAGGATGTTTACACATTTTTAAAATGACTTCTGGTCCATTTAATTAATGTTTAAAATATGAAGAGTTTTCTTTTAAATGTTCCATCTGATAGCCTTTTTATTAGACCATTAGTCTGCAATGTGATTTTCTTGATAGAAGATATTTTCGTAAAATTTTCAGGGGTATTGATTTCCATTCCTCTTCTAATACTTTCCAGAGTCCATAAATCGTGTTGGGTTTGCGCTTAGAAAGAGTTCTTTTCAAGAGAGACCAAAGTCAAAACAGTCCATGTGTGAAACATAAAGATACTTCGCAGGAATAAGTTAAAAAGGTATATATGCAGTACCTGTATCAGTTTTCATATTTTAAGGAATACAGTGCTACATTTCGAAGTATACCTTGTTGCTTTCTCGTGATGACATTTCACCCGAAATATTTTCTGTACATATCGAGCTTGAAACGTTCTCTTAATTTCCCTACGCTGAGTGTATTTTCCGCTTTTACTGTTTTTGATTTCCCATTGTAAGAGAATCCTTCGTCAATCAAAAACGCTTTACTGAAACTTTTTTGCATTGATGGAACCAGGTCTGTGCGATCTCTTCTTTTTCGATAACAAACAGATATATCTTTTATTGCAGTCATTTAGGTAAACCCTGCTTCATAAAGGGTCACAATGTATTTGCATTTATATCCTACTAAACAGTTTTCATTCCAGGTTTTACAAATTGTTCTGCGTTTAGCCATAAGTCTCACTAAGTGTTTCAGATAAGTTGTAAATCGTGGTTTATTACTTCATTTATTGTTGCTACAGATATATTTGAAACTTTGCAATTGATTTTTGCTTGGCGAACTTTCTCGTGGTTCCAACAACTGAACTTTAGAAACATTAGATATGGTACGTACCTTTTTCAGTTACTAGTTTGGAGTCTTCTTACCATGTAAAAGTAATAATTAACAGTTGTTTACGGAAGACATTTTGAAAAATAATAAATTTAAAAGTAGCAAACAGTATTTCTCATTTCAAATAATAAGCTATTCCTAAAGATTATTCTCAATTTTTGCTTAATTCTTTATCGAAAACATTCTAATAGTGTGTAGACAACTTCCACAAAGAAAACATGACCTATTAGACTCTCCAAAATGGCATAATAACTAAACGTTGATGAAATTAATAATAACATTAATAATAACAGTAATAATTAACAGTTGTTTACGGAAGACATTTTGAAAAATAATAAATTTAAAAGTAGCAAACAGTATTTCTCATTTCAAATAATAAGCTATTCCTAAAGATTATTCTCAATTTTTGCTTAATTCTTTATCGAAAACATTCTAATAGTGTGTAGACAACTTCCACAAAGAAAACATGACCTATTAGACTCTCCAAAATGGCATAATAACTAAACGTTGATGAAATTAATAATAACATTAATAATAACAGTAATAATTAACAGTTGTTTACGGAAGACATTTTGAAAAATAATAAATTTAAAAGTAGCAAACAGTATTTCTCATTTCAAATAATAAGCTATTCCTAAAGATTATTCTCAATTTTTGCTTAATTCTTTATCGAAAACATTCTAATAGTGTGTAGACAACTTCCACAAAGAAAACATGACCTATTAGACTCTCCAAAATGGCATAATAACTAAACGTTCATGAAAAAATGAACTAGGAGCATTCGACCTATATGACAGATTAAATTTCGCATGAAGGAATAAAGATGAAGCTTGGCGATATTTTGAGAAGCTAGCGTTGTTTAACATCCAATTTTGACTAGCATGCTAAAAGCCTTAACTCAAATTTATACCATCTCTTTTTGTACCGTTCTTGCTGCAAAGTAAAAAAGAAAGAATATTCTTTATCTATTGAAACTTCAGAAATATTTTTCATGGGAACAAATGCTTGAGAAGCGAGAAACAGCTTTGATGAGATCTCTTGGAAATGTGTTCTCAATGACAGCTATATCGATTTTAAGGCAAAAATTATAACCCCGGCATAATACTAAGCGAAGACAAGAAGCGGAGAATGTGAGACATACTCCAACAACTGACAGGCTGGAATCAATGTGAGCTAAGTCTCATAATATTGGAAACGATCTGAACAGGAAAGTGCTTTCAATGCGATGATTTGAAATCATCCATAGGTATCAGTATCTTGTTGGCTAGGAAAGTTTCGTTTCCAATAAGTAATACACTAAAATATATCAAAAGATATTTAAGGATATATCCTTTGATATGTATTAATTACAAAACTCATTAGAAGATTATTGCTTTTCTGTTTAACAAAATCAGACGCATAAATTTATATCTGTTATACAGCATGTTGAGATATTAATTAAGATGAGGAAACAGACTTTTCTAAGATAAAATATTACGATTTTTTATTCTCACGAATATCGTGCGGTTTACTAGTTTATAAAGCATATATGCAGTTATCACTTACATACATTATATTATAAGGTAGTACTTTACAGGTCATGTATTTATTTGTATTCACTATTGAAGTATATATAGCACCTATAAGAATGCATATGTCTTGATGATTTTTGAAAGATTTTCGTAAGTTAATGCATAAGATTATAACTACACACATCATCTGATTAGGGAGCTAAAATGTAAGCACACATAATATGCGAAATTGTTTTTTAAGTTTGACTAACTTCTTGATACTTAACCGCTTTGTTTTGAGCTCGTTTTCTAACAAATGAAAGTAACATAAGCATGAGTTTTAAAATAAAGATTAAAACTGTATGTTTCACTCATAGTAATTACTGAAAAAATCTACTCTCTGCGATGTGACTCTGAAACGTTCATTTAGTACTTTGCCGGTAGGAATATTTTCCATGTAAACGGCCTTTTTTTATTCGATGAAATTTGACATATTCTGAAGTACAATTATGTATTTAAACATTTAGTAACATCACTGCTAATACAATTTTAAACATTATTATTAATATTTTTATTTATTTATTTATTGACAGTTAAAGTAGATTTAAAACATTTTAAGCAAAGCTGTTAATTTCAGTTGTGCAGCTAATGTATTTATTATTACTTTTAATTGAAAGATTCAGCAAGATTCAATCATTCAGCACTTAGTATTCAGTATTCAGATTAAATTATTCAGAGCAAAAGCAGTATTAAACATTAAACGTCTTTTAAACATGGTACCTCCTGCATCATATTACTTACACTCTTAGATAACGATTGTATATTTTGAACGCCAAGTTTAACTGAATTTATAAGTAAAATCCTTTTATTCCAATAACCAGGAACACAAAATCAATGCTGCGGTTTCAGCAACACGAAAGCGAAACACAGAAGTATTATTAATGCCCACAGTATTTAATTTATAGCTGGAAACGAAGAGAACTTCAGAGCTATTTAGTTTGAATAATTTCTCCCATTTGGAGACTTAGTGTGTGAACAATGGTGATAACACATTTTCATAATGTAGAAATGGACGCAAAGACTTGATACATTGCTTTACTCTCCAATAATCGTTTACATTTCCCGCCTGTGGATGTTTATTTTTATTTGCGTTGGAAGCATGTGGATTTGATCCAAATCCTGTATCTACGTGCTGCTCTATATTCTTCACCGTAATAAAAAGTGGAGGTAAATATATCTCATTTGAAAATTGCCTATATTACTTATACAATAATGTATAGGAAAGTCAGATTACAATACAACTCTTAACACTCAAACTTGGTAGGATCAGAACCTAAATAGATCTTCGCAATTCCCGTAATTATGTTACTTTTTATTCCTCCCTCCCGTCAGCTGATCGAATGTTTATTTATACTGATGCGCGTGAGGAAATTTTATTTACTTTTTCTAGTGTTTTTTTTTTAAACTTATTACGTGCTCCGCCCTTACGCACTACACGGAAAGGAAGGAATGCCCCGTGGAGGTCTTTCTAAGGGAAACTGGCTCTTATTCACGTTACACATGGGGAAAACCACGAAAACGCCCATGCAGCCAGCCCATTCGCCAGGACTCGAACCCCGGTCCGAACTACTAGTGTTCAGCACTTTTACCGCTCGTCCGCTGGTAGGCCTACTTTTTCTAGTTTTCTGGCTTTTATTTCGAGAACTATACCAGTGAAAGGAAGTGAGTACTACCATTTCTGTAAAACTAATTATGAAAGACTAAATGCAAGCACAACCACTTATTTCAATAAAACAAACAATGAAATAGAAAATTATTTTACGTAAACTCTATGAAGCACATAATATTAAATTCATTTTTATTACATTAGGAAAAATAAACAAAGAAATGAATTATTATTCATTTACTGATGAAAAAAGCCTAGCTTATTTATTTAAAATTAAACTATTTTCATTGCATTGATATATAAAAGATATTAAATCAACAATATAATATGTATCGTAGTAAATCCTTACACTTATGTTTTGCAATAAATTGATAACTTTAATGAAATTTAAAATTGGATTGCATATTTTATTGTCGAACTGCGATTTTCAGTGTCAAATCACGTAAATGGGAGCAAATGATTCACATATTTCTTCTAAAATTGATTGCCAATAAGGTCCAAGATTTGCTTTTCATCATACCAGCCAAATCCGATGACGCTTATATCTAATCGACTTTCCATCGAGGCTACAACTAAGTCTAGTATTTTAAATGCTTCATTACAACATTCTCCGACTGCGATATCGTCGCAATTGTCATTGATTATCCTATAGGCTATCTCAAGCTATCGAGATTTCCTACAGTTGTAAAGCAGTTAACATATTATAATAATAACTTATCACGCTCGGAGGCAATAATTCGAAAGTACCATGCAGTAATTCGGCGATCTGTATGCGCAACTCCTGTGTACTCAGTCCTGTGCGCAACTCCTGTGCCTGAGAAGGCAAGCAGTATCCTAAAACAAGTTCCACTGAGCTCACAAATTATATTTTAGTTTTAAACTGTACTTCTTGCTATAAAATTTACATAAACTTCATAAACGTGAGTGGTTTGAACGAATACCGTGACAAGATAAGAAACATAGGAAAGAAATTGCCATGAACTGTAAAAGAATCTTAATCATAAATTTCACATATATATGAAACAGGACTTATTTGTAATTGCATGGAATGAAATTTACCCGAGTCAGTACTCGGAGTTCTATGAATGACGCAAGAGAAAGAGACATACTTCCATGTACAAAAAGAAGATATATACGTAGGATTAGTCGAGACCTTAATTCTTGTTTTGGTGAAACAGTGGATGATCGATAAAATAGATGAGGTATGGTTATTCGACCTGGGTTCAAATCACTGCGAACAGATTGACCGTATGAGAGGTTTTTTGGCTTTTGTCTTGCTTAACGTAAATACGAGCCAGCTCCGCTTACAGAGTTTTTCAAGAATGCATTCATCATTTTAGAAAGGTAGCCTATAGAAAGCTTTTTCATAATTTAAATAATCTAGTCCGATTCAAATTTTATTTACGATACACGGCGAAACTAATTAAGGGAGAAAATACCTTCAGACACAAAATGAGTAAGTCGTTTCAGACAAATCCAAAGCTATACCTCATCCCTTCCACCAAAAAATGAGCTTCTGAACACTTAAAATTTAATCTCCCCTTTTAGGAGCTTTTCTTAAGACTTATTTTTATGAAGTGAAGAATTGGGGAGTGAAAGAATACGATCGCTCAATAGAAGAATTTCACCTGCTATAGAATGAGAATATATTGAAGCAAATGGCAGACTGACGCAGTGGATTAGGTTTCGTATAAATTTGGAGAGAAAGCTTGTCATCGAGAAATCTGATGCAATAATTTTAGCTGGCTGCATATAAATTAATTAAATATATACAAATTTCAATGCTTTTAAATTAAAGTATTGCAATACAGTCACAAGTGTCTTAAGGCAGCTTCCACAATAGCTTAAGAACTAAAAGTCGCATAAGCAAAACACCATTATTAGGCAGCTCTCGTTGCATTGTAAAAACGTGTTTAAACATTTTATGTAAATGACCAAATCTTTAAAGTTTATTTCATATAATATAAAAACCGATCAATCGTAGTAAAGCAAGCAAGAGGAAGATATGTAGACACATTTACGGATGCGCAAATTTACCTTTCCTGATTGACTATGGCTTAGATATTTTTTGACAAATTTTGCGAAAGGTAGTTACTTTTACATTGTCCTTTGATTGTATTCACAATTAGATTCAAAGTAATTGGGTATGAAAATTATGCCATAGTGTAAATGCCTGCTAATATTTCTTTACGAAAATGATTAAACTCTTCGGCGATTCCACCATCCTCACTGTCACTGGAAATTATCTTTTTCGGATATCTCAAACCGCGCAGATTTCCGAGCATTGCGGAATAATGTACATGTCGTACTTATATATTTAAATCTAGAGTTACAAGGAAAATTCCTACTACGTCATAAACATATCAAAATTATCATAATCATAAAGTGTAAAATTTGTAGCTTTATTCACATCTATAGGGCAAGTTCTAAATCGTAGCCAGTCCATGGATATAAATTTACATATGCGCAAGCGTGTCTGTAGATCTTCAGCTTACTTGAATAGCTGTGAATGAGCAGTTTTTATTCTATCTTTATGCTTGATTCGGAAGTGCATAAGAACATGTTATGATGAATCTTCAATTCATTCTGTTAATACAACAAATGAATTCTCAACCACTTTAAAATTTTGAAATGTAATTTCCGATCTTCGCAATATTTTGTGTATAATACAATTCAAGCATTGTAAATTATAAACATCATAGAATGCATTAAATAAATAATAAAAGACTAAATAACTAAAGTATATATAAATGCATATAAAAGAATCAGACCAGTATCAAAATTGAAATTAGGCGAATGTTACGTTTTTCTGAGATTCAATTTATCGAAACATTCTTTCCATTTTGAAGGATTCGAACATATATATCATATATACGATAAAAAGATAATTGGTAGTACCAAAAAAGTAACAGAAGTTTAAAGAATCGAATTTGTCAAACACGAGGTTTAAAGGCATTGAGAAAAACTAGACTTCAGATGAAAACACTAATTAATTTGGGTGTAAGGAAAGTTTGACAATTTTGTAATGTTAAACAATATGCATATAAGTTATACATAAAGGGCTGATATAAGCAGTGACAATGCCTTCAACATACATTCATTTACGCGAGTTTTTTTTTTTTTTTTTTTTTAATTAATCAATCATGGTTCAGAATTGTAGAACTGCTAGCTTAATTATGCAAAAATCATTTTTTGTTTAAAAAATTTTTAGGAGACTACTTATTTCGAGATTAAGGGAATCCGAATCAAGTCCAAAATACTGAGCCCTAATCTAGATCTTCCTACTAAACCTAAGTCAAGAATGATTAAATGAATTTTAAATGACATTTTATTCATAATAGCGCTTTTACTTGCAATATGTAATAACTAGTCATTAAAAAGAATGTGCTTTTTAGGACCTTTATTTAATCTAGACGAATTTGGAGAATTCGTGAAATCTTAGTTCCTGATAAACATCATAAAAATAAGGAAATTTTCAAAAATACAGTGAATTGACTTCTTCAAGTCCCACACCAAGCAATGATTCCGAATAACTGATTCCGAATAATGGAGTCCGAATAACTGATTAAAATAATTAATTGTCGAATTTCTCCAGATAAATGCCCATATTATGATGACAGTGATGAATTTCCAAGGGAAAAAGTAACTGCTACCTTGAAAATATATTTCTGAAAATAACAAAGTTTGTTTCCATAATCATGGAATTTGAAGTTGCTATCTCTAACAATGTTAGAAATATTTAATTTTGTAAGGCGTGAAAGATATTCCTTATTTTTTCTCCAAATTTCACGGAGCAGCACGAAAATATTATAAAGCTTACAAACAAAAATACAGATGAAAAACATTTTCATTTTTCTGAGTGGGGGAGCAAAACTCATAAATCACAGTATTTTTACTTTTAGCATACTTAAGTCTGCAAAACTCGTGTGAAAATGCAGATGCGCCTGATTTGACGAATCATGTGAAAAAAGACGACCGGGGAACTTCCCCCGTACGTAGAATAGGCAAACTTGTAATTACCACTTATCTAAGCTAACAGGGGATTTCTCTCGCGGTTTTTAGCCTGAGGGTGTGATTTCCTGCATAAGGGATAACTGCATTAAAGAGATAAAATATCTTAGTTAAATTCTCCCTCTTTGCGTGCTATTCCATTTAAATTCACCCCTCTGGAAAAGAAAGCCAAAATTTTAATAAATAAACACAGGACTTTAATAAGGTATTCTGCGGACAATGCAATAATGCATTTAATGTAACTTGCTATCTAAAAGAAATTATACAAGAATGAGGAAAGGAATAAAGAAAAGTATCCTGCAGGTAAGTTTTTTAATGAAAAAAAAACGGAGTATTCATCTCATTGTGGGATTCCCGTATTTACACAAGAACGCAGATGACTGAAAAAAACGAAATACGAAACGAAATTCAGAGAAAGAAAACAAACAGGAATAGAATTTAAAAAATTAAACTGTGTTTTTGAAAGCATGAAAAAATCGCCTGCGCTTCAAAGTTTTCAGAATAATTCCTTTTGAAATAATTACCATGGAAAGTATGGACATATTCCGTCCGGTGCTTCTAGAAATATTCAGCAAAGCAGTTTAAAAAGAGCGATACATTAAAAGAGGCTTTCATATCTTAGATAATTTCTTTTAAAATACTATGGCATTTTAAAACTTATTTGTGGCGATGTGTTCTATCCCACTCGAATAACATCGATGTTTTAATTAGTTTCATAAAAGAACCGTCGTGGCCATATGAACAGAAAATACCTCATATCGCCGCTGTTTTATGAGTCAATACCCAAGAAATGATCAAAAAAGAAGTCTCTGTTGCAAAATACAACCTTAATTTCAACGGTTAGTGATACAACATGCACGTATCATGTCTATCGAGACTTTTTCCTACCTATGTTGTCAAAGGACCATTTTATTCTATGGTTGGTAACGGAAGGCAAACTCATTGCCCTTGCTAACAAAAGACCATCGCAATGCGAAAAGGAATATTTCCTGTTCGGCATGTATAGTAGAAGAGCACCTCACGAAGAGCAATTCGAGAATTTTAAACGAGAGGAGAAATTCTACAAACGATTATATCAGAAACATGGATACCTTTAATGATTATTTTGACGTCAACTAATATCTCAACTTTTGACTCATCATAATGATCATGGACTAAATTATACAATAATAATTCTTTCTACAGGTCTTGGGTATTAAAAGAATTTTGTTTTACGGGAACTCATATTTTTACATACTGTTACGGATTTGGCATTTAAATAGCTAATGTTGGTAGAATTATAAATTAAATTGTTTTATTCCCCGTGCAGTGCAGCGCATGACGAATATTAGGAGAAAGCTAAGCCGTAAAATAAAAAATACAAGAGCACGTGCATTTTAACATTTAATAAATGAATATTTCTTTTTGGTTTCGAGAAAATGCCAGAAAATTCTCGCGCATTTATTCTCGAAGGACCAGATTGGAATTAAAATTGTTAATGACACAATATAAATCTTTGTGAACGTGAAAAAATGTGATGAAGATAAAAAAGAATATTTACCTTAGCGGAATTCGTTTCAACTTTCATCTCAAAAAAGAACTGCTCACTTAATGAAAATTCTTAAACAGTTAATTTTCTTAATACAATTTAACTTTTTGAAAGATACTGAATCCAAATGTATAAGTTAGTATTAGAAGATGTTTCGTTATTTCAAGCAAATCCCTTTTTTGGGGAAAGTAAGATTTTGTACGCTTTTTTTAATAAACGGTATGTCATTGTTTCATTAAGAAAGATTTGTTTTCAAATAAACCTTTTTATTTTAATAATTCTCAACAAATACCATATTTATCTCGTCATCTCCAATTTCGAGAAAGATATTTTTATCTCCCTTTAACTGGGTGTAACTTAGGACTTTTCCTTTAAACATTCTGAGGATCTAAAAATCGAATTGACTATGTTGGAGTGTTCGAACCAGCATAATGAAGATAATTTGAAATAATCCTTTCAACGAACAGGACTACAATGAACTTAATATTAAGCCTTAAGGTATTAAAGGGAGAAGAAGCAGGCAGAAGCGTGAAATTTATTGCTCAGCGAGTTAATATTGATTTAATGATGGAAAAATTGAGATTCGTTCCATCTTGCATTTATACCATGATTGTTATTGAATTCATAAAACGGTTTAACAAACAAAGAAACATAGTAGCTATTGCAAAAATAAAATTTTGAATACATTTATAAAATTCTAGCAGATTCTCAGGTTAAATGAGGAAATCAGAAAACGAATACCTGCAGTAACAAAGAGATATATTAAAGAAATAACAGTAAATCGCGCACTGTGAATGGGAAATGCAAGTAGAAGCAAGGCCGGCACTTATGCATTCGCACAGATACATTAGGTATAGCCAGGCCTTGCTAATTACTAAGAAAGCAACTCCCCGCAGGGGGCCGAAGACAGCCGCTTCCACTCACTAGATCAGAACTGGTTCGTAAAGACACTCACATTCGGCAGCCATATCTTCGCCATTCTCGTCAACATTTACCTATGTATTGGTTGAAATATAAATTTGCAAGCAATAACTATGTGTAGGAAGTTGTACATGCAAAAGTGATGCATACATACAATAATTAGATAATACAAAATTACAGATTTACCTTTTGCATGGTTGCATAATATCCATTTTCATATCTAGTTAACACAAAATATATCTAGATTATCTAGCATATCTATGCATATCTAGTTTATACCTGCATTGTAAAAGTCCTTTCATGTAGAAGCATAAGAGTGTTACGCAGGTCTCAGTTGTTCAATGTTCACAAAGTCTTTTCATCCTGCACTTGTTTCTACTAAGCAAAAAAGTTAAAAAAGTTACAAAGTTAAAAAAGAGTGCTGGGAAAGTACTCTTTTTGTAACTATTACTTAACTGCATTTGCAGTTTGGGTGTCTCTTCAGTGGATTACTGGGAGAGCCATACCTTTCAGCTTTGCTATGATTGGTATTCATGTATACTTTCGAATACATTTCTCATAATTATTAGCAAACTCTCCTTACTAGAGCGTTACTACATAGAATTAGTACAAAATACAAAGAGTGTGTTACACATTTTCGCGATAAAGAATTAAAAGCAAATGTTTGCTGCATTTATATGCAAAAAATAATAGCTGTTTTACTCTGATACGATCTAAATCTGCTGAAGATGTAAAACGTCGACTGCCCGTTTTACACTTTTATAGTAAAACAGTAAATAATACTTGTTAACGCTCAAAGACATTCCCTTCAATTAAAATTCGTTTCAAAATAATTTATTAGCTTTTAAATTTAAAATAAAGGAAGTTCTGTTTTAGTACGTTGTCTCTGGTCATCTACCGTACAATACAAAATACAATAGGCTGCTAGTAATATGATACGTCAGGCCGTAGCGACACTTATTAAGGCATTTCACATGATGAGATTACAGAAGCGTATCATGTAAGATGCACTAAAAGCGATGAAAATATTCATACTAAACTAATTAAATTGCATTAGTATTTTTGAGAAACACATTTTTATCATTTTTAGCGATTACAAAATAGCCGCGGATAACTGTGATCTCATTAAGTTACGCCACTTATATTCATATAGTATTAATGAAATTTTTGTGTTAAACTTTTCATTAAATGTCTATCTTTGACATTTGCGAATCCGTCTAATCAATTTTTTAATTCATCTTTACAAAGTACATTGCAAATTTAATTTATAGATGAAAGAAGCACATCCTGGCCAAATGTCAGCTTAGTTGTTGAGAATGGTTCTGTAAAAATTACTATGATCTACTCTATTTCAGCACCTTGAGATTTTCTACCAGCTATTATTATGTTAATAACTTAAGCAAATTAAAAGGCGGCCCTGAATACTTAAAGCTTGGAATTACCAGTAATTAAGTCATTTATTGTCAGATATGATGACAGCTTAAGGCCAGTATTCTAGAAAATGATATCCCAAGCTACTATGCTCACTTGGTATTATATATGTGCTACCATAAATCAATTACTAAAACCTCATGAATGGGGGAATTAATAAAAATGAAAACAAAGAAATTTTAATGTATACTAGTATTGCATTTTAAATAATTCTTACAAAAGCCTATTCTTACAAAGGTCTTCACCAGCGGTTCTCAACCTTTCGATTAATATGTACCATCTAAAAGAAAAATGAAAAACTTCAGCACCACCACTACGTTTTTCAATCCTTATTTTGCAGTTTTGCAATAGAAATATCAATATGTATATTGCCATTTGCACAACCTATTAGGTACTTGTATTAAATATGCACACATGAAAAATATTAGATAAAATTTGTTAGCAATTTTAATTATCAAAATTTAAGTTACAGTACTTTAATTCTAAAATTTAGAGCGAAATTTGGACCTGTTTGAGAGAGACCAATGTCTTTATGTCTGGCCTTCACTTAGTTTTAATCGTAAATTAGGATCCACTTTTAATTTTGTTCTGTATTTATTTCTCAAATATAACATGGAAGTACATCCTTTTTCACACAAATAGGTTGTGCAAAAATGGCAATAAAAATGTTATAGCTTTATTCGAAATGTTTTTAATTTTTTTTTCTATTTATCCAAAAGTTAACATGTGTTTATATTTGAAATCCTCTGTTAGAGCTCGAATCACAGGAAATTTCTATGTTTTTTTTATTTTTTTATTCACGATTTAAAATTTCAGGTACATTTATTTGAACAAATGGATTTCTAATCCAACTGTCTTTTTGATAATACTCGGGAAAATACATTTTGAAATGATTTATCAATGAAAAACAATGATTTTTAATGTTGGATGCTAATTCTTCTTTTAATTTCAAATTATTTTTGGTTAAAACACTTTCTAAAAGTAGTAAAAAGCTTAGAATATTATTATCCAATTCTTTGATTATTAGGACAAGTTTTTTATCTTTGCATTTGCTTTATTTCTAATCGTAAACAAATTAACATTTTTCCTTGTAATTCTAAATTAATTCATTTAAATTTCCAAAAATATGCTAAACACATCACTCATAATTCATTAAATAAACATATTGCAATTCAAATATTGAATCACAAAGAAAAATTTGAATTTCTGACCGAAGTTCAAAAAGACGATTTAAAATGTTGCTTTTGGATAAACATCTTACTTCGGAATATAACAAAAGCGTTCCTTGTTCACTGCCCATCTCTTGATATAACATCGTAAATATTCTTTAATTTAAAGCTCGGCTTGTAATATAATTAACAATTTTCACAGCTTGATTGTTAACGATTTTCAGGTTTTCGGGGATTGTTTTGGCTACTGAAGCTTTATGATGAATGGAGAAGTGAGTGAATTTAGTTTCAGGTGCGACTTTCGTTATTTGAAAAATAACACAAGAATGTTTTTAGAATTTATGATAGACAATTTCGCGAGCTAGAAATAAAAGTGTTTTATTCCCTACAGTGTTGCCACGCTCGCTTTGAAAATGTTGATTTTTTCAATTAAAAATTACTTTAAATCTTACAGAATATAAAATAGATAGTAAACAAACTTTGAAAATCCAAATTCGGGCTTCCAGGTGCCCATGTTTGGGGGAAGAGCTATGCTATTCAAAATTTGATGACTCTAGGTACCGTTGTTTTTTCACAATGCGAGAAACATACATACGTTCATGCAAATTATTCATTATTTAATTTTTTTAAATATAAAGGTCGTCTGAAAATTTGTAGGGTCTACCTATCTAACTTTTAAGTGAGAACTATAAGAGTAGTAACTGCACAGGAGAAAGGTTAAAAGTATCTTTTATTAACTCTAAAATTTACAATGCGTCAACTCGACGATAACACACTACGACTCCCTTGGGCGGTTACTGACTAAACATTCGAAGCTATGCACAAGTAGTAGAACTAAGCTATAGGGCTCAGATAATTCCTGTTTCTTAAATCAGCGTCGAAACAATTGGCAACAAGTAAATGCAGTTAAGCCACATAAACCAGCAATAACTCCGGGATCAGAAGCTTTCGCAATAGAGGCAATGGCAATAGCCTAATTCTCTCTAACCTTCCTACTGAACCTCTGCTTTTAAACTCTTTCTTCACAAGGTAGAATTTACATTCCTTCACACGTGCTACCAAATATAAATATTAAGGTATTGACAATTAGGTGAATGAAGGCTTATAGGAAAGCTTAAAATTAAAACCTAACTTGTCTGTTAAAAATAAATATAAATCTCTACATTTGGCCGTGCCAGAATTTAGCAGACTTAGATAAAGTTCCTTAAAGACTTACAAACTGTTAAATTATAGATCTAACAGACCCTGAGCTCCGTTTACATACAAAATCCTGAAACTTTTAAATTTTATTATAACACAAATGATATTTTCTTCTTTTTCCTTCTGCTGAACTTGCTTCCATGCAGTTGCCTATTTAGGGCATTCAGTCTTGTCCTTCCAGGCATCTGGAAGGAATAGTACTTATGAATACAAGTTCATATTAAACAATAAATAACACTTTACGTTTCCAAATATTGGTCCTTTTATTGAGTTTCTAACCCTCTTGCATTTAACATAATTTCCTTAGTTTTACGGGACATTACGGTTTTTACGGGACACATTTGCTTATACACATTCATACTTTACTTTAGCTTTAATTCCTTTTTTGGCTCTCCAAAACGTGTGGTGAAAACGCAAGTGCTATATGTCAGAGTGAACAAACGCTTTATCTAAACACACATCAAATTGTTAGCACATAGAAGCGTTTTTAGGCACTCCCTAAATTCACTTCTTAATTCTCCATGAGCTAACAAACATGAAAATTAACTACAGTGTGGGTGGAGAGCTCCAAAGTTTTCCCCACATTTGGGCTTTAAACACATGCAAGCTTTCGTTCAAAAAATGTATGATTTGGCTAAATTTTTCATTTATGCCATTTCAAGAGTTTCTTTTGCATACATTACCTTTAAATACATTAGCTTTTAACTACAGTCATTTTTAATTTCTGAGAATTTTAGCTCTACATAGTTATTATATATGCTCTTTGAAATTTAAACTTACACTTGCAGAATCATTTAGTTTAATATGACAGATATTTTCACATTTTACAATCACATACTTTTTAACACAATAGAGAATAAGATGAAAAAAAAAATACTTGATTCTTTTTCTCGTCGAAAGTGCGAACCTAAAAACAAATTTTCATTAATAAGTGCTGATACGAAGCTGCTTGTAACAGGCCAGAACTTTGGCGTGCTAACTTAAATAGTCTTTCGAAAAACAAAACCTGAACTACTATTTCTTTACATTTCTTCAATACACTATAGCTTTGTCCTTTGGCCAAACAAAATTAAAATAACTTTAGTTCTCAATCGAGGGAATTGACTTTACAATGTAACATAATATTTGAAAAGACTTTCATGTAATTTTACCTGCTGGTGATGATGAGCGGAAACCTGGTTCCTTCCCAAAAGAGAATACGACCTGTAAGTTAAACATAAACTTTAATGGGCGCTTTTATTGAGCTTCACAAAATCAATGAACATGATATGTCAACCTACGACATATGAGGAATAAACATAACATAAAGAAGATGGGAGGATAGATAACGGTAGATTAACTTGACTGGTATGTTCGCAGGTAGCTGGCAGCAATAATTACACACGAAACTTCATATAAATGCTGTCTCGAACATTCAGCTAGATTCCTGTTTCCATCATAATATTAGACAGCTCTTTTTTGATGTCAGGATTCTATATAATTAGATCGCCATATACCACGTGGAAGAGAATTACGGCTACTGGCCACGTCGATAATTGTGACGTCGGGAGGACACAGTCTTGTCACACTAACAGAGAGACACCTTCTTGGCTCCTACTACGGGACTGTATAGGACTGAAGCCCGGCATTGGTTAAAAAAAAGAAGTTTAATGAAGTTAAAACAAGCGCAAAGGAGTTTTAAAGCCAATGAAAGTTTACTGTAAACCATGCCTTGGCAGCTGCGTTGCCGTTCTCAGTTGCTAACACCGCCAGAGATAAGAAAGGCCGCGTGGAGTTCAATTGACGTTCGAAGTTGTTAAGTGCCTATTCTGTAATCATTAGTCAAACAGAAAATTAAATATCTATTTCAGATGATTTGATTTTGATATCTGTACACTGAGAAAAAAATTATGACAGTTGTATATCTCCTGTTCTACTGGGCCGATTGACGAAATTCAAATTGCGTTTTTCACATCTCGAAAGCGCGACTTAGGATATAAATTAGATTTATATATAGCTTTGTTCTACTATAGGTATTTGGACACAAAATCGGACCTTTTTCTGAAATAACATGCCAATTATTTTCCCTATTTGGATTCTACGACTCAAATTATGCCTAAATTTTAAATTTTGTAGCTATGTTACTATTAAGGCGAAGCCCTCAGCTTCCCCAGCAGATGCTTTAAATTTTGTAAAATTTCATGGGAAATTTACGGAGAAATTAAAAAATTTATTTTGGCGTATTTTTTTTTTTCAGTTTGTGCCAAGAATAATTCACTCGGCGAAATTCTTAATTCAAGGAAAGGTATTTTCCTTTCCCTTTTTACATTGCGCTTGAGAGGAAAAACAGTCACATCGTTCCTACTTTCAAATAATTTTAGCAAAGTCCGCAAACCACATTAGACGTTATTATCGCTTTTAACAAATACGCCAAATTTTAGAACCCGCCAATACATAAATTTACGTATAACTTCGGAAATTTTGAATAAAAAGCTCTAATTTTTTGCACATATGCTTAGGAATGCATCTACTTTACGAGGATGGAAAACTTTTATAGGTTATATTTCCAAAATGTTTTTCGAAATATTTATAAATATTATTTAAAAATACAAATTTTAAAAGTAAATCATAAAAAGGGATTTTATTTAGAATGAACCCAAATTTCGAACTGTGAAAGAAGGAATCAAGTAAGTGTAATAAAAAAGAGATGTTAATAAATACAAATCAAACTGAATTAACATCGAGAAGCTAAAATTTTGAGAGCTAATTTTTTAAAAACTACACTTGCGTTTTTATAGAACTCGGCAGTTTGGTATAATATGAGTCGTAGAATCGAAATATGAAAAAAATGACATGTCGTTTCAGAAAAAGTCCAATTTTGGGTCAAAATACCTATCTTAGAACAATGCTATAATACACATCCTAAGCCGCGCTTTCGAGACATAAAAAACGCAATTTGGTAAAATCCTAGTATACGGTGCAGCCTTGGCATGATTTTGAAAATTATCGCCAACGCCAAAAATGATCCAAAGAACGTCTATATATACACTATATACTATGTATAAACATATATATATTCTTTGAATGACCTGTTTACTATTCATCGGATATGTCGCGTTTTTACTGCTCATCATAAAGTCGCCAAAAGTAGCCAAATCCTATGTGCACCGGATACTAGGATTAAACCCGCAATTTGAATTTTGTCAATCAGCCCAGTAAAAACGGGAGCCTAGAATTGATCCATTTTGTTTTGCGCAGTGCACATTACTGCGTATGTTGTTGAATTATTACTACGAGTATTTATTGGCAATAAGTAACCGACACTTTTGCTTCGTAAATTATCCCCTGAATTATAATCCACATGATCAATAACATCCGAGATCAAATCCTAGAAGTCTGTGAAATTTTAATTCACCCTTTTGTAAGTTAATTATTGTTACAGCGATAAGTGACTGAAATATGAAATATAGTTTTATCCAAGTACCGGAACCTAAACATACTTTTAACAACAGTTTAAACGTACGGTTCCAATATTAAAGCTGAATTTCCAAATATTTAGTAATGCGACGTAAACAATTACTTAATTTGTCTCTTAATGTTTCAATATATAGCGAGCAACCAGAAATAATTTAATATTTTTCGATAAAACTCTATTCTTCTAATTACATTTTTCTGTATACGATAAAAGTACAGTATTTGATTTCTAGAGGAACACCATTTGCTCTACCTCCTGTACATAGATTCAATATTTAATCCAGGTTCAGAGAACCATATTCCTCTGGAATATAATCTGGAATGTATCCTGTTCAGTGGTCGAAAATTATTCTAAGGCTTTTCATTCAAAGTCCTCTCATTAAGGAATTCCCATTCAGAGGTTTGTTCGAAGGTCCATAGTTTGAGGATTACTGTTGAAACCATCTGCCAATGCTTCATTTGTCTATTATTTGCTTCTCAGAAGTTTGCAGATCCCTGATAAAAGACGCATGGTTATGGCAATGAAATGCGAATTGATTAATCGTGTTCTCAGTGTGCCGAGATTCTTGTTAGTTCCAAATTACTTTCCAAACTAATCACACGCTAGGAATTTTCGTGCCACAAAGGGTGAATATTTTACAGATATATCTACAGATAAGATAAACTGTGTCATTGTTAAATTCAAATAAACCGTAAAAAAGGGTTGAATTTCAGTTAATTATTTAAACTGCTTTAAATTATGTCTGTTTGAGAAGATTTTTACAGAAACACCGTCTGGAATTGTTTCTCAAGTCACTTTTTGTAATAAAAATTTCCGAATTATTTTTAAATATCAACATGAATATATGTATCTTATACCAAAAAATTTAAGATTAAGTTCCAACATCCAGCTATACATCATAACACCAATATGACATTACCTTAAGATTTTAAATTTCTTTTTCGACTCTTCGTAACAATAAAATGTGACCATTTTAACGAAGATAAAAATAAATTCTGTTCAGTAACTGTTATCTGATTCCAATAATCAGAATTGTTAATTCTCATTGATTTTTAGAATGAAAATTTAAATATCCAGTTCTTTGACAAATATCGATGTTTTTTCCTTGTCACTTCACAGTTAGTTCAATTTGATTGGATTTATATTTTAATGTTCTTTAAATGCACAAATCCTTCATACGGTTAATAAAATTCTGCTGCACATGATAAGTAATAAACACGTTTTGAGTAAAACCGTTCGATTATTTTAATATTTTTGTCAATATTGCTCTATATTTCTTATGGCAGCTCTGATTGTTTCCCAACTCATGTTTCAAATAACATTTTATTACGTAAAAATCTGGTATATCCTTTAAATTAATTATTTCAGTATTTTTTTTAATGAATTTGTCTTTTTCCACTGCAACCTAAGAACTAACAAATAATCATATTTGCTTTCTTGAAGCATCCATGATGTTAAGTTGGTGAAACATCAAATATTCTTAGAAAATTAGTATAAAAAAGTTTGGTTTATTTGATTACGGCGAATACTGAACTAGCAAATGTGTTAAAATACTGTATGAAAGTTAAAGTAGTATCTTGGTCTCATTTTGCTTTAAATATTCCATTAAATTATAAATAGTATCATAGACGTAGCTTATCGATTTTATACTGTATCATATGTCTTGTATTGCATATTGCATAGAATTATTACCAATTACTTGACAATATGTACTTTTCTACATTGCATTTGTCTATATACTGTCACATACTCTATTTATTTACCTTTCGTATTGTATTGTACCTATTGTTGTGTCTTGTATAATAACCCTGTAAGCATGTTAATTTACCTATTGTATCACATATCTTACGTATTTGCAGTACATTATATTATATCGTATAACCGTATTGTATAATATATATATTAAATTGTGAGCTTCGTATGGATATGTATCATCTTATATGAAATTGCAATGTTGTGAGCATCGTATACATAATAAAATTGCACTATAAGTCCCCTGCAATACAGGAAATGTGTAGTTGGTATCGTAATATAAATAATGTATCCTTAATTTTGCATTAACTTTTGTAATTGAATGATATAGCATCCATTATCTTACGTATTAGTTGTAAATCATATTGTACTGTATACTGTATTATATAATATATACATTAAATTGTGAGCATAGTATAGATATGTATCATCTTGTATAAAATTGAATTATAAGTTCCCTGCAATACAGTACTGTGTAATATATATTAAATTGTGAGCATCGTACAGATATGCGTCGTATAAAATTGCACTAATATAGGAAATATACAATTGGTATAGTAATATAAATAGTGTTTTATTAACTTTGCATTAACTATTGTATTGAACAATATGGCTTATTGATCTTATATTGAATTATCTATCTTGTCTTGCATCTCGTACAGAATCGTTAGTATCGTCTTACCTTGTATTGGTATATATCTGTATATGTGTATGTGTGTATATGTGTATGTATGCGTGTATATATATATGTGTATATATATGTGTATATATATATGTATATATAGTTGTATAATGTATCCTCTTTACCTTGCATTGGTATTTATATAGTTGCATAATGTATTTATGTATTGTATACTTGCTTTGTACACTAACTATTGTATTGAACTTACCATCAGTATTAAGATCATTACATCATCGATATCATACTATCAGCATTATTATCAGCCTAGTATATAGCAGCAGTAGCAGTTTTGTAATATTTAGCATTGTATCAGTTTGTAGTACTGTTTGTAAGTATTCTATTAGTGGTTTTGTAGTATTGTAGTATGTAGCAGTAGTAGTTTTGTAATGGTGTTTACTCCTTTGGTTTTCTATTGTTATCGCTATCTGTATGTGTTTTGTTCTAATTGTGTCTATGTGATTCTAGTATTTATTCAAAACTGGCACTTGCACCTTTGTAATCTTATGCTTTGTCAAAACTACAAATGTACCCTTTATTTATCTATTTATTATTTTTTTGAGCCCTTGTCTGGCCATGTATTTGTTGAACTTTGACTCAATAAATACTAGGCCCGGGCGGTTGGTGTGAACATGCTTCTGGGGGCTTCTTTGGTCTTTTGGACTGCCACCTGGATGGCCTGGTCGCTGGGTTTCGGTGTATGGTGCGAGGCGCCTGTGTGGCCCATCTGGCTCAAGATAGAGGTGGACGTGTTGCATATGCCAATTAACCATTACGGTAAAGGGATGGTGCACATGTCCCCCGTCAACTATCAACTATCAACTATCCGGGAAAACCATATAAACTCCCATCGGGATTCGAACTTGGATCGAACTATGTCTATTTAGCGACTTTAAGCTCTGGGCCGTTGGTGGAAAATCTGCTAAAGAATGAACAAAGAGGATTTTTATTTTCATAATTCTACTTTTCAAAATGGATGAAAAATTATAATTGTTTATATTTTATTTATTATTACAATATTGCTTGAAATTTTAGCTTTTGATGAAGAGTCTTAATGTCCTTTATACTTTCCCCTTGGCTCGAAGTGCTCTTTCGGTCCCGTACATCATTATCATCAATTCCGATTACAGGCACTTATACAAACATTGCATTGCAAAAATTCACCTTTATACGAGATAAGGTTTCTGTTTTACCTTAGCTCTGACATTAACATGTTTCTTTCCAATTAAAATATTAAAGCATCAAAGCTTAGCTAAAGATTAGGTCATTTGAATGTAGCAAGGCATTCTAGGTCTAACTACCTACAGTAAGGGATGCCTTAGTGAAAGACGTTCTTAAGAAATTTTATTCGTATTCACACTTTACCTATAGGGTAAACCACGAAACTCAACCATGCAGCAAAACCGTTAGCCTGGGCTCGAACTTGGGTCGAACTACCACCATTCAGAAGTCTTAACTACTCGGCCACTAACGAGGGCTTAGCTATCGTAGTAATCTTTTTTCCCTCTCCTTTGAATTTTCAGTAGAGAGATAATCACGCATTTGCAGTTTTATTTGTAGTTAGGAAATTTCCGAAATTATAATATAATACACATAAATTATAATTAAAATTATTTAATAATTTTTTTTTATAAATCTTCGAATTTTCCTAGCATTTCTTAGTGGGTAAGGGTATGGTTGTATGACCAGTTAACTCTCGCTTTGGGTTTGCCATGAATGTCCGAAAACTGAATCTCGGAATTAATTTACATTCTTTTATTCGATTTGAATTGAAGCACCATAGAGCTGTAATGAAAAATCATACAATCTCCTCATCGCATTCACATAAAATTTTCATATCTTCCGTACGTACGTGCATATTAAGAAAGAAAGGTGAACTTTTTTTTAAAAATTAAAGAACAGGAAGGTAAGCTTAGTCATAAGCACATTCTAAAGGCACTTTAATATTGTAGGAAAATGTTATGTTCCTCCCATTTGTAATATAAAAGAACTTCAATTATTCGGATTACAAATATTTGAAACTCTAGCTGCCCGAACCCACGTAAAAATTAGTTTGACGTTGATGATTTGTTTATGATTTTTTAATTTTTTCGATAGCCCAAAATAAAAAAAAAAGCAACTTACAGATTAACGTCCCACCTCGGTGCACTTTGGAAATTTTTTACAGATGAAAAGATAAAGGTTACTTATCGGCTACAAGTTGGTGATTTCCACGTCTTTTTGTTTCAGAATGATTCTCAAACTATGGATATTTATCGTACGTTTGCAAATATTATCAACATGTGAAAAGAAAACATACTTTAGGAATTTAAAATACAAATTTCAATTATTAAATATCAATTACGGGTTACATTAAAAAATAAAACACTTATAATCTTCTTCAAACCTTTTGTAATTGGTTTTGCGATATTCTTCTCTCGAAGTATAGAGTGATATGTTTTCATTTAAAAAAAATCTGAGAGCTCCAAAGAATCGACTTCATGCAATCTTCGACAACAGCAGTTATCGAGAAAACGGATTTTCTTGTTGTTCCTTTAAAATATTTCCAGTAAAAGTTTGTTGCGGAAATTTGACTACATCTTTTTCCATTGCTGGTAAATTCCAAAAGCTAATATTTTAAAACTAAGGCTAAAATATCACGATTTGTTTATAAAAATTGATGTTAAATTTGGCATTTGGGATACAGTAAAAACGAATGCATACGAAAATGGTGACTTTGCTTGATTGAAAGAATTATTATGGTTTCCAGAAGAATGTTAATGCGCATGGTTTCCAGTGTTTAGAGCATCCTGAAAATTTAGCGATTTTTGCTAAGGTAGCTGCTTTAATATGTAAGTACCGGAAATAGTAAGAACAGTATATTGAAGTTTTTAAAGTAGCTAATGAGTTAGTTTGAGCAATGTTTACAAATGAATACTGACTTGCAATATCCGGAAATTATGTAGATTATAAATACAAAAGAAAAGATATTATATATTGTGCATATACACGATAGGCATGAGCCATATGTTCTTTATTTATACGATTACTCATTGCCTAGCCGTACTGAATGCTATATTTTCCACAAATAGACTAAAGAATATAGTGCCATGACATCAGCTCATTCTTCTGGTCAGTCCTGTTCAGTTTTTGTTTTCTTCAAAATTTCAGTGTATGCCAGAAACAAATTATTCATTCGGATGAATATGTGTTACTTACATTTTAATTTTAGTTCAATGAATATCATTATGATTATGTTTATAATTTCAAAGCTTTGTGCGCACAAATTAATATCGCTGTTCAATATTAGTTGAAACAGAAATGTGTTGTCTCTTTAAACCCATGCAAAAACATTGTTCAGTTCTCTCGAATACAGCATATCTTAATCTCGTTTATTAAAAAACAATTTCTTTTTTAACTGTGTAGGGTTTATATTTATTTTAACTAACATTTATTTTAAGCTATCTTTCCTGTCAAGCTTTTACTTTCCCCTAGAATTGCCAATGCCAGAGTATGTAAATTTTAGTAGAACGCGCAGAGTATTCAAATTTTTAGCAGAAGTAATTTGAGTTAAATAAAAGGGAAACGAGATTTGTAAGTGTGCTTCTTGAATCACGAGCGTGAAGGTTGCTTGGTAGACAGTTTAAGAACCGCGCGTTTCGGCCTGTGTGCCTACTTCGGCAGCTGTATCTCAGCTGTATCTTAGAACGCGGTTAAGATAGTTACAATTATAGAGCCTCGTAGATAGTGACTTCGTTAGTTATTCATCCTGTCATTCATTTTTAGTTGTACTTATCTATTTTTGTTTAACCGCCGGTTCGGCGTAGTTTGTGAGCGTCGAGTGAACGCAACTGTGACTTCTAAAGTGAAATAAAAAGGGAGTTAAACCCTTCTTAAGAGTCTGTGTAATTTCCAGTTCATAGCAGTCATTACTACTATTGCTGACAAGTTGGGACCTCTCAACATCACATTGGCGCCCGAACACTTTACGAACTGAAATGGCCGAAAACGGGATGGAAGCTCCTGTACAACTCCAACAACGAGAAATGGCGAACCAATTAGAAGGATTTGGATACATGGTCCAGACGATGAGAGCATCAATCAAGCCAAACGTCAATTTCGACGGAAAAAATTCGGTGGCGATATTTTTAGAAGGCCTCGAAAATCATTTACAGCTATACCCTGTGCCTGAAAGACAAAAAGTTGCCATTGCCACGTCTGCACAAAAGAGGATAGGCCTCACTATGGTGGAAGATTATAGAGAAATTTTTATTAGGGAAATTCGGAGGCCAAACATATACCTTTGAAAATTTCAAAATATCATTATTAAAGGCCTTCCCCACAGTGAAAGACAGAGCAAAGCTAGAAGCCGAACTGTATAGTGTTTATCAACGTAATATAGAAGATTTGACGGACTTCATTCTGCGAAAAGTTAAGCTGATATACATGCTGTATGGGAAGAAACCCGACGCAGAGATTATTGAAACAATCTTACCAAGATTGCTACCTGCTATCCAAGATTACGTCGAAATCCGAAACCCAAGCACCTTGGAGGAACTCTTCGAGTTGGCGGTCAAGTTCCAAAATCGCAGAATAGTGGAAAAAGTTAGAGGGGCATCGCATTCTCAAGGCCTCCGAAGGCAATCCTCAAATCAACAGACCGGAAACACAAATCGCTCTTATGGGGGAAAGAGCTATCAAGCCAACTCATCGAAGCTCGAAGGTCAAGGCCCAAGAAGGAAATTTGAAAACAACCGTCCGCGTACCCAGAAGACAGAAGTTGAAAGGAAAGCTTTAAACGAGTAGAGGATCCTGTAAAAGCGAGGCTCTAGACCCCGGAAGTTTCGAAAAAACCCTCAAGATAATACCTAAATGCGGTCGTGGTAAAGAACTCACAATTACCGATTATACAAGTCCTGGTTGGCGATGTACCAGTAGAAGCCCTCATCGATACAGGGGCAGAAGGTAATGTTATGAGTGATACATTTTTTAAGAAGAATTTTAATAGGTTACGATTATTTAAAAATAAAAACACAGAAATTAGAGCTGCGGAAGGAAAAACTTGTCAATGCATTGGGAAATTATCATTACAAATACAGGTAAAAGATGAAAGCCTCAAAGTATTAATTTTTGTGGTCAAAAATTTGCAGAGTCCAGTCATTTTAGGCATGGAGTTTTTAAAGGCCGCAAAGACCAAACTGAATTTTCAGGAAAATTCGATTATGCTGGAAATGGATCGGAGGGTGGTGGAGCCAGTGAAACAACGGCAAGTGGACCTTAGCCATTTGAATCACCATGAAAGCCAAGCCATCCAGCAAGTGGTGAGTACTTTTTCGAACTTGTTTTCAGAACGGCCTGGTAATTGTCAAATTGTTACGCGTGATATACAATTAACTGCCGACAAAACTTGTAGGACTAAACCTTACCGGTATAATAAGCAGAAAGAACAAATAATTGAAGAACACATTCAGGAAATGTTGAAGAACCAGATTATAACGCCCATAAATAGTGAGTACGCGAGTCCGGTCGTGCTATGTAGGGAAAAGAATGAGTTCCCTCCCGGATAAAAGGGCTTGGAGGTTTGCTATCGATTACAAAAAGCTTAATAGGTGTTACTAAATTCCCAGTTTACCCTTTGCCGGTTATAGAAGAAATTATTAGAAAGATTAAGTCTACGAGATACATGACGTTGGACTTAACGTCTGGCTACTATCAAATAGCTATGAGACCTGAATACATACATAAAATAGCGTTTATCACAAAATCGGGCACTTATGCGTTTTTACTCATGCTCTTTGGGATCTGTGGGGCCCCGTCAATATTCCAGAGAGCTATGGACATTGTTCTAAAGCCTGTCCTAGGAAAATCGACTTTAATCTATCTGGATGATATAATTATAACGAGTAGTACGTTGGAACAACATATTAAAGATTTAGAAGAGGTTTTTAAATTATTAAAAGAGGCCGGTCTTACAATTAACGCATCAAAATGCAAGTTCGCGACTAAAGAACTTAAATATCTGTGTTATAAAATTTTGCAAAAGGGTATAGAAACTCAGAATTCAAAAATAAAAGCCATCAAGAATTTCCCACCTCCCAACACCGCCAAGAAACTTTCTTCTTTTCTTGGGTTATGTTCTTATTATCGGTCGTTCATAAAAGATTTTGCGAACATTGTTAAACCGTTGTTAGTAATTAAAAGAAAGAAAAGTAAGTTTACGTGGACAGCAGAAGCAACTACTGCATTTGAAATGTTAAAGAAAGCACTCATCAATGCCTCTGTTTTTAAATTCCCAGAAGGGGACGAAAACCTGGAAATTGCAGCAGATGCGTCGGGCTATGCCGTAGGTGCGGTTCTCATGCAAAATGGCCATCCTTTGGCATTTTTTAGTAAAACTTTAAACTCTACGCAAAGGAATTATTCAGCTACAGAGAGAGAAACATTAGCCGTATCAACCCTTTAACTGTCAAGTTATTTTGATGATTTTGGTACACAAATTGTCAAATTTTTTTATTGCAAAAACCAAATGTTTAGTACAAAATAAAATATACTTAAGTAGTTAAAAATTGATATTTTGACGTACATGGGTAAAATTTTTAAAGTTTTGTAGCCACTGCATATTTGCTTTGAGGCGGCTGCCACTCAACATGGCAGTTGCAAAGTTCGCTTCTAGTGGAGCATTATTTTCTAAAAATGAAAAAAAAAATTAATTATTTTCTAAAACATAAATAAATATAAGTGAATACCTATTAGTAGTTCAGTAATTCAGTCTTGTGTGCAACTGGAAACACTTTTCCAAGCACAAACCAACTCCACAATCACTACATCAGAATCGTGATTCCTTCCTTATCTTTTCCCCATTTTTATCCTTGTTCGAACAACACACTTTGCACTGTCTTGTAGGCTCACGTTTCGCAGGAGTAAGAGGAAAATGGGATATAAAATGTCGTTCAGTAAGACGAGCAGGGTTATCTATTGTAGGTGGTCTGCCAACATTCTTTTGTTCAGAAGCTGCATCATCATATTTATGTAAAAGCTCTTCTACAACTTGGATTCGAAATTCTAAAAATGTAATACGTTTCCCAACTACATTTTTATAGAGCAAATATGAGTTCCAGAGTACCTTGTCTAGTAAATGTAAAAATATCTTTTTTATAATATTTTTTCTGACGTTTTCGGATTGTTGGACGAAAGGATATTTCCTGATCACAGCGATCTACACCACCCATAGTTAGACCGTAATTAGAAATAATCTTCGGCTTGAGTATATCTCCATTTTTTATTTTTGAGGCTGACCATGGAAGTATCATAAATACTGCTCATCAAACACACATCCTTCACCTTCGGTTGAAGAATCTAAATCATCTATATAACGTTTCAAAGAACTGGAGGCTATTTTACAACAAAAAGATCCCATACACTTTGAACCAAATAACCTCTAACCTTTGAAATCTTCAGTAAAGTGCTGTCATCTATTGAACTGAGCGCACATTAACTTTTCCCGAGATACAGACGGGTTTGACAAAGAGATGAAGCCGAAATAAACGTCTCCCGATATATATTCGGGTATAACAATACGATGCACTCAAAATCAAAATTACCCCGAGTAATACTCGGGCGTGACATTTTCGAACACCAGTGCTGTACCCGAGATTATCTCGGGCATGACAGTTAAAAGGTTAATGGCTGTACACAAATTTCGAGTTTATATCGGCAAAGTGCCAGTAACAGTCTTTTAGGATCATGTGGCTGTTGGTAGACTTTATTCGGGGAAAACCCTAACGCCCATGTTAATAAGATGGGCTTTAAAACTTCAAGAGTATAACCTAGTAATTAAATATAAACCGGGTAAGGAAAACAATGTTGCTGATGCACTATCTCGAATAAAACTGGACGATGAAGGCAATGAACTCAAATGCGCTGTGTTGACTTCAACAATTTTAGATTCTAGAGAAACAATTATTGCTGAATTGAAAGCTGATCCTGAATTTGGAAGTATCTATGCGTATTTGAAAAACCCCGAAAGCTTTGAACACACAGATATCGATGCAATAAGAAATAGAGCAGAAAACTGTGAAATAATAGACACTTTATTCTTTATACGAAATCTACAAACGAAAATTTCGAATATAAACCAGTCATCCCAGCCTCGCTTCGATTAAGCATTTTGAAGGAATTACACGACGCGAAAACAGCGGGTCATTTAGGGGTCAGAAAGACTTTAAAAAGGGTACGCGAGGCGGTATATTTCCCGCAATTATACAAAATAGTAACTGCGTATGTCAGGTCCTGCAATCAATGTCAGTTAATAAATGATATTAATTACAGCCCGGCCGGGTACATAAATAGCATTCGCGCTACATTTCCGAATGAAATTTTAGGCATAGATCTTCTTGGTCCTTTCCCCCAGTGTGAGTTAAATAAAAATCGTTTTCTTTTAGTAATTGTAGATCATTTTTCAAAATGGAAAGAAATTGTTCCACTTAAACGCGCGTCAGCCAAAACAGTCGCAGATGCATTCTTACACAGATACATTTTAAAATACGGTGCACCGATAAAAGTCATTAGCGATAACGGTCAACAATTCGTTAGCCAAATATTTGAAAACATTTGCACTGGACTTGGCATACGCCATATCAAAATGGTTCCGTATAGACCACAGGCAAACATCGCAGAAAGAGTTAAAAAATATTGTAAAAATAATTCGAAGTTATGTTAGCACACATCACAAGCGCTGGGATGGCTACATAAATGAGTTAGCTTATGCTTTAAGAACGGCAAATCATGATACTACGGGGAAAACTCCAGCAAAATTATTTTTAGGACGGAAGTTAATTACGCCACTAGATAAATTATTCTTTGTGTAACAAAGAGAGGAAGAATTCAAACAAAACGATATACAGAAACTCATTGATCAGGCGGTTAAAAGTTCGGATACGGCAAGAAATAGACAGGTGACAGGTGACGGAGGACGGGGACGCCTGAAGTTTAACAGAGGTTAACAGGCATATGTCCCGCGTCCTCCCCTGGAGTTTATTTAATAGTTATAAGTGTGGATACATGGCCATACAGGGGCAACTGTTTGACATCTGGCATTTGAAGTACATTTGAATTAACATACAAGCACGGTTAAAAAAAAACACTTAATAGGTTATAACAAAAGAAGAAAATTAAACACCTAAAAATGGTGTTCAATTTTCTTCTGCTCCCTATGCAGTCAGAGATTAGATGGTAGAGCATTAGATTGCATATGTCAGTGCAAGTAATGCATGTAAGCCATATTACTCTGGCTGACAGAGGTCCTGGCCATATGCTGCAATGGTGGTTATTATTTTGCAGATTTTATTTATGGCCGCTCTGTTTTTGGCTAGGAACTTGTGAAACGCTGAGATATTGGCTGGTATCGGGAAGTGGAACTGTTCCGTGAGTGGGCACTGAAAGATATAATGGTCCGGTGACCCCGCACCCCCGCAAACACAGCGATCCGTGGTTGAGATGGTGCGGCGGTAGAAGTAATCCGGGAAGGGACCATGACCAGTAATGAAGTTGGTAAGGGGAGCAATTGCCATAAGGCGCTCCGTGGTTACTTTTGGCAAGAAGCTATGAGCTCTCCTTCCCGTGTCGCCCTGATCCCATTCTCTTTGCCACCACTGGATAGCGGCATTTCGCAGTTGACTTTTGAGGAAAGATGGTGGTGCTGATACTGATATCGGTCTGGCATTTTGGTTCGAAGCAGCCTCTTTAGCGAGTTCATCCGCTGTCTCATTACCCATGTTACCTGCATGGGCTTTAATCCATACTAGGTCAACATGTGCGTGCCGATTATCTTTTAGGATATGCTGCAGTCGTGTGATCAGCGGGGAGGCGTGACTATGTTTGTCAAGAGCAAGCAGTGTCGACATACTGTCTGTATAAAGCTGCACATGTGTGATGTTGTTGAGCGCCACGTATTCAATGGCAGCTGTTATGGCAACTACTTCTGCTTGAAAAATGCTATTATTTGGATTGAGGTGCCTTTTCCAATGGTGTGCAGCATGGCTTTGCCTGTAGTATATAAAGGCACTACCTACACCCTCAGCAGTTTTCGAGCCATCTGTGTAGAACGCGTGCATATTAGGGTTTCCTTCTGGTTGACTTCGTGACGGTTTGAGGATAGTGTGAATGCCAAGTCCCTTGTGTGCTGGGTGCGTGTGGAGAGGAGTACATGGATGTTCGTAATTTGCAGGGCTATGTAAGGTGCCTGCAAAGGTTGCGTCTTTCTGTAGATGTATTATTTTAGTATATGTGGCCTCTAGCTCCGCTTGGATATGATGCCTGCCAAGGTAAGTGCTGAATAGTTGCAGTGGTGCGGTAGGCTCTGCATAAGCCTATGGCGAATGGGCGCTGTAGTGATAGGAGTTGTTTAACCTTGCGTGCGGTCATGGGTTGTGCCCATATAGCTGCCGCATAGAGTGCCACCTTCTCAGCTACAGTTTTATAAAGTACCTTTTGAATGTGGGGATTCCGTCCCCAGTTCCGGCCTTGGAATTGTCGTGATCTCCTGGCAATTGCAGATGTTTTAATCTTTTGTGCCTGGATATGCGGAAGTCAAGTCAGACCTGGGTCCCATATTACCCCAAGGTATCTTAAAGTTTTTACGACTTTAATATTCCGGCCTTGTAGTTTGATACATGGGCTACGTGTTAGATTCGTACCCTTTCTTGGAAAGATGATAGCAGTAGACTTTGTGGTGGATATTTTGAGTTTTAGCTCTTCGCAGAGGTTGGCAAAGATAGTGCATGACTCACTGCCATGGGCTTCAAGCTCAGCGCGTGTGCGGCCTCTGACCAGTCATGCCGCGTCGTCCGCGTATGCAACTAACACAGTATGTTGTGGCCACCTTCCCCCTAAGACTTTATTAAAGGTGAGGTTCCATAGCAGAGGCCCTGCACAGGACCCCTGTGGACATCCTCTCACTTGTGTTATTGAAACAGTACTACTGTTGTTAGAGATCATCAGTTGCCGGTCTGCCAGATAGTTGTCCAGAACTTGAAAGATATTTCTTGGGCATCTTGCCTCTCTGAGGGCCTGCCTGATGGCAGGCCACCAGAGGGTATCGAACGCACTTTGCAAATCTATCGATATAAAAGCCGTCTGGTAGCCCTGCGATTTGTTCTGAATTATGACTTCATGGATTCGCTGCAGGGCATGAATGGTAGAACTGCCTTGTTTGAAGCCAAATTGTCTTGGGCTAATGCTTTGGTATTGATGCAGATGAAATTTTAGCCTGTTGACGATGAGCTTCTCGTAAATCTTTCCCATCGCCGACAGAAGGCAAATTGGCCTAAAGGAACTCGATACTAGGGGGTCTTTATCCTTTTTTAAAAATAATACCACATTGCCTTTTTTGAAAGCTGTGGGGAATATTTTATAATGCAGAAGCTGGTTGTAGTATTTATGGAAATAGGATGGTCGTGCCTGATATGCAACTTTGATAATTGCGTAATCGAGTCCGTCTGGACCCGGGGCCTTTTTTAGTGGCAGATACCGGAAGATATTACGTATCTCCTGTGCAGAAAACTGTATATCGTTCGGTGTGCATGGCGAGCTTGTATCTTCTCTAATTTGCCTCTGTTCTGAAGTATCTGCTTGTGTATCATCTGTGGGAAAGATAGCATTTAAAAGTTCCTTGGCGGTGGAGGCCGCTACGTCCATAGTATGTGGTGCTGTTGGTTGAACTGGTACTTGCGCTGGTTGGAAGATCTTCTGCGTTGCCAGTTTGTGTAAAATTCCATATGGATTACTGTTACTGGTGCAGAAAGATCTCCAGCTGTTAATTTTAGCTTCAAGAATTGCTTTCTTGTAGGCGGCCCTTTCTTGCCGAAAGGCCGTAAGGATGTTGGAAGCTACAATTTCGTTGGTAGCAGATCTGAGGCGGCGGCGCAGAGCTCTGCACCTCTGTTTCATCTCTCTCAGTCTTTCCGTCCACCAGGATATGCCTTGGAGTTTTTTGGCGGTCCTTGTAGGGAGGATCTGCTGACATATTTGTCTGAGTAATGACAGAATGTGGTCTGTGTAATCATCCAGTTCTTGGGGGTTGGTAAGCTCTTCTAGTATGTCTTCTTCTCTGATGAGCAGCTCCTGAAAGGCATTCTTCAGTCGTCGTATCTTTCCGCCCGGTAGTTTGAATCTCTGGAGGATATTAATGCTGGCTTCAAGTGTTAGTGTGAAGTGGATGTATCGATGATCTGAGTTACTCTCATCATCTAGAACATCCCATGAGCTAAAGTTGTTGGCAAAATTAGCAGTTGAGAGTGTGAGATCAGGCCATCCTTTATGATAGGTATTGTCATAGGTTGGTTGTGCCCCTTGACTATTATGTAAATGTAGATCGTGACAGGCCATAAAGTCTTCCATGTCTCGCCCTTTAGGCGTTGTGTCTTGGTAGCCCCATATAGTATTATGTGCATTGAAATCTCCTCCAACGACGTGAGGTACTGTTGGGCATTTCTGTTTCACTCGTATAAAGTTGCAAGTCACATCCGTAAAACCTTCCGTGGGCGGGGAGTAGACGGAGGTTAGGAGGAATTGCTGCTCTTCAAAGATGACTAGAATAGTAACGAAGTCTCTTTCTGTGGTTACTACGTATGGAGACCAGGAGGGGTTGCAGCAGATAATGGCTGCCCGTGGTGCTTGTTCTGCATTGGCTTTCTTCTGAAAAATTTTCCATGCCATTGGTAGGCTTGCCACTTGGCCCTCGCGACAATAAGTTTCTTGAATTATCAAGAAATCTAAGTTATATTGAATAGCATGCTGGACTACCTGCGTGGTCGCGGCTACCGCCCGTTGTAAGTTAATTTGTATGCACTTTATCTGTGCTGGATTAGAATTAGCTTCCGTACTTGAAGTTTCTTGGGTTGGCCCGCGTATCGCTTGTTCTGTTGTCGTGCTGTTCGGCTCTTGTTCATTATTCATAGAGAGTGCTCCTTCTGACGCGTTCGATGTATCGTCCATACGTTGGGCAGTTGGTATCATAGGTCGGATGGTTGCATGGCATTGTGCTGCGCGTTTTATAGTTGGCGTCTGAACAGTTGATGCATGTTGGCCTGCTGGCGTGGCAGTCCTTAACACTGTGACTTCCAGAGCAGAAGGCACAGTAGATTCTATTGGTGCATGTTTGCTGCAGATGGCCAAACTCCTAGCATCGGAAACATCTTTTTGTGTCGAAGTGCTCAGCAATCCTATGTCCTCTCCACCCAATGAAGAGCTTGGATGACTGGAGGAGGCTTCTAAATGCCGCTGGTTGACATTCAAGTATCCATTTGACGGTGTTTCCTCTGTCCTTGAGTCGGTACATGACTTTGGCTGTTGTTTTGGTGAGGTGGAGTTCTGAGGCGAGTGCATTTTCTATCTCTTCTGGCTGGACGTCAGGAGATACGTTGTGGATAGCCACTCGTGGTAGTCTAGTCAGTGGTTGCTTGATCTTGACTATTACTTGTCCCTGCGTGCTTTGTAAAGTAGTAGTGAGCTTGGTCACGTCCTCTTTGGAAACACAGTCTACAGCTAGTCCTCCTTTCTCTAGATTTCTAATGGAGGAGATTTTAACTCCAAGCTTCTGAATAGGGAAATTTTCGTTAAGGACAGCTTTTAGGTCCTTATTACCCTGTGCAGTACCCTCAGAGGGATAAATTAAAACCGTATGTTTTGGCTTCGGTCTGGTTGCTTGCGCGTATGTTTTGACTCTGACGACGGTATCGCTAAGCGCTGATGAATCGTTGGGAGCTGTGCCGTGCAATGAACCGCAACAGACTATGGAGGGAGTGTTGGTACAGGCGTCTGCTGCTTCAGGTTTCGGTATGTAATTTGGACCTTCGAGTGCCAAAGTGTGCATTGCGTCTATCAAATCCAGGAGAGATACCTTTACGTCTGAAGGAAGAAGGTATCTGCCTCGTCTTTGTATGGAGGCTGTTTTTCCAAGACTTTCGCAGAGCTTATTGATTTTTGTGTGATAGTCTAATTCTGAGCCAGCAAGAGTTGCCGGATCAGAGTCGCAGTTAGAATTGTCGTACTCAGCCACTGAGGTTGATGGCCGTGTCATAGTAGCAATCACTTGCACTATACAATGCGAGAAACAGTTGTGGACTTGAGATGGCGCACTGAATTTGATGCAAAGAGTAAAATCACATAGAGACACACAGAAGTCGCTTCACAGGTATCACTGTTACACTTAAAGATCACTTATACATTTCACTGTAGTAAAAATTTCACTGTGACACTTACTCTGCTCGTAAATGCACTGAACGTAAATGCACTTGTGCTAATCAGCACTAATCACTAATGCACTTTTTGTGCACTAATTACTTGCACACGTATCACTGTAAGCACTTAATAATCACTTATTCACTTTCACTGTAGTGAAATTTCACTGTGACACTAACTCTAATCAGCACTAATCACTAATGCACTTTTTGTGCACTAATTACTTGCACACGTATCACTGTAAGCACTTAATATCACTTATTCACTTTCACTGCTGTAAAATTTCACTGTGACACTAACTCTGCTCGTAATTCACACACACTTGCACTTTAAGTAACGCTAATGCTCTTATTCAAAGAAATATGTAATGATCAACAAATTAATTAATGCTAATTAATAAAATAGAATAATCAAAAGGTGACCAGAATGCTGTAATAGTACTATTATACATTCACGGAATAAATAATATGCACAGGGATACACACAAATAATATAGTATTACTATTTATGTTTAATTACTGCCTAATTAAAACACGTTGGTAAGCCAATTACCACACATAAAAATTTAGAATAAAGTACAGGGAAACTAAATCATAATGCTCTGATAAGAAATGCTACTGTTTATGCATTCCGTAAAAACATATTATCAAATACTGATACAAGAGAATTATACTGGCAATTAATATAATTAATGAGCCAGTTTGAACTGCGGTAAATAAAACAGATTTGTAATGGGAGCTAGAGCCTTCTGTGCAGAGTACAAATTAAATGCACACGATCACAGCAAAATTGTAGCGTTAGAAACTGTAATTAAATTAACATAGCAGTAATAGATATTATTAGATAGCACAAAATGACACAAATTGACATAGTTTGATAATTATACAGTATCCGGTGTTATACCTGAAGCCTGTTTTATAATATGAAGTTAATGACTAAAATTAGCCGAGTCTAACCAGTAAGTAATGCGATTCTTAATTATACTAATTGATTTAATTAGAAACAGGCAATCCTACCTTGGTTGCTAACCTTCTCTGTACTATCTATAAGCAGCCGCGGTAAGCGAATTGACACTTGGCCGCTATTTTCTCTGCTCTTCTTCTGTATAATGAGTTTCTGCAGAAATCGTTCAAATATTGTCACTGTGTAATCCAAGAGATGGACATAAATCAGGTAACACAGGCGCGCGAAGGTGAAAATCCTGTCCAAAATAAAGTCACAAAAAATGAAATCTCGGGTTGTAGTCGTTCAAAAAATTTGAAATTTATATCCCTGTAATCCCTTTCACATGAGGAGTCCAAAACTGAAGGTTCCGAAGAGCTACTTCAGTTAGTTGCCTAATTAGCGAAAAGACGAATTAAAACACAGTCCCTTTTGTTGGTCTTCTTTCCTCTTTGTTGATAGAAAGGAAGTCGCTGACGCCGGGGGGTCGCTGGACTGCAGGTGGTCGTTGGATCGCTTGAAAAGGTCGAGGGTCACGGACACCTCGTGGCTGCAGAATCACTTACTTTAAAAATTAATTACTAGCGGTATAATTAACCAATTGTCTTGAAACTGGTCTGTAGATACTCCTTGTAAGGTCCTCTTTCCAGCGATATAAAATTCAATATGATTCGGCTTCCGGCGGTCGCTCAAAAACAATTTAAGGTTCAGCCCCGTTGGATGTTAAACTGAGAAATTAATGAATCCGTAATTAATGAACCGTTGGTCGTAGAAGCAAAACATTAGTGTCTACGTATTCCTACTGATGTGGGCTAAATAATAAAACTTGTTTCAGCACCTGAAAATAAAAACTTCCGCTGCTAAAGACGAAACACGAGGAGCGACGAAAATGCGACCTACTGCTGCAAATATGGCCGCTACTATATTATAGCAAGAAATAGACAGAAACTGTACTATGATCGAAAACGCCGTGAAGCAAATTTTAAAGTTGGGGATAAAGTGTTAAAGCGGAAGTTTTCTTTACCAAGTGCCCCAGACAATTTCACTGCAAAGTTGGCTCCAAAATTTAAGGCCCCTATGTAATTCAGGAAATCAACGGAGTCGTATTGTACCTTAAGAACAAGAGAGGGGAAATCTGTAAAGCAAGTCCCGACCAGGTGAAAAATATTATAATCAAAATGATTTTGAAATCCTTAAAAGTTTCTTGCAGGACTCAAGCGCAAAAGAAGTGGAAGGTCCAGAAGTAACGCCACCCGCTCCACCACCCAAGAAGCAGAGAACAGAAGAGGAACCTAGCCGTTCTACAAGTCATTATAGGGTCCCGAAAAAAAGGAAGGAAAATGGTCAGACTCCAGCATTCAAGAAGTGCAGGAAATCAACGCCGCCGCGTAAAGAATCTTTGGTAAATAGGAAAATACCAGATACATCTTTCCGCAATAGAAATTCTGCGTCGAGGAAACCACTTCCAGGGCCAGATAGTCAGGAGCAAACAAGGCCGCCGTTCACGAGAACAAAAAGACAGAAAGAGGAACGAAAAGATTGCCACCAACAGAAGAAATTCAAGCAAGATTCCAGACCGGAGGCCGCCAAGACCAGCCGTCCAGGGGCAAAACGGAAAAGACAGGAACCCGAAGACTACCACCCCAAAAGGCCGGCGTACAGAGGGCGAAAAAGAAAAGTCACCATGGACGAAACTCGAAGAACCCAAAGGCGAAGATTGACTTATATGAATTCCATAACTTGGGATCAATTCTGCCAGAAGAGGATGTCGGAGTTTCAAGCATCGAAAACTCAAAGATAAGTTAAAATCTTCTATAATTTTTTTTTCTTTTGTTCCGAAATGTTATGCGTAAATACGAAGTTCTATGTTTTGACGGAAGTCAATTTGTCTCGGTTGAGACTTAGTTTTGTTTTACTTTATTTGGCTAAGGCAAAAGCATTATTTTCTTTAAGTGTAAAATCTAAGAGCAAGCAGTTCCTGTTAGTCGAAAGACTAATGCTGTTATGTTAAAGCCAAAATTTGGCCGAAAGTAAAATAACTTCGTATTCGTGTATTAATGAAAAATTTAGTTTTGAGTGCCGTCAGCTTCGCGAAGAAAGCGTGAAGTAAAACTTTATTTTTATCTTATTCATTTTATGGTAAATTGTAAAAATCATATGTATTAGAATCTTGTAAATATAGGTACATACTTGAAAGTTATGTAAAAGTAGAATTTAGTCTAGAAACATAAAATTTTAGATGCTAAAAGTAAATACTCGAAAGAAATGAATTCAAATTTAAGTATTAAACTGTAGATAAAATCATGCTTTACAGCGAAAGCCTGCATGTCTAAAGATGAATGAGAGAGAATTAGAATGAATGTGTTTTGTAGGGTTCTCCACCTACACTTGAATTTTAAGAATATTAAACATAGCTCATCGAGTTCCAGTATGTCGATTAAGGTGTGTCTATTTGGTTGTTGGAATTCTAACAAATCATTGTGGTTAGGGGAAGTTTTGTAATACAAAAACACGAATATTCCCGTTTGACACCACACATGGTGGAGAACCAGGGTAAAGTTAAATTCATGTTTGAATACTTGAATGAATGTGAATTAAGCAGTTAATTAAGGAAAATAAAAGAATCGAAAGCGAAAACTTTATCCAGTGTAAATCATAATATATTTAGAAGATACTGATACTTATTCCTTCCAAATGCTGGGAGGAGGAGAAAAGATTGATTGCTGAAGACCAGAAAGGATCCTGTAAGAAGAGATGGTAATTTTATGTATCTACAGAAATGATTCTAATTTTTGAGAAAACAGTTTGTATTATGTAAGCGGGGCTCTTGGGTTTTAGATCAGAATGTGGAAACTTTTTCAGCAGGTCGTTTCTAGGACCTGCTTCCAAGTTTACCAAATTCTGGCAGCGGCAAATGTAGGGTTTATATTTATTTTAACTAACATTTATTTTAAGCTATCTTTCCTGTCAAGCCTTTACTTTGCCCTAGAATTGCCAATGCCAGAGTATGTAAATTTTAATAGAACGCGCAGAGTATTCAAATTTTTAGCAGAAGTAATTTGAGTTAAATAGAAGTGAAACGAGATTTGTAAGTGTGCTTCTTGAATCACGAACGTGACGGTTGCTTGGTAGACAGTGTAATAACCGCGCGTTTCGGCCTGTGTGCCTACTTCGGCAGTTAGTTGAATCTTTCAACTTCTTAATCAGAAAGTTTTGCTGAATCTCAGCTGTATCTTAGAACGCGGTTAAGATAGTCACAATTATAGAGCCTCGTAGATACTGACTTCGTTAGTTATTCATCCTGTCATTCATTTTTAGTTGTACTTTTCTATTTTTGTTTAATCGCCGGGTCCGCGTAGTTTGTGAGCGTCGAGTGAACGCAACTGTGACTTCTAAAGTGAAATAATAAGGGAGTTAAATCCTTCTTAAGAGTCTGTGTAATTTCCAGTTCATAGCAGTCACTACTACTATTGCTGACAAGTTGGGACCTCTCAACATCACAACTGTATAATCACTGTTCAGAGAACACACGAAAAATGGAAAAGAAAATCTCTCATTTACATTGCAGTTAAATCTGTTTACCGACAAAATAACAATCGAAGCAAATATTTATCAATAATAATAATAAATTAAACGAGATTTTAACCGTCTAATACTAAAGCAACTATTTCTACATTTTATTTAAAAAACATTTGCGACAATAATACGATTTTAAAAACGTAGATAGAAAAATTATAGTAACGTTTAATAAATGCTTGGGTTTTTTTGAACGAGAAAATAGCTTATTCATTAATATTGCATGTTTATATTTGAAATCCATTAAAAGCTAACAGAAAAAATAATAAATCTTGAATTATGCTTCATTCATTCATCTTCAATTATTTTTATAATTATTAAAAATCGCTTTTTAATAATGATAAAAAATAATTTGTTTTCAATGTAATGTTAAATTAAACTCCTCCATATTTTAATGGAAAAATATATTTTTCCTAACCGAGAAACGAATGTCGATTATCCTTCTTATATATTCAACGTTTGATGAACAATATTCACTAAACAGCGCATTTCTGCTCGGAATATGAAGTTTTACTTTTGAATTTCAAGTAAGGATATGAATAAAAAATTAAAATAATTTCATAGTTTTAAATTACAGTCTTCTGTTAAATATTTGATTAAAAGGCTTTCGAGGTTTTTAAGTAAAACGCTAGTTTTATGATAATAATTTTTTGAACCTTCTACTTCTTCTTTAAGCCTTTGACAGAATACAGATTAGTTTGTATTTAAAGAGCAAGCAAAGTTGTAGTAGACAGTATTCCACGGCTACAATATTGTGAACTACTCGTATTTTAGTTTGAGGAGGGAAGGTATCTACTTAGTCGACCTGTGGGTTGAGGATTGAATTTTGTATCTATCACTGCGTGGGATTTGAATTCCAGCTGCCAAACCAAGTTAACAGATGGAAGTATAAAATATTGTTCTATTAGTTTATCCTAACAGGGTTGGTATTGTTCCCTAGGGTTCGATGAAATTTAAAAAGGGATTCATGAATTAAAGAGATCGACAGCCGAATAAGCACCGGCAATTGATTGGCATAATCAAGATGCCACTGATACAAAAACATCATTAAAAACTAATAACTTACTGTTTATTGATATAAAGCATATCGTATAGTAAGGGAGAAATCGTATAAAAATAATATAAGGGAAACATCCACTAGAAGTGTGTAATAAATTTTAAAATGAAGTGTTTAATAAATTTTAAAATTTAGTAATGTTTTAGAACATATAATTTTTTATGCAATAAATGAAATAAGTTATACATTAGAGCAATAAGTAGTATTCAAGCTAAATCTTTAAGTGACCATAATTTTCAGTAACTGTATGACTAGAATGATGTAAGTTACAATAGTTTATTTTTTTCACACGGTATACTATCCAGGGATAACGTTTTCAGCGCCTTACGGATATTTTCAATACCGTAGTAGAATTCTTCCTGGAACATAACAGCCCTACGGCGTCAAAATTAATAACAATATTTATTATAAACATGTATTCCACTTGGCTGATATATACACGTTGTTTAACGATGCACAAAACAAAGAGAAAGGCAAAAAAGAGGCATCAATCTCACTGGATTATCTTCGATTTTCGTTCTAAAATTTCCTTGTTTATGAAGATTCCGAATCGAAAAGAATTCCATTAATTTGATACTTAACGTATTTGTCCCTTTTTTTTTTAAGTATCGTGTTTCTTTGGAAGATAAAATAGTTATATACATATAAAATTAAAAATATCTTAATATTCTGCTCCCAGATATTAACACTTAGTGTGCCACCACGGGTCATAGTACCGCTTTGTTACCAGTCTCATTTGTCTGGCACTGGTCAACACAAGCTCACGACATTCATTGTGGCATGGAATCAGATGCGCCTGCCATTGGCAAGAGCCTTGAGCACCATACATGTGACAGCCGACTTTAGTTCAGTCCCGCCCCCAGTTTTGAGGGAGAGGGGGGAGGTTCCGATGGTCTCCCATCCTTCTTGCCCTACCACCAAATTCTCAAAAGGACTTTCGGCTCGCCGCATATATAGAGTGTCCCTGTTCCGTACAGATATTATTCATTTAGAAATATGATCCTTCTTCGTTATTCAAACCAGGGCCTTTCTGTACAGCATGCAGAACCACTAACCACTATCCCGGCTGGACGGCATAGTACCGCTGAAATGCGACATATCTGATCTTGATATTATGATACAGAAAGAGTTAATTGCATTGAAGAAGGATGTTTAACAAAAAGGTCTTATTCAAAATGCATGGGTATGGTAAAATTTTAAATTAACATTCATCCGAGAAAAATATACGAAAATAAAATTTTCTACCGAACCAACATAATTGAATAATTGAATTTCCGCTCTTCTTAATATGAAAGTAGACTTCAGTCAAGTCAATAATTTCTTATGGAAAACATACAAACATGTTGAGTATTTTGTAAAAAGGGGATTTAAGTCAATTCCAGATATTAAAATATTTGCATTAAAAAGTTGATTGCTATATCACGTCACACATCACATTAATTTAAATCGAAATTTTAAGCAAAAAGGGTTTCGACGAAGAAAACCATTCTTTTAAAAACATAGGTGCGAGAAATGGTTTAGGAAACTCTGCTTTTAAAATTTCCTACAGATTATCAAGCATTTATTTCGAAGCAGGAGGCATAAAAACTGCGTTCTGCCTTCGCCGGGAACTCCAGACATTTCGATATTAACCTGATGTGATCACCAATGACACCCCGAAGGCATGCGGTATGGAAGGGGAAAAGCTTTCAAACTGAAAACGCTGAAAATAGTGGAGCTTAGAGTTTGTTAGTTTTTAATTCTGCTAAAAGCAACAGTTTTAATGAATTTTATAACTGAGTTCAACCTTTTGCTTTTGTTTTGCTCAAATTTTTGTTTTTGTTTTATTCAACCTGGTTTATTTTTTTTTTTTAAATTTTATTTATTTATTTTTTTTTATTTAATAAATCTTGTAGCTGAGTTCAGTCTTTTTGCTTTTTATGCAGGTTTGTTTAGACGTCTGTTTAATTGTCATGCCAATGACTCATTGAATCTAGATAGAAGTAAAACAGGTGCACGTAAGTTTTAGTTTTTAAATTTTAAATCCTCCATACTTAACAAATTTTAATTACGAGCTACATACATGTATTCACTTCGTTATGCTAGCCGCTAGTACAAAAACTAATTTCTGTAGTATCATTGTAAATATTTTTGAGAAATGTTCTTATAATATTAAGATACTCTTTGCCTTTGGTTTAGTTACTTCATATAAAGAAATTTCAAAAGTTCTGTCCATTTTAAATTCTGTTCACTGCAATATCTGACAAAAAGGCATACTTAATATTCCTTAAGTTTTGATGTTCGATACAAAGGCGTAGCTAAAATATGTATCATTCTTTTAATCTTCTATATTATAAAATTCGGGAAGATAAACAACTAGTTTAGTGTAGATTTTGAAGAACATTTTATCCATATCGAAGAGGATTGTACACAAGTCTGTCCTTTTCAGAAGAAAAACTGCTTTTACAAAAATATAGGAAAAACTACAACCATTCTTGCAGACTCAGTACATGGTCAGAAATAAATCATTATATGGAATGTAATCGGAAATGTGTTCTTCAATATCTTCAAGATGTCTGACGCATGTACAGCTTAAGGAGTTGCATATTATTTAATTTGAGTAATTAGTTGATTTTTATTACTACATTTATTAAAATATTCATTGCAAGTATTAATAAATATTCTTTCACAATTTCTGTAGCAATTAAATGTTCTATATATTTGCCAAAAATGTAATAAATTTTATATGAAGTTCTTATCATCGCTGTATCTTGTAAAATCGTACAGACATTAAATTTTTTGTTTTAGCAAAGATTTCTTGACAAAAGTTAATTTTTAATTTCCTACTAAAGGAAAGAAATATAACTAATAGATTTGTGTTCCGTAATATAACGGCGAAAATACATACATATAAAACATATGTATATTTAGTATTTCATTATGGCGACAAATAAACAAGCTGTTGAAAAATTGTTCAATAAGTGTAAAAAAAAAATATTCTTTTTCCAATTTGTCGTGAAGTAATCTATTTTATCAGCTCTTTTTCTTCCATATTTTGAAAATTTTCTTCATTATGAACGATAAAATTCGATGTGTGCACTCTTAAAACTAATATAATTTGCAATCAAAATTGCTATGCTTTTACATAACTATACAACTACAATAATTCGCTCACGTCCAATGCAAAATTAATTCGTGTTTTATATATAAAAATGTAATAATTTAATAGCAGTACATTAAACCAACCTAGAAAATTCTAAAATTGTTTGAAACAATCCTACTAAATCTTAAGACCTAAATAAAATGTTAAGATGATCCCATAATATTTCGAAATTTTTTAAAAATTTATTTAAAATGAACTTATTAATCATATTAAAATTATGAAATATATTTCAGATTATTCATATTTTCATGCTGTAACTCAACTTCTCAAGGGGTAATAATTTGAAATATTAAAACCTGAATTATCCTAGAAAACTTAACCACGTTTTATCCTGCATCACCATTTCAACAATTAAACATAAAAATAAAATAAAGTTAATACTAAAAATAAAATTAAATTGAAAGACTATATACACTATTTACAACCATGCTAAAAAATATGTGATTAGTCTGACACAAAGCGATCTGGCCCAAATGAATACATTATTTTTTAAAATAAAAATTAACATTAAAAATATAAATTGCAGTAGCATAGAAAATCTAGTTAAATATCACGTCAAATTAGATTTAAAATATACAGCGGTTATTTGAACCGTAGAATAAATGTGGATACATGATCCTGTATCCAGGTTGGCACTTCAAAAAGCGGTCAGTATTCTAAAATGCTGCAGCAGCATCTCCACAAAATTAAAGCTTTATGTGTGAAAACTGATTATAACATGCTTTTGAGTAACTTTAAATTTCAATATAATGCAGATGATCCAAAGTCTTTTTTTTTTCAAGGACCTTAAATAAATTTCTTTGGACTGGATGCTTTATTAAAGACATGAACGTTAAATGTTTACTAGAAAATATTGATTTGATTGCGTTATAATCTGGTATTTAATATAAAATAAAAATTTTAAAATATTTGTTAATATTAAACTTGCCAAATTTGTTACTGCATATTTAATCCAAGTCTACACTTTGCATGAAATAATATGAAAAACTAACAAGAAGACAGTTTCTAGGGTTTGAAATCATTCTTGCTTCAAAAGAAATACTTAATTATTCAAGACCTAGCTATGCAATTATTTCACCAGACTGCTTGAACATGAAATAAATATTTCTAGCTTCTTAATCTGCTAAGGTGCTAAATACGTTTACTTAAAATAATATAATCATTAGAAATGTTTACTTCGAAGTTCTAATTAATAATAATAAGAAAACTTTTATTGCTTTAAACATTTGATTAACGCTTAACTGAAGGGGGAATTTTCTTTCCATTTTAAATTTTCGTTTTCTTGTGCATGTAAGCATAGCAGGCAGTGCTTTCTGTTTGTAGTTTAATAATCAAACAGAGGAAAATGTAATTGATTACTTGATGTTTAAGTGAATTTAACATCAATTACTTTGAATTAATTACTGGTCTGTTTTAAAACCAGTAATTAATTCAGGTCTGTTTTAATTAATTACTGGTCTGTTTTAATATAGGAACTGCTTTTCTACTTTTTTTGTGTTGTTGTAGGTATTTTTAATTAACATTGATTTCTCTATAAAAACTACATTACACCTGCAGCCAGGTTCAGTTTAAAAAATAAGAGACTGGATTCCATTGATCTAAAATTCATTTTCTATGTATATTCCTTAACTTATCTTTCATGCTTTAATCATGTCTGGAAGGAACCGAACTTCACACATAGCAAGAAAAATAAAGAAAGACTTCTGAAGAAAAGCATTCTTAAGGGCCGCTTGCTTTCGTTGAGCACAAAAGAATCTTCCATTTCCTTGCTTTGTCATATCTCATGTTTAAAACAGCCTTTGCCGAATTAATTCTGTGTGACGGCCAGGCGATTTTTAAAACAACTCTTATTAAAGTCCTAACGGTCGAAGGAAAAGCGGTCTTGTTTCCGCTCTTTTTTTATCGTTTTCTAATTTCGTGCACATGCTTAATTTGTAATCTTCAAAGAATGCGTTTAAAGTATGCCAGAAGCGCCAACAAGACGGCAGAATTCTTCGAGTTTTTTGTGTTCATAATTTCAACCACGGCGGTTTCGTTCCCCGCCATGGGATTATGAAAGACGGCAAATTTTAAAAATTATTCACTCTATTTCGTTCGTTGGAAAGCGAATGGCGAAATTTTGATTTTTTTAATGATGTCTCTTAAGCAATTAGTGCCTATTACGCTGCAAAGATTCGTTTGTGCTTTAACAACTGCTGTTTTGAGTTTGAGCATTTTACTGATAATTTACGCAAGAGTGTTCTGGTTTTAAAACATGTATTCCTGAAAGAATCTATTGCTGTGATTTACAAAATGAATATTCATTTCAAATTTTTCTTAATGCAGTTGCATGAAATTTGGATTTCTGCAGTTGAATTAATGTTCGTAATAATGGGAAAGGATGAAATGCTATTTATCTTTTTAAATTAATTTAAATATATGATTAAATTATATTAGCTGTTATATATATTTGATAACTATAGTAAAATCATTCTATTAATAATTTTTGTATTTTATACATATAATTTAAAATAAAGAACAGTAGATTTAAACATACAGACACTGAAAGAAATGTATAATTTAATCCTACAAAATGTTATTAATTCAATTTTGAGAGTTGCGTGTATAATGTTTTTCGAGTTAATTCAAAGCCGAAATATATGGAAATAAATAAACTTCTATAGTACTAATATAACGTGAATTAAAAAAATTATAGTATAAAATATTATAACTTAGGCTACAAGATGTACAGTTATTAAGATTACTTGAAAAGTTTAAGAAAGCCAGACTAAACCCTCTCCACATCCATATCTCTCATATATACATGTTTAGATACTGTTCAGTTCATTGAAACGTTTTGGTTGGATGGCTAGCTGGTTGTGAGATTCCTGGCAAAAAACCTTACAAGTTATCTACGCCGAAACACATATCAGATATTTACAAGCAAACAAATAACAAGAAAAGCTCACAAACAACTTACTAGCAAACACATACACACACAAATAACTTACAACTACACATACAAAATAAAGACAAGTTTAAATCTACAGCATATTGATAAAATCAACAGAAATAATGAAATGATGACAGTTGAGATGAACAGTAAAATTTAGATGATTCAACTATTGAAACAGATAAAATTAATGAATGATAAATACATTAAAAAATAATACATTAAAACATTAAAATACATTAAAACGATTTCATAAATGCGTGGTAAATACTAGTGTCTTTTAAATACAAGAATATATTAGTATGAAAGACTTGTTCGATTAAGTTATGAAGACTTATCTCAGAGGCATTAAAAATTTCTTACGAAATGCATTGAAAGCAGGACAGTCTACTAAAATGTGACACGCGGGAACTACATAGCGACATTTGGGCAAGATTAGACACTCTCCGTTTTTAAAAGATAGCTGTCTGTCACACGTGAATGGCCATTTCTCAGGCTAGTGAAAAGCACTTCTTCTCTTCGATTTCTATTTGCTTCCCAATACTCTACTCTCACGTTAATTCTTCTCAGATTGTTATTAATCTGAGCATACCAGTGAAGCTGCCACTTATACAGGACCATCTACTTTAGGACAATGGTCACATTTTTATAAGGAATGAACCGGTTGGACATTTAAACAGCAGCTTTGATGCATTTTAACAGCAACTTTGATGTGATGTCTTCGAGCTCATTAGCTTTAACCCCTATATGCCCGGGAAGCCAGCAGTAAGGAATATCGTATCCGTGGTTCTTCAAGCTTAAATTGAGCTTCAGAACTACTACAGGATTCTGGGTGTCGCAAAATATTTTTAAAGCTTTCAGTGCCACTGAACGAGTCCTTTTCTTTTGTACAGCCCAGATATGAAGGAAAGTGCATCGTATACAGCAGTCAGTTCAGAGCTTAAGACCGAGCAGATATCATGTAAAAGGATGCCCTTCATGTGATAACCAATCACAACATATACTTCAACATGATTACTTCCTTTTGAACCATCCGTATATACGAGAATGTATCTGTTGTATTTTTGTCTATGCTCAAGGAAGGACTGTTTGTATATGATATCATGAGTATTCTTCTTGTTAAGATGGTGAAAAGCATCAAGAAGTTTGATATTTGCACTTTCCTAAGGTGGGAGTTCAAAATGGTTAATGGTCTGGACTTTCATATCTGACATGTGGTATTTTTTTATCAGTGACAGAGCTCTTATGTGGAATAGAGGTACACACTGAGTTCTAGCAGCAAATAGGCAATTGTAGCAGTCATCAAGCAAAAGGGCCTACTAGGATGGTCAGGTATCGATAAAAGTTTGAAATAATGAATAAGGAGACAATTGCTCTCGTCTCACCTGAAGACAATGTTCGAAGCAGTATACATACAGATTCTCTACTGGCGATGTTCTGAAAGCTCCAAAACTAATCCTTAAAGTCTGGCGATGAGAAGGATCTAGTTTTAATAAAACAGAAAGCCGAGCTGATCCGAAACTGAGCTGAGCCATAATCTATTTTTCAGCGGACCAGCGCTCTATAGACATGAAGCAATGAGCTTTGCTCTGCTTCTCAGTAGGTGTTCGCTAGAAACAGTTCTTCCTCAAATTATAATGTATTTGTGGAATGAAGGTTAATTTTGGATCGAACATCACGCCAGGAAACTTCACTTCCCATACAAATAGAATCGATGCTCCCTCAAGATGAAGTTCAGATTCAGGATGGAGATTCTGCATTCTGCGAAAGTGCATAAAAAGAGTTTTCTCCTAAGAAAAACAAATCCCTGTCTATCCGACCATTGCTGTAACCTGTCCAGAACGATCTGCAACTATCTTATAACACATCTCATATCCGCAACCTGACAGCTTATCTGAAGGTCGTCTACATACAGTGAACCTGAAACAGTGGAAGGAAGTTCCATTAAAATATAACTTATTTTAACACAATAGAGTAACACTCAGTACACAGCCTTGAAGCACACACTCTTCGAACTCAAAAACATCTTACTTCAATCAAACAATCCTTACTTGAAACTTTCTAGTCCTTAAAAGATTCCAAACGAAGATTGGTAGGTTTCTGAGCAAGCCAAAAGCTTGTAGGTTACGCAAAATGGCATATCTCCATGCTTTATCATGTGCCTTTCCGATGTCAAAGAAGACAGAGATTAAGTGGTTCCGCTTCACAAAGCCTTCAATGTTCCATTTACTAATTTGCTTAAGTTATTTTGCCTTTCCGCACCTTTAGGCTTTCATTTCCTATGCAGTGAGCTCTCTTCGGTTATAAATACAAATGATGCCTTATTTAAAGCCACACGACATAATACGAAGGGAATATTCCTATTAATCGAAAGTGAAACTGCTCTACAATCTGCGTTAGTCGTGCCTTGAATTGAATCTTCAGCTTGCAGCTCAGTTTTTTCTGAGTAAAGCAGTGGATAAAGCTTAGACATTGATTAATTGATTGAAAAATAAGGTAATTATTAGGCACCGTAAGTAATTTGGTCTTGAGAATGGAAATCTTATCAATTTATATAGGTAACAAGTAGCCACAGGAACCGAAAACTAAGAGAACACCTGTTAACTCTTGCTTGGCAGGTTTAGAACTGCTTTTTAAATTTTTATAATATGTGTGCCAATTTTGTTTGCAACTTACCAGTAGGCTTAGGGATGAAGCAGCGAAAGAATAGTAGTTTATTCATTGTTCAACTCTCAAAGGTCTTGCGCTTCAAACTATAAAGCAGTGGCAGTTTGTTTCTTGAACGTGCGGGCTATATGGATTTTCGTAGATTTTCCCTAACGTAATAGAAAGTACGAGTCAGTTTTCCTTGAAATGGTATTTCCTGTTTAATAGTTATCACAATATAATACTTGTTCCCTTTAATTTAATTGGACCCATATATTTGCGGCAAAGTGAGTACTTTATACTTACTACGACAATGTTCGTATTCTTGATAAATGCCATATTTTTCCCCTTATAACCTGCTTCAACAAACTTAGTGTTTAAACAATAATTTAGATTAAATATTAAATTCTATATATTTACTATAAGTTTAACGAGAAATATAACTTCTTCTTGTCTGCATTTATCGCTTCTTTATTTCCGAGTTTTAGTTGTATGTTTAAAAAATTATTTCCTAATGCAAAAAATTAAGAATGAAATGAAATCAGGAATTTTAAATGGGAAAAAATCAGGTATTTTAAATTAACGTTTTTCAACAAATTCTTTGGTAATTAAGATAAAATAACAAGCCGCATAAGTATTAATTTAGAAGTCGAACAACAAAAATCACTGTAATATTCGCACATTTTCACAGGACTAGTTTTGATGGTTTTTACGAACCATCGCCCTCAGCTGTCAAAGCGCAAATGAAAGAGATAAGATATAGTGATTAGATAAGATAAAAATGGCTGGACAGGAGTTAAGCTACTTGCAGCATCTGTTGATGAAACGAGAACTAAAATATAATTTCCTTAAAGCAGAAGACAAAGTTGAATTGGAATTAAGGTCGTTAACTAGAACAGAAAGATATTTTTTTAAAGTAAAACGCCCCTAGAAAATCAAACTCACCAAAGCAAGAGGTTTTTTGAATAATATTGGCTGCAGAAAAATTGAAAGCGTGACTTTCCGACCAAGAATGCTAGACAACAGAAGACTTCTGTGTTTCCATTTTTCTAACATATGCCGTATGTTCCTTAACGCGAATTTATTAGTTTGACCAATGTAAATTAAACCACACTGATAAGGAATATTATAATTACCCCAGGAATTCATATCCGGAATGGAGTCCTTGAATATAGAACTCTGAGTTTTATTGATAGGAGAATAAACGATACGAAAGTTAAATTTCTGTAAAATACGTGCAATTTTATAGCTAAGGAAAGACAGAAATGGCAACGCAATTCTTACAATCTACTAAATCAAGAGTGTGCCTTTTGATGTGTTGGGATGAGAATTTTTTAACTGCTTTATTAATAATGTTAGGTGAAAAGCCCCTGCTTTTAAATAATTTAGTTCTTGATCAAGAGGGAATTTGGAGGAGCAAACTTGAAGTGAAAGGAAAATGTGAATGAAGCTAACTTTTGTTTAGACGGATGATATATTAAGTTTTACTAACGTTTATTTTATTTTAAATCTTTACTATCACTTCTTATTTTCTACTTCCGGCCAGAATTAAAAGCGTTAACTTATTTATGCAAAATTTGTCTGGCGAACGCCAAGTACTTAAGTTGTGGCTTTTTGCCAAGCGAGAGAGAGGAAGGAGTTAGTCGAAGCAGACCGCTTGCCTTAGAAGTTTTACTCGGTTGCTGTTTGCCTTCCAGGCCAGAGGTTTAATCCTCGTGATAATTTTAAACGTATTGTAGTGTTAACAGTTCTCTGTACTACATACGGCTTCACTGTTAATATAAGGCCAATCTTCCACGTTTATTATTCCAAAATTTAAGTTAGAGTTATATTTTATTTATATTAAGCTAGTTATATTTTTTATATTCTTACGTTCAGACCACAAGTAGTTGGTCTCTGTATTCCGAAGTACGGAAATTATTGTAAAGAGTGAAAAATAAAGGGTTTTGTATACCCTTCCTGTGTATCTTGTCTATCTCCCACATTTATTGAACATAGCTTTAGTAAGCTCCCTGTTCCGAGTCAGGTCTGTGCATGTTCCCAAAGAAAGTAAGACGGAACATTGAACCTGATAGTGGTGACCAACGAAGAAGAATAACCATGGCCGAGTTTCAAGAAGAACCTGTGCTGCCTGCAGAAGCGGCTCAGAATCTAGAAATGCCAGCTGCCGCCCTGGAAGGATTTGGTTACATCGTCCAGACCATGCGCGCTTCGATGAAACCAGAAGCAACATTTAATGGAAACTCACCGGTAACCATTTTTTTGGAAAAATTGGATGACCACTTCATGCTCTACCCCGTGCACGAGTTTCAAAAAGTTACCTTAGCTACCAGCGCTTTGAGGGGCCAAGCGCTTAACTGGTTCAAATGTATAGGCAGAAGTCTCTTGGGTCAAGCAGGAAGTCCCACCTATACTTACGAAAATTTCAAGACTGCCCTAGTAAAAGCCTTCCCTGTCGTAAGGGATCGTGCGAAATTAGAAACGGAACTTTTCAGCATATATCAGCAAAGAATCGAAAATCTCTCAAGCTTTATTTTAAGAAACATTCACGTCTTCAAACTCTTGTATGGAAACCGTCCGGATCCTGAGATAATTCAAGTGATTTTGCCGAGGTTACTTCCCCAAGTGCAAGACTTTATTGAATTAAGGAATCTGACTACACTGGAAAAATTATTTGAGCTAGCAATCCAGTTTGAAAGTAGAAGAAAGGCGGACATTGAAAGAAGACGCCAATATCAACAACGAAACCAATTTGGTGCGCCAAGACCACAGCAAAGTCAAGCACACGGCTACGGAAGCAAAGCAAATCAGTGGGCAAGGAAACCCGAGCATTCAAAAACAGCCGGCGAACGTCGACAGTTCAATAGCAATCCAGGAAAAAAGTCTCAAGACCAGTGGAAAAAGAAGGAAAGCATGGAAACAAAAAAGGATTTAAACTAAAACGGATTTCTGCTGACGGGAGGGTGCGGAAATCCGAAGGTCAAGAAAACCCCTCTTCCTACAAGTTAAATACGGTAATGGTGAAAAATTTGACTCTTCCGAAGATTGAAGTGTTGGTGAATAATATCCCAGCCACCGCACTCTTGGATACAGGCGCTCAGTGTTCCTGTGTGGCAGAAGATTTTTTTAGGAAGTATTTTCGTAAATATCGCGTATATAATTCGGATAATACGACAGTGTTAGCTGCGCAAGGAGAAAGATGTAAGTGCATAGGTAAATTACCATTATACATCCGTATCAAGGACGAATAAGTAAAGGTTATGTTTTTCATAGTAAAGAATCTGCAAGCACATATTATCTTAGGAATAGATTTTCTTTCAGAGGCACAAGCAACGCTGGATGAAGCGTCCCTTAAGCTGACGACAAAACCAGTTCGAGAAGAAAAGGCTAAACCGCAGATGTTAAACCTTGACCACCTGCCTAATGAAGAGCAACAAAGAATCCGACAAGTGGTAAGTGAATTTGCTTCGTTATTTAGTGATATTCCAGGATTTACTCAGGTTACTAACCATAGTATTGACACCGGAGATTCAATGCCAGTTCGCCACGAAGCATACCGGTATGATAAGAATAAGGAAAAAATTATAGAATGGCATATTACCGATATGCTACGTAAAAAGATCATAACGCCCATCTCAAGCAGTTATGCTAGCCCGGTGGTTTTATGTAAGAAAAATAATGACTATCGTTTGACACATCCAAAAAGGTGGAGATTCGCAACTGACTACCGTAAATTAAACTCCATAACTAAATATCCGGTATATCCGTTACCTATTATTGAAGAAATTCTAAGGAACATAACATCGACCAAATATATGACGACTTTAGACTTAACGACTGGTTATTTTCAAATAGGGGTTAGGCCTGAGGACGTGCCTAAGACTGCTTTTATAACTAAGTCTGGCACTTATGCATTTCTGCGTATGCCGTTTGGCCTTTCAGGCGCACCGGCAACATTTCAGCGATGTATGGACATTGTGCTAAGGCCTGTACTTGGAAAGTCCACATTTATCTATTTAGACGATATCATTATTACTAGTGATCATCTGGACCAACATGTACAGGATTTAAGACAGGTGTTTTCTTTATTAAATGAGGGCGGTCTAAAAGTTAATGTCGAAAAGTGCAAATTTGCAGCCCCTGAATTAAAATATTTAGGTTACAAAATATCTCAGAAAGGAATCGAGACAGACGAATCAAAAATAATTGCTGTACAAAAGTATCCGACTCCAAACACGGCGAAGAAGCTCTCTTCTTTTCTAGGACTTTGTTCATATTATAGGTCCTTTATAAAAGATTTTGCAGCTATTGCTGAACCATTGTTAAAATTAAAAAGGAAAAAGGCAAGATTCTCGTGGACGGCCGAAGCCAATAGTGCGTTCGAAAAATTAAAGCAAGCATTAACGCAAGCCCCTGTGTTGAAATTTCCTGAAAAGGATGAGAATTTAGAAATTTCAGTGGATGCTTCGGATTATGCGGTAGGAGCGGAACTTTCACAAAATAAGCAGCCCGTGGCATTTTTTAGCCGAACTTTAAATCAAACACAAAGAAACTATTCCGCGACCGAGAGACAGGCACTTGCAGTTCTGTTAGCAGTGTAAAAGTTCCGAGTCTATTTTGGAAAGGCGCCAATAACAGTGTACTCTGATCATGCGGCGGTAACTAGATTGTACTCAGGGAAAAACTTATCCCCAAGGTTAATAAGATGGGCACTCAAGCTACAAGAATATAATCTGGTAATCAAGCATACCCCCGGATAGGAAAATATCTAGCAGATGCCCTCTCCAGAATTAAAATAGATGAAGAAGGTAATACTATAAAGGTGGCAATGTTCACAGCATGTACAATAAATTCCCGAGAAACTGTAATAACTGAACTGGGTAAGGATTCTGAGTTTGGAAGCATTTATGAGTATTTAAAGGATCCTGAAAATTTTAGCCACCAAGATATTGTGGCGATAAGAAATAGGGCGCTCATTACGAACTAATAGATGGTCTATTATTTTATACAAAAACTACGAATTCCAACAACGAATTTCGACCTGTTATCCCAGCTAGTCTTAGATTAAATATCCTGCAAGAGCTCCATGACAGCCCTTTAGCTTCTCATGCTGGTATTCGAAAAACTATCCAACTCGTACGCGAGGCAGTCTACTTTCCTGAACTGCAAAAGTTAACAAGGGCGTATGTCCAGTCCTGCCCAACATGTCAAGCAGTTAATTATATTAATTTCCGCACGGCCGGGTTTCTAAATAGTATTAAATCCGAATTTCCAAATGAAATAATTGGCATCGATTTATTGGGCCCCTTCCCAAAAAGTCAGTTAAATAAAAGTTGCTATCTCCTTGTTATGGTTGATCATTTTAGTAAGTGGACCAAAATTGTTCCCTTAAAACGAGCCTCCGCGAAATTAGTTACTGATTCTATTTTAAATAAATATATTTTAAAATACGGGGCGCCCCTAAAGGTTATATCGGATAATGGTCCTCAATTTGTAAGTAATGTATTTGAAGACATGTGCCAAAAACTGGGCATACGTCATTTAAAAATGGTCCCGTATCGGCCGCAATCAAATATAGCGGAACGGATCAATAGAAATATAGTGAAAATTATCCGTAGTTATGTTAAAAATTTTCATAAAAGCTGGGATAACTATGTCAATGAATTTGCTTTCGCCCTTAGGACCGCAAAACATGATACAACGGGCAAAACTCCTGCTGAGTTATTTCTAGGCAGAAAGGTTATAACACCGTTAGACAAACTATTTTATGTGCAACAAAGAGCCCCAGAATTTAAAATGGGTGATATAGAAAAACTAATAAAAGAATCAAAAAAGAATACAGAAGTAGCACAAAGAAAACAGAAGTTATACTATGATCTGAAACGACGGGGAGTAACTTATAAAGTAGGGGATGAAGTTTTAAAAATCAAGCATTCACTTTCTTCAGCACCAGAAGATAAAACTGCCAAATTTTTTCCACGCTTTGAAGGACCATATGTTATAGAAAAAATAACTCACGCTGTTGTAGTGTTAAAGGCAAGAAATGGTGAAACCTGTTCCGCAAATATTGATCAAATTAAACGCTACTTCGATCGTAATAAAATGGAAATCTTTTCAGATCTTTTGCAGGATCCGGTACGGCAGACACCGCAGGTACAAGTTCCAGAGGTGGGAAAACGACAAGTACAAGGGCAAGCCAATGAGAGACAGAAGCAAGTGAAAAGAAAATTGCCCCGCGGAAAAACTGAAGGTAAAAAGAAAAAGAAGCCGTTCCACCGTCCAGAAAACAGAGTGCACGAACACCCCCAGAATGAAGAAGGGAGAAGGACGACGTATGTGAAGAGAACCAGGAGAAATGACGGCAACTATAACCCGGCTCTAAAACGGAAGATCGACTCATCCGACAGGACCCTCCGCAGCAAATGTCGCCGAACTGCGGAAGGGCCACCAGCGGCGGAGGAAAAGTTACAAGGAAAATTTGAACGGCCAGCAACGAGGTCGAAGCAGGAACGCGAAAGAAGTGTCCCGGTTCCGCCAAGACCAGCTGCCATCAAACGGCCAGGACCACAGGCAGAGGCGAAAAAGAAGGTATTCAAGGGTGACCGAACTGGAGGAAAAAGAAATCTTCTAGAGGCAGAAACTGAAGGGCGAGCCCGCACAAGAAGGAGGATAAATCAAACGAGAATCTGCGCTACCTTCCAGGACTGGGCTCAGAAAAGAATGTCCGAATATCACAAAGATAAGTAAAATTTTATGTTACTTTGCAAACTTAAGTTAATCTTTCATTCTTACTGGAAGTGGCAGATTTCAAGAAGTTTTACCTCATGTGAGGTCTACCTTTATCGCCAAAAAGGCGAGAAATGAGTTGTTACCGATTTTGGTATTATGTTTTTCAATTACTCGCGCGTAAAACTAAAGTTGATGTATAATAGGAATGTGTAAATATTTAAATATTGTAAAAGCTATTGTATAAATTTTATTTAAAACATTCTGGCAAGAAAGAAGTTTTAGTCTGAAAGACTTTTTGAAATGTAGTATTTCAATGTAGAAGAATTGGCACTTGCTTTGAAAAGAATAGAAGTTAACAATGTACTACTAACGTATGTTTTAAAATGCGTAAAATTAACGGCATGTTAATATGTTCTTATATACAATGTGAACTGTTATTTTAAATGTTAAGAAATACTGTGATATGGTAAAAGTGAAAGTAATGCAAAAATTTTAAAATTATTCGTGTGACTGTAAAAAGACCAAATTATGGTGAATATGTGTTAAAGGTTGAATGCATGTAGTTAGGCTTTCTGACGCTACACTTCAGAGTTAGCCACTTTCAGAATACTACCTCAGGGCTTAGAGTTGAAGATAGGGTGTGTTACGAGGTCTTGTGATGTTGAATTTTAACACGTTAGTGTTTTGATTGTAGGAGGCAGTGTTGAACACGTATACATAAACACATTCGTGTTTGGTGTTCTTTTACAACACATGTCAGAGAGCACGGGGAGAGATAATTAAAATAGTCATGAATGAAATAAGAATGTTAAGAAAAATATAAATATGCATGTTATTTGCCATTTCATTGTGTAACATTTCATTAAACTAGTTTTCCTTCCAGATCTCTGAAAGGAACCAGATTTGAATAAAAGCTCCTGTTTAGATGTAGTACAGATGAAAAATTGGGTGTCCATGGAGTTGCTATTGTAATAACAAAATTTTTTTTTAATTTCTAGTTTCTAGTGAGAAATGTTTGTAAAAGATTGGCCTCGCGTTAGATTCTAGAGCTAAAAGTTTTCAACAAGGTCGTTTTAGACCTCAGTTTCAAACTAATTAACTCTGGCGGGAAGTATGTAAGGATCTTAAGTTTTACTAACGTTTATTTTATTTTAAATCTTTACTATCACTTCATATTTTCTACTTCCGGCCAGAATTAAAAGCGTTAACTTATTTATGCAAATTTGTCTGGCGAACGCCAAGTACTTAAGTTGTGGCTTTTTGCCAAGCGAGAGAGAGGAAGGAGTTAGTCGAAGCAGACCGCTTGCCTTAGAAGTTTTACTCGGTTGCTGTTTGCCTTCCAGGCCAGAGGTTTAATCCTCGTGATAATTTTAAACGTATTGTAGTGTTAACAGTTCTCTGTACTACATACGGCTTCACTGTTAATATAAGGCCAATCTTCCACGTTTATTATTCCAAAATTTAAGTTAGAGTTATATTTTATTTATATTAAGCTAGTTATATTTTTTATATTCTTACGTTCAGACCACAAGTAGTTGGTCTCTGTATTCCGAAGTACGGAAATTATTGTAAAGAGTGAAAAATAAAGGGTTTTGTATACCCTTCCTGTGTATCTTGTCTACTTCCCACATTTATTGAACATAGCTTTAGTATGCTCCCTGTTCCAAGTCAGGTCTGTGCATGTTCCCAAAGAAAATAAGACGGAACATTGAACCTGATAACATGATTTGAAGTGTGGCGGAAGGCAAACCGATGAAAGTTTACGATAAACCGTAGAACTGAAGTCGGATGTGTTATGTGGGAGAAAAATGTCGAGGAACGATAGAGAATTGCATGTCGCAAGTCCAAAGGTGAACTGAATAGCAGAATCAATGGAATTCATTGTTAAAAAACTTTATTTAAATCATCATTAATACTCACAAACAGGGTAAAAACGTCTACGCAGCAGAACCATACTAGGAAATTTAAAGTTTCAAAAAATTTTGATTCATAATAATGCATGTAGATATCAGCCATGAAAATAAAAACTGCGATCAAATCTTCACAAATCCTTTCGATCAACTTAAAACAGTCGCCTACGGCGAAATGTGCCAGATTATATGCTCTTTCCAAAATTGTCAGTCAGTGCCATCCTGGCTGATATCTACATGCGTTAATGTGAATTAAAATTACTTGAAATTTTAAACTTTCGGATATGGTTCCGCTACGTAGACGATACTTTTACCTTGTTTGACGGTAATAAAGATGATTTAAATAAAGTTCTTTCAACAATTAATTCCATTGATCCTGCTATTCAGATCCCGTTTGAACCTGAGATTTGCAATTCTCTTCCGTTCCTCGACATTTTGGTCACACATAACGCATCCAAGCTCAGTACTACAGTTTAAAGTAAACCTTCATAGGTTAGCCTTCTACCACACATCAAATCATGTCATCCGACTAAACGAAAGTTAGCTTCATTTTATTCCTATGTTTTCTTTGCACTTCAAGTTTGCTCCTCCAAATTAGCTCTAGATCAAGACCAAAATTATTTTAAAAGCAGTAGCTATTGGCAGAGGCCTTTCATCTTACATTATTAATCAAGCAGTTAAAAAATTCTCATCTCAACACATCAAAAGGCATACTCTTGTTTTAGGAGATTATGATTCATGCAGTTTTTTCAGTCAGTTGCCGCTCTTTTACACATATGTTTACTGTTTGTTACACTATTCCATGGACGTTAACTCCTCTCCCCAAGAACAGATAAATTTAATGGCAGCGACAAACGATATTCTGGAACCTCTGAACCAATTTCCAACATGGATGCCTTTCTTTGTTTTTAATTTTTAACATGACACATTCAAATGGTTTCATCGCTAACTTTTAGTTTCATACTGTGGTCATTTTCGAGTACTAGTTTTTCAAATAAAAGAACTCTTTCCTGAAAAAAAAATTGCTACGGGATCCACCTCATTAGTCGTAAATTAAAGACTGTTAAGTCATATTCACAAAAAACGAATATATTTTAAATAAACAATGAGAATTCAAAAAGCTCAACAAAAATGAATAACTTAAGAACACACGGCGAAAGTAAAAATGCTAATATGTGATCATGTGGCGAGGTAAAGAACAGCCAGATTTTGGTGAGATATCTCGGTTGATTGATAATTCAGTTTCGGAGGCTGCTAAAACGTAGACGTACCAACTCTTTTCACATACAAGCACTCATTCCCATGGAATTAGGAAATATATGTCGCCTCCTTATTTAGCAAGTAATCAGTATTCGAACGGTTTCATTCCTGTGCTTCCGGAAAATGTTCAGAACGCTATAAGTACAAGGTTTTTAACACTATATCCAGTCAGGACATGAGTCACATTCTTTTCTCTTCCTTTAGATAGATCCTTCTCAAGAACTTGACTTAAGGATTTATTTGTTATTCCTTAAGGAACTGGTAAGAGCAGGAATAATTTCTGTTGATTGCCAGAATAAATAACCAAGCATCAAAGAACGTTGTAAGTGCCTACTTCTCGCAGGTCCTTTTTCAAATCTATTCAATTCTCGCAGTATCTATATAAAGCAGGCCCCAAATTTGAATTGGTTCTGTTTTCAAAATGTAAGGGAAAAATAATACAAGAGCTATGTATATCCATTGTACATAAAACTTAAGTGTGGCTTGGCGTAGATGTATGAATGTACTATTACGTCACGCTTATCTGTAATTGCAGCAAATCGCGCTGCATGTCGACAGTTTTGCAATCGAGGGCAGAACACGAAATTACCGTTTAAAGAAATTTAGGAGAATTAAGTAAAGTCTTTCTTTTAGTTTGCGTGACAATATTCTATAAAATACCAATTTTTCTTAGAGGATTTGTGGATATTAAGATCATAATTCAGCAAAAATTATGCTTTGTAATCTGTTGACTATTTGAATTTTATTATGCATATTCTATTATTATTTCATACGAAGTACGGAAATGTTTGAATCGACGAAACAAAAAATTCCATTTTGTCGTCACTAGGATTGAAACCCAGATTTTTCAAATGCTGGCAAACTCTGTGATATTTATGCTTAGATCTTAGTAGAATTTAGGTTAAAATTTATATTAGCTTTCTTGTCTGATATCACAGTATCTTCTGAGGCTAAAAATATATACAAATTTAACGAATGTCTCATTGTTTACAACCAAGAATTTAATCTTAACTTGACGGAGTGATTTGCCAGTCGTCGCTGTGTTTTAGATAATTAGCTGTTGTTGATTTCCTTAAGGGCTAAAGCTTAGTTATTTGCTGTGCCATTTGTAAATGCTTTATGAGTAACGAACAGTTTTGAATTTAGAAAGTTTTATAAATAATTGAATCTTAGGAATCAAGAAGTAGTCTCATTTTATTAAATTGTTTACATGATAAGTTATGCTTTTAGTTTATGTCGTTATTTCAGCCGTACTCAATATTTTTGATTCGAAAAACCATTTTTAGAATCAGCTCATCTAGCGGATCCCCTTAGGGCCATCCAATATCTTACAAGTTAATGATGATGTTTAAGAATTGTATTAAATGCGTAGGTTACGCAAAGTTATTTAAATATGATAAAGGATACGAATGCTATCTGGCAATTACATGGGCCGTAAAAAGATATAAATAGTAAGGGAAAGAAAAATAACGGGTATCTGAACATTTGTGCAAAGTCTATGAAATGAAATAACATTTAAAAATTTTGAACTTTGCTTTAGTATCATAATTTATTCTTATCTTGATATTGTCAAAATTTAACCATAGATGAGGACTCTTCCAAAGTTCAATAAAAGATACAAGTTTGTTTCACAACAGATATTTTTCATAATTCCTGAGAACATTATTTAAATTGTTGCTATAGATTCAGTTTCTATGAGATAATCATTATGTGCAGTTCAATTCAAACGCATATTCTCTCATTATTTGTTTTTTGAAATCTTCATTACATTGAAATATTTATGGAAGACAATTATAATTTAATTATTATGCAGCTATAGTACATTGTAGGTCTAAATTAGGACATAATATAACAATAATAAAATGTAAAATTTTCCCACATTATTATATAAAATCTGCTTTTAAGGGGACTCCTACACCTTAAAACCCTCATGATCTTCAAATATGTGACTGTTTCAAGAATTGGAATATTTTATTTATTTTAAAACCAATTACTTCCAACTTTTTACAGCTGACTACATAATATAGCTGCTTTGGAAACTAGTAACCAGAAAGTTTGCGTTGCCACAAACATTTTTGTAGTTTAATCCTCTTTGTGACAAAATATTTCGCCATGTTTCCACCTTGCGCGCATGATATTTTTAAAATGGATCATGGTACATACTTGAAATTCGATGGAATTCTTTATATGGGCACTATTTTCGAACTGAACCAACAATCTGATGAATATTTTAATACTGAAAAATTTTATGGACGAAAACATTACAAATTTTTTTAATAAAATGCATTTTATAAACTCAACTCAAAATAAAATAAAAATGTAACATGAAATTTTTAGAATTTTAGGTTCGCAGTAGTTTCCAAATGTTATAAAAGCTATATATTAAATATGGAATTAAATTATGAAACAGAATGTTTTAAAATGTGCGCGCAAGTTGGAAACATGACGAAAAATGTTGTTCCAAAGCGGATTAAATTATAAAAATATTTGTGGCAACACAAACTTTCTGATGACTATTTCAGAAAGCAGCTATATTATGTAGTCAGCTGTAAAAAGTTGGTAGTAATTGCTTTGAAAATAAATAAGTTATCCCAATTCTTGCAACAGTCACATATTCGAAAATCTTATGGGTTTTAAGGTGCATGACACCCCTTAAAACGTTGCGAAATTTATTTTTGCTGTCATCTTTGTTAATGAACATTTCCTAATTACACGACTAAATTCATAAAGAAATCAAATGCACGATAAATTCGGCAAATAAAAGTTAAGAAATGGCAGTGTTTTTAAAATGAACTGTCACTGTGAACTGAATCCAAATCGACAAGGCACCTGCATTTATATGGGGTAATATTCGAGAAGCTTCGAGCGATTCCAAGAATTCTAGAATGAGCTAAGAGCTTCTGGAATGTGCAGTTTCAACAGGAATTTTGGAATGTGTTGGAAAGTTCTGGAATGTGCAATTCGATTATGTCAAAATATACTTTTTAAATGCCTGTTTTCGATTTTGGTTTTTTCCCCTTATTCTTCTGTTATATTTAGTTCTTATTTATTTCATTTCCCTGAAGCAGCCGAGGAGCACTTCGGAGGTGTAGCACTGAGTGTTCCACGGAACACGGATTAAGAACCTCTGCACTTCTGTCGTAAACCATTGGGAAAGCTAAGTGAACATTTAATTGGAGCTGTAGTTTGACTTATTCAAAGCGATTACTTTCAAACAGTTCACTGTTACTCTGTAAGTAGCTGTTAGATTGAATAATTAGTATGATTTCATACCACACAGTATTCACTAAGAACGTGGCAGTTTTTTTATCACCTTCTGTTTTAAAAGACGATTGATGAGACTCAAATCACCCAGTGGGCCAAATCTATGGACTCATGAGATACAGCATACTATGCTTTAACTGGGGCGACATTATAGAGACATTAGGCTTTCAGAACAGGAAACATGGAAAGTGAACTGTGTCTTCTGCTGAATTCGAGCCACGGATATTCCAGTTGCTAGCTGGATGTGCCAGTCCCGTACACCATTGTAGCCCACACGAAGGAATGTTATAATCCCCTTATAATTTATGTAAGTGGAGTTCAGCAGTTAACTTATGAAACAAGCTACTGATTCGCAGTTTTCAGGTCGTTTCCTTTATTTCACACTTATTCTTATATTCTTATTCTAGTTTGTATTGCATTGCTACTATAAAATAGTAATTTTAAGACTTAATAGAAATTTCCTCTTCTTTCCTGTTTCTAGAATTTATTAAATGTTTCAAACCAACAAATACAAAAAGTTAACTATGACCTCGAAGGAATTGAACTCTTGCAGTTGTATGGACGTATTACCATTTACACCACAAAAGCACGCGATGAGGAAAGACAAAAATTCCTTGCCTTTTCCTTCATGTAAATAACTGGAGAAGAAATAGATATATCGCCGAATGGAGGGGGTCGATCGTAAACTTAGAGTCTTTTTTAAGACATTTTGATGCAATAAACACGAGGAAATCCGGTATGCCCTAGTAAAACTCTTGATATTTCGATTGTTAACCGGACATGGTGTTACTTGTATCAAGAAGGCATGGAATGAACCAATTGAAATGTTCATTGAAGAGTGTAAATAGCTACTACAGGAAACCATAGGAAACTGATTTTACTTTAAAAACCCTTCTGATTTTTAATAAACCAACGTTTGCTTGAATAACACAGATTACATAGTATACTAATAAAAAATGTTAACGATTGCCGTTAGTAAAGCGAAGTAATAAAATTATTTAAACTGCAGCAGAAGAAAAAAATACATTTCCAAAGCATCATAAAATGCTTGACAAGTGCTATGTACATTATATCTTTAAATGATGATAATATGTAGGCTGACTGAAACGTTTTTTAGGGCAAACGGACACTGTATACCGTGAGGGGATAAACAGTTTTACATCTATGACTTCTCCAGAATTCGAGGCCGGGCCGCCCTTTGGTGTCACAGTCAGGCTCCACTAACCACTATACCGTCTGGGCGGCTTTTACATACTACACTGGTGCGCAAAAATTAAGGACGAAGTCGAAAAATTAGCATATCAGCTGAACGAAGAGGCAGAGCGGACAGAAAGACCAATCAGGAGATTAATCAGGACAGAAAGACCAATCAGGAGATTAATCAGGACAGAAAGACCAATCAGGAGATTAATCAGGACAGAAAGACCAATCAGGAGATTAATCAGGACAGAAAGACCAATCAGGAGTTTTACTAGCGCATCCGCAATTCTTTAATGTTTTTTTAACTGAAAATATATCGCTGTGCACTTCAGGAGAATAACGAAAAAGAAACAAAAAATACAGAAAGACTGGAAGAAGAATGTAAGTGTTTTATTTCTTTTAATGTATGGCATAATCCTTATTAAATAACCCAAATTTATATTTCAAATTGCTAAAGTGTGTTTCTTTTTCCTATGTTGATATTGTTTACCAAACTTAACTATAAATATCAATAGTTTGGAAATCTTTCTAAAAAAGAAGGCGAGAAAACCACCAACTTGTTCATGTTAAGTAACGTTTACATTTTCATCCGTAAAGAATAGTCAAACTGGGCCAAGATGGTTGCGACAGTACGTAAGTACCGTTTTTTTATTTAATGTTAGAGGAATCTATCAATATATACAACTCACAATATTATTGTTCTGTTATCAGGACCAGATGCAAAAATGTATGTATATATATGTATTGATGTATGCATGCAGCATGTATGTATGTAAATATGAATGTGTGTGCATACATATAGACGTATATACACATACATACACACGTGCATTCATTCATACATTTCTTAATCTGGTCCCAATAACAGAACAGTACCCTCACATTTTTACATTTTCCGGTGTATAAATTACACATTTTACAACGTTTTACGAACTATTAAAAATACTAGCATATGCTAGCATTACTAAGTAATAATTTAAAAACTGGTTTATGTTTCACTGTTCGTTCTTTAACTGAACCTACAGAGTTGTTTGCACATTTTTAGAACGATCTTTGGAGTAAGGAAAGAAAGGGCGATTTTAAAATTATTGACGAACATAATATTTTTCAAAATGGAGCTCGTATTCACAGAATCTTTTATAATTCGTGTTCTAGGAGACAGGACCAGGTTTCTAATTTTAAGAAATTGAGTGACGAGTATTTGTAATCATATTTTAGGATTTGCTTTATTTTTCTAATAGTTATTTTTTTTTTGGAACAAACCTTTCCTTTACCTTCTCATTTCCCACCTACTTTGTCCTGCCAGAATGAGTTTCCAGGATTACTATTTATGTCAATGAGGTAGAAACGAGTATTTAAGGTGAAGTCTGGGTCACTTCAATAGAAGAACTTTGGAGAGCATGTTTTACCTTTCGGCCACGTTGTTGCTGCTAGCCTAAGGTTACTGTTTTATGGCCATACTGTTACATGCCTGCTAGTATACTCCGGTATCTTAAATAAAGGCCAAATGTGTTAGATGATTCTGTTCAGCTTCAGATATTTTCTTTTACTTAGCATTAGATTAGTTTAACATTTTCTATCTTGAATTAAAGACGAAGTGGAGGCTTATTGTGCGCCCGAGAAAGGGCCATTCGTTAACCTATTTTGAGTTGGAATAAAGGGTAAATTTAGCCTTTTCTTGAGCTTGTCATTTACAAAAAACTTGGCGAATAGTCGCTACTCAGTTCTTGAATATTCTAGCTCGCAAGAAAATCCAATTTAGCTAGGATATTATAATATTATTGTGAAAAGGATTGATCAACATATTTTTGTTTTCAAAATGAAGATAGTATTCCCAAATTCTTATAGAATTCGTGTTCTAGGAAACAGGACCAGATTTCAGTATCGACACATAGCCAATTCATAATGTAATTTACGCAAATTTAAAATTGACAATATTCGCAGTTTAAAGAGTTTTGTTATGATTACGAGATTAGTATTTTACAATAACAAAGCTTCAGAAGAATAATATTAATATTTTCTTAAAATTTAAAACTTGTGTGTTGTATGAAAAATTTTTGGTGTACCAAATATAACAAAATTATAAATTAAAGACGCTAATAAGTATCAAAAGATTATCATCGAATGGCATTTAAGAGGTAGAATTTAACGTGAATTATTTTTATTTATTAACCTACTTCCCAATTCAAATTGAAGTGATGTCAAAAATTTCAAATTTTAAATTAAATTTCTCAGTGAACTTTCGTTATACTAAATCCAAACCTTTTGTATTAATTACATTATGAGCGTAAACGGTGGCCTAGTTGAAAAATGTCTGTGAACACATAGAACTTCCTCAATTTCATACAAGTACGAAAATCTTTACAGTTTTCTACTGAACCATCATAAAACATTAAAATAGAATAAGGAATTATTTAAACTATATCATATTAGATTTTCATAGTCAGAGATAACAAACCGGTTTTCCGAACTACATCTTAGATGATTAGTATCTCTTTTATTTGCAATCTTAACTTATGATAAATAACGTATTAAATATTCTTTACGTAGATACAAAATTCTGTGGTTAGGTACAAGTGTACATGCTTTTCTCATTTCCTCTCCGGTGATTTTAAAGTTTTCTTGCATTATTCTAACTATTGATAAATATTCAAATTGCTACATAAAGGAAATTTTATTTCCTTAGAGACAACCTGTGTTTGTCGTCACTGTCGAACTTCCTACGTACGTATGAATGAATTCCTTATTCGGATCTCGAGTAGAGAAAACCAGGAAATGTTTACTTAACTTCTTTGCTGTCATCATAAGATCCTAAATAATTCACGGATTTTGCTACAGACTGGATTTAAACAGAAATTTTGCTACAACATGTAGAAGTGTGTTTGCTTTGCTTATCTAAATTAAAAATTTCTAATTATTTTATGTTATTCAACAACATAATAGTTTATATCTGAACAAAAGAGTAATTCTTATAGTATTTTCTTAGCATGGTACACCAATCTATTTTCAGTTTGCAGAGGTGTATATTCCAAGTTTGTTTTACTTAAAATCTTCCTTTCGTTTTGCTTTTGAAAGTGTTCAAACATAGATATTAACTATGCTGCCGTTAGCTGTCTATGTGAATGAACACATTCGAATGGTACAAATCTTTCATGCAAGTAACTTTTTTGTTATTTTAAAAAGCACTGTTTCAGCGCTTTTTAGAAACTAAAAGATAATCAAAACAAAATTTAAACAGACCGTTGTAAATAATAATTTTGTCGACAATGAAGATGCGTTTGGTGCAGCACAAGTCTTCGGTCGCAAGTCGGTAGTTGCGTTATGCTCCAATGTCGGAATATATTTTTTTTTCCGTTTAAGAAAGTGAAGCACACAATGGCTACCATTGCCAACTTTTTGATAATGCTTTCTATGCCTGGGTTCGCATTCAGATCGAGACTACCAGTATTCGAGGGTCTTTATGATTGCAGAACCGGTGGACACGCATAAACAGCTATATTTTCCTGTAAGTGAATAACAGAATATTTTTGTTGCGACTTGTCAGCAATAGTAAAAACAAAACAAAACAAAACAAAACAAAAAAAAAAAAAAAAAAAAAAAAAAAAAACTAAGTAACAAACATAATCTTTAGCCTAAGACAAAATTTTAATTTCCGAATGTTTTACTTTGGACATATATTTTTATGATTTAACCTAAGTATTCTGAGTTAAAGCAAATCGATATAATGCTCTAATTTTAAGCTGCTTTCTCTAATATTTTGATTTTAAAAAGTGTACTGATTTTGAATAGCATAGCTTTTATTTTTGAATAAGTTAGCAGTTTACGAAATATACTATCAATGTTTCTGAATAATACATTTTCCATTCACGCCAAAAAAGTATTTGAAGCTATTTTTTGTTATTTTCATTGAATTTAGTTGAAAGATATTCTATTATGTGAGGCAGATATTTATGAAGACTAGGTAAATTTTTATAATGAAATTGTGCAAATAATGACCCGAACAGTATCAGGAAGGGAAACCTATTAAAATTTGAGTATGTAGTTAAGAATTTTTATGAAACGAAATTTTGCTATACTAGCTGCACACTAATCTATCATTATTCAATAACCAAAAGCAAAAAAGGAGGTTACTTTATTTTTTAAATTCTTTTAAATCAGTTGAAGTTTTTAAATTCTTGTAACATTCAAATTTAGAATTGATTATTATTCTTTATAATTAATTTTCTTAAAGCCTGGACCGAACCTCAAAAAAACCGATTAACCACAGTAGATTTCTATTTCTATTAGTTAATATACCTGTGGAAAGAAACAAGCTTTAGCTATCTCTGATTTAATCTTAAGATCTTGACTGTTTGATATGATTGTCATGTAGTTGGTTACTTCACAACCGTATACCGTATTTCATCAAATGAAGGAAGGCGGAGAAACAGCTTTAGCTATTGACACAAATATAAGGACTATTAGTTACCAGCTTATTTAATATGGTGTTAGGGAAACGTGCTGCCATGTTGAAATTCCATCAAAAGTAAGAATGCTGGTAAATTTATGTTATCTTGGCGACATGTGTAAACTTAAAAATCTGCTGAGTCAAAAATGCCCTCAAGGTGTTCAGAAAAAAGTTAGCCCTTGGATTCCGCCCCAAGTTGTTCTCGATGAAAATTGGGGAGTGGGTGCTGTTGGACAAAGTCATGATACCACTAGCCACACTAGATGTCCAAGACCGCAGACCCTCTCTTCGTCTCTCGCAAACCGTTTCTTCGTCTACCCGAGACGAAGTCTTTGACCTTAACTCATGGAGGTAAGAAAGAACTTCCTACCTCCATGCCTTACCTAGATTTGCTCATTTTATGAGGTTAAGTAACAGAAGCAGTTACAGTAGTTGTACCTTAGTTTTTAAGCTATATTCATTACATTACTAAGAGAGCATTTATTGTAAATTTTAAAGTAAGGAATGTTATTATTAAAATGCTTTTCAAAATATCGATGTTGTAAGTTCGAATGAAAATATATTTCCAATTTAATTTGAAAGTAGGTTTATTTACTGCAAATAATAAACAATTAAAATTTCAAAATAAGTTCAAATTGAAAAACGTTTAGCAGCTATTATTTTCATTTAAATTTTCTGGTTCTAACGCGAATATTTTTAATGAATTAAAAAATGAAAATGAAATTAAGGTAAAGCGCATTAGTTAATAGATGTATTTAAGAAAGAAATCAAATAAGGTGTATTTAATTAAGGCAAAGCACAATAGGGCTAACTGCCTAAGGGGAGGGATGCCTTCGTGGAGGACGTTGTAAGTGAAACTGGCTCGTATACACGTTACACATGGGGAAAACCACGAATACACACCCATGCAGCCAGCCTGTTCGAACCTCGAACCGAACTACCAGTGTTCAGCGACTTTACCGCTCGGTCGCTGGTGGGCCTTCGAAATCAAATAGGGATTATTATCTTAAGTATAAATATATTACCTTCAGATAATAATTATCTTACTATTCTCTTAAGGAAATTAACTATAACATACTCTGTTACGACGATGTTTTTAAACAATATTAAACCTTTTGGGGAATATGCAAAATATTTTAAAGTATCTAATGATATCAGGATTTAAAACGAAAAGTGATAGACTCACTAAGATCTGAAAATACCCGAATAAGAGCCTCTTAATCAAACAATGAAATTTGAAAGAGCGTAGTGAATCACAAATCCTTCTCTGAATTTGAGATCATGAATATTTATGATTATCTATGTGCTCTCCGTCTCCGAAAAGCTGGAGTTTTGCATAATACATTGAATAAACGAAGAAAAGTTTTTTTTAAAACTACTTCTAATTTTGTTTCATTCTGTTATGAAAACCTAGAATTTTGTCCTAAATCCTAAAACTTTGTATTTGAAACAGCGAAAGTGGAACCTGTAAACTTTCATAAGAGAACTTTCTCGGTTTGAAGCGATATAGATTAACCAGCATATCAAGATAATTAAAACTTGAAGTATAAAAAGCACTGGATGAAAATGTTTAATTTCATTGTTTATGCAAAATTTAATTTTATTTCTAGACGTCTAATTCATTTTAGCGTATCTCTAAATGTTTTTATTATGCATTATAATTTTTTCTTGCATTATGTTTCTAGCTTTAATGATGACGGAAAGTATTATTGCTTACAATATATGAAACTGAATATGAGTGACAGAACTGCACACGAAACAAATGTATTAAAAATTAAAAAATGTTACAGAGAAAATACGACTTTAATAGATAATAATACATTAAAAGTATTTTAGAGCATACCGAAGGGAAAATTCTGGAATACACAATCAAAGTTTGTGCCTTTTAAATATACCTTTTATTAATTATTTTAGTGCTTAATATAATGTTCATTGAAAAGTTTTGGAATATTTTTCAGAAATATATTCCGATTTAAAATGACTTAGATTTGTTCTGATTAGAAATATTCCGTTCTAATTTGGATGATAATACTCTTAAATCAGACGAATATTCCATTTTATCAGGATACGTGGGTGGTTTATGGGGTAGGTCGAAGGCGAAGAAAACGCAATTAAGTAACGTAGCTTGGAATAATAGTATAAAAGTGGAAAGATCAGAAGATGGACGCCTTAATTTTCAAACAGGCTGAGTGATTTTCATGAAATGATAATTTTATATTGCGTAGTAACTATCAGTGCTTTCGAAACATAAATATATGAACAGTGTAAACATTAGAAAGTTTAAATAAATATATAACGCTGAAATTCCGTTTCCCGTTTTCACTCTTAGAGCTTTGACTATGTAGAAAGATGGAAGCAAAACATTCAGCATCAACAGTATTCATCCAAAATTTACTTTTAACAAGGTGAATGTGCTGTTCATTTCCGACAAATTTATATTTGAAACAGATAAATTATTCACTTCCTCTTTTACATGACTGAGATAAAAAGTAAACAAATATAAGTTCAACCTATGAGATGTAAACGAGGAGAAACAATTAGTATCAAAAGACTAAAATATAGAGAAATATGACAGACTAAATTCGTTGAAAAACTATGAGAGTACAGTGTTACAAATGAAAATGATAATGAAAAGGCAAATGGGAAGAAGCTAAGAAACGATATAACGAAAGGCATTAATGATTTGAAAATATTTACGAGAAGAGATCGACAGATTGTTTATAGCCCAGAATAATACAGAAAATCAACTATTTCAAAAAAGATAGCAAACGCAAATAGACAGAGGCATATTTGAATTCAAAGAGCTTGGAAGAAATAGTGCTTTGGGGACACTTTTATTGTTGTCACCTCAAAATGATTCAAGCAAAACTACAAAAAGAGGTAAAAGAAACAATGGTTGAAGACTGTTATGAAATGGGATGGTGTCGAAAAAGACGACAGAAGAGAAAAAGTAAGATGAAGATAAGAAACCAGATGCGAACATGAAAACTATACAGGATTTAGACAGTAAAAGAAAGAGATTTCCCAAAGCACAAGAGAGTGGTTTAAAGAAAAACGGGGTTGATATACAGAGAAATGAAATGAGAAAAGGGGCTGACCACAAACGAAAACAAAAACGAAACTAAAGATGCATAAGAATACAGATTGGCTTGCAATAAAGAAAATGTGCTTTCAAAATAATGTATTTTTATAACCTTTGTTGGTCTATTTTCGAAGTTTAAGATCTGAAAGAAAGCATATTTAGAATATAAACTTTGTAAAAACAAAGCTGATGAAGTGTGCAAATAGACCTCCAGTTATCCGTAATAAATGGCATGCAGCATATGTCGATAATTAAAATCATATAAATCAAAAAGTTGAAAAAAGGAATAATTATGTTGTTGTACGTGTTCCGTACGTGAAGCACGTTTTTACAGTGATATGTAAGGTGAGGGAATTTGTTTTTATAAGTCACACAGTTCCGAAAAGATCAAATATTAACTAGGCGAAACATATATCTTATCTTCATTACAAAGTAATTGTATCAGCAGACAGGAGGTGCCTTTGGCATCCTAGGACAATTCCGTCAGGTAAGTAATGAAAGCATTAATTCTAATTAGTCTGAAAGTCTGTGTATCTAATACCTTTTATTGTTAAATGCTATATTAGTTACGTGAATAAAGAGTATGTAAGTAATTTGTCTAAAAGTCATTTAGCTCTGTATTAGATAAATTGAAGAACGTATCCTCATTTTAAAGACTCTTAGAATCATTACAGCACTAAGAAAGGTGTTGTCACTGAATGTCAAGCAACAGACCGATTAAGTTAAATATTGTGAGACAAAAGTTCCTTAAATAAAGTAGGAATTAAATTCCCTATATTTATTTAATCTGTGTTTAAGTGAAAGAATATTGATTCTGATTAAGTAATTACTAAATAAATTTTGAAGAACAATTTTATTTGCCATCTGAATTGGTATAGTGGTTAGTTCTCTTAGCTGCTGTGTCGTTAATTGGGATCTAGTTCCAACTTTAATAGGATTTGGAGAAGGCAGGGATATTTCTAAGACTGCGTTATTATCTGTGCGTCATGGGGATACTGAAAATACTGGGAGAGACGAAATTTCTCTTGAGTCATTTGGTGGTAGAGTGAGGAAAACTCTCGAAACTATTTCTCGAAGTGTGGAGACCTTCATAACTCTGTCATCAAAACTGAAAAGGACCTGGCCAAATGCCTTGGGACTTAGCCTTGAGACAAGTATTTATTTTGAATTACAAATAAAAGTAACCTTTCTCAGTAACCTATTATTTTTTCCCGTTAGAGTTCATTTCATCAGAGATATGGCATAAAATGTTCGTAAAATTTACATGTAGAGGCCATTATGCTTTTAATGTTGTATGTAGTTCTTTACATTTGCTAGTCATAGAAACTTTATTTGCCATTATTTCTTTTGCTATGTATTTTAATTAGTGTTATTTGCTAATTTGCATAATTAAATTCATCAGATATATTGCAAAATTATTTAATCTGGTGAATAGTTGACAAAATCTTGCTATGTGTATTTGTGAAACAGTTATCGTATTCGTCATATACACAGAAAATCCTATGTTGATCCGGGATACATAATCGGTATTCTTAAGTATTTCACACTTTTCCTGGTCTGTTCTCCTGATGCTGGAATTATAGAGGGAAACGATAATTACTAGCTAAGGACGAATTGGCCAACTGGTAAAAGCCCTACCGTATTCCTTGTCACTCAGAGCAGGTGAAATGTAAGGGAGTCAAGATATATCTCTGATAGGTTTTTGAAGCCAACAACTGTTCTGTAAATACAGCACACTGAAAATGTTGAGGGCAACTCTAAGGGAACACGAGTTTTTTTCGCTGAGTTAATGAACGAAGGATTTATAAAATAATTTGTGCAGTTATGCTAAATATATGAAGAGTTCTGAAGAGAGACATAACATGTAATCAAAGCAATGCTATTTTAATTCAACTTTAAACAAAAGAAAAATCCCCTGTCACAAAGAAAGTTTCATTGATTATTTAACGAGTATATGAAATCTCCAAGATAATTATATTTTTAGAACTTTCCAAAAATAACAGAAATCAGGAAATCAACTACTTTTATTTAATGTATCCAATCTTTTAAGTTTTTAGATAAAAAAATTAATTTTCTCCGTTAATAAGTTACTGTAAAAGAAAGTTTGAAGGAATATCAAGCACGAAAGGAAAATTATTCTCAAAGTAGTATATGCATTCTTCTCATTTTCCTAAAGTCGATATTGTATGGAATCAAGCTGAAAGTTATTTCCTTATGTAAACAAAGTAAAATATTTCTTCGAATATTATCGCACATGATTGATTATCGATTTTGGCAAGGAAATATTATTTACAGCAGTATCCAATCTCATGCTCAATGAATGCAATAAATTTATCAATAAATTAAGATAAATTCGATGAAAAAATTATGTTGGCTGCCGTAAGATTTTTAAGCTAAACTAAATTACTTTATGTGAAGTGCATTCCGAGAATCAGGTAATTGACTTTGACTTCAATAATAAGAGGAATATCATATTTAAGTTTCTTCACTTTTAACTTTAAAAAAAAAAAAAAAAATTGTAATTTTATGCAGCTAATAATTAGGCGAAAATCTCAGTTTATTGTATTTCTGTACAATTTAGAATAAAAGTGTATAGTTCCTTTATGTTAATTAAACAGTTATTTTATGTTTTGAGTCTTAACTGTCACTTCTATTTTCCGTTTTCCTGCCAGAATGCAAATCGGTTTGCTTGTATTTAAAGTGAGATATTTAGATTGTAAGACAGACCGTGTTCTGCTTCTCGAGGCCACGTTACTAGTTTGCTAGATGAGATAAGATTTATAGTGTTTGGCATTCAATTATAATTGCCGATAATTAAATACCCACGGCGATTAAGTTTTGAGTCAACTTCGCGTTAATTGATCTGTGTAACCTTTGACAAATAACATATTTAACTGAAATTTTACATTTGACATATTGTTAACTTATCTCGCTTGAAGTGGTTGGCTGAGTTGTGAGTACTGCCTTCTGCTATTTTTTAGTTGTAAATAAACAGTCGTTTAAACCCTCCTCAAGTTTCAGTTGTTACTTATCGATAATTCTTTGCCAATCTATTTAAAGTTTGGTTACACTTACCCTTTATGATGCCAAACAAAAGCCTTTAACTTTATCAAAGACTCTTCTTGTTTTGCTTTGTCATATTTGTATAAGATCTAGCATTTATTAAATAACGATTATGTTTCAAAACTCTGTTATTATTTGAGATGAGATATTATTTAAGATGATAAATCAAAAACTAACCGAAATGTGAAGAACTTAAAAGCACATAAATCAAGTGAAACTTAAGAAAGTAAATAAAGATACAAATAATTGAAGTTATTCGCTTCTGTTCGACCATCACCTACTTTACAAACATTAATTGTTAATTGACGATACAACATCGTTAATTGAGCCGCCCAGTCGGTATGGTGGTCAGGGAAGTTGACTGCAATGCTGAAGGGCCTGGGTTTAAATTCCGAAGACGGCATGGTTGTAACGCTCCGTCCCTTCATAGGAAAGGCGATGGTGGCCCACCTATTAGGTGAATCTGTAGTGGAACATAATTTAATGTTTCTATATAATTATTAAGACTTCCTAAGTGGCAACATGATGTAATGTTTTGAATAGTTATTAAGATTCGCCGTATGGCAACAACGAGTCGAGCTAAAAACGTCGTTACTTGGAGTGTTCCTTGATAAGTGTTGCGTAAGCTTTATTTCTTAAAGGTTTGTTATATTTTTATGTAAAAAATAAATAACATGTTGCAAACAAGACTGGAAATTGTAAAAATAAATATTATGTATCTATTAAGACCAAAATAAGCACTTATTTCATTTATGAAATGCTCTGGCTGATCAGTTTCAATTTCGCTTATTCATCAAACCCACACCCCCATAATAAAGAGACCACTATATCCGGCCTTGCATAGATTAATGAACTGAGTTACATTTGTATTTGTTTACAATTTGCCATTAGAAAAAAATTGCTAATTGACGATTTTTTTCCTGTTGATTTTTAAATAAAATATTCTTATGAATGTTTTCAAAGAATGTGCGAAGTATTCTTGAAAAACCTTGAATTTTTTACTCACCTATTCGCAGATTTGTAAATTAGAAAAACCTTGAATTTTTTACTCACCTATTCGCAGATTTGTAAATTATTATACATCTTTCAACTGTATAACAGAAGATTGGAGAATGTGATATATTTTCTCGATAATAAATTTTAAAATGAAAATGGAAAGTATAGTTGAGTAAATTTTAATACATTTAGACATACTTTATTACTTTGGAATGGATATTATATTTTAATTTCAAAGTTATGCAAATAACTTTTAAGCGCATAAAAAGAATAAAAAATAAAATTATCTTGAAACCGATAAGATATCAAACTGATGACTGAAAATTCATACTTTGTTATGTTAAAATGTTTGGAATAAGTCAATCAAAAATTCTTCAGTAAAATAAGTCAATATTTATGATTGATTCTTACAAAACCAGCAAAAGCTGATATTTTTCATATTGCACTGTATGTGCATTGTATTAAATTTCATATGTACAAAATAACACTTTATTTAATACCTTGAAATCCATATGTATGGCCTTAGAGATATATTAAAATGCTTTATTCAGTTTAACAATATCAACATTTTGCAATGGAATGAAAAAATAGTCAGCTGAAGAGAGAAAAGCGTCGACCATAAGAAATAAAATTTAATATAAACTTAAAATTTGAAAACGTCCTCATAAAAATAAATTATTTTTGGAAAATAATATGCATCATGGTTTCCAAGATATGCCAAATAAAAGAATTATTACACTTTTATTTCGCATTTCCAATATAATATAGTCTTGCAAATATTTATTTCATGTTCTCTCACGAAGTAATATGTATATCTTCAAAGAAATTTCACAGATTGTATTTCCTTAAATCATTTTAACAAAATTGAAAAGCTATAAAGACGAATTTATGCCGTAACAAACAGACATAATACAGTACATAACCTGAATAAGAAGACTACGCAGATTTAAAAGCGATTTTATTAGATACCAAACTCTTATTCAAACAGATATCCTATCAAGATAAGCTATCAATAAATTAAATAAAAAACTACAGGAGAAATAATTTAATGTTGCAATGTGTTGGTAAAAATCTAAAGGAAGTATATAAATTCAATATTTGAAAGGTCGCTCGAGATGGTCTATTAATTAATAGAAGTTGACTGTCAGACCAAACACCAGTTTGCAAATTCGAATACTACATAATACTTATTTTTCTTTTTCCTTTTCGCGAGTGTAATATCGGTAGCCCCTGTGGCGCACTTTGAGCATTAATCATAGTGATGACATGTCTAAAAGAACGATATTTCCAGCTGTTCAAGAGAAATGCATTAAAAATTGATAAACTACTCAAAATATAAATTTTGAGATTTCCTATCGGAAAATACGAAACATGTATTACACTTTTGTCTATGCTATTGTCCTGTGGATTTTAAAATGTGAAAGTGGCATATTGTTATGTGTCTCCTTGGTGTTAAACTAGAAATAAATTCGTTGGTTATATTTAAACATCAGATTAATGGAATATTAGTATTCATTCGTTGTTTTACAGGAGGTAATTATATTGAAATATTTTACATAGTTATAACAGTGCTTAATTTACTTGTCCTATTGATAACGTCATAATCACATTTATAAACTTAAAATATAAAAGTAGTATTCGAGAATTATAGTTTATTGACTTCAGTATAGTTACATTTATAATTAAAATATAAGTTTTTATACATAAAAATGAATCGGTAAATATGAAATATTTAATCCGAATATATTGTCACATTTTATTAAAATGTTATATAATCTCTTAAATTTATCTTCCCTTCTTTTCAGATAGCCCAAAAATACAGAAAATGCGTCTGCGCATAAGCCAAGAAAACAAGAATAGCAGATAAGGAACCTATTTTCAATATTAGATATTACTGAGGAATTGCAAGCCTTATTTGAAAAAGAACACGAGATGATCTGAACAGGACATTTGGTATTAATAAGGTGCTACTTGGTGACAAACGTAAATATTCACATGAAATATAAATGGACCTAAAAAGGGCAATCATAACGATGTCAAAGACAACTACAGGAATTCACGGATAAAAACGCATGTAATTATTCCATTATTATAATTATTCAGCAGTAAAGCGATTCATTCATAGTTTCATGACAGTGAATTTTGCCAAATTGATATATATTATAGATAAACCGAATAGCTGTCTGAAAAAATATGCTTAAACTTTCGAAACAGTATCCTTTTTATAAACTTCTCTTCGCGAATAAATCTTTCGTTGCAGCGGCATTTTAGTTCTCCAGCAGTAATCAAATATAGTTTCATTTTGCTGTTTGTCGAATAATCTATCAAATAAGGTGAGCAATTTTGTAACGTTTGGGTATCGACGATGTTTAAGATATAAATTTTATATAGCATGATACGACGAAGCATCAGAGCAGAATTTCTTTCGGTGAAAAAAGTGACCACATTCGCCGAGTAGATGGTAAAATATCTATAACTAATAAGGCTTAAAGGTTTCGAGAGTGGTCTAAATATGGGCAATACCTTTGTCTCGAAAGAATTTAATCACGACTTTGCCTGGCAGTTGCCAAATCATGTAATTTATATTGGCTCTTCTTTTAAAATATATCAGCATTTCAAGAAAAGAACTGACTGAAAATGTCGAAGGGAAAGTTTTTAAACTGGTGTTCATTCTTCCCACTTATTCTTAATAAACGCCACTGCATGGCTACTTGTGAGATCAAATAAAGATGTGACTATATGTGGCGCTTTAGCACACAATCACAATTGAAAGGCAGCGAACATTCTTTTGTTGTTGAAGAGACATTATGATGAAATGAGAAAAGATCTAGGTCAAAGGCAGTCAAGCTAAAGTGAAGATATTGGTATATCTTCTCAGTGATAACACCATGCACAATTTTCAGACTATTTTGATGCATAGGGAGAAGCTAACCTCTTCAGATACTTTCTTGAAACCGAAAATTCCCCCAGACCATAGGCAGATATGCAGGAAATCGAAGATATGCAGGAAGTTTTGGTGAAGTTGAACTTTCATTTAAAGTTACTAGAAATACTTCATACTAACTCAAAACCTGTGCAACTAGGTACATACTTGGTGATCATAAATACTTTTTGTAAATAACTAATAAGTAAGTTCCAAACGTTTCCACAATTAGTAGAACTTTTAGCATTCTTTTTTACAATATTCTGTGATTTAGAACTGCTCTTGGAACTAGGAACTTTGAATTAGGAAAGAACTCAAACTGGGAAAAAATTACAACATAGTAACACGCAGGAAATTTCATAACGAGCGTTCCTGAAATTAAGCACTGCCTTGGAGTGGATTGCCTTCGTTTTGCGAGGCACCATTTTACTGTAAATAAATACAGTGGTATGAATACATTTATGAGCAACTTGCATTATTAAAATTTTTGTTCGCTTGGTTGGTTGACTATTTGAGTACGCAAACACACGACGTCTATCTGCTAAAGGGAGGGATGCCTTCGTGGAGGTCTGTCTCGAGAACCACTCTTCCAAGAAGGAATCTGGCTCGTTTTCCCGTTACGCAAGACAAAAACCACAAAAACCAACCATATAGAAAGTCTGCTTGCTCGGGCTCAAAACTGGGACTAACTGACAACACTGAGTAATCTTTGGCAGTTCGGTAACTGGCAAAGCTACTAAAAGTGTGCATATTGTGTATTGAAAATGTGTAAACACTATATATATATGTGTGTGTGTGTGTATCAAAAGTTTAAACTGATAATTTATTAGAACTACTAAACCATTCTGGGCAAGGGTATCTTTTCCTTAGACAATGCGTGTTTTGCCATATCCCCTCTTTATTTTCGTTATAAATTGCACGATAAGAGAAGACTCTGACTACAATTTCATAAATTTGAAAGAAGAACATCGAAGGAAGTTCTAAGAAATTAAAAAAGGAGCAGTTTTTGTCAAGAAATCTATTTTCTTATTTAAAGCATTAAATCCAGTGTTGTGCGAAAATTTTAAATCACACTCTGAATAACTCTCTCCGACTTACTCTGAAATGGCTAAAATCGTAAACTATCACAGATGAAGTACAATTTACTGTTTTGTGAAAAACACTGATTATTTTTCGTCTTTTTAACTATTGTAGAAGAAATATTGTTATTTATCTGCAATAAATTGGAGAGTAAAACCAGTAACGATAAAAACTGAAAGCCAGCACACGCGGAGGAACAAAACGTATGAAATAAAAAATAAAATTTCTGCAGGGAGTATCGATTTATTACAGCGTTTTCAAAATTTCTCCCAAGGAAATTGTTTTTATCGAAATAAAATGAAATAAATGGGAGTAAGAAACTCTCAGCACTTTATTCAATTTTGAAATATACTCTATTGGTGTAAGTTACTCTAGAGTATAAGAGTATAAATAAATTTCTTGTTTACTTATAGCTGTGAGTAATTTGAATCGCGAGTGCAGTTGACAGCAAATCATCCCTCTTTAATAAAGAGATTAAAGGTTGGAGTGCAGAATACATCATTGCCACCAAGGAAAGAAAATTTTCGATTCGATGCATTCAAGAAATGATGCCTGGATGGTAGCAGCAGTCTTTTTGTGACTTTAAAGCTCCATTCTAATAAAATGAAATCGATGTCAACTTTTTGCAGTTATTTAAATCTATTGGTAAGAATTTATTTCATAACATACCACTTCAAGACAAAATAATAAATATACAAGTCGAAGCAGAAGCTAAATATTTCAAGATAAATTTATTCCCATTTTACATCTGGAACTTATTGAAGAAATTACGGAAGAATGATAAAGAAAAAAAAAAAAAGGAAATAAGTGTTCGTCTATTTCGTAGAGAAGAATAACCGAAGAAAAAATATAAAGGTGATTTTTAAGAAAGTTATTATAATAAGTTCAGTATTAAATTAAATTAGAAAATAATGTACAGTCTCTAGAAGAATAGGAATGTTGCCTAGAATATTGGGCGAGGAAATATTAGTTTAGAACGTGAATGGTTAAAAACTATCTTTGCACTTTACAGAGAAACTTTTGCAGCTACTTATTTTTAATCGAGTTTGTACTGTCTGAGTTCTTATCATTCTCTTGTTTTCTAAGCTAATGATACTCCTTAGTCATGAATTCAGTCACAAACTATGCTAAAATATCAGTTTAGAATGTTAATGAAATGAATTCAAGTGTTTTCAGTGTATGCTAATTTGTTAGATGGGTAGATACATTGCTATTTCTAAGGAATAGTAATGAAGTATTTATTTCTCTTATTAAGTTATAATAAATAAAAATGTAAATATAATTATAGAAAGCCCAGTTTAATGGATGACGATATCATCACCTTAGTTGGTACTTGTACGCTATTCTGGATCATATTATGTTGATTCCATATTTGTATTGATGATCTCTATTGCCATGAAATATAATGCAATTACTTTCTGCATTAAGTTACTATTTTGTTTACTAGCTCAAAAGGGCGTTAGTCCAGAAGGGCTGTTAGTCTCGAAATGACATTTTGCGTCGAATCACTAAAAGCATTGAACCACCTTTTAAATTGTTGCCAATAAATATTATCGCCCTGTATTATATTTAAAGGAACTAAATAATGAACAATATGCATGAATGTATGTATATGAAGCACAACAATAACTAGAGTCATCACATTTTAAAGAATATAGTCCTCCAAGCAAATATAACCACCTGGAAGCCCGAATTCGTAGTTTGGAATTTGGTTTATTATATATTTGCTATTTTGTAAACCTTTAACGAATTTTTGATTAAAAACCTCAATGATTTTAAAGCAGGCAATGATAACACTGTACGGAATAAATCATTTTTAGATCTAGCGCTTGAGATTTTCTTTCAAAATTCCAAAGATATGCTGTTTTTATATATTTTTACCCTTTTGGGCTAATGCTTTTGCTCTTGAAACGCCTATGTGTGCATAGGTGAAAAAAACACCCCTTTGGGCATGTTATGAAATCTGAAATCCTTCAGATTTTTTCCTTCATTAAATTAATTTACTAGTGTTTTATTATTTCATTAAATTAATTTACTAGCGTTTAAGCGCTAATTTATTTTGATCATTTCCCACTTTTTTAGGATAAGTCTAATTTGTTGTCTGTATGAAAATTCATTCTAAACTCTGGTTGGAAAATAGCTATCATGGATTTTATACACATATTAGAAGTTGCCAAACTGATGTCATTTTTGGAAGGTCGTTTACTATGACATTTATCTAAGAATAAGCTGAACCTGCAAAGCGCAAGAAAAGAAGTTTTGTTTATATTTTTAGCTGTATTAACTTTAAATAAACTGTAGTTTCACCTTAAAGTGAATATTTTAAGAAAAAAAAATGCGTTATCTATATTTTTAAAAATAAAAATTGTAGAAAGCTCGCCTAAAAGTTACCAAGAGTTGCTGCTCCAAAAGGTTTAAGACGTTTTCAAAAATTAATACACATGAAAAGCAAATCATTAGACATGTAAAACATAAATACAATAAAATTAAAAAACAGAAAAAGTTAAAAGTTTGAAAACGTCTTAAACCTTTTGGAGCAGCAGCTCTTGGTAACTTTTAGACGAGCTTTCTACAATTTTTATTTTTTACTTATTTTGCAGCATATTGCGCAAGATGTTTTCTTGACCAAAATTGGTTTTTCAAAAATTGTTATTACTGCTTTGCTTGATAAATTATTTTTAAAAATAAATATTTTTTCTGGCAGATAAATAAAAAGGAATCATTTTAATACTGAATTAAGGAGGTAAAGGTGAAAAAGTTTGTTCTAAGTAGTGATTTACTATAGTATCCAAATTCTCTGTTATGCAATAATAGAATATGCGTTTCTTGCGTGAAATAAAAAAATGAGAATAAAAACTTCCAATATTTTATTCAGTTTTCAAGTACATTTTCTTGGGTTACCGTATTAACTTTTGTAAACAAACAAATTTCATGTCATTCTTTTCTTCAATCATAAGATTAAAGTCCTTCGCTTGGGTATTCGTCATTGCAGCGCACAAAAAAAAAAAAAAAAAAAAAAAAAGTCTTGATTTCTCCGCATCGGAGAATGAAGTTACCGTGAGGCAGCAGCAATTTTCCCGCTTTTCTTTAAACCTCCGGAAGAAATGTGATTTAACTCTGTCTCAATGTGGCAAATGAAATTATTTCCTCACTTGTTCTTATATACTTTCTCTATTTATTCAATCTGCTTTATTCAGTTCTCTTTCTCTGGTTGGAGATTCGGAAAATCCATTTATTGCCTTCCAGGTAGTGCAGCTGAATGACGTAGAATTTACTGTTACCTGAAAAATTGGAAATATGATTATAGATTGCAGGAGAGATACTAGAGTCCGTCCCATCAATATGCAGAATCTTAGCATGGGTATAACAAGTTGTTATTTTAGAAATAAATTTGAATTTTGTATCAAAGTGTATTTATGTAAGTATTTTATAAATTAAAATGGTTTCCAAGACTCGAGAAAATGTGTAGTAAATTATTAAATTTTTAACTTCTTAAGAAACATTAGCAATCGTGCAACATTCTGAAAACACGTGCGATGCTTATTACATTTATAATAAATTCGATATAACTGTAATCCAATCAGTTTAATTTATCTAATATTTGAGAGGAAAAAAAATGTCAGAATTCGTGGAAGGTAACGGTTTTATTGAAGGTTTAAGGCCTGGTTAATGGTACGCATCGTAGAAAGCTTTGAAGATATTTCTATTACATTTTAAACACATTTTATGCATTCTTTATCAGTGTTTTACATGAACACTCATAATATGCATAATCTAGGTTGTTGGTATAAAAGTAAGTAAACATTTACAAATATTACATTTTTTTAGCTTTTCAGCAGGAAAAAATTAACATAGAAATATATAAACTCACAGGTCTTTTTATTCTTTAAAGAACTTTATTATGAAAATTTTTCAATTGCGACATTATTCATCATACGCCGCATTACCCAAAACAACATAATACTTCGTAATAAACATTGGAACGGTTATCAGAAAAGAGTTTCTGATTTTTGTAAGATACATTGAGATATGCCTTTTCATAGCTTTTTTTCATGTTGCTGAGGACGTTAAAACACCTCATCCGTGAATTTAGATAGTTTCGAAATCATAGAGGTGAATATCAGTGGTACCATTCAAGCTTTAAGTGCAAATTTATTTATTCCCTTTTAACTAAATATGGAGAGTAAGATAGGAGCAATGAAGAGTGGTTCTGGGTCCTGCATTATCAAAACATGAAATAATAGCTTAGTTTAAAACAAAATTTTACAGAATAAAAATTCTTAAAAATTGTTATTTCATGCAGTTCTATGTTAAATGTGTTGTATTGAATGGTATTTTCAAGAGAAATAATTTTTTGCATATTAACTAATTTTGGATAACTGTGCAATTGGCGGATTTGGATCACACTTGTAAAGATTCTGTACTGTGTGCTTTAAGTTACAGTTGAATGTGAAGAATCTTAAGAACTAGTAAGAGAATAATCGCTTGAGTCTGTGCGACAATAATTAAAACTTGGAAAAGGTTAAAAGACCCTTTATTATTCAAAATAATATTTAATTGAACTCCACCTTGGAGTTCTACAATAAAGCCGACACTTGGGCTTGAATTTGGAAAGAAATTAAGAATTTAAACTTAACTAAAAAGATATAGCCGATGCTATCAAGAATATAACGGAGTTGGCGCCTTAACGCTAATTGACTGCAAAGCTATTAAGGGCCTAAAGTATGGCCGAGCGTAAAAATAGCTTAAGAGGGAGTAGCCTAAAAAGGCGATCGGAAAGGAAGAAATCTCTGGGTCTCTCTAACTAAGACAGTAGAACTTCGTGGTTAAATACGCCCTTCCTCAATTTGCATTCACGCGGGATTCTAAAACTACGTTCTGGCTGGAAGTGGTAAGTTGAAATTAAGAAGCGATAGGAAAGGAAGTTCAACTCAAAATTTAACTGTTAGTAAAATTAACATAATCCTTACACACACACTATAAAATGTTTCCGACGTTTGAAAATGTTCTATTATTAGATAGAAATCTTTCATCTGATTCTTTTTTGGTGGGGGCTGTTCATGCTGGGATTAAGTGTCAAGGATATAGTGACTATTAGTCTCAATTACGACGGAAAACACTAAGATATAGTGCGCTTTGTATGGGCTAAAATTAAACTTCAGCCTGAAATTTATGAAGTTATTACGGAAGGATATGGCAGTGATTACATACACTGCAACACTGCAGCTTCTTATAAGGCGAGTATATAAACTTTATTGATTCGATGTAGTCTAGTCAGTTTGTGAAAGAATAATCACAAACACAAACGGAAGCCTTCAACTTGAAAGTTTAAATAACGATAGATCCATCTACAAACACTGGACCAGAAATTTAGTATTTCATACAGAACATGCAATTTGCATAGTTAGTGTCAACTTTGCAGGATCATAATGTGATGGCTGCCCTAAAATCTAATAGAAAAGCAAAAAGCTCCACGTAATGATGTTTCCTTTGAAATATTTAATGTGTAATATTGAAGAAGGACAAACAATTTTGGATTGCGTAATGATGGGCCGGAGTTGCTATTTGGCGAGTGTCTCTAGGAGTTACATATCCAAAAAACGGAATATTAGGAAAATGTTTACAAATGCTGATGCTACTAACAACGTCCCCACCGTATGTCTCTTATTAAAAAAAGGTTGAAACAAGCGACTCAAATGTGCAAATATTTTGTTTTGCTTAACAATAGTATTATAACAGTTTTGTTATACTTATAGCAGTGTTGTTATTGTTTCGTTTATCAATGTTAATGTTAATTTGCTTTGCTTATCAATAACATTTATAAGTTATTAAAAATGCTGTGTATAAGGTTTTTTATTTTCTTTTGTACTCCGCTGAGAGAGTTTTAAACACTGAAGGGTGACATCAACTAGGTAAACGTAAGTACTATATATACATTCTGTACACTAGGCTATTACTTGGGTAAAAATAGAAAGCAAATCATTTCATTCATAATCTATGCACAAAAATTTAAAATAGTTTAAAATATCGAAATTATTTTTTTATCGAAAGAAGAATTTTATAGTATGGAACTGTACAGAAAATTAACTTCAGATTTTGTTCTTGAAAAATCTTCAGAATTGTTCGTGCGTTCAGGTTATCCCAAAGGTAGAATACAAAACTTTTGTGTGGAGTCTAAATTTTGAGCAGCTGCCTTTATTTCAAGAAGGTTTACTTCGAGGTGGTTGAATTAAAGGCTATTTTCAACACTAGCAATTGAGCAATAAGCAAGAGTAATATACTTGTATAATTTTTGATTGCACAAAAATGAAATGTGGTCAGAATGATAAGCTTTTGGTCATCATAAAAATATAACATTTATATCGGAGCATATGAGTTTTGTATTTGCCGCCATATTATATATCATACATAAAAATAATAAATCCTATTTAATGATATGTATAGAAAAGAAAACATGATGAATGCTTTTGAAGAACAAATTTCAACGGACGTGAGGTACATATCAGTTTCATTATTAATAAATATTAGATATGAATACGTTTCGAACCCAAATCAATAAATTTCACACATATCTTTTATTTGCAGTTTGCACTTAAGACTGTCAAACATTTTATAGTTTTTAAAAATAGGCTTATTTGGGAGTAAGACCATGAAGGAAACAAAAAGAAATCTTCAACTGAAGATATTTTTAAAACTGGGCAACTTTCTTAAGAAAACGTTTCAAACATCTAGTACACGCAGTTTTTTTAATGCGCCATGTGGTTGTAAATTTGGCGCAGAAGAACTGAAAATATAAAATATAAATGCGTTTATTGACAATTTTTATGTTATGAGTACTGCAAGTTGTGTGTTGTTAAATAAAATGAAAGGTCCTCTTCAAAGCTAATTAATAAGAATCGTTTGATAAACTGCTTTTTTTCTTGCGTTTTAGAGGTACATTTTTGTATGACTATAAAAATATACACTTTTACTGAGAGAATTTCAAAATCTGTGCAATCTGAAATTGAACTCAAATTAAAATATATGTAAAATGTTGAAGCTTGGAAATAACATATATCGTGGAAGAAAAATAAATTTAAAATTTCCAAAAATTCACAATTTTTTTTTAACTAGGTTTGAAAACGTTAAAAGTTAGACTCATTTTTAAACTTAATGACTTTTCGTTTTTAGGTAACATGCCTAATATATAAGGAATTTTCTCCCTCCTTATTACGTGCCTTCCTGGTGAAACTGGAAAACACGCTCGGTTAGCCAGTCGGAAGATCAGGAGTTCGAATCTTGGCGAATGTAAAGGTGATTTTTCAAGCTTTTTGCTCTAATGGCTCCACCATTGGCGCACGCATTAGAAAGTGTTGGACAAAATTTCGTTGCACCCAGATTTTCATGACTGGCACACTGATGTCCAAATGTAAGTTAACAAATAGAAAATCATATATTTCTTATAAAATTCCAAATTGAACATTTTGGGAGAAGAAAACCATTTAACGGGTGCGTCTTATTTTTACTATTCTACCAAAATTGCTTAAACCCTTACCTGAGTATGAAATGAAAGCAGTTCTATTATGTAATAGTTATAAGGTAATTCTCTTGAGTTACAGTCAATTCTTGGCATAATTGTTCCTTGAAGTACCTAGAAATTCAGTTTAAGAAGACATAAATAACATGTTACGGCTTTTTAAAAATAAAACCTAAAATCTCTATTTCGCTCAACATTTCTTTCATGAGCTTACATTTCAACCGGTCGCAGATAGCATAGAGTGGCACACAAAATCCGCAGACTCATACCTTGAGTCAATGAAGACTCAAATTCACAATGCATTTTTATCTGTAAACAATGAACTGAATATATCTCCTCAATTGCGAGTGAAATAGGCCATTATAATAGTGAATTCTCATGATATTGAGGGCTATCATATATTCTCAGGAAATTCTTTGAATTTCTAAAACGAAGGATAAATTATACGATCATCAGCCTATGTTTTCTAGAGCAGAGCTTTTCTCGTAGGTTAACTTTATAGCTTTTTATATTCCGTTTAATCGTAGTGTTGATTGATGGGTAGCTTGAAAATATGGACATTCGAAACATGGATTTGAGCCATGGAAGCCAATTAGATTACTTGACCTAAATTCTGTAGAAAAGGGCCTGAAAAGTCGTAGGAAATCCGTTTGCAAGACGTCATTCATCTCTCCGAAATTCTTTCTAATTAGGAAAGTTTTTGCGGTGCGAGTACTAGCTGCCCAGTTGTTTTTTACACTGAGACACTGGAGTTTCGTACGAAAACTACTTTACTTCCTGGCTTTATTATGGATTTTATTCTGACATAAGCAGGGTACGCGAGAATGAATAAATCACTTTGATTTTACTTGAATAATTGGAGTTCTGATAATTAATATCCTGATATCCTATATCAGAAACGTTTTAAATCTCGCAAGATCTACAAATTTAAAAGCGCACACGGTACGCGTGGGTGCAAGAATATGTGAGCGACATTAAATTTCATTTTGTACAACTGGAATAGAAGTTTTAAATCAGAAGCTGCAAAAGATACACTGTTCGTATTAAAGTCATGATCCAACAGACCCCTAAAAATAACCATTTCTGTGATTTAGGAAATAAAGAGTGATTTGATACTAAATAGACATTTTTTTATGGAATTTAACCTATAATTTATTTTAAATGCCTAACTCTAATTTTTATTTCATACTGTTACTACATTACTGCCCCTATCAGTTTTTCACTTCATTACTGTTTACGGGACAAAACAATTTCCAGCACATAGTTAGGTAGTTTTCTTACATTTATAACTTGAAAGATAGGTGCTTCTGTAATAAATTAATTAAATTTTTATATAATTCTTGAGGATTCCTTTTTTTGTTTTGGTCAATTAAATTTTGAAAATCAAACACGTAAGTGTTCATGCAAATACAAATACCATAGCATTTGTCTAATTTTAATATTAATTTTATAGCTATTGAAAAACGACTATCTCCCCTACTTCTGTTAGCAATAATCCTACTTATTGCTAACAGAAGTATTACTACTTATACTACTACTACTTCTGTTAGCAATAAGTAGGATTATTGCTAACAGAAGTAGGGGAGAACTTATATTTGTTGTTATAAAATAATTACAATTATGTAATTTCGAAATAACTGTCGTTGTTTACATTTCTATGGTTTTTAGTTGATAAAGAAAGATAAAATTATCTTTATATTTCAGTTTTGTTTTAAGTGTAAAAAAATGAGTGAATTTTAAAGTAAAGATTATGTATATATATTACAAGAAAAAACAAATAAAATTCTTTAAATATTCCAAGTAAATAATTAAAACAATTTTAAAGAGCTTCAAGTTTTGTCATACGACTATATCGAGGAAGCATGAAAAAGTTCGTTTCGTATTTGCGATCTTTTATCCCTGCATGATATATGTTGCTTAAAACTGAACGAAGTGCTTCCAGCATTATAAATATTTAGAATTCGCGGACAAGAAGCGTCTTGCGACACATATGATAAGAAAAATAGTATTAACTGCTACTGTAATAAATACTGAGGGATTTAATTGGAGACAAGATGTGGCAATAATCAATAAATTACTATGTAGAAGAGATCCCATAAGATAACTAGATAATCTGTTTTTTATATTTATGACGTCTCCAGTTTGAGTCATCTGATTTTGCAACTAATAACACTAGTGTCTTAGTTAAAAAAACAAATTACATTTTTAAATGAATGAAATTTTAAAATAAATTAAGGAAATATATAAAAAAAACTTTCAGCCAGTGTTTGCAGAATTTTTGTTTGCATGTAAAATGCTGCGTTCAGTTGAAAGAAAGGTTTCCTTCGCTATAAACATTTATAATTTGAAAGCAAGAAATGCATTGTGAGGCATCTGCTGGTAAAATAGGGTTGCTATTACGACATTAATCAACACTCAGGATTTAATAACAGACAAGCGCTGGTCATTTTACGCAATATGTATCAAATATGAGATCATAAAATATAATGAATAAATATCTTTCTTCTGTCTAAAGGTCCTTTAAATTTGCTTTTGTGCGGTAAATTTTTGCCAGAACAACTATTCATTTCATTGTCTTTTGAACAATTTGGTCTCAAAAATGAAAGCAAAGGGGCGCTTTGAAGTAAAATTAAAAGGAACTTTCCTTGTGTCTTGGAAAACCCCGAGCTGTCTGGAACCTTCTCCGAAAAACAACCATCAATAACCGTTGGCGCCTAACTCGAAACAAGTAAATGGATAACTGCAGAAAAGCTATTTTTGCTGGAGGAAAACTGGTGAGTAAAATTCTGCAGAATTCACCTTTTCTTTTAGCACAGAAAATATAAAAATAAAATAAAAAAAAATAATAATAAAATAAAAACTTGACTTTTCGAAAGCACTTCTCTCAAGTCTCAAAAGAATGGGCAGAAAGTTTAACGGAAGTTGAGCTGCCAAGTATAACCTCTTTCTTTTGTCATGTAAATACTTTATAAAATCCTTTAAGCGAACAGTATATTAGTTGCAGTGCATGCGGAATACTGAATAAAGTTGAATAAAGTTTAAAGTAGACTATAGAGTTGTTTCTTCGGATATCACTTTTTTAAACTGAGACAATTTATAAATGAAAAGAAGAAAATTTAAATAACTGCAGAACATACTTTAATAAAGCTCCAAAAAGGTACATTTTTTTTAGATGTTAACAGGTTCACTTAATTAAACATATTTGCAATAATTTTTATTATATTTGCTCAGGGTAAGTTTCAGGCCTACATGAACTTCGGAAAATAAATTGAAAAACACTAAAAAAGAGCATCAAAATTACTTAAAATCCAAATCACATTTTCTATAGACATATTAATGGTAATAAGAATTCAAAAGGTTTCTTTGATACGCTGTAGCCATGATTATGACTTTATGCCCTAGATACGACAATGTCAAAATCGTGACTTATTTCACACGATTTCTAAAATACTCTTTGCACTCAATATACCCTCCTTAGTTTGTGTAGTTTACACACTCCATAGTTTGTGTAGTTTACACACTCCTTAGTTTGTGTAGTTTACACATCTGTATGCATGAGGCCACGACTCTAGGAGAAAATTGTCACGAGTCGGGTCCTATATAACATCATATCGGTTCAGCTTGACGAAAGACCGGTATGATTGGAATTTTTTCTTCTTTTGCCCAGTTCAGAAGACTTGCTTACTGGAATCAGATTAAATCCGTCACAGATCTGTGTTTAATCCAAGTCATTGATATGGGGCTCATTTTTGTCAAACTGCTTTTTCTATTAAATCAGATATAGAACTAATTACCTGTGTTAATTATTTCTTTGACAACTATGTGCATCTAAAGCACAATAATTTGCAATTATTACTTCTCTGTCTGCGGAAGGCGTTAAAATGTTTTATTGCATTTGCCAAAATCACTTTCGAAGGTCCAGTAAGGTGTAGATTTCTGGCAACAGTAATAAAGAGCACTTCACTGCACGAATATAGCGATCTGGTCTTTCCTTGGCCGTGAGGCAGAAGTCTTAAAGTGGGAGACTCCGGCCTTGTAGTTCAGATTTGCTTGCGTAATATAGTATATAAGACATCAAAATACCACGCATGAGGAAGACGTTTTAGAATTTTAATGCAACGCAGGAAAAACTATCTATCAGACAAGCGTCTTTAATTTTGTTATTCAACATCTGCAATAATGCAGAAGGAAAATTATTGTAAATTTATTTAACCTATCGAGCAATTCAGTGTTTGATCATAAATTCTTTGGATCTCTGTAGACTGAAATTTATAGATGCTGAATATAAATGGAAGCAGAAATGGAATATTATGCCATGAAAGTAATTTCAAAATAGTATAGAGTTGGACTAAACGTAAAGTTGTAAATGTTCAATCAATCTGAAATGTAAAGAACATTATTTGTCATATAGGTAGTCGAAATAGATTGTTATAAGGACGTAAATAATGAGCTCACTAGTACTGTCTTGAGCAAAAATTCACATTGCTTATTATTTTCAAGTGATTGTTCACTTTAATAATGAGTCTACTACATAGATACGGCAATGTAAAATTCGGTAACTATGCGAACGCGCAGCTATATCAAAATGCAGACTTTAACGACCATAACAAGCGAAACTGAAGCAAGCCCACCATAAATTCCCTGCCAGAGTTTTACTAAGACGTAATGGTCGCATTATCCAAATATTCTATGAAGGAACTAATGTAAGTAACGAGACTTCGAGAGTTCGGAAGTGTTTTGAAAGGAAATCTAAGAAACAAAGAGGTAAACTTTTAAGATTACTTTAAGTTTCTAGTTTGTTAGTAGAAAGTGTTTTAGTAGAAGTTTGATAGTTGAATGACAGATTAATTAAGAATTACCTTATACATAAATATTTTTAACTATGAAAACAAAATTATACTTATGTGTGTACTTTAAAAATGTTTGTACTTTAAATTAAGGTAAAATAACTTTATTTTATCCTAAATGTAAATATCGTACGAAATGAAGACTTACTGTTATCGTGATTCAATTTTTTTGAAAATTTATTTTGGTCTGTTCATTTACTTTTAAATTGAATCCCTTAGGAATAAATATAAGTATAATAAAAATAATAAATAATCCTTTCTAATAAATAAGGGTAAGACGTAATTTAAATATTACATTTGGAGAATGCTTTGTTGGAATTAGCAACGGCTTGAATGAATTCGGAAGATGCAAGAGCCAGTAGTTTATGTAAAACGGTATACTTTGCGTTCCAGTAACATGCTTCACGCGAGAAAGTGTTAATTTATTGCTTTAATTTAAGTAGGTAATGAATCCAAATAGATTATAATGTTCAGACTAAATTCAACACCGCTATAGTGAATAAAATTTACAGAATGATCGAAAACTAGTGTACATCACAGAAAGTAAGTAAAGGTTTGCTGGTTTAAAACACCAATTAATATACGGTAATTATAAACGATGTTTATTATCTTACAGCCAACAAATGCGACATCGAACTATGTCATTGCAACATATGCCTGAAATGGAAGTTCTGCCCCCTAATGCATTCACATGCTCTTTACCATCTTTAAGGCTACTTTGAAGAATATTTGTACACTGAGGCTGTTAAGCAATGTGGTAAAATTTCTCTTTATGCCAGTCAGAGTGTAGAGTCATTAAGTTATTTTGAAGCAGGAGACGTGAAAAATGTGCAGTTCCCTAGCCGAAACTCGAACCTTGCACCTCTCGAATACGCGTCGAGTATGCTTCAAATTACACCAGGAAGGCATGCGGAAAGGCAGGATAAAATGCCCTATATACTCTCCCTTTTAAAGGGAGACTGCGGATTAGGGGATCAAATTGCCAAATCCGAGTGGTAACGAATGATCATCGGGCACCACTTCTCCATCCTTTATTCCGGGTACCACTTATCCATCCTTTATTCCGGGCACCACTTGTAGAGGCATTAAGTTTTTTTTTAATGTAGGAGGCGTGAAAAATGTGCAATGCCCACGCTGGGACTCGAACTCGGGACCTCTCGAACACGCTTTGAGTATGTTTCTAATTGCATCACGAATGTTTGCGGAAAGGAGTGAAAAATACCTTGTAAGTGTTAGCGCGATGTTTGCATAGACCGCTCCTTTAAGATATTTCAGCAGGAGGGAAGAAATCTGCGGCTGCAAACTGGGTGAAAGCGGGGATCACAGTCATTTTGAAATGATACAGTTGTCGAAAAACCTACGCAATAATTATAGCGTTTCAATAAAAGTGTGAGAATCGGCGCTGTCTTACTGAAACTAAACGCATATCGACTTGAAGAAGCGTAGTGTAATGATGTCTTAGAAATCTTGCATTGTTCACACTGTTACGCCGAATGTTCGGCAACGGAAACAACAGCAAAATACTGTTTAACAATGAAAAATCGTTGCTTTTAGAAAAACGACATGTCTGCTTAAAAACATAAATGCAGCTGTTATACAAATGTCATAAAACAGACTACAGGTAGCATGTATGCTCCTTATTATACTACTTCTACATTGCAACAGACGACAAAATTCTTACAACTTAAATGCATTTTATAACAAGACATTTACTTAACGTATGCGACTTTTCGTTCTTTCTGTTGTAGAGTCATTAGGTTATTTTGAAGCAGGGAACATGAAAAATTTACAATACTCTTCCCGGGATTCGAACCTTGACCTCTCGATTGTGCTACCATTACATCAGGAAGGCATGCTGGAATAAGGGAGAAAATAACTTATATACTCCGCTTTTAAAGGGCGACTGACGTTGAAAGAACCTAATGCTGGTGGTGACAGACTATTGTCCACCACATTTTAGTTCGGGTGCCACTGTAGATTCATTAGGTTATTTTGAAGCAAGAAACATGAAAAATATGCAAGACCCTCGCCATAACTCGAACCTGCACCTCTCGAATATGTGTCGAGTGTGCTACAGCTACACCACGGAGGCATGTTAGAAGGAAGGTAAAAGTACTGTCATAAAGAAATGTTGTATCACTCCTTGTGTACATTATTTCGAAATCTATTTTGAATCTTAATGATATTTTTACTAAACAACTGTATTTTAAAATCCTTTAAAATGCTTATAAAATAATGAAAAAGGTCTTTGAATAATATTAATTTAGAATATTCATCTGCATCTAAACAACATATCTGTGGCAAAAACGTGGAACCGATTTTTGGAGTAGTTGTAATATACCGTACGTAAGGAGGGGTACATGATGCTGTTGTACATTTGTAAATTCGTAAAAATGCTAAGAAGTGTTCTTAAATAGTGAACGATGCAATACCAGTCTATCAAAAGTTTATCACTCTTTCAGGCTCCAGTAAAATTTAAAACAGGAAATGGAAGAGTTATTCTATTTTTTGGAAGAGGGAATTTTTGAATTAAGTGCTTTTTGTGATAACGTAATTCATTTTCATATATTTATCTATATTATATATGAGCTAGATGAATAATAAAATCCATTAAATTATTCTTAATTTTATGTTTAGTAATATAAGAAGAAAAATATATTAGAAGAAAGTTTAAATTTTAAATTATGCATCCTTTTGATAAATCGCAAAACGAAAAACTTGACAAAGCAAGGATTTAAATTAATTTTATTAATTAATTCGCAACTATAAATTATAAATCTTTTCAAGTATTAATTCCCTAATGCAGGTTTATTACATTCGATATGAAAAATTTTACTTCAGAAAAATTTGCTGAAGAGTATACAAGGAATGAATAGAAATAGAAATAGAAAATGTTGCCAAATCAGGCGCATGAAAAATATCTCTTAGTAAGCATATAAAGAATAAGCGCCTGATAGAGTGTACCTTTCTTTTATTTTAAGAGGCTCAAGATATAACGACTTCTGTTCTTGAAAACGGTCAATTTTTTAAGTTTAGAAATTATATTTAATATTTAAAATGTATGAAATATTTAGCAAACAGCTCTGAATGGGTATATTGAGTTCCGCTTGCGTGATATTATGTCTAAATAGTATTTATTATTATCATAATTGGTTGCAAACGTTATAATCCGATTCATATTTCATTTGAAATTATTTTGAGGGAATATAGTATGCCATTTTAAATTTAAATATATCTTAAAATGAATCTAAAGAAAGAAATATATAAAATTTTACAGATGAAATTTTACTATACATATTAAATCTCTTTTTGTATTTTCTTTAATATTCTTAAAGAAAATTTAATTTGAAACCTACCACTTTTACGCTATTCCTTGGTAATTCTTCTTAATCTTCACATACTTATAACTTTCACGTTGGACTTAAAGATTCTTTCACAGACTTTGGCACCTTTATATATCACACGATATCAAGTCAACAGAGCAAATATTCCAATGAAAAGTTATGTTTCTTTTAAAAAATCATCGTAACTACACTTTAAAAACACATTTATACAGATATACGCGAAATATTAGCAAATTGCTATCCAGTTAAAGTCATAAGAAAGTTTGCCATCACTTTTGATTAGATAGATGGGTTGACTCTCAACTGTTAAGTTCAGCTGTTTCTACACTTGGTCCTAGATGAGGTCCCTGAAGTACGAAACAAGCACAGGGTTTGGATGACGCCTCTCGTATCAGAGATCTGTGGTTTAGAACTATGAATCTTGTTGACAAATGTAACTGTCTGAATGTTTGCATGCGTAGATCATATGTCAGCGAACAGGTATCATTATTTAAACCATACCACATCTGAGAGGCATTGGTAGCAGTCGAGTCATTCATCAAACGGAGTTAAATCCTTGTAACTGTCCTCGTGATTTCTCCGTGTTCGGAAGATTAGCATGCTCCGTGATTCCTCAGCAGAGTTCTGTTCCTTCCTTCTCACACGTCACGTTCTCACAAGCTAACAAATTATGCTAATGATTGGTCCTGTTAATTAGAAATGTCTCCGAACAGCTACAAGTAAAGGTATTTTCTTCCAAATTGCTTCATTGGCTTAAAGAAATATATTCCAGGAAACTAAAGTAAATATAATTGAAGAATACATTAACTTGCCGGCACTTCAACGATTTAGTCTCAAAAACTCAAAGATAAAGTCATTTTTTCATGTTATTAAACATTTATAAAGATTCCTTGCAATCGTTGATGAAATTCATGTTCATATGTAAGGTGTGCCTAATCATCGAAGTGATATTCTGCTCGAGCTTCAGATGTACTGCTCGTACTATATCGTAGATAATAAAATTAGTGATTTGACATATTGTCTCATTATACCGATTTTAAAAAATTATTTATTTCAGTAAATACGGTCCTTATTGAGCATATAAATCCTTTATGTGGGATATAATCTACATATGCCAAAGATTTCAGGATATTTATTTCCTTTGGATATTTTCATATTTTGATTAATGTTTAAGAGTTTTATTATAATCTTTTAAATGAAATAAATTTTGAATACTATTATTTCTTTTTTAAGCACTTTCACTCAGTGCAGTACTATTATCCATGATTTTCTAATTAGAAGATAACAATCATATACATTTTATTTAGCCTTATCTTCTGCAGAAACATGTATCAATTATTGCCACACAGTATGCCAAAATAATACTCCATACATATTGCTTTTATACAGATATCATAATATCATATTACGTACCACAGAGTTTCTGTAAACAGGAAAAAGGTAGAAATTATTTATCTTGGGTAATGATATGGCTGTCAGGTTATACATATAGTATATGTACGCGCTGAAAATTAACAAGTTCCGAATATCCAGAAGAATGTCATATTCAAAATTTATAAAAACCGAAGTCTCAGAATTACAAAATTAAGCTTAAAGCAATTAAAAATATTTTTATATATAGTAATAAATATTAAGTTTATATATGCAGTACAATAAATTATAACTAGGTAATTAACTTATCATTGTTAAGCAATTGGGTAAAAAATTGTTAAGTAATTGGGTAAATAATTTTGCAAATACTAGCTAATTAAAGCGGTGGTAACAATGAAAAAATAATAATTTCTGCCAAAGGTAAAACAATAAAATAATTTAAATATGGGGACTCATTAATTGCAGGAAGACAAACATTCGCTGATTTATCAGTATAATCTTCAGTTTAATGCAGTACCATAAAACTTCTCTGAATTATGCTTTCTAAATAAATTCAATTTTGCTATTCATGTAGCAGAAGTTAATATACTTTTCTTTCACTCTTTTAATTATACATATCCTTACAGTGATCTGAAAATAATCACGAATACACTCCTTCAGAAGACTGAATTGAAAAGTGCCGGTAGGAGATGTACTCTTGAGGTACGTCATTTTTGACAGGCCTCCTCCTTCTGCGCCTGAATTTTAAGGCTGTAAGCAGGATGGATAGAGTAAGAACAAGCGCGGCACTAATGCTACTACCCAATATGATTCCGAGGGTAGACAGAGTAATCTTTGATTTGTCTGTTTTGGCCAGTGTTCTTATTTGGAGGCACTTTCTATTATTGGCTGTCACTTCGCTAGTCCTTTCGTTTTCTGTCACATAAGGAATTGGCTTATTAGCAAACATTCTTAAATATTTTCCTGTAGCAGTTACACAGACTGTGTACCATGTTTCTGGTAGTAAGTCTTCTAGATCATGGTGTCTGGCAGTGGCCTGGAGGTTCGCAAGCACTACAGGTGACCGAGATGTAGTAATGTGATAGGTAACAGTAAATCCACCAATCAGGGTGCCATTTTGTACCTCCCAAGCGACAGTCAGATGATCTGAATCGAGTCTTTGTACCTCGAGGTCAGAAATCAAAGGTGATGGGCAGATGTCTGAAGGATGCAAAGTGAGAATAGAGTGATCCCGAAGTTTTTCTGGATGTGCGCAAACCAGTGGTAATTCATCTTGGTGGAGGAATCTTCCATGCTCTTGCAGCCATTCCCAGAGAGTTAGCATAAGACAGTCACAATGGAATGGGTTTCCTGCAAGGAAGTTAGAGAATTTGTGTTACTTATGAAATATTTTGGCAAGAATCGGGAAAAGAAGAATAAGAACTAGTACAAGAATGTGACAACTACATTGGTTAAATATGAACGAAGAAATTTAAATATGTATATACTTTAAGCTGATTCGGTTAAAGCAAATCTTGCTTCCCTCCAACCAGTGACAGTATAAGTCTGTTTATTACTGCTTACTGTTTGTAAAATAGCAATTAATTTAACTGTTGATAAATTCAACTAATTACTGTTTATAAAATAGCAATTAATTTAACTGTTTATAAATTCAACTAATTACTGTTTATAAAATAGCAATTAATTTAACAAAAGCTTTTAAAAACATAGGTTGTATTTATAATTGAGATACCAAAAAAAAAATCAAAATCAAAATTATTTTTAAACTTACAAAAATAGTTAGATGTTAAAAAGCAATGGTTATAAAGTTTTTAACGAATATTAAAAGCACAAATAATTTAACCAATAACAATGGAATAAGTAAAATTTAACAAATGTTAACATAAAGTTTGAAAAGTACTTTTTCTCCTTCAGATGCCATTATAAAGACATTTATTAATTTGTTTAAATTTTTAGGTTTTTAATTTAATTTTATGGAAGTAAGTTTTTTAAATTTATCTTTATATCACTTTCTACAAGAAACGACAGATATATGGACAATTTTTATTTTTAGTAAATCATAAAATATAGCGTTCAATAAATATTTTGCTTTCTTTTGAAATGGGAATAGTTATTTATCAGTTAATATGAAGTAACAAATGTTAAGTAATAGCAAAAATCCATATTGAACCTTTAGGGTCTAAATTTAAGAAATGCATTGAACTGAATTCGTTGCCTTCTGTTTGAGTTTAACTGGAAGCATCTTACGCTAATACTCTGTTTGAGTTACTGAAATAAAGTTTTTGAAAATATTGCAGTGTACGTGCAATTATAATACAAGTTTGAAATGATTAAATTAGTTTAAAATTTGAAAGATTTTGTCACACAAAAATATAATTAACTCATAATTTAAATTATTCTTTTTTGTATCATGCAGTTAGTGCAACATGCTTTTCAATTTAAGAATTCGATAGGAAAGGTGATAAGCGATTAAGAAATTTAAAATTTTATTTTATGCTTTATAAAACATACTGCCAAAAATCGTTAAATTTCTTTAAAATTTCAATTCAAACACTATACTTTTTAACTTCTCATATTCACAATTTCTCAAAATTTTAAAATCCCAAGGTTAATTAAACAAAACTTTTTAAAGGATTTTGAAACTTACTATTAAAATGTAAATAAATAAATGTATGACATTTTGATGAAGTACCTATGCACGGGAAGAAATAATTTCTAAAAGTTCAATAAAGATTCTTTTCTTTAGCCATTTTTAATGAACAAATGAATAATTTACAGATACAGTAATAAATAAATCATTAACTTTTACATCTGGATATTCTTTTTTGGACATTTCAAAATTAAATCATTTGTTTAAGAAATACTAAACGGAAAATAAAATTTATATTCAAATTGACTAACGAGAGCCATATAAATTGATAGTATATTACAGAACGGAAACATCTACGGCAGAAAAATAAGTTTTCCGAAGACTTTAGTAATTTTCTGTAAAATTTGACGTTATATGAAGTATTTTTTAAATATTTATTATTTTCTACAAAGCAAAGGATTCTTCAAAATACTAGTTTCACTGTCTCTTTTATAACAGATTATACTTTTATAACAGGTTACTACTAAGATTGATTTCTGTAAAGACATTTTTTCAAGCCTCAAATACCCTTATTAATGAGATTTGCTAGCATTTGTGTACAATTATATGTTTTTGTGTTGTAATGACTCATAATCTTCCTGCAGTTTATGCAATAAAATAAACTTAATATTCAGAACACGATCTGTTGTTACAGATGAATACAGGTTCTTATGTAAATGGCTGCTGAAAACTTACCATACGTTGTGTGCACTTATTAGTCAGTTTATTAGTCCGCTATGACAAAGCACACGAAGGGAGTTCTGACTCAGGGGAATAAACTCACGTTACACTTGGAGAAAATTTTGAAAACAGTTCGCTTTATAGAGTTTCAAGCCGGCTTGAATTATTGGTGCTCAGCGGAGTTATGTAGTCATGGTTGTTTGTGGAGATGCCCGGATAACTATTATTCCATTGTTACACTATAATTTATAACTTATATTGTATGGGTCAACATTTTTTTGAAATAATGGGGCCTCAAGTACCTGGCAGTACAAGCTGTGCCCCTAATAGGGTAAAAGGTTTGGTAAGTATGTATGTATAAAGTGCGTTTACAGGTTTTCAGGACTGACATTTACACCTAACAAGTAAAACCTAATGTCAAAAATTAGTAACGTGTTGTAACAACACAATATATGTGTGTTCTTAGAGAACTTCCTGTTCGCTTCCTGTCTGCGTATTGCCAAGCGAGTAAGACGCGTTCAAGCGTCGGGAAAACTGTTGTCTTTCCCCTTCTATAATAATACTGTAATGATACTTCTTAATTAATCAAGAAATCGTATGTTAAGTTTTTTAATAATAAATCTAAAAAAACAATTTGTCTTAATTTTTCAATCCCAGAAGCTCGGCGACGTTAAAGCGTCTTACTGATTTCAAAATATCATCTCCATAAAGAAAGTAATTTATGTTGATTTTTTTTGTTTGAATTTATGCAATCGATATTTATCGTTACGAATTCAAAACTTAGATAACTAGTACAACAGGGATTTAGTGAAATCACGAACAGCAATTTTTGTATTTAAAAGATCATTATTGGCCATGAGACTTTTACACGAGTAATTATGTAATTATCATTAAAACTTAAGTTATAAAGAAAATTATAATTTTTAGTTATGTTTTTGTTTTTGTCTTATTTGAAGTTTATCACACTTTGTGGACTATGCTAGTGTATCTAAAGGACATCTTGTAAAATATTAGCAGCATTTCAAAAATTCAAACAAATATAACAAAAGAATGCAAGGTGTTAATATAATTGGGTTCTGTGAAAATATCCCATAGCTCCACGGACATGCAAAGTTACATAAAAATATAGAAGACAAGCATGCAGAAAACAAACAGAATCATATTTTACAAATATAAGTTTTAAAACTTCTGTTAACATTTAGACGCCCTACTCATTATCAATATTGCATAGTTAAATAAAGTCATTTGTATAATGCTGTTATCTGCAAAACTTCAGATTTAGATTTTAATAATATGTAATTTAAAAGTATTTTCTATTATTGTTTTGGTGACGAAGTGTATTAGTATCCATATTTTTTAAATGAAAATAATTCTATTCCTTCTAGAGTAGAGATTTATAAATTCTTTGAAATAGCACGATTTAAAGTGTTTTACAGAGCGGGTATAAATAATATTTTAAAGAAAAGTAATTGAAAATGTTAAAAATTGCTTTGTGAAAAATATTCATCATAAAGGCAATGAATTACTTTGAAGAATCGATTTAATTTTTCAGTTCTGTAGAAAGTTATATGAAAAAATATAAGGCTGAAAATGGCAAAAAGTAGTGAGGTTTTTTTTTTTTTTTTTTTGTATGTTATCAAAGAATTTCGTTTTTCTGAAAACAGAGTTATAAAATTTTGTTTTAGTATTAAAAATATTAAAAAGGAAAAAAACTGTTTTATAACTGTTAATGGATGTTTTACAATATACGTTTTACAATATATATAATATAACGCCACCTACAATTTTAAACTACATTAAAAAAAATTGGGGTATTTTCGCCATGTAACGAGTACTCGTTTCTTTAAGAAGAACCTTGAAAGATACACGTGTGATTCTCTTATGTTCTGAAGTCATTCACTCGAAGATTTTCATCAAACTTTCGAAAAATGATATACTGAACTGATAAGCGATAAGGGAAAACATGTGGGGGAAGGACTTAATAGAGTAAATAATTCTGCTAAGTGAGTGATATCTGTATTAACTGCAGGTGTACCCGAGAATGGTTTTCTAGGGTTTTGAGAAAAGGGGAATATAATTCGGGGAAGAATTCCGACCCGAATGAAATTCCGGAATTAGAAGTCAGATGTTTTCTCTAAATGAATGAAAGCACGATAATTAATACGCTTTACGCAAAAGAAGTTATGAAAATTCTAATGTTCATAAGGTGTGCCATTTCTTTTAAATAAACAGCGTTTAGGTTACACGTAGAAATCTAATTTCTGTATGCTCTTCGCTTCCTTATTTTTAAATGTGTCATTTTTATATTCGGCGTATGATGCGGAATCCTAAATTCCGATCTCATTTTTCGTATCAAAAGTACGCGTTATACGCCGGAATATATGGTATGTTATTGATTTATTTATAATGCAATACGCATTACGTTGCATGATAAAGTAATACGCTATACTTACCTGACAGTTTAAGTGTCGTCATTCTAACTTCAGCTGGAATTAATACATTGCTGCTAAAGTGCTTAATCTGGTTGTTACTGATATCTAGCTCTAGAAGGCTTGAAAGATTGTCAAAAGCACTCGGCGAAATCCATGTTAATTTATTAAATCGTAGATTGAGGGATTTCAAACTAAACATTCTGTCAAAATTATCCCCATCAATTTTGATAAGTTTGTTATATGACAAATCTAGTTTTGTCAAATGCTTTAGATCTTCTTTTACAGAAGGAAATTCCAAGAGGTGGTTGTGTGTAAGATTAAGTGACTGAAGGCTTATTAAGCCAGAAAACCTCTCTTCAGGTAGAATGTCCAATTCATTATATCCAAGATCAAGGACGAGAAGACGCGTTAAGGGCTTGAAAGCTCCAGGCGATACTTTAGCGATGGCATTAGATCGGAGAGACAAAGATAGCAGTTCTGAAAAGACCAGAAAATCATGAGAAGCGATGACAGTTATGTTACTACGACTGATGTTCAGATTTTGAATTTTATGAGATGTTTCCAAAGATGACATGTCTTCTCTTATACGAAGGCAAGCATTTTCATCAAATGATAACAGTTTTAAATTCGGCATAGGCGAAAAGAGGACGGAGTTTGGTATAAATGAGAAGAGATTCTTATCTAATCTCAGTGATGTCATGGAACTCAGTGATTCGAAAATTCCCGAGGGAAGAGTACTTAAGGAGTTTCCAGACAGGTCCAAATCGATTAAATTTGAAAGGTTATGGAATGCCTTCCTCTCGATGACGTTGATGCTGTTACCAGATAAGTTCAGTTTCCTTAAAATGACATTGTCGCTAAATGCCATGTTAGGTATAATCTTAAGCTTATTTTTAGCTATAGATAATACTTCTAATTTTGTTAGTTTTTTAACGGCAGTTTTAGGAATTGTTGGAAGCTCATTATGATCCATATATAATTCCCGTAGTGCAGGCAGATTATGGAACAGTGATGAATCCAATTGCCTTATGCCATTACCACGTATGTACAGCGAATGCAAGTCAGTTAATGACTCAAACAAATATTCTTGCACCTTGTCGGCTCCAATATAATCTAGATTCAGAGATGACAAACCACTAAGTCCTTGAAGTTCTATGCCATCTCTATCTGTTAAATTATTATAACTTAAATCCAAATGCCGTAAATTATTTAAGAAAGTTATTTTAATAGCCAGTAAACGATTTTTGCCGAGATCAAGCTTTGCCAAGCTCGTCAAATGAGAAAAGGAATTATCTTCTATGCTTTCAATCATAGCATTAGAAAGCGTCAGTTCTTCTAGAAGACTGTCACCTTCAAACATGTATTTACGAATAACGTAAATTTGATTTTCAGACAAATGTAATATTCGCAAATTCTGAAGGTTTTGAAATGTTAATGGTTCGATATCCATTATTCTGTTGTGAGACAAGTAAACTTCTTCTAGGTCTACAGCACCCGCAAAGACATTGGCATTCAGATGATTCAAATTATTGAATTCTAAATTTAAATACTCTAGTCTCTTCATTTCAGAAAATGTGCCATCTTCTATCACTGATATAGCATTATGGTTGAGATAAAGCTTTTGAACTTCTGTTAGATCTTGGAAAATTTCCTTCTGAAGTCTTTTAATTTTATTGCAATCCAACCAAATTATCTCCATTTTGTTCAAGCCTTTAAGGCTGTTTTCATGCAAGACTGTTATTTCATTATGGTTGATTTGAAGCGATCTCAAACTGGAGGGGTATCTGCTGAGTATATCACCAACTTCAATCAATTTATTTCCTTGTATATTTAAATGCTGCAGGTTTGCCAAACTTTGTAAGGCTTCCTTTTCTATTATTTCTATGCGGTTAAATTGTAGATGCAACTCCTGAAGGTTTGGTAAAGAATAAAAACTTCCTTTCCTTATTCGTTTGAGCAAATTGTTTTGGAGTCGCAAATCTCGAAGTTCAATCAACTCTTGAAACGTTCCAGGTTGAATATCAGTTATTAAATTGTTATCCATAGATAACGAGCGGAGTTCCCGATTATTTTTGAATAGCATGGGATGAATTTCACGAAGCTGATTGAAGGACAATTGCAACTGGTAAAGATTTTGCAATGACTGAAATGATCCGATATCGATAGAAGTAATTGCGTTATTCGGTAAAAAAAGAACTGAAATCTGTGAGCTATTGTACAAAGTATCATTCGTAATTTTTAATATATTATTATTTGACAAAAAAACTTCTCTCAGTTGGGTTAGATTATGAAAAACCCCTCCTTCAATAGAATGAAGGTGATTAAAACTCAAATCAATTGTCCTGAGCTTGTGCAGAGGGCTTAAAACACGGGGATTGAGCAAAACTATACGATTGTGACTCAAATCTAAATTTTCTAATTCCCTCAAGTGGATAAATACTCTGTCATCCAAGCTAACCAGTTTGTTCATTTGAAGTGATAGTACAGTAAGTCTAGGCATTGTCACAAAACTACGATCATGCAGTTCTTTCAGTCTGTTGGAGTTCAGATCTAGAGTCTCTAAATCTGTAAATCTTGTAAAACCGTCATCGAGTATATCGTCAATGAAATTCTTGACTAATCTAAGAGATTTTAGTTTCCTCAGTCGTCTCAGAGCACTGAGTGGGAAACGGCTTAGTCGGTTGTTGATAAGAATGAGTTCTTGCAATGTATTCTCAAGGCCACCAAAAGCATATTCAGATAAGGTGTCGATTTTATTACCTTGTAGATTAACTGTTGTCAGAGGCACTCCATAAAAAGCATAACTATCCACTTTATGAATATCATTTGAATCAAAGTCCACAGACGTGAGCACTTTCAGATTACTCAAGGCTTTCTGAGGAACTTCTTTTAACTTGCTATTGACGATGGATAAACTGCCCAAGCTGTCCTCTAATCCAGTGAATGCTTGATCATCAATATGTTCAAGATTAGTGTAAGACATAAGTAGATGAGATATGGAAGCATTAATGAACACTTTAGGAGGAAAAATGGTTATGTTTTTATCCAGGTGGTAAATTCCTAGAGATTTGATGGGCACATTGATAAGAGATAATGTTATCCGAATTTCATTGATTCCTGTAGTTGGGCATTCAAGAAAGAGACCGTCTTCAAATTGATAGCAAGGACACCAAGGACTTTCTTCCCACTTCGGGCAGTCTTCAGCATCAGGTGAGAGCTGGGCCAAGGATTTAGGGCTTGGAACGGCGTCGGCGTAGAAGTGTGTGAAAATAATTATCATCTCCACCAGCAGAACCGAACGCCAGAGCTGACCAAAGAATAAACTGACCGAGCATTTCATATCTCATCTCTTGACTCCTGGAAGTAAATTAGAAACATATTAAGGGATTCCAAATTGCACCCAAGCTGAATTTGTGAAAAATAAGTTATTTGCATAATGTTAAAAATCATATATTATAAACAAATAATTATGGATCAAGAAGAAAAAGGAAAGAATTAAAATTTTAAAACAATAACTGTCAACTCTGAAACATAAAATTTCAATACATAATGCAATTTCCGAAAAAGGTATATGAACACATAAAAAACTTCCCATTTATAATTCATAATTTACCATTAGCAGAGTTTTATACTACCAAAAATTACATTCATTTGGAGTTGTAATTATAGCATAGAAAAAATGCAAATAACAGTATCCCTCTGGAGTCGTAAAATTTCAAGTTATTTAAATCTTTTAAATCATCACTTAACGTTACATGGATATAGGCATAATCAAAAAATTCAGTTTCAGTGAAAACATGATTCACGAAATCAATGCAATTTTTAACTGAGAGTATATTTATAATTACAGGATTAAGTCATTTTCTTTCATTCTCTCTAGAATGAATAAGTTATTTATGGCTCATGAAATTATATCTCATCAAAACAAAAATAAAATCCAGTGTTCCGAAAAATTTATTCTCTGAAAATATAGGTGTCAGCAATAATATGATAGAGGATGTTTTCCATATGTAAATTTTTTATGTTCATATAGCAACTGCAAATTAAAAAAAAGTGTCTGATTTAAAAAACGTTCAGCAGGAGAAAATGAATTATAAGCTATAGGATATAAAAGTTGGAGTTACAGAAATTTGATTCCGATATTTTTTAAACCTCTTATTGCTGGAACATTGTAGAACGTAATTTAACAGTGAATCGAATAATTTACTAATAAATTCAAGGCAATGCTTTAGAATGTAAGTGATAGAGCTGTAGTCCAATAGTATGCATAAAACATGTTATGAACTAAGAGCAATGTGATTAAACGGAATTCCAGTGTGGGACATTCAAGGAGGGTATAGCCCATTTAGCAGCATGTAAAATTAGTATTTTTTAATGATTTGATTTAGCAGAGTTTTTAACACTGAAGGAATGAAATACTTGAATACATTCCGCGAGACAACAGTATAAGTTTTATATGGCTTATAGTATGTACTCTTATCTTGCAATTTAGTACTGCATTTTGGTCTATGATGATTACGACTTTTATAATAATGATATAAATTGTTTGTTAACACTTTGTTACAAATAATGATATATTAAGTAGAAAAAAAATATTTGTACCAATTTTACGTTTTTATTGAGACACAAAAGAATCCTTTTAGAAATTAAAATTATAGCTATTATATGATATTCACTTCATTTTGTGTTTCAGAAATTTTTATGGATATAAATGTGATTTTTAATGATAACTGAATTTTTAGAGAAGACTTTAGACTTTTACGAAAAGTTATAATTATATTTGGATCTTTTCGCTTCATTTGCTTCTGATTTAATATTAAAAAGTAGTTATAGAATTAGTACTATTGTTTACAGTTTATTGGAGTAAGTGGCATCAGATTGAGAAATGACTTTCGAGTTTTCGAATTTAGAATACAGAATGTTTTATATCACTAGGAACCAAAATTAGCTAATGGTGTTGAAAGCTAATAGAAATATTGCATATGGGGACTTTCAAAGTGACTTGCGCAGAAATGTTCCGAGAGAAAATTTTTAGGGTAACCAAATTTTTGATAACTGCCATATATTTAATAGAAGTTCAGTCTTAGTAGATTGCAGTTTTGGGGATATGGAATGATACTTGATAAACATTTAAATGGTTTTCCATTTTTTTCTCTTTTTAAACTATGAGAGCTTTGTTTTAAAAATTAATTGAACTTACTGTTACTGAAGTTAGCTCCAAAACGAATAAACTTTCAAAGTTGTTGGACTGTCTGTGAATAGTAAACGGTTTGTTTTTAAAGAAGTCATTCACACTGAGTTTTATTTTAAGTCTTTGAAACAGTATTTCTGAGGACATTAGAAAAGTATGATAATTTCTTTCATAATAGTTTCAGAAACATGAATGGAGGAAGATTACATTTTATAAAATCCAAATGACTTACGTATGTTTAATACGTAATTTACAAAAGCATAATTTAACATAAACATAATTTAAAACATAATTTAACATAATTTAAAACATAATTTAAAACATAATTTGTAAACATAATTTAAACAAATAAAGCAAAAATGGAATATTTATGAAAAATAATAAACAGAGCTATGTACAGAAATAATGCAATTAATAGACACATACGAAATAATGTAATTAATAAATGCTAACGAAATTTCAGATAATGGACAAACCAAAGCAAAAGCATTAATAGTGATATCAAATTATAATGTTTGAGAACCTTTTACAAAATATATTATAATTAGGTTTTGAACTTTGTATTATTTTATGAATGATAATAAATTATTAATTTTAGTATAGATAATTGGAAGTCTGAAGAAACATAATTCTAAAATCATTAGAAATCATAATCCTAAAAGCATAATTCTAAAATCATTAGAAATCATAATTCTAAAAGCATAATTCTAAAATCATTAGAAATCATAATTCTAAAAGCATAATTCTAAAATCATTAGAAATCATAATTCTAAAATCATTAGAAATCATAATTATAAAATCATTAGAAATCATAATTATAAAAGCATAATTCTAAAATCATATCAGTTTTTGAAACAGGACTCATGAAAAATGAGCAATGCCCTCGGACCATGGACTCGAACCACGGACCTCTCGAATACGCGCCGAGCTGCCCACTACACCAGGAAGGTGTGCTAAGAAGGCAGGAGAAATACCTTATACACTCCCGCCTTTAAAGGGCGACTGGGGTTTTAAGGGCCCCGATGGCTAAATCCTGGTGATAGAGAATCATCATTCACCACCTTTTTTTTTAGTTCGGGAACCACTGTAGAGTCATTCGGATGTTTTTGAAGCAGACGTCATGAAAAATGAGCAATGCCCTCGCCGGGCCTCGAACCGCGGATTTCTCAAATAAGAGCCGAAGCTGCTGATCACTACATCACGAAGGCATGCTAAGAAGGCCGGAGAAATGCTTTATATAATATTACTATTTCAACGAACAGAAGCATATTTCCTTTTTAAAGAGCATATTCTATAATTTTTTGTTACTTCCAAAATTTCTTTTTTCTTTTAAATTTCTTCCTTAACTAGATATAAAATATTATCACGAAATTATCCTTTTAAAACAATTAAGAAAAATTAATAAAACATTAAAGGCAAAAATTATATTCCAGATTTATTTGCTTCGATTATTTTTTCGATAATGCTCAAGTACAGTAATTTTTTTTTTTGCTATGAAGATTTTCTGAACTGATATCAAAACTTGCTGAATTGAAATTGTTAAGCATAGCCGTAGTTTCAGATAGTTTCTCGTACCTATTATCTCATGCATTATTCTATTACTGCAGATTTCATTATCACTTCTGTCTCCAAGCTCAATTATCAAGTATCCATATTGCAAGCTGAAAACTTCCTATGCTACTAATATGCAAATTGTTAAATTTCTAAGTCCTCTTAAAATAGGAGTGTCGTGATGTTCACTTTGGTGGGAATGCTTTCAAGAATTGGGTCATTACTTCTCAGCTAGTTGGAACAATTGAGCGGAAATTCGTGCCATCTGCTCCTCATTTAAATTAAAATAATTAAACCTTAAACAGTTCCTTGTTTGTCACTTGTTTAGTATGAGACACTTATTAAACAGAGAAAGATACTTAAGTAAATTAGAGCTAGGCTCAGATGAGAAGGAATTACTCAAACACAAGTTATTCCTATGGGGCTATGTACTAGACAAATGAATATTAAACAGGGAATTTATTTACTCCGGAATCTAATACTTTCGAGATATTAACATTTAGTATCTATAAAACTAACTATAATGTTGACTTCTAAGCCCTGCTTTAGTAATACAAAGCTTGGTATTAGTAATTTAGAATATTATGGAAAATTTGATATATTTAGGCTTCTGCCCTTCGTAACAATCTCAGAGTATCTAATACTACAGTTTGAAAAATGCGCATTTTCGCAATTTGATTGACTAGTAAGTTCTGCTAGGCTTTATTAACGTCTTTAAAATTTTTAAGTATAACCATGAGAATAAGAATAAATTTGGAGCTACTATATGATACATAATAGTTTATTTCTCGAGTGTTATGAATATTAAATGGCTTAACGTGCACATAAAAAAGGCTGCACTCTCAAAAAACATTTGTATAAGCAAATTATTTATTTTCTGATATAAAATGAAATATAAACACATATATACGTTTAAAATTTTAACGCATGTGAGTAATAAAACCTCGATATCAGACGTGTTATGCCTTCGAGAACAATCTGGGCCAAACTGGTAAGAATTCGTTCCAGAATGTTCTCCATCCGTCTATGGCAGGGGGTCGGTGGTACGCGTACCACTGATGGTACGCAACAGAAAAATAGGTGGTACGCAATGAAGCAAAGTATTTTTAACTAATAAATTCAAAAATTCAAACCACAACATCCTGATTAAGTTTTTTCTCTAACACTCGTAGTAAATATTTACAATTTGAGCTTTGTTCAAATTCAATAGCCGCTTAGAGACTTCAGCAAGAGGCGGACGATCTGTCTGCATGGCAGTTTTCGTGATTCTTCCAGGTTTTACGTTTCTTAAATATTCCCTTTACCGTAGACATAACAAAATTTGCCATAAATGATGTTTTTAAAAGGAGTGATAGAAATGGATGCTGTATTTAATAGGAAATAAAAGTAATTTCCTATAAAAAAGGGTAATAGTATCTCATTAATTTCCTTAGCGTTTATCGATTTATTAACATGTCAGCACTTTATGTCGCCACTTGCGGGCTCATATTCCTCCATTTTCATTGAGAATAATTTTTGCGTCTATTGAATTGGATTTTATGGTTTAAGTGCGTTGAACATGATATTTAATAAATAAAGATGACGCACAATATATAGAAAACGCCCCTTTGGACGTAATAAAATCTAAAAGCTTTCAGGTTTTTTTTAAAAAATATTTCTACCCATAAATTGAAAAATAATCACTGTAAAATGTAGTTGTGGTACTATTTAAATGGTACGTGTTGATCAAAAGGTTGAGAATCGCTGGTCTATGATATATCGCTAATTTTGTCGCCAAATGTCGCTTAATGGGCGATTTCGTGCTAAATATAGCAAAACTACCTTTTCTTGCTATTTTCTTTTAACCCTAAACCTGCCTTGCGGGGAAGCTATCTAACAGCGGCTGGACATTTCGTAACAATAAATGAGATTTTTTTAGAAGAAAATAACCGTTATTTTAAAATCAATATTTAAAATGCTTAAATGGAGTCAATGATTTTAATAAACAAGGCAAGGGTAGAAAATATTATAAGCACTGTTTGAAAGAATGTTAGGATATTTGATCCATGAATATTGGGCGTCTTTCAAAATCACAGAAACTTTGCATTTTTGGTTCTCAAAAACTGGTAAACTGCCGTAGTTTCTACGCCTTTCGTAATTTCTTCGCCAGATTAATTAAGTTGTTCAAACCCTCAGGGATTTCTCTTTCAGTAATTTTTAGTGAACTGCAATAAATTTTCAAATAAGGAATGCCATGCCTCTCGTGTTAAATGAGTTCACATCTTATTAGGTTGTGAGAAATTCCCATAGAATATGATTCATGGTAAACAGTTTGGACATACCTACAATATTCTATCGACAAATTTTACTTGCCAGTATGGAGGAGGCTTTGAAAATTCACTCAAGTAACTTGTAATTGCTTAAAATCTGTTACACTAAATATTTTCCCGCGTATGGCCCAGGTAGTATAGCGGTTAACATATCCAGCTGGCAGTTGTATGTTAGAAAGGTCGAAGAAGAAAAAATGTGCGTGGCGTGAACACTCATAGCTGATCAATGTTTACGGTTACAGATTGTTAATTGTTGCCATAAATGTTTTTTTAATATTCGCTGTACGATTTATACTTGAAATACAAATTGATGAAAATACACGGATTTGCTCCGGGTATCTTTATCTGTAAAAATTGTTACTGCTTGGAGTTGTAAAAATGGTTTGACACACTGTTAACGCTCAAAAATATCACCACTGGACTGGAAAACAACAGAAGATATCAAAATATTTATTATAATAATTCTTTAATTCGAAGATGAGATTACCAACTATTTATCAAGCGATTTAGAATGGAATTTTAAGACTTTTGGAAAACAGGCAAAATGTCATTTTCGTATATTTAAAAATGTTAATATTAAGATTCCAGTATTACAGTCAATAGAATGTTATAATCTTTAATATTATGATCTATTTCTATAATTTGCTTGTCAGTTTTGAGCTATTAAATGAAGGAGTTTTAAAGTATGAGCTACCTTCCTTAGTTTTTATTTGCTTTTGCTATTATTTATTGCTTACATTTTTTAGTTATTATTAGGTGTTTACTCAAGTTGTTATTAATTTTTACTGAGTATTTCCAGCAATAGTTTCAAGCGTTCACTTATTTGATTTGATAGAGAATCGGGGACTGAAAATATTAGTTAAGTGTAAGATCTGTGGTTCGACATTCAAAGCGAGGGTATACTTGAGGTTTTATGATTTTGGCTTTCAAAAATCTTTACACATTTCAAATTTAAAATAAATTACGTATCCTAGCTGCATTCGAAATTACCGCTTATGATTTTCAAAGAATTACTATCATCTAAATCACCGCAGTTGGAAGTTACTTTTAGCAACAAAGGCAAACATACTAAAAGCAGCCTTAATAATTGAAGAAACTACATTTTAGTATTTTTGGCACAAGGATTGAAATAAGCAAACGAAGGGGAAAAAATTAAATCACACAGAATCGAGCTCTAAGAATTTTTGTTTAGTCATCTGGACAACTGATAATTACTATACCAAATACCTTTATATTCTTAGTATGCTGGGTTTCATTATTAAGTAAATTTAGAGTGCAACAGCGTCTCTGAAACTGGAAATTTCTACTAAACGAACAAATCTTCCCAAACATACCAAACAGAATTTACATGATTTTTCATCCGTTGGTTTTATAAAATATCTTAATTATTTTTGATAAAGGGAAGAAATATTTGCTTACAACGTATTATATCATAACAAAATGAAATTGAGAGTTGATACACCAAACCGAAAACTGATGTAAGCTAGAGTACCTATTTTGTAGCATTATAAAATAAAATAAGCTAAAATAGGTGCAAATATATATTTTGCCGCATTTTCTGGAAAACATCATGCTTAATATTCAAGGACTCAGAATTTATATTGAGAAAATAATATTCTTATGATATTTCATGGTCAACGAAACGTTAATTCTCGTCGATACTTTCTACAAATCGACTTTCAGTCCTTACAAATACACCAACGATATTTTTTAATCCTTATCACAGACAAATTTTATTGCATATTGACAGTAAAAAGGATATTCACCTTCAACGAGACATGATCTTAGTAGAAAATAGAAATACTTTTATAGCATAAACCATAAAAGTTTTGGTTTCTTTTGCGGCGCTGCCTTTATGAAAGAGAAATTCTAGCGCATTTGCCAAATCGCCCGAGAAGAATAGGCATTTGAGAAGTCCTGTCACGATGCCATTCGTTTCCTGAAGCACATACGTCACGGCGAAAGTGTTCCCCAAATAAATACAATCTCTTCACAACCATCAGCGTTTCCTATAATGCCACTCCTATAACGCTTCACGCGTTCGAAAACTGAAATAAATCAGCCGAAACATTTGGATTTAGTCCACTACGATCTAGCAGAACCATAACTTGGTTGGAATGTGCAGCTAGCGTGCGAGGCGCAAGGCGTTGATGTGAGCAACTTAACAGCTGGCAACACGCAGGCGTTTACGTGATTGGTCGCACAGACTCCTCTGAAGTGGAGCTTAGTTGCGTGAGGGTTGCTTGTCAGGAAATTGACTAATGACATCGATTGTCCTATGAACAATACTGTATAGCCAAATAGTCTCGTTCGTCCGAATCAAAGGAGTCAAAGAAGAATTGTTCTGATCTTGAAATAGAAGCAATGAATGTACTAAGCTACGAAATTCAGATTTAACATCGCATATTTGACTACATTACGATGCAGCTTTGAATCATATCATATTGCGTACACTTATAATGTATACTTAAGATGAAATAGTAGGCTTCATCAATATTTAACCTTTAACTTCTTAAGTACTAGGATTACAATAACTGTTTCTAAATGCAAATCTTGCTTAGGTTATGCAGACAAACACAGAATGTTCTTAAAATCTGCGCATTATAATACTTTGAAATGTCTTCAAAATAACTTAGAGGTAAGTATTCAACAGATACCTCAAATATTTTCTTTAAAACGGTAAAGACCACTAATTTTTTCAAGTCATTAATTCTTTTCCAAATTAACATTTTTATCTTAAAATAATATTGATCTTTAGATGAAGTATCTTCTGTAAGATATTTATTAGAGCTGGAATTTGTAAAATAATATATATATAATAGGCTTGCGCTGAATTCTTTATTATAAATAAAAATATTTCACTAGAAAAGGAGCCTTTTTTCATGGCACTCCTATCTTAGTTACCTTATATAATCAAAGCAAAGTACCTGAGGGCTATATGCCTAAAGGAGAGATGCCTTCTTGGAGAACTTCTTAGAAAAACTGGCTCGAATTTAAGTTAAATCACTTCACATCTGCTATAGCTTCGCAGGACAGAGCGTCGAAAAAAAAAAACGTTTTCAGAAACCCTACTTAGCTAGGTTACCATCTTTACTTGGCAAACAGGAATCAATTACCTCGCAGATTGGCAAAAGATAAAGTTTGGTTTCAAATTCTGTGTTGAATCGTTCTTTTACTTGTTCTTTCAAACTTGTTTATTATTTTGGAAGAGAAAGGTAGTGGCTGTTAAGTTTATCATTTTGTCGCATATCTGATATCGACACTGGCAATTCTGAAAACTAAAGAGAAAAAAAACATCCAAAGAGGTTCTTTATTTAATTATTTCAAAGAACTCGATGGCTATGTGCCTAAAGAGGAGGTCTTTTTAATAAATCATACGATGAGATTAGTGATAGTTATTAAACGTTTGTGTTGTTTTTATGACTTATCTCACTTGCATGATAGTAATAGCACAGCAAGCCTATGAAATTCATCATGCCAGAAAGAGCAAGAATGCGTCTGTCGTTAGCAAGGGCCTTGAGCAGGAGCCTACAGGTGACAGTACAACTTCGCTCAGTTCGGTCCCCAATTTTGAAGGAGAGTTCTCCGGAGGCGAAAGGTCATAGTGCCTACCACACCTCTACCCCTACCACCAACCTCTCCAGAGGATTTTCGGCTCACCGCATATCTAGAGTGCCTCCATGCCCTACAGATACTATACAATTACAAACATCCATGCCTTCTCTGGGAATCGAACTTGTGCCTGTCGATATTGTAGTAGGCTACTCTAACAACTAGATCGTCTGAGTCGCTTAAAAGGTCGTTCATGACTCATGTATCTATCATGTAAATGAGAATAATGTAATTAATTTTAATACAGTAACTCTTGAGTATCCGTGTTCCATACTAATTTATAAGAATAGAATAATATCCGTTTAACAGATAAAAATTCTGGTTATAGTAATCAACTTCATTAGCAACTGTGAAATTCTGCTTATATGAAGATCAGCTCAAAATGTATGCTGGATCTATATGAGTGCGCTCACCATATTACATATGTGTATATCGTGTACTTTCTGATACCTGTACACCCAAGAAAGTCTCCGGCTCACTGGCGAATTTGTGAATTGGCAAAAACGTTTTCTTGGCTTATATATTGTTCTGTCCGTAAACAGTAATTACAAAATCCGATGTGGATACCACATGACTTCCTTGTACGGTTCCTAGTACCGCCTATTAATTTATACATATTTTTGCTGCATTTCATTTAAACGTACTTCCTCGGATTACATTATAGATATATTTCTTATCCAATAATTAAGTTCTCACTTCGTGGCAAGGCAAAAATACATAAAACTAAAAATACCTTGATTAAATTTTGTAAAATACGTAAAACAATAGTATACAGTTAAAACAGTTATGAAAAAAGAACAATTTTTACGATTCAAATTAGAGTTTCCACGCAGAAACAAGCGATTCGGCCGCCGGACAAGAAGACAGATTTTTCGTTGCACAAAACCTGAAAGTTTACTTTTTGTCCTACTTGGCAAAAAGACACTGAATTTTCAGAAACTATTATTCACTATTCTAGTAAAGAGTTTCAAATGTAAACAAAGGGCGGCTAAGTTAGGCTTAGTAGCACATAAACAGCATTTAAATTGTTGATAATTCTTCAAATATTGCATGTACAGTAATTAAAGGACAATAACCTTAACTGGAACGTAAAAATGACATAATTCAATAATTTTACAGAAAAAAATGAACAGTATATAGAAATAAAAAAAAAAAAAATTAGTTCACCGAGATGAGTAACAGAGTGAATATATATATATATAATTGAAATAGAAATTGTAAAGTTAACTAGTAATGAGACGTAAGACCTATATGGCCTCAAAAATTTTTTGCGCATAATGCTGCAAAAAGATACGAAATAATAGTAGGTAGAAACATTGCAGCGATCTTGCTAAAAAGTTACCAGGAGCTGTAGCTCCACGAAATAGTTCAACGCTGTATTACTAAAATATTAACTAAGAAGAATTTTAAAAAAAATATCTGGAAAAACTGGAAAAAAAAATTATATATATACTTTTGGTATGAACGATGGTAGCCAAGATAAGGAGGAGCACAACAACATGTTATACTAATCCCAGGCTAATCATTTTTCAGTTATGCGAGATACATACATACAGACGTTACGAAGAAATCTCTTCTGCATCAGTTTTAAATCCATTTTTCAATCTATTTTGGGAAAAATAGTGCTTTGATCTGTCCATATGTACAAATGTCACGCAAAAACTTCGTTTAAATGGATATTTTCGTTTAAATATGACACTCCAAATTTTTCACGATTATAATGCTTATTTTACTTTGTAGAGGTTACTTTAAACTTTTAACAGTTATTTTAAGTTTAAACATGCTTTACTGTCTATTTTCGTTTCCCATCTACTATTTTCTATCAGAATGAGTTTTTAGCATGGCGTTGTATGCAAATGAATTAGAAGGAGCGTTTAAGGAAGGTTCAGTTTACGTCAAGAAGAGAGAACTTAGAAGTCCTTAGTGGCGCATGTTTGCCGTCAGGCTACTTCGTTAATGTTATGTAGCGAATTTAAATTATTAATATGTGTTTTAAGTTATTATTATTCTAATATTTTTATTTGTATTCATGTGTATTTTAATCTGGAAAAAAGTATTCTTAAGCTCTTAAGGTGTTATTTAACTTGTTATTCTTGAGTAGGAATTGTAACTAAGACGGGAAACGGTTGCAAGAGCCATCTGGTTTATGGCCTCTTCACTAACAGTGGAGGCAGTAGGTTGGTGTGTCGCCCTTTTAGGTAATGCGTGTGAAACGGAAATCGTTCGTCTTGTCGCTTTGTTAAGGTTGCAGTTTTCTTACTTCAAGACAGTGGGGGTTAGGTAATTGGATGCTCATAAAGTTAGTTTCGCTTGTTAGTTGGGGGGTCTATTTTTTTTTTTTCTCACGTTATGTGTACAGATGTTTTTCGGATTGCATTATCAGATTTTCTGGTGTTTGATTGGTCATGGGTGTGTCATTTTCTCAATTTAGATAACATAAAATTCCGAGATTGGTAAGATTTAATTTTATGATTTTTCTGAAAGCCTATGAACGCACAGAGGCTGAGAAACCGAGATTTCCAGGGTGCTTGCACCAGGCTAGAGATTATTCTGATTCAGATTTTTGAGCAAAAAGGAAGAGGAGAAGCAGAAAGTTTTGCGGGGCCAGCGACTTGTACAAGCGGGCTGCGGTGATAGTTGTAGCGGAGTTTGATTTGAGTGAATTTTGAGCAGCCGCGATGTGATAGAGAAAGACAGATCGTGGGGCGCTTTGCTCTGCTGCGGGCTTCCTGAGCAAGAGGGACTGGGTACCGTTTTTCTTTTTCTGCGGGATATTTAAAAGTTTTGTGCGAGATGCAAGAAACATTTTCCTGCGAGATGTCTAAAGAAATGTGCGCGAGCTGCAAAGAGCATTTTTACTGAGAGCTGATTAAGATGATAGAGAAAAATCTACCAAGAAAATTTAGCACAGATTTTCTCTCTTCACCTGAATTGCCGGTTTATCTCCAAGAGCCTTTTTTTTTTTCCGAAATATTCAGCATAAAATGTTGATTCGCCGCTTCGATGACGCACGTGATTGTGCTAAAAACTGGTGTATATTCAGCTACCTGTTATTGAGTTGAAATTAAGAGCCTTCTGAATTGGACTTTTGGTTCCCACCTAATGGACAATTAAAGCGATTCCTGGGTGTTTGAAGAATTATTAGACTGTAATTTCCACTCGTGATCCCTAATGATTTTTAGACGCTTTAGAAAGGGTTGTCACAGAAAGAATAATGGGCTTGGCTCATTTCCATGTGGATCGGACACTAAGGATCCTGCTAATCAGGAAAAACTGTTTTCCATCTGCGAGTGAAATTTTTAAGTACATTTTCTCTCTTTCTTAGTTTTCCCGAATGCAGAACAGTTAATAATGATTTATTTACCTGTATATGGTTATTACTTATATAAATTTAATATTACAGTTAGAAAATTGAGAAGTTATTCATAATTTCAAGTGAATGCCAGTTTTAGGAGGATTAAAATTTGTTTCACCTACTTAATTTGAAAAAAAAAATTTTACTTTTAATTGTTGAAATCTGTATTTTTGTTTAACAGATGCGATATTTTCATAGTAAAAATATGTGGTAGGGGATACTGATCAATTATCCATTATTTAATTATATAATATTACGAATTAGATTTTAAATGTGAATTATTTGATATTTGATTTTTTTTGTTTTGTTAATTTATCCGGCACCACAGTCAGTCAGTTAAGTTTAAGTTATAAAGGAATAAGGTATTAAAACCACAACAAAAAATTTTCAGATATAACATTAATAAACCTACTACGCTTGGCCGTATTATACATGCCTGTTGTTAATCGCAGGCTAATTTATTTAAGAGCCAACTACGCGTTAGGCATTTGTATGTAGCTTCGTCTAAGTTAGTTTAGTTTAGTATTATAAGTCAGATATTTTCTTATCGATTAGTTTCTTGTTTTTCTTATCTTGATTTGAAGACCGAGTGGAAGCTTCACTGTACGCCTGAGAAGGAGCCGTCTGTAAATATTTCTTTCAGTGAAGAAAAGGTATTTTAACACTTCTCTGGACTTTTGGCGTTACTTACTTGAACTCAACGATAAATCGCTTCACAATTCAGTCAGTTCCTCTACAGGTTCAGCTTGGACCAAGCAGAGAGGAAGAACTTTTATGGCACAAATCAAAAATCTCTTTGACTGATATTTACATCCTTACAGTTACTCATAAGATATGCTTATGCCATGCAAAAAATACGACATAACAGCCGGGCCACCGGTGGTGCCGTCAAACTAATGGAAAATGTAACTTAAAAAGTCCCTCAGGGATCCCTCAGAAACAAGTTACCTTGCTTTTATGACAAATTTATTTAATAAGAAAAAGGTTTCGTTTAACAAAAATGGAATCATAACGCTATAAATATATTTTGGGGAAAATTATCTGATAATATTAAGAATCAGTTTTATTTAGATATAAAGCAAATAACTAATCAATTTCATTCATAAGAATATCTTATAGTTTTCATTGATTAATGAAACGTACCTTCTTTCATCAAGCAAGTAAAACAAATTCTTTACTTCTATTATTGGAAGCTTTTACAGTGTACGAATTCTCATTTTAGTTATGTGTTGTAACTCGGTGTTTAATAATTGCAGTGGAAGAATTGTACAAAATATTGTATATCAAATAATCTACCTATAATTGTTTCAGAGCCTATAGGAAGAAACCGTGAATCATAAAAGCTGTGAAATACGGATGAGTCATTTTATAGTCAGAAAGCACCTTAAAATTATAAATGTTGTAAAGCATTCTAATATTAATAAAATTTGTCAATACAATTTTTAAGATTCTTGCTAAATGAAAGTTACTTTGTTGGTTAGATGTTTACTTGAACTGTTAAGTGACTATTTACTAAGTTCAAATTGTATCAATAACAAAGCGAATGAAGGGTGAAAAGTCCTTTTTTTTAACTCAAGAAAGGATTTACAGTCGGCACCCCTGATGCCTACAAAACTCAACCAACACTTTTAGCTGTACCTCAGAATAGGAATGTAAAATTAAAACTAAGTTGAACAATCAGCCGAAGCTAAGGCAGAACACGTTCTGTTTGAAGTAATTCAGTCGCCAGTTTAAATAATATCTTTCTTCTCTACTGTGCATAACGCGCGAAATTTAAATATCCTTCTGGCAGGAAATGAGAGAAAACACAAAAGGTAAATAACTGAACCAAACTAGTTTAAAATTAAATAAGTCTCTACAAGTAAATTAAATAGCATTTATTTGTCATATAAGATTGATAATTTGTTATGCAAAATTGCAAGATAGTCAATTTTAATAAATTACAGATGAAGCACAAGGAAAGATAACGTCATGAAATTTGAAAGGGTATGCGGGTAGAGATATGACACATTTTGTCACTATTACGTGCAATGAAGTAAACGATCATACTGTGTCAAATGACTCCGTTGACAAAATGTCTTATCTTCGTTTGGGATTGCATTTTATGTTTTAGAATTCAGTAAGATGAAATTTGCTATCGGGATTATAACGTAAGAGTTTCGTTCAAACTTAAGAAAATCACCCCATCGTGAGAAATCTGTCTATGACAAATACAAAAAAAAAAAAAATAAAATAAAAAAATAAAAAAATAAAAATAAAAAAAAATAATAATAATAATAAAAAAAAAATAAAAGAACGGTTAACTTGAAGAAAAAAATTCTGTGCAACCAATGACCAACTGCAAAACGAGTACAACATGTTTGCGGCCTTCCAAACAAGTGTAAATAATACAAGTCTTCAATATCAAATATCCACAAATCAAAGTTTTAAAAATTTTGCAAAAAATATCTAAAATTCCTTTTTTAAGACCCCTTTTGTTATACCTAAATTGGCAGTCTTTATGTAGTATGTTATTTAAATTGGGAGTCTTGATGCAGTATGTTATTTAAATTGGGAGTCTTGATGTAGTATGTTATTTAAATTTTGAGTCTTTATTAGTCCAATGTAGTCAGGAGGCTGAATGCATAACTCATTGATGAAAGGTTAATTCGTCCATCTAGACAGCTATAAAGAAGTTCTTTGTTTCGTATGCTATGAAGGCAACAACCACCCTTTTACCATTTTGTCAGCAAATCTAGCTTAAACCGCTTATAGTAAGAGCTTTGTTCAATCATAAATTCATATTAATTTTGATTCTGCCCATACTACATCGTTATGGCCTGTGCTTGGACCCGTTCATAACTAGCTTTATAGGATCTTGTTTGGATTTAGATTCTGAAAAAGGTAAGCTGCTTGCATGAGGATTTATAAAATACCAATAATTAATATCGAGCTAATTACTTGCTGCTATGTTTGGATTTAAAACAAATGTCAATCGTGAATTTATAAATTCTGAGCACTCTTAATTGTTATATGTTAGCTAGGCAAAGAACCATGTTTTTGAGTACATGTTTGTGTATTCACACATTCAAAGCAATTAATTAACATATTCAAAGCAAATATATAATTCCTATGTATTACTAAGAATATTAGTTTTACAATGAATATTTCTCACACAGAAAATGCGTTTTCTAATCTTTATTACAGTCATATATTAGTAGTCATTGCCTAGTTAGCAAGTGACTTAAAATCTAATAGCATTGGTTATAGCAAGGCACTCGAGGGCTGTTTACCTAATTCGCCGCTTTTTCGGGTGTCACCATCGGACTTGTAGCATCGATAAGCAAGTGGACGTATTTTATCGACTACGAAGTTTTCAAATAAATAAAATTCAAATATTCTTTTCCTCATGTGCTCCACCATACATAACTACTATTTTAAATCGTACATATACAATCACTAGATTCTAATGTCTTTTTTATAATCCTGCATTATTTCTATTTAGACGACCCTTCAGACATATAAAAGATTAATAAAGCTCAGGATAAATAAAGCTGAGGATTTAATAATTTTCAGTATTTTTTTATTTTTTGACTCATTATATACACAATTGCTGTTTTTTTTAATTAACAAGAGAACTAAACTAAACACATCAATACTTTTGATCATTGCGAAAGCAATATGAGCCAGTTTCTGTTTAATATGACTTTTATAAGGATCTCACGATGTATTGATTCGAATAATTTCAACGATTGACTGTCTCGAAGAGACTTATTAGCACTGCATCCAGTCGCTTATATAACAAAACAAAAAAAAAAAAAAAAAAAAAAAATTAAATATGAAGGTACGCCCTTTTCCTTTCTGCAAGATTTTCTGTATACAACCTTACCACAATTCAGCATAAAACGTAAACGAAGCATCGAGACTTCGTAATCGATTACAAATTATATCAGCTATTCCCCATCGATGGTGAAAGAACAGTCTGTGCCATCCGAAAAAGTGGCGACAATCTGCTTAACCCATTAACCACTGGTGTTGCGTTGACGCAACGGTCAAAATAAATGCGTATATAAATATAACTACCTAAGATATTTTATACCAGCAGATGATTTTGTGTAGGGAATATTATAAAGATTATTTCTGTAAAAAAATATTTGCCTTCAACAATCATTTTGTTTATAGTAATTAATCTCATACGTTAAGCAAGATTTAAGCAAAATTTTCGACCGGGTATTTTTGCTGAAAATATTTAAGGAAAGAATCGTCGTCTTTATGAGTGATCTATTTTTAGTCAAGGTCACCGTTTATCAGAACATTACATCAGTCAGATGTTTATATTTGTGTTGGGAAGGGAGGGAAAACAGGTTTTACGCTGACGCAACGTCAGCAGGAAACGGGTAGTCAATCTCCTTATTCACTCAGTCCTTTCGATGTTATGGTTCGTGTGCTGGTAGTTTAAAAATGTCTAGAACGAGGTATCTTACAGTAGAAGAAGCCCTTCAAAGATTTTTTTATGAAGAAACAGATGATGATAATGTTAATGATGACCAGAATGAAGTGATATTGTTGTTGTTTCCCCAGAAATTGCAGAAACTAGTGACGAAAAAGAAAGGAATGGCAATGTTTTAAATAATGATAATGATATTTTATCGAATGATACTGCTGGGGAAGTTGAAATTCACGTAAGAAGTAAGTTTCAGCCTTCTAAAAGCAGTTATAGTCACACTAAAAGGTTTAAAAAGCAGAAGACTGAAATCTCGAAGTTAATAAAAAAGGAACTGTTAGTTATGTCTCAGAAAGAACATGAAGAAAGAGATAGAAGATAAATTATAAAAGATAAAACACAAGCTAACACTAGCGCACAAATTTTCGATTTTCTTTTTGGTTTAGACATTTACTCTCTTCTCGTTGAACAGACAAATATATGCGTTCAGCAGAAAAAGAAAAAAAAAAAAAAAAAGCCCAGAATTTATTGCATGTCAAGCCTATATGAGAAGATTTATTGGAATATTATTGCTTACAGGATATCACTCTTTACCTCAAGAAAAAATGTATTGGTCTTTTGATAAGGACATTTCTGTTCCTCTTGTACGAGAATTGATATCACGTTTGCAGTACAGGATTATGAAGCAGAATTTGCATTTGACAATAGTCAAATTGACAATACTGATAAATTATATGAGGTGAGACCGTATCTAAACTTACTAAATATCACCACTTTTTACTACTGGAAATATAAAGTCTCTTTTAGATTTCAGACGCGAGAATGCATTATTCCTTTTGCAAACTCCTATTGAGAGTGTAGAATTAGCCAGAAATACATCAGCAACAGGAGGACCTAGTAAATTCAGCATTCAAAAACCATTGCATGGAGATGGTAGACATTTTATCGTAAAGTCCGTTGATAACAAAAGACTTTGTTGTAAAGAGTACCATAGCCAGACTGTTTATACATGCAAAATATGTAATGTAGCTTTACATCATGATTGTAATCAAGCTTTTCATGCTTGAATCTTTCAAATAAAATAATCTGTATTTGTAAAAGAAATAAAATGTATATTTTAATATTAAATTAAGTACAAGTAAAGTGATTTGTAGATTTATAAAACGTTATACAGCTAAAACGTAATTCTGCGCTCCATTCAAAAAAAAATCACACGAGTACAATCCTATTCATTAAACATCCGTTGTCTTATTCCACTGACGTTGCGCGAACGCAACACTCGCTTTTTCCACAGGTAAGAGCATTTTTTTATTTTCAATATAAATTTATGTTATAAATGCTTAATTTAATATTTTTTATTATTTTCAAGAGAAAAGAAGCATTCCTTGTAGCTTTGTCGGTTAATGGGTTAAAGGGGAATGATGCTTTTGCGGAGCTTTGTCTGAAGAGGAGTGATCTCTCTAAAGGGAAGTGATGCTTTTGCTTTTTTTTTATAATTATGGATTTTATATTAATGCAAATTAATAAATTTTGTTATGAGTACTTATTAGTCAGAGCGGACGAATATGTTCGAGCACGTTGCTTGTGTAGTTAATTGCACGGATAATAAACCCGTTTGGCGCAAATATCTTCCAGATTTTAGTATTAAATCCTGAGCTCTATAATTTTTAAGAGATCTAGGTTTAAATCAGTAAAAGAAATCTTGTTGCTTTATGTGTGGAATTTAAATCTGAAAACTTTGCGTAGAAATGATTTAGTAAAATGTTTTCACATGAAGATTAAATCTACCACTATTAGATTTTTCTGGGTCATCTTGTTTTTCATAGACGAAGTTGACAATATGCATGTTTTTTGCGGCTTTCCTTTGTAACAGCTAAAAGCCAAACGTCATTAATAATTTTACTTAGATATCTTACACTTATTATAATGAAAACATTTTTCCTTAATAACACTTTGCGACAACTAATTATCACATGTTTGGTCTTAGTTAAAACAAGAAAAGTAGTCTTAGTCAAAATATATACAAAATTAATTCAAATAGTAAAATTAAGAAAACAAGAAGTGAAAGTTCAGGCTCCGACATTTCCTTTCCGGCCCGATTCACAAAATAATTGTGCGTAAGTACATATAGTTTGTAATATATATATGTTATGCTATGCAAAGCTATTGAAATGCATACGCGTACATCTTAACACTTATTAAGAAATTTAAACGAGCGGTAAAGTCGCTGAACACCGATAGTTCGGTCCGAGGATCAAATCCCTCTATAAGGCTGGCTGCATGCGCATTTTCGTGGTTTTCCCTAAGTGTAACGGGCATATGAGCCAGTTTCCCTTTAAAGGTCTTCCACGAAGGCATCCCTCCCCTTACGCAGATAGCTCTCGAGGTTTTGCCATAATCACATAAACCAAGAAGAAATTTAAATTTAAAACTCAAGTGCTTTCCTTGTGAAGAGGATATATATATAATCCTTCTTATACAATTTCAGAAAAAAGTAAGAGTCATAATAAATATTAAAATACTTAAAATGCTATTTTTTCATACATGAACATACTTTGCTTTTGTTTAGAATTAAGAAACTCAAATTTTAATACTACTAAAAAAAGTATAATTTTTTTATTTAATGCATAAAACCTTTTTTTACACAGACATAACTAAACATTCTGTCGAAACACGCAGCTCATGAAGTTAAAAGAATTGTTCATTGTTGCGCTAATAATGAAGATGTTTAAAAAACTGTCAAGTAGATACATCATAAAATACGTGAATTATTAGATATGCTATGAAGTATATCTGTATAAAGACATTTGTAAAAATAAAATAATATGTATATGTAAATACAAGGCATGTTTATATTTTGTTTTTTGTTTTTTTTAAATTGTTTTATAATTATATATATATATCTGTATATGGGTGTGTAAATCATTAAGAAAAATTATATTTTTTAGATCGCTCAACTGCTTCTATTATTCTATATTAATTTCAAAGATATATATTATTTTCAATTAATCTGTATTAATCTATATTATAATTATAATAATAAGCTAATAAATCTATATTATTTTCAATTAATCTATATTAATTTCAAATAAAAATTAAAAATTCAATGTATTCAACTTCTGCAGTATCTCTAAGAATCCAAGAACTGACCATTTGATAACTTATATAGATGGAAAATTAAAGATCGAAGATCAATTAATGACCAATGGAATTGCAATACGTGTATGTAGACTGGAGGTCAAAAGTATACATAAGTCAACGTAATATAACCCTCAAAAATCGAAACACTTGACTACATGCATATTGCTAATGTCATAACGCTGAGTAACTAGCCTCACAAAAAACCCTCCCGTACAGCTGAGAGATGAAACACGGGTAATTCATGAAATAGTGTTGATACTTCTTCAACGGTATAAATAGTGTTTTGAAAATTAGAGATTATGACAACATCTAAAAAGAAAACAAATACCAAATGCATAAGTATTTCCATTATGTTCTCTAATATTTATAGCTGTTTCTTAAATAACTTCAAAACTATGTTAAATATTAACGAAACTTCCTTGCGTGAACCCTTTTTCGTTTAAGCTTCGTGGATGTTACCTTTAGCTCAACACGCAAGATGGATACTATATGACACTGGCAATAACTTTAATTCTCTAACTATCGTACAAGAATATCTCCGGGCTGTAGAGCTATCTCTATCAACCAATAGGAAAGGACAATTTAAACTGTCACTCTCCGCAAATAAGAGAGGAAGGAATGGTAAGACACTTCGAAAACTGAATAGCCAGCAGCAGTCGGCAATCTATCCTCCTATATGTCATGACGACGCAATAAACCTCTGCCACATATCTTTCTCGCCAAGAATTAACGACCACCTACCCATCATACCCCATGCGATATGAAGCTCCAATAGAACTTGTCATCAGCCTTAGATGTTGATAAAGGCTTTTACCCTTGGCCGACCATTGATAGGTCACCCATTTATTGGACCTACCGTCCGCGAGTAGTCAATTGTTGTCTCTGTTGTAGCAGTTTAAGGCTGCGATAGATTTCGAATAAAGATATTTTGGGTAGATTTAGGGCGAAAGGAAGTGTTCTGAATCTATATATATAGCCGTGATTAAAGGATTATGGCGAAGACTGGGAAGTAACTCCCTCCAAGGAAAAATAATTTATAAAAGTAATTATTGGCAAGATTTTTTAGCAAACAGAATTGATCTGAAGCCATAAACTGAGGAATGTAATATACTTCCATTCAATGAAAATTTCCTAATATTCTTAGAGTAACAACTACTAATTCAGATCTTATTTTATAATACCAGTATTTTTCGCATTCATATTTGCTGCATAATTCATTGCAAATTATTTAAATATATACGAGATTATTATATTTTTAAAACTAAAATGATGACAGCTATTATTAACAATGAAGGCATTTCATTTGTAAATGCCGAATTTATTAAGCAAATATGATTTAAGTTATAATTGGAAATCTTATGCCACACTGACTTGACAACACTACCAAGCTACATTTTGCCAAACCTTATCTAAAATAAATTAAATATTACTACCTGTCATGCAATGGCAGTATTAATCAAGTCGCATAATTGTGCTTTAATAGCGTAATATAATATTAAATGACCCAAATTTAAAAAACTGGGAATACATTTTATCTTATCAAAAGTAATAGAGTTGATTATAAGTACATATCGTGTTTTGAATTTCTCATACATGTGAAATAATGTGAAGCCGACGGACTTGATAATAATTTAAAATGCTATTCCTCATTTCATATTCCGTTCCATGAAATATTTCGATTTTTCTAATGATTGTTCGAAAGTTATTGTTCAGTTTTACTTTTTTAGAGATTGCATTTACTATAAACACTGTAGTACTTTCACTGAAGCTCAGCAAGTGTTTTATTTAACAAAATATCATATATTATGTATGTACACCACATAATGTTTTCTACATATGTATTTACAAATTTTTATATAACAATATATAAATAGTAGCTTTATTACTGTATGATTAGTTACGATTTTTCAGTTATTTTGAAACTATAATTTGCTGCGCAAGAAAAATATTTTTAAGTACATTTATTTAATAGCTTTTTGCTCTGCCATATCATTTTGAAGTCGCAGATACCTGAAATTTGAAAAAATTATCATCTTTACCGTGCTGAATATTTTTTTCCGGAGGAAACTTTTCTTTTTTTTTTTTGATAAGATATTAAATTTTTATTAATTATGTAAAGCAAATATAACGAAACATAGAATAGCTTCGGCACTAAATTCAAAACTCTTCTCTGTGCAGCTTTAATATTTAACATATTAGCATTGGAGATTTGAAAGGACTTTGGGCCCTTTTTAGTTCTCTTGATTCATAACTTTCTCAGATAAAAATATTCTGCCAAAGAAATAGTAAGTGATGCCTTACTTCCTTCATCTTTTGTTTCAGGGTATATTCAGTTCCCTTCTTTTCACGCAGAGCAAACAGGTGTTACCTGAAGAAACAAGGTCATTGTTGCATGGAGAGCCTTTTTAGCTTACGAGTGTAATGACTAGACCATAAGCACTTCGGAACCAAAAGTTTCACTCTTCTCTCTCTGCCAATGTGCTACTTTGCTCTAAGGGTTGCAATACTAAATTCTTAAAAAAGAAATAATTGAAGAAGTGTATTTTTTAATTAAAAAGGGAAATTATAAGAGTACATTCCTAAGATATACCCTAGAAATGAAATTAAAAGGAATTTCTCAGTAATAAATTATACCTGGAATTAAAAGAAACATATTTTTAAAAATAAGAATTTTGAAAGATTCTGAAATCCCATTAATTGAAAAGTCTTTTAATAAGATGGGTAGTACTCCTAAGCATGCATTTAAAATGTTACCAAATAAACTGCGTACATCGGAATGTAAAAACATACTTTTTTAGTTTCTTTCTGTAAAATGTGGCATCAATAGGGATTTTGCCAAACTGCATAATTTTATGGTGACTTTTAAGTATTTTTTGTGCTCATAGTAAAAATCAAATCAGGTATTTTTATCGAGCTTAAATTTTTTGTTATTATATTATTATTCCTCATACTTGTCTTATTACTACTACCTTTTGAAAAATATAGAAGAAAAGTCTACACCATTAACTTTTCAATCCCAGTTGGTAGCTAAATCCGTCTCATCAAAGGATTATTAAATATGCCCAAAACTTTTAGCCGTCACTCAAGGTACAGGAATAATAACACGAAGAAAAGCAGCACAAACGATAAATTTAATATTTCAAGGTAAGTGAAGGTGAGAAAAAAATTCTAATTTCATTTTTGTGAACAGCGCACTAAAGTATATAAATGTAAGCACAATATAGACATTTAACAGATTTATTTTTTTCTAAACTTATAAATTTTACTTATAAATTTCTTACTTATAAATTTTAATATAAATTTTTTAATCTTATTTATCATTTTCATTGCTTTTTCTTAATACATTATTCAAATACTGTGCGTGAAGAAAACATTTTCTGAATAGAAATGAGCAGGCAAAAATCTATAAGAATAATCTTTCCATTTCTATTAAGGAAATAAGATGTTGAATTTTCTTGCTCAATACTATATTTCTTGCAGAATAACGTATTCTATTTAAGCTGATTTTTGTTTGGCACTTTTATGCACAATACAATTATTCTTGGAAACCAGACCTAAAATATAGTGTTATTTCATATGAGAATATTTCTTGTATTCTGGTCAATGACCAAATTGTCAATATTGTACTATGCTATGTATATCTTCCGCGGACTTTGAAGAGAACACTAACAATCATTTCTAAGTGACGAATCTGGAATTAAAGAGAGACTATATTAAACTAAACACTGAAGTTTTAGGAACTGTAAATCCACCTGTTATAATGATAAAGAAAGTACTTCGAAAGGACTTCAGGAAGAATCGTGAAAAGGTGCTTTAAGCAAAGTAATAAATTTTAAACTCAATACGCACTTACTTAACAGTTACAAGTTGTGAACAAACACCAGTATAGAATAAGCTTTGTTAATGCTTTTGTGACGTAAATGTTCTCCGCAGTTACATAAGCAAAGACATTTATTTTACGACTTACAGAACGATTTAAATCCAAGCTTAATAGAGTAACTGATCTCGAGAAGGTCAAATGGCTTAGCAGTAGTTTAAGCAGTAGTTTTCTTCTTGGGTAAATGCTTTTAATCAACCTTGCTCTGGCAACATTCTACGACAGATGAGAGGAATTTGTTTTAGTACTTAACAGTGTTTAGAAGGAAATTCCTCCTTCTTGTAGCATTATCATCATGGGGTAATTATGTTTACTTGAGATTAAATTAACAATAAAGTAAATGAGATGAAGTTGAACCGATTTAAGTTGATAAATGTCTTTTAAATATTCTCTTTTCTCTACCTCTTTTATTGTCAATTACATTTTTACTAAACAAAGATAACTCTTGGTACTGTACATGTAAACTAAACTAAGAGGTAATTAATTGTATATGGTGGAATACAAACAAATGAGTTATAAACATTTTGTACAACATTCAGATTTTAGTGAGTTTTTACGCAGGTTGAAGAGAAATTATTATCTAAATGCTTAAGATAAGAATTTTATAAATTCAGAGACATTACTTTGTAGGATCGACTCTCAGATATGGGAAAGTGGTAAGTGACTCTGACTGCCCTGCCAAAGCGCCGGGGTTCGAATCCCAGAGGAAGGCATGTATGTAAATTCTCTGTCCCTTCACAAGAGGTAACTGTGGCCACCTGTTAGATACCTCCATAATAAAATAATCACTGCTTCTGACCATAGTAGTGGACAAAGCCTAAAATGGTTAATGCCCGCCATTTGAAAAAAATAAATGGATCATATGGCTCTACGGAGTTTTAATTTCGTTACCGCGGTTAAGCTCATCTTCTCGATGCTTCTGTCAGTTTTGCCGAGATGCGTGGTTTTATTTCTTGTCTTGGAGTAGTTTCATCTTTTTTTTTATAAGCTTTTACTTGGTGCGTTCACTCATGGTGCTCATCGCTATAGTCAAAAGTTTATCATCGATTTTAATCTACTTCCTGATAAACTGTAGAATTCATTTTGTTTGAAAGTGCTTGTAGATAGCAATATAATATAGTGAAGCGATGTTTTCAAAATTCTTTTTAATTTTGTTTTCAATTTTAAAGTTTAAACGATTTTTCACACCTATAAATCGCTTAATCTAAAACTTAAGAATACCAGAATTTTATTGTTTGCACTATGAGATAGAGAACAGTAAAACGTTTTTAATGAAATTTGCGTGAAAGGCTTAGCCTAATAACTGAAAATGCTGAAATTTAATAACTTTATTAAATTTCAGCAAGTGTATGGAATACAAATGTTTTGAAATGAATGAATGTTTTGAAATTTTCCAGGGATATAAAACAAAGTCTTTATCCTCGTTTAGAAAAGTATATCGTTTGGTGTTCTTTGGTAGCATAAACCCAGTCCCATCTCTATACAGACGTAAAGCGAATTATCACTATGTCCGAAAAGAGCTACAGACTCTTAGGAAGACTTAATACACTTTTTTATTAAATCAGAACCTTGAATGTAAAATACACGTCTCATGCTTAAAAAAGTCAGCCAACCACTAATGGCCAGATAACTTAAGCGTAACAGTAAAATTCAAATTAAAACTTATTTAAGTAAGTATTCGAAGACTGCATAGTTATTTATTGCGAATTTGGCTCAAAGTTCTCCTGAGGAAACAATTTAAATGTCGGCAATTCTAATACAAAGTCGAAGACTACAATCTTGTCTGAGCTATCGAACCCTAGTAACGTAACCTCGACAGGCAGAAACACGCCCTTCCCCTACAGTCCAAAATCCTCACTTTAAAATACTCTTAAAACTGGCTTGCATGCAGGTAGGGAAACGGAAGAGAGCAGTGACAGTAAAGATCCAAATCATAATAACTAGTTGTATTAACATAATAGAACGTTACAAAAGAATTGCAAAAATAATATTGATTGAGAGGTTTTCTACATGTTGTTTTAATATATTGAAGTCTGAAGCATGAACAGAAAAAATCAGTTCTTGGGCATCGCTTGCGAACATGCTTTCAGAATATTTTTGCACTTTGAAGATAAAGGACCTTTGCGAAAATCCCTCTTAATGCAGAAAGATGTTTGATAAAACCGACATCAGCTTTTGAAATAATCTATAATGTATTTTGTCTAATTTTAAAATGCTACATTATTTTTTTTTCAAAGAATTTTGCTTCAAACAAACTGTCAAGTAAAAATGATTTTAATTATTCAGCAAATATTTGACTAGTGAAAAGGATTATAAAGGGTAAATATATTTCAATAATTAATGCGAAATAATATGAGAGCATATGTAAAGTAAAATGTAATAAAATATAATAGATAAAAATATACATGTCGGCTTTTATAACATTTAATTAAATTAAATGAATTAGGAATACTTGATTTTTAAGTAAGAATGTTTAATTTTAATAAATATCAATTCGCAAATTACGCTACCAATTTTCGTTAACAAGCATCAGATTTTTGGCTTTGCTTTATTTTCGCCGCTGAATCATTTGCGTTCACTTGTAACATCATAAACGAACATATTTCAATAATTTAAACCTTTAATTGCTCGTTAAGCTTGACACGATAACTAATTCTTTCCCGGTTCGAGTAGAATCAGGTTTATTATGCCACCGTTGAAAAGTTTAAATGTCAAGTTCCCTTTTATTTTCAGAAATTTTGAAAGTGCTAATTATAAATTGGAATGACAACAGTACTTCGAGATGGTCGTGAAATATATTTGATTAGTGCCTGTTGTCTCAAAATTGAGTGTCTCAGTGTAAAGTAGAGTAAACGCAATTATCTTTAGAGACACGAGCTAACATTGTTTCCTAAGTTTATTTCACGGAGAAAAATCATTCAGTCTGGAATTTATGTAAGTTTATTCTCACACAAATTTCCTCCGTGCGTAAAGTATTCCAAGTGGTATACAAAGTGATATATATAGTGGATGGGTTATTTTCTTTAAAAGACGTATTTTATATTAAATATTTTTGTGCATTTGACATGTTTTATAATAAATATTTCATTCAAGGTAAAATGTTTTAAATATAATGCAAATAAATGAAACTAAAAAAGAGGAATTACGATCTCTGCTTTGCTTATGACCTTACTGTTCTTTTGTAATTGCGACAATATGTATACTGCGGGAAAAAAATGGAGCAGTTCAATATCTTTCGTTCTACTGGGCCGATTGACGAAATTTAACTTGCGTTTTCATTTCTCGAAAGCGCGACTTAGGATATATATTATATTTATATGTAGCATTGCTCTAACATAGGTATTTTGACACAAAATCGAATTTTTTCTGAAATAACATACCAATTTTTTCCATATTTCTATTCTACGACTCAAATAATGTCAAACTGCGAAGTTTTGCAAAAATCGCAAGAATAGTTTTTAAAAGTTAGCTCTCAAAATTTTAGCTCCTCGATGTTAATTGAATTTGGTATATATTTATTAATCTCTCTTTTTTATTAAACTTATTGGATTCTTCCTTTCACATTTTGAAATTCAGATTCATTCCAAGTAGGTCCACCAGCGGCGGAGCGGTAAAAACGCTGAACACTGGTAGTTCGGTCCGAGGTTCGAATCCCGCGAACGTTTTCGTGATTTTTCCCGTGTGTAACGTGTATACGAGACAGTTTTCCTTAGAAAGTTCTCCACGAAGGCATCCCTCCATTTAGGCAGATACCCCTCGTGTGCTTTGCCATAACTGAATAATCCAATCCAATCCCTTTCAAGTAAAATTCGCCCATTTTTTATGATTTATTTTTAAAATTTGCATTTTTAAATATATTTTAGATATATTTCGAAAAAAAATTCAATTATAATCTATAAAATTTTTACCATCATCTTAAAGTAGACGCATTTCTAAGCATAATACTTTTTTATTTAAAATGTCCGAAGATATTCGTGAATTTATATATTGGCGCGTTTTGAAATTTGGCCTATTCGTTGAAAATCATAAGAACATCAAATGTGTTTTAGGCTCTTTCTTAAAATTATTTGAAAGTAGGAACGATGTGACTTTTTTTTCCGCTCATGCACAATATAAGAAGGGAAAGGAAAATAGGTTGCCATATATTAAGTTCAGCAAGTGAATTATTCTTGGCGCGAGCTGAAATGAATGCGCCAAGATAAATTTTTGAATTTCTTCGTAAATTTCGCAGCAAATTTTACAGAATTGAATATTTAGGCATAGGTTAAGTCTTAAAATCCAAATATGAAAAAAAAAAAAAAAAAAAAAAAAAAAAAAATAGTATGTCATTTCAGAAAAAGCTTGATTTTGTTCCAAAATACCTATATTAGAACTAGTATAAATGTAATATATATACCCTAAGTCGCGCTTTCGAGACATGAAAAATGCAATTTGAATTTTGTCAATCGGTCCAGTAGAACGAGATATATAGAACTCTCCCCCCCCTTTTTTTTTCGCAGTGTACATATAATAAATATACATATACATCATAGTATTTAATATAAAATGCACACAGCGTAATATTTAATACTTATAGTGCATAATTAGTAACACGCATTGAGATTATGCTACTGCTTTTATTTTGAATTCATGCATAGAATGCAATAGTTAAGTGTTCAGCTATTACTTCTACCCTTTTATTTATATATCATTTGTGTTACACTCATTTACAGCACTTCTTTACAGCCTCAAGACTTATATATTGCATTTTCCTACATGCCTCTAATTATGTATTTTTACTGTAGTAGTGTAACTCAACTCCCTCAATCATACAGCTCTTGCTTATGTAGTTTTTATAACGCGAATATTACATCCTTTATGTTATGTTAGCTGCAAATAATGCGCCATATACCACTGGCAGATTGCTCTTCTAGAAAACTTATATTATTGTACTCACTTCTCTTATTATGTATAAGACTCTTAAAGTTATTTTACTTAAATTTCATTATCTGTATATCAATAGCACTTTAGTGTTATTATCCCAAATATATTGTATGTTACTATACTACAGTTTTATTGATCATTTGATGCATAATATTATCTGATATGTTCGTACGTTATATGCCTTTTATACCACTAGCATTGCACAGTTTCATCAATGTACCCTGTCCACTTTTGCACGGAGATGCATATTCTATGAGGAAAACACAAGAAAATCGTCGCGTTGAAATCGTAACGAATAATTACTCAAAACAAAGTCTGTGTCAAACTCTTTAACAGCTTTCTTCCAGTATTCACAGTTCTGTAGATATGCGGCACTGGGAATATATGAATATGGTAAGATAATGCAATGATTCTTCGCATAATAAATGTAATTCGTTTCGTGATGACATCTGTTATGCAAGACGCCGTTTCCCTCAAGTTACTATACTCAGTTCCTAAGGTCTGCCAAAAATCATCAAAGATGGTAAAAGGTTCACAGAATAATAAATAAACCAAAATGCTGTAAACGATAGAAATTAAAATTGTTATTAGTTTAAAAAGTAGTTAGGTACGCTATGTATGTACACAGTTTTTATTTATTTAATTATTTATTTATATTTATTTATTTATTTATTTATATTTATTTAATTATTTATTTATATTTATTTATTTATTTATATTTATTTATTTATTTATATTTATTTATTTATTAGTTTATTTTCAATTTGGCATGAGTGTTCCCGTTCTTCCAACGAAAGAGGAAGACTCAAGCATCTGCCTTTACACATCTGCAATTGTTTTTTGGCTGGTCCAGGTTCAAAGAAATTGTCTGAAGTGGTCGTCCTTTTTTTTTTTCAGAATGGTCTTGGACTAGTGCATGGCCTTGTCATTTAAAAGATCAGCCACCGTGTGCAACTTAATTTATTAGGATGTTATGCTTTAGTCTGGATCTCTTCCCACTTCCAATGAAATTTTATTATGTGAATCAGCCTATAAATTTCTCCAGAAAGTCATAACTATAAGTAGGTATGGACCATCTATATTCATCTTCCAAAACAATTCACCAGAAGCATCATCCTCAGAAATAGAGGGTTTGTAAAGCTTCAGTGGTAATATATTGTTAAGAAGTATGTTTATTTATCTGCTCCTGCAATCGTTACCTTTCTTTATGCACAAATATTTCTTTAATTTTATTCATGCGTCATTAAAGCAAAAAATTAAAAATAAATTGGCTCTTTGTCCAATAAGCCCACCAGCGGCCGAGCGGTAAAGACGCTGAACACTGGTAGTTCGGTCTGAGGTTCGAATCCCGCGAACGGGCTGGCTGCATGGGCTTTTTCGTGGTTTTCCCCATGTGTAACGTGCATACGAGCCAGTTTCCCTTAGAAAGTCCTCCACGAAAGGCATCCCTCCCTTTAGGCAGATAGCCCTCGTGTGCTTTGCCATAATTAAATACACCAACACCAACCTAATGTCCAATAAAATTTGCGTACAGTAGATGGGAAAACTAATTCATTATGCTGAATATTTTTTCGCATGCACATGTTCTTTATGCCATATGTTCCTTATGCGAGGCACCACTGAATTATTAAACCAACGAAAAAAATAGAAAACACATAAATAAACCAACTGCAGGCTTAATTTTATTTGGCCCAGAAAACAAACAACCCGAGTCGTTAGAATTCTCTTCATACAGAGACTAGATAATTGGGTTTCTAATGTAAAACATTTTTTTAGAAGTATACAAAACTATATTTATAAACGAAGAATAATAATAACATAAAAGATACTGAAAATCCATAAAAAATGCATATCTTGTGACTTAGAAGTATCATAGCAATAAAAATTTCCCAACGCTAAGTAACTCTACATTACTCAATATCAGTAGGATGGTATAGCATTCTAAGAACAAACAAATTGGGAAATCCCTTGTGACTGAAACTCATTTGTCAACCAGAGACAGATAGTTCTGAGAGTGTCGCTGGGGAAGAACTTTGCAGAAGGTGGGGCAAAGGGGCAATAGTGCCTCCAAGGCAACACTAGCTGTTATTGGAAGCATGAGTGATTACCGATCCCTCTCTTAAACAGCAACACCAACAAAAAGAGAGAATGCAGCTTTTTCTGGGTCTTAGGCATAGTATTTGAAGCGAGGGAAGAAGAGAAAAATGGATAAACAAAAACAGCTTTTATTTCTTTTCTGTTTGGGGGCTTTTGTGGGCCAATTTAGTTCAATAGAAAGCCTCTTTATTTCATGGATAAAGAATTTGTTAAAAAAATTAATGGCGCATAAAGTATTAAAAAAGAAAGTCTTCAAAGAGTCTTAAAAAGAATTATTTCGGGATTAAATAGGCGGCTTAAAACTAACTTTTCAGGTACCTAAAGGCGACTTTTAATTTTATATAATTAAAAGTTATTTCTAAGATAAAGGTGTAATTTTTTCAGAAGAATATTGTTGTTCATAAAATAAACTTTTATTGGCTTTCTCTAGCGTCATTCGGATGGAAGAATTATTTCAGGAAAAATTAAAATAAACTTCAAAAAAATAATTAGCTATCAGTTTCACTACGAAGAGATTTCTGTGAATCATTTAAATTCTAGACTGCATATCATTTTGTTCCTTAACAGAAAAATAAGCTGCAATCTATAATGATTTTAAATTGAATTTAGATAGTAATCAGAATTTGCTGTGCCGCACGACGTATTTGCTTTTCATAAAAATCTTGTAATTATAAAATTTTCAATAAATTTTTAAGTTCTAAGAATGCTGAGGATAAGTTCAATTAATAACTGTCACTCATACCATATCCATCACGGCACATACAATACACGTATGCGTGATCAGGAGCTAAAATTATTGTTAAAAGTATTATTAAATATTTTTGATTATATAAATACTTTCACCAGAAAAGACTATCCACCATTTACCGAATTCAACTAGAATTTATTTTCTATCCATTTCTGTATCCTGATTTCAGAAATGTCTTCAGATAGTTTTTAAAATCCATAGTAGACAATTTTGCTATTTTACTGCTTCGCGCAGTCTTTTTTTTTTTTTTTTCTCCTTTTACGAAAAAGGACTTGTGCTTGTTCTCCCTCGAAATCAATAAAGATTGAATTAATACCTAAGCCAAACTCGGGAATGCTATTTTCCCTAATTTTAAACAACTTGCTTATATGTGAAAGATATTTAATGCTTTTCGGTTTTAATGTTCACCATTGCATTTTAATTTAATTGTAAACTCAAACTAGGCCTTCTTCACTAAGTTGAAAATACAAACAAAGAATATTTGGCTCTTTACCATTTTCAGTGCATTTTCCTGATAAGATACGTATAGATTCCTGATAAGATTTTCCATCTCAGCATGATTTCTTTGCTTCCATTTGTGCTACGGGTCTCAGCAGCGGCCTAGTTGTAAAGACGCTTAACGCTAGCAGTTCGGTCTGGAGGTTCGAATCCCTGCGAACAGGCTGCATGGACGTTTTAGTTGTTTTTCCACGTACGGCATGTATAGGAGCCAGTTTTCCTTAGAAAGTCCTCCACGAAGGCATCCTTCCCCCTTAGACAGATAACCCTCGTCTAATTTTGTTTTCTTTGAGTACGAATGCATGTAAGGAAAATATCGGAGCGCATGTGAGGGTTATTCGAAATATTATTTTCAAATTTGAAAAAGCGGTATAAAGTCTCAAATAGTTCAGAGGAACAAAACATGTTTACGAAACTCATTAATTAACTCGGTTTAATGCTTCTAAACACTTTTCACTTGACAAGTTCTGTTTGAAGCGTTGAACAAAGGAGCGGTCAATTTTATTGCACTTCGTCCTTTTACAGTATCATGCTCTGTGTTTTTAAGATTTTCTTTAATCACTTGCGTTTTTTACTTTGTACCCTTATTTTACGTTTACTCTGTTTTTTTGTAATAACTTCTCTGAGATAAAAACAGTTTGGCCTTTGTATTTTTTGTATCTAAATTTATATTTGATTTAAATTCCGATCTTTTACTTCATTTTGAATATATATGTGAGTAGCAGGAGTGCGACAACTCAACTGTATCGCAGTAAGATGGACGATGGTAAATAAGGAGGTCGTGCTTCCGGCTAAGACTAAATGATGTATCAACAAAGATGCAATCTCTCAATCATCACTCTTTTTTTTCCATTTTTGTAAACAGTCATCAATGTATCTCTATCAATAACAAAATAAATACTTAGTCACTTAAATGTGTGTCGTCAACGAGAAATCCCCTAGACGCGGAGTTCACATGGGCGTTTCGACCGGCTCCTCTTGAGTGAAAGTGTTCTTTAAGAATCAAATAAAGAATCTTTTAAATTCAATTTTGGTGAAATGAAACTATATTTTTACCATTTTTACTATATGGTTGTAAAACTGTAAGTGAATTCAAATATAAGTTAAAAATTTATGCAAAGCTTGTGTCTGCTTCCAAGCATACTCAATTTTCTAGTGATCTGAAATTAAACAAAATTATTCTCGTCACATAGAGAGCAAAAACTCTCAGAAGCCTAACCATCCTATGGTTTTCTACAGTTGTGAGTCGCACTTCAACATACTCAATTTGGAACTGGAATCAAACTCCGTCCGCGATTTTTTGGACCCTACAAAGTCACAGCTGTTAAGCCAAATGACAGCTATGAGGTAGAGAAAGTTTGAATACATGAAGGTCCTAATAAAGCACCCACAGTTGCTGATTTGATGAAACCATGGCGTTTTCAACGATGAACTCTTAATTTAGAATTGATATACCATACAACTGGACATGCTATTTAGTATTTAATACCTATCATTTTTTTGTTCATTATTTTTTTAATTAGTTGAAAAGTTTTTTTTCTTTCTACAGTGAATTTTTACCTGTACAAGATTTATTAAGATGTCCACTTCTCCCCTCGCCAAGATGTCCCAGATATGTTTCTAAAGGCGCTTGAGCTTTTAAGACGGTCTGGAGAAATAACATTTCTTTTCCCCTTAAGACGCTCGAGATGATCCATTGACAATCCAAGAAAATGACGTTTCTTTCTTTTTTTCTCCTCAGGACGTTCCAAGATGCTACATCCAAACGAACTTTTTTTTTTTTTCTTTTTTTTAATTACTCATTTTAGATTTTGCTGTAACTCCATCATCACCAGGAAGTGTGTGTGTAGCAGGAATGCGACAACTCAACACAACTAACGGTATCGCGGTAAGATGGACTATGGTAAATAAGGAGGTCGTGCTTCCGACTAAGACTAAATGATGTATCAGCAAAGATGTAATCTCTCAATCATCACTATTTTTTTCCATTTTAAATAGTCATCAATAATAAAATAAATACTCAGTCACCTAAATGTGTGTCGTCAACTAGAAATCCCGTAGACCCCGAGTTCACATATATATAGGGTAACTTTATATATAGTTCTAGTCTGAAATGGTCATAAAAAGAAACCTACTGCACCAAATGTTATCAAACTTGGTAATCGTGTAAAAGAGGTTATGGGAATTTACTTTCCGCTAAAAAAGTTCAGAAACTCGCCACCCGGGGGTAAATGGCGCTGTATGCAATATCGTTAAACGGAATAAGGGTCGAATCTAACTTTTCCTTTTTTATACGGGTTTAACATGTTTTATACCCTTAATTATTGACCTAAACAATATTATCATTTAAAGGCGATAAAAGTCGAGTGCGCCATCCGTGTAACGGAGAAATCCTTCCGTGAAAACCATAACTTAGTGATTAGAAAATGTGTGATCGCAAATTTCTCGCACAAATGTGCACATTTTGGAAATCGTTTTCTTACAGATCGATAATTTGTGATTTTTAAAGCCCTAATTCAGCTCTGAGTCACGAAAATATCGGTTTAAAATGTTTTTAATCCTTTCTGAAACGAAAATGTTTGTGGGTTTATGCAAAACCGCAATAGCAATTACAGCAGGAAGAAGCAAAGATTTATGCAAATAACCTAAACAATTTCGCGGAACTGAAAAAGTGCGATAGAGCAACATTTCCGTAACATTCCTCTTGATCTGCTAAGAACTACTGTTGAGAATGCAGTAATACAATTTAACTTGCTTTCGGAAAACGGTAGACACCACATTTAACATGCTTTGTAACACGTTTCAGAAATGATTAAACATATTTTAAATCGATGTCTTCATGTCTTATTTCGTTTAACAATAATGCATACATACAGCGCCATTTGCCTCTTGGTGGTATGTTTTAGAACTTTTTTTTGAGGAAACTAAATTCTTATGACCTCCTTTACACGATCACCAAGTATGATAACATTCGGATCAGTAGTTTTCCTTTTATGACCATTTCAAAATATAACTTAAAATATGACCACCCTGTATATATATGAACAAACCAAAGTTTGGAACCAAACGAGACAAACAAACCAAAGAAACTAAATACTTAAATTTGGAGGTATTATACTGGATGAGTAACAATCGTTAAATGTCCATATAAATGTGTAAGTAGTCCCTCTATCTCTGTTGCTAACAAACGGTCATTTACGCCAAACAGATCAGGACTTTTTTAAATGTTACTTAGCTTTTTCCTTCTCGCAAATTTTTCATTTACACTTGCAAACGAAGGCTGGATTCAGAAAATTTCTTTTATCAAGCGGAGTTAATTCAGTTACTGAAGCATTAAAATATCTAGATCTTTCTTACATATGCACACTGTTATATGTAGAGACTCGAGACCCAGTTTAGTAGCTGTTGCCGGATGGAATAGTCGCAGGACATTTGTACACCAGATTCAAAAGGTTTTCCTGAACATACAATTAGTTATATTCATTTTGTTCCAGCATATGTTGGTATTCTCGGGAATGAAAACGCAGACACATTAACAGACACTACTCTCTTACTAGTAGTAAACGTCTCCAAATATATTACATATGGTTATACGTATAAAACTGCTAATTGTACTGTGGTATTGCATTAAATTGTTTTTCGAATTCTCTTGCATTTTCGGGAATTATACTAGCACACTTCTGCATTTTCAGTAATTTGAATAGTCTTGAATAGTCTTAGTAACTTTTGCATTATAAACAACTACCAGTTACTATTGGTAACTTAGCGATCACATTATTTTAGCTTATAAGCAACACAACAAACTATGTCTGTCGTGTAGTTTTATATTATTAACTGCATTGTGTTAGCTGCATTGCATTTTTTCATTTGCTTTAAGAGAATTATAGCCTTCATATTAATGTAATTTGTATTATTTTGTATTGAAAATGTCAGTGTATTAGTATATTTTAATTTTCAACTTTTTTTATTCAGACTTCTTGATTGCTTTGACTATTCTGATTATTAATTGTATTACATATTTATTGTATTAGTATATTAATGTATTAGAATATTAATTATATTAATGAATTAAGTATTAATCCCACTAGCATTATTTTATTTATGGTATAAATTTTGCTAAATCGCAAGTTCAGGACATATTACATTGCTTAGAACAATAGAGTTATTTTTGCATGTTTTTATTTATTTATTTATTTTCATTTTTATTCGAGCTATTGCATAATTTTATTGCAGTTTTAATTAGTGTACTCCTATGTTGCATAATCTAATATGTTAGAGAATGTCTATATCGTAGGCTGTGTCATTTATGCATTTAATTTAATTTTAATTTCATTAGATATTTTTAATTATTATTACTTGCATTGAACTGCATTAGTGTATTCTCTTAATGTAAATTTAACATATATTCTTTTAATATAAATTAATTAGTGTAATATTTTATTGAAAAATCTAGTGCAATAGTATATTCAAGTATTGTGATATGAAATAGTGCATCCTTGTATAATATATTTAAGGGCAGAAAGTGGATTTCGCACTCGTAATCGGTAGAGCAAATTATTTGGGAATAATTAAATACTAACTACTATTTGTAAGCAACTAAGTTCTTTTAAAGTTCTGTATAATTACGTATTTATATAACAATGCAATTTGTATAGTCATATTCATATGTAAATAAAGTGTAATCTTGTACTCGTATATTGTATATTTGTATAACTTTAAGCATTTTTAACCACTATACACTGCTTAATTTAATGGCCACGCAAAATAATTTAAAATTAGACATACAAATATGGTCCGAATTACAGATTCACCCGTACTGCCCATTAGTAGACATATTCCCAGGATACAGCTAAAAGTCCTGCTTGGTTCATGCCTGTAGTCAGGAGCTATCCTATGGCGCATTACTGCTACTACGACACCCCATTACAAACATATTACTTCTCGTTTTAAATCAATAATACACTTATTTAAATTCCTCTCTAACACATAATTAAAATACTTAATATTAATGTTAATAACTGAAATAATTAAGAACTTTTTATTTTATTTTCCCAACTTACAAATTAACTATCTCATTAAATTTTTCTAAAATACAATCTTGTTTAATGGCGTTTTTAACTTTAATTTCTTTTTCGATTTATTTTTAATTTTTCATAATTTCCCCTCCATTTAAAATATTCAGTTTTTCTTTTTTAAACCATTTCATTTTTGTAATTAAATTTCAGAATTTAATCACTGTGATTGCAATATACAGCATTTTCATTTCACAATTTTACAAGCTACAACTATACAACTCGTCTCAGTTCTTTCTTTTTTTTATGATTTCCATTTTACCTAACTATCATCCTGATTCTATCATCATATTGCAGGTCACAGCAGCATTGTCGAAAGTCTCATGAAGAATTCTTTTGGTTTTGAATAGCTTCATTCAGGTTTTATGTCAATTTTTTGTTATTCCTTTTAAATTATTTTTAATTGAATTAATTCATTCAAGTTTAATATTTAAAGAATTCTTTTTTTTTTTTTTTTTGAGTTTTAGGCATGTTGCCTTTTATAATAGTTCTCATTTTCGGCTATAAGTCTTCCGTTCTTTTGTTAAGACGTTTTTCCTCACTTTGGATTACTTATTATGCATAAATTATCACTAAAGCTTCTATATGAAAGAGTATCACTAAAGCTTCTAATTTATTTTATATAAATTTCTTTTTAAAATAGATTTGTTTCATTCCTTAATATTTTGACTTTCAACTACATTTCCTTTTCATTTGCAATAGACACTTTACAACGTTTTTCAGCAATTTTGCATTTTCTTTTGCTCAAAAGTTTTAAAAATTATTTATCCCATTGCCTCTGATTTACGAAATGGTTTTTCTGTGTTTTTTTTCTTTAGTTTCAACAGCTCTTATTTTTAATTTTTATTTTTACAGCATTATTTATTTTAGGAACATGTCTCAGCAGATTACATCCTGATGATTAATTAATATTAAAAGAAAAAAAAATGTTAAAGAATTTTTTATTTTATGCGTTCTTGCCCAGTAAAAAAAACAATTATGACCTTAAGTAATTATTTTAAATTAAAATAATTGTTTAATTTTTATCTGTCATTTTCTTTGAATTATTTTTAATTATTGAAATATAATTCAGGAACGCGGCTTTGTTCAAAATTCTGCGGCTGCTCATTGGAAGAGACCAAAGAATTTTCAACAAATCGCTTTATTATTTTTATGTTATTGTAATGAGTTGTTTTGAGTTTATTTTAATTTTGATATATGTACTTCTCATTTTGATTTAATTACTATTTTTTGATTATACGTACCATATATATAGAGAGAGAGAGAGAGAAAATGTAAGACATTTAGAAGCAAATCCACAAAGACTTGAAACAAATTAAATTCAAAACCAGTAAATTTTAAAATTCCGTACAATATTAAATAAATCAACCAAAGGTCAGAAGAATTAAAGAAATGAGTGAAGCACACCGCAAAAAATACAAAAAAAAAAAAAAAAAAAAAAAAAACATAGGAGGAAGAATTCAGTTAAATCTGACACAACGTTATCAAGAGGAGGTAGATCAGGCTCAATTAAATCCTCTTCCCAATGAAAATTCACTGCGTTTCTATTTATCCAAAATTTGTTGATGGAAACATTTAATTGATTTAATAATAATAGTTCTCCAGAAAATTTTGAACTGCACCTCAACGCAGGACGGTCCATTATAGAAATATACAAAACAAAACAATATGTATTAAATATAAATCAATAGACACATTTTACCAAACTTTAGATTTAAATTAAAATGAAAAAATACGAAAATACCTAGAAACTTTTAAACCATAACTTACACAGTTGACGCAGAGGCAGTCCGTTAAAGAAATACATAAAATGCTTTCATATGTAAGGAATTTTAGAGATAAATAAAGAAAAATAAATTAATTAAACATTTTCGAAAAAAATTAAGATTGAAATTAAAAATGTAGTAATGCTGATCTTAGAAAATAACCGAGTACAATATATTCAGAACATTCATTATGAAACAAAGATCAGAGGAGACGCTTAGGTGTGCTAATTTGGTTGCATTGGCGAAGCAATTGGCAATGGCAAGTTAAAAATCTCCCAAACTGGGATTAAAAGCTTGAAAGAAATTTTCTTTTTTTAAAGATTTTTTTATATAGAAAGAAAGTAAAGTAAGAAAAAGGATGAAAAGAAAGAAAGGTAAGAAAAGAATAAAATATCTTCATATTTCATGAGCTTATCATGATGAGAGTAGGCCTTGTCTTAATAAAAGTAAACTAAGGAGAACATGTACAGAAATACAAATATTTATAATGAAAATTATGAAATTCCTTATAAATCTTTCCTTATCCTCCTATATTTGAGCTTTCAGATAAAAAATTCATCTCTTTAAAAATTTTTGTAAGGCGTAGACAACTCGGGCTTTTCTTAAAAGTCTGTTACTAAAGTTAATTGGAATTTTATTTTCTTGTAAAATTTAATACGAAAAACAACTTCAACCTGTCGTTGTTCAATCTATATACACTCTTTTTTAATTCTGATTTAATTTTAATTTGATTAAAAATCGTATTTTTTATTATTTTTTTAGACGTGTTGTGTTCTAATTTATAAGTTTAATTGTAGTAAAACTAAATTATCTTCTTTTATCAAATAGCCTTATTTCTTTAAGATTATGATTGCTAAGATCTAGGTAATCTATAATTAATTGATTTTTCTTGATTTTAATAAGTTTTAGACAGTTGGAGGGTACATGTTGCAAATTTCATTTTGATTAATATTATTGAAAGTAATAATATCATCAATACAGTGGTGGCCAAAATTTCGGACACTTTAGGAAATTTTTATGTTTTTGTAATTTGTATGCTTATAGAAAACGTCACGTTTCACAAAATGCAAACTTGTATATATCATTTTAAAGAGAATTTATTACTGAATTCAATACAAAACACTAAGTTCAATTATTTGCAATACAAAAAAAAAGTTAAACGATAATAGTTATCGATATACATTAGATAGTGATGATTGCAGTGAGTTATCAATACTTAGTAGGGTACCCTTTATTTTTGATTACAGCTTCACATTGACGTTTCATTGAGCTGACAAGAGTTTTAAGCTCTCCTTTCGTTATTACATGATGCCAGGAAACAATTATAGCCTCAATTAGTTCCCTTTTATTTGATGGGCGCCTCATTCGGACAAGAGTTTTCAAACGGTGCCACAAATTTTCGATAGGATTGAGGTCAGGACTGTTCCCTGGCCATGAAAACAATTTAATGCTCTTTGTACGAAACCACTCTTTCGATATTTTGGCCGTGTGGCAAGGAGCAGAATCCTGCTGAAAAGTAAACGAAGCATTGTTGGAAAAGAGATCTCTGATGGAAGGTAGAAGTTTTGGTTCTAGAATAGTGTCAATGTATTTTCTGGCATTCAGTGTCCCATCGATGACATGAAGGCGACCAATACCATCTGCTGACATGCATGACCAAATCATAACACTAACTGGGTTCTTCACAGTTGCTTCAATGCAGTCAGGATGTAGCTCTTCTCCTATTCTACGTCTTACATATTTTCGCCCATCACTACCGAATAACGATATCTTAGTTTCATCACTCCATATAACTTGTGACCACTGATCATCTCTCCAATTGATGAGTTCCTTTGTCCACTGTAGTCCTTTTTTTTTCGTTGCTGAAAATTAAGATAAGGCTTTTTTCGTGGAATTCTACCTCTCAGTCCAACATCTGTTAATCTTCTCCTGATTGTTCTTGAACTGACAGAAACACCAGCATCATTCAGATCACTTCTGATGGCCGCTGATGACATTTTTCTATCTTGGAGACACAGTCTTTTTATTTTTCTGTCATCAATAGATGTGATGCACATTTTTCTGCCTTTTACGTTTGTGTTTTTGATTGAATTTGTCTCCTGATATCGTAAACAAAACTTTCGGACTCCAGATGGTGTCACTGAACCACCCACCTGTCTTGCAATTTCAGCATAGAAAAGACCACTTTCTCGTAACACAATAATATTACATCTCTTTCTAGGTGTCCAATCTACTCTTTTATTTAATGTCATTTATTTAATTAATGTCATGGCTTCTTGACTAAATATTAAAAATTTTTACAAGAATTCCTACTTGTATAAGAAACAGGTCCTCCTTCTACAGAACAAAGCAAAATAATGAATTGTTTCAAGTGTAAACATGATGTCAGCTTCTACTGGCAGTTACTAACATTTGATTGGTTGTCAGAACAAGAACAGTGATTGGCCGGGAAAGCTAGACATTACAAACCACTTCATAACTGTGTTTTTTATTTATATTAAAGTACATATAACTTTTTTGTATTGCAAATAATTGAATTTTGTGTTTTGTATTGAATTCAGTAACAAACTCTCTTTAAAATAATATATACAACTTTGCATGTTGTGAAACGTAACATTTTCTATAAGCATACAAAGTTCAAAAACATAAAAATTTCCAAAAGTGTCCACAATTTTGGCCACCACTGTATATCTGAAAGTGTGTTCAAATTTATTGAAATCATTATCAGAAAGGTTTTTAAGAAATTAAAATTTGTTAGAAAGCAAACAAATGTTACATAAATTAGTTGAATATGAACTTCCCAGAGCATACCATTTGTTTGAAGGTAAAGAATATTTGCATGCTTATGTAGTTATTGTAATGCAATAAATGTAGATATTCTTTTCATTTTTGCAATTTCAGAAAAAAAATCTGGAAGCTCAAGATAATTTTCATAATTTTTGAGCGGGGGGAGAGATGTGTAGAGATTTTCAAAGTTATAGGAGTTGATATTGCTAACTTTTATATTTTTAATCTTCTCAATGATTTGTAAGTTGTTTTGAAGAATCAAGCAGTATCTCTTATCACTATTAGCTTTATCAGAAACTAAATTACATGTTGATTTAGGCAGACTGATGAAAATATATTGAAGTTCTTGAAGATTCTTGTACTATTTGCTACGAGTATAAATATAAATTTGACTGATTTTATGAAGTTCCGGAATTGCATATAAATTCGCAAATCTATTGTTTGAAGTAAAAAGAGAAGATTTCCATTTTTTTGCAAAAAGTATTAATTTTGTTGATTATAGTCTTTTCTTTATTATTGGCAATACAATATGTTGTTGAATTGTGCAGTTTTTTTCGATAAGAGAGTTGTAGAACTTTTTTCATATAATACTTAAATTATTACATGTTTTATCATATTTGGTAAGAGTAAATTGTTTGTCAATTTCAAAAACATTTGAAGTAAATTTTTCCAATTTTTAATGCCTATAAATCCTTTAATTTTTTTAATTTTCTTTTTGTTTTTAAAACAAGTTTTTTATACTGTAATATGTTATATACTGTACTGTAATACAGTAATATTTGGAATAATGTTTTTACTGTAATATGTATATATGTTTTATACTGTATATGTTAGAATAACGTGAAACATGTTAGAATAGCCTAGCAGATACTGTCATCTAATATAAACTCATAAGAGAAACTCCAGTGAAATATAGAACCCACAAAAGTCATCACATTTAATATAACTTTCATGTTAAAATAAAATGAGATACACAAAAACCATTTAAAGCTTTAGAAAACTCAGTATCAATGATCTGGCCTCAGAATAATTTTAGCAGCAAATATAGAAACGATTTAAAGATATTCGTATGAATTCTGCTGCTCTTGAAAATAATCTTTTGCGTTTCGTATTTGAATATGAGAAAGTAATATTTCGAATGAATCCAACTATCACCATCCCATTTTGTTTCATTTTTTAAATTTTGCTAAATAATTTTAGAACAATGTTTCAAAGCTTTCTGTTCAACGCGTAAGCAATGTTGTGTTGATAAATATTTGATTTTTTCTGTTAAGAAAATTTTAATTATATTTATTTAGAAAAATTAGAGTAAATTTAATTCTTTGAGTTAATAATTTAGTTTATTAATAATTTGTTATCTGAATTTCGGCGGGAAAACCAATGCTTCAATGATATTTTGGTTTATTAAGTTTAATCGTAAAATTCGTAATATGTATGAAAAGAATCAGGAAAGACAGGCGAGGCGGGATTTCTGCTGCTTCATTCCCTTTTCAAAGCTTGAATTTCATGTAAGAATGTTCTAGAAGAATTTTCTTTGCCGTCGGTTCCTGGTGTGAATGGAGTACGCGAAGAAGATGAAGGGTTAATAGGTGTTTGCAAGAAAAAGTCAACAGGTCTTGGCTTAAGAGGTGTCCACTTTGGCTACTGGTTCTGACTGACTACGCTTGCGCAGATAGGCCGTTTTTTTTTTTGCGTTTTGGCGGAAAGGTGGAAATTTAATCTTTGAGGGAAGTGCGATTCCTGAAAATTAGGGTGTCGGGAATTTTTCCGTGATTTGAGAGGAACTTGCAACTGCGACTTTACTTTTGCGCGGCGAGCGGAATAGTAGGTGAATTTCCTTCATTATGAGCATATTAGTTGGAGTCTTCCATTCTGGGCCTTTGGAAGAGCTTGTTTTGCTTCTTAATTTGAACCAGGTCTTTTCCTTCAGTCGGTTTAGAGTTTTGATTTCATCAGAATTACTTAGAGACGTTTGGTTATGATTTTGAAGAAACTTCGAATCGTTATGGATTACTATCATTTGTGAGTCGCATATTTTAGATTTTCTCGCTGTGAACTGCGAAGTACTGACTCTATGAGTTGGATTTACCTCTTTTGTGTAATGGGAAATGCTAAAACTTGCGATAAGAACATGAAAAATTCCTCTACTCATGACTGAGACGCCCCTTGTCTTCGTCGGTTGCTGCTTAATGAGAGGATCCCTTACCTTCCAGACACAGCCAACTCTATAATGGTCTTGAAGCGCAAAAGTCACGTGATCAAGATGGTCGATGTATTTTTGTGGTAGTGTGTGGTTGTGAACTCGTGGTCGTGGATTTTTTGGATGTATATTTTGCTATTAAGTGATTTTAAATCACTTATGCTAAGGTAAATAATATTTTTATCTATACTTCGTTTTATACTTTTTTAATTTTTAGATTTTTTTGGGAAAATTTGTAGCTGTTCTCAATACTATTCAAGTATTTCGTTTTAACATAACATCGAATACATTAGTTTGGACGTTTTGCGTAGTGTTGTTTTGAATATTTGTTTGGAATAGTAAATTAAGAATTCCTTGTTTTGATTATTTCTTTCTAATAGCATATTTGACATTCTGTCCCAATAAAAGAAACTTTATCATCACAAACTTTTCAGTCATTAATAACAATTACAGATGCATTCAATTGATTCCATGTTTGTTTCAAAAGTATGAAGCTGAATATATATTGTTAGGAAAATTTCAATGCTCCTGAATCACGTTTTGAAATGTATTGGCAAATGTCAGGTTCAGATTATTAAATAAATGACCTACAATTATTAGAAAATGAGAAGAAGCTTCGTTTTAAAAACAATATTATAATTTCAATCAAATATGAATGTCCCTTTTACCAGATTATGATAAGGATTCTATCTTTACTTTTGCGAATATTAATTGATTATTCAAATTTACTAATTAATGATTTTTTTATAGAAAATGTTTCTTCTGATATTTTAGCAGTGCTAGTTTATGTTTCAGGTTATGATGCCATGAAAAAATTAAGGGTGATAAAATGCAATATTTGACAGGACTGGTTGCAAAGTATTCATTCAGTAGATACAGCAGATGATATTTTTGGTTTTCTTAAAGAATTAGATAAGGGGGAAATTAAAAATTTTCCATCTGAAGTTACTCTATTAAAATCTTCAATTGTATATTTCTTGTTTGGTGAAATTCTTAAAAACATGGAAAATACATTTCTTATGCCAGGAAAGCAAATGGATATTTTATATAAGTTATTTTGGATACGGTTAGCACACCATACATTTACTTTAATTTAACAGATTCTTGCACTTGTGGAATGACTTTACAAACTCGGTTAGAAAATATGTTTGATAACTTGTAAAATAATGTTAAATAATTATGCAAAATATAAAAATGACAAAATCAATATAAAATGTTCATATAAAAATGTTAAAAAATTTAATTAATTTCAGTTAATAACTCAATTGTTTATTTTGATTTATGCTTTGTTTCTGCATAGATTATGTATAATATGTAGCATGTGTGTATATGGTACAGCTTCAATTTTTATGAATTTATTTTTAATAGTGGAATAGACCTGTAATTTGGAGAAATCACTTTAAAAAAACCAAGCCTAATCACTTACCTCTTGGATGGTTTGGAAAAAGTGAATTTGATTGGAATTTGATTTAAATTGGAAATAGTACAAATAGATGGCCTCCCTTTTTTATAAATGCAATTAGCATTTAGTTCTTTGATATTATTTTGAAAGATTTATTTATAGTACAACATGCATGTAAGTTCATCTTTATATTCAAATTTTCTATCATTTAAGGAATTTTAATTCATTTTCCTGTTTTGATAAAATTGAGATATGCAGATTTTATTAGTGAATGTAGTGAAGAGAGATGACTATGGGTATTTGTCTTCTAAAAATTTATATAACTGATGCGGTGGTAGCGGTATGGAGTTTTACAAAATAATTCTTCCCTTAATATTTATTTTACTAGTATGAAAATCTAAAATTTACATTCATAAATCTATTGAATTCCACCCCTATGTGGATTTTATATTATTTTGACAATAAATTTGATTCAGATTACGTAAATGGATTTCATTTTTATCAAAATTACATAAATGAAGTTCGCATGTGGTGATTCTCAATGATATTTTTAGTTACATAAACGAAGTACAAATTGTTTTAAAAATTATTGAAGATATACATTTTTACCGCCTTTAAAATATTGAAGTATGAAAAATTTAATGTAAATCATACGACCTACTCACGTTTATTAATTTATATTTATTTTAAGACAAACTATTATTTCGGTAAACTTTAACTCCGGGATTATGGTAAAGAGAAAGAGATCGACTATTTCGATCACGTGACCTTCCGAAACTGATTTCGCTTCAAGGCCATGATACAGTCAGCTGTGCCTTCCAGAAGAATGACTTCATCCTCCATGAGCACGAAGAAGCACAGCTTCGCGCTGAGAAGAGTTAACAGGATAATCCCAACGCATCGGGAATGGAAAAGTGAGACCATCTTCGAGAACCGCTGTAGTGGAATTCTTGACCTCTATTAAGAGAAAATACTTTCATGTGGGAAATATTAGCCACGTTTATCCATTTTTATCTGGAATGTGTGTCTACTTGCTCTCATGCCTTGGACTACGCCTGTTGTATAAGTAAAATCTTTCCTTTTCCTTTGTTCATGCTTAGGATTTAAAAGTGTTTTCCTTGGTTCATCATGATTGTACAGAAGTCTGAGAAAGGTTTAATTAACGATCTACTAAAATAAAAACCGAACTATTATCAGCAGAAATTGCCTCGTTAGTAAATGTTTCCTGCTTCTTTTTAATTCATGTAATAACTAAGAGTTGTGCCTTGGCTGAAAAGCCTTTATATGTATTATTGTAACTAGATTTTGAATACCTGGGTAGATTAGGAAGTTTTATTGTGGCGAAAAAGACAATATTACAGCAATAATCCATAAAATTACTTCAAAAGAAAAAGAATGAAAAAGGCAAAGATTTAAAACTTCAGCTATTAATTAAAAAAAACAAGAAATATGAAAAATAATTTTTGTTTTCGAAGGAATGAGAAATGCAGGTCTTCCAATTGCTAGCTAGATGTGCTACCGGCTATACTCCGAAAGTTTCTAAAAGGGAAAGAAACACTTCCTATTGTTCTTCCTGAAATAAAAGCCACCTGAAGAGGGGAAAAAAACCGAGATCCAATCGGCTAAACTATTCAAACTAATTCAACTTAGGAAAGGGTAGAAAAGGAAGAAAATATTCAAACGTATTGATGCATATATTAGTTGGTATATTCTTCAAATGATTTTGTTCGAAAGTATATTATACAATGTTATGAATTTTAGACTTAGATAGGTAATTTTAGTAGAATTATAAGTAAAATTGGTGTATTTTTCTGTGAAATGTAGCGCGAGACAAATTGTAAGAGAAATCTATGCCAGAAAAGTAAGAATACAGAGCGAAGTGCATTTAACATAGAGTAAATGAGTAATCAGTAATTTGGCGATGCATCGTCAAACTGAAAAGATTTTGGCCACCTATTTTATTCCAAAATTATTGCGATTATTGGCGACATTTGTGTCCGGTCCCTGTACCGCTGTTATATGTATTGAAATTGAATAAAATGTAATTGACTGATGCGCTAACTGTAACCGTAATCCCCCACTCTTATTTGCTTTCCTGTAATTTCTAGAAGCAAAAAGTGAGATAAATATATCGCAGCCGGTTGAAAACTATTTAAGGCCAAAGAGAGAGCATCTGCTCTTAGTTTTTTAGTTAGATGCTGTTGTTATTGTTGCGATTTCAGCCTGAGATCGGATTAACTTTCTCTATAGGTACCCTTTGCATTGCGTTGTGTTTAACGTTCTTAATAGTTTGAAGTTTAACTACTGGTTACACTGTGAGCACTTGTACGAATATTTCTGTGGAAAAGTCCGTTCTGAAAATTTCGTTTGATAAAATTAAATTTTTATTGACGTATTATCGGGCTTGTGTATTCAATCTATTACAGACCCGTACGCAATGAAAAATAAATAACAGGTGAAGTTGAAAGATATTTTTTAGAGACTGCTTCCTGAGGCATATTTTAATTTGTCACTCGCGAAGTATACGTGCTATAGCTTCAAGTAATCCATAAGAACTTCGATAAGCTTTTGTTAATTAGATGCGATGATTCTGTTTCTTATGATTCTTATAAAATTGGTTTGTATAATAATTCTGTTATAAAGTCTCTTTAAAGTATTTATTTATCTTATCCTATTTTAAAAATAAATAATAGATACAATAAAATTTAACAATAATAAATCTACAGCCAAGGCATTGAAACGTGCCACTGTGGTTATCCAATGTATAATATCTGCCAAAAATGAATTATCCATTTTTCTGGCATCCTTCCAGAGCTAACTTTTATTGTAGAGAAACATTTATTGAAAAATAAACTTTTTTAAAGTGAAATATTTTGAAGTTTCTAAAGTAATAACCGCTTTTTTGTTTAAATATCTTTTTAAAATATATACCCTTTGTTTTCAACTGTGGAGATTAAAAAGCAAAGATAATATTATTCTTATCGTAGTATATCTGAAGGCATTTAAGTTTCTGTTCTGAAATTATGTTTCATTTCTCAATAAGACATTACCTGTTTATTCAGAATTTATCAAACAAAATTACGCCCGAAGGGCAGTTTTTTAACATTTTGTGTGCTGCCTTTATTTATTAAATATCATGTTCTTCACACTTAAACCATAAAATTCAATTCAACAGCAATACCGCAAAATAATTTTAAAATAACCATATCTTTAGAATCTCCGATACACAGTCTCGCGCGCTGGAGAAAATTTTTTTCCGTATAGTATTGCAATTGCTCGATTTGAAGTCGTTAAGTTTGTTAATAAAAAAGTCATTAAACTGTTACAAAATATGAAATCGATAATAAAATAAACTTCAAATTCCAGATGCTCATATTCAGTGGATTAAGTTATTAAAATTTGATGGCTCTAGGTACCATTGTTTTATCACATTGCGAGAAACATATACATTGAACCAGATTATTCATTATTAAATTTCTTTAAATATTACACAGGGCTCTAATATTTGGAGGCAACAATTTAAAAAGTGAACCGATATTTATAGTAAACCAACGCAAAAATTCGAAAACGAAATTAATAGCCCTTCTGAAATAACGCCCTTTGGGCTAATAAGACCAAAACGGTGCAGGTGGAAAGAACCCAAGGTATCAAATTCTATAGAAAATAAATTTAAATAGCACAATAATATGGCATCTGAAAGCTGCTGCAAATAACTATTAGAGCAGTTTTGTAAAATTATCATGGCATGAAAATACTTCTAATAAAAGTTTATGCATGTTTAAAAGTATTAAGAAATTAAAAGTATCTTTCTCATGTATTGTTATTGCTTAATGTTGATATACAATATCAGTAATTCTGCGAAACTTGTTTGTGGACAAAACTGTGATGGATTATAAGGTTTCAAGGATGTTTTGCTCCATATAACTCTCCTCTCCACAAATGACGCCTGGAATAAATAGTTGGACTCAATTCGTCAGTATATTTAGACTGACTGTTTTGGTGTAGTCTGATTTTTTTTTCAAGTCGCCATAAGTGGTGGGAGGGATAAAAAAATAAAAGCAGTAATCAAAGAGTGTAGTCGTTAGTATACGATTTGCATAATATGAAAGTCTCGCGTTCAACTCCGAGCAACAGCATGCAGTCAAGAAATTTTTCAATGACTTCTTCTTCTTATTACCACTTTCCTGTACCCGAGTCATTTATTTTCAAGTTGTTTCCAATGCGTTAAATATTTTATGTATTAAACCAAATTTTAAAGTAATTTCATCTAATATATGACTTATTTCTCATCTAGAAGGCAAACGTTTAATTTTTGTCAGTACTTGGTATTTGTAATATTATGAGTAACTGGTAATATTTCGAGTACAGAAAAATGTAAGATTCCTCTTTACAGTAAGACACACTATTTTACTTCTTTTGATGGAAATACAGTTATTTTTTCTATCCGAAAAATATATTTCAATTTGGCGTTTTAGAGCTAAGTGTCAGTTACTGGATTATTTCTGAACAGATATAAAAAACAATTAACATATTCATAACACTTTCAGTGTTCATTTACTGATTATCGAGATCTCGATAAAAATGTTTAGACAAAGAAAAAAATCCCATTTAGAAATTCAAACAGCAAAGTTATAACTGTCATATTTATTCAGTCATAGATCGTTTAGATAATTCCGGAATTTTTATAAGGTATTTTCTCTCTCCTTTCTGCATGCCCTTGTGATGTACCTGAACTCTCGAATACTCGACGGATATTCGAGAGGTCTAGGGTTCGAGTCCCGGTGATGGCATTGCATATGTTTCACGTCTGTGCTTAAAAAAAAAAAGAAAGAAAAGAAAACTCTTATGACTTTACAGGTGGTGACGGAACTAAAAACAGTTCGTGGAGGATAATTCGTCACCACCAGGATTTGGCAATTGGGTTCCCTAATTCCCAGTCGCCCTTTAGAAAGGGAGCATATAATCTTCTCCGTGCATGCCTTGTGGTGTAAGCATACTCGACGGATTTCGAGCGGTTCAGGGTTCGAGTCAAAGCGAGGGCAGTCCACATATTTCACGTCTCCTGCTTCAAAAACCTTTTATGACTCTGTCTCTTAAAATTATATTAGCTGCCCTGTTATTAAAGTGATTAATATTTTAACTTTATCATTTAATAGAAGTTCATTTTTATTCCTGGGAGAACAAATTATTTGTAATCGTCTAGAAATTGCATTCAGTAATAAATAATAATTAATTAATTAATTTGTATTTTTGTTAAAAGACATTAAGAGTATATATGTATAAATTTTACTATAACATATAATAATTCCTAATGGTTTATATTAATTTTAAACTGAAAATTAATTTGTTTCCTATCTCAGATGTTCTTTGCCGAACATAATTCGAGGTATGAAACTGATGTCTGAACTTGTATAAAAGCAGGAACTTTTAATGTTTCCAGGACATTTCACTTGGATAACTGTTTCTCTTCTTCCCACAATTAATTTGGTTCAAAGTTTTTCTTATTCCTCTAATTTTTTTTTTCATTATGTCGGTTCAGAAACGCGTATTTTAGCAATAGCCCTAAAATTACTTTCAGGTAATTATGGAGTGCAAGAACAAAGTAATGCTACATACACATTTTCTTTGGCTTGAGAGATTTGCTTGCATCATTAATATCATTGCAGTTAATGATACTAACGTGATTTCTTAACATTGTTTTAATGATATGGTGAGGGTTGTTATTTGGCTATTAACGTGAATTCCTAAGATAATTTAAAAGACAGAAGTGCGAGACTTAATGGCTTTAGTTTGTCCTCTGTATATTAAATTCCAATTAAGGTTGGCATTATTGTTATCTATATTTATAATTAATACATTACATCATCATCAGAGACATTAACATTCCGGGATGATTTTTGATGAGTATTATTGAGAGTTGACGGTACGTATCATGGGTATGGTAAAATACAAATCTGAAAATGCGTTAATCGTGTTTATTACCATGAAAAGGATAAACTGCATATTATAAAAATTAAGAAAATGCTACGATTTTTAGAAATTTTATGGTTATAATTTTCCTAATTCGTAATTCGGTTCTGCCATTTTATTATGATATTTACAGATATATACGTGTTGTATCTGTGTACGAGTAAATTATTACCACATTCCTGTACATTAATTTATATTAAAAGGACACTGGTTCAAGAAGGTTTATGCAGTTATCATTACAATTCACAAGATAAACGATATTTTTTCTTCATATTGGTAAAATACTTCAATCTATTGTGATTAAACTATAAACCTATATATTTTGCTATTTTCATCCACGTGCTGTTCCTCTATACTTTTATAACGAAAGCCAAATTTGAATGAACACTGATTTTTTAGCTACTTATTCAAGAATTTTTATTTAGACATTGCTCGATTTTTATCGCAGTATTAAATTTTCAAATTCATTATTTTAGAAATAACGTGTTAACAGATGTATTCGTTTGCTTACTCTGCCTTAGATATAATCTGTAAAGCATGTCTAATGAAATTAAAGGCCTAATTTAGTATTTAATGTCATAAATATTACACTTTAATAGAACTTTTAGAAATCAAATCAAAGGCAATAATATCAGTCGTACTTGCAGAATTAAACAATACGCAAATTCAAGTTGTGATTAAACGAGACTTTATGATTGGCAATTCCTTTAGATACATGTTAAATGTTTTCAGAAAAAAAGTTGTCAATATGTCTGACATACGTAATTTTACTTGCTAGAGTAATTTGTAGACTGTATAACAACAAATGGGGAAAAGAAAGAGGAACATTGCAACGACCACACAAAATCGATCCTACGGTCTTTGACCAAAATGTGATGCTTAGAACGTAAAAGACAGGACGGTAACACTAAATGCCAAGCAATCAGGCCGTTAAAGAATCCCTCTTTCCTTTTAATGCCATCTTTTACAACATACTAAATGTGATATACAATCCAATTTCCTCAGACTGAGAAAATTACTAATTTGAAAGGGTAAAATAAGGTACAATTAAATGAAAATAAAGTAAATCAACTCTTATGTTACTCTTTTCCTTTTGCCTGTATGAGACAAATTTTGTCTTTATTCGTTCTTTTGAGGCACTAAGATATTTGTTTCTCTTTTTGGGAAACTCTTAAACGCAGATCAGTAAATTTATTTTCAAATAATTCATTTCGGTCTACTTCAATCCTTTCTCCCCCCCCCCCGAAAAAAACCGGCATTGCATTTAAACACTGCCTGTAAATATTATTTTACTGCAGCTCAAGCTTTTAAGCAGAAAAAACGAATTTCATCTCCTACACTTGATTTATCAATTACTGAAGATTGAGAAATTCAAGACTGTTAATTTTATGGCAAAAGAAAAAAAAAAAAAAAAAAAAAAAAAAATGCTCCCCTTATCACATATGCACAAGTGGTGCTCCAAATCTCTTTAAAAATTATCGTCAGACTGGGATGACAATAAGTTTGATATCCTCTAGACCAGGGGTCTCCAAACTTTCCAGCCTTAGGGCCATACTGATTACTCCAGTAAGTTCCGAGGGCCAAAACCATATTATCATTGTTGCCGGTGGTAAAAAGTGAAATAGTCCACTGATGAATAAAAAAGTCCGAAAAAGTACGCAACGTTTAAAAAAGGCTGCAAATCGGACTAAAGTCCGCAAAACGGCAGCACTGCATATTATTAATTTTCCTGTCATTATCTGTAATTTCTAGATTAGTCGTAGAGTACGAGCCATGAGGAGTAACGTGACACGACATCTGGTGGACACAAGCGGAAATAGGTAGTACCTTCCATCACTAACAGATGGCGCTAATAGCACGTACAGAAGTCAGTTCCTATGACACTGTTGTGGAATAAAATAGTGCATACCTCCTTAAAACGTGTTTGTGCGTGTTTAAGTTTAAGACATCTTTGTAACAGTATTTTGATTTGAATTGTTGCTTTTGTGTGTGATTTAGTAGTATGGAAAAGAAGCGAAAAATTGATAGTGAATGCAGAAAATTCAAAGATCAGTGGAACATTCAGTATTTCGTAATTGAGTCCAGTAACAAGGCGCTATGTTTGATTTGCAATGAAAGCATAGCCGTTCTCAAAGAACGTCATTATGAAACAAAACATTTTCGAATGTTACATTTTCGAATGTTTCATAATGACGTTAAACGTCATTATGAAACAAAACATTTTCGAAATTACTCAAAATATACAGGGAGTTTGCGGACAGAAAAATTCGAAGCAATGAAACGCGGATTGAAATCGCAGCAATCTTCATTTACAAAACTCAAAACTGAACAAGAGGCTGCAACTTGTGCCAGCTTTCGTGTGGCTCTTGAAATTGCAAAACGTGGAAAACCATTCACCGATGGAGAAATGATCAAAGAATGCATAATTGCAGTAGCCGAAGAAATATGCCCTGAAAAGGTAAATTTATTAAAAACTGTCAGTATGTCAGCAAACACTGTGGCTCGAAGGGTAGAAAACATTGCTGAAAATATATCCTCTCAACTGTTCGACAAAAATGGACATGTTGAGTGGTTTTCTTTGGCCTTGGATGAGTCAACGGATGTGTCAGATACTGCTCAGGTGTTGATTTATATTCGAGGAGTAGATAAAAGCTATGAAGTGCATGAAGAACTTCTTGATATGTATAGTATTCATGGCACAACTACTGGTACAGATATTTTTAAAGGAGTTGAAATGGCCATTAATCAAAAGAACCTTCGATGGAAAAACTTGAAATGTATTACAACTGATGGAGGCAAAAACATGAGTGGGAAAGATAAAGGAGTGGTCGCTCTTGTGTCAAAGGCTGTAGAAAATGATGGTGGTTCAAAACCATTAGTCTTACATTGTATCATTCATCAACAGTCCTTGTGCGGAAAATGTTTGGATATGTCTGAAGTTCTGAAACCAGTCATATCAACTGTTAATTTAATAGATCTTTTGGGCTGAATCACCGACAATTCCGACAATTTATTGAAGAGATTGGAGAAAATTACTTACCTTATCATACTGCCGTACGTTGGCTTAGTTGTGGGAAAGTTCTTCAGCGCTTTTTTTAATTTCGAGCAGTGATCGAAATTTTTTTGAATGAAAAGCATCGCCCTCTTACTGAATTACAAAACAACGCATGGCTGTGGAAGTTAGCATTCTATGTTGATTTGACAAAACATGTGAACGAACTGAATTTGAGATTGCAAGGAGAAAACCAGCATCTTCCTGATTTATACACTAATATCAAATCATTCCAGAAGAAATTGATACTGTTTCAATCACAACTACGAAGTAAATGTTTTTCACATTTTAAAACATGTGAAATATTCAGCTACACCACTGAGACTGAGTTTCCTATTGATTTTGCAATCGAAACTTTGAGTGCTTTGAAAATAAATTTTGATACTCGTTTCTCGGACTTTGATGCCATTGCGAATCAAATTAAGATTTTTCAGAATCCTTTTGATACTGACATTGAAACCCTAGCCCCGGAACTTCAAATGGAAATGATTGATCTACAGTGCATTGATATAATTAAGAACAAATATCAAAACTCATCTTTGTTGGAATTTTATAAGAGTCTTCCACTGACACAATTTGATAATTTGCATAAATTTGCTCGTGGGCTGTTTTCTGTTTTTGGTACTACTTATTTGTGCGAGAAGACCTTCTCCAAAATGAAGTACACAAAAAATGTTTACAGATCTAAATTAACTGATGAACATCTTAAATCTATTTTAATAATTGGTACAAGTAAAATTAGTCCACAGCTACAAACTATTGTCAGTGGAAAATCTCAGTTACATAAATCTCATTAGTATTTCATATGTCATTATGCTTGTTATAAGTTATGTTTTTATTTAAAATGTATAAAATGTTAGTTGGATTCATTTCAATAATTTGTTAGTTATTATGTACTGAAGTTAAATTTTCTGCATATTATACATGTCTTTACTCATTACAATTCTGTGTTTCTTTATCCAACTTATCACAAAAACAATAACAATAAGCCTACAACAATGTTATGAGTAGTTAGCCCATGACCATATCAATGTAGATGTCATATTAATAATTATTCAACATAAAATTAGAATACTTCAGTAAACTAAATTTAATTTGCTATAAAAAATATGTTCTCTAAAAGGAGTTTTCAAGTATGCTAGCTCTCCGCGGGCCGGACAAAATCTGTCCGCGGGCCGGATGTGGCCCACGGGCCGTAGTTTGGAGACCCCTGCTCTAGACAGTCAGTCATGCCATCATGGTCGCATGGTGGAAGGGAAGCCGACTGTTACAGCAATGGAAGTGTGTTGTTCCCTTGCAGGGAAAAACAGTGATGTTTGTCTCTGTGGCATGAGGACACTTAAAATATTTTCGAGCTTAAAGCTCTTAGGAGAGGATGTTGAAAGAAGAGGAGTTTTAAACCTTCGTAACCGTTTCTCGCGAAATTCGTTTTCGAAATTGTTATGAAGCTGGGAAAATCCATTTCGAAGTCTATAGCGTACCGAAAGCCTAAGCAAACAACAGATGCAGCCGTTGTCTTGATGAAATTCGTGGACTTGGTCTGGTATTACTGTCAGGTAAATGAGAAAAATCGCACATAGTTAACACAATAACATAATTATTCATATACTAACAGCCCTTTTGAGTAAGGCAGTTATTTTATTTAGTATAATTTCTGACAAAAGAATAATGATCCGAAATTTAAATATATATATTTCAATCAGTAGACTGATTCTAAAAATTGCATTTATGAAAATCTGTACATCAATCTAATTTATAAACTTTTGTCTTTAAATGTGTACTTTTTAAGTTTTTGAATGGGTTGGTTGAAAGTTATTTACTTTGTTTGTATTTAATTATATATCTATATCTAATAGCTAGCTATCTTATATATCTAGCTATTTCTCTCCCATTATCTGTATATATATATATATATATACAGATAATGGTTTGCTATTCGCATTGTTTCTTACCTTATATGTATATATATATATATATATATATATATATATATAAGGTAAGAAACAATGCGAATAGCAAACCTTATTTATTGTAAATGATTTCCATCACGGGAAAATTATTTTGAAAACAATGCATGTAAATTTCAAAATTAGAATTTAAACTAGCAATAGCTCTTAATTTACTCTCTCTTTATTCAAAAATCAGTAATAAACTTTCTGGACTGCGTCATTTCTAGATCAGTCTATGTCACATGGCTTGCATAGAGCTGACGACGTAGCTAATTCGGAACCTGAACTCAAAATTTCGAGAACCGAAACTTACTCTTAATAAGCAACTTTAACCGAAACCCTCTCTTCATTAGCCTTCATACTGGATAATTTAGTACTTTAATATCTACCTCTCTTCCTGCTAAGATGCAATTTCGCAAGCGTAGCCTCTGCTAGCTATTGTCTATTGTTCTAAAAATTTAATCTGTATAAAATTGTGGTCTGCATTGCTCACCCATAATGATGATGTGCAATGAAAAAGAACACGTGTGATAAGAATTAATTATGAAAGGAATAGTTTTTTTCCAATGGCAGATTGTGAACAGTTACAGTGTAGCACAGTCCATTTATCTATACAAGGCCAGATGTGGTGGTCTCTTTATTATGGAGGAACCTAATAGGTGGGCCACCATCGCCTCCTATGAAGGGACGGAGAGTTACAACCATGCTTTCTTCGGGATTCGAACCCAGGCCCTTTGGTATCGCAGTCAGGCTTCCCTAATAACTATACCATTTGGGCGGCTGAAAAAATAAAATTATCTGTGGAATTTGCGGCTACGTCTTTAAGCTTACGCTTTAAGAGTCATCTTTCTAACTACGCAGTAAAGTCTTTCCAAGTTAGTAACACGTAAATAGACATCGCCAGTCCGTTGCAGTTTTCTCCAAGTCATCCTATTACACACATATTAATATGAGAAACAATGCGAATAGCAAACCCTTATTCATTGTAAATACTTTTTATCAAATTAAAAGCATCAAAATAAAACAGTTCGAGCCATAAACTTTGTCATAAAAACAATTTGATTTCCACTTTGCATTCTAGTTGCAAAGGGTAGAAAGAAATTATTTCTTGCTTCAACAATTGTCAACTATAACAGTAGGTCCTTCATCTACTATGCCCGTAAGAGATTATGCACTCTATTTTAACTGTAAAACTGCTCTTCAATAGTATATTAGGAGAGTCTGACATAAAAATATAATGGTTACCCTGAATTTTAAATGAAATATCGGTAACATAATTTTTTCTAGCATAATAGACTGCATATGAACGATATTTATCCAACTGCATACTTTTGTTCTTCAGAGTTAATTTTTACTTTCAAATATGAAATACCTAATAATGGAATTGATAAGAAAATTATATACGTTTAAAAATATATTTAAAGTTAGAAAAATAGTTAAAAACGCTTTCGGAAAAGTTTCGTTTTTTAGATGTAAGTACCTCGGAAAAATAGTTTTATAGCTGAATTCTCATAAGATCGAAACGAAGTTTTAAAATGACTTGTTTGTCAAGAACATTCTGTTTCTTAGGCTTCAATTTGTTCATTATTTACAGTAGACTGTCATTATTTTATTCACGTATAGAAACAAAATTTTCATCTTCTACAATCTACAGATTCCGATAAGAATGAGAAATATGTCCTAGTTTAACGCCAAATATACCATTCAGTCTTTCTGAATACTGTAGTTTGATTGCTTTAATTTATTTATTGTACGGTTCTAAATACTAATACTTAAAACAGTCTTAAAACGTGAGTATCTTACTTTTCTTTAAATGAACATATTGCAAATGAAGTATTAAAATATAGTACACAATTTCCAGTACATTTAGCGAATTATTAGAAACAAAAAGTAACTCGCTAAAGGACACGGAAATCAAAAATGAGGAAATACGTCTTCAGTATTATATAGACTTACTTCAGTATATGAAGTTAAAAAAATTTTGATAAATCAAAATTTAAAATAAATATTATTGTCAGGCATAGTAATTTACATAAACATTGCCTTTTAAGATTTTTAACTTTGTTTCTTCTTAACGACACTTGCTATTAATAAATCGAAAACATTCCTAAAAATATTTCATTTCTGATTGTTAAATGGAAGCAAAATAATGATTCTCATAGATGTTTGTTTGCCGATATCAAATCTATCTATAAAGTTTTAGATAATTTGAGAAGTCACTAGAGAGGCAGAAACAAAATGAGAAACAAAAGAAAAAGTTATTCTTTTATAATTAAAAGAAAAAAAAACTGTTGGCAGTAAAAAATAGGTTTGAGTTAATTTTTGGACTAAACACAAAAAAAAGTGTGCTCGAATCGAATGAATATTAATTATATAATTTACAGAATAATTGCATAACAGAGAATGTAATTATAGTTGACTAATTTAGCTAAAAATTGCTATTTAAAAACACTAATGTAGATGAAAAGATATGTTATTGTTGTGACTTATGTCACTTGTCTGACAGGAATATTAGAACATGCCCACAGAATTCATAGGCGCAAGGAGTGCAAAATTGCACCTGTCGTTGGCAATATCCTTGAGCACAATATAGGTGGTGACAGTACGATGTTGCTCAGTTCCTCCTTCTATATTGATGGAGAGCACTCCGATGGAACGCGTCAGAGGGTCTGCCATCTTTCTTCCTCTATGACAGCCTTTCTAGTACTTTCGGCTCGCAGCATATTTAGAGTGCCCGATGCTGCGAAGACACTATGCATTTACAAACATCCATGCCTTCTCCGGGACTCGAACTCCAACACTTCGGTACGGCAATCGGCGTCACTAACTTCTATCCCGGTTGGGCGGCAGATGAAAGATGCGGAATACTTAAAATTTGCTTTGCAATAATATTTTATTTATTGATTTCGTTAACAATACATAAAAATGGAAACAAATTAGATACATTTTTAATAATATTACGTATTATTGAAATTGTAAGATCCACATTTTGCATGACTTGCGGCACATTTAGTGGTATTAAATTTTCAACAAGACAAAATACAGTATATATTCAGAAGATGAAATATATCTTTCAAACTTCAAACGTATACTTACGGTAATGATAATTCCAGGAAACCTTTTATTAACTGCAAAAAAAAAATAATACAGTAGAATAATATACATTTTGTTACGAAATTTGCGTGAGGTAAAAGCTACGAAAATCTTTTTAACAGTTTCGTTTCAAATATGCGTCGTAAAGTACATATCATTATAAACGAACCCACAAAGCTATTCTATTTCTAGCTTTTTTGTTCTCATTTAGGTGTATTCAAATCTCACAGTAAATCTTCTGAAATAAATAAATTCAAAAAATAAAACTTGCATTAATGCGAGAATAAAGCACAACTTTTCCAGAAATCTCTTTAGTTCCTTTCTTTTTTTTATTTCGTTTGACTCATTGCATTTTTTCATTCGTTCGTTTTTTTAAACGCATCTCTAATGCATCATTAATCAAAACTAGAGGTTTCAGAAACGTTATTTTTTTCTCATTACTAGCCAAAAAGTATTTTTTCGTGTCTTTTCATGTAGTCTTTTTCTCAATTTATTCGTTGAGTTTATACGCATCTTTCTTTCGATTAATCGCGGTTTTCTCCGATTTTTCCCTTACGGAATTTTTTTTCTTTTTGTCGTTCATCCCCATTGTCTAAAATAAGCTCCTGGCTATGATTAAGCTGATGATTGTTATGTATGAAAAAACTTTAAAAACAAGATTGTTTCATGAAGTATTCTTTATAAAGAATGTAAAAATTAAGAATTGGCAATGACATTTTAATGCCAAGATTTCTGATCAAGTAATTATGCATAAGGAAGTAATCAAAAGCAGAGCAAGATTCAAAATTCCCTAACCCTGCTAACATTATTAAGTTATAAATAAGAATTTTTTGAAAATTGTCTAATACAAAGCAGATGCAAGATTTCTCTTGCATTTTTAGACTTTGCAATAAAAATGATTATTTATGAAATGAGAGCTACGATTTCGAAATTTGCAGCATGCATAAAAATAGATCTCATTTTCTCATGTTGAAGCGGAGAAAATCTTATTTTAATCGTTTGATGATATGTCGTTACTGTAAAATAGGTATCTTGTGATTTCCAAGGAGAATAATATTAATTAATACTCTATTTAATTTCTTTCTATATTTTATTATTTGTTAAATGTATTAATGAATAAAAGAATACTGCGTAGCAACATTTTAATTGCTTTGTGATTTTTACTTATATTACTATTTTTAATTATTAGTTTGTTGATTTATTAAATTAAGATAATATTGAATTTTCTATCGAAGATACTCGCTAGCGTAATATTATCCATTAGCTAGTTAACGCAGTATAAGACGTCACTCATTACAGGACAACTGACTGGCAAAATTTTAATGCAATAAAAACAGAAACAGAAAAGTTGAAATTTAAATTGAATATGCTTCTTATTATAGTTCTAGAATTCATTTTAGTACTGATTTATTTTTAGAAAAGATAAGAAACTGAATTTTTAACGACATTTTTTTTAACGGGATTCTTCAGGCATTTCTGCAAAGGAAGAAGTTTCTAATTTTTATGCGTTTAAAATCTTGAAAATGTTTTTAATGATGATGTTGAAATTTAACTTTAAAACTTTCAGAACTTTTTATTTTGTAAGTATTACTGTACTTCGATCAACACACATTTATTTTATTTTTCTTTACTGCTTCTATTGAGCTCCCAAGCCAATATGAAGGTTAGCAAAGAAAATGTCCATGCTGATAGGCATGTTTCGAATGCGGGATGAAGAGTCATTAAGTTTTTTTGGAGTGACTGGGAATTAGGAGACCCAATCGCCGAATTCTGGTGGTGACGAATTATCAACCACCACTATTTAGTTTGGGAGGCACTTCTAGAGCCATAATGCTTTAATTTTGAAGAAGGAGACTTGAAAGATGTACAGTGCCCTTGCAAGACTTGAAAGATGTACAGTGCCCTTGCAAGAGATCCTAACTTTGGGCCTTCTGAATACGCATCGAATGAGCTTCCATTCTGAATAAAGGCATGACGAAAGGAGGGAGAAAATACCTTCTATAATTCCCCTTTTTAAAGAGCAACTGGGTAGGAGGGACCCAATTTTCAAATCCTGGTGGTGACGAATCCTGCTGTTTTTTTAAAGTTCGGGCTTCACTTGTAGTCTCATCAGGGTCGCAGGAAGGCATGAAAAAGGCACAATGCGCTCGCCAGGGTTCGAACCCTGGACCTCTCGCGTGCGCGTCGAGTGTGGTTCCAATTACAACACAAAGACAAGCGGAAAGGAGAGATAAAAGACCTTATAATTCAAAACGGAAATGGCTTAGTTCTCTAAATAGAATTAAGACGACCAACTAATGATGATTTGGTTATGCAATGCTAGTGCGTTATTTAGAGCAGTGAATCCCAAGATCTGGTATCGATAGTTTTTCAAAAAATTATTATCTTCATTCTTACATTTTCCTCTATAATATAATATACAGCAGGCAACATAATCATAAAAAATGATTGCACATAAACAACTTAATGATAAGTATAAGAATTTGAACGAAAGCTTTGAGAAAAAGGGTTTATAAGCTCTCATTTTAATTTTCTAACCAGTTACTTTCCCATCAAGCCTTTCTTTAATTCCCTGCCAGAATGTAAATTTCCAGCTCGAATGATATTCAGATTAGGTAGAATGAATAAAGTATTTAAAAGAAAGGTTTTTGAGGTGATATCAGAGCGTGCTCTGCGTGCTTCAAAGCTTTAAGTTTCTAACTTTTGATTTGCTCGATTAGATTCTGTGGCGTTGAGTTATTCTTACCATTACGCTTGTTCATGCCGATTTCGGTCAGAGCCAGCTTGCGCGTTGGTTATACTATGAACTTAGTGACCTTATTTTATTATCCATACATTTGTTTTAAGCAAAAGTTTTGACTATTGCAAACACGAGTTTATGTTGTATGTTAAACTTGAACTGGATTAATAAAAAGGTCCTTTACGCCCTTTCCCTGTCTCGCGGTATTTAGAAGATGCAGCGAAAAGTCGCTAGCTGCCTTTTTAAAACCCTGATCTAATTGTATGCTTCTTAAGAAGACCAAGATCTTATAGATTTATTTGATTTATGTGTTATTAATTTTTGTATTATTAGGTTTTCAATTTTACAAATAAAAACAAGTTTTCGGAAACAAAATAAAAAGACTCGCGTTGTAGAAAATTTCTTTTTAAGTCCATGCGATGGCTACGCTTAATGCATTGATGCATGTATTAAATATTTGTCATAAAAGACTGCTTAATTTAAATCTTAATTAACTTCATTCAGAAACTTCAACTTCACTCATTCAAACTTCAATTCAGAATATTCAACATGATTCCTTTTTTCTTGTAGTAAATTATTGACTTGAACCTGCTCCTACCAGCTAAGATGAAACGTAATTACCGTTGTTCAGTAAAAATTTTATTTTGAGATATTTCTCACGGATGACTTTTAAATTCCAAAACTTAAAGTACACATATGTTTTGAATGAATTAAGCAGCAGAAAAAATGAGCAATACTTCTGCCTGAACATTATGAGGCATTTACACCCTCTTTCTAGCATGCCTTCGTGGTGTAATGGTAGCACACATGGCGCGTACTCGAGAATTCCAGTTCCGAGGGCCGTCACCGGCACTGCACATTTCTTCAGTTTTCTGACATCCAAAAATATTTTAAATGACTCTACAGTGGCGCGCAAACTAAAAGGTGGTGGCCAATAATTCGTCACCACCAGAATCTGATGACTGGATTCCTTAATCCCCCAGCCTCCATTTAAGCCGGGTGTATATGAGGTGTGTTCTCACTTCTTCTTGCATGCCTTCGTCGTGTAACGGTAGCACACTAGGCGCGTAGTCGAGAGGTCCAGTTTCGAGTCCCGGCGAAAGTATTGCTCATTTTTTCAAGTCTTCTGCTTCAAAAATAATCTAAAGACTCTACAACATCCTACTTCAAAGCAATCAGATCTTCTTTCATTATAATATCGAGATCATGAATATAGCAGTTTAATGGTTGTATGGGTCGTGTTGGCACATTTAATATCTCAGCGTCTTGAAAAAGAACATTTTCATGTACATAACAATAGATCTTCCTAGGAAGTTTTTACATCTTTCGTACTTTTTGTGGGAGAGGGGCTTGTGTTTTCTCCTTTTCCTGTATTTTAAATTTTTATATTCCAATTTATGCATGCAAAATTTATTATCCTAAAAAAGTATTATTGATTTTTAAAATATGTTAAAATTTTATGTATTATTTCACTCACATATATTTTATACAATTCTTCATTACTATACATAATATAGCTTTATATCAATGAAAAATTAATTATAAGTTTTAGAGTATTAATATTTTAATATTTTCTGGTGAACAATGGGTTCTTTATTATCCTATGAACTGCCCGCGCATATTCCACTATCGACCCCAAGTCAACCCTTTAACATCATTGTCACCTTAAATATTTCATCGATCCTGTTAAACCCCTTATTTAGAGGAATTTAAACAGAATAATATAGTTTTTGAGAACATTTAGAAAATCCACAAGTTGTGACTTTCTGCATAATACAAATTTATATGTTTTATTCGCCCGCAAAAACTTTTAAATTCTTATTCAGAAATTGATGTCTTCACTAATTTTTTAACATAACCTGAAATCGTGTGACGTAAGTAATGAATTTAACTTCAGCGATTTCTCATTAACTGATTCGTTTCCAGACAACACAGTCCTAAAATTAGAATTAAATGGAATTATTTTAAGGTAAAGAAGGGTAAGTTGACATGGAATTAGATATAAATGGGATTTTTAATAGTTCTTGTTGCTATAATTTGTCTTCAACGTATTTAAGGCCATTAATGTATTCTATTTTGAAGACTCGCGAGGGTTAATAAAGGAATTCTCTGAAACGAATATACATAAGCTGAAATTGAATGTTCGCACACTTTTTCTTTCATTAATGATTTTTAAACATTTCGAGTGACTGGAATAATGTCACGAGCGGGCAAGCGTTTTTTCCTTTTTTTTAGGCTTATTTACTTAGCATTTAATCAAAATCATTCTTTTTGAGTATTTGAATATGTTCAGTCCTTAAATTGGAAGAATCATTCGATGGTTCAAAATATTTAATTACTTTTTATTTAGAATTTAAATGACAATGGATTAAAGCGAATCATTTGACACTTTTGGTATTCAAGCATAACGCATTATTATGAGTGCAAACAGTGCCTTTTTAGAGTGCGTTTATAGTATTCGCTTTATATCAAATGACATTTAAAAGGATCACTGTTAGCATAAATTTAGGTATTTTGAATAATGAAACTCGAAAAGCATACGAACATAACAAAACATAACAAAACTTAAAGAAAATAATTATCTTAAAAGTATTGAAACTGAAAATTCGCAGATTCAGTTTAATCAAGTTCTAAAAGTAGAAAATAAGCATGAAAACACGCAAACGCAAGAATGGGTTATCGACTCAGGAGCCTAAACTCATATGACGAATGATAAGAATTTTTTCTCTCAGTTAAATGACTATAATAAACAAATAGTAACTGTATCCAATGGTGCTAAATTAAATTCTTATGGTATTGGTTAAGGCTATTTTAAAGTTTAAAACTTAAAGGGTCAGGTTACACAAATAAAATTAGAAAATGTATTGTATGTACCAGGTTTAGAGAGTAATTTTCCTTTTGTTCAATCTGTTACGAATAAAGGTTGCATTGTTACATTTGCTAGTAATAAGTGTTACATAAAGCGTAACAATATACTCGTAGCCGACGGCAACACTCAGCAAGGTTTATATAAATTGACCGTAAACTCAATTGACGAGAAAGCATACTTAGCTAATGATGTTTCATGTTCTAATACGAACTGTATACTAAAATGACATCAAAGATTAGACCACAGAAATATAGATGCCATAAAACACTTGAGAAAAATGATTTGGCAGACGGCATTAAACTTGGCAAATGCACTCATAGTGTGGAATGTTCTACTTGTGTAAAAGCGAAACTAATTGAAAAATCTTATCCCAAAACTGGTTTTAGATTTAAAAATCCACTGGATTTAGTGCACACAGATGTGTGTGGGCCAATTGAAGTCAACAGCTTAGGAGGGAAAAGATATTTCGTAACTTTCATTGATGACTATTCGCGTTATACTCAAATTTATTTTATTACTTCAAAAGATGAAGTATTCGACAAACTTAAACAGTATTTTGCATCGACAACAAATAAATTTAGAAAGAAAATAAAGGTTCTCAGTTCCGACAACGGTACAGAATACTGTAACGAAACTACTGAAAATTATTTAAAGAAACTTGGTATTTTTCATCAAACTTCGGTTCCTTATTTTCCGGCACAGAACGGCGTCGCAGAAAGGAAAAATCGCTTTTTAATAGAAATGACAAAAGCTATGCTAATAAACTCTAAATTACCGAAAGGATTCTGGGCTGAAGGAGCAGCTACTGCCGCATATCTTCAAAATAGGTTACCAACTAAAGCCACAGATAGAACATCATATGAATTGTGGAATGGTAGAAAACCAAACTTAAGTCACTTACGAGTATTTGGCTGTAAAGCATGATGGAAGGAAAATAATAGTGAGTAGAACTGTTAAATTTTCAGAAACCGCGTCTTTATCTGACAAACATGCAGAAAATAATGGTGAAGATTTAGAATTAATTCACTTCAATAACTCGCAAGAAGATGAAGAAAATAATGAAGAAATATCTCTTGGCGATGATTTTACAGAAGATTAAGAAAGTTCTGAAGAGTTAATTAAATGTGAAGAAAATGTAGAAAGAAAGGTTTCTAGCAGAACAACCAAAGGGGTCCCGCCGGAAAGATTCTCTTATAAAGCAGAAGACGAAGAATCAATCTTACCTAAAAATAAAGATTCAGAAAGCTTTGAAGAAATTCTAAACTTACCAAAACGTGAAAAAGAAGCTTGGATCAAGGCTATGCAAGAAGAAATACATTCTCTAAAAGAAAATGAAACCTATATTCTTACAGAATTACCACCAAGAAAACATGCAGTAGGCAGTAAATGGGTGTTTAAAATAAAATATGATGAAACTGGTAAAAATATAAAATACAAAGCACGCTTAGTAGCCAAACGATTTACTCAAAAATACGGCAGTGATTATGATGAAACGTTTTCACCAGTAGAGAAACACACTACGATAAGAGTTTTCTTAGCATGGGCAGCGTATAATAAAGTCAAGGTACATCAGCTAGATGTTAAAACAGCTTTTTTGTATGGCAACTGAAATGAAGAAATATATATGGAACAACCAGAAGGATTCGTGGTTCCGGAAGAAAGACATAAAGTTTGTAAATTACAGAAGTCGATTTATGGTCTCAAACAAGCAGCTAGGTGCTGGAATGCATAAATTGAAAATACATTGAAGAATCTTGGGTTCAGTCAAAGCAAAGCAGATCCGTGTCTTTTCACAAAAGTGGTTCGTGATAAAAGAATTAATTTAACAGTGCATGTTGATGACATCCTAATACGTTCTACACAAGAAGGACTAACTCTTCAAACAATTAATGATTTAATGAAATGTTACCAAATAACGCATCTTGGTGAAGCTAAATATTTCTTAGGCATGGAAATAAATCGCAAGGAAGATGGAAGTTATCTCTTATCACAGAAAACTAAAATAAATCAACTTGTCAAGCAATTCCAACTTGAAGAAGCGAAACCCGCTAGCACACCAATGAAAACAAACTATTATAACCTAAACAAGGAAGAAAATCTCCTAACTTCAAATGATAAATTTCTCCAAGCTATTGGAAGTCTTTTGTATATGTCGTCTATCACAAGACCAGATAATCACAGCTTCAACTCACATACTCAGCAGAAGGTGTAATAATCCACGTCAAAAGGACTGGAATGCTGTTAAAAGAATCATTAGATACTTAAACACGACAAAGAATCTATCCTTACAAATTTCGTCGAGTTAAGAACCTAATATTACAGTTTATTCAGATGCTGATTGGGGACAAGATATTGAAGATACAAAATCTACATCAGGAAATGTTATTTTATTAGAAAAATCTGTATTTCGTGGTTTTCAAGAAAAAAAACTTGTGTCTCTTTATCCTCAGCAGAAGCTGAATATGTTGCACTATCGCAAGCTACGCAAGAACTATTATGGCTATTAAAATTAGCAGAAGATTTCAATCTACCCCAAACTCTACCGATAAAGGTGTTTGAAGATAATCAGTCTACTATAAGACTTGTAGTATCTGAAAAATTAAGTTCGCGCACAAAAGATATTGATACAAAATTTCATCATATACGCGACTTGAATAACAAAGGAATAGTAAAACTTGCTTATCTTTCAACAGAGCAAATGGTTGCTGATATTATGACTAAATCAATTCCTAAAGCTAAATTTCAGTTTTGCAGGAATGAATTGCGATTGGTATGAGTTTCATTAGCAAAACAGGGGCAATGTTAGCATAAATTTAGGTATTTTGCATAATGAAACTCGAAAGGCATACGAAACGAACGTGCGCCAAGATATATATTGGCGAGAGAAAGTAAAGCTCGTGTGCAATGCAGTATATTTGACTTTCACCTTAGCTACGTGCAGTGTATTCGATTTTCACCCTAGCTACTTATATCACGGCTAAAGGTCTAATTCAGTTAGTACTTTCTCTTTTTCAGGTACGGTGTCAAAGTATGTTCCTGTTTTTTTCTTATTGCCTAAATAGGTATGCTTGAAGATGTATGACTTTCGATAATTCAGTGTTTTAATGTCTGTGAAGATTATTACTTTTTGTTATGCTTAAGTTAAGCAAAATTCTCCTATTTTATTAAATAAAGATTTCGTAGTTAATTTTTTTTACTTATGATTCTTTAATGAAAACTGCGCCTGAGGAAACTTACTCATTACACCTTCAGTGCTAATGTACAAACCAACAGGCACTCACTGCATTCAGCATCGGACATAAAAGCACTAATTTATTTGAAAGAAGACAGCATGCTACTTAAAGCTTAATGTTGAATGCACGTATTCTAAAAACACTCTCAAGAAAATTGTATAAGTAACGTCCCATTTATATTAGTCTTGCATAGGAAAGTCTTTTATTTCACGTGAAGTAACGTTAGATCCAACACTGAAAAAATGCATTGATTTAATACACAGAAAAGATATCGTAATAGACAAGACAAATGAGAAACATGGCAAGTGATGGCCTTACGACACATGTGCTCACCAAGGAAATAGGATGCTAGATTAATGACTAGTTCAATACATTTCATGCTTCATCTATATAAAGAATACGATGACAATGATTTCCAGGAATGAGATATGTTTTCTTACGTGACATGGACACATTTATTTAGTGCGCCTTGCGTATTTTATCACAACAATATTCACTACTGTAAACATTTATTCTTAACAAAGGATGTATAGTATAAAAATCATTTTCCTTTTTTCATCAACAGCCAAAGCAATTTTTGCTATACGTAATACCTTTTTTATATTGTATCAAATTAGGGAGAATAACTGATTTATAAATGACTGTACATATTGTTCTTGATTTCGGCCCTAAAGCTAGATGGTGGCTAAAGAACAAGAGATGGGCCAATCGTTGGTTTTTGGGCTTGGACACCGTAAAGGTGACAGTACGACTTTTCCCAGCTCCATCCCAGTTTTGAAAGGAAATTCCTCTGGAAACGAGTCGGAAATCCTTCATTAGTAGTCTCCTGAGAGGACATTTAGATCGACAGCATTTTTAAGTACCTCCATAACGCAAAAAACACTACAGACGTTATAAACATCTTCCAGAAATCGAAGCCAGGAATCACACCGTCATAAAACTTTCATATATAATTGCCCATTGTGCTTCTTAAGTATTTGCAATTAAAGTATTTCATGCTACTGGACATAAAACTGCGAAATTTGATTTGAGAAGTTTTATTAAAAAAAAAAAAATCTGAAAGGTTTTAGATTTTAAATTACGTCTAAAGGGGCGTTTTTTTTAAAGTTTTGTGTGTTACCTTTATTTATTAAATATCATGCACTTAAACCATAGAATTCAGTTCAATATCAATGTCGCAAAATAATTTTTAAATGAGCATATCTTTAAAATTTCCGATACACAATTCTGCGCGCTGGAGATAAAAAGGATTTTTATTCACCCGTAGAGTGTTGACATTGCTCGCTTTGAAATCCTTGAGTTTGTTAATAAAAAATTCGCTAAAGTTTTACAAAATATGAAATCGATAATAAAATAAATTCCAAATTTCAAATTTGGTCTTCCACATGCCCATATTCGTAGGAGGATTACATTATTCAAAATTCGATGGCCCTCTGTACCGTTGTTTTTTCACAATACAATAAATATGCATACATTTATGCAGAGTTTTCGTTATTTAATTTCTTCAAATATAATAACGAAAACTATATAATGTAGGACTCTAACATTTGGTGGCAATAGTTTGAAAAGTGAAATGGACATTTATAGTGATTCACCGCAATATCGCAAAACGAAAACATAAGTTCTTCAGGGACAAAGCCCCGTTGGACTAAAGATACAGCGTACGTCTATTTTACTCCATGTACGTTTCTTAATGTATGCATCTGTAAAAAAATATTTACGCGATATTTAAAATATATAAATAGAAAAAGATTTTTCTACAAAGAGAAGTAAGACAAAATTACATTCAGGAAGAATTCAATTATTTTACTGTAGAAATTGTAGAGGCAACTAAATATTTTCAGTAGGTAGGTAGGTAGGTAACGGGGAGCACGGGCACTGTCCCTTTACCATAATGGTTAATCGGTATTGCACCGTGCTCACCACTGTCTAGAGCCAATGTGTAGGAGCCACATTTGCGCCCAGCACCAAAAGCCGAGGCCCAACGCTCGGACCATCCAGAGGGCAGTCAAACTGACCAAAAGCGCCCTCCACACAACGCTCACCCAACCGTCCAGGCATTAGTACATATGATAGCAAATACTGAGATTCTCTGACGATTATAATACAATGTGCAATTGGTATATAATGAAATTGCAATTATAAATATACTGCATAATACAAGTCCAATAGTACAATATCAATGTAAAAAGTAAGATATAATTATAAATGCAAATATTTCGTGAACCATAAGTGCAAAATAATAGTAAGTTACAGGACTACTGCTTCAAATATTAGTACATATGATAACATACTGAAATTCTCTGACAATTATAGTACAATGATCAATTGGTACATAATAAGATTGTAAATATAAATAGACTGTATAATACAATACAAGTCCAACAGTACAATATAATGCAAACACGAGTATGTAATTACAAATGTTAATATTTCATGAACCATCAGTGCAAAACAATACTAAGTTAAAGGACTATGCATATCAATGCAAAACGTAAAGTTAAAGAGTAGTAGTATACAATGTTAGATATAGATATACTATACAAAAGAAAGTCATATTCGTACAACAGAATGGTATTGCAATTTAAATACCAACAGTATTAAAATATAATTATAATAATAAACTCAAATAAAAATCCGAACATATGACCAATACAAAAGCAAAATGTTATTCTTAAAATATCTATGCAATGCATATTCAAATACAGTCAGTAGATATATACTGATATAATTATAAATGCATAACAAGTTAAAGACATATCGAGAAAACAACCCAATACAATCGATAAGATCTAAACAATACAAATTCAAATACTAAAATAATCCAGATATTAATAGAAAAGTAAATGCATATATCAAATGGTACTTCTAACAAAAATAAATAATATATATATGTAAACATTCTTATTGAACAAAATTCAACGAAGATTCAATGAGACAAATCCCAATCCAAGCATGTGATAAGTTGACATATGGGAATAGTAGATTAACACTAACATGTATGCGTACAATATAATAAAATTGTAAATTATGTTACCAAGCACATGTCAGTACCATAGGAATGAAGTATTTCCATAATTTTGATAAGTTTTTTAACTAATTATTTTTGTTTAATTAAAAATTTACAAAATGCACGAGTGTTAGTATTTGGTATGGGAATGTGATAATCTTGTGTAATAGGACACTGAGTCACATAATGTTCAGGATTTCCAAGTTCACCACATACACACATATCAGTATTTGAAATCCCATGTCGATAATAGTAAACTGGATAGGGTCCATGCCCTGTAATATAACGTACCAAATGATGATTGGTAACCTGTCTAGGTATATCAACATATGAAATATGAAAATAAGTACGACGACCTGTGTCGGAGTCATCCCAGTTTGTTTGCCACGCAGAAATAGTCTTGAGTAAAATTTCCTTTTTAAAATACGAAATTGGCCGTTTTACCATTAGGTTTTCAATTTCACCAATATGATCAATACTTTTTTGGGCAGCTATTTTTGCAAAGAAGTCTGCTTGGATATTGCCAATGTTACATGCATGACCAGGCCATTTTGTCCAGGCCATCAGTATTTTAGAATTTCCGGACATGAGCAATTCCTGCTGAATGGCAGAGATAATAGGCGAAGAATGCCTTAAATTTTTAATTGCAAAAAGAGATGAAAGGCTATCCGTTATTATTATACCTTCCATCTCGCCGGTTTGTTTAAGATATTGAACAGCTTTAAGAATAGCCATCGCTTCTGCTTGAAAAACGCTGTTTTCAGCAGTAAGATGTCCTAACCATTTAAATATTTGGTCTTCATTATGATAAGCCACAAGGGCACAACCAGTTTGTTGCTCAATTTTCGAACCATCAGTGAATATCTGTAAGTGAGGTAGTTGTGGCAAATTGTCACATTTCAAAAAGACATTGAGTCCATATCCTTGTTGAGCAGGATGATTATCCAAATGCTGTGTTTGCTTTTCATAGTTGGTTGGAAGAAATATGTAATCATGAAAATTTACAGATTGCTGCAATTGGCGAACTGTTTGATAAGCTGCCTCCTGTGGAGTGCGTAGAGGCAATGGAATAATGCCTGCAAGCACAGTCAAGGCATTAGAAGAAGTTGTACAAAAAGCGCGGGTAATCTGTAATACAAAGGGTCGTTGTAAGCTTTGCAATAGTCTGGCCTTACGACCCTGCATAGGGTCGGCCCAGACTGCAGCTGCATATATAACCATCTTCTCGATTACAGTTTGATATAATATTTTTTGTATGTACGGACTAATACCCCAATTGTGTCCATACATACGGCGAAGATTAGTTGCAATGATAGTTGTTCTTCTTTTCAATTCCTGCAGATGCAAAATCCAATTTAATTCCTCATCAAATACTATACCGAGAAATTTGAGCTGCCTTTTAATACCAATTCTGGTACCATTTATTGTAATTCTCGGTCGTCGATTTAAAGATTTTCCTTTCTTTGGGACAAGGAGAATGGTTGACTTTGAAGAGGAAATTGTAAGTTTGATATTATTACATAACTCATAAAAAAGATTACAAGTTTCTGTGGAGTTAATTTGCAGTTCATCTCTTGTTCGCCCTGTGACAACAAAAGCTGTGTCATCAGCATAAGCATATAAACGGGTATGTGCTGGTCAAGTGGAGGATAGAACATAATTAAATGTTACATTCCACAAATCAGGGCCAGCACAGGAACCCTGGGGACAGCCACGATTTTGTATCTTGGTTATTACTTCCCGGTTAGTTAAATACATTAATTTTCGTTCAGATAGATAACTTCTAAATACCAAGAATATATTCTTAGGGCAATGAGCTTTTCTTAATGATTCCAGAATTGCTGGACACCACAGCGTATCAAAAGCATTTTGAAGATCAATACTGATGAAAGCGCTGTGATGACCACTGATTCTATTAGATTGCAAATCATTAACAATCTTTGACAATACCTGAACAGTGGATCTACCAGGTCGAAAACCAAACTGATTATCAGACAAAAAGTTTTGCACATGCAAATGATGTTTTAAGCGTAAAACAATTATTCTCTCATATACCTTACCCAATGCAGAGAGTAAGCATATGGGTCTGTATGATGCAGGATTATGTGGGTCTCGACCCTGTTTTAGGAATAAGACCACTCTGCCAATTTTAAAAGCCCTAGGAAAAAGTCCTAAATGGAAAAGTTTGTTGAAGAAGTCCTTGAAGAAATAAGGATGAGAATTAATAGTTGCTCGGATGATAACATAATCAATTCCATCTGGCCCTGGCGCCCGTTTTTTAGGAAGATTTCGTATTGTAGTTTTAATTTCGTCTAAAGTTATATCTTGATCGTCTGCAGTATCAGGAACTGTTAAGTTATTTCTAATTTCTGTCTGGAACTGAGAATCTGTGGAAGGATCATCAGATGGAAACACAGCGGTTAAAATTGATTCTATTGTGTCTTGTGTTGGGTGCTCAGTCGAAGTAGAAGATGCTATTAGATGAGTTTGCGAAGGTTGAAAAATTTTTGTCCTTGCAATTTTGTAAGGAAGTCCATATGGATCATGATTTTGAGTGCAATATTGCTTCCATGCTGTTAATTTAGATTGAATAATCATGCGTTTATAAATTGCTTTTTCTGTTTGATAATGTTGCAAAGTATTTGAGGTGATACCATTTCGACGGTCAGATTTTATTTTTCTTCTAAGCGCTCGACATTTCTGTTGTTGAGTTCTTAATTCACCGTTCCACCAATGGAGAGCTGAACGTTTTTTATTTGTTTTCCTTGGAAGAAGATCTTGACAGATATCTTGGATTGCAGTTAAAACCAAGTCCGTAAATTGTTCCAAGGCAGCTGGAGTTGTTTGCAAAGATAGTTGTCTTCTCAGTTGGTTCAATTTTCCTCTAAGTTTTCTCGTAAATTGACGATATTTACGACCTGGGAGATTATATCTAATGAGAATAGGAACTGAGCCATTGTTGGTTATTTCAAACGTAATGAATTGATGGTCCGATAAACTTATTTCATCATGAATAGTCCAGTTATGAACCAAATGTGCAGTATTTGCTTTAGTAAAAGTTAAGTCAGGCCATCCAATACCATATGTTCTATCAAAGGTAGGCGCAGAGTCTGGTGAGTTAAAAAGCACATAATTTTTTGAAGATATAAAATCCTCCAATAGGCGACCTTTAGGATCAGTTGTTGTATAACCCCATGCTATTGAATGGGCATTAAAGTCCCCACTGATGATTTGGTGTTTATTACCAATAATGCGAAGATTCTCTTCTAAAAAGGCAATAACTGCGGAGAGAGAATAAATTGAATAAATAACAACTATTAAATTTCGAATTTCTAAAACTACAGTAACTTGATCTCTATTAATTGATAAAATTGAGGGAGAGATTTGTGTATTACAGTTAATAATGGCTGCACGTGGAGGTGCTAAAGTGTCTGCCTTGGAGAAAGTTGTCCAAAGAAGAGGAAAACCAGCAACTTGACCGTCTCTAGTGTACGGCTCCTGGGCCAATATGAGATCAATGTGATTTCTTAATGCAAATTCTATTGTCTGTGCTGTAGCTGCTCGAGATCTCTGCATGTTTATTTGTAAGCATCTAAATGATTGCAAAGCACTCTGTGATACATGAATCGCACCTTTAGACATATGTGGTATTCTGGCGCATTCGTTCGACTTGTTTCTGATAGCAAAAGCATGCGTTGGAGTTGGCGGTATGATCAACTGGGACTGGGTTTCTGGAATTCTTGTTTGCGTCGAGACAATTGATGCAGGCTGCAAAATCCGAGGAACAGTCTCGGGAGTCATGTTCACCGGCACAGTACGTGCAGTAGAAGTTGCTGCGACATTCCCGCTGCAAATGTCCAAATCGCTGACATTTATAACATCTCTTGATGTTAAAATGTTCTGTGATTTTGTGAGACTGCCATCCAATATGGAGTTTGGGGTATCGCATAATTGTATTGAAAGCTGCGGGCTTACATTGGAAGATCCATTTAACATTTTTCTTTTCTTTTAATCGAAAAAGAGGTTTTATGTCCTCTGTGTCTAAACCAAATTCAGTAAGAAATGCTTCCCCTAAATCCTCTTGAGGAAGATCTGTAGGAATGTTATGAATGGCTAGTAAAGCATTTTTTAATGTTGGTTGCTTGATAGTAACTAGTGAGGAAGCTCTCTCAGATGTTAAGGTATCTTTTAGTTTCTTCTTATCTGACTCTGTTGAACAGACAACAGCAAGACCACCCTTTTTTATTGAACGTATAGCAGTTACCTGAGCTCCAATTTTTGGAAGTGGGAACTCCTTAGCAAGTTTATCCTTCAATTTACGACTAGTTGTCGTATGTTTTGGATATATTAGCAACGTCGGTTGAGGAGCTGCTGGAAGGATGGAATGCTGCACTGCAGCAGCGTAAGAATAGCCTGCGAATGGAGTTGGCAAATTTACTGTATCTTGCACAGGAAATGAGATATCTGAAACCTGTTTATGATGGACAAGTTCACAACAAATAACAGTCGAGGTATTGCTACCAGTATCAGTTGTGGGAGGCTTAGGTACAAAATCTGGGCCTTCTTCAGCTAATTGTTTGAAGGCGTCTAAGGATTTACAAAGAGGTTCTCTTAAATTTGAGGGAAGGACAAATTTGCTTCCTTTATATGTTACTGCTATAGTATGGATAGTTTCATATAATACCTTTATTTTTTTCATGATAAGAAATGTCTGAATGTATCAATGTAAATGGATTCAAATCACTTATTGAAGGAGTTTGATTACTATCAACAGGTATTACAGAAGGGCGAAACATTTTACAAAAAGTAATGTAGCATAAACACCATTAAACATATATATTAATCAGCTGTATAATGAGTAAAGATAAAATTGTACCACAGAATTATGCAATTCAACAAGAAGTATAAAGAGCAAAATAATATAATACAAGTAAATTTACCAATACTGCATAATAACAACAATATTTAAACATAAAGTATATTAAAACATCAATTAAAATGATTTAAAACAGTTTAAACATTAATTACTGTTACAATAATACATATAGATAGTATTCAACACTTGTCGAAATCAGAGTGAAAGTGTCCTAATAACACTCGTCATCGAGTTCAAATAACGACGAAATATAGGGCAATTCAACAGAGTCAAAATTATTGCAATTTCAAAGAGTCTAAGCCAGAAGGACGAACCCTTTGGCACTATTAAATATTTAGCTTGAGAATATAGGTTTCATAGTAAAATGATTGAAGACCAATTAATAAAACAATAGAATTTTCAGTAAAAAGATCAAGTTCGAAGATACAATAGTTAGCAATAAAAGAACTGTACAGAATAATAGATCATGAAAAAAATACCTTTTTCCCGAAAACCAGGTAAGCCTAGGTGCAACTGGAGGCAAGATATGATTTTTTCAAAATTACACACCAATTTCGGGACTTCGATAATTGAGCACTTTTCTTAGCCCTACCAGGGCACCACGTGGTAAGCTGGCGGAAGGCGACCGTAGCAGTGGCGGCATCACATATGAACAAAAGTCTGGCACTTTTGCAGCGGCCTAGAATCCTTTGTTTTCGGCACTAAAACACTAATGACTAGAGAAATACTTGGTGCACACGCAAAAATGATATATCCTTGGATGCAGCGTATATTCACACACAATTTAAAACAAACAATACACTTCCGGCGGCACATTTTTCACCAAAAATCTCAAAAATACAGGAGCGAATCGAAACGACGTCTGTCCTCGATGACGGTCCACACGGCTCTTCAAATATTTTCAGTAAAGAAATTGATTATTTTTAGTAATAGGTATGAATTATGTTTGTTAAAAAGTTAAATGGGAAAGTTTTCGATTACAAAACTAGGGGCAGAGTTCATGTGACATCATAGACGTTTCAGTTGCAAGCTCATTGCTTGTATGCAGAAGCACCTTTCTTGGTTGCGATATCCATGTGCACTTGCGAAATTCGCAATCAGGAAGGCCAAAGCTCGAATCACAGAGAGCACTGCTGATTTTTCATATTTCCAGCTCCAAAATAAACCTAATGACTTTCTTTTTTACAAGTTAAATGTTCCGCAGTCTACTGATCGTCATTACCATTACAGAAAGACACGCATCATAAATTAGGCTTAGTGTCAATTGAGCCTTTTCCCAAAAGAGCCTAAAATTTGTGTTCCCTTTTGAACCTCAATGGGAAGGATTCAGCAATTTTATTTCCATTTGGGCTCGATCGGGAAATACCCTTTTATTTCAAATGTAACTCAGTCTGTGTTTTCACACCCTTTTGTATAAATAAAATAATATACTATCAGCGTTTTCAACGGTATAACACCTTTCTTATTTTTCATTACTTTAGTGTAACCCTTTAACCTCATTTTAAACGTTTCCAAGATATACCACAAGGCAACTTGTCATCGTCTGTCAAAACTCTTAGCCATTAATATTATTTTATCATAATTTTGAAGTTAAAAGGTAACTTTGTTTAATACCATCTTTCCTAAGATTAGTATGTCAAGTTTAGAAAGCATTTCCATGCTAGAAGTCTGGGTTAAGTTCGCTGTAAAAAATACTTTAACTTACTTTAAAAGTACTTTAAAATACTTTAAAAAAATATTTCACCCAATACTCACATACACTACCCAATACTCACAATATTTTAAAAAACGTTTGAGTGCTGTGTATTAAAACCACTAAAATGGAAAATTTTCAAATGAAATCTATTTCGATTTAGGATAATAAATGCATAATTTTGTTTAACAGCCATTCATGTTGAATTTCTTATTACTCTGTTATTTTAATTATGGTCATTTTAAGATTAAAGTAAAAATAATGAAAACGAAAAAGCGTTTTATTAAAACTTTGTGCATCAAAACATGGATTTATTCAAAAGACCTGCAAATCTGCGTGATATTGCCAATCTATGCATAATAAGCTTTGCAATTTATTTTTCAAAATGTAGCTGAACTTTTAACAAATTGGGCATTTAAAAAGTAATAAACGGGTTTTTTAAGAATATTATTAAGCTTACAATTGGAGAGATACAAGAGATGTTATTTTTGTGTACATTGTTGTTATAATCTATAGTATTAAAAATCTGTATCCGTCTGTCTGTTTGTTTGTGACATCATCTCCTCCGGAACAATGGGGAATTGAAATTCGAAACAGGTATCCCCTAAAACATTCGTTTTTCTGTGGCCTACGTCATAGCATTTCCATATATCATCAATAATGTTCTTTTCTAACCATTATTTGACCATATAATTATTAAAAATGTACGTAATTATTAATTATATAATGTTACTATATAATTATTAATTTTTTTATTTCTTCGTTTTCCAGAGATCTTTCCATTATATATAAAAATCCGTAGTCTACTGCTTCTAAAGGAATGTGAGTTACTGCAGAACACATTCAAATATGACGGACACCATTTACAGTGGTTTACTAAACCTAAGTTTTGCAATTTCGTCCACAGACATTTGTTATAATAGAAACTGCAGGCCTTCAGCTCAGGAAAAAGAGAAACTTTCTTAACAGCACTAAATCAGCTCTAAATGATTCTGAGGATCAAGATGATACTTTCTTATTCAATGAAGAAAAGAAATCTCTCATATGTTTCTTTTTATCTGGTAGTAGCATATAACTAATATTACATTTGTTACATCATCAGAAATTCTAATATCTACGAGATTACTATAAAGCTAACCGCCGCCTAGACGGAAATATTAGGTAATGACTCTGACTGCCGTAGAGAAGGGCCCAGATTCGAATCCCGGAGAAATCATTGGTGTAATTGTCCGTTCCCTCATAGGAGACAACGTTGGCTCATTTATCAGGTGCCTCCATATAATTAAGTGACCACCGTTTTCAGTCTTAGTAATGGCCAACGTTTGTGAACGGCAAGGGCCCGCTATTGAAGGAGAAAAAACTATAAAGCTAACCAAACTGCGATAACATGACTTGAAAGTTCCGTCACCAAAGCACTCTCCATTTTCTTTTAAACTATTTATAGAACTGTAGGTTTAGAATGCAAGAATTATATTTTTCTGACCATCACCAAAAATAATTTTTAAAATTGAGAATATTATTTTAGAATAATGATGTCTTCTACGTTATCTAGCAACGGATGATCTACAGCCAAGAGTCTTATGGCAATTTCTATGTAATGAAGATTTGGTTAATTTAAAATTCTGTGCATTAGTAACGAAATACATACATTAATCTAGGGTTTCTTTATATAATCAGAATGGCTGTTAATTCTTCCCGACATCTTCTGAAACAACTCAGTTTATGTTTTTACGCTTCAGTTTCCACTTTATCTGTTGGGTGTACATAACTTTCTCGTCTGTTCTTTTTAGAACGCTTCCATTGCAACTATTAGGCAGGAAAACCCATTGACTATTTTCATTATTATATGAATATTTCAATTTAAGAGACCTGCCATCATAAATAAAGGTTTTTTTTTTACTCTTCTTAGTTTCAATATATTCCATTTTTTTGAAAAACCTCTTAGAACTCCTACAGAAACCAGTTCAGATATAACGAAGCAAAGAGAGAAGAAAAAAGAAACGAAAACTAAAACTACTCTAAGAAGTTTGGTCTGAAAACGTCAAATGCGAAGATAGGCTGATTCGAAGCACGCTATAGTTTTGGTATAACAAACAGATGGTGAGGTGCCATAAATTTCCCCATTTTTATGTTTAAATGAGGAGTGGAAAACAAAGGCTGTCCGGTTCGGGCTGAATGGGAAATAAAATCGTCAAGGGGTTTTAGGATAAGGCTGCTTTGGCCCATTAGTAGTAAATTAAATTGCATTAGTTATTCGTTATAGCCCAGAGAAACGAACGTATAGTCTTTACGTGGAATAATAATGTATCACAATGTAACACTTAAAAGCATATAATAGCTCGATATAATAAATACAGCGCAATAAGTAGAACTCTAAGCATTAGTATACGAAGACCAATATCCCTAACATACGGGTTTCTCCAGCAAGACAACTGCAAAGTACCAGGGCGTCCCATGCATGTTTAGTAGTTTGAGAAGTGCTGTTCTGACCATTAAAAATGCAGTAACAAAGGGTAGACACCGTAGATGCGGCACTATTTTTTTTTTTTTTTTGGAAAGTAAAGCGGAAAGAAGTGAACCAGCAAACAAAAAACAATCTAACTGCCAATTTATTCCAGTACCATCCACACATTCATATCGCCATTAGAGTCTGGACCACCACTACGCTTTTTCAATGTCAGCAGCTCAGGAAATAGGATTCGGAGGATGGACAGACACACACCAAAACCCTCGCACACCGGAACCTGAACTTACAGATAAAGAAACGAAGATGGGAAAAAGAAAAAAGAGGCAGTGAAAAAAAAAGTAGAGAAAAGGGAACACCAGAAAAGACGAAGTGAGGGCTATTATATCCGGCGGCCTAAAGGGCTTGCTCGAGGACACTTCCTCTTCCTATGGGTTGAGGAAAATCACGTGACACTCGTTTTTCACGCTTGTTCTTTTCTCCTGCTGGCACCAGGAGGAAAGAGCCCCTTTTTGGATTTATTCCCGAATTTTTATTGCTACGGACTTTTTTTTCGTATTTTTTATATCTCCCGATTCCTCCTCCTCTTCCGAAGCAAGTTCTTGAAATTCCTAGGATCTGATGACCTCCAGAGCCAGATCAGGTTTTTATTGGACTTCGCATTTCGATGAGTAATAAAATCGGTTTTCTTATCGGGTTTCAACTCGGGCATGTGAACGTAATTTAGTAGAGAGAGAAATTTTTATGCGAAGTATATGGTTGGTGTGTTTCATATTGCTCATGGAAGGAGCGGGGGGAACTGCTAAAATGAAATAGTGGTGCATTAATGGAATTACCCACAAATGTCATAAAAATGTATTATCTTGAAATATACACAACAGATTGTCTTCAGGTTTCGTGATTTAAAAGCAATATTTTGGATAGCTATTTTTTATTCTGTATTCGTAACATTAACCTGATCATAAAAAATATCTGAATTTAATCTCAGTTTATAATTTTGTTACCTTGTATTTTTATTGCATACCCTATATTTAATTCAGTTTTATTAGACTTTATCATGGCTGGTTCAAAATACATGGTTTTACATTTTATAGTTAAAATTTATTTATTTATTTCAAACAATTTTACATTATATTTATTATTCAATTTTTAATATCATTCGGTTGCGAAATGTTATGTGACTTAGTCATTTTACACAGTTTTGCTAATATGAGATTAGGTAAACGAAGTTCATACCATGCGTTGAAAGAAACTCATTACAATTCATACTGGCAAATAATATAATACAGGGGGGTAATATTTAAATATAATACAGGGGGGTAATATTTGGTGACAACAATCTGAAAAGTGATACGATGCTTTTGGCGTTTCAATGCAACATGCAGTTTCAAGACTAACTGTTGTTTGCGAACACGTGAGAGAAACCTAAAATTCTTAAATTGCCGATATACATATGTATTTTGTAAGGATTATGTTAATTTTATTAACAGTTAAATTTTAAATTAAAGTTCCTTTCCTGTCCAATTCTGAACTTCAACTTACTAATTCCGACTAGAACGTAGTTTTGCAATCACTCTGAATACTTAATGAGAAGGAGCGGTATTTAAACCGTGAAGTTCTACTTGCTGAGTTAGAGAGAATCAGAGTTTCTGATTTGCGAGCGTCTGTCTTTTGGCTACTCTCTCTCAAAGCTATTATTACGCTCGGCCGTACTCAGGCCCTTGATAAGCTTCGTAGTCAAATAGAGTTAAGGTGGCTGGATTAAATAACTCGATTAGAATCTTGATAGCTTCGGCTATATCTCTTTAGTTAATCTTAGTTTTAGTTTATTTCTTAGTCTCTTACGTCCAAGCCCAGGTGTCGGCTTTTATTGTACACTCCAAGACGAAGTTTTGTTAAATCTTATTGAAATAATAAAGGGTTATTTACTCTTTCCTCTTGTTGTTTCTTGTTACACGAACTTAAACGATTATTCGCTAACTAGTTCTTAAGATTCGTCACTTTCTACAGCAACTGAGAAATACACTAATGAGAATCTTACAATTTTATAAAATATATTCCTCCTAACTTTTTCCTGAAACTGAATTCATACATCTTGATCGTGTAACAGTCTAGATTTTCCTTAATTGTAAACCAAAGAGAAATGTAATCAAATATATAACAAATTTTGAAAAGTAAAATATGCAAATTCATTAAAACAAATTGAGTCAGTGCTTACCTATGATTATATAAAATTAATACAGTAATGAACTATTAAGTTGCTTAGCCATTTTATGTTTTGAAAGAGTATGATACAGTTTCAGATATTTTATATGTTAATATCTTTTCTTCCATGAAGATCCTCTTGCATGCTTTGCCATTATTATTTAGCCAATTACCAAATAAACCAGTTTTTCAATCAAAATGTTCAGGTTTCGGTAATGGATGTTATAGTGTCAATTAACTTGACTAATTAATTAGAATCCATTCTTAAATATGTAAGAATTCCTCTACTAAAAATACAGTGTTTGAATATCATGAATAATTAAAATAATAAATTTACGCTTTGGTAATTCTTCGCTAAATATATGAATTTTCTTATCAAGTGTTTCATATATTTCCTAGAGTACGAACGAAATTTGTTAAAACGTCGAAGAAGCGATAGAAAAGGGAATCATTTCATTAAGTTTTATCTCATGAATTCTAGCTTGCATAATTTTAATCATTTTATTACGTTAAACGTACATGGTAGGAGGTTTATATTTTTATTTACACTTAAGCCATACAGTAATTCTTTTTCCATACCCTTATTTTAAAGTCTGAAAGTTTAAGGAACTGAAACTTTCCATTTTTACAGGATAAAAATTCATTCTATTTATTAGATTATATACATAACCATTCAAAAAATAAGAAGACTAACGTTTTCATACAGGCAACATGAACCGAAAAATAAAATAAATTTGTTGAACAAAGACTATACAATTTTTGTAAAAACAAAAGAAGAAAAACTAGCTCTGAATAGAACATCTAATCATGTATGCTTTCTGCTGTTAGCTTCTGTTGTTAATCATCTATAAAAACAATTAGTAAAATATATAAAATTGAAAGATCATTGCAATAATAGAACGCTGTTAATTCTTTTATGCGTTTCGAAAATTTATAGAACACATATTAACCAGTGCTAACAAGGCAAAACAATTACACGAGTAAGCATTCTTTTTTCACATAACGCGTTCCAAAGGAATGTAAATATGTAAAACATTTTTTACCTAAAGGAAGGCCTCTAGAATCCAGAAGAGAAATAACAACATGTGCATACATGTTGCCATTATTAACGGCGTACACAGAATAATCTTTCCATAAATTGCAGATAATTTTAGGTATTTCTACTTGTAAAGCAGTTTAGAAAAGCCATTCAAAAAATTATCTTATACCTATTCTGCAAGAAGTTGGCAGAGTTAGAAGAAATGTGTTGCGTGTAAAACGAATGCTTTTAAAATTAGCTTGTAAATGGTGTCGATTGAATTCAATATGCCAGAAACGTGTATGTTGTCTTATTGCATTTCAGTCAAGCTTCATGTTTCATCATTGTGCTAATGAATTAATCAACAGACATAAGTAAAAATTCATTGTTAAGTCAAATAAGAAATACAAAATCTTCACCATATGATAAGGAAATAAATTCGTGGCATATCTCTAATAACGAAGTGTTTGCAACAGTGTAAACAACAGTTCTGAAAGTCAGAAATAAAGGATATTTTCCGCTGTTATATTTCTTTATTTTCACTTAGGCGTGGCTAATTTGCCTAAGCGACATTACATGGTCCGTGTGCTTTAGCTTATTTAAGTAACTGCTTTCCAATAAGAAGGATTTTTTAATCTCTTTTTTAATGACATCCTTCTTTATCCATTTCGTTGCAGGATAGCTTGAGAGAAGTTAAGCTTTTGCAATTTGAAATATTTATAGGATAGAATTGTACTGCAGTTATGAAATTTTAAAGCAAAATATTCTCAGTTCGTAACTTAAAGAAGAACATCCATTAAATATTAGTCACTTCATCTGATAAGCTCAATTAAGTGCATTAAACTAATAAAATAACTGGATGTATATGAATGGAATGTAGTTTCTTTCATAGGACCTTTCATTATTGTCTAAAGAGAACATTCTACATGAAATGCTAGTTTAGTTTAAACACCAAACTATTCTACTTTGAGGCAATTACTTCAATTACCCAAAGCTGCAAAGTCATCCAATGAGGCCAAAATATGATAGTTACATATTCTAATAATCAGAGCAAAACAAGATAAATAATAAATAGAAGGAGTAAAATTAGTATTGAAGTTTCAATACAAAAGCAGCTACTTAAGGTATAACTACCGAAGTCATGCAAGCATAATTAATGTTCTATACAAAATTTAAAAGTGTTGAAAGCTATTTTATATGCTTTAAAATTGCTGTGATTCTCAGATGCTCATGAACTGATGAAGCCTTGTAGTTTTTAAACTGTTAACGAAATAGTATCGAGAAAAAATATTTCTTCCCTTTGAATTTAAAATTTTTTACTCATAAATGGAATAATATTATCATGACAAAAAAAAAGTAAAAATGAAGACCTGCCTTTGATTAAATATCCCTCCAAAAATATTTTTATGTAAAATTTAGCTGAAGTTATTTATCAAAAAACGTAGCTGAAAATTATAATAAGATTTAACAGTCCATTTTCATTTATAATGCCATTTTGTTATTTTATTATTTTTACACAAAACTCATAGAAATGTTTGCTGATGTATTATTGTTATGAAGAAAATGGAATAACATTATTGCCCAAGCATTCAAAATATCAGTGAGTTATAACCATATTTGCATTTTAAAATGCAAAGAAAAATTTCTCAGATTGTTCGCTTTCCTTCGAAATGTATCGCAAGGAAAATATATTAAACTTCAACGACATATCATTCCACTTCAGAATACGGAATACCCAGCAGATAGAGAACTCCTTAAAAGTTGATCCCGATTGTTAGCTCTCTCGTATCTCGTCAAAATGAACAGTATAAGTCTGTCTGATTTAGTTTCTCTTCATGTGCATCTAGTAGTGCTTTCCGATGATGCCGTATGCTTGCATATTCCATGGCTTAATGCTGTAGCTCTCGTTTCACAAACCAACTTTTCTTCTTTTCTTCTGATTCTCTTGACAAAAAGGAGGATGGCTTTCCTGACGTACGTGATGGGCAGTGGGATTGTTAAAGGATAAGAAGGGCAATGCTGTCTTTTATTCGGATTTTTTATCCTGCCATTTTATTCATTCTGGATTTCTCGAGGAGATGCCAAATAAGAAAGGACTAGTTGAAGTCAGACTAATGTCTTGTTAAATTGATAGTATTATATCGAACGTGAATCGTAAAAATATCTTAAACTACAAGTTTACGAAATACATCCCTAGTAAGCTAGAAACGTAGATAATAGTAAAGACACAGGAGTTAAATATGCAAATATTAGAATACAAAAAATAATTCTCGGAATGAAATTTTTCATACAGTACTGCATCTTAGAAGATAGAGTTAATCTATATCCTGAAAAATTATTTTCTGATTTTTAAGGAGGTAATTTTGATTTAAGTTATTATCCATTTAATGATTCATAAAAAGAATCAAAGAGTGAACAAAAGTAGCCAATTTAAATTGTCATTCCTGTCACGCACCAAGAAATATTGTTTTTGCAAATACTTTGGAATATATCTTAGAATATGGATTACTAAGATTTAGTAAATATGTGTGTTATTTCAAAATGTGCTCTTCGTGGTAAGGAAGAAGCAGAACAAAGATCATAGGTAAGAACAGATGCATAAGCATACATAATTAAAGTTCAATCTTGTATGTTTTCTGAAACATTTCTATATTTTGAAAGTTCAAAGCGTAATATGTATTATTGCTTATGAATGAGAATTCTGCGATCCCTTCTGCGAAACAAAATATTCACCAAAGTCAGTTTTTATTCATACTAGCTGACGTTTTAAAAAATCCTAAAGACGGTCTTACAATAATCAAACATGTAAAACTAAGCACACGTCAGGAAAGTAACAAGAGTAATCATGATTGTAAAATTCATAAATTTTGCTGTAAATATTAATTAACTGCATCGGATTTAAAGAATATGCATTCGAATCTAAGAACTGTAAAACAAAACGTTGATTTGTTTAACTTTTCATACTATAATGATTGTGTGATACGGCATTCCAGGCATACATGGGGAAATCACGTTCGAAGAAAATTGATCTCTGTTGTTAAGTAGGAACTTTTAGAAGATAGTTGCTTTTAAATCTTTGTCTTCAATCGTTAATTTTGCCTCTAAGGAAATCTCCAGTTCGAGTTCCAGTAAAGCTGACATTTATATGTTAAAAGACAGTTTTAGCTGAGTTTAAAACAATAGCGTGATTAAGGTTGATTCATTTTTACAAGTTTCACCATTTCAAACTTCAGTCTGACATCATCCATTCCCAGTGTAAGTAAAGAAAACAGTACACACTTTTCTTGTTAGAGTTTAGCCGGGTGGTAAGTAATTTACGGAAAAAAATAAATGTTATACGTATATTTTTTGGTTCTTATAAAACATAAATTTATTAATATTTTCCTCTTTTGAAATATAACGTCTTAGGATCCTGGATAAATTTTGAGACTTTAAATGGTAGATTCAGCGCGCGCTTATATACGAAATAAAAGGCAAATCCAATGTGATTTGCTTCCATCAATAATTTTTTGTAGTTTTGTTTTTTAAATATCACGAATTTCTTGTTTTATTAACAGTTTTCTCTCAATTAATCAGGATCCTATTTATATGATACTACAAACTGAAGTTGTAAAAGACTTTATTAAATTAGAAATAATCTGAGAAAGAAAACATGCATGGAGTTTCAAAAAGTGTTTTATAAAATGACATACAAAAATGAACGTTTTAGTTAAATGGTGAAAATATAAATTATAAAAGGCTAAAAGTGTAAAGGCTTCTCCTCAAAATAATGTACTCCTTTTAATTGCAATAAATTTTGATCAATACCCTCATTTAACTGAAAAATGAGACAGACATATGATTAAGTTATTTCTCTGGTATAGAAGAATTAATGCTTGACTGAGAATTATGGAAGTAATTATGCAAAGCTCAATACTTACCCGAAGTTTGTAGCAACACAAAGAGGAGTAATTAGGATCATTCTAAATATTGGCAGTACATTATCTAGGAATTCGAGCGATTTTAGGCAGTCATTTCTATTGGAAAAATCTCAGGTTTATAAAATAGTTTGCCACAAATCATTATGTCTCGTTTTTAGTTATAAAAATTTGATTCAATAACTATAAAATTTAAAATCCAAATTTTAGAGGAGAAACGAATTTGTTGCATCAGTTAAACAAATTATTAAAAAAAAATTAATCATTTGCAAACATAAGAAAGATTTGACATCGTGGATAAGAAAATTCCGTATAAAAAGTGACTTTTTATATGTATTTTCTGTGAAATGAAATTCGTAATTTTTACGGAACTCATTTTTCTTAAATTAGGTAAACGTAAAATGTCTAGTGCGTTTTTTACTGCACAACTGACTGAGATATGCTCAAAAATATTTTAAGCAAAAGTAAAGGGATTAGTTGCAAACTTAATCAGGAACGTTTTTTAGAGTTTCTATTTACATTCGTTTTCATATATACTGCATGTGAATCAGTAAACGTTAAGAATAATACATCAATAAACGCGTTCTTGAAAAATATCTTCAAATTTAAGTTAAGATATAAATCCTTTTAATTATTTAATTTGTTGCGTTGGAAATTTTGCTCATTAAATTTTTGCTTTAGGAAGCCCATGTAAAATATGTTATTTTTACAGAACTCTTTCACAGGCAGTGTTGAAATTATTTTATTGAAATTCTACACATCTGTTTAATAAATATGCTTGAATATCTTATTATTAAAGTAGTTTATAATTGTTAAAGTTATACGCACACAGACATATATGTGTGTGTGTATGAATAATAATAAATTAATTTTTTGTTATTTATTTACGGCACTTAATCAACCCTATATTTGAAAGTATTTTATTCAAATTATGCACGTTAATTGAGGAAACAATGAATTTTGAAGTATACGTCAAGTATTAATGCTTAAAGAGTAACGTTTCCAGTCGCACTTTTTCGAATAACCGGTTTCACAATCAAATTCGGTTAGTCTACTTAGATTCTTGTTGAATCCAGATGCTTGCTTTAATAATTGTTAAATGAATCGATGTAAATTACAGTAAATTACAATGGTAAAAAATCCCTTTTTATGGTTACAAAATATCTGTATCGTTTTGATTATATGTTATGTAAAATTTTCGTGTTAAAATATTTAATAAGTAAGAAAGAACATATATCTGCTGCCTTTTCTTCTTTAAAATGGTTAAGGTATAGGGTACGGCTGCAGAAACATTTTATTTCTTCTTTTAACATTGTACCTCCACTCACAGCTGGAATTGTTGTTAGAAAATGCTACATTTCTCTTGTCGAAAAGAGCAATAAAAGAGCTTTCTGCAGTGATTCGCTATTAGTGTCCCAACCAGCACTATAGCAAAGTTTCTTGACGATTGTTCAGCTAGTTCTTCTAAAGAAAGCTCTTCACTACCGTTCTCAAGATGATCATTTATGACTCCAAATACTTCTTATTTTCATTTCAGACGTAGTTTAATCACTTAGTTTTATACTTTTACTACCATACATCAGGACCATCTGTGTCTGCGAAGCTGAAGAGTAACATATCTGTAATTTAGCGGTAATAGCATTAGCCAGTTTTGGGTTTCTTGTTCTTTTTGCTTATAAAAACTCAATATATGTTTTTAAAAATTAAACAGTTTTAGTATTAAAAATGAATAAACTTAAATTTGATGATATACAATAGTTCCCCCGTATTAGAAGCAATACGTTGTAAGCTTTACTCCGGATATTTGAAACCACGAATAATAAAAAAAGTTATTTATAATGTAGTATTCACTTAATATACGTAAATGTAGTAATATGCTGTTAACCACAAAATAAGAAATCATCAACATAATTTAGTGGGTTGCGCGCTGGATTATAGACTGAAAGTGCACTATGTTTTATATATATGAAAGTAAGGGATTCTGCCATTTTAGCCAAATCCTGAGAAGATACCAAAGGATTCGAAAAATATTGAGCCTGTTTTAAACATAATCATGTTAAAAAAAGAAAAAAAGCACTTGCACATTTACTGCATACTTTCAAGAAACGTAAAATGATCCTATTCAGACAGTTCCATTAAAGCACAAATAAAGAAGTTCTTAATTCCAAATTTTGCGTGCGCATTCATGCTCGAGATTTAAACTATCGGGGAAAGGCTATATTGGGCACATTTTAGACAGCTATATTTCGCTTCATTCCGATATGCACTCTTTGGTGCACGTGCATAAAACTGTAATATATATATATATTTATATTTTATATAAGCGACTAAAGTATGTGTCGCCGATAGTTTATTGTTACCACACTGAAAAATGAGCGCGGAAATTAATGTTTCCGCAGTTTTTAATTAATATTTCGACCGATTAAGGACGTACGAAGAGGAGAACGGTATCGATGGGTTCGGAGATTTTTTTGGAATCCGAGGATATGCGTCTCGAATTTCAACTCGATGCCGTTCCGTAGATATTCGAGAAAAAGGAATTTTCCACGTAGCCAAATCCTTCTAATAGGGAAAACCCAGAAAAGAAAGTGGAAAACGTAGGTCAAAATTAGTTTTTAATTAATATCTAGGCTAATTACAGTCCCAAGAAGACGCGAATGGTCAAAATGGCGTGCCACGGACCTGCAGAATCCAACGATGTGCTTCGCTAAGCCCGGGAGCCAGCCGTTTCGGAGGAGATGATGTTACTTCACCCCATATATATATGCAGCTTAAGTGTCTGTTTGTTGCCGATAGTTTATTGGTTGCTTGCCTAACTGTACTAGCCAATGGAGTGAAGTTGCCACGGCACAGGGTTGACGTTTCAATTGAGACGTAGAAAATTTCCTGTAAAACTTGCCTTTTGCTTATGATCATCAATAAGTCTCAGGGCCAAACGCTTAAGCGTGTTGGCATTTTTTTACCTGAGCCTGCATTTGGACACAGTCAACTTTATGTTGCCTGTTCAAGAGTTCGTGAAAGAACGGACGTAAAACTAAAAATAATTGATGGTCCTTTGCAAAGCGAGCTTAAAAATGATGGAAAGATCCATACAAGAAATGTTGTGTACAAAGAGTTCATTGACATGTGAATTAACATTTCATTACTTAAATCACCTGTATTTATTGAGCTAGCGGTGGCTCTTAAGAAATGTACCGCCAGTGGTTTCCTTCATTGCACTCTACTTTAAGCAATTAAGCAAGTAGAAGGGGGAAACCCCGTGGGGCAGTAAGCAAAGGGCGTCCTCGCCGTCTGCCATGGGCAATTCAGTTTGAATTAAAAGACACCTTTGCTCAAATTAATTTAATTACAATTTATAATATCTAGAACAGCGGTCATTTCGTATAGCCCGGTGGCCAATTGGACTGTAATATATGTATATATATGTTATATATATATGTAAGATAAAAATATATGAATCAGAATTATAATATAACTATAAACATTAATTATTCCTCTCTATTCTAAAATCGTAATAACGTCTCTGCATTGCGTCATTTTTAAACCACTCTATGGCTCGCGCAGCTCTGATGACGTAATAATTGGGAACAGAAACTGCCTTTGTAAACCAAAACTTTTCTCTTCACCGTGCTTCCATCTTTCATAACTACACATTTCAGCTTTTGCTCTCTACTGTGCTAAGATGTAATTGCGCTGTCTTGCTTTCTATCTCAACAATATCAAAGATGTAAATCTTCTGTAGAAAGGCACGACTAGAGTGCCAAGTGATTGTGGCCACGAATATCAATTGCAAATAAAAATGGAATTAAAACTGCCTCGACTGCCAAGTTCTTTAGATATTACCAAGTTAGCATTATTAGCATACTACGCAATCAAAATCTTCTTCAATATGGGTCTAATTACGCATCTACAGTGTTCCGTCTTTTCCTTTGTTTTTATTATGACAATTAAGCCGGTAGGATAGTTTCCTGCAGCCTGAAACCTCAATCGAAAATTTAGTTCAGCTCTTCAAATCATCGTTTTGTGATAAATCCAAGATAATGTGAAAGAAGTGAAGCATCAAATTTGTTTTTTCAGTGTTTATAAAAAATAACAGATCATTCCTCTGCTGTGGTGTTTTGCCAAGTGCTTCAAAAAATAATCATGCGTAGTGTTTACAGATTGAAAGTAATCTCTCGATAAATTGAGGAGTTCGAATACCTAGTGAAAAGGAAATCATCAGTGAATTACCGTTTAGGAATTAAGCATTACAGCGGGTTCAAGGTCGATCTGAGTTAGTGTTTGCAAGTATGTGCGACAGAAAATTATTTGCACTTCCGCTCTTTCAACAGCTCAAAAATTACTTCATTCGTGTGAATCTAGCTCAGGAACTAAATTATTTAATATGCTGCGAATTCTATAGTTTTCATTTCAACTTTGGTTAAAATTTCTGCAATTTATTTCGAGAAAATCTGAAATTCTTGTTCATTAATTTTTCTGATTTTTCATAATTATGTGTGAGCAAATTAAGTAACGAATTTTAAGCTATTTAAATTATTCATAGGGAAGAATATTAAGATAAGTTTGTATGTTTCTGAAATTTCGTTGAGAATTTTGAAAACGAATTTTATAATTATTCTAAAAATGAAGTAGGTGTAAAAAATAAGTGAAATTATTACATATACGTAATATGAAATTATGGTAAATGCATGTTAAATTTATGGGTGATTGTATGTTAAGTATAGTGTATGTTGAGGGAGTACTGGGTTCCTAACCAGAGGCCTGTATTTACCTCTGTACAGTTGTTTCCTTCACCCTCTTCAAGTAAGATAATGTTGGAGGCTCTCATTTTATGAGCGTGTGTAATTTTTTTATATTATTATTATATTTTTTATATTGAAATGTATTAGTGTAGTTCTCAAAGGCCAGTAACCTTAATGCGAGGAACGGAGGCCTTTTCAAGTAACTGCCTAGGCACCCTGGGCCACCAGTGCAGAGAACACACTGGTTAGCTGAAGAGGACAGCCCTATTGATAGATATGTTTGTTTAGAAGTATTGCGAGGCTTCCAGTTTGGTAAAATCAGGAATTGTAAATGAAAGATGATAAAGGTGAAACCATAAATTCTGAAAATCTTAATCCTATTATTTATAATGTTAAATTATAATTTATCAATATGAAAATTAATACCATAAATATTTATGTGCATTTAATTATAAGTAATGATTATGTAAAAGTTTATTTTGTAATATTCTGTGATAATAAGAACCTTCCCTGAAGAATTATGATTATGTGAACTCTCAAACTAAAATACTTTTGGACTGAAATGCTGAAAAATTCAATAGGTCTCTAAAAATTAAAAAAATATTTAAAAAAATTGATATTTATAAATTATACTTAAAAGAACTACAATTTTATGATTTTTTTTTTTTTTTTTTTTTTTTACATTTGCTAGTGCTTTAATTCTTTCTCTTTAAAGAGGCTTCTCTGTCGCTACGCCTTTTTCTTTTTGAAGGAGGGAATATTTAAGATAAAAATATATGAATCAGAATTATAATATAACTGTAAACATTAATTATTCCTCTCTATTCTAAAATCGTAATAACGTCTCTGCATTGCGTCATTTCTAGCTCACTCTATGGCCCGCGCAGCTCTGATGACGTAATAATTGGGAACAGAAACTGCCTTTATAAACCAAAACTTTTCTTTTCGCCGTGCTTCCATCTTTCATAACTACGCATTTCAGCTTTTGCTCTCTACTGTGCTAAGATGTAATTGCGCTGTCTTGCTTCTATCTCAACAATATCAAAGATGTAAATCTTCTGTGGAAAGGCACGACTAGAGTGCCAAGTGATTGTGGCCACGAATATCAGATGCAAATAAAAATGGAATAAAAACTGTCTCGACTGCTAAGTTCTTTAGATATTACCAAGTTAGCATTATTAGCATACTACGCAATCAAAATCTTCTTCAATATGGGTCTAATCACGCATCTACAGTGTTCCGACGTTTCCTTGTGCTTTTTAATATTATTATATTACATATACTTTTAATATATATATATTACTTTTTAATATATATATATTCAAGAAAATTTTTTAAAATCTAGTAACATATTTAACGTTTCACCTTTAGTCGAAAAGAGGTTTTACAAGTGTACATTTCCTTAAAGATATATACTACATTAATGATAATTTTTCTATTATTTAAGCCTTAAATTTAATTCCAAATTACTTTTAAATAATAAATGTGTTAAAATAAATAATTTATACAATAAATTTGTCTATTTACTATCCAAAATGAATGATGATTTAAAACAAACAATGAAGATATTTGGTTTGTTTTGGTAGATTAGAGCAATGCAAATGAAGGCTATCTGTCTAAGGGAATAGATGTCTTCGCAGAGGACTTTCCAAGGAAAAGTGGCTCGTATAGACGTTACGCATGGGGCAAACGACGAAGACACCCATGAAACCAGACCGTCGTCTAGGATCGAGCTCGGGTTAGAATACCAGTGTTCAGCGATTATACTGTTCGGCCGCTGGTGGGTCGTGGAGATATTTGATCGCCTCTTCTAAATATACATCACCCTACGTATCAAGAATTTGCCTGAAAAATTCTATAGAGACATATTTACAAGAATTTGAATGTGAATGATTACACTAATACAATTTAAATAGAATAATATCTAAGGCTGAATGTTTTTGACATTGTCAAATTATCAACGAAAAACAAAGTATTCAATATAGAGATCAAATAGAATAAAAAGGTAGATTTTTCTGATGTATCAATGTGTAAAAAATTAAGGCCTGTAATGAGCAAAAGGAAGAAATTATCAAAAATGATTAAAAGTTGAAAGTCACGGTAGCAAAACTGCTGGTGAAATATTTAAGGATAAATTATCTAATTAAATAACTGCGTTGCTGCCGCAATAACCTGAATGAAATAATATTGCGATAATATTCTTGTGTGCCTTAATAACCTAAGATTAAGTAAAAGGAACGTTGACTTACCTATGTATAGTACCAAAATGCACTCAGCACATATTTTACCTGTGAAACTCGTATTTGCTTCAACCCTAGAACTGTAGTAGAGTAGAGACATTAGGTATTCTTTTTAAAGCAGGAGAGATGAAAAATGAGCAATGCCCTAGCCGGGACTCAAACCACAGATCTCTCGAATACGCGTCGAGCGTGCTGAACACGAATGTATGCTAAGAAGGCGGGAGAAATACCTTATAGTATAAATAATGATAAATATTTGGTCACAACAAACCTACGTAACTGCGGTTATAATCACTTTTGTAAATTCACTCTAGAGCTTAATAAAAAGTAAAATCTTTCGAAAATCACTTGTTAAATTTTGAAGCCTTGCTAGCGGAGAATATAGGACATGGTCGGAATGAAAAATGTCCGGCTATTTTCACAGAATTACCATGCTCGTTCACTGGTATGAAGGATAATAATCATATGAAGAAGCGTGAGGAATTGTCGGCATACATGGCCGACCGAAATGTCTTGGAAAAAAAATTACCCAAAGTGTCTTGCAGCCACCATTCACGCTTTCATAGAACACACACTTTATTAACGTGAAGCGAGGGAGAAAAAAGGGTGAGCGAACTTCGAACCGGTCTATTTAGTGTATCTTTAGCCAACGTCTTTTGTCATAGTTAAAATGCAATTCTGTGGGAAAACGTGAGGGCTTTCCATCACACAATAGAATTCTATCAAAAATGCTAGGAATGGGATGGTAATGATAATATTCTGACAATTCTTCTTATTATTTTCATAAGTTTCACTTCGCTTTTTTATTCTTGAGTATCCGTTCTTCTAATTTTTAATTTAAAAATCATATAGTTCCATTTTGCACTTTTTATTATTTTAATTTAGATTAATCATAAGTTTGTGTTTCGTAGATTTTTATACAATTTGGCAAGGTTATGTTTTAAGTAAAACATAAATTAACATGTACCTCTCTGGTAACAAATAAGAAATAAAAGTTGCAATTCACCATTTTATATCTAATATTATTTATCACTTATAATGAATACAATTATATATGTGTATAATGAAACACAAGACTATATTTTTAAAATATCTGATTGGGAAAATGTCTTCTGTGAGAAGATCAAATGCGCTTTGAGATAAATATACCTGATCTCTTTTCTTAAAAGAGGATAATTTTCAGTTTATCCAAAGGTATTTATCTACTTTTGATTTAAAAATAGCATGTGCTATAAAGAAAAGGAATTTCAATAACTATCTTAAAAATGTCTTAAAATAGCCGGTTTATAACACAGAAAAATTTAAATTATGAAACGTTTACAACTATCCTTAACTTGACAATAGCTTTGATGGGTGGAAACGTGATTTTAAACGTGATGTTTTCATGATTTTTTTTAAAAGTATATTTTCAGACGTTTAAAATATTTTAGTAAAAAAAATCCCCTAAAGGATAAACATATGTTTTGTTTTCGATTTCTCTCTTTAATGCACTGACATGCTATATAAATATTATCTGTAAAATAAACTGCACCTGTGAATGCGCTCCATGATGATGTAAGAGAAACTGCCATTTAGTTTACTCAAGTAATAATATATTCAGTTTTCAAGAAAGTGAGACAAACGTCTCGTGCATTTGCATGGTGGAAATACGGCTATTGCTGTAAATCCTACTTTACGTCTCCAAAGTAAAGAACGCACTAAAATCGCATTCTACCAAAGCCCAATTCACCAAACTAAATCCCACAAATTTCACATTAGAAAAAAACCGATCTTTTTCTCCAGTATGCTATCACAGAATTCCCTAAGCTCAGTGTATTTATAAGAACTATCCTTTTCTGTGTTTTATTCCCCTTTTTTATGTACGTAAAAGGGAGACGTCTCAGTGTCCCATAAAAACCTCCCTCCGCTGACGTATAGTGAGGATATCAGGTGAAATGCGAGCTGGGCTGTGCTCAGAATAGTGAAAAGAGGATCCCCCACCCCACGTTTTGAAGATGTTTGCCGAAAGGGGGTGGTCTTAAATTGAGATTCGCTCTGTTTAGATATTTTATGAAAAGTCGGGGTTGCTACCTCAATAGTAAAATGTGAAATTCTCATAAAAACAATATTAAATTGCTCTAAGTGTTTATAGTGTACTAAAAGTATGCTTATTTATACTCAAAGCCCTTAGGAAGCTGTTTTTTCATGACTAGATCGCAATTTATTTAAATTTTTGGATTAAAATGTTTCCTTACAGTACTTAATTAATTAATAAGTGGGTACTTTAATTTTAAAGTGAAGAACACGTATCATTAAATATAATTTAAATTAGTAACCTCTTCATGATGTAATTAATAAGATCTCTTTAGTAATTTAAACCCATATAGCCCAACAGTGTAAATCAAGGGAGAAAATGATCCATCTGCCCCAGGAGTATAACTATTTAGTAAAGCGAGAGAAGTTGTCCTCTCCCCTTAGACATTAGACTTCAAACTTGCCGCAGAAGATATATAACAAGACCCTCTCCTTTCAGAATGCTCCCAAAGAAATACTCGATTTTACTTTTCGAAGAAAAACAGAGAAATAGAGTTACATATCACAAGAAAAGGTAAAGAATATCTAAGCAGGCAAATTATTTGAATAACAGTAATAAATACAAGGGCTAGCAAAGAAAATGAAAAGTATCAAGAGACACGAAAACTGCCATTAGAAAAATATTTCATTAATTATAAACCTAGAGTAAATAACATTATAATAGTATTATAAATTAAATAATTAAAAAGAATATGAATTATACGTCTTATAATTTACATCTGCTTAAACTATTATTAATTTAACATTTTTCTTTGATCATATTACTAATAGTATTTGAACTAAACTGAACAATTTAATATAATCAAGTAGTGTATAAATGATTATTCGGAACCATGTATGTAAAAGTGTCATTTATTATTTAAAGTAATCATTGAATGTTTATATAAATTAGTAGTTAGGTATATTTGTTTCTATGAGCTACATGTATTACATGTTTAAAACGCATTTTCATTCCTTACTTTGTAAACTAAAGAAAAAATAAACAAGAGATTAGTTCACATTTTAAAAGTAGATTATAATTTACACTAATTTCTGAAACCAATTTTGGAATCTTAAAAAAGGCTAATATTGCTTCTAGGTTATGACATGCATGTGCAGTAGTAGTCATTTCATTAAAAAAATTCTTTTGTCAAAATAAACTACGAATGCGGTGAAGCGAAGTAATAATGTATCAATGCTTTAAATTCTGCTTACAGGACTCATAATATGCGGGCAGAAAATACATTTACTTATATTTTAGACCTAAACGAAGGCAAATCCATTCATTCACGGGAGTTTTAAGTAAAATATATCATCTGAGTTTATTTTAACCGAATTTCAGATGATGTATTTTTCTTGAAAGTACGCAATTTTAAAAAATCACTGTTTATTGATACCAGTGGCAAAATTTTAGATGGATCCCATTTGAAAACATAACATCTTTTTCAATGAACATTAACGAACTTAAAAGATTAACTTTATTAGATAGATTTCTATAAAGTGAAACAAGATAGATTTTATCAACACCTTACAGCACTTGAATAGGATGCATTTCAGAAAAACCGACCAGAGCCGGAGTGAGACGAATTCTGATACTCCCTTTTGGGTAAAATCGAAATTCCAGTCAAAGCTCTAAATAATACGAGTTCCTATATTTTAATTTAATATTTAATTTTTGGTTATTAATTTAATATAAAAATATTTCATTTGCTTAACATTTTTGTTGTATTTCATAATTATTTATTTATTATTTTATTCACTTATTTTTGCATGCGCTTCTCAGTTTAACGATAAACTTTAATAACGTGACACTTGACAAAAAAGAACATTCTTGATGCTCTTAAAAATCTTATGCATTCTATCATTTACCGTTTCTTTGAAAAAATGACGTCACGAAGATCTGCTACATAAGCGAGACGATGGCTAAAATTGCGAAGATCTATGTTCTGTGATCTACGTGTCTGGATTCTGGGGAATTAGCAGTCTCACCTCTGAGGATACCCTGTCCGATGCTCTTGTCAGTCAGTCCCAGAGTGAAATCTTGACGAATTCAGTTTCGAATTTTCTTGACGAATCTGCTTCTACATTCCCAGTTTCTATGACGCGAGGTCGATTATCATGGCCAGGTTTGCAAAGACTACTAGAAAATCCCCAGCTTGTATTTCTGGATTGTAGTTTGAAGACTCCATCAAGATTTCCAGCATCGACGAGTAACTCAAGTGCTTTACATCAAATATTCCATACATACAAAATGACTGAGTGAAGTAACAGTATATTGTACTCGTGTGCTACGACCACGGTCTCCGGTCATGGATACTAGATCGACTAAAGCACACACATTTCTCATTCTTATTTTATTACTTACTTTTTTTCATAATCTTCTTTGTACTATTCATATTTAAAAGCTTTCTAAAGTGTTCTAATTAACATTAAGTGCTTAATAAGAAAAAATAATGACTGCATACTTTTTTAACAATTCTTTGAAGGCTTCTAAGAACCTATTGATGAAATCTAGTTGAATATATGTATTTTCTAATATATTTAAAGTTGACGATTACTGCTCCTCAGCTTTGATTGCATGACATAAGCAATTTCATGCATATTAAGATCATTTTTTTTTTGTTTCATTATTTCCTCACGAGACGTATTAAACATATACTATATCTATTTACGATTATTATATGCATAAAAAGTTTTTTAAAAAATCTGATGTGTACATCATATGACTTCCTTGTACAAAATATTAAATTATATGCATTTTTTCCTGAATTTGATTTAAACTTATTGGATCGAATTAAATCTACTTCGTTGATAGCGCATAAACCACAATAGAATAAATGCACTCTTTAATATTAACTATATTTGTTTACCATAGCGACGCTCTGGAGCTAGGTTCATTTAACAGCGTTACATATGTCTATGCCTATGTCGTAACGCAATTAAGAGGCAATCGGCCTAGTACTGCCTTTACCAATATATTGTAAATAGGGTATCTTTAATGATAGTTGAATACAGTAAGATGGAACGTACTTTTTCCACCTAGTGCAGAGTCTCTAGAAGAGAAGTAAACGTGGCGCCATCTTTTGGCAACAATTATAGTGAGCGTGGCTGAAGACCGAACCCACGATGTGAAGATCTGCATCTTGAGGATTTCTGCCGCTCGGGTATGCTCGTCTTGAGAGAAGTTGCGAATTAATCTTGATCTGCAAAGTTCAAAATAATCTCGATGGCTTGAAAAGCTAAACAAAGTTTCTGCATATTTGATTTAGCTGATTTAATTCTCTGAGCTATTGTGGTTATTGATTTCATGAGATAAACAGCGTTACATTTCGGAGTGCACAAAATTTATATCATCTGAAGAATTATCTAATCGGTGCCACATGTTCTATTCAAATACTATAATAAATGTAAAACCATGTATGAAAGAAATTAAGCAAACAAGAAAAAAAAGAAAGAAAGAAACAGTTTTTCACAGACGATTCAGTATTTCTCATTCAACTAATTCAATTCTCACTTCGCTACAAGACAAAAATAAATAAAAACTCAAAATATCTATATTAAAAGTTACGACGTAAATCTTAAACACTTATTTCCTGGAATAAATTCAAGAATGTATTAAGTATGATTTAATTCGCAATAATAAAAAAAGGCGTTATTTTTGTTGTTGCGAAGCTTAGTTTCCCGAGATTTGTGCCAAGATTCAAATGTAAACAAACATGACCGCCTTAATACTTAGGCTTAGCCGCACTTAAGCAACTTTTAAATGGTTGATAACTCTACAAATATTGCATCAAGATTTACTAAAGTCATAAAAACCTTAACCTTAACGTAAGAAAAACATAATTCAATAATTTTGCGCAATTTACAAACATATAAGAGTAAAGAAACTGAGGTCACTGAGCCGGGTAACAGAGTGGATATATATATATATATACTTTCTTATTACTTATATACTTTTGGTATAGCCGATTGCAACCAAAATACGAGGTGCACATCTGCATGTTATAGCAGTCCTATATACAAAATTTCAACGCTCTAAGGCTACTCGTTTTTGAGTTATGCGAGATTTGTACGTACGCACAGAAGCCACGAAAAATTCTCTTTAGAATTCATTTTAAATCAGTTTTATAATGTTTTTTGGCGAAAACATTTATTCTGTCCTTACGTACAGATGTCACGCAAAACATCATTACATTGCATTCGATAGCGGTCAAAATGAATATTTTCGTTGAAATGTGATACCTGAAACTTTTCGCGATTACAATACTTCATTTTTACTTCGTACTAGGAAGTAAAAAGATTTTAATGTCGGATGGTAATTCTTTTATTTTCAAATTATTTTCGGTTACAAAACTTTTAATTAACAAGTTAAATTAACAATTTTCATAGCTTGATTCAAAATGACTTTCAGTTTTACAGGAACTGGTTTGGGTACTAAAAGTTCACGATGAATAGAGCAGTGAGTAAATTTAGTTTCAGGTGCGACTTTATTTGAGAAAAAACACGGTAATGATTTTTTCTTAAAACCCGAGCTCTTTCTCTGCATACAGCAATGCACTTATTCCAAGGAATATCATTCTCATACATAAAACTGTCAATTACTTTGCATGAAGAGATTAACAAAGTAAATACTTTTCGGCAATTCGTTTATATTCTTCGAAACCTGTGTAAACTAATAAATGAACAAAGTTCGTTATATCAGTATTTTCATCCAACTGTAATGAGAAATACTCGCTGCGTTTTATTTTTTGAATAAGTGTCCCTTTTATGGAATTTACGTATCATTTGATAATGGAAGATTTTAAAGTTCATTAGCCGCTTTTTTGTTGAATAATGCTAAAACGATACCTCTAGCTGCTGGCAATATAAGGTTTTTTCCAATATTGTGATCCTGCCCGGTCTTGGCAATTCTTGTGCTTACGGATTCCAAAGCATTTTCACTTAAAGTAACAAAGCCTTTCATTATTTGTTTACTATTTTTGAACTCCGATAATTTTCTCTTATCTTTCAGATTTATCCTTTAAATTGCCATGCTTTGATTCAGTATTTGTTTCAAGAAACGATGGTTTCATACTTTGATTGGATAGTAGTTCACAGCAAACAACACATTGAGGTTGAAGATCCATTTCATCTCCATTCCAAGTAAACCCAAATGATAAATAACTTTCATTATATTTTCTATAAACAAATTTTCTTTTCTTTCCAATATTCTTAGTGCTATAGGCTGTCCTGGACCTATCTGTGAATCAACACTTTTCCGTGACAATCTGTGAATCATCACTACCTGTCAATCATCACTTTTCGGCTTAGTCAATCCTTACCATTTTTCCGTTTTGAAAAATATGTTTTTTTTTTTTTAATTATTTCTCAAAAATATTTAAATGCACAATATAATACAATTTCTACAACAAAAGAAAAAAAAAACCGACTATAATCTCAAATCACGTAGAAAAGTAAGGAATACAAAGGAACAGGAAGACTAAATACCTGGTTGTTTCAGGGGGCTCATACGGGTTCAAATTCGAAGGGTGTTATGGGCTTAAACCCCATAACACCCTTCGAATATGTGACTGTTGCAAGAATTGGGATATTTTATTTATTTTAAAATCAATTACTTCCAACTTTTTACAGCTGACTACATAATATAGCTGCTTTGGAAACTAGTAACCAGAAAGTTTGTGTTGCCACAAATATTTTTGTAATTTAATCCGCTTTGTGACAAAATATTTTGTCACGTTTCCACCTTCCGCGCACGATATTTTAAAAATGGTTAATGGTACATACTTGAAATTGGATGGAATTCTTTATATGAGCTCTACCTTTTAACTGAACCAAAAATCTGATGAATGTTTTAATATTAAAAAAAAATTTGGACGGAAACATTACAAGTTTTTTTTAATAAAATACATTTTATAAACTCGACTCCAAATAGAATAAAAATTTAACATGAAATTCTTAGAATTTTTGGTTCACAGTACTTTCCAAATGTTATAAAAGTTAAGTATTAAATATGGAATTAAATTACGGAACAGAATGTTTTAAACACTGCGCGCAAGGTGGAAACATGACGAAAAATTTTGTCAAAGAGCGGATTAAATTATCAAAATATTTGTGGCAACACAAACTTTCTGATCACTATTTCAGAAAGCAGCTGTTTTATGTAGTCAGCTGTAAAAAGTTGGAAGTAATTGCTTTTAAAATAAATAAGCTATCCTAATTCTTACAACAGTCACATATTCAAAGATCTTATGTGTTTTAAGGTGTACGAGTCCCCTTAAGAGCCTGAAAATCGACGTAAAAAAATTACTCTAATTGAAAATAGAGCAATATGAGCCCGGAAATGGTGGCGGCATAAAGTGTACACATATTAATAAATCGATGAACTCTAAAAGAATTAATGAGATAATTATTATGTTTTTATAGGAACTTGCTTTGCTTTCCTGTTAAATACAACATCCATTTCTAGTTCTCCTTTTAGAAACATCATTTATGACAAATTTTGTTATGTCTATGGATAAAAGAACATTTGTGAAAATAAAAGCGGTTTATTTTGCTAAAGTCTATGAGCGGCTATTGACCTTGAGCAAAGCTCACGCCTCGTAAATTTAGGAGTGTCAGAGAAAAGAACTTAAACAGGATTTTTGGTTACTTAATTTTTGAATTTAATAGTTAAAACTACCTTGTTTCTTTACGTACCACTGGTTCAGAATCGCTGATCTGTACAATTACTATTGAAGATCACAAGATTAAATTCATATGAGAAAAAAATAAATGACATGAGAAAAACATTATATCATGCACTTGAGTAAAAATGCTTCCCAGCCGATATAGTGATTAGTGACCCTGACTACCCTAGCGATGGGCCCGGGTTCGAATCTCAAAGAATGCATGGTTGTTACTGTTCGTCTCTCCATAGGAGACAACCTACTAGGTGCTTCCATAATGAAATGGCCACGACTTACGGCTCTTGTAGTGGCGCAAGGCATGGCTGTTAAATAAAGCGCCCGGCCATTAAAAAATTTAATTAAGAAAATAAACTACTGTTTACATTCATTTATTAGCAAACAGTTTCAATCTCACGACAAGAAGTAAAGATGCTCATTTATCTTTAAATAGTATATATTATGCGTGTATGATTTTATAGGAATATCAGTTATGTAAGAAAGAAACCACAGGTACAGGTAAAAGTGTTTGGGAGCACCAAAACTTCATTAAATATTGCACGGGCACATGTATAGCTCCCAATCACTAACCGAATAGAGTAAAGAGGGAAGGATAATAAATTCTTCTTCTGTCCTTACCTCCATTCTCTATTCGGTTAGTAATACCTGTGCAATCTTTAATAAAGTTCTGGTGCTCCCAACACTTTTACCTGTACCTGTGGTTTCTCTTCTACATAACTGATATTCTTATAAAATCATACACGCATAATATACATGTGGAGGAAAACCACAGGAGAGCCATCTTACAAACAGTTAAGCCTTTTTCCTAGAAGTGAATTGGGATTGCAGTATGAATTCTAGTTTAAATTAATCATTGGCTGATGAACAAATGATATGTGATGTGTAATTACGACTTGCGATTATTAAAATTAAATTAACCTTTCAAGCTTTAGGTTCTTATGTATTTAAATGTAGGCTCCATTTTTACGTACATTAAACCGAATTTTGACATTCAAAATAAGTATCTTACTTAAGCATACTGCCGTGCATGTTTATGTATAAATCTACAAGATTGTTTGTACTTAAGTGTACAGCGCAATGTACTGTTGATGTAGTAATGATAATGATCTATTGAAAAACTCATTAATTTAAATTATACCTGTTAAACTTGATAGACTAGATGAAAGAAAGACAAAATTTCTAATGAAATTAAATTAGAGTATCATAACTAAATATTAATCAGAGTTCTATTTGCGTCCAGATTCTAATTCAGTTGAGAATCCATAAAATTCTTCACTGACCACATTACACACATTAATTTAACGAAAGTGCGCTGTGAAAGCCCGAGTTCATTGTCGCATTAGGTGTCATATATCATTAAGAGACCCAGCCTTTATTAGGAACACTCTATCATCTTCCTGCACCAAGGCCAGATCCAAGACTAGTTGTGAGTATCCATACCGGTTTCCTCATTGACGCCACGCAGCCGATCCACTAATCTAACACTGACGGGAAATTGAATGGATGGGGGTTATTGATGTCCTCTTTACAAATGAATCTAATCCAAAGTACCTCAGGCGTGAAATGATCTCAGTGGGTCTTCGAGAGCTGGAGGGATGTTATTGACATTCAGACTGTTACGTGTTCATGCCCACCTGTGTTAACGCCTGCCCGGTTCGATAAATGGATATTTTATTAAAGCTTTTAGAAAGGAGATATAAAATTTATTTCCAACATTGGCGTTTAAATTTCTTCATTATTTAGACATATTTTGATATAGGAAAGTAAACTTATTCTCATCATAAACTGCGTAACATGTCGCAGTTTATCTAGTACAGCTAATAAGAAATGTACTAATGTAGCTCAATTCATTATTTCAAGAAACATGGGCGATAAATGTATTCGTTTTGTTTTACCTTAATAAAATATAAAAGCAGAAAATTAGGAATTATGTTATCAATACATGCCCCCATGATCGGTAGAGTGGCCAGATGGTATGGCCGCAGTGCGCACACGTTTGAATACGGATAAGGCTTGGCTGTTTCAAAGTGTAAGTGTCTTTGAGGCATGGGGGACACATTTAAAATACAGGCGTTCTAAAAGTCTTCTTGTATAACGGAAGAGGGACGTTCATACTCTCAGGTTAATCCTTCAGGTGTTCGCCGCTAATCTGGTATATAAACTGGTATGGCTTTTCTCATGAGTACAGTTTGGTCCTCCTCTACACACTGAACAACTTTCCTCGCTACAAGATGGTTAAATGACCGATATGTATTGGCTATTCTTGACGAATGCATTAAGTTGCAAATATTCAGTCACTTGGAACAACTTATTATCAAAATATTTAAATACCTTTAATATTATGTACAGTAAGCCACCCTTACAGTATAGGGGTTAGGAGAGCCTACTGCGATACCGAATGGATCAGGTTCGAATCCTGGATAAGCATGGTTGTTTGTAAATGGATAGCGTCTTTTCGGCACGGGGGCACTCTAAATATGTGGCGAGCCGAAAGGCTTCTCAAGAGGTTGGTGCATGGAGGTAGGAAGTAAGATGGAGTCGGCCCTAAACAAGTTTCTCCCGTACCCTGCTCTGAAGCACCGGCGATCCCTACATGGTGACCAAAACATTGGGTCATTTACCATTGAGTTCAATAGGATTTGACGCGTTCGGATGTAAATATTTTGTAATTACGTCGTAAATATACATATAAATGTATATATTTTCTTTTTCTACAACACTTCAGAGTCCTAAGTATGTGAAAAGAACATATTTTTAAACAACATTTCAATCTGAACGGAATTAAATGCTATACTTTTCACAGGACAGTTTTCTCAGAATGGTTTCTCAGAATTTAATTTGAATGAAATATTTTCACAAGTTTTCGTTAATTACATTAGAAAAAAAAATAAGGTAATTCGATTTTATTCGGTTAAGGTACAAAAATTAAGATGAAAGTTTATTGTATTATTAATATTAAAATTATGCATTATTTCTTTTCTATTTATAGAGCTTCTTCCTAAAATACTTTCTTAAATATGACATGATTTTTTTTGGCTTCCGAGGCATCTTTTAAATCGAAAAATGTAAGTCAATTTAGAATTAATGCTCTATTCGGTTCATTTTAAATTAGGGAATTATTAGGAACTAGCGAAATACTTTAAATAGTACTTGACTTTCTCTGAACATTAAATAGTACTTGACTTTCTCTGAACATTAAATAGTACTTGACTTTCTCTGAACATTTCTGAAAGGGAATAAAATAAGTTTTTTTAAAGTATTATTTAAAACTTGTAACTGAGTTATTATAAAATGTAAGGGGAATAATTCTTTTAATTATACTTATCAGATTTTTTTTACCCTTCATTTCAACAATACATAATCCAAAACTCTTTATTACGTTCTTAAGTGCGCATCTCATAGCATTTGCTTTACAATACCTTTTAACAGATTGCTTTCCAATACGAACAATTCTTGCTTAAATAGTTTTATAACGTATTTGTCAACAGGATTTCAATTTATGTTTACAATTCAATATTAAGGTTATTATATATTTAGATAACATTTATAATTGCTATAAATTAGATACATTTAATAATTAGATTTCTTCACAGTACTTTCACAGTTGTTTATAAGTGAATAAATTTTTCATTTCAAATACATTTATAAATAATTTAATGAATATTTATGTATTTTGTCAAAGGCAGATACATGGTTTTTGCAATAATATGCAACAATAATATATGGATGTGATAAAAATTTGTTTTCTTTAAAACATTTTGGCGTTTGGAAAATAAAATAAAAGTAGCGAATACTCTATCAAGGGTATCGAAAGACGTATACAATTTTAAATGTACCGTAAGGTATTTTTCATTCTTTAAGCATAACATTTTTCTTAAAATCTATATTTTTGTAGTTCAACAGCTTAGAATTTTATAAAACAAATTCATAATCAAAATCGCTGTTGTTAGTTATCGAAAAATAACCAAGATGTGATTTTTCCGTAAATGTCACTAAACTATACAAATTGCTATTATCCATCACACTATGAATGTTTCTTAAATGCTAAAGTGTCCCTTTTTCGATTCGTATGGAACTGTCGTGTGTCGAAATACTATCAGAATCCTGTCAAGCGAGCTTCTGAATGTAAACAAAGAACACCCCATCTTGTGACCCAAGCTTCGAAGCAGTGCTTCACTTCTAGTGTCGATTGGCCCCTCCTTCCTTTCCTACCTCCATGGGTCGGTGATAGGGAAAGTGGGCTGGGTGAACCTCGGACCCGTCCCCCTCTGATGTGCTCTCCGTCAAAATTTCTAGCGAAACTGAGCGATGTCCCTCTGTCACCTGTGTGGTACTTCTGTCACGTGCTTGCCAACGACAAGCGCAGTCTTACTCTCCTTGTCTCGATGAATTTCGTGGGCTTGTTCTGATGTTACTGTGAGACAACCGAGGTTAATCACAACAACAACAACAACAACAAATCCATAAATTTGCAATAATCTCCAGAATAACGATTTTTCTCTTTTTATTCATATAGTTTATAATTATAAATATGTGTGTTTGTTTGCAAGTGTGCAGATAAGTTTCAGGATTTATGTTTTGTTTTGTTAAACGGCTACTGTTTCATGGAACATTTTTGGAGACATTTATTTACTGTGACAGAATTCGATGTTACAGATTTGTTGTAATATGTGAGGATGTTTAGTGTGATGAATTAAGTCAGACATAATAAAGGTGCTTTTAGAAGTAACAACTGATTAAAAAAATTCCCATGAAATTCTATAAAGTGCGGAAAAATAATTTGGCCAAAGAGAAAGTCATATTACTTTATGAAACCTATGTACAATTTTCTATTCTCGTATGCGTGAGAAAATAATAAAGCGAAATTTTTGTGCTGAAATTTAGACTCAAAGGGAAAAAAGATCTACTATAAATAGCTAAAAGCTGAATTATAACACTAATCCTAAATATATTAAATAATAATAATTTAAATTCATGAGCAATATGAAAATACGAATTAATGAAATATTGCCGTAATTTGGATATTTTATTTATCCTCTCCACTTACATGACTCTTTGTATAAGTCTGTAGAATGCTAAATGGTTGCGAGAATTTAATTCACGGATTCAAAAACTTAACAGTCCCACTAGACCAACGGTCGTCAATCCTTAGATCTTCACGGACCAGTACATATATAATTTTATATTTGGCGGACCACTAATATGAATTAAAAAAAAACCTCAAATCGGACCTTTAAAAACAACATATTAATATACAAACACAATATTCAACTTTCCAATACATGTAATTCTACTTATTATTTCTTAAAGTAATTTTCGAAATATTTGGTGTTCAGCAGCATGCCTTTAATAAAATTCAGGCTACTTTCCTGATTATGAGTATCAATTAAAGCACTATTAACATCTCACTGATACACATATTTCGTTCACATTGAAAAATTGTATGAAAAGTACAAAAGTCTTACCTTCTTGTAAAAATTTCACATTTCTATGTCACTAAAAAGGAGCCTCAGGAAAAGCAAGAAAAAACCGGCAAACGTAAAGCAATATCAATAAACTGAAAGTATTATGCCGCCAGTTTTTAATTACAAAAACAAATGTTTAAAAAATCATAATAATTATCGCTTACTCAGCAATGGCGCCATCGATCATCAGTTAGACAAAACGAAAACGAAAAATTCCAATGATGCAATTATAAACAAGAATGCAGATGGTTCTCATAAAAATCTATAGTTGTTTCTATAAAAATCATAAGTTGCCTATTGACATGGAGAAAATCTGTGTTATTAATGACTACAATAGCATATGTTTGTAATTTAAAAGGAAAGGGAATTCCAGTTCGCGCTACTATTGATAACAGCAGTATATCTATGGATGCCCACTCTCTCTTTCACATATCACTAGATATACCTGCAAAAGTAGCTAAAATGTCGCTAAATTCAGAAGGAATTTTGCTAATAGTAGTAGCTAAAATTAAAAAAAAAGTATAATCCATATTCCGTAATAGGTTTTATTACGTCATTTTTTAAACTGAATCTTCATAAAAATATAAATAATGTCCCAATTTTCTGCGGACCATCAAAACATTTTCACGGACCACCGGTTGGCGACCGCTGAACTAGACGGTTAAGCATTCTGTATATTCGTCCAAGTTATTTTTCATAACACCTTCATATAGCTGCATATTCTTACATCTTGAAGTACATTCAAGCAGTTTAGTACATTAAAAGAGAAAAGAGTGCAGGTATACAGAGCAAAGAGCATTGTGGAATTATTAAAAAATTTCATTTTTCATGATGATATGGAGAAATTTGCGATTATTGAGAATTTTGTTTTCTATTTAATTCAAAACTTTGGCCTGTTAAATGATTAATGGATCCCTTTGATCAGACTCCTCAAGTAACAGTTAAATGACCTGGGCTTCCTGAGCGGTTTCACATTTTTCTTCGTAAGCAAGGTGACCAAGAACCAGGTTCCAGTCTTCCACGGCGGTGTACTTCATCGCAGGCATATATCCTTCGCATGCTTTCCCATAATATAAATAATCCAACTAGCAGGCATTCACATATTCCTCTCGAAAATATTCCTCTCGAATTAAAAATTTTCTAACGATACTTAAGATTTCGAGTAAATTTAAAAGCTTTCTTTTCCTTACCAGTACTATGACATTACCTCTTATTGCATATCATCACTAAAAATTAGTAATAACTAATAATAACCTAATAAGTCAATAACGTAATCTCTGAAATGTTTGTAGAACATTTAAAGAATTTTCTTCAGAATTACATAGAAGAAAATCTTGTTACATATTTTAATAAAAAATTTTACATTAGAGTCTATATTTAAATTTTGTTAATTTCTAAGATTGTATAACTGATACGTACCTAATATATGGAACACACGCATGTACATTCCTTATGCATCTGTCTTAAATCGAAACGACTATATTATGTGTGTGGTGTTGATTTCAAACATGGAATACCGATTTTTCGCAAATAGTACTCGAATCAAAGTCCACTAAAAGGTAACTCATTTCGAACTCATCTTAAGCAACAAACTTCTACTGCGGCGGGAAACACGAAATAGTCATATTGTAAAATTACATCCTCTGTGAAACTGAAAGGTATCGTTAACCGTGCAGAAAACAACAACTATTTTAAACGGCTTTTGATTCCGCGAGATGACCTGTATTTTTACATACTGTTGCGAAATGCCCAGCTGCAGTGAGATAGCTTCCCCGCAAAGCGTGCTTAGGGTTCCCAGAAAGTGGTAGGGAAAGGCAGAGTTGACAGATTTAGCACGAAATGTCCATTTGGTGACATCATTGGTGATATGCCATAGACGGAGTGAGGACGTTCTAAAACGCATTCTTAGCGGCTTTTTTTGAGAATATTCACGAAGGTTGGTTACGCTATATATATATATCCTGTCTGTACGCGTAGTAGTAGAATGTTGAGTTCAGTAGTAGTATTTTGAGTTCAGAGATTAGCTTGAGAGTGACAGGACAGAGTCGGGGACTCTTACTTTAGTACTCTGCCGTGAAGCTGTCTTCACCGTTGTAGCTTGAAGGCTGTGTTGCTGATTGTTTCAGCTGCCTTATCGTAGTTTCTCGACGACTGTAAAAGCGGTTTTGGAACTCTCCTGAGTAATACAGGCGAATAAATTATATTTTGATTCTTCATCAAGTGTTATCATGAATTTCTCCTTATCCAAGAAGCCATAAAACGACATGATACTATATTCTGTTGGCTGATACTTATTTGTCCGAAAACTCATTTATCTGATAATATCTGTCTTACACAACGACTGCCTAATCCTTTACCAGACATGTAGACAGTTAACAGATTGCCGACGGGTTGTTGTTTCTTGACAGATTTTTGGTAATATTATCAGAGTAATTGCATTGTTTTAAGGAAATTTTATTTCTATTATTTATTGCGTTTTCAAAAAATTATAATATTTACTTTCGTTAACAGTTTTACGTTACGATAATAGAAATGTTTATTATTGGAAAATTTTCATATAAAGAGAACGCATATTAGAAATAAATATAATAGTGGAAGTACAATTAAAGATTCAAATACACATAAGTAAGGGGAAAGAAAGCAAAATGTTTGCTGGAAGCTCACCAATGGCCACGTTAATTGACTACTGTTAACTGACTATTGTTGTCGGGCAAGCAAAATGTGTGATAAATGAATGCCTGGCAAATGAACTGATCTGGAATATCGTATGCAAGGAAATCATCGTTTCTGTAATCATAAAATCATAATCATCAATAATAATAAAAAACGCAAATGCAAGAAATATGGAAACAAATGTAGGATAGTGATATACAAAATTAATTATGAGTAATAAATAATTATAAATAAAATACGCAGCAATAAATGTTAAATAGGAACAAATATTAGCTTACGTTTGCAGCAATATGCGGGCAAAACTCAATAAAAATTTGTTTCTTAAATGCTAAATGTTTTCTTTTGAGTGCTTTTTAATTCCACATACATTACCCTTAGTTTCATATAAATCCGAAGACCGAGTCCGATAAAGTGCAGATTTAATCATATTTCGTCGGATAGAGAAAGCATAAAGGAGGGCAAACACAAAAGCAAATACTACGAGAAATACACACGGACACACGCATACAAAAAAGAAGAAGTACGCAATAAAAGTCTGAAGCACATTGTAACAATAATAATATATAGGTCTAAGGTAACACACAGAGAGGCTAGAGGAGGAAGGCTCTTTTAGGGATGGTAAAGAATACCCTCAATAAAATAGGAAAAAAGTAGTAAAGTGTCTGCGAATAGAAGGAGAAAAATTTAAGAGATATTTAGGATGGCTCGAGACGCGATAAAGACACAGGTGAAGGCCAATAAAAAGCGATCACGGATATCCCTGAAATAAAATTACGATGTAAAATAAATCTAGGTAAAGTTAGAGATGTTTTATTAGGCGAATTTTATTATGGATATCAGCTTCCTTTTCGTAAAATAGCTTTATCCTGCAAAGGATGGAAAACAGGAATATTGATATTTTGTTTGTTTGTTTGAAAAAGAGCTCAAAGCGTTTCCTAATGCAGTATTTCTTACGAAGATTTGCTTTCTATATTAGAATACACTAAGGCAATATTATAAATAAATGCTCAAAATTAACAAAGCGAAACAATGTTTCACAAAAAATGCGTTTCAACTATGAGTTCAGGGATTTTGATATTTGGCATTGACTCAGATATTTTCCTTTAAAAAAGGTCTAATTTAAACTTGTTGTTTTAGATGTAACCACAAAAGATAATTTTCAAGCATGATGGATTTTGTGTTATTGTTTTCACGCATCTCAGTTCACTTTTAGAGCTAATGGAAGCATTGATATTCTAATAATGTGGTATTGTAATCAACGCAACATTAAAAAGCTTACGTTTGCGTAATGAAAGTTCTTATTTACTTGAACAAGGGACAGATCAAAATGTCTTGTGATAAAATCATTAAGAAAAACTGCAACAATACTTAAAGGTTATGAATGTGTAAAACGTTATAATTAAATTGACTTATATAAAAGTTCTCTGTCTGCATGAATGTTAAATTATTGTTATATTTTGGAAATTTCAATAGCTTCACATTTAGAATAATTACAAATTTAGAGCTATACGTAGGAGGTACACTTATTTCTACGAACTAATTTACATTTTCTAGAAATGTATTCAGAGTAATTTAACTTATGCTTAAAGTAATGACCCACTTATGTAATGAAAGATAAATAAATAGGCTTGTTATATTCTAAATAATATGAGTTTTTAAATCTCACATGTTCTTAATTTTATCCATACTCATTTCAAAAATTAGAAGTATTTTAAAAGGAAAGCAGAAATATTATACATTGGACGGGCAGGATATTTTAAGAAAGAAGATCCTGAAGGTTTATTAATAGTTGTTATAATTACCAATTTAGATATTTAAATTTAATATTCTCCTTGTTTGTTGCTTCAGTAGAGTATCTGCTGCTTTGGGGAAGGAGATTACTTCTAGGACTAGTGAAAGCCATTTTATGTATATGTAAATAGCTATAAGTTGTTGAAGCTGTAAGTAAAATATTTGATAATTGGTTCATATTTTTCAGTCAAAGTTACTTCACTTCGTGATAAAATAATTAGTTTGAGATCTGATAAATATGCCAATTTAAAACTGATCTACATAACGCAAATTTTTAGGTGCTTATGTTTACTTTTATTTTTGTTTACAATTTAGCTTAATCTGTTATACAAATATACTTAAAGAAAGGTTGTATTTAGTTCGTAACGTTTCCGATGGAATACTTAAAAAATTTATAATTAGCTGCATTATTTTTAACAAGTTAGCTGTCGTTATCACAATCAGAAAACACAAGCATTCTGTAACATATTCTAAAACTGTAACTGGATGGAGAAGAAATGGAGAAGAAAGCCAATTAGAATGTGAAAGCAAGGCATTTTGTTGTAAAGGATATTTTCTTTGTATTTGTGTGCTATCTCTGCTGAATAACGTAAGCGAATTAAACTAAAACTTTACAAGGACGTTACATAATTTAAACTAACATAATATATTTACTCCATAAACTAACATACTCTACAAACTAACATAATACATAAGTTAAAATAACATAACATAACATTTAAATTATGCTCTAAAATAAATAAATATTGAGATTTAAATTTTGTGTACTGATGTTTTTCCTGAGACGGATGATATGTAATACGTTTATTAATTTATTAGTATAGAGATGTTTATAAATGTCTCTGAATGAAACTTACTGTAATATTTTTTCTTGAAATTTGGTATATATTCTTATAAAGGAATAGGTAATTATAAAATTGCAGAAAAGTACAGTACATTTCTTGTTCTTCAATGCTTATGTTACAGGTATTCTAGTCTGTAACATAAGCATTTAAGTTTATAAGTAGTCATTTTGTTTCTCTATGCAATTTAACGAGAAAATTACATAACATTTTCTGATTATTGAAAGCTGTTCTTAATAATATATATGTAAAATAAAAAATACCTAATATGTAAAATATAAAATCTAGCTCTCAAATAATAAATTAATATCCCCTTAACTTCCGTTTCAATTTAAAAATAACAGCAATAAATTTTTCTCTCTCCAGTTCTGATACACACTTGCCGATGAAATTTGAACCAAAAATCCTGTACTTTAAAGTGTCACATGATCTGAAAGAGAATTCGATATACAGAAGGTTAATTACATAGCAACTTTCTCTTCTTCTCTTCGCTTGTCTCTTGTGCTGCTTTCGGCTGTACCGCTAGCTACGCAAAGTTTACTTTTCTAAATTTGTCTGTGAGCTGTAGAAAATTGTGGCGTTCATAGCGCACCCATAGCGATAATGTGCATTATCGAAAAATAAAAAGATGTGTGGAATTGACCGTTATGTGTGGTCTTCAAATGTTACCTTGCTAGCTACACAGCAGTCCTCTCCAAGCCAGTCCGTTGCAACTTTCACCAAGTCCATTTATTGCATCTAATAATGCAGTCTTGTTTCAATAATAACACAGTTTTTTTACATCTAATGGAATAGTTTTATTACATATATATATGCATGTATAATGATAATTTTAGTCAACAACATAATTCATAAATCAAGAGAAAACGAAATTTCGGTTCAAAAATGCAAAAGATTGCATAATATGGATTAAAATTAAGGCTTATTTCCTTTCCCGAATCAAACTAATATAAAATGAGCTACAAATAGCACAGTAAAAAAGATATCCCCCGGGTGTTTGTCATCTGCAGCAGAATTCCAGATGTTGAAACTCTGGAAACAAAGCAGCTTGAGAAGTAATTAAACAATGAGGAAGTCGGTGAATGAAAAGAATGAAAGAGTCGGAAATTTGAGTCTTGGGAGAATGGAATTAAAACCCTGAAACGATTCACCAATTATACGACAATACTAGCTTCCTCTAAAACTTTTGTTGCTGTATCTTAAAGAAGCAAACGAATCGTTGTTTAATATTCTGCATTTTGATGCTATTTTATATTTCGTTTATTTGTATTAATATTGTAACTTTATGTTAGTTGCTAGAATTTAAGGAAATCGGAAGGCAATATTTTCATATTTTCCTTTTGTTTTGGGGAAACAGTCGAAAAAAGGTTATTTAGCACATTATCACCTTTAAATTTTTCAGTTTACGACATAACTGTCATCAATTAAATAACTTTGCATTCATTTTAATTTAAAACTAGCATTTTTCAATCTTTAGTCAGTTATTTAAATCATAACAATGTATTGCACTCAATTGCTTTCCACAGCATGCTTATTATCGTATACAATCCTATGGATGTATTTATTTACAGTATACTCTTTTAAATATTTAAGTTAGAATCAGTACAATCATGCAAACAAATCCTGTAAGTCTATGATGTCTTGCTGAGATGTAAGATGCTTGATTAAATTAAAAACCTGTTTCACTAAATCGCCATTTCAATTTACTCTGCTTTATAACAGAGTCATATGTTTCAATTGAGCTGACAGAAATTTCTCTTCATTTTAACCTTCTTCATTTGAAGATTTCTGTCTTTGCACAGCTGCTAGAATAATATGAGGATCTGTAGAATAAGTCTGTGCAATGATATACTCGTATATAATAGGGGGACCGGAAAGTAATGTCGTTCCTTACATTAAATTCGCACGAATAAATTTTAACACGTTTTTATTTTTAATCGATAATGTAATCACCCTCGTTATCAACAACCTTTTGCCATCTAGTGTGCAGATTTTCAATCTCCGGACCGATATAAATCAATTGGTTTTTGAGTAAAATATCTCAAGATGGCATTTTGGACATCATTCAAATTTTCAAATTTTTTGGAAAATTTTAAGAAAATATTGTAGGGATCGGAATAAATGGAAATCCGAGTGTACGATATCGGGCGAGTATGGTGGGTGATGCAGCACCTCCCTTCCCAATTTATTCATTTTTTCCAGTGTCCGTCTTGCACAGTGCTGTCTTGTATTGTCGTGTTGCAGAATGATGCTTTTTCTATTCACAAGCGCCGGATATGTTTCGATTAAAGATTGGCTCACTCGATCCAATTGTTCACAATAAAGATCTGCATTAACAGTTTGTCCAGGTTTTTGCAATTCAAAATAAACAATTCCGCAAATACTCCACCAAATACACAGAAGCGCCTTTTGCGTATGTAAACCCTTTGTAACCCCTATTATAATTGCCTTTAGCATTTTGGATTATCATATAGGACCCATTTTTCGTCTCCAGTAATCAAATGATCAAAAAACGGTTCTGTATGGTGCCGTTGAAGCAATACGTTGCATGTTATGGATCGGTTGGCTTTGTTCTCTTCGCACTGATTGTGGGGGACTCAAACACCTGCTTTGCTTATTTTTCCATTCTGCTTTAAATGTTCTTGGATGGTCGACCAAGGTTGATTAAGAGTGTTTGACATGGATTTGCTTCCACTTCTGCCCTTAGCATGTTGTTGTCGACATGCGCAGAAGCGACATTACTTTCTGATTCCCCTATTACATGCAAATTTATTTCTGTAAATATCAATCAAAACATTTTAAGATTTAATTTTTAATCTAGATTCGATTCTAATACAATGTAGTTGAGTTTAAACCAGGGATGGGCAAACTACGGCCCGCGGAAAGAATATTAATTTTTGCAGTCTGAGTCAAATTAAAAGAAATGTATATTTATATATTACATATCCATCTCCTTTTCTACGTTGTTTAAATATTATTTTGTTTCAAAGGGCTGATAATCTTCTTTTTACCTTATCTATTTTTGTTCTACAAAACATAAATCGACGGAAATAGCAAGCATAGACAGCTTTCAATTGGTAAAGTGTTAAAAGCGGAAGTTCTTTGTTAGTGATAGATGTAGATTGGCACCAAGAAGCGTTATCTCTTTCTCGAGGAGCAGACATATGGGAATCCAATATAAGCGAATTAGACCTCACATGTGGCAGACTGCGCATTTTAAGCTCCAGCCAGCGGCTTTTTCTTTTGAGCGAGTTTTAATATTATTGATTGCGTATGGAAAGATTGCGAACATATAGTAAATTATTAAACGTATAGCGTAGTTAATGCTTGTTTTGGGTTATTCTTAAGATATTTCAGCCCCAAAATGCCTAATAAAAATGTTAAGTTGATTTTGAGTGCCGTGCTTTTAATGATGAATGGACCTGGAAATATTTTTTCACAGATGCAAAAGATAAACCAGTGTGTCTCATCTGCAGTGAAGCTGTAGCAGTGTTTAAAGAATATAACATTTCCCGTCATTTCACATCTAAGCATTAGAATTCCAGTTACGAATCAATGTCCGAATATGAAGGAAAACAAAATGCAGAAAGACTTTGTAAAAAATTATCAGGCCCACAAAATGTTTTCAAGAAGGTAAACAGTATCCAAGCAGCAGATACACATGCCAGTTATATTGTAGCAATACAATATTAATAAAAATAATAAAGCTCTCAGTGATGGGGAGTTCGTTAAACAATGCATGCTTCAAATTTGTGATGTTTAATGTCCAGATTGACCAGTTTAAATTTTGCTCCATAGCTATGAATGAAAGCACTGATATAAATAATATTGCTCAATTAGTATTACTTATAAGAGGTGTTGATAAGAACTTTCAGATTACCGAGGAACTGACGTGCATACGTTCTTTAAAGGGAACTGCAACGGGATGTGATATTTTCGTGAATTTCAGAATGGGCTTTTAACTTTGAAAGTGCTTGTAACAAATATACGTAATATTACGACCGATGGAGCACCAAATATGACAGAAAATAATCTGGATTTCTTGGACTCTTTAATCAAAACTATCCCGGGAACAATGTTGTTTTTCTACATTGTGTTATACATCAAGATGCTCTGTGTAAATCTGCATTGAATATGAAAACCATGTGTTGGTGCAGTCGTGAAGCTTGTAAACACTATTCGATCTCGTAGGCTCACTCACAGGCAGTTTCGAGATTTTCTTCAGTCCGTGCAATCCGAATACTCCGATGTACTATATTACACGAAAAAGGTGGCTTAGTGCAGGATGTGTTTTCGAGGAAGTTTGGCAGCTGAAAGACGACATTGTGTCGTTCTTCCATAAGAAACAGTGTTCTGCGGAGTGTGAAATGTTAGAAGATACAGAATGGCTTTCGGACTTTGCATTTTTCACAGATCTTCTTTGTCGTAGGAGCAACTTGAATGTCAAGATGCAAGGGAAAAATCAAATTATCGGCGATATCTAGGCCCATCTGAAAACTTTTAAATTTAAACTTAATCTGTTTGCTATCTAAGAACGTCTTGTCTCATTTCCCGAAGTTAAATTCAATACGCTCAGTAAATGAAGAGAAGCTTAAGAATTATGAAGATGGCTTAAAAAAAACTTCCTTTTGAGTTCGAACGCAGAGTTCAAGATTTTAGTGCCATTCAAACAGAACTGGATATTTTTACCATAACTTTCAACGTAAATTGTGCAGTAGTGAAGTCAGATTTGCAGCTTGAATTAATTGAGTTGCAATCTAACAATCATCTTAAGCAGTTGTTTCTAAATATGCTAGAGTTTTGCAAACCAATTATCGAAAGTACGTTTCCCAAATTTAATATCTCACGCACAGAAAATCAGTACTATTTTAGCTTCATCTTATATATGTAAACAAGTGTTTTTAACTATTAACCTTGGAAAGAATTACTTCAGAAGTAGACTGACAGATGAGCCTGACAGATGAGACTGACAGCCTCGTTCCTTAGAATCAGTACATCTCATTTCACTTATGACATGAATATATGGAACTTTTAAAAATGAAATCGTAATTTCATCCATCTCATTAACGTACTTAAATTGCAGTACTTGAATATTGTTTTTAAAATTTTAGAAAAATTTATCTTGGCCCGCCAAACTTTTTTTTTTTCGATTTTTGGACCGCGACCGAAAAAGTTTGCCCATCCCTGGTTTAGACTATTCAGTGCTTCAATATATTAGTAACTGAACAACAATGAGAATACATCATCATCATCATGATAATGTAACATAAAAATATAACACAACATAAAAAGTATAAGTTTCAGAAGTGCAAAAACATTTTTATACAATAATTCACTTCCATTCAATTTCTTCTTAACAGCAGTAGATTCAGACAGACAGTGGTAAGCATGAAACGAATGGAAAATATAACTTCATTGCAAGAGGAAGAATATTGTCTAGTATGTTTCAAAAATTGATTAGATGCCAATATTTCTAACGCATTCATATTATTCTATGAACTATCCCTGAACGTTCTCTCAGTACAGCATAACAAAAATGAAGAAACGTTCCACGTTACAACATTCTGAAACGATTATCTCGAAGTAGAACAATTTTTATTCTGTTTTCTTTTTTCGAATTAGTGAGTTTCTGAAGGCGAAATTCGCCGAAAAACTTTTAAATTCTGCCCTCGAAATAAACAACAAACCAGAGCAGGTGGCATTTTGAGCAGAAAAGAAGATTAAAAAAGGAATGTTCTCCAATTCCTCTTTCCGAACAAACGCAAGTGCTTTACCCGTTGCTTGGAAACTTCATTACGTTTCCTTCGGCTGGGAAGAAATTGAGGGAGGAAGAAGCTTAAGTCAAAAAGAGTTTCATACTCATCTGATATATAAACTATTAAATTCGAGAGTATTATATATTTAGCACGCAATTTTGTTCTTTAATTATTAATTGTTGATCTTTATAATATATTATAGGTCAGAAATTTCTTTCGCTACTTTGCATTCAATCTGCTGGGGTGGGGGAATAGGTGGGAAACAAACATTGTCTGCGGAATAGAGACATATTCTGGTTCTCGTATATCACACGACAATGAAACTGTGGAGCCATGTTGCTACTAATACTGCATATGTAGAGCTAATTCAGCTTTTTTAAGTTAAAAATCAGCTATGATCTTGCCAGGACCTGAACTCCGGATTCTCCGACTGTCCGGAGAATGTGCTACAAATTACACCACGCAGCAGGAAAGGTAAAAATTTCTTACATTTTCCCCTCACATAAAAGGGTGACAGAAGACAGGAGAAAAATATCCAGTCGGTCAAAGGCAGATGATAATGACGAATTATCATCTGCCACAAATTGGTGGAGTGCCATTGTAGAGCTATTACAATATTTTCGGAAGTTGAAACATGAGAAAGCTCACGGAGATTCGAACTCCGGCTCTTAGGATGTGTTACACCTGGACGCGTCATCACACCATGAGAGCATTCAGTAGGGAAGTCGAAGATTTCTTACATATATTCGTCGGTTATGGTTTAATGTGTGGATCGAAAGGAACTTTTAAGAATTTCTAAAAACTTGTCTCTTCCGGGACTTAATTGGGTACCTTCTAAAAGGGTTTCTAGGAAAAGAAACTTGAAAAACAAGTTCTTTCTGTGTAAGGTTCTGGTCAATTTCACTAGCTGCGCGTGTTAAAGTTCCACAGTCGTTTTACATTATGAATCTCAGTGAGTATAAATAGGACCAGCAAATGATAGAGCGATCTTGTTGATGTTTCGACAGATAGCGAAACTGCTGAAAGCTCATATTCATCTGAAGCCAGTGTGCTTTTGAAAAGCAGACAAATCGATGACAAAAATGAACAATAAGTGTATTTAGAGGATTCAGTCTTTTGAACACTATAGGTAACAACAACAACTTGGCAAAGATGAAACTAAGTGGTTAGCAAGACCTTTTCTGACAAATGTGCGAAGAAGATCATGTATTATTGTGTCGCATTTGACCGATGTAAAGCCCAGTTATAGATATTTTACAAATATTGGAGTAATGTTTTAGTCATTTTTGATGACTTTTTTTAAAGGTTATTGTCAAATTCACGAATTTTGAAATAATCAAAACCAAATTTAATCGCAAAAGAAATGCGTTGCCAACCAACAAAGCAAAAAAAACAAGCTATCTTTAGTTTAATTTATGATGTTGGCGTTATGAGAGCTGCGCACTTGACTGAGAAAGATCTTTACTAAATTGATGGAACAGAAATGTAAATTTTTTCAACGATGTCAATAACTTGTTTTTATTACCTATTTCGATGTCTGAGATTCGATGACATACGCAGTAGTCAAGCGAGAAAAGAATGTGACAGACTAGCCTAAGAAGAATCCTTTTTGAAAAATAGTTTATATTTTCAAAAAACGCATTGCATGTCTAAGTATTGTGCTATTGATGAGAAATTAGAACCGTTTCGCAAGAAATGCAGTTTCGTTAATACATCAAGAGAAAAGCAGTAAAATATGGTAAACAAAATTTGTGCGTTATGTCCGAACGTCTTGTACATATAATCTGGAGAATTATGTTGGACAGCAACCTATTGATCTTTCACAGTAAGCAATAAACCAAGTAATATCTTAAAGACAGATATTGATCCATTTAATCAAACTGGTCGTAATATAACTATCCGTAACTTTTTCAAGAATTTTCCGTTAGCATTAGAATTGCTGGAGAAAAATAACAATTTACAATTGATGGTACAATGAAAAAGTATGAAAAACAAGTTCTTAAAGAATTTTTACCTCCCAAATTAAAAGATTTACAGTCTTCACTTTTTTGATTTTATGAGAAATATTTGCTTTACAATCACACGTTCCTATTCTAGTGTTATAGAAAACCCTATTCTTAACATCCCTATTGTTCTATTCTATAAAAAATAGAGAACCCTATTCTAGTGTTATTTTCATTTATTTTGAACCACTGAATCGATTCTCCTACAGATGGTTTACGTAAACCTAAATAATTACCTTTTTATAACTCAACCAAATGGGGAATCGATACAGTGGATGAGATGAGTGAAACATATTCATTGTTAAGAAAATATCATCATTGGCCTTCGAGAATTTTCTTTAGTCTGTTAAATATCACATGTATAAACTATTATTCTATCTATAAATTAAACGATGAAACCAATCATTTTGTCACGACGATGAAGGAACTTGCTGTAGACTTAGGAAAATAATATTTTTGAGGAGATTTACTAATTTAAAGACAGGCGAAATTTAAGAAGGAATTTCCAGCTCGTCATCGAGGTGAAGAGCGTCCGAAAAAATCTGATCAAAAGACTTCATATGTTTGTGAAGTATGTGATAAATCATTTTGTCAAACCCATTCATTCACTATATGCCTAAGCTGTTTTCAAAACAAGTTATCATAATTATATCGGTGATTAAAAATATATTTTGAGCATAACAAAAAAACTTAAATAAACCGGCCAACTGAATATGAATACTCAGTAGCGAAAATCTAAGCCAGTTTTATTCAAAATTTCCCGATACAAACGCGATTCAAATGTTCATTTGATTGTTACATAAGCACATTTTTCCAAGAAAAAATGCCGTTATTGTACGTAATTAATATTTTAATGTATGAAAATGATAGTAAACGAAATAAAAGGTTAGTTAAAATCTGATTTTGCTCTTTGAAAGTTGACTTTTTAAACATAATACATAGTGATTCTTAAAAAAGTATTCAAATAAATAGTTTAAATACAATCTTTTGTTTAAAATGCTTGTGTCTTACTGAGAAGCTAGCGTAAATGTAATATTAAACTGATTCGATGCGTTTAATAATGTCACAGGATACGATGTGTATTCTGAAGGGTTACTATATTGCGAACTATGACGCAAAACGAAAATGATAAAGCTCGAAATCGATAGTAAATATTCATGCTTTCGTATTATTAAATTAACAAAAATATACCAAACTCAAAATCTAACTTATTGTGCATTCCTTAGGAAAAGTAGTGCTCGTTATAAAAATTAAAACACAAATTTGACTCTTGTAAGACAAAAACTGACCGAGATAATTAATTTCAAAATTTGTAATTTTGTTACATCTGATTTTCCGAAAGGAGTTTTCACTCAATTGATTAGTTAAAGTATAAAAATACATAATTATTATTTTGATAAATTTCTTTTGTAACTATAAAAGCATAATCTGGCAATCGTACAAAAATTCATTAAAGCATAAATATTTTCATTTTTAACTAATGTAAATAATATTATGGGTTAAGCCAATGTTTTCTAGAATATGAATTCTAAAAGATTCTGTGAATAAGGTCTTCCATTTTGAAAAAAAATCATATTCATCAGTAATTTTCACCATTATTTTCATAGCTGAGCTCATAGCGTAATCTCTTAACCTGAGTTTATTTTTAGGTATGTACAAATTTAAAGGTTTCGCTTTTCAATGTACGGCCTCTGAACATGATTTCGAATTTTAATATCAAATACTTAATCAATTTTTGTCGCATAGAAATGAAATTTTTTATTTCTTATTTTTTAAAAAGAGTACAAAATAGTTCTATATGTAAGTATTAGCGCAGTATTATCGTGTAAAAAGCTAGATTTCGCAATTTACGTAAAATTATTTTTTACTACCAACATTTACGAAAATGAAGGCCTGGTAAAACCATTTGTGAAACGGTGTATAATGCATTATGTTACTCAAAAATCGTTCCTTTGTTTACGTATCAAATCTTGTGTGACAGATATGGAGGAGCATTGAGAGCGGCTACGAACTAGCCAGACACAGAAAGATTATTCAGTTTTGAAAAATTTCTTCTGCTATTTACAAAGAAAGTTATCAGATGTTCTTTTTGAGTGGCAGGCGAAACGACAGCATGTAATGGCGTACTTTTTCATTATTTATTTATTTACTTTTTGATATTAGAGTAAGAAATGAAGGGCATAAAAGTTTAATTATTTAATTCAAGCTAACTGAGCTTGTTTATAGACACTTATCAAATTAACGAATACAGATTAAAATATTCAATAGCTTTATTTACATTCGTACTTCATTTAAATATTTCGAATCAAGTAAACTTTTAAAATGATTAAAGTGTCAAAGCAGGGTAATTTTTATTTAATAATTAATACGAACTTTAATAAATTACCTGGAAAGTATGCCAAAATTTTCGATCAAATAAATTTAATATAAACCCAGAGAAAAATAACCTTAAAAAAGATAAAACTTCTAAGGATTTTTCCTTCCATACAGCATGCCTTTTTGCCTGTTCGGAAAGCATTCCGAGCTAGCAATCGGAAGGTTCGTAGTTCGAGTCCCGGCAAGGGCAGTGTACACTTTTCCTGATTGCTGCTGAGAAGTAAATCTGATGTATATACAAGTGGCCCCCGAATTAAAACGAGCTGTACGATTGACGACCTAATCTCTTTCTGAAGGACAATATAAAGATTTTCTCCTTCCTTTCCGCGTGTTTCCTGGTGTAACGGAAAAGCATTGTCTGGCTAGTAACTGCCCACCAGCGGCCGAGCGGTAAAGTCGCTGAACACTGGTAGTTCGGTCCGAGGTTCGAATCCCGCGAACGGGCTGGCTGCACGGGCGTTTTCGTGGTTTTTCTCATGTGTAACGTGTATACGAGCCAGTTTTCCTTAGAATGTCCTCCACGAAGGCATCCCTCCCCTTAGGCAGATAGCCCTCGTGTGCTTTGCCATAATTAAATACACCTGGGTAGTAACTGTAAGATCTTAAGTTTGAATCCCGGAAAGGACATTCCATATTTTTCACGATTTCTAGTAAAAAATAAACGTGATTAATTTTCGAAGTCAATAATTTTTATATTACCGAAATAAATAAGGGAATATTATTTTTTGAAATATTTTATGGATTAACTGTAACTTTGTAGAAAACAAATAATATCTTTCTATATGCAAGGGTAATGAAATGATTATGTTTTGCATACATTTTAAAGTGTTTTCTCTATATTCATATGTACTCATTATACATGTTTTTATACTCATGTACGTACCACCTACATTATTTTAAATGAAACCAGTATAAATTAATGAGGAGACATTCATGTATAGAAATACGTATATCCATGAAAGCACCTTTATTAACATATGCTATGTTAGTGGTGGTTTCATTTAAAATTGAAAATTATCCAAAATGGCATACGCCTGTAATTAATTATTATTTATTAGATTTCTTGAATCACACAACTCATTTCAATAAAAGTTAAAGGCATATTGTTTCTCAGACCGTGGAATAATTGAATTTGTCATCAACTAATAACTTTTCGCACACATGTTAGATTTTTTACCTCGCTTAAGTAAGCTTAGCAAAAGTTCAACTGAAACTTTTATTAAAATAAGGTTCAACGAATTCGTCTCCAGTAAACTCAAATTATAAAAAATGATTACTAATAAATTATTCATCAAATCCACAATTTAATTTTTGCTACTAAAAAACATAGGTTAAAAAAAAACTTAAGCTTCCATTACATGAACGGAAAAGTCTCTCGCTGGGTTTTCCGATGGATTTTCTTCCTCTACACTTAAGCCACTTTTGTATATAAGCTTACGTACAAAATTCTCGAAACCTTTTATAAACAAAGTTCGCGTAAAGACTGTCTTAATTCTAGAGTTCCTCTTCGATCTCAATGGGATAACAAAATAAACAAATGGATAGAAAAGGAAAAGGCTGCGATCAAGAAAATGAGTTTTTGACAAAACGAGCCACGTGAAGAATTTCTCAATGTGTCTGTGCTGCCTAATATTAAGGGAAATGATATATATTAAACCCTCCTTTTGCAAGATAATTAAGTTTTCTTAAAAGAAACAAAACCGTGCAAAAGTGGTTAATGAAATTTTTTGAGAAGGAAAATTATTATCACAACATCATTTCGGTATTATATTAAGGAAGAAGTTATAATGTTATTTGAAGTGGAGGCTATTGTTTCGATCATTCGTGAATTATATTTCAGTGTATTTGTGATAATGTTTGTGCAACCGTGCATAACTTCATTTCCATATTGTGTTTGCACGTTAAACAAATTTTAGGAAAAATAAATAAGTTGAATCCGTAATACGTTTTGCTCTATAACTTATTTTATTATTATCTGAACTTTGAAACACACTTTGCAGTCTGTTGCAAAGAAAGCACATTTTCTAAAGAAAATTAATATACTTTTAGCATCAGCCTGTAAGTTATATAAAATTAAATTAAATGAAAAATAAGCATGACATCTGCTGTGATTATATGATATCTTTGTTCACAGCTGTCTCCTCAATGGATTCAAATTACAGCTCATTGTTTCTGAATCGAGTCACTGTTAAAATTTCATTTTATGATGATGCCATGTGAAAATGCAATGCGAATGTTTCTGCAATGGCAATATTGATTATAAGGATCCGGTTGTGTATTAATAGACTCCTTCTAATTCTCCATGAACTTGCAAAGACCTTAGATGAACGCTTCGAAATATTGACACTCCCACTCGCTACCAGTGCATCTATATGAGAGTCGATTCTGTTGCTGCAGGGTATAAAAGGTGGTTTAACACGCGGAACATGGTGATATTTGATTTCTGGTAAATAATTGAAAAAAAAAAAAAAAAAAAAAAACACGTAGTTCAAAAGTAATCATTTAGCACTTATCTGAATGCGGTAGGATGATTTACCTTATCCTCTGCATATCTCGTACCTTGAGCTGAAGTACTGCCAAAATTTTCCATTCTGGACATGGAAATTCCAGAGGCAGAAGTGAAGTAAACTGAGCTAATGATAGGCTGGCATATTTATCCTTATTCTAAACATTATTTTCCGTTTTTATGCTATTCGCAATGGTAAGTTTATGTTATGCTTCTTATGATGAACAAAGTTTTACCAGCATATGATGTAATTTTATAATAAGAAATTGTCTTATCATTCCCATTTAAACTTAATGTTCTTCTTTATTACTATTTAGATTTCTTGGAATTATTATTTTCTGCTTTTCCTTTTTGAGATTTTTCAGTAATAAATCATTTATTTCTTTCATCGCAAATTTGCTCTGACATGTGACATCTTTAAGAATTGCATGTGTATATTTAGCCATTTTAAGACTTTAATTACTGTTCTAAAACTTTTAACAAAGATAAAACAAATTTTCCTTTTAAATTTTTAAACTTGAAGAACAAAAGTAAGCCTGTAAACTGTTTAACTAATACCCATTACGTTCAGGATTTAATTTGGACATTACGCGAACGCTGCTGCTTTGCGAAAATAACCATCATGATGTTTTATACATAAAATATGTCACATAATTAAAAAAAAGTAAAGTGAGAAAAACATTAAATTTTAATTCTCATTAATTCAAAGGCTGAACTTTAACTACGCCATCTTCATTTAAAAGACAGTAACACATCATCTTATTTTTAACCGAAAGAAATTGAGAATGTGTATTGGTATATAAACATTTTATTTGTCAACACTTCATTAAGAGTTCTTTCTTCCTAATTCAAAAAAGATATTTTCCATCATGCTCGTCAATTTATGTTAATAATCTGCCAAAATTAAACGCTAATATCACATTTAATACTTTTAATGTTAGTTTTTGAAAGTTTGAAGCGAAGGGCTTAAAAGAGTATCATCTAACTTACAATTCCTAAAAAATTCCTTAAAATTAAATGAGTTTAAATTTAAGAAAGGTTATAACTCAGAAAAGAGAATGAACAGCTGTCTTATTGTGCTCAGTATGAATTTCAATTAAATGTTATGTGTAATATTAGCAACGAAAGAGAACTTCGTCTTGGGAGAATGCGCTTATATCCAAGTATTATTATCTACAAAGTTGATAAAAACTATCAGATACTTTATTATAGGAAGAAATACGAGCATACATATGGCTTCTAAATATAAACATTCTTGTTTATCTATAAATAAAAATGAAATTTCTGCGTCTACTATTCACTAATTGCAGAAATATAATTGGGAAATGCAGTTTGTAAATAAAAAAAAATATGTCATTCCATATCTCTTCAATATTTCTAATTTTGGAAATGCTTTGCATTTTGTAGAAGTATATATCCAGCAATTTTCTAGTACGCTGTGGCAAAATGAAATATTCGAGCAAGTCTGGAATTCAAGAATAGATTTCAGCCTACATCAGTTATGATTTGTTTGACATTAAACCACTATTTACTAATATCTGTGTTACCTGAAATTTTAACAAATAAGTTATTCCACGACAAACTCGCTGTTTCATATTCTTGCATATATCAGTGCATTTTTAAACAAAATTGCTTAACTTTTTTTCTGTCTGGTTAGGTTATTACTTTAAGGATAGTACCTTCGCCCTTTTGGTGATAACAGAAATTATTTATCAAATATCTAAGAAAGTTTATTTTATTAAGTTTAATCTTTAAACTTCACTCATTTCTTTTTCGTATTTATAAGCTTGTTAAATTTAATTTTAGAACTAATTTTAACAATCGTCTTACTGTTTTCTTTTAATCTATATTCCTTCACAAACTCACAGCACTAGAAGTTCGAAAGGCAATCTTGTGTTCGACGCCCTGATATCGGTGTTTAGTAACGTTTTTCTTCTTTTGGTTTTAGAAAATTTGCCGACTCCATTGGTCTTTTATATTTTAATGCAAGACATCAAAAGGATACATCACAGTAATTAAGCAGAAGAGCAATAACTGCAGTTAACTTCCGATTTACCGGGCGCAGTTTAACCGAGGCCCCATTAAAAAAAGCGAGCTCTGGTGCAAAAAATATTATTGCCATAATCATCAACAGACAGCTATAGTATGATTTGAAACTTTTTTATACCATAGCTCCTGAAAATACTATACAGGTAAATTTCCTTGTAGCACTTTCTTTTCATATATTATAGTTATTTACCTCGATTTTTGTTACTGGTTTTGTATTAATTGTGATTTTGAGTTAACCATGCATATCCTCTCCTATATTACTCCGGTAAATCGGAAGTTGACTGTATTATATAACGTACTCATGTAAATAGTAGAATATTCTCTTTCAGCGCATCAGCGTCCTTTTACGATGAAAAGGTGCAACACTAAGCAGAATATTGGAAACGTTCTTAATATTTGCCTTCGCAGTCTATTGTTAGTGTAGAACTTAATCATTTAAGTTATTTAACGGTTCTTCATACCGGCAGGGTATTATGTCTTTTCATCGACAATGTTTAATAATGTTATCGCTTACTATTAGTGACAATTTTACGTTACACAACTATATTATTCAGCTAGAATCCTTTTCCTTTTCTGTTCATAAATATTTTACACTCATTTTCCATAAATTTAACTTCCGAATTACTATCCCTTCTGTCAACAAATTCTTGCTTCAGTATTCAAATGCATGCTTGCTTTTTTTTTTTTTTTTTTAGTTAAGTTTTGGTTAAATTGCCTATGTTCTAAACGATGTACCAAAATAAGGAAAACCTGGCGAAATAGTTTTCTATATTGTATAAGAAATGAGGAAACCCGTAGCTATCTGTCTTCCTTACATTAAGATTTCTCTGTTTTTAATCTTCTAATTACTCTTCCCAGTCACTGAATAACTCATGAGTCATTATCTAGCCACGGTATAAAGATTCTGTGAAACATATTCCAATTAAGTTTCAAAAATTGGTTGAAAACCACGATTCCATAGTCAAATATAAGGTTTAGTGATCGATCCTCATTCAAACATCACCTTTATATATGTCATCTGCAGTATAGATTAATTAAATAACTCTTTATTTGCATATTTTAGTTACAGCTAGATTAATAAATAAGTAATATTTATTTTTCTTCCTCAAAAATATTTTTATAACAAAGTTTACATCTTCTGCGAAATCTTTGACCTTTATTTTTCCCATATTAATTTTTGAAATAATTTTAATTAATCATACTTATTTACGAAATATAATTATCAATGTAAATTTTCAGCTACTGTAATTAAAACAGATTTTTTATTTAAAGTATGTTTTTACTATTGGAAAGTTCTATGCTTCCGATCGCAAAGTCTTACGGATATTTTTTCCCCCACAACTAGCCACATGTCGTATAACCTTGCTAGAAACATATATCAGGTAAAAATTTCGTTTTGTTTTTAATCTTAAAACAATATTATTATCACTATCAAAGTTATCAGTATTACGAAAATATCGCATTCCCATTATTCTTAAATATGAGATTGGAGTTTACTGTTAAGCTTAACTCTCATATTTAATATTAGAAGTTTACTAACTTTAATTTTATTATTTTACCATCAGTCAACAATAATGTCGAGAGAAAAGTCCACTCTCTGCAGAAGTAAAATTTTTTATTATGTTTTTCACATTTTCAGCTTTATTGCGCATTTTAGTAAAATGTAAAGAATTAGGTTTTTTTGCGTAAGTTTAAGAATAGCGGAAAGGCATTTTTGTTTAAGGAGTTGAAATGTTTATGCATTAATAACAGATTAGAATAAGCAATTTGAAACTAATATGTTTTTGGTATTTTAGTAAGCTATCGTATTAGAGTAATAGTGTCTTTTAAGGAAGTGGGATATTTTAATTCTATTTTTTATTCATAACTATTAGAATATCCTTCTTGTTTTCAATGCACCTTTATAACCCCCCCCCAAAAAAAAATACTTAGGTTTTCGGAAAACATGCACCAAATGCTTTTGCGTCCTATCCGATTTTTCAAAATGTACATAATACATTCACGTTCTTGCATTAGATACATAAGTAGCTGCTAGGTTACACAACCCAATATACGTATCATTCAGAATATACACTGGTGTGCAAAACGTAAGCAACAATGTAAATTTTAATAAGATAGCCATGAAATTGTAGAAAAGGTGTTCTTGCGTTCAGTACAATAAACACGCAGTTCAGTAGAAAAGTCATGCGTATTTAAATGTCAAGGAAAAAACTTCACAGGCTACGTGAGCATACACAAAACGCGTACGGTCGGCGCGCCTAACTCGAGATTACCATAAAAGGAAGGATGGAGATGCAATTAAAGACATTCGCTGCAAGTACAAAGAGTTCTTTCGTGAAATATGGCTAGAAGAAATGATCTGGATGACTTCACACCTGGAAGAATGATCGAAAATCTCGAGTAGGGGCGAAGTGTTACCAGTATAGCTGAAGAGTTCGGAATCAACAAAAGTTGCGTTTCGCCCGTTTAGAAAGCCTTCCATACCATAGGTACAGCTATTAGAAAGGTTGGTGGTGGTGGTCGTCTCAGGAAAAAAACTGCAATAATCGATATATAGTCCTGTAGACGAAAAGAGTCCAAAACCAGTCAGCAAGCTCCACAGCTCAACAACTGTGAACAGCAACGGGCGACAATTGTTGTGGTTTACTGTGTCCTAACACCTTCACAAAGGTGGCCTACGCGCCTGCCGTCCTAAACGCTGCATCCCTTTGAGAGTTGGCCATCGGCATCACCATTTACAGTGGTGCAAGGAGCACAAAAACTGGGCATCTCATCAATGGAGTCGTATCCTCCTTACGGATGAGAATCGTTTTAGTGCCACAAGTGATTTTCAACACAAATCGATTTGTAGAGAGGTCGGGACACGGTTTAATCTCAGTAACATTACGGAAAGAGACCGTTACGGTGTCCTGAAGTTCTCGTCTGGAGAGGCATTTTGCTGAACGGGCGGACGGAGCTCCACGCTTTCGACAGAATTTTTATAACCGGAGATCGCTTTGAAATAAAGACCGAGTTTGTTAGTTTTATGTTAAAAACTAGGTATAAGAAAATTATGTTGCATGTTTACGAAAATCAGGGTTAGCCTTTGTGGAGCTGTAAGATTTAGTTACAAGGTATTCTAAATTTTAACGTTAAAGAAAATGCCATCAGGTGTTGCCAAAAATAGCATTTTTATGTCATTGTTTTCAAACATAAAATTAATAGATCTTAGAAAATAGTTCTAGATATGATATCACCACTCTAGTTTCTAGAATTAGTGCTACTGCTGAGGAAAAATATGTATGAAATTTGCTGTTGTTGACAAAATAGCGAAGACCATTGCTAGTAAAAAGTGTAAAAGCCTTATCAAAAACGCAAAATGGAGCTACATGTATCAGGAACTTGCTTCTAAGCTAATCTTAATCCAGCTCAATTTTTCTAGTTCTACTTAAAGCTGCTCACTGAAATATAAAAAAACTAGGTATAAGAAAATGATGTTGCATATTTACGAAAATCAGCCTGTAGGGTTAGCCTTTGTGGAGCTGTAAGATTTAGTGACAAGGTATTCTAAATTTTAACGTTAAAGAAAATTCGACGGTCATGAGACACGTCTCGTTGAGTGAAAAATAAAAACCACATGAGCAGCAGCAAACATCATTTGTAAGTGCAGTTAGTTATTTTTGGAGGAAAAAGGAACAAAGCAGATTAAATGACTTAAGAAAATTAGCCAATTGAAAGTAATACATCAACCAAAAACAAAGTAAACGATATTAATATAACTATCTGCACTGAACAGAAAAAGATTTACTTTCTTATTCCTTTCTCAATTTAGTAATGAGAACATAATAATAATAAAACCATTTTCAATCCGGTATTTTGAAATCATGAAACTGTCTAAAGCAGTGTCTTTTTCTCTTACCCTTCAACCACAAAGAAAAATATCGAATACAAAAAGAACAAACAGCTTTATGTTCGGTATGCTTAACGAATCATTTTGAATCAGAAAAATGTCGTAGCAACTCTGAAGCTATTAGGTAGAATAATTTTGTTTTGTAACTATTCTTTACCAGGATTTTGCTTTATAATCAAGTTTTCGGAAAAGCGCAAGATATGCTGGAATTTATCAAATACTTTTGGGAAAATCTGTTTTCTGTGCGGTCAAAATAAACAGTAAATATGCAAGAGGAGAAACTCAGGATTCTTTTACCTTCCTTTTACTTTAATTATGCATGCTGCATTTCTTTTTATATGTGTTCAAACATAAATCCTGTAATAAAAGTCGTTGTGGAATCCAGTGATTCTCTTGTTATATTTATGAATTCTGCATCCTTATACTTGATTTTTAGTTTTTCAGTTTGTTATTGATTTCATAAAACTCTCTGTCTTATCTTTAATAGAAATTGAGCCCAATTTGTTAAGGATTTACTTTTTCTAAATGCAACACTAAATCCACAGCATGTATAAACCCATAATTAAGTACTACTGCAGTTCATGTATTTCCTTATTAAACATAATAAAAAGTATCTCGAAGAAACTTTTCTTCTCGTTCGGAATCCTTTAAATAATAGGCTTTTTCGGTAATGAGATTATTCAACTCGAAGGAATAATAATAACTTCTTTTTACTCATATCTTTAGTTTAGTTGATTACTTACTCTTCTTCAGCTCTAATCATTTCTCGTTTTAAATAACTACACACTCGCTATTCTCTCATGAATATTAACGAGAATTTAATCATGGTGCTTGCAGGATTTCATCAGCAAGTGTAATTAAAATTAGAACAATCGGTAATTAAAGTATGAAAATATTCTCAAGAGTGATCGATTCCATTAGTAGTTGTATCCACAATTGTTATATGCTAACGACTTTTAAGTATTTATAAAAAGAAATAATTTGTTTCTTTCGAGGTTGCTCGAATTGAACATTTAATTTTATTGCTCCTCTTGTTGTTTTTTAATAAATGCAATCGTTTTGCTTTTTTATAATAATCTCTTATTGCAATTTTTACTTAATTTATGGAAAATTCAAATTTAAATCCTAATACAAGTTTAATGCAAATGCGACGCTAGAACGTAAGCACTAGAGTGAATAAATAAAGATCCGTTTTCACTTCTAACAGAGAAGTAATTTAATTGAGTTAAATAATTGATATGAAATATAAGAAAACGAACCTGTAAATACTTGATTATTTTAATTTTTTGCTAACACTTACATGCATTACTATCGTTACTGTTTATCGTTGCAGGAATAAAAAAAATAAAATAGCTATATGTTTCGAAAGAGTTTCCTTCCAAAGTTATATATAAACTCTTTTTTAATAAATGGATAGTTTGTTTTATGATTATTGCCTCTCTTGATTATTTGAAAGGTAAGCGTTAGTTAAATACTTATTTTAATTATTGATGAGAAGGATTTGTTAATCTTTTTTTTTTCAGTGAATATGGAAGCAAAATTTCAGTTGTAGCTCACTAAAGTATACAGATTTCAGTTCGATTGATTTACAAATCTTCAATTTACCTTAATGCTCAAATCAAGAGAAGAGAAGACAAAAGTTAACATAGTATTTAGGAAAATTACCATAGGTTATTTATTGGATTATTATTTGTATTTACAATATGAAGTAAAATTACATTTTTGGCAAGTGATTTTGTTTTTTGCTAAAACTTGCCTTTAAGTTAAACATTACCTTGTCTTCTTTTACCTGAAAAATGAGTGAGTTGCATTTTTGTTGCAGAAGGTGTCTTTTATGATGCTTTAGAGATTTACTTTATTTTACTAATAGTTATTTTTATTTTTAAAACAAGCCTTTACTTCACGTCTCATTTTTTTAACTAGCTTTCCCCGCCAGAATGAGTTTTCAATATAAGCGTTAGAGAAATAAGGTAGAAACTAGTATGTAAGCTGAGGTGTGAGTTACTTCAGTAGGAGAGCGTGTTCTGCCTTTCAGCCCCATTGTTACTATTAGTTAAAGCGTACTACTCTACGGACGCATTTATTATGTTCCTGTTCGTTTAAGCCGCTGATTCTTAGTTAAGGGCCAACTACACGAGTTTGATTCTGTACAGCGCCGGCTGATTTAGTTAGTTTCAAATTTTCCATTTTGAGTTCAAGCCCAAGTGCAGGCTTCTTTTACGCAGAGAGGAGCCATTTGTAAATATATTTCGAGTTACAATTAAAAGGATATTTTAACCCTTCTCTGGAGTTGTTACTTATGTAAAAGAACTCTGCGCATAGTCGCTTCACAGTTCTTCGGTATCTTAACTTTCAAAGAACTCAAGTTTAGCTAGGCTATTGCAATGCAATTGTAATATATTTTGAAAAAATAAATTATAGCTGCTGATCTTAAGTCTGCATTTTGTTCCCAAGTGTTATTTCCTTTTTCAGTGTAAAAAATGCGCAATTGACTGTGAGATACTTTGTTTAAGTTTTGGACGTGTCAGTTTTAATTCTAGCAGAGGACAAGGAGAATCAACAAAGCTCTCCCTGATTCGAATTCTCTCCATTCCGGTGCTTCCGGACATGTGTTCATTCAAACCACGAAGACAAGCTGTAAGAAAGGCGAAAAATCATTTATATTATCCCCCATTTAGATCCTAATCGCCAGATTAAAATAGTGACAGATTATAGTCTACCATATTTAAATTCTAGCGCCACTTGTAGAGTAATTTAGGATTATTTTTTGAAGCCCCAAAACATTCATAATCAAAACAGTTGTCGCCGAAATTCGAAATCTGGACCTCTCGATGCTAGCCAGGCGTGCATCCAATTACACCTAAACCACGTAGAAACGCTGTAAAGAAGTTAGCATTTCTTACAAGGTATTTAAAAAACATTTTGGTCCGTTCTTGTAAAATTTATGTTGAATTCTTATATTTTTCAGTCTGGAAATCGCCACCGTATATAATTCATTATTTTAGTTGAACAGAACAAATACTTATTTCTGATCTTTCAGTTAGCTGCCGTAAGGCACGTCACAATCGCTTGCAAATGTCGTCACAGTTTGATCGACATTAAACTATTCCATATATTTTCATTGATTCTGTACCAAGGGAAGGTTAAACAAAGCATTCCTAGAATATCATTACTTTTCGACATCAGAAGTATTGAGATATTGCTTGCACACAGATCGAAATGTTTGCGTTTAGAAGTGACAAGCAAATGGTCATATTATTCCAGATATTGCTTCTGAGTTCCAGATGTTTCGTATTTGTTATGAGTATCTTATCTTCAGAAATTTACGGGTATTAGTTTCATTTAAGGAATGATATTAGTCAATACTCAGATGCATTCTTACGATCATTCTTCCTTTAATCAGAAAGACATTCTTTTTCATATTTATTGTCCATGTTACATCAAGTGTTAAAGAAAAGATATGGTGCAGTGTAGCAAATTTATTTGAAAACAGAAGATAGTTGTTTATTAACTACATTCATCTCATAAGTTTCATATATCGCAAAATTAAATTAGCAAGAAAGTCAACAAAAACCATGAAACAAGATGACGATTTTTAGTTTAATAATTTTCAGTTAGATAATTGTTTATTAACTATAATCGTCTCATTAATTTTCATTTATCGCGAAATTAAATTAGCAAAAATTCGAACAAAATCCATGAAACAAGATGATGATTTTTAGCATCTTAAAAGGAATTTCGCAGTTTAAAAGTTTTGATTATTCAGTATGCACATGAACTCAAAAGTAAAAGTTCTTTTCCAATATATTGACATTTTTATTGTGCAACAGAAAAAACAAAGTTTTTTTTATTGCACACGTAAATTGGTTTATTTTCTACAATGTATTTAGATATTACTCGTATTACATATGGTTATCATTCAATACAGTGCTTACAGGAAAGAATTTTCATGCTTCTGTAATAGCAAGGTTCAAACAATAAGCAAGGATAAGAGTTCAAATGCTAAGAAAGGATTGTTCAAAATCTTTTTTAGCATCTTAAGTTGTGATTGTAGTATCTTCAGTAAATGCGAATATTCATCTGTCCAAAACTCTTCCTGTGAAGAAGGTGGCAAAAAATGTAGTATGTGTAAAGAACATTAGAAAAATTCAGTTAAACATTTTCTGATAAATTAGACGGGAATTCAGTGAATCTTATCTTCGCGCATGGTGCATTCGCTTTATGGCAAAAGACAGAATCAAATGCAGCCGTCATCCATAAATAGTAATGAACATCATCATGTGACAAAATTCCGGAACTCCGGTAAAAATTAACAAAACGTCGATAGCTACTTGTAGTAATGAACTGCAATAAGTCTCTATCAATAGTAACTCAAACCATTTGCTTTCTAAGTAATGTTTCCATTTTTCGCACTTAAAATTGTGAAAAACATTCTATCAAATTAAAATAAGTTACTCAAACAGAATGTATTTGCTGGTTTCTAAAAGCAAGATCTTGCTTGTAGCTAAGTACATTTCACATCTTATTCTACGATGCAAGGGATCGTTTATGGATTATTTTTGAAAGAAAGACATTTTTTACGCTTTAGTTTTTCAAATTTATTCTTATCGTCTTAGAAGTAAAATATTATTTTCTTCGAAAACATTTTAAGTAGATCAGCATTGCTTGCAGATATGTACTAGAAAATCCATTTTTTCAAGATTTTGTGTTCTAATAATATATAAAGTGCCTGCTTCATGTATATCTATCTGTAAGAAAGGAAAGCAGATTCATATTATACCAAATCTCTGTATCTCGTGCTATTCTCTAATAAATGGTTTACTTACTCTACAGGAAAAAAATGCTTAGCAGATCACTTGGAATATTTTGAAAACATTCTTTAGATGTCAAATGTGACAACATTTCTTTCTTTAAAATACAAAATATTTTAAGTGGAAAGACATGTCATATTACATATATAATTTATTTACTAATGGGTTATTGAGTATATTATCTCCTGAGATAAGGTTAGTAGAATTGTAGTAGAATGGAGTAATTTGAAGCATTTTAAACTGAATTCAGAAAAAAACTTTAAAGGAACTTCAAAATGCATCATGAAAATATTGAATGGAAACTATTGAAAATGAAAAAGTTGAAATGGAAACTCTTGATAATGAAAAATCAATCTATAAATCAAGTAGTTATTGTCAATGATCGAAAATTGGTTGAATTTCAAGAGGAACAAATCAACTCCCCATCAATCAAAAATAATTAATAAATGCCTGTTTTGTTTTGTCTTTTACTCAATGAAGAATTGTTATGCCAAATTGGTAAGTTGAGTTTTATCTAAATAGTTATTTTTTATAGATCGTAGATTATTGTCAAATTGCGTAGAAGTAATAATTTTTTATATATCGTGAGATTATTGCCCAATTTGAGTAGTAGTAAAAGTATTTTTAATTTAAGCAGTTGTAATAATTTTGTTTCTATTCCATTTGAGTAAAGTGTCCTTCGATCACCTCGCTTTCATGCATGTTAAAGGGTCTCAGTTAGTTACATCGCCACAAGTGGTGTTTGATCCTGTAAGTACAAGAAGTGTATTTATGTTTAAAGTTTGTTTTTATACAAAAGGGTTGTTTGAAGTCATTTCAATTATATGTTGTTACTTCATATACAGCTGTATTCGTCTACATCTGAGTTTAGTTCTAGTTTGTGATTCCAAAGTAAATCAAACTATGTATTTTATAGTTATTTGAACCAACATATTTCAGTTTATTCATAAATATAAATTAATTAAAATAATTCCATTTTTACCAACTAACGCTATATTTTCAGATTTAAATCTGCTGAGTATAAGTATTTTGCAATGTAGCTTCATTATTCATTATGATTCAATAATTTGGCAAAGTGTGGTGGCAGAAAATTAGAACGTTCGGGTGTGAAAATAAAGCCTATATATTGAAACATAACTGCTACTATGGACTATGCTTAATTTATACTGTGAGTTTCTAGAGAATAGGGCTATAGATAAAAAATATTATTTGACTTATTTTAATCCGTGATGAAACTTTCAAGTGCTTGGATAGCACCTAAAATGGATTTTACACGAATTCTTATTAGGGAAATATATCACAAAGTTACATTACACAATATGAATTAATCAAGTAAAAAGGGAGTAAAACGAATAAGACATATTTAACTCTTTTAACTTAGAATTTGTTTCGTTTTTACTATAGTTGATTACTAAATATAGCTTTCATGACTCTCAAATATCGTTTTCTTAAAATTAACAGCATACAGATGACATGCCCTAAAAATCACGTATTTAAATACGTCATAAAGAAGATTTTTACGACGTCATAAAAATGTCTTTTGAATTACAACCAACTAAATAAAATAATTTTTTAATTGTCTATCACTGATTTATTTAAAAACGAATAATCCCAATACAATAATTCGGTGCTTCCGGTGATAGTAACGATTTATTGCTATATTTCAATAACGAAAGTTATTGATTAACAGATATAATAACAATTTTTTTGAGCAATAGAACAGAAATCGCAAGTTTTGATTTTATTAGAATAAAAATCTGTAGTTTAGAAAAATCAGGATAAGATAAGAAATTATTAAGAAAATTTAGTAGGAACCATTTTTTAAACATTCATTATTGTGAATAGGTGTTTTTACAAAAATATAGTATTCACAATAAGGAGCTTACCAGCAAAACTGGATTAAAAATTCTGAAAAGAGAAGCAAAATAGATGGATGTAAAAAAAAAAAAAAAAACAGTACAAATTTCCTCTTAAAATTATACAAAAATATTTAATTCGATACTAATGTTTCATTCAAAAATATTTTTGTTAAAGGAAAGAAAATAGCAGAAAAAAGTTTCATCTTTCAAATCTGAGCATTTTTCACTTTTATTGAATTAAAATCCACATGTTACAATCATAAATCTTATCTTTGTTTTGATTAATTTAAAGATTTTAAAAAAGCACAATGAAAAAAAAGAATATCGTTCTTTTTCTTTCTAAAATGCAGTTAAATAATGGCTGGAAATCACGAAGCTTTAAATACTTTTCCTGCTTAATTATTTATTAATTAGCAACGTGAAATTCCATTCTTAGACTTCATCAGCACATTACTCATCAGTTTTAATGCCCTTCATTTCGAAAGCTAGCTCTTATATTAGACCTAATTTGAGCTTGTATTATATCAGGTGCAATTATTCAGCTATTAATTCAAAATTAATTAGCAATAAATTGAAGAAAACTTCTTAGTTTTACATTGTTCAGGAGGGAAAATAATTTATTTTCATACCGAAAAATATCAAAATATGTAATGAGATTTTGGTTTCATTAAAGCATTAAATTACTAATAACATTTCGTCACGCTTTTAATTTACTTTAACAAATATTTTATTGTTAAAGTTAAACTAACTTTTTGAATCTGAATATCGTGACTAAATGTATTTAAATTTTAACACATTACTTCTCTAAAATTATTAAAATTATTTCTATATAATCTTTATAAAATTAATATAATCCTGTAATCTTAATATATTCTTGCAATTTCTATATAACTATTAAAATACATTATTATAATTTCTATATATTTATTAAATTGTATAGTAGGATTATTATTTATCATAGGGATTTCTATATAATTATTAAAATTTCTTACCATTGGCTTTGGGCTATTTGAGATTTGTAATCTCATTTTATGTATTTTGTTAGAAATCTAACTGTTTTCTTAAATGAAAATATTTCAATAAATTTCGCTGTATTATAGGGCTACTTACAGTAATCCAAGTTACTTAAGCAATCCTTAAAGCTATATTATGTTGTCAGCTGTAAAAAGTTGGTAGTAATTGTTTTTAAAATAAATAAGTTATCCCAATTCTTGCAACAGTCACCTATTCGAACATCTTGTGGGTTTTAAGGTGTATGAGTCCCCTTAAAGCTTTATACATTTTGAATCTTACGACAGTCCAACTTGTAAATTACTGTATATATGTAGCAGAACTTGTTCGTATATAAATGGAGAACGTTTCAACGATATATAAAAGGATGAAAATATAAAATGATTTATGATATCTCGAGACAGCTAATTTGGCTGTGGAAGAATCGACACTAGAAGTAGTTGGTTGTGAAGAAAAGTGCTGTTCTGAGGTTAACGGTTTAAACTTTAGTTACCTTGCTGTGTTGTCATCGATCCTAAGCAAAAATTACGCTATTTGAATCATTCTTTGAAAGGTTAGACTTATCCTATAATGCAATGAACTAAAATATCTATTATAGAATAAAGTTCAGCAGAAGGCTAGAAGATTATTATTATCATTATTCTAAATAAGTGCAACTGATATTTTATTATTTATTACGTGCTCCGCCCTTAGGCCCTACATGGAAAGGGAGGGATGCCCCGTGGAGGTCTTTTTAAGGAAAACTGGCTCGTATCCACGTTACACATGGGGAAACCACGAAACGCCCATGCAGCCAGTCCGTTCGCCGGGACTCGAACCCCGGAACGAACTACCAGTGTTCAGCGGCTTTCACCGCTCGGCCGCTGGCGGGCCGTGCAACTGATATTCACATGAACAAAAATCAATATTCTTAAACAAAATTCTAATTCTACAATTGCGACTTTAGTATTTAATGGAAATAAAATTTTTCTTGGCTTGAAATACTTAGAATAAAAAGGATATGTTATCTTAAACTATCACGGTATAAAATCCTTTAAAATTCAGATTCCTTAGAATGTGGTGTAAAATAGATGTACGAAGTTTAGAGGTCTGATGATAAATTACATGAATTTCTAAAATATTATAAAAATATCAGAAAATAATAAAATATGAACAGAAAGAAATCCGAAGCCCAATAGCAAATTGTATGTTTTAATTGTTTAAAATGTACCTGTTGTCAAAGGATTATCATTTACTAAAATGTCTAGCATTCATTCGGATAGATGTGCAAAGTAGGAAAGAATTTCAGAAAAACAAAATATTCTACCCATTAGGCTTTTTTTTTTTTTTCCCCTCAAACGCGCATTAGTGTCATCATCATTTTAAATTGAATCTTGAATTTAGGCTGAAACTTTAAAATTAGTTTACTTTCATAGTTGAAAATCAAATGACACCTGCAGATTAGAATAAAATAACATTCATGAAATTAAAATATATTAAGATTTGGTCATACGAATGAAATAAAACATAGAGGTTAAAAGAGAAATTAAACTCACATATGTAGCTGTAGTATATTCGCTTATATGATAGCATTTTCCTTTCTTACAAATAGAACTTTAATACTAGGCGTAACAGTTTAGGAGATAACAGAAGGAAAAAGATAAAATTTAAATAAATTAGAAACCTCTAATTCAAATCATAAGGAAAGAAACCTTGCTAGGTTACATGCCATTAGCAATAACAGGCTGGTTTGAACATAAATAAAAAGAAATTAGGAATCATTGCATTAACTAAAAGGAGAAAGAAAGAAAATGGTACCGTCTTCCTTAATGAAAGAAACGTAAGGAACTGGGAATAAAAAGAAAATAAACGAAAAGGACTAAGTGATAAAAAATAAAATGGTATCGAATGGCAATTAAAATGGATAAACGTGACAAATCTGTCTAAATGTATTATTGGAAGCAAAACGAAACGATCAATATCAATTAGAAGAAATAGGATAAAAGAATTTAAGCAATGTAAACAGTACTTAAGTTTTAAAGGTGAAGTTATTAGCCAAAGAGTTCACAGGCTATAACGCTTAAAATGCACGTACAGAAAGCTTGCGCCCTGTAAGAACCCTAAAAAATTACAGTGTATAAACTAATTTCATGCTAGAATCCTAATACGTGATTTTTGTCTTCTTCGTTTCATTTTATCGTTTTTTATTTTTTATTTGATGTTTTTTATTTATTTGACTTTTGTTCACTTTATTTGATTGTTGCATTTCTATGACACTAGTCACGTATTAGTCATGCTATTAATTTGAATATTTAGTTATTTTATCATTTTGCTCAGCTACTCATATGACTGAGCTACGTATGCTTATCACTGCTGTTATTCAAAGGACAACTAAATACAAGTTTATAAATTTGAGTCCCGAAATGAAAAATTAATTTTAATTATAATTCTTTAATCTCGTATTTAACTACGCAATTCGCCTTTCCAATTTGCGTCTATTTATCATGCACCAAATATCTGTCATACATTTAATAACATTTAAGGCATCACCTTCCTCCTACTTAATTTAACACTTTCCCTGCAGATACGCCCAGGCACATTCTGTAGTGCTATTATTTAGTAATTAGTCACGCGTCAGTACTTGTGATGTATATGTTAACACTTTGCTTACACATTAATCGAATTCTGTTAAATTTTCACCCACGTACGCTGGCAGAGAATGTGTTTAAGACCAATGTGCCTTCATGAACTGGAAATATGTGGACAAAATAATGACAATCAGCCCTCATAAAAATTAAAAATTCATTCTTTCAAGTCTTGAATAATAATGGGTGCAACTGCCTTATATTAAATGCCGAACTTTTTTATTATTACATGTATATATAAATATAAATTTATTTTTATATAAATGCTCATTTTTCTATTATATGCTTATGTAAATATAAGAATGTAATATAAAATGTGTTTGAAATAATAACTTTGTCTACATTGGCATATTCACCGGAAAATTTTCAAGCTCCTGTCATCTTTTACATTTCGGCTAAGCATTGGTAACTCGACAGAAATTGGCTCAAATAAGAGTGAAAAGACCGTCACATGAAAGTTTTAGTAACTTTTACCCACATGAAGAGTTAACTATAAGTTTAATGATATACGTAAATACTTAAAAACGTAAATTTTAGGTTTTCAGGTAACGTGCAATGAAAACCAGACTGTCTTAAAAGCTTCTCACCGGCAGCATTTATCCAGCTAGGCAGAGAGCCCTTGTGCGCTTTTCTGTAATCTAAATAATTCAATCCAGTACAACCCTCTTATAACATAAATTACATACTTTAATATTACGTTCCATTGTTTATGTTTGCGATTATCACTACGGGTACTGCTGTACACTGAGGACATGAACTTCGTAAAACTTGAATAAAGATCAATAATTTCATTTCAGATTAATTATTTTAATTGAAAGTGATTAACTTTAATCACCGTCATTATGACATTTACAGATATGATTCCCGATATATATTAGATGCATGGTATCAATGTCTCTATAATACCAATTAATACAATTATAATCATTATTTTTTCTACATCTCTGCAGTCCTTATACATATAATTTTATCTTGCAAAAGTAACTGATTTATTTATATTAATTCAACTGAATAAAACTGCTTATTTGATTGACATTAAATAAAAGTAGTTTCACGAATTCGTGATCAGTTTCAATAAAAAATTGAAAAGATGCTACCGGAAGCTCAAATCTGGCATTTTCGCTGTAAAATTTATAATGAATATTTCTTACAGATATGAAGCTATTCATGTATGAAATCAGAATCCAAAAATTCTGATGTAGTTAAAAAAGGATGAACAAAATTGCAAGGAACTTCAGGGAAATCGTCTTCAAACTTTATCTCTTCATGGAACCCATAGAAACTATATTTTATGTTTTTTGTGAAATTCGTACCTTATTTAGAAACGTAAATTTAAAAAAATAAAATCTTTGATCCTTATAATTTATAAGAAAAATAAAAATAAAATCTTTATTTTTATATTTAACATTTGTATGTAATATACAAAGGATTTTTAAAATTTTGATTGTGACTTCCATGGGCTCTTGTAAAGATTGCTATAGGGATTCCTACCCAATACGTCTACATTACATCAATTTTCCATATCTTCCATTCTCCGTCACGCATATTTCAACGACAAAGAAAAGATGTTCATCCACGATTTTCATATTATTTAAAAATTCAAAAATTTAATCTTTAATAATTGTGGAATAATTAGACAATGAGCCTCTGAGCAGGGTTTTACTTCAAGTACCACAGGGCACATATCTCAGCACCTGGTGTTAAGAAACAAGGAATTTGAAACAACCGAAATATCTTTTTTATGTATTCATGGTGTAATGCCGTATGGGCACATGACGTAACAGTCGGACGGGAAAAGGATGTCTGAGGAAATCTCGCCAGTTTCGTTTTTCGTCTGTTAAAGAGAGAACATTGTCAGATCTCAATCAGTATAATTTACAGTTAATTGAGTCAGCTCAACCAGACTAGTCTCTCCTTGTTTTGCGAAGCTGTTCTACAGAGAGGTTTCCATAATATGCTACGAAGCACACGATGTTTTGGAGAATATTATAAATGAGGGTACCGGGGATATAGATGTGTGACAATGCATCGAATTGTCAAATGTAGGAAGCTCGGCATAACATGTTCCTGGTAAATTAAAGAGAGTAATCGCAGCTCATAACATGAATAGATACACGAGTAAAATGGAATAAACTATTTCCAAAATGGGAAAAAAGAAAGAAAGAGGTCTACGATTTCTACCCTTTATTCTTTTTTTATATCAAAATCGCCGGATCGAGTATATATATAAAAGTGACTTGATAATGCTCTCTAAAAGAAAAAATAAGAATTATACATAGTAAAACTCCAAGTATCCATACTATCTTGGATTATTTGGATTACCGGAAAGTCCGATAAATATTCATTCCTTTTTTCGTACTTAAATGCGTATTGATTGTAACAGGAAATTAGGAAATCTTATTTTTCACTTATTATTTGTTTTCCGACAAGGATTACATAATTGAAAAAAAAAATCTCATTTTAATCTGGAAATAATTTGAAAATCACTGCATAACTTTACAACGAAATTATTTTTATTTACCTTTTCATAAAACGTGTTTGAGTTCGATAAACTACTAGAAGACAATTTTTAAAGCAAGAAGCTAAAACGTTTATTTTCATTTAATAGGGCCTCGAGGAGTTTCTTTTCCTTAAATTTAATTAAGTAAGTCCCTACTGAGAAAAAAAATACATTATTTTACATCAAAAGGAAATAATATTGCATTTTTCATTTATGGTTAATTAACGTACGTGCTTTTCTTGAGATTTAAATGTACCGCATTATATTTTATTTAGTGTACTAATTCTTTGCACTTGTATATTACTTACATCAAAGAATATCACGAAAACACGTAATTTAAAGTAAATGCGATTTTATTTGGCCTCGAAAGAACAAGCAATCAAAACATTTAAAATTTCGTCTATCTGGAATATGGATTTTGACACTCAAATGTTTAAGTAAAGTAAACAAATTGCAAGCACAACATTCAAACAATAACAGCATTTTATACTTTTAGAAGCTCGTTGCTTCATAACTGAATATGTATAACATACCTATAATTTTTTCTTTATGAAGCTGGAAATAATGAATTCTGTTAATAGCCTACCTTCTTATTTAAAATTAGCAGAAAACAACCTTAAACTGTTTTGGAGTTTGAGTAAAACAGTCTATCGATTTCGAAAGCTATCTGTTACTTATCTTTCTCCTTCAGAAGAAAATAATTTTGTCGCTGAATAAAAAATCTGGCCAGTCAATCAATCAATCAATACATGTATTGTCGGGCTATTGCTAATACGTGGGATGTTGCCGGCTCATTGATAATTCTGTCGTATGGGCACATGACGTAACAGTCGGACGGGAAAAGGAGGCCTGAGGAAATCCCGCCAGTTCGTTTTTCGTCTGTTAAAGAGAGAACATTGTCATATCTCTCTTGAAATCGATAAGGCTTTTTAAAATCTACTCTAAATAAGGCTGCTTTTATGCTTAATTTTAAATATTACATTGCCACGTTTCTCTTAATTAGGCATAATTTATCTTTCGTAATGAACCTCATTCTGTTGGGTTTCAAACATAAAAATATCTCTAACAATATACTTAAATCTTTTGGGAAAACATTGTGCATGATTGAAAAGCAATCTTGATTATTCTGCAAAATCAACTAACTTTTAATTTTTACGGATTCCGCTAGACAGTTTATTTCAGCAGGCTTCAGTGAAACAAAATTCAACTAAAACTAAATTAACTTTAAATAAATAAATAAAATAATTATTTTTACAACATTTTTTGAAAACAAAAACTATTCCAGATAAATTTGATTAACAAGAATGATGTTTGAGAATTTAATCTTTATGTTATATTTTTTAATGACATTACGTAAATCTATGCATTCAAATTTAATGTCATAGAAAAGTTAATTTTGTAAACAAAGCAAAGCTTCCCGTAAAAGGAAAAAGCTAACAAGGACATTAAATTATTTTGCTAATTAAAAGACAACTAAACATAGATGCACTTTTATGGCAGCAAAACCTGATAAATAATTATTGTCTGTTAAAAAAAAATCTTTGAAAAAGTCTTCACCATTAATACCTAACACGCGCAATGGGCAAAGAAACAGATCTGTTCTTGACTTGCATTCAAAAGCTTATACTGAATATTAATTCCCTTTCTCGCTCTTTTATTGAATACCATAGTTTTCTCTCTTATGCAAATAGCTTGGGGCGTTGTTTTGGTCCGTTACAGAATAAAAAAAAAATTCAGAAATATCGGTAGAATAATTCATAAACAACTACAGGAAAAAAAATCCAACGTTCTTCCAGTTTTCCAGTATTGCGTACAGTAATTAGGGTCATTTTTTTAATCAGTTTGGTCTTGATTGTTCTTCCGGATGCGGAAGAACCTTAATGAATATATTTCATTTCCAGATTTTGGATTTTGTTAAATTAAAGATATGGGGTGGAAAAAATATGGCCATTCAGGGAAGAGAAATAAGTTTTCATTTGTGCTATCAACAACGAGTCAATTAACGAGCTTTCACTCTTGATTGGTTTCTCTCTTTTTTATGTATTTATTACGGTCTCCATGAAAATTTTTTTCCCATCATGCAGTTATAGCCATCGAGTTTTCGTTATTGGAAAACTTGATGTTTTAGTTATCAGGAAAAGTTATAATTATTGTTTCTCCAAGTACAAGAGCTTATTTTTCTTTTGCTAGAAAGCTCGGAGAGCAAAACGAATTAAACTCAATATTGTATTCAGAGTTTCAAGAACTGTATGGTTTTATGTTACTATAAAAAAAAAAAATTCTGTTCCACTTAATATTTTAAGAGAAAGATGTTTGTAGGACAGATTATTTTTCGATGGAATTTCAAATTTTTAAATTTAGTATTTTTCACTTTCTTGTGTGCTCCAAATAATCATGTTTAAATCAATGAAACAAATCGCCACATAGTGATGTGTAAGATTGATAGGAACCACGTAAGATAGGTATGACCGTCATGAGAGATAAATTATTTACTGTTTCAGATAAGATATGTAATATGACACGCATAGGTGCGTACAGCTTTATGTAGAGATATATACTGTGCCATAGATGCATAATTTTAAAATTTATGTGCTATTGTAAAATGTAACTAATTTGAGGCAAGAACTAAAGTTACACTTGTAGAGACATTAGGTATTTTTTAAAAGCAGGAGATGTGAAAAAGGAGCATTGCCCTAGCCGGGACTCGAATAGGCGCCGAGTCTGCTGGCCATTACACCATGAGTGCATGCTAAGAAGGCGGGAGAAATACTTTATATACTCCCCTTTTAAAAGGCTACCGGGATTAGAGGACACAATCGCCAAATCCTGGTGGTGGAGAATCATCATCCATAACTTTTTTTAATTCGGGCGCCACTGTAGACACATTAGGCTATTTTGGAAGCAGAAGACGTAAAAAATGATCAATGTCAATTTTGTAGGAATCGAATTACGGACTTCTCGAATGCGCGCCGAGTGTGGTGACCATTACATCACGAAGGCATGCTAAGAAGGCGGGAGAAATATCTTATATATTTTTTACTTTCAATGTGTAGTTACTTTCATTGTTCATTTTTCTCTTAAGAAGCATTTGTTTGATTTACAATTCACAAAAGTGATCTAAAAAATGAAACAAGAACTCAAACTTTATTTGACACCAAATATTTTTCAGCAAACTTGAAAATTAACTAGAAACTGAACCTCAAAATAAACTCTGGCAAATGCAAATCAATTTCCAATGAAGGCGAATAACTATTTTAATTCTAATAATACCACTTACAGTTTAGAAGCAAATTTTGTACTTAATGTCCAACGTTACGCTATAAAGTTCATTAACACTCTTTTCTGAGAAATGGATAAATTTCAATTAGAGCAGCTTGATCATCAAATGTCGGTTCCTAATGTGGTAGCTGCAATGTAGTACATTGCGGTAAAAAAAAAAAAGTGACAGTTCTATATCTCCCGTTGTACTGGGCCGATTTACGAAATTCAAATTGCGTTTCTCATGTCTCGAAAGCGCGACTTAAGATATATATATTAGGTTTATATGTAGTATTGTTCAAATATAGGTATTTTGACACAAAATACGACTTTTTCTGAAATGACACGAATTCTTTTTTCATATTTTGTTATTCTACTACTCAAACTATGCCTAAATATTAAATTTTGTAATTTTTGTAGAGAAATTTAAAAATTTATCTTGGCGCATTTTTTTCAGTTTGCGCGAAGAATAATGGCCACTTTGAGAACTTCTTAATTTATAGCAACTTCATTTCTTGTGCCTTTCCTTCATTGCACACGTGCGGAAAAAAAATCATCGCTCATACTTTCAAATAATTATAAAAAGGTCAGTAAACTACACTTGGCTTTATTATTGCTTATAACAAATATGCCTAGTTTCGTAACGCACCTATATATAAATTCACGTATTTCTCAGGAAATTTTGAATAAATACTCTAATATTTTGTAGGTATTCTTAGAACTACATTTACTTCAAAATGATGGTAAAAATTGTATAATTAATTTTTTTCGAAAAATTAATAAAAAATATTTAAAATACAAATTTTAAAAATAAATAAAAACAATGTGGGAATTAAATTTAGATTAAGCCTAAATTTCAAATTCTGGAAGAAGGAATCAAGGAAGCTTAATTAAAAAAGTAGACACTAATAAATGCATATGAAATTCAATTAAGATTGAGGAGCTAAAATTTTGAGATTTAATTTTTTAAAATTTACTCTTGAAATTTTTATAAAACTTGGCAGTTTGGCATAACTTGAGTCGTAGAATTTAAATATTGGAAAAAATTGATATACCTTTTCAGGAAAAGTCCGACTGTATGTCAAAATACCTATATTAGAACAATATTATATATGGAATCTAGCACACATCTTAAGTCACGGTTTTGAGACATGAAAAACGAAAGTTGAATTTCGTCAATCGGCACGGTAGAACGGGATATATATAGAACCTTTAATTAAAGATGAACTGATGAAGATTTAATTCAGGTCCGAATATATATTTTTGCATTCTAAACACCAAAATGATTTCACATTTTATCAGCAGAAGCAATATTTGAAATTTGGATTTTACACACTACTTCTGTTCATTTGCACTCTACTGTTTACACACTACTATTTTTTAGTACTGTTTGAAGTATTTACTTTAAACATCGAGAATTATATAATATAATTTGGAGATTCAAAGTTCAAAAGAAGAGAAATTATTATATATTCTGGCATACTTATAACCAAGAGATAGAATCTTTTTGATGCATAAAAAACGTTATCCAAACTCACATCTGCATATTTCAAGCCAATAACTTCATCTTGTCTGAGTAATTGCGGAGTTAAGAAAAACGTAATTGCAAAGAGTATTAAAAATATTTTTAGGCAGGATTTATATAAAAATGATTACTTTTAGTAGCCATTTCTTTATTAATGATGGCAGAAATTAACATTATCCTAAATTTTTCCACTCTCACAACAATTACCAGTCAAGAATTTTCACAGGGTAGTATTCATATTGTAGCAGCTTTAGCAAATTCAATGATATCCAACAACGATATTCTAAACTAATTGTTAACAATAGAACCAAGTTTTTATTTTCCATTTTCCCATCATTATGAAATTTTAACTAATTTAATAACTACACAAGACCTTTAGCCGTTCGCTGCAGCATTGTTCTCCAAAACAAAGTATGCACTTAGTGATTGCAGTACCGGACCAAAAATATATTGTTGCGTGCGTACGGGTTCGTTATGAAATGAATGCACAAGTCCGATGAAAAATGAACAAAAATTTATTATTATCACAACAAAAATGCTTAAATTTTCTCAAATTATCATGCAGTATTACAATATCTCACAGTAGTTTTCTTTTAACTACTCAAATGTCAATAGAACGTAATTCAAAACAGCTAAAGAACGCTAATCCGCGAATTCGCTACAATCAACAACAGTAGTTTTCTAAACAACAACAAACTAAGCAACTACTAACTACAAACTGAGATGTTTTCCTCCTTTTATAAGATTTTAAAATCACGCGCTAGAATTTTCCAGCACTTTCTCGAAATCAAAAAGAGATATTTATTTATTTAACGCACGCGCTCTTGTATTTTTAATTTTTCCGGCTTAGCTTTCTTTTAATATTCGTCACGCGCTGCACTGCGCGAGAAATAAAACCATTTAATTTATAATTGAACTAACATTAGCTTTTTAAATACCAAATTCGTAACAATATTAATGATATTCGGTATTTTTTAAACATTGTACCGGAATACTGTTATTAGGAATTTTTCGAAAAAAAGTACAAAAAACACAGTTGTTTCTTTGGCATATTTATTAGTTTTATATACAAAAGACATAAACTATAAAAATATAAATAATTGGTTGTGCACAAAATGTAAAATAAAGGAACAGATATTGGAATCAAATATGATTAATAAGAGCAGTAAAATAATAATTTATAACATTAGAAACAAAAACTATAATAAGAAAATTAAACCACTACACTACTACAGTACAGCAAATGAACAAAACGCATAGTATTATTTTTAAGAAGCGTAAATATCATATAAAATCTTACTATGTAGTCTATTATATAATTTCTAATGATGGGAAAAGGTTAATTTATTTCAAAACCACAATCAGGGTTAGAACTGAGCATTACAGGGGATTAAAAATTGACAGGGAGTGTAGGAAAACCTGCCGAAATGTGATAACTGCCCAGACACAGAACTGCTGCACACATTTGTGATTGTCCAGCCATCCTTGCTGAATTCTTGAACACTGGGTTGTTGTTAAGGGACCGAACTTCTACAATGATAACCTTCTGCAGATAGCCAGAGCTTTCATCTTCGCCCTTGGCACTATTTGAATAAGCTGCAGCATAGACACGTTTTGTTTCTTGCTAGCATATTTGTTCCACCATGCAAACAGTAAAACCAAGCCAAAGTATTATTGGCAGTGTGTTTATGTTCTTTGAAGTCATCGTTATTTATTATATATACGCAAACCTCAATATATGTACGTAACACATATAAATATTTTGAACAGTAAAGTGTAATATAAAAAGTGTACTTATTTTGGAGGAAGAAACTAACCAATTTAAAACATGTCCAACACTATGCACAATTTTACTATGGTCATCGTTGAACTAAGCAGTCCTGACTGAAGGGCTCCTGAGCGAATATGGTGTCACTTTTCGAATAGTGACTAGCTTGTCCCTAGCGAATTTGGTGTCACTTTTCGAATGTTAGCATAGCATTATTCATGCGAAACGATAGCCTTATTACGATAGATATGCCAAAAATACAGGTATTTTACTTTAGCAAATACTAGGTTGACGAATTGTAAAATACTACGAAGTACCGGTATTCGATATCTTGTATCGCAGTCACGCTGGTATGGTATTGCAGTCACAATAAACACTTATTAACATATTAAGCTTCACATATAAGCATTTCAGTTTCTTTCTCTGATCCTATAGCTGTCATTAGATAAAGACTTTATTAAAAATCAACTGTTATATCTAACAACCCTAACAGTGGCGCAGGGGTTAAGACCTCTGAATATTGGTACTTCGACTACAGTTTGGATCCAGTTGAATGAAATGGCTGTATTGGTTTTCGTGATTTACCCAAAAATAAATTTCGCTTCATTTTCCCTACTTAGATAACTTAACACATACCAACATGTTTCAAATTCGTTTTCTTGAAAGGCAACTTTTAAGACAGCACAGGGCTTAAACATGCAGTGAACGTAATTAAATGTATAACTGTAGCCAAAAATGAAAATAAAATGTTGCACTAATAAATATAACTAAATATATCTACTTATAAACAAAAGTTAAAATATAGATCTATAAGTGGAAATTTCAAAATTATCTATTAATTATGATTAGTATCTATCAATTCTACTAATTATTTCTAATATTATCTATTAAGTATTCTTTAGTACGTTAAGAATGTGGATTTAAGATATTGGCAGTTACCATATTGGTTTACGTTTACTGGTAACCATCATTTTACATTAAACCGAAGAGAAGATGATTTACAAGTATTTAAACGAAATTTTAATAACGGAATTTTATTCTTTAAACTTCTCAACAGCAATATTTATTGAATATTTATAGATACCCGTCAAACTACATTTAAAAGAGACTTTCAAACACAGACAATGAAAATTTGTTATACAAGAAATAAAATATTAGAATTGAATGCCCTTGGCTCATGGGTTAAGAACCAAGGAAATTCTAAAAGTTGGTAGGAGATGCCTTCGTAGAGGACCTTTTAAAGAAACTGACTCATATAAAGGTTACACATGGCCAAAATCCCAAAACCCCCATGAAGTCATTGTAAATGCATAGGTAAATTACATGATGTGTTTTATATAAATAAGTTATAGTAAAATTATATAGGATCAAATGAGCGATTCCACGGCGAGTATATATATATTTATGACACACTGAAACAGCAGTAAACATTTTTTTCGTTTATTATTTGATTTGCACCTCATTATACTATTTTCCACGTACATTTCTTTAGTAATTTTCTGCATCATAAGCTTCCCATAGTAGTGAATTTTCAAGAGTATTTCTTTTTATTTCCTTGCACGAAGTAAAGAAAATACTGTAATCGCGAAAATTTCTCGATTATTATACGCGATCGCTTTTGAATCCATTTGAACGATGTTTTTGCTTATTATCTGCACGTACGGATAGAACAAAGGCATTTGTTTCAAGATAGATTGTAAAATTGGTCTATTTTGAACCTACCTTATCCTTTACCCTTTTTAATCGCTTTTGAATCGATTTGAACCTACCCTTTTTGATCATTTTTGAATCCATTTGAACGATGTTTTTGCTTATTATCTGCACGTACGGATAGAATAAAGGCAATTAATTTTTCAAAATAAATTGTAAAATTGATTTAAAAATGGATTCAGAAGAATATTTTTCGTAACTTCTGTACGTACGTACGTATGTATGTATCTCGTATAACTCAAAAACGACTGGCCTCATAACGTTGAAATTTTGTATATGGGACTGCTACAATACGTAGTTGTGTACCTCCTTTTTTGCTTCAATCAGCCGCACCAAACTTATAATATAATGCATGTATATATATAAGTTCCGGTTAAAGATTTTATGCTTTTAGTTAATCTGCATACAATAGTTGTAGAATTATTAACAATTTGAAAGTTGTTTAAGTGGTATTAAGCCTAGCGAACCCGCTATTTAAGACACAATAATTTTGTTGTTTGACTTCTGAACCCGCTATTTGTTTACATTTGAAGCTCACAGTAGAATAATGACTCAAATCAGTTTCTGTACCTTCAGTGTCTTTCTGCCGAGTGGGACCAAAAGTTGACCTTCAGATTTGGGCACCAAAAAATACGCCTTCTTGACCGCCAGCCGAATAGCTTGTTTTAGTGTAGAAACTCTAATTTTAATTGTAAAACTAGTTTTTTTTACTGTTTTTAACTGTATTTGGTGTTTTAGGTTTTTCTGCTTTTTTACAATTTTGATGAAGATGAAGAATTTATGCATTTTTGCTTTGCCGCGCAGTGAGAACCGAATTAAGTGAATGAAAAATAATTCTGTAATAAAATTTGACGAAATAAGGGACAGCAAAAAATATGTTTTATTTACTAGGTCTTATAATATAAGGAAGTGATGTTGTGTCCAGATCAGGTTTTTTGTTAAGAAAACACGTGTATGAATGAGTAACGTGGTGCCACGTGAGCCAAACATGTGACGGTTTGCGAGATATTCGCGGCTATATTTTCATGTTGATTTTCAGTAGGTTAATTCAAAGTTTATTCTGTAATTCAGCAGTAAATTTAAACAGTCTGTGCTTGGATGCTTTTATGTTTGAGCGAATGATTGACTTGTTATTATACTCAGCCTCTTGAACTTTGATGTATCATATTTTTGTTAGAAAATATTCTTGTATTTATAAAAATGAATCAATTCGTTATGCACTTGCGGAAACGAATCTGTAATATACGTGACGGAGTCTTTTTAGACTGCACTATTTGGTACTGTTTGACTATATTTCAATATTACATTTGTCTATTAATTACTTTCATTTGAGTGAGCAGGAAAAATTCAAATTTCTTTCTATGTGATTTTTTTCTTTAAGAGATAGATTTGAATCGGCAAACGTGCAGCAAGACATATAATTTGCGTTGATTTCTATTAACACAGTTCAGGGGTGTTTATAGCTTGTTCAAAAATTAGATACTTCAGTTACAACTTTAACGAGATCTATAGCTTAACAAGTAAATAGTTTTAAATTAAAGTGAAGAATAAATGTCAACGTTTTCTTTGTATTACTGAATATTTTTTAAACCGATGGAGGCCTCTCAGCCGACTTTGGCTTGGCCACTAAGGCCAGAAGTGGTGGTCACTTTATTATGAGGCATTTTATTAGGTGGCCTACCTTTGCCTCATATGAAAGGACAGTTACAACTATGCCTTCTTCGAGATTCGAATCCGGGCTTTTTGGTGTCGCAATCGGTATTCCTTGTAAGATCTGTCTCTGCTATTCCACATAAACTAAATTTAGATCCTACAATGATTAATGCAATTAATCCTACATTAAATTACCAGCACAGAAGAAGGATGAAAATAACTTTTATTTAAGTCAAATAATTAAGAGAAAGGCGCGATCTTCGTGCTTTACAATGGCAGCGCCAATTTGCGGTGAAAATCAAACGCATAATATAATTCAACTCAAATCTAAAATAAAATAGTGCTGTATTAGCTCGTTAAATTAAAAATAACAGGTTGACTCTACAAAAAACTAACAGGCATGACGATTATCCGAAATGGTCAAGAAGCTTGCCAGCCTAACAGCGAGATAGCACCGAAACGTGCGCTGGCTAGTGAAAATACGTTCTGAAAGAGATTCACCCATTTAAATAGTCACTTAACTTAACTTTAAATTTACATCCTGGCAAGAAAATGTTAGAGGAAGTTGAGAACTTCAGGAAAGCCATCAAATTTAAAATAAATTTGTTATGCAAAATAAGGGAAACCCTACACCATAGTCATTATACCGTCTGGGCGGCATACATCGTTCTTCATGAAGGACTCATCAATGTATTTTTTTCCCTAAAATGTGGAAATTATTAAACGGAATGTCGCAATGTTCCTTTAATTCCTTTTTTTTAATATTCTGAACATCTGAATTCCAGATTTATTAAAAACTGTACGTTTTTTCACTTTAATTTGTATTTTAACCTCTTGTTTATAAATAGCAAAACATTTAAAGCTTTAAATTATAACTGAGCAAAATAATCTCATAATAAATTACCTGAAAGCAAATAATTTTATCTTAATCAAAATATTTAACAAAATGTAAAAAATATAATACAGCTATTGGTAACTGTTTATCCTCTGTTCCAGTCGCGAAAATCTGAGTTCTAACTCGAAAATGAATGAATCGTTAAGTAATGGAAGTTACGGATGTTAAGTTATGGAAAATAATGAATACTTAAAACAAACAAACCATTTCTTTCATTTACATAATCACTGGGATCTTAAGTTATTATTAATTTATTATATTATACGAAAGAATAAATCATACATATAAAACATTTGAAGGCACTACCTCTGTCCATCAAAAATAAGGAAGAAATGCATTCACACAGAAGAACTGAGAAGACAGCTAGGTTCCGATCCGCTTCCATCGGTATCTGAGATAAACAACATTATTCGTTCATTAGCAGGAAACGAGATACCATCAGGTCGAGATGGAGTGGATAATTCTACTCTTAAAATAATGCACCGTGCATTTCTCAAAGTTTTACATGCATGCCTTCATGCTGTTTGGATACTAAGTCAATTCTCGTTCGGCACCAAAACAACGGAAGGAGCCCTTTTTCTAAAGAGAGGGAAGAACCTAACTATTATCTCGGCATATCGGCCAATATACCTTCTTCCATCTTTCAGAAAATATTTAGAGCGGATTATCACATCACATCTGAATTACTGTCTTTAAAGAAAGGGCACAATGTATCCAAAGCAGTATAGTTTCCGAGCTGATTGCACAACAGAACATGCACTGCAAGTTCGGTTGAGCGACCACATGACTTCATGCACATGACATCATGCCCATGCTGGTGGATAACAAAAGAGCTGATAACCACTCACTTGTTACAGCAAACAACATCCAAGGAGGAGCCTTCGGTTCATTATGGCGGTGAAGATATCATTCAGAGCTTTGTCTTAGTAGGATGCCCAAGCACATTCAATGAACTTATTTTCAGCTATTTAGAAACACGCAATATCCAAATAACATTAGATGGCACAGTAGTGACGAAGGACATCTCCAGAGGATGCGCACAGGTTCCATACTGAAGTTTGACCTTGGGGAATCTAGTTGCTATTACAGCTCTGCACCTCAATGATGAATCAGAGCAGACAAGGCAATTTTTTATGTCGATAAATTTCTTTTGCTAGTAGCTGGTAGAAGGAGTCTGAAACATAGAGCTCAAGAAAGTCTTAACACCTTCATAAGCTTGTCTAATTAGTATAATCGCACAATCTCAGCATATATGTGCCTTTCTACGTTATATGTGTAGCATTAATTTTTTTAAATAATAAAAACGCTTTTGTTAAAATTTAATACATACATTAATTTGCAAAATACTTTACATATTCGAAAGCAAAATTCATTCTTTAAAACAATTCTTAAATGTTCTTTGTGAGTACTAAAATTGTTCTCAAACTAAAAACGTTACGAGTGTTCATATTAATAGCATGCGATTTAAGAAGAAAAAGAATTTTTCTTCATGAGAAAATCAGCGAAACAATTTGCAGGAAGACATCATAAAACTCATCATTCTCCAAGATATACTTTTATTACCTAAGCAAAGTACAATAATTTTTCAGATACGAAAAAGAAATCCAGAATGATGTTTGTAAGGAAAGAGAAAAAAGTACTGGAAGGATGCCAGTTTCGGAAAAGAGGATAAAGGAATGATGAGACCTTTCCTACGCATTTGTTAGACGTTCGATATCTTCTTAGAATAATATGCATTGAGTCTTCAGAGATGAATATTTCGTATTTTAACTTTTATTGTTGGTTTTCGCCTGTATTCTGTATCATCTATCGCTCAAATCAATATTGTATTTTGAGACATGATTTCCCTTCACGTTTGTATCCAGTTAAAAATACCGAAAAGAATAAGTGTTTCAGAGAAAAGAGTACTATTTCTTTCTGAGGCGTCAAATATGTCTCGAAAAATTTCGTTAGCAGATGATAAATTACATAGAACTGAAACTAAAAACAGAAGTTTTTAATTTAGTTTCCATAAATACGAAAAGCTTCTCTTTAGCAATTACGTCATAAAACTAATCGCTTCACTATAAGGAAATAAAAAAGTGATAATTTTATATTAATCGTAGATATAGGTGTTTTTAACTATATTTTCCCTTCTTTTCCTATTATTTCTCTTTTAAAGTACTCAGTTTATTAGATTTGCAAACTAAATTATCTATTGTTTTACTTTACATGTTGCTTCTCGTTTTCTATTCAACACACTACAGAAGATGCAACTTAAAGATTAAGAAAGCCTAGCTACTCTGCTATGTTAGTAGGTTCAGAAAGCTACAAGTATGAGTTGGAAAACAATTCCGAGACGTGCTTGCGACTTTCAAAATACTCTAGCATCAGATACTAGACTAGAACATTAATCAATATTTAGCCCAAGAAATATCAGAACATTCTGGATCTTGAAATGCTAAGTTTTTTTAAATAATTACTTGCTATAGTAGGATACAGTTGGAAGTTATTTCCTCCTTTCTTTCCGTATGCCTTCGTGGTGTAATTGGAAGCATCTGCGACGCGTATTTGAGAGGTTCAGTGTTCGAGTTTCAGTGAGGGCACTGCACATGTTTCACGTCTCCAGCATCCAAAACCTTAAAGACTCTGCGAATGTCGCCTGAACTAAATGATGGTGGATAATAATTCCTCACCACCATGATTTAGCTATCGGGTCCTGTAATCCCCACTCGCTTTTTAAAAGTGGGACCCTACGTTCTGCATGCCTTCGTTGTGTAATTGGAAGCATACTCGATGCGTATTCGACAGGTCTAGGGTTCGAGTCTTTTCACGTCTCCAATATCAAAAATCCTAATGACTGTACCCAGTAATATCTTTAGCTATACGTTCCTTCAACTGAAAGTTTCAGTGATTAACTCATATTTGAATTACTTTAATACAAGACGCTAACATTTTAATGTTTCAACTTATTTTTACAATGCTGTTCACTTGTTAATCATTTCTCTGTAACGTCTGTCGGTAACATGTAAATATATTCAAATGATAAATTTACAAATTCTGAGCTGCTTTTATATTTTGAGATGCCATTATGATCATTAAGATCTTGAGTCTAGATGGAAGTTCCAAACGTGAAACAGAATCCAAATTAATGAAAAACTGAATTTTTGTTATTTATATATGTATATATGTGGCTGTTAATGTATATGTAAAAGAGAGCATTTAAGCAAAATTTAAGTTTCGTTTTTACACTGGCTTTCAACCATATCGTACTTTGCACCATTTTACGTTTAAAAAACGCTCCATTTATCTCCAAAATTTTTCCATTTCAGTTATTGGAATTTCAAATTATTATTTTGGATTTTGAAAAATTTTAAACATTAAGAATTCTAGTTCCCTTATATTATTGCAATATTGAAAACTTCAGTTGGTTTCACAAACTGATGTGACAAGTATGCGACATATTTTCTTAGCAAACTTTTCCCTATTTTCCAGCGCTGTACTAAGGTGTAGTTTATTGTAATCTGGAAAAATACATGCTGTTGTTGAACACATGAATGCAGATTACATCTCAGTGAATGATTTAATTTAAATCGTTTTTTGCTTTATCATTATCAGTATTTTCATTGATATTTTTGAAATTAACATTTAAATTTTTAATCTGCTCTTTTTCTTCCCAAAGTAATCGTTTATTTATGAAAGATGTTTGCTCAATTTAACAGTTCAGGCTGATAAAATTCACACATATGACTCTGTTGATAATTCTCTTGGCTGCTCCTTAGAAAGGACTAAACGTTTTATCAACTTTTTAAATTGTTTTATTTGATTTATAATTAGTTGTTTTATTTATTTGTAGTACTATTTGTAGTATTTTTAAAATTTTGTATTTAATTCCGGCATTAGTTTCCAAGTTTTTCTTTCATAATGTTTACTTTTTATCCTTTTATTTATTTGCTTACATATTTTTGTTAGGAACTAACATCACCAAGTAGATTCAATTTAAATTTTCTCTTTATGCACATTTAATTTTGCAGCACTTTTCGCGACAGTATTTATTCAAATTAAATTTTATTTCCTATTCTTGCTCTCTAAATCAAATATACATATGTACAATATACATATATCAAATATACATGCATACATACATATAAATAAGCAAAATACAGTTAAATAAAATAAAAAAATACTTTTAAAGTTCATGCCCTACTCAATTCGGAAAAATCAATATATAAAAATAAAAATAGCGAATTTACATCTTTCGCTGCGATGTGCCTTGTCATCTGGGGATTGGTGCACCAAAAGAAGTAAATAAATAAAACAGCCTGTTTCTGATTCGACAAAGACACAAAGTTAAAATTGTTTAATTCACATATAATCTTAGGAAAAAAAATCAAAGTAATCCTTGTCTTTATTAGTCCAACCGCTACAAGCCAAAGTAAGTAGGACCAAAAAGGCAAAATTATAACATCAAAAATATAGCCAAATTAAAAAAAAATTGCGGAATAAATGACAAATTAAACAAATGTTTTGAGTACATCGTTTTCAAAAACAAAACTTGCAAAAGAATCCAATACTTTAAAACAAAAAATATGCAAATTTTAATAACAAAATTGGAAAACGCAAAACTATACGCAGATTTTGAAAACCTACAGATCGGGTAAATAATAAATCATACATTGTCAAAAAACCTTAAAGATTTAATAAAAAATTTAATTATCAAAAACATATAAAACGGAAGTGATCCAATATATGCAAAAATCAAAGAAATAAAGCAATTTTTTTCCTAAAAACATAAAATAAAAAATAAAAAGAGAGAGGAAGGATTTCTTTAAATCGGTAACTTAAGAACAAGAAAAATTTTGCAATGAAAAAAATATATTTATGACAATATTGAAACAAAGCCTAAAATGTGTTAAGTAATGAATTGACATAAACTATGAATTGAATAAATTAAGAAAATTAGAAAACTTTCAATGTAACATGAAATATATAAAAGTAAAAATGTATAATTTGGGACAGGAAAAATCATCGAATTACCTGTATTATGAATTTAAAATAAGCCCAGTTTGAGTTTAGTATTAGTTCGCTTCAATTCAGTGAATGGAAAACATTACTGTGTTTAGTTCAAGTATTAAGTTGTAGTATAAACTACGAGTTTTAAACTGATTGAACTCAATAAAAATAATTATAAATATATTAAGAAAAAACTTCCATTGTAAGATAAAATGCGTAGAACAAAAAATGAATAATTTGAAAAAGGAGAAAACATCGAAAAACTTGGATAATGAATCCTACAAAAAACGGCAATTTGAGTCCAAGTGAAGTAATTATTCGCTTCAATTCAACGAATGAAAAACGTTTTGTTTTAGCTAAACGAATGGAAAAAGTTGTCATGTTTAGTACCAAAATAATAAATTTTAAAACATGTAATGCCTAGTGAAAAATTGTGAAGAAAACATAATTTAAGAAATGAAAGTTGTGATGTAATAAGCTCTGTTTCTAGTAAACGGTGAACTAAGTTAGTAAATTTGGAAAATGCATAAGCAGGATTTTGGAAAATTTCTATAAATTATAGGTAACCTAGAAGAGAATAAAGGAATAAAACGAAAGATGCTACATACTATATTTTTTAAACGTCTTGTATGTTTCCAAAATTTGCATATAGTTTTGTTATTTCCAACTATGGATTAAAAAAATTTGCATTTTTTCAAATAGTGGATAATTTGTAGAAGGTTTTTCTTGGAATTGATCTATTCAAAATAATTTTTGAATTTTTCTATGTTTTAGATGTCGTCATTTTGCACTTCTGGCACTGCCTACTTCAACCTATATGAGTTGGAATGGTAAAGATGCAGATTACTTTGATTGCTTTTACACGATTACTTTGAAATTAAAAAAAAATTATCTTTATTTTGTATTTTTGTCGCTTCAGAAAAAAAAAGCAGGTTTATTTAGTTACTTCTTTCGTATATCAACTCCTTGATGATGAGGCAGCGAAAGGTGTCATTTTTATTTTCGTTTTGTCATGTTTTGTCTCTTTATTGTTTTTAGTTTCCGTCTTTACTTCTGTTTTATAGTTTTTGATGTAGTTTATTCCGAATTGAATATGGGATGAATTTTAAATGCATTTTTTAATATTATTTTCCATTTTATCCCCACTGATATCAGCGCGCAACTAAATTAGGTTTTAAATTGTTTTTATTTTGTTTTTATTCATTTATATAAAAAATTCAATAAGTTTGTAAATAGTTTAAAAATTCATAAAAATTGAAGGAACTGGTAGAATTGAACGCGTTTTGCAAAAAGATTGTTCTCGTAAAGGATGATTTTTTTGGTTAAAATAGTTACACTTTTCGTCGATAGAGGGCGCTGTATGAGAGCAAATCACACATTTCAAGGATAACTATATTCATGTGCATGCAGGCAATTGTTTACAAGCATATCACTCTTATTCTATGTGTCACCACAAATTGCAGTTTGCAAGAGAGGTACGACACCGTTAACTGCAGTATGTAGCATATCTGAATGGATGCAAGAGATTTTCGTGACGAATGACGTCCTTCAACTACACCAAAGAAGATGAGCTATTACAATACATGAACTTGACATAACTCCAAAGTCAAAAATTAAAATGTGCTACATCCGGGAGCGAGAGAAGTCACTAATTTCTACAGTGACGGGTAGTTAATTATTCCTCGGTGAAAGTTCATAGGAAAGTTTTCACTTCGGCTGTGATATGAGGAGGTATCCATCTTGCATGAACGTCACTGTGTTAAGTGATCTGCGTTATCACTATGTGCTGCAGCAATTGCAAGTAGCGTTTTCCAATAATTGAGCAGGTCTTTCAGTCAGCTTTTGATCAGGGCTTTTCAAAACAAAAAGGGCCCACACTAATGGACGAAGAGAAACCACACAAAACAGTTTAGCATGGTGAATCTAAGAGCTCCATCTATGCTCTGTATAGGCACGTGGCTTCTCCTTTGCTCAGATTCTACAGTTATGGGTGTGCAATCAAATGAATGCAACAAAAAATAAGTCTCCATTTGTCCACAAGATATTAAGAAGCCATTGTGGAGCGTCATATTTTCAACCAAGTCCAATTTGCGAATTGATATCGCTTACGTTTTTCATTTGATAATAGCTAGTGGACTGATTGGAATTTGTAGGGGTACAATTTTAAAAGATTGAGAAGAACGCGGATAACCGATGTCTTCGGTATACCAGTGTTCTGTGCCACTCTTCATGCGCTACTTACTGCACACGCTGATTATTCCGTTAGAGTGTAGGGAGAGGGATCCGGGGTAATCAATCCTGTATGAGTGTTTAGACTTAAACTTTTCTTCCATTTTTTCTGTGTCCGAAAACTTCGTACAGTTGACGATTCTTGGTTGAGGTAAAACTTCAATAATAACGCTTTATCCATTAATGTCAGCATCACAATTGAACTTTACGTATGAGCAAGTGGGAAACAAATCAGAAATGAGCTGTTAATCATAAAACGTGAAATTTATAGGATTCTGATTTACGTGTTTCTTGTTACTGTTAGATGTTTCTTGTTCTTGTTTTATCGGCAAACATTTTTAACTATTTTGTTCTTTACTAAAAAATATTCCGCCTTATGAGAATACATTTTTCGCAAACTGCGTTCAATTCTAGCAAGTCCTTCAATTTTTAAAATGCTTACAGACTTACATATATATATATAAAGTTTACGAGCGGGAGAGGTCATAAAAATTCGCAGTATTGTGATTTAAACAAGGGAAAAAAATATGGGGCCTCATGTATGGTGCTTTTCATTAAAATGACAGACAATTGAAGATGAGCACAGATGTCTTTTATTTTATACGTAACTCATAGAATAACGGAATGTAAAGGCACTAACTTTAGTGAATCTGCTGTTGAGCAATTACAAGTTAACATTTCTTATAAATATAATTGGTAATAGAACAAAGGAAAGCTTAAGGATACATTTGATTATGCTAGGGTCAAAAGTCAGAAGAGCGAAGATTATGTTATTTATATTAGATTAAGAGCTATGTAGTTAATTACTTTCTCAGCAGAAGGAGATATTACTGCTTTATTGTTATTTGTTTAGTTAAAGCTTCGATATAATACTATTTGGAAAAGATTTCACTCTTACTTTTGACACTAAGTAAGCAAGAGTAGTCATTAACTTTTCATAAGCATCATGTGACAATTAGTAATTTTGAAATGACGCTCTTTAAAAAAATTATTACAGGCAGAAAGCTCTTTCAACTACAGGAAAGAGAAGTCATCAAATAAGTTAATGTTAGCATTTTACCTTACGCATATTATTTTCAGAATTATTTTATCCTTGTTATTATGTAATTATCTTTAAAAATTTTAATAGCAAAATAAAAATTATTTTATTATTTTGGGAAAACGTACTTCATTAATGTGCAAACAATAAAGAAGAGATTCTTTTGCTAACGATTTGTCTCCTTTCTCGAAAGCTAATTGTTTTAACACTTTTATTATTAGCAGTATTTAATTTTTTCCAAGTAATTAGCAAAACTCTCTATCGCTTTAATTGCAAAACTAGCTTGATGATTGTTCTCTAAAAAATTGTCGAAATGATATGGTAACCCGCTTACGTTTCCAAGTTCAAGCACTAGGGTTTGATTATTATAGCAGTTTGTGACACCTCCAGCAGTATGACCATTTTAAGACTAGATATTCTTGCATTAGCTTCGACAATAGCTGTTAATTTGCTTCTATGCATTCTCAGCTCTCTGTTGTATTTCGGAAGGTAGCTGAAGACATGGTCTCCTGACCTGAAGTTTTCGAAACAACGATAAACTGTTCCCCAAACATATTTCCAGCATTTGCGTATAAGTACACCCACATGGAAGCTAGTAGTGTAAACAATGCCTCACACGCCTGTGTTCTCTTTGTATTCTCAAAAGAAAAAAAAATTAAAAATCGTATTTTGATAAACAAACAAAACAATCGTATTTTGATAACAGCTATAACTTAAACACCCGTAATCACATCACACGAAGTTACACTTATGGTTTTTCTAACAATGATTGATAGGGCAAATATTGCATATAGAACAAAATGGTCTTTTTTGCCACCTTATACTTCTAAAAGACTCTCCGAAACTATACACACTTTAATTGCAATCATTATTAGTAGCAGTTCTCTTTCTTTGAATATCTGTAAATGTTGATGAATATTAAACTAAATGCTCACGTACAACACTTTCTCTTAGCATCATCACTATTTCTATGAATTAAAGTATGAATGTTTTGGAAACTAGCCAATAGCATCTCTTTGAAAGCTATCATAGGCCAAGAAAAAGAACGCAGAGATGTAGTCGAGGAAGGAAGTGAGGCTTTCTCTTTGACTGTGGTTTTACAGGTCAAGCGAAAAGAAATCACCGTTTCTCGCATCAGCTCGAAACTGAATTATGCTTTCCATGTACTTTTTGCTTATTTTCTTGAAGGTTCAGTAGATATAAGAGGAACATATTAGATGTACCGCGGGAAAGCTCTTAGTGAAGAAAGAACTTTTACGTCATTACGGATGATAAAATTGGCTTTTTACTTGAGAAATTGTTGCTGGGTTTGCCAATTTAGAAATGAAGAATATTTTAGAGATATCAAGAAAAAACATTTCATGGGTTTCAGTTCTAAATTAGTTACACGACAAAAAGAGTTTACAAATCTAATAAGTCGGTTATAATCTAATAACAAATATAGTAATAATAATAATAATAATAATAATAATCTTATGAGTCAGACGTTCGCGGCGGTATAAATTACAAAGTTAAATGTATCTATTTAAATTTAACTATAGCAATAAACAATAAACCGATTAATCGTGTTATTAAATGGGATTAAATCGCACATAACAAGGAGTAATTAGGCTTATTTATTTCTGAAAATGAGCGAATATAGTTGCATTTATTAGAGATGAAGACAACAATGCGTTCCTATAATCAGATTTTATATTGAGAAAAACATTATAACATGCTCTCAACGGGATGTCCTGTACCCAAACATATAATGTACCGAGTTAGAATAATACTGTTTTAATTAATAGCGTTTTGTAATTAGAAAACAGATGATTAATTATATAATAAACCAAAACAAATGTTATTTATATTTTTAAACATTCGAACATATGGTTATACAAATGTTTATAGTAAGACTTCAAAAAACATCTTTTGAGGAATCATGATGATCATAAATGTAGAATCGGTACTTACTGTCTAGGAATATGATGTTTGTAAACTTACTTCCGATGTGGCTGTCTAGGGGCTAATAAACTAGTCCGATTTATGTAAAACTTGAATATTTAATGAAACATGAAGAGTTGCTACAAACTACAAAGTAATTACATACATAGAAGGAAATAGATGAGATTATTTACAAACGAAGAGAAGGAATCGTATTTCATAAGCAAACATCTTTGAATCGCGTCATCGTCTTAATACCGGAATCGTCTGCCTTCTATCATCGGAAAAGTAAAAGATTTATTTTCACAGCTTGTCTCGTCATCCGATTATAAATAAACGATGCCAACCCACATAAATATTATTGTTTTAAATTTATATAAATCACATCAATTAAATCAACTGTCGATAGTACGAATTAGGAATAGTATTAAAAATAATATAAATATATACATTACTAGCTGATACCTGTCCATTTTGCTGGACACACTATCTACTTGAATGGGAACCTAGACTTCTTATATGGACGAAATGTGTAATTTGGAATTGATAATTAATGTAAACTTTTTAAATTTAAAGTCGGGAAATATAGTGCCAGGCAGTGAATCTGACATACACAGATTTCTGCATCACCCCTGATGTATTGTGTATTGGGATGCGCCCCCATTATTTAACGTGGTGGGATCCCCAGTAGGCCTACACCACGAAAAATTGTCAATAAAACTAAGGTTTATATATATACATATATTTAACTGTTATCAGAAGTTTCATGAAAATAAATGTTATTATCTTTTTCATCAAATATTTCAATCAATTATAATTATTTGCCCCTGATTTTTTATGTGTGGCAAATTTATAAATAACAACAACATTTTTATTTTAAATCACAATGATTTATTTCTCTTAATAATAATATTTATTTTCGTGAAACTTATGATAACAGTTAAATATAAATGCTATTCTTAACCTTATCATTTAAATGTTCTCTGTATTCATTGGATAGATGCAAGTTATTTACCAATTTCGTAATTTTAAACGAAAATGTATGCATTGGCAACATTGTATTTCATATCTAGTTATGGCAACGATAAAAGAAAATTCTGAACTCGGATTTGAAAACCAAATGTATGAGAAACTTCTATTGTATAACAAAAATCCATTTTGGACAGGATTTACGTAAAATCTGTTTTTGCGCGTCTACATTGTGGAATAAGTAGCTATGCAAAATTTCAAGTCAATAGGGTATATAGCTTCGGAGATCTCGTGATCAATCAGTGGTATTTCGCTTATATATATATATATATATATAGATTAAGAAGTACGATTTTGCTTTTAAACCGCCGTTTTTTAAGCAATTGTATTTATAACTAGAAAGATAAATTACAGATTTTATATGCCATATGTAGTGATTATATTTAAAATGATTAAAGAAACAAACTTATATTTGATGAAGTTTAGAGAAAAACTCAAATGATTTCGAGAGTAAACAGGTCTCTCTTCAACAAGAGCAAAGAAATTAACAAAACTGGAAAGCAGAGGGCGTAATGGTCTTGTTTATGACGTTATCTGTTGTTAAGCGAACGAGAACGTAGCGCCATCTGTTGGAAAAATTCGTAACGAAAATTGAAAAATTAAGTTTAGAATTTTAAATTCTGATGGCTGATGGTATTCAGCGCCTCCCACATCGTTGGCAGCGGGTGGTGACAGCAGGGGACTACATTGAGGGTCTTTAGGCCCAGGTTTGTCATGTCAACTTTATGTGTATTGTGTTATCATTCACTTGCACGGTGAAGGTTATATTGTCCTGTATACTACCGTAATAAATTCGTGTGTTACGATATTTCAGTGCTATTCATTGTCCACAGATGTAGTTAAGACCTTGTCCTTTCGTCTGTATATGTCATATTTTTCAACCGGACTGATATCAAGAAATAATTCAAGAAAAAAATAGTTGCCATGACTTTTGCCCCAACCTACGTATATACATCCTCTAAACTTTGAGTAGTTGGTATGCAAACGTCACTAAGCTAATATGTATACTTTAAGGAATTACATTTGAATAAATGACTAAAAATACTAGTATTAATATGATAATTAAATGGCAGTGTCTAAACTACTGTACGTTGCATTTTTACTAAATATTTTCAAGAACACGTAGTAGCTTCATTATGTTGCATTTCTGATATAGTTAAGTTTTATAGACTTGTCTACCACGTTGTTAATTACGAAATATCACCTCATTTAATCTGTTATGAAAGTCCATGCCAAAATACCGCCCTTCCTGATTCAGAAACTAACTAATGAACTATCATACCGCATTCTGCATATGGTTATCTTAGATAAAGTCTTTGTTATAATTTTCTGTTTGAGTGAAGCAGAAAATTAATTTGTGAATATCAAATTTATTATTTCTATTGCGAATCTATGACAATTCTGAACTCAGATATAAGAATTTTACATTTTTGTTTTTCGAGTAATGTAAACATGTTTGGTAATATTTTTTCTTACATGGAACAATATAATGAAAATATAATTATAATGTGTATTCTTTTTTAAATATGATATCTAAATTATATTTATTTATGGATAATAAAACTGAACATATGATTAAATCATATTTAGATATTCCTGCCTTCCAGTAACATTTTCCCTTTGTGAAATAATTCGCGCTATATAAATTGTTTATTTATAACACACTGATAGTGCTCATGTGATTTTCTATATACAAATAACCTAACCAAACCTTAATTGTAATTTTAACATAAGAAAGTGTAGTTATATACTCATTGTTATTTACAGAGAGATATGCTAAATTTAAAACTTCATAGCGTGTCGTGTTTTTCGCAAGCATAAACAAGCGAGTCACTAGACTGTGTGTGGAAATATTCTCAAATCTGAAGTACCAAAAATGTCCAGGAACGTACTCAATTAACCCACGGGAAATTAACTCAATCTAATCACAGATGACACCGAGTTGTGCTTGTAAATTTCAACATTTTTAGTTTAACTAAAAAAGGCAACGATGAACTTAATATTAAATCTAGTAAGTTTGGCCTAGCTCAAAGGATAATTTAACGGGCAGGATGGCTCTGACACGTAAAAGGCGTAACAAGCTTGATGGCTAGAAGCTCTCAACGCCCCATAAATCTAATCGCTAGTAAATCAAGATAGCAGTATAGTATAGCCTTCAAGCAGACATAACATGCTCTAAAATCACTTTCCATGATCTTTCTTCAAATACTACTTCCTTCTACCTTATTTGAATACATGCGGGCTAGCTCACTAACATTCTAGTAAGAAAGCGTGGGTTGAAAACGAGAACGAAAGGAAAGTTACTTTAAACGGTTAGATAAATTAAATGAATTCCCTTAGTTTTATCATTATGATTTAGATTATTTTATGTAAAGCTAAGACTGCAGTTTATAGCTTATTGGGGGTGTATACCATTTTATATTAGCAGACGCATTGTATTATTACTTGAGATGATTGGTTTGTATATGGTAGCTGCATGTCTGGAAGTTTCTCTAGATTCCACACAACCGTCAAGAAATGTAGAACGCCTAAAAATGTTAGTAATATATTTTATTACTTGCATATTTGCTGCTAATTTACTAAGCGGCTTTTGGAAAGGCTAATTAAAAATGGCTTGAACATTTAACCAGTCATGATCTATATATTTCATATCAATCATTTCGAAGCTTTTGGTAATTGCACATGATCTGTGATAAAGGCTCACTTTATGGTATTATAAACTAAGTAAATTTATAGTGGATAACAGAAACCAAGAACTTTTAATTATTAACCAAAACAATAACAATTAACCAAAAATTAATTGGAAAACACCAATTTAATAAACATTTATATTTTGGTGATATTCTAATCATTTAGACAAACTGATAAATGGAATATTGGACGAATATACTCAGTAGTCTGCTTTTAAAGTGTAAGGTAAGTAATACAATTTTTTAGTAAAATGAAGTGATAGCATGGAAACAGGTAGAGTTTATGACAATGTTTCTTCTCACTTTAAACACAGTATTTTCAACTGTAATCATATTATTTCAATTTTATGTCAAAAACATTTTAATGTATACATAATTTATTTTCTAGGTATTTTAATTTTGCTTATGTATAAGAGTGTCTGAAGAATAAAACAAAATTAATATTTTAGTAAAATTCGTTTTGATTACATTTGAATGAGATAACGCCCCTAATGATAGTTATTAAAATAATATCCTTCCTCTCTCCTAAACCATTATTGTCTCCAAAATGGGAAGAAAAAAATCTTATTTTATTTATATCGATTTGTTTTTATTTTTTCTAAAGAAGTTTAATTCCTTATAAATAATTATCTATCTTAATTACTGGTTTTTGAATTAAAAAACTTATAATTTATAAAGACACCATAAAGTTTTTTCTTTGTCGTCTTATTCCGTAAATTTCACTTTAAATAAAAGGATCTTCTTTTTAATACTCGTAAAAACAAGATGGAGTGCCTAATGGGAGCGTCAGGCAATTAATTGCAGGTTTCTTTCGAAGATGCCCTCTTGATATAATTATTTTATTTTCCAGATTAATGAATAGTTGCAATCGAGGCAATAATGGGAAAAAGAAAAACAAAAGATGAAGAGTTTTCAGATAAAATGGAATAGCATTTGGAGTGTCTGAACAATTCGTTCAGTAAGATAATGTTAATAAGAGTAAATAACAAGCGTGAATGAAATAATACCTTATAGCTACTTACCAAATGGCTAGTCCAAGCTGGCAACTATTCCTCATTTAAAACACCTTCACTATAGCCATAGCCTATAAAATATCCATTTCCACTTAACGTTGATCCATAACAGGCATTAGAAATCCATTAGCGCTAAATCACACTTGGTGCTCGGTGGAAAATTACCGCAGGTTCCATACAGAGGTATATGAAGCATTAAGAAGCAGAATGGCACACACACACACACACATATATATATATAATAGAAAACTCAATCCATTGCATTTGTATTAGAAAATGTGTTTAAAATTGATAGAAAAATATTTCTGCGAATGAACGTTAAAAGTCACGATGCATTGTTTAAGAATTTCTGTGAAAGTGTAACCATTTTTTTTTCAGGCAAGAAAATGTTAAATGTCAGAACAGAATAGCATCCGCAATGATTTTATAAACACTGAGAATGTATATAAATTCCTGTCAGTTATCATGGTTTGATATTCATTTCTTTTTCTACACTTAACTTTAGCATAAATAAAATAATCCCATATTATTCTCCCTCTCCGAAATACAAATATTACCAAATTTTATATACGTACGTTAGAAATGCAACTTAATCTAATTGATAAAAATAAAGAATGGTGCATTGGTGCTAAAGAAAATGAAATGGTTAAAAGTGGCTCTATACAAAATTATATTTACATCACAGTAAATCTTTCTCAAAAGCAAATATTTCAATGCTTTCTTTGACATATAGCTTTTGAAATACCTTATGTCCAATTATATTTTAATGTAACTATGGAGTGAGAAATATTAAAGAATAAAAACAACTGTTATTTTTAATATTACAATGTTAACAAAAGCAAATTTCTTGAAACAATATCAGTAAGAGAATTTAAATTTTGGTGTACAGTTATTTCCAAATTGATGCACATCCAGCTGAAACTAAGACCAGAGCTCACTTTTCGGCGAAAGCACAGTTGGTAATTCACGAGCGAACTAATAACTTTATAGGGGGCCTGATCTAAAATATGCCAGAAAATTATTCATCGGGAAACAACTGGTTATCGAACCTTCCTCCCAGTAGTTCTTTAGGTGTAAGTGGAGGTATGTAAGGAAGTAATAGACATTTATCTTAAAAGTATTCCTGCAACGTAGTAGCCAGTAGATAAGAGCTTAGCTTAAAAGCAGAGGTTAGATGATTTTTACTAAAATGCAAGACCCTCGTAATTCGTAATGAAAGATGATACTTTAAAGAAATTTGTGCCAAAACTGAAGCTCTACTTCTTTTAACAGAAAGATAGTTTTTTATGGAAATCTTGAAGAATAAATAAAAATATGAATTTAGCCATCTTAAGATCTTTCGAAAACAAAAAAGGTGAAAATTTGCCTTATTAATAATAGTCTCATTATTATCGTTGTAAAACGCTTTGCGGATGCAAAATATTTTATTTATAGAAACTACAGATGACAATTGTTATTATATTAAAGTAAAATTTTAGTTTTTATCCTCAATATTAAAATTTTGGGAAAAATCTTGACAAGTCATTGATATGGCATGTTTCAGATACATGATCGCAATTAGGTATACATAAAATATTTTTATCATACATTGCAAAATGGATGTTAAATGGATTCAGAAGAGATATATTCGTGACTTAGGCGTACATACGATTTAGACGTGCATATGTACACCTCGGGAAAAAAAAAAAATCTGAATTGCTTCAGATATTAAATTACGTCCAAAGGGACATTTTTTAACGTTTGTTTGTTACCTTTATTTATTAAATATCATGTTCTTTGCACTTAAACCATAAAATTTATTCAATAGCAATGTCGCGAAATAATTTTAAAATGAGCATATCTTTAGAATTTCTGATACACGCGCGTCGCGCTAAAAAAAAGGTAAAGAGGTTTTTTTCTCCCGTAGAGTGTTGCCAATGCTCGCTTTTAAATCGTTGAGTTTGTTACTCAAAAATTCGTTAAAGTTTTACAAAATATGAAATCGTTAATAAAACAAATTCCAAATTTCAAATTTGGGATTTCAGATGCTCATATTCGCAGTAGTATTACGTCATTCAAATTTCGATGAGTCTGGATACTGTTGTTTTATCACAATGCGAGAAATATACATACATTTATGCAAATTTTTCATTATTTAATATCTTCAAATATAATGCAGAACTCTACCATTTTATGGAAACAGTTTCAAAAGTGAATCGACACTTATAGAAGTCCGACGCAAATGGGACTCAAATTCCTTTGGAGTAAAAAAAGGGGGGGCAGTTCTATATCTCCCGTTCTACTGAGTCGATTGACGAAATTCAACTTGCGTTTTTCATATCTCGAAAGCGCAACTTAGGATGTGTATTAGATTTATATATAGCATTGTTCTAATATAGGTATTTTGCCGCAAAATCGGACTTTTTCTGAAATGACATAGCAATTGTTTTTCATATTTAGATTCTACGACTCAAATTATGCCAAACTTCCAAGTTTTGTAAAAAATCATCCGAGCAGTTTTTAAAAAATTAGCTCTCATAATTTTAGCTCCTCAATATTAATTGAATCTGGTATATATATTTATTAATCTCCATTTACCATTTCGAAATTTAGGTTCATTCCAAATAAAATTCGCCCATTTTTTTATGATTTATTTTTCTAATTTGTATTTTAAAATAATTTTTATAAATTTTTCGAAAGATATCTTGAATTATAATTTATAAAATGTTTACCATCAACTTAAAGTAGATGTATTTCTAAGCATCCCTGCAAAATATTAAGAGTTTTTTTTTTTTCAAAATTTTAGAAGATATACCTGAATTTATATATCGGCGGGTTTTGAAATTTGGCATATTTGTTGAAAGCGATAATAACATCAAATGTGGTTTAAGCCATTTGTTAAAATTATTTGAAAGTAGGAACGATGTGATGTTTCTCCCGCTCATGCATAATGTACAAAGGGAAAAGAAGATATTTTGCTATACTTTATAAGTGAATAACCAAGTGAATCATTCTAGACGCAAACTGAAAATAATGCGTCAAAGTAAAGCTTTGAATTTGTCCGTAAATGTCACACGAAAACCTACAACATTTAATATTTAGGCATAATTTGAGTGCTAGACGCGAAATAAAAAAAAAATTCGCATATCATTTCAGAGAAAGTCCGATTTTGTGTCAAAATACCTATTATAGAACAATGCTATGTATAAATCCAATCTATATCCTAAGTCACACTTTCGAGACATGAAAAGTGTAATTTGAATTTCGTCAATCGACCCAGCAGAACGGGAGATATAGAACTATCACATTTTTTACGCAGTGTACATATACATACAGTACAGATACATGCATACGTATGCATCTCGCGTAACTCAAAAACGACGTTGTGAAGTAACAGTAGAACGTTAAAATTTTGTATATGGGACTGCTATAATATCGAGTGGTGCACCTGCCTTTCTCGTTGCAATAGGCTGCACCAAACGTATTCGGGGTGTATCAGTACAGCGGTGATAAACGTTCAGGAGAGACGAATGGTAATCACAGACGAAGTTTCAGACGAATGGTAATCACATAGTAATGCATGGTCGGAAAGTTTTCCTGGCGCGGTAGTGACGACACAAAACGCAAAAAAGGAAGGCACAAACTGAAAGACAAACTATGTTTTATTATGTTTATTTCAGCAAAAACCTACAAATGAGAAGTAAAATAAACAACGATCATTATTAAAGAAGGTGTTCGAAATTACGACCCTGGACCGTGATGGAGGCCTCACTTCTCTGGCGCATGGAAGATTTGCATCATGAAAGAGGATCGCATGGAAGATCCATGACGCACCGTTCCTGCATCACGGTCCGGGTGGTAATTTCGAACACATTCTTTAATGATAACTGTTGTCTGTTTATGTTGTTTTTTTCCTTGTTTTTGTGTACTCCGCATAATAAACATGTTTTCTCCTCCCCTTCGTGCCCTATCTTTCATGGCTTTTGAAGTCATGAAAGTGTCGTCATAACCGCGCCAGGAAAATGTTCCCGAGCATGCATTCCTATGTGATACACGATTGTCAAGGTGTTCTCTATCTCTCCTGAAAATTTGCGACCGCTTAACTGCTACACCCTGTATATATACATGTCACTTCCTACTCTGTTACGAGGCCGCCATTTGTTTACATTTAAAACTCTTAGTATAATAGTGAGTTGAGTTAATTTGTGCATCAACTTCAGTGTCTTTTTTCCTAGTGGGACTTAAAGCAAGCTTTTAGTTTTGCGCACCGAAAAATACCTTCTTGCCCGCTGCTCGAATTGCTTCTTTTGAGTAGAAACTTTGATTTTAGTTGTAAAAATTATTTCTTAACTGCATTTGGTGTTTTATGAGTTTCCGTATTTTACCATTTTTAATGAAGATGCTTTGAGTTTTCATGTATTTTTATCTTGTCGCGAAGTGAGAACTGAATTAATTGAATGAGAAGTATATCTCTAATGAAATTCGGTGAAATAAATTTAAAAGAAGAGAAGTAGAAATTTGTATAATTTAATAGTCAACAAAGTCATGTGGTGTCCACATAAGTCATTATTTATTTTAACACAGAGAGATAAAAAAGTTGGGAAAAAATTAATTCAAGTAAATTTGAATACTGAAAGTGTTATATATTTTTAAGCAAGTTCAGGGAGCAATAATTGATTAATTCTTGGAGATGAATTGAAGTAGGTTTATTCCATACATTTAGAGAAGTAAGATTTTGAAAAAAAAATGAAGGTTGGTTTTATGGAAAGATATATTTTTAGAAAAATACCTTAAATCTTAAAACTTCTCTGAAGGGAAACGTAAAAAATGAAACAAATCGGTCTATCAATACATTTTTTCTGATTTTTATTAACTTTTTACACCATAATCATGTTGTAATGACGGTTGTGAAGCTACATGTTTCCTTTTAATTTGTCATTTAATTTCTTAAATTCTTGTTCCTGAGTGATTTTATAAATTATTGTTTTTTACTTTCTAGTACGAAGTAAAAAAGGAAGTATTGTAATCGCGAAAAGTTTCAGGCAACATATTTCAACGAAAATATCCATTTTGACCGCTATCGAATGAAATTTAACGATGTTTTTGCGTGATATCTGTACGTAAGGACAGAATAAAAGACTCGTTTCCTCCAAAAAAATTATAAAACTGCCTTAAAATGAATTCTGAAGAGAATGTTTCGTGGCATCTGTACGAATGTACTTGCGTACGTACGTATCTCGCATAACTCAAAAACGAGTAGCCTCAGAACGCTGAAATTTTGTATATAGGACTGCTATAACATGTAGATGTTCACCTCGTATTTTGGTTGCAATCGGCCGCACCAAACGTATATAAATATATTTATATATATATCCACTCTGTTACCCGGCTCAGTAATCTCAGTTTTTTTACATTTATATGTTTGTAAATTGTACATTTCTTGCTTTAGAAATGATTGAATTATGTTGTTCTTATCTTCCAGTTAAGGTTTTTGTGTCTTTAGTAAATCTGTATGCAATAATTTTAGAATTATCAACAATTTTAAAGTTGTTTACTGCGGCTAAGCCTAATAATGTTTTTGATGGCGGCCATCGCTTGTTTACATTTGAAACAGTAGAATAGTGGATTTGTTGCCAATCTAGAGAAACTTAGCTTCGCAACAACAAAGATAACGCCTTCATTGATTATTGCGATTTAAATCATGCTTAATTCTTTCTGGAATTTTTTCGAGGAAATACGTGTTTAAGATTTACTTCGTAATTTTTAATACAGATATTTTGACTTTTTATGTATTTTTGCCTTGTCGCGAAGTGAGAACTGAATTAATTGAATGAAAAGTACTCAATCGTCTGTGAAAAACTGTTTCTTTTTGTCTTGTTTGCTTAATTTCTTTTATACATCGTTCTAGCTTTATTATAGTATTTGAATAGAACATGCGGCAACGATTAGATAATTCTATTCTTTAAATGATATAAATTTTGTGCATTATGGGTTATAATATGAACGAAAAGTGAACCTAGCGCCAGAGTATCGCTATGGTAAACAAATAGAGTGAATTTTAAAGAATGCATTTGTTCTATTGTGGTTTATGCGCTGTCCGCGAAGTAGATTTAATTCAATCCAATAAGTTTAGATGAAATGGAAGAAAAAATGCGTATAATTTAATATTCCGTACAAGGAAGTCATGTGGTGTACGCATCAGATTTTTTAATTTTAAAAAATGGACCTTGCTAGCCTTTCAAATTTCCTTCTTACTGTACATCTGCATTAATCTTTGAAATTTTCAGCACTTCAGCTCCAAAATATAAGTTCTTCAAAACATATATCTATATTCTCCTCTCCATGTTTCAATGTTTTTACAACAACAAATATGTTTTAGAAGTTTCGATCCATATGCTCAAGTTAATGATGCTTCAAACTGAGATCTCTTAAACTCATTTTCGCCTTGCTCTTTTTTGGTATAGCTTGTAAGACGTCCTGGTAGTAAATAGAAAATTCGTCTTCGAAATCTCGGCGAGCCATTGCTGATTTTTTATATTGATGAAAAATCCTAATCTCTTTACAAACTGAAGTATAATGAAAAATAGCTTATTAAAGCATTTATCAAATTAAGGGTGTAAGGCAATTATCGAATTTTCTTTTCTAACTAAATGTCGGAAATAATATCCATTTTCCCAAAAACATCCTCCGCAAAGTAACATATTAAACGCAGTTTACTGTATTCTATTAAACAAACAATTATAAATGTTTTGAACTCATGCGTTAGATATTCCCAAGTAATTTTATTTTGTTATTTTATGCAGAGATGTTCAAAATATTAATTAAGTTGCTATAAAATTCAAGATTTTCCAGAGAAGGATATCAAATCTTCTTTTAAATAAGGTAAATCTGCTACAGAATTGTCTGAAGATGTTTTCCGCAGCTACGATCCGTTATTCAGTCTAAGTTATTAAAAATATTGGTTTTGGGGCTTTGCTGCAGAAAATTCTGTTTGTTTGAATTTTTTTGCGTCAAACAGACTTTAATTCTCGTACCACAAATTTTCTGAAATACTCTAAATCTGAACATTCTGCACAAAACGCATTTACGTACAATATATAAACGTTAAATATTATATAGTAGTTGAGGATGTTTTAGAAAAATACCAGACAGTCTTTGAACAAATGGCTCAGGCATTAATGTTTGGCATTTATAAAACAAACAAACAAAAAAAAAATAGTAAGTTCTTATACAAGAGACCTGCAAACTTCGTAAAAACGTGGAGGCGGAATTTTAAAATCTATTGCAGATATGCATGTTTCATTTTTTAACCTGCGTAATATTGAACGCTTAGCCCGTTCTAATCAATATATAGAATAATTCCTCCATCACTTTGATTGAAGAATAGAAAAATATAAAAGACGAATAAAAGTTACTAACGACAGCTTTGCGTGCTGTTTGGTGTAACCACTGAATGAAATAAAAGATTTTCCATTTGCGCTCGTATTTGAGCCATTTAAGTTACAGCATAAAAAAGGTACGTAGTGTTACTATGAAAAGAAGCAAATGCACTCTTCTTAAAGTTTTTACAGATTTTTTTGAAAAAAATAACTTATAAAAATTATATACAAGAGAGAACTGTAGACTACAAATATTTTAAAGTTTCCTCTTAAATAAATTATTTAGTCTTAAAGCGCTATATATACTTTGCACTATTGTTAAACTGTATTATCCAGCGTGATATCTGCAATTAAATTTAAAAAAATCTTCATATTTTAACTAAAAAACTAAAATTTCAGGTGAATTCTATAAGATAAAAAAATAAATGACTAAAAACACGCTAGAATATATACTGATCATCAAAATTAACCCGGGAGCTCTCGCGCTGAGTCCAAAAGACCCGATTCATGGTTTTTGAAGAAAATATTGTAATTTCTCAGAAAAAGTGTTATATCTCTGCCAGTAATAAATTTTATGATCAAATTTAAGAGCTATGCACATTAAATTATTAAATTCTTTACATTCTCGAAATGTTTTTATGAAATTAAATTTCTTAAAGGAGTAAGAGATCGTATTATAATATATTAGTACAGGAAAAAAATAGTATGCCATTACTCTGTATAGATTCTTATTTTCTTTAGCACTATAGACACACAGAGCAAATGATCTCTGATATATTGTATTTACTGGTGAAAAGATTCAGATATTTAAATAGGAACGATAAGTCTGAGTGTATGGTTTTACGATAACCGTAATCTGATGTATTTCTACCTAAGAAAAAGGGATTTTAACAGAAAAATATCCACATTTTGATATTGCCATAGACAAAATGAAAACGTTTCTTTCCACCGAACCTATAAGTGAGATATAAAAATTCTCAAAATGTGTTCATAAAAGACGAATTACGTAAATTCAAACAGTTTATTAAGATCTACAAATTTGCTTGCCGAACTAGGTTAAGAAAAATAATTATTAATTATCAGTCAGCTACTGACATATTATTTGGACTATTTAATGTTAAAATATGCAAACTGCAACTATTAAAGTTACCAAGAACTGGAAAACTAATATATTATAATGCAAAAATTGAAAATGTTTGAGCCTCTCAAATGAAACAAATGTTTGCATTTTTATTGAGAATCCCAAATGATTCCTTTGACAAATAAAGCATATTGTAAATAATAATAATTGAACAGAATTTGATCATTAATATACTTTCTTCGTTCTGAGTTTGAAATTATTGATTGCATCATAAATACCAAACTTCCTCTGAGAAGATATTTGTAATGAGAGCATGAAGCTTCCAACATTTTTCTGGATCTCGTTATTTTACCCAATCTTTCCTGAAGTTGAAAGACGGAAGAGTGGTAAATAATTATCAGGCATTTTTGATTAAGTTAACGGAAAGCAAATGCGAGTAATTCCGATGCAGGATCGAGTAATCCTGTAAATATTGGAGCAATCTTTCATCGATAATTATTCATTAGCGCTAGGAATCAGTAGAAGCACGCTTCAAGCATTGGTTAATTATGGAAGCTAAGTTATCCCAGAAATTTGATGAGTTTGTTTTATTGAGTGCACGAAGAAATATGTAGAGACATCTGGAGAGGAGTATGCTAAGAATTCAGTAATTAATAAACTGAAATTGTTGTTGCTACAGCACATATTAAGCGGAATGATGTATTGCTATGCCGTATATCATGCGATTTAGCAAAGTGTTAGTGATATGAATTATCAATCAGTGAAATCTGAACCAATCGATTGGATTATGTAGAAGAGTTCGAAACCAGACAAATGCGTAAAGAATTTTCATTACCAAAATTGCTTTATTCTAGACAAAGGAAACTAAGCTTATTATGTGGCGTTAAATATTATGCTACTTTATGTGTGAAAACACACTGCAGAATTTTATTTTAGAAATATGTTAACTTAATAAAACATAGACATAGATGTACTTATTTAGATGAAAATTGGTCTACATTCCGAAGATAATATTCATGGATAGCTTAGAGATAATAATAGAAAAGCAGTTTTACACGGATATAGGCCAATTTGCTTTATCAGAACTGTTACTTAGCGCTGTTTGTTTTCTTTAGAAACACATTTTGTGAATTTATGTAACTTAGCACAGAGTTTTTAGTTTACCGTATGCTTTGAAACTATATTCGATTTCTGTTAGATTTTTCACCCAATTAGTATTGAATTTATCCGTTAGTTGCCAGGAATCAAATTAGTTATTTTAGCGCTCCTATTTAATTTTCAGTCACCAAGTTTGTCTAAATTTATAGCGCAGCCGCATATCAGGTGTTCACCAACAACGATGACTGACAACATATTCTTAGCAGAGTTTTTTTACATAATTTTGATGTTGAAACGTACTTAGAGGAATGTTTAAAAACGTTTTGGATCATTACGTTATGTTATGTTATCGAAATACATGATGATTTATTTGTCATCTAGTATATGGCTCGCACATAAATGCTCTGACGGTGTTGTCCACCAGGTGAAGTATGAGGGGTTTAATTTATCTTTCTGGAACTTCTTGCAAACGTATATCTCGGACTGTTGCAACTGCGAGAAAAATAAAGTGTTTAATTTACCTTCCAGACGCTTCGTATATAACGAGTTCTCAGAATGTCTGTGTTGGGTAAAATATAAGGTTGTGTATTTATCTTTCGAATTTAATCAGTCTGCAATTCCGTAACAAGCTGATATCTTTTCTTAATATTTTAAATTTTTATTTTATTTTAATAATATATCCAAATGGCATAAATTAAATTATATTATTTCAACTAATAACAGCCATTTCTGTAGCTCACATTATGTATGTAATACAGAATTGTTTTATGTTTTTAATGAAATGAGTATTTCGAACACCTGAAACGAGAAAAGGATCAAAACAATAAGCCAAATTGTTTTCGATTAAGACAATATGCGTTCATAGGCATAGCGACCTTGAAGTTCCTAGTACCTAATGCTAATAATAATTTATCGCTTTTATGAGGGAAAAATAACATTATTATTAACTGCAGCATTTCTCTTAAATCTTGTGGCGTAGGTCATAATAAAACACAGATAATTCATTGCTGAGATATTGTGTGAAGAACGGTATGATAATCATCAACCAAATGTTTATTTGAACCACGTATAACAAACAAACAGCAAACACTATGATTCAAGTAATATAGTCAGTCAGGCACACCACATACTAAATAACAAGAGAAACATCAAATGATATCAAACTATGATTTTACTGCTTATTTCAAATAGCGTCATGAAAAAAGTACAGCGCGCCTTGTTTCTGATGCTCAAAAAAATTTAATTAAAACTTAAGTTCAGAGATGAACAAAATTAGTATTACATTCACAATTTCACTTACTTGTGTGCTTTAAGTATCAGGGTCTACAAGAAAATTGGAACTTACCTGAAAAGAAACAAAACATTAAATTTAGAAGATATATCGAAAATGCTACTTGTGTAAATATAAAATATGTATTATATTCAATTTTGAGCTCAGTTCAGTTCAGTTCAGTTCTTATCCTAATATACTACGTTTCTTATAATTCATGAAAAGTTTTATTACGGTTATTGCACTAAAACTTTACTAACAAAAATATTCGATTATCAAATTCTGGTTTTTCGAGTAGCAAACAAATTATGACACACCTCTGAATTTCGAATAGAATGACTATGGAACACTACAGGAATAAAAGAAGAAATTACTAATTATTTAAATTAGAAAAAACACTGAAGAGTAATTTTGAGAAAGGACAAAATAAAACTGTCGTACAAAATTATTTAAAAAAGAATTTGTTTTGTACTATATTTTGGAGATGAATTTTTAATTATTTACATGCTTAACATGAAAATGTTTTACATGTTTAACATTAAAAATGTTTTACATGTTTAACATTGTTTTACATGTTTAACGTTATATTTTATTAAATGCATAACCTTTTCTGACTTAAAAGTATGAAATGAGTTTAATTAAAATATGAAATCCTCTCACTTGTATTACAGAAAACGTTCGTTTGGTCTACACAAAAATGACATGCAAATTATTCATATTTTTAGAGTATCAACATAGAGGTCTCTGTCATCTACATATTTGTTTTTCTGCGTATGCGTTTTAGGATTTTTCTTGGTTATAAGAGTACAGACGTCTGAATTTATGACTATCACATGTGTTATGCACTTTAAATTTGTTAAACGAAATTTCGCTTAATTCATAGAATCCTAGGTAATTTAAGATTCTTTACTACTGAATATTTTCTTATCTTAAAATGCATGGAGAAATAATAATGAATACTTAATCATTCGCTGAATCTCAGCTGTTTTTTAGAACGCGGTTAGGTTAGTTACGATTTCAGAGCCTAGTAGGTAGTGATCTAGTTGTTTATTCATCCTGTCATTAATTTTTAGTTTCACATTTCTGTTTTTGTTAAACCGCCGAGTCGGCGTAGTTTGTGAGCGTCAAGTGAACGCAGCTGTTATTTCTAAAGTGGAATAAAAAGGGCTTTAAACCCTTCTTACGTGTTTGTGTAAATTTACAGTTCATAGCAGTCATTACCACGGTTGCTGACAAGTTGGGGCCACACAATACTACAAATGTTTAACTCATATCTTATTTTATAGAAGAAGTTATAAAAATAAGCTTTTTCTCTCTATATATATACACACATTAGGTAATGAAAATGGAAATATTTAATGAATTAATTCCGCTGCTTCAGCTGGAGAGGACTGAATTTAAAAGTAATTATTATAGTAAGTTTCTTTTAAAATGTTTAGGGCATTAATACTGCCTCGTGTTAATTGGTAGTGAAAATTTACAGCTGGAAACAAAGTTTGAGCACATGTATGTACACTCACATAAAAGTGAAACGAATATATATATATATATATATATATATATATACATGTGTGTGTAGAGGGAGCATGCTTTAAATTTGTATTATATAATTTTCAAAATTTGTTGTGGGGAAAATTTAAATAAACAAGAGCATAAATAAAACGTTAAATTCAATAATAGAAATAAATTATAAAACACAAATATAGATCAAATTGGAACAAGAAGCTAAGAAAGTTGCAGACAGGGTTAAAAAAAGCGTATGGGATTCGAACTCGCGATCCCAAAAGTTAAACCACATTACTGTCAGCTTTCCCACTAAGTTAACATCACACAAGTATGGTACGCAATTTTGGCTTATATACATCACCAAGCAAATGAATTCTTAAAACTAAATTTTTTGTTCTTATTTCTTGGTGCTATTGTCTACAAAATTCACCAGAGTTTGTTCTTCAGGTTCTAGGACATTTCTTACAAAATTATTATCTTTAAAGTGGCGTTCCGATTGAAGTTAAACGCGGTTTTAAAAAATATATTCCATGTGCTTACAAATATATGTTAGACAAAAAGGTATATTTATAAATAGAGACATACAAATTTAACATATTCTTTAATGCAGCGGAATATTTAAAAGGCTATCAAATTTAATTTATACTTAACTTTTTTAGTTTTTACCTGTTTCAAAAGAAAAAATAACAACGCTTTTAATGCCATTTGAATATCTAATTTGAATATCGCGCTCATTGGAAATTTACATTCTGGCAGGAAAAGGAATCGAGGTTTTATAGGAAAGTAACTTAAAATAATTGGTTAGAAAATTAAAACGAGACCTTATAAGGTATTTCTTCCGCCTTCTTAGCATGCCTTCGTGCTGTAGTGGTCAGCACACTCGGCGCATATTCGAGAGGTCCGTGTTTCGAATCCCGGCGAGGGCATTGCTCATTTCTCAGACCTCCTGCTTTCAAAAAATACCTAATGTCTCTCCAACTCTATTCTCAAAATCGTAGTTAGTTGCTGAGCGAAATTAACACAAATATGTATAAGACTTATTGGCTAATCTTTGAATATGGTAACAGGTAGTTTGGCGACATTTTGGTAAGGCGATAAAGGTTACTAGCTAGGACTTTAGCAGTGTACATGGATAAAGTCAAGAGTGTGCGCAATGCCATTTTTGTGGAATTCTGGGATGTTTTTTTAAGGGGACTCATACACCTTAAACCCCTCATAATCTTCGAATATGTGACTGTTGCAAGAATTGGAATATTTTATTTATTTTAAAAGCAATTACTTACAACTTTTTACAGCTGACTACATAATATTGCTGCTTTGGAAAATAGTAACCAGAAAGTTTGTGTTGTCACAAATATTTTTGTAATTTAATCCTCTTTGTGACAAAATATTTCGCTGTGTTTCCACCTTGCGCGCAAGATATTTTAAAAATGGATAATGGTACATCCTTCAAATTAGATGGAATTCTTTATATGGGCACTATTTTCTAACTAAACCAACAATCTGATGAATATTTTAATATTGAAAAATTTTATGGACGAAAACATTAAAAATTTTGTTAATAAAATACATTTTATAAACTTAACTGAAAATAAAATAAAAATTTAACATGAAATTTTTATAATTTTAGGTTCACAATAGTTTCCAAATGTTATAAAAGCTATATATTAAATATGGAATTAAATTATGAAACAGAATGTTTTAAACTGTGCGCGCAAGTTGGAAACATGACGAAACATTTTGTCACAAAGCGGATTAAATTATAAAAATATTTGTGGCAACACAAACTTTCTGATTACTATTTCAAAGAGCAGCTATATTATGTAGTCAGCTGTAAAAAGTTGGTAGTAATTGCTTTTAAAATAAATAAGTTATCCCAATTCTTGCAACAGTCACCTATTCGAACATCTTATGGGTTTTAAGATGTATGAGTCCCCTTAAGTGAAAATACGTCGACGTGTACATGGATGATACAGTGTATGTGCAATTCTTAGAAACGCGGCAAGCAGTGGACGATTCTGCACTTTCTCCCAATTTCGCACCTAATCTTCGTCATGATTAAGCACTTTGGTTCCATAAAAGTTCTAGCATAAGCGTAATTCGGCTAGCAGATTGTTGGAAAAAAATGTTGAGTTAAAAAAAAAAAAATGCCTTTACTTCGTGAAAACAAAATGGCGTCCAAAAAAGAACTAGCTGGTTGCTGTAGCAGGGTTGGTCGCCAAATTTTCGCCAAAAAATCGCCAAGTTACCATAATCTAAAGATTTACCGACTAGTTTTTCAAACTTATACCGATTTTTTAAAAGCGCTCTCTCAGCAGGAGTGTTATAAATCTTATACCTATGCTACTTAAGTTTTGTCGCCGATAGTTTATTGGTTGCTTCCGTAACTGTAAATTGTTTTATTCCTCGTGCAGTGCAGCGCGTGACGAATATTATGAGAAAGCTAAGCCGAAAAATTAAAAATACAAGAACACGTGCATTTAACATTTAATAAATAGATTTATCATCAATATATAATAGAATTCGGAAATATGCAACCGGCAAAAACTGGCAACGATGAAAAAACAAATGAAATGAAATAAATATATTTATTATATGCGGCTTAAGAGTCTGTTTGTCGCTGATAGTTTATTGGTTGCTTGAGTAACTGTACTAGCCAATGGGGTGAAGTTCCCACGGTACAGGGTTGCCGTTTCAATTGAGACGTAGACAATTTCCTGTAAAACTTGCCTTTGCTATGACCATCAATAAGTCTCAGGGCCAAACTAACGAAATATATACTGGTAGAGAGCGTATCTGCAACCTCCAACCGATTCTAACATTAGTGTCACGTGACTGCTGGTCGAATTCCGAAAGTCCGGAAACACTTTACATTAATTTCTATGGGACGAAAGACTGCTGCTCTGCTTGGTAACAAAATTTAAGAAAAAATGGTTATCCGCTGCAGCGCCTATGGATGTAAAGAAAGTTTCGTAAAAGGAGGACTTGTAACCTTTCATAGGTAAGTTAAAACTGCATGATTTATTATTTTATTTCTATTATTTTTGTCATTTTACTATCTCTTTTGAATTAGTTGGAAAGTTTCAGCCATATTGTATGAGAAATGACATTTTTAGCATGTATTATTAGCATCAAAATGTATTAAATGCTGTGACACTATTTACTGGAATCATCCTTTACAAATAATTCAATTTTATATTCTTTTTCCGTGTACTCCGCTGAAATAGAAAGCTGCGCCAATTAGCGCTAACGTTCTTTCGCCAAGTCGTATGCGTTTTGATTTCGTAAACAATTACTGCCTGCGATAAAAAAAGAAAAATGCTATGATTATTATTAAATTATTGAGAAAAGATTGTGCGATAAACTTAAAGAAAAAAGCTGAAAATCTTGATTCATGCAATATTGAACATAAACATTTAAACATCATTATTTTAAAAATCAGATTACTTTTATAAAGCTCATAGCTTTATCATTAGTTCCTATAAAATCAATTAAAATAAAAATAATCTCGATTCTCTGTCTCATTTACGATGCTGTTAGAAATTTATCGTAATTGAAAAAGTATGATGTGAAAAATTTACCATATTTTAAACGGTATTTAAATAAAAAAAGGAGAGTGAGAGAATTTTTAACTATAATATCGTTTTGTTTTAATCCTAATGATAAATAATGAGTTAAGTTTAAAAAAAAAATCTTTGAAAACAGGCCTTAACTTTTTATTGCATAAGAACAGTATATATATATATATATATATATAGTTTGTCAAAAAAACCCATCAAAAATATATCTGAGTGAACTTTTGCAGGTTTGAATGAGGCTTTCATCATTATATCTTTACTAGTTTTCACTTTCTGTTCATAAAAGATTTTTGTTTTCCTTTTCCGTGAAAGAGTCAGTTTTTTATGCCCTGTATTTGTTAAAATAAAAGCATGTATTTTTAATTTGTAGTTTGTATTTTAATTACACATTTATGTATTCTTCATTTTTAAAAGTAAATATCAAATTCTTTATATATCTATAAGGATTTCTATGGTTTTACAAGCTAATTCTTTTTTAATTTATACCATCTCCAAAAAAGTTTTTTTTTTTTTGATAAGTCAAATTTTCCATATCAGGACCATATATAGGTTACTGTATTTCATAAAGTTATTCATGTAGTTCGGCCAAATTATATGTTTTTGTGTTAAAAAACTCATTACTTATTCACAACTCAAAAATACGAAATTTGAAATATACTTGACTACCATAGTGTTTTTGGTACTTGTTCCTGATTTACTTTAGAAAAAAGTATTTTAAATAAATAAAATAAAGCATTAATCCACTTAAAATAAAAATATACTACTTTGTATGAACACCAAACTTTTAAATATGAGCAGGACATGCTTTTTAAACGAAAAGCTTTATTTCTTCATCAGATGCAAGTTGGATCCTTTGCAGCTGCTGAAGAACGAAAGCTTTTTGTTCAAAATGTGCGTCCTACTCACGTTTAAAAGATTGGTGTTCATACAAAGTAGTATATTTTTGTTTTACTTAATTTTTAACTGTTTATTTATAATTAAGCCACTCACTTAAATAAATACTATATTTAAATATCTTAGTAAATACTATATTTAAATGCACATTTTCATAATATGTTTATTTAATTGGGATAGAGGAATAAATTAGAATATGTATTGTCATGTTTGAATTTATAATTCAGAAAGAAAATTTTATTTTGGAAATGTACATTTTACAGCTGATCTGAAAAATGTGAAATCTTACTAAATTTAATGTACAGTTAAGGCAGTAGCTTTCAAGTTTGCATGAAATTATTTTCTGGACATTGCTGAGTTTATAAGCACTTTAATATGCAAGTAATTGAATAAAATGGGCATTTACAATCAGTGAAAGATCTTTTTAAAAATTCTTTCATACATTTCCAGAATGCAAGTACTATTGTAACACCTAAAGGTCAAAGATAAATGAAATTCTTCCAAAAACTATTTCTGACTTTAAATTAAGTAAAATTATGTTTTAAATATAAGGAAGTAAAATATTTTTCTTTCATAAGATTTCAGTATAATTTATCTTTTTGTATCATAATTTATAGTATAAGTTTGGACAGTAATAGTTTATAGTTCCAGCTGAAAGTCAACAGTCTGTAAGTATATATTTCATCAATTGCATAAATACATATATTACAATTTGATTTTCATTTTCTCTTCAGAATGCAATGCATTAAAAATAAACGAGATTTTTTTACCTTCTCAAATATTATATTTTAGATTTTTTTCCTAAATTATTTAACCTAAACATCTTAAACGACGGTGCAAATGATTTAAAGCAATTATTAAAAATATAGATAAAATACTCAGGAAAAAAGGTGTTAAGTTATTTCTAAAAATACTTGTAAAAAATTGAATAACCTAATTCGAGGTCGTTGTCTTCCGACTGCCAGCAGACGGAAATAAACACTAAATTCCATATCAAAAGCACGCCAAATTAGCGAAAAACAGCCTATGATATCACTCCCCAAGAGCGCCAAGACCATAAGTCACGTGGTATATGTTGGAGACAGCCTAGCAGACGAATTCTCTGTGAATGAGCTGTCTACCTGTTATATGAAGTCGGGCCAAACGCTTCAGCGTGTTGGCAGTTTTTTTACCTGAGCCTGCATTTGGACACGGTCAACTTTATGTTGCCTGTTCAAGAGTTCGTGAAAGAACGGACGTAAAATTAAAAATACTTGATGGTCCTCTGCAAGGCGAGCTTTAAAATGATGGAAAGATCTACACAATAAATGTTGTGTACAAAGAGATCTTTGACATGCGAATTAACATTTCATTATTTAAATCACCTTAATTTATTGAGCTAGCGGTGGCTCTTAAGAAATTTACTGCCTGTCGTTTACTTCATTGCACTCTACTTTAAGCAATTAAGCAAGTAGAAGGGGGAAACCCCGTGGGGTAGCAAGCAAAGAGGCGTCCTTCCTGCCTGCCCTGGGTAATTCATTTTGAATTAGCAGATACCTTTGCACAAATCATTTTAATTACAATTTATAATATCTAGAACAGCGGTCATTTCGTATGACCGCCGGGCTTTCTAGTATAATATACTTAAAAATCTCATGATCTTACTAACCTTTTATGTTATAGATTAAACAATCACGTGCTAATAAACACAATGTCAGTTTTGAGCTGTATGAAGTTAACAAAGCATTTGTCTTCAGTATCCAGCATGCTGAAAATTGAACTGACTCTCAAAAAATACAAAACCTTTCAACCTACAGTACACAATTTCACCAGAAAGTTTTCAAACTTGTTTTGCTCAGAAATGGAATTCATACTTAATTACAATTTGTATTTATTAACTATTACGATAGGAAGAAAATACAACAGTGTTTTATTTTCAAAATATAACGGAAAGTTAAAATAAATAAGGAATACAAAGCAACTTAATACTTAAGTTTTCATTTTACATGATTATTTCAGCCTCATTTTTTTCCTTATTAAAACAGTAATTTCTTAATTAGAAACTAATTTAGAACCTCGAACATTTCGAAAGGAAATTCAAATCTAGAAAAACAAATTAGTTAATAAGTTCTTGAATTTCCGAGAAATAAAATTTCAAGAAAACTCAGTCACTATAAAGAGAATAACTTATATAAGTAGATTAATTAAATTGGCCATAATTATTCACTCGTTGTAAAACAAAACTACCAACTGCAGCAGCGTTATAAGAACACAAAACGCAGTTCTTCTCTAGAAAAGCTAAGAAAATGCATATTATCTTCTCTCTTGGCGTAAGGAATTAGTGCTTTTTTTACACGTAGTTCTAATTAACATCTTAGAAAAAATACAGTAGTCTCGAACATTATTTTGGTATTACATCAACAAGAATTTACATCTTCCCAAGAAATAACCTTGACGTTGGCAGAATGAGATGCAGGTATGATTCATCTTCAGTGCATGTGAAACTTAAAATCTGAGCAAAACGGAAGTACATACATCGGGGGAAAAACAGTGAACAACTGCGATATCTATAGAAGCTTATATAGTATATGAAATGTGTGAGGTACATTCAAAATGCTTACGTGTTGATTGCTCGGAAACTTTAGCAGTTTCCTTTCATGTGTTTTGTGAATACAAATCAAATTCATTTAAAAGAAAATTACAATGAAATCGTCTTTTCCAATAATTCTCATATTCTTTGCCGTATTCAAATAATAACATTTCTCATGTTCTTTATCATATTAAAATAATCAAGAGTTTAATATATTTATACATAATTCTTTTGAATGTTATTGCAAACGGATGGTGTTATGAAACGGTAAGTATAGAAATTACCTTCATATAATTTGTACCATGTAGGTTTATAGTTACAGCTCATAAATTTAATTCAAATGTGTTGAGATGTTAGAACTCCGAATAATGAACCGCATAAACGCTTATCTAGACATCAAACATTTTTGTCCCGTATCTAGGTATAATGGATAAGGGTTAGATCCATGAAATCTGAGTATAATGGATAAGGGCTCTTGGATATTGCAAAAGCACTTTGCTATTTGAGACTAATTTTCTGTCTATCTATCCTGACGAGTCGTATCTTTATTATTATATCCCTATCTTTTTTTTCGGGGGGGGTAGATAAAATCCGTGATGAAAGAAATGTTTATGTAGAAAGCAATATTATTAAGTGTCTTTCTCGATTACTTACTAAAGAAAAATTACATTTATTGTCCTGAATCGATGTAAATAAATATCGAATTTTATGATCCAACTAAAAGCAGCAGTTTGAGTGCTATTTAATTGCTTACACATAATTGAGCTAAAATAGTTGAAAAATTAATGAGAATACTCCGGTAAAAGAACAATATTGAAATATTATGAAAATCTAAACTACTGCTAGAATAGGTGTCACTTTATATAAACAGTTTTCTAATATTTTACATGATGGAGAATTTTTTTTTCCAACCAATAAAAGATTGGTCATTTAATCTTATTCAAAGTACACAAATTAATTTTTAATATAAATTATTCCATTTTTTTCCGTTCTAAGACTACCGACTGTAAGACTCATAGACTCATTTCTTAAATTAAGTAAATGAAATTACGAATGTTAGTTTAAAATTGTACATATATTAAATTGCTTTATTATAAAAGTATTTGATTTGCTGTGATAGTAATTGTAACTGTTTATCGGTGCATATATTCACTATTTTCTTCTGAATCTGTGTGCATCTGAAACAGTATAGTCTACTTCGTGTTCAAAATCAGTTTTCACTACTCTAAAATCTATCATCTTTTGAATTAACAACAGAGTTCGATATGCATATAATTTTTAAAGGAATAAAGTGAATAAACGGAAATACTTGAGGGTCATAGTCGAATCATAGAACATTATGCTGAAAAATTGCGGTTTTAAGAATTTAATTGATTGTAAGACGGGGCCTAGCTTTAGAAGCTTCGATGTAGAGAATGCATTCTTCTTAGAATCGAGAAAAATGATATATATATAGAGATATATAGATAGATACATATAAAAAATTTTACAGTGCAAAATTGCGATTAATGCTATAGAAATCTGCTCCGAAAAATATATCAACCTTCTCTTCTGTAGGGTACATAAAAGTAAAAGGTCTTTAAAGTTTCTCAAATTACCATTCCCTGATTTGTTGTCGTTTTTATAACTTTTTTAATTTTGTTTTCAACTCATTCTAGTTTGTTACTAACAGCAAACTATACTATTCTGTTTAAACCAAAGCACGTTTTTCTAAATAATGTCTCTAAGTAAGTCAAGTATGTCAAAACTCTAAAAGACAAGTTGCGAATCGTCGCTATGTCTTGTACGTGCTACAGAGAAAAGATAGACCCTTTTATTAACTGAAATAAAGTTTAACAGACGACATTAACTTGTGATCAGAGAAGTCAACCGTTGTGGCTTAAATCGAAGACAATGGATGAATAAAATTAATGAAAATAAGTTAAGCCTAATGGCTTCACAATTTAATTAACGCGCAAGCAGGCTCTGACCTAAGGCCGAGTTAACAAGCCTAATAGCAAGAATAACTCCCCGCTGCAGAATATTAATCGCAAGGGAATCAAATTAAACAACGTCGCCTTTAAACAGGTAGAAATATACTCTAATTCTACCCTCTTAAAACCTTCCTTTTAACCTTCTTTTCGTTTTCTCTTTTTTCTACCTCATTTGAATATCGCGCGGTTCAGAACTTTGCGTTTTAGCAGGAAAATAGGAATTAGAAAGATAGGAAAAGTATTAACATAAAATAACTGGTTAAAGAAATTAAATAGTACCTTATAATTTTATTAAGTATTTATAATTACGATCAATACTTGATATTTCTAACTACGTACTTGTGGCACAGAGTTTTCTCAGTGCTTTTTTAGATATTTTGATGGCATCAGGTTTTGATAAATACTTACGTCAATTATATGTATATGTACCATTTCAGTAGTTTTATCATTTATATACTTAATTGAAGCACGGTAACATTGTTACATTTTTCTAAAATTGCTTACGATATCTTTCGAAAACTGAAGAGTTGTTAACTACTGCTTTTGTGTACATATTTCTAACAATGAAATGTATTTCTATTCAGGATAGTTTATGCACTTCTATTGATGACCCAAATTGTAGTCGTAGGGATCTTTAAAGATATTGTGAATTTGTGTTTTACTGAAGTTTAAACGAAAAAATTAATTTAATTTTAGCAACATTCTTCACAAAACTGGTATGCTTTTGTTATTGATAAAAATGTTTACGTAAAAACGTGACTTTTTACTGATATACTCTTAACTGTGTAAATGTATATGATTTGAGAAATTAAACAGTGCACTGAAATTGTGGCATAAAGTATTTGCAAATATTTCCGTATTTTATAATATTTCAATATAATATGAAAAACAAAATAACCAAGCAGCTAAGCTTTCTGGAAGTTTGTACGTTTTGAACAACGTGCATTATTTCTGTTTTTCATTACAGCTATGCTATGAAATCATTTGTGTACAGAATGCTACTTGTGTACGGGGGCTTTGCTTTAATAACCAAGCTCTGCTTCATAACATTTCTTGAACAGAGAGTTTCTAAAGGCATTCGTTCTTTTTAAAAGAAGGCGCCATCTTTCTGAGGGAGACTTTGTTATTTTTCAAGGCGTAATGTTCTCTGAAGTTAACCCTTCTTTCCAGCAGGTGATTCTGATGGGTCCGTAAGTCTATCTAGCGCAGCCATAACTTGCAGCTGTGGAAAGGAGTTTCAGAAGAGCAGCAGACAGTAAGAAAAGTCGAGTGGGTGGCATAAATCCCACACATTTTGCGTGTAGAAAATAAGGGAAAGTAGTTATATAGGTTGCATAGGTTGATTTTAGCTATAAGATATTCTAGAAACCGTCATTTCTTACTTCTTCTCAAATTATGTAACAGTAGCTCTGTTATATTGGTAGTTTAAATTTATCAAATATCTTTTACACATAAAAGCTGAGAAATGAGTTACAGAAGTAATAATGTGACTAGATAATACCTAATTAGACCTGATGTATTTGAACGTTTTCGAAAGCTTAAATGTGGTTGAGTTTAAAATACAAGATGCGTAGTTCAACTTAGATGCGACAAATTTCGATCATGGCTTCAACTTTTACTCTACTATTAAAACAGAATGTAAGTTATCTGTTACTAGAATAATTTACTCTGCAGCAAAAGCTTCTTTTAAGAAACAATGTAGTTCGTTATACCGCGCATATTTATACACAACTTTAAGAACTGAATTTTCAGAAACCTGTGTGAAAGTGATCTCACTTCTAAAGCGAGAATAAGAGTTTAGGAGTTTAGTTTATCACCGTAATCACGTTTTAAAGTAAATTTTTCCAGTATTGTTACTTCGACGTGAATAAAGGTAAAATGAAATTTCCTCATTACAGTATTAGATTGGATTAGATTAAAACATTAGTGTCACGTCGCCAGAATGTTACACCATACTCATTATTCTGATTTCAAATTTGCCAGCATAATTCAAAATTTCTTTTATCTACAAAATTTCTCAAATTAGAAAGACTTTAATTAATTTAAATCCTAGCATCTTAGTTCGACGGAAAATTTGCTTTGAAAAATCATTTCTAGTTTCTTAACATTACTATGTATTAGGAGGTAAGAATAAAATTCAGCAAGCAATTCCAAATTTTGTCATCCAATCTTGAAGAAATATTACATTAGTAAAGTTACAATATGTTAAAGATATGTTTTTGAAGCGTGTAAGTATAAAAGTTTATTTGACCGTAGTTATATTCCTATGCTTATGAAATTTGATTTGATTTCTGCGTTGTATTGACAAATAAATAAAAGTTTCATTAACTTTTTTGCAGAGAAATTTCAAATTAATACCCTTAATGTTATTCGTCAAAAGTTGGCAAACATTAATTGTGAAAGTATTTCAATTCTTTCTAAAGCGAATTGGTTCTATTAAAATCAGTCCTTTTTCAAAAATTGTACATTGCTTTTGTTCAAATTTAGGAATATGTTTCCTTCCATTTTACTGTCGTTTCCAAAATTACATTCGTCTTATATCCGTAAATTAACATTCAGAATAATATAAGACAATTATTTACCTCAAAACGTTCAATTTTGAAATGCTTATTTACTTTGTTGCACGACTATTGTATTTACAGAATTTTTTCTCTGCAGAATATTGATATAAAGAGTGGGTCAAAACAACGGACTAGCTCAATAGCTCTCTAAGAAATACCACACGGAGTTGCCTTCGTAGCTATAGTGACCTACATTCTTGATACAGCAGTGTCAACAGAGACATCGTTGTGCGTGATGGAATGTCAGACTGGTTGCAAGTTTACAGAGGTTGCTCGTTTTCATGATTACGGGTGTATGGTTGTCTGACGGTTGCAGAAGGTCCATCAATGAGACAAAGTTATATTTCTTTTCAAAGTGGGAAACTTGTGTTGGAGATGCTTCAGCAATGTGTCGTACACAATGATCTCAATGACTATGGTGTGTCAAAGACAAACGAAGTCCTTTAAAATCAACGAGCATCCTAGAAGACGTTCATTGACCATTACTTCCCAAAATGTAGAACAAATATGAGATCTTGCATGCGGATCATTGAAGAAGGATCAGCGGCACTGCAAGCGTAGCTGGCATATTGAATGGATTAGAGCCGATAATTCTACATTCGGCACTGAACATGTAACCTCTCACTGCAGCTGCAGCTTTTGCTCTACAACTTGTGACCCAAGAGCAGCAGCATCACTATACCGATGCATGCCAGGATCTCCGTGAAAGTACCCAGGATAATCATTTTTCACATGCAGGCTCAACAACGACGAATAGGTCCAGGGAGAATCGATAAAGACTGTGGATTTATTTACGCAAAATGATTCATAGGCAGCATTCTAATGACGTCAAGAACGCTGGAGTAGGAGCATGGCTGAGCGCGACTATTTCGGAGATCATATTCAAATTTAGATAAGTTGTCAATTTTTTTTGCCAACAAAGCCAGCCCGAAAATTCTTTGAAGTTATGTATCAGGTTTGCACATTACAGTTGTTCTGATATTCCATTACATGTCAATCCTCTTTTCTTACGAAAACCTTCATAAATATAGACATGACTTACTTGATGACATCTGTTATTGAGTAGAGTTATCAGTTTTACATATTAGAAGGTATCGATGATTAGAAGATTAGAAGAATTGTTACTGAACAAAAGAATGAGTGGAACGTTTGTACTGAGGACTATTGTTAAAATATTGTTGCGTGCGTACGGGTTCGTTACGAAATGAATGCACAAGTCCGATGAAAAATGAACAAAAATTTATTATTATCACAACAAAAATGCTTAAATTTTCTCAAATTATCATGCAGTATTACAATATTTCACAGTAGTTATCTTTTAACTACTCAAATATCCAATAGAACGTAATTCAAAACAGCTAAAGAACGCTAATCCGCGAATTCGCTACAATCAACAACAGTAGTTTTCTAAACAATAACAAACTAAGCAACAACTACAAACTGAGATGTTTTCCTCCTTTTATAAGATTTTAAAATCACGCGCTAGAATTTTCCAGTACTTTCTCGAAATCAAAAAGAGATATTTATTTATTTAACGCACGCGCTCTTGTATTTTTAATTTTTCCGGCTTAGCTTTCTTTTTTTAAATACCAAATTCGTAACACTGCCCCCTTCCCAAGGACTGCACGTCCCGGGCAGTACAATCCCTGGACAGGAAGCTAAACTTACAACTGTGGCATAAATGCAACTGAGGTATAAACATTACATTACAATATCAAACAATATAAACAAGAAATGCAATAACTAACTTAAACAAATCAAATGCTATCAAATACGAATCAAACACTAAATGCAAATCAAATACTAAATACAAATCAAATCAAATACACATTTAAAAACAAAATGGACCATGGTCTTATACTATTTACAATTATTTACATTACGTACTATGGCCATAGTAATGAGCTAACCTGTCGTAAGAGTTCGAAGACTCACGGATCCGAACCATGACGTCATTTAGCCTGTTTAGGATTGTGTGCGAACCATCCCAAGGTGACTGTAAATCAGGCCTGACTCCTTTTCGTCGAATCGGGTTCCACAACCACACCTTGTCTCTTTTGTTGAATCTATGTCCAGTAGCTCTCGCGTTGTATCTGGTCTTCACTTTCTCCGTCGCCAAGTTCACTCGCTTTCGTGCGGAACGGTGCATTACTTCAAAACGGGCCTTGACATCTTGGATGTGTTCCTCAGGCGATGAAGGCGCATCCGTACGGCGATGAAACAGGCGGTCACAAGGCAGACGAAGGTCTCGACCGAAGAGCATCTGAGATGGAGAATAGCTGGTAGTCTGGTGTTTCTTTTCCACCCTAGCATGATTTCGGCTGTTTCTCGAGCTGGTTCTTTCGGAAAAAGCGTCGGCATTTCCAGGTGAGGTTCCCTTCTTAGGATGGATAGTCATGTCTTTAGATCCTGAAAGCAGTTTGTTGTTTTTCAAGTCTAAGGAAAAATTGTATTTCCTTAAAAAGTCCAATCCGAGTATGCATGGATCTGTAATATCCGCCACATATGCCGTGTGATGGTAGGCGGCACTTCCAAACGTGATGTTTACGTTTAACTTCCCAGTTATGTCGATCTTGTCACCAGACGCAGTCTGAAGGGTAACACAGGATGGCGTCCAAATAAGTTTATCTTTAAACTGTTCAGCTAAATCTTTCCTAATGATGGTAACATTAGCTCCTGTGTCAATGATCATACTGCAAGGAACTCCATCGATATTCCCATTGATGGACAGTCCGTTATTGTTGCCACTCACTGTATAAATTTTAAGAGCTTTAAAACGAGGTTTTTCACTATCTGGCAACCTCCGTTCCTCGATATGGTCACTAATTTGTTTACTGCGTTGTTGCTGGGAAATGGTCTTATTTTCCGTACCTCGGGGTGTTCTGCAGTTTCTTCGTATGTGGCCTTCAACTCCGCAGTTCCAGCACTTTAGAATTAGTTTCTTTTCACTTCTGTTCCGTCTCAAGTCACTGACTTGTCTGGTAAAATCATCTGCTTTATATTCCGTACCCTGGGGTATTCTGCAATTCCGTCTTAGGTGACCTTCACTACCACATCTCCAACACCTTAGAGCCACTTTCTTCTCGCTCCTACTCCGTATCAAATCTTCGACTTGTCTGGCTAAATCATCTAAACGAGCCATCAGTTGATCCACTGGCTCATGGACTCGCACAGCTCTAACTGGGTAGCGATCTCTACTAGTTGCTTGCTGAGCTGCCTCAAATTTCATGGCATACACTAAAGCGCTTTTCAGATCTTTAACATCCGCCATTCGCAGTGCTTTCTGTATTTCAGGGTCCCGGATGCCATCGATGAAATATTGCAGGGACAGGATTTCCCTTGTTTCTGTCGGGCACTCCGAAAAGGCGTGATGTGACAGCCTTTCAACATCCGTGGCGAGCTCCTGAAGCGTTTCGGTGAGCTTCTGTTGACGAGATTTTAATTGGAGCCTGCTGTAGTCTTTTAAACATTTCTCGCCGAAGCGCAGCTCCAAAGCGCCGGATAGAGCTTCGAAATCTAGCCTTTGATTTTCGGGAAGCGTCTGCAGGATATCCGCTGCGTCTGCTCTCAGAGAAGCGGCGAGATGACAGGCCTTAGCTTGGGAATCCCATCCATTCGCATCCGCAACGATAGAAAATTGTGTCCTATACACCTGCCTGGAGGTCTTCCCATCATATGTAGATAGTTTCAGAACGGAACGAGCGGGCATCGATAAAAATTTGAAACCTTCAGAATTGTTTCCTACCGTCGCTATGCACTTCTTTAGGCTGTCAACTTCTTTGGCGACGGCAGCAGAAACCCTATCATCAATTTGTTGTTCGACGGCAGAAACTCTCTCTTCTATATGTTCTTTTACAGAAGAAATTCTTTCTTCTACTTGTTCTTTTACCGAAGAAACTCTTTCTTCTATTTATCCAACTTTAGTTTCAACCGCGTCTATTCTGCCTTCCATAGCCTCAAATTTATTTTCTATTACGCAGGTAATTTCTCTTTTCATTTCGTCCTGATCTGCTTTCATCTCATTTTTAAGAGATTTCATCTCTTCCTTAACGGATTCCTGGCCCATTTTCATTTCTCCTTTAACGAATTCCTGGCCCAACTTCATTTGTTCCTGTGCCGCTTTCATTTCTTCCTTGAGGGATTCCTGGCCCAATTTCATTTCTTCTTTAAATGAGGCAAAGGCTGATATTAAATGCCTTAATTGCTCTTCCATCGCTCTTGTTATTGGCATTCAAATCCCACCGCTGCCACCAAAAATTGTTGCGTGCGTACGGGTTCGTTACGAAATGAATGCACAAGTCCGATGAAAAATGAACAAAAATTTATTATTATCACAACAAAAATGCTTAAATTTTCTCAAATTATCATGCAGTATTACAATATTTCACAGTAGTTATCTTTTAACTACTCAAATATCCAATAGAACGTAATTCAAAACAGCTAAAGAACGCTAATCCGCGAATTCGCTACAATCAACAACAGTAGTTTTCTAAACAACAACAAACTAAGCAACAACTACAAACTGAGATGTTTTCCTCCTTTTATAAGATTTTAAAATCACGCGCTAGAATTTTCCAGTACTTTCTCGAAATCAAAAAGAGATATTTATTTATTTAACGCACGCGCTCTTGTATTTTTAATTTTTCCGGCTTAGCTTTCTTTTTTTAAATACCAAATTCGTAACAATATGATTCATTCTTTAATGAAATAAAATACATATGAGTAACTACTTAACAGAATAGATATTTCCGTTACATTTTATTTACATTTTCTTATGATACAGTTAGGAATAATAGATAGAAAATATGAACTCTTCTGTAATGCGACATCGTAATCAAGAGTTGAAACTGCTCATATCATGTTTTAAACACTCGGTTTTCTCTTTCTGATTCAATGAATACAAAAAAGGTCGCCTGTATATTCGGAATATGCTTAAAAATAATATAATTTACATGACACAAAAACGAATAGCATACACAATTCCTTTCCTAAAAATGTTCATTTAAAAATAAATTCATTATAAGATCATTGTACATTTACATCATTTATTGCCGTTAGTGGCATTTTTGTGAAACTGCGGAACTTATGCAGTTGCTCTTTTCAAGTTGTTTCACAATGAATTTCCTCTATACTATGTAACTGTATTTGTATTTCACTTAAGTTCCTTTCTTCTTGTTGTGCTTCTGCCCACTTTTTGAATGTTTTCGTCCATTTTGAATGATCGCTTTTTTAAATTATTGCTTCTGTTCATTCTATGTTATGTTCTATGTTCAATTATGCTCTGTTATTAATAACTCTTCGCTTATTAGAGTTGCCGTCATATGATGCCAGTGCTTAAATATAAGCAAATCATTTTATCCATTGATGTGTCTATATAAGCATATGACTGTTAGGAAAAAGAGAGGAGGAAGGAAGAAAAATGAAACAGAATATACAGTGAAAAATTATTACAATTTTAATTGTTAAAAAATAAAATAATAGTAAATATATGTTACACATTTTATAATATAAACATTTAGAAGAATAGCAAATATAAATAATTTTTTATTTAAATTACGTAAAATACCTTATTATATATAAATCATAAATATATATTTCAAAAAGTTATAAATATATAAAATTACTGAATATTAGCTAATATGTGTAAATATATAATTTTATCATCGATTTCATCATAGTTTCTTACATGATTCGCGATTACTAAATGTAAGTTTTCATATTTTTTTCTTTTTTAACTTTAGTACACCCTGTATTTACAATAGCTAATAATAAACATTGACAGGCTAAATCTTTTTTCAGTCCGTCAAATAAAAACCACATACTAGGATGGCTAAAATTAAATAATGAATTTAGTACCTTTTGAAAGCTTTCGTAACGATTTATAGTTTTAGGAGATTTTTCTGAAGCTGCTTCATAATGATTCCACTCTTCGATTGGAAACTGTGGTCTTCTAGAACATTTTTGGTACCGAACTTAAATAACTACATTCAAACATCAGTTCCTATAGATATACATAAAAAGTATGCAAAAATAGAGTAAAAATAACTATTGGCAGTTATAAGAATAAAAATGTCGTACAGGGGCAGTGGTGAGTGAGTGAGTGAGCGCACCGCTATGATGGCTTCCGTCCACGGACATCAACCAAACGGAATTATGTACCATCACGGCGGGGAAGACTCCAGAGTAACAAGGTTGAATATTATATACTAATAACAGTTTTTACATATTATTAACTGCAATTCACTAAGCGTTATTCTGGTTATCTGCTTTAAGTTCTGAACATTTGAAACATTATAATATTATCCACGGTTGTTTCTGCTTAGGCAGTGTCTGGAGATTTTCTTTATTTTATCAAGGGCTATTCTGTTTTTGAGTGTGTTAGTCGTCCACATTGCCCAGGCACAGTACGCTGGTTTCTACAAGTGCCAGGTTCTTGCATGTACACAATGGAAGTAATAATGGTTCGTGTCGCCTTCCTCTCCGCATTCGCAAAAAGGAGTATCCCTAAGTCTGAATCTGTTGAGGTATACTGGGAATGGTCCATGAGCTGTCAAGAGCTGTGTTAGGCTAGCACAGTGGGTCTTTATTTCCATGTTAACTTTTGGCAGTAAGCGAGATGTCCTTCGTCCTACCTCTATCTCTGTCCATCTACTTTGCCAATTTTGTAGCAGACTTGTCAAAGTTGTTCGCTTAATATGAGACCAAGGAAGTTTAGTTGGTCTTTCTAATATATCCGTGCAGTTGGCTGCCTGCTTGGCCAGTAGGTCAGCGGCTTCATTGCCTTGAATCCCTGTGTGAGCGAGAACTCATTTTAAAGCGGGTCTTTGCGAAACAGGCATTGTCAAAAGCTGTTTCTGAATTCTGTGTACCAATGGACTCCGGCTGTTTTGGATTGCGATAGCCGCCAGACTTGATGCCGAATATCTGAGTATGGAGAATTTCTCCTGTTGACATGTGTTCGCATATCTAATTGATAGCTATCTTGAATTCGCATATCTAATTGATAGCTATCTTATAATTGATCGCATATCTAATTGATGAACTGATAGCTAGAAGCTCTGCTTGGTATACCGAGTTGTTCGAGCCTAATTTCCTTTTCCACTCGAATGTTACAACTCCATTTTCTAGTCTACAGAAGGCACTGCCCGTGCCGTTCTCAGTTTTGGAGCCATCTGTGAAAAGGTTATTACTGTACCTCTGAATTGGTTGGTCGTTTATACTGATACTGTCGGAGAGATTAAAAGATGCTGGATGAAAGTTATTGCAGTTGTTTTGCTCCTCGTATTCCGAGTGGTGAAAACTATGACCCCAGAGTGTTGAAGTTTGACCCAGCCTAGTAACCCTTACGATAGATGCCTCCCTTTCTACTATCAAATCTAGGGGAGGAATTCCTGCTAGTTGTTGTAGGGCTAGTCTTGACGTGGTATGGTAGGCCCTGCATACTTGAAGTAGCTGCTGTCTCTGAATAGAGAGCAGGGATCTTTTCATATGAGAGGTAAGTTCGCCACCCCAGATTGCTGCTCCATAAGCTATTACTCTTTCTGTAATGGTTCTATGCCAAATTTTTAGTAGCTTAGATGAGATACCCCATTTATGTGAAGTCATGCGTCTCATGTTGTTGCTTAGGATGCTAATTCGAGTCTTAAGATTCCTGACATGTGGCATCCAAGAAAGTCTGTTGCCAAGTAATAGCCCAAGATATTTCAATTGGGGGAAACATTTTACCGGTATCCCATGGAGTTTAATGATTGGGTTGCGTCTTAGCTGCCTGCTGCGTCCTATGAACAAAGCTTTAGTTTTCTCTGCCGAAATCTGAAGCTTATGTGCTCTGGCCCATTGGGAGAACAGATCAAGACAGTATTGAGATCTCATTTCGAGGTTACTCCTTCCTGCCACAACTAGCATAAAATCGTCCGCATAGGCTATGATTTGAGCGTATTCTACGCTCTCAAACTGACGAAATGCCGAGTTTGCCACTATATTCCACAGTGTTGGTCCAAGGCATGACCCCTGTGGGCATCCTCTAAAGACATTTTTGACATAAATGCCGCTGTCTGATGTTACTTGTACACTTCGATCTTGAAGGTACGAGCGAAGGATGGTAATAATGGCTGTTGGGCAGGCCATGTTGTGCAGCAAATTTATTACGTCTGGCCACCAAAGGGAGTCAGAGGCTCCCTTGATGTCAATGGCTATTGCCAGTGAGTGCAAATTTTTATCCTTGTTCTGTTTGATAGTGGCCATTAAAGTCTTTTATGGCATGTTCAGTTGAGTTACCCATTCGGAATCCATATTGGTTGGGATGCAGGGCGTTGTTCCTTTGCAGGAAGAAGTCCAATCTGTAAAGAATTACTCTTTCCAATACCTTACCGAGCGCTGGCAGTAGACAGACTGGCCTGTAAGGTGAAGGTTCTGCCGGAGTTTTGCCTGATTTTAGGAATAACGCCAATTCTGCCAACTTCATATTTTTAGGAAAGTACTGATGTTTCCAGCAAGCTGAAATGACCGCAAGGAATAGTTTTGGGAATTCCCTGTGTATCTTATAAAACATTATAGTACATGCAAAATTTTACTACAGTTTTCATTCTTTTATATACCGCCTCTGAAAAGGTTAACGTGAGCATTTGTCGAATAATGTTTTCAAATGATTAAATAATTTTTCTTTTAAAAATTAAGTAGGTATACGATGTTCAGATTGATAATTATTGATTGATTAATGTAAGGATATTTATACGTATTTTATTTACCAGTGGGCTTATTTCCATGTGAGCATATATCTATATGAGCTTTTTTCCGTGTGAGAATATTTCTAAGTGAGCTTTTTTTTGTGTGGGCTTTTTTCCTGAGAGCATTATTCCTGTGGGATTTTCTATTGTGGGACGTTTTCACAGATTGGTCTTCAAAGAAATATTTTTTGCTATGGCACATGAAATGAGAATCTTTCCGTTTAATTGTACAGTAACGAATCGCTATATCTTGCCATTGTTTACTTCTTCGATAATTATTGTATTACCATTACGTTAACTACGCAATTTTAGTTATTTATTTTAGCAATTTTAGTTATTTGATTTAAAAAGCAGAAAGGAGTTTAATGTGACAAAAGTTTTCGGTAACGTTTCAAATGTTTTCGGTATGGGAGTAAACATAAAATCGTGAGGGTGTGAAGGGTATTAAGTCAAAATTATCAGAAAAAGTGTAATTAAATGTAATCTTTCGTATACATAGTACTTTTATATTATCTAGCTTCTGTTGGAAGTCTGTTAATGTCCTGATATAAATTACGTACTAGAACACCGTGATTGTATTTTTAGTTCTATAAAACAAATAATTTTTTAAAACTAAAAATTATGTTTTAAATTTACGCATTTAACTAAAATTTATAATTTAGAAAGCAATGTTTTTCATATATATGTTTTATTGTACACTTTTCAGTCTGTGAAATGAATAATAAAGTAAGAAACTAAGTGTTCCTGAACATAAGAAAATCATTCTTTCTGATCAGTGCAGTATTAAAGTGAGCCTGAAGTCTTTTTTCCCATAGTTTTTCCGATATGCATTATAGCATGTATAATTTACATCCAATTTTTTATGCAGCTATTTGATTTAGGGATTCAATCTACTTCATCAAATCATCGTTGTTGATAATTGCACAATAATTAAAATATTCGAAAAAATTCCAAAAAACCGATGAAATTTGGTACATTACATTATAAATTGCAAAATAGTTTCATTTAAAAGCATTATATATATATATATATCCGAGAGAAAAAGGCAAAAATATCTTTATTACTTTATTATTAAACAAGAATGTGTGAAAAAATCAATATTGATTAAACATCTAATGTGGGCACTACATGACTTCCTTGTAGGACCTATTTCACATTTGTTACTGCATTTCATTTAAACTTGTTTCCTCGAATTTCAATAATTAATTCTCATCCAATTAATTCAGTTCTCACTTTGCGGCAAAGCAAAATTACACAAAACTCAAAACATAAACATTGTATAAAAACAAAAAACGTAAAACACCAAATACAGTTAAAAAATAATTTTTACATTTAAAATTAGCCTTTTTACACAAAATCGAGCTATTCAGCTGGCGGTTAAGAAGGCAGATTTTTCGGTGCACAAACCGGAAAGTTTACTTTTGGTCTCACTCGTCAAAAAAACACTGAATTTGGTGCAGAAACTGAATTAACTCTCTATTCTACTAAGAGTTTCAAATGTAAACATATGGTGGTCTCTTTAGACTTAGTAACACTTAAACAACTTTTAAATTTTTTAAGATTCTAACTCTATTGTAAGCATATTAACTACAATTATAAAAACCTTGATCAGAACATAGGAACAACATAGTTCAATCACTTTTAAAGCAAAAAATGCACATTCTACCAGCATATAAGAATGAAACTGAGCTCACCGAGCCGGCTAACAGAATGGCTATATATATATATACCGAACGTGTTTAAAAGAAGCTGTTTTTAACTTATTTATTAATAAGATTAATAAGTTATCGCATCAACAACATCACTTTCAGGATAAAGGTGTTTTATTTTTAAAAGTCAGAAGACCTATTCACAAAATCATTAAAAACAAATATAAAAGATATCTGGATTCTTTTTTTTTTGTGTGCGTGATTTTGAGAAAAATTTTCCGCTAGGGAAGAAGCACATTTATGTTTACAGTACTGCTTTGGTGAACTAACGTAAAGCGAACCTATTAATTCCAGCTAAAATGTGACAGACGAATGTAAATATCTTTTCAGGCAAAAAAAGCGTTAAAGTAACCATTAACCGTAAAAAGAAAGTTACACTTATTTTTCTTAATTTAGTAGTCTTGAAAGTAGGTTCATCTCTTTTTTATCGTACATTAATCTAAAGTAATTAGTTGGTGCAAAATGATTATTTGCTTTTTATCTCTCTCTTTTGATAATTAAGGGAAAAATAAAACTTATTAATTTATCTGCACGGGGAGATCTGGGAAGCGTTATTTCATTTTATGACCTTCGAGACGGTAGTAAATGAAAAAGAAACCTTTCTGAATATATAAATAAATTAACCTGATTCTTTTAATACAATAATATTCTAAAAAATAAACGGAACAAAATTTTGTTGCAGAGGCATGATGATTCTTAATTTTTTATGTGCAATTTTCGTTCACCTTTTAACTACGATGTTTGCATAGTGAATTAATGTAAGAGCAAATTATTAAATATACTTCTATGAGTTCAATAAATATGGGGATAAAAAAAATTCTTAAAATGATAAAAGTATTTTCAAGTAATCTGTCATTTGGCGAAATTCGTTTTTTCATTTTTCATCAGCGTGGAACTGAATAAAAATTTATATTAAATGTAAAGTTTTTCTAATACTGTTCAAAATAACGTCTCGAAAGATATATAGAATAGCATTTTCGTAAAATATTGATGTGCTTACAGTCGTGGATACAAGTTTCAGTTGTTCATTTTAAATCAAAATAAAAGTAGCGTAATATGCAGACATTTCCAGTATTTTAACAGTCACGCCATCCAAGTTCCGTAGCAGCTAGAAGCTGTCACGGCTAATTAGGAAAGGGAAGATGTGTCCCTTTCCTAATTTCCTCCTTCCAGCCCAATTTCATAAAAGACATTAATCAATTAATTAATTTTAATTGGTTAGTGTATAAATTTAAAGTTCTATTAACCGCTGTACGTAATTTTTGAATGTTGTACGTAATTTTTGAAAGATTTCTTTCTGCTTTTTAAGCAAAAAGTTATTAATTAATTCGAAATATGAAATACATAAAAATATTTCTCATTCTTTCTTGCGCTCACGAATCCTTATGCCTATATACATTTACAGATTTCAAAACATAAAAAACGAACATCTGCGATATTATGGCTATGCGATGATATGTAAGTGTTTTATTTTTTACGTCCATGTTTTATACCACAATGTTTTATATCTGCGATGCATCACCTTGCTTTCCTTTCTCCAATGATGATTTGATTTCAGCGTTTTCACCCGGCGCTGTTTTCGTTCGCGATATTTTCGTTAGAAGTCTGATTTATAAGTGCTTTTTTTGCCTGGATAATTTGCAGAATGGTGTTTTAAAACTGCGAAATTGTTCCACTGCTTTATTTTCCACATCGATGTTTTAGACCTTCCAACTTTTCAATTTGCTACCTTTTCTCCTACGATGTTTTATACTACGATGCTTTCGTCTTTGTTTTCGACTGCGATGTTTTTAGCGGACAATAAGAGCTCAAATTGACCATTATCGATATGGCAATAAGTTATCGACTCCCTATTTGAGTTTGGGGTCACTATAGAGACCATTAGAATGCTTTATGTTTTGAGGCATGAAAAAAGTCACCTTTGGGATTCGAATCACGGATCTTCCATTTGTAAGCTAGATATCTTATTCACTTAGAACAGGAAAGTACACAAGTTTGGAATGAGTTAATTCACTATTGACTTCGATATTACTGAAGAAGATGCCACTACTGATTTCCCGTTTATGATTTTATATTACGAATATTTTCCTAACAAAGTATTGACTTGAAACTAATACTTCTGCAATTTAAGACCTCATTTTATTTACATATGTATACATAGTAAACTATAGTGTATTTGATTTTAAAAGTACTATGTTGTATAGTGGTAAGGACTTATAAGCTAAGTTTCAGATCAATATGATCATTACCTTCTCGGAACCAAATCTATTTTAATCCCCGATTACAATATTTGAATTGATATTCAAATAAATACCGATTTAAGCAAATTTAATAACTAGTGTTGGAGAGTCTTCCAGTATGTTTTGGAATCATACGCTGTAGACTCTAACTAAAATGACTAAGTAGCGAATTCTCGATAGGCCTTGGTAGGACCGATGACTGCAGAAAAAGGTTTAAATAACCTTTTTATTTGAACGTAACAAAAATGCAATCATTCGGTAATCACAATCTTCCACCACTTAACTTAAGTAACTTAAGAAATATAAGATGAAAATTCACAATAAAGAAAGATTGGCTACACGACTGGCTCCTTATTTATCTAAACCGCTAAATCAGTTGCACACAGGAAAACCAAACCTAGAATATCAATATAATCTAAAGAGAGTGGCTAAACACCAACTACTCACGTAGAAAGCTACTTCAAACACGTGGCATAAATTCGGAATTAACTCTCCTACGACAATCTCTTAAAACCGCTCCTTAAATACAGTTTTCATCTCACTTATTTTTGCATACTACGCCATTAATATTTACATTCTGGCAGGAATGATTAAAAGCAATTGGTTGAAATTTAAAATAAGGTCTTTACACCGAAAAGATTTAACCCGCGGGAAAGCGCGTGGGGTGTATTATACCCCAACCCTACATAAAAGTGGAATATTCCTAACTTGTGAAACTGAAATTCTGTGCTGCTTTCGGTAGCTCAGTTTCCAGTTGTGGTTCACTTTCAGAACAGCTTTTTCTTTGCCTGTGTGTTTCAGAAAAAGATTTATCGGTATTTTGTTGGAACTGGGGTTATGACACACCCCACGCGCCTGTCCGCGTAAGAATATTTAGTTCAGAAATTTATTTCTAGAGTGTAACAGTAAATATTTCTACTCACAAGTGATTTTAAAGTACTTGACATTAAATTCTTTAAAATTTCTAACTGCATTATGGTAAATAGAATGAGTCCCTATGAACTGGAGATGCAACGCATGTGAGATTTATTAGAAATATTTGAAAGCGATGAAGATTGCATTTCGGAAACTGAAGATGAAACTAAGAATATTTTCTACAACGTTTTGGTTTCTAAAAAGATAAAACATTAATTCCTGATGTTCCTAAAAAAGGAAAAACTTTTCTTATGCTTTCAACATTATATAACGATCATACTATAGATGATACTACTGGAAAAAATAAAACGTCAGAATTATATGTTTTAATAATATGACTAAAGGAGCAGTGGATATGGGGGATGAAATGTCAGCCAATTATTCAATTGCCAGAATAACAAGAAGGTGACCAATTGTAATTTTCTTTCCTGCACTGAATGTTGCTGTAATAAATGCTTGAATTATATTACATTTAACTGCTAATCCACCAACAAGAAGCAGAAGTCTGTTTTTGAAGGACTTAGCATTACAATTAATAAAAAAAGTATTGAGCAAATATCAGAGATTAATACTTTTCCAAAAAAATTACGTACTGCATGCAAAACAAAAGCAGAAGTTTCGATGAAGAACTAAAACGAATACATGAAATTCAAAACAACTAAGTATGAAAGATGTGTTAAATTTTTTGCCCTCGCGCCAAGGACAGAAGAACGTGAATGCAATGTTTAAAATGTGAAAACATTCTGTTCCAAGAACACATGAATGTATTTCGTTCAAAGTGTGAAGAAATAAAATAAGCATGGTGTATTAGAGATGCAATGAAGCATGATGTTTATTATTTTCATTTATCTTAATTTTAACTCTAAGATTATTTCGGAAATTAATTTTTTGAAACCCAATTATTATTCACTTATTTATAATACACGAAAACAAAAAAAAAAAAAAAAAAAAAAAAAAAAAAAAAAAAAACAGTTTTAAAACTAAATAATACTATTTTTATTGTATTTTAAATATTGGTGTATGTGATACCCCACGCGCCCACTCTAGTAACTTTTCTTGGTGCGACTTCTGCCGGGTTAATAATCTTAACGAATTTTATGTAAACTGGAAATTTTTGCTACTGATTTGTTACGAAACTACTGCTCTATATTTATGCATTTTCTCTGTTCGTTAAATGTTAGATAAGCGAGAGGAGGCGTTCAATTAGTTCAGTCAAAAATAAGATAAGTTCAGCTGATACAATTTAAAACTTAGCTCAAGTAAATTCAAAGTTAATAATTGTTTGAAATTTTGAAATCATAAGCTCTTTGAGTTGTAGGAGGAAAATTCAAATGCAACTAATTTGCTTGTTTCTTATGTAACTGATAAAGAATTTAAAGAGCAATTTCCCCAGGTAATGAATTTTAAAAGAAAATCTGGAATTTAATATCTAATTTTATATGATGTACGCATTATTTTCCGTTATCATCCTTTCCTTTGTTAATGGGCCCACCAGCGGCCGAGCGGTAAAGTCGCTGAACACTGTTAGTTCAGTCCAAGGTTCGAATCCCGTGAACGGGCTGGATGCATGGGTGTTTTCGTGGTTTTCCCCATGTGTAACGAGTATACGAGCCAGTTTCCATTAGAAAGTCCTCCATGAAAGCATCCCTTCCCTTAGGCAGATAGCCTTAGTGTGCTTTGCCATAATTAAATACACCACACCACACTATTGTTAATGACGTCAAAATATTTTCATGTGTTTCACTCATAATACTTACAGCACAGCAGTACAATGGATATAAAGTCATGATATTAGAATATGTAATAAATATGAATACTGTATAACATCGAAATATTAGTGTGAGTGGCAAAAAATATAACTGAGGCACTGGCATTCCTCATTCGAATGAGTTTGGGAACAAAACGCTATAACTATTACAAAAATCATTATTTGTTTCTTATTTAACTGGGACAAGGTCATAAAATTTACAACACACCAGGGCAATGGATATAACGTCTTGCAATTAACATTATTAGGATATGAACTAAAACTTAAATACTGAATAACACCGAAGTATTAAGAAGTGCCAGGTAGAGAGAAAACAAATAAAGCAGAACACTTTTTGTATTCCCAATTACAAAAAGCTATATAACTATTAGCCCAAAGGACGTTAGCCCAGAAAGGCTATTAATTTCGCTTTGGCATTTTGTGTCGATTAAATTGTATTTTGTATCGATTTTCTGCGTTAATTCACTTTTAAAACTGTTGCCACCAACTATTACAGCCCTGTATTATATTTAAGAAATTAAATAATGAAGAATCTACATAAATGTATGTATGTTTCTCGCATTGTCATAAAACAACGGTACCTAGAGCCTTCAAAATTTGAATAACGTAACCCTCCACCGAATATGGGCATCTGGAAGCCCTAATTTAGAATTTGGAATTTGTTTTATTATCTATTTCATATTTTGTCAGACATTAAAGAATTTTTGATTACGTAACTCAACGATTTCAAAGCGAGGAATGAGAACACTGTACGGGAAGAAACATTTTTATTTCCAGCGCGCGAGACTGTGTATCGGAAATTCTAAAGATATGCTCATTTTAAAATTGTTTTGCGATATTGTTATTGAACTAAATTTTATGGTTCGAAAGTGCGAAGAACATGATATTTAATAAATAAAGGTAACGCCCAAAAACGTTATAAAAAGCTCCTTTGGGCGTAATGTAAAATCTACAAGCTTTCAGAACTTATTTTTAATTTTATTTATTTATTTATAATTTTTTTCACATTTAAAGGGCGACTGGAGACAGGATGACGAATTACCATTCACCATATTATAGCTCGGACACCACTTGTTTGTTTGTTACTTAATTGATGCGATAAGTTAAATTTCTATTATGAATTTTATAATGCATTTTGTAAGACCGCATTTTAAAAAGGAAGGTACATAAAATTACAGGATAACGTTTTCTTGAATATTATTTATTGAATGAAATATTGTTTACTAATAGTCAATGGAAAGAAAAAGTTAGAATTTCTGTAATTAGTTGACAATAATTATCGCAGAAAGGCGTAAGCCTATCATTGAAATACTCTAACTATTAATATTAGGAAAAGAAGCTTTAAGAAACACAGTTTGTAAGATAATTGTTTTTTTAATATTGATAACGCAATAAAAACGAAGATTTATTTAGTTGTACTGTTGTCCATTTAGGATAAAATTGTAATTTTAAATTTAAATTAGACGTAAAGCGAAAAATTCCATAGAGTATATGTAGATTTTGTCGATGTACATAAATGCATAGTAGATTATTCTAGAATTAAACGAATGTAATTTTTCATAGTATAAAATTAAGTAGGTAAGATTTGTAAAAAACAGAAGGCTGTTTCGCAAATAGAGACGAAACAGTTTTTCAAACTCTCCTTTCATACTATATAAAAATAAGACAAACAATAAAAAACTACACTAAAATTGCATCTAATGAAGCAGGCTATTGGTCCATTAAGAGAACTTTCCCAGAACACTAATTAACGAAGACCTTTTCCGCAATTAGTTGATTTAACGAAGCTAGCACCACAACTCGTTTGAAGGTGAAAACAAAAATAGGAAGAAATCGTATTGAGAGAGATAAACCAAGGGAGATCTGTAATTAAATTTGCTAATTCTTTCATTAAGGAATTTTTTTAGAATGAAAATTCATGTGGTGAATTTCGTTTAATTTTTCTGGCAAAAAAGGTGTGGTTCTCAAGTGATTGTGGGATGAAAATATGATTCATGAAATAGTTTCTCAAGTGTCTGTAGTTAAACATGGTTGGATACCATTAAGCATTTGTAAGTTTATAACTATTTAAAAAAAGTTTTTAAATAGTTTCAAGGATTTTATTTCAAGAATTTTATTTCAAGGAATTTCAAGGATTTTATTAAGAAGGTTTACCAAATTATTCCTAAGAACATTTTTTGTATTCACAAATTTCTTCATGTATTTTTTGGCACCACAATGATATTTGTTTGGTTAAAAAATACTATTGCTTGAAATGTAAAACTTACCTTATTTAAATTATAGTTTAATACTTATATAATAGTTTATGGCAACATACCTCCTTTACAGTTGACAAAGAAAGGTTCAACAGGGATATTGCCACTTTCGTGGTTTCCAGAAGAATAATTTGCGCAAGTGGACCTGCCATGACAAACTGTCCTTGTACGATCAAACCATTCGCATTGAAAGTAATACATATGGTTTGGCACTTATAGCCGGACTGATTATGTAAATAGCCAGCTTTTACTTTTAAAGATCTGGGGACTTAATATAAGGCTGTTAATATAATATTGTTATAATGTTAATATAATTATGTTAATATAAGGCTTGGTGGGAAGCGACTGTCCATCGTTTCTGAAGTTTACACTCTCAAATGATTGAAGAATGAAGATTCGGGTTCTATCGCTCCATCCATGATGTAGCCAAATGAAGGAAAGTACATTCCTGTGTTGCAGCTATACAGACCTGTAAGCAGTTTGAAGCCGTCTTTCCCAGAGGCATATACTCCCGAAAGTTTATCCCTAAGCCAAAGACACAAGGACTAGTAATCAGCCTATTAACACTAGTGAAACCAGTTAAGTGCCTCCCGTTTATACTGAAGTAGAGGCTAAAACATCGTACTACGCCCTGAACTACCAGGACTCTCCTTTCCAATCATAGAGGTCACTATGCACGGAACACATGTAGAAGGTTTTTCTCTTATTGAGAAACTGTAAACAATGGGATGAAAGAGCATTTCGCAGCGAGCACCATCCTACAAAGAGGAAACCACTAGGAAGAAAAGGAGCAGAAAGTAAAAATCTACAAACGAGGAGGAGAGGAGAAGGGAAGGAGGATAGATTTCTGGGGCTCCAGGATCGTGACACCAGACTCAACAAGGTAATGATCCGCTAAAGGGCTAGCGTACTTTGGGATTGCCACACACGTACTTAAAGAATTAACGCATGAGGGCAGTATAAAATTAAATATAAGCATAGTTAAACCATGAAAAATGTTTAAATCATATATGAGTTGCGTTCCTTTTTGTAAAATGAAGGGAAGTTATTTATAAATACTCAAATTGTTGTATATCTAAAAATTAAATAGTACGCGTCACCACCAGATTCTATGTGCAAAGCATTTTTTCTTTAATAATCAGGAGTTACATCTTCGTCAAAACTATACTGGTATAGTTGTAAGCCCATCATATATTTATTTATTCGCCCAACTGGAAATAAAAGTTTCCCTTTGACAAATAAACAGAATGAATGCGTTATTTGGCTTTGGACTGTCATAATACAGTAGACTAAGGATTATTCTGCAACACGTTTTACTGCATCAGTTTAAATGTTACCTATTTTCGTTACTAATTGTTTAAATTTTTCTTTAATTGTATTCTTTTCTGAATATTTTCTTAGTCTAAATTTATTAAAGAACGTTACGTGTGTATTGAGTAAAATAATAGCAATTTAAAATTCGAAATAAAATGCCAATTTTTGTTTTTAAACTTAAATTTAATATGTAATTATATTTATTATTTATTTATTTTGATCCCAGCGAAAATAAGCAATCGGTTTCATTTTGCTATTAGACATTTCATCATGGTTCAGAAAGGAATGAAAGAAGCAATAAGAAGAAAGTAAAGAAAAACAAAACCGTTCTATTTATTGAGTATTTCTCATAATCTCACAACAGTGTGGTAAAATTAATTTAGATTTTCATAAAGATATCTTTATTACTGCGAGATGAATAGAAAATAATATCTTCAAGAAATAGAAAAATATCTGCAACATTAATGAATCCAGCAGTATATAATTTTAGATTAATAACTTATCCTAATTATTGAAGATACGATTTTGTTATACTTTACGGTTAATGCAAAAGCTAGGAAACTTTCATGTCAGTTACTTAAAGAAATCGATTATACTCCATTTTCCGCCCATTTTGGAAAATCTCTTTATGTTGTTTTCATGCTGAAAAGCAGCTTGGCATTCATTTTCTCCTTATCTGCCATGTTAGCGCCTCCCGAATATCAGCTTTTGTTTCCACCGTTCCTTCTAAAGACAGAAGTTGTTGCAGCTGTCCCCCTTTTTGTGAAACAGAAGCCTTAATAGAAGTACGGGAAAGGTAAATAATGAAGTATATGTAAATGATGTTCTCAAAATCGTTCACAAGCTCTTTCACGGGCCTTTTAAATTCGTGATCGATTTGGGGAAAAACTTTCCCAAGTTTCTTACTCCTTTATTTTCTTTGAGAAATACCAACTCCTTTATTTTTAAGTATTTGCTTCTTCTTGGGAAACGCAAAACTGCAACTTTCCTTCGCTCCGACCACAAAAATAAAACTCTTTTACTTTCTTTCCCAAAGAATTCTATTTTGATGTCAGCTTTTACTTACTAATTTATTATTTCGAATAACGTTAGTAAAAGAACTCATTTTAAGTATTCGTTTTATTTAAATTTTAGTAATAAGTTATAAAAGGAAGAGTTATTGGTAATTTGTTATTATTTATAAAGCATGAACACATTTGTAAATAAAAGAGTTTAACTATGTTATTAGAAATTAATCAAATAAAATCACATTTGTAATTCAGTCATAAATAGAAAAGGCGCAGCATTTTATTATTTCGGTGCAGAAATAAAATTACATTTCATAAAAAGTTTTACAGAAGAGTTTAAATCTAAAACTGTAAAGTTTTCCAAGGTTTCACGACAGTAATGTTTATGCTAAGAGTAACTGAGGAATTGATACGAAGAAAATGTGAAATATATATTAGACATTATATCAAAATTTTCTTATTTAAGCAGAAACTAATGGGTATTACTTTTCCTTTGCTTGGAATTATACTACTAAATGAATACTTATAACTTCTACTTTACATCTGAGGAAAGTGTTGGAGAATTAGTTTCTTACAAAATCACAAGAGTACTGTTAATCAAAATAAATTAGTTACTTGAATTAAATTGAACACACTCGTTTTTCCTTTTATAATAAATACAATTTCATGCCCAAATTACGCTGACATTTTGAGTAACAGATTTTTAAATAGGCTTTAGAATATCATATTTATGAAGGCCAAATGCCTTACACAAATTTCATTAAAAAGCAATGATTTAGTTAATAAGAGATTTTTCTTTATTTTTTGCTAAGTTACTCACTTATGAGGTACGAAAAATATGGCGGATATAAAAGGTATTGACTACTGGTCTGTGAAATGTGTCTAAAATCATATTAATAAACATATTATGGGAGGAAATGAATAGCATGCTTATATTGTAATAACTATATAAAAGTAGGAAGTAATAAATACGAATTTAGAATTCAACATTACTTTGATTCTAAAATGGCATCGATTGCAATATACATCCCTCTAATTTTTAGTATCGCTATTGGAATTTTAACCCAAGGTAACCAAACAGATGAAAATAATAAAATATATTTGAAGAAGATTTCATTATAAAAGAATAGAAGTATAGTACCTGTTTATAACAGCAATAATAGTATCTGTTTATACGTAAATTCTTTATTTCAAACTTTTAACTGAATGAGAATTAATAACTGAATAGTTCAGAACCACCAGCAGCAAAAACCAGCAGCTAAGGTAATAATAATGACGAAAAATATATATATATAGATATTTATATTTATTTTCTGCCAGGAAATGTAAAGGCTGGTTCGTCTTTCTTCAATTTTCCACGGGCACCAAGAACAGCACTTCGCGAACATCTAATAAGCAATGCTATTCAGAGATGTTTGTTCCTAACCTAGGACAAACTGCTTTTTAAAATCTTAAATCAACATGCTTTCACATTACGCGAACAGGTGGTTGGCAAATGACGTTTTCGTTATACCTCGATGTAATTTGTGGGACAATATCCACGGGAACTGATAAATAACATTCCCACTTTGTAGTGAAGGGGTGGTAAAAATATTTTGTCTGTTTATTATTGTAAGATAGTATTGTGGCTTGTAATAATAGTATTGTGATTTGTGGTGAAGGGGTGGTCATAATATTTTGGTTGATTAAAGTCATAATGTTTTGGCTGATTTATTAGTAGTAGATCATAGCTTCTAATCACTTTAAGACATCATTTCTACTTTATAGTAGTTATGTACTATACATTACCCATTACCGCCAGAAGTATTTTGCAAACATTCTTAAAAATTAATTGCAGTTTTCCCAGATAGATTCAACTGCTGAGTGAACTTTTACTCCAGAAAAAAAGTGTCTATACAAAAAAGAAAATATATCTCCCGTTCATATCCTTATTTAATTTGGTTTTTAATTTGTGACTGTTTCAAATAGCTGTTCTAAATATATTTTACTCAGGAGAAATTTAATTAAATATTTTTATTAAAATTTAGCAAGTGCACGGCTCGTGTGTATTAAAATAATCTCGCCGCTTGCGGGATTAAAAGCATTAATTTTAAACATTTATATCTTGAAATTAAAAAGACGAATTCTGATTAATTTTTGGCTCAGGATTCCTAAATATGCGGGTAATACGGCTAGCAAAAGCTCAAGCAGGACTAAACAATTCTAATGAACTATGCGAGAATATCACATAGGATAACATGGCTGCCAACAGCTCTTTCTCTAATTTCAAAAAGTTCCTTCTTACCCATACGTAACAAATTGCATCCTGAGCTGACGAAAATAGAAGTGACAGTACAGGTAAGATAATAGATTAATTTTACTCATTTATTAAATAAGTATACAAATCTCGAAATGGTGTTAATTTAAAGATGAAATATTATCACAGCAAATGGTTTTCTGTTATGCACGATTTTAAATTTTATAGCCAGGTCGAATGGTGTAGCATTAAGTGCAGCACGTTTATTCGATGAATAAATGTTTTGTTCAAATATTCATGGCAAAATAACTTAATTACTGCATTTAAGTTATCCTTTACAATGTTTGAGCTTGGCGACAAGAAGGTAAATAAACAGTACAGATAGTGCGATTATATGGTGCTAAGACTATATATATGAGGATTTGGGAACAAGACAGACAGTTGTTGAAGCACAAAATAGCAAAAGCTTGGAGTTTGCGACCACAAATATCTTGGCAAACTAATCGTGCCTATTCCAAACCACAGCATTTACATTTTAGGTAGTGTTGCGGAAGGAAGAAAACAAAGTGGTAGAGTATCTTAGCAGCAAACAGAAATAGGAGCAAAGTGCATAACTAGGTACAATATGGAAGATTAATTAAACAAAAAGGTATAGGTTCTCGAACATTTGAGTTCAAGTTACGAGTCAGTTACGTCACCATTGCTATGTAAAAGTGATGTGATATAGATTAATCGAAAACTGATGCAGTCATGAAAATGTTGCTATAAAAAATTGCTGTTTTTGGAATAAAGAGGGAAAATACTTAAATTAAACTGAGGAATTAGGGGCCTTTTGCTAAATTAAACTTTGATTTACATATTTTTTATCTTAGATATGTATATCTAATAGTTTCTGTCGGCACGCCGAGATAACTTTGAAAGCAGTCACTTTGTGGTCATGACTGAGAGAAACTGTTGTGTAGAAGATGACCGGAAATTGCGGTACAATGGATAACCGCATGGAATTTTGGAAAAGGCGTTACGAGCTTGGTAGTCAAACATAATTTATTTTTGGATGCCGAATTTCTTAGCACATACCTTCTTAGCTGGTAGGAGAGCTAAACGTGCTCCGCAGTTTTAGATACACAATTACATCTTAACTAATGCAAAATAGCTAATGCATAGGCTAAGCGATGCGTTACTAGCAGGAAAGCGAAGCGGCGAAAGAAGATGTGTAATTAGTTGCAGTACTATTTATAAGCTCCGAACGCTTTGTTTTAATTCTGTGTAGCGATTGAACAAAAGTTTACAGCAATGCAGATACTGCAGAAAAAATGTAAGTACCTTGAAGGAAGTTGTGCTTTAACTGAAGATTAAAAATTTAAAGTTCTATTGTCAATTTGTTTTAATAAGTTTAATTTGTTAATAAATTTCCATCATATTTTTATACGTTGCACACACAATTTGCTTTAGGTGCTTCAGGCACAGGTTTTTCACGATCATGATGTTCAGCTTTGCTCGTGCTTGGTTGATCATTCTCATTTAAATCTGTGGTTTTCTTGATTAACCTTTATCCATTTAAAAAATTAATCATTAAATAAGTTATTCGCAAGTGGGATACAATTTGAGAATAAATAATGAAAACTTACAATATTTCTTTTATTTATTAAATTTTTCTTTGACGCATACAGAAAAAATACATATATTTGCAATCAAATAATTACATACTTCATTTCTTACTACAGCTTACATGGCGTTTCGATTTCGATAGGATTATGACCTTGGACAAAAATGACTAGACATTTTACTTGTCCTAAATCTTAAATGCTCATCGTCAGACTGTTCTTTTCAAATTTTCAACTGTGGAAAAAATCTGTTCACGTAAAAATACTCCCAAAGAAAGCACTTAATCTTATCACAAAAATTCGTAATTGAGAGGGTATTTATGTTTTGGCAAATATGATAAAAGATTAAAAGATAATTCTTTGAATAGGACTTATATCACAGAGTAAGTTTGTAATCCATTTGTAGATTTTCTGAAGTTTTACTTGCGTCGTTTTTAAAATTATTCAAAGTTGGAATCAAAATTATTAAAACCTACTAATTCCTTCAATAATATTTAATGTCATAACAATGCTAATTAACTTAGTGGAAGTAAATTCGTAAACCGCATACAAGAGCTGAGGAGCCGCCAGTGGTCCTCAGCTCTTGTATGCAACAGTTTGAGACCATTGGAATACAGTATGATGAATAAAAAATTCCGTCTTTATCAGCCTAAAATTATGTTCCTGAGAAGGGAAACCTAATTGAATTTCAAAAATCTCTGGGAATTACATAGGTGTGCTAAAAAGGAACTTCAAATTAAAATAATAAAGCAAAAATACCTGTATATAGGAGTTTTTGTGTTATTGCATCAGCACAGAAATTTACCATTTCAGTTCTCTCTCACGCATTAATTAAACGGGTGTGAAGGCGTTTAAACGTGGTCTGAAAATCTGCATGCATTAAGGTGTGCTTGGAAAGCTAAAAATATGTCTAATCTAAGAGTATGCATCATGAGATGTCTCATAGATTTAGCATATATGAAACGTAAATAAAATATTTCAGAGTCATAATTTTCTTGCTACAGTTAAGTAGAAGTTACCACAAATGAACAATTAACAGTTTTTCTTGTAAATGTTTCAAAGCATAATGTATTCAAATATACGAGTATAAATTATTTGAAATAATCTTAAACTCTCTGAAAACGTGCTGCTAAATGGAACGGCATAAATTTTTAGAAGGAAAGATTTTTCACGATTCAATCGATTCAATATATTCACAAATTAAGTAGCCCTTCTCAAATTAAAAGAAAAAATTTCTTATTTTATCCTGTTTTTTGATTTTACGGTTCACATAATCTATCTTCTTTCTTTCTTTCAATTTAATCTGGAATTTAAAAAAATTCAATCTCGTTTAGTGAATGAACCATGTTACGATTAAGATTAAATGAAAATCGGACAGAATTTTCTAAGATAAATGAGATTCTGGGAAATATCGAGCTCCTTATTAGTATTTTTTCGTTTAATGAATTTAAGGTTTCTTTTACATTTCATTATTTTTTAATTACTGTACAGGTCTCTTCAGCATAATTAAATTGCAACATCATAAAATATTTTATTCTTATATATTAATGCTTACCGATCCTCAAAGAAATTTGAATTGTTCTTTTATTATATATATTAAACTATATATTTCAGTCATTCTTTTTAAAATTAAATCAAGATACTCCCAGTTCACTCTCTTTGGAAAGTAAAAATAATCCTGATCAGTTCATGATCTTTTCGCACATTACCTGACCCACTTCTATAGATCACCAACTTCTTATCATAAAGTCCATATATATATATTCTTTTGTTTGAACAAAGAAATACTTAAATCTAAAATTAAAATTAGTTTTAATTCCTCAACAAAATGAATTCCATTTTAATAAGAATGTGTAATAAATATTTTCGGTGACATAGAATATGAAAACTGTTAAAGTGTCGTAAACGTAATAAGAGGGGAATATTCTAAGCAAATATTATATATATTGTTTCTTTTCATTTGATGTCACTTCTAGAGACACATCTCGTTAAGCGATTTCAAGTTGATATGTAAATTAGGCTAAAAAACTATATATATTCCGTGAAATACAATATGTAATTCGATAGCAGTATGATGATTCATCTGCTTTAATATAACAGTATCATTTTTACCATATTGGATATTATGTTTATAAACATATCTTAACGGTCTTTAGTGCTGAATTTGAATGTGTTTGAAACATTTTAGCTACTATATTATACAATGCAAAAATAAATCGTTATTCATAGAAAACATTTTTAATAATAATGTTTGTTATGTTATTTAAGCTTGTTTATTCTTATGTATTATTTATTTATGCTACGTAGTGTTGCATTCAAAATGTCATTACTACAAGTGTTTAAAAATCACAAAATGTTTCGTAATCTTATATTAAATAACATTCAATAAGGGTAGTATTTATGTAATTGATCAAGCAGATAATTTAATTTTATACCACGGAAATAAATGTGTTTTATTTCTTAAAAGTGCTTCACAGTTCTTTCCAAACAAGGGGAAATTAATAACAATTCTGAAATGTTTCAGATTTAAACGGTCACCCAAAATGGTTTCTTAAGGTTTTTCATGCTCTCACTGACATCGCAGTCTTCAAGTCTGCTGTTACTTTCACTCCTACTAACCTATTTTTTTGCCTCTGTTTTGCTTTATTATTCTGCATCATTTTCTTCGCACTTAAGCCACATACAATTTAACAGCAAAACTGCAAAGACTTTAGAAGCAGTATACGTTTAGAATTTCCGATGCAGCATTAAGTGCTGCAATTTTCTGTTTTTTTAGTCTTTTTTCAGATTGTCATATCAATGATAGTTCAAATGTTCAGTTTTCTTACTCTTTCAATCAAATGTTCCGTTTTCTTACTAAAATGACTCAACGTTTTTACTCTATTTACTATTAGCCTTTTGTATGTTTCCTTTATTTATTAAATATCAAGTTCTTGGCGCTTACGCTGCATAAAATTCGATTGAGTAGCAAAATAACATAGTATTTAAAAGCAGCATTATCTTTAGAATTTCTGATAGACGGTCTCACACGCTGGATATAAAAATGTTGTTTTTTCCCCTTACAGCGTTGCCACTGCTAGCTTTGAAATCGTTGCCTTTGTTAATAAAAAATTCGTTAAAGTTATGCAGATTATTAAAAGATGATAAACTAATTCAAAATTCGGGCTTCCAGGTGTCCCTATTCGGATGCAGGATTATATTGTTCATAATTTTATGACTGTAGGTGCCATTGTATTTTTACAAGATGCATACGTTCCTGCAGATCCTTCATTATTTAATTTCTTTAAATACACTCGTGTCCGTAAATTAAGGATAATGCAAAATCAGACAAAAGAAGAGTTAGAAGCAAAACAAATTTGATTTATTTGTAAAGCTTATTTATTAAACAAAAGGTAAAGAGCAAAAAATATGTTATATATTTGATATTATTAAAAAAATTAGCGATGTTTTCTCCCTGGAGCAAATTACGAATAAAACCTATTTACAAAAAACCAATATTACATGGTTGGTAGGATTGTTAATACATTTTATGTCTCCCAGACGATGCAAAACAGTCCGTACAAAAGCTAGGCATGCTGAGTATCAAATTATCGATCTGATCTTGGGGGATATTACACCACTCAAAAAGCAATGCTCTCCGAAGATCTGGTAGACATGTAGGAGGAGGTTGACGGGCTGCAACTCGTCGGCCAAGCATGTCCCACACGTGCTCTACTGGATTCAAGTCCGGTGAGAATGCTGGCCAGTCCATACGGTTGATATCCTCCGATTGAAGGCATTCTCTTACGATGAGAACGGGCGTTTTCATCCATAAACACAAATTGTGCGCCCATGGCGCCCCGAAACAAACGTACATGTTGTTCCAGAATGACGTCCCGATATATTTGGCTTGTCATGGTTCCAATTTGAACATGCAGGTCAGTTCTGGAACCCAGAATAATTCCACCCCAAACGAGCATTCCTACACGACCGCAACGGTGTCGTTCAGTAAGTACTATTTTCTTGGTGGTAACGGGTACCTCGAGCTCTCCATATGAAAGTACGGCGAGAATCAGACTGCAAGCTAAACCTGGACTCGTTGGAAAACATCACACAAGCCCACTGTTGCGGTGTCCACAATGCATGCTCTCTACTCCAGGCTAACCGCAGGCGACAGTGAGTTGCAGTAAGTGGAACGCATCTGAGAGGTCTACGAGGATATAGACAAATCTGCACTAAGCGTCTGTACAAGGTCTGCCTTGAAATTCTCGTACTGAAGAGAGCTGACGAGACAGGTCTGAGGCTGTGCTCCGCCTGTTTCTTTTGGCAGTAACTGCCAAATACTGGTCCTCATTCAGCGTTGTAACTCTGGGGCGACCTGTGCTGTAACGTCTACTCACATTACCATTACATTGGAATCGTTGCCAAAATCTGGAGATGATACTCTGGATAATTCTAAATTCGTCTGATACTTCCATTTGGGTACGCCCACATTCCAGACAGCCGATAATTCTACCACGTAAAAAATCGTCCAAATGTGTCCTTTGTGTCATAACTATTCGGTTATTGCACTGAAATGCTTATAAAGCGCCTGCGAACAATTTTACTTCTTTGCATGTATTCCTTATATATCACTCTCTTACACTCTCGACATTGTGACGTACCATCGGTGTCATCTGGTTACTTCTGAAATTTGCATATGATTCTTGAAGATGTGTGTAGTGATTTTACAGGTGATATATTTACTTTAGAGTTCGATTTCCGCGTGACTCCGAATTATCCTTAATTTATGGACATGAGTGTATAATACAGGGCGATAATATTTGGTAGCAATAATTTAAAAAGTTAGACGTCATTTTTAATGATTCGGAACAAAATGCCCTTTCAAGACTAATATCCCATTCGGGACTAACGTCCATTTTGGGCTATTAACAATTAAATATTCAAAAAACAGAAATTCAAGTAAATATTATATTAAAAAATCATGTTGGGTTTAGCATAATGGATAGTTTTATTTATTATTGATGTTGTATACTACAAAGTATAACGTGGAAATTAAATCACATATAGAGGCATTAAAATGATTTGATCAACTGACGTAATTCTTCTTATTCAGAAATGGTGCCGAACTGTTGCATCTCAATGTGTAAAAACCAAATATAATTTAACACATGAACATGCTTTTTGATTTAAAGCGATGAGAAAAAATCAACGATGACATTTTTGTAACATAAGTGAAATAGATATTATTTTTTCATTTGGCAAATATGACAGCGTCATTATACACATTATCTATCCAGTAAACGTTTAACTACGCACTGAGCAAAATTTTATTCTGCTTTAATACACTTTAAGAAACATATTTGTGAATAATGACTTTTTCTAGTAAACCGAATTTTAAGTTTTCAAGAAACGTAAAATTCGATATGACTTTTATAAATCAATAATGACTTTTTCTAGTAAACCGAATTTTACGCTTCTTGAAAACTTAAAATTCAAATTACACAAATAAAGCTTTAAAAATTTTCAGAACAATTCTTGGGCATACTCTCTTCAGCAACCAAAACCTTTCGCACCGTTGTAAAGACAAATCAAGTGCATTTTCCAAAATAAAGCCAAGTTCGATATTTATCTGTAACATGTTGAAATAATGCAAATTTTTTTTAATTAAGACTTTGCTCTTGAAGAAAGCTCTAGAAGAGTAAGATTTAAAGCGAGAATAAAAGCTTAAAAAGTTTAAACACAATACTTTAGAATTGCAAATGATGGTCTCTTTCAAATTAGCATTTTGAAGCAGCAATTCCTGTTGAGAGAACTACAAGTGGCCATCAGAAAAAGATAACAGTTGTAAGTAACTGTTAATTAACTAACTGACACTCGAGTTATTCAAAATGAACTGCGATTTCTCACAAACCATTTTTTATTGAATGATGTCTTTTATCTTTGCTTTTGCTCATCGCACTGGATTTCTTTTCGAGGAAATACACTGGCATTATTATGTAGCATAAAAAGTACAGTACTAATTTAAAGTTTTCTGAGTTATTTTCGGGAATGCTCATTAGGATTAAAAAAACATTTATATATACATTTTATTTAATACATATTTCTTTAACTCATTGAGAAATTTCGTTTTATTGCTACAAAACCTTCAAATATACAAAGAACTGGGGAGACAAGCACTGTCGAAACATTAGGAGATTTTTGCAAGACGTTTGAAATATCGGCTAAGTCAGGTTGAACTCAAGAATTTAGAGATGGTAGATGGATATGCTAACTTGGTGGAAAGATTATAAATTTTTTACGAAGTAACTGTGTATGGAGAATGAACTATAATTCGTTTTATTTTAAGTAAAGTTTAAGAAGCTTTAACACTTTTACAGGACAAATAAAACATGTCTGAGGTACGGATTTGTCTAATGATTGGCAACTGACGTTTTCGGACCGAATATAAACATTCTTATTTTTCAAAGTCTGCCAGCCGAGGACACAAATTTTAGGCATATGATAACCAAGTTTGCTCTCAGGAAACATAATTTATATTCTAGAGAAATGTCGTTAGATTTTAAATGTTATCTCAGTGTAGAAACATATAACCTAATTTTTAACGCAGTATCAACGTTTCGTCCGTTTAGATTTCTTTGCAGGTGTTAAATTTGTATTCTTCCTAAATACTCATAACGATGACTCACAACCGAGACTTCTGTCTGGATTTCTAGTATAACTAGTTCATCAGATATTTCTAAAGACAATTGTTCCTTACAGATTGATAGTTACGAATATACTGTTTTTTTTAAACTATATAATTTCCATATGAGATAAAAATACCTGTATGACGATAACATTTTGCAGATTATTATCCTCGACAATGGTACTATTTAAATAGGCCTTTAGCATAGCCACGACAATAACAACAACAAGATAAAAATCAATCATAGATGCATGGATCATAAATGCACAACTGAACATCATTCTATATATCAAAATATGGAAGGAAATAAATTTGTGCTTGGAGAAAGCTATTCTCTTCTTCAGTGTACTGAAATTTGAGGATTAGTATCTAACGCAAAATTTACTTGGAACAACCCTAAACCTTAAGTAAAACGTATCGTTTAATTATGTATTAAATAAGATCAGAATTATTTATTGAATTTTACTCTAATCATTGTATGTTACAACTATATTATGGACACATGCTCCTAAAGAATCATCATAAAAGAAATTCTTGACAAATATGTGCTAAAATTGGAAAATGGACTCGAATTCTCCCAGTTGTAAGAACGATGTGTTGATGTACAACAGCATTACTTGTAGAAAGCTTTAAATGTTTTTATTTTTCTCTAATTGGAAGTTTGTATTTGTATATATAATCACATATTTGTTATTTTTATTGATTTTTAGATCATTAAGGTAATATATTAACTGTCTCATGAAATTCTGTAAATTTTCCATATAGTATATTTAAATTGATTTCCAGTATTCTGTTCATCAATTTTAAATTTCAGTTCTTTTGCTCACATGCACGAAACTAAAGATCACGAAAGTATTACATAAAAACTGAGGGATTGTCTTCACATTTACCTTGTTGTTCATAGCTATATTTCTATTTAATGCTCAAAGTGCAAATGATTGTACTTTGATTGAACGAAATTCTGTAGAAAGGCAGACGGTTAAGTTATAAAAAGAAATAACATGGACGTCTTTCTGAACAATTTGGAAGGTTTTCAGACAGTGTCTTTAAAGTGCAAAAATCCGATAACTAACTATGGTGAATCTACTATAACGCAATGTATGAAGTGACCACAGTGTTAAGATTCGTAAATGAAATAAACACCCAGGACGTCAAATACAAATGCTTCCATTATATTCATTCAGAAAACTTTGTTAAATAAGTTTTGTTTTATTTGTTCAAAATTAAAAACATACTTTGTAAACAAAATAAAAAGTGTGTTTGAGGTTCAAATTCAAGCTCTGTCTGACTGTAATAATAGATAATTCAGTGAACGTCAATTTTTATGTTTCGTTGATGACGTATGTAGGAAAAATGTCAATTTATGGATGAATATTTAATAATTTAGACTCTGAAATAGTGACTATTTTTATTAAAGAATATTCTACGTACTAAAATATTTTCTGTCTATTATAGATATTGGTTTGACACATTATGATGGTGTTAAGGATTTTGATTTTTAATTTCTGGGATGTATATTATTTTTACTAATAGTTATTCTAATTTTACAGTCTTGTTATATCATCTCCTGTTTCTTTTCCGCTTCCTCACTAGGAATTAAATGAGTTAAGGCGAACGAGACCGTATTTAAACTAAAGTAGCGAAAAGATTAGTCAGATTTTTCCGCTGGGTTTCGCTTTTGCGCGCGTTGCTATTTCTACCGTCTGTTTGAATTTGGGCTTCGAATTCTTATCGCTGAAAGTAGGTTGGCTGTGCAGGTTCTGAGTTAATCTGCTAGCTTATATTAATTTGTGTAGTCTTCAACTACTCACTTATTTTAAAATTTGGTTTAGTTTGTTTTATCTTTCGTTTTTTCGCCACAAGATGAAGCGGATTTGTAAGCACAAAGACTATGCCGTGTATAAATAACTGATTTCAATAAAAGGGTCTTTTATTCCGTTTGCCTGTTGTATTCATCTTCCAATCTTAGCGAAAAGTCCTAAAACACCACACAAGTGTTAATTTCTCCAACAGAAATTTTCTTTTTTTCTACAACTTATTTTATTCTTCAATTTCAGTTCATTAAAAATGATAAGAACTTGTTTTCAAATTAAAATTTTCTGCCGAGTCTGAGATTGTTCATGATATGTTTATATTGAATAGTTTAGTGAAAATGTGCTTATATGGACTAGTTTACTATGAAATACAGTTACAAGATTAAAATGTTTTAGCAGGATTCTAGCTTTGCAATCAGAAGCGTTGGAAAACAAAATGGTTGATGGCTTAAGTGCCCAATGCTAGGCGTTTGTAAATAAAAAATAATAATTTAACACAGATAGGAAAATAGTAAAGGGTGATTATATTAATAACAAAACTTAATACCGACTAATTAATTAATTAATGAAATAAATTCGTATTTCGATATGCGTTAGAGCTTATGATATATTAATGTGTTGATTAAAAGCGCTAGATCTGATTTAAATGAAATCATGAATACGCTCCATCTGTCAATATCTTTACCAAAACATAATTTCTGGGTAAACTGTTGTGCCAATCGTAATAGCTGGTAAATATTTGTACTAGAAATGTTGTTTGCGCGTCTTACTATTAGAGCACATTTATTCTACAAGAATATCAATCAATATTATTAAAATTGTTACTTTTACGAATGCGTAATTTGAATTATAACTGAATATATTTATTTCGATAGCTTCAAGATTTTCGTTAATGTATAATTTAAGCGACTCATTTGATGTTGCACTGGTGTCACGCTTTTATTTATTTAATCATTTATGACAATGTACATGAAAACTATCCATTTAGTATAGATCTGATTAGAAGTCTTGCTGACGGAAACTGGCTGGTATTTACGTTATACATGGGTAAACCCACATTATTGTAAATGAGGCTAGCGTCTTTTTCGAGATTGAAATTTCTAATGTTAACTAGTTTTTCAAATCTTCTATTAGTGTAGGAGCGGCATTCATGAATGTAAGAGGTGCCTACGAGCATATGAAATTCTGATTATCTGCATTAAGGAGGCTTTGAAACGATATTAGCAAAAATAAGGAAACATAAGAAGGAAAATTTAATGAAAACCTTGAACAATGAAAAAACGAAAACATGAAAACAAAAAAAAAAAAAAAATACCGTATCCACAAAATTAAATTTTTTTATGCCTTACATTTTACTTTACTGTCAAACGTAAATTTAAAAAGTGGTTTAAGACGTATGGACATTTAATACGAAAGATAGCTTCAGATATTAATATGTTAGATCAGTAAGTGGGAAATAAAAATGTTGCAGGTGGATTTACTAAAGTCATCGCCAAATATTGTCTGCAGACTTCTAATTTTTAAAAAGAGGTCTCACGAAAATTAGCTTTTCTGTTGTTGATTCTGTCACTTGTGTTTTCTTAGATTAAGCCTACGGTTTAATCATGACCATGATGAAAAGTGCGCCTGTCGTTGGCAAAATGGTTATACATGATAATGCGAATTTGCTCAATTTCGTCCTAATCTCGATTGAACAGTCTATACTCCTCATTCCCTATTACTAACTTCTCAAAGAAACTTACAGTTCAACGCTAAAGTACACTCATGCTGAAAAGATTTTATACATTTACAAACATGCATGTCATTTCTGGAATTCGAAACTCGGACCGAAGATACAGGAGCTGGCATCGCTAACCTTCACATCACAGTAGGCAGAGTTTTTCTGTTATACGATATTCAGATAGAAATTTGGAGTCGTGATTTAATGTAATTTCAAAGAATTGCAGTGATTGACCTTCATAAGCATCAATACAAACCTGATTTTCATATATTCGAAATATAAAAATACTGTTACGAATTTGGTATATATGTAAATAATTTTAGTGAAATTATATGCAGAATTGTAGAATCGCTTGTATAATGTAACATGGAATATCTTCATGCTACGGAAAAATAAGAGTACAGGGGCAAGTCTATTTTACTGATGGCTATCTGACTGAATTGGCAAGAAATCGACAAAAGTAGCCAAATTTGGCGACATTTTGCTCCGGTCACTGAATTACTGCAATTGAATAATTGTAACTGATATGTATAGGTAACTGTAACTATATCCGGATCAAATATGTAACTTAACCCACTAATGTCGATAAACGGAAGGTACTAGAGATTTCTCGGAGGCCGTTGGAAACTATGTAAGACGGAGAGAAGATCAGTTCTCTTTTTAATTTAGAATCGATTTCGAAGTATTGAGAGATCTCTGTGCGAGTTTCGCTCTTTAGATCCGTTTTGCGTTGCGTTGTCTTTAACGTTCTTAGTAGTTTGAAAGGATAACAACTGATGGTTTTCTGTCATATTGAGGAGAGCTCTACAATTATTTTTGTGGAAAGTTCCAGGACTGTAAAGTGTTTCTTTTGGGAAAATAAATTCTGTCAAGCTATTATCGCTTCTGTGTACATTCAATCTATTACGAACCTGTGCGTACGCAACAATACATTTGTAAGGGGAATAGCGATGATGGTCTTCTTAGAGTGAGATGGACAAGGAAACACAGACATAAACAATGACACAGATGACTAAAAACATAAAAACATAATAACTAAATGCTTGTCATATAATGAATAAGGTTCACACTGAACGCCTTTCAGATGAGAACTATTTTAAAAGTCTCAGTTATAGATAGTTATCTCAGTTATCGACAAAATTTTAATACACATAAATATGCACATTTACAATGAAAAATGAATAATTTCGACGTTATTGTTAAATTAACTATTCATTTAAGTCAAACGAAGGAATATTTTTCTCATTTGATAGCATATGAACATATTTTTAATATTAGAAGGAGCAAAGTCGAACTTTAGGATATCTCTGATGAGATAAGTTTCAAAATTTAAAAATAAAAATATGTTTGCGAAGCCTCTGCGAAGGCACCATAATTCTCCTTTTCTCTGAAATATAGAATATATAGGAGAGAAACTTTTTATGGCTAAACGTTTCTTACCTTAATACCATAATTCTCCGAGTTGCTTATGTAATACTTTTTTTACGTAAGTCGAATTTGTAAATTGTTTAAATATAAGTTCATAAGAAACTGCATTCTTTATTATTATCATATGTATATATATTATTCACACAGTATTATAAAAGAAATATATTTCAGCAATATATTTCTGATATAAAAACAAAAATATGAAAAATAATGTATAGAAGAATATAAAAATAAGCGCAAGTAAATCTAATAATAATGCGCTATGTGTAAATGATTAGAAAGACAAATGCTGTTACCTGGGAACTTCAGCCCCTCTCTGTCTCGAAGACGGTTTGGGGGGTAGTCAGGATTTCTGTCATCGGCATGTCACAAACATGCCTAAAGCAGCTTTTTGCTTGCATAGTCAGTAGTTGCAGTTGCTTCCCAACCCGTAACTTTATGACTTTGTAGATACAGTGGCTCCCAAAAGTGTTCGTACATTTATGATTTTCATTGAACTAGGGCTCGAATATTATGAATGTATTAATATTATGAAGTAAACAGTAAAAAATTAAAGAAACCACAATGCAAAAATTAAAAAAAAAAACCGCCAACGATAATTCTAATTTTGATTTTATCCAAAACTATTTCAGTGTACGAAGACTTTTGTGAGATAAAATGTTTATCATATTTTATTATTAATTTTTTAAAAATAAAGTTTCGCTGTATTTTAAAAATATTTCGTGTAATTTTGTTATGAATAGATTATAGATCTTAGTATTAAAATATCACTCAGAATGTTTACTTTTAATTAATGGATAGAGCCCTATTTCAATGAAAATCATAAGTGTACGAACACTTTTGGGAGCCACTGTATGTACGCTTCTCGAATCGTTCGAACTATTGAGCACTGGCCTTCAAATGCACTCTTTTTAATCCGTGATACCAAACCTCTCTCGTAATTCTTCACATAAATACAAACCCTTTTCCTAGATAACCGGAAAATTCATCAGTATCAGTTTCTGTATCGGATTCGTCGACGCAATGGAACAATAATTTCTCGATTTCTGAAATAAGGCTCGGCATCTTATGTTCGTAATGCTTGTAGAATTCAACATTACCACATAATGCATGCTTTCAACAATGCGAAATTTATCCTTTATTGTCGCAGTTGCTGTAGAAATAAGTCGATTTTTGTCCTCAGCCATTGTTGACAGCATTTTATCGTCTTCATACATATGACTTAATTTCACCATTTTCCCTAACGTAATCGTAATTTTTAATAATTAGATTTATTACCAGTGCATTCAATTTTCTGCTCTGAATCCGTTTTAAAAGTAAATAAACAGCGAGCATTGATGGTGATAAACAAGTAATTAAACTAAGCGCTAGAATGTTATTTGAATGCCAAACATAAGGGTCGTGAAAAGAAATTATTTCCGGATTCCTTATGTTATTGTTCGCATATAAGTCGCGCATTATATAAGCCGGGAGATTACTGTGCATATAAATGAAGTGAAGCTAATATAAGATAATTTGTCTAAAGTTTTATGTTTAAAAATTTTAAATATTTTTTCCAACCTAATTCCTAAATTTATATTAAATAAAATTAAAAGTTTTACTTTCAAAAAAAAAAAAAACTTTCATTGTTGTATAACGAAGTAATACTCTAGTATCAGAAACATAAGTATATCTAGTGTTTGTAATTATTTCACTACACTATATATGAAATAATTGAATCTATATATGAAATAACTAATAAACTGAAATTTTAGTGTGAAATTTACATATTGTGTTCTGTTTTAGTTCCCTTTATTTAGAAAATATTTTTACGCTTTAAATATGCGATTACATTTTACATAAGGGAAATTAGAAAATATTTTTACGCTTTGAATATGCGATTATTTTTATTCAACTTGGAACTGGATTCTTAATAAATTTTCATATTTGGATTTCATACCATTTACTTAAAGAAAAATCATTATTTTTCACTCGAGACTTTTCTTTCGACTGTGAAAATGTCTTAATGATAAATTATAGAAGATGTCGATTATATTACTTATTTAACTGAAATTAATTATTTTTAATGTCTCTTTTATTGTTTTAGATAATATTCTAAAATCAAAATTGTTAACGAGACACTAAAAATAACGATAAATAATGGCACATACAAAACACATCTACTATCAGATTAAACATTAATATTTGAAACTTAGTTTCTTAGTTAAGCAAATATGTTTTTCAGACATTTTTTTCTCTATGTCCTTCACTCACTAGAAATACCAGCTGGAAAAGTACTCTTTATTAGACATAAACTGAAGAAACTATAGCCTCGTTCCAGCACTTTTTATGAAAGATAAGCATAACAGTATTCATATTATTTAGGATAAGGAGTAGATAAAACTCAATTCTACACCATATCATTCGATGATCGCCTTGCTGAAGAGGCTGTCCCCCACTTTCTTAACGTTACTCTTGTTTTCCAACGCTCTCTGATACAAAGTTTTCCAAGATGTCTGATTATCATTCGGGGGGAGTGGACCCAATTTATCAAAAAGGAAGCCGATGTTCTATTCAACTTTATTCCCCCTTTCTTATTCTGAATTCTTTTTATCCCATTCAAGAATATGAGATGCACTGATGCCTGTGCTTGATGCCACTTACTCCAGGGGCTGTGCTTGGGATACATTACCGTATTTTGTGATTGCTTCCGTATTGCTGATCCTTAAGTATATGATTATGGATTTTCACTGTAAGAAAGATCAAAGGTTATTCTTTTATTTTATTTTATAATAAGAGATATTGTTTTATTCAAGTACAAAAAAATGCAGAAGAATTCGATGCGAGTGGTTCAATAGTTATTCAGATGAAAAATCCCCCTGTAACATAGCTTTCTTAAGTACTGCTCTTTGTTCACTAAGCACAGGAAACTTTGTTTCAAGTTTATTACCTTATACAAGACACATCATATTTTAATTCTTATATAGTACAGTATATATATGCAATAAATATCATATAAATAATAATATATATGATATTATTGCATATATATATATATATACTGAATCAGAGTACAGCATATATATGCAATAATATCACTGTAATGATTGCAAATTTAGATGTAATGATGTTGTAGAAATATTATTAGCACAGATACGTAGAATAGAATCCGTAATAAACAGCAAGAATTTTTGATTGCGTAGAATGTTGATACAGTAATGAATTCGAAATTTGCTATTTTAGTAAAATAATAAATAGTAAAATTGTGGCCACAAAGAACTTGGCATACTACTTGGGCTTATTTCAAATTATTTACATATTTGACAGCTTTGCAATAAGACAGCATTCCAGCTAGGCCGAAGCGTAGTTTTGTGTTCAGGGTGAAATCATAATTCAGTTTGAGTTAGTTTTAGTTCTCAAATAATTTTGATTGTATAATTAATACTGCTGTAAAATTATTATTGGTTGTTTGATTTTTCGTTCCATTTACATCATCAGTGTTGCGCAAGAGTCATATGACACGTGTTAGACTCCAAATGACACAGTGCAGAAAAAGATGTCTATTTCTAGAATGGAAAGGCGATGCACCAAATTAAAATTAAGCATCAAAGGGTGCCTGCTAATTTAAATTATCATATATATTTTACGTATTTTTTATTTTTCACTCACACACATATTTATGCATATATATACATATATATACATCTTTCAAAATATAACTTACCAGTATGGATTCACTCTTTTAAGATAATCCTACTATAATTAAACTTAGGAGATAATATAATCAATTAATCAATATTATTTAGTAAATAAATTATATATATGTATGTATGATGGTGTGTGCACTTGTGTATGTATAAGTAAGTATGTGCATGAATTACAACATCCATAATATGGTATCCATGTCTGAAAGAAATTTGCAAACTGTTTATGTTTTCAAAATTGTTTTTATTATTATCATTTAATTGCTTTTAAAAGTGCTGCTACGTGAAATTAAGCGTGTGCTTTTTATTTTGGATAATGAAATACATAAAGTGCTTTTTACTTTATATAATGGAATCGTATTTATCACGGGGGAAATATGATGTTTTACCTATGTTTTTTAGCTTATGTACATGTATTTTTGTGTTATATTTCATAATTATATTTCAAGGTGTCCGAAAATCTGTCGCAAAATATAAACATCTGATCTGACAACCACATGAATTTATTTCTACACAAACACATCGGATACGCCTAGGTGCTTTAATATGAAAGCAATTAATTGTTATTAGATAAATATTTTCCTGATATTAATAAAATATTCAAATGAACGTTTTTCAATTGGGTGCAATTGCTGAGTCTACCCATGAAATTGGCAAAGTCATTGAAATGCTAATTCAAAGAACAAAATACTTCTTTTCACATGATTTAAGTATGATATTTGATTGCCAGATATCCCAATAGGTTTATTTTTAAATGTTTTGTGATGCTTAACGCATTTATTTAATTCCACGTCTTCAGCTAAAAATATCTCGTACTTTCATCTGATGGTCCTTTCAAGTTAATACCCGAAGTAGCTTAAATTGGATAAAATCGAATAATTTTATTCGACATTGCAAATCCCTATTGTTTGTTATATTTCCATACTGAATTAATTTACAAAACTGAATAAATGTCAAACGACAAAGATACTACATTTTACCGAGTAATGGATAAGACTTGAAACATGCATTTTCAATTAAAATGCGGTATTTTTTCGAAATGTTATTATGGTAAATATTTAAAATTTCAACAAGGATTAACATATATAAAAGAAGATTTTCTTCAAATGGGCATAACTCTTCTACTTCCATTTCCTTTTTCCAAATAGTCATTTCGATTTTTCTAATATGTTTTCTTAAAATGCGAGTTTATTACAATATTCCAGTTGTAAGAATAAACTTACACCATAGACCCCTTATGAAGTTTCCGAGGGGAATATAATATGCAGATAATAATATGTTAAGTTCGTCATTTTTAGTAAGCTTTTTGAAAAATCACATGTCATGAATGATGCATACATGGCCTGGTTAAGCTATTTTTAACTATTTTATTTCAAAAAACTGTGAAAGATAGATATTAATAGTAAAATTTTGTACGATTTCCAAAAGTAATAAGCAATTAGATAATATGAAAAAATGCTCTATATCAAAATTCAAATGGAAAGTTTAAAGTAGAATTTTATTACTTATTTCACTTCATAAAATAATTTGTTATTAATGCACACTTCTTAGTCTGCTATGTGACGCATGTCGTTAACATATCCGTCTAGTGACTCGAAGATCCGCGACACAATTGATGTCTCGTTTTTCTTGGTATTAAAAATATGTTCCACAGCAGCTTCCGAACTAATATGAGATGGGTAATATCTTGTCATACCGAGGGTCTGACAGGCCGCGTCTCGTGCTTTTCTCTGCTGTCCTTTGATTGGTAGCTAGTACGTAGGTAATAGAAATGAGTGGGACAGCAGAAACTTCATCATACATTTCAAAATTAGCACTACCGAATATAATCCTCCTTAGAATTTACACCACAATTGGAGCTTGTTAAGTTTGAATAGAAGAGGTGATGGGGCATTTTTAAGGATGAGACTCCTTTCCTCGCACCATCTTATCCCTTTGTTAGTTGAAGGAGACTTTATTTTTGAATTTGTGACTTTGAATAGTGCATCACTATTGTTCACATCACTCTCGATGTACAATCACATTCAACTCCATCATTATTTGCCATGCGCATGCGCATTTGACACATTTATACTGTTCAGCTTGGTCACTCTTCGTACAACTAGACTTAAATAAGTTTCATATTATTTCTTTACCCTATATTCTTACTGAATACATTGCTTTTGTTATGTATATGCATAGTAGTTATAAAAAGGCTTCCTCACTATATGAACCCCTAGCGGCCTATCCGCTCAAAGAATCGGCATGGAATTTCAAATATTGTTATTTAAAGGCATGCTGTGAAGGTGGGCATATTGAATTCGAATAAAAGGTTTTTTCCTGTATCTACTCTTGAGTTGTCATTGGTCCTGTATTGTCTTCTTTGCGAATGTTTACACCGGCCATTTATGTTTTTCTAGTGCGCTGATCAATTTGAACAGGAAAAAAAAAGTGGCTGTTTTCATTCGAAAATTTAGAAATGTTTTCTCTGTAATTGTGATAATGAGAGCTCTATTGTTTCAACTTATCACAATCTTGAGTGCTTACCTTCAAATATCAATATCTGAAATTTTCTTTCGACTGGTTGCACGGATAGGCTATCACACTCTCTGCTAGAGAAAGTTTTGTTATGAGCCCTTTGTACATTTGAACGTGATGACTGTGATATCTGGCTACTATTTGGCGATCAACAGAGCGTGCTTGGCGCAGGTAGCCCTTCTCCGAAAAGGGTTAATGTATTTATTAAGAGTTGCATGTTAGCCTCGGAAGAGGAAGGTAGTAGATTGTACTATGCCGTAGGAGCGACGTACTGCTCTGAGTCACTATTATATTATGCTTTGAATTATGTATTTAATAAATGTTTGTTTCGTCTAGCTAAATGGTGCCTTGTTAAACCACGAAGTCATCACAACACGCTCTCTTACGAGAAAACCAGAGAGGTTAGAAGCTTAGAGCGTTGAAAACGGAAGAGGCGTAAAGTTAAGCGTAACTAACGAAAGAAGTGTTCATTTGCAAAAGGGAGTAGAAACGTGAGAATTATTTAGTCGAGAGTTTGAAAGGCTTGATTCTAAAGGAAAATAGAAGAAAATGTTCAAAAACGCAAAGAAAGAGGATTTAGTAACAGTTCTATTGGAAATTGGCGAAGAAGCATCTCAAGATTTGAAGCTGGTAGAACTGAAACACAAACTCCAGAATAGCAAGGAATACATCGAAGATGCTGATTTCGTGAAAGAAATTCTGATTACTACAGTGGAGAATAGAAAAAGTAAAGAAGAAATGGAAAGAATGCAAATGGAAGAAGAAAGAATAAGAACAGAAAGAGAACACGAAATAGAACTAGCGAAGATTCGAGCAACTCAAAATGAAGGAAGTAGAAGTCCAACACCTTTAATCCAAAACACAGAACGAGAAACCGAAATTCCCCTGGACAAGTTGAACAAAGGAGTAGAAACACTGACTATACCACTACCGAAGAGAGCAGAAGAATGGAATATATTTTTCGATTCTATCGAAAGAGCATTTAAGCATAAGAAGGTTCCCGAAGAATACAAATCAGAAATATTATTGAAATTAATTGGAGAAAAAGCTTCAAATGTTCTTGTTTATATAAAGGAGGAAGATCTGCAAAATTACGGAAAAGTGAAAACTCTTGTTCTGAAGGAATATCAACCTACTCCTCAAACCTGTTTAGAAAACCTCAGAAGAACTAAACGTTATTCCGGCGAAACGCATATCCAGTTCGCTTCAAGACTAACAGCTACATGGGACTATTACTGCAAGTCAAGAGAAGTAAAGGATTTTGAAACACTCAAGGAGCTAATTATTTCCGATAAATTATTCCAAGCTTTAGATGAAGAAACAGCTGCACACGTCTCAATACGCCAAGGAAATAAATGGCTGAAGCCTCAAGAATTAGCTACAGAATGTGATATTTATTTCACGGCCAAAGGAAAATCTTTCGACGAAATTCGAAATGAAATTAAGCGATCACCGAGATTCCTGGATACGACATGTGCACTAGACAAATATATTCCACCACCCATGAGAAAAGAATATCCAAAACACGAAAGATCTCACGCGAGAAGAAAAGAATGTTATATTTGTGGAAATTATCAACACATCGCAAGAGATTGCCCAGACAAAAGAAGAAAGAACGGAACTGCAGTAAATAAGAAGGGAAAGGATGATTCCAAAACTCAAAAAAATTCAAACAGAACATCAAAAGAAGAAGCCATCGTAGCTAAAGTAGACTCATCCCATCTACGATACGAATTCGCAGAACGCATCGTTCAACCACTGCAAAAAGTAGATATTTTTATTAACTCTGAGAAAATCGAAGCTATCGTAGACTCTGGAACGCAGATAACGATCATACATTCATCGCTCATTCCAAATTTAGAAGAGAGAGAAGGAGGTAAAATATTGCTAACACCTGCTTTCGGACAACCAATTGAAGCAAAAGTTTGCCGTGTACCTATTTACCATAAAGATCATGGAAGCAATATATTTAATTTTGTGGATACATTAATTGCAGTGACTGATAAGCTAAATGTGCCTTGCCTAATAACTCCAGAAATATACGAACTGTTGATTAATCCTGCGGCAGAAGAACCAAACGCAGAAAGAAATAATCACGGAAGCGAAAACTTACAAACTTTATTCACCAATGCACAGTCAAACGACAGCGTCGATTCCCCCCCCCCGCTAACGCTTATGGAGGACAAAAACGAAGAGGAGGAAGGGGAGAAGGCGAGTGTTTATGTAAACTCAGACTTGTCGTCTGCTGAACGCCTACGCGAAGAGCAAGTTAACTGTCCCTCGCTGAGAGAAGCATGGAAGCTAGCAATAGAAAAAAAAAAGAAATTATTTATTTATTGATCATCTTTTACATCACCAAGAAAAAATATTAGAACAGACTGTTTTTCAGTTAGTGCTTCCGCTTAGTAGAAGAGCGCAATGTTGGAATTAGCACATAGTTCCATTTTCGGTGCACATCTTGGAATAAGAAAAACAAAGGAGCGAATACGATGTTCATTTTATTGGCCTGGATTAGCACAAGATGTAGAAACCTTTTGTAAAACGTGCAAAGATTGTCAGTTGAAAAGTCCAGAAAAGCGATCTGACAAGATTCCCATCACACCGGTCAGAAGGCCAGGATTACCTTTCGAAACAGTTAACATCGACGTTATTGGATCTATTGAACCTCCCTCTGCTAGGAAACATAAATATGTGTTATGTCTGGTAGATCAACATTCCCGATGGCCAGAAGCCATTCCACTGAGAAGCTTGACAGCAAAAGCCACTTGTGACGCGCTTTTGGAGATTTTCATGACAACAGGAATCCCTAATACAATAGCTAGTGATAACGGAAGTAACTTTGTTTCAAAATTAACTAAAGAATTCCAGAAAAGACTAAATTCTCATCCTTGGTTCTCTACACCTGCTTACAGTGCTTCAAATGGATTAGTAGAAAGATGGAACAAGTCCTTCAAGCAAATGTTACATCATGTCATCAGGATTGATCCTTCGAATTGGGATAAGCACATCCCATACCTGCTCTTTGCATACAGAGAAGTACCAAACTGCACCACGGGTGTCTCACCATTTCAGCTGATGTATGGAAGACAACCAAGAGGTCCTTTAGCAGTACTGAAGTCTTCATGGTCAGGAGAAATACCTATACCACCTAATCTAAGTGAATCGGCAGTGGATTACTTACAGCTTTTAAAAATAAGGTTAGAACAAGCAGCCGAACAAGCCAATTTAATTGCAAGTGATAAACAACAAAAATATACTGACTACTTTAATCGGAGATCAATACCAAAAAATTTCAAAATCGGAGAACAAGTTTATTTACTCATACAGATTCAAATAACAAACTCTATGCACGATGGACTGGTCCAGGAGAAATCGTAAATCATTGCCCACCTCATTCCTATAAAGTAAAACTACCTGATGGAAAGATCAAACATGTTCATGCAAATAAAATTAGAAAATTCCAAGCTAGTGTCAATGCAGTTGGGGTGATATTTGAAAATGAAGAAGAATTTGGAGAAATTATAACTTTGCCAGGAAAAGATCTCTCGACCCCCCTGGAAGATTTTAAAATAGATGCAAATCTGAATTTAGAAAATTTGAATACGCAGCAGATAAGAAAATTGATAGCTCTTATCAACAAACACCGAGCACTATTCACCGGAAAGCTGAAAATAGCTAAAGTTGAAGCTCATAAAATTAGATTAATACCCAATATGGAGAGGAAGAAACCTTACATTTATAGGATTCCTGAAGCATTAAAACCCAAGGTCGATGAAGAAGTAGAAGAATTATTGAAATCGGGACTAATAGAAGAAAGTAATGCAGAAATAGCTCATCCAGTAGTTTGTGTAAGCAAAAAAAAAAATGGAGATATCAGATTGTGCTTAGATTATCGAGCTTTGAATGCAGTAACGAAGCCAGATGACTTTCCTATGAAAAACGCCATTGATTTAATGTACAGTATAGGAAGAGCCAACGTCATAACAACTTTGGATTTGCTGAAAGGATATTGGGCAATTCTCATGGAGGAACAAAGTAAAGAGTACACATCCTTCAAAACTCATCGAGCTCAATATCAGTTTAAAGTGCTACCCTTTGGATTAAGGAACGCAGCAGCAACTTTTCAGAGAGTAATGAATAACGCGCTGAAAGAATTTCAACAATTTTCAAGAGCCTATATTGATGACATAGCTATATTTTCCACGGATTTCGACACTCATCTCCAACATCTGGATAAAGTTTTTACCAAATTAGAGTCACTTGGATTTACTATCAATTCGAAGAAATGTTCGTTTGCAAAACCTCAAATTAAATATTTAGGACACATTATTGGATCAGGAAAACATCAACCAGATCCCGCGAAAATAGAGGCAATCAAGAAGCTGGAAACGCCGAAAACGAAAAGAGATCTTAAAAGTCTGTTAGGACTATGTAATTATTATCGCGATTATATCCCAGGGTATGCAGAGATCGCCTACCCACTCACAGAACTCACGAAAAATAAACAACCGGAAATACTCGAATGGAAAGAAATTCATGAGTCAACATTTCAACAACTGAAGGAACGATTAGCGATGTCAACGGAGTTGATCACCCCAACACTGCAGGATCCGTTTGTCATTCATTCTGATGCATCCCAAATCGGAATAGGTGCATGTTTATCACAGCAAAGGGGAGAGAAGCAATTTCCCATCTGCTACGCGAGCAACAAATTATCGAAACCTCAACAGAGATGGCCGACTATAGAGCGTGAAGCTTACGCATTAGTATGGGCATTGAAAAAGTTTGAACCTTGGATATTCGGTTCATCGGTGAAAATTGTGACTGATCATAATCCTCTAGCCTTTATAGTAAGAAATGCTCCGCAATCGTCCAAATTACAACGATGGGCCATAGTTTTGCAGAAATATAATCTCAAAATAGAACCTTGCCCTGGAAAAAAACTGTCAAACGCGGATGCATTATCCAGACTTCCCACTTGTGAACTTTGAACATTAATTTACTGTTCATCTTCACGAACATTTTGTATAGTTCATAATTAGATAGTTTTTCTTTGCTTTTCATAATCATTTTACAATTTTGTGCAAATAAGATGTTTATGTAATTTGAAATAGAGAAATTATTGGATAACAAATATTCGAGGTAAGTTGTAAATTTAGATATTTGTCTCCCAAGGATTTAAATCATGCTGCAGCATCATTAATTATAAAGAATGTTAAGAATATAATTTTATATATATATAGGAAACTTAATAATTTTACTGTCATCATTGGAATAATACTAAGGTATATTTTAACATGTTTATAAAAGAAAATATCAACTTGGTTTCTTTGGGTTAAGAATTGATAAATTGTTACAATAATAATAAGGTCCGGAACAAGTGAAGTTAAAAATGAATCATCTATGTTTATATACAAAAATATGTTGGTTATATTTATTTATGTTTATATATGTTTATGCAGTAAATTGAGGTGCAATTGTAGGTATATTGCAAATGTCTATAGTAATTGAGATTTGAAAGTTAGGATAGAATGTATAAAAGTAGATGTAGTTTTTTTTTCTTTTTCACGTTGATCGCAAACAGTTGCTTGATTTTAGTTTCCAGATTGCTGATTGATTTGTAAATAATATCAACAACAATCTTACGACGGGGGTGTGATATCTGGCTACTGTTTGGCGATAAACAGAGCGTGCTTGGCGCAGGTAGCCCTTCTCCGAAAAGGGTTAATGTATTTATTAAGAGTTGCATGTTAGCCTCGGAAGAGGAAGGTAGTAGATTGTACTATGCCGTAGGAGCGACGTACTGCTCTGAGTCACTATTATATCATGCTTTGAATTATGTATTTAATAAATGTTTGTTTCGTCTTGCTAAATGGTGCCTTGTTAAACCACGAAGTTATCACAATGACATGATGCACTATTGTTATATATGCATTAATTTCTTTATTGTTAGTATTATTTGAAGCCTATATACTTCCCTGATCCAGCTTTTATAATTCTTACAGCGTTTTATAAAAAGGCTTTTTTTGGTGCATCGGCCGGGAATAATTTTACATTTAAATGAATTTATTTGCAGAGATATTGGAAATGAGTTCTAGATGTAATGCTCGTGTAACAGCGCACGTAAACAATGCGATGTATGTAATGATAGTTCTTAAAGATTTTATGTTTCCTGCAATGTCTCCATTAGCATGTATAAGGCGTTACTCTCTTCTGCAGATGTCACGTTATATTGCGCAATGCAATTTAATATAGCTCTTAAAAGTTTCGTAAAGACGTTACTAATACCAAAAACAATCTTTAAACAGCATGGAAAACATGAGGCAGTTAACTATTATATATTCAGCAATGAGAATAAAGATACTGCTGCCATGTTTATGGTAATGTGTAAATCCGGCATAAAAATAGATCAATTTAAGTAACAGTTGAATCATAATATGAAGAATTAATTTATTCTTTAATATCAACATACATGTGGTAATGGTTTACTCCAGTGTTGTTGAAATAGGCGATTTTTAACTTTTTTTTTTTTTTTTTTACTTAAACCCGAAATATAAAGCTACTTGCGCCTGAACTAAAAGATGGTGGACGATAATTCGTTACCACCAGGATTTAGCGATTAGGTCTCCTAATCCCCCAGTCGTCCTTTAAAAGGGGTAGTATATAAGGAGTTTTCTCCCTCCTTACAGTATGAATTCGTGGTATAACGGTAGCACACTCGGCGCATATTCGAGAGGTAAAAGTTAGAGTCCGGTGAGGGCACTGCACATTTTCACGTCTCATCCTTTAAAAAAAAAATAAAATAAACCCACAATAATACTAAAATGCGGTAGACAATATTTCGCTACAACCTGGATTTGACGATTGGGTTCCCTAATCCCTAGTCCTCCTTTAAATAAGTGAGTATATAAGGTATTTTCTCACTCCATCCGGCATGAATTCATAGCACACTCGGCATGTATTCGAGAGATCCAGGTTCAAGTCCTGGGGAGGGCATTGCATATTTTTTACTTCTCCCCACCGATATAGCCCAATGACTCTACACAATGAGCTAGAAAATGTAATTAATTGTAATATTGTCTTCCATGTTTCGTTCTTTAATTATCAGTAGAGAAAGAATCATAAAAAAACGCTCAAATTAAAAAGACTCGTACTTGAATAAATTTTTTTAAGAAGAAGGGGGAAAATATGACAATATAATTATATGAAAATACGAAATAATTAAAATTTTAGCGTATAACGTTGCGCGCCTCCCACTTGCACGCAACCAAGAGGTGACTGTGAAAGCTGTATAAAACACAAAGTCTTGTAAAGGGTTTAAGTCCCTTTTTATTCAACGTAATAAATTACAATTGCGTCCTCTTGACGCTTACAGACGGTGCCAACTCGGCAGTCAAATAAAAATAATAACCTGAAAAGAAACTAAAGACAAGATTCTAACTACGAGGCTCTCTAAAATAACTAACTCACCGCGTTTTACAATACCGCTGCTAATTCAGCAGACTTGAAGCTCACTGGAACGATTAACACTACTTCCCGCCAAGCACAAAGGCCGAAACGCGGGGTTCTTCAATTCTCGCTAACTACCTCCGCGCTCGTGCAGTAAGAATATCACACACCGAACTTGTTTCCTTCTATTTAAATCATAATACTTCCACTGATAATTTGAATGCTTGCGCGTTCTACTCAAATTTACATATTCTGGCATTGGCAGTTCCAGGGAAAAGTAAGGCTTGACAGGAAAGATAGTTTAAACTTAAAATAAATGTTAGTTAAAATAAATATAAACCCTACATTTGCCGCTGCCAGAATTTGGAAAACTTGGAAGCAGGTCCTACAAACGACCTGTTGTAAGTTTATCTAATTCTGAACTAACTGGCGAGAACCTCGTTTACACAAAAAAATCTTATGTAACAATTTGTATACTAAAATTCTGTTGAACGTTACAAAGCTCTCTTCTTACAGCCACTTTTCCTGGACTTCATCAATCAATCTTGGTCTTTCCTTCCAGCATCTGGAAGGAATAAGTATTAGTATCTTTCTACATACATTATAATTTACACTTTCTTGACACAATAAATTTTTGTTTTTAAACGATTCGTTTTTCTTAGTTATTGCTTACTTCACATTCATTCAATTTTTCAAGCATTAATTTAACTTTACCCTGGCTCTCCACCGTGTGTGGTGTCAAACGGGAATATTCGTGTTTTAGTCTTACAAACTTCCCCTAACCACCATGATTTGTTAGAATTCAACGACCAAATAGACACACCTTACTCGACATTCTACAACACAATGAGCTAATTTAATATTCTTAAAAATCCAAATGTAGGTGGAGAACCCTACAAAACACATTCATTCTAACTTCCCCTCATTCATCTTTAAACATGCAGGCTTTCGCTCTAAAGCATGACTTTACAGTTTAATACTTAAATTTTGACTTCATTGCTTTTAAGCATTCACTTTTAGCATCTACAATTTTATGCTTCTAGACTAAATTCTAATTTTACATAACATTCAAGTATTTACATACATTTACAAAAGTTTAATACATATGCTTTTTACAATTTACCATAAAATGAATAAGAGAAAATAAATTTTGACGTTACTCATTCTTCGCCAAGCTGGCGGCACTGAAACTAAAATTCTTATTAATAAAAGAATACGAAGTTATTTTTATCTTCGGCCAAATTTTGGCTTTAACATAACAGAATTAGTCTTTCGACCAACAGAAAATGCTTGTTTTTAGCTTTTACACTTAAAGAAAATAATACTTTTTTCTTAGCTAAATAAAGTAAAACAAAACTAAGTCTCAACCGAGACATATTGACTTTCGTCAAAACATAGAACTTCGTACTTATGCATAACATTTCGGAACAAAAGAGAAAAACAATTTATAGAAGGTTTTAACTTATCTTTGAGTTTTCGATGCTTGAAACTCCGTCATTCGTTTTTGGCAGAATTGATCCCAAGTTAGAGGTTTCATGGATGTTAATCTTCTCCTTACTGCCCTCCGAGTGTCGTCCACCTGACTTTTTCTTTTGCGTCCTCTACATGCTGGCCTCTTGACGGAGTAATCGTCTGGTTGTTGGCCTTTACGTTTCTCCCTGGGACGGCTGGTCTTGACGTCCTCCGGTCTGGAGTCCTTCTTGAATTTCTGTTCCTCGTATTTTTGTGCCTCCTGTTGGCGTTTCAGTTTCCGGAACGGCGGCCTTGCTGGCACCTGACTCTGTGGCCGTGTGCGTGTTCTCCTTGATGTGTAATTTCTCCTGCCATCCTTTGTAGGTGGTGTTTTTCTCTTTACCACGGTTTCTTTACCCGGTTCATCTGTATTTTTGTTTTTCTTAAACGCTGGAGTTTGAAAATTATTTTTTCTTTTTGATACCGACGTCCGGGTTGTAGAAGGGCTAGGTCTCTCTTCAGTTCTCTGTTTCTTGGGTGGTGGAATAGTTGTTGTCTCTGGATCTTCTACTTCGTTTAGACTTGAGTCCTGCAAGAAACTTTTAAGGATTTCAAAATCATTTGGATTATAGTATTTTTTCACCTGGTCGGGACTTGCTTTACAGATTTCCCCTCTCTCGTTCTTAAGATATAAGACTACTCCTTTGATTTCCTGAATTACATAGGGGCCTTCAAACTTTGGAGCTAGCTTTGCCATAAAATTGTCTGGGGCACTTGATAAAGAAAATTTCCGTTTCAATACTTTATCCCCAACTTTAAAATCTGCTTCACGGCGTTTTCTATCATAATATAACTTCTGTCTATTTCTTGCCGTATCCGAGGTTTTAAGCGCCTGATCAATCAACTTTTGCACGTCTTGTTGTTTGAATTCCTGCTCTCTTTGTTGCACAAAGAATAATTTATCTAAAGGCGTAATTAACTTTCTGCCTAAAAATAATTCTGCTGGAGTTTTTCCCGTAGTATCATGATGTGCCGTTCTTAAAGCATAAGCTAATTCATTTATGTAGCCATCCCAGCGCTTGTGATATGTGCTAACGTAACTGCGAATTATTTTTACAATGTTTTTATTAACTCTTTCTGCTATGTTAGCCTGTGGTCATACGGAACCATTTTGATATGGCGTATATCACGTCCATTGCATATGTTTTCAAATATTTGACTAATGAATTGTTTTCCGTTATCGCTAATGACTTTTATCGGTGCACCGTATTTTAAAATGTATCTGTGTAAGAATGCATCTGCGACTGTTTTGGCTGACGCGCGTTTAAGTGGAACAATTTCTATCCATTTTGAAAAATGATCTACTATTACTAAAAGAAAACGATTTTTATTTAACTCGCTCTGGGGGAAGGGACCAAGGAGATCTATGCCTAAAATTTCATTCGGAAATGTAGCGCGAATGCTATTTAAGTACCCGGCCGGGCTGTAATTAATATCATTTATTAACTGACATTGATTGCAGGACCTGACATACGCCGTTACTATTTTGTATAATTGCGGGAAATATACCGCCTCGCGTACCCTTTTTATAGTCTTTCTGACCCCGAGGTGGCCCGCTGTTTTTTTTTCGTGCAACTCCTTCAAAATGCTTAATCGAAGCGAGGCTGGGATGACTGGCTTATACTCAAGATTTTCGTTTGTTGTTTTCGTATAGAATAATAAATTATCTATTATTTCATAGTTTTTTGCTCTATTTCTTATCGCATCGATATCTGTATGCTCAAAGCTTTCGGGGTCTTTCAAATAAGCATAGATATTTCCAAATTCAGGATCAGCTTTCAGTTCAGTAATAACCGTATCTCTAGAATCTAAAATTTTTGAAGTCAACACAGCGCATTTAAGTTCATTTCCTTCATCGTCCAGTTTTATACGAGAAAGTGCGTCAGCTACATTGTTTTCCTTACCCGGTTTATATTTTATTGTGATATTATATTCTTGGAGTTTTAAAGCCCATCTTATTAACCTGGGCGTTAGGTTTTTTCCCGAGTAAAGTCTACCAACAGCCGCATGATCCGAAAAGACTGTTACTGGCGATTTGCCGAAATAAACTCGAAATTTGTGTACAGCCATTAATACGGCTAATGTTTCTCTTTCTGTAGCTGTATAATTCCTTTGTGTCTGATTCAATGTTTTACTAAAAAATGCCAGCGGATGGTTATTTTGCATAAGAACCGCACCCACCGCATAGTCTGACGCATCTGCTGCAATTTCCAGGTTTTCGTTCCCCTCAGGGAATTTTAAAACAGGGGCATTAATAAGCGCTTCTTTTAATCTTTCAAAAGCTGTGTTAGCTTCCGCTGTCCATGTAAATTTAGCCCTTTTTCTTTTGATTACTAAGAGGGGTTCAACAATATTAGCGAAATCTTTTATGAAAGATCGATAGTAAGAACATAATCCAAGGAAAGAAGAAAGTTTCTTGGCAGTGTTGGGCGGTGGGAAATTCTTAATAGCTTTTATTTTTGAATCTTGCGTTTCTATACCCTTTTGCGAAATTTTATAACCGAGATATTTAAGTTCTTTAGTTGCGAACTTGCATTTTGAGGCGTTAATTGTAAGACCGGCCTCTTTTAATAATTTAAAAACTTGTTCGAGGTCATTAATGTGTTGTTCCAACGTACTACTCGTTATAATTATATCATCTAGATAAATTAAAGTTGATTTTCCTAGGAAAGGCTTTAGAACAATGTCCATAGCTCTCTGGAATGTTGATGGGCCCCCACACAACCCAAAGGGCATGCGTAAAAATGCATAAGTGCCCGATTTTGTTATAAACGCGGTTTTGTGTATATCTTCGGGTCTCATAGCTATTTGATAGTAGCCAGACGTTAAGTCCAAAGTAGACATATATCTTGTCGATTTGATCTGTCTAATGATCTCGTCTATAACCGGCAAAGGGTAAACTGGAAATTTGGTAATACTATTTAGTTTTCTGTAATCAATAGCAAAACTCCAAGCCCTTTTATCCGAAGGAGGAAACTCGTTCTTTTTCCTACATAGTACGACTGGACTCGCGTACTCACTATTTATGGGGGTTATTATTTTATTCTTTAACTTCTCCTGAATATGTTCTTCGATGATTAGGTCTTTTTGTTTATCATAACGATACGGTTTAGTCCTACAAGGTTTTTCGGCATTTAATTGAATCTTGTGAGTCACGATTTGGCAGTTTCCTGGTTTTTCTGAAAACAAATGAGAAAAATTACTCACCACTTGCTGTATTGCTTTACTTTCATGGTCATTCAGATGGCTAAGGTCCACTTCAGGTGTCTCCACCGGTTCCACCACCCTCTGGTCCATCTCCAACACCACGGAACTATCTTGAAAATTTAATTTGGCCCTCGCGGCCCTTAAAAAGTCCATACCTAAAATAAGAGAGTGTTGCAGGTCTTTCACCACAAAAATTAATACTTTGAGATTTTCCTCTTTTACCTGTAAGTTTAATGATAATTTCCCGATGCAGTGACATGTTTTTCCTTGCGCCGCTATAATTTCCGTATTTCTGGTTTTAAATAATCGTATCCTATAAAAATTATTTTTGAAGAAATTTTCACTCATAAAATTTCCTTCTGCTCCTGTATCGATGAGGGCTTCTACTGGTACATCGCCAACCAGGACTTGTATAATTGGTAGCTGTGAGTTTTTTACGATGACCGTGTTTAAATGTCTATTTGAGGGTTTTTTTAAAACTTCCGGGGTCTGGACCCTCCCTTTCACAGGCCCCTCTACTCGTTTAAAGCTTTCCTTTCAATCTGTGTCTTCTGGGTACGCGGATGTTTATTTTCAAATTTTCTTTTTGGGCCTTGACCTTCGAGTTTCGATGCGTTAGCTTGATAGTTCTTTCCCCCATAAGAGCGATTTCCATTTCTGGTTTCCTCCTTCCTTCGGGTACTTTGAGAATATGTCTCCCCTCTCGCTTTTTCCGCTATTCTGCGATTTTGAAACTTCACCGCCAATTCGAAAAGTTCCTGCAATGTGGTTGGGTTTCTAAAGTAGTCTTGAACAGCGGGTAACAATCTTGGTAATATTATTTCAATGATCTCCGCATCGGGTTTCTTTCCATACAGCATATCCGTTAGCTTGATTTTTCGTAAAATAAAGTTCGTCAATTGTGCTGTATCCCGTTGATAGAAACTATATAGTTCGGCTTCCAGCCGTGCGTGGTCTTTCACTATGGGGAAGGCCTTTACTAACGATTTTTTGAAATTTTCAAATATATATGTCGGGCTTCCAAATTCCCCTAATAAAAATTTGCCTATGTTTTTCCACCATAGCGCGGCCTGTCCTCTTAGTGCTGACGTGGCGATGGCAACTTTTTGTCTTTCAGGCACACGGTAGAGCAGAATGTGGTTTTCTAGACCTTCGAGAAATACCGCCACCGAATTTTTTCCGTCGAAATAGACGTTTGGCTTGATTGATGCTCTCAAAGTCTGGACCAGGTATCCAAATCCTTCTAACTGAGTTGTCATTTCTTGGTGTTGTCCAGCGGCTTCCATCCAGTTTTCGGCCATTTCAGTTCGATAAGTGTTCGGGCGCCAATATAACGTTGCGCGCCTCCCACTTGCACGCAACCAAGAGGTGACTGTGAAAGCTGTATAAAACACAAAGTCTTGTAAAGGGTTTAAGTCCCTTTTTATTCAACGTAATAAAGTACAATTGCGTCCTCTTGACGCTTACAGACGGTGCCAACTCGGCAGTCAAATAAAAATAATAACCTGAAAAGAAACTAAAGAGAAGATTCTAACTACGAGGCTCTCTAAAATAACTAACTCACCGCGTTTTACAATACCGCTGCTAATTCAGCAGACTTGAAGCTCACTGGAACGATTAACACTACTTCCCGCCAAGCACATAGGCCGAAACGCGGGGTCCTTCAATTCTCGCTAACTACCTCCGCGCTCGTGCAGTAAGAATATCACACACCGAACTTGTTTCCTTCTATTTAAATCATAATACTTCCGCTGATAATTTGAATGCTTGCGCGTTCTACTCAAATTTACATATTCTGGCATTGGCAGTTCCAGGGGAAAGTAAGGCTTGACAGGAAAGATAGTTTAAACTTAAAATAAATGTTAGTTAAAATAAATATAAACCCTACAAGCGATCACGTTTATTATATTATTACAATAGTAAATCTATTGCTGCGTGCGTACGGGTTCGTATTAAATTGAATGCCCAAATCCGATGAAAAGCGAATAAAAATTTATTATTATCACAACAAATAAAACAAAATGCTTAAATTTTCCACAAATATGAGTACAATACTGCAATATCTCACAGTAGTTATATTTTAAACTACTCAAACGTTCGACAGAACTGAATTCAAACCATAGAAAGCTAATCCACGAATTCGCTACAGTCAACAACAGCAATTTTCTAAACAAAACTCATAAAACAACTACTGAATTGAAAGGAGGTTTTCCTCCTTTTTATAAATGCTTTTTAAATCACGCATGATACTGTTCTAGCAATTTGTCGATATCAAAAAGAGTTATTTAGTTACTAAATGTTAAATACACGTGCTCTTGTATTTTTAATTTTCCGGCTTAGCTTTTTCTTAATATTCGTCACCTATGAACTACACGGGGAATAAAACAATTTAATTTATAATTCTACTAACATTAGCTATTTAAATACCAAATCCGTATAATATATTATAAAAATTAATTTAATTCTTGTTTAATACTTTTTTAATTTCTTTGAAACAAGGCAGCTTTTTTTTAATAATGAATCTTTAATGGATGATTAAATTGAAAAATGATTTTTCTTTCTTTTGCAGGTTATCAGATTCATATGCAAGGACGATTGTCCAGAAGATGGATACAAAAGGACAAATATTTTCACATCATAACTATAAAACTATAAAGGTTTCAGTTTAATTTTATAGCTAATTTGAGCACTTTTCATCTGAGAAGCAGGCCTATACTTTTATATTTTCTGAACTCTAAATGGTTGATGAATTGACTGGGACGATGAAGATGGACTGGGACGTTTAAAATCCATTTTGACATTTTGTTTTTGCTTTTGTTCGTGCGTTTAAAGTGATTTCGCATTCTTCGAATTTGTTTTTGCGCTACTTTTGTCAGTCTTGTGATTTCTAAAATGTTAACATATTTTTTTGTTTAATTTTTATACAATATTTGTTAGCATTTAAAATTATTTATTTTTGCCTCAAATCGTTACTTCACATTCCCGAACTGAAAATGATATTCGAAACTGCTTAGATTATGTTTGTATTTTAATAACTATTACCTCTGAATTAATGCAGCTTACATGCGGGGTTTGAGTTATAGGTTTTGAACTTAATATTTCACCTTTCATTTGACCTCTCGGCAAGCAAAGTCCTAAATAGTGATAGTTTAATCTGGGTTCTTTTGCGGCGGACGGAATGAATGCATTGTTGGTTTTCGTGGTTTTCTCCGTGTGTATATATATAATCTCTCTCTCTCTTTTTTTTTTTCCGAATGGCGGGCTCTTGCCCTTAACAGCATTGGCCACTACTAAGGCCATTTGATTATGGAGGCACCCAATAGGCGGTCACCGTTACCTCCTATGAAGGGACAGACATTGGGCTATATGAAGGGACAGACAATTTTACATCCATGCCTTATCCGGGATTCATTGGAACCTGGGCCCTTTGGTATCGCAGTCAGGCTCCCCTAACCACTATACCGTCTGGGCGGCTAGTAGTTTATATATATATATATGCCTACATACACATACCCACACATACAAAGATGTAATTCAAAACTACTGATAACAAACGATATTTTTTATTCATGATTATAATATTTGTTAGATCTTACACTTCGTATATATATGCGGCTTAAGTGTTTGTCGCCGATAGTTTATTGGTTGCTTGCGTAACTATAAATTGTTTTATTCCCTGTGCAGTACAGAGCGTGACGAATATTATGAGAAAGCCGGGAAAATTAAAAATACAAGAGCATATGCATTTAATATTTAGTAAATAAATTTAACATCTATATATAATAAAATTCGGAAATATGCATTCAGCAGAAACCGGCAACGATGAAAAAACAAATAAAATGAAATAAATAAGTATCTTTATTATATGCGGCTTAATTGTCTGTTTGTCGCCGATAGTTTATTGGTTGCATGCGTAACTGTACTAGCCAATGGGGTGAAATTGCCACGGCACAAGGTTGCCGCTTCATTTGAGACGCAGACAATTTCCTGTAAAACTTGCCTTTGCTATGACCATCAGCTAAGTTTTTGCTAAGTCTCAGGGCCAAATGCTTAAGCGTGTTGGCATTTTTTTACCTGAGCCTGCATTTGGACACGGTCAACTTTATGTTTCAAGAGTTCGTGAAAGAACGGACGTAAAATTAAAAATACTTGATGGTCCTCTGCAAGGCGAGCTTTAAAATGATGGAAAGATCTACACAAGAAATGCTGTGTACAAAGAGATCTTTGACATGTGAATTAACATTTTATTATTTAAATCACCTTTATTTATTGAGCTAGCGGTGGCTCCTAAGAAATTTACCGCTAGTGGTTTCCTTCATTGCACTCTACTTTAAGCAATTAAACAAGTAGAAGGGGGAAACCCGGTAAGGCAGTAAGCAAAGGGGCGTCCTCCCCGCCTGTCCTGGGTAATTCAGTTTGAATTAGCTGACAACTTTTCACAAATCATTTTAATTACAATTTATAATATCTAGAATAATGGTTATTTCGAATGACCGCCGCCCTTTCTAGTATATAATAAAAAATCTAATTATATCTTTTCTTTCGTGCATTTTGTTACAGGCACTAGTATTCAAATAAAATAGCATTACATATCCTGATATTTAAAATTCAAACCATATTACTTCACTCGTTGTTATGGTTATCAAACCTATTACTTTTACAGAACATGAATCGATAATTTTTGAAGTTTAAACATGCTGCTAAACTTCATGAGAGTGTAACAAAAGAGTGGTTTAGTTTCAAGATTATAATTTTTAATTAAAAAGTAGCATTTATTTATGTTAACTGTTTATACAAAGCTTTAAAGTGAAAATATATTTTAATGCAACATTTTAAAGAAAAATATTTTTATACAAAATTTTAAAAGATGTTTCTTGCAATAGTTTCTCTCATTTCTTCCTCTTGTGAAAAGGCTTTTCTCTCCAAAGTCATCTTAATAATAATAATAAAAAAAAAAAAAAAAAAAAAAAAACTGGGATTTTTATGCCCTCCAATGCAACCATTTAAAGAATGATTTTATTTCTTGTTTACGCTGAGATGGCATTTATTTTTTTCATGGAGGTATTAATAAAACGACACTATTTCCTGCCGATTACTCTTGTACGGGAAAAAGACTTTCACTGGATTTAACGTTTACCGAAATGGCCCCATTATGTGAAAGGAAAATTGCTTCTTTTAAGTCACAAGACTCAACTTAAGTCTTAATCGAAACATGAAATTCCTGAAAGATACTTTTTCTCCCTCCGCAATGTTAACACTGATTTAACTTTAAGTAAGTCATACCATCTGTAGAAAATGCGTATTTAAGTATTTCTGTGATAAAAATGCATTGGCATACACATAATCCTACGGTGTAAATACAATGAATCATCGAAATGGAAAACAATTTCAACGCTATATATATGGATTATAAAAATTCCAAAATATAGTCTTTTCATTATAGGTCCCTTTTGCGAATCTATATTCAATGCAGGTAATTTTATAAGATATGTTTTTAATTTGCAGTATTTTAAATTTTTATGGTCGATCTGCTGTTACCATTCTCCGATTTTCGATATCGTTAACTGTAAGAAGCACACGGGCTAATTTACTGTAAAACGATATAATGCATGGTTGCAATTTTAAGAGCAGTTAACTCATGGCCATAGAAAGCGAAAGAAGGGGGTCATTAACTCTAGATACTTTGTAATACATGGCGAACTGTATCAACGTATTAGGTGGGATAAGCTAGTGTGGAAAAGGTCGCTGATATTTTGTGGATAAATAAAAGTTTAACGATTTCTTTGTTAAGAAATTGAGTCGCCTTGATGAGATAGCTTTCGATGGCTGCTTTACCCAACAGTATACCTAATGTGCCTGCATGGATAAAGAGGAGCTCACTTATAGGTTAGCAAATTGAAAGAATTTAACTTAGCCTCTTAACTTTCAATTTAGACACAGAAATCTAATTTAATTGGCAAATATTTGGTCAATAATTACTTTATACGTATGAACGTATTGTTTGAAAATCGCAGAGGTTTTATAAATTTGAAAGAGAACTAAGCCAACCGCAGTTGCAGAAAACATAAGCCGGAAAATAATATTATTAATCTCAGCAAAAACCGGAACCTCATGTTAGAGTAAGACCCCGCTTAACGCTGTTTCGTTTAGCGCTGTTTCGGTTTAGCGCTCTTTTATTTCAACCCGGGGATTCCACGAAATCGCTCGCAGCATACGGGGATTCCCCGAAATATTATGCAGCGATAGGTTTCAAATACATATCCGAAAAAGTGTACTTGTATTTCTTGTTTGGTGTACAGACATATTTTTATTATTGGAAACATTCAATTCAAGAAGCAGCGGCTAGTCTTTCTAATGATGAGCTCAAGGAATTAACTGAACAAGAAGAAAACAAAAATGTTGACAGCAGTGATTCAGAAGAAGAGCAAAAAGAACTTTCGATGGCGTTTGTAAAAAGGAATTTGTCTACCATAACTGAAATAATGGATCAATTCATTGAAAATGATCCGAATTTTGACAGGAGCTCAAAAGTAAGGCGTGGTGTTAGAGATGCTCTATCCGTTTATGAAGAACTTTTAAGAGAACAACGCAAAAGGCAAACAACATTAGATGCTTTTGTCACAAAAAGTCATCTCCTATATTGTACCCAAACAAAAATTAAAAAACAAAATGAGTTAGGACACAAGATTTTCTATTACTATCATAAAACGATTTGTTTTCATAATATTTGTAATTTTATTTTGAAAACATTATGTTACTCAAAGTCGCTGATTTCCGATTACAGTTGATTCCTTACTTATCAACAGTGGAATAATTTAATGTACATCAACTGCAAATGGGAAACTAAACTATTCTATGTGTTTCCGAATATGTTAGTATAAAATCCACGTCAAAATGTGAGTACATATCATATATTTTAATGAAGTACTTCTTTGACCTATTGTAGAGGATAAGATGACATAGCTGAATCTTATGCGAAGTGACTATTTTCTTTGAAAGAAGTTAAAGATATTGTATTCATGCCATTATTTGCACAAGCCTACATAATCTCTAAACTAGTATTCTTACTTTTCCGAAGATTTTACAAAAATATTTTAAGCTCAGCATAACAAGAGTTCGATTATCATTCGAAGCTGATAAAAGAATATCGCTCAAAAAGCTTCCAAACAGAACATGAATAAATTCACTGTAACGTATGTAATCACATTTCACATACAAAAGTCTTTATCACTTGGATTCATAATTTTTTATTATAAAAATATTTAAGACATTTAAAATTGGGTCAGCAATTTCGAAAGCCCTGTGTTCTGCTTTTATGTGTGGTTATATAACTGCAAAAATAGTTTTCTGTCGTTTCAAAAAAATGAGTGTAAGTACGTTCTTTAAAAGGCAAACAAAAAGTACTAATAAATCAATTTCCCCAGTACAGGTAACGTAGGACGAGGACACTGCTGTCTAACAAAGGTATCGTATGTTTTCGGTTTTTGTACTTCTTGTTTTGACCCTTAAGGCTGTTTAACTATTAACTTTAATTATTTTAAAGTTTTATTGCTTCACTTTTGGTATGTTAATTTTTTAAATTTTATTTGAGGTAACTTAATTTTTACCCCTCTTTATATTACAGTTAATCGAATTCATATTTTCTGAGTGGTGGTAAGGTGAATCAATTGTAATTGAAACTCAATCTAGATAACGAGTGTGTATACTTAATTTCTGCTGAAGAAACAATATATATGATATTAACATTTTAATGAACTTAATTGTTAAATAATTGTTTAATTTTTTCGGTACTAAATTCGTTTATTGTGTTGAAAAACTATTCACTGGTTCTGTAATTTTTCACATCCAAAAGGGTCGGCTGAGAATTTGTTACTCAGAATTCCTTATCTGGGGATTTCTGCACCCCGAAATTCTTTCGCCAAGCGTTTTAACACATGTTCTGATGACTGCACGATTTGGAGTTTTTACATACGGACCCTGTTCGCTGTGACATCTCTAGCAGGGAAGTGTTCTATGGGGAGATAGTTCATGGTAGTGAAAAGTCGTCGAATATGTTCCTCGCCATATGGAGTTGCACCCCGGGCGGGGCTAGTACTCATCAGCAGAGAGGAGGTTGACCCAGCAGAGTGGCCTTGAAGACAGCACCTCTGAACTGCGTCGTTCGCCAAATTCTGGCAGTCGGGAAACCCCTTCCCATGAAGATATCTATGCTTCGTTAGTTTAGATTGCTGTGCTTGGCGTTCTTCCGATCATCATACTTCGCCAATTGTTTTCAAGATCTCGCCGAGTACAAAAGTTGCTGCGCAATTGGGACGAGGAGACAGCGAAAAGAAATTTCGGTGAGACTTTCTTGAGACAAAAAGATGACACTTCTACGGTACAGCGTGGAGGGTAGCAGCTCCGTAGACGAGGATGGGACGAACGTTTAAACAACCTGCACAGAAGAAAGGCGAACTGATATAATAATCCTTACTTATTTCCTGACTCAAGACTGGCCTGTGGATTTGGGAAGACCGGTGTCCTACCGGTTGGAAGCGGCAGAAAAGAGGGAAGCCTGGCCTCCGAAACACTTGCTTTTGACTAATTTTATCTCATAGTTTTTTCTTCTTACACATGATTTTCCCGACATATAGTAATTATTCCCTGCGACGAGATTGTTATCCTGTCATTGTTTGCACCTGTATCAAGTAATCCAAATTTTGTATGACGGGGCACATCCGTGAACTGTGAAATTTTATATATTCTAAAGAAGGTATATTTTACAAACTATTTTTCCCGTTGTTTCTTCAGATATTTAGATGACCAGTCACCACCAATTTAAAATATAACTTGTATTGTTAAACGTGTCACCATGAATAAACGTTAGTTTGATTTTACTTACTTGTATTGTATTTAGTTTTATTTAAATTTTTACACTGGACAAATATTCTCTATTTACTGGATTTAATTTGCCTTTTTCACAACGCACAAATTGTTACTTTATTACACGAATTGTTCTTGAATGTGATTTACACTGTATTGATGCCATATATCACTTAATACTCTGAGAAATATTACTGATGTGGAGAAGTTCACACATTGACCCAATACGATAATGGCTTACACATTCTCAATGTTACGAATTTTCAATTACACAGTGATGATGTTTTAGTAGTACCTTTTATATATAACTTATGTTATAGTGTTCTATACTTAATATAGAACAATGTTTTTCAGAATACAGCATACTGTTTCAATAGTTACATCTCACTTTCAGTTCTTAAACACAAGAAGAAGTTATAACTAACAAATACATACATATAGATATAAAAATGTACTGTCTAAAATGCTGAGATTTCTATAGAATTGAGACGGAAAAGAAGTGTTACGTCTGAATTGAAAGGGGGAAGGAGCTTAGTATTTATGACATATATTAAAGAAACGTTATGTTGCGATGCTGAAGCACTAAAATTGGATAGGGATAAGATATGATAAGATATTTTTGAAAGCATATAAATTTCTCGTGGGCCAGAAATGGCCCACGAGAAGGGGTTTACTAAAGTAAGAGACACAGGGGATTTACTAAAGAAAGGGAAACAGGGGGTTTACTAAAGTAAGTTAGCTAAAACATTATATATTATGTATATTTATAAAGCAAACAAAAACAAAGACCAACAGTCTAGACTTCATAAAAACAGAAGAGTTCACCGGGTTAAGTCACACCTAGTCTTTTAAATCGTTCTGCAGGGCTATCGAAAGTGAGATAGAAAAATATTAAGTATTCCATATCTTGACGTAGTTTTTTCGAACACTCATTAATATTTAAAACGTTCCATTGTTTGCTGATAGAAAAGCATTCGCTGAAAGTGATCATAAATCCAAGGAAATGTATTTTTATAAAATTCTCTGGTTTAAAAGAAATAATTTTTGAAAGAGCATGTTCAATATAAATATTTAATGAAATGTAGCCAATTTTATGAAAAATTTTTTGATTAAAATGTAAGGATGTTTAACATAAATATTTAATGAAATAAAGTCTGTAGCCATCTTTTTAACATCCTCCATTATTAAAATTTAAGGACGTTTGATGTAAATATTTAATGATATAAAGTTTGTAGCCATCTTTTTGAACATCCTGCATCATTAAATTTCAAGGATTAATGTTTAATCTGCGTTAGATAACGTATAAGTAAATACATAAAATTCAAATACCATAAATAGCTACGGAAACAGTAACACTTAATGGAATAATCAAGTAATGTCCTTTGACAATTATGAAACATTCCAGGAAATATAATAAATGGAATTTTGCACATTGCGATATAAATCAGGTAGTAGCATTACATAATGAACAATTGCTTACATGTTCGCAGCTTTCCCTCTCAAAGTCAGTACTCAAAATCATCAATCTTTAATACACAGCATAATTCTCAATAGTGCTTAGTAGTTTAGTATTTGATATATCAGTTTGTATCCAAATCATAACTTCATATACGGAATTATTGTAACTTGTCACAAAGGAAATCGTATTTATTTTCAAATGCATTTAGGGAAAAGGACATTAAGTAATCCAACTTTGATTGATATGTCTTGGGAAAAAGCTAATTAAAGCACATCTGAGCTTCATCTATTATTCAAGAACGTGAATGTGATACTATAGAAACATGCATGCATTTGAAAAGGAGAATAAGTCTGAATAATGATTCTAATATTTACATTTATGTTTTTATTTAACCAGTTTTTAATGTGTATGCGCAGAGAAAACATGAATGTTAAGAATTCCAAATAGGGATTTGTGATTAGTAATCATAAGTTATTACTGCATTTTATGAATAATTTAGTTGTTGAACGAATCGTTTTGATAAATTCCGTAAATAAACTCTCCGTGAGGAATCTTGCGTTTTGTATCTTCAGACAACTCTTATCAAAGCAATTTCTTTCACTTTTTATATGTAATTTATACCTAATAATGTACTAAAGCATTTCATAACCTTCCTTTTAATAGAAAATTGTTCATATGTAAGTGTGCTTCGAATCGACTGCATATCAACATTTAGAAAAGGAAAATGACTAGTGCCCGCCAAAAAGAAAAAAAAAGCTGTATGAAACTATATGAAATCATTTTTTTTAATTTGGTGTATTTTATATTTTTACTTATTAGAATGTAAAATTAGTAAGTAGTAAGTCACTATTACTGATCACTACAGCCAGAAGTGCTCTATTTAGTAAGTCTTTCTCTATCATGCTAGCAATCAGTTCTCACAAAGGAAAAATCTGGAATGTTTGCGTACCATTAAAATATTTTAAATAATATTAATAAATGAAATAAAATTACTAAACATAACATAAATATAAATATTTTCTTAAACACTTGTTCTGTAATATGAGAAGTGCTTTTGATACAATTGTTAAAATTAAACGATTTAAACCATTTTAGAAGGAAAACCAAAAACGAGACGAAGTTCAAATAGTCGATTTTAGAATTCATCTAAAAATTTAATTTTAAGAACATTTCCAAAAATGCGAATTTAACAGACACAGCACCTTATTTATATATTTCTGATGTAAAAAAGCACTTTTTTTTTTCAGGATTTGCAATAGAAAATGTTGATAAATAATTGCCTTTGACAATGCTTTTACGCGGTATTCAAAACTTTTAAACAATGGTATCTTTGGCAAGTATCCTTAATTCTATTAGGATAGATATTATTTTTTCCAATCCTGTTTAAAAATCGGAAAGGTTTCAGATTTTAAATTACGTCCAAAGGGGCGTTTTTTTAACATTTATTCTGTTAACTTTATTTATTAAATATCACTTAAACCATAAAATTCAGTTCAAGAGCAATATTGCAAAATAGTTTTAAATTGAGCATATCTTTAGAATTTCCGATACAGAATCTCGCTCGCTAGAGATAAAAATGTTTTTTCTGTACAACGTTTCCAGTGCTCGCTTTGAAATCCTTGAGTTTGTTTATCAAAAATTCGTTAAAGTTTTACAAAATATGAAATCAATAATATAACAAATACCAAATTTCAAACTTGGGTTTCCACATGCCCATATTTGCAGTAGGATTACATCATTCAAAATTCGATGGCTCTATGTACCATTGTTTTATCAGAATGCGAGAAATATACATACATTTATGCAGATTTTTCATTATTTAATTTCTTCAAATATAGTGCAGGACTCTAACATTTGGTGGCAACAGTTTGAAAAGTGAAACGGACATTTATAGTGAATCAAAGTCGCAAGACTAAAACAATAGTCCTTCAGGGACAAAGGCCCTTTGGACTAAAAGAAAAAAAAAACTATTGTTCTCTTCGAATATTTGTTTTTCGACGGTGTCCTTATAAAGATTTAATCGTCAAATGTATGGGATGAAATGTATCATACGGTAAAATATTTTCTAGCATAAAAATCTACCTTATTTGATTCATTTCTTAAGCTATCATTCCATACGAGAAAGATATGGAGCAGCTAATAACAACGGCACAACTTTTATAAATAGGTGTCAGGTAGAGAAATACTGGTCTCTTGGCGTGGGCGGTGAATACGGCAAAAAGTATACAAATAGCTGATTGAAAAAAAAATATGCATGTTTGAAGGTTTTGCTGTGAGGAGGGGCACCAATGGTAGCAATAAATATATTTCAGGGAATAGTTTTACAGTTAATTGTCTCAAATATTTCATGTGTGATAACGGTCTAAGCGGAGAGAACATAGGCTTGTGACCATTCTCTCAAAGCAGATTTAGCCATTCAAGCATTTTAAAATACGTTCCGTAAACTGTATGTAAATTTATAATCAAGGTCAAAAGAAAACAAAATCACACTTTAAGCAGTAAAGAATCGGCATAGGAAGCCACACTACTGTAAATGTAAATACATATTCATAAGGAAAACATTTTAGCAAGAATGGTTCTGAGTGCTTGAGGTTAACATACTAAACAAATCCTGGCCACATTACGCTTCAAAAGATAAAATAAATATACTTAACGGAGCTTAAATAAATAGATAAGCATTTAAAACTACACCGTGAACTTCTTTCTTAATGGTTGCTTGCATCGAATTATGAACGGAATGTTAAGCGACAGTCGCAATTTCTAACAATTGAAGCTCTGAGAACTTGGAAGTTTACCATTAAAAATTAATATAACCCTTGTTTACGGTTCTTTAGTCCACTTTTATTTACTTTTGTTTCATTTTGCGATCCATCCGTACTTTTGACTCCAGTTATAATATTTTAAGACTTATACATGCCTGGACGAAAGTGCTATTAAGATTCTATTCCAGGAGATACTTTTCCAAATAGATTTGTGCACTTTTTAACAGTATGGAATTTTCTGTTTAAATTAGTAGTAGCTAATAAAATTCAAATGAAAAGGTAGCGATTTAATTACTTGTCACTTTTACTATTTTATTCATGCACTGTAGAAGCCAGAAATACTTTGGAATTATTTTTCGGGGCAGTAAATATTAAAAATTAACTGTGCCCTCACCAGGATTCAAATAACGGATTTTTCAATTGCTAGATGAACATACTACCCACACATACAGAAAGACCGAGCTCGAGGAAATGCGATAATTCTTTATATTCTTCCTAATTTAATAGATGATCGAAGAAAGGTACGAGATTAAATAGAACTGGTGCCAAGTTATCGACCAATTAATTATAGTTCAGGTGCCAGTGTAAAAAAATACTAAGGGATCTAGAAGACAAAAAGAAATGAAATCATCTGGGCCCATCAGGATTCGAACTTCGTACATTTTAAGTACTAGCTGAACGCATTTATCAGGAAGAAAAATGGGTACTTCAAAATCATCCCCAAACTGCCATTAACAGTTATTAACTATCAAGTGTGTTTCCATCAGCAAAGTAAATAATAAATCAGAGAATTGTGAAAGTTATGTTTAGGATCTCTGATCATCTCGGATATTTTTAAGAATAAATTGTTATATTTTTATCTATTATAAAACTGATCTTCCAATTTTCATGAAATTCGTATTATATTCTTAAATGTAATTCCATGTTATAAAAATGAACACAAATGCTATAGTACGTAAATGAACCTGTTTGCTTTCAGTCGAAAAAGCACATTTAAACCAAAAAATTCTCTTCTAATTCATTGTCAATTCATAGGTCAAGTAAAAGGTTTCTTATTATTTATTTTGAAAAGGTTTCTTATCTCTGAAAGGATATAGAACAAAAGGAATTTGGTACGACGAAAATTAAAATCGACTTCAATCTACCCTGGATTCGAAACTCAGGCCTTCCGAGTTTAGACAGGCTAATTACTTACACCGTACAAGCTATTTGGATAATCCGTAGCAATCTTAATAGCAGTATATAAATTATCTAAACTAATAATAGAAATATTAAATTAACGAATAATCATTTATTGAAAATAATCTGGATTTGATTACCCGATATAAGACAATTTGGTTTCTGAAAGTGAAGTTCAGAATAAAAAACAACTAATGCCATCATAACATACAAATTCGAACCTCTAGAAGCCAAAATTTAATTATACTTCTGCTTAATTATTTGCTTAAATAGTCTATTTAACGCCACAAAAATTTTTAAAAAGTGAGAGTGGTAGTTAGGGAGATTTTGAAACGTCCGGAGAGAAAGTAGAGGCTTTTTCACAATTTCTTTTCTGACACTGATCATTTTTCTAAAATTTCTTCCATGTGTTAAACGTAATATCTTATTCATGTACGAGCTATATATTTCTTGTAAGCCTCGATCCATAGCGGAAGTATACATTTGCATTAAATATAAATACTGAAAAATGATCCTAATATAACAATACATTTCCTCCGCCATGAATCCTCTACTTTTATTCATGCACTACATTCTACAGTGCATGAATAAAATAGTACAAAAGTTTTGGTCTGAAATGCAGCGTATTGCTCGAGACTGAGAATAAATATTTTAAAAGTATTTAATTATCTTCCGGGTAATAATATTTAAATAATCTCATTTTATATGGTAATCTTAAAATTTTAATGAATAAGATATAAGGTATTTCCTTCCTCCTTTCCTCATGCCTTCGTATGGTAAATGGAAGCACACTCAGAGCGTATTTGGGAGATCTTGAGTTTGAATCCCGGAGAGGGCATTGCACATTTTCCATGCTCCTTCGTCGATATAACGTAATGACTTTACAAAGATGCTCTATTACCTGAATAATTAACTGTGCCCTCGCCAGGAACACAAATGCTATATAAGTAATATTACTCAACCTTTTGACATTTTACTATTTTTGTATTTCATTTGATAATATTTACTATTTTAGAGATTTTTATATTAATTTGAAAGATAAGATAAATATTATAAACTCTAAAATAAACTCAGCGGCACAAAAAGCCCTTAGAGAGCCATGGCCGACAGTGCCCTAATATCTGCTTTCCAGACCGTGGGCTCCGGGGTGCTTCATCATCTTTGCCTGCACAAGTGGTCAGCTTATCGCAAGACCCCCCCCCATGTAAACTTTTATTGGAGTTCAATATACGCTGGGCCCGGACACTTTGGACGGGAGTCCACTCCGTTGGCATTTGGTCGGCATGACTGCTGACGGTACGGTCCGGGCGTTGGGAAAGGGCGTCCTGTGCGAGGCTCGCGTGTGGCCCCTCAAGCCGAACTCTAGATAAGGGAGGACGTGGCGCTATACCAATTGACCATCATGGTAGAGGGATGGTGCCCACGCCCTCCGTCACTTAGCACTTATCGCAGGACCCCGGGTGTTTAGTCGCCAAGCGAACTTGGTACTCATTTTATAGACCCACTGTCTGTGAATCTGTCTCGTTTTAAGCATTAAATCACCTCTAAATTCTAATTCATCCGATATAGTTTGAGATGTTCTTGGTGCCCATATAAGGAGATTGTTTTCATTATATGCATACTATAGCTGCTCAGTGACTCAAACGGATATCATTGTTTATTAACTAACAAACTTCACTACTATTTTAACAGTAAATGTAAAAATGCTCATAATCCAAAATATGTATAGTTGTGACAATGCTGATTCTAGAAAAAGGTAAAGGAGTAAAGAAATAGTTGCATAATTTATATTTACTCATACCTAGAGGAATAATAAGCAATCATAAATCATTTTAACGATTCAGTAAATAAACATTTTTGGAATAATCTTAAATGTTAAAATGGCTTTTTTGTAAAAACCATTCAAAATCTGGTTTTATGAAATTTTAAATTGAGTTAACATAATCTATACAGGAAAATACTAAACTGATGTATTAGATTTATAGCTATGAATGTGAGTAAGAGAAAGATATTATAAAAATATTATTCACTATGAGCTTAAGTATTCCCATTTTCTACGAAAGAATAAAGCTCATGCGAAATTAAAAAAGAAAGTATTGGAGAAACACCAAGCCTCGCTTCCCAATAACATTAAATCATCCTTATTTATAAATCTATTTATTGCTTGATTTTAAGCCTTTCCCAATAAGCTGCTTTTAGAAAAGTGCTTACATGGAAATCTGATTTTTGAAAGAAATATTTTATTTAATAAAAATTTACATATTTGATTTTATTTCCGAGACACTGGCATTTTTTTAAATTAGACTTTTTGTATTACTTGAAAGCTTTCATACTGCAGTGCATTTCTCTTACCCTATAAATTTTGCTAGGCTTTTAAGGATTAAATAATTTAATTTAATTTTAAAACATTTGCGTTTAACAGTTAAATTTTATTAGAAAAATAAATTTTTTGATACGGAAGTTACTGAAAAATTTCAACATTTTTAATATAAATATGAATACATATATACCAGCTTTATATTCATCCTGATTTCTCTGAATATTTTGGTTAGGAAATTATGTATTAATATTTATTAATGAATCATGTCTGGGTACTTACGCATAGATTTAACTATACAGCTTTTACCATGGTTTCTTGCTTTGAATAAAATTCGAAGTAATAGTTTAAGACTAAAACAGTTTAATGCATATGATATCTCCACAGGTCTTTATAACCTATTCTCACATATGATACTTTTCATATAAAAGGCGTATATTATCATACTAGAGCTAAGGAAGTGATATAATTTTGTTTATCAGAATTCAAGGCTATTAACGCTCGATAACTTGAAAACTATAACTCGAATTATTGGAAAATTATACGAATTAGTTACTAGCCTATGTATATCTCCGCTTTGTTTCTTTGCATAACCAAGATATATTTTTAGGATGCATCTAAAAATCTATGGCTATGAAAATTATTGCTTTAAAATATCAGAAATATGATTTATAAAATTTTTTTTATTTCAGTGCATTTATCTTCATTGTACACAGTTGGCATCCAAATATTTAAAATAAATATGTCTCCATTCTTTAGGTGCATAAATATTTAAATACCATAAATATGACTACCTGATAATCAACGATTAGGCCTTTATGCTTCCTATAAGCTGCATTACGACTGAAATATTATATATATTGAATAATGTCTGCAACGCTTTATATTTCTCTATATCATATACTAGTAATCTTTCTAAAAACTATTGCTTGTTTTTCATGCAACATAGAAAATAATAGGAAAAATAATAATATTTAACGTAAAGATGCAATTTGTGTACTTAAAACATCATTTAGAATATTTTTGACATATATCCTAAGGATATATATGAAGCTTCAAAATCCGTTCCCCCTTGTACCTCTTATTTTTAATTTTGATTATGCACAAGATAAACAGACAGCTTGAGAAAGAGACTATTATAAAATCTCTTATGTAAGCCCTTCACTGAGGAAAATATATATTGAAGACATCCCTAATATGTACATTAAGTACTCATGTTTACACTACTATTCTGTAAATGAGAAATATTTTAGCATTACATATTGTACCATTAATCGGAATTATTGCTACTGATTATAATATGCTGTGAATTTAGATAATCCTAGTTATTCGCTTAATCATACGGTAGGAAGTAATGAAGTATTTTCTACTAACACTGCATTAAATAACTTTCACAGTTTATACAAAATGTATTAACATTATAAATATAACGTATAGTATTACTGTAACTAAAATTATATCCCAGCCCATTATATTATATAAATTTAACATTATGAATAGTTGAGATAGATTTACCAGTTTGTTGTTCGCATTGTTGTTAACACCGAAGCAGTACAAGTATATTAAATCTTTTTACATTTCGTATGCACCAATAATGTGATTAGCAAAAAATAAAAATAGCCGTAAAATTGCTTCATGCCAAGATCATGTAGTCATACTTCATGAAATGTCTATGATCTAGTTGTAATTAAAATTGGATTAAAATTAAATTCCTATCCTTCACAGAATTTTCATTCATTCTGTGAATGCGTTAAAGGCAGGCAGACTGAAATCGGGCATGTGTTTTGGTATCCCATGTTGTTTTTCAAGAGATTAAGTTCTCGAAGATGGGTTTCAAAAAAAGGTTACAAAAGTCTTTTTTCGAGAGTTTTTTGTAACCTGTAAAAGGAAATATGCAAAACCATAAATTTTTAAATAAATTGCCAGTACTCCTGCTAAAAACTCATTTATGGTTAGTAGCAAAATTGCACGCATTTGAAGAGAATGCGTTTGAATGCCTGAATTTTAAAGAAGATAATGCATGAATTTGAAATTGCACGCATTTGAAGACTTACTAAATAATCTTCAGTTAGCAATGGCAAAAGGAAAATGAAATAAATATGCAAGCTATTCGAAGACTTTGCTTTGTGATTATTTTCTACATATTCCTAGTGGATTGGATCAAGATCTAAGGTAACACATATAAATAATTAATAACAAGTCATAAGAAACTAAAATAAAATTTCGTTCTTCAAAAATTTGAGAACGTATTTGAAAGTATTAATTTTTATATGCTTATGCTGAATGCTAAAATTAAATATTAAAATTTCCAAATGTCAGATCCTTCCTGGTTTGATATTAAAGTAATGAAATTTAGACTAATGAAGTATAATAGAAGTATTAACATTATTATTATTGCAGCTAATTACAAGCATAACACAGAACATATATATAAGTGTTATTAAAAATAGAACGAAAATAGAAGAAGAATCCAAATAATCAGTGTTAAGATTTCGTTCGGAAACGTAGTTTAAATATCATAGCTATAAAGATATTGTATGAAATATATTACGGGCAACTCAGAAACATAAAATATTTCTTCATTCGATATAAAATAATTAATTACAGTCAAATCAAGTCGAAAGATGTCAACGTTCGTATTGACATATCTAAACGAGCACTTATCTTCCACACCGAAAGGGCCATGGTATTTATTGCTAGTGCTGTGACATTCTCAGTTGGCCACGAAGTACGAAACGCTGAAAATGTTTTCTCTGTCTATGGATGTATCAAGGATGCTGCTTATATGCTGTTCCTAAATGATTATTGCTTAAAATTCAGATAGCACATTCAGACAACCACAGAAATCTAAGGATGGACTTGTTGCAACGTGAATGGCCAATCTCGATTTCTATCTAAATATATGTCAGCGATACGCAACTCATATGTAATGTATAAACTCCTGTGGTGGGAGTCAACATTTAAATTTCACATCTGTATTCATTGCTTAAGGGCTTCTTATAAGTTACTTGATTACAATAACGAATAGATATTTATTTTATACCAAAATATGTAAAGATTAAATTCTTCTTGAATTGCATGATATTATGGCACAGAAAATTAATCTCTTTTACAAAACACATACATATATGATACATTTAATCAAAAATGTAGTTTTGTATGGCATATTTAGGAATTGTATTCGAAAAACATCGAGAAATAAAAGAAATGGTATATCTTAGAGTATGTTTGTAACCTGAAATCCAAATAATGGTGCAACAGAAGGCACTTGAAAATGAAATTCATGTCTGCTGTTGAGTACGGTGCTGTCCGATAATTAATTTTTTTGCCATGTAGAAACAGATGTTTTGTTTCTGAGTGTCTGTTTATAAGTAATTCCTTCGTTGATATTTTGAAGGAAGCTGGTTTTGCTTATGTTATACAAGGGGAAAATGACAAAAGCTGTGGAACCAGCATGTACGTTGTAATTGAAACTTAAATCGATCAACCAGTTTCAAAATTTTAAGTCGGAACTAATGAATTTAATAGCCCGAATCTGGTGTCTAAATCCACCCGCAGTGCAGCCTCTTTCGGCGAAATGTTCTTTAACACGTTGAGCGCGGTGCCGGGTCCTAGAGACCGGCAGTTAACTTTCCGTGTGGCTGGCGTCGGTCCCTAGGGACCGGCAGTTAAATTTCGTCGGTCCCTGGGGACCGGCAGGAACACATTGAACTCTGCGTCGGGCCCTGGTGACCGGCACTGGAATTTCGTTTGGCTGGCGTCGATCCGCGGGACCGACAGAAATAACATCGGCGACCACGAGCTTTGTCACGCACAGGCAGGGCTTATATGTCGGTAGCCGACAAAGATCACCAACAGATAAGTTCTAATCAGTGCATGAAGTCGCGGATCACCCTGCAGCATTACACCACTTGATCGCTCGCGCCGGCTGAACGGAAAGGACAGCAAATTCGGCGCCGCGCTCAAAGTGTGAAATCGAAAGATTTCATACAGGATGTATCAGTAGTACGGTGACAAACGTTCAGGAGAGTACACATAGGCTGTGGGAAATCACATTGCAATGAATGGTCGGAAAGGCTTTCCTGGCACGCTAGTGACGACACAAAACACAAAAAAGGAAGGACACAAACAGTGAGACAAAACATGTTTTATTACGTTTAGTTCAGCAGAAACCTACAAATAAGGAGTAAAACAGACAACGATCGTCATTAAAGAAGGTGTTTGAAATTACGACCCTGGACCATGATGCAGACCTCACTTCTCTGGCGAATGGAAGATTTGCATCATGAATGAAAGATCACATGGAAGATGCATGACGCACTTTCCTGCAACACTGTCGTAATTTCGAATAGTTTCTTTGATGATAATCGTTGTCCATTTATGTTGTTTTTTCTTTGTTTTTGTTCTACTCAAAATAATAAACATGCTTCCTCTCCACGTTTGTGTTCTTTCTTTCTTGACTTTTGTGTGGTCACTACCGCATCAAGAAAGCGTTTCTGACCATGCATTCCTCTATTATTTCCAATCGTTTAAGTGTACCCTATCTCCCGTGAAAGCTCGCTTTACTGATACACACCGTAGCAAACGATCTGAATAAAGAAAGGAAAATACGTGCATTTTTGCATCAGATTTAGGCACCTACTCACAATGCTCTTATCGTGAATTGCTGAACAGGAAATGCAACAAATATCGCTTCACATGTGTTGCAACTTATGATCTTTTTTCTTATTCTTATTATTTACATTTTAACAACATCGATAAGTGAAATTTTGCTTACCTTTCTTAATAAATATCCACAGGAACGCTTGGAATTCCTTTTCATTTTTCTCACACAGAAGCTTTATTTACAGCTATGTAAAAGAATTGTATGCTTACATTAGAACATTCATCATGTTTTTTTGGTTGCCACTACATCTATCTCAAAAATCCGCAATGCGGTAAGAAAAATATAACAAGCTAAAAGTAAAAAACGCTGCGCCCTCTCGTGGCCAGCTACATAAACTGTAACATCCTCCCCCTCGATGAACTCTTGGTTCATCAAAGGATTGGATTCTGAAGTTATTTTAAACACTAAATGTTTTTAATTTTCTACAAGTTTAAATGTTCATAGATGCAGTGTTCGCAATTTAAGTTCATTGTATTCAGTTCAAAGAGTTCAAGTCATTTCTAATGGGTACAATAACTGCACAGGACGACGAAGATGAGTTCCATTAGCTAAACGGACAGTGCAAGCCCTTATTTTCCCATCTTGTCCTGGATGACACTCCTGTACAACTCCCATCTTCCATAATAATCTTGGTAATTTTTCTTCATGTACTAAAACTACAGAGCCTTTCAAAAGATCTGTTACGGCATTACCTCTCTGAATTTGTTTTACGTTTCTAATTTCATATAAATCCTCTTTTCCATCTTTTCCAAAACTCTTCTAATAACCTTAGCCGGTATTTATATCGCCTTGTTAAATTTTCTTTAGTTGAATCAGGTTCAAGAATTTTGCCAGATGGTAAGGATGTCAGTCTTCGTCCAACTAGAAAATGAGCTGGCGTCAGCGGTTTTGGTTCTCCAACTTCACTATAAACATACGTCAGTGGACGGGAATTCAATGTCGCCTCAATTTCAATTAAAATTGTTTCCAGCTCTTCAAATTTAAGTGAAGCCTTCATGAGTATTTTCTTCAAACATGACTTGATAGATCTAATAAGCCTTTCCCAAAAAACCGCCCCACCAAGCCGCCTTCTCAACATTGAATTTCCACTCAATACCTTTATTACCAAAATAATTTTGAACTTCTGTGTCCTTGATGGTATTCCATAGTTTTTGTAAATCCTTGTCTGCTCTTTTGAAGGTTTTTGCATTGTCTGAATATATTATTCGACATACTCCTCTTCTTGAAATAAATCTTCTAAAGGATAGAAGAAAATTGTTTGCTGTTTGGCTACACACAAGTTCCAGATGCACTGCTCTGGTTACAGCGCATGTATACAGAGCAATATAAGCTTACCCAGTTTCATCCTTTGTACTCATAGGACCAGCAAAATCAAGTCCTACAACTTCGAAGGGATTTGCCTCTGTTATTCTTCGATTGGTAAAGGAGCGATATCCTGACTTAGTGGCTTAGCTTTAAATCTGTAGCAAATCAAAAAATTTGTTAATATTACTCTTTACGCGCTGCCGACCCTTAAGTATCCAAAATTTTTCCCTAATTTGAATTAAAGTTTCAGCTACACCAGCGTATGCTTGCATTTCGTGACAATCTTTAAACTTTAATCTTAAATGCAACAAATATCGCTTCACATGTGTTGCAACTTATGATCTTTTTTCTTATTCTTATTATTTACATTTTAACAACATCGATAAGTGAAATTTTGCTTACCTTTCTTAATAAATATCCACAGGAACGCTTGGAATTCCTTTTCATTTTTCTCACACAGAAGCTTTATTTACAGCTATGTACAAGAATTGTATGCTTACATTAGAACATTCATCATGTTTTTTTGGTTGCCACTACATCTATCTCAATCCGCAATGCGGTAAGAAAAATATAACAAGCTAAAAGTAAAAAACGCTGCGCCCTCTCGTGGCCAGCTACATAAACTGTAACAACATGCTCGTATTCAACTGATATGAAAACAGGTGGCTTTTCCGTATTTTAAAGGATACAATTGCCTTTTTGTTTTTATTTACTAAATCTATGAATGAAATCAAAGAAAATTAGTTTTGAGTTTTGAAATTGTTTTACATAAAAGATTTTAAAACATGTGTCAAGGTTCAAAAACAAAATATTGACATAAATGAATTATATTCATAAGAAGTTTAATTTTAAGCGGACGTAATCAAATTTGACTAAAATATTAAAAATTTCTATTTTAGGTAATCATTCGCAAAATATTTAGATCTAAATTGCTGAAGATGACATCCGAAGTACAAAATATGAGTTATACTTATTTTCTAAAGAAAAGATCTTACCATGTATCGAGCAAATGAATCAACACCTTATTATGCATACATATACACGTACATACACGCTGAAGATATAGATTTCCACAGAAATCATAGTATATATTTTTCTGTTTGTTCACTAGCATTTATTATTTAAATGTGAAGACGCTGTTTATATGTATATATATGATGCTCATATACGATGAAAAATTTTTAGTCGAGGATAAGAAACATATTAAATTATAGATATATCATTGTTTTTAGGATTTTTCTAACAACGATTTTTCACTTCATCGTATGAAATCTGCACCTATATTAGACTACGCCAGAATCATACCATCTTCTATGGATATATTCCAGCTTTATCATATGCTTTATCTTCACATCTCCATGTCCTATTTATGAAAATTGCAATTTGAAAACGCACCCTCATGGAAGATGGGTTTTTCAAATCCCATGCCATTCCAGGATCGAAGGGGGGGAGATCAAACTTCTCAATTTATCCACCTCCTCTAACTGCCGCTTTTACGGCATTTCACCTTAAATTAAAGTTGATAGTCTTTTGTTGTTGTCGTTTTTTTTTTCCGATGGGGAGGGCGAGATCGATATCTTTATCACATGTGGGAGACAAGAAGGCGATCATCGCGTTGACGCGATATTACTTTTTTAGCATCTGCGAAATGAAGGTCCATTTATTTTTACTCCTTGCGGCCTCTTGGTGGTGAATTCTGAAGCAGGTATGGACAGAAGGGTATCGATAGAGTCATTGGAAAAACAGGAAGCGTGTTCTGGCAAAATCGATTGGGGGAGGAAGCAGAATTCTGCGTTGAGTCGTTAGCAGCTGTTGAAATAAGAATTAAAATAGTGACACGAACGAATAAAAGAAAACATTCGGAAACGGGTTTTTAAATATGGATAAAAGTGAATAAACCAGAGGTCATAGATAGAAAAAGCAGAAATTTTGAATGATTGTGCAAATGGAATAGCTTTATGAATGCAAATATTTAGCAGTCTATTACAAAAGAAGAAAATAAAGTTAGCTTGCTATGCGGGTATATTTGGAGAAAGTGAAGTACATAAATTCAAATATCTATGTATGATCTAAATTCATTATAAGTTATATATTAGGTAAAAGCAAATATTCTAAGAATTAAAACACGAAATTCACATGATAACCTAAGAAATGCAATATTACATTACTATTTAACAAATAGCATTATAGTTTTAGCCTTTTCGAAATAAAATTAGAGCATATCACTACTCACACATCACATCTACAAAGCAAGGAACTTACAGTAATGCTTAATGCAGATTTCAACACCTAGTAAAATTCATCACGAAGCTAACATCGTAAATTTCAACGTGATGCAGGATTGAAAATTAGAGTTACATGTTTTTAACCTTAAGCAATTTATTGTTTACATCAAATAATCGAGCCCTTTCAGCATATGCCGTTTCCTTTGTAAGAATATTATTACAAGTTAAAAACAATGCAATATAAATAATGCAAGAAGTTATTAGGAAAAGTGGCAGGAAATCCCAAACAACAGATCTTGCTTATTTACAATAACAAGAAAGATTATCATTTAACAATATATTAGAAACAGATAAATAAATGCGCAATACTTTGCATTCAAAGTTATATATATTTTTTTAGATCTATTATCAGTCCAAAGGAGCGTTAGCCCAGAAGGACTATTAGCCTCGAAACGGTATTTTACGTCGGCTTACTATAAACGACGTATCACGTTTTAACTTCTTGCTACCAAATATTATCGCCCTGCATTATATTTAAAAACGTTAAATAATGAAAAATTTACATGTATATAGCTATGTTCCTCGTATTGTGAAAATAAGACGGTACTTAGAGCCATCAAGTTTAAAATAGCGTAATCTTCCACCCAAACATGGGCACCTGGCAGCCCGAATTTTGAATTGTGAGTTTGTTTTACTATCTATCTCTTATTTCGTATAATCAAACTCAACGATTTGGAAGCCAGTAATGGCAACACAGTACGAAAGAAAAATCATTTTTATCTTTAGAGCGCGAGACTGTCTATTGGAAATTCTAGTTATATACTGTTTTTAATATTTTATAACATTTCTGTTGAACTGAATTTTATGTGGTTGAAGTGCGAAGAACATGACTTCTCTGAAATTGAATTCTCTGATTGAAACAACTGTTTTTGGTCTTTAAAAAGATTAGGATTAAATTTAAGATTCCATTGCAAATTGAAGATGATAGGCAGCGTTATGAAGGTCATAGGCAGCGTTATGAATTCTTGCAAATAGTGTAAAATTTCGGCTACGAAAGCCATGTAGGAAGTTCTGCTTTTTCAGCTTTAGAATAAAACTGGAAAAATTGCGATGATTAAATAGTCTGCATATATGTAGATATTACCTTTAGTGATATTATAGTAAAACCTGACTGAAAGATATATATTACTCTTTTACATTTAATAATATTTTAATAGCTAAGAATAAATAACCAAAACCTTAATAGCACAAAAGGGCCAAATTGTTTTCTCTCAAGGGCAACACAGTACGAAGATAATTCACTCACTTTCTTACAAACATATATATATTCGAATAAATTTTATATCAGTCTTGGCTTCAGAAATAATTCCCTTGAACGGAAGTTTCATTTTTATGTTCTTGTTATACTTTTTGCTAGGGACAATTTGGGAAGTCTGCTGTTTGGGATAAAAGAAATTTCACAACAGCCGACGCCTTTTTAAGCAATCCATCTCATTCAACAACATTATTATAGGATTTATACAAGAAAATATTTTTGTCAATCTACTTCAGATCTAACTGTTTCAGAACGACATATTAAAGATTAAATTAGAGAGATATTGTCAGTTTTGACTGTTGTGCATCTATGGAAATTAGCAACCAGGATATGGCGTCGCTATAATGCATCTAAAAACAACTAGCGCCATTCTGAAGGCAGAATTTCAGAGACAGTCTTCGGCGAAACGACCATATTAGGCGACGGAGAAATTAACCCTCTTAAGTTGAAGCGGCTCATTAGCGAGTTTTATGACGGACTAGCAGCTCCTGGATAGATGGCACCGTCAGGAAGTGGAGGGGACGAGACTTTGTCTATGCCATGAGGTCCCGCAGACTAATGGACTTTGTTATACTCCCGGAAAACTTCGCACTGATGCAATTAGACGAAGCCTTGTTTCTGTGGCTTCGAAGCTTGTGAAAGATGGATAGATATCGCGTTAATTAGAGACAATTATTCAGCTAGATTCCGTAGTTTGATAGGGAGCACGCGAATAACGAGTATTCCATGTAGAGATAGTAAATAGTAATGGGGGCTGTAAAACATTGAGGGCCAGACTGCCCTAATTCAAGCTAATTACGTACCTGATTGTGATTTATTTTTATGGGAACAGAACTCTTAAAATTTAAAGATTTCTTTCCTGCCTTTCACTAACTAAACAAATCTCAGAATACGTCTAGGTGTGTGCTAATAGAGTGGACAAATGACGAAAATTATATGCAGCCAGATAAGGTTTTTGAATATGAGCTTCAGTTGAAGCATAAACAATGAACGGCGCATTTATGCCCAAAATATGATTTGAAAGATTGCTTATTTAATTGTAGCTCTAAATTAATCAAGCGAGCAGTGGGTGGAGGTACGTCAAAAGTAAAAAGATTAAAAGATATTTGGATTTAAATTTATTATAATATATATTTTGGTTAACAAAGCCTGTGTATTTAAGTTTTAAACAGTCAAAAATAGTAATTCGAAAGCCTTATTCTAATGGAAGCTGAGAAAAAAGGAGATCTTTCCTTAAAACCCTTGATATCAAATTCACTTTGAAATCTCAAGTAGCCAGCAGTTTAATTCAGTCAGAAAATTTAAATTCACACATAAAAATGTAAAAATATTTCATAAATTTATGGAATGAAAATAATAATAATCAGGTCGTTGCCTGATAATTACTATTTTCATTCCATAAATTTATGAAATATTTTTACATTTTTATGTGTGTTTTTGTAATGAAATGTACATTCAATTTTCATTCAATTTAATAATTAGAATATTATCCTTTTGTTTTCAACAGGTATATTATTTCTGTTTATATTTTATTATTTCTGTCTATATTTTTAAACGCAATTTAACATATTTTAGCTATTTATAAGATAGTTCAATAAAATAATGAATTTCTTACTCAGGACATTTAATTAATAATGCTTAACAATAACTTTTAAGAGGAATTAACGCTTTATATTTCATTTTTATTTGTATACATTAAATGCTTTTGAGCCTCAGCTTTCATACTTAAATTTGCACAACACGTAAACTTCTTAAAATTTTGTTTAGTCGCATGTATTTTTTTCCTGCATTTCATTCTGGATTAATTTAATAATATCTTAATACCTATGAATAAATAACCAAAAATTAAATAATACAGAATGGTCAAATTGAAACGAAATGAAAGATTATTCAATCACTCTTTAATACAAAGATTAAATGGAAGAAGCTATATTCGGACTGATTTTATGGCAGCCTCGACTTCATAAATAATTCAATGGAATCCAAGTTTCAGGTTCTTGCTGTACTCTTAGAACTCTTACTAATATTTAAATATCTCCCAGAAATTCTTTATTTTATGCTAAATTTGTCATAAATAATTTCACAACATTATTGGTGTCTTCCTCATTTTCGCATTAAGAATAGTTTTAGTTTTATCACTTTTTAAATGGCCACGACTAAATTAAATTAAATTTTAAATGGCCAGAAGCAGTAGTCTCCTTATCATGGAGGCACCTAATAGGTAGGCCAGAGGTCCACTGGTGGCCGCGGGCTAAAAGCTGCTGAACAATGGCAGTTCGGTGTTCGAGTGCCGATTAACGGGCCGGCTCCATGAGCGTTTCCCCCATGTGTGACGTGGATACGAGCAAATTTCCCTTAAAATTACCTCCGCGGTAATCTTTCCCTTTTCGAGTAGTGCTTAAAGGCAGAGCACGTAATAAGTAGAAACTAGGCGGGCCACCATTGCCCTCTGTGAAGGGACTGACACATAACCCTTCTTCTAGATTCGAACCCGGGGCCTTCGGTACGGGAATTAAAGTCACTAACCACTTGCCCGTCTGGCCATCTCACTTCAAATTTGTTAAGAGTTTTTAAAAGCATTTAGTGGGAACTGTCTCTATTGTTTAAACAATAGGAAATTTTAAACATCACATAATCAAATAATTTTTGCAAGGAATATTCATTAAGTGAGAAATGATATTTTCAAGAAAATATTTGTGTTAATCATATAAGGATATCGTTTCCTAACATTTTCTTTTAATTAAATAACAGGTAAAAATTCCGTTAAATTAAAATCAATATTTCAGAACGCTGAGATTAATTTCAAGATTATTGAAAATAAAATTCTAATTTGAGAAAATAGTCGCTGTATTTTTTGTGCATGAATGAGTACAAATTAATCGATTTCATTACATATATGATTCCATACAAATAATACTGCTTTTAAAGACCATCATAGCATTTTTATTTATATGTGAAATGCATAATGAGTGTAAATGAGCCATATATAATCCTGAAAATTTTTAATTAGATAATTAATTATATTTTGCTCATAAGTAAAATAATTGAATTTGAAAAGTATTAAGATGCTTCGGGAATGGAACGCATGCACAACTGGTCGGATATTGCAGATTATTAATTAAATCAAATGAAAATAATTTGAAACAGTAAAAGAAAAATCTGAAGTTCTGAGTAATTTCAAGGTTGAATGGAGTTCCGTATCAGATAAGAAAGGTTATCAAAATGTAATTAAGTAATAAATTCGCAAGAACAGCCTTTTTTCTAATCTAAGATTTTAATTTAATCATTTAGGATTAGTTTTATATATTTCCCAGTCTTTATTATTTTGGAGCTAGAACTAATAAACTTTTATTAGTTTATTTATTTTGCCCCAAGCCTATATTAAAAAGATATATTTACTGAATTAAATTAATTTTCGAAATTTAATTTTCAAGATTCTTAAAATGTTGGATAACTTTATGAGCAATATGATTAAAAATAAATATTTTTATTGGAAATTGCATTTTCTTTTTCACATTTACAGTTAAAACAATAATTAGTATGGTTTGAAAACTTTAATTTTGTACTTCTCAATAAGAAATGCCACGGAAAATTACATATCATGTTTACGCATACTAATGAAATGAATAATCTTACTTTAGTTTCGTTTAATTTCACATATTTGTGTAAAGATTTGGTCGTTAAAACATATTAAGTCGTTAAAACATATTAAGGAAATGAAAGAGAATTTAAGAGAAACAAAAAATGTGCATATATTTCTTTCTACTTCATACTCGATGTAGACATTTACATGCACATCATTGATTCATTTCATTTTGAGATTTAAGCATGATGTAAATATAAGCGATTTCCTACAGGGCAACCGATCTACCAGCCGGTTGAGCTATAAACCCGTTGAAGACTTACAGTTCGATTCGAATATCGGCGAGCGGACTGGCTGAACGGGCTTTTTTTTTTGGGGGGGGGGTTTCCCCATGTATAATGGGTATATGAGCCAGTTTCCCTTAAAACGTCTTTATGAAGGCACCCCAGACCTTAGGCAGATAGCCCTCTAGTGCTTTGCCATAATTAAATAAACTAAAAGAATCCCGCCAGCAACCGAACGGTAAGATTGTTGAACACTCGCTTCGGGTTAAAATCCCGGGCGAACGGGTAGGCTGCATGAGAGCTTTCGTGATTTTCCTTAGTGCAACATGAATATCAGGCATTCCTCCTTACCAAATCGTCCGTGAAGGCATCCCTTCCCATATGCAGATAGTCTTGGACATGGTTGTTCTTAACCATTTAAATAATCATTTATAATTAGATCTGAATATAACAAATTATATTTAAAACCCGCGAGTACGCGCGCGGGGTATCTCATACCCGGGGGCATATTCTTTGTCTCTTATCTCAAAACCCCTTTCCTGGAAATGGACGAAACCTTTGGTAGCTGAATTCAAGGTCACAATAATGAAGCTGGGAAATCCGTGGAGTGATTCTTCGAATACTTTTCTAGGAATTGTACTGTTTGGGTATGTGACATCCGCGCGCCTTCTCGCGTCTCTCAGATTTTTTCCTCAATTTCTTAGTTAGTCAGTATGGCGCAACATCTAAGTTATGATAAAGAAATGGAAAAGGTTGAGAAATATTCTAGAAACCATTTTAACAGATAATGAAACGTTTAGAGAAGAGGATGAAGAATTAATAGAGGAAGAGCACAACAGCAATTATAATTCATCAATAGACAGTGATACAAACATTGAATTAGATAGTGAATTAGAAAAATTAATGAAATGATGAAAATGATGTTGGTAAAAATGGCTTGGTATGGAAGAAAAACAAATTCCGAACGAATGTTAGAACTAGTTCTAAAAGCATTATCTTTAAAATTCTAGGAAGTACTGGTTATTCGAAAGTGGAAGATTACTCAAATCAACAGCGGCAGCAAATCATGCTCACTTTGAAACTAAAAGAAAAAACAATTTCAGGAGATTGCAACAGGGAACCACCATCTAAAAAGATGAAAAACGTTTACAGAAGATGCGCTGAGTGCATTAAAAACAAGGACAGAAATACATGGTTTCTGTGCGAGAAATGTAATATCAGTATTTGTATAGAGCATATGTGTTCAGTCTGCCAGAGATGTGCAAAATAATTGTATATTAAGTACTTCATTTATTATATTCTTTAAAATATTCTTAATAAGTTCATTGTTTTTTATGTTAATCCACATTTACACTCATATTTATATTATTAAAGTAATTTAAAACGTGTTAATTGCTTTCGGGTATGACATACTTAGCGCGCCGTCTCGTGTTTGTAATTTTGGCGGGCGTGCTCGCAGGTTAAGAATCTGCTGAAAACAGTTTTTAGTCAAAGCTTTAAGGGGATGTGTAATGAGAAACAACGTTCAAGTTATGGTTAGTTAAGCTTTCTTTGAAGCTAATAATTTCCTTTATTTTCAATTTTATAAGTTAAATCAATCAGAGTAGATATCTGGAAATATCAATTAATAATTAATGCTTGCAGTTTCCATACAATTAATCTGATTCGTTTCAAAATTAAATTAGAAACGTTTATTGGACAAAGAACTGTTATTTTCATTTTTGGCGTAATCTAAACTTGTGCGTCATTAGTAACATACAAAGTAGTCGAGAAGTATTTATAATAGAAAAGGTGAAGATGAATAAAGGGTGTGGCGTGCACATACTCAGCTGAGCAATGTTTCAGCTGGCTAAAAGTTACAGTACCTTTTCTTTTTACTCACTATACTATTTATATTTTGTATATAAATTGATGAAGATATCTGGATTTGCTCCGGATATCTTCATGTATAAAACTTAATGCTTGGATTTGTAAAAAGGGTTCAAAAGCTTTGGTAAATTATCTGGTTTTCTGTCATATTCATTCACAAAGTTTACGCGAACTGTTAACATACAAAAGTACTAACTCCACATTTAAAAACGCTAGAAAATATCAAAATATTTAATTTAATTATCTTTTTTAAAAGCTGGATATGACAATGATTTGTAAAGTAACTTAAAACAGAATTCGAATAACATTTTCAATAAGACAAAATTTTAATAATACAACCAAGAGGATATTATAAACCGTGTTATTACGATCTAATATTATGATTTGAGTTCAGCGATTTGTTTTGATGTTAGTTTTAAAATATTGTGATATGAATAGGCTTTAAGTCATGAGCTGTCTATTTCAGTTATTGTTAAGAGTTCTTATTTATTGTTAGTTTACTCATTATTTCCAGCTTTAGCAGTGGTATTAGTATCTGGATAATACGGAAATGGGTTTAATACTGAGTTCGATTTATTCCCAGCATTTTGATTCTCTCATCCTCATTCCCGTGCGGTTCATAACTTAGTTTCGCAAGCTCGCAACTTCTGTTTTTTTTTTAGAGAATCGGGGCTTTCTAATTACTTTAGGACTGACATATATCAGGAAGATTAATTATTAGCATATTATTCTTTTTAGGCTAGAAAGAGAAAGTTACCAAATTACAATGAAAATTTTCGAAATGATTACGAATTAAAATTTCAATTATTTCTACTGTGTATATTTTATCAGAACATGAATTACATATTGAAAATGGAAAGTATATTTCGAAATGATTACAATTTTCCAAAATCAAAGCATGAATAAACATTCAGGAAAATTGTTTGAAGCATCATTTTAACATTTCCAAATTCTATATTGTAGTTAATTTTTGTCAGTTTCTCGTATGTTGTATGAAACCTAACAACTAGAAATTCTCTGGCTCCAAAAGATTTTTGTTTTCTGTGACGAAGTTAAGTCTTCGGTTAATGATCTCGCGATGGATTATAAAAATTCTGAAATAGCAATTCAAGAATTTCGTAAGTTGCTTTGGATTTGGTTACGCAATTATGGTAGATAGAGTTGCCTTAGTGAAAGACTTTCTAATAATATACATATAACCTTGTTATTCACCTTCTTATTTACGAGAACCGTAGAAGAATTATAAAAAACGAGTATAGAATCAGCCCATTCTCTTTTATTTTATCCTCGAGACAAACTACAAGAAATATGGTTGCTTCATTTCATCAGTTTCATACTGGGGCAATAGCTTTCGGAAATTTTATATATTTCTTAATACATTCCATTAAATAATTTGTAACCGGGTAATTATTCGGTGTCAGAATATTTTTTTTTCGGAAGAAGCTTTCCTCTGCTTGCTTACACTTTCAACTGTGTGCCTTAAAGGGGATTCACGTAAATTTAATGTGTAGATTTAATTGTATTACTAATGTTCTAAGCACAAAACGCATCTAAAGTAGAAACAATAAATTCTTTCACATTTCAGTGATATTGTAATTCGTTTTCGATAAAGATTCTAAAGCGGGCAGTTCATTGATATAGTAACGTTTAAAACTCAAATAATGGTTTAAAGCAAAATAGTAGTTTACGAGAGGAAATCTAAATGAATATTGGAAGTATGTGCCTTTTGAAAAGGGACATGAATATATATAATGATGTAAAATTACGCTTTTGGGGACAATAAGTATTTTGAAATTTCAAACTGCTTTTTAAGAATTATTTTACAATTTAGATGGTGTCAGAATATGGTTCTACTACTAGTAGAAAACTGTATGTTTCTAGTCTTCCTCTTACGATTCTGAGATATTTAAGAGTGTTTTAAAACAGTCTAACGAATAAATTGCTATTTCTTATTCTCTTCGGCTTAAAGCTTTAAGTATTCTAGCAACTACTGTTAAATACGACTAGTATTTGTAAAACTAAAGAAAACAGAAGATTTTATGAAAGTGTTGCATGTAAACAGCTAGTACGTAAGATTCCGTAACAGTTTAATATTACAGTTATATTATGATATAAGCTGGTCAGTTACCAGTGCTTTAGATAAAAAGTATCAAACAAACTGGCAGTTACAATTTTCTCGTCAACCAACAGTATTTATCTCAAGTTCTTTTACTTCAAGACAATATTCAGCTATATTTGAATATTCAGCTATGAAATCAATATTAAGGAATAGGAACCGAATATTGCGAAATATGTAAGTCAAATAATAACACTGAAATATGTCAAATTATTGCTTATGAATTTTTCATTGAATGTAAAATTATTATTATTTTAAAGTAAAATTACTGTTTTTGCATTTTTATTGAAATGAGTTTCTTCTGCACTTCTGCATTTTTAATTCTGCATTAGCTATCATGAACAGTGATTTCATCTTAAAAGTTGTAATTTAAATTTGTATAATTTAATTGGTATCTTAGAAAGCTATATTTATGTTCCATAAAATGAAATTATTTTCTAAGACTTGGCTCAAAAGTTTTCAGAAAATTATCAAATTATTGTCAAAATATTGAAGACAACTACTCAAAACGCGTATTAATAATTTAAAATTTTGCCTTCATTATGCCTTTGCCTATCGTTCCTAGTCAACATCACGAAATATGTTAGCTTTTCATATTAAAAAAATACCGTTACGTTTATAGCCTTTGAAGTTTGCCCTAAAATTTAAAGTATTTTAAATTAAAATCATTTTGTTGGATTAAATACTGAAAGAAATGTATATATCCTATTGCATTAAAATGTGTTTCATCCCTAAAGCAGGGGAAAAATAGTAATATTATAAGGTATTGCTCAGGCCTTCTTAGCATGCCTTCGTGGTGTAGAGGTCAGCACGCTTGACGCGTATTCGAGAGGTCCGTGGTTCGAATTCCGTCAAGGGTATTGCACATTTTTCATCTCTCCAGCTTCGAAATAACCTAATGTCTCTACTGATGTCACCAGAACTAAGAAAGGTGGTGTATGATGATTTTCCACTACCATGAATTGGGTCCCCTAATAATTGGGTTCCCTAATACCCAGTCGTCCTTTAAAAGGGGGAGTATTTAAGGTATTTCTCCCGCCTTCATAGCATGCCTTCGTGATGTAGTGGTCAGCACGCTCGACGCGTATTCGAGAGTTCCGTGGTTCGAGTCCCGGCGAGTTGCTCATTTTTCATCTCTCCAGCTTCAAAATAACCTAATGTGTTTACGATATGAAAGTATAAAACACTTCTCTATCCTGAAGGTCTAACTGAAGTTAAGTCTTGGGTTAAAAATCTCGCAATGGATTATAAAAATTCTGAAATAATAAACAATTTAAGAATTTCATAAGTTTATATTCTCTTTTTAGCCATTTTTAGCCATTTTAAAGACAGAACAATATCTAGACCAATAGCAAAATTGCACATAGGAACTAAAATGCCATTTGGAATGCAATATACAGAAAATGCACATCCGTATTTAAAATTTCAGGCTAAAAGTGTAATGCAGGTTAAAGCGAACATTGCTGACACTTATGATAGATGTCTTCTGAAATCACATTTCAGTGATATTGTAATTATTTAAGTCCTAAAAATAGATTTAAGACGGTGGAAATTGTGAAAATATAACACATATGCATTTAATAATGATAAATTCTGCTAAACTAGTTGCGAAGTGCGGAAAAGCAATTGAACAGCCTCATGCGTTTCGCAAGTTATGTTTTGGCCATCATTGAGATAAATATTCAAATTACACTATACTGTAATATCATTAAAGCAAGCACTAATACTTTCAAATAACGATGTTCATCATAACTTTATTTCAAAAATTTAAAAATGTGAATTATAAAAATATTTATAAATATTTCAGTTAGCATAAATAAATATTTATAATTAAAAATCTCAGCAGCGTCGAAAACTATAATTCAAGTTTAAGTTCATACTTAGACTTCGCATCGTGAAATCGCAGTTGCCGTATTTACAGTATTCATGTGGGTATCAATTTGGGAATATAGAATTATGTATGAATAATATAGGCATAAAGCTTTTAAATAGAAATAAAATTTTAAAGACTTCTTAAATATTCCAGTATAGGAAACTCTCAAAATACGAGCAGAATACTAGGAACATTTGTCTTCAGGTCAAAGAAGGACTTGACGGTTTGCTTCGAAGCTTTTCGGTAAGTACTCACTGCGTTATACCACAGTGGACAAGTATAGATTTTACTTTGCTAGAACATAGATAAACGATACGATTTTTGTGTTTTAAAAGACAAAAAGCTTTGGAAGTTCCAAATAGAAAGCTATGCTAGTCGTCAGCTTAAAAGAAAAGAGCAAAAGAGCAAAGCAAAGGAATCGAATCTAGAGAAGAGAAATAGAGAATTTTGATATTTACAATGCTAGAAAACTTAGAGGAAGTGACAAGAAGAACGAGTAAATGCTATTTGGAATTGAAAGAAGATACATGAGAGGTACAATATTTGAGGTTTAAGAATTTAGATACATGCTCGCGTATTATTTTCTTCATTAAAATATTTTTCAATACTTATTATAGATTTTGTTTCTGTACGTTTATGTCATGTTATTTTACACTTAAAAACGACAAATCGTTTTCTTAGATGCAGTGCATGTATGTCTAAAATATTGCATCAGTATGTGCATACATATACTTTTATGTAAGAAAGAAAGGTAAAAAGTTAGGAATAATTTAGATGTTTAATTTGAAAGTAACGATAAGAAGTTTAGAGTTTCATAATATGACAAACGTGAACATTAGCATTTACTGATTTGTCTAAATTTTCGAAGTAGACTGTCTCTGTAGCCCAGCTGTCACCGGCATTTAAGTGTTATTTGATGAATGAAACAATATTGCTTTATTTTCTGCTTGCTATTATTTCTTCTTATTAGTTATTCTTCTTATTATTTTTCTTATTATCATGACCACAGGGTCAGTCTCTTGAATAATAAGAAGGAGAAGACGAAAGTTTACGCTGCTTATAGAATTGTAAGCATTTCAGATTAGAGTATTTGATTCTTTAATATCCCGGGAAAAAAACAGAAATGAGCAAGAAACTTAATGCAAGCGAGTTTGGGTTCAGGCCTAGCTTCACAAATCTACCATATTCTGCTTTGTAAATGAATTAAAATAACTTGCAATACTTATATAAGATCGTTTTCAGGTCGCTGAGTTTTGGCACGGAATTTATTCAATTAAAATATAATTCCTTTCACCTGCATTCAATCACAAAGAAAAAAAATTAAAATTAGTCGTGATACTTTCCAGATAATTTTTGATCAAAGTAAAGATCTAAATGCTAACAGGAATTTTAATCAAAGCGTTCCTGTTCTTTACTATGAGCTTGCGTTTCTGAGATCCGCTAGCTACAAAAGAAAGGTGGTTTAGAGTAAATTATGTTGAAAGAAAACTTTAACTTAACGCCATGACTTAGCTGATAAATAGAGGCTTACATTGATACCTAATATAATTTTAGTAGTTTTTGAATATATATACATTGCATAGTTTTCCCAATGAAACTGTTAATTAAGTAGAACGTCAATTTTTTAGATAAATCATAAATGTATTATTTAGCATCAATAAGCTTGGGGTATGTGACCCGTCAAATTATAAAACAAAACTAAATTTGAGAATGATAATGCTTTGGATCTAAACTGAAATTTTGTGATTAATATTAATGAAACATTACCTCACAAATATCGAACTTTGTATCATGCTTTCTATTTTTAACAGTTATTAAACGTGATTTTTTTTTATGATAGAATTACAAAACACACTGAAAGTCTGTTCAGTAGAGACTAAATAGCTGTTAATTTGAATTACATTTTATATAAGACTGACTGTTTTTATAAACAAACTTAAAATATTATTTTTTCTTAATGTCAGGGAATAGTCTTAAATGTTTTGTAATTTACCCAACTATCACGTTCCTATCAGTCTAAAATTTTTCAACAAAATAGTATAAAACAAATTCTGAAATATTTCAGATTTTATATTATGCCCAAAGGGGCATTATTTTTCATTTATACATACATACTCGTTTCGAGAACATTTGGAAAAACGCACCTTTGGGTTAGTAATATTTAAAAACAGCATAACTTTAGAATTTCCGATAGACAGTCTTGGGCACTGGATATAAAAATATTGTATTCCTTACAGTGTGTTGCCACTGCTCGCTTTGAAATCGTCGAGTCTCTTAATAAATAATTCGTTAAAGTTTAAAAATATGAAACAGATAATAAAAAAATTTCGAAATTCAAAATTCGGGTTTCCAGGTGCCCATATTCGTGTGGAGGACTACGTTATTCAAAATATGATAATTCTAGGTATCTTTGGGTTTATTTTTTTTTTTCAGAATGCGATAAAAATTCATGCATTCATGCAAATTCTTCATTATTTAATTTCTTCAAATATAATACAAGGCGATAATATTTGATGGCAAAAATCTGAAAAGTGATAGAGGCGTTTATAGTCATTCGATGCAAAATGCTGTTTCAAAACTAATAACCAATATGGACTAACGCTCCCTTGGGCTTACAATCTAAAATAAAGTACAAAATGCATTTATGCTACATGAATACTAGCATGAGCTTAACCATAATCTTACAGAACAGTTACAACAAAATACAAGTTTCATTTCACGAAAAAAATATTTTTTATTAGAAACAGCTGTTTATCTCAGCTTTATTTTTTATCACAGAACTTTAACGCATTTTTTGATAAACATGCCAATAACTATAAAAAGTATGTTGAATAAAAATGCAAATAAATAAATGCATATATGTGGAAATACACCAATTACACATCTAAATATAGCTTGATAAAACAGTATAGGTATTCAAAATTTCTAAACACGTTATTGGGTTCTAATTCAGAAAATGAAATGAACGAAGCAATTATATTTTCCTGCATTATAATATATCACAGTGTAATGAAGTTAACATTAAAAAAAGATTTTCATTAAGAGGAACAGAAATTTTGTCAAAATTAAGGCAAATTAGCTAATGATTTGCTTATCTGCATTTTAATATGGATAATTCAAACCGTTTCAATAAGCAATATACTATATCATACAAGAAATTGAATTTATGTTTCCAAAAGTTCCCTTTATTTACTTTTTCCTCTAATTACTAATAACAGTAACTTATTATTCGGCATCTGATGAAGAAACTGTCTTATCTGTTTCATACCTGTATAATGTTAAGGTACCTCAGTTTAAAAACAAATATTCTTTCATTAAAGTTAATTAAATTAATACGTTCAAAATCACATCAAATACACAAATCAAATCAAATACACATTTATAAACAAAAAGGACCATGGTCTGATACTATTTACAATTATTTACATTACGTACTATGGCCATAGTAATGAGCTAACCTGTCGTAATGAACGACTTTAGGTTTAGAGTTCGAAGACTTACGAATCCGAACCACGACGTCATTCAGTCTTTTTAGGACTGTATACGGGCCATCCCAAGGTGACTGTAATTTCGGACAAAGTCTTTTCCGTCGAGTCGGATTCCACAACCACACCTTGTCTCCTTCGTGGAACTGATGTTCAGTAGCTCTTGTGTCGTAGCGGGTCTTCATCTTCTCCGTCGCCAAGTTGACTCGCTCTCGTGCAAAGTTGTGCATCACTTCAAACCGGGCCTGGAGATCTTGAATATATTCCTCAGACGATGAAGGAGCATCTGGAGGGCGGCCAAACAATAGATCACAAGGCAGACGAAGGTCACGACCGAATAGCATCTGTGATGGAGAATAGCCGGTAGTCTCGTGGACAGCACTGCGGTAAGCCAGTAAAAACAGCGATAATTTCTTGTCCCAGTCCTGCTGGTTTCTGGAAACCACTAATGAGAGGTTATTAAGGATGGTTCGATTGAACCTCTCTACCATGCCGTCCGACTGGGGATGTAATGGCGTCGTTTGGGTCTTGTCAATGCCGAGTAGTTTGCATAGTTCTTTGATTACTACCGAGGTAAAATTCCTTCCCTGATCGGAATGTAACTGAAGAGGCACTCCGAACCTGGAAATCCAGTGCTGTATCATTACCTCAGCTACTGTGACAGCCTCTTGATCAGGAATAGGATAAGCTTCAGGCCACTTGGTGAAGTAATCAACGACAACGAGTATGTATTTGTTGCCATCAGCAGTTCGTGGCAGAGGTCCCAGGATGTCAAAGGCGATTCGTTCAAAAGGTGCCCCTACGTTGTAACGTTGCAGCTTGCCTCGGCTGCGTCTCTTAGGTCCTTTCCGACCTGCACAGGCATCGCAAGATCGGCACCACTTTTGCACGTCATCCTTTGCATTATTCCAGTAAAAGCGCTCACGAACTCTCTGTAAGGTCTTCATTATTCCAAAGTGACCTCCCGTAGGGCTGTTATGTAGTTCTTTAAGGACATCCGGAATGCGGGATCTTGGAAGTATCAGCTGCCATCGGAACGTCTTCCCATCATCCGATTCGAATTTCCGGTATAAGACGCCGTTTCGAATGTGAAGTGAATCCCAGAGTGCCCAATATTGTTTGGTTGTAGGACTACAGATAGAAATGTCCTGCCAGGTAGGTTTTCTGTTTGACGACTCCATTAGATCAATTATGGGTTTAATGTCGCGGTCTTCCAGCTGGTCTTTCCTGACTTCATCATCACTCCACGGTTCTCGATCAGCCGATGTTGATGTTGTAATTTGTCTTGCGACCGGAGTCAGCAGCTCGTATTTCGCTTCCACCCTGGAACAATATCGACAGTTTTCTAGGCAAGGTCTTCTAGACAGGGCGTCGGCGTTTCCGTGTGATGATCTCTTACGATGACGGATAGTGATGTCATATTCTTGAAGTCTCTGTATCCACCTGGCTATTTGACCCTCAGGATTCTTGAAATTTAAAAGCCAGGTCAATGATGCATGATCGGTGCGGAGCAGGAATTTTCTGCCGTATAGATAGTGATGGAACTGTTCTACAGCTTTGACTATGGCGAGCAACTCTTTCCTGGTGACACAATAATTCCTCTCCGGTTTAGACAGGCACTTGCTCCAGTACGCCACTACACGTTCTTGGCCGTCTATTTCTTGCGACAAAACAGCACCGACACTTTCATTGCTCGCGTCGGTGTCGAGAATAAATGGTCGGTCGTGCTGAGGATACGTCAGGATTGGAGCAGATGTTAAAGCTTCCTTTAAGTTGTTAAATGCATCGTCGCATTCTTTTGTCCACAAGAACTTTTGGTTGCTCTCTGTCAGCTTGTGAAGGGGTCTTGTGATGGAAGAAAAGTCCTTCACGAATCTCCTATAGTAGGTGCAAAGCCCTAGGAAGCTTCTCAGCTGATGGACATTTTCGGGACGTTTCCAGGATTTAACCGCTGATAGCTTTTCAGGATCCGTGCGCACACCTTCTGCAGAGATGACATGTCCCAGGTAAGTCACTTCCTTTCGGAACAATTTGCATTTAGCGGGACTCAGCTTTAGATTGGCTTCTTTCAGTTTCTGAAGCACCTTTCTAAGATTTTCTAGATGCTCTTCAAAACTCTTTCCGACGATGATGATATCGTCCAGGTATATCAGACAGGCTTCATAGGAAAGTCCTTTCAAAACAGTCTCCATGAGGCGTTCGAATGTTGCCGGCGCATTACACAGTCCAAACGGCATCACCTTGAATTGCCAAAGCCCTTGTCCCGTAGTAAATGCCGTCTTTTCTCGGTCATGAGGGTGTATTTCTACCTGCCAATACCCACTCTTTAAATCAAGCGTTGAGAACCACTTGCTTCCAGAAAGAGTGTCTAGAATGTCGTCAATTCTAGGAAGAGGGTAACTGTCTTTCTTCGTAACCTCATTCAACCGGCAATAGTCAACGCAAAATCTTGTTGAGCCGTCTTTCTTTCTGACGAGAACGATGGGAGATGCCCATGGACTTGTTGAAGGCTCGATTACATCGCCTTCTTCCATATCTTTTAACAGTGTTCGCACCTCTTCCTGTTTAGCAAACGGCAAACGCCTTGGATGTTGCTTGATCGGGGGATGATCGCCGGTATCTATTCTATGTTGTGTCAAACTTGTTCGACCCACGTCAGAAGACGAGCGGGAGAAAACAACTTGAAGATCTTTAATGACGCGATCGGCAGCATTTTTCTCTTTATCGTTTAATTGTGCATTCTGCAATAACTCCGATGTAATGCTCTCTGAGGACACGGATTCTGGGATGTTACTCTTTCTTTCAACGCTGGTTACTGGAGTACATGTTGCAAGCACTTCACCTTTTTTAATAACTCTCGACTTTTCAGTTACATTGGCGACTCTCACCGGGATAACCGTTCTGGATAGGTCGACGAGTGTTGAGGCTACTAGTACTCCTTTTGGGATATTACAGTTATTGGGATATTCTATGATGCCGTAGCGGAAATTTCTATTTTCGGCTATGGATCCAGGAAGTAAAATTTCTGTTCTTGCTGGTATTGTGATATAGTCTTGTGCTATGATTTTATGGACAGATTTAACTTCTTCATCATTAACGAGAAATAACGCTATGTCCTCAGATGAAGAATGCAATTCGTTATTTTTAAAATCCAAGGAAAAATTGTATTTCCTTAGAAAGTCCAATCCGAGTATGCAAGAATCAGTGATCTCTGCTACATATGCCGTGTGATGGTAAGCGGCACTTCCAAACGTGATGTTAACATTTACTTTTCCGTCGATGTCGATCTTCTCACCTGACACAGTCTGGAGAGTAACGCAGGGCGGCGTCCAGATAAGTTTGTTTCCTAGTTGTTGAGCCAGATCTTTTTGGATGATGGTGACGTTGGCTCCCGTATCTATAGTCATATTGCACGGAACTCCATTAATATGTCCTATTATGAAAAGTCCATTACTGCCGCCTCTCATTGCAGAAATCTGAAGCGCTTTAAACGGGGGCTTTTCATTATCTGGCAACCTCCGCCCCGCCAGATGGCCACTAATTAGTTTCCCTGCTGCTTGTTAGAAGCGGTCTTAACATCAGTACCCTGGGGTGTTTTGCAGTTTCGTCGTATGTGTCCTTCAGCACCGCAGTTCCAGCACTTAACGGTCGGTTTCTTCTCACCAATATTCCGTCTCAAGGCGTTCAGTTGTCTAGTTAAATCGTCAAGTCGAGCGGTGACTTGATCCCCTGGCTCCTGGACTTGAGCAGCTCTGACTGGGTGGCGGTCTCGACGAGTGGCTTGCTGGGCTGCCTCAAATTTCATGGCGTACACTAGAGCACTTTTTAAATCTTTTACATCCGCCATTCGTAGAGCTTTCTGTATTTCAGTATCTCGGATGTCGTCGATAAAGTATTGCAAGGACAGGATTTCCCTTGTTTCTGTCGGGCATTCCGAAAAGGCGAGATGGGACAGCCTTTCAACATCCGCGGCGAGCTCCTGAAGTGTTTCGGTAGGCTTCTGTTGACGAGATTTTAATTGGAGCCTGCTGTAGTCTTTTAAACACTTCTCCCCAAAGCGCAACTCCAAGGCGCCGGACAGAGCTTCGAAATCTAACCTTTTGTTTTCGGGAAGAGTCTGAAGGATATCTGCTGCGTCGGCTCTTAGAGAAGCGGCGAGATGACAGGCCTTAGCTTGGGAATCCCATCCATTCGCATCCGCCACGATAGAAAATTGTGTCTTATACACCTGCCAGGAGGTCTTCCCATCATATGTGGATAGCTTCAGAGGTGGACGAGCAGGCATTGGTAAGAATTTAAAATCATCACTCCTGCTCCCTGCCGACGCTACGAATTTCTTTAAAGTATCCATTTCTTTGGCAACTGCAGAAACTCTCTCATCAATTTGTTGTTCGATTTGGTGTTGGACGGCACAAACTCTTCCTTCAATTCGTTCCTCCACAGCAGAAACTCTCCCTTCTATATGTTCTTTTACAGAAGAAACTGTTTCTTCTATTTCTTCTTTCACCGAAGAAACTCTTTCTTCAATTTGATCTTTTACAAAAGAAACTTTTTCTTCAATTTGTCCAACTTTATTTTTAACTGTGTCAATTCTGCCTTCCATAGCTTCAAATTTATTTCTATTATGCAGGTAATCTCTCTTTTCATTTCTTCTTGACATGCTTCAATCTTTTCTTGACCAGCTTGAACGGCTTTCATTTCGTCCTTAACAGATTCCTGGCCCAATTTCATTTCTTCCTTAACGGAGTTGACGGCCCCTTCCATCTTTCTTTGGCTAGATTTCATATCTTCTTTCATTTCTTCTTTAAACAAGGCAAAGGCTGTTATCAATTGCCTTAATTGCTCTTCCATCGCTCTTGTTATTGGCATTGAAACCCCACTCCTGACACCAAAAATTGTTGCGTGCGTACGGATTCGTTATGAAGTGAATGCACAAGTCCGATGAAAAATGAACAAAACTTTTTATCATCACAACAAAAAATGCTTAAATTTTCTCAAATTATCATGCAGTATTACAATATCTCACAGTAGTTATCTTTTAACTACTCAAATGTACAATAGAACGTAATTCAAAACAGCTAAAGAACGCTAATCCGCGAATTCGCTATAATCAACAACAGCAGTTTTCTAAACAACAACAAACTAAGCAACTACTACAAACTGAGATGTTTTCCTCCTTTTATAAGATTTTAAAATCACGTGCTAGAATTTTCCAGTACTTTCTCGAAATGAAAAAGAGATATTTATTTATTTAATGCACGCGCTCTTGTATTTTCAATTTTCCGGCTTAGCTTTCTTTTAATATTCGTCACGCGCTGCACTGCGCGAGAAATAAAACCATTTAATTTATAATTAAACTAACATTAGCTTTTTAAATACCAAATTCGTAACAATATTTATACCTTTTTTGGTCGTATTATTGATTTTTTTGGTAATATAATACTGTGTATTGTTTTATTTATTTATTTTTTAAGGTGATAATTTTAGAGTGACGTTTTGTGTTAAATTGAGTTTGTGGTCACATGGTTTGGATATAAGTGTTCATTTCTTATATATAATTGTAATCTTTCAATAGTCATTGCAGTAGTGTTTAAAGAGTATTCATAGTTTAGGCGAGATGAGGACAATGACACTCCTGTCAAGCCTTGGCCACATTGGACGATTTCTCACAAGACCGGCGACTCTCTGCAAAAAACGGGAAAACATACGTTTGAAACCCTATTAGCAGTTCTTCCTGAATTATAGTAGAGCATTTAAATTTCTGAGAGAGTTTGGGAATAAGTGTTTCATCATCTATGAGATTTAGCGTTTAAATGAATTGTGATTTAAAGTTTACTCTACGAGTAATTTTGAAAACTGACAATACTTATCATAAGGAGCCATTCACCGACGTGAGCGTTCTCCTTGAGCACATTTCCAGCTATTTGCGCTTTGCGTCATGAAATTTTATAATGAATTATCAATTACTTCCTGCTTATCTCGAGCGATTAATTAAAAAAGAAACATAAACAAAGCCGTAGATCACTACATTATTTTAATGTTTTTAGAAATTGTGTTCGGCAAGTTCACGTGGTCATTTAGCTTTGTTAGCTTATACTCTATGTTTAGCTCTAATTGTTATGTGACAGGTCTAACTGCTAGGAATAAATGGAAAATACATATTTATTTATTTATCATAGGCAGTACTTAAAAGAGTAATGAAAGTATATTAAATCTTATTTGCAACATTTAAGTTACAAGTCTTCTTATTGTACTAGAGAAAGCAATGCTACAGGAATGAATTAAAATTGCATTAAGCAAATTTCTTGCAATTCAAAATTACATTTCGAATGTTAAACCGGAAGGAAAAAGATTTCAAAAAATGTATACATCATTTCAATTTTAACTTACATTCAATTTTTTAACCTTCGAGGGCATTTATATGTGTGTTGCATGCAGCTGTCAGTTGCTATTGCTGTGATATATGTGGATTTAAAGAATATTTAATGGAACTGGAATAAAGTGTGGATGGAACGTACGTAAATGTAAATCACTACTAAGTTGAAAGAAAACAAAAACTATTGCTCAGCATGAAAAGTCTGTATTTAGTTATACACATAGAATTTTTTGCAAGTCGAAACAGAAGCATTTATTCCTTGTATTTATTTCTTTTCCTCTAAGCATGCTAGCAAATAGAAAAAAATATTTGTACTCTAATATACATTAAGGTTGTTATTTCCTTTGAGTGCAATAAAACACATCGCGTGATATAATATACGTCACTAAATAAATAAACAATAAATAAAAATTGCTCAGGAATCCAAAAAACGTTGCATTCCGCAATTGAGATGCTCATATAAGCATATGTTTTGTTCTCACAGAAAAACATTTATTCTCATAATAGAAGTTCAGGAATGGGGAAAATATTTATTTATCAAATCATTATACATATATTTTCATCATTCAAATAGGTCAATAGTGTTTTTTCAATATCAGTTTCTCAAGATTTAACGCTTATAATTAAACGGAAAAAACAAAACTACATGATTTTATTTTATCCTTACAGGGAAACTAATAACAAATGTTATTTATATAATAATTTTCATGTCTATCAGAATGAACATCAATGAAGTAAGTGTTAAATTTCTGAAGAATATTTAAGTACTTATTCATTCCCCATATTAACTAAATTTAAATTTTGTTAAACATAGATATGCATTTAATTGAAAACAAATTCTAATAAGAGGACCAAATTTTATTTATTTTAGTTCCTCAAAGATTTCTCCCTTTACAGCATTAAGTCAAAAACATATATGACATGACAAAATCCATGTTTTTAAAGAAAATGTTCTTACTACATCGCTCGAAACATCCGTTTTTCCACTTTAATCTGCCTCATGGATTTCGAAAGAAGGTAATGAGCCATTAAAGATCAATCACCCATAAATTATCCGTATATTTTCGCTGCTTCAGTGAATAAAATTCTTCCTAATCTTTCCTCTAAAAATAGTCAAGGTCTTTACCGGAACCCTTGAAACGATAATAGTTTGATAAACTGAAAAGAGGAAAGATGTAGATTTGCAGGAAACGGGATTGGAAAATGAAAAATAGCTGTCAATTGTCTCAAAGAAACGAAGCATTTTATAGATTTAACTCTTGTTCCTAGGAAAAGAAATTTTCTGAGTGGTATCGTTAAAACAAAATGACTATTTTTACTTATACGCCCAGCGTGCTACAATTTGTATGCTGCTACGACGACATTTAAATTTTAATAGCGCTTGTAATTTTGCAAGGTTATTTATGAAACTTTTAGAGTTAACTGGTCATAAAGCTGATAAAAGCCATGGTTGCATGCAAAGAAGGAATTTCTCTTCAGAACAAGATCATAAATATTAAAAAAGAACTGTTTCGTTTTGTTAAAAACTGTTCGGATTTTGCAGAATAATCCCTTTCAAAATTCACTGCTATTAATTTTTAAAGCTACGCATTCAAGGTTGCATATGCACAAGATGAAAATATTTTGTTTTCAATGCTTCTGGAAATGTAATAGTAGTAATGCAAAACATAATTACATGGGAGTTTGAGCCTGCGTCAAATTACGATTATGTGTTAGTTATCCTGTATGTTACAAAAAATTACATTTAATAGAATATTATATTGCTAGAAATTTACGTATGCGACAAAAATGTATCTGTTAAAGAAATTTTTTTATTATTAGATTTTATAAATTTCAGTCAGTTCAAATCAAGTAGCTGGAATTGATTAATGTTACTTTTAGCTTTCCATTCGAGAACTCGTAGATAAGAACTCCGTAAGTGACACATGCCCAGATCACTTGTGGAGATTTATTTAATTTGACTAACAGTTAATTTTAAGTTAAAGTAACTTTCCTTTCAATCTCGTTTTCACCCACGCTTTCTTGCCAGAATGCTAATTAGCTAGCGCGCGTATATTCAAATTAAGGTCGAAAGAAGTGCTATTTAAGCGGAGGATTTGGAAGGTGATTTTAGAGCCTGTTATGCCTGCTTGAAGATAACGTTTTTATTTTTAATTACAAGGGATTGGATTCGGTGGCGATGAGTGTTTCTAGCCATTAGGCTTGTTTCCACCGGTTTCTACTCGTCAGAGTTTTCCTGGGCATTAAATTATCCTGTGAACCGTTAGGCTAATTTAATAACATTTTAAGTTCAATGTCACTTGTTTGAGTTAAGGCAGAAGTATTGGCTTTATGTAAGCTTAAGTGGGGACATCTATGTAATTATATTGGATTTAATGAAGGATTCTTTAAAGCCTTCTTCTGATTTTTCTGTTGCACTGAGCCCTGGGGATAATTCATCATCAGTCTTTTTAGAGCTCGTTAGGTTACGCTACCAAAAAAACGAGACTCTATACACTTAGCCGTATTTCTACATGACCAGGGTACACCGCTAAAAGATAGATTTACATTGCATCCTACTCTTTGATTCTAAAGCTATTATTCTAATAATTTCTTCTTTGGAATCACCAATGTCTGTTGATGTTTTAAAATATCAGAAGGTTCTAAACAAATTAGTTCAGGAAAGCAAAGAATTTGCCATGCAATGGATACTATCACACTGCGGCTTTCTTGAGAAAGATAAGGTAAATCTTTTAGCAAAAAAAAGGGCCAGTATTCTCCAAATAACTGACAACACTATCAACCACATCATTCTACACTGCTAAAAGAATAATAAACAATTACTACAAAGGAGCTTTTTGGAAAACGTTACCAAAGGCAACAGTCATAAAATATGGATTAACAAAGTTTTGGAAACTCTTTTATGGCCCCCAAGAAATCTGTTGCTATCTTTTGTCTTGTTTCTGGTCATGATTTCCTTTTAAGACATCTGCATCGAACGAACACCAACCCAACTTCAATTTGTAAACTGTATAACCTTCATGAAGAAATGTATGATTCACATCTGAGTTGTTGCCCTTCATTTAATGTTGGATCACTCTGAGAAAAATACTGAGAGGCGAGACGCAAAATAGATTTATAGATTATACTGTGGACTCGTTTTGTAGTTTTTTATTTTTTCATCTTTACTTGTTCTGTATACAATTGTCTTTGTAATCTACCATTAGAAATAAATAAAAAAAACTTTTAGCTCTTAGATACTACAAGTCTTGAAATTTTATTTAAGTTATTAAAACTACTGTCTCATACAGATGTGCTGTCCCTCTCAAGAAATTATACTTTTGTCCCGAAGATCCATGCCCAGTGTTTTACTTCTTTCTTAGAATTTTTTGCACATTTTTGAAAAAGCACCGTGCAGATCGAAATTTTTGTTGCTTGCGATAGAAAAGGGAGGACAATTTTATGTAACATCAGGAAGCAATATTTTCTTCGTATTTCAGACAACTGAATCCAAAGCTTAGAGCATCTCAATTTTCTAGTTTGGAATTTTAAATAGGATTATTTCACGGTATATTTGTGAAGAATTTTCGACGGAAAGTACTACAAAAATGTTTAAAAATAAAAATAATCCCTAACAGTTTTGACAGAAGTCGAATCGAATGCGAAGAACCCAATATTCGTGATTGTTTTCAAAATTTGAGGAAAATTCTAAAATTTGCCAAGTCCTAGAAATTACCTCAAAACACTCGAGAAGATTCCCTTCACAGTATTCTCAGTGCCTTAATTATACTGTATAGAGTTAAATGCAACAAAACTAACCTATAAAACTGAAACTTGTTTCCAGAGACGTAATATTATATATTTGTTTTATCACTAAAGTCATAGATCTGTTTTTTCTACTATTTTCATTTACATTTATACTTACGTTTGAGTCTATTTATCCAGATATTTAAGAAAAAATTTGATTGTATTTTGTATTGATTCCTTTAAATGAAGTAGAAGAAGACATAATGTAATTTAAGAAGATGTAATGTAAATTATAAACGTTTAGCATTTTAAAAAGATTAAAATTATTGATAACATTATTTCCAATAATATAATATTTTCCATTAGCTTTGTTTTTTTAAAGAAAATATAGCGTTTAATCAGTGATTCAGTATGGAACGGACTCTCCCAGTAATAAACAGCTTTAAATAATGAAATCTTCGAAATATGAGATGAACGCATTCTCATTTAGTGAACAATCCCCGATAACGGAAAATCATTTCTCCTGTGAGTGTTTGTATAAGGAGTTTCAACACTATGTGCTCAATATATATATATATATATATATATATATATATATATATATATATATATATATATATATATATATATATGGTTTGCGTTTAAAAAAGCATTATCTGAAGCATTTAATGAAAACCTAACTTGGATTAAATTAGATTTAAATGAGTCTTAAACAGTTTATAAAAGTTTTAAAATACAATATTATATTTCAGAACGAAAGTTTGAAGATGAAAATTAATTGAGACTGATAATATTAAACCTAATTCAGACTATGAAAACAAAGCAGACGTTTTTGGAAACAGGTGAGAATGTTTAAAGAATTTAAGTGATAAAAATCTCGGAATTTGAAAGCATAGGAAACCTACCTGAAGCGTGAGCCGCACGTAAATCTTCATGTCAGCAGGGAATTAATATTACCCGCGTGAAGAAACTTAGGCACATACTGAAAATGCGTAAGAAAAAGACGAAAATTGCTTTTGTTAACAGGTAACTCATCTACGAACTCCTTATATTATGACATTATTATGTTGCAAAATTTCAGCATGTTAGAGTATAAATGTTTCAGCATGCATGTTTCAGCATGTATAAACACGCAAGATAAATTACTAAATAAATATAAATGAGTCAAAACCGTAAGTTCATAAACCAAAGGAATTTAATGCGAACAATTAACTCAGAAAGAGCATAGATTCGCAAATTCATAAAATGAAAATAATCTGTTACATTAGATTTCATATGCATATTTAGATTTTCCCATGTATGATAATTAAAGAAAATAAGTATATATTTAAACGGATGCACAGCATATATTTATTTTAAGAATAATTAATTTGAATTCGCTACATACTACCTGATGAAAGAAAAAAAAAAGAAAAAGAAAAGCTTCGAAATTGTAAATGAAACAAATCCTACAAAATTTCCGAATCTCTTGACGCTTCTGAATTTCAGTTTTTTTTCTCATTTTCAAGATAATAGAAAAAAAAAGGGAAAATAAATGACACTATTACTGAAAAGTTCTAATTAAAGCAAAACTTGAAATCGGAATTCGGTAAAAAATAATTTTCATAATACAGTTTTTAAAAATGCATTATTACTTATTATGATGATATAAATGAAGTTTAGAGGATAGAACATATAATTAAACCTCCTTGAGTTACTTTTTTTTCTCGGTATAATTTAAAATATATTAAACAACAGACCAACATTATTCCAGAAATATTTTAAATCAAAGAAAGTTCAGAAAGAAAAGTATTATTTCCAGACTTCGTATAAAACCTGGAAATAAACTTGTAAAAATAAACTTGGAAAGCTAAATTTTCTTCAGAAAACTAATGTGGCAAACAGAATCCTCATCATGTGTTACTAATACCTTGCAAGTAGTGAGGTAGAATAAATTTAAAATGTTTTAATGCTATGCTTATCTATTTTATGGTCATATCTTCTACTAATGATAACTCACCTCTCAGAACAGAGGTAACACATTATTGATACTGTATTGATAGAGCTTAATTATTCGGAACCAACTCAGCAACCATATTTGGCGTCGAAAGTGATAAACTGCAGAAACGTTTTTGCGAAGATTTTTTTCTTTTTGCAGAAATTTAAATTTGATACTGTAGACAGTGGTGAAAAGAAAGTGGTAATGGGGTAAAAATAGGTGAAGGTGTACCATATTAGATACAAGTGTGCTGGCTTAACCCAAGGCAAGAAAGCGAGGCAGGATTTGCCCTATTAATAGATGCGTTCAGCGCGACGGTCAAGACGAATGTTGTATTTGATGGAACAGGGTCGGTATTACAGTTTTTAGGAAAACCTGAGACATATTTTGAGTTGTACGCTGGGTCTGAGTCTCACAGGTTAGTAACAGTCGCAGCAGTGTTAAAAGGACAAACTTAAACAGGTGAATTAGTATAAAAATATATGAGAGGCGCGGCTAGGTCCTGTTGCTGTAGTTCCAAAAAAATCCGTCTTAATCGCGTATGAACTATCTTGTACAATACATGTTCTGTAACTAGAGACCAACCAACTAGAGATACATAAAATGTTATTTTTTATTCTTGAGACAGGCGTTTTAGGAGTTTTCTAAGAAGCTCCAGTATTCATGTTTAAAAGTGTAATTCATGAACATGTTGATTCTATCTAATGGATGGACACTTTAAAAGAGGACATTCTGTTGATTGTATTCATCAGCAAAATAATAGTAACGCAGTATTATTAAATGTAATTTGGGCTTTCTTAAAATCCAGTTTGTAATATGCAGCTTCATTTCTGGAGCTTTCAGTAACTCAGAATTATCGGTCTAGAATGCAGAGGGTCATTTCCAACGGATTTAATGGATTGCTTACATTATTTTAATAGAAAAAAAAAATCGGTCCCTAATGTCCATTCGTTATGATTAAACTGAAATATAACATTAACTTCATCCTCTAACATTCAGAAGATACTATGATTAACGTTTACGGAAATCATGCAGTATTTTCTTAATCATTTTAATGTGCAGCTATGCAGCATTCCAGTAATATATTAAATCCTTATTCAAATTTTGTTTAAAAACACCTTTTCTTTCACCTGTTAAAAGTGTTTGAACTTATGTTATATCATTCTTTAATTTTGAGTGATATAATTTAATCTTATAAATCTTATCTATGTGTATTCAGTTAATAAATCTTTCTTTAACGTGTTAAGAGACTCAAAGATAAATTTCTCTTCTTAAAAATATAAATTATCAAAATATAAAGGATATATAACGGTATCAAGAAAGAATAGCACTCTATTAATCAACATTTTACTTCTTACACTCAGTTAAAAAAAGTTTCATTTAAATGATACATTTCATATTATTCTACAAGAAACTTTGATGAGCACATTTTAGCAATTTTATTTTTGGTTTCCGGTGTTCAAATGTTATTGACATCATACAGCACACTGTAATGCTTCCTTTTTGAATTTCTTTCGTAGTTGTTTTATGCTTTTCTAGTAAATTCAAGAAGGGCATACTTTATACACACACACACACACACAAAAAAAAAAAAAAAAAAAAAAAAAAAAGAAAGAAAAGAAAAAAGAAAAAAAAAAAAAAAAAGAAAAAAAAAAAACAGAAGAAGTACCTTTCAGAGCGTAACGTTTCTGGGAAGGACTGCATTAAAAGAGTAAATGGGGTAGAAGATTTGACATTACCATAAAAGTAAGGTTCGTGAGAATACCCAGTAATTGAATGACTGCCTATGGATGACAGGAGATGGACAGAGATTGTGTTAGCCTTCCCAGGATATTTTTTCTCTTTTTTCCTGATCTTTATGTTATATGCAACTGATGTGTGAGTAGTACATTTTGAGATCTTAGTTGACACAAAATTTTTTTTATATAGTATCTGTTTCCTTTATTAGCCTCCAGGATATATTTCAAAAACAATTCTTAAGTAATGAAATTTAAATGAACATTAAAATTACGTAATCTTTTAGTTAGTGGAATACTTTATAATGGTAACTTTTACAATAATTTAGGTAGTATCATGGTGCGGTGCTATGCAAAAGTATTTGTCATTTACATTTCCTTGAAACTATAACAAGTGTCACTTACATGCTCTTTTAAAATCAAATACAGAACAATTTTATTTACAAAACGTAAGAGATAAGGCATAAAATTATTTGTTTTCCAAGGAAAGGAAACTTTAGTAAAAACTTAAATTATTTTAACTACTATTAACAGCAACACTTATTCTAAAAATGCCTTTCTTCAAAATATATTTAAATTCACGTGTTTTGAGTAAAAGCACTATTGTAATACTTTAACAAGCTATAAACGTCAACAAGCGTTTAAATTCAGTGATTACGTTTTAAAAAAACTGTAAATATACAAAGATAATGAAGGAACGATACAAATTAGCTAATTTGCTTCTTCCGGTAGCGTCGTTTAGAGATACGAATTAATGGATGATGCTTGTTTAGAGTAAGTGAATATTAAAACAAAACAGCTTGGGGTAGAGGAAGAATTATTGTAAGAAAATTTGTTAAGTTAATAGGTTTTCTTTTTGAGCAGGAGATGTGAAAGATAAACTATGCCTTCGGCGGGACTCGACCCCGGATTTCTCCAATGCGCATCGAGTGTGCTTCCAGTTACCCCTTGAAGGTAAGTGGAAAGAAGGGAAATATACTATTCTCTCTTTTAAAGAACGTCTGGGAATGAGGGGACCCAATCGCCAAATCATGGTGGTGACGAATGAATTTATATTCTGAGAATCATCTTTCTAGAACCAACCACACGCGAGCAGAAGGCTTTAAAAATTATTCGTCGAGGACTAGTTCTCAAATATTCAAAATAGCAAAACTATAATAACCTGCTCTACAGTCCATCCTCACCACTATAAGAAACACATTGAAAGAAATTTCTGTGGGCATTTTCATGCAGTACAAATAAGTCTTAGAAAATCCTCTTTGAAGGATTGTTTTTCCTAAATATACAGCCCTAATACGGTTTGCTAAACAATAAACCATAAGGTTATGATTACAAGTTATGACTTGATGTTGTGGTAAAAAATTTTCTTTGGAATTTTAAATAAAGTTTTGAACTAATCATTTTTTAACTTACTTAATTTTTTAATCCTTTTCTCATTTTTTATTTCAAATAAAATGTATTGCAAACTTTAATTATTTTTTAAATTCTCCGGTAACCTTTCAAACCCGACATAGAAAATTCATGTATAAGTATATGGTATAAAAATTAAAATCCCTGAATTTGCCATTTTATAATTATAAAATGGCAAATATGTATAGGTTCACCAGTCAAAAATATTAGTAATGAAAGTTGCTTTCACGATTCAGATACAGAAGTATATTTGCATTCCGTTTTTAGATTATAATCAGATTGTCTATGTTTCTTCACTAGTAAGACACATAATAAATTAAATATTATAAATAGTAATTGAACATTGTCACTTTATATTTGAACTCCAAGTGGTATGAAAAATCCGATTACAAAGTAGATCATAATCAATATAAGACATAACCTGTATGTAGTAATGAAACTTGAGTGACTCTAAACTCATTCACGAATCTGAAAGAGTTTTGAAGGGATTATTGACAAAATTAGTAAGTACTTAAAATGTTTCATTAATAACATTATGGACCTGGTGGTTCTGCTTAAATCAGCCTAAGAAAAAAATACGCATTTATTCTTCTTTTGTATTATTTATTCATTTATACTTCTTCTTTACAAGCTGCTAATATATGCCTTATTCTCCATCATGCTTCATTAAGAGTGTACTACGTTAAAAGTAAAAATAATAATTTTTCGAACTGAATAAACTAGAATGTTTCGTTTTATTTCTCAATTTATACTGAAGGGTAGATATTAAGTAATTAATCATATAAAATACCTAACATACTCTTCCGTATAATTACAAAAATATAATAATTACTGTCAATTGTACAAAGAAGAGCTTAATATGCATAAACTGTCTATTGAATATAAGTACGTTACTTAAAATAAGCAGATGTTAAAAGAATGTGACAGAAACTCTTATTATTCGTTAATCTTTAAACAGATGTCAAAAGTAGTTTGTGATTCCTTAGTAGATGTTTAAGTAGTAATTTAACTTGAGAGTTAAAAAATTCGCTTTGCGCAATTACTATCAAAACAGTTAGTGTTTATTTCAAATAGTTTTCCCTAAACCAGGTAAAACCTAACTGTTTAGTTTAAGTTTAAAATAACTTTTGGAGGAATTTAATTACCATTTAAAAAATTCAAAATTCGCAAGGCATCCATATGCTTTATAAATTTTTTAATAAAGAGTATATTGCGGAATACATTAGGCTGCATTTACTAAAAAAATTAAAATTTTAAAATTAAGTAATTAAAATTTTTAAAAAATAAAAATAAAATTTTTTTAAATAAAAATGAAAGTAAATTTTACTTCAGTAGAACATTTTTTGTCAGTTCCTAGTGCAACTACACATTCATGGAACAATTCTTACTAATTAAGGATTAAATTGCAAGTTACACGATTTTTTTTCTCCCGTCAATAAATTCCCAACAATCTAACCGGGTAAAAACTAATTTGTTCCTTAAAGCGTCCTGCCGGTGAAAAAATGGCAGAAGAGAGAGAAGTGGAATTTCATGATGGAAGATATTATGAATCATGGAAGAGCAGCCGGGGCGGGGGGAGGAAAAGGGGATGAAAGAATAGGGGACATTAACGCGGAGAAAAATATGACGTCCTATCCGCGTTCGGTGATTAAATCGAGAAATCCCACTACAGGGAATATTTCGTTTCACTATTCCACTCTTTTCCCCACCTCTCGGCTCTCATGGGGGGCATTTAGTAGTTGCTCCTGCAAAGCTGTAAGCATCCAACCAGACCTATACAATTAATGAAAGAAAATGTAGAAATCCTTCAACTCTAAATCGTCGCTTAATTGATATTAATTGTTTGCTTTTACGCAAAGGAAAGAACAAGGTTCACCAGTTACGATCAATTACGTTTTTAGCTTTGACTTCGACTTTGACTGAATCATTTTTTAAACGTAGGGGAGGTCTGATTGCTAACAATACCGCAGCTGTAAGCAAGCGAATGGTTGCTATAATGTAGCGGAATACATTTAAAAGATTAATTTATTATTATTTATAAAATTGTTGAGATTAAATGCTGTAAGGCGAGTATTAAGCCCACTTTGAAACATGAGTAATGACTTATAAAAACGTTTTCGAGATATAAGCTGAAACATTCCCAATTTATATTGTTGTCCGGACTATAATAAGTATTTTTTGTAATTGTAATTGAAGTAAAGCATCACAAATCTAACAATCCTGTTAGTATAATATTTTATTTTAATAAGGTTGCTATAATGCAGAAGAGTGCCCTGTTTCATAACAAACTTATTAAGCTTCTTATGAGTTAATTATTAATTTGCGATCATTCGGACTGAAACCTAAGCAATGTTATAAGTCACCACCAGGATTTGGTTCTTGGGTCCCCTCATCCCCAGTCGATTTTTAAAAAGGCGGAGTATATAAAGTATTTTCTCCATCTTTTTGCATGCCTTATGGTGTAATTAGAAGCGTACTCGACGCATATTCGGGAGGTCCAGATTCGTGTCCTGGCGAGGACACTACACATTTTTCACTTCTCTAGCATCAAAAACCCTAATGACTCTACAATATACATAAACTCTTAACATTCGAGAACATGAAAGGTTTTAGAATCATAATTATCCCTGTCTTATTCAAAACCCAATAAACTACAGAAATAAAACTGAGGAATTATAGGCATTAGATGCCTTATAAGCGTTGTGTGAAACGTGATACATCGCAAAAGTGATCGAACAAAAAAAAAAAAAAAAAAAAAAACGACGATGCGTCATAAGCGTTATCTGAAATGTGACCCATCGTAAAAGTGATTCGACACAAAATTGAGCATAAATGATAACCGTTATGAGCATCATAAGCATTCCAAGCGATATAAATTTTTGTCCAAAATGCATACGTTCACAATCATGGTGTTTTTAGTGTTATAAACGTGTAATATAAGTTATAAGAATTATATACGTTGAATAAATAAGTTATAAACCAGAAAAGCGATTCGACGCAAAAATGAGGGTAAGTTTTATACATTATTCGAAAGTGATGCGAGTAGTTAGTGTGATATACGTGAATGTAAGCATATGCCAGGATAAGATGTAAGTGTTATACGCGGTATAAATGATATATATTATCGTTATAAAAGCAAATATTCGGCTACATAATATTTTAAGTGGTTTGAGTGTCTAAGCGTGATAAGCTTGATAAAAATAAGTTATGGGCTTTATATGCTTTATAAGAATTATTAATAGAATTTAAATATTTATAAGAATTTGCAGTATGTATCAATTCTATAGCACTGGTGTCCAACTTCTGTATGTATATATGTGTAATCAACTTTTTATTTGAAACGTGATACGGACACAAAAGTGAGACAAATCTAAAGTGACTACCGAGACTAATAACCTTTCTGGGATTCTAAGAATAAATACGGAGATTGCTATCTTAGACTGAAATTTCTGTCTTTGAAAACGTTTTGTACATTTCTGTATAGTGAGTTTTGTGTACTTGAGTTCCATTTCTTCAGTTTCGAAATGCATGATTTCCTTTAAAATGATTTCATGATGTCATTGTAAAATTGAATTTTGCCTAATATTAATCTACATTAAAAGATTTCCGTGCATAAATAATAGCAATTTCATGCACTGCATGTATTTGACAATTCTAAATCCAATTTTGTACATTAAAAATTTTTACCTATGTTATTTCTAAAACTTTATTTTCTTAAATACACACTGAAACATTTTCGAGCATTTGTAGTACAAAAATGCTACACAATGAAGCTACTTGAAATACAATACATACGAAAAACTCAATTTTTGTATTGTTTTTGATTATACATCAAACCGTAGAAATTAGTATCTATGTTCAATAAATAATTTTAAATTTTCAAACCGTAAAAGCGTACGGTGCATATAACATACATATATATATATATACGTATAGAAAATATTGTGTTCCATCCATATTATATCTACATTTAATAAAAGATCTGAGATGAATAGAGGAATACGTCTCTAGAACTCCTGCTTTTTCTTCTAACCTGCGCGCTGGACTCAAAGAATATTTATTAACGAGTTCTTTCAAAAGTTGAAATATTGGTTCATTGAAATATTTTACTAGCTCTTTTCATCGAACTACAATTATGTCATTAAGAAACTAAGATAATATTATTAACTAGTCAGTGATGTTATGAAACAAGAGACTATTATTTCCAAAGCTGACTGATTACGGTTTCTCAAAACAATGTTTCTGAGAAAGCTATTGAAGAAGACTATTGTAATTCAAGTAGTAAAATTGTTAGTTTCTGAAATCGTTACTATCTTTTGAGACATACGAGTTGAAAAAAGCTATTATTACTTTCATTGTGTTAATATAAACCAGCGGACTGTGCCTGGGCAACGTGGACGTCCAACACACTCAAAAATAGAGAAATCCTATTTAAAATACAGACACACTTAAGACTATGCGTAAGCAGACACCACTGTGTATAATGTTACGTTTGAAATGATTAGAATTTAAAGCAGATAATTAGGATAACGCTTAGACAATTCAGTTATCAAGCTAAATAATCTCCGAACTACTGGTATGTTATCATTGAATAACAAAGCTTGTTTTGATACAGCGAGAAATATAAATCTGAGTGTTTATTTCAGGTACTCAGAACGTGTATTAATATGAACTAACTTTTGACAAGCAAGACTTCAACATTGTAACTTTATGGATTTCTCCGTTGTGATGGTATATAATCCTGTTTGGTTTACCTCCGTGGTCGAAGGACATCTTAGAAGCGTAATTACTCGCTGATTAGTTTAAAAACATCTAATATTTAATCCAAATGATTTTTTTGTAAATCTAAAATGTATATATATATGTAATAATAAAACAGAGTTTCAGAGAAGCATTGATATACAAACACTGAGACATAGAATTGCAGAATAACTGATTGCGAAGGTACCTGATACTTAGAACGAAGAATTTGTAAAGACCAAGAACCTTGGCAGTCCAGGCGGTTTTAATTCAATTTTTATTTTGAGTTGTCATCTCTGGCCACAATTCACTTGGCATTCCAATCTTTCCTATTTCCACAGCATTTACATTTTTGATACTTTTGCGAAAGGAAGGGTGTCCAGCGAAACTACATACGAGCAACGCACAGGGAGAAGCTAAAATGCGTAGTTATCCAATATGGAAGAACACGAAGAGGAAGGTTTAGGTTTGAGTTAGAAAAGTATCAGTTCTCTGAATTTAGGTTTCCAATTACTATGTCATCAGCGTTACGCAAGCTTGATGGCATAGATATTAATCTAGAAATGACGCACTCCAGAAATGTTGTTTATTTTTTTAGAATGTAGACTAGAAGGAATTTTAGAATAAAGTGCGATTTTAAATTTATTAGTTGAAAAATAGTTTTTTTTTATATTTTACAAATATCTATATGTAAGTAAAATGATAATGTTAGGAATACAAAATTCCTTAATTATACTATCCGTTAGTTTTGAAACTTGTAGAGTTTATATTTATTTTAACTAACATTTATTTTAAGCTATCTTTCCTGTCAAACCTTTACGTTCCCCTAGAATTGCCAATGCCAGAATATGAATTGTGTTAATATAAACCAGCGGACTGTGCCTGGGCAACGTGGACGAATATGTAAATTGTAGTACAGCACGCAGTATATTCAAATTTTAGCAGAAGTAAGTTGAATTTAAATAGAAGGGAAACGAGTTTGTAAGTGTGCTTCTTAAATCGCTAACGTGAAGGTTGCTAGGTAGAAATTTAAGAACCGCGCGTTTCGGCCTGTGTGCCTATTTCGGCAGTTTGTTGAATTGAATTGCTTAATTAGTAAGTCTGCTGAATCTCAGCGGTATCTTAGAACGCGGTTAAGTTAGTTACGATTGTAGAGCCTCGTAGGTAGTGATCTAGTTGTTTATTCATCCTATCATTAATTTTTAGTTTCACATTTCTGTTTTGTTAAACCGCCCGGTCGGCGTAGTTTGTGAGCGTCAAGTGAACGCAGCTGTTATTTCTAAAGTGGAATAAAAAGGGATTTAAACCCTTCTTACGAGTTTGTGTAATTTACAGTTCATAGCAATCACTACCATAGCTGCTGACAAGTTTGGGCCACGCAACACTATAAACTTATAAGTACATTAAAAACGTATCCATGCAAATCATACGGTAATGAGTTTTCTGTTTCTAATGACATTGCGTTTTGGCTTAAAAAACAGAATACATGATCAAAAAGCTAATTGCGCACATTAAAAGCATAATCTTAAATAGAAGGAAAAAAGACATAGATATAATTTTTATAACAAGGACTATGTAGAAATAAAATATCATACCTACACTTTTGTCAATGAAATCATTTAAAAATAATATGTTTAGTTCTATATTTTTATGCATTTTCTTTCTTTTTTTTTTTTTTTTTTTTTTTCACTGAAATAATTTCACTGAAAGAGAAAACTATTTCTGTAATTTAAATATCAAAAACTATAATCAGTTTTATCAAGTAGGCAAACTATCATTAAATGTAAACGCACAATATGAGTGAAAATGTCAAACGAGTGAATAATTCGTTTTGTAGAGTCTCACAAGTATAATTTTTAGTGAAAGAAGTTTGCAGAGAAAAGATTTTATGTTTACTTATCGGTGTTATAAGAATTGCAGTTCTGAAAGACGCTTTCGAGAAAAAATGGAAATATTTGTATATAATTTCAGTTCATAAAATATGCAATTATTCTCTTCAGAAATCCATTTACATATTTTTGAATGCAAAAATAACGATATAAAACAATAGAAAATGGAATTACAAGCAATAAGTGTTCCCGACATCTACTAAAAATGGTTTAGGAAAACATCATTTATGTGTATATAAACACATCCTTTCATAGTTAGCGCAAAACTGCTATTTTTCTCGAAATGCTGTTTTGCGTCATCAATTCTCTAGCAATCTGTAGCAATCTTGCTCTTAAGCAAGAAGAAAGGAGATGAGGACTTTGGCGAACGCCGTTTCCTCCAGTCCGTGAGGACGTTGTTTCACCTTTCATTTCGAGTATGTTGCCATTAGACAAAACATAAGACATTTATTCTTCATATTAAGTATGTCTTTTAGTGATTAACAAACTAAACTATCTAAAAGCAAAAACAAAACATTCAAAAAAATCTGAAAGCTTTCAGATTTTAAATTACGTCCAAAGGGGCGTTTTTTTAACATTTTGTCTGTTACCTCTATTTATTAAATATCATATTCTTTGCACTCAAGCTATAAAATTCAATTGAACAGCGATGTCGTCAAATAATCTTAAAATGAGCGTATCTTTAGAATTTCCGATACGCGATACAGTCTCGCGCGTCGGAGATAATTTTTTTTCGTAAATTGTTGCCATTGCTTGCTTTGAAATCGTTCAGTTTGTTAACCAAACATTCTTTAAGTGTTACAAATTATGAAATCGATAATAAACAAATTCCAAATTTGAAATTAGGGCTTCCAGATGCCTAATATTCGGCGGAGGATTACGTTATTCAAAATTTTATGGCTCTATAGGTACCGTTGTAGAGGGCGATAGTTTTTGGTGGCAACAGTTTGAAAAGTTAATCAACACAGAAAGTGAATCAGCGCAAAATGCCAAAACGAAATTCAAAGCTCTTCTGGGCTAACGCCCTCTAAGCTAAAAATAAATTTAAAAAAAAAATTTTTTTATAGAATTACATAATACATCTGAATACTCTCAGAATTTTCTAATCGCTGAGTTCAGTTAGATTCTATATAAAGGTCTTAGGCTTAGGCAAGCCTTAGGCAATTCTTAGGCTTTCACTAAATTGTGATAATACTAAGTGTTAAAAGTTTAAAATATTCACCGTAATAAATAGGAAATATTACAATCGCTACTGTACATAACATTATCAGATGAGAAATTAACATTAGTGTTTCAAAGAATCCAACATTAGTGTTTCAAAGAATTTTCTGATATAAATTTATAGGTTCTAGTAAAATTAAAGTTCTTTGACATGAAAAATGGTAAGTAGAAAGAATGTAAAGGGGTGCAGTAAAATTATAGATAAGAAAATGATGAGGGCATATTCGGTTTTTACTTAATTGAATTACTAATAAAGAAATTATGGAACTTCATTAAATTTATTTCTAACGTAAAGAAATTGAGAAACTCAATTTGAGTTCCTAAAAATCTTAAATTTAATAAACACAATGTACTTAAAAATAAACGTTGTATGTTTTTGACTGAGAATATTTTTGTGTCTAAAATAATTCATTGATTTAATATGTTCTTAAGAAAAATATAAAATAAATGTATGCATATTATTAAAAGAAATTATTTTGTGGTATTATTTGCGTTGCTTTTTCAAATCAGTTAGCATTCTAAATTTCAGTAATGTTCTTACCAAAAACTTCTGCTAATCATATTTTGGAAATCGGTCTCGTCATTTAATTGACATCAGATTTGAAAACTGCATATACCTTACGGTATTATTTATCACAGCAATATACACGAAATAATCATCTTAAAAGAAGAGAAAATATGTTATGCTTGAACTGATCAAAATATAACAAGAACAAAGTTTCATTAATGTACTCAAAACAACAACTTTCTTAACAGATGATGGTGTTGCTTGAATTTCATTTATCCCTTAATTACTGCTTTCAGCGAGAACAAAATACGCTTAGAGAGAACTGTCGGTGACAGCAATATTGGTGATGTTGATTACCGGTTGGGGTTTGACAATTAAATCCGTTAAGGTACAATGGAGTATTTGATACGCTGTCATGTAAGGTAGTGTTGTTAGATGATATGTGCTTACCACATTTAACAATAACTCTGAACACGTGTTGTGCAAAATACTGGTAATGAGGAGCTGAATAGTGATATATTAACGAATGGATGAATACAGAATTGTTTTACTATGTTTTTAATTTGAATACATTGTTTCAATTGACCATAATGCTAATGGCCAAATAGGATAATATGCTACGTTTTGATATTGTACCTTCGTTATTAATAGCACAAAATAACTCAATTATCACGAATAAAATGCTCCCAGATTCCATTGAATGGAACAGCTTTGATATTGTTGTTGACTCTGGACCTGAATTAAACAAGCACCAGGATAATAAGGATAACTGCAAATAATACTACCGCAGCCATAAAAAAGATATTACTCTTTGAAGCTCATGTTAAAAAGAATTCACGGGTTAACAAATGCATAGGGGATGTGTCGCTTTTGTGTATATTTGAATAAATAGTGAGATCAGTTAATGATTACTTATAGAAAATTTCGGTGCATCAAGATGATGTAATATTCATGCAACTGAAGGTTGCGTCTCTAAATATCTTAAATTAATGAGTAGAACTCAATATCCTAATTTAAGTCCAATGGCAATTTATTATCGTGTTTTAGTGGTTTTGTGGATCTAAATAATGTAAACAATTTATACACGATGCATTACATTTTAAAAGGAGCTAAATAAAATGAATGTGTGGAACGTATAGACTGACCTACAAATGTCAAAAATTATTCAACCTATACAAATAATGAGAAAACAATTACACTCCTAACAGAGGTCTAATACTCCTTCTTGTAGCTCATGTTACATTTCTTAGCTATGAAATGCATTCATTTTTTTAGAAACAGACTAAACGAAGGTGGTCACGTTATTCCAATTATGTCTTCAAGCAATAATTAGTAATTAGTCTTGTAATATGCAGCAAAAATACCCTCAATGACTTACAAGTCGCCCATCAGAGCAATCGTAATTTATTTTAGAGAATGTCAAAATAATTTACCCTCTCTCTTTAAAAGTCTGGATTTTATGATTCTGCGAAAGAAACGAATAAGACATGCATGGCATTTTTTCAAATGAGATCTTTAAGTTTTAAACGATTGATCTATATCTTATTGTTCGACTAACAGTTCATCGAATATGCTACGAGGAGATCTGTTCACTTCCACGCCTATCGAATTACTTTACACTTTTTCGTTGCTCTGCGTTGGCAACACGCTTTTGAGATTTGTCGTTCGTAGAATTCGGTCGCTAAGAGCGTAGCTGGCCTGTAACGGTTGTAATTCTTATTTTAAAGCTTATTTGTACTCCTGAATTATTACTAAATGTTTACGTATGAATGTTATATTATTAAATGTATTCAGTTTGATTTAAATAGACCAAGAGTCGTTGAATTTATTAAGTATATTTAAAGTCGAAACTGCGTCATCCATGTCGGCGCCATTCTAATACGAGGAACGTAAACAAGATCATTTGTGTGTTCCTGTGATAGAAAAGCAGAAATTTCAAAATGTCTGACGAATTTTTTAAGTATCTCCGTATTTTGGTTATTATCCGATCCCAAGACGTTAGGACGTCCTATTAGGTTGACTTATCTCGACAAGCCGATCCCATTACGAGCAACGCCTAATTGAATCAGCTTATCCACTACCCAGTACAGCACTGTGAGTATGATTGGAAGTAGCCTATACATCTTAAATAGTGATATGTCCACTAGTTTGGCAATAAAAACCAATAACTGTATTTTTCACAATTCCTATAAGACTTCTTTAAACATCTGCTTGTTACCGAATCCTAGATTTCAGAAAATTGCTGCAGTGTCTTTACGCAATTTGCGCTACGTCATTTAGCCTCTTTGTACACTGATTTAGTCCTATCAGAACTGAAAACGTATAATAAAATTATCATAGATAATAATAAAATGAGTGATTCTTGTACATAGTTAATGAATTGTAAACGTTAATTGATACAAGAATTTTCAGTTCTCATTTTAATAAACTGGAAATTCAAACAAATATATCGGCAGAATTTTATATTTTTAATAAATTACAGTATAGAATCAGGTCTTCAGCTTAAAGCGTGTTTCGTTATCTACCTCTATAAAATCCTACTCACATGTGCTACTTAATATATTGTTGCTTTTAAAAAGCTGCAGTATTTAAAACGTCATCCCGCTTAAGACATTCTTCGCCTCGTGTCCTTAGAAAATAAAAATATACTTGTGGTAGCTACTATTCTATTATTTTAATGACTTTTCTCTAAATAGATCTTCTCGCTTAGATTGGTCATCATTGTGCATCCCTAGAAAATATTCTTAAGGTGTTCATATAAAAAAAAATAAAATAAATAAATAAATAAATAAGTTATATAACAATTAAATTTAGAAAGAGATATCTTTAAATTATACATATATCTGAATGTATAGCTATATTATCATAGTTCTCGCTTTTGCGTTTCCTCAGTATAAAGGGTGCCCCTTCCAATTTTAACCTGGAAACCCTCTTACGATGGTTTATAAGACCATAACTGTTAAATGTTATTTCATTTCGTTTTCTATTTCCGAAGATCTTAATGTGCGGGTCTACTTTATTACGTCAAGGGCTACCGGAATGAGTTCCGTTATGCAAAGTTAGAAATACTCTAGTGTTCCTTAAAGAGAAAAGCTTTCTTTATGGATTATTACAGACAGGTAGTTTGTCTCCTTATTCGGCATGACTATTTTTATTAGATGAATTATTGCTTAAGACTGTAATATATAAAAAATTTTTTTCAAAATTCGAAAAGCTTTATTATTACGAGGAATTTTTCCTAATTTTTATAAATTTAAGTTTTTTTTTCCTTGTTCGGTTTTCGTCAATATTATAATAGAGGTTTTCAATACAAATCTCATTTAATTGAACACATTTTCTTCAAAGGGAAACTAATGTCATTAAACTCTCTAATCGAACACCCTGTAAACGACTTTTCAAATGAGGGAACAGAAATGCGAGAAAAGAATACTCCTCTAAGACGTTAAAGAATTTCTGAAATTTTCCCGCGCTCTTTCCACAGAAAGAAAATTATTGCTCTTCGCATCTTCCATGGCAGTTGAAATAGAGCAACAAAAATGTGCTTGTATCTCTTAGAAAACGAAGACGTACTGAACAGTACTCCACAGACATGTCAACACTTGTCTGTAGTAAATAGCGTTGTGGTAAAGTCTAGTAATTCCTAAAACTTAGGAAATACCCTGTGCATTTATACTTAAAATTCTAAGCATAAATAAAAAGTAGCAATGATACTGTAAGGTATTTCTCCCGCCTTCCTAGCGTGCCTTCGTGGTGTGGTGGTCAGCACACTGAAACGGTATTTCAGAAGTCCGTGGTTCGATTTCCGGTGAACGCGGTTGCTAATTTTTCAATTATCCTGCTTCAAAAAAAAAAAAAAATCCTAATGTCTCTACAGTGGAGCCCGAATTGAAAAAGGGTTGTGGATGATGACTCTCCACACCCAGGATTTGGCGGTTGGGTCTCCTAAGAAAACCCCAGTCGCCCTTTAAAAGGGGAGTATATAAGGTATTTCTCCCGCCTTCCTAGCACGCCTTCGTGGTGTAGTGGATCTTCACATTGGGCCGGTATTCCAGAGGTCCGTGGTTCGAATCTCGGCGAAGGCGATTGCTCATTTTTGATCTCTCCGGCTTTTCCAATTAACCAAATGTTTCTACAACACATCTAATTCATAATGCATGCTATATATCTAACAAGATTCATAGATATTTGCAGTATTATTGCAGGAAAAAAAAGCTCAAAGTAACCTAATGTTTCTACAATACAATACTGAAATATTTTCAATACCAGATCATTTTGCAGGAAATCATATGTGTAATGTAAGATACCACATGGAAATAATTCCATTGATATACCTGAATATGCAGTAGAACCTTTAGGGAATCAAGTTGTTAAACCATTTAGCTACATGCTGCTAAACGGAAGAAATATATTCATAATTCCAGTTTACTAATTATGTTGCTTATTAACATTTCTTCCAAATAATTATATTTAAGGATCCAACCACAATTGTGGAATCCGGGTTTTGCTGAATCTGAAATGCTAAGTCCACATTATTGTTCCTTGACATTTCGATAAATATCATGCTTAAAATTTACAGGTTACATTCATTCGTTGAATATTTTATGTCATTTTTTACTTGTCATTAACTGTTTTTGGTTCTTCCTTCGTCAACTCATGATATATATTTTCTGAATGAAAATCATCTGGTGATATCCTACGAAATAGTTCCATTATGAGAAAATATCATCTCTTGCTGATCTTTATCTTTTTTATAATTATTAAAGAATTTTAGTATCAAATGATTAGGATGTTATTAGAGGATACGCAGATTATACTCGTGATGTAAATGTAAAGATGTGTATCTATATAGGAAATTTTATATGAGTGGCAAGATACGCATGCTTGAAAAAGATAAGTTAATGTGACTCACCAGGGACCAACATCAATGAATCCTGCGCTCTATATCCGAAGTGGGTTGCTCAAAACAACAGGCATTCTGAATTCATTTCACATTACCTATTATAAATAAAACAAGAAAGTTTTAAATAATATGGTAAGCAAGAAAACGAAAACTGTATACTGACATGATTGTAATATATAATTGAATGCATTTTAATAATTTACAAATATTCTATTTCTTCATTTAATAATTTTCGCAATGTGCCCTCTACCAACACATAAACCAGTTTACGCGTATCATATTTCAACGAATATATCCATTTTGACAACTCTCGAATCCATTTAAACAATTATTTTGTGAAACATCTGTACGTACGTGCACATTAAAGGACTCTTTGTTTCCAAAACCGATTGTAAAATGGAATTAGAACAGATTCAGAGATAGGATTTTTTTCTTGACATCTGTACGCGCGTGAATATATATGTAACTCTCATAACTCAAAAAACGATTAGATATAGAACGTTGAAATTTTGTATGTGGGACTATAGTATCTAGTTATATAGCATGTAGTCATGCACGTCCCTTTTTTGTTCCAATCGGCAATACTAGTGGTATTATATATATACATATAATTGCAAAGAAGAGGAAAGTTCTAAAGCAATTGCTTAAAAGTACACTTGATACTGTAGTTCCTGAGTAAAACAGTTACACCATGTAAAAACAACAATGCAATACTAAAGAAGGAAAAGTTATCGCGTAAAAACTTAATGTAAAAATTACAAAACGAGATAACTTCAAATCAAAAAGGGATGAGAAAACTAATAAATTTAAAATAAAAAAAAATAATTTTTTTAAAAATGATGCAAGCAAATAGTTAAAAAATTTTCAAATACACAGAAAATATGTACAAAGTATTGCAATAAATTATAAATTAGCCCAACTCGAGGTTTAAGACGGACTTATTACGGGGAAAGCGTCTGAAAACTCGAATCCAGCTAATGCCTTTAACGCGTTTCGTGAAACGGAAACAATTGAGACTGAAAGCGGAGTTTCATTAACAGAATAATTAAACTAAATTAGATAAATATAGTAAACCACAATGGTTTTGTTTCTTTTCCCGACGCGTCTGCAATTTAAAATTGTAAATGAAAAAATTACTACTTAAGCAAGAAAAAACTACACAAGAAAGCCTAGATAGGCAAATGTACAAATTAAAATAAATAGCTAAAAAGCTATTAGTAAAAAATTACAGAATTTTAAGGGCGATCTCAATGAGCATGAAGAATACAAACTTTGTTAAAGAGAAGAATTAAAAGAAACATAAGAATAATAATGACGTCTCAAATGGTTCCTGCTAAGACCAAAGGCAAAGAAAATAGAAGAAATGATGAACATACCTGCATCCAAAGAACTGGCCTGACCAAAATTTTAATGCATAACTTCTTAGAATTAAAAGAATCTGTAATAACACAGACCTCCTTCAAGAAGTACTCTACTTCATTAAAATCTTACAAAGCAATCTCATACCGAAAACAATCATTAAAAATTCCTTACAAAAAGCTGGAATTTACCTTTTATTTTAGATTATTTGAATCGGATAATAATTTTTTTTGCTTAAATTCCAAGGGAAGGTGGATGATGAATGGATAATTCACACGATCTAATGTAAAAATGTAACATAGTTTCCTAATACTGCCTCAATTTTTCTCGCTTTAACTGGCACAGAACTTCAGTTAAATTATTAAATTTATTATTTTATATCAATATTTTCTAGCCATACCTATCCTTTTATTAATTTTAAGGGCCATTTTCGTTTCGAACTTGATTGTCTACCCTCTAGGGCCAAGAATTACGACTTTTTACTAACAAATTGCTGATTTTTTTCCAATTTCAACTGCTTTTGGCCAGATAAGCACTTACTTAGATTTTCTCCTTTTTGCTTCTGGCCTTCAAAATTATTTTTCACGACTCAGTTCTGAACAAGACGCCATTTTGTAAGAATAGCATCCGTCTTCAACCTTCGGAAACCCCCATTTATGGATACAAGGTTTTCACCAGTTGCCGTTACGTACCATTGGTTACTGCTTCATTACGTTTGTTTCGCCCTTCAACGTCGTCTCCCCTAATTGGAGAATTTTTGCTACATTTCTTTTCTGGTAGCACTAATTTGAAATTCTTCTAATTACGGCAATATATTTCAGCAGTTTTTGCTCACTTTACTTTGATCAGGCCAATGCTTTGGGCGCAGTTATGTTTGTCTTATTCTTCTATTTTTCTTTGACTTTGGTTTCAGAAGGACCCATTTTGAGACGTTATTATTATTCTAATGTTTCTTTTAATTCTTCTTTTTAACAACAAAGTTTGTATTCTTCATGCTCATTGGAAACTCCCTTAAAATTGTGTAATTTTTGACTAATAGGTTTTTAGCTATTTATTTTAATTTGTACATTTGCCTTATTAGGCTTTCTTGTAAAGTTTTCCTTGCTTAGATAGTAAGTTTTACATTTAAAATTTTAAATTGGGAAAAGAAACAAAACCATTGAGACATACTATATTTATCTAATTCAATTTAATCATTCTATTAATGAAACTCCGCTTTCAGTATCAATTGTTTCCGTTTGACGAAACGCGTTGAAGGTATTAGCTGGATTCGAGTTTTCAGACGCTTTTCCCGTAATAAGTCCGTCTTAAACCTCGAGTTGGGCTAATTTACCATTTATTGCAATTCTTTCTTCATATTTTCTGTGTATTTGAAATGTGTTTAATTACACTCATGTCCATAAATTAAGGATAATGCAAAATCAGGCAAAGGAAGAGTTAGGAGCAAAACAAATTTGACTTACTTGTAAAGCTTATTTATTAAACAAAAGGTAAAGAGCAAAAAAAATTATGCTATATGTTGGATATTATTAAAAAAATTAGCGATTTTTTCTCCCTGGAGCATATTACAAAAAAAACCTATTTACAAAAAACCAATATTACATGGTTTGTATGATTTTTAATACATTATATGTCTCCCAGGCCATGCAATACAGTCCGCACAACGCCTAGGCATGCCGAGTATCAAATTATCGATCTGATCTTGGGGGATATTACACCACTCAAAAAGCAATGCTCTCCGAAGTTCCGGTAGACATGTAGGAGGAGGTTGACGGGCTGCAACTCGTCGGCTAAGCACGTCCCACACGTGCTCTACTGGATTGAAGTCCGGTGAGAATGCTGGCCAGTCCATACGGGTGATATCCTCCGATTGAAGACATTCGCTTACGATGTTTGCACGGTGAGGACGGGCGTTGTCATCCATAAACACAAATTATGCGCCCATGGCGCCCCGAAACAAACGTACATGTTGTTCCAAAATGACGTCCCGATAGATTTGGCTTGTCATGGTTTCAATTTGAACATGCAGGTCAGTTCTGGAACCCAGAATAATTCCACCCCAAACGAGCACTCCTTCGCCACCGTAACGGTGTCGTTCAATGATGTTTTCTTGGTGGTAACGGGTACCTGGAGCTCTCCATATGAACTTCCGGCGAGAATCAGACTGCAAGCTAAACCTGGACTTGTCGGAAAACATCACACAAGCCCACTGTTGCGGTCTCCACAATGCATGCTCTATACTCCAGGTTAACTGCAGGCGACAGTGAGTTGCAGTAAGTGGAACGCATCTGACAGGTCTACGAGCATAGAGACCAATCTGCCCTAAGCGTCTGTACACGGTCTGCCTTGAAATTGTCGTACCAGTGATTGAAGAGAGCTGAAGAGACAGGTCTGAGGCTGTGATACGCCTGTTTCTTTTGGCAGTAACTGCCAAATACCGGTCCTCATTCGGCGTTGTAACTCTGGGGAGACCTGTGCTGTAACGTCTACTCACATTACCATCATATTGGAATCGTTGCCAAAACCTGGAGATGATACTCTGGACAATTCCAAGTTCGTCTGATACTTCGATTTGGGTACGCCCACATTCAAGACAGCCGATATTCTACCACGTAAAAAATCGTCCAAATGCGTCCTTTGTGTCATAACTATTTGATTATTGCACTGAAATGCTTATAAAGCGCCTGCGAACAATTTTACTTCTTTGCCTGTATTCCTTATATATCACTCTCTTACACACTCGTCATTGTGACGTATCATCGGTGTCATCTGGTTACTTCCTGAAATTTGCATATGATTCTTGAAGATGTGTGTAGTGATTTTACAGGTGATATATTTATTTTAGAGTTCGATTTCCGCGTGATTCCGAATTATCCTTAATTTATGGACATGAGTGTATTTGCTTGCATCATTTTAAAAAATTTAAATTTTTTATTTTAAATTTATAATTTTTTTTTCTCATCCCTTTTTGATTTTGAAGTTATCTCGTTTTGTAATTTTTACATCAAGTTTTTACGCGATAACCTTTACTTCTTTAGTATTGCATTATTGTTTTTACATGGTGTAACTATTTTGCTCAAGGACTACAATATCAAATGTACTTTTAGATAATCGCTTTTGAGCTTTCCTCTTCTTGTCAATTATTTTAAAATTTTGCAGCTCAGTGTGCAAAATTCTTGACCACATAGGTCTCCTTTGTTCGTGTCATCTTTCTACTTATATATATATATATATATCCACCCTCTTAATCGGCTAGGTGAGCTCAGGAGCGCTTATATATTGGTAAATTCTGAATTTTTTAATTTAAAAGTCATTGAATTATGTTGTTCTTATAATCCGTTAAGGTTTTTTTGGGATTTAAGGTAATTTGCAAGCAAGAATTGAAGAATTACCAAAAATTTAAACGTGTAAGTACAGCCAAGCCTTGATTGTAATGAATTAAGGCATTTGGTAAGCCGACATCAGTGTCGCTCTACTCATTGGGACCAAATGTTAACTTTAATGTTTGGGCACTTTGTCTTTCTGCCTTTCAGCTTAGCTGCTTGCTTTTGCATTGGATCTCTAATTTCAATTGCAAAAATTGATTTTTAAATGTGTTTAACTGTACGCCTGTTTAGACTTTTTGTATTTTTTAAAATTTTTAATGAAGATGCTTTGATTCCTTCTGCCTTGCTGCGGAGTGACAACTGAATTGATGAAATGTATCTCCAATGAAATTCGCTGAAGTAAGTCTAAATAAAATGCAGCAAAAATGTGTGCAATTTAATAGGCTGGACAAGAAGTCACGTGGTGCTCACATCATACTTTTGTATTTATGAAACAGTAAGTTTTGACCCATTTATTCAGAGAAATTCATCCTATGCTCGCTACCTACTAATATTTGGGAGCACGTGTAGTTAATAAATTAAATTCTTATTGTAAAACAATAGCCAGAATTTCATTTATTAAAGGATAATCACATTTATAAGCATTATTCTGTAACTTAGAGGAAACTGTAATAGTTAGTCAAAAGTTTAATTTGTTCAAACTATTTTGAATAATCTCAAATATTAATTAAATCGGCTGATTCTTAAAATTAATCTATTATAGTATAAAAAAAATTATTTATTGTATCAATCGATAAAATACGAGATTATCGACATGATTCGTTTTTAGTTTCTGTTTCTTCTGATATTTTTTACGACAAAGATTTATTCTCTCTTGTTTTGCAAAATAAAGCAAAATCTCCTTTTGCGTTCTGGGTATCAGAAAAGCTTTTTTCTTGAAAATGAAATTGAATCCGTTTTTGATATAAATCCCACTTTATTTACGTAAAAAGCTATACAGTTTATCATATAAAATAAAGACATTTTAAATATACGAATTTTGTACATTTTATCTGATGCAAAATCTTAAAGATATGTAGTAAAGCTAAAGAAATGTGAAGATAAAGTAAAAAGATGGGTCATATATCAGAAAAGAGCAATTTCATAGAGTATTTTGCTGAAAACAGACAAAATAAGATGACATATTTTGAAAAGGAATATTTTTTTCTTTCAGTGAAGAATGTTTAAATTTTATTCTCATATTATGTGTTTTGTCGCCAAAATCATTAAGCTTCAGTTTCGTAAGGTGGTGTTCATGCTCATTAATTTTACATTAAAATTTTGAGACGTATACAAATAATATCACATTCTATAAATACATTTATTATCGAAGTTACCAGATTGAAATTTTTGCAAAATGGCCTCCATTAGATTAAAATTGTATTTTAAATGACTTCAGTGTCAGGAATTGTTCCAAATCTATCTATTTCGTGGAACAATAAATTTACATTAATTGAGAGCAAGTTTGGTTTTAATATCCTGTTGCTATTGTTGATATTTAACCCGAACCCAACATTTTCCACACGATCGTGTTTCATGAATAAATCATGGTTTGATATACTTTGACTCTAGTTGGTTATAATTTCTGTGCATATGCAAACATATTACGACTTTCCTAGCTACTTTATATGTATTGATTGACGATTTCCTAGGGGGATAGAATCTGAACGTTTTGGATAAACACTCTAGTCCTGTCCGTACGTTTTTGTGGACTAACGTATGCTACACAACAAGAGTATTAGAGTCACGTACATCAATGTAGCCGTAATTGTCTATTGTGTTGATGTGGATTCATGTCCATTGCGTTGAATACTGCAGTTCATGCCTTTGCTCAATCAGCGTGAATTTGCTATTATTTGTATCCTCGGATACTTGTTATGTTAAAGTTCTAGATTATGAATTTTCTAGATGAAGTGATGCTTTGTGTGTTTATGCGGATACTTAGTTGTTTTATAAGCTCGTTCAGAACGATCAACTCAAAAGTAAGGTTGAAACGAAAATCGAAATCGCTTTGAAAACAAGATAAGTAAATTACATTGGTAAGAAATGGGAAGTTGAAAGGTACAATATTCTCACTTTTACATTAAAACAGACAGATTTATAAGACATACAGATCTATCGAATGTATAGAAGTTCTTACATTCTCTAATGGAATTGTGATAATAAATATATTTTAGATTTAAAAAATTTCTCAAATAGTATAACATCAAATCAATTTCTCCGGTGGTTCGGTGGTTTCTTTGTACAGTTTGTAACAATTAAGGTTTTTATATACTGGGAAGACTTTGAAGATATTATCCATTTATTTCTATGTAGGCTTATCTGTTTGTTTTCAGATAATTTGCTTAACTTTTAGAAGTAATAAAATTTACCGTATTTTTATACATTCGTTTTTACTTGCAGTTCTTTCTTTGAATTTGAGAATTTCCCTTTTGAACTTGCAAATTCATAAATTAAATCATAATAGCTATTCTGTCATAATTTTAAGTGCCCTTAAATTTTGTTAGAGAAATAATCTCTAATAAATTTGTCTTTTCTGTTTGGTTAACCAAATTAAATAGCCCAGTAAAATAAATTATATTTTATTATTTCAGAATACTTTGAGCGTAAATAACTCAATAAGGCGAGCATCCGTTATAGACCATAACAACGCAATGGTATTATAATACCTATTTGTTATTAGAGCTGTATTTCGAGAAATAACGCAAATACTCGTATTTTTGACGTTACATCCTGTCACACTGTAAGGATTTATTTATTTTTATCTAAACTGTTATTTTATTTTCAGTAACTTTACTGTCATTCTCCCTTGCAGTTTCCCTGCCAGAATGCTAATTTTAGCTGGCACTTATCCAAATAAGGTAGAAAGAAATAATATTTAAAGGGAAGATTTAGATTGTTTAATGAGAGCGCATTCCGCTACTCAAGCCCATATTGCTATTTGAAATTCTAAGAGATTAGTCTATCCGTGACGTTGATTTATTCTTATCAATAGTGTTTGTCACGCCGGTATAGGTTTGATCCAACTTGCGAATTATTCATTTCTGTGTATCCTTTAGCTAACTTCAGATCTAATTTAAATTTTAATTTGAATTCATTACTTTATGTTACGCTATAAATCCTGGTTAATTTTGTAAGCACAAGAAGTGCTTTCTGTTAAATTACTATTGTTAAATTTGTTAATAAAAAGGTATTTCAGACCCTTCCCTCGTTTTAAAGTAATCGGATAGCGATAAGTCGTTTAGACCTAGTTAGGTTCTTAGTGTAAACTTCCCAAGAAGGTGAGAATCTACAACGCTAAATATATTTATAATCCAGTCGCCTAAACATGTATTGTAAATGTGTATAATATAATAAATTTATCTTTGAAGGGGTGTATATCCAATTCTCCCGTTTTGAAACTGAACAAAGAATAAGATCTGTAAATTACATTCCAGATTTAATCAATCTGTTGCGCGAAGCTATACTCTAAGCTCACACAAAGCGCGAAGCAATATTACAGTTACGTAGAGTTTAAAAAGCACATTATTAAAAGCATATTATTAAATTTAAGATTAAGATAACTTTAAATTAAGATAACTTTATATGCAATCACTTAATCGTATTAGATTAATTAAGTACTAATTAAGTATCTATTGAAACGTATATAAAAGTTCTGTATACGGTTCATTTTATTAGCTCAGGTATCAAGTCATTACGCACTTCGCTGTATCGAAATGAAGCTTTCGGAAGAATTAGAAGATACTCCAAAAAATCCCTTAAGCAACGTGAAGATTTTTCCTGCGAATTTTCTCTCCAAAAGAATGCGACTGATAACGCAACCAAACGAGGTTTAGTTCGGTTTGCGAAAAAGTAAGCCCGTTGGCTTTGGTTAAAAAGCTTCCTTGCAATATTTGCGCATTAAGTTACCTGTAAAGGTATTTCTACTGCATTACGTGTACTATTTCCAAAACGTTGACTTTACGTAGGATGAAAATGAGCAATTTTGTTACATTGCTGTTCATCTACAGAATACCGAAATTTTAAATTAAATAGCGCAATTATTCAAAATTGTTTAGTTTTCATACAGGCCATAAGAGTTAAATAATTATAAGATTAAGGCAGTAAAAGATAAACTTCATAGAAAAAAACATAGCCTTAAATGAGAAAACATAAATCATTTACGGTTTTTGCTTTAATAATTAGCCAGGTATAATCTTTGATGTTTCTGTTGCAAATTTTCTGAGACATTTTGAATTTACTGTCTGAAATGTGATTCAAATTTCTTTGAAATCACAAATTTGGTTCATCTTTCTTAAATTCTTTTTTACAATAACACATACACACGTTGTTCTTACTTTTGTAAATACTGCGTAAAACGTTTTACGACGAGGTGCGTCTTTATACGTCGATACTCAGTTTTTGATTACATTGTTTTCTGAAATTTCCTGTATTCTGACAAAGGCGATTTGTTTCTTGTTTTCTTGCGGATTGTTGCAATATTACAGTTACCAGATAGGCGCCGAAAAGTATGGGTTAGAATTAGAAAATCAGAGTATTTTTCATTCTTATAGCGAGGAAAGCTTTAAAATGCATTTTTCTCGAAAAGCGTTTTTCGGATTAACTCAACCACCTTGGTCAATTTGGTGTTTTTTTTTTACAGAGGAGAAAGGTGATTGAATGAATTTTTAAATTGCAGGTTATAATGGATACGGTTATCTAAAGAACTGGTATGCGTATCGTTGCCAGAGTTTGGAGACTTATACAAAAGTGATGATTGCGATAATGCGTATGTACCTTTTTTGTGTTTTAGGTATGATATTTCAAATACCTTTTAATATATTTTCATGAAATTTAAAACATAGTATTATCATACTTTTCCAAATTAATTAAACCAAAGATGAGGCATTTTATAGAATTTTTTTGACTTCATAAGGTGAGTAAATATAAAAATAAAGCAAAATATTTAGATTTAATATGCTACCAATAATTTAAAACTGAATGAATTTTCTAATCTTTTTAATTCAGTTATATTATGAAAAATTCTTCTACATAAAAGAAAGTAAACATTTCGGTGCAAAACATCTCTTGTACACGCCCTCGCAGTATGCAAACAGATGGAATGTGAAAAAAATCTTATGATTTAACATTTATCTTTAATATTTTTCAAATTTCAAGTATATTTAAACACATAACAGCCATTATATTAATGAAAACATTTTGAGTACCTTTAGAAGGAATTTAAAAATGTTGTATTAGATCATAAAAATTAAAGAAAGTTGCTCTTTCGACTTATTCAACGGTCGTATGTTCCCTTAAGTTGAAACATTATACAACCTTTGTACTATAAACGAATGGTAATGATATAGAAAATTTTACAGAAAAGCAGGAAAAAGAAAGGGGAAAACCGATTAATTCGTATTAAAGCTCTTAGCAAAATGAACATGATTATATCTGAACTGGAAATTACTTTTAAAAAGCTTTTACATGTAATGCAAGTATTAAAATAAAGCGGAAGTTAATATTATTCATGTTTCTTAAAGAGCCATATAAGAAGCATACCTTATTAAATGTTTACCGCAAAACTGGAATAGGATATTCATTTAATTAAGCTGCTATATTTCATACTTTGACGTGTTTCACACAATGCATCTGACACAGCAATAAACATTTGTAATACATAATACGTACATAGAATTTAATGTAATTTAAATAACTATGCAACGTATAAATGTTATATTCAACACCAAGTCTGTCTTTAAGTATAATCTACACAAGCAGCTACATAAGGTACCGAATTTCGGAAAGCGTCATATACGTTTTTCTCACAAATAACAATTAAATAAAGTTATATATCGCTTTGAATTATTAATATATTTTCATTTACACGAAAAGCCAACAATACTGATCGATCAAAGGACCGGAAATGCTATACAAGGGCGTTCTCAACATACTGCTAAAATTATTTGAAAATTCCGGGCTTCAAACGGTTTATCTGACATAAGCTTTGTTCATTTTCTCTTGGAACTGCAAGAAAAATGCAAGATTTTCAATTAAACTGTTACGTAACATCATAAATATTGTGGCATTTCATTAAACCTTAAAACAGGAATTATCACTTAGTGCTAAGAGATAAAGCAATAGTATTAAGGAAGTGAACCAAAAATGAGCTACAAAACAACCGGAGTGGAACAACCGCCATCTTGGCTTGGCGAGATAAGCAACAAAAAGAAGAGCAAACAGTATTAATTACATATCCTGTTAGAGCGGAAGAACACTTAATAAAGTGCGGGTGACTGAACGCACGAGATCTCTCCGAAGAGAAAATATAGTTCCATCGAATTTTCCCCGTTTCAAGGGATATTTCTAGTCGATTTATTTGAAAATTTAGCACGGATTTTATTTTCTAAGTTTTCTTTAATTGGCTCGGAAATATGCGTGTATGAGGCGATAAGGTAAAATCTTGCCTCGTTTACGAGAACAATGTATTTAATTTTAAGAGATGAAAGTTTTAATGCTGATGAATAGATAGCAAGATTTTCGTGAGTGGATGAAAGATAAGAAGAAATAAATTTATTCTTCACCTGAAACATTATCGTAGATGCTAAAATAATGATATAGCGTCTTCTTTGAGTAAAATGTAATTATAAATTTATTCTGACCACGGCCTTAATACAAATACGTTCACAAGGTTTTCTTTGTTCTATGAATGTGAATTATCCAAGCACATTTCAAATAGGTTATGCTACCGAAATATCTATAATGAGAATTTTGATACTTTCTAAACATTAATTGGCTTTAAGTAACATTTTATTTTACGTAACAGAAATATTACTTGTTTAATGATTGAAATAAATGTTCTGAAATTTTGTTTCTGTTTAAGAAGTCTGTGAGATTTTCTTCCAAATACCTCTCTGCTCAAAACGCGGGCGGGAAAAACATATCATAAAACTTCTATTACCTGTATTTGGAGTTTAGAAGGCATAAATGTGAGCTCTACAGAAGAAACTATGAAAAGAAAGCGCCTGCAAACAGCGTAGTCCGTGTTTTGCGGTAAATGGAATTAACAACTGATTTCGTATAGGGCGCGATTTCGCATATTGAGGAAAAGATGTTTTAGCAAAGAAGATCGTGTTTCCTTGACCAAACAAACATCTCTTTCATCTCAGTCTGCTTATATTCTAGAATTTTACTACTCAACTTGTCAACACAGTTCAACAAGTTTACGTTTAACAAACAATTTAAAATATCTTATAAGACAAGGGATAAATCTATAATAAATCTATGACGATGCCAAACGGGTGAGTGGGTTTCGGGCCTCGCTCTTCTCGTAATGGAATGTGAACAAGGAAGACACAGTTGAGGCTAAAAAGGGAAAAGCCCGAGATAAGGATGAAAAATCTACATCTTCGAAAATGATTTGAGTTATGATCCGCTACAACATTTGTGTCTTACATCGGGGTTTTATTTTTCTGCAATTCTGATGCATATCCTCGTCTTAATTGAAAAACGTCACGCCCATTCGGTGAAAGGTGTGATGTAGCGAAAAAAGGCCTAATGAGCGAGTTTAAAAATGAAGTGAATTCAGTCTAAAATCTATTGGGCAGAAAATAAGTGATACGTCGTGAGCAGCTTGACTGCGCCATTGCAAGCGAGTATAAATTAATTTCTGCAAAGAGCGATAGCCTGCGATGTGGACAGATTATATCCGAAAAGAACTGGTTGCACGTGCCGCGGGTATGGACGATATGTGGAGTGACAATGTTCTGGTGTTTAACAATATTTGGAGTGATAATGTGCTCATATTTAACAATATTTCGAGTGATAATGTTCTCATATTTCATATTTCGTATCTAACAGAGAATAAGATATTAATTCCTGAATGGTATAATAAATAATAAATTAAAGTACATAATTCCGAGTGTATATATTGAACGAGCACTTACGTATTTCTCCTTCTAGGGTTATTAACGCAATGTACTAACTTTCAGTGTAGGCCAACAATTATTGGGCATATTGACTCTCTTTTTGACGCTTAGAGCGAGTCTCATTTAGTGTTAATTAAACACCACCACATTACTTAAAAGCTCTGTGAGTATTTCTTTGACAGCTGAGCAAGTGTTAAATACAAAGACATCCAATACTGAATCCCAGTGTAACGCCATTACTTTAGAACATTCGTTAGGCATAAGTGTCAGTTCGGGTGATTAAGAGAAACTTATTTGTGATTGAACTATACTCATATAATTTATATAATTCTTCACACACAGATACTGATACCTCTCACCCATTTTCCAAGCTTATAGTAAAATTCGGGTTCTATGTCAAAATAAACTTGAAACAGACCTTCTCTTGCATTGCCTAGTTTTTTAGTGGAATCTCGAAATAGAAATTCGACGACAAATCTACCGTCAGATTTATCTTGATAATTGTTTTGAAAATGATTTGAAAAACAATTTATCCAGCATAATAAAATCTTGCACTGAAAAGCATTACTATCAATGCTGCTCAATAGAAAAGGGAGACTTGCGTATTTAACACATAAACTTCAATTACACTTACGTTAAATACATATTTTTTAAAATTCAATCAATCTGTTATTGTTTCAGCCACCAGAGCTCTCTGCCTGTCTGTGAGATATTATTTCGCAATGCGCAGATTGTATGCGTAGTTCGCATTTTGTTCTTGCATTCTTAAAAACCGCTAATTGTAACTCTGTCGTTTTACTTTGTGCTGTGTTGTGTTCGAAAGTTCAAACCGCGAATAAAGGTTAAATTTACAGTCCACTCGCATTGATGTATTCTTAGGTTTATTAATTTAAAGTTAAGATACCGCTTCGCTACATTATTTGGTCGTCATACGCCGGAGCTTCGAGAAAAACCCGCACTTGTGAATAAGAATTCTACGTGTCCGTAATGGAGTTGATAATGCAATTTCGGTTTAGAATTCTCAAGACTTACGGAATGGATACAATGTTCGAGGTGAGTAAAATAGTTAACGCATTTTAATTGCATTTGAGATTTCCTTATTGCTACTATTGTTGTGTTTAAAGTATTAGTAAAATCGAGAATTTAGAATATTTTCAAAATGTCAGATATAGAAAAAAAACGAAAGAAAATTTTGAAAACACAGTTAACTAAATTCATTGAGAGAATAGATTATGATAACTTAGATAATGCTGAAGCTGAATTAATCTTAGAAAAATGTAAAATTTTTAAGGAAGATTTTAAATCTCTATTTAGAGAAATTTATACAAATTGTGATGATGAAAAAATAGACACTTTCGTTGACGAAGAACAGTCGATTTTAGAGAAAATTGAGGAGGTTCACTTAAAAATTATTCGTAAGTTAAAGATTTACAAGGTAGTAAATGCAAATGGCGACAAACCTGTCGTACCTGAATCAATCTCTGAAAGTTTAAAGTTACCAAAATTATCTTTACCCACATTTAGCGGAAATTTAACTGAATGGATAACATTTAAAGATTTATTTAACGCTAGTGTTCGCAACAATTCAAATCTTTCTGGAGCTCAAAAATTACAATATTTAAAGAGTTCTTTGAAAAATGATGCTTATCGCATTATTCAGTCAATTCCCATAGCTGATCAAAATTTCAGTATTGCTTGGAATTTACTAGAAGAGAGATTTTCTAATAAGAGAGAACAGATATTTGCCTTTATTAAAAGAATTCTTAACGTTTCACAATTACAAACGGAATCTGCATCCTCGATATTAAGTTTAGTAGATAACGTAAACGAAATAACTCGCTCATTGGAAATATTAGATCAAAGGATAGATAATTTTAGTGATACTTTGTTGTTGTATATTATTTTGCAAAAACTTGACGTTTCGACAAAGTTGTGGTGGGAGCGTCAATTAAAAAAAGACGAAATACCAAAGTTGAATGACTTGATAGAATTTTTGAAGAATTACGCTAGAACATTACAGAACAGTAAACCTTTAGTTAGTAAAACGCATAAATCAGATAAACCAGTGTATAATAGGGTTACTTCTCTGATTTCTAATTCTACCTGCTTATTTTGTAAAGAAGATCATTTTTTATACAGGTGTTCTAATTTTTTAAATTTACCAGTGCAAAAACGAATAGAGTTTGTTAAGACTAATAAACTTTGTTTTAATTGCTTGTCTAATGTCCATAAAGTTAAAATGTGTAAGAGTGCAAACACCTGCAAGCATTGTTTTAAGCATCATCATAGCATTTTGCATTTAGAAAATAATTTCAAACCAAAAAATGCATCTAGATTCCCTTCACCGGAAGCACAAGTGTTTGTTCCGAAATCGCAAATTAAACCAGAAAACAACTTGAGTGAGGGTTCTCCAACTGTTTGTGCAAACAACTATGAAAATAAACTTTTTGGTGCTCATGCTAATGGTAAATGTAGTCATGTACTTTTGTGTACTGCTTTAATTAAGGTTCAAAACTCAAACCAGGAATTCATAAATTGTAGATGTTTACTAGATTCAGGTAGTGAAAAATCATTCATTCGTCGGAAAACAGCTATCAATTTAGGATTGAGCATAAAGGATTCGAAGATATTAGTGTCATGCTTAGGTACTTTCAATACAACTACTACTGGAGAAGTTGACTTGTTGTTTACACCTCATTTTAATACTAATTACAGAATTTCAACGTCCGCTTACATAATAGACAAAATTACAGGAAACATTCCAAGTGTAACTTTACATTTGAATTTATATGAAAATTTCCAGGATTTAACTTTAGCAGATCCTACATTTCATGAATCGGGAGAAATTGATATTTTACTTGGAGTTAATGTATTCCTTACTTTAATAAATGGCGAGGTAATTAAAAGGGGCAAAAATCTTCCATTTGCATGTTGTTCTAAGTTAGGATGGATAATTGCTGGAACTACACATTTTGAATTCCCAAACCGTAAGCAGGTTTCAGTCAATACGCTAAACGTAAACACGGAGGAATTAGTTAAATCATTTTGGGATTTGGAACAAATTCCCACATCGAAACCTTTAACTAAAGAGGAAAGATTGTGTGAAAATCATTTCATGGAAAATCACGTGCGTAGTGAAAAGGGTCGTTACTCAGTAAAACTGCCATTCAAGCCTAAAAGAAATGAGTTGGGTAATTCCAGATCATCAGCCTTTCGCAAGTTTCTTAGTCTGGAACAAAAATTAATAAAAACTCCTGAAGTATATCAACAGTATAAAGACTTCATGTCCTAATATTTATCACTTGGACACATGGAAGAATTATCCGATGATAATCCAGATAAGGTAAATTTTCATTATTATATACCTCATCATCACGTGCTAAAAGAATCCAGTCTTACCACAAAATTACGCGTCGTTTTCAATGCTAGTGCCAAAACTACATCAGGGATATCGCTTAATGACACGCTAATGAATGGTCCCAAGGTACAAGACGACTTATTTACTATTCTTTTGAAGTTTAGATGCTATCCCATAGCCATTACTAACGACTTATTGAAAATGTATCGACAAGTTCAAATTCATGATGAAGATCGCGATTACCAAAAAATATTTTGGAGAGATGATCCATCGAAGCCGATTAAAACTTACAGGTTGTGCACAGTTACGTACGGCACTACTTCTGCTTCATACCTGGCTACTCGCGTACTCAAACAACTAACAATTGACGAAGGAACTAAATTCCCAAAGGCAGCTGAAATAATATTACACAATTGTTATATTGATGATGTCCTATTTGGTTCAGACACAGTAGAAGACGCAGTAGAGTTAATTTCACAACTGAGTGAACTTTTACAAAAAGGTGGCTTTCAATTTCATAAATGGTGTACTAATGATCGCTCGATTTTGGAAACTGCTTTGAGTGCTCGGAACTCAAATTCTTCATGTACAGTAGTTGATACTAAATCAATAAAATTATTGGGTTTGGAGTGGTATCCAACGCAAGACGAGTTTACTTGCCACTTTGGAAATTTCGAAAACAGAGAGTGTTCTACTAAAAGAATAATTTTATCTTCTATTTCGAAAATCTTTGATTCACTTGGTTGGTTAGCACCTTTTATAGTTGCAGCAAAAATCTTGCTTCAAGACATATGGAAATTACAAATCTCGTGGGATGATCCCTTGCCAGATGAAATCAATCAAAGATGGAAAATCTATTGTGAAGATATCGCAAATCTTGAATGCATTCATATTCCTAGGAGAGTATTATTGCCCAAATCTACAAATGTAGAACTTCATTGTTTCTGTGACGCATCAGAGAAAGCTTACGCCGCAGTGATTTATTTAAGGTCTTCAAATCATTCTTCAATTTCGGTGCAGCTACTAACATCAAAAACTCGCGTAGCTCCCCTGAAAGTAATCTCTATTCCTCGTTTAGAACTCTGCTCTGCAGTTCTATTAGTGCATTTGGTTCAAGCTGTGCAGAATTCATTGCAAATTCATGTTGACAGTATTTACGCATGGAGTGATTCAATGATAGTTTTGTCCTGGATACAATCAGAACCAACACGCTGGCAAACCTTCGTAGCCAACCGCGTTTCAGAAATTCAATCAGTTTTACCTTCATCACATTGGAATCACATAAAAGGAAAGGAGAATCCAGCTGATTGCGCATCAAGAGGTCTTTTGCCTTCAGAACTTTCTACTCATGACTTGTGGTGGACAGGTCCTCAGTGGCTTAATTCAAATAATATTCCGTTCTCTATCAACTTACCATTTTCAGAAGAGTCTTTAAGGGAACAACGGAAAAATATTTCTTGTTCAATTGGAACAGTCGCTTCGCAAATTCCAGTCCTTAATGAAGTTTCATCATTTTTGAAACTTAAAAGAATCATCGCATGGTGTTTTCGGTTTGCGAATAATTCAGCTAAATCTACCGCAACAAGAATTAAGGGTTACCTTAAAACCGAAGAATTGCAATACGCTAGAAATGCAATTGTTAGAGTAGTTCAAATGGATGAGTTTTTTAATGAATATAATCTTCTGAAAAAGAATCAACCGTTAAACTCAAATAGTAAGATCCTTTCTTTGAACCCGTTTATCGATAAGAATGGACTTATACGCGTTGGAGGAAGATTAAGACAATCCAACATCGCGCAGGACAGAAAATATCCTATTTTGTTGCCCAAGAAACATCACATAACACAGATTATAGTGAATCATTTTCATATATTCCATCTTCATGCAGGCCCCCTGCTATTGCTATCAGTAATTAGAAGAGAATATTGGATAATCCACGCTAGGTCAGTTGTAAGACAACAGATTTGGAAATGTGTGAAATGTCATCGTGTACGAGCTAAAACATCTACCCAGATAATGTCTGATTTACCATCGTCTAGAGTCGTTCCGTCAAAGGTTTTCTCCAAAGTTGGAATTGACTACGCCGGGCCATTTCAAGTGAAGCCCAGGCAAGGTCGAGGAGTAAAACCAATGAAATGCTACATTTGTGTATTCGTGTGTTTTACTACAAGAGCTATACATATTGAATTAGTAGGTAATCTTACATCAGAATCATTTATTGCCGCTTTAAAGCGCTTTGTGTCTCGAAGAGGAAAACCAGGAAGTTTTTCCTAGCTCAGATAATATTGTGCGTATCGTGAAGATCAAAACCGCTAACGGAGTTTTCAAAAGGCCAATTCACAAACTTAGTGTTTTGCCTATCAATGATTAAGTTTTTTTCCTAAAGCATTATAACTTTGTACTTTGCTTTAGCTATATAAGTTCCTGAATTGTATCAAGGCTTCTGTGCATCTGTTTTGAGAACAATTTAGTTTCATTGCATAATTACATATTATGTTTTCTTGTGAATATTTTGATGATACATTTTTGCATAATTTAATATTGTTATGATAATTTCATTTTGTAAAAGCTATTTAGTTTGAAACGATGTTTCAACGCCGGGCGGAATGTTTCGGCCACCAGAGCTCTCTGCCTGTCTGTTAGATATTTTTTCGCAATGCGCAGATTGTATGCGTAGTTCGCATTTTGTTCTTGCATTCTTAAAACCGCTAATTGTAACTCTGTCGTTTTACCTTGTGCTGTGTTGTGTTCGAAAGTTAAAACCGCCGAATAAAGGTTAAATTTACAGTCCACTCGCATTGATGTATTCTTAGGTTTATTAATTTAAAGTTAAGATACCGCTTCGCTACAGTTATCATTTCACTGCATCCTAAGCAATAACGCAATTTTAACAAATTTATATGTGCTGTGCAACCTAGTAAATAGAGCTTTACCTCGGCCATGGAAGGTTCAAATAGAAGCTTCATCCATTCTATACAAAAAATAAAAGGCAATAGAAAATCAAAACCAGGACACATTTTCAAATCCTTTTTGAAACCAAGTATACGTCCTTTTCGAACGTCTTCTATTCTCTGATAAACCTATAAGGAATCATTCAGGAAACGGAACTCTATATAACAAAAAGACTATTTATTTATTAATGCAGCGTAACAGGAAATAAAAATGAGAAGAAGTGATCAGCAGCTTTATGTAACCCACATTAAAATTAACATTAGGTGCAACAACAACACAATCACAGCGGCGTAGGTATTAGTAAGTTTGTAGAGTACCTCACTGGGTAATTCTAAGTTACTGTTGAAAGTGAAGAATCTTAATAACTAGTAAGCGAATAATCGCTTGCATTCCTGTGACAGGAGACAAGATGAAGGGTAAAATAACCCTTTATTATTCAAAACAATATTTGACAGAACTCCGTCTTGAAGTTGTACAATAAAGCCAACACTTGGGCTTGAACTTAAGAGACGAAGAATTAAACTAACCACTGTGTTTCAAGACATTTCTACCGATAAATCTCACGGATATTTTCAGGCTTATAGGTTGGCTGGTTTACTTCTTTCAGATGGTAATACGTTTGGAATCATTTTTAAGAGAAGCGAGATTTATTAACAAAGAGAATTCGGCTGAATTCCGTGTTTAAATCATGGTATTATCTCTACAATTGCATCCGAGTGCATTCCACAACCCAATCATGGGTTTCCTTGCATAAAGCACTTTTTTTACAGACTGTCATTCACAGTATATCTGGGTAGTCAAATCCAGCTATCCAGTAGCTGAAGCAAATTCCCTTCCTGTCTATTCTGACTTCACTTGTCTATTCCTTTCAGACATCAGTTCCTAATAATGGCCCTTGGAGTTTTATGCAGTATGTTTTCGACCATCGTATGCCTATCGCATACATGTCCTGTGTCTTTAAATAGTTTGCAGATGCCTCATACGACATTTTGTGGCTACTTTTAGGATACTTCGTACCTTCTGATTAGCGAAATAGACTCCTACTAGTCTACATGAAAACGCTGACCTCGAACTACCAAGAGATTCCCTTTCATTGGAATTCGCTTAAAAATTAATAGAAAATTTATATAATTATTACTTTAACTTTTCGCTGCAGAACTACATTTCAAGTATATTCCAGAAATCTTTTCCATTTTATCTTTGCGTGGCTATCACGATCATTAGCACAGACCAGCATCTGAAATCCACGTTCGTGAAGCAAGCGTGAAGGACAGAACATATTTTTTAACCCGATTTTATTCTCCTGTGCACTTCATTTCAGCTCAACAAAACTTATACTGCAGGACTGAATTGTATAAAAAGTTCGGACTAGAAATATTTTCAGATATCTCCCTAAATAATCTTTTAAAATCACAGTTTGAATCGCATCATATCAACAATCCTATTGGACAGACTTAAGTACTTTGGCAAAATGATAATCAAAACTTTTGTTACCTGTCTCTGTACAGCAGAAAATGTCTATAATATGTGATCTTGTAAACTATTCCCTCAAAAACGTTTTAAATTAAATTTTTCATGTGAGAAAAACTCAATAATATCTTTTTATCGTTACCTAAAAATTAGTTTCGCTTTCGATTTCAATTTTATCATCAATAACATTTTAGGAAAAACATTTTCAAGATTAAATGTTTTAAAGTAATGCTTTAAATTTCACAGGATCTGAAACATTTATGTGTTGTATATGCATTTATCTAATTTTTGTACATTAAAATACTACAATTTAAATTTATTTTCTTCGGCACTTGCCTTAGAAGAAAATAAAACAGCCTTAGCAAACATCGGCACGCCAAAAACCTAAGATATCTATATTACACAGTTCGTTATTACCAGACAGGCTGTTAGTAAATGGTGTACTTCCAAAACATGAAATTTAAAATTGGAACATTGTTATTTATATGTTTCTTCACTTTATAATTCAACTGATTTTAAAATTCCATTTACTGCAAAAATTGTATACTTATATGAGTGGAACAGGTTATAAAAACTTTACTGAATCGAAGTTTTACTGTCATATAATATTTAAGGTATTACGTTTAGCATTTTAAATTTTTTTCTCAAATCTCTAAAAATAAATTTCTATTTAATATTTGTTCTTAATTTATAAAGCAGAAAGATAAAACAAACGATGTTTTGAACAAACACAAATTTTCGCTTTATGTTTATCCTCTAGAAATTATGCAAAGAATGATGCAGACATAAAAGAAAAGTAAATATTAATAATAAATAAAAAAGCATGTAGAAAGCCCTACTCCTAAATGATGCTTCCATTACTGCTATGTGTCCGAAAACTTTAGTAAATAGAGAAAAAAATAATTAGGTTTCAGATTCCTGTTGAATAAGCACAGGATATCGAACATAATGAAGAGAAAAAAACTAATACTTCAAAAGAAAAGTTTTTAATTTTGAAGCAAAGGACTATTTTTTCTTCTTCCATTTTTATCATTATAACGAGCTCTCAATGTACGAGTTTTCTGTTGATGTTTCTGCGAGCATATAATTTTCTAATCTTTAATCCACGAAAGTAATTTTAATTCTTTTTATCCTTATTCGTTAAATCAACTAACTGTATAGACCTATCAGATCTAATACTAAACATAGCATTACAAATTTTGTGAATCCCTTTTTGAATTGAACGTAATAGTTCTGAAATTATATGAAATCTGTTATGAACTTTCTGTGTAATTTATTATTAACTCAAAGGGGCGTTTGTCCACAATATGACAGAACTTCACCATTCATACAGCTGCTTTGCTGAACGTTTGCTCTATGTAAACATTCATGCTTTCACGTAATTTAAGGAATTATTTATCTTTTATTAGCCCAAAGGGCTAATAGGCTAATAGGGGCCCAAAGGGTGGTAGCTCAGAAGAACTAATACTCTCAAACGGCAGAATCACTAAAAGCGGTGAATTACTATTCAGATTGTTGGTACCATATATTATTGCCCTGGATTATATCTAAATAAATTAAATAAGGGTGCATCTGCATGAATGTACACTGCTCAAAAAAAAAAAAAAAAAAAAAAAAAAAAAAAATGGGACAGTGCTATATCTCCCGTTCTACTGGGGCGATTCACGAAATTCAAATTGCGTTCTTCATGTCTCGAAAGCGCGACTTAAGATATATATTAGATTTATATATAGCACTATTCTAACATAGGTATTTTGACACAAAATCGGACTTTTTCTGAAATAACATACCAATTTTTTTACATATTTCGATTCTACGACTCAAATTATGTCAGAATACCAAGTTTTGTAAAAATCGTACGAGTAGTTTTTGAAATATTAGCTCTCAAAATTTTAGCTCCACAATGTTAATTGAATTTGGCAAATATTTATTTATATCTCTTTTTTTATTAAATTTTTTTGATTTTTTCTCTCACATTTCGAAATTTAGGTTCATTCCAAATAAAATTTACTCATTTTTGTGTTTTACTTTTTAAATTTCTATTTTTAAATAATTTTTATAAATTTTTCGAAAAAAATTTTGTATTATAACCTGTAAAATTTTTACCATCATCTTAAAGTAGGTATATTTTTAAGCATATCTGCAAAAAATTAGACTTTTTTATTCAAAATTTTCTAAGATATACACAAATTTACATATTTTCGCGTTTTGAAATTTGGCATCTTTTTTTTTGAGCGATAATAACGCCAAATGTGGTCTATGGATTTTTGTTACACTGTATTGCCACAGCTATTTTTAACCTTAAATTTCAAGTAAAATTTTACGGAGAATTAATTATATGACATTTTTTCCCTAAATGATGCGTAATAAATATTTATTAATACTATATGAAAAGCTTTTTTTTTAAATAAATTTTTTAATATTTTTTTTTAATTTCTCTCTATCTTTTTTTTTTTTTTTTTTTTTTTTTAGTCCAAAGGGATTTGAATCCCGAAGGACTATTAGTTTCGTTTTGGCATTTTGCGTCGGACTCATAAATGTCGGTTCACTTTTCAAACTGTTGCCACAAAATGTTAGAGTCCTGCATTATATTTGAAGAAATTAAATAATGAAAAATCTGCATAAATGTATGTATATTTCTCGTATTGTGATAAAACAACGGTACATAGAGTCATCGAATTTTGAATAACGTAATCCTCCAACGAATATGAGCATGTGGAAGACCAAATTTGAAATTTGAAATTTGTTTTATGATCGATTTCCTATTTTTTAAAACTTTGACGAATTTTTGATTAACAAACTCAAGGATTTCAAAGCGAGCAATGGCAACGTTGTGCAGAAAAAACATTTATATCTCCAGCGCGTGAGTCTCTGTATCGGAAATTCTAAAGATATGCTCGTTTTAAAACTATTTTGCGATATTGCTGTTGCACTGGATCTTATGGTTTAAGTGCGAGGAACATGATATTTAATAAAGAAAGGTAACACACAAAATGTTAAAAAACGCCCCTTTGGACGTAATTTAAAATCTGAAACATTTCAGATTTTTTTTTTTATTTTTTATTTTTTTTTTTATTTTTATTTTTATTTTTTATTTTTATTTATTTATTTTTTTTATTTATTTTTTTTTTTTTTTAAATAAGAGTAAATTTTTACCTTCGGCGTTTCAGATTTTTTTTTTTATTTTTTATTTTTTTTTTATTTTTATTTTTATTTTTTATTTTTATTTATTTATTTTTTTTTATTTATTTTTTTTTTTTTTTAAATAAGAGTAAATTTTTACCTTCGGCGTTTTATCGTCTGCTACTTTACTTCGTTTAAATCGAATTGTCTAAAACTGAGAATTTTCGTTTGATGTTTATTTGAATTTTATGACATTAACTGCACAATTTATTTCTAAACAAACTGATGCTTTTGAAGTGGCTGAAAGAGCGGCTGGTACTATCATCCATATTTTCAAAGCACAGTATATTTTTATAGAAAAGTAAGATTTAGAATAATAATTTTTATAAAAGTCAAATTATGATATAAATATACAACCCTCTAGAGACTGAATTAATGGAAGTTCAATGGTTATGTAGAAATGATCTGCAGCTACTTAATCGCTGGATAAGTCAGCAGATTCCGTGGACAAGTAAGAATAATTATATAAACGACACCCAACATTCTGAATTCAATTAACAACGAGGATACGATGTATATTAAATGAATTCAAGAAGTTTTAAAACATAAAAAATCTCATTTTTTATCCTAAAATGTATTTTTGTGCGTAGCGTATTTTCATTATTCTAATTTAAAATTCTAATAATTCTTAAAATTCTAATTTACAATGTAATTGTCAAGAACTGCTTGATAATCATCAGTAATATAATAAGTAATTATTACGGTTATTAATAAATCCTTCTTATAAAGTAATTGCAAATATTTCAAAAAACATTCTGCCTGAATGCAAATATTTTTCTGTGCAAATATTTTAAATTTTATATTAATCAAGATTGCACACGATATTATTTATTTGCACTTCAATTCTTAACGTCAGTTCTAGTAGAAGTTACAAATCAATTATATTTATTTAAGGATTGGATTGGATTGGATTATTTAATTATGGCAAAGCACACGAGGGCTATCTGCCTAAAGGGAAGGATGCCTTCGTGGAGGACTTTCTAAGGGAAAATGGCTCGTATACACGTTACACATCGGGAAAACTACGAAAACACCTATGCAACCAGCCCATTCGCGGGATTCGAACCTCGGACCGAACTACCAGTGATCAGCGTCTTTACCGCTCGGCCGTTTGTGGGCCTTTATGAAATGGAAGGCGATAACTTTATTTAAAATGATTGTCAGAAATACCAAAATGTTTCGAAAAGTTGGATACTTTTTAATATACTTTCAGAATGCTTAAAGAAAAAGAGAAGAAAAATAATTTTTTTCGTAAAATTTAGTATTTGTATTTTTTTTTAATTTAAAACTTTTCAATGTTATGATATTTGATTCTTGCGATTTCAAAAATAAAATATTTGACTAAAATATGAATAACATTTTAAGAAACCAAATGTAGGATAAAATTGTGTAAAGCAATGGGCACAATGATAAAACTGTTTAAAGCAGTGTATGCAAGTCATCCTAAGTTAAAATGTCGGTTATACATCTCTCTTAATTATATATATCTTTTCTGAACGGAACATTGAAAGGCTTTATTGTATTTTCTCTTTTAATGTAGTATGCAATTTTCAAACTCATCGTAGTCTGGGTTACAAAGTATTCTTCCGAAAGAAACGCAATTCAAATAAATAAAATCAAATTCTGGAAAATTAATATTAATAAATATATTTAAAATGCTCAGTTCGAAGGAATAAATAGAAAATTTTAAAACAATTATCTGAAGAGACAATGCAACACAAACAATTAAAGTAAAAGTATAAAAATTTAAAAATTATCTAAAATAATAACTATGACGAAAAACATATATAAAGAAAACTATTTGAAAAAAAAATAAACGCTGCACCTTTATTTACGCAGTTCGAATAGGTAAATAGAAGTTTTTAAAACAGTTATTCGAAAAAAAAAAAAAAAAAAAGTGCAACTTAAACAATTAAAATGAAAAAGAAAAAATTACTTAAAATAATAAGTTATAATTAAAAATATAATATAAAGAATATTATTTGGAAAAAAGGAACGATGGTGACTTTTTTTCCTCTCACGGGACAGGACACTAGGTTCCCATATATTAAGAAGTTCGCCAAGTGAAATATTCTTGGCGCAAACTGACAAAAAAGTGCCAACATAAATTTGTGAATTTCTCCGTAAATTTCGCTCCAAATTTTACAAAATTTCATATTTAGGCGTAATTTGAGTCGTAGAATCGAAATATGTAAAAAAATTGGTATGTTATTTCAGAAAAAGTCCGATTTTGTGTCAAAATACCTATGTTAGAATAGTGCTATATATAAATCTAATATATATCCTAAGTCGCGCTTTCGAGACATGAAGAACGCAATTTGAAGTTTGTCAATCGGCCCAGTAGATCGGGAGATATAGGACTGTCCCTTTTTTTTTTTTTTTAGCAGTGTACGTAGGTTTCTCGCGTTGTGAAAACAAAGTTTCTTACAGCCATCAGATTTTGAATAACGCAGTCTTCCTTCCGAATATAAACGCATTGAAGCCCGAATTTTGAATTTGTTTTATTATCTATTTTATATTTTGTAAAACGTTAACGAATTTTTCGTTAAAAACTCAATGATTTCAAAGCGAGTAGTAGCAATACTGAACGGAATAAAACATATTGTATCTCCAGCGTACGAGACTGGCTAACGGGAATTCTAAAGACATGTTGTTTTTAAGTATTTTTAGATCAAAAAAGCGTTAGCTCAAATGCTCTAGAAATGTGTATGTGCGTGTAAATGAAAAACAAACCACCCTTTTGTGCGTAATATAAAATCTGAAAGCATTAAGATTTTTTTTTTTATTTTTTAAAGTTTATTTTAGAATTACTTTTATCTAAAAATTAAAACACTAGAATTATATAATACCCCGTACTTAAACTGCAGATTTACATAAATGCCAGAGTATATCATGAAACACAGCCTGCTGCTGAGTAATGTAGTCAAAGTTAATCGATGAATGGCAGAAGATTTTGAGATTTTGCCGATTTTTCCAAAGACTACTTGTTATCAGTGAAAACAAATCGTATCAAAAGACATCAGAGAATGTGAAGATGTTACAACAGTCATTGTGAGACGTGTTTAATGCTTTTAAAAACACACACTTTTAAAACTTTTAAAACTTTTAAACACTTTTAAAACTGTGTTTAATGCTCAAAGCGCAAAAGCCTCAAATCATTGCAAGATGTAAGCTGGTCATAATTCTTTGATATTTCGGGATGCTCTATGGCGTAGTCACTGATGACTTTAATTATGTGAATAAGATTTTTATGCCTTAATATAGGGAATTATCACGATATAAAATGTGTATAGCCAAGACAAATTTGTTTCTATGTGTTCGGCTTCGACGAATATCAAAATTATTCTTTGAAATAATATAATTCTTATAAACCTCCTGATCATTCTCTTTGTATTTTTTCTTGGACTACGTGAATACTATTTACACCTAAGCAGTATATCTGTTAAATTTCTGGAATCAGAATATGCCGTGAGTCAAGAGAAACCCAGTGAAAGAAAAGTAATGCTTTGGTATAGGCTTGCAGGAACCAAAGCATTACTTTTACAAAATGTAATTTATCATTCATTGTGCAGAAAATCCTGATTTCTGCTATTTATTTAAAACTAAAATAACGGTTTTATTTAGTTTATTCTTTAATGCACAGAACATAGGGTAGATCTCTGTCTTTGGAAGTCCCCATAATTAGAAGAATGTGCTTCATGGCATGTTGCGTGATCAGTTTAAGAGCACTTCATGGCGCATTAGTAAAAACCTTTTCCTGGTCTCCAGAGTCCTAATACGTATCGAATATGTGTAAGATATATTCCAATCGAATATGTGCAAGATATATTCGCAAATCAAATTAGATTGGTGGCATCTGAATCCAACAGAAGATGTAAAAGGATTATGAGGTAAAATGTGGTGATGTAAATGAGGAATAGTAAAGATAACTGATACCCGTTTTATGGCCTTCAGTTACCGTAAGAAGACTCCTTTTGGCTGAAGAAGGGTCTATCATTTTAATAATAGGCGAATACTTATAATGGTTAAATCATTAATGAATATTTATGTTATTACAAATTTATTTACCATTTAGTAATAGTAACTACAACATTTAATGAAAACACTACATACAACCGAAAATCAAAATCACACTTGAGCAACAATCGTTTTGAACTCTATTTCGAACAGAAGTTCTTCATATCTTATAATCTGAAATTATTTTAGCATTTTTTGCACACGTGTAGAAATATTCAAGAAACTTGATTAATGTTTTCGGGTTAAAAATATATATTGATTATATTTGAACCCTGAAATATTTTTGCTGACATACTCAGAAATGTCTTTATATACATGGTATGTTCACTCAAGACATAGCATGTAAATAAAGGCCTGAGATTACTAGATATCGACTTAGAATTCTTAAATAGCCTCAGCATTCGTTTTGCAGATATAACGTATCCAGGTTTTATTCACTGTCAATATAAAGGATAATCTGAAATAAAACATTCGTGAATTCTATTTATGGATTTAAATGAGTGATTAATTACACAAACTGCAACAAAATACTGCAACATTAGAAAAAATGCAGCAATTTGAAGGTTTTCATTTACGTTCTGTATGATTGAAATTAAAAAGTCTCAAGTTATTTTTTATTATCGAGAACTGAATTCAAGACACAAATATTTTGTTTCATATTTTAGAAACTTTTCTGGCGGTAGTTATAGGTTGATGAAGAGAGTGTATGATCATGCAACAGTTTGAATAATAATTCTTCAAAACTATTATACTGTAGAATTATTGGACATAAATTTAGAGAAATAACACAATTTAGTATTTTATATTTGCTAATTTTCCCAGTGAAGTAAAATCTACATTTAAATTGCTAGAAATTAACCTAATAAAGAAAAGACTGAATATCAAGCATCAGTTTCAGTTGTTTCGATTATCCTGTATTTAAAGGTAATTTATGTATTCTAAAATATAAACAAGATATATACTGCTCATCGAGAAATATATAAAAATTAGCGAGTCAATGATGTCCATAATGTTTTATTTAATGCTAATTTTATCAAGTTTGAAAGACAGCCGAGGCTTTAAACACTTAGATAAGTATCAGGAAATAACGAATTCTTTGTGAAACATAACATGAAGGATGCTAATATAGAACATGGAAGAACAACACAGGAAACTTAGAATTAGTCAGATAGAGCCAGATCATCAGAGATAGAGAGATCAACCAGATAAATAATTTTTCCATAGGGCTAATTGAATAGTTCTACACGATTCGATAAAATTACGAGGTACGTTTGTCAAAGCATAATCAAAATACATGCGGAATGATCTAATAACAGCAATACGTCCTGTATAAAGTTAGAGAGTAGTACTGTACAATCTCATTAGCATTAGGAGACAGTATAGGATAGAATAACAAATATGTAAAGTATGTGCAAATTTTGATGTAACCTTATTTTCACATGTTAATACGACAAACATATATGAGCTATGGGCCTTTGTTGTAAACGCATACAAACCCTTTTCTCATCAAAGAAATAGAGCATTTTAAATATGGCAAACAGCATAAGAGTTATTTCCTCAAATTGATTTAACTCCGTTTGGGAAAGTGACTTATAAGCTTTTTGTCTACTAGCAATCTTGCTAAATTATTTTTCGGTTGAGAGATCGCGTCTGTTTTTCGAAGTCACTACAGTTCAAATCTAAACACCTTCTACAAAAAATATGAATTGGTGTCAATTCCGTTTATTAACCAATATTCGATTACATCGGAGGAGGATCACTTGCTATGCATCGCACAGTAAAAAGTGACATACTTGGGTTCGAAACTTTGTTATTTAAATTTTCAAAAGTACTTTTTTGTGACTGCTACATCATGTAGATAATGATAGACATGCATGGCAATATCCGAATGAAATTTGGTGAGCCCTTCTATAACACAGTATCGAGAAATACGACTCGAATCTGGAACTCTCGAATACGCGCAAGGTATGCTATATATTATATACTCCCTCTTTTAAAGGGAGATTGGAGTGCAGGGGATCCAGTTGCCAGATCTTGCTGTTGACAAATTATTGTCCACCACCTTGTTGTTCGGGCGCCACTGTAGATACGTTAGTTTATTTCTTTTTATTTTGTTAAAGCAGAAGACATGAAGAATGACTAGTGCTCTCTTCGGGACTCGAACCTGATCCTCTCGAATACACGGAGTGTGCTAGCAATACAGCACGAATACAGCATGCTGGAAGGAAGAACGGAATACCTTATAAACCTATCTGAATTAGTGGGATGGAGAAGTAAGATTATAAATTAAGGGAGGTTAAATAAATATTAGAAATTTAAGTGTAATTCGATTAATGCTCATTTAAAAAAAGAAACTCCTCACTTAATGTTTTAGAAAAATTAAACAAGTCTCAAGATTTGTTTTAATTATTTAGAACTTGGAATAATTTAGTACATTTGGAATACTTGAAATAGTATTATTTTATATCTCTTTTGAATATATTGCGTAGACTCAGATATTCACATTGTTTTATACTAGCATAATTATAAAAATATTCGGTTGTGGGAGATACAAAGATAACTTTAATTATAAAAAACTTCCTGTCATGTTTAATTAGAAAAATGTGTTTCTAAAAAATTAACTTGAATTTCGTTTAGAATAAGTATATTTTTCAAAGTTAAAATGAGAACGTTAAAATGAATTTCTAAAGTAGCTAACAAAGCAAAACACATTTATTATAACGAACTGCATAAATTCGCGTATTCCATTATGTAGTTAGTTATAAGATTATTTACCCTAGAGCAAATTCAGTTTAGTAATACGAAGTAACAAATAACTTTCATTCTAAAAAATTAATTTTTGAGAGGAACATCTCTGCAAGTAATAATCAAAAGGCTCTCTGTGCACATGTACATAAACTCGAAAATCAGCTACACATCAAAACAATGTACTCCGAGGACTTTTCTTCATCGAAAAACGTTTTCCTCGTCAGTTCCTCCTCGTTTACCACAAACACGTAGATACAGTTTTTTTTTTGCAGAGTTTTAATGCCTTTTAAAAAATACTCCCCAGCGAAACATTCTTTCTCCTTTCCGTTATCCCATTCCGTTGTGCGAAGTAAACTTAGTTTTTTTAGAATGAATTGCAAGACACTTTATTTTATTCTTTTTCTTTTTGTTTAGATCTCTGATAATATTAGAATGCCTCTCACGGAGAAAGTTTCTAAATAGTGTGTTAACGTGAGCGCCATTTTTGTTTCGTCAGGAGCACTCGTAACTTTGTTTTCTTACTTTATTCCTACCTCTTTCATCTCCGCTTTTGCGATTCCCCGCTTGATTTAAAGCTGGTTAAGATCGCTGCTTGGAAGCTTTCACCGAGTTGTTTCTTGCTACATTTTTTTTCCGAGAAGAGTGACGAAAAACGAGAGATTCCTAATGAGATTTCGGAAGTAATCCGCGAAAAGTAATAAAAACAATTCTCCGCCATTTCTCGAATGCCGTACGCTAATGAATCAAGCACACTTTCAGTTAAATGCCTAGAGTTATTTCTATCACAGAAAGACGAAATTAACTGCAACTGCACTCGCGTGCTCTAACGCCACATAATGTATGAATCCTTCTGAATTTCTTTTACACCGCATCACAGATGATGAAATTAAAAATTGAGTAAAACATGTAATTTTTATTCAGTATTAAATTTTAATCTCTTTACCAAAATTTTGTTATTTATCAAAACGTAAACATAACATGAGCTTCTCTGAGTTCTTGCAGCAGCTTATTTTTTTTAATTATAAAATAATATTTATATTTTAGATACATTTAAAATGTTTCATTTTTAACCTTTCAGCAAGGCACTATGCACAAAATTTACGACAAATTCGGTTTTTAATGCACACTTCTCGCATATCACAGCTGAGACGTCTGAATGTCATTTCTATTCCTGTGGCAGCAGGAAGTCATATGAATTTTTTGTTTTTTTACTGCGCTTTCGCGCTGCGTGGCAGCTTCTTCGTAGAACTTATGACACGCGCATGGTCGTGGGTGAAAATTCGGAAATTATTTTTTCCCAAATATTATGTAATTTTGTGTTATTAATTGACGTGTATTATTTTAATTTGTATACGTTTGACTCTATAATTTTTATATCGGTTTTCATGGTAAAAAAAATATGTGCAACCAGCTGATTATGCTCGCATTCTTCAAGAATTATCTGATGAAGAAAAAGACAAGGGAACCTTTGGATGCGAGAATAATAGTGATCTATGTAAAGAAAATATAAAGATAAATAATATCAGCAGTAAAACTGAACAATATATATCAGATGATGATAGTAATAATGATATAGAAAAATGGAAGGATGATGATATATTCTATGTTAGTAAGGATAAATCTCCTAAGTGGCAAAATCAGAAGTATGCAAACTGCTCAAAGACGAATTATAATAATATTGTGAGCGTTAACCTGACCTAAAACACCATGCTAAGGATATAAAGGATGAAACAGGAACATTTTTAAAATAGCTGATATAAATATGCTTGATGAAGTTTTGGAATGTACAAATAAATACATAAGTTTACTAAAAAGAAAAATACTCAGATAGAGACTGCACTGTTACCTGAGTGGAAATGATGGCCTACTTTGGATTGTTATATATGACAGGAATAAAAAAGGACACCATGTAAATGCAAAAGTATTGTTCTCAAGTGATGGCACTGGAATTGAAATAACAAGAGCTGTGATGAGTTACAACAAATTTTTATTTCTGACAAGCTGTCTTCGATTCGATGATAAATCAACAGGACAGGACAGATGAATATTGAAACTAGCTTGGATTTTAAAATATACTTATTAAATAATATTTTTTTTAAAATTTCTATAATAAAAGAAATCATTGCTTTTCTACCTGACTAATAATTAACCTATTTAAAAATAATTAACCTACTAAAAATAATTAACCTATTTAAAAAATTTTTAAAATATGTTTTACAGAATTTCACAATATGATTCATGTTAGCTTTGTCAGTGAAAATAGTCCCCCTCTCAGATATTTTGTTAAATACTTTAAAACTCTCTCAAAAATTACAGACGAAAAACAAAACTGCAAATGGTAACTTTAAGAAACAGTAGCAGCATCATATTGTTACAGTGTACTGTAAAGTGTTAAAGTACGTTTAGGTTTTTATATATTTAATATTAACCTATGTTTGATTTGAGCGGCATACCAAATACAGCTTCTTCCGAAAGCAAGATTGTATATAGTACGTAAAACGCATGATAATATTTCCAAAATACATTTAACACAAGATTTTTGTACTGATAGTTTTATATCAGATTTTTTTCCAAATCAGTCAGATGCTATTGCGAATAAATACTACCTTAGTAAAACAACATTAAGTTCACGGAATCCTTTCTCGAAACAGACGTCAATTCCATATCTTCTTGTTGAATTCCTCGTACAATGGAAGGATTTAATATCCCTCCTATTCTCTGTATGATCCTCAGAGATTGAAAAGACAAGAAACTTTCAAAGATTACGTGTTACCCAAGAACTGAAGTAAACGAGGTCGTGAAGCTTTGAACAGCCGCTATCAGTTGGCCCTCCCAGGAAACTGAACATTGAAACACGTACTCTGATCGAATCACTGTGACCGTGGTTGAAGTCATAAACTAGCTTTTACTGGGTTCGCAAAAATCTATTGTTGTTTCTTTTTCTCGGCATCAATCCCTCTATTCGTTTTTTTTTTTTTTTTTCTAACGGGTAGACCATGTGAATTCCTCCGACGTTCATTTATTGAATTCTCTACACCTAAAACAAAGAGTTCTTTTTCCGAATCAGTGACTCCATCTAGTATGTCGAAAAGAACATGATTTTGTTTTGACACATTGGCATTCCTATTTCTCAGAGAATCCACAGTTGTATGCCTTATTCGTATCAACTTATCAACAATATAATGAAAGTAGGACATCTTGAAAATATTTTTAAATGTAGTGTATTTGATTAAAACTTAATAACTTTGAATTAAATAATACAAATACCTAAAAAGGCAGATTATGTTCAATTTGATGGTTATTTGTGCTATTTTCAATTACCTAATTATTTTTTTTTTATTTTTGAAGGTAGTGGATGACTATAATGTTTAAGTATTTCGGAGCTACTCTTTAGTAATTGAATGAATGCCTGTAATAGTAAAGGTTTTCGATCATGGATGAGGTAGATACATAAGCATGGAGATTCATACAATAAAAGTCGGCTAAATATTACCTTTTACTATTGACGAAATATTTGACACAAACAGATAAAATAGTGAAATCTGCGCTTGCGATGACAACAATAACATTTATGTTTTTCTAACATCTGCATTAAACTTGCAAAGAAGCTGAGAAGGAGCAGACAGATTCCAACTACCAAATTTGGTTAAGAAAGATGGTGTTTGTGCTTGACTTAAGGGGACTCATACACTTTAAAACCCATAAGATGTTCGAATAGGTGACTGTTGCAAAAATTGGGATAACTTATTTGTTTTAAAAGCAATTACTACCAACTTTTTACAGCTGACTACATAATATAGCTGCTTTCTGTAATAGTAATCAGAAAGTTTGTGTTGCCACAAATATTTTTATAATTTAATCCGTTTTGTGACAACATTTTTCGTCATGTTTCCAACTTGCGCGCACAGTTCAAGACATTCTGTTGCATAATTAAATTCCATATTTAATATATGGCTTTTATAACATTTGGAAACTACTGTGAACCTAAAATTCTAAAAATTTCATGTTAAATTTTTGTTTTATGTTGAGTTGTGTTTATAAAATGTATTTTATTAAAAGAATTTTTCATGTTTTCGTAAATAAATTTTTTCAATATTAAAATATTCATCAGATTGTTGGTTCAGTTAGAAAATAGTGCCCATATAAAGAATTACATCAAATTTCAAGTACGTACCATTAGCCATTTTTAAAATATCATGCGTGCAAGGTGGAAACACGGCGAGATATTTTGTCACAAAGAGGATTAAATTATAAAAATATTTGTGGCAACACAAACTTTCTGGTTACTAGTTTCCAAAGCAGCTATATTATGTAGTCAGCTGTAAAAGGTTGGAAATAATTGCTTTTAAAATAAATATAATATCTCAATTCTTGCAACAGTCACATATTCGAAGATCATGAGGGGTTTAAGGTGTATGATTCCCCTTAATTTTATTGTATAGATTTTGTTATTATTATTAGCTGAAGCACTAAGTAAAGTATTAATTTTTAAATGACGTAGTTCAGAGAGATTTATATGGGAATGTTAGTAATTAGGTCAGAAAAGGAAAATAACCAAATTAAATACGAGTATTAAACGGCTATTGCACATTAATGTTAGAATTTTACATATTGTTTTATCTTAATTTTGGAATAAATGTGTATATCTAAAGGTCAGTCATCTTATTATAAGGAACGAAAATTATTATTATTATTGTGTACAGGTATCTTGCAGCAATCAATAATTACTTGCTGTTAACCGCCTGCAGACACTTTCGTTTTTTATTTCTAAGTTTATTTCAATACTATGCATTGCACAATTCTTTTATGTAGGCACACCAACGAGAAATTTTTACATGATTTTACAGCAACTTAAATTTTCTTACAACATGAATGAAACACCGTTTCAGTATGTTTGATGAGTATATCTACTACATAGGGTGATCTATTAATGCGAATAATAACAGTCCTCTCGATAGAGAGTCACAATTTTACTACGAGAGGCGTTTTAGTTAAACTTTTAAATTTTGAACCTGGCAACACAGAATTATAAGAACCAAATCTTATGTTTAGAGCAGTTACACGTAAAGGAATGAAAATAAAATGTATTTTTAAACGCAATTAACTGTAAGGGATGACTTTACTATAAACTACAGAGCAAGAACGAGTGTTATAGCAAGCCATATTTAGTCGGAGAAAGTCACTTTAGTAAGGCAGGGACCAGACATTGTTAGGAAAGGAAAGACTGCAGTTGATTCGTCGCTGACATCGTTTGTAGATTTATTCATCATGTCTAGTAATGATTCGCTCATCATTAAACAGCAAAGCGAAACGCTTGCGCTAACGCAGGGGTATGGCAAGGCTATTTTACACTTCATAAGATTATAAAGAAACAGCATAGGAATCCGCTTCGAAGACATTAAATGTAAACAGTTATCGCCTCGCATCGAGTTTCCGCATCAAACCAAGTGGTGAGCGAAAGTCACCTCTCGAGTTGCGGCATCAAATCACATGGTGAGTGAGAGTCACCTCTCGAATGCAGAAGGTTAATACAGCACTCTTTTTTGGCCTCCGTTCAATGTCAGAGCCTACATGTGTACTATTTTGACATTATATCCAACTACAGATGTTTCGCGATATCGTGTTCCCTGGGATTTTTTCTTTCTTCTTGATGCTACTTTCAAACCTCTGAGTTTGTCACCACATAGCGGAAAATATTATATAATAGTTTTTATGTTCGTCGTGAATTAGACAATTTCATGAAACAATTATAAAACATTTAATAAAACTGCATAATTTTTCTAATAATAGGGGGGAATTATTAGAAGGGCTATTTGGAATAATTTTTATGAAATTCTGAACTCTAAAACCTTCAAGTTTGGACTATAATTTAAACCTCAGCAGTACATCATTCGAGCAGCTCCTTAAGATTTATTTTTCATGCTCATTAGCTTTGATACCTTTTAAACTGCGTTCAGAATTTTAAAAACATGTAATATAACTATTTTACGCAGAAATCCTAATTTTAAGTTGCTTTTGCTTCTTAAGTCCTCTATTTAATTTCATTAATCCTTATTTGTATTTTAAACGTATTAATATGCTTATACAACCTCTCTAAACTGCGTCATTTCAAAATTATCTTTGCCTTTTGTTTCTTTAATACTGTTAATAATACAGATACTTAAGTTATGCTCCAGCCAATAATAATAATAAAGTTTGCAAAGCGAAACCTTAATTAGCAATAGGAATGATGTCGAATGGAATATACTGTCAAACTTAATCCAGCCTTGGAATCTGCGTACTTCATCGCAGCTTCTATGGCTCCTATAGCTAGTAGCTCCAATACTATACTACAAAAATGCAAAATGTACCAATATAACTAACTAATCAAGAAAAGACGCAATTTTGTGACAGTTTAGCTACGTTTGTATAAAAATGATTTTACAAGAATAAAATAAAATTAACTATTCACGATTTTAACTGTGTACATATGAATGGGCTGTAATCTATAACATCTGCGTCGACGGCAAAAAGAATTTCATTACATGAGTAAATTTTGTTTCAGTATATTTTTCTTAGTAAGAAAGAAGAAAAATAAAAAGCTAGAAAAAACTTCAAGAAATAGTGGGCACATTAAAGATTAAAAGTTAAAATAATATATAATGTTAACTAAATCCAACTATATAAACTTCAGTTTAGAAGCCTTTTCTTATGTTTCATAAAGGTATTTCTCCCACCTTCTTGGTAAGGGATGATGACCTCCGTGTTTCACCTGATTTACGTTGATTACCCACCTTCTTGGCATGCCTATGTGGTGTGGTGGTCTGCACGCGTATTCCAGAGGTCCGCGGTTTGATTCCCGACGTAGGCGTTGCATATATTTCATCTTGCCTGCTTCCAAAAAATCCTAATGTCTCTACAACTTAAATATAAGACTTCATTTCTGGGTAGGGCTAAATGTTGTTATTATCTCTCATTCATAGAACATGTAACCCCCTAAAATAATAATACCCCTTAAAATGATTAAAAATGAAATTTTTATCTGTACGTTTCCATATTTCTTTCAAATATTCGACTGAATGTAAGGAGATCTATTAAATCGTGATGCATTCACATTTTTAATATTATATTCGAATCTTAGTTTGTTTACAGTATGATACTTGTAGTCGTGTAAGTCGCAGACTGCATAATGCGGATATTTAAACGATGATAAATAAACTTTTGAACAATATACTAAGTTCAAGATCTAAAGTTTGGATTTACTGTCTATGTTAGGAGAAAAGAAAGCAATAAATCAACGGTAATGGTATCTTCACATGACGTGGATGACAATGAACATGGATTTATTTTCAGCTGCTCAGACAGGATGTAAAAAAATTACATAAACATTAAATAAACGTAATGAATCATTTAAAATGTTGTAATTACGTCACAAGTAAAACTGAATAATTAATGATCTAATGAATGGTTTACTATTGTACAAATTCTTCGTATAAAGAAATACTTAAAATTTTCACCTTAGACATTTATTTCGTGTAAGTAATATATTTTAGTTTCATAGCAAAATAAAAACTCTTGTTATACAAAACGTTTAAATATCGAACTCTGGAACACAACTCTGGATGTAGTTTCTGTGTTTATATTTACATAAATAATTTCAAATTATACATTTAATTACTTAAAAACTAAAAGTAAATTCTAGAAAATGTGAGAGAAACGTTTATGCAAAGTACAATGAATAAGGTATTGACATTTTTGGCTGGAAAAATACATTTACAACATGAAATAAATTATGAATTTCATTTCAACGAAATCCGGTTTTCGATAAAAACTTTGTATCTTAATCTGTTGTCGAAGCAGGCCCGCTTCCATAAAAAACCTAAATTTACATATTTTGAAAAAAAAATCTTCCTGTGTTTATATTTACATAAATAATTTCAAAATATATATTTAATTATTTTCATTTCCTTACAAGTCAAAAGTTTGACTTGTAAAACATATACCTTTGCAGCATTAACGCTAATAAGCGTAAACAAGCATTGAAAGTAAAATCTCAGTGCGCCGTAGCAAAGCAAACATTGCTTTTATTCATATACCCAGATTTCTTACCATGTTAGTTGACCATTAATTTTTAACGACTTGGCAAGGAGCTTTCATAAAAAAATACCATTTATGGGAACCAAATATTTCCATTTATTCCTCAAAAAGGATGATGGTATCTCATTGAATGTGGATTAAAATGCAGGAACTAGAACCTTCGTTAACGACTACTTACGTGTATTAAAAGTTCGCCATAGGATCCTCTTTCTAAATTGGTAAAATGCTGCACTTTAATGGGCACGGTCGAATAATATTCCAGATTACTCTTATTAGAGGAAATGTTCTTTACATAATGCAAAGGAGTGATTTTCGCATTCCTAATTTCCTGTTCAAGATTTTATCAGAAACCGGGTCATTTAAGTGTGGGGAACCCATTAAGGGTTAGATTAAGCGTAAAAGATGGAATCTCGCTTTTATATGGACTTTGAATTTTAGTCATTTATGTATAATGGCCCAGGATTAGCTTACACTGCAATATTAGAATCGATAATTCGAAAATATTAAAGAATGACGACTGATTCAAGGCGAAATATTAGTTGAGATTATTTGAAACAGAATTACAAAGTAAAATAAAAATTTGATCACTTTATTTTGATTTAGTAAGATTAGTATTTTATTTATTAATTATGTTTTTACAAATTAAAACCATTGTAGCATTTATGAAAATTGGGTAAAAACTATAAAGTAAAATAAACACATATACTATTTCTGCTGTAATTTTTTTGAGAGGAATCTTTAATGTTTTGGTGAAATGTGTACGTAGTACCGTTACAAAATCTTTGAAAGCTTTTTTTGGCAGCATGTTTTGAGAGCTATTGAATACATTGCATAAAATATCTTATTGACGAAGTAATTAAATGAATATATAAAAAATAGCGGTTTGATTTAGCAATCAAAAACAAATTGCCTGACAAATATTGTCATTCTACGCATATATGATCTATAATTATCATGTGTGTGGGGAGGTTATCAAATTTTATAAAAGAGAATTCACGACTCAGGCGTTCCTTGGGGGTAGTAATTGAGCATAAAGTCATTACCATGCTGGAATCAAGAAACAAATAAGTTTCTGTGTTGATTTCTGTAAGATATATGTGTATGGTTAATGTATTCTGTATATGTACAATGCTGCATACTATAATCGCCTTGTGACACAGACCACAAATTAACAAAAAGTATTATTGATGTAATTATTGGTCTCCAATTCTACGTTTAAAACCATTCTGCGGGAATCGTTCATGAAAGCAATAGTTTTAGTTATTAGGATACATGCCACAAGTACGCTCTGCAGTCTTGGATGACGGATATAATTTTAACACAAAGACTACATGCCTTTTGCAGAATGTGAACACTGAAGAGGATGTGGATGGCTGAGATTCTCCTATTTGCTGTACTCCTGCACATTTTTCATTAAATAATATATTTCTGAAAGAAATTTTGTTAATTACATGTACGAATATTTGGATTTCATATTTAGATTTAAATTTGCTTTTATTGTTGGCATCTGACTTGTTTCTGGAAAACAAATGTTGTTCATAGTTGACAAAAAATATTTTTTGCTGGAGCTGATACATTTAGTCGACAAACCTATCAGTTAGACGAACAACCGTTATCATTTAAAAATTCCAGGCGTTTTCACTTTCAAATACAATTCTGGAAGTAGTTATGAATCCGGAAAGTTTTGGCTGTTCTACCTGTGCGGAAAGAAATCCCAGTTCTTAGCAGTAATATTATTCAGTGTGGCATAAAAAGTTTCTATTTAAAACAAAATCAAAATATGTATTAATTATTAATTTGCTAAAAACTAATACATGTATTGTATATTTATTTTTATTTTAATATTTCCTAATTGAGAATGTTCAAGGCAGCGCCTTCTTAGCGTTCCTTCGTGGTGTAGTGGTTCTGCACGCTGGGTCGGTGTTCCAGAGGGCGGTGGTTCGATTCACAGCAAAGGCGATTGCTCATTTTTCATCTCTCCGGCTGATCCAATTAACCTAATGTTTTTACAACACATCTAATTCATAATATATGTGATATATCTAACAAGATTTATAGATATTTGCAGTATTATTGTAGGAAAAAAAGTTCTTTCTAATGAGGTACATTGCGGAATGTGATACCGAACATCGTTTGGCGCACCAACCAGCAACAAAATTTTAAATCTTTCCTTTCTAGAGATGATACATAATTTAAACTCAATGCAGTGCAAAAAATCAATTAACGGCTGAAAGAATATATGAAGAATTATCAAATTCATTAATTAAAAATTAATTCTTCACCCATCACCTGAATGTCACCTTTCAAATGACAGGTTGAAGATTTCGATACTACAGACATTGTGCATTGTGCTGATTTATACTAAATGACTGAAATTTCTGAGAAACAGAGGATTTTAAAAGTTTAAAATATTAATTACCTCATTAAAATGAATATTAGTTTCTAATGCATAAATTATTTAGAAAATTATGCATATTTAGTTATTAACTATCAGGGATAAATTTATTTCAATATAAGTAATCTGATGCTGATTTAGAGGAAATTTGAAGAGAATTCATAAAATGTGGGTATATGAGCTCTTATGAAATGAATTTTATTCTTTAATGGACGTGTATTCAATTTGCGGTCACAATGCAATTCAAATGATTAAAAATGTTTGATTGTAAATTCACTATACACAATGTTTAATTGTTATGTCTCCCAAAGTGATCCCTAAAATCATTATACCAATTATCCCGATCCCTAAAATTATTTATACCAATTGAAAATGTTATAAGATGCAGAAAAAAATCTAAATTTATAAATGGATAATTATTTACTTGTTTTTATTTACGTCGCATTTCATTCTACGGCAATATCATTTGTGTTTTCCGTTGGATCACTTCTGGACATCTGTGCCATGAATTGGCAGTGAATAATTAAAGCGATGTTTATATTTTACCCAGTAAACATATTGTTTTTTTTTTTTTTTTTTTTTTTTTTTGAAAAATCGATTACTTAAACACTGCATCTTAGTCCCAATTTATATTGCGATTTATTTTTGCAAATTTAAAAAAGATGAAAGAATTTTCATTATATTTAATATTTTTTATGATATAAAAATTCTTATTATCTCTGCATTTACACAGATTGAATACGATAATTACAAATCTCAGAAACCTGATTCACACTCTCCGCAACATTAATACAATACTTGATAAAATTAGTTTAATGACAATTTTATAGATCACTTTATTATACGATATTAGGGTTTAACAATCGTTTAAAAAGCAATAAAAAGGTGTTCCTTTAACCATCAAACTTAGGTAAACCGAGCTTAGCATCGAATCGTCCTATTCTAATGTGCAAAAAACCAATGGATATTTGAAGGACATTTTTCTCTTTTAAACCCTGTAAAAAATATCATAAAATGCGTATCATTTGTGAGATAACACCTGAAAAAAACCTGCTGTTAGACCCATAAATAACAGAAAAAGAACAGTCAGAATAGAAGGTCAGAAATCGATAAAATAACAAGAATGATACAGAAGTAAAGAATAAAACTGAACGATGTGGAAATAAAAATAAATAAAATGTTATAAAATACTGCAATCCGCGATTTACTGTTACGACTGCTCAATAAAACATAAAGATTCACGACTCACATAATTCACTTTTATGTTTTGAAACTGAAACCCTCGTGAGGAGAGAATCGTCGTGTCGGCCAGCTATCTTTCACAGCTACGAGTCAGGATAAAAATTAAGAATCATAGCATATTTCTCGCTAACTAGACACGTGTAATAAAGCATTCTTGATTTATTCATATTAGGGAGCAATTCCAAGTAAATGATATGAGTTCCTTTGTTTATGCATAGAAGAAAATTTTCGTGTTTTTCTTCCTACCGTATATTTATTGAAACTTTTCTTTTGAACATACATATACATGGGCTGAAAGTAAACATGGGAAACATAGTAGTAAATTATGTAAAATAGTGCATCACTAACAAATATGCGATATACAGCGGGACGATATAATTTGCAAAAGAAATATTCTAAAAATATGAAGAAATAGATATTGAAAATTATACCTAAAAATATAAAATCCAGTATTCCCAGATGCTTTTTCTGTTCTGTGAAGAAAAGCTTCTGACAGAATATGATATGCGGTGATATTCAATATGGCTGTTTAAGTTTTCAGCAATGCTGAATACTTTCACAATAGGTCGTCTACACAAAACATTAACTGAGTATTTAAAAGACTTAACATTAAAAGTTCAGGCTTAATCAACAAAATCAACAGCATCATGAAAAAACTAGCAAGTTAAGCGCGGGACACGGTTAAGAAGCATTAAACTGTTGTTGCTAATAGTTTCACAAAACATCAACTGGGTATTTAAAAATTCAGCCTTAATCAAGAGAATCAACAGTATCATGGGCAAACTAGCAAGTTAAGCACAAAAAGGCGACATAACATTAACTGAGTATTTAAAAGATTTAGCATTAAAAATTCAGCCTTAATCAACAGTATCATGGACAAACTAGCAAGTTAAGCACGGGGTACTGAAGAAGCATTAAACTGTTGTTATTAATATCATCACTGAACGCTACTATGGTTCTTAAATGAAATATACTGTTACGTTTTACTTTTCTTCTGACACCAGTTGTTGCGTTATATTCTTCCTTTACGTTCGTACGGGGTTCGTAGATTTGGAGTGAATAACGACGACACTTGATGAAGTATCGAAACACACTTTAATCAGCCAATATTAATCAGGACAGCTCCAGTAACACTTTTTACAGTCGTCGAAGATCTACTATAAACACGCTGACACGATCAGTGACACAGGTTATCAGGCTATCACGGGGGAGACAGCTTCTAGACAAAGCACTAGAGTACAGCTCCCGACTCTGCTTGGTCGTTCTCGGAACTCCACGTACTCTCAGACTCTTCACGCTACAACTCGCGATGTACTCGTCGACACTCAGAGCACAGCTCCCGACTCTTCGGTTCAGTCGTTTCCGGAGCTCAACACGCTCTCTCAACAATGCACTAACCGCGAGGCACTAAGAGACTCCTTCGGTGAACTCGACGACCCACTCGGCACTCGCTGCCCGGCTGTCAACTCGATCGACTCCGCAGGTATTGACTCGCTAGACGAGACACCAACTCGTTACTAACTCTCTCGCACTCCAGAGAGGCACTCTGACTCGCCCTCTCGATGGAGCACACACACAGTGAGACACACTAACTGACTGCGAACCAGCAGGGTTTGTATAGCTTTCGGCTTATGTTCGAGAACATTCTGGGCTAAACCGGTAAGAATTCGTTCCAGAAGGTTATCCATCCGGCCATTGAGTATCGCCAATTTTGTCGCCAATTGTCGCCAAATGGGCGATTTACCACCAAATGTGGCAACCTTATTTTCCTCTTTATTTTATGGCAAACCTAAAACTGCTTTGCGGTGAAGCTATCTTACCGCTCCTGTACATTTCGTAACAATACTTTTAGAACTCTACATATTACTGTATTTTATTTTATTTATTATTAATTGCATTAATATCGTATTATTTATTCAAAACTTTTTGTATTAGGGCAGTATTTAGGACTAAAATTAAGACTTCATGTATGACTATGTTATATTTAAAATTTTATGTATTACTGTAAAAATGTAAGAATGAATTAACTTGATCAGTGTACCAAGTAATACACGTGGTTGAGTGACTAATGCGGATGATCATAGTAGTCGTTGGGTGGGTGTGTTCAATATGGTTAGTGGATAGAGGTGCTACCTAATTATCTTAAAATGGATGCATGTTGGTTGAGAAAAAAACTCATGAAAAACATCTATAATGTGCAATAAGAATGTCTGTATAAATAAACCATAATTACGTATTACACATAAGCACATAACACTTGAATATTTTGCCTAAAAATTCGCAATATGTCACTTAATTTTCATTTACACTGTATTTTGTGTTTTTTGTATTTATCTTTGCCCTGGTAACATTATTATTATATTTCGTATTTAAATCGTAACCTATTCTATATCGTACAATACATTTCTTTAATAAGGTAAAAAGAGCTTACTTCCACCGGTAGTCGAACACTGATAATTCGGCACAGGTTCAAACCCCAACGAATTACCTGGCTATATTATAGTTTCTGTAATTTTCCTCTTGTAGGAATGAGAGCAGTACCATTAAAACATCCTCCACAAAGGCATCAGATCATTAGGGCAAAATGACATTTGCATGCTTTCCAGACGCGTTTAGAAAATTAACTAATATTTTCTGTTTTGGGTAATCAGCTTATCTAATATTTTTCATTTTAACAGAGAAGAGAAATTCTTTTCTTATTTAATTCCGGATATTCGTGTTTTATTTTTGATTGCGCTGATGTCCTGGCAAACGAGTATGCAGATACCATTGTAAAGAATGCGACCAATGATACATCCCGTATGGAGCAACCCGTTTCACTTCCAATCACATTTCTGAAACGTCCATCAGTACGTATCTTCATGCGAAGTGGGATTCAGCTGCAACTGGCAATACCCATCGGCTGATGCCAGAAATAGAACAGAATTACAAACTGATAAAGCAACTCCCAATCAGTTTCTAACAGGTCACGTCTCCTTTCAAGCCGAATTGGGTATAGTGTAAAGTGACCACATTTTCATTGAGACAAAGCGGGACAAATAGAATGAAATGAGAATTATAATTTAGTTATGAAAGCAGACCAATAATTCATATACTTGTCTATAAATATACTAAAATATATTTATTATTAACTATTGGTAACTATAAAAATATTTGTGAAAAACAATAATTTGAATATTATGTTTTTTAATTAATTTAATATTTTATTTTAAAAAATTACGAGTTTCTTTCACTGTCATATTTTTTATCCGAGTGAATACTTTGCAATAGATTCGAATCATTTAATAAAATGTAGTGAAATTTCTCACATCAATTAGTCAAATTATATTTTAGGCTTAATACAGATTTTAAAGTTTTAATGTTAAACTTCGTTTTTTCAATTTTCCATATTTTATTGATACTAGAAAAAACACGTTTTGTTGCTGCATTTGTTCCTGGAAGGGAGAGCGCGAATTCTATTTTTCGGAAAATGGTTACTAATATACTAAAAAGATTTTCCCCACATATTCCCATAAAATCTCTTTTTTTAGTGTCACCCAATGAAAGTTTTTACTATCCTGAACTGTCTGTTCTTCAAGATATTCCAAGCAGTTATAATAAAAATTTCTGACTTCTTTCAGAAAATCAGGTTGTATAATGACATCTTGTTTTTCCAATTTATAGTGATGTCCTTTCGAATAATTAAGGAACGTAATTAATATCAATTCTTTCTCGCAATTTTGATTTTAAATTATTAATTTCATTTGACACTTCCGTTACTCATTTCTTTCTGAGGTTACGGCCTTCTCTACTGTCCTCAGAATTTTTTTTGCATCGTCTCTCCCGCCCTCAAGCGACCTCTTAAGTGGTGCGCTTCTCGGCCAAGATTAAGACTTAATGTATGACTATGTTAACGCTTCGGCAGTACGTATACTGAAATTGGAACGATACACTTCAGTTACTGAAATTTTGTCCCCTTCAATAATTTTTACAGCATTGTTAAGTAATCTAGCTTGGTTGTGGATGAACTAAGCTGGTAAAAGAGCTAGCCAGCGTGTTTTGCTGTAACCAATAATTCTTCTATATTCGATTTCTGCGCTTTCACAAAAATCCTTCAAACTTTCAACACGTACAGTATATATATATACGAATAAGTTTTTGCAATAATATTTTAAACATCCACTGGAAGTAAGTCAGATGTTGTGTGAATAGTATTGTGTAGAACGTGCGTTACACAACCTACTCGAATAATCTTTTGGTTCAAACGTTCGTTAAGTTTCGTAAAAACGTTATTGATGCCTCTTTTGCTTTTCCAACAAAATTTGCTTTAGTGTTATCCTCACAATAGGCAATAAATTTATTGCTCAAATTATTCTTTCTTAAAATAGTACTTATTGAATCAAAAATTATTTATGAAGTTAATAAAAATTAACTTCATAAATAATTAATTTTTGAATTAATGAAACAAAATCTACTGTTCTAATTTTAGTTCCTGTTTTTGGATCAAAAGTCTAACAATTCTGGGAAATACTTTTAAATCTTTATAATCATCATAATATATGGATATAAATGTGTGTTTATCTAATTCTTTCTGCAATTGTGAAAATGAATATGGTGAAAACACATTACAAATAAATGCTTCAGTTTTTGTCCTTGCACATACAAATTTTTTGTCGTACAATGTTTTGATCATTTGCGACGTACAATCAATTGATCTAAAACTTATTGCGGCTTATGGTGTGGAAAGCAAATAACCCTTCAGCTATTGCTAGCTGTTCCTCCACTGACAATACATATTCCTTGACGAGACGTGACGACAATGATCGAACACCACCGAGTAAATCTAACTCGTTACATCGCCTAATTTAGTTCTGCATGCATTTTATGTTTTTTAATTTCTTTATATTCACTATAATAATTAATAAATAATAGGTAATATATTTTTAAAGTTCATTTAAAATAAGAAATGCAGATGTTTTCTAAAAAGAGGGACATTTTTAAAAATCGGCGGGACGCGGGACAGTCCTCTAAAAAGCGGGAATGTCCCGCCAAAATCGGAACGTGTGATCACTTTAGTATAGTGGCATAGGCATATATAACTGTGGCCGTCATAACAATCCCAGTCACTACATAATTGGATGTCCGTTTACACAGACGCGTCATCTCAAATTACTTGCTCGTAATCACTGGGCGGCTTGGACAGAGAATACGCTCTCGAAAATTGCACAGCTTAGCAATAAATAACTATCAATTATTGTTCTTCCTCGTATGCTAGAATCTTTCGTGGTCAGTAGAAACTGTGATCTTTAAGAAAAGAATATACCTTCACGCACCATTTGTTTAATTTTTATGTATTTTGTATAAATATTTTAATAAATAGTATTATTCTTTTTCGTTTACGTAATATTATGTACTTTGTGTATTTTACATATTTTGTATTATTAGGTATGCACTGTATGTTATTATCTAGCTATTTGTATGTTACTACGTATTTTATTTTATTTATTTATTGTATTTTACATATTTTCTTTCCTTTCCTTAATTTAACGTGTATTTTATCACAGTTCTTATGCTCGTCCATCTTTGTTCTTAAGTACTGGTTCATGTTAATTTCCAATGCGCATTTGTACATACCCTGATGCTATGTAAATATTTATAACAAGTATGATAGTGTTCTGCTTAAAAATATGCAGTAGTATGAGCCGGTATTGCACATGAAGACAATTTAAATCAATGATAATAATAGCGATGATAATATTCAAACTCTAATACCGTTTTTATGAAACACTGCAAAGTATGCATTCGTTTTTTATGCTCTCTTGCATGTCTATTTTATTAGTTTTCTTCCTATGTTTATATCTCTCTTCTTCCCCTAGTAAAATTTGCTACTGGGGTGACATTCATTTCCCCATGGCTCGATCAAAGACGAATATCATCTTGGCTCTGCCCTGTTAGCAAATATTTTGAATAGAATGGGACCAAAAGAATGGGATATGGGTTGAATTAAATTTAGTTTAAACTGGAGCATAAAATCAAAAATATATTGCTTTCGTTTTCATTCACGGAACTAAAATGAAATATTTCGAATTTTCATTTTTGCAGAACTTCAAGCAATTGTTCCATTCTCGTGCACTGCAGTGGTTTGAATATCACAATAAATTACAGTTTCTGTGATGATACGACACAAATGCTGGGGGTAGAAGAAATCATGAGAGGCTTATTTTAAGACGGTTTGCCTAAGTTTGAACTCTCACAAGACAAAAGTAAAAATACAATTAATTTAAAGTGCCCGCACCGAATATTTTTCGAACCAGTTTCTTTTCTTTGCTTTCAGAATACATATGGAGTTATAATTTTGTAATATTCATTCACAGACATCTGTCCAATGAAAGTTTGTTATATCAAGTCTCATCATCAGAGAAACAGAGAAACATCCAGAGAAAGAATATTTAAATATTCTTTGAATATTAAAAGTAGTCTGAGCGTTTTTTTTATAAAAGATATTAATATATTTATAATGATTTCTGTATAAATATGATAACATTTTGTCATTTTAAATATTTTTTTCGGTAGTGTAAAAGTATATTAGACCAGTGAGAGCAGCAAATTTTCACAGCAAGTGTAAGAAATTAATGCTAATAATAACTGGAATTGTATGTTGGATTAGTCAGAATGTAAATGTAGAATAGCACTATATTTATGAAATGTATTATAAGACAAAATATGGGTTTGAATTTGCACTCGTAAGTTCAGAGTACTGAAAATGTTCTTTGAGAAAAGTAAATACGCACTTTTCATGACATGCTTGATGCTTTAATTAACTCTACCAATTTCTTTAATTTTTAAAAGGATATGATTTAAAATGCAAAAAGTAATAAATCATGTTTATATTTTCATATAATACTCGTATAATTCATAAATTTCCTCTTCTTATCATTTCATATTCATTCATGCCGGTTCATCTTTATTTATATTAAATTCAACTTAATATCATTCATAAATTATCATATGTTATAAAATATGTATCCTGAGTGTAAGATGGGTATGCCTTTTTATACCTTTATTTTAAAAGAAAAACATGATTAAACAAATATCCAGACCTATAGGGTACATTATTGTGTTAAAAAGTACTGGGAATATTTTGTTAAAACACAACATTTATTAATTTTTGGCAAAAAAGGTCGTGAGCGACAAGAGCATTTTGAGTAGTTGTGTTATTATCATGCGAAATGCATAAGTTATCATGCCATAAGTCGGGACGATTTTTAAGAACAGTTTTTCTCAAATGTCTTAAAACTGTGAAACAGCATACTTCTTATCTGTCTGGTCTGACAAACAGCTCCACGACCGTAAACATTCCTGACGCACAGATCAAAGACAGTTGAATAAACATTCAATACTTTGATTTTTGACGAACTCTGAAGTAATTATTTCAATCCTGCTTCATCCTTTGAGTGTTATCGCTTGATTGTAGCGTCAGTTCTTTATCAAAAACAATTTATACTTTAAAATTTGTCCGCTTCTGTCTGTTTGTGTGTGGCATTATCTCCTCCGAAACGGCGGGGAGTTGAGCTTCGAAGGAGAAAATTTCAATGTTGCTAGAAAAATAGGAATTTGTTTCATTAGCAGGCATTTACAAAAAACTCTGTTCATAGAGATGTAAGACATTCTGCTCCGAACAATCAAGCCGTTCAAGGATTATGAACCATAAATGATGGCATTCAAAATATTATGTTTTGACGAAGTGAGAAAGCAATGACGTCATTTCTGTATAAGTAATCGGATGGAGTAAACCTTTTCGGAATCCGAAACGAAACCGAATATAGTATTTCTTAAGCAAAAATATAAAAATAAGAATTTCACAAACGTTTCAATGATTAATGTCTCATTGCTCAATTACGTATTAATAATAAAAACTTTAATGTCAGTGATAGATTTGCAACTTGTACAGCCTTTCGTGTTCCGAAAGTTGCAACCGAATCTTAGAAATCCGAAAGTTTCAAACTTTAGAGCTAAACTTGGAAACTATTAGTTCTGGGACACGAAATTGGTTTCATTCAATTCCCTTTGGAAATCGGAACTTTATTTTGCTTTGAACGTTTTTTCATCATAGACCTGAAAAGGAAACTAAAACTGTCGCTCATGTTTAGAGGTAATAGAAATAGCGAACTGAAAAAAATAAAACTTTATTTTCGGTTTCTAGCTGTTACTCTGATATTAACTATACTGAGTTCAAACAACAATAAACAAAAATCCTTTGGTTCTTCTGTCGAGACTAAATACTTTTTTTTTTTGAGTAATCGATGACGCTTAAAATGAAAATGTCAATGATATAGAAATATTACTTAAATAAGTCTGTTAAATTCTCTAAACATAATTAAAATAAATTAACTGTTCCCCGCAAAATTTAGATTTTAGAAACATATTTTGCAGCATAAGATTTGGTTGTCAGATTGCGAAATACACGACTAATAGAAAGCTTTTCTGTATCTTATTAAAACTTTATGTTTTATTGGATAATAAATAAAAAGATGTAATAATATGGGACATAACTGCACTATTCCTAAGAAAATTCGCATTATACCGCATTCGGTGGCCTGATGATCAATTTTTGATTAATAGATTAAGTAGAGTACGCCGCCCACCAGCCGCCAAGCGATGAAGTCGCTGAACACTGATTGCATGATTTTCGGTCGTTTTCATATGAACGGGTTGGCTACATCTGCGTTTCAATGCTTCTTCCCATGTGTAGCGTGAATACGAGTCAGTTTAATTAGAAAATCCTCCACAAAGACATCCTTTCCCTTAAGCAGATAGCCCTCTCATGCTTTTCTATATTGAAATAAAAAAAAATAGATTTAATAGATCCCATATATGTTTCATGTGCACTGAAATATAAGCCAATTTAACTGTAATATTCGTGTTCAATTTACCAAAATTGATACAACTAAATTTAAGTTTTTTTAATACTAACTGGCATCTGTTTAGTGTAATTAGAATTTTTTTCTAAGCTTCCTGACTAAGGTTTTGATCACATTTTATAAGTACCTCATGGCGAAGAGATAGTAAGCTGTTGTAACTGGCTAGGGCTTTGGGTACTTTAAAGAAGACAGAACCGCAGCTCTGTCCTACTTTTGAAGAACAGTCTTCAGGAAATGTATCCCAGAACTTCACGCAACTCTGTACTTTCAAATACCTTCTCCAGAAGACTTCCGGCTTGACAAAATGTTATGTACCGCTCCTCTGCACGAACCCTAATCACCTCCAAATATCTGCACCGTCTGCGGGATTTGAACCCAGGTACAATGGTATGCCAGCTAACTCCCTTATCATCATACTAACAGATCTGCAGTTATAAATCCAGAGATAAAATATGCTTTATATCTTTTATGTGCCTTAAAATTCAATTAAATCTTTTCTATGCCTTAAAACTGAATTTGAAAGAAATTAGTATTTTATGAAGATATTTTATAAAATTATGAGAATACATTCATGTACGATTTTTTAACCAAAATGAAACTAATTAATTGTACTTTGCTGTATTAATTGTATTGCTGTTTTACTACCCGTTTTGACAGTCATTTCTCCTTTTGTTTTTCTGCTTATTTCAGTTGACAATTTAAAGTATTAGTAGCTACCGAGAAACAAACTAGAAACAATACCTGCTACCCTAACTCTCTTGTTGTCCCTGATATAATCCATGTTTCTCGCCCAGAGCCTGTCATTTCCAGTTACAAAGGAATTCCTGTCATTTTCCAGTTCGAGTTTGTAAGTCTACCTGACGCATCTAATCCTCCAGCTTCTCTTAGCTTGACTATTTCGGTTAAAATTAAATAATGTTCTCAACTATGCTTTTTTTTTCTTCTTAGATAACCTAATTTGACAAGTTTACAGGTCAAAATGTTTTAACCAGCTGCAACATATTCAAGTTAATTAATTCAGACTGCTTCATTAACTTCGAAGTATAGTATTAAGGAATTTCTCATGAGTCATTTATACAGAAAGAAATGAACAATTTCCGTCCGGATAAAAATGCAGTGAATTATTTAACTGGGTTACGATTCTAAATAATTTTGTGTACTACCAATCAGTTGCGCCGCTCCTCTTTTCTGTTCTAATTTAATGCGCATATTCAAACTATACATTCTTGGTATTTAAAAAATCTCTTATTAATTATTGGCTTAGTATATGCGCTGTTTTCAGTTCAAGACAAAAATTTGTTTCAAAAGATTTCCGTTAGAATTTTCTCACATTAACCGAAAGCAAATCTTTTCTATGAAATTTCTTAAAGTTAAATGGCTAAGAAGAAAGAAGCAGTTAGCCTTTAATTTAAAAAAGAAAATATTTTAGATCCTTCTCAAACCTAAAAAATAATATATTCCAGTCAAACCAAAGAACACTGAATTCGAAAGTAGAAATAAATTTCATACGGTGCAATTTAATCATAAGCAATTAGACAATAAACGCACTGAAATTCTGGCCCACCAATTGGTCGAGTGGTAAAGTCGCTGAACACTGGTAGCTCGGTCTGGAGTTGGAATCCCAGTAAACGGGCTGTTTGCATGGGTGATTTCGTGGTTTTACCCATGTGTAACGTGTATACGAGCCAGTTTCCCTCAGAAAGTCCTCGACGAAGGCATCCCTTTTCTTAGGCAGATAACCTTCGCATGCTTTGCCATGATGAGCTAAGCCAAACCAAACCACTGAAATTATGAGAAACAGTTATTACAGGGGTAATGGTGGTGATGATGTGTTAGGCTGAGTACTAGAGGTTTTCATGCTGCTGGTCTAACCCATATTTTACCTCTATACTGAATATAGGACGGCCCAATTACGTTTCACTAAATGAAAAGGAAAAGTAAAAAAAAAATAAATACACTTTTGCATAACTAGAAATAAATGCATATTTCATATGCAGACTAAAAAATGGCCTGTCGTGAATAATTTCATTTAAAAATGACTATAAAAGAGCCTCTTTACAATTACTCACTTTTGAGCTGTTATTTAGGATTAAAATCCATATTGTTTCTAAATAGGTGTATATGTTTCTGCAAGTAGACTTATAGTACTATTTGTAGAAATAAAAACATCCATTAAAAATTATCTTTTTCTACTATTTTCTTTCTATTTAACCGGTGTTCTGTAAACAGGACAAAGTTCTGATTTTATTTATTTATTTATTTAAAGAAAACGAAATCCTCGTGCACCACAAAGTATCACACGATATTTACAAATCGTAAGTAAAAACAAAGGCAAAATTCTAAAAAATAACATCAATTTTAAATAATACAGTGAAATCATACACAAAGGGAAAAAACGCAAAAAAAAGTAAATACAAAAGTATAAAAAAGGATAAAGAAATCATTTGCAATGTTTAAAATAAAAGTCAACAAAATCGTTGAAGCTCGATAGGTCGAAGCTGAAGATATAAAACTTAATCGGCCAATGAATTCCAATTAATTTTAATCTGCATTTCAATAGCTTTCTTGCTTTATCAAGCAGTGAGCCGTCAAAAAGTAGGTGGAAAACATTTTTCTGAACGCTAAGATATCAGTAACACAAATTGGAAGACGTCAACTTAAACCATTCAAGATAAACTTACCATGTCCAGACGAAAATTGCGTAACTTTAAAATTGAGCAACAATTCCTTACTCTTCAGGCTTTCAAAAGTAGTTGGAAAGAACGTTTTTGTAGTAGATCCCTTATCAAAAGAGATATAATCACAGTTCCACTGCTCAATCAGCTTAGCTTTGAACTTTTTTTTTAAATAAGGTTTTGGAATATTTAAATCAAAATTAATATCATTTTAGTTGCATTCTTAACAAGCCAATCAGCCCTCTCATTTCCATAATTACCCGAAGACTACGGACAAATGTAAAAAACACTCAAATACCCTTCTCGAGGATACTGCTGTATATTAACAATAATATCATTACATGAAGAGGTATTTTTAAGGGACTCCAAGAAAGACAGTGAATCCGTACAGATTAAGTAGCTGGAACCAAATTAATACAAAAATTAATACAAAAAAATTAATACACAGAAGCTCAGAAATGTATACAGTGCATTCATTTATAATGCGAAATTGGTGGCACTCAATTTCAATATCATCTTCAAAAATAACATAAGTATAAACAACTTTATCATCAATCCTACTATCATCAGTATACAACACAAGTAAGAATGAATTTACACCAGTGTCCATACTATCCAGAATTTGCACTAGTTGTCTTACAGAAGGGTGTGGAAGAACAGACAAAGGCAAAAAACGATCAAAATGAGAACTGGAGCAGTTTGAAAGACTATTCTTGTAATCTATAAAGGTCAGAATAACAAATCCAGCGGTCGAAATCCGGCAAGAGAGAAAACAACATTATAACTAATAGTTTGGTAACCCCTTATACCTCGCAGTAAAATTCGTCTTTGAACTCTAAGCAGGCGTTTAGAGTCAATTTTCTTTTTTAGAGACAATCCCAAAGCGCTATATCCATATGAAATAAAGGGTACAATGTCTTGTTTATAAATAATTGCGCTGACATTCGATTTAACACCAAAACTATTACATGCAATTTGATTCAGCGCACGCTAAAGTCTCTCACATATATTAGAAATGTAGGAAATATGCTTTTTCCAGTTTAATTTGCTGTCCAACAAAACAACCTAAATATTTAATTTCATTCACCCTCTCAAGGGGATTATCATTTAAAAGCAACTGATATCTTTCGTAAGTAGTATTTTTTCTATAAATAAACATGGTCTTGGATTTTGCATGGCTAAAGTTTAACTTCAAATCTATTGACCACTGATAAATGAAATCTAAAACATCTTGGACGAAATGAAAAGCTTTATGCATTTCTTTTCCTTGAACACAAACCGACAAATCATCTGCAAAGGCAATGACTTCACAACTGTAGAGATCAGAAAGTTTCTGTAAGAGATCATTCATAATAATAATCCAAAGCTTGGGACCGGAAATAGAGCCTTGTGGACATTTTCGCTGAGGTCGACGAACACTTGAGGTGACACCCAGAAAAAGCTCGACCGTCCTGTCTTTCAGCAAATCAGAAACAACATTAAACACATTATAAGTTATTTTCATTTTTAGTAGATTAATAATAGCAGACCACCATGCATTATCGAAAGCTCCTTCAATATCAAGAAAAATTTAAATAGTGTAAAAACCTCTCATCTTGTCCCTCTGTACAATGTTTCTAAGACGCAGAAGTGCATCCTCAGTACATTTTTGAGCAATGAAACCATATTGGTCAGCACTAAGAATATTTTCTTTATGTAGATGCCAAGTAATTCTGTTAGTAATTACTTTTTCAAAACATTTATCTAAAGAAAAAAGAAGACAGATACACCTAAGATTATTCACATGAAGAATAATAAAAGATTTTTCTTGGGTATCACAATAACGAGGACGTTCTTCCAAGTTCGTGGAAAAGCACCAAGATTCAAACACATATTAAATAATCTATGAAAACCTGCAGGAAAATACCAGTGAAAGTATCTTATAGTTTCATTGGGAATAGAATCCAGGTCAGGAGTCCTGCCAAGCCGAAGTTCCGATTCTCACAACGTTATCTCTCATCACTGCTCCCATTCATAGACCACATTCTTTCAAACCAGTTTTGAGTAATAACTATATATATGTGGACAAATTTTCACATCTCATGGGTTGCATGTTCGTTTGAAAGAAAAAAGAATTTTGTCCAACTGGAACCGAGGGGTGAAGTCACGGAACGTTGGAAGTTCGGCCAGGGATACGACTCGCAGTGAACGGGTTGGCTTCATTGGCATTTTCGTGGATTTCTGCACGTGTAAAGTGATTCCGAGTCAGTTTCCCTTAGAATGTTCTCCGTGAACTCTTAAGCAGGTAGCCCTCGAAATTTTTTCTTTTTTTAATCCAATGGCGGATACCTGCCTTTTCATCATTGGTCATAGGAAAAAATCTAATCCAACTTTCATTTTACTTGAATGTTTACGGTCATTTTTTATTGATGAATTACTAAATGACAGCAGTTTTATTTCATGAATACAGAATGATTCATTAAAATCTTAATCCCTTATAGTCAATAAAGTAACTATTTATTAACAATCATCTTTTCTACAACATTGTCTTGAAGATAAGTTTTCATAATATTGTTAAAAATTTGTGATTACTATTCTATAACACCGAAAATTACACCTGGGGTTATTTTTGACCCGAACACTTTAGATATATGCCACATTTTATGAACGTAAGAAGATTAAATCGTACTTATCATAACAAATCAAAAATGCTCTATAACATGGTTCTCAACCGTTGGTACGCGTCCTACTGGTTGGTACGCAAGAGAAAAATATGTGGTACGCAAAGAAGCAAAGTGTTTTTAACTATTAAATTCAAAAATTAAAACCCCAAAATCCTGATTGAGTTTTTTCTCTAACACTCGTACATTTATGCGATCTGAAGCTTTGTGCAAGAGTGGTGGTGGTAGTAGTACTTTATAGTGGTGGTACTAAAGATTTTGAATTTTTGTTTAGATGGTACACGTTAGTCAAAAGGTTGAGAATCGTTGCTGTATAACATTCACATTCGAAAATATAAAGGACTTGCTTCTTCATCCTTTGCTTAACCTCGCATATTAAAAGTTTCTCAACTAATACAAAACAATGTGGGAAATTACATCTCTAAAAACATAACTCCATGTCAAAAGCATCTCAAAAAAATCCTTCAAAGGACTCAATGATTGCACGGCTCAATAATAAGTTGCCTAAGAACTTTAGGAACCACACGAAACAGCGCACTTTCTTTCATAATGAATGCGCCCTGGGAGACCGCAATTCCATGACTATTATACTGGTCAATTACTGTGACAGAGAAAATAGTTTCTCTCATTTACCTCTTCCCAGATGTGATTACATTGATAGAATAAGCCTTTCTTGTCGTCGGGAATTGAAACCGGATGGCATTTACGAGATACCGTGACTTCAATCATTCAGTCATCGGTTTCCAGCTTACTGCTAAACAAGTATTATGAGTCACCTGATTGTAAATAAAATACTACTACTTCTTACACAAACTGTTTCATTTGCATCTCTTCAGAGCCAGAAAACTTGAGAAAACAATTGTACCATTGTCGGAATTCGAAACACGACTGTTAAATTATGTTCAATATGCTAACAAAATCCCACCATATTTGGTGTAAATTTGTTAAGTAAGAATGAGGCAAATCCTTCCAAACTTCTTTATGTAAAGAGCATCTAAAAAGATCTATGACATTCTGTTGATTAAAAATAGATGAACGAATTGCCATCCATCAAATTCAGTTCAGCCGCCACAATGGAGCTAGAAGACTTGAGAAGTCAGTTCTTCATTACTCGGATTCGATAGCTGGTAACCTGTGTTAGCTGGATGATGCAACTATTTAATAGCAAGAAGACGAACGGAGTAAGGTCGTAAGTCGCCAACATATATGTATTCAGAACCTATTTTAAATTATGTCTTAGAATTATCAAATAGATCTAAGCAAAAGAAGATTTACGAACATTTTGCACAAATTAAAAAAAGTATTTCGAAATAATTTTTATTACGAAGCACTTTATATGATATAAAAAAGTTGTTTTACAACATTTTAAAAATCACGAATATGGTTTTAACAACATATGTACAAAGATATCTTTCGTTACATTAAATAAATAAATTACAGAAGATTTGATTGGGATTGGAGAAAGCTTTGGATCTAGATTTTTTACATAATAGAAGACTTGTTTTATTCCTTGAAATTCAATAAGTTTTATTTCTGTGTGGGAAAGATGGTAGATGTGAAGAAACTGAAAATTTAAACTGAAAACTAAATACTGATAAAGAATATTCTTTGGATTTTGTACAATTAAGATTGTACTAGACTTCGATTTAAAAACGCTTTAGACTGCGCTTTATATGTAATTTTGGGGACAACTATTCTACGAATTCATTCTTTAAGAAGAGAAAAAACATGATACAGTAATTAATCATTTAGCATTTAACTATGGTGAAATTATAAAAAAGGGTAATTTAAAAATACAATTAACGGAAGGAGCTGGCCCGATAATTACGAGTTATAATAACATCCGTTCTTGAAACTGAAACGTTCCTTTTGAGAAGTGCTTCAAAAAGTTTCGTTTGCTTAATTGAAAATGCGATATACGTGAAAGCATTCTGCTTAAAAATGGGTGCGCAGTCTTAATTTTCTTACGGAATTTGTTCGCATTAAGGATACGTATGCGGAAACCATGAAAGCGCCGATGTAGTTTGCGCATATGCTAGGATTAGAATCCGGGGGGGGGGGCACAAGTAGGCACATCAATTAAGGTATGATATGGCTCTTAAATTTCAAATTACGACTTTTAATCTTATAACAAAAATTCATATAGTATTGCCGATAGAAAGAATTAGAGTTATATAATAGCATTTTTAATACTTTTGATGAGTGTTTTAATAAATGTATAATGCTCTCATAGTTGATATAAATAAAAATTAAATTGAATTTCTTTTAAATGTATGATCTTCCTACTACCTAGTATTTTAAGATCAAATGTATGTATTGGACAGATGTATAATATTAGCTGAGTTTGTAGGATTTTACCCTTTTTGCTATCATAAACCTTGTTAGATCCCGCTAAGGCACCTGGCGTCTTCTTTCACAGGTGTGAAGGAATACCAGCATAGAAGACAGTAAATTATCCCTTTATGACTGATCAAACTCTGAAGACAAATGCACGAACGTCGTGCTTACAATAACAGCGACGACTTGTGGTAGAACTTAAGAATTATTAAACAATAATTACAAAAATAAAGAATAGTGCTGAACTAACAATTTAATTTAAGGTTAACTAGGCTGGCTCAACAACCTACCCGGCGATGTACTTATTAAATGGCCAAAAGGGCGTGTCAGAAACTTAGCGTAACAGCAAGAACAAACTAGTAACTTGTGCTGGCTAGAAAAATTATGCTCTGAATAATCTATAACTGACTGATTCATTTTCAATGGGAACTAACTATTCACAGACTGTAGAAATAGTATTTAATAGCTCTTAAGTAAAGGAGATGAAAATGTGCAGAAACTATTTGACATTTAGGACAAGGAAACATTAAAAATTAATTTATTATTTGAGCCACATATTGAAGTATATCACCTCGATGGACTGGTATTACGGACCTTCCAACTACCATTAGGATGTAATGAAAATTTGCACCATGAATGGTGCACTTAATAATTCCTTACACATGGTCAAATTTAATAAAAGTTATTGCTAATAGCTATCATTCAGTTTCATATATAGTGGAATCTTGGACCAGGAAAGCCTTACTTCACGGAACGTTATGTACACAATTAAATTATGTGAACAAAAATGCCTTTGATGCCGAATTATGCATCGAACTGCTAAGCCTCAAGTCAGTTACATATGATTTAAAAAACGTTCCAAATTAGCCTATGCCACATACTTAACACTCAGGAACTTTCGAAAACATCATTTTGGTATTTTCTCTCACTTAACTCTCATTACAAAACCTGGCATGAAGTGACTTACAGAAACATACGTTTGATTTGGAAGCAGGTATAACTAGACTGGGTTTTAGGCAGAGATTTTGAGCACTTTGATACTTAGGACTTTTTCTTTTCTGGAAGGAGGTTTCCTATGATATTGAGTTTCTGGGCAAAACCATGATCCAAAGGTTAACAATGAAGACGTGATAAATGTATCAGAGGACTATAAAAAGGAGATCAAGAATGAAAACTAGAACAACTTAAGTAGCAGAAAAAAAGGAACAAAATTAGACAAAATTACTTCAGAATCACATTGGGCAAATTTTGTGTGGGACATAGGACCACTGAAACTCAGACATAATCGAGTGGAGCTTAGAGAAAAAGAAGAGATGAAACAAGATAAAGACAGTTCTTCTCTAAAGACGTTTTTCTAATGTTTTACTGAAAGGAATTTTCGCATTAAAACAATATCTTCCTTATCATTTTGCCGCTTATGCCGTGGAGTCTCCTTCAGGTAGGTACAGTAAAAGTTATATTTTCATCCATTATATGAGCTTAAAAGAGTACATAAATATTGTATTTTATATTTTCGAAGTTCCATTTGTTGGGTTATAAGCATGAGCATGAAGAACTGATGCTATGTTCAACCAAGCAGTCCTGTTTGATTTCAGGAAAGAATTAATTCATTTTGCATTAATTCTTAATGGGGAAAAATTGTTCTGGTTTACAAGTGCTTCAATTGACAAAAGGGCTTCAGGAAAGAATTAAATTCGTCAGCCTGCATTTACCGTAGTTTAAATCAAGTTGGGGAGAATTTTGTAAATTCCATTTTTTGGGGTTATGTTTTAATTCAAATTAATGATGGGTTAGAAACCGTGTTGATAACATTTAATTTATGAGTAAATACATTGTTTGATCTAATTTAAGTTCCTTTTTATAACGTAATTCTAAACATATAGCCTGAATTATTTACAAATTGCAAAGCTAAATTCATGTAATTTTTATAGCTCTTTTTCCCCAGACACCATTTTTTTTTTCTGTCTAGACATATACGCTACCTTTGAGATGACGGCAATGCAAATTGTAATCATAAATATCTTACTCAAGATAAATCAGATCCCCAAGGGATCAAAAATGCACTTTTGTTACACGTATTCCGTCTTCCTGTAAATATCGAAAATGTTAGAGCTTATGTTTTACTTTTTCTGACGATTGTTATGAGGCTATTCTAAATAGCTGAAATATTTTCGATTAAAATGCAAATATTTCTTGTATTATTGCATTTCAGATGCTAAATTTTAATCGAGATTGTATTTTTTCTTGAATGGGTTTATTTTACTTTAAAATATTTTAATCCTTCGAATGTAAAGCATAAGTTCCAGGTAAGATTTTTATTTATTTATTTTTATTTATTTACTTTTTCATATATATATTTATGTAAGAACTTCTGAATAATATTATTAGAGCACTAGGGGCTTAAATGATGCTCTGGATGTGTAGTAGCGTAATACAAAAGAAAACATTTCTTAAAGTACATTTTTCAAATTAATACCAAAATCCATTTCGATATTGTCGTAACAAAATATCAACAGAAAGCACACAAAAACTGTTTTCAGGAATTATTTTATTACATATTTTTATTTATTTATTTCAGATAATGTTATGAAATAAGTTAGAAAAGAAAAATGCGACAAATAAAAACAAAAGATGTGTTGCAGATATGTTGAAGTAATAAATGTTACTGTTTTTTACAGCTCGGAGAATAGTTCGATTTTCTTATTAATCTAAAAATTTTATCTTTCATAAATAAATCTGAAATATATAACAAGAAATATAATTGGATGTTTATTTCTTATAATGAACTGCTTATAAATATGGAAAAATTGCTTATTTATGTCTACATAATAATTTCTCAAATAATATCATAATATTTGTAGATATAGTATACAATTTCCATAAAAGACTGAGCAGAATCATATATTTTTTTCAAGAATTTCAATCATTTAATTGGTTTGCTGGGGTAAGGATGGCAACATCCGATGACACTGTCTTCTACTTATATCACGCTTATTTTATAAAAAGGCATTCATTAATGTTAGTTAACCTATTTGATTTTACATTTCTTAACCGTTTTTAATTGTACAATGAGTTAAATTATTTATTTCCTCTAATTTACGATGAACCATAGACATAAATTTTATAAAAGAAAGAGTATAGCCTGCAAGTTTACGATGTAGATTCTTCTCGTATGTTTTGGAATCGTACACTATACACCCTACTGAAACGACAGAGTAGCAAATTCTGGCTAGATCTTGGAAGAACAAATGTCTGCAGAAGAAAGTTTAAATAAACTTTAGTTTGAACTTAGCATAAAAAAATTTACTCAGTGCTCACGATCTACCACCATTTGTTGCTAAATAACTTAATAAAAATAAGATGTAAAATCACAATAAAGTAAGATGGGCTACGCGATTGGCTCGCTATTTCTCTAAGCAGCTAAATCGGCTGCACAAAGGCCGAACCTGGAATATCGATATAATCAAACTAAAGAGAGTGGCTAAGCACCAACTATTCAAATGCAAAGCTACTTCAAAGACTCAGCATAAATTCGGAACTAACTCACCTACTATAAACTCTTTAAAACCGCTGCTTAAATACTGATTCCGGACTCACTTAGATTTGCATATTACGACATTAAAATGTACATTCCGACAGGAAACTGAAATCAGAAGAGAAAGGAATGTTCCTAAAATTAAAAATAATTGGTTAGAATAAAAATAGGTCATTACAACGATCATTAATGTTTACAGAACGAAAAAATATTAATAATAAATAGAAAGTAATGAATGATAAAAAAAAATCTAAAAGAACAAGAAAAGCACCAAATTTTTAAAAGCTGCATAGCAGCATATGTTTAAAATTCCCATATCAATATTCAGTTTTGTTAGCTAATGGATAAATTTTTTGTCTTTTTATTACTAACTTTTTATGAGCTAATTTTATTTATTCAATACCACGTTCTTCGCGCTTACACCACATAAAACTGTAAGCTCACATTCAATTTTGGAGTATACTTGGAAGAAAAAAAAATCAAATATTATTCTCTATTTTAGTTAAAATGTCTTAGTTTTATCTTTTAAACTTTCATCTAAAATTTAAGAAGAAAAAATCTGAAAGTACGGCCAAAGGCGGCTTTTTTAGTTGACACACACATACCAAGTTTCGAGACCATTTCGGCTAAAAATGTTTGAAAATAGCATATCTCAAAATTTTCCGATAGACAATCTCGCGCGCGGGAGATGAAAATGTTTCGTTCTGTATAGTGTTGTCATTGCCCTATTTTAACTAATAGAGTTCATTAATCAAAATTAATTAAAATTTTATAAAATATGAAATAAATAATAAAATTAATTCTGGTGACCATGTTCGGGGGGAGGACTATGTTATTCAAAATTTGATGGTTCTAGGTACCGCCGTTTTTTACAGTGCGATGAATATGCATAACTACATACTGATTCTTCATTAATTAGTTTCTTTAAAAATAATACAGAGCAATAATATTTGGTGGCAACAATTTGAGAAGTAAGTACTGAACAGAAGAAAAATGCCATTTCGAGACTAATAGCCCTTTTGGGCTAAAAATTTAAATTTTTTAATTCGGTTTTGAATTTTTTTTCCGTACATATCAGTTTGATTTTCAAACATTTATTGCTTTCATAAATAAAATGTGAGTGAATAATAAAAAAAAAATTATAGAAATAAATGCATAAATTATTTAAACACAAATGATAAATTTTAACTAAAATCGTTTGGATAACTTTGTACATTGAATCTTTTGTGGCTACCACTTACGTAAATGACACTTTTCCAGAGAACATAAACAAACATTACATGGACATTCATTATTCTTTCTTTATGATGGTTACTTCTACAGAAGAACAAAATAATCTCGAATCATTGATAGTTTTCTTAGTAATCACCGTACACATAATGTGTACATATATCGTGCATATAAAAATATAGACGCTAGATACTGTTGTTGTTGTTGCAATGGGTAAAACCCCCGGGCCGAAACAAGTTTAGCAATCAGGCCATAACAGAAGCCAACCATGTTCCATCAAATTATCCAATCCAATCAAAATCCTCATCGCTTCTCTATTCTGATTAGTTCTAATTATAATTTCTTCAGTTTCTGTGTAAATTCCTCATAATTTGTATCAAAATCTCGTTTGTATCAAACTGGTGTGTCTAAACTATGTCTCTAATAAAGTTGGAAGATTCAAGGAATTGGCAATTATTACCTTTTATTTTACAAAATTGACAGTTTTCATTTTTTTGAAGATCAAATATCTTAAAATATGCTGGGAATCGTCCGTGACCAGTAATAATTTGGTTCATATATATATTATTAAGTATCGGTTTCTTCCTTTCATTAATTTTCAAAATCTGATATAACCGTTATTTTTTCTAGACAATTCCCAACTTTCCTTTCATTCCACAAATATATCCATTTCCATAATATTTGGTAACTTTCTTTTAGAATATAACACTTCAATATCTTTCTTTCCTAGGCCTTGAGCAGCTTCGTTTGCCGGCGTGTCCGCGCTCTCATTACCAATATACCCAACATGGGCCTTTATCCAGCGTAAATTTATATTATGTACTTTAGCCTGAAATTTAAAATAATTTTTTATTTGGTTTATTAATAAATTAGCAGTATGCATGTTAGAAATTGCTTATAAATTAGACAAAGCATCGGAATAAATATGTAATTTATAGGTATATATATATGTATATATATGTAAGATATAACAAAATATGATAGCTGTTTCAAAAAAATAATTGACGACCTCAAAATTAACATTCTAAATTTGGTAATCTGCCCCTAAATTCATCTCTTCTCACAGGTTCCAGACTTTTCTATCTTATGTAACGTTTTAATGCAGATGCCTCTCGTCCAATCAAATTAATTCTAAACCAAAACTGTGAACTGAAACTTCAGCCTTTTGCTATGAAAATACTATAACCTTCCCTTTTTTTGCGTTGGCTCTACTACTGGTAAGACGCCCTTCATCCATGCTGCTGCCGCTTACTTGCTTAAGATGACGTCGTACTTCAAAATGGGAGTTATTCTATTCAAATATTATTAAGAAGTATCTTCTCTGAAAAAGGATTATTTGATATGCATGGAAAAAATAAAGATTGTGACTTTTCAAGATATTTTGTGCTAAAGGTAAAATCCTAGTATACGGTGCAGCCTTGGCGCGATTTTTGAAAATTATCGCCAACACCAAAAATTACCAAAAGAACGTCTATGTATATATAGTGATAGTATACTATACACTATATGCTATCACTATATACATAGTATATACTATGTATAACTACATATATTCTTTGAATACCCGCTTACTACTCATCGTATATGTCCCGTTTTTACTGCTCGTCATAAAAGTCGCCAAATCCCGTGTGCACCAGATACTAGGATTAAACCGTGCTAAATTACGTCATCATGCTTTCGACTCTGCCAACTTCAAGCCACTACGGTCTTCTCGGTCATCTACGCAGTATCGTAAGCTGTTAGGAGGTCCACTGCTTTCATCTACGCATTTGAAATCATTACATATTTATAAAACAGGTCAGATGCCGTTGGATGGTCTAGGAAATAATAATTATCAATTTGTTTCTCCAAGGCAAACTGTTCCGAGGTGCTATTATCCCAGACCAGTGCAAGCCAGTCCTTATCAAAGTTTTCGTAGTGTGAGACCTTTTAATTATCAACAAGTGCAATACCGACCTCTACAGTATGCGTATCGGCCAATTCGATATCCACAATTACCTGCTATTAATTATAACACGGTTCCTAAAAGAGAAGTTAAAAAATGATATTACTTTAAAGTGAATGTCCAAATTGGACAGGAAAAAATTCCCAGTATTATTGATACGGGATCGCAAATTAACGTTTTACCGTTAAAATATTTTAACAAAATTGGTGATAAATTTAGAGAAATTTCATTGAAATCTCATGATAAAATATTTTCAATATCTAGTCAAGTTCATATAGAGAAAATAATCAAAGTAAAGTGTAAAGTAGGTAAAATAGAAAATAATGTGATATTTTATGTAGTAGATTCAAATTTGAATTATTTATTGCTTTCATCACCAAGGCTTTCATCACCATGTGTTTCATTATTTAAATTACACTTGAATTTTCATAATTATGAAGTGTATCAGCTTGGAAAACAGGTAAGTAAAAATGTTAAAGTAGACAAGTTTTTCCAAAATGATTATATATGTAAAAATGATATCAGTGCTGAACAATCTAGTAAATATTTTGATAATAGTGAAAATTTTGTATGTAAAAATGATCTTAGTACTCAAAATTGTGGTAATTATTTTGAAAATAGTAAAAATTCTGATAGTAAATTACAGAAATTGTTGAATGATTATAATCATATATTTGCAAAAAGTAAATATGATGTTGGTTGTATAAGAGTTGAACCTCCCAGAGTTATATTAACTTCTGAATTACCAATAGCCTATAGACCATATAGAGCATCTCCTAAAGATAATAGTGAAATTAAAAAACAAATAGATGAATTGTTAAAAGCTGGAATTATTAAACCTTCTTATAGTCCTTATGCTGCTCCTGTAACTTTAGCTTATAAGTGAGACGAGCAGTCCAGAAGCAGATTGTGTATTGATTTCAGGAAGCTTAACCAAATTACTAAAACTGATTCTGAACCTATTCCTAGAATTGATGCTGTATTAGATCAATTAACAAATGCAAAAATCTTTTCTACATTGGATGTGGCATCAGGCTATTGGCATATAAAATTAAATGAAAAGGATACTGAAAAATTGGCATTCACTACAAATTTTGGACTGTATGAGTTTACCAGATTACCTTTTGGTTGGAAAAATTCCCCAGCTGTTTTCCAACGAACTCTTAGACAAATTTTAAACAAATATCAGATTCAATTTGCTTTAAATTATTTTGATGATATTATAGTATTCTCTCCAAATTTTGATGAACATTTAAATCATCTTAAAATAATATTTGATAGATGTGAGAAAGAGAATATAAAATTAAAACAATCTAAATGTAATTTTGCTAAAGAAAAAATAAATTTTCTAGGATATGAAATTCAAGCGGGTAATTACCAGCCCAGTAATGCAAATATAGAGGTTATTAAGAAATTGCAACCCCCTAAAAATATCAAAGAATTACAAAGATTTTTAGGAAGTATTAATGTTTATCATAAATTTATTCAAAATTATGCTAAAATTAGAGCCCCATTAACAAATTTACTTAAGAAAGATACTCCTTATAATTGGACTGATGAATGTCAAAAAGCTTTTCAAAAATTAAAAGATGCATTGATTTCTAGACCTATTTTAACTTTGTTTAATCCTAAATATCCCTGTCATGTATTTGTTGATGCGTCCAAAGAAGCTGTTGGTGCTGTTTTAAAACAAGAACATCCTGATGGTAGTTTACATCCAATTGCTTTTCATTCTAGAAAATTAAGATCTTATGAACAAAATTATGCCATTACTGAGCTGGAATGTTTATCTATTATTGATGCAATTGATAAATTTTATTATTATTTACATGGTAACCATTTTACTGTACATACTGATCATGCTGCTTTAGTTTGGCTTAAAAATATAAAACACCCTACTGGTCATCTCTTTGGGTGGTCTTTAAAATTATCTATGTATGATTTTGATATAAAATATAAAAAAGGATCTACTAATGTTGAAGCTGACATGCTCTCTAGAAATCCTATGTGTCAACATTTAAGATTGCAAGTTAATTTATTATCATTAGAAGAAATAAAAGAATATCAAAATTTAGATAATGTTTGTAATACTAAGTATAGGAAAATTAATGATGTCTTAACTATTAAAAAACAGGGATTGTACAAAATTGTGATACCCATGTCTCTACGTACAAAATTACTTGAAAAGGCCCATATACAATTTGGTCATATTGGTGTATCATCTATGCTAAATTTGTTATCTCCACAATATTATTGGCCAGGAATTGTTCAAGATGTTAGAAATTATTGTAAACATTGTGAAGTATGTCAGTTTAATAAGAAAAGTAAACAAAAGAAATTTGGTTTAATGCAAAATTTACCATCAGTTAGTGAACCTTTTGAAATATTATCTATTGATACTGTAGGTGGTTTAAATTATTATAATTCTACTAAAAAGTATATTCACATAATTATTGATCATGCAACTAGATATATCTGGACTTTTGCTTCCAAAAGTGTAACTACAGATACTTATATAAATTGCTTAAAACAAATTTTCCAAATTCAGGTCCCTAAAAAGATTTTAAGTGATAGGAACGCTGCTTTTACATCTTCAAAATTTAAGCACTTTTTAAGGAATCATAATGTAAAACAATTGCTAACTACTGCAAATAGACCCCAAACTAATCGTAAAATTGAACGTGTTAATCAAACTATTATAACTAGATTAAAATGCAAACTAAATTCTTATCACGCTAATATAGCATGGACAAAATTATTACCCCACGTAACTGAAGAGTATAATAATACCCCTCATTCTGTAACAAAATTCCCTCCATCATATTTAATGTATGGAAAATTACCTTATGATTCCTTAATTCAAAATCAAGAATTGTATCCGTCAATAGAAGAAGCCAGAAAAATAGCTCAAAAGAGATCTGATGATTATCATAATGTAAATAAAGAAAGATATGATATTCATTTTAAACCTAGTAATTTTAAAATTGGTGATTTAGTAATGTATGAAGAATTTCAATACCCTAATACACGTAAATTATCCCCTCCATTCTCAGGACCTTATAAAATTTTCAAACAATATTCTGAAGTTACTTATGAAATAGATAAACTTAATCCTTTAACTAAAAAGAAATCAGAAATTCTTCATTCAACTAGATTAAGACCTTTTAATCCAGCAAGTGAGTTTAAGTTAATTGTCCGAAATAGTAGAATTCCTATCTCTGTTCAAAATTAAAAGTAATTTTTTTAAAAATTCTCTTTTAAACATTTTCCTGATTATGACCTTTACTACCTGATTTAGACTTAAACCCTAACTATGACAAGTTATTTTCCCGACTATGACAAATTATTCTCCCGATCTTGACCTTTTATATCTTTCACATAATTTGAATTATTTTGTAGCAAAAATTTTCTTATTGTAGAATAATATTTGTTTCTAATTTACAACATTATAAAAAAGACTTTAACTTGATTATACAAGTTATCCGTCTTATAATTTTGATTTTATATGATCTTTTATTTTTCTAAAACCACTTTGAGGTAATGTACAATGCCAAAAACCAGTTACCTTCTATTAGGCAACGGAGGTTTTGCGATATTAGTACCTAGCACCCCCCAACCATCAGCAAGTACTCACGCTGATCTGTTGGTGAGGACATGCCATAGTTTTAAAGTCAAAGTGTTCATGTTCTAGTGTATAATTGTATTATTTATATTGAATTGTTTTTTGAATAAGTATAATATTTTGTATTGAAGTGTAAAACATGTCAATCTTTATGATGAGAGGAAAAAATGCATCATATTTGTGAACTATCAACATGCATCATATTTGTGGACTATCTGGCATTTAGAGATTTTACCAGATATTTTCATTCTATTCGAACTCTTTTTATGAAAAGGACTTTCAAAAAAAAAAAAAAAAAAAAAAAAAAAAAGACATTTTTAACAAAATTGAGGACTTTTGTAATTATAACTTATTTATTTATCAGTATTCCATATTTATTATGTTATAGTCTTAAAATTAGTCCTATATTGTATATTTATTTATAACTCATTGTTTTAATGTTCAAAATTTCTTATGCTATAAAGTCAAAATTTTATATGAGAAAGTCATGAACTATGATAGGCCATAGTTAAAGCTTGTACGCTATGTTCTGGATGTTTTCATGTCTTTTCTCATACTTTTGCTTCACTCCTGTACTAATGCTTTTCTCACCCCGGTCTCTCGTTTTGACGGGGGGGGGAAGATGTAAAATATAAAAAAAATACGATGGCTTTGCTCTTTGCGAACCAGCAACCTTTAATTAATTTTTTGCAATTCAGGATCGTCCCCTAACCCAGTACCTGCTAGAACATTCACGCCTATTACATAACCTCCTCATATAAATGCTGCGTCATAAGTTTTCTACATTTTTCTAGAAGCTACTCTGTTACATAACCATTCATATAAATGCTGAGTCATAAGTTCTCCTAGACAGATGCCTTCTCGCCTTCGTCCTGCTAACGCTTCCGCTATGCTCCTCTTTCTTTGTTAGAACGTTATGACGTATTAAAGTTTAAAGTCAGTCGTATCTAATAGTTCAATTACTGAATAAGTTATTTGATTAACTTCATCTGGAAAAAGTCATCTGCTATAAATTAAAATAAAGATATGCTTGCTGTTAAAAGTGAAAAGTCCTGAGTCGTCATTTTTCTCCGTACTTCAATCATCCCAGCTTCGTCAACCATCTGCCAGAACGTATAATGAAATAGCCTCACCATTCGCCCACGATGTGATGGAATAACTGAAAACATTACATATATATATATATATATTTCATTTTTAATGGCGACATTCTCTTATTTAAAAGTACCTAGAATTAAATCCACAGCCCCGTAGTCAAGTTGTTTTTCCCGCTTTTTCTACACGTACAGTTTTAGAATGTTCTGGAAATATTTCAAGCGAATTGGATTGAAGAGGCTGACGTCATTTCTTGGAAGCTCCGCCTTTCCAGAGGCTATAAAATGACTCGCAAAAGGAGGGCTTTTTCTTAAATGTCACGATGCAGTAAACTTCATACAAAAAGTTATTAGTAATTCTTTTTATTTACTTCGGATATCTGATTTTTGTAACTGCTATTACTCCTGAATAATAATAATAAATGGATCCTGTTTTTTAAACTTATCGTCTGATTATTTAAGCTACGACTACATTTATGATTCTTCAGCAATCTATTTATTCCGGACAAAAGCTGATACATCACATATATATATATATATATATATTTTAATTATGTTAGTCAACTTTTCTTTAATCCATTTTAATCCATAAAAAATTGCTCTAATTTCTCAGCTTGAAAAACTGAATTCAAGGAATTTAACGTATATTTTTTATTCTCGATCTCTGTTTCATACAAATAAATCACGCATGAACAGCCAACTTCATTATTCATTTCCGATCCGTCTGTATAAATATCAATCTGACCTACATCCAAAAAGCTCTTATCAAATGTAATTACAGTCATTTCGTCCGGATGGGTACTCATATAACAATATTTATCAAATGCGCTGTATACGATTCATGTACAAAGATCTAGAAATCTATACAAAGAAGTAGACAATTTGGTTATGTAGATGTTGTTCCATAATGAACAGCAAACTAGGCAGCCGAGGAAAAATAAATAAATATTAATTTTTATTTCAATTGACATTTGCGGCCATAAGTAACTTAACACTCTAATTAAGCCTGTTTCAAAAAACATTATATTTTTGATAGCTTTCCAGCAAAAAGAGAAGTAGCAAGCAGCGTCTACCTTGACTGAGGAGTAGAAGCAAAAGTGCTCAGGATGAAATCTTAATTCTGAATTGGTTTGTTCAAGTTTCAATAAATTTGATTAGATAATTAATAATGCTCTAAATTATTATTGCTGTCTGAGTTTTAGTTCTATTTACGTCACCAACATTAAGTAAAAGTCATATCATTCGGAATGATCTAGAAATGATGTAGTCCAGAAACGTTATTAGAAGCAATGGCGATTTTATATACATATACATAGGGATTACTATATATATTAAAACTCATCAATTGGAATTCTAACACTTTTAAGAAAGTTATTATTAATACTATTTAATATCCAAATACTTAAAATAAAAAGAATTTACAATGATACTGACCTTTTTTTTTTCAAGAAGAAATACATATTAAGAAGAAATACATATATTAATATCCTCTTAGAAAATCAAATTTTGACGGTCCATCCTAATTTCTCATGTTTACTTTATAAACTGGTAAATCGCAAATTAAAGAAAATTTCAAAATTGGAATCAAATCTGAAGCGTTAAACAACCATTAATAAAATAATTAATGATTTTACCTCTTGAAGTGAACAGTTTTTGATTCCATTTTTGTAATTTTCTTTAATTTGCGTTTTCCCAGCTTATAATGTAACTCGGAGAGATTAGGATGTATCCTTCAAAATTTTGTAATACAGAATTTTATTCTCTTTCGTTCCGATTTTTTTATTCTTTAATATATACATATGTAAAGTATAAAAATACGATGGCTTTGCTCTACGCGAACAGGCAACTTCTAATTAACTTTCCGCAATTTCAGGATCTTCCCCCTAGACCAGTACTTTCGAGAACATTCAGGCATGCTACGTAATCGCTACTATAAATGAAAAGTTCGCGCCATTTTGAGTCAGATTGCTTTTCGCCGCCTGCTGCTATAAAACCCTCTTGCTGCCGCTCAGATAAAAAAATGAAAATTATAATTTAAAATGCCTCTCAATTGCTCATTTTTAATTTGGGAACATTTTCTCTAGTAATAATTTTCTCTAAACTGCGTCACATCTGAAAACGTATACCGCATTATATCATCTTGAAACTTCTGGATTGCCTAAAAGTTTAGCCAATCAGATTAACGAAAAATTTTACTATAAATATATGCAGTTGCAATCCTACTACCTCCTTCTTTCTTTGCCTATGCTTGCTGGTTGAAGGACATCTCTTCCTTTCTGTGTTTTTTGTTAGAATGGTTGTGACGTCGAACGCTAAACCTTAACCTTATTTTAGTTTAAATCATTATTGGATATGTAGTTTTTGGAGAATATGAAAGAATAATGATCTGCCATTTTAAGTGAATAAAGCTATGGAGTTTACAATTTAAATTCTTCTGTGTCTTCAATTCGGATGCCTTCCCACTCCACAACAACCAGTCCTGGACTCTGATGTAACAAGATTGCTAAACTTCATCATTTCCAATGCTGATCTACTTAAAATATTACATTTTACAAGTAGAACGCAGGCAGTTGTATCCGTAATGAGCAGTTAGAATTTTGATGTCGTACAGTGCTGAAACGACGATCCACAATGAATAAGTAATTTGGCAATCTTTAATTCAATTATTTCAGCAAACATGTTGCGGCCACAATCTAGTTGGCACATTAATTGTGCCTATTACAAGAGGTTTACATTTTGATAACTTTGCAGCAAGATGGCAGCAGCAGACAGACAGCAGTGCAGCTAGCCCAAAGCGTTGAAAGCAAGTGTATTATGTTCAGGGTGCAATCTTAATTCAGAATGATCTAGTTTTGGTTCCATTTACATCATCAGAATTACGTAAGAATCATATGACAGATTTTTCCCGAAATGACGTAGTGCAGATAGAGGTTCCTAAGTTTAGAATGCAAAAGGGAATTAATTTTCGCTGCTAATTTAAATCTTTTACATATACTTTTTCTTACACACACACACACACACACACACCATATATATATATATTATAGCTATTAAATAATCTATATATGCATATATTTGGTGACACTAGTTAAATGTTAAAAATTGCTTAGCATTGTATAACAAAGTTGTTGCATCTGCAGGAGCGTGATAATCGATATTCGTTTCACTACTAATTTTCATCATATAAATAAATTATCATTGGTTTTGCCTCCATAAAAATTATTTTTTAGTACTTTCTTTTTATTTTATACTATTTCTTTTTTTCAGTTTAAAAGATTTCTTTACTGTACACAAAACAATAAAGGTAAACAATTAAAACAAAGGGGAACTAAATAAATAAATAAATAGAGCAGCAACATAGTAAGTATGTAAGAAAAATAAATAAATAAATTAAAATTGTCGGTGATGTTCTTTAAGCAAACCATTTTTGCTTTATTAGGTAGTAATAAAATCGTAGAACTAAAAGAAACGGAACTCGAAGCTTTGATGAGCTAATTGAAGTAATTTTGAAATAACTTACTAAGAAAGATATCGTTACACTTTTTATCAAAAATATCCCTATTGATACACAGCATCAAGAGCAACAGATATATATGGCGTTTCTTTTCATGATAGGTGTGTATTTTGTTAACCTCACTTCGAATCGTCTCTTGTGATTTCAAAGGGCAGAGGTAGTCAGTGTTAGACAATAGCCAGATAACCTAACACAAAACGGTTATTTTGCGAAATAAAGGAACAGGCGGATCAATAAATCTGAAACATTTTTCTCTTTGTTCCTTATCTACTGTGATTGAAGTTCCTTTTAGGACATCTTAGGTCAATATCCTTGATTTACGCTCACAGGTGGCAGCACAATCGGAGGAAACCAAACGGTATGAAGAAGCGTTTCGAATGTTTCGCCTGGAAAAACATGTTCCCGCCAAATTGTATTTTCAGTTGTTTGGTGTACTCCCTGCAGATGCTTTTCCCTTCCTTAGCTCATCCCCCTTCTCTACTCTGCCGTGAACCCCCTTCTGTTTTTACTTTTTCTTTCCTTTCTTCAGATTTCTTTTGTTTCTTTGTGTGTCGGGTAACGCATTTTCGCAGGAAAACATTTTCTGCTGAGAAAGTCAATTTTTTACCTTCTGTTTTCGAACGTCGGACGATCTGGCACTATCTTTTTATCTGCTTGTCTCTTCAGCAAGAAAAATGCAAAAGTCTGCATCGATAAATATGCACGAGTCTCGCTTTATCTTTATCACTTGCATCCTTTTAAAGAATTTGGTGAAAAAAAGAGAAATTTTTGGAAAGCATCATGTTTTAAGAGCTCATCTAAATAAACGGTGACAACTGAAAACTGTATGCAGTTATAAAAATAAAAGCATTTTTTTTTTCATATTAAAAGTTTTATAACAAAAACATAATTCTTGTTAGAGTACAGAAATATTTCTGTCTGTTAACCAGAAAGGGTTTAAAAATTCCAATTTACTGGCAGAGGGGGTCTGTGGATTCATTCCTGAAATTTCTATTCACTTGAAATATTTTTCGTCATACTTAAATAAACAATACGATATGGTTATTAAATTATAATACGTTTAATCCCCTGAAAGAAAAGTTAAATTTTAATTTTTAGTCATAATTTTAATCAAATACTTTTCTGTTATTTAACTAAATTAATATAATTATATTAAATGTGCATATCATTTAGTCAAAATTAAAAACCATAATTTATCTTATTATTCTTAATTCAATGCATTTCATAAGTGATTATTTCACACATACATGCGTCTTACTGTGTGGTAATAATCTCATGTAAATTTCGAAATAGTGCTCTTCACGCACATAGCAAATGATGCTTATATTGTTGGGTTGGAAATATGAAACAATAAATGACTGACAATCAGAATACGAAAATGGTTATTGAAAACTGCTAATTGTGTTAGTGCTTTATTTCAAAATATTGCTGAATAATATAGAAAAATACGAAATGAAGTGAACTTTAAAACAATTAAGCTTCAAAACATTAAAAATTTTCTTACCCAGGAACTTAGAGGTTATATTTCTATTTCCTAATTTAATGGTTATTGTTTTACTGTTTTTCTGAAGTCTGCACTCTTACCAGTTTTTTGCTATAGTTTTATGCAACTGATAAATCTCATGTTAGTATTCTTATGAAATTTATATTATGCTACATATATTATATCAATAAGTAGCAGATAAGTATCAAAGTTAGATAAAGTAAATTAAAATAGAAGAGAAACACGCCAATGTGACAATCAAAATCGCAATAACAACCTTGTATTTCTCGTACATTTATTAAAACGATTTCGAGGGCAATCGATTGAGTTTTGATTGAGTGAGTGTTTGTTATTGCGATTTTGAAAGTAAATTAAGTCTAAAATTCCGAACTAGTTTTGACGAAAATTTTCAGACACATACTTTATTCAGAACCGATAAATCTCTATCATCAAACACAATAATTCGAGAACAATCCAGAACGTGATTCCTAAGCAATAAGTTTACAAACGCGTGAATTTCTGTGGAAGCGTTTGTCAAATTTTAAGGCATTTCAAAGATTTCGAGTACAGAAGAGTTTCCCTAAATATTGAATAAATCGAGGAATTTCAGGATCTTTGCCTATTATTTTTCAATTTCTGTTTATTTATTGGCTGATTTTATATTTTAAAAAATTTTATACTCATTTTTATAGTTTTTCAAAAATACTTTGCGATGTAATTCTATTCCAAAATCCAAACTTGAAGATTAATTTTGAGTTATCTACATTTTGGGGGACACTTGGAATACGGGAAAAATTTTTTATTACCGAAATTATATGAAATCCTCCTCCGTTGGCCCTCATACTTGTAAGTAAGACAGCGAAAGATTCTTACTTAAAAAGGTGCTAATTAATGAAAAATATCTGTGCGCGTACAGTACAATATAAAAAAAATCATGTCTTAATTAAATAATAATTTTGATTTAAAATAAGAGCTCTATATGCATTTCCGAAGTTTGATCAATTTGTATCATAAATTTCAATTAAAAAACATGTAATATAATTTTTATTTAGTTATTTCATTGACTCGTTTCTGTATACATGGTCCCCTTTCCTCCCTCAAGATGTTAATGCAAATCCTCTATTACGAATTTGCCAGCAGAACTTTAGTATAATTCCCAGATCATAAAAGTTTCGCGAATTTTTACTGTTTGTTCCACGACAACTCAGTGAGTTTACGCTTTCGTTTTCATGAGATACAGTTACCACCGTAATTACCCTGCTGAAGTTAACAGCCTTAATGTCAACCAACGTAGGAAGCTTAAATGTATTCTAATGATAATGCTGTTCATTCCTACAACGCCTTGCTCTCGATTTTAGAATTCAGGTCAGTCTCAAACAGTTTTTGGAGATGTATGTTAAGTCAATGGCATATGTTCGAAAAGTGTGTGTCACCTCAAGTGTGTGTGTGTTATAATTTTCAAACTGTCGTGCAGTTCAAGAAAATCAAATTTAATTGCTATGAAACGCTTAGACGTGTTCTATTGTCATACAACTACTCTGATAGCGTAGAAATTCTGGTGTAAAAATCAATAGTATATTTCTTTTAGGGTAAATAAATTTTTTTAAATTAATTTATTTCTGTACAAACCTAAACTTCCAACACCTAACAACTGCTATTATCATAAAGTATCTAATTATCGTGCCGAAAGCTTTCTTATTAAAGAGCTTAACAATAAAGCTTTCCAATGCTTACCATGAAATAAATTTCTGTTAGGTTTTTTTTTTTTTTTTTTCCCTAACTTTGATTACTGTGTGCTTCCTCATGAAGCGTTCTAAGAAACAGCATGCACAAGAACATATCATTACAAGTAAGATGCACAGTTGCTGATACTTGTTCTTTTAAAAGTCAAGTACCCATTTGCATATTTAAGAGAACACTGAAGCATTAAATTTAATAATTCAACATTATTTCGTAATTCAGCCATTTGAATTACAAATTAGGAAATCGAGTTTCAACACACACCGTTGTTTATTGTTCCCTAAGCATTTTAGGGCTATCTTCTTTTTCTTTCTTTATAATTTCAAAAAGAAGTAACTTATGTCGTAAATAATAGTTCTGTTTTACTCTGCCAGTAAAAATTAAGTGTATTTAAACTTATCCAAACAAAATTTAAATATTAAAATTAATGATAAGAAATGTATTTAAATTAAGTTTTTTAATCTCAGAAAGCAAATTCAATTCCTCTCCCCTTTTTTATAAAATGGCAGGACATTATACGAGAACTGAGGTATAGCGTTTGAATTTGTTGCCTATCATTTAATTTTTCTACAAAATGACATAAAAAACTTGTAAACGTGTCTCAGGTATTCAGAAGAAATGATGTTATTTGCAATTAGAAATACAAGGTTCACTAAAATTGAAAATAATAGAAATAAATACGATTTAAAAACGGATGTCAAACAGGAAAATATGTTCTAAGATTTTATTTTAAATTTCTTTAACAGTTAAAAATTTCATTTGAATTCACCTGCTTGTTCTTTCTTTTCGGTCTTTCCAGAAAATTCAAACTAGTTTCTTTAAAATAAAAATAAAAACATTTAACATAATAATTATTACTTCTAAACAAAAAATTATTTTTGTCTGTAGTTTCGTTAGGACTCAAATCATATTATCAAAGCCTTGTCTTTGCCGTTGCAGTGATGAATGTAATAGGATTGTAGTGCCTAATGTGGAAATACTACAATTTCTATTGCAGTATTTCATGCATTTCTATCGGCCCTACTGAGTCACTACAACTTATATCATGTTCACCATCTTAATTGAAGCATTTTGATAAACTTGAATTGATTTCAAATGAAATGCAGTAGTCGTACATATTTCCTTATTTATGCCAATATTTTTTTAAATAATTTATATTTAGTGTTAAAGAAAAGGTGTAACCTACTGTTAATGTTGTTTTACACGACTGCTATTTCATGACCCATTTTGAAGTTAGACTAGAAAGAATTATGAGAGACACATACCAAATTGTAAGTTCAAGATTGAGCGGTGAGTGAGATTAAAGTTATGAAAACTTGGTTAGCAGGCCGAGCAGGAGGAATGACGTAGGAATAAATTCTCCTCTTGAAAATAGTTGGAATTTTCAAATTTTACAGATGAAAATATGAACAGTAGAAATATTATGAAAATGAATGCGAGTATTTTTAAATAAACTATTGGAAGAAGTGTCAGGCAATAATTTGTAAGAAATCAAAATATATTTCATATTTTAAAAATAATTAAAATTTTTGCTTATCCTTTAGAAGCATTAAGGTAATATTTTGAGTCAGTGTTTGTCAGAGCTTGTTGAAAATAAAAACCGAAAATTGAAAACTGAATTTGATGAATTTCCTGCTTCACAAGAACACCGAATGGAATATATTACAAATTTAAGGACACGAACCTTTACTAATATATACAAAGATGAAATTTATTTTAAAAGTAAGGAGTGGAAATTTTTATTTAAAAATATGTTCCAAATGACAGTTAAAATTTATCACGGGCATTTATTTAAAATGTCAGTGCTGTTATTTTGAAAACCACACAGAATGACAATTCGACAAAAATATAGCAACAGTCTTGAATAACTGATTGACATATTTGATATTTCTGGACATATTCCAAAGAATTTGGGGATCAGCAAAATATAGGATGGGCCCGTGACACCTACAAGTATGCATACAAATATTTTGCGCATTTGTTTCGACCATTCCTGAATTAATTGAATATGTCAACTAAACGTAAAGTAAAGTATAACATATATGACATGGATTATTTTCACCTGCAGAATTACTTTGTTTGTAAATGTGGTATAAGTTTTAATTCTTGATTTAATTCTCGAATTCGATTTTTGGCAAAATATTTCTCATTTCAAACGGTAATAAATTTCTCTTCACCACAAAAGATAGGCGACAAACGGACGCCATCATTCAAGAATAAGCTTATTGGAGTCAAGCCAAGAACGAAAAAAATTGCCAAGATAGGGCGGAGAAATCTTTTCGAACGTAACTTACATTGTGGCCAGTTGGAGAAAAAGGAATTTGGAAATAAATAAAGACTTTTCAACCATCCAAAAATTCGAATTAAATATAAATATATGAAATAAAATATTAAAATAAAAAATGAAACCTTTCCCCGTAACTGAAATATCATTTTGATTATGTTTCACAAGAAATACAAGATGGCGGATGACAGTGCCAATGGCCCTTTGCTCTGCTTAAAGATGTCACTTTTGCCACTTTTGACAGAGAAATAAATTGACGGAATTCGAATAGCGCTTTAAAATCTGTCAGTTCTAAAAAAAGTACAAAAATAAACAGAAATATAAAGGAGAAAATAAGCTATGAATAATTGTTTTTTTTTAAGTTTAAAATGTTTTTATCGAAAAAACTGCCCAAACTCAAAATTTATTTGAAACAATATAATAGCAAGTCAACGAATTTAAAATACTAAAATGTAAATTAATTGATTTCGTTATTTTAAGTTCGTTTCCATGTCTAGTTTTCATTGCTAGAGGTTATTAACGAATACCTCTCACGAAAAGTAAAAGAAATGGAAGTAAAGAAAGGAAGCAAATGGTAAACTTTTTAGCTAAAATTCTGTAGTCGCGAAAAAAATTAAAAATTTATTTTAGGGATACAAATGATCAAGTATGCAACATAATAAAATTAAGTTTAATTCAATATCATAAGTTAAATAATTAGGATTGCCTTCATGCTTACAAGGCAAAACCTACAGTATAAAATTAGAGAGTAAATTCAAATAATAGAGGATATCCAATAAATATAAAAGCATATTAGAAAAAAAAAAAAAAGGAATAATAAGAACTGAAAAGAAGAAGTAAATAAGTGCGTACACACATAACAAAAAAAAATGTAAGAATGGACATGAAATTGAGGGAAAAAGGGAAATTACGGATATTTGAAATTTTATTTCAAAAGGGCAGATAAAAAGGTTGTATAATAGAGAGTTAAAAAATAATTTTGCAATATTTTAAGTATCGTTAACTTTTAAGTTATGTTAACGTAATGAAATAGTTAACGCTTAGACTGGATTTCAGAAGTGATGTAGATGATCGATAAATTAAAATGCTAAATTTCGATCGATAAATTCCTGAAAAAATGCATGATCCGTAAATTAAAAAAATGCTGTGATCGATAAATTACGAAAAGAAATATAAATAATAAATTAAAAATAAAAATGAAGAAAGACTAAGGCTAAAGCTACAATTTTATTGCGAGATGTTACAAATGAAGACTCATACGATTATAAGTTAAGAATACGCTTATAGGTTATTTACCATACACCTAATCCTGACTCGTCTGGTTGGCAGCTCTGAGTGTAATTCAAATTTACGTACGAAATTGTATTCGATTACAATTAGCCCTTCAAAAATTAAAGTTATCAATCAGAAATAAGTATCTGAAGAAAAGCCATGCAATGAAGCAAATAATGATTTAATTCTTAAATATTTATTAAATTCGTTGAGCCAGAAATAGTTCTCTGAAGTTGTTCAACCTATTTTATGAATCTACTTCTCTGAAGAACAACATCTCTGCTTAAATGTAAAGTTGACTACTGTGGTACGTATCATGTCCAAACTGCATATTATTATTTTTATATTTCACAAATGTGTAATTATATCTTAATTATACAACAGGGTACTCTTATGATCCCAATTACGGTTATCTCATTCGTTAATTAACAACATAGGAATGGAATAAATCCAGGAAATTGAAAGTATATCCTGCCCGAGCTTTTACATTTTAAAGCTACTGAAGTGTTAATCTATTCGATGGCACGTCTTTATTTTCATTGTATCATCAGTTAAATTTTAATCTCTGAATTTCTTTATTTTTATATTTCATATTAGCCGCATTTACATTCATTATGTTCGTTATCTATAATTATTTTATAATGCAAAGAAAGGAACGGATTATATTTATTGCTAGTTATTTTTGGATTACTTTTACATAAAAACTTAAATATTATATTTCGTTAAACTACCTTTTGAAATGTCTTAATGTTAAGTATTCACATTAAATTAAAGTAATGTATTACAGTTAAACGACTAAATAAATGTAATAGGATGTATTTAAAATATAGTGTGTTCGGGAAAGAAGGGGTGAAAAAGAACGATAGATATCCCCGGTATTCATATGTTTATTAGTCCACTATGTACATAACTGAAAACAAGAACTTAAAAGGTTTTGTTAGCTGTAAAAAATGGAGCCAAGCGGGCTTGATTTCCTTAGTTTTGCTTAACTAAACCACAGAAACGATAGCACAAGTTGCGCAAGATAAACAAAAGCCAGAGCAAATGAAGATTTGGCTTGGTTTATTAAGGCAAAGCAATCGAGGACTATCTGCTTAAGGCGAGAGATGTCTCTAGAAAAAGTTTGCTCCTGAAACAGCAAACTGAAAAGACATGGCGAAAACCACGAAAACGCCCATGTGACCAGCCCATTCGTCGGGACTATAACGTCGGACCGAACAACCAGTGTTCCCAGCTTTAACACCCGGCCGCTGGTGCGCCGAGATAGTAAAGAACACGTGAACCATAAGGAGATAATATGCATGTAGATAAAAGAAAATTCACTTGAAATGTTACTGCTTGTACTACGTTGCTTGTTTACAAGTATATGTCAAACTTCAATTTTTATTGTAATATCAAATTTTAAATAAACGTGGTCCTACTGAGTGAGCAATAAAGCTGAAAGACTTCATGGCGGCACCAGGTGCTCACCCAGTGGTCTTCTATCTCCTGCTTGTTACTACGCTTGTACGATTTATCTTGAGCAACCTTCTGGTTGGTTACATGAGTAATGTTTTCGAATGTGTGGAATATGCACGACCTGAAATGACGCTCACATAGAGGTGTACAAAAAGCGTTTCGGAATTTTGCTGCCAGCTACCAATACCCACATTAGCACTGGATATAGCATCAGCCGTTCGCTTTTATCGCTTCTTACACATACAATCTGTATTTTACTCAAACGATTAATTCAGTGTGATGTTTATTTCCACTACAAATAATAAAGGTTCAAATAATTGAATTTTAAAGTTTATTTGAAAGTCAATAATCACACTCTTAAATAATATAAATAAATTTGAATCACACTTTTAGATGATTTAGTAAAAATAATTTCATGTAATAAAAACTCATAAGCACCTAAAATGCAACCTAGTCCACAAAAGTATTAGCCATTCTCAAATTTTTAAGATATCGTTAAAAGCAGTAGTGAGAAACAAAAGTGTTTCAGTTGCGCACAATTATCAATTTTTTTTTTTTTGAAGTTAATACAATTTGTGGAAAATAGAAGCAGTTGAACAGCTCAGCCTTTAATTCATTTTTACCGTTTCCTATAAAAACTGGTTTCTTTTAAACTGCCAGTTTGTTTAAGTCAAATTATTGTATCATATTTCATTCATGATTTTGAAAATTAGAGCAATTCTTACAGAAAAATGCTAAAATGTAAAAATCTTGATTGTTCAGCAATGATGTCAAATTTTGGAAAGAAAATCTCAAGTTGAGATTGCTAAAAATGTTAAATATTCCTGGTAGGCTGTGCAGTGTACTTTGCAAGGCTTTAATAAATCTTCAATAGAAAAAGAACTGGGAGAGAAAAAGAAGCGCTAAAAACCTGACAACCGAACTTAGATTAAAAAATAATAAGAAATGTAGAAAAATGCTCAGAAAATTGTTGCGGAGATATCAGAGGAAATTAACCCTTCCCCCAATTAGTGCTAGAACTGTGCGAAGTGCGAAGGAGACTTGTAGCAGCTAATCTGAAACATTGCAAAGTCAGCAAGAATCCGTGGCTTTCAGAATACAAAAAGTATTTTAAGATTAAAAGGGGATTTATCATATTTAAAGAAATTACATTGGAAGAATGGTCAAATATTATTTTTTTCTGAAGAATCAAGTTTAAAGCATTAGTTAAAGGTAAGCGTTGGTTTCCTTCTGTTTCACAGAATCACTTTCCAAACAATTATATCCAAATAGTTTTGGGTTGTAAATTAATTTCTTAAAAAGTATCATTTTCTTTCCTGACCTTTAAGGTATTTGGTAATCACCGTGCATAATATATTAGACAAAGAAAAAGTGAGAATACGATACAGAAATGTGTAAAATATGTAGGAGGCAATATTATCTGTGGATGCATGGGGGTTAGTAGTATAGGCAAAATGTGAATACATGGAATAACCAAAAGCACATCATCAGTGTTTTTAAAACGAATTTAGCAATGTAATGAGTTATTTTTTTATTATTCACTTTTTTTACACCCCCCTTTTTTTTTAATTATTCACTGACACATGCAAGAATGAGATCAGATTTCAGCAGGATAATGCACCATGCTACAAATCGGAAAACTCAATGCAGTGAATTCTTCATAATGCATTAATGTTTAGGACTAGCTTCCATATTCCTGAAATGTTAACCTGATAGAATACTTGTAGGATTTTCATTTGTAGGAACATCGTTTAAACAAAAGTTACATTAATAATCAATAATATTCAATGACTCTCTTAAAGATGATCTTGAACATGTTCCGAATGACATAAATTTGCAACAATATCGTAAATTAACGACTAATGTGCAGATCAGAGTTACTTCTGTGATTAAAGCTAAGTAGAATCATCAAATATTAAAATTGTGAATAAATATTATTTATGTTCATTGCGGCCAGTTTGGTTCATACGTATATCAAAACGATTTCAAAATGCGTGCATTATTATAAGGCGTCCAACACTTTTGGCCAACACTGTGTGTGATTTAACCTCCAATTGTTTTAGTAAAACTGCCCGTCGAAAACTAACACAAATAGAATAAAACTATCTTCATTCAATTAAGGTAAACGCAAAAATACTATGTAAAGAGAAATATTTTGTGCACACTGTCGCTTTTATTGATTATCATATGAAAAATGTAATCTAACACTTTTCAAGAAACATTAATAATGGAAGTTGTAAGAATTAATTTAGAAGTCAAACAACAACAAACAGCGTTTTATTTTCAAATTTTCATATGACTGGTTTCTTCAATTTTTCCGAACCATCATCCTCAACTGCAAAAGCGCAAATGAATGAGATAAGATATTGTGATTAGATAAGAAAGACTGGTTAGGAGTAATTCTACTGGCGCCATCTGCTATAATCAATTACTGCTATAATTCATCTGCTATAATTCATCTGCTATAATTCATCTGCTATAATTAGTTAGCTATAATAAATTAGTTAAATTCCATCAATTAGATAGATCAATTGATCATATTGTTTAAAAATTCTTGATATATTTGTAAACCACCAGAAGAAGTAAAGTGAATCTGTTAAATTGTAATATGAGCAAACGTTGCATTTTCCTTCTTTTTACCCCCTGCCTACGTGGTATCACGTCCAGCTGGCAGTCGGGAGGTCCGGAATTGAAACCCCATGAGGGCATTGCAAATTATTCGGTTTCTTAGCTTCAAAAATTCTGAATGGCTCTACAGTGCCGCCTAAACAAAAATGTGGTGGAATTTTGAATTAAAATTCCTGATTTTAGTTCCTGTGCTCACTGAACTAAAATCGTTCACCACATTTAATTTCTTCCCATCAAGATAATTCGTCTAATTAGTCACCATCAGAATTTAGCGATTGGGTCCTTCATCGTCTGCTTAGTCGCCTTTTAAGTGGAAGGCAATGTAAGTTATTGGAAGTAAACCTGAATAGCAGTGTGAAAGTCCGGAGTTCAAATATCGATTGAACATTTTTAAAAAAAAAATCCTGTTTCGATGTAATTATTCTTAGAATAATAGTACTTGAATAGTTTGAAAAATTAAAGAACCATTTTTAAACTATTTTCGAATATTGAATTTACAATCGGGTTTGCTTTTAATTCACTTTAGTAACTTTCTTCTCCAAGAAAAATAATTTTATGTAAAGCTATATTTTGCATATTTTATGATCAAATTTTATCTGTGCAGATAAACACAAATTCCCTTCAGTTAGGTAGTAGTGTCACAGGGGAACAAAATAATAAGTAACGCATAAGATCATTTACTCATTCCTTCCATTTAAGTTAATAAATATCTAATTCTGAATGCTTCCATCTGACGATCCGTTCGATCTTTAGTTTTCAAATTATTAACATAATTACTTATTGAAATGTTTTAAAGCATTAAGTAAACTTCTTAATATTTAATACAATTATTCTATTTTGGAATGATATATTTAATTATTATAATTTAAAATATATCCAAATGATAATTTTTTAAACTTCTGATGCAATTTTTATGAGGGAGCCATCAGATATTTTAGGCTTTGGCTATTACTAAGGTCACGAGTGGTGATCATTTTATTATAGACGCACCTAATAAGTGGCCACCATTATCTTTTATGAAGGGACAAACAATTTACACCCATACATTATCCGGGATTCGGAGCCGGGACCTTCGGTACGGTAGTCAGAGTCACTAACCACTTTCTTGTGTGGGTGGTCTGAAACATTAATATAATTAAAAAAAAATTCTCATGTCGTATGTTATGCACCTTATTGTAGAAATATTTCACTTGAAGTATTATAAGGTTTATACTTTTTCGTATTGCTAAATTAAAATATACAACTCACTTTAATATCCACCATAATTAGAGTTATTGAAATTTATGGATTACCCGTAATTTTGAAAACCTGTAAATTTACATTATAAAATAAGTAGAAAATAATGTAAATTTGAATTTAACACACAATCTCTATTCATAAAAATTTAATTAAATTTTAAATAATGAAATTTAATGCAAACAAATAAATGATTAATTATTGCTGCGAACTAATTTACAATATCATTTAAATTCTGAGAGCATATATAAATCAAGTGCAAGTATCAAAATCCATGAATAAATATATATTTCCAAAAAATCTTTAATTCCAAAAAATTTATAAAAATGCATAAGTGAAATATTGTTGAGCAGGCAGGAGACAGACTTATAAAGGGAAAGTTGCCTCCAAACCTAACTCTTCAATTATTCAATTCGTGTTTCGTCATACATGTAGGCAAAATAATGCATATTTATGAAATTGTTTAAAACTCCTATAGGATATTTCGACAACCTTCTTAGCATGCCTTCGTAGTGTAGTGGTCAGCACGCTGGGCGCGTATTCCAGAGGTCTTTGGTTGGATTCGCGACTGGGTCCCCTAAACCCCAGTCGTCCTTTAAAAAGGGGAGTGTATAAGGTATTTCTCCCCCCTTCTTAGCATGCCTTTCTAGTGTAGTGGTCAACACACTGGGTGCGAGTTCCAGAGGTCCGTAGTATGATTCCCCGCGAGGGCGTTACTCATTTTGCATCTCTCTTGTATCGAAATAATGTCTCTACACCGCAATCGTTTTTATGAAAAATTGCTAGTGTGTTATTTGTAAAGCTGCTTTTACCGAGGGTCTGGTTATTGCCACAAGGACTGGGTCTAGTACCCCATGCTTTAGAAGATCTAGATCATCGCATAATTCGTCATAATCTTGTTTTTCCTCAAAATGAACTGAAGACTCCAATGAAAGCTCCGGATCTAGAACCTGTACTGTCTTGATACCTATCTGCTTTTATGTAATGCTCTTGTATTTTCATTATGCAATATGCAGTAGTAATCTACAATTATAAAAGCGGTAAATCTTTATATGCTTTGAGTGATTTCATTTCTTATTTAGTGCAGTATGTGGAAGAAAAGGTTTCATGTTAGTGATTCTCACATTTACCTTTTGTTAGATGAAAGAATTGGTCACGCTAATGTGTGTTTTAAAATCGATTGCGTGAACCTGGTCTGCTAATCTTTATTGGCTGATATCCAACAACCCAACCAACGAATCGTATTAATATTTCAAATACTCTAATATCTCTAATATACTTTGTTTAAGTTTCTTAGAATCTTGATGACTTTGCTATTAACTTAGTGAACGAAAACGTCCGGTAAGAGATTTAGGTGCGGGTTTAACTAGTGAAATATTATAATATTTGAATGGCTTAAAAGCTTGAATTTTAAGGGCATATCTTCAAACTATGGCATATAATCTGGCTCTTGAACATTATTCGATAGTTTAATGATGGCATTCTAGAAGAATTTATACCTCTTTCAAAAACTACATTTAGAACCTCTTCTTCACTTGCTTAATGTTTTCTGTTGACACTAATTTTCTAATACCTGATTCGATCAAAATGCTTTCTTTCAGCTATGCTTCTAAGAGGGAAAAGAATATTTCTCATTGCGTTTAAAAATAATTATCATTTTATGCTAATGTTTTTGGAAAAGGATTCATATAATCCGGTTTTATGTGATGTAGTGGTAAACGAATTTTTTCTTTGCTAAAAAATTCTTGTCAAAAGGTAATTATTGCCAGTTTAAAAAAGACTTAAGTGTCGAATGTTTTTGATTCTAATACTTCGCGCTGCTATCTCATATACACACAAATAATGGTAACATTAATTTTAAGTCTTATAACTGAGAATGCAGAATATACAAAGATCATCCGAGATGACCCTGATAATTCTATATGTTTTGAAGATATTTTTAAAAATATAACAGCTAACATATATAACATATGTGGAAGTCATAAAATTCTTATGCAGCCAGTCATTTTCATCGCAGGAAACAAACCTCTGAAAGCAAAACCAGAGGTCAATAGATTTAATCAGTCTGCTGATTTTGAACCTTGGCGTTACTGGAAACGTGATTACCCTCAAAGTTGTAAATTAAAAGAAAGTTAAAATTATTAATCCTGGAAAAAAACTAAATCTGAGTAAAGAATATTGCTATTTTGGACAATATAGTGATTTGATTTAGTTGACTGGTAATTTGAACCCAAGGGTATAGTTTGGAATCCAACGTATAATTTAGTTGTTTTGTTGTCATCCTTTCATTCTCTCCGCGGATGTATTTAAGTTTACACTCTGAGGTGCAACTTTGGTAATGCTTTCGATGGTAAGACGGACAAAGGATCGATGGGTCAAATCATCTCCCTTAAAGCATTGTTAACAGGCTTACATAACCAACCATCGAAAAAAATTTTGATTTTGTTCAGTAGATCAACTTATAAGGTATTTTCTCTCTCTTTTCCGCATGTATTCATGGTGTAACTGGAAGCATAATCGACGCATATTCGAAGCGTCCAGAGTTCGTCTCCCAACGAGGCATTTCTCATTTTTTTACGACCCCTGCTTCAAAACAACCTAATGACTCTGCAATCTAACTGACCTGATCAGTTTAACTATCATATAGAGAAATTACTAATAAGTGTATAAAAGAGAAATGTATGGTAAAACGTTTCGTTAGGTTAGTCAGTTCACTGTAATTCTGAAATATATATGGTTAATTTAAAACATATTTAATATGTGTCACTGTTTATAAGGGAAATTTTTAATTAATTCACATCTCATTATTTTCTAATAACAGGTTTTCATTAGGTGCATTCTTTAGAAAACACTGAATTATTTTTTATTTAAAATTTTGATTTACAATTATTTTTAAATCGTAAGATACGCTGTTTAAATTGCATGAAAACGATATTAAAAATACGATACAAAACAGTTAGCTGGAATGCAGATACTAATTTTGAACTTTTCTAATACTAATATTTACTGGATTAAAATACATTATTTTCGAAACCTGTATTGTGTCGTATTTTTAATATCGTTTTCATGCAATTTAAACAGCGTATCTTACGATTTAAAAATGATTGTAAATCAAAATTTTAAATAAAAAATAATTCAGTGTTTTCTAAAGAATGCACCTAATGAAAACCTGTTATTAGAAAATAAGATGTGAATTAATTAAAAGTTTCCCTTAGAAACAGTGACACATATTAAATATGTTTTAAGTTTACACTCTGAGATGCAACTTTGGTAATTTGTTTTAAATTAACCATATATATTTCAGAATTACAGTGAACTGACTAACCTAACGAAACGTTTTACCATACATTTCTCTTTTATACACTTATTAGTAGTTTCTCTATATGATAGTTAAACAAATCAGGTCAGTTAGATTGTAGAGTCATTAGGTTATTTTGAAGCAGGGGTCGTAAAAAAATGAGAAATGCCTCGTTTGGAGACGAACTCTGGACGCTTCGAATATGCGTTGATTATGCTTCCAGTTACACCACGAATACATGCGGAAAAGAGGGAGAAAATACCTTATTAGTTGATTTACTGAACAAAATCAAAATTTTTCTCGATGGTTGGTTATGTAAGGCTGTTAACAATGCTTTAAGGGAAATGATTTGACCCATCGATCCTTTGTCTGTCTTACCATCGAAAGCATTACCAAAGTTGCACCTCAGAGTGTAAACTTAAATACATCCGCGGAGAAAATGAAAGGATGACAACAAAACAACTAAATCTTACGTTGGATTCCAAACTATACCATTGGGTTCAAATTAGCAGTCAACTAAATCAAATCACTATATTGTCCAAGATAGCAATATTCTTTACTCAGATTTAGTTTTTTCCTGGAGTAATAATTTTAAATTTCTTTTAATTTACAACTTTGAGCGTAATCACGTTTCCAGTAACGCCAAGGTTCAAAATTAGCAGACTGATTAAATCTATTAACCTCTGATTTTGCTTTCAGAGGTTTGTTTTCTGCGATGAAAATGACTGGCTGCATAAGAATTTTATGACTTCCACATTTGTTATATATGTTAGCTGTTATATTTTTAAAAATATCTTCAAAACAGCAACAGGAAATCAAAACCATATTATCACATTCTTTATAAAATTCTCTGTTTTATGTTTCATTGTCTAAGTACTTTCTCATATATGCCACACACCATCGCATTAGAAAGTTCCACATGTGTTTCAGAAAACCAGTTTTCAGTTCAGGTTTTATTATATTTTATATAAAATATAAGAATTTCTTATTCGAGAAATATTCGGAAATTTCTCCTTTCAATATCCCTTGAAGCGCAAAAAGTTGACCACTTGCTTTTTTCCCCAAGAAAAAGAAACTGTCATTGTCGACGTTACGTACCACCAGCGTTTTGACAGACGAATAAATTGGTGGCAGCATGAATGTTGCTATAGCCTGTCTAAGCAATGCAGAAAAAGAAATTGACGGACTTTTAGTAAACTCGAGAGCTTTCATTGCATTGCAGAGTTTGCTCTTTCTTTAGTTTTGTAAGTTGTCTATAATGCAGGGAATGTCCTCAAACTAAAGCTGGGTTCCTTAATATGAAAATCCGCGGGCATAAATATAGTTTCCGGGAATAAAATATTTTCGAGTGAATGGATAGGAAACGAGATTTTAAGTTAATATTACGAAGCAAATTTCATCGTCGCAATTGTGATATTTCGATGCTTTAAAAAATTATATTCCTTTTAGTCTTTGAAATTAACATATTTTTTAATTATTAATAACGGACATAACATCCATTATGAATGTAAATGGTTTTATTAGGTAGCATGTTAAATAATTATAAGGAGTGCTGGGAATTTTTGACCTTCGCACTAAATTTTTAATTCAAAGAACTGTTCTATTACACACCCGCTTTATTTCAGTTTATAGAATTGCATTTATCAAATAAATTTTCATATCACTATTGTATTGAAAATAATAATTTTAAACAAAAATACAAGCTGGGCAAACTCCCAGTTATTTTATTTTAATTACCTTGTAACTGCGTGTTTAAGATCGAAATTAATTAAATACAAAATATAATGAAATATGATATAATGCGAAATTCATAAATGTTTCATAAACTCTTATATACATTCATAAATACATGTGCATGGAATAAAGAATAATGACTGTTATGCTGATTAAGTATAAATTGGGAAATGAAATGGAGTTGGCAGACGATGAGCATGCGTTTGCTAAATGAAATATTTAAATCTTATTCTCAATAAGCAATGCCTTTTCTATTCCAAATTAAACGAATATTTTGTGTATTTTTGACACAATAAGAACTATTCCATATTTGTAAATATTATAGGCTTGAAAAATAATTATCTTTTAAATAGAGATTAAGGTTTATTTTTGCATAGTATATGTTTGTGGAGGTATCGTTTCGACAACTCCTGATTTAAAGGAAGAACCAGAAGACGTTTGATATCATTTTATGGCAGTATCATAGTTTGGGAAAATGATATAGCGTTACTGGAAGTCTCCACAATGAAGAGCAGTACCTATCTGGTGGCTGGTGATAAGGTCGGTACCTTACAATACCCAACTGATCTCCAACCTCTCTTAAACCGCTCATCGTTTCGAAAGCTTCCAGTCCTTACGAAAGTTGTTGCAACAGTGTTAGTGCAAGTACTTTCAGAAGATTTTCTTTCCTCGATATTTATCTTATGAGCAATGATTTTCTTCCATTTTGCACTCCCGCGGATCATTGTCTTCGAAGACGTGCTTTCTTCGAAAATTAAACCCGAGCTCCGCGATGTGGCATCCGGCACCGCTAACCGCTATGCCGATTACGATGGCGACTCAACATATTCAAACATGTAACGCTTTTGCCTTCAGTACCACGAATGTTGGACTACAGTTTAGAGACACCTTGGAGAAAGGCTGCTAAACCAATGTTCCTCTCCTCATGCATGGCCATACTGGTTCTGGACTCAGTCTTATGGTGTAAGGGGTACTGGACTGTTCCCCCTTCTCCTAGTACTCATTATAGGTACTCTTATTAGCCAACGCTATATCTAACATGTTTTATATCTCACGTTTTTGTATTTATATAAAGAAGCTCATGATAATGATTAGCAAAAGTAAACAAAAACATTTGCCGTTTGTTCTGGGGAGTTATTTCCAACTTTATTCAAGTTCTCCTGCTATAGTAGTGAATGAAATAAAAGTTGTAGACTGACATGGAACATGTTGCCTGACATGGAAATCGGGAGATTTGGCCTAAAGAAGAGAGGTGTTCTTAAAAATCAGTTTTCGACTTCCCTAGCAGGAACGGAGTAGAAATTCACCAATCAAGGAACTGATCCACATCCGAGCCTTATTTATTCGATCAAAGCCATTCGATCAAACATTTCAGGTTCCATGTTAAGTACTTCAACAGTTTCTATTTTACAATGTAGATTTCTTTGGTTGGCTTTCTTCTAGGTATTATCTTATCGTTCTGCAAAGTCCCCAGGGGATTATGCAGAATTATATTCTTTAACAGAAAATTTTTTGCACGTAATTTAAATCCGATGTACACATGTTGTTTTTTAATTAGGTAATAACTTGAATGACAATACATGGATAAACAAATTTCTTGCTTTTCAGATTAATCAAATATTTTAAATAGTATTTGAATATACTTTATTACGTGTTATTCCTTGTGTACATTTTACTGTATCCACGAAATTGCGCTTCTTCTTCACCAGAGTAATAAAAGTCAGCTTCGGTCATATATTAACAGATTGTACATGCTATCTGAAACTTGAGCCCTTTGATTACTTCACGCAGTGAAATATTATGCGGAAAGAAGCATTTACAGGAAAGAATCAATCTGTAGAGTATTGGACAGATACTTTTTAATAATGTTTTTTCTCCTGTTACATTTTCAAATGTAAATTGCTGGCCACCGTAAATGCAACACCTTGAAGGAAGCTTGCACATAACATGAAATTTACAACATGCATTAGCGGAGGTGAGATATGCAAATGATTAGAATTTCAGCGCAGAGGCATATCACGCGCGCCTGTGGCCCCGCTTCAGAGCGCTTTAAGGCTTGGAGTTTTCGATAATTTCAAGTTCGGCAATTGTGTTTTCCTTGTGCTTTTTTAAACGGTAAATTATGCCTCGTAGTAACCAACTATCATCGTTTGATCAAGTATCCGAGTTTGACAGAGGAAGGATAGTGGCCTACCGAGAGTATGGATTATCTTTCAGGGAAATCAGTAGTCGTGTTGGACGAAACCAAACAACTGTAATGCGGATATGTGACCGTTGGACGTAGGAGGGTACGGATGACCGACGTGTTCAATCGCACCCACCTCAGTGCACCACTTCACGTGATGACAGGAACATTGTGCGCATGGCAGTGACGGATCGCTCAGTCACATCACGACCCATAGCACAGCACATTCAGTCTGTAATGCTTCATCCAGTATCTGAGAGTACCATTCGACGTCGTTTACAGCAGAGTGGTATGTCCGCAAAACGTCCATTGCTTCGTCTACCCTTGAACCACAGACGTCTTCGCCGCCAATAGTGCGATGAAAGAAGGCTGTGGACGGCAGAATGGAATGAAAATACCTTTACTGACGAGTCACACTTCTGTCTGCAACACCACGATTCGGTTTCCAATCTGGAGACACCGTGGGGAGAGGATCCTGAACAACTGCGTTATGCACCGCCACACTGGTCCTGCACAGGGTATTATGGTATGGGGCGGTATTGGATATCACTCTCGCACTCCTCTAATACGCATTGCCGGCATTTTAAACATCCAGGGATACATCTCGGAGGTGTTGGAGCCAGTTGTCCTTTCTTACATTCAGGGCTTGCCCACACCCATATTTCAACAGGATAATGCGCGACCACACGTGTCACGCATTGTACAAGGGTTCTTCGTCAATGGCCAGATTGAATTGTTTCCCTGGGCGGATCTTTCGCCGATAGAAAACATGTGGTCCATGGTTGCTAAACGAATGACCCAAATTACATCCTAAGCTGCCACACTAGATCAACGTGTGGAAGCTGCTTGGTCTGCTGTACCTCAAGAACACATCACCAGTCTCTTTGAATCAATGCCGAGACGTGTGGCAGCGATGATCTCCAACAATGGCGGCTACTCTGGCTACTGATTCTGTAAGGAACCACACTTCAAAGAAGTCTATAAATTTAATCATTTGATACTTGGTCAACATGTTATCTACTAAATAAATTTTGCTGTGATATCTCTTGTCTTTCTTGGTGTTGCAATTTGGGTGGCCAGCAGTGTATATTGTAACAGTAAACCTCGTTTATCCCGAAAGCGACGTGATTGTTAACTAATAAACATATATCAAGGGAAATGATACTATTTCCCTCTTATACATGTGATTAATCTGTACTTTTTTCAACAGCTGCAACAATAAGCTCAGTTTAAATCTAGGTGATTCTTTTTTTAATCATCTGTTGCATTGTGGACACACTATGCAGACGTAGATATTCGTGATATATAAGTATGAACGAAATATTAAAATAACATTTTAGATTACTGTTATTTTAAAACTTGAAATTCAATTAAAGTGGAGAAGCTAATTGCAAAATCACTTGTGCTAATACTCAAAAACAACAAACATGCAAAGAAAAGAAAATAGTGATGTGTCTGATAATATCTCAAAACTGACAAAAATCTACAAAATATATCTTAATAACCTGCTTAGATATCAGATAAAAATATAAGAAACCCTGTTTTTAATTTAAATGATTTTATCTTTTGGTACAAATTAAAATTCATTATTTAAATTTTACTTTAAGCATGAAATTGCACCTATTATTTTACTTTATTGTTCCTTTTTATCGTGATTACATTTAGCTGTCATTAATTAATATATTAATTGATCGAATTATTCGATGTTTTTTCATTGCATTCCTGAGAAAAAGAGCAAAATATTTAAACATATTTTGCTCACATAAGTCTGAAAGCAGTTTAGTTAGGAAAACTCCTTAAAATATTACAATTTTAAATAAAAATCATATTTTTTTTTTACTTATGCTTTTGGTAATTTTAAAATGTAAAGAATTTTTAGGTGGTTAATCTGATAGTTTGCTTTCTTTTCTTATCTGTAAGTCTGCATCGCGATTTCCATGATAGAAGAGGTTTCCGTAACATTTCCAGGGATACTGTTTTTCTTTCTTTTTCCACTACTTTCCAGGGTTCATCAATCGTCGTTGCTTTGCACTTAGAAAAAGGTTTTCCAAGGGACCAGAGACACAATAGTTTATATGTGAAACATGAGAGAATTTGACAGTAATACTTTAAAAATGTATATATGCAATATTTGTATCAGTCTTCAGTGCTTCAAGAAATACAGTGGTACTTTTCGACGTATGACTTGTTGCTTTGTCTTGATGCAGTTTCAGATTCGAAAGTTATTGAGATAAATAAATCCCGGACGTTAAACGTTATTTTGATAGTATGTTGATTTTGGTATTTTGTTCACTTTTTATTTTCTTCTGTTAGAGAATCTGCGGCAATAATAAATCCTTACTAAAATTTTCTTACCTTTAACGGAAATGTTTGTGCGGCGGTGGGTTTTTTTTTTTTTTTTTTTTTTTTTCGATAATGAATATTCTTTTTTGTTGCAATCATTTAGGCAAACCCATGACTCGTCGAGGTCACAATGAGTTTCCATTTTTCCAAAAAATAATTTTCATACAGAGTTCTGCGTTGAGCCACATGGCCTCGGCTAAAGCTTGTGAATATTATGTTTTTTAGCTTTCTTAAATTATAAAACTTGGTTTATTAGTTTATTTACTGTTGCTACAGATGTATTTAAAGACTTTGCTATTGTTTTCTGCAATGACGAAATTTCTCTTATTACCAAGTAAAGAAACATTAGAAATAATACGTGCTTCTTGAATTATCCGTCTGAAATCTTCTCTCCAAGTAGAAGTAATGACTGACGAATCCTCCCTTTACGATTAATAATATTGCTTATTTTGCACTTAAAAATTTTAATACTATGCACTTAATAACATTTTGAATTATGGAGCAAAAACATGTTATTCGATCCATAGCTCTTTTACCTTTGATATTTTGAAAGATGAATAATGGTAAAAGTAGTAAAAGATATTGAAATAATAAGGTTTCGCCAGAAATTCTAATTCCAAAACATTTCTCTTTTTAAAATTCTTTATCGAAATCATTCTAAAAATATGTTAAAATTCTCTGTAGATTTAATGCTTTTATTTCTGATTTTGATGCTCTAGGATGACTTTAAGTAAGATCAGCATGAAAACATATAATCATCCGATTCCTACGACTGAAAATTGAAGTAAGTGAAGAAATAAAAACAAACATTTTCCTTTTGATTCCATTGGAAATCTGGAATAATTATAGAACTAAATGCAAAAGAACTGAAACAGAAATACGTAGATGCAAACTACCTACTCAGATACATATTATGCGAAATGTACAGAATGTGTCCTTCACAAATATCAAATGCAAACACAAGAAATCAATGACAAGAAAGAAATGAATCAAAAGGTTCTGAGTTTGTTTCGTTTCAAATTAATCCGTTAATCGAGATGCTATAGTACTCGATAGTCGTAAATAACATAAGGCGAAAATTAAATTTTTATTACGTAACTGAACTTTCAAGCGTTCTAAGATTAATGATAAAAATCCGTAACAAAAGCTAACATTTAACGAGGTTATCTAGCTCACAAGACCACTAAACTGGAAGATAACTTTAGTGATTAAATGCATCCATAAATTAACTAAGAAAAATAGCAGAACAGCTAGTAAAACCAACTAAAATATACGTAATTTTGCGAAGCGCCGACTGGCGGCTATTTAAACAAAGAAACAAAAACAAAAAAATCCCGAACTTGATTGAACAATTCGAAAATAAATATAACGCACCATTTCAAGCGTCAGGTCTGTTCTCGGCTGCAAACTAAAACACCATCATAAGTACTGAAAAAATCAAATGGCTCTCGAATTTCTAACTATTGCCAGGTTATGACTTGATAATGCGATATTTTCTCAAATACTGTCAAAATTTACGCTTACTTTTAGGATAGGTTGAGTTGGAAAAATGCAGCAAAAAGGAGTAGAAGATAAAACAAAATATTAGTTAATTCAATATTACACAGAAATATTGCATAATAATTGCAGTAATAAAAAATTACAATTGCAAGTAAGAGTTTACAGAAATCTTAATTGTTACTTTCAGCAATTTGTTTTCTTTTTGATAACGACTTCCAGATGAAGGAATAGATAAGATTTACTAAGGTCATTTCTGTTCGAATTGAAATATTTATGGAACGAAGACGCATAAAAATGATATTATTAAAATGAGTTACTTAGGATACATCTGTATACCAAGAAGATCTGAACTTAAAGTATAGTTTTGTTTATAGGCAGACTTTTGTTTTCGATGGTATAAGTCAGCAAAGAATTTAAGCTGTTTTGCTACATATAAAACTGAAAACTTGTTTTCTGAAAACACCTAAAATTAACAAAACATGTAATTCAAAACTATTTGTCTTTTCTCTACTTCCGAATAAAATCTTAAAGTAATAGTCCATGCTTACTTTTGTCATTTACCCTCCCTTATATCCGCGATGTGGTTCGATAAACTATGTTTATTTATTGTAATATCTGTGTGTAAGATATGAATCCTATGTGAGTATTTCTAATTATTTAGATACATAAAGTTTAACAGCAAAGGGAATCAATACCATGCACTTAATTTTTTATTGTTTTACTCTCGCAATAATTATGAAGTCTTTCTGAAGACCATTTATTTCAGTGTCATTCTTTAATGATGCTTTAGAATGTGCGATTCTTGGGGCATATATGCTATTCAGCTCCTGCTGTTGAAATGTCTATGTACGTGCTTTTCTCGAATGGTTCTTAATGCTTAATGCGAACCTACTATTCCTAACTATTGTGTTTCATTGTGAAACGTAGCAGGCGAAAGCCTTTTGAATTAGAAACTCCTTTCAACAGTCTTCTCGTTTCCGTGTTTCCGTTATTGATTGTGCTTTGCAATCAACATCCAAGCGAGATATATTACTTTAGAGAAAGCTTCGCCTGAATGCTATTCAGTAACATTAATCAATGGGCAAGTTCGGAAACGTCTTGGCTGTGGCATTCAGTCTTACTAATTTACACATGTTAAATTGCAAAAATCCCAAGAATTGCATAATTTATATTCAGTTCGTCAATCATAAAGTTAATGTCATTTTTTTCAAAAACTAAGCGTCACTCAAATCTTTTGGAATAAATTAAAACAAGAAGTACAAATTTCTTCCCATAATAAGTCAACTGATATGAAATAAGTTATGTTAATATCCATTTTTTCATAAAAAAATGGAAGGCTTTCAGATTTTGCATTATGCCCGAAGAGGCGCTTTTTGCATTTTCACGTACATACACATTTTGACAGCATTTGGAATAAAAATATTTTAAAACAGCATATCTTTAGAATTTTCGCTAGACAGTGTCGCGTGCTAGAGATAAAAATATTTTATTCCGTACAGCTCCCTGTTTGCTTTGAAATCGGTGAGTTTCTTAATCAAACATTTGTTAAAGTTTAAAAAATGTGAAATAGGTAATAAAACAAATTTGAAATTCAAGATTCGGGTGGAAGGTTATGTTATTTAAAATCTGATGGCTCCAGTTATCGTTGTTTTTTCACAGTGCCAGAAACACACTGACATTAATGCAGATTCTTCATTATATAATTTCTTCAAATATAGTAAGGGGCAATAATTTGGTGGCAACAATTTGAAAAATAATGCAGCCGTTTATAGTGATTCGACGCAAAATGCCCTTTCGGGACTAATGACCCCTTTTGAGCTAACACCCCTTTGGGCTAGTAAACATATATGACTGTGTGGGCCTTTATTCATTCTATATTCTAAAATTCATTGAAGTAGGGCGCTTAGTAACGAACTTTGCTTTTAATATTCTTTCTGCAAAAAACTGATTTCACAATAGTGTTCATTTCCATCAGCTGTGAAAATATGACTTTTCTTTTAAATGTAAAACTGAATAAATTATTTTAATTTAAGCATTTATTTTCTAAATATTTTTTCAAATCATTTGGCTTTTCAATGCTGTCTAACGTTTGAATAAATTGCTGTCAAGTGTTATCAGATAACTATTATTTCTATATAAAAAGCAACTTTTTTCAGCAAATAATTTAATATATTTAATTCAGCTTTGATTATGAAATTAAATAATTTGTGTCAATATAATTGGCGATATGTATCAGAAATGTTTAAGTACTACAGCAATATCTACCAAAGCTTTCTAATCGGTATTTCCAAAATCCCTGACTATTTAAAGCAGACTAATCGAGGAACTAAATACATATTAGAAACATTGCAACCTATTCCAGAAAAAAATTCTTGCTCGTATGTAAAAATCCTCAATAAGTAAAAAGAAATTAATAAATGCAGATGTCTTTATTCAAAGACATGATTCTAATAGGCCATGTGTTTAAAATGCATGATTTTCGTAATTCATTTTTTCTGTAAAAGTTACGTTATCGATTTTCTGTACGTTTTTCTTCATTGGCCTTTTTCCTCTTCATTCATTTTTGTCACAAGGAATTCCATTGTTTATTATTATATTGTAGCTATAATCTGCAGATACTCGAGCCATAACTTGCAATTTGATTATGATAGTTTTGCAACTCATGACTGGTCTGTTTAGTTTTGAGGATCTATTTGCAACTTCTTGAAGCTTGGTCACATCGAGATGTCTTTCTAATGTAAGCCAGTGACGTTGTTTTTTTGTAACAGATTCACTTTCCTATTTACTTCTTACGCTCAACATCACTATTATTGTTTTAAATCGTTGTTAAAATTCAATTATCACAAATAGGCTTTAATGTGCATTTTCATATCAAAAGCGGCTAGAGACATAAATAAATATAACATCAAGGTTCACAAACATCTCCCTCTTACTTGCACTACTTAATTTACACTTAAAGTGCAGCATTTATCATACTTAATTTAAATCACAAAGACGTCTATCGTACGCTTCGCGGTTAAGCGCGGCTCGTTTGAGATGAATTTACAAATACACTTAAAATTCAATGCAGGAACTATTTATAAACTTAAATCTATCTGAAAGTTAATCATTAATTTATTTATTTTATTTCAAAACTTACTTAGTGCTTATTACTGATGTTGTTACTGTTGCTGTTGTATATGCTATTCGTGTTATACATTATTAAAGCAAAAAACACTTTTCTTTCTGTTTTTTTTTTTTTTTTTTTTTTTTTTTTGAAGAATTCAGCTTAGAGTTGTATCCATTCCGTATTATATATTATTAAAGCAAAAAATACGTTTTTTTTTCTATTTTCTTTTTTTGAAGAATTGAGCTTAGATTTGTATCCAAAATTACTTTCAAGGAGTCTTTATTATCTACGCATTTAAGTTGTACATTTTCGTGTTTATCTAAATGACTGATGTCATGGCATTAAAGGAACTGGGTTGTGGAATTTAAAATAAAATATGACAGGGAAAAAGGAAATCCTGCAGTTATTAAATGTAGCAGTCTTTATCTTCTGTTCACAGGCTCATCTATAAACATACATAACCCATCAACAAAGTTGAAGCGAAGCATGTCAGTATAAAATTTTAAATTATCCAAAAAAGCATTTTCCTTTTGATGCTGATACTGGATAAAATCTTGCAGATAAATGAGGTTTAGCAACGGGGGGAATATAAAAAATATGCAATATCCTCGTTGAAATTTAAACTCCCGATCTCCCGACTGCTAGCCGGACGCGCTTCTGATTACACCACGAAGGAACGATTTAAGGAGTGTATTGTTTTTTACAACCATATCAGTTTCGAGGTCGATGAGATACAGATCTCTCTTTTTCAGCAACAAATGAATTTTTACTGAGGTTTACACACACTACATTGGCAGTCGCACTGGCGTATGACTGCCAATTTTGAACGGAAAATATATTTTTTTCTCGAAGATGAAAGGTCTTTCTTGAAACTGATAGATTTTTATTCAAAATCTAAGCGAAAGTAATATCGTATTTTTTTGTTTAATTTTAAATTAAATCATTTTATTAAAATAAATATTCAGAACAATTTTATGAGCAGTACTTGAGATTTTATCAGATATAGGAAAATTGCACGTTCGTTTAATCTCTTAGTTATCCCTTTATAGTACTTAAACCTGCTTCAAACCTGATAAAATGGGATAGCTGCGGATAAACCGCTTACATTTAAGGGAAGGTAGATAAGTAATTTCCAAGTAAAAGCGAGAAGAATCCAACTCGTAGTAAAACACTAAACGACTCTAGCTACAATTCCATTTGATCTGCATTCCATTGAGACCAAACAGAAACGTTCCTGAATGTTACATATAACGGTTTGCAAAGGCAAATTAAGACTGATGAGGAACATAAAGAAAAAATCAGAAAGCAAAGAGGCAAACATGACTTTCAGCTTAAGTATCGCTATCGTGAAAATACAACTTAAAGATCGATGATTATACTACTGCTCTGGCTTGATATAAAGCAAAATATCAAATACTTTGTTTCTTGCGTTGCAGAACAAGCTGCAATAAGGTATATAAATTATTTCATAGAAACAAGTATGAAGAAATACGTTCAATTACATCTTGAAGTACGTTACTATGCATTATGAAGAAGATTTAGATAAGATCTTTATTCAATTTCAAAAACATGTTATTCAAATTTTTTAGTTTCATTGCGGAGTTTTCTCTCTTTGTAAAGGGATCATTTATAAACAATTTAAGATACTGCGTCTAATCGTTTATCTCAATGAAATAGTGGAGATGAAAACCAATAGCATAGCGTTTCGGCAAAGGAATTTTGCAAAACTAGCTACGAAATTTTATATTTTATTTATTTGCTTTTTAGGGATCAATACACTCAAACAAGAATATTGGATTTTGAGAATGAGTATTATTTTTTGATCTGACGAAATAAAAGAGCAACTTTGGTGAATAACACAATTCAGTAAATATACTGTTTAAAGTTAAAATAAACAGCTTTCCCTTTAAATTTTCAATATGTTAGAAATGCCAGAAACAGAAAAGTTCCTCAATAATGAAAATTGTTTTAGTTATACTAAAAAATTACATAAACCGTATTTAAAATAACCAATTTTAAAATGTAAGCTTAACGTTTTTCAGACTAACAAATATTTTTTTATTAATTTTATCCGACTGAAGCCAACACGTTAAATTTAATATTGTCATACGTAGCTTATATATTATACAGAAGGTATTTACTTATTTTTGAATGGTTTCGGGGCTGTTTACTTGATGTTTAAAATGTAAAGAATTTTTAGGTGGTTAATCTGATAGTTTGCTTTCTTTTCTTATCTGTAAGTCTGCATCGCGATTTCCATGATAGAAGAGGTTTCCGTAACATTTCTAGGGATACTGTTTTTCTTTCTTTTTCCACTACTTTCCAGGGTTCATCAATCGTCGTTGCTTTGCACTTAGAAAAAGGTTTTCCAAGGGACCAGAGACACAATAGTCTATATGTGAAACATGACAGAATTTTACAGTAATACTTTAAAAATGTATATATGCAATATTTGTATCAGTCTTCAGTGCTTCAAGAAATACAGTGGTACTTTTCGACGTATGACTTGTTGCTTTGTCTTGATGCAGTTTCAGATTTGAAAGTTATTGAGATAAATAAATCCCGGACGTTAAACGTTATTTTGATAGTATGTTGATTTTGGTATTTTGTTCACTTTTTAATTTTCTACTGTTAGAGAATCTGCGGCAATAATAAATCCTTACTAAAATTTTCTTTCCTTTGACGGAAATGTTTGTGCGGCGGTGGGTTTTTTTTTTTTTTTTTTTTCGATAATGAATATTCTTTTTTGTTGCAATCATTTAGGCAAACCCATGACTCGTCGAGGTCACAATGAGTTTCCATATTTCCAAAAAATAATTTTCATACAGAGTTCTGCGTTGAGCCACATGCCTCGGCTAAAGCTTGTGAATATTATGTTTTTTAGCTTTCTTAAATTATAAAACTTGGTTTATTAGTTTATTTTTTGTTGCTACAGATGTATTTAAAGACTTTGCTATTGTTTTCTGCAATGCTGAAATTACCAAGTAAAGAAACATTAGAAATAATACGTGCTTCTTGAATTATCCGTCTAAAACCTTCTCTCCAAGTAGAAGTAATGACTGACGAATCCTCCCTTTACGATTAATAATATTGCTTATTTTGCACTTAAAATTTTTAATACTATGCTCTTAATAACATTTTGAATTATGGAGCAAAAACATGTTATTCGATCGATAACTCTTTTACCTTTGATATTTTGAAAGATGAATAATGGTAAAAGTAGTAAAAGATATTCGTTCTAAAAATATGTTAAGATTCTCTGTAGATTTAATGCTTTTATTTCTGATTTTGATGCTCTAGGATGACTTTAAGTAAGATCAGCATGAAAATATCATCCGATTCCTACGACTGAAAATTGAAGTAAGTGAAGAAATAAAAACAAAAATTTTCCTTTTGATTCCGTTGGAAATCTGGAATAATTATAGAACTAAATGCAAAAGAACTGAAACAGAAATACGTAGATGCAAACTATCTACTCAGATACATATTATGCGAAATGTACAGAATGTGTCCTTCACAAATATCAAATGCAAACACAAGAAATCAATGACAAGAAAGAATTGAATCAAAAGGTTCTGAGTTTGTTTCGTTTCAAATTAATCCGTTTAGCGAGATGCTATAGTACTCGATAGTCGTAAATAACATAAGGCGAAAATTAAAGTTTTCATTACGTAACTGAACTTTCAAGCGTTCTAAGATTAATGATAAAAATCCATAACAAAAGCTAACATTTAACGAGGTTATCTAGCTCACAAGACCACTAAACTGGAAGATAATTTTAGTGATTAAATGCATCCATAAATTAACTAAGAAAAATAGCAGAACAGCTAGTAAAACCATCTAAAATATACATAATTTTGCGAAGCACCGACTGGCGGCTATTTAAACAAAGAAACAAAAACAAAAATATCCCGAACTTGATCGAACAATTCGAAAATAAATATAACGCACCATTTCAAGCGTCAGGTCTGTTCTCGGCTGCAAACTAAAACACCATCATAAGTACTGAAAAAATCAAATGGCTCTCGAATTTCTAACTATTGCCAGGTTATGACTTGATAATGCGATATTTTCTCAAATACTGTCAAAATTTACGCTTACTTTTAGGATAGGTTGAGTTGGAAAAATGCAGCAAAAAGGAGTAGAAGATAAAACAAAATATTAGTTAATTCAATATTACATAGAAATATTGCATAATAATTCCAGTAATAAAATATTACATTTGCCAGTAAGAGTTTACAGAAATCTTAATTATTACTTTCAGCAATTTGTTTTCTTTTTGATAACGACTTCCAGATGAAGGAATAGATAAGATTTACTAACGTCATTTCTGTTCGAAGTGAAATATTTATGGAACGAAGACGCATAAAAATGATATTATTAAAAAGAGTTACTTAGGATACATCTGTATACCAAGAAGATCTGAACTTAAAGTATAGTTTTGTTTATAGGCAGACTTTTGTTTTCGATGGTATAAGTCAGCAAAGAATTTAAGCTGTTTTGCTACATATAAAACTGCTTTGTATATTATTGGCCAAGCCATTACATAATGTAGTCGTTTTTTTATTTTAATGAAACACTGTTTACTTAAAAGATAATTTTTCATGAATTCTATTCATGGCATTTGATTGATTTTAATGGAACCCACTTACAATATCTGTATTTACTCAAAATTCAACGTAGCAATTCGAAGCAGGCATTATCTGCATTTATAAAATTTTTAATGCAAGTTACAGAAAAGAATATTAAATAAAATTTCGACAGCATATAACAGGAACTCCAGTTCCTCGAATTTAACGTCGTTTATCGAATTCTGTTACCTTATATACATGCTTTCAGTTTTCATTGGTTATACAAACTATAGAATAATATACATATTTTAAACAATATAACAAATTAATTTAGACAAATGCTTAATTTATACAATAGCATACATACTTCTTCATATTTGCCATGAATTTAACTAAAGGAGAATTTATGGGATCGCTCAAGTCACTATCGCTAGGAGTCCATGTTTTATCTGCCTCCCAGATTTGCACGTCAGACTACAGCTTCATTTTATAATTTCACCTTTAAATTAAATATCAGTGGAATAATAGTTAAAGACTGTGTCCAAGCCCTCTCTTTATTGTTCATTTCATTATTTATTGGCCAGACGTAATAAATATTCCTTTTCTGAAATTAAAGTAAATACCTGTAGCAGTTTTTAATACTAAAATGACGCAGTTTTCAAATTCCTAAAACTATTTACCTTACCACGTGCTATGAAACAATAACAGGTTTTGTTCTAATTGCATTTTCTTCTAAATCTCTTTGTTTAATATGCTTTTTTCCCTGCTGGAGCATTTCAAAACTGTACTTTTAGGTTTAATTTTGGAGTATACTTGGAAGGAAAAAAAAATCAGATACGTTTCTCTATTTTAGTTAAAATGTCTTCGGTTTATCTTTTAAACCTTGATCTAAAATTTAAAAAAAATCTTCGACTGCTAGGTGCTTACATTCGGAGTGGAGGAATACGGTATTCGAAATTTGATGGTCCTAGGTACCGTTATGTCTGCACAGTGCTAGAAACATACATACATTCATGTAGATTTTCATTATTTAATTTCCTTAAATATAATACTGGGAGACAATATTTGGTGACAAGAATTTGAAAACTGATTCAATTTTACGAAATATTCCGTTTCGAGTCTAATAGCCTTCTGAGATAACGGAGCTTTGGGCTAGTAGTGATTAGTGTTTGTGAAATTGCTTTTGCTCTCAGCCTAAATAAAACACAACTTCATTGTTTATACACTAAATGTGGGTTTCGTATAATGTATGACAAAAAAAACGAATATTTTGATAATTAGTGTTAGTTAATAAAAGTACGATACACGAGAAAATAGCTATGACTAATACGTGTCTGTCCTGCAGAAAAAATGTTTAGTTTTCTAATAAGGAAATGTTCTTAGGAATTGTGTGGTCTCAGCTACTATGGATACTTAAAGTTCTACTGAGCAGTTACTCTGCACAATATATTTACATGTTTATGAACAGTGTAATTAGAAAAAAATAAACACAAACAGTCTATTGTTTGTACATTAAGAAAAAAAACTTTTTTTTATTTTAAAGTAGAGTACAATTCTTGTAGCCAAAGATAACCTGTCAGATGTCCAAAGCCATCTACTGACTGATAAGTCTAAAATATCATTTTCTTTCTGATCATGGGAGGAATTCCCACTCCACTTCAATTTCAGAAACTTGAGATAAACCCATTACTCCTACTGTCACTGTATATTGTAAACCACTCCCTCAACTTCGAAGCAAATGAAATATCGTTCTAAAATGAAAAACCGAACAAAATTAAAACGACAGTTACTAAACACAATTTATACCCTCTAGTGAACCAGCGCAACGGAAAGCTATCTTTAAGTCTTCAGTGTCGACTCTTAAGAACGTTTTTGACAGATAAATATATCTAAAATAACATTTCGCGATACTTGAGATATTGGAACGTATAATAAATACCTTAAAGTTTAAAAAAGATTACTTTTGTATCCAGTTTTCACATCTGTAATTTATATATATATATATATATATATAATAATTTATTTCCTAAACAGTATTGATTAATTGATTATATTATCTCCTATATATATTATTAGTTCAAAGGGGCTTTGTCCCTGAAAGACTATTGTTTTCGTTTTGCAATTTTGCGTTGAATCACTATAAATGTCCGTCTCACTTTTCAAACTGTTGCTACAAAATGTTAGAGTCCTGCATTATATTTGAAGAAATTAAATAATGAAAAATCTGCATAAATGTATGTATATTTCTCCCATTCTGATAAAACAACGGTACATAGAGCCATCGAATTTTGAATAACGTTATCCTACTGCGAATATAGGCATGTGAAAGCCCAAATTTGAAATTTGGAATTTGATTTATTATCGATATCATATTTTGTAAAACTTTAACGAATTTCTGAGTAACAACTCAACGACTCAAGCGTGCAATGGCGACAATCTACGGGAGGAAAAAAACCTTTTTATCTCCAAAGCGCGAAACTGTGTATCGGAAATTCTAAAGATAGGCTCATTTTAAAATTATTTTTCGACATTGCTAGTGAACTAGATTTATGGTTTAAGTGCGAAGAACATGATATTTAATAAATACATTTAGCACACAAAACGTTAAAAAAACGCCCCTTTGGACGTAATTTAAAATCTGAAACCCTTCACATTTTTTTAAAATTTCTTTCTTCTTTTTTTATTATAAGGGCATTAAAAATTTTATTATTATTATAAGGGCACAGTACCGATCCTCCTAGCCGGCACAAGCCAGCCGTACGATGAAACTTTGCCTGAATAAATTAGATCATAAGCCATTAAATACTATTCTTTCTCTTAGAATCTCAGAAACTAAATAATCTTAGAAAATTAATAAAAGTAATTCACGTAAAGACACATATTACTTTGATTAATTTTCTGAGAAAATTTTAAGTATTGAACTCTAATTTTTAATATAAGTGTTTATTAATTCAGAAACAGGCTGATGTTTTGACTAATTTCTTTGCTCTAACCTCCTGATGACAATATAGCAAAAGATATAATTTACGCTTTTTCTTTTCCAATTTCAGTTTTAACATTTTTTGCACCTTTCATGAGATTCACCGCCGTGCCTCTGTTTTTATTATTATTATTATTGCGTATTATACAACGCAAACAGCATAATATGCATTCTTAATTCCCTCTTTTAACCCTGACGTTTGACAGTTAAATAATTTGCATCGCTCATTTTTTTCGTCAGAAATCGTATTCTTCTGATGGTTTTGGAGCTCTAGATTCTCTCAGTGATTCTGAATTTTATTTTAGACATTAGGTTAGCACAATATACTGCACTTCGTTTTATTATTTTCAACAGTATATTTTAAGACTTGGTATAGAATAAATTTCGGTGGAGGTTATGACTCATTGTCTTGAATGAGAATGGTAAAGGAATTCATAGCAAATACATAGATTTACTTATCCGAGACAGCGTTCGGTTTACTAAATGGAGGATAAATGCATCTATTCAAAGAGAATTACAAGTTGACAGAAACACCCGGTGATATTTTATCGCAACTGTCTTATGCAATTGATTAAGATGAGATTTACAAGGATTTGCTCAAAGTCAAACACCTCGGGCTCATTGTCCTCTGTTAGAGGTTTATCTTGTTCAACTCTCCTTGTGCTTGCTGTATAGGATGTGTTTTAAAGGTAATGTGTAGGCAGTGATTTAAAACGCATGAGAAATTTTAGGTACATATTGCAATTAAAGCACACGTTTTAATTAATAATGCATTAAATCCTTAATACATTATTAATTAAATTGCCATTGCTCGATATGGGAACAGAAAGCTAATAATTAAGCACTTTTTAAAACGTTTCACACTAATAGTTCTATCTGTCAGTGACATCGTGAAGAAATATCTAAGAAAGATTTCATCATGTTTGGTTAAATCCCAGAACTATAAATCAGTGTATCGTCGCTTTAGTCATTCAAACGGTGGCAGAGCATCTAAATAAAGAACACCACGAGAGAAATAACTTACAATACGCTTAATGCAAGTGAAAAATCACACTAATTGTCATTCAACCATCCCTGATGGCACAGTACAGATATTTAAAGAAATTGTGAGAAAATGAGTTTCATTAATGGATTTATTTTTCCTGTTGTTTAAGAATATTAGATGCCGTTGGGTAAATGCATGATGGTGAAAGAAAAATTTCTTTGTGAAAAATGTATCCTAAATTTTCATAAAAATAAACTGAAACTAAAAATCGTTTTTCATCCATGTAATCGATGTCAATATGCAAAGTTTAATAAAACAGATATGTTGACCCACATTAAGAGAAAATATGCACAACAAGGTCATTTGCGATTATATAAAAAAGTTTTCAGCAACATTCATGTTTATTGAATTTTCAGGACACTTAAGTGTCGTTCTTATATAAATTACGAAAAAAGAACAATAAACAGATGTTTTCATTTTTAATGTTATAGCAAAGGTATAAAAATAAATTGCATACTGTTTGAGAAGAGACATTGTTAAAAAAATGATCCCTGTTCCGAACAATACCACTTTTGCTCAACACAAAGCATCCAGGAAGGAAGACAAATTACTTTAGGGCTGCAATTTTTTGCTCTGTCGTTTTGTTTTCCATGAAAAGGTATTTTATTATTATATTTTGCTACTGGCTATGATCGAAACCATAGTTTCTTGGCGTCCACTACTTTTATCAAGCGTTACTCGAAAAAAGATGTCATTTTTGAGTGTCTCGTGTTTGTCAAATTCATCTTCACTCTCACACCTTAAGGCTTTGCGAATTTATCATATTTTCTTTTGTCTTGTAGAATTCCTGAATCCTGTCTCGAAAGATGGATTTGAAACCTGGGTAAAAAAATGACAGTGACAAGATCGAATGAGATGCTTACATGAAACTTTTCGTGCTTTTCTCCACTTCTAACTTGAAACAACGCAGGCGTCTGGAAGCTCAAAGGTAAACAAAACAGAAACATTTCATATAATTTGAGCTGTTATTTACTTTTCTGTTTATTTATCTTATTAAACGTCTTCGTAGCCTGGTTAAAAATATGTAACTATTTTCCACAAAGCATGGAAGCTCAAGTATTAATTAGATACTACTGCAGTCAGTTATCTCTTTGTATTTTAACTTATATGAACGTTAACATTTCTAAGTTAAAAAGCTTTACACTATTAAATAGTTTCTTTTTACAACAGAAGAAATACTGCATCAGAAATTAATGTTTTCCCTATTGTACGGATTTGATAATTTAATCCTCCATTATTCGAAATAACCATCAGTAGGCACATGAAAAGCGTTACAAAACATTGCTAATTTTTTCCCGTTTCTATTCAGTACGTTAAATAATATTTTTATTGCTTTTCTTGTATTTTACATAATTAGAACTTTTTTTGGCAGATTTCACTGCAAGTACTTAGTTAAATATTTCAATTCTTCTCTTCAGTTAATAAGAAAGATATGTAAAAGTAGTTTCTTTGTTTTAACTAATTGATTTAATCCAATTCTAGACATAAGGTTGCCGAAGGATTCTTTAAAATGTTTATTTCTGCGTGCTTTTAGAAGAATATTATCTTTTCAGTGAGATTGTTTAGGAAATAGAATTTGAAGTAAATGCTGAATTTCAAACACCTCTATATCTATCTCTATATCCTGGTATTGTATCTGCATAAAAACGTGTTTTCATATTCAAAAAAGAGTTAAAAACAAAATCCCAAAGGACTCGGATTTTAAAGTCGCACTAAAAGATTTTTAAAGATTTTTTGTGCACACTGGGCATCGCAAGTTACCAGACTGCTTTTAGACTTACTCTAGCTGATGCAACTTAGTTGTGTTTTTAATTTTATTATTAATCATCGCTTTCTTCACATCTATGCCACATAGATTCAAGAGCAAAATCGCAAAATTTTTAAAAGCAATATAATAATATATGCTTAGAATTCCCAATACAATGTTAAGTATTGGCCTGGCAATTACTTTCAGATTTTCCTCAGTTCGGCATATTAAATATCACGTCCTTTGTAGTTACACCACATAAAACTGAACAGAAAAATTATAAAATATTATAACTATATAATTACTATTAAAGTCATTAGCAGTTACCATATGTTGCTTTAAACATTCACGACATTATTTCTTTAAAAACAAGACTCTGTCGCATGGCAAACGACCTAAAGTAGTTATGATAAAAACGAAATATGTACATAATGATTTTGTCCAGCTAGTGTAACTACGTAAAAATATATTATTTTTCTGGTTAGATATCTCATGATTTAGTACATTTCCATTTAAATCATTCATATTCAAATGTTAAAAAAATTTTTCTTAAGAACAGTGTTTATTTTGAATTGCTTGGAGTGTTACTCGGTAATCTTCCAGATTAAATCTGAAAGTTAAATATTTTAGGTATTACTTAATGCCAACAAGCTGGGATATGGAAGATAAAAGTATTTTATTTTCGGCAGTGACAGCACATTTCTTTCAAATAGCCGAGGCTGTTGATTAATACTTAAAGACAAATAAAGATATTTTACACTTTGGCGAATGGCGACAGTCTGGCGCGCTGAAGATAAATGTGCATTATTTTGAAGTGTGTTGCCACATCTTTCTTTTACATCGCTGAATTTGTTATTTGTTAATCAAAAAGCAATTAAATTTATACAAAATATGGAATAAATAAAAAAAGAAATTCGAAACTAAAAATCAAGGCATTGTAGTGCACATATTCATGTGAAGGACTGTATGTATTAAAATCTCGTGATTTTTAATGCATAATATATGAATTAGAAATCTGGTGGCTCTAAGAAGCCTTTTTAGTTCTACAATGCGAGGACCATCCATATATGCTTACTTAGTTTTCATTATTTAATTTTTTTGTAATAACACATGACGGTAACATTGGTGGCAATAATTTGGAAAGTGATTCTGACAAAACATGAGCACTTCTGGTGCTACAAAAGTATAATTTTACATACTAGTCCTAATAAGATCATATGCACATTTTAATCTAACTTTAGCTATAAGTATATAGAAATTGCACTGATGTAGTTTCTATCAGAAATAAATTAATCTAGATTTCATTGTTCATTACATTTGAATATTCGTTAGAGGATTACAATTATATATATATATATGTATGTATGTGTTTATAAATATTTACAGCAATACATATAAATATATATGAAGAAAGTTTTCTGTGAATTATGCGGAAAGACCAAGTGAATTTATGACATTTTTTCATTTCAAAGAGACATTCGTTGAAATTTTCCAAAAAAGAACAGACTATGTTTTCCCCGACTGAAAAAGTTCTTTTAGCTGAATGAATGATAACATACATTCAACCTCCAGTTAACAGCGGATTAGCTGGGCTTGGGATAAATCGTTCCCTGTCTAAAAAAGTAAATTTCGTTTATTGCAAACTATAAAAAAAACTGTTTTTCGAACACTACCAATGATAAACATAATTTCCTGCGGAAATACGCAAAGAGGGAGAGGGAAGTAGCAGACGATTTCAAAGTATCTGAGACTTATTCTTATGTACAGTAATGTGTAATCTAATTGGACGCAATTCGGAATAAGCAAAGATTGTGCAGCGAAAAACGTAAAGTTCCAACCACTATTTTACACGGGTGTGAACCAAAAGACAATATTCACATTTTTTGAAATAAAATAATAGTAATAATGTTCTTTTACGACGTTAATAATTCCATTTTATCATTTTAATCATGTTTATTCTTCCGTTATTTACAGTGTGCTATTTGCACTTTGAGTACTGATTCAATTAACGTAATAGAATGATTTTATTCTCCAGATAAAAGAGCTTACAAATCCAGATAAATTTCTAATAGTATTTTTTGTCAATCATAGTAAGACTTATTCATTCTTCTGTATTTTTTAACAGGCCTAGGATCAACCGAAATTTAGAGGTCATTTAGGGTTAACTGTACTTGATATAATTTTCCATATTAAAGTCCAAATATTTAGTTTCATTTTCAAACTGTATATATGTTTAAACTCTTATGGTTAAACTTGATTTAAATGGTAAAAATGCTCCTTTAATATTCTCTGAACTTTCATGTTCTCTACTCATTGACTTAATCATGCTTTTCGTAAACTTGCAAATTAAGGAGTTAACCCAGTCAAAGTGTTTAAAAGTTATAACGGAGAGAACTTGACTCAAAATTCTCTCCATAATTTAAAACAAAGGAACAAGGAAACTGAAAATACACTTGGAACACTCTACGGTATTCATTGGTGTATCGTATGGTCTGTTTGAAACATGAATCGTCTTCCTATCAGTAGCTATGTCCTGCCGTAAGGTGCAAATTATTCTTAGTGTTGAATGCTCTACATATGTAGATTGAAAAAATTAAGCTTAAACATAGTTGGATAGAAAGCGAAACATTTATATACAGTTAGCGCATTAAAACTGATACACTATGAATGTGGCATGAAACAAACGTCAAATGTGCACGATACTAGGATACGCGAATTATACGTAACAAACGACATACATATCGTATAAGAAACGACGACACTAGGCACAGGAGTGTCACCACATTATCTTTTAGAGTGAATTCCGATTATACATGCAACTTCATGATGGTCGTATCAGTGTGTGGAGGAACCGAGAGGAAGAAGCATTACCAGCTTGTATTTGTCATAGCCATACGGGCCCAACATCTGGCTTGCTGGTATGGGGTGCCATCAAGTACACATTCAGGTCACCTCTTGTTCGCATAGCCGGTAATATCTGTTAAGTTTCTGACATGTTAAGACACGTTGCTGCGCGCTATCTCTAAGAACTGCGCGACTCCATCTTTCAACAAGATAATGGTTGACAGCATGTTGCCCGTGGTGTCCTGAACATTCATGACGGAGGAAGTTTGATTGTTTCATAGGCCAGAACGTTTTCCATTCTCTTCAATAATTGACAGCACCTGGTCATGATTGCCGAGTCTGGTACGTCAGAACTCACCAGGTTTTATGATTGATGAACTCTTGAGCTCAGTTAAAGCTGCATAAAAGAGTACCTTTACTTGTCATCCAAGTTTAGTTCGACTTGATGCCCAGCCGGTATTGCTGTTAGAGGTAACAGCTTTGTGTACTGAATTCTGAACTAATTCACCGGCAAATTGGATCATATCGTTCTCATACACTATGCAAAATGTTTTGTTACGTGCTTTCCTTCCTGATGTAGTAATTTTAATGGCTAGCAGTCAATAGCTACATATTAAAATATAAATTATAACTTTCTGGACAGTTTAGAAAGTAAATGATGCCTACCTATACTTTAGAAATAAAAAACAATAGATCTATAAGGAATGAAATGAATTTTAATAATGATTTTGTTTATTATTTCATATAGTATTATTAATGATTTCATACAGTTTATCTGATTCTTAGTATATAAATTAATAGATTTTCAAATTATATTAACTATAACATCAATGCATACGTTTTGCATTTATTTTGTTGTTATTTGCATTATAGACAACAATAACATGTTACGTTTGCATGAAAAGAGCGAATATTTACTATCGAAGAAGGTAAATGCAACCAAGAAAAGATCTAAAGTTAATTTTACATCTTTTTAAGCTGATAAGGCAAATAATAAGGTTTTAAGTTTATGAGGAAAGTATCCGAAAGAATAATTGTACTGTGCTCAGTGTATAAATAACTTGTGATGTTATATAATCGAATTTTATGTGTATTCCGTAAAAGCATGACATAGTATTAAGAAACCCCAAAAATAATTATTAAGGAAAACATTCATTATGTTTTGCTGCGTGGCATGATTTGTAATGAGTATAGAGATAAAAATACTGTTATGGTAGGCCTCTAATGGAATAAAAAGGCCTTTTCTTGATAAGTGTGTTTTATCCTTCTGTGTTCCCTGTGGGAGATCTCTGAATGTTGTGCGAAGGAAGGAGATGAAATTCCGGAAAAGGGGATACTACTCAACTTTCCGGATGACACTCCGACAGCGCAAGTTGTCGTCGAGATCTTTTTCTGTCGTTGGGGTAGCCAGACAGTCACAGTTAAGAAATCGATAGCTTGCAATTAAGTGAGAGCTTTCACCCTGCTCACACTAAATAGATGGAAGAGGAAAACGAGATTTGAGTTCTCAGTCCCGATCAGTGGAGTAAATATTTTTATACTAATTGAATTTTGCAAATTGTTCAAATAGCAAAAGTGTTTAGGTTACTTCGGAAATAATTATAAGAACAAAATTTATTTAATTTGCGAAATTTCCTGAATAATTAGTATTTAGCTAAATGAATAAATAAAAGAGGAAAACACTAATTGTCAAAATTAATGAAGGACTAGATTATTTGAGTAAGGATTTGGAAATGTTTCTCTTTATTGAATGTCCTGTAATTTTCAATTTTTTATTTTACTTTAATTTAACTAAATGCATCCCTTGAGACCTAAAAGATTCGGATTCAAAGGAATTCTGTATTTATTTATTCTGTAATTTATTTGGGTAATTGGGTCCTTAACTTTAATAAAACTAAAAATATAATTTATTTTGCGCATTGTTCAACATCATGGGTAATTTGTATAAAATCTATGCTGATGTAATGAACAATATTTTGATGCCTTTGAAACAATTTACAGACAAAAGTTGTTGCTTTATTTGTAATCATAATATATAATACGAATAAATTAAAAATACAACGTACATTTAAGTATGTTGTATTTTTAATTGTATCTGAATGTAATGAATTCAAATAAATGCATAAGTTCCCGTATATTCCTTTTAGGTACATATTGGAAATTAAACGTTTTGCTGTTTAATTAAGCACAGTTATAACATGGCCATCTAGATTTCTGCAACTGCGCTTAACGTTCTAAGGATCGCACAAATATAATGCGATGTTAAAATAGGCAAAGCTTGTAATCAATTCTTTTCTTTTATTCAAGTTTACCGATGGATCAATGGGACAGACTAACCGAGCATTGACAGTTCTTCATAGGTTGCATTTCTAAGTGAGCTTTTATTAGTTCAGAAATATTTCATAGTTTGTGCAATCAATCGTCAATTACTGTTGGCAAACGGTGACAGAATCCACTGACCAATGCTGGTTCGGTGATAATTGTACATTAATAAGCATGACAGCTTAATTACGTCTTTGTTGCTGATAGAGCATGATAAATGCCTCATAGTGGTGATATATGAGGTGTAAAAATATCATCATGTCGTAGATGACATAAACGTTTATTCTGTCCGCACTTTCACAATACGGCATACAAATCACATAAACAAATTGAATGAAAATATGTATTTAGCTGATATTCTTAAATACTATGGCACACACTATCTGTTTTGTTTTATTTACTGATGGTTGTAAATGTAAAAAAGAGGAGCGAAACGGTCTAAGTCGATATTTCCTACACTCGTATTAGAAAGAAAAAGAAATAAAACCAAAATTCCAAGCAAGCATGCGAATAGACAAAAGTTAACGTCCTCTTACTCGTAGACCTCCTAAACGCATCTAGCAACACAAAGAAATACTTTAGCTAGATTCCCTATGATTTCCTTACGTGCAACTTGATTTGAAAGATGAAGTATTTTTAAACGTGCTGCTCTGCGAAGTCTTAAGTACCGAAGGAGATAATTTTCGAGTTATTTGCAATAATAAGCTGAACTAAGTTTCCTTTTGTCATCACATACATCTTAATCAATATCGGTGACTTAATACTATCGGGTCTTCTCATTTGAAGAGGAATTGGCAGAATAATAGTATGGATATATGTAGTTTAAATTCTTTTTACGACCATAGACGCATGATCTAATGAATGTTCCTGTCAGTGTGAAGTATATTTAAAGTTTTACACGAATAGTCACAAATAAATTTGCATATAACGATGTATTTTAAAACATAAAATGCAAATCTTGTAGCACTAAGAAGGAAAAATTTGAATCAAAGCATTATTCCATGTGATTAATTATAGCCTTTCGTGCGTATTGACAGCTGACATTTTATTGTATAAAATTGTATGTTTCATATTTATTCTTATAGCAATAAAACTATATCATGCAAATTTCTGTAACAAGGTTTAGAGTAAAAATATATGGATTTCATAAACCAAGGAATGCTTCACAGCAAAAGTAAACAATAAAGGAAAACGTTCTGTATTTTAGAATCTCATAATGCCTTTTAGTAAAAATCGGCAAAATTTATATTTTCGTATATCTCTACTACAAGGAATTTTATAAATAGTACATTTTTTCTGTGTCTCTAAAGATCACTTAAAAATGTGTTTGGCGACACTTAAATATGACCATTCTAAAATATGAATATTGTCTGATTTAAACACCTGAAGATGCTGCTAAAAAGAATGATTGCGTCAAAACGGAATTTGCGAAATTTAGCATTTTTCAAATGAGACGTGTGAAACCTTTGTTTCTATATTTATTTACAGGGTGTCTAAAAATGTAGCGATAAACATTTAGGAGACGTAGGGAACATCATAATGATTGAGAACTGCATAGCAACTTTTGACCAGAACTGTCAGGGGGAAATGTGAGAAGACATAGAAAATCGGAAAGCAAACAAGAGAGTGGTGAATTTTAAAGAGTTATTGGAAATCATGACTAAAAATGGTGGACTTGATGAATACAATGTTAAAATTTATGATTGAAGTTCGCACCAACAGCTGTTAAGTATGCCTGAACCGACGGATCATGTTCATTGCCGGATACTGTCTATATGGGATCCTGTTCATTGCCGGATACCGAGAGTTTCTTTGATTGTAGCAGGAGCGGAGACGAATCTTGCCATGACATCTATTTCAATCTCCACAGGATCGTGATACACGTTAGCTTTGAGGACTCGCCACAGAAAGAAATCAAGGGTCGCTAAATCTAGAGGCGTGGCAGCCAGGAATCTGGTTCGACCCGTCCAATACATTCATGCATGAATGACCTGTTCAAATGCCTACGAACAGCCTATCCAAATTGAGCAGGTGGCCCGTCATGTTGGAAACATATTTTTCCAAAATATGTTAACTGCATATCAACTCTTGAATGAGAAATTTGAGTCATAACATGTATCACATTTGCTAAAACCTCATCAAGCAAGCGAGAAAATCTGCTCCAGAAAGATCCGATAACTCGCGGCAGTCATGAGGGATGGTGAAAGGAATAGCCCGACATGTCACCTAACGAAAACCTATCATACATTTACTGCGAAGAGATGAGCCGCGTGGTTTCGCACACCGTAGGAATTCTCCTGAGCACACAAATGCGAATGCTGATGTTTGAATATGCTATACTTATAGAATGTGGCTTCGTCAGTGAGCAACACATAAGCTGGACATCACATCGTGGGCACTTTGTTTAGGAACCTATGTGCGAAAAGCACATGTGCGGGATGATCATCGGGGAGCAGTGCCTGAATTCGAAGATGAAATGTATGTTAGGAGTCGGCGTTCAAAGCATAGCATACACTGTCACGAGACACTCTTAAGGCAGAGGCAACGGCACTTATGTTGCTACTGGAATTAGTGTCCGGCGGCATTCCAATATACTTTCTGTCATAATGACAGAACGCGTCGATTATGACCTGCCTTCACTACTACTGCTACATCGTAATGACCCGTACTCGCACAAATTTTGATGCACTGGTGCAAGAATACTGTGGTCAGGTTAATGTCTGACTGAGAAGCGTTCTCGAAAAATTCGTTCAGCGGCACGTCCATTGCTCTGAGCTATTCCATATACAAAGGTCATGTGCGCAAGCTCACCGTTTGTATATAGCTGTATGCTCTTCGTATGCTGGCTACCGCTGGAATAAAAATATTCTCAATTTCTCGTATAGCGTTCTCGTGCACAGCATCACCTAGCGGTTTACGATGAAGTTTCCGGTCATGGGTTGCTATGCAATTCTCTATTTTTATGATGTTCCCTACCTACCCTAAAAGTTTGTGGCTACACTTGTAACCCACCCTGATGGGAAAGCTCTCTTACGGAAATCCTTTTATCTAGACACTTTTCTTGTATCTCTTATCTGCCTATTAGTTCCTTCTCACGAGTCTGATCTATCTTTTGGATTAGTCTCTGCCTATTAGAGATTTATTATAATATTAAGTAATGAGAATTTCTCATCCCAAATCAAAACTCTCTTAATTATCTTTAGAAATATTTGTGATTCGTGTCTACCTTTGAATTAATGATATGATGAGTAATTATTCGAGTGTGAATTTCTGTTTATGAGACAAATTCAGGTATAGATAACATTTATCTCATTGACTTTAGGTTCTATTCACTACGAAGCCTTATAAAAACTTAAGTTTCTGACTTATTTTACTTCTTTGTATGAAGTTATGAATTATTGTAACCGAAAAAAAATAATTCGTGTATCATATTTCAAGAGAAATACCCATTTGGGCCATTTTCGAATCTATTTGGACTATTTTTTTGTGCGTGACAAACAGATTAAAGGACTGTTTTCCGAAAATGGATTGTAAAATAGATGCAAAGGAAATTTTCAGTGATGTCTCTACATACGTATGCATATATGTATCTCGCATATCTCAAAAGTGATTAGCTTTAGAACCTCGAAATGTTGTATATGGACTGTTATAACATCTAGCTGTGCACCTCCTTTTTTATTGAAATCGGCAGAACCAAACGTATCTATATATGCTTTGGTAAATTCAAATTTAAAATAAAATAATTTTTGAAAATAACGAAATTTAACATTCGATGTCATCTCCCGTTTCATATACTTATATTTATGAAAGTATAATGTTCGTTATGAAAAAATAAAGTTAGAAGAGTTTGAAACCGTACCGTAAAATGCGACCGGTGTATTTAATTTCAAAATTTGCAGTTTTTGATGTTCTTTTCAAATTTCCTTAAGAGGTCAGTTAATTTAATTAAAATAAATCTAGGAAATCAGTTTAAATGAAGTGCAGCAAAGAATGTGTCTAAGTTAATAGGACATACAAGGAAGTCATGTGATGTCCACACCAGGTGTTTTCAAAACCAAAATGAGTCAAATGATTATTACGTATTGAGCTTCAAATTTGGGTACTAACTTTGTTTCAATTCTTACACTGAAGCTATGGGAATATGACCAGTCCTTAAGGAGAAATTTAATCGTGCATTTTGAAACGCCTTATATGTATAAATATGTATACAGGAGATGATACATATGTGCATTTATGTACGTGATGAGTGAAACATAATTCAGTGTTTTACTTTTATATTGAATAAATGCAAATTATCACACACAGCAACAATGTAGAAAATGCTTATAAAAGTGAAATATGCATGTCCTATTAATTAGAAATGGAAATTCACCTCGTTTGACAGCCTGAAAACAAAATGAATGTGTTCTAATATTATTTCAGAAGACCTGTAACGGAACAAAATTTGTAGTGAGATTAGGGCAGAGAAATGCATCGCTAGCTCTTTTTAAAATTGATCATTCTTACGCATCTGGAAATAAGATTTCTACTACATTTTCTTGTAATACTTAGTAATACCTAATTTATTGTTCTTATAAAATTTATCGAGCAGCTTAGAATCAGATAAAAAGTATTACAAAACGACATTTGTCATTAAATTGATCGCTGATCATCATCGAAAAATAGCATTTCAAAAGCAGAGTCGCTTTAATACATACTCCAGGTTTTATAAAGCAAAGAAGCAAAACAAGATTGGCAGTAATAATAATGTGATTTTATTCTTTTCCCCCTACTTTTCCAACAGTTTTCATCATTACCCGTTCATTTTTCATGAGATGGGGCAAAAAAACTCACTCATGAATAAAATTTTCCAATCAGTCGAGCAAAAGAAAAAGGCTCAAGTTTTATTTTATTTTTTGTGCTATGCACTGGAAGCATTTTCCGCTTCATTGATTGAACCCTAGAGATTTCTACACTTCCAAATACCCCCAGAAAATAAATAAAGCGGAATTGGATGAATAATGGGAAAATATATGGATTTTTTATTTTAATTACAATCTATTGAGCTCTAAAACTAGAAACCTATTTCTTTCGTCATGTCGGATATAAAATAAAATATATCATTGCATAACGATGAAGAACTAAATTTGTCTCAATATTTTTCAGATATTTTTTTTTCTTTCTAAATTTATATGTTTCTGAAAATGAGAGCGCGATATTAAAGGGATGAAGATAAACTCTCCATACAGGAGTTAGTAATCTTCTTACCTTTCCTCTTTTCCCAAAATAAAACAAAAGCTAAACCATTTAGGAAAATTTAAATTCTTAAATTATAGTTACCTAATTTATTCTTTTCTCTTTTTAGCTTTAGGTTACGAAATATCACCGCTACAGAATTATGTTCATTATCTCAAAAGTACTAAATTGTATTTTGTTTAAATTTATTAGATGTAAGAATAATACCGAAGCTTTGAATTATGCTTATATCTTAATAGCTGTATATATGTATATATATATATATATATATATATATATATATATATATAATGCTATTTCATATTTAGGTAGTTATCCTGCAAAACCTTTGAAAGTTGAAATGGTTGAGGTCATTTTAGATGGAAGTGTTCATAAGTGGTCCTAGTGTTTATTTTTTCGCTCCTCAATGCAAGACGGTGGCTGTTTAGGTATCCATGCCGAAATGCGAAAACATTTATAATATATTTGTGCTTTGCATTCGGAAATATGGATGAAGTTGATATGCTTGCTTGACAGGGAAGGGCTTCATAATAATGCCCTATCTTACAGGCGTCCGCCACTTCATACAAGTCGATTATTGTTCATACACACAGAAACTGTAATAAAGTTGCCAATACTCTTATGCAGATAAGTTTATCACTTAAAGAAAATTATCTTTGTAAGGATTCTAGCAAGGATTCGGGCACCGTCATGCTAACGTACCACTATGTAGCATTATTTCAGTTTGCTACCTTGATTAGAGAAGCAAATTAAAATTCTATTAGTAAAGCATTGCTCCAGCCTATATTTGTCTCTACTTATATAACGGCTGCTTTTTACAAGTCAGAAAATAATCTTCATAAAAATATGAATATTTAAACGTGATGGAGCGGTAATGTCATTCCAATTTAAAATTATGAGCTACAGCATTACATTTCTAATGAAATAAAATTTGTTTATATAGTTATTAAATTTTAGACTGATATTCATTTATTTAATTACTGTTCGTATCATTTAATTTGGAAATATACAAAAGCCCAGATTAAAATATAGCTTTTCTTATAATTATTTAATTACTTGGACAAAACATGAAAAACGTTACGCTAAAATAAATATTATGTAAATGGAAACAAAAAAAAAGTTGTAAAATTTAGTAAATTATTATAAAGATTTTATGTATTTTTAATCCTATTAAAGGTAAGAATATTTTTTCATGCAAATTAAACTAAACGCAGATAGTAAAAGAAGGATAATAACATTTACGAAAATATTATGCCTCTAAATGATACTTATTTATTCTGATCTTTAAATTAACGTTTTTTATAGGCATTTTAGAAATAATCCGCAAAATGAACAATACAGAACTAATTAAGAACATAATTACTCTGCTTGTTTCGGTGTTACAAAAAGTGTAACTATTTATGACAGAGAAGAAGGCTACTTAATATTTTAAGAAATCTTTTATTTACGAAAGCCTTCAGTTAAAGTTAAAAGGAATTAATGCCGCTTTTAGCAACTAAGTATGCCATCGACGCTTCACATGTATGTTCGGCAGTGCTGTTTAATCATAAGTCATTTAAAAAAAATAATAAATTTCCACATATTTCATTTTTTGTGCGATAGCTGAATAAGTTTACAATTCATTTAGCAATATCATATAAAATGGGAGCTCAATTTTATTTTTTAAGCTAATTCCAATTTCAGTTCTTTTCCAAGTGACATATAATTTTAGCATTTTTTTACATAAAAAGTATAACCAGTTTGTGAGCAAGCAGTATTTTAATTTGTAAGAATCCATGTCATTTCTTTCTAGTGTCAAATTTCCCAAATTTAATGTTCAAGACTTCTTTTTTGGCATAGTTCTTTAAGACTTTAGTTCTAATTTTTACTTCTTTGTACGAAGTAAAGAAAGTACTGTAAATGAAAAATTTCGGGTACTATATTTCATCGAAAATATAGATTTTGACATCTCTCCAATCAATTTAAACGATGATCTTGCGTGACATTTGTACGTAAGGACGGAATAAAGGACTCTTTTTCCCCAAACGGACTATAAAATCGATTTAAAATGGATTCAGAAGATACTTTTTCCTGACGATGTACGTACATATATATGTATCTCGCATAACTTAAAAACGAGTAATCTTACAGCGTTGAAACTTTGTATATGATATTAGTATAACATGTAGTTGTGCACCGAACGTTTTATATGAAATCGGCCGTACCAAAAGTGTGTTTATATATGTATATAAATTTAAAACATGTAAATTTATTATTAAATTGGAATAATATATATATATATACATATATATGCAAGATAAGTTAAAAAACATTAATGCAAACTTCTAATTTTAATTGGCTATAGCCTCTTATATATTTAATTTAATTTGGTGACTTCATCTCTCTATCTTAAAAATAGCTCTTTAAGTCTAAACTGCGTCATACAAATTAATCATGCGATCTTACGTAACGCTTAATTAAGATACCTCTTACCAAATCAAATAATTGTAAACCAAAACTCTTTTATCTCGAACAGAAACATTTGACTCTCCGTTCTTCCTCTGAATCGATGCGTCACTTTTTCACTTCAGCTTCTCTCTGTGGCTTGGACGTAAGTTCGCTGCGCTTGCTTGCTATCGCAGTAGTTATCAGAAATGTACATGTTTGTTAATAGGCACGAGTAGAGTGCCAAATTAATCATGCGATCTTACGTAACGCTTAATTAAGATACCTCTTACCAAATCAAATAATTGTAAACCAAAACTCTTTTATCTCGAACAGAAACATTTGACTCTCCGTTCTTCCTCTGAATCGATGCGTCACTTTTTCACTTCAGCTTCTCTCTGTGGCTTGGACGTAAGTTCGCTGCGCTTGCTTGCTATCGCAGTAGTTATCAGAAATGTACATGTTTGTTAATAGGCACGAGTAGAGTGCCAAGTGAACTGCGGCCACAAATGTGAATTTAAATAATATATGAAATTAAAACCGACTCGACTGCCAAGTTCTTAGTCTTTACGAACTCTACGTTTTAAGCACATCATCAAGTATCTACGCCATCAGTATTTCTACACATCTACAACTCAGCGTTCTTCCATCAGTGCTTCCAAATTTGTGCTATTATTACACGCACACACACACACACACACACACACACACATATATATATATATCCACTATCTTACCCGGCTCGGTGAGCTCAGTTTATTTATTCTTATATGCTGGAAAATCGAACATTTTTTTTCTTTAAAAGTGTCTGAATTATGTTGTTCTTAAGTTCCGGTTAGTATTTTATGCTTCTAGTTAATCTGCATGCAATAGTTGTAAAATATAACAATTTAAAACTTGTTAAAGTGCTACTAAGCCTAACGAAGCCGGCATTTGTTTACATGTTTAACTTGGTAAAATAGTGAATAAACGTAGTTTTTGCACTAACTTCATTGTCGTTTTGCCGTCTGGGACCAAAATCAAACATTCAGATTTGAGCACAAAAAAATTTGTCTTCATGCCCGCTAGTTGAATTGATTGTTTTTGCATAGTAACTCTATTTTTAATTATAATTTTTTAAATTGTTTTTAACTGTATATGGTGTTTTATGTTTTTCTGTATTTTAAAATTTTAATGAAGGTGTTTTGAGTTTTTACGTACTTTCGCCTTGCCACGAATTGAGAACTGAAGTGATTGAATGAGAAATATATCTCTAATTAAATGCGTTTAAGTGAAATGAAAAGAAAATGCGTATAATTTAATGACCGTACAAGAAAGTCATATGTGTTGGCTACATTAGGTTTTTGTTGGCTACATCGAATTTAATTCTGAGTAAATATGGGATTACTGGCAAACATTCTTAAATTAATAGTACATGCATAACTTAATTTTCCCTCCTATCTTTCCGAAAAAATAGTTAATGAATGTAAAATGTTCTAGGAATATTTTCTTAACATAAAACATAAAAAAAACTGTCTGCGGAATACTCATGTCGAATTTTAGATAAAAATGAAAAATATAAAATATTGCATTGATTTATACTTCATTTAAAAATGAATTTTCCCGATCAAATGCCTAAAGGTAGACATGAGCATACGCGCAATAAATATTATCCTTCTTACAAAAATTATCCATTTTGAGTTACCAAGAAAAACATTGTAAAAATGTCAATTGGAAAATCTGACGACATGATCCATCTGCACTTTCGCAACTCTTCTCGGAAAATAATACACTCACGTTGCTACATCGATTTTATTTTGCTTGCTACGTATAGCAACATGTAATAAATCTTTCTGAGACTTTATCTTTTGAATTAATGAAGGAAAAAATAGTTAAACTTGATTTATAATGGAATTTTTACTAGTTTGAAAAATAAAGTACCTTCTTAATACTTTAAACTGAAGTTCCAAAAATGTTTATTTAAACTTAATAGTGGAAAAATCGTTTTAATTAAGAATCTCATTTAAATAAATATTGCCAGTCTGTTACCAACTGAGAAGGAATGAATATATAAGTTTTACGTATGGCTGAATTTTTTCAAAAAAAGTTTCTTCAAGGAGAAGCTTAATTACTGTTTTAATTAAAATTCTTAGATCCCTTTAAAAGAAGACTATTTGTTCAAAATTGATTTTTATTTATGGCAATGTAATTATTTTATCCATGTTTTAAGCACGTTTTGCATCATTGAGTAATTTATAGCTGCTCAGAACCAAGAAAAGGAGCACATTGCGAATTTAATAATATGACTTTCAACGTAACTTGGGTATTTAATGGAAATTTGGTAATACGTTAAGAGGAAAAGAAAAAAAGTGATCCCACGTATGTACAGAATGATTTACTATATTATGGCGGGAGATATATTTAGTATTCTAACCCACATACTAAGTAAATGAATGAAGTGTATGTGAAATTTAAAATGAATAGAGAATAATTTCATTGAATGATGTTTAGAAATAATCAAATACGTTAAATTTATCTATAAAATTAGTTTTAATTTTGAATCGATTTATTCACATTGCATGTGTTGCAGATTTATCCTTCTGTACGAGTCAGCATAAAATGTGGTGGAAGACAAATCGTCGATTGGGTCCTGAGCTTCTTCCCAGGTCAAATTTATATGAAAAAATCATAAATAATTATTGCATTATTCCATGCCTGATCTCGTGGTGTCAGTGGTAATACGTCCAGCTAGCAACTGTGTATGAGATTCGAATCCCTGCCAGCGCAGGCATAATTATTTAAATTTCTTGCTCCGAAAAATAAAAAAATCTTAAATTTCTATACTTTCAGTGTTCAACTTAGAAAAAGTATCATTATGACTTTGGCATATTGCTTTTAATAATCTAGTGTTAGTCTATCTCAAATTGTTATGATGTAATCTACCACTTTTAGATTAAAATAAAAAGGGTAAGATGAAATATTAGTTCACATCTATTTTTAAAACTTTAATAAGGTAGCTCAGCTTAGCATTTAAGTAAATCAGTGAGTAAAAATCATTAATGTATCTGTGGAACAAAAGTAAAAGGTAAAATAATTTGGGACATTTTTTATGGTAAAAAAATTTAAACTGAGCAATCACTGAACAGCTAAACGTGTACGAAAAATATATATTTTGTGCATTTTGCAAATATTTGCATTTATTTGTTAGTTATTTCTTGACTTTATATGCACTTGCTTTCAGTTACTCCATTAAAGCATTCCGTGTGAAAATTTTGTGTTTATTTATTGTGCATTCATTCATTTTGAATTTTCAACCGCTTAATGAATTTGCATGTGCTTATTTCGTTTATTATAATTAGGAAGTTTATTATGTTGAGAGTCATTGAATTCTCAGTAGATTGGTTTTAAAATTATAAGAATGCTTCGTGTGTTACAAATGATATGAGCAATAACTTTCCTCTCTTGCTTTTGTGACATTTTGCGATTTTTCACCATATTAGCGATATTCTAGAAATTTTAGGTAAACCCATTTTCGAAGGGTGAGATACATCCTGAATGGCAGTAGTTAACGATTTTTTTTTTTAAATAACATTTGTATTTTGGAGGTATGAACATCTTACCATGACATTTTTTGGTACTTTGCCTAAAGAGCTATCATTCTAAAGAATGCTTAGGTATTATATACAATGCCTAGGTAAAGCACATAATAATTCTCAAATTTTATACTTTGCCTAAAACCTCCAAGCAATCTATAAAATGGCAAGGTATTCATAGGATATCGTCGTTTCATACTTTGACAGTAACATCTCTAAATAAACATCTCAACGTGTATATTGAAAAGAAACAATTTTTCAAAATTTCTGATGGGAGCATGATTTAATTATTAATAATAAATGAATGGGTTATCTTTGTTGTTGCGAAGCTAAGTTTCTCTAGATTGGCAACAAATCCACTAGTCTCCTGCTTGAAATGTAAACATCAATGGCCGCCATTAAAAACAGGCTTAGCGGCAATTAAACAACTTTAAAATTGCTGATAATTCTAAAAATATTGCACACAGGTAACTACCGTCAACTAGAAAACTAGATCACTTCTTACTGAAAGTATTCACTAGTATTACATAGATAAAGAAACTCCAAGTGACACGTACGTTTAAAAATGAAATGCAATAAAAAAGAAGTAAAATCTAAAAATAAGATTAAATGCTAAAAGAAAGATTAAGGAAACAGTATCGCGAATATTTTAATCGGAAAGATAAAGTACATCAGCTCTGATTATTTGAATTGATGCCAGATTCGCAAAGAACGTTATTAAATGCTTCTTATCAAAGACATTTCTTGCTCTCCAGTCGCATTTTTAATGGAGAGAGGTGAAATCGATAGTTATGATGACGACCACTGAATTTAAATCGATTAAATTTCAAATAACCTTTGAAGGCGCCGAATCTTTACTGTTGCGTTTGAAAATGAAAGCGATAGAGAGATGCCTATCAGCCAAATTTATTGTTACGTTATCTTCTTTTCGCGAGAATAAGTTTGCAAGAGGGACGGCTCAAAAAGTAAATTCAGAAATGCTAGATTAAATGCGATTTTGCTTTTGATATGTCACTGCTTGAGATTTTTTGCTGAAGTTTGCGAATAGCGTTAAATATTTCTAAATTTAATTAAATAAAGTTTTAGAGCTATCCAATGAAATTTTTATAATATTTGAAAAAGAGATTGTAAAAAGTATTAAGTTTTACACTATTGATAGATACTTTTGCAATTTTTTTAAAATTAAATACATGTAAATATGTTTTTCATTAGTAAAGCAGACTTCATTGGTAATTTACAGTTTCTGTTCTTAGACATGAAAAGAAAAGTTGAAATATTTAGTTCAAAAGGGGGAAAAATATTAGTTTGGTAGTTTTATTTCGAAGAGAAAAAGAAATTTTAGCCAACAACGAAGTATAATTAAAAGAATTTCGCAATGTAGAATTTACTCTTTAAAATTTCACTGTCGAAGAGAATGTCTTCTATATGAAAGGATGTATGATATTTCTTCCATTTTAAGAGTTTTACGGAAAAGGATGTCTTCTGTATTTAAAGCCGTAACACGGATATAGCTAAATAAGTATCATATAACTAAATAAGTGGTAAATACTAAATTTTAAAACTGATACATTCATTTAAAAGCAGTCAAATTCTGGTAATTTGCAACCTTGATTCATAAGAACGTGATCTTCGCGTCTGGAGTTTAGACAATTATATTGCATATATAAACCAATTAATCGCTAGCCACCGTATTTTCTTTAATGTAGTAATGTATTGTAATAATTATTGATAGTCAATGTAGTCATCCTGTTGTAAGGATCCTAAGTTTTACTAACGTTTATTTTGTTTTAAATCTTTACTATCACTTCTTATTTTCTACTTCCGGCCAGAATTAAAAGCTTTAATTTATTTATGCAAATTTGTCTTGCTAACGCCAAGTACTTAAGTTGTGGCTTTTTGCCAAGCAAGAGAGAGGAGGAGTTAGTCGAAGCAGGCCGCTTGCCATAGTAGTTTTACTCGGTTGCTGGTTGCCTTCAAGGCCAGAGGTTTAATCCTCTTGATAATTTTAAACGTATCGTAGTGTTAGCAGCTCTCTGTACTACATACGGATTTTGTTAAATAACGGCCAATCTTAAAGTTAGGCACTTGTATATTAATCCAAAGTTAGTTTTAGTTAGAGTTTTAGTTAGTAGTTTTATATTCTTACGTTCAGACCACAAGTGGTTGGTCTCTGTATTCCGAAGTCCGGAAATCTCTGTAAAGATAGAAAAATAAAGGGTTTCGTATACCCTTCCTGTGTGTATTGTCTACTTCACAATTTATTGAACATAGCTTTAGTAAGCTCCCTGTTCCGAGTCAGGACAGTTCATGTTTCCAAAGCAAGTTAAGAGGAACACAAGTCCTGATACTGTCATCTAGAGATGATGATATAGAGATTTACGTAATGAAAGGACTTTGCTGTATGCAAACATTCATTCTTTTATGTAATTTAAGGATTTATTTAACTTTTATTTTTTCATTTAAAATGTTTTTTGTTCATTCATGCATTTATTTGTTTATTTCTGTTGTATTTGGTCATCCGCCCTTTTCGACCATTAATTGTTACAAATTTGTTAGACTCTTGTTCAGTTGCCTATATCACTTTAGACAGTTAAAGCAATTTGGCAACGACTCTGCTCTAAGTATTTGCATCCTATGAATTTTGTTGCAGAATATTACAACATTGAGGCTTTTTGGCTGATATGCTAATGCCCTAAGGGGTCGGTCCCTCTTCTGTTGGCGAAAATAAGATAAAGAAAAGAAAACGGAAATTCATATTGATCTAGGAAGCAAAAAGCTCAGATAAATATGGATTTTCAAAAGGATGTGCTATTGAAATATTTCGAATATAAGAATTCGTATCAGTTTATATCCGACATTTATTATTTTAAATAAAATTTTAATTTCTAATTCGGTTTCTATTTCCATGTCAACCTTGCTATTAAATGCCATAAAAATGGATCATTATAAAAATATGCGGTTTTTTAAATTTCGAATTAGTTTCGATACATTATATTCTTAAGAACCATATTATTTTGAACAGCATTCTTTTATCTCAATTCAGATCATGATCAAATATAATAATGTCACAACATTTCGTATGTGTGTTCTTTATGCATCCGACATTCTTCGCAAACGCCGACCTAATTGTTTTGTTATAGCACTGGATTTTCATCAGAAATTTTTGATATACAGCTTTAAAATCCATAAATCATTGAGTGAATTATGTTCTTCTTCAAGTGACCATGTTAAGTTACAGGAATATAGATTTAAAAAGTAAGGTTGCTACGTTTCATAAATAGGTGAGGATAAACGTTAGTAAAATACCCTGTCGCTCAGGGTCTATAAAGTTAAATGTTAGTTCTTAAGGGCATTAATAACGTCTGGTCTGATCCAATCTTTTTAGTTCTGGGATTGACAATGAAGAATATCGATTTAATGCATTTTAAGGTTACATACATTCAAATGCAAGTTACCCTGTCGATCACATGGATCAGACCAAAATGTCGCCAAATAGTCGCCAGGTTTAGCGATCATTGACAGTTTTTCCCCAAAATTGGTGACAAAAATTAGTCGCAAAAACAGTTGCCAGCTTGGCGCTACCTCGCCAATTTGACGAGATAGTCATTTACCTCATTGTTAAGTGAACTTACCCTGATAATCCTGTTTTCCGGCGATGCTGCAATTTCTAAAGTCTTTCAGGTTACATTATATAACAGGCACTACAATTTAAATATAATTTCCCTAAAATTATTTACATATATTAAAAATTATTAACAGTAGTTTAACATCAAGTTGCGTCTGAATGAATCATTTTCCATTTAAATTAACTTATAGAATAAATGGTTAAGTATTTATATATTACATGAAAATAATAATTCAATTGAATCGTTATTAAATATGCTAAGCAGACAATATAATGCAGTAAAGAAATTCTACACGTAAATATTTTTTATCACAAAGAAGAATTAGTTACATATGTCATGTTTAAAGAATTTGCTTTTCCATTTCTAACACCTGTAGTTCTCAAAAAGTTAAGAAGTTCCGTAACGATTTAAAGTTTCTATTTAAACTGGTGTATGCTCTGCGCTTACTCTCCCTAAAAGTGTACATTTGCTAGCAGCTTTAATTTACATGCTAATTGAATTGTTTCAATACCATAGGGCATCAAATATATTGCATTAGTATTTCTTAACTAATATACATAATTATAAAATTATGATTAGCATAGTGCAATAATTTCGCAATATAATAAAATTTCATAAAGTATTTCATAGTAATAATCTTTCATAGATCATTTCATTGTACATCGTGCTGACATTTTGTTTTAATGTTTTAAGTATCTACCACCTTTATTTAGAACTCACATGCATATAAAAACTCTTTTTTTTTTCTTTTTGAGAAAATAAAGCAAGTGAGAGAAACAGTAATCGAAAAGAAAAAACAAAAATAATAACTTGTTATCTCAGAATCAGAATAAAAATTGGAACATTTATGTGTAAACTTTACAAAATAAAACCAGACATTGTTCTTTCAACAGAACAATTAAGAAGTATGCTCAATGAACAATTAAGAAATTACTCTAACATATTTTAACGAAAGTTAAATTTTTAGACGCATAAAATGAAGATACTGAAACATATGTCTTTTTATCTTGGACAATGTAATAAAATCGCTTTGTGAATTAAAATGGTGCACTATATAGTTGTGTGTTACAAAATTCCACAGTATTTCCTTTGCATTACTTATCTTTTAAAACTCAATATTTTTTATGTTTAAAACTTTTGCTTCTATATGAACGATTAAAATAATAATATTTTCATTTCTTATAGGTTTCAAAATGCTATTAATATTAATATCTCAAATTTGGTACTTACACTGCATCTGTACTTCATGTCTTTGAAATACTTTCATTGTATTCAGAAATCCATAACGGCTTTTTGATGGATATGGATATACAGAACCTATAAAAATGTTTTTATTTCACATTTTATACATTAAATAATTCTTAACACACTACAATACTAAGTAAAATAATTAACCTGGGCTAATAGTCAATTATAATTAGAATAAATTAAGAAATACAATAAGAAAATCGTAAAGGATATGTAACTTAGCCTTTAAAGAATAACAATTGAAAAGATTTATTATTGTCAGAAGAATATGCATTCATCATATGTATGAATCATCATATAGTATGAAGTAAATGAAAATTTGTAGAATTAATAGCTGAATACGTCGCAGATTCACTTTAATTTTTAACTGATTAACTCTTTATCATGTATTCCATTAAATTTAAGTAAGATGAGAGAACTAAAATGAATCATACGTGTATGTAAGAACTGTAAGAATTGGAGGCACCCTTCAGCCCACCTGGACACGAGTGTCCCCATAGCTCAAAAGAAGGGGCCGCGTCTCTCCACGAACTAGGGCAGCCAGCAACCCAGCCGCCCTCAAACAATAAACAAAAATACTAAATTAAAAGTAAGCAAGCACATCTAACACAAAATTATAAACAAACAAACAAAAAACAAACAAAAAAACACAAACACAAATTCACAACGTAGAACACCACATATATCTAAAACCCATATAAATACAGAATTCAGTTTTAACAGAAGATTTTTACAAGTGCCCTATTTTCATTGATAAACTTCATTAGAGCAATGGTATATTATTTAAAAACTTTTAAATTAGTGGCACTTGCATTAAAATCAGTAATGTCAAAAATCTGTCTAATAAGGGCTGTTAAACTACAATCAACCACAAAATACCTAGCATCACCATTAACCTGACAGCTATTTCATAGTTTATTTTCCTGCAGATTAAATCGGTTGAAATAGAACGGAAACCTACCAAGTCCAGTTAAACCCTGATTAACATCAATATTGTTCATTCAGTTCATCTTATTCATGATTTTAATCAGTTCCATAAAGCCTTTGTTTTTAGGTGAAGAGAACCACTCTACTTTCTATTTGTTAACGTAAAACTCTTTCATTCTTAGAATAGCAATTTGCTTCGAACCTGTTACTTCAATATCCATTGCATTGACATTTGAGACCACCTGCTAGGCCAGGCTCTCAGACCTTTCATTACCAATAAAGCCTATATGGGCCTTAAACCAGTGTAGCTTAATATTTAAATATGAACTAATAGTTTCTAAATGACTCTTAATTTTGATAATTAATGGATTTAAATTGTTTGGGCGGAAGAGCGCATGGTGAAGTGATAGGCAGTCAGTGTAAATATTTACAAATGCAGATATAAACAAGGTATTTTTAATCCATTGTAAGGCTTGTTTGAAAGCTTCACTTTCTGCTTGGAAAACTGAATTATATGTATTCAACTTAAACATTCTTCAATCCACCTCAATTCCACAGTAGAAAACAACAAAGGCAGCTCCTACGCTCCCCCCGACATCAGAACCATCTGTTTAAATATCAAATACATCAACAGTTGAATTACTTTTATCAAAAACAAAACCTAATCTATTGGATGTATTAAATGGAAATTAAAATTTTTCAAAAACATTCTTTGTAACCAAAGAGCTTCATACATTTTCAATTCCATTCGTCCACTTCCTAATAAAAATTTCTCATAATAAAATTCGTATAAAATTGAGAGAGGCGGCAGCCCAGCCAACACAAAAACGGCGTCGGTAGGCGTCGTTCTAAAACATCGGGTTAAAGCTAAACCCCAAGCTCTCTGAATACTATCTAACTTCATCCCGTAATTTAACCAGTTCCCCTGCCCTGGATTTCCAGGCTCCAAGTCCATACATGATGATTGGGAGCACTACATTTATGTAAATCTTTCTCAGAATGGAGGATTTCAAGGCTAAAATCTCAGCTGAAAAATTGTCTTCTATATTTTAATAAAATCGTCTTTGTACCAACTTAAAATGTTCTATAAAATGTAATTTGTTATCAATCATAACGCGAGGATATTTCAGATCATCTACAAATTTGATTTTTTGGGCTTAATATTTCTAATTTGATGGTCTAGTCTTTTTACCTTCTCTGGGAAAAAACAATGCACATGTTTTTTTCAATATTAAATTGTAATTTTTCTTTGTTTTGCCAATCACTCAGTATTAGAGCAGTTTCATCAAATAATTTTTTTCCATTTTTTCAAGAGAATCGTGTTTTATAAGAATCATAATATCATCAGAAAATGCAATTAATTCCACATTTTGAGAAAACTTCTACTTCAGCATGTTATCCACAATAATGTTCCAGAGCAGGTGAGCACTGCAAAAGCCCTGAGGGCATCCCTTATAAATATTCATTACTAAATCTTTACTCTTATTCTTAAAGCAATTTAAAAACAATTTTTAGATTACTAAAATAACTTTCTAGGTATTTTTAAATCAATTAAACCATGCAACAAGGAAGACCAATCAACATAATCAAATGTCTAGAAATATCAAAGCAACGTGTTGTTCACCCCTTAAACATCTGACATATCCAAAAACCCGTTACAATGCATCCTCCGTATCTCTTCCAAAGATAAATCCATATTGAAACTCACTAAGTGGGCATTTATTAACCATATAATGTAAAATTATATTAGTTACCAATTTGTCTAGCACCTTACCCAAAACATTCAAAAGTGTAATGGGTGTTTGCTTTCCAATAGGCTAATGGATCAAAATAATTCGACCAATTTTCAAACAATCTGGAACAAGAGTAAACTTATAACAGGCATTATATACGCAAACAAAAAATATGAGTTATAAAATAATAATCGTTTAATCAAAACAGAATGTATGTGATCCGGACCTGCAGCAGCCATATTCCTCAAACCCAATATAATAAATACTCTTAACTTCATCATAGGTGAATGGTGAGTCATTCTCACTACATTTTAAAACATCATCTTCAAAAATATGTATATTTTCTGGTTCATCCAAATCAAGTACCTCCTTAACATGCACAGTGTTAATAACCTGTTCACCCCCCATATCATCAGGTCTTTTCCCCTTCAGCTGTAAATTTCGCTTTCCAAATGCCGTCTTATAAAGACCATCGTAATAAACAACGCTTCTTAAAAAATAATTCTCTTTACATTCGTAGGTATTGGCATACATACTTGGATGTCAATTACAATGAAATTATACTCATTTTCCTATATCTGTTGTATTGGTTTATGAATTATATATTGTTAAGTAGTATATATTACTTGGTATATGAATGTCAGGTTATGTCATATTATTTTTATTCTAATAGCCATTTTTAATATATATATATATATATATATATATATATTACTTAATATTATACACACACATATATATATAGAGATAGATATTACTTAATATTCGCAACGTTCCAGCCAATTACACATTAGAAGCAAAACACAAATATAGAAGATAATTAATTTTGAATTCTCATAATTTTGAGAATCCTTTAACAGTAATCACAAAGCCTGCTTTACTTTGAGCACAGAGTCATTTGTACTTGTTTTGCTTGTACACATTCAACACATATACGTTTATATGAAATGCTGTAATAAATTCTGGAGACTCATATTGTTTATTAGTTTATTATGTAACAATAGGTAAAGAAAAAAGGAAAAGTTAGTCTAAATGAGAACTTCAAACATATAATGCATAAAATTTAAAACAAAATTATATGTCTAATGTATGCATGTATTTCCTCCTAAAGTCCTGAAAATATATTTCAAACCACAATAATTTAGTAGTTTTGAAACTGTTTAGTACGTTTTGCTTAGTTGCCGGTAAAACCCGCATGTTTAAGCAAAACAACAAGCTGAAAACATTTACTTTGCATAAATAAGTAATTAATCTTAATTTTTCATTTAATAAATAATACATCTGTTACACATTTTTGAAAGAATACAAACGCTAAATCTGCGCTAAAAAAATTGAAAAAAAGAAGATATAAATCATTCGTTGCTATAGGAACAATGCTGAATGATGCGATACATCATGCGGTTTAATTTTTTCCCCCAAGTGTTTCAAAAATGAATGCTTTTCATATTTTATCACTCTTTTCAACAGAAATAATAAAAATAAAAAAGTGTTATGATGAAGCAAATAATTGATGCACCAAAATTCTTACTGGTAAACATCTCTTTAAAATTTTTGCTGTATTTAAAACGCATGTTTGTTTCAGGTAAACTAACGCGTTATTCATAATGCATTTTATTTATATTTTTATTTTTCTACAACCATAACTAAATAATAGATACAAATTAAAGTAAATAATACAGCAAGACCACAAAGTTTTAAGAGTTAAATTACAATTTCTATGCTATCAAAATTGTCATTCTTCAACAAAACTCTGAATATATATATATATATATATATGGCAATCATATAATTATCATAAACAAGAATGTAAATTATACATAAGAAGAGTAATATAAAAATTGTTAATAGTCTCTCTATGTATATTTTCAGTTCTTGTTTATTATATGCAGTCATAGTTCGTGAAAAGTATGAAAAAGGTTTAAAGTAATTTTAATACAAATAGCTACCTTTTTAATTAATGCTGCAATTATGCTTGTTTGTATAATTTTTGTAAAGCCTAAATCCCATTTATTGGTTTAATTTAATTGTCTTTCATTGAATATATATATATATATATATATATATATGCATACAGATAGATAGACAGACATATACGTAGATATACAGATAGATATGCAGATGGATAGACAGATATAGATAGATAGATCGACTGATAAATAAAAACTCGAAATCTATAAATTAGAAGAACTAGAATATATTATCCTGTAAAAATACTATAAACTGAATTAAAAGTAAATTTAAATTTATTATCAAGTTAGATGTAAATACTAAGAAGGTTAAAAAAAAAATAAACATTAAATTTTCTTTTTAAATGTTAATTGAAATATTACTAGCATTATAATTATTTATATTCTACTGCTTCAAATCGGCTTTTCAAGCAGTAATAATTTTAAAAATATCAAAATATGAACAAATAAGGGCACTGAACGCAGGTTACGTTCCACTCCACCTTCTGAGCAAAATTATTATAGCAAAAGGAATAAAAACTATTTTTATTCAATATTTACGCTTAATCTCGAAATGTCCAGCGATTACCTGGACGACAAATTCAGCCTCATTAACAAAAGCAAAATTACACAGTACATAAAGAAACTTAAAATTAGAAAATGCAAAAATGCAAAAAAATCAGTTAAAATATCTAGCCTTAAACCCGTCCTTATACGGTAAAAAAGGCATAATTTATGATGTGATCAATTTAGACGAATACTACAAATTAACAAATATATAAGTAATTTTGAAGTATCAACTTACAAGATTTACACACACAAGAGAGAGAGAGAGAGAAACACAAAGAGAAAAACCTTAAAAATTAAGAAATTGGGAAAATTTTTAAACGATCTTGGAAAGTAAAATCCTATTCTATTTCTGCTAAGATTAAAAATTTAATTTAATACACACTATGCAAATTATTAAATTATCTTCTAGCAAATGTGAAAGAAAGTTTAGATAGTAAATGTGTACTATTATGAAAATCAAGTAAAAGAATAAAATCGTTGTTGATTCCTCAGAAAGACTCCCAACCTTTCAAGGCGAATCGGACTCCTTCTATACGGTCACCAACCTTACGAATTGTTGGCGATTGTGTATAGTGAGTCTAATGCCCCTTACAAATTCGGCATCTTTCTGTGGAATCAAAACGATTTTATAGCTTTAATTGTTTAGTTTTTATTAATTTAGCATTTTAATATTGCCCACCAGCGGCCGAGCGGTAAAGACGCTGAACACTGGTAGTTCGGTCTGAGGTTCGAATCCCGCGAACGGGCTGGCTGCATGGGCGTTTTCGTGGTTTTCCCCATGTGTAACGTGTATACGAGCCAGTTTCCCTTAGAAAGTCCTCCACGAAAGGCATCCCTCCCTTTAGGCAGATAGCCCTCGTGTGCTTTGCCATAATTAAATACACCAACACCAACACACCATTTTAATATTAAAAATTCCAGTTCCGAAGTAGTAAACATTTACTATCTAAATTTTCTTTCATACTTCCTAGAACATAATTTAATACTTAATTAAATTATATATATGTATATGCAATATGTTAATTGCGTAGGAGGAATCCGGTACTTTTAACTTATGGCTGAGTCGAAATGCATACAGACGACGGTAACAAAATTGGATTTTTACGAATCATCAATCTTTATTTATGCACATATCAAATTATTTCTTAGGAGATGAGATACTTCTAGTTCATAAGCAAATAAAATAATTTTTATATAGGTCATCATAGAATAAGAACAGAGGGCATAGCAGCATAGAGATATTGCCACGGTGGAAGGTAAGAAAAGGAATAAAGTAGTTGCTTCAGTATTTATACTAAGTATAATGCATGAGTACAGCTAATCTCTGATTGGTTAATTTTAAGTCATTATGTGACATGTAAAGATCTCAAATTTGGGAGAACAAATGAACTAAGGGGGAAGAACAGTGATTTCAGTGAGTCCATCTTGTTTAAGAAACGAGTTTGTTGCCTTTTAAGAGCTTAGTTTAGTACCTTATACTAATCCAAATTAAATTCGAAAGTATTTTATTCTATAGTGAATGGCAGCATCCTGGCACATGGAAGAAAAAAATAATTTACTTGCGACCGCTGCAACATATTGCTTTTATAGGGCCGAGTTTGTTAATTGAAACTGAAGGATAAATATCACACATTTTTCGGAATGGCAACAGACTTGCACCCTGAACAAAAAAAGTTTTATTTCAAACTTTGTTGAAACTGTTAGCTTTCAAATCGTTAAGTTTTTTAATCAAAAATGCATTAAAGTTACTGAAAAAATAGTATTTTCTTTTGAAAGTCTGAGTTACTTAACTCTAACTTATCTACCTTTATTTTCAAATGCTGATTTCTTAAAATACACCATTTATTTAAAAATGCTTATATACATCTGGTGTCTAGAAATTGTTTCATTGACACTATAGTGACCAAAATATTGAACTATCTTCTCAATTACCCTTTACGTGGAAGATAATGTTAGGAATTATCACATTATGTCTTGCGCGCTCACGTTGTGTAATGGTTAGCCCGTTTAGAATGCAGATCCTTTGTGCCAGTCTCTGTTCAGGCACAATTATTTTATCACATTTCATGCTCAGAAGAACCTAAAAATTTCAGGATGCTCAGATGTGATTGAAACCTAGTAGGAGCATTAAATTATTTTGAAGCATGCGATGTGAAAATGTGCATATGCCTCGCTGGGACTTGAACCAAGGACCTCTCGAATACGCGCTGAGCGTGTTGACCACTACACCACCAAGGCATGCTAAGCAGAAAGAAATACCTTATATACCTTATATACTCACCCTTTTAAAGGGTTAAATACCTTATATACTCACATTTTTAAAGGGTGACTGGGTATTAGGGACCCAGTCGCCAAATCCTGTTGCTGGAGAATCATCATTCACCCCTTTTGTTTTTTGTCCGGGTGCGGCTATAGAAACATTATTTCGAAGCAGGAGACATGAAAAATGAGCAATGCCCTCGCCGGGATTCGAAACTCGGATCTGTCGAATACGCGCCGAGTGTGCTGACCATTACACCCCGAAGTCATGCTAAGAAGGCGGGAGAAATATCTCACAGCATAACCCTTTTTTTCACTTGAATTCTAAGTCTGTAATCAACTTTTACGATTGAAACACAACGTTTTTTCATAAAGAGATGATCACCGCTTTTACTAATGGTTTCAGATTTCATTTTTAAAAAAAAAATAATGTTAAAAATTTATAGCATTTATTAAAAGTTAAAATCTTATTTAAGAAACGTTTAGCACTTATTACAAAAGCGAAGTTTATTAAATTTTAGGGATGAAATATATTAGCATCTAAAGCTAAACTGCCATCCAAAATAAACAAAGCTGTTATATTTTATCAAAACTTCCTGATGACATATTATTAACGCCAATGCCTGCACAATGTTCTTTAAATACAGTAATGTTAATTTTTGGCAACTTTGGAGTATTCGAAACAAATTTAACACCGCAGATTATCAAGGCATAACTTAACATAATTATCAAAGTACCGCGAATTTTTTAATTAAGAGCTTAAAGCTAGATTTCCAATCATTTTTATTACTCGAATTTCAACCGATTGACAATCATATTGAATTCGCACTAACTGCATCATTTTGCGATAAAATAATTTTTACATAAACATTCTAAATGTAAAGGAATTTTGCTTTACATTAATACGTTTATCTGATTTTACTAAATGTAGTTACATGATTTCAAAATTTATTTACGTTACACTAAAAAATGCTGCAACATAAAATCCGTAAAATTAATTTCTAACTTATCCAAGTTCTATAGTTTTCAAAAGTTGACAAAATAAAATTTAGGCTATTATTAGTTTTATAGAAAAGACTCATGCATTTTGAGGAAATTCGATCTTCAGGGGAAAATATTTTAAAAAACGCAAAAAACGCATTTTAAAATTTTTTTTTTGCATTTTTAATTTTTTTTTTTTTAAAAAACGCATTTAATCGCAAAATATTTTGCATGTAAGTACCATATTTGCTGCCTCTAACGTAAACGTATTTTGTAGCGCATGCATTACTATGAAAATATCTCCTTCCTTTCTATTTTGAAAAGGATTGTATAAATAATTGATTCAGAAATCAACGTGAAATGAGAGATAATGCTCCAGGACTTAGAGCTTCAGCGTTCGTGTGTGAGTACCTGTCCCTCTAGGAAAGCATCTCTCCGCAAAAGTAGATAAATTTTCCATAGACCATATTTAATTCGAAAACCTAATAACTTTAGAAACAGTGTAAATATTTACAAACTGACTAATCACGAAAAGTCAACAGTGCATCTGCAAATAGGAAAAAAATGCAAATCGTAGTTCTGACATCGATAATACCGCGTATAGTTAAAAAGAGTAACGAAGATGTTAATAATGGAGGAAATGTATTCTAGTGTATATAGACAGACGGAAACTACTTAACGGCAACTTTGGATTACAATTTTTTTGGGACATGGGTAAGTGGATGTACGAGAGAGGGAATACATTTCTCATCTTCCTCGACATAATTATTTGTATCATAAAATATCATTTTAATGAGTAAATTCTAAAAAGAGCCGCAAAGGTATAAAAATAAATAGTTAGAAATCCTCTCGTAAAGACTGTAAATGGAGAGTGTCATATCTTAAAACAGTTTTAAAGAGATAAAATATCCTGAAATGCAAGCCTTCGAGAGACTGAAATTCAGAACATTTAGGAGTGTTCAAAGACGCTTCCATCCTTAATTAAATTCATGGCCGTTCAAGCGTGTAGCAGTTACAGTTTTGCTGCCAAAGCTACTCAACGGCTGCAAACTTAATCATGCCCTGAGCTTGAATTGATTGCTCAAGAGCCATGGCAATGATAATTCTGTCTCTGTGAAACGCTTACTTTCGTCTAAGAGGTCCTGGAAGTCCCCTTACGATTTGGGAAGAACCGAAATACCAATTCTCACACGCCTCGTTTCCGAAAGAAAAGCAAGTTACTTGCCTAGATGGCTAACGGAAGAAACTTTACTTATTTAGAGAATGAAGTGGGTTTGTTTCCTTCGGCGCCTAATCCCGTTCAGTTTACGTTTTTAATTAGACGGCTGGAAGCGACGGCTCGTTCAATTTATAATTAAATCAATCTCGTCTTATTTTTGCAATGAATCAAACGGAAGACTTTAAATGCCTATGGGCGACCTTGCTTCGCGAAGGATTTTATTCGATTAAGATTTCTAGGAGTGCGAATCCAAGTATGTTTGCGTTTCTGTATTCGATATTTTATTCTATATTTGTCGTTATTTTTCTCAGATTTCAGAAGAAATACTGTACCTATGACGCCTGAGTATTGTGAAAAAAATAAAAGCCATGTTTCCTTTAGAATATTTTTTATGTTGGCGAAAAAATTAAAAAAATCTGAAGTAATCATAAAAATTATAAACTGGAGTTCTCATATTTTAGTTTAATGCTCCAATGAGTCTGTGGTTTGGGTATCAAAGTATGTAAAAAATTAAAAGCAAAAACTTGAAAATTAAATGAGAAAATCTTTAAGATTTAAAAGTTTCAGTTATGGAGTCTTTCTGAAGTTCAATGATTTTATATTAAAATCTGCGTTCAAGACTTTATACCCAGATTTTATTTTAACACTTGCAAACTCTTAAGCCCAAAACTTAATAATCTGTCTAAGTTTTCTCAATATCAAACTACTCGAGGTTCAAATGCAGGATCTAACAACTTCTCACGGAGCAGATTTTTTTAACAAAATGAAACAGTTTACTAACAAAATCAAAATATTTTTTTAATATGTTTCAAATTTTGGCTATTAAACAGTTATTAAAATACACATAAATAATAATGACAATATTTAAAACGGAAAAATCAAAATCATCTTAATTTTGTATCTGAAGTCCAAAGTAGGACATTTTTGTTTGTTAGTCTTTAAATTCGAATATACCAAAAACTATATTAAATTTTTAGATTAGAATTTCTTTCAAATAATTTTAAGAGGTTTAACTCATCGTTAAATAATTTGCTTTAAATTAACTGAAGAAAGATTTCAGAGAAAGTATTCCATATGAGAAAAACTGTGAGAATGAATAATAATAACCTAGTCCTTTTCACTTATTTACTAAATTGCTTCTCGACGTCTTAATAAATATACATATTTTTGTACATGAATAATTATAAATATTTTTTATTTCTTACTATAGCTTGACATTCGATGGCGATTCAGTTACGATAAAGTTTGCAGCCTGGGAGAGAAATGACTAGAAATGACTTTCATCGCGAATCGCAGATGCTCATGGTGAACGGGTTTCTTATTTATTTTTAACTTGGAATAAAGTTTACATATAAATAACTTCCGAAAAAAAGCGATTTTTCTTAGTGCACAAATCCGTATCTGAGCTTATTTATGTTTCACCGATTACGGAAAAAAAGTTAATTCAAATCTTATCTTCAAAGTTTTGAGTAATATTTATATAACACTGTGAATTAATTAGATTGCATTTGTAGAACTTTTAGTCTGTTATTCATATTTATATATTTTCAGTGATAATAAAAATAAGTCGGATTCCAAATAGGAGCTGGAATTACCTCGGCCTTTGGCACCAGACGTACCCTCCAATTGATCCTTGTTAAGGGGACGGTAGACTTTAAAAATTAGCTTTTTAAGTTTTTGTGTTTTCAACAAGAAATATTATGCATCTACGTATTATAACATCAGTTTATAAAATATGTAACCAAATTTCAATTTATTTTAAAACAAATAATTAAATATATTAATTAAAGATTTAAAATGCTCCTTTTGCGATAATTTTCAATATTTTTTCCTTTAAGTTAGTTCTAAAAAAAGACAATAATGTTAGTGTATCCGTTATTGAATATGATGAATCAGAAATTTTTAAAAAGGATTATTTTTGTGAACTTAAAGCCAGTGTTCGGAAAAATGTCACCTTCTGTTAAAGATTATCACAAGTTTAAACTTCTTAATAACCTAATGTCCAAAAATGTATACTTAGATCTTTTGTAACATATAACAAGATAGTTTTTTCCAAATACCATTCATTCATTTTTAACTAAAAATAACATTTTAGATATTAACTAAAACGATACGAAGATGTTATAACACTCTAGATAACATCTTCGTATCATTTAACTATTTTTAATATCATAATATTAAATATGAGGAAAAGCGTATCGCAAATTGGCATGTGATTCGAAGTTAGAGATAGAAATAATTTATGCATTATATCCAATGAAACTTCTGAAATTCCCTCGCATCATAGGTTTTACCTTCATTTCTTACATATATATTATCTTTTAATACTTTACAATATTTTTTTCTATTTCTGTTTTTTCCAAGCAGGTAAACTCCTCCTTTTTCTTTGGTTCAAACGACGTTGATCACGCTATTTTGCAACGAGTAAAGAAAACGAGTTTGTTTCTTCCTGTTCTACGCGTATAGTATTCACACAACCAAAGTTAAATTCATTAATAGTTGTCAATAATTTGACATTTCTAGCCCTTTTTTAGAAATAAACATTTCTTTTGAGCAAATATATAAATTATTACATCAATAAATAACTGTTGAAATAATTTTTTTTTACATTTTCTCAAAAATTTTAAAGTGCAAAGTTTACGTTGTTTACACATTTGAAATGTTTGACACTTCTTTAAAAATAAGAATATTTGAACTCGGTTTATTGCACACGATGTAGTTTTGTATATTATGACTATAAAAAAAATCAATATTTTGGTTGATTTTTAGCTATTTTAAAGTCCGCCGTCTCCTTAAAGGATTTAGTGTGCACTCATTCCAGTTACGGAGTTTCAAAAGAGTCCCCGTGTTCTCATTTTTTTGTCATCACCTCCCCATTCTGGAAGTGACATATTTGCGCGGTTGCTGCCTTCCTTGAATGTGGTAGCCGTTTCTCAGGCTCCATCTCCGGAATCGAATTTTGATTTAACCGTTACGACCATGGTAGGCGCGTAACCTACCAAACGCGTAACAGCTGACAAAGCATACACGTCTATACGTTGTCGAGACGAACCAGGAAATCTTTGCAACATCGTATTTCCAACATATTTATTATAAGGTTTATTCTAAGTTGTTAACAGTTATCTTTAGTTAAAGTTACCTTCCTATCCCTTGTAATTTCAGCTTACAAATTTCCGGCCAGAGTGTGTTTTTAGAATCGCGTTAAATGCAGCTGAATGAAGAACAGTATTTAAAGTCGAAATTCTACTGTCTTCGTCAGAGAGCCAGAGATTCTGACAAGCACGCGTTCGCCTTTTGGCTACACTCTCCTTAAGCTATTTCTACGCTCGGCCGTATTTCAGGTTCTTGATAGATTCGTCGTTTAGTTAGCGTTTAAGAGCCAACTCCTGTAAAATTTTACACCTTCGGCAGTATTTTTTTATTTCTTAGTATTCGTGAGTTCAAGCCCAAGGTGGATGCTTTTATGTACGTCCTGAGAAAGGGCCAACTGTGAACTTTATTCTGAGCAATAAAGGGTAATTAACCTTACTCAAGTTTACGTTTCTGTCTCCTGAACTAAGCGATTATTCGCTTACCAGTTCTCAAGGTTCCACAATTTTAGCTGTAAGTACTAGGTTGGAACATTACAACATAACTGAAATGTCTATGCGGACCTCATGTAATTGCATGCCGTTTCATTTACTTAGTTAGGATATGAAATAAACTTTATAAAAGCTATAACGACCTGTTCAAGGTGCTTGATAAAATGAAATAAATGTTCCTTTATATTTGATAAGCATACTTTTATTTTATTGTGTCAAAAATACTTGAAAACGAATAGAAAAAAGGTTCATTTCGTTATTTACTGATTAACCTATAAATCAGGTAAAGAAAGTAATAAACTATTGCACATTCATCATTACAAGGTATTTATGTCCTACTAGAGGAAGATAAATCAGCTGTTTCATTGCAAAAAATAAGCTAACTTCAATTCTAGAAATAAAGTAACAATTTTTAGTGTTAAGTGGCTGCAAGCCACGAGGCATATATTCCTTGCCCGAAGCCCTATCTAAGATTAATAAATATAAATAACCTTCTAGAGTTTCCCTTATTTCAAATAACCAATTTTTGTTATCTTTCTTAAACTCCTCGCATTTTTTGGCCAGGATTCTAATTTAATGTTAAGTGAGTATGTAAACGGGTGAATCTTGGAAGTTATTCAGAGAGTGCCTTTGCAAGCCAGCACTCGTTACGAATATGTCCTTGCTGTTACGCGGAGTTGCTGATAAGTCTTTTGGCTATTTGAATAATCAACACGCCGAGTAGGTTCTTTTAGTCAACCTAGTTAGCCGTCAATTAAAAGTGAGAACCCAGCACTATTTTCTTTTAGACTTGAACTGATTTGTGTAGCAACGCTTAAGTTAGACCGCAAGTTATCGGTGTTATTGTAAAGTAGGAAGTGCGTGCCTTTCTGTTCATAATTGAAAATAATAAACGGTTATTTTCATCCATCTTCTGTGCTGGTTTCCTTTCACGACTGTGCGAGAAGTAAACCATTTCATTAATAGAATCTAGATTAGTTTATGTGGCCAAAGAGAGTGAGATCCTATAACCAAACGTATAAGTAGCATATCTGTAGGTGTAAATAGTATTTCAGATAATAATATATGTCCAAAGTAGTGAGGACTAAGGTGAATAATGTCTATCGAGATGAAAAAGTGGAATTGTTTCCTTAAATAACTCATTTCTCAAAGTCTGTAATTTAATTGATATATACTATTGTAATACGAAATTATATTCGAGTTATTTTAATTAGTGAGTTGGGTGATTACAATTTGCAGTCAATCATTCATAAGAGGATTAATATAGATATTTTTCAAGAAATAACTAAATAAATACTGATATTACTTTACTATATTTAATAACTCATTAAGTAAGTGAAAAGTAATGGATTTATTAAAAAAACGTTTCGGAAAAATCGCTTCTAGACTCTCAGAATTTCGTTTATGGTTTCCTTGCGACTTTCAGAAATTTTCAAGGCTTCGACAAATGTTGCTGTCTTAAGTATATATCACCAAATTTCTTAAGATCTTAGTAGATACAACTTGCATTACTCACACAATTCTAACCTGTACTGACGACGAACAATTGTAAGTACTATAGAATGAATTATTAATCTAGCACACACAAAAAATATCATATGCATATTCAACCTTATGAAAAATGCACCTAAAATACTTAAAAATTGCAATAAATAAAGACATGAAACAGATCATAAAATATCAGATGTAAAGCACAGCAAAATTAATGAAAGTTAATGTACAATATAAAATACAGGCAAATATAAATAAGTGCATGATAAAAAATCTGCATAGATTTATAACAATATTTATAGAGAAATGCAAACGCTCTTTTATTTTTTATTACTATTGCTGATTTTCGGTTTTCGAAAAACTGCAAGAGGTATCGAATGAAAGGGGGGGGCATAAAATGGTTAAAACTCTTGAATTTTCTGATTACACTTTATCTCACTTAGGAAAACTAGTAAATCTTCGCTGCAGAAACAAGAGACTTTTTTTAACGGAAAGCTGAAAGGTTTTGCTCGGGAAAATTCCTGTACCAAATAGCAAACTTAAATTGCTTGTCAGAAAATAACATCAGAAAAAAAAATGAAGCCTGAATAGATTGCTGCGACAGCGAAACTAAAATCGCTGCGTTTATCAAAACCTCCTTAGGAGGGCATGCATATTATTTATCTTCAAAATGTCACTCAGAAACCCCATTCAAATTTTTAAAAGAGTTTACGACGGGGGAAAGGGTACTTCAGAACTAAAATGGGATATTTATATCTCCCTAGATGATATGATTTGTTTTAATTACCGTTCTAATGCAGCGCAAGGAAATAAAAACTGAATAATCGATATTGCATCTTTCTCGGCAAAGAATAATATCTTTGTTACAACAACTATTACTTAGAGCGGTTAAAAAACCGCAAGTTAAATACACGCATAGAATAAAACCTGCTTCACTGAGTAATGAAACCTCTTAAACCATTAAAAAATAGTAAATAACATCCATATCTTTGTTCGCTCTATTTATGTACTTATACATCTGCAAAAGTCCTATCATAAATTACTCAGTATTTGAAAATGATATTTGGATTCCATGAATTATTTACAGCTTTACTCTTTTTTCTTTCTTTGTTTCCAGTGTAAAAGACATATTTGAAATTCTTATATAGAGTAAATTAGAATGCCTATTAACTAAGCTGGTCCTTTATTGAAAGTTAAAAGACTGCTAAGAACTTTGTATATATGTAAATACTTTTAGTAGAAACATATGAAATTGTAGTATCTCTTGTACAAAGTAACATGAAGAAACCTCAAGAGTGTATGGAGCATCGCCGGAAAAATTGGGTTACAAGATTAAGTCCCTTTAACATTGAGGTAAATAGCTATCTCTCCAAACTAGCCAGACAGTGCGTGACGATGATTTTAAAGATTATTTTGTTGTTTGAGAGTGTTTGTAAGACCATTGTGCTAGATTGCGCACTTGAGGAATTTATATTATCTTGTGCTTAACGATTTTAGTAGTTTAAAGTAATAAATACTGATTCTGCTCTGTCACACTGACAAGAGCTGTACGAGTACTCTTATGAAAAGTTCCATAATTCTAAATTGTTTCCTTTGGTAAAATAAATTTTATCAATTTGTGATCGGTTCTGTGTCCACTGAATCCATTATGATCCCTTACGCACGTAACAATACTTTTCTTATTATTACACAGAAATTTCATAGAGAATATCACAAATGATAGTCCTAATGCAAATAAAACCATCGTTTTTTGGTACTCGCTTTCATTCGTGCTTATTCATTAGAAACACTCCATCAAAATGTTGGATCGAAAGGTTACCTCTTACATGTCTATGTAGATTGGGTGAGATATAAAAAGACGAAAAACGTGTCTGATATTTAATAAATTATAAATATTCTTTGCAGTATTTTAGTAAGAAACGTTTTACTTCTCTACGGAACGTTTGGAAACAAAGGTTCTATAATGCCCTTATGATGGCGGAAGGAAATTGTCAGGTGCCGCCTTTTTTAATCCTGCCATAAAAGTTAAACTTTTCTTCCGAAAGGGGATAGTTTGGTTGAATTTTATTTCATGCATTCAGGAAAGGATATTACTATTAAATGTTATTTACTCAGAAAGATGTCCTTTTTTAGGAAAGGAAACTTGACTATGGGTTATCAGAAAATTTTTTCAAAAGATGGGTTTTATTCTTATATTAACTATGTAGTAAAGAATATATCACGACAGTAATTATTGTGAAAGTAATTTTAAAAACACATTATCTTTATTATAAATAACATTAAATAACTAAAATATGATTTTAAAGTAATACTACGCCGTATAAATTAAAGATTAACGAAAGTTTCCCGCCACCACAAATATCATCTGCGCAAACAGTTTGCGTTGGCGTGTTTAATCATATTTTGTCAAACGATTTTTGGCATTCAAAGATACTTGCTTTAGAACAATGTGTTGTGAAATTTCTAAAAATATCGTTATCATTAAGTACAAGGTGTATGAAATAGAACTATCAAGCTACCAGATTAGAACCATCATTTACTTCCAGTCTCTTGCTAAATGTCAGCTATAGAATGTCAACAAATCATGTGTAAAACTTTAGGTACTAATGCTGTATCATATGACAATATGAAGATTTGGTACAGAAAATTCAAAAACAAGGACTATGACTTTCAAGAAGCAAAGCGTTCTCTGACCGGCCTACTGATGCTGATGAGGACCGCCTGCGAGCACGTGCGGAAAAAGATCAATATGCAACCACTCGAGAGCTTACTAAGGAGTCAAAGGTTAGCGCCTTGCGCATTAATCGGGCTATGCACCGCATAAATGTGACGTAAAGGTTCAATCGCTGGGTGCTGCATGAGCTGGCTCAAGCAGATAAGGACAGATAGGTCTGCACTAATCGGTAAGAATATAAACGCAAGGACAAAATTCTAGACCGGATCGTCACTTGCGATGAGAAGTGGATTTATTTCAACAACACAGGCCCAAAATAGGGTTCATCTGCACCCGGTCAGTCAGTCGGCAGCTTCGCAAAGCGCAATCTGGAAGAAGGCAAAACCCTCTAAAGTAAGGTGAACAGTGAACTCGTCCGTGTTGAAGTTGCTATCAAGGAAAAACGTCTAAATGAGTTCCGGCACAAAATGGTAATGCTTTATTAAGGTAATGCAAGACCACATGTGTCTGCATTCACGTGCTGGACTTTATAAGAACTCGAATGGGATCTTTTGCGGCATCCACCATATATCCCCAACATCACTCCTTCGAACTTCTAACTTTTTTTTTTACACCTGAAGCTACATCTTGTTGGTTCTATCTTCCATTCTGCACAGAACGTCCGAAGTGAGGTTAAGCTGTTGTTCGACTCGCGACCACCACGTTTCTGGGCCGAATGTTTTAAAAAAACTACCTAAAACGTTGGTAGAAAATCATAGGTTTGAGTGCTGATTACTACCCGCACTAAAGGTACTATTTTTATGTTTTTCCCCCTAACTTTATCAAGAATGTTTTTTGGCGGAAAATGTTCGTTACAACCAGTTTCATATTTATTTATTTAACTGAAATTTTATTGTAATAAAAGAAATGAGAATTAAAGGTGACTTGAGATAATTTTTATAAACAGGTGTTGAGCATTAACATTTTTAAAATTTGGTAGTGGCCGTTGAATATTAAACAGTTTTAAAATGAATTCAGAATGAAGTAATATTCTGAAATTCATTGCATTTATGCCATAAGAGATAATGATAACACCTTCAAGCTTGAAGTTGATACAAAGAATTCAAAAGAATATTTCATTCTCATTCATTAGAACTTGAAAATGTAATTCGAATTGGTTACGAGAAAATCTCAAATTCTTTCACGTACGTATATTTATTAATGTTTCTACTGCATTTTTTGAAAATACTTAAATAATTTATGGGCACAGTTAAGAAAGAAAACGTTGCAGATCATATTTTCTATCACCTCAGTTACTACCAATTCAAATGTCTAGCATAAAAGGGGGGAGCTTAAAAAAACAATATGTTTAAATGCTTAAAAATTATGAAAGAAAAAAATACTCCCACAAAACATCAGAACAAAACAAAAGAGAAAATCATCACTTTCATCAAATCATCAGACATCACACAAATCATCAAAACAAAACAAAACGGAAAAGTAATACGAAATAGAAAAACAAAGTGAATTCGGTAACGGCAGTATTAGCAGATGATATCATACTATTTGGGAATTTTTTTTATTCATAGCTGTATGTAATTTATCTGGACGTAATTCGGATCACAGTACAAATGTAACTACGAATAAACTTATGGAAATGTAATAGGAACTGGGAGTAAAAGTGGATCAATCATAAGAAATTACTATGTGCATCACTCTTAAAAGGGTTACTTTTTGGTTTATTTAATTATGACAAAGCTCACTAGGGCTATCTGCCTAAGGGGAGGGATGCATTCGTGGAGAACTTTCTTAGGGAAAATGGCTCGTATACACGTTACACATGGGAAAAACCACGAAAACGCCCATACAGCCAGCCCGTTCGCAGGATTCGGACCTTGGACCGAACTACCAGTGTTCAGCGACTTTACCGGTCGGCCGCTGGTGAGCTGGTAACTAAAATAACTAACATTTGTTAGGAAATATCGGTTACTTTCATAAGTCTTTTAAAAATATTTCAAAGATATCTTTGAAGACTTACGCAAAGAAAGGCATAAACGTTCTATGTCACCAAATCAGCTTTACACGGTAAACTGTAATAACTAAAAGGAAAATTCAATTTCAGTTTCCAGTACCCGCTACGATCTACTGCTAAGAAAACAATCTGGGTATACCGATTTTACTCTATACCTTTGTTTATTTGACCTCTGAGAAGGATGAGGAAAAGGATGAGAGAAGTAGTTTCGAAGAGTGAGTTCCTTTTTATGGACTTCTCCAGTCCAAAGATCTAGAACTGTTGTTCGAAAATTTGTCGTCCTTAACCCGATCCCAGCAGATGTGATTTCATAACTACCTAGGCATATAGGAAAACGTTTTTGGACACTACGCTTGCCCTCAGCGCTCAAATTGCTCAAAGACAAATTGAAGCAGGATCCTTACTCAAAGACAAATTTAAGCAGGATCCTAGTGATAATCTGTCTCCCAAAACAAGGTTCCCTACATACAGAGAACCTTCTTTTTTTCACTTTTATCTTTTTAATTATTATTTGCACATGATTATTTTCATTTACATTATTAGTTATTTTACGTTTCAATTATTTTCCTTTGTTGAATTGGGCGTTGCCTGTTATGACCACATGAAACCAACTTGCCTGGTTAGGTGGATCGGGTTAGGTGGGGTGGACGCACTTCTGATATCTTGTTTTGAGATATATATATAAAGCTCAAAAAGAAAAATGTCGATCCCAGTGGGAAGTTGATGTAAATCCTCAATGGCTTTTATTCACTGAAATAAATCAGCAGTGGAGAAGAAAAACTAGCGCAATTAAATTTAATAATGCAATTCCACAATTATATTTTTTCAAAATTTAAGTTGTTATAAAAGCTAAGAAGGTAAGTCTAGAATTGTATGTGTTGATGATGATTTGTTTGATACCTGAAATATTAAAACGGCTTTTTACAAAGCGCTATATATTTTTGATTACATGAAGCCTATGCTACAACAATATACATTCCGAGAATCGCTATATCCGAATAATTTGTATAAAATAGCTAACTTTGCAGGTGCGTAGTTATTTTTATGATAAGACTGTGAATCCAAATGCAAAAACGCAGAGTTAAAATGGAATATTATTCTGAAACAGGGAGGATTGACCTAGAGGAGATTAACGGAGCTTATCGTTGAAAATCTGTAAGTAAAATATGAAGGACTGTGTATCCAATGATAACCAAATGACAAACATAAAGAACTCTTTACTGTTCTTTTACTAATGTGTTTTTGGACAATAATTAATGCATTTTCAGAATGAAGCAGCAATTATTTCTTATTTTAGGAAGATGTTTTCATAAATCAATCTGATCTCAAAAACCTCTATACAGACAGAGATTAATGACAGAGTATTTTGTTATTATTATATTATTTTAAGAATTCTGATTACTTAATTAATGATTTAATAATCAATAGTATTTAAATGGATTCCAAAACCGTCCATTATTTTTTTTCCTTTGCAAAAGTAATACATTGTTTTATTAATTGTATAATTTATTTTCAAATATAAAGAAGTCTTTCCAATCTAATATAAAACTGAAAAACTTCATAAAATTAATTCTTTTGTTTTTTTCAATCCAAAAACACAAAACAAGCAAGCAAAATAAGAAGTACGATCATTAAAATCTTCTTGAAAGCGATTTTCATTTTCTATGCAAATGCGGCAATAAATAAACCACCATCGATCGCCTGACAATGGCTTAACTGCACCTTTATCGAAGAGCATAGAAAGGGTGTGTTCCTGAGGCTTATATAGAACGCCAAAGAAGACGAACGACATTTGGTTACTTGAGAGCACATAGTAGCCGTAACAGAAAAGAAAGCACAATGACAAAAAATGTTAAAACAGTGAACATGATAGAATGGTGCCAAGTGCAGTGAGATGGACAGATTAAAAGAAGGTTCTCGAACCAAAATAAATAAATAAAAGAGATACGAAAAAATTTCTGTACGGCGCCTGACAGCCAATGATAGATCGTCCCCTCTACAAAAGAGGAAAAAAAGTCCAGTAACAAAAATACGAACTGAAAAATGAATAAACCGTAGTATTTTTTCTGGCTCTCGTTTGAACCTATTTGTTGACTTTTTTGAGGGCTAAGATCTCGAATTTTAGCTAAATGAACAGCAATGAAATACAAGGTGAAAATTGATACTGACGCAGGAGTCAATTTCATTTATCGGTAATGCTTGTAATTTCTTTGCACAGTTTCTCTAGCTTACAAGACATGAAGAATTTATATCTTAAGCAGAGCGGGTGTTGGTACAGAAGTCTTCACACAGACAGGGTCTACGAGAACCATTTGTGGAGTTAAAACTCACACCAATTTTTCAAGTGATTCACGCTACGCATCATGAAAAACAAGATTACATTTTTTAGAACTAACGTGGTACTAAAAAATGATATGCATAACCGTTAACCTTTCTGTTGTATTTTGGGTGTAGAATTGTCCAATAATCAACAGTGTGAACTTAAATATATTTTATATTAAGAATGAGTGCTTTATTGTCTTCAAATGAATTTATATTATCTTCAAACGACTAAAATATTTTCGATGTTGTTTTGGATGAGAAATTAAGAAAGACGTTCTCCCGACAACATAATTTTGATAGACTAGAAGAGAAACACGCTAATGTGACAATCAAAATCGTAAAAACAACCTTGTATTTAGCGTAAGTATATTCAAACACTCAATCGATTTCGAGGGCAGGTAAGGTCCCTCCTCATCAGGAGAAAGGAATACCTGGAAAGAAGAAAATAAAGGGAAGGAGTCTCAGAAACACGTGGTCCTTATCAGCACTGCACGTGGTTATAACTGGAATTTTAATCAGAGTTGCACTGGCCGCCTACTCTGATTAAAAACTACTCTCTCCAATCAGAGTTCAGAGATTTTAATCAGAGTCTTACTATGATTAAAAATCCAGTTATAACCACGTGCAGTGCTGATAAGGACCACCTGTTTCTGAGACTCCTTCCCCTTTATTTTCTTCTTTCCAGGTATGTCTTTCTCCTGATGAGGAGGGACCTTTAGCTGTCCTCGAAATCGATTGAGTGTTTGAATATACTTACGCTAAATACAAGGTTGTTTTTACGATTTTGATAATTTTGATATTTTGAAGTTCTCCTAGCAAGGTAACAGATTTGTTATTCTGTTATTTTGAACAAAAGAAAACAATCATTTTTGAGCATTTTTGAGGCATTTCTGGTGGTATGTTCGAGGGAATTAACTGAAGGAAATATCTGAAGACTAATTTTACTGATTACATGTATTTTGAATTTGAAAGGCATTCTTAGTGAATTATTAAAATTATAATGTGTTTTAATTCAGTTAATATGTCGATCGAAGAAATAAGTAAACTAAAGAAAAGTACAGGTATTTTGAGAACGTACATTGCCAGAATTCTCTTACAACGCGATCTTACACCATCATCATCTTTAAAAATAATAACCTGAGGCTTTCATTCAGTTTTTATTTTATTAGGGAGTGTCAGACGTCCACAGTGACTAATTATTTGACAAAAGTGGAACAAAAATGTGTATAAAGCTTTACTGACGTCAAACTTTCTTGGATTAAATTATTTAGATCAAAGAGAAGTACTCAAAGGTTAATTATCTCAAATGTCTAAACTATTCATGGCGGCATTATTAGGAGTTAAGGTGATGTTCGTTTTTTTATATTAGCATTTGCTTTTCACGTTTGCTATGTGCAACATATATATACGTTAATATTAAACTTTTTAAGATTACATTGCAGACCCTTATCGATCTGTGGTTTCAATTCGAAAAGCTCTACGCAGCAAAACTTCATTAGATGGTTGCCATGATGAAAAGTGACTGTTCTCTAATCTCCATGGAATATAGAAATATTAAATTTTGTGCGTAATGAAATTTGTTAGAAAAATACATGCTGTAAAAATGTGAAGTTTAGCAACCCTATAATACCGAATGTTTCGGTGTAACTTCTTTGAGTGTACAGATTAACGTTTCTATTCCTTTAAACGCAAAAGTTTAATGTGTATAATTTCAGATAATAAACTGTTTTCAATGATGTATCCTCGTGAAATCCTTTCACTTATGTCCGAAAAGAATGTCTGGTCAGTCATAACATGTGTAGAATTTGTTGTAGAGACATTAGGTGATTTGGAAGCAAGAGAGATTGAAAAATTAGTAACACCTTCGCCGGGAATCGAACCGCAGATCTCTGGAATACGCGCCCAGCGTTCAGACTACCACGGCACGAAGGCATGTCAAAAAGGCGGAAGAAACAATCATCAGAAAACACTGTGCAGTTCAAAAGGACTGACATATAATTGAAAGGATTAAAATTAATGTTATTTTTATATCTCTTGAAACACGAGTCAATAAACAAAAAGAAAATCGTGTACGGTTGTTTCCAAACTTTCTGTAATTTAAAACGGTTACCTCCTTAAAAAAATGTTAAAACTCCTATAACGCAGACAATGAATTGTCTTCTTTTTATTTTCTACATAAAGGAAATTATGGTATTTTTATACACTATGTAAAAGGCACATAACTAAGAAATGAGCAGCCAATGAAATTAGTTTCCAGATGAAAAGCCTATATAAATTCGAAGCTGAATATATTGATATACAGTGGCTTAAATAAATAAATAGTATACTAATAAAATATCTTTTGGTTAAACAAATTTAGAAGAATGTATGTTTTAGCTTAATAATAGCCCTATTACAATATTTCATTAAATTGTTTTTCAGTTATATTTTTGATTCAAATTTGCAATTTATTATTTTAAAAGATCACATTCATAGAACTTTGCAATTTTGGTATTTTGTTTTATCTTAAGAAATATAATTTAAATAAAACCTGCAATGGATATTTTCGTTTCTCCGTTACATATTAAACAGTTTTTATATTATGTTCAATAAACTGGTAAAACATGTTATACATATTTAAATTATTTATCAAAAGAAAAGTCAGATATCATTGCACTTATCATTGAAGACTATAAGAAATCGCCCTTTATCTTGTTTTGAGCCAGCATTTAAAGTTAATATATTTATCATTCTATAGCTCTTTCTTACTTCGTTTCTCATAAACTATGATGCTTCTCATAAACTTCTATAAACTTCTCATAAGCTGCGTATGGACGATTACATTTCATTGTAATCGTCCATACGCAGGGGTTTTCAGAAAATCAGTTACAAACTTTCAAAGGCGGTTGAGTACAATTAGACGATGGAAAATGATATAGCAATGCATGGTCGAAAAGTCCGAAAATTCCACAGATATTTCTCTAAGAGAAGGTTTCGGTCTTCATTGCTTATTAGGAGAAAATTTTAGTTCTCGAAATTTTGGCTACGTCATGAACATCACGCAAGTGTCATACTATATGGATTGATCTAGAAATGACTCAGTCCAGGAAAAAAGTATTTATTATTTTTAGAATAAAGACGAGGATTTTGAGTAGAGAAGAGAAATGCTTGTTTAAATAATAATTTTGAACTTTACATATGTTTTATTGAGATTTATATATTTTTTATCTTACATACACACACACACACATATATATATATATATATATATATATATATATATATATATATATATATTTCATTTACATTTTTTATTAAATTTATTAAATATAATATATAATTCAATAAAGAATATAAATATATTATGTTATGACCAATATATATATATATATATATATTTAAACAAATTTAAATTCTTAACAAATACGTATAAAAGTAAAAAAGCAAATTTAAATTCTAAAAAAAGGAAAAAAGCCGAAATAATTTAAAATAATTTTAAAAAATGTGCAAACATGTAAAAGATTTAATTCTCGAACTAATCTACAATATCATTTAAATTCAGAAGCATAAGCAAATCAAGTACAAAATCTATCCATGAAAATAAATCTACTAATTTAATAAATTAAAATTAAATTAAACAATTAAAAAATGCATATGTGAATGACCGTAGAGTAGGCAGGAGACAGACTTATCAAGGGGAAGTTGCCTCCAAACCTAACTCTCCAATCATTCAATTCGTGTTTCGCCATTCATGCAGGCAAGGGTAAAAGTCAAAACCAAAAGTAATTCCAATAAAGTGGTACCCTTAGAAATTAACATTTAAGTATTAACATTTAAGAATTAAAGTTCAAAAGGGAAAATACTAATGAAATCTTTTGAGTAACAAGCAAGTAAAGAGAAAAATTAAACTTTTTCTTAAAAAATTAAATTTTTTAAAAAATATTTTTTTATAAAATAATAAAAATATCTAGAAACCAATGTATTTTAGAATTCCTTGTCTACAGAAACTTCCCCTACACGAATATGCATATCAATAAAAAGAAACTATAAAAGAACTATACATAATCCATATAAACCAATAAGAAACAAAAAGAACTAATTCACAATTTTAAAAAAATATATATTTAAAAATATAATTTCATATTTAGAAAATACTTAGATATTACATAAGAAATTTTTAAAAAAATACTTAAAGCAAGTAAATAGAAAGTTTTAATTCTAATTTACCTACTATAGGAGTGTTGGGGTCTGTAAAAGTGTTGTGAAAGAGAAGTAAGTGTGTTCTTCAAATTATGTAGATGGCGCTTATGTAGGTAAAGTTGAGTGTCAAGCTGCTATCTTTGTGATAGTAAAAAATTTTTTGTAAACATTAATATTAAAAATTAAATTAAATTAAAAATCCTAAAGGTAGTAATATCAATTATTTAGGGAGTTAAGTAACTGAGCCAATCAAGAGATGTAAGTTTCGCTTGAAGGAAATTAAAGTGAAGTGGTATGTGAAAAAGATGTAAACTGTTTGTAATTTGAAATGTGTGTTCTGTTGAAAAATTGTGAAAATTGTTAAAAAATTAAGTGAAAGATATTTTGTGAGAAAATTGCAAAAAATTAAAGTAATTAAGAAAAACTGAAATGTTTTAATATTAAAGATTTAAAGTAAATTTCCCAAAATTTTTTTGAAATAAAGTCTTTAAAAAACCTCTAAAAATTCCCAGAAATTTCTCAAAAATTCCTTTAGGAAGTTAAATAAAACTTAAATTTGATGAAAGAAAATATTAAAAGTTTAATGAACTTGATTTCAATTGGTATATCAAAACTTAACTAAATACTGGCTAAAGTATGGAAAATTAGAAGAAGAAGATTAAAATCTTCACTCAGGTTTCTAGATTTTTTTATTATTTTATAAAAAATTAATTTTTAAAAAATTTAATTTTTAAAAAAAAAAAGTTTAATTCTTGACTTTACTTGCTTGTTACTCAAAAGACTTCATTAGTATTTTCCTTTTTGAACTTTAATTCTTAAATGTTAATACTTAAATGTTAATTTCTAAGGGTACCACTTTATTGGAATTATTTTGGTTTTAACTTTTATCCTTGCCTGCATGAATGACGAAACACGAATGAATGATTGGAGAGTTAGGTTTGGCAACTTCCCCTTGATAAGTCTGTCTCCTGCCTACTCTACGGTCATTCACATATGCATTTTTTTTAATTGTTTAATTTAATTTTAATTTATTTAGTAGATTTATTTTCATGGATAGATTTTGCACTTGATTTGCTTATGCTTCTGAATTTAAATGATATTGTAGATTAGTTCGAGAATTAAATCTTTTACATGTTTGCACATTTTTTAAAATTATTTTAAATTATTTCGACTTTTTTCCTTTTTTTAGAATTTAAATTTGCTTTTTTACTTTTATACGTATTTGTTAAGAATTTAAATTTGTTTAAATTTAAATTTCATTCATTGCAGCAATGGCGCAAAGAATGTATTTAATTAAATATGTATTTAAATTTAATTTTTTTAAATTAAATTCAATTTATTCTTATGAAACGATATATATATATACGTTACTGTACAAGTCCGAAGTCTGGTAAATCTTAGGTTTTACCCGTAAAACATAGGTGGCTTGGTAAAAGTCCAAAGTATGCTTTAATATGATTCCATTTCGGACTTTTATTAAGCCTTTGCGGTAAAACCTAGGAATTACTAACGCCTGCCGGTCAAAGCCGGAAACGAGGAATTTAAATCGACTCTGAATAAACCTGCGTACGCAAATTCTGTCGCGACGTTTTTCTGTTCCTGCTTCTTCTTATTTGCGCCATTTGCAGTCTAGCTTCGAGAGCAATCAAACAAATGTAAGTTGTTACAATCTAAAATAGAAACAGTTTGTTTCCATTTCAATATATTTTGCGTTTTTTTTTATTTTGCTGAAAGGAAATGAGTGAAGTTATGCGAAAAACATTTTACGACATGTTGTCTGAATCTGCAAAATATAATCTTGATAACGGCTTTTATTTAACAAATGAGGAATACATTTTTTTAATAAATGAAGTGAAAGAAACAAAATCTGTGAAGCAAAAACTATCAGTTCATTACAGAAGGTTGAAGCGCTATGATATTCTAAATATTGGAGGAAAAGACAAACTTATCGATCTAATAGATGTGTAGTCTAATCCTGATCTTGATATGAAATTCATTTTACTGTATCAAGATCATCTTACAAAATTCATCCTACTCCGACGTCTGCACAGTAAAAGAGCTGATGAAGTAACATATTACCTTCTGGATATTTTCACAACTTTTGGAGTCCCAAACATTCTCCATTCCGACAATGGGAGGGAATTTTGCAACCAAATCATAAACAATTTATGTGAAATGTTGACTGACATAAAAATAGTTCACTCTAAGCCGAGACACAGTGAATCGCAAGGTTCTGTCGAACGGGTGAACCAAGACGTTGAGAAAATGTTGTCAACATGGATGGAAACAAGTAAGACAGAAAATGGGTCGGAAGGATTAAAATTTGTTCAAGCAATTAAAAACAAAGCATATTACGAGGGAATCAAATGTCCACCTTGCAAAGCTATGTTTAGTTGTGATATGAAGCTGGGACTTCCTAACTCAGCTTTTTCATGTAATTTGATGAGTAACATGGCCACTGAAGAGGAGTTAGAAAAAATTATAAATATTAATAATGAATGCTTGGTTAATACTGAAGTTGAAGTTACTAATTTCGAATCAACAGTTAATTTAGAATCGTAAGGTAATAATAATAATACATGTGGAAACGAATCATCCATAGCGATGGAAGTAGATACTGAAGTTTAAATTAAAAAAAAAAGAACTAGATACATGTTCTGACACAATGGGTGCGGTATCAACAAAGTTGAAAATGTGAAAGTGTTTCGAAAGACAGTTAAGAAAGGAAAGAAGATGAAGATTGCGTCTACTACATACTTTCTGAAAAATATTCTAGGAGAAAATGTTAAAATAAAAGCACCTGATGTTGATAGATCGAAAATGGACCCAAAATCAGTAATAGCTGTTATTACAGACATTAAAGATGTCGAGTTTCATCTTCTGGGTACTAAGTTTATTAAATTAAAATTGTTGTTCACAAGAAACCAGTTTACCTTTCGCAAAGAATTTTTTTTAAACATAGAATTGGGTAGAGGAAACATTAGTGTACGTGAAGTAGTAGAAAACTTCCTTTAATTGAGGGACAAAGGACTCAGAAACTTCACCTATTCGAAGAAGTGTACTATTATATATTTATGCAAATCAACTGCTCTAATATGTAATTCAAAATGCCATATCAGTGAACCTTGTAACAGGTAGTAAGAAATATTAGATGTATTAAGAAAAATTTACTACATTTTTCTTATTTTTAAACATTTCATAATGTTTATTAATTTTTTATAAGTTATCAATTTAAATTTTTAACTATTGCCAAAATTATTAAAAAAAATTATTGAAAACTCTTCAGTAGTTATCGAGAGAATTGGGCATTAGTTCGAGTTTTCACATGAGATCTTATTTATGAAACGGCATTTTTTCATTTGTGAAATGTCATTCAAATATTGCATTTTTTATTTTTATTTCTCGTAACACTTTGAAAAATAATTGTACGACAGCTTCGTCGGCATTATCTTAAATCATACTTTATTTTGATAAGTTTTACAATATATATTATCATCCAAAAAGTTAAAGTGTGTTTTAAGTTTTTTGAGATACACTGTATGTACGTCTGCTAATAGAAAATCCTATCATAAGTAATCTCTTGTTTCGAGATTTTACCGGAATGCGTTGGTAACTCCTAGGTTTTAACTCGAAGGCTTGGTAAAAGTACGAAATGCAATCATATTAACGCATACTTCGGACTTTTACCAAGACGCTTTAGTAAAAGATAGGTTTTACCGGTAAATCCTAGGATTTATCAGACTTCGGGCTTTTACAGCAATATATATATAAGAATAAAAAAAATGTCTTCCAGCATATAGAACAACTGCAGGTATTTCTTTGTATTAGCTCATTGGTGCATATCAACTGTTATTTTGACGCTTTTTAGGATAAAGCCCATTTTATGTATTAAATGTAATACTGAAATCGATTATAGATAACTAAAAGCAGAGATCGTTTTAATAAAATGAATTATTAAACATTATACGAGTAATTCCCCATTTAATTTTATCGGAAGCAGCTGTTCCATTTTCCCCTTTAATGGGAATAAAGACATTTCACTCAGTGTAATAAAACTGATAATCATAAGTGGAAAAAATGGGTTAAACATGTAAGGTTTTTCTCTCGCCTTCCTAGCGTGCCTTCGTGGTCTAGTGGTCTGCACGCTGGGCGCGTAATACAGAGGGGTTCACTTCGAGGTTCTATTCCCGGCAAAGGCGTTGCTCATTTTTCACTTCTCCTGCTTTCAAAAAGTACCTTATATCTCTGCAGTGGCACTCGAACTAAAAGGGTGGTGGATGATGGTTCTCCACACCCAGGAATTGGTGATTGAGTTCCCTAAAAACACCAGTCGCCCTTTAAAAGGGGGAGTATATAAGGTATTTCTCCCGCCTTCCTAGCGTGCCTTTGTGGAATAGTGGTCTGCACGTTGGGCGTATATTCTAGAGGTCCGCGGTTCGATTCACGGGAAAGACGTTGCTCATTTTTCACTTCTCCTGCTTCCAAAAAAAATAATTAATGTCTCTACAAACAAACAAACAAAACAGATAAATAAAAGTAAATGAATTAAAAAAGCGATGACTAATGTTACACTTGTAATAAAAAAATTAAAAATATCAAATCTAATTATATAAAATACGCATTTTACTAACGAATGGAAGGAGATGTCAAACAACTTACTAAAATTTAGTATATTTTAAGTCCCGCATCTTTAATTGTTTGCATATTTCACGTTCTGTAATTTATTAAAGCACATCAAATATAATCAAATCGATTTTTTAGGCTATTTCAACGCATTTGTGCCCGCCTGCGTATGCATTTTCATTATTTTGGCCCACATTGATGCAGTATCGAAGAGCAGTCTTTAAGAATATAGTTATAAGAAGCGCAGATAAAAGGGTTCATAATGACAAAGAAACAGTTGAAAAAAGGGTGAATGAAACACGTCAAGATAGAGCTAACGACTAAATGATTTTCGATATACCGAGATAACATTTCCGTGTCATCAACCGCTTACTGTCACTGAACACCCGATCTAATATTGGACTCAGTTATTTTTACCGTCTAGTTTCGTTTGTCATTATTTTATTGATATAGATAAAGTCAATCGATTGAGAGAAATCGATGCTAATAATCGTAGACGCAATAACTTTTGAAGAGTTTAGATAAATTTGTGTTGCTGTTTCTTAAATTAGGTGTAATTTAACATCATGAGATTTAATGTAAATTTTAACAGCAATTTCATACACATGCTTCAAAAGCGTGGCTGTGTTCAATATCACTGGCTAGTCTCAGACTACGGCTGTAATTGTAAAAATAAATAAAATGGGCTTTTAGAATGCACGACATAAGCAAAATATGATCAATCCAGGGTCTTCGAATAGCTGTTATTTTCTTTACGTTTTTATCTGGATGGTTATAAAACAATTCTACATTAGTAAGGAAGCAAAAATCGACTTCCGTTCTCATAATGAGATATAAGAACTAAAATAGCAATAAAATTATATTTACTAATGTACGCATTTTTGGCGTGTTTTAAATAAATAAATAAAGGAAATATGATATAAAAACAACGTTTTAAATAATAACTAAAAATGGCAAAAGCCTCGAAGTAGCGATGTTGAGCATATCCAAATATTGTCAAATGAAGTACTTTTAGCGCTATTGTTAGTAAAGGGGTTCCGGTTTATCAGATGTGCGAAACCATTGGATACCGGACTATGAGATTTTATGTCGATGGCGATACATCTTCTTATTTAATAATTAGTAGCTATTCACTAATCATCGATCAGAAAATCCTCGGTTTGATGCACATTAAATCATATTAGGTCACTATGCTTTCGTGTGAATTAAAAGCAACTCTTCAATACTTTACCAAAGGGTGTTTTATGTAGCTTAAGATGCTCAGATATAGTCGTAAAAAACTGAATAATATAAATTAAAATTGAGTTGTAATGTATATCATGCACTTTCGAATTATCAGAATATTTAGGCAAATTTGTTGGAGAACACCTATATTTTAGAAAGATTAACGATTTCAATTTTCAATATAGTCTTCTTTTGTAGATCTTTCGAAATTTTAAGCAAAACTAGCGCAGTTTAATTGCATATATTTTCCGATGGGATCAGTATTTATAGTTATCACATTTTTATTCATATATCAGCTAAATAGATTCTGTAGTCATCTTTGTTTGTCTTTTTCCCATTTTTATACAGAAACCAGAGATATAGACTTGAAGACCGGATGACGTTAGAGTAAGCAAACAAACAAACAAAAAATAGGGTCCTGTATACGTGTATTTAATTAATGTGTTTTAGAGATTAATATACTTAATTAACTGTAACAGTAAAGAATAAAAGTGCAGTAATTATTTACATTCCTAATACTGATAAAAGAGATAGTTTTAAGGAAGATTTCGGAGTTTCTCCATGAATAAAGTCAATGGGATTCAGTTTCTCTTAGAAATACGAAAAATCTGTTCCTTTAGGCAGATAGCCATAGTATGCTTTCTCGTAATGTAAATAATTTCGTATAATTACTCATTATTAACATTATAAGCTCTGCATTTGCTGAAAAGTTTTGTCAATTTATATGCTATTCGCATTCGTCAGAACAACTCAAGTATATTGTGTTAGCCTTTCACAGCTTTTTAAGTTAATAGAAAAGTAAAGTTAAAAAAAATAATGAAAATAAGCTTAGATTTGGTTGGTCCAAACAAAGAGGTAGAATTCTTCGGAATAGCTGCAGTTCTGTTGTGTTATAAAACTTAAGCACATATGAATGAAGGCTGGAATGTGTTATGTAAATGAAGTTATGTGAATGCAACATAGTGCACATGGCTGACTGCAAGAACGATGTGGTACCTTTGCAGAGGTATTTTAAAAGGAAACCTGTTCATATTCATATTATACTTGAGAAAGGATATGATACTAACATGCAGCTGGGGTTTTATTTTAGTTCTAATCCGGGACGAAACGCCTCGTCCTCTAGTGACCACCATTAAAAAAAAAGAAAAAAAAATATGTTTCTGTAGATGTAATTTAAGAGCTAATATTACCTAATTTTTAATTATGTTATGAATAATGTACATATAATGATACGTTTTGCGTTAAACATATCCAACACAATTATGTATACTGAGAGAAAATCTGCATTTAGCAATTTAAATATCAGTTTTATAGTAATAATTAGCAGTAACTATGTATTTATCAGCACTGTAATTGAATTAAAAATTATTAATTCGTTGCATATTTCTTTCCCCAAAGTATAATAATTCAGACACTTATTTGTCTGTGTAGCTAGCTACATCTGAATAGTTTAATTTTTTTGTGTACTTTAGGGACATATATCAGTTGTCTGAATATCTATGAAAAGTAAATAAAAATATAATTATTAAATGAAATATTTAAAGTAATAGAATGTTTTCGAAATGTTTATGCCTCGAAGTCATAAACTAACGTAAGCCTTGTTTCTCTCATCATTTTAACAATTTTCATTAAACAGTATGAGGAAGATAAATATTTATATTTGAGTAATTTATTACTAATAGGTACTCTTTTGAAAGGAAAGTTTTTTAGGATAAACGCTTTATTTAACTTCAAAGACTTCCAGTTTTGTCGTATATATCTTCTCAGTTTTAAAAGTCGAATGGCATCTTCATTTTTCTGAACATAAATCGGTTTCACTTAAAGAAATAAAAAATAAAATACAATTTAAAAGTTTGTATTAATTTGAAAACATAAAAAAGCATATCGAGGAAGTTTAAATCTATTCGGCGTTGCCCCAAGCAATAAGCCATTTAAATGCGCGGTTCTCTCTCTCTCTGCGGACAATAAGTGACTTTCAGGAAATGCATTAGAAGTATTCATTCGTAATACGCTTTGCAGTCCAACGTAACATAATTTTAGAAGTAACATAAAAGGTTCTGCAAGAAATTACTTTTAAAACTATCTGAATTTTTACGAATCCTGTAACTTTAACCACAACAGGGAAGGGGAAAGCCTTTTGAGTAAAATGGAATATTGTAAAATGATCCCATAAATAGTTCGTATTTTAACTTCGCTTTAATATTTTGGTACGTTTTCTTACGGGCCTAGAGTTTAGTTTAAAAGAATTTTCATTTGAAATTTAATGCTTCCATATGCAAATGTCGAAATGAATTATGAAGTTTAAACGTTTGAAACATAGAAAATTACATATTACACTGAACAAGAGTCTAGTTCTTATGGAATTATAGATGCTTAAGAGAAAATGGAAATTAATACCGAATGACAGTCATATTTCCACAATTATGAAATATTAAGCCTCAAACCATTCAACGTTGTGAACAAAATTAAATCCTTAAGGAGCCATACGTTAGGAAATGGCTAATTTGATCACCAGCTCTTCCATACCTAACTGGCTATCCAAATGTCTCAAAAACCTTTTCTGCGATAGAGTTTAAAATTACGTATAGATAAATGTATGAGATATTTATACTATTCACAATCAATTGCCGAGAGATATGAAGCTAATATCTGTGACAGATGCAAGCTGTTTGCATTTCCGTTCTTCGACATCAGTCTATAGGCTCCATGGATTTTCAAAAGACGAAGTGATAAAAATTACTTAAGAATCATATTCGTGATCAGCGTACCAAGATTAGCATTTTCTCGGATATTCTTTGGAAGTTTTTGTGTGCCATACGGTGAAGTTGTGTATTAATTGAAAGTTGAGTTACACACTTAAGGAGAGAAAAGAAGCATAATTAAATCATTTTTTTCTCTTCTACCTGAAAATAAAGTGTTGGCTATAACAGACCTATTACCTTTATCTCTACGTCGAAATGTAAATCTTGGTTAATCGATGACATTATTTTGTAATTAATATTAAACATTTTATATTCCAGTCTAGAATTTACATTTAGTTTGCATTGCAGTTTAAAGTTCACGAAGTATCAACTGCGATTATAAGACTGCCGTAAAATTTTCAGTGCTTTTAGAAATAGGTATTGTTATTTTGCAGTTGTTATGTTGTGTCTTCATAAAATTACGCTTAATAATATGATACCGAGAATATTTAAGAATATGATAAAGGAAAATACGCTACATGAAAAGCAAATATATAAAATAGATAAGTAGATGATGTAAAAAATTAAAGAACATAAACATCCTGAGTCAATCTAAAAAATAATCAAGTAATACTAAATCGAAGGCATCTTCTTTCATGGCACGCCTGATATAGATTTGTTTGCAATTCTTTTAAGCGTATCGTTAAATTAAATAAATATTTGACTAAAATTTAAGTCAGTGGAAATCTTGACATTGAGTACTGCAATATGTTTACCCCAGTTTTCAGATAAACTCATGTATGAAATTTATACTGAAATGAATTGGATCTTATAGAATAAATAAAGCGTCTGAATTTGTTAAGACTTACTAAAATATAACAAAATCTGATTAAAACAAAAACTATTAACGACAAGAAAGTACATACTTAACTTTCCTACCAGAATGTGTTTTTAGAATTGCGGTTAATACAAATAAGAGCGGTATTTAAGTCGAAGTTCCACTGGCTTCGTTAGAAAGCCAGAGATTCTTACTAGCGCGCGTTTGCCGTTTGGCTACACTCTCTCTAAGCTATTACTACGCTCGGCCGTATTTCAAGCCCTTGACAGTTTAGTTAATACTTAGGGCCAGTTACTTAGAATTTTGATAGCTTCTGCTATATCATTTTAGTTTAAGCTTTATTTCTTATTATTTGAGTTCAAGCCCAAGTGGAGGCTTTGCTGTACGCTCTGAGAAAGGAACCGACTGTTCAATTCCTATTTTGAGAAATAAATGGTAATTAACCTTTCTTGAGTATATGGTTTTGAACTAAAGTGGATATTCGCTTACCTGTTCACGAAGTTCCTACAAATTCAACTGTTAAATAACGAGTTGGAACCCACAGTACAAATATGTTATTAAAAAACATTTTATTTATGGACATCAGAATACAGGATTTTTACAAATCCGCAATATTTGAAAAAATTATAAAATTGAACAAATGGGAATAAATTAATAGAAATGGCTGAATACTTGCTATGGCTGAATTGTGAGGATAAAATATTTTTGTACAAAGAGTAAATAATTTATTATTCAACATTTTCTAAAGGGCAATGTTTAAACAGTATCAGTTGCATTATAATTAGAAAATATGAAATTTGTTGCAGAATACTTTTGCGTATTGTCTGCTGTACTGAATATTAAAATGCAACACATTTCTTTTGTTTGAATCATTTGTTTCCAGTACTACTTTGATTACGATTGTTGTAGGCAGTGTTTCATGTCCGCTAATACTTCCCTCTTGTCATTTTATGTCTAAACATCCCTCTGTTTGAAGAGTTTGTAAAACTATTATGTTCATGATCTGGCTGGTAAAAGAATATTCTCTTTCAAAAATATATAAAGTGAATCATATGAATGAAGAACGGCCTAGTTCATACAGAAATACAGCTGAAATTATGCGACTTTTCGTCTGACAGCACATTTTGAGCAAAAAGCGTTTGAGGGAAAAAATGATAATGCTTCTTTAATAATAAAAAAAAATTGTACATGTATGCTTCTCTTACTTTCATCTAAAGCAAAAATATAATAACGCACATATTATAAACAGTAGATAATTCCTTGTATTTATCACAAGAACCCTTTTTAGTCAAGTAAATTGTTATGAATAAATGGAAGATTCCTAGTAATTTCTTTTTCTACAAATTGTACTTTTGCACATAACAGGACTCCAAATTTTACTTTGGTAAATTTATTCGATTACAAATTAAAATTTTGCATTAACTACTTTTTCAAATGAAATAGTTCTCCTAAAGTATTTAGTTAATTTTATTCGGAAGAAACATGTATTAAGGAAAATACTTGCAATTAAATAAAGATTTACCTTTTTTTAATCTCCAATTGCTTGAATATTTGAAATCATTCTTTTTATTTCATTAAAGAAAGGTAAATTCTGTTAACATGAGCTTTAGCTAAATGTTTGATAAATGTAAAAGCACGTAAATATTCCTATCAGTTACATTCTCGTTGTAAGGAGCAAATATTTAATCATGTCATAAGCCATAAGTATAGTTTCAAAATGCAGTTCATTCATGAATAATACTTATCATATTCCTAGTAAAAAAGTTCATTTTCCACCCTGGAAGATGTAATTGAATTATGAGGGAAAAAAGTAGTTGCTTTTCTTAATGAACATAATAGTTGGTCTCTCTTCTCAAAGAAACTTTTATTATTTATCTTCCTCATTATTCAAAGAAGTAGAGATATTTTAAGTGCTGATGGATTAACCATGCTATAAAAGTACTTGATCTCCTAACTTCAAGAGCTTTATCAACAAATACTGGAACCGTCGTCTTCCCTGTTTTGCATAAAAAAATAATTTAATTTGCTCCCTCTTCTGACAAGAGCTGAGATTATAAAGTGTGTCATTAATATGGTGGAAAGTGTTTAGCATTCACCCTCAAGCAATCTTGAGCTGCTTTAATGCTTCATTATACCATCATGACCGTACCACAAGAGGCCTTAGATTTCTGCTTTAAAAGCATACGGAGTTGTTTGATAAAAATGTAAATTGAATTTATTGGAGACTTTTGTCAGACATTTTCCCGAATAATCAGTAATTACTGAGTGCATATGCTCTCTTTCTAGTCACATTTAAATGTATATTATTATATATCTTATATTTAACTGTAACTGATCATAAAACATATAGCTGTTTGATACTTAAAACGCGGAGATCAAAATTTGGATTTCAAAAATCTAAATTGGGACAGATGTAAAACTTGAAAATATTATATTAATTTTTAAACGATTTATATTATTTGATTAAGAATAATCATGCGAGAGCTATTTATTTAAAAATCACTGCAGATTTGATTGTCACCACAAACCTAATGACAGTCTCTTATCCCTGTCAACCGGTATAGTGTTTAATGACTCTGACTGCGGTACCGAAGGGCCCGGGCTCGAATCCCGGAGAATGCATGGACGTTTGTATGTATAGTGTTTCTGCGGCAGGGGGGTATAGTCTAAATATGCGGCTAGCCGAAAATCCTTTCGAGAAATGGGAAGAAGGGGAAGAGGGGTCCCCCTTAGACCCGTCCCCACGGGGTGCTCTCCTTCAAAATTGGGGACTGAACTGAGCAAAGTTTTATTCTTATCTGTATGGTGCTCACAGGTCTTGCCAAAGACAGGCGCGATCTTGCCTAATTGCCACTAGGAATTTAATGGGCTTGCTCTTACCTCACATAAGCCAGATTAGTCACAAGAGCAACAAAGTCAACCTACATCACCAGGACATTGTGTTCAAAACCAACGTTGCCTTATTTACGATTAGAACCTGAGCCCATCATTTGCAGAAGAATCAGCTTTCTTTAAAACACTTATAGATCAGAATGTTCATTTCGGAATTAATTTTTGTGATCAAATCTTGAAAAAAAAAAACACAAAACCTTTGGTTATATTTTCATGTATTAAAAAAGAACTTGAAGTTTAAACTAAAATAATTCATTCCTTTAAATGTACTGTAATAAACACTTTTGAGCAGAATGATTTTAATATTTTGTAAATTAGTTTCATCTTGTAATTACTAAAACTAGAATATCGAAATGTGTCGATTAAATTATAGTTAAATAAACTGTAAATCGAAAACCAGTAAACTAATTATTAAAACTCAGATGACAACGGCTAGGTGTAAAACTTCTGAAGAGTGTATAGTAAAGTCTTTAAATATTTAATCACCAAATTGACATTTGAAAGCAGAAAGCTAGAACTATAAAATGTTTCTTACCTGCATGGCATAGGACGACTAGAAAGTAAATTTTGAAAGTTAGATACACTATCAGGAAGACTATGTGTGAAATTTTAAAAAATCCAGTAGCAACTTGTATACCATTAAGGAAATTGTATGACATGACGTCATGCATATGCCGGGATTTGTAAATGCAAAACATGAAATACAAATATTTTACTATCCTGTTATCGGCATAAAACGTCATTATTCGCGTGTTCGCCTTATAATAGGCAAATAGAAATTTATTAATAAAGCTAACATTTGACAATGAAGGAGAATTTATTAAAATTCGTATATCAGCAGAGCATTATAAAGAATAAAAGCATAAAATAATGAAAAACACGCATAACTAAAATTACGAAATATCAGTTTCAACAATTAGGCATGTACGATGTGGTTACCTTCGGTAAATACACATTCCTATTCAAGCTAAAAATCTTGTTGGATGTTTTGCAGCTTTCACGTGTTACATTACTGCATGCTTGGGTAATCCAGATTCGTAGATCGTTAATGATGTGATTGCAAGCTGTACATCTGATCCCTTAAGTAATTCTACAGAAATGATTGCAGTAAGATTAGGTCAGGTGACAATGGTCTGTCATTTTGGTCAGGTCATAGGTCAGGTGACCTATCGTCGATGATGAAGGTAGTAAGGATCATTACGTATTACCTTTATCATCGACAGTAATTTCCTCTGAGTTTGTGCGATAAGCTTTAAAATTGACACCAATTGATGTGGAGGGTAACCATTGTGCTGGAATTACACAGAAGCGCTAATGTCAGATCATCTAGGAAACCAGATACTTTGGCTTGTTAAATGACATTAAGATTCCTCCGTAGAACACATACTATAAGGCGAGTGTTCCAAATACGTCATTAAGCACTGAAAAAGCTGCATATAGTAAAGAACCTCTTATTGCCATGATGGATTATCAAGTGCATAATAATGCGAATTGTCTCAACTTAAACACCTCCGCTGCTAATGAATTTCACCTTCCGTCCACTTAATATTCGCTAAGAGACTGTACATCAAACGTATGTTCATGGAAAAGTTGGACTAGGTGTACTGTTTCTAAATTTATGGCATAAATCTTGCACTGGCATTTGGGCTATATTAGTGACTTCTTAATTTACGCAAAATTTGTCATAAGCAGTAAAACGCAATGCCGCTTGCTTCACCATATCACTTATAATGCAGTGTTTTTTAACAGCCATTTTTGCTTGCGTACCTTTTAATGAGACTTAATTATTTCGCCTATCCCTTAATGAGGCGAACTGCAATTCCAGAGTACCTCTAACCTTCCACTTAAGAATCTATGGAACCTTGATACTTCCTCAGTATTCTCGTAAAATATTTTACAATGATTTTAATTTAATACTATACAACTAACAAACTGGAATAATCAAACTATGAGTTGCACGTTTTCGTCGAATGTTAATTTTGAAGCTGCTTTAACGGAATTTTCATTGAAAGGATTTCAAACCCGATTCTCCTTCTCAGTACATTTGGGTAAGTAGTGATTGAACGATCTTTGGAGGTCTTTAAAGTTGTTTCTTAAAATCTTTTTGACATCGTTTCTAAATTGAGGCTAAATTTGATAACAAGAATTAGTAAAATGTCCGAAAATTCGGTATAATTTATTTTTTATACACGATTCTTAGAAATCTAACTTTTTTAGCTTATTGGGCATAGAATACGTTTCGTCAGATGTTATAAAAACAGTTATGAAGCTGTTCCATAAACCTAAGCTCAGGTTGTAAAGATAGGATTTTTTTGGAAGCACGAGAGATTGAAAAATGAGCAACTCTTTGCCGGGATTCGAACCACGAACCTCTGAAATACGCGCCCAGCGTGCAGACCACCACACAACGCAGGCATTCTAGGAAGGCGGGAGAAATACCTTATAAGGTTATTTTTGAAAAGATATTGAATAGTTATGTAAGTCCTTGAAGCCATTCATTCATCATTGTGCTTTTTCAAGCTCCTGTGAAATGGGTGGTCTTCCAAACCTTGCTTAGAGCAGAAGCTTAAACTAAACTTTGATACAAGTTGTTTCAGTTTTATGAAAATACCTACTTCTCAATTATTTATGACGTTTTCTATGACCAAAACTTTACAATTCGAAACTTTAGGAAACGCGAATTAAAAGCAAAGCTATGCACTCAAACAGATTTGCCTATCACAATTAAAAGAAAGATTTCTACATAAATGACTTCATTATTCGCTAAATGCTGAAAATACAATTGCTGTATACGACACGTACTCACAGAATAAGGAAGAGAAAGGCTAGATATGGTGCATACGGAATCGAGTAATATGAAAAGTGTCAGCGGGACTAGGTACTTCATTATTCGCTAAATGCTGAAAATACAATTGCTGTATACGACACGTACTCACAGAATAAGGAAGAGAAAGGCTAGATATGGTGCATACGGAATCGAGTAATATGAAAAGTGTCAGCGGGACTAGGTACAATTTATTCCATTCCTTTTAAACACATTTTGGATAGTAAAATTCACATAGAATACATTCTCTTTCTAATGAAGGTCAAATTTTAAGTTTCTGAATATTTTGGTTTTCATAATTTTTTATGAGCTCATATAACACTTTTTTATTTTCCACCATTACTGATAATTTCATTCGCTTAGTACGCGTGCCACATTTTTAGAAGCGATGTTTTAGCACGTAGTATTTGGATTCTATTTTCTGCTCCCATGCTTTTGCAAGTGTTATCTGAAGAGAAACAACATTTATTGTTTCTTCTAAATCGCAGAATGACACTAATTATAATTGGTTTGGTTTTATTTACTTAATTATGGCAAGGCTCTCAAAGGTTATCTGCCTAAGGTGAGGGATGACTTCGTCGTTTAAGGGAAACTGGCTCGTATACACATTACACACGGGAAAACCACGAAAATATCCATGCAGCCGCTCCGTTTGCCGAGATTCGAACGCCCGACTAAAATACCAGCTTCAGAGACTACCTGCTCAGCCGCCGCTGGGGGGGGGGGGAGGGTCCAGTGATAACTGCCGAAAAAGAAAGATAACTGTTCAGAGAAATGTAATTCATTATAGACATCTAGTTTTCTTTGCTCAAACGTTATTTCGGATTTATGAACTTAACTATAAGCCTTGTATGTATTTTAATTTTATTTAACATATTTTAACAGTTTTCATGTTTGGTATGCTATATAACATTTCTTAGTTTATTACCTATGTTGGTTAACAGATTTTTAAAGAAAAAGGCTAAAATAAAAAATAAAGTTTCCCAGTTCCATGCTAGATGAAATTAAATTGATAAGAGAAAGCAGAATATAAATCTGCATAAATGAAATATTAAAATCTCTTTGATTAAAAAATAGCATTTTAAAATATTTCATAAAATGCATAATATCCAAACAGCTTCAAGATTAAAATATTGTGCTCGAATATAAGATTGCCATAAATAATTTAAAATTGTAAATTTTACGTCTATTCTGTATATCCATATCTAAAGAAATGTGTTCATCTCACGACATACAAAAACAATATAAGTATCTTGAAACTTTCCCTATTTATCAAGAGACAAATTGCACTCGCAATCCTTTGAAAAATCCTTTGAAAGCCATATACTTGAAAAGCAGATTTGGAAAACATCATGAACACATATTACTCGTAAAATGTTAGTTATGCAAAAGAAACTAAAATCATAACACAGCACAAATAGCGATAAAATAATGTTTATAAAACAAATAAATATTAAAAAATTTATCTATATATAATATATATAAAATATCAGAAGAACATATAATGTTTATGAATTAAAAGAGAAATTCAATAACGTAAGAGAAAATGAACTTACGTAGATTTGAAACACCCCAAAATACATATAACAGTATTCATGAATATCATACGTATATGTCTTTCCGCTATCGGTGTGTTAGGGAAGCCTGTCACAAATTAAAAATCTGGCATAATTTTTACAGGAAATTTATTAATGCAACTTTATGAAACAACATTAGCAATACAGCTGATTAAATTTTAGTTTGTGCATAAAGGATGTTTTCCTGAAGTTTATGCTGGACTGGCAAATACATCAAAGCTCAATTTTTGACGTTGAAAATGCTTCGAAGCGTCGTGCGAATGAAATACGAATTATTATTCTAGTAGTTTTTAATATTTTTTTAAATTTCACACCTAAAAAAAGGAACTATGAAGATTACAGATATTTTATTAAATCATATTAAACTACAGCTACGAAGATTCATGTAATTAATTTAATGCATACATAAGAAAAAAACTGACACTGCTGAATTACGAGGAAAAATGTGTAACATAAATTCGAAAGCTTTTTCTATGCGTGATTCTATCCACATCCACTGTTCTGCGATCAATGTACAAAAAATTTTAACTCCTAATATAAAGCAAAACCGTTATATCTTCTGAGAAATCGTTATAACTTCTGATAAATATATCAGTAATTAAATTAAGTTTTAAAAAGAAGATCTGCTCTCAAGAAAAAAAGGAAGAAAATGAAATGATTAAATATTGTAAAACAGGATATGTTTTTTTAATTACTGCAAGCTCTTAAAAGCGTTATACCTGAGATAGTTTTCTCTAGGTTATTTAGTTAAAAAAATAAATCGATGTTTTAGTTAAAAGACTACTGTTTAGACAGATATGTGTTTTATGTATATATTTTTTTTAAATGAGGTTTTAATTGGAAAAAAATATTTAATTATGCATATCAAGAAGAAATTCTTTCATTGGCTTCAGAGTAAAGAATCATGTAACTACATATAAACAATATGTTAGTCTATTACAAACTATTACAACTATTTTGAGTTACAACTATTATTTAAATACATGTATTTACATGTCTATGAGTATGTGTAGCATATATATATATAACATATGATTTTTATGTGTTATATACAAATACATAAGTACAGGATACACACTTACTAAGTACTAATTACTAATTACTAAACGTTTTATGTAATAATACAAAGTGTAGGAAAATAAATTACGTTTTGAACATAAAATTTAAATTTTATGTCGCATGGGATATATGTAGTATTTTCGATGGGCAGTTAGGTAGATACATGTTTAGCAGCTTTCGATAGTCGAGTGGAAAGATGAGAAGATGACGCTGACACAAATGAAGTTGAAGAATTCCCACTCTTTATTTTCACCCATACCAATTCATTTCTTAGTAAATAAAATATTTCTAGATCATAAGCAATTACAATAATGTTACATATACATTACGACACCTTAGAATAAGAATAAAGGAAGGCATAGTAGCACAGAGTTCGCAGCGTGGCGGGAGTTAAGAAAAGGGATAACGTAGGTATTTGCAAGCGGTATTTATACCTAGTAGGTGTAGAAAGTACTCGAGGCTGTGATTGCTTAATTTTAGGTTGTTATGTAACATGGAAAGATCTCGAGTTTGGGAGAACAGATGCATTTAGGGTGGACACCAAATCAAAAATAGTTAATATAATGTTACGAATTTTGTATATATGTAAGTATAATTAGTGAAATTACATGTGAAATTGCAGTATCTTTTGTATAACACAATATAAAAATATCTCAAGATACGAAGCTCTGCGGAAAAATAAGATTACACGGGAAGTCTATTTAACATTGGGGTAAGTAACTACTTCCCTAAATTGGCGAGATATCATCAAGCTGACGATGGTCTTGGCGACTAATTTTTGTGAAGAATTTAGCGATAAATCGCCAATTTTTTAAGACATCGCCAAAGTAACCGAACTTGGATACCATTTTGTCCAGTGTCTCTATAAGTGTAATTGATTCCTATATGTAACAGCAACTGCATCCGGCCCTTATGTGTAACTTTAACCATATATGCATTTCAGTAATTTCGAGAAATGGAAGGTACTAGAGAGTTCTCTGCGGCCGAGGAAAAACTATATAATCCCGAAGAGCATTAGTCCTGAGTTAGATATCCGTGAGAGCTTCTTTTTTTACATGCGCTTTGTTGTGCGCTCTGTTTAATATTTCTACTAGTGTAAAGTGGTAACTAATGATTGTGCCCTGTCATACTGAAGAAAAGCTGTGCGAGTACATTTGTGGACAGTTAATGATCTGTAAAGTGTTCCTTTTGTGAAATAAATTTTATCAGGCTATTATCGGTTCTGCAGGCATTCAATCTTCTACAAACCGTACGCATGCATCAATATATTTACCATATGCGTAAAAAGGTTTAATATATGAAAATTTATTCTCATGATAAAACGTCATTATGTCTACTAATCGTAACAAGTTATGAATGTCTAAATATTTTTGATAATAATAATGCAGTTACTAAATATAATACAGGTAATTAAATAAATTATAATGCAGGTAATTAATGAAAATTATTATTTTATACGTGTAAATAAAATTATTATTTATATGATAGATGAATGTATACAAGCTTTTAGTAGATAATAATAATCTTAGTTAATTTATTTTATGATTTGATATCTGCATATCCAATAAAGTGAAAAGCTACCTATGTAGTAAATTATAAAAAGATGTTAGCATCTAAAATTTCTTAGTAGAATATCTATGTTTTTTATTATTTTTTCTCAAATTAAATAAACGACATAATATGCCAATAAAAATATCAGGCATTTCCGATATTTGAATATTTTTAATTTTAAAACGATGTGTACGCAGCAGACCTACTTTCTTTTCCATTCAGGGCATTTTATTTTCAGTCTGATTGTAAGATGAAATACAGGTATCATAAATAATAAATTGTGTTCATGTATATTTTCTTCTTTTTAAATTCTCTGAACATTTCCTCATCGTAAACACGCACAATGCATTTCCAGAACTCATATTTCAAAAAGAAACACCAGAAATATACAATGTGCTTTGTTTCCTGGGGACTCAAGGGAAAAAAAAAGAGACGGAAGATTCTTGATGATAGAAAAATAAATTGAACTACTTGATGCATGGTAAATAACTTCAAATATTTTAGATTGATGCATCAGCCGTACGTTTAGACACTTCATTCTTTTTTGGAGCGGATCATTTTTCTCTAGTTTTCGGGAAGATATTTCTTCTACATTTTAATAATCATCGCCGGTAAATTTCCCAATTTTCTTTTCACAAGCTGATTTATGACATCCCACTCCCCCACCTCGACAGTTAATTTCTAGACCAAAACGGTGGAACACTCCTCTCCTTCCTGGCGAAATCAAACGTTGTGACCCTTTGATAAAATAAAATGCATCAATTATTCTAAAGCCGGTTCATAGCTCATCCCTTCTCCTATTCTACGGAGACGCTCAATCATACATCATACATGCTCGGGTGCACCAAAAGACAACATCCCCATCATACTCCACGCCTCCAGAGACTCGCAGAGGGATTTCGGCACTTAAGTGGCACGAATGGCACGTGCCGCTTAGCTCCTTCCTCTCGTTTCCTCCTGCTGACGTCATGAATGGAAAAAATACAGGGTGAAGATAATTTAGTCTTCGATCTGCAGCTGTGGAATCGGCTGGCAATGATTCATTTTAAGAGATGATGTTGCTTCCTCCATACTTCCTACTCAGCTTACTTTACAAATTGGAAAATTTAGGTAACGTAATCCAGTTAAGACTTCAATTTTTTGCCCTAGTCGACGAATTTCTGTGCAAAATAGATATGTAAGAGTGCTTATTTATATTTAAATAAATACACATACTTTAAGGTAATAAATTAATATATTGCAAATCTTCATTACATGTAATATTGTACAAAATATAAGGCTTAATTTAATTTGATCATCTAGAACTTTAATTTTTATTTTTTCCTGGTCAATCGATGCTACATGGATCAACTAATAGTAATTCAAATTATGCTCCGAAAAGTAGCTAAACATAAAAGAAATATCTATATCAAATACTCAGTTTAACTAATTTTTATTCAAATTATGTATGAAAACATGTTTAAATGACATAAAAATATAATTTGCACTATTCTTGAATAATGGTGAAAGCGCTTAAAGTAATCCATGAAATGCGGAATTATGAACCTGGTAATTTTCTCTCATAACAAGAAAACGGATAAAGGGGTTAAAAGACAGAGAGAATATTAATGTTTATCAAAACGAAATTCTTATCTGAATATTGATATATTTGTGATTACTAGCTCAAATTGAGTTACAATATAAAAGACAATTTTCAATAAGAACAAAATAAGAGAGGACCAAAAATACCTTTATCATTACAAAATAAAACGAAATAACAATTTAAAACAATGCATTTTATACTAATGCCTTATCCCAGTAACATAGTAGCATGTATTAATAAAAAAATTAAAGAGTACCGGATAATGATGCATCATATTTATTATTATACAATAATAATGATAATAAAGGTAATATAATATGAATCAAAATGTAAATAGTGGTATTGTAACTTAAAGTTTTCTCAATAATTTAAACTTCAAATTGCTTCATGAAAATAAAGACATACATCATACATGTAGAATATACTCGTTGATTCATGTTCTTTAATTTAAGCAGAAATTATAATTTTAACAGAAGCTAGAAGTTTTTCAGACTATTTCTTATGTAGCAAGGAAAGATGAAGTCATCATTTTTTTAGCAAATTGTAACTAGCAGTATTACCTTACATAATTTTTGCATGTTCATAATTCTATAAGCAGCATAAGAAATTTTATATTTTAATTTAGATAGAATTTCCAGAATTCAGCGTTACATAAATGTTGTGATTAGTTACAGGAAGAAAATCTGAAATTTTTTATTATGCTGCAGCCGTAAGTTTCAAATATATTGAAGATAAATATAATAGAATTTAATTAAATCTTTGAGAAAAACTATGATGAAGATCAACTGAGATAATATATAATAGTTTAGTAAGTGTTTAGATTATTATTAAGTTAAAGATATGTACTTTAATTATTGGTTTATGAATAAATGAGGGTTGTCAGTTTTCATACATTTTAGCCACATGCAGTTGATGTCTCTTTGTTGCAAATATTGCGCTATTAAAAAACAGGATACCTCTTAGAAAATAAAGCTAAAGCGGCTAATATCTTTCGTAAGTACTCCCATAGTGTTTTGATCTTTTTTGCTTACTCTGAGGAATTTTCTGGCGTTATTATTTTTGTGTTTAACTAGTTGTTACCTGGCATGCATTGTAATGCTACTTAAAGGAAAGAAAGTGTTTCTGATTTAATTATGTTACATATTTTTTTCTTTCTAGGTATTTTTCATGGCATTTCTACCTTTCCGCCCTCGTAGCACATTCTTGATGCTTCATTCTTAAATTTTAAGGGCTCTGCAGTATATGTATAATTTACCTATCTTTCCAACAACTTACATTCGGATGAAGACTATAATCATGATTAGCATTGTAATAGAATGCACCAAGATTTAAATCAGCGTGCAATGTTCGTCTGAATCGAGCAGTGTGTACCCGAACGTTTTCCAGTCATGTTTCCTTTTGCTTGTGTCTTTCAGACGAACGGGGTTGACTAGTGCGTATACGAATGTTTCCCAGTCTTGCTTCCCGTTGCTCGTTTTTATCTGAAGCTCATGATGCTTTTTTCTTTCGCGCTTAAAGTGTAGATGGAGCAATCGATTTTCATTTGGGTAGCATAATTGATTTTACAGCGAAAGTATTGTGACGACTATTACAAATTCACTTTCAAAAAGAAAAAAAAAAGCTGCTTGAGGTGAAATATCACGCATGGTAATGAGTAAAAAATTAAATATTTTACGCTTTGCTGAACGATAGCACACTTTAAAATATTTTAATTTCGGCAGTGGCAACACAGCTTTCTTAAATAGCTGCGTTTTCTTATTAATTTTGAGACAAATTAAGATGATTGCGTTTTCACGAATGCCAACACGCTTCTTTCATATCGATCAGTATTCTAAGTAAATTTGAAATTTAAAATGTCTTACGTTTTGCAGATTGGCAACACAAAGCTTTTAATTCGCTGAGGTTTTAGTCAGATGTTCGTTAAATTAGCGTTAAATATATGAACATAAAGAGTACGGACTTCATGGGTTGGATTTTAAGAAATCTGATGTAGACAGTGACTTTCCTCTTCTTTCGAACGTTGAGTGTGGTAAGTTTCATAAAGATCGGAATTAAACTATAGATTGTATAAAAGACAAACAAACATAAATATAACATATATATACGCATATATATAAACATTTATATAAATATGACATGATATGATATGAAGGATTTGGGATTTGGCGGTGGCGTAATAGATGCGCAGTGAAGAAACTTGGCGAGACAAACATCAGACACCGCAGGATTCAAGAACATTTTATTATTGACGAAACAAGTCGGGATTCGCAATATTTGGTTCACATACAGATGGACGTCGTATGCGCCTACATTTTTGTTAACTCAGCACATATTTATTCATTGAACAAAGAAGGTAGCCACAAAGCATCTGACCAGGAGGAAGGGTTAAACCGAAAGTGACTCAGCAATTCAAAGGAAGAGGAGAGGAAGTCAAACAGTTTCAGTTCGAGTTAAAATGTTTTGGTTTACAGTTATTTGATTGGACAAGAGGTATCTGCATTAAGCGTTACGTAGGATTGCATGATTACTTAGAATGACGCAGTTTAGACTTATGGCGCTATTTTTCAAGGAGAGGAAGTCCCCAAGATAAATAAAAAATAAAAGAGGGCTGCCAATTAAAATTAGAAAGTTTGCTTTCACATTTTTTTATCTTACACATATATACAGCTTTATAAATGGCTTAAATGTTTCTAAATGAAAATCTTATGACTTTCTACTAGAACTATTATGACATTGAAAAACTGGCAGTCAAACTTTGATATTCTGTTGGGAACGGTCTTTTGGATACGAACAGAAATAGCTGCATTTAAACAACCTTTATTAGTTGTACTTGTATAATGACTTATATGACTTATTTTATTTGTTCTTTATTATTAAAACTTTCCATTCAGCACAATAATAGTTGGATCATTAAAGAAAACAGCAAAATATAATATAAAGAATAATGCACTGTATCCCAAATGACAAAGAGAGATCATGCTTTAATAAAGCTGTTATACTATTCCAATGGCTAGAACTCTACAATATACAATGTTTCGGGCAGTTTTTACGAAGTCGGAAATTTTTATTTTATTCATTTTGATGAATACGGTAAATTGTAATGAAATTCGTAAATCATTTATTTTAATAAAAGAATATTTAATCAACATATATATTCACTTAAATAATAGCACGTCTTAAAATCATTAACTCGATGGAAAATGCTTTATTCTACTATAACACTGAAATATAAATACGAACAAGAAATAAATTCAATACGCAAAAGCTCAGATAAACATATTTTTTCCCGATACAAATATTCGATTATTTGTTAGATGTAAATAAAGAGAAACTGTTTATATAACAAGAACGGGAATTTCCATTAAAACACGATAGGAATGTTGCCTCTATCAAGACAAACACGCATGCCTATGCTAATTATATTATTTCTGTTTGTGCTGCACCAAAAGTTTGAGAATCCTCTACAATGTTTGGCAAGGTTTTTAGATACGATTGTACACTATCTTCTCCTATTTGATTAGCCAGAGAATTTTTATTTGCCATTAAGAGAATACGTTTGTTTTGACAAAGTAAATTATATGACTCAAGAAAAATTCTCTAACTTTAAGTACTCATTGAGATATATGCTAGTTTTTAAAAGTTCTTATTCCTCAATCAATGTTTCCCCCCTTTAATACGCGATGAATCATTTACCAACGGAAATTGACTGCTTTTTCTATATATTTGAGGAACTGAACTTCTATGAATAATTTTTGAAACAGTGTAAATTTTCATGTACAATTGACTATCTTGTTAAAGACTCTGGATGCTGCTAATAAATAAATATTATCAAAACTTTAAAACAAATTAAATTTTTACCATCTGCTTTATTAGTTGTTTACATAATTGCCATATATCATTCTCAAGTAACATCTCTGAAGTGTATTTCCTGTGACCTTTGATAGAATATATATGTTTCGAGCTTATACTTTCCATGCAAAGTCATGATTCCTTATTGTATCACTATATCCATATTCTTATGCATGAGAAAAATTGAACGTTCTCTCGGGTTTAGGAAAAAGGGTTTCAATACATTATTATTAAATATTGAGACTTGTCTCTTTATGGCAGCGGAGTGTTTCATTTAAAAACTATTAACCCGGCGGAAGTCGCACCAAGAAAAGTTACTAGAGTGGGCGCGTGGGGTATCACATACCCCAATATTTAAAATACAATAAAAATAGTATTATTTAGTTTCAAAACTGTTTTTTTTTTTTTTTTTTTGTTTGTTTGTTTTTGTTTTGTTTTGTTCTCGTGTATTATAGAGAAGTGAATAATTATTGGGTTTCAAAAAATTCATTTCTGAAATATTATTAGAGTTAAAATTAAGATAAATGAAAATAATAAACATCATGCCTCTAAGTTTCATTGCATCTCTATTACACCATGCTTATTTTATTTCTTCACACTTTGAACGAAATACATTCATGTGATCTTGGCACAGAAGGTTTTCACATTTTAAATATTGCATTCACGTTCTTCTGTCCTTGGCGCGAGAGCAAAAAATTTAACGCATCTTTCACACTTAATTGTTTCAAATTTCTTGTATTCGTTTTAATTCTTCATCGAAACTTCTGCTTTTGTTTTGCATGCAGTACCTCAATTTCTTGGAAAAGTATTAATCTCTGATCTTTGTTCAATACTTTTTTTCATTAATTGTAATGCTAAGTCCTTCAAAAACAGACTTCTGTTTCTTGTTGGTGGTTTAGCAGTTGAATGTAATATAATTCAAGCATTTATTACAGCAACATTCAGTGCAGGAAAGAAAATTATCATTGGCCACTTTCTTGTTATTCTGGCAATTGAATAATTGGCTGACATTTCATCCCCCATATCCACTGCTCCTTTAGTCATATTATTAAAACGTATAATTCCTGACGTTTTATTTTCTCCAATAGTATGACTCTATAGTATGATCGTTATGTAATGTTGAAAGCATAAATAAATCTCACATGCGTTGCTTCTCCAGTTCATAGGGACTCATTCTTTTTACCATAATGCAGTTAGAAATTCTTAAGAATTTAATGTCAAGTACTTTAAAATCACTTGCGAGTAGAAATATTTACTGTTACATTCTAGAAATAAATTTCTGAACTAAATATTCAGTCAGAAAAACACTTTACATGGACAGGCGCGTGGGGTGTGTCATACCGCAGTTCCAACAAAATACCGATAAATCTATTTCTGAAACACACAGGCAAAGAAAAAGCGGTTCTGAAAGTCAACCACAACTAGAAACTCAGCTACTGAAAGCAGCACAGAATTTCAGTTTCACAAGTTAGGAATATTCCGCTTTTATGTAGGGTTGGGGTATGATACAACCCACGCGCCTTCCCGAGGGTTAATTATGTTTATTTCAGGTGCTTTTTATACAAAATCTATTGTTATTTTACTTAAAGAATAATTCTATTACATAAAAATAGTTACACTCTATCACAAAAATATATATGTACTCAGAAGGAAACAAACTACTACCACGAAACTTAAAACCTATGTAATGCATGAGGAGATAAAAAAAGTAATTACAAATTCAGAAAAAAAGGTCATTTTATTAAGAAGCTATGGCATGAAAAACGTTACAAATCAGTAAGTACTATAGCAACCTCTGGTAAGTAAATGAGCTGAAACACGGCGTGGCACCGGATCAAGTAAATTACCTATGACACCCTGCGGAGGATCACGCCTTTTTCTTTGCAACTAGGTAATTAATTCACCAATATTCCGGGACGGCTGCAGTTGCCTTCCAAGCATGTCCCATACGCGCTCTACTGGCGAGAGATTTCGTGATCTGGCAGGCTGCGGGAATATATCGTATCCTCGAAGACATTGTAGAGAGAATCGCGCAATATGTGGATGAGCACTGACTTGCTGATAATTGGCACTTAAGCGACTTGATAGCATAGGCAACTTGGTAGCATAGCGACTTGAAACCAACTGGCATTAAAATGACGTTCACGTTACTGAGAGCCTTCATAGTACCTTGAAGTACGATTATAGGTGATCGTGTGTCGCAACAAATCGCTCACCTCACTGTCAGAACTTGTATAATCGCTGTATGCCTCTCGACAACAAATGCCGAATCAGACCGCCGGCCTGGCCGACTCCATACTCTTGTACGTTAGTCATCAGCATTGAGTCTTTATCGGGATTCATCGCTGAAGATCACACATCTCCAGTCGGTCACACTCTACCTTCCCCCAAATTCGGCGAAAATCCACTCGACACTGCCTATGATGTGGAGTCAGCGGTAGGCCTTTTAGTGAACGTCAGCAGCATATACCAACGTCGGCCAGTCGTCTCAATGTTTTCTCGTGATATCAGCGGATGCCAGGAAGGTGCTAAATGGCGTCGAATCGATTCTAGCGACGTTCTTGTTACGGAAGTAGCCGCTCTTAAGATTGCGCGATCCTTGCCTTCATTTGTGCCTTTACCCTCCGTGTCGGTAGACTATCTCTTACGAGATCCATTATCGCCAACATCAAGCAACTACCATATCACTCCGACCGAGCTGGCGGCCTATACTGCTGTTCGACCGAACTGCTTCTCTGAGGCCTACTATACGCCCTTCTGGAGAGCACGACAACTGTTCCTTCCGCAGCCAGTTACGTCTCAGAGGGATCTTTAGTCACAGTTCCGTCCATCCAAGTCGACAGATTCGTTTGGATAGCAATCATGCTTTTAATCTCTCCCAGCTGCGCATCTCATGTACGCATAGCGCGCTTACCCGTGTTCCATACAGGAACTAGAGAATATTTTGCTTTCAAAGATGCATATTAATATGCTTTCTTTGAATATCTCTAATTTTGAAACTTTTGAAAATATATGTAATTTAATATTGCATAACTTTGCAAAAAGCATGTAGTGTAATATTGCTTCATGATTATCTTAAATAGGTCAAGAATTAATACAATACTATAAAATGACTAGATTTGGTGTACTGTTTGAATGATTTATTACTGTTAAGTATCTAATAATTTATTTCAAGTGTACAGTAAATACAATCATTTTATAGTACTGTTTTAATAAAAAACAGTCTCATTATTCTCACAATTTCTAATATTAAAGAAATAGAGTTAATATTCGAACGCAACCCTAATCAACAGATAAACAGGTCAAAAAGTCAAAGCGTTAGTAAACCATAAATTGCGTGTTAAATCCTTTCTCTGATATAAGTTGCTGATTCCCTAATAGAATGGTTTAAATATTCAACATATTAAGCAACATGAGTTCCGTTATTAGGTTATAAAGCATAGGTATCCACTTTAAAAATTTATTAGAGTTCTAATTCTGTATATTAGTAGGGCGACGCTTTTGGATTTTTTTTTTTTTTTTTTTTTTTTTTTCTGAATGCTTAGTTTCTGCTAAACGCAAGTGTCGCATGCTATCACATGATCACTTCTCTTGTTATCACGTGACCATCTTATTAGTTTAGGTCATTAGAAGTAGCCTACAAAGAAATTTCCCCCCCCCCTCTGCCTGAGAAAGACGTTGTCTGAAGGCTGCAGACATATTTTACCATGTCTGCCACATATTTATAAGCAAAAAGCGAAAGAACATATCATGAGAACTAAAGGTGAAAAGTGTGCTGTCTAAACCATGTTGAGTACAATTACTAAGGAAATTATTTTGCGTGTTATAGTGTGATAAATATGGATGTGACGTCATTAGATACCTGAAAGCAGTGACAACTTGATGTGTCCTCAATATTGTTTCAAGAAAATTTCTTGTCACAATGAAGATCAATAATATTTTGAGTTACACTCATAAACTTTTACATAATCTTGCTACATTATCCAAGCTGTGAAAGTTATAATAATGTGTGTGTATAAATCTGGATCTGCAAAATAAAGAATCTTATGGAATTCTCTTTTTGGACCTGGTAACATTAACTATGAAAGGAAAACATTTTGATAAGGATCAAGTATAATTGTCCTGCTTACAGCTGAAAAATTTCAGTAAAAATAATAGGAAGAATAAAATATTTTTCAGAGAATTACGCTACCAACTGAATAGTAGAAAAGGCCAGATAATAAGTGATTAAATCAAAAGTTATCTTGATTTTTTTAATATGTTGGGGCAGTAATAAAGAAAAACAGGCAAGTAGTCGTTCTTCATAAACTAAAAGAAATTTTCAGTTGTGCTTTTGACGGCAATTCCCCCAGCATATTAATGATAGAAGAAATACTTTTTTTCTTCCGAGCAAGAGAGAATCATGTACAAAAAAGTAAGCCAGAAAGAAAAAGCCTTGAGATATGCGTCTTTTTAACGGTCTTGGATTATAGCAAGGCATTGTTCGACTACTGCATTTTTCCATCTTTTTAATGTTTTTGAGCCAGCCTTTATATTTTTCCTCATCTGAGAATATTTTTCGATAATGAAGCAATATATATTCAGCTTGATGTTAGACCAATGCAGTTTTCCTCCTTTCGAGATTATTTCTTTTCTGAATGTCGGCAGAGAGCGAGACTGAAATTTAGAAAGCAGAGACGAAATCTTGTGATTTGTTCCTGTTTTAGTTGATTTCTCTGTAGTTCTGAAATCGCAAGTCATATGTATTTGAAACTTTATAATTTTCCTTTTTACAGTTGCATACCTATCTATACGTTTCTTATATTGTGCAATGATTTTTTTCCATTTAGTTACAAAAAAGAATAGTAAAATGTTTTGTATTTTAATGGTTGATGGAACTACATCAAACATGGTTAATGCATTTTTTTCAGATGGAATTTAAGCCAAAAATTATATTAAAATATACATTGAGTAATTCTATAATTTAGAAAGAATTTAATTTAGAATCTAATTTTTTGTATGCCAAATATTTTCAGAAATACTTAAAGAGCAGTTAATTAAAACATAATTTTACAAATAACAGACAACCTGACACTCAGTGTTACATGAGTGTCAGGTTGTCTGTTATTTGTAAAATTATGTTTTAACAGATTTTATTTGAAATTGCAGTATCATATTTCTATTTAATTGTGTTCCTTAAAATCAGCAAACTCTATATTCTATTGAAAAGAAACAAGACAGAAAAGTGTATTTTACATAACATAATATTCAGAAAATTCTTGAAAACATATCGAAGTTCCCCTTTTCTGTATCCTTCCTTTACATAACGTTTTTTTTTCAATCTGCTGCTATTGTCTACAGCTTATCATTAAAGGTTTGAATATTAAAACCTAAACATTTATAATTATTGATTATTTGGGGCGATGGTGCCCAATAGAAGAACTCGAATAAAGATAACATGGAGTTACAAAGAGCTCGAACTATGCATTTATTAAGCTATTTTCTAACTAATATTTTATTATAATTGCTGAAATTGCTCAAATCCAACACTAGGCTTCCTGATAATTCGCTTAAATAATCCTTTGGAAATTTCATTTTTAGACGTTTTGGCATAAAATACATTTTCATAGCGTTACGAATTTTCTGTTAGTGATAAAATGATGATGAAATTCATAAAATGCCGACGGCCTTGATATGCTGTGCTACAGTCGTAAGCAATCTTCTTCACTTTCTGCTTCACGAACTTAATCAAATTGTTTTATAATAAAACAAATCTGATGCGTACACCACATACTTCCTTGCATGGAATATTGAATTATACGCAATTTTCCCTCATTTCATTCAAATATATTGAGTTAACATTTAAAGACTTTTGAATTAAATTTACTTTATCGATAGCGCATAAACCACAAATAGCATGAATGCACTATTCAAAGTTCACTATATTTATTTACCATAGCGACACTTCGGCGTAAACAAAAATTATATCATCTGAAGAATTACCACAAGTTCTAATCAAACACTATAATAAATCTAAAACGATGTGTAAAAAAATTAAACAAATAAAAAAGAAACAGTTTTTCACAGAGGATTCCGCGCCTATCTAACGAGTAGCGCATACGCTTTATATAACGCGCAGGCGGTACTCGTAAATATTATCCTCTGTCCGAGACAGACTGGCAACAATATTTGCTGCTAATACGAAACACTTACTTCCTCGAATTTCATTAGAGATATATTTCTCATTCAATTAATTCAGTTCTCATTTTGCGGCAAGACAAAGTACAAAAACGCTACAAATATCTTCATTAAAAATCGAAAGATATAGAAAAAACATAAGACACCAAATAGAGTTAAAACAATTAAAAAAGATTTACAATTAAAATCGAAGTTTCTGCGCAAAAACAAGCAATTCGGCCAGCAGACAAAAAGGCAGATTTTTCGGTGCACAAAACTAAAAGTTTCCTTTTGGTCCCACTCGGCAAAAAGACACTGAAGGTACATCACTATTCGGCTAAGTTTCAAATCTAAACAAATGCGGCTGCTATGGTAAGAAGATGTAGGCTTAGCCGCCCTTAAACAACTTTGAAATTGTTGATGATGCTGTAACTATCGCATGAGATTATCTAAAGGCGTAAAACCTTGACCTGAAGATAAGAACAACATAATTCAATTATTTTTAAAGCAAAAAATGCACAATTTACCTACATATAAGAATAAACAAAACTGAGCTCACGGAGCCGAGTAACAGAGTGGTATATACTCTATAACAAAAAAATTCGATGCACATAAAAGGAATAATCCAATTGCTTTGAAATTTCATATAAATAAATGTTTTGACCAAATATGCAAATGACTAAAATTTGGTGTCCAGTGAATGGATAGTGCGATCTACAGCGCATCCGAATTGCGCATCCAGCAGATAGAAGCTGTTGTTGAACTGTTGTTAAGACGTTACTTTGCTGTTGCGAAGCTTAGTTTCTCTAGATTCGCAGCAAATCCCCTATTCAACTAAGTTTCAAATGTAAACAAATATGGCTGCTACGGTAAAAAAAATTAGGTGCAGCCGCAGTTAAAAAATTTTAAATTGTTGATAATTCCACAAGTATTGCATCCAGGTTACCTAAAGGCATAAAAACCTTAACCAGAAGATAAGAACAATATAATTCAATCATTTTTAAAGCAACAAATGCACGATTTACAAACATATAAAAATAAGGAAACTGAGCCGAGTAAAAGAGTGAATATATATATATATTCATAAACTTTCGGTGCGGCCGATTGCAACCAAAATAGGAGGTGCACATATTATAGAGCATGACTATGTTATACATGTATTAGTACATGACTAATGACTATTATAACTACATGTTATAGCAGTCCTATATACAAAATTTCAACGTTCTTGGGCTACGCGTTTTTGAGTTAGGCGAGACACATACGTACGTACAGAGGCCACATAAAATCTCTTCAGAATTCATTTTAAATTAGTTTATAATTTTTTGGAGGAAAAATATTCCTTTATTCTAGCCTTACGTACAGATGTCACGCAACAACGTCGTGAAATTGCATTCGATATCGGTCAAAACGGATATTTGCTTTGAAATATGATATTCGAAATATTGCGCGATAAAATAATTCCTTTTTACTTCGTGCAAGGAAGTAAAAATGAACAAATGAACAAATAAAGTCAAAAATAACCTTCGGTTATTATGCTTCCTATTTTTTGTAAGAAATGTTTTTTCGACTTTTATGACCCCTCTAATAAGAGACGACATATTTCCGAACATGTTTCTGCCAACGACTTAAGTTTCAACAGCCAATGAAAGGATGGCTGTCGCCAATTAATTCCAAATTGCAAATGAAAATGTCCTGCTACGTGCAATGGATATCCGAATAACGGCGCTTTCTGTTTTATTTTGCTTCTTATTGAGCTAAATTGATTATTTTTGCCTTAAAATGGTGAACAGATGGATATGGTCAACGCCTAACATATTTTCTCATTCTTTTTTACTTATTTGTACGAAGTAAAAAGGAAGTATTGTAATCGCGAAAAGTTTCAGGCAGCATATTTCGACGAAAATATCAATTTTGATCGCTTTCGAATGCAATTTAACGATGTTTTTGCGTGATATCTGTACTAAGAACAGAATAAAATATTCGTTTCCTCCAAAAAAATTATAAAACTGCTTTAAAATTAATTCTGAAGAGAATTTTTCGTGGCGTCTGTACGAACGTATCTCGCATAACTCAAAAATGAGTAGCCTCAGATCGTTGAAATTTTGTATATAGGACTGCTATAACATGTAGATGTGCACCTCATATTTTGGTTGCAATCGGCCGCACCAAACGTATATAAATATATTTATATATATAATATATTTATATATATTTATATCCACTCTGTTACCCGGCTCAGTAATCTCAGTTTCTTTACACTTATATGTTTGTAAATTGTACATTTCTTGCTTTAAAAATGATTGAATTATGTTGTTCTTATCTTCCGGTTAAGGTTTTTATGCCTTTAGTAAATCTGTATTCAATATCTTTAGAATTATCAACAATTTTAAAGTTGTTTAAGTGCCGCTAAACCTAATAATTTTTTTGATAGCGGCTATTGCTTGTTTACATTTGAAGCAGCAGAAAGAAATGGTAGAAAAGGTAGTGAGAAGAGACAAGCAGAGAAAAAATCTATTCGGGACACCATGGAGGTGGAAAAAAAAAAGACTGAAGACGAAGATTTTAATAAGACATGACGATGAAAACTTCTGGTGCCCCATTGTACTTCCACCAAAACATGAATTAGTAGAAAGAATGATACAAGACTACCATTTACAACTTTTACATGCTGGAAAACAAGTTAGTTTGACCAATAATCGTCAAATATTTCGTATAATAAAAGGAAGAAAAACAATACAAAGAGTCATATCAAAGTGCATTCGGTGCAAGAGACACTCGGCGAAAGCTTTTGATACAGTGACTTGTCTTTTCCCAGAAGTTAGAGTCAGAGATGCTTATGGATTTGAGGTGGCAAATGTTAATGTAGCAGGACCACTTTATTTATTAGAAAATAGAAAAGCTTGGATCTTGCTTTTTACCTGTGAAGTTTATCATGTGGTTCATTTAGAATCAATTGAAAGCTTATCGACCAAGTGATTCTTCCTTGGATTTCAAAGATTCATAGCACGAAGAGGACAGCCTAGAGTAGTATACAGCGACAATGGCACACATTTTGTAGGGGCAAGGAATTTACTCCGATCTGTTGACTGGAACCAAATTATCAGAAGTTCTTCAACAATGAAAATTCAATGGAAGTTAATTAAATCCACCAATCGCAGCATGGCGGGTCGGTTGGCGGGGGAGACTGATTCAGATGATCAAGAAATTATTCAGAAGAGTCCTGGGAAAAGCATTACTTTCATATGAAGAAATGTTTACTATCCTATGTGATGCAGAAGCAAATATCAACTCCAGACCATTGACATACGAGTCGGAAGATTCCACCGATTTATGTGCACTCACTCCATCTATGTTTATTCAGGATGTTCGAGCTGAAGGTATTCCGGATATGGGCAGTCTGGATAAAATCAACTTATCAAAAAGATAGCGATACTACCAAAAGTTGCGTGTAGAATTTCGTAAAAGATTTAGAGATGAATATCTTGGACTGTTAGTACATCGACAAAGACCGTATCTTCTGGAACCATTAAGAAAAATGATTTAGTGTTTGTAAAGGACGACAGAAAGAAAAGAACAGAGTGGCCTATAGGTCGCGTTGTAGAAAAGTATCCTGGGAAAGACAATGAAGTACGTGTTGTCAAAGTGAAAACTGCAACGTGTGAACTCCTAAGACTCGTGAAACGTATTTATCCTCTTGAACTTAATAGACCTAACTTGTTTAGTGACTTGAATATGAACATAATGAACTCTGCCGATGAGTGTGACAGTGATATGAACTATCAAACTAGATATGGACGTAAAACTGTAAAAGCTCTTACGTATTTTAAAGTTGTTATACTAATTTTTGTTTCTTTTCAGTATCTTAGAATTTCAATTGTCCTAACTGTAGTAAATTGAAATATGTTAGGTGAATATGGCACGAAAATATTTAGATGTGTCCTTTGTAAGTATTATTTTTAGAGCAATAGTTAATTTTCATATTTGTGAAAGTAGTACCTGAACATTTGTTTGGTTATTGATAAATTGTGTTTTCATTTTCCCATCTTATCGATGTAAAATCAAATGGGAAGGATGTCCCATTCTTGCCACTAGATGGCGGGCATTCTTCCTTTCTTTTTCTCTAATTGAGATCTGGGAAGGAGACTAGATTCGAACCGCTCGGAGGAGCGTAAAGACGAACTTCTGATTTAGAAAACAATTAAAATGTATTGTCTTAAAGTAATTATCAATTACCATGTAAATACTGTAATTATAAAAATGTGTGTAAATAAAAAGTCATTAAGACTTAATTGAAGTTGTAATTTGAATCGAATATAAATGCAGACATAGCTCTCCAAAATAGAACTATGGATTAGAAACAATAATTGCCAATTACAAGAAAATCTTGGAAATATCTTCAGGAAAAATTATCATTCACCCTCCACTATTACATTCTAAGCTAGCATTTCTTAACAATTTATTGTGATATGCGTATTAAATAAGAATTAAAGCCTTCCTACACATGAAAAAGAAACGCTTGGATAAATGTTTCTTTAATTTCATACATAAGTTTAAAAGCTTTACTAAAAATATAATGGTATTTGTTAGAAACTTTAATGTACGTTAGCCTTATTTTTGTCGTTGTAAGAGAATATTTAATAGGATAGGGTATATAATCTCTGTTAAACGTTGAGGAGTTTAATTAATTTCATCAAATGAAATCGATGGATTTTTAGGGCTGAAAGTTTTAAAACATATTATTCAACGAATCTACAATTCCATATGCTTAACCTTTTTTATTATTGCGCTTTTAAGTAATTTTCGATTAAGAGATTCCTCCAGTGTCTTTAATAAAAATTTTTAATTAAAACATCTGATTGGACACCTCATGTACGGCCTTTTAATTTATACACATTTTTTGACACAATTCGTTTAGACTTATTTTCTCGAATTTCATTAAAGATATATTTCTCATTAAATTAATTTAGTTCTCACTTCGCGGCAAGGCAAAAGTACATAAATACTCAAAACTAACATTGCAAAAAAATCTGTGCTCTAAACGGAAAGTTTCCATTCTGCCAAACTGGGCAAAAAAAATACTGTAGTTGGTGCACCTGACTTAATTCACTATGAAAACAAATTAGCCTAGTTTGGCTTAGCTACTTTTTAATTGTGGATAATTCCACCACTATTACAGATTAACGAAATACATAAAAATCGTAACCGGAATAAAACAACAACATAATTCAATCACTTTTAAAACAAAAAATGCAGAATTTACCAACATATATGAATAAAAAAACTGGCCTCACCGATCCGGATAATAGAGGGGCAATATATATATATATATATATATATGTTTGGGGTGAGCGATTGTCACCGAAAAGAGAGCTGGATAAGTAGAGATTATAGCAGTCTCATACACAAAATTTTAACATTCTATGGCTACTCGTTTTTGAGTTATGCAAGATGCATGTTCACGTATGTACAGACGTCAAAGAAAAGTCTCTTCTGAATCCATTTTAAACCCATTTTAAATCCGTTTTGGTAAAATGAGTCCATAATTCTGTCCGTACGCACAGATGTTACACAAAAACCTCGTTCAAATGAATTCTATAGCGATCAAAATGGATGTTTTCGTTGAAATATGACACACAAAATGTTTTGCGATTACAGTACTTCCTTTACTTTTTACAAAGGAGTAAAAATGTTTCACTATAATACTTCTTTTCCTTGAACAAAGAAGTAGAAATTAACTAATGCTAAAGAATTCTAGCGTCATTTCGATGTAACCACTTTTGCGTCAATTTCATAGAAAAGATATCAAAATCTTGTAGCATGTCGTTGCAAGTGACCTTATATCTTGCTAAAATATTTGTGTTTAACCTATATTTCTAATGGATAATTTTCAGAAGCATCTAAACCCTAAGATAGATTTCACTTTCTTGCTATTGAAAACCGAAAAACTTCTCTTCAAATATTCTGTGATTAATGGATTCACATCATTCACAGGCTGCAAAGCATTTCTACGTTTTCATTTATCTCTAATGCTCTCTATACATATCAAGACCTCTTTTCCTCCCTAAGGTCTACGCCATTTTTGTAAATGTAGAAGAGTGGAAATGGATGAATTGCTGAGGAAGAAATCCATAATTCTTAAAGCATCGCGCATATTACTAATAGAAGAGAGATCAGAGAAACTCTCTCAAATAAAAATGTTAGTCATTTTAGCTTTTAATGTATCTCGCATGCTCTATGTTGTTAAAAAGGGAATTCAGAATTCTTCCTAAATTCTTTCTGCATGATATGAGCTTAGTGTTATATCTTCACAGTATTAGTACCTACTTATTCAAATACTTTTTTTTAATTTGCACTGTATCATTAAGATAATTGTAATAAAATTACCATAATTTTTTAATTGAGAAATATGCTATTAATGACTTTTAAATGAAGTACAAACACTAAACGAAATTTTATATAATTGAATAAGGAAGCTGATTTTCAAATAAATATTTTCATTATAGCAATGAATATATTTAAATGAAACGTAAACTTTCCTAACACACAAATTTCTATATTCTAAAGTTTCCTCTTTGCTATTAATAAACAAATTTTAAGGAATTTAATAAATTATAATTTATATAATTTATTTTGTATCAATTTCCAATTAACAGCCAGTTGATTGATTTTGGATATGTATATTTATACTTAAGTGTAATTATTTTTGCATTAAATATCGTGTTTTCTAAGTTAATAAAAGGAATTTACACTTGTCTCACATTTTAGTTATTTCAATTTTGTAAATAAATTTAGCACTAAAATTTAAGATTCTAGTTGTTAAAAAAAATGAAATAAAAGATTACATTGTAATATCATTCCTTATTAAATTCAGCATTTACTTATTGTCAAACTGTTTCTCATATTGCAGCTTCAGATATCGCGCAATATCGTCTAATATCCATTATGTAATATGATTATAAAGTTATCGGGCAAGCTACAGAATGAGAAAAGATAGATAATGAGAAAATGTTGAAAGAAGTGTATTTTCACTTTTTTATTTATTTCCCATGGCAAGTACAGAGAACAAAAGATATATTTTAAACATGAAAAAAATATGATAAAGATGAAAAGACATCAGTCCATCCGCCAATAAGTCTGGCAATCCAATATCGTTCTCATAAGGATACAGGAGGTAGAGCAGGAGGGAAGGCAAGGTTAGAAATGTCAAACTCCTCTACAGAGTCCCACAAGGACACGTTGTATGCTAGTGTAACATGTCATAAAATGTTTCGCTATTCCACCTGGACCATCTTTATCAGTAATCTCTATCGATAGACAATATTAAGCTTCACAAGAGCTCTTTCAGCTGTTGCTAAAATCTGAACCGTTTTAGATTTCTTTTAATTTTGGTAACTTCGTTGAGAAGTGCACAAACATAAATCTGAATACTCTTGTAATAACTATTAATATTTTTCGCAACAGTTTGAGATTGAAAATAAATACCTTCTGCAAGCACGATCGTAAATTATTTAATTCTTATTAGACAAAATATCTATTGAGAAAATGGCAACAGATAATTTCTGGATGTCGTTCTATTTATAATTTTAAAAATTTAGATTGTTATGATGTACGCTTGAAATGTTTAATGGTACGATGCAGTAAGTACGTTTGTTATGTTATGTACGTTTACGAATACGTTACTTGTAGTTATTAAGATTTATCTCTAAATAAATGTTTGTCTTTTACAACCATTTTATGAGTGATTAATTTAACTACAAAAGGAAGTTAACATAAATCAGAAGCGGGATTGTTCTGATACCTAAGCCTAAAGCTACAAGAATTTGCTATGCGTAAATAAATTGAAAAGAATTTGAATTTCAAGGTATGTGCATTGAGTGATGTAACATATTTATTATAGAATTTAAATTTGTTATTTTTTTATCATTTTGGAAAGAGAGTTTATTTTTTTCATTTCTTTAAATTTTGAAATATATTTAGAACGTCAAACTAAATTATAAAATACCAATAACTGTGTTTTACTAAGTTGTCTAATTGGAAGTTAATAATAATAGCATATATATAACTATTATTATTAACTTCCAATTTATATACTTCCAATTATTATTATTAACTTCCAATATATATATATATATATATATATATATACATTTATTTGCATGTTAATAAGTACGAAAATGTATATTTTCGGTAAGGCAAAGAAAGCCGATTTAAGAATATTAGCTGAAGAATTGGGAGAAGATGTAAATGAGAGTCATAAAATGAGCGATTTGAAAAAGATAATTTTGGCTAGCAAAGAGTACAATGAAGAATGCGCCAAAGAATGGTTAAGCATTATAAAAAATGAAAGAAAAGAAAAAGAAGAAATTGAAGAACGAAAACGTCAAGAAGAAATTGAAGAACGTAGGCGAAGAGAAGAAATTGAAGAAAGGAAACATCAAGATGTTGAACGTAGGCGAAGAGAAGAATACGAGGAACGAAAACGAAAGTATGAAATGGAAATTGAACTGCAAAAACTACGTATTGAAGCAGAAAGTAGATCTACAAATTCTGGCACCAATGAAAATGCTAGTGGTGCACACATGAATCCAAAGTTAGAGCTACATCGCTTGATGCAAAAATTTAAAACCTGACGAAAATGATATCAGTTTATACTCGTATTTAATCCTGTTTGAACGGTTGGCTAAACAAGTTGAAATACCAGAAAATACATAGGTTACTCATTTGTTTGGCTTATTGCCGTATGATATTGCTCCGTTAATCGCTAGAAAAAACGATGAGATTACAAATGATTATAAAGAAGTTAAAAAGATCTTATTAAAACAATACAAGATGGCACCTGAAAAATTTCGCCAAAATTTTTTTACGCACAATAAGAGTGTAGGAAACACATGGAAGAATTTTGCGTACGAGTTAAGAATTGTTTTTTAATGAATGGATAAGCGGAGTTAAAGTAGATACCTTTGAGAAACTTAGCGACCTTATTATAGCGGATCAGATAAAACGTAAAGTGTCTCCAGAAGTAAAAGATCATTTTATTGACATATGGTCTGAGTTGATTTCACCAATTGATTTAGTTGAAAAACTAGATGATTATGATACCTTGAAGTCAACATTCAACAATAAACAACCGCGTAAAGAAGGGTCTTACGACAAACGAAACTCCTTTAAAGATGGTCCAGTTGCTACAATTAACGAAAAGAAAAAAAAAACTCTACGGTGTCACACATAATGAAAAAGGTGAACAAAATGCTTCAGCTGTGATAATTTTGGACACATACAAGGGACTGTCCGCTGCCCAAACCAGTAGTAACATGACGAAAATGTAATAAAACAGGTCATAAAGCTAAAAATTGTGTTACTAAGGCTGAAAATAATCATTCAAATGATAAAAATTATTCTGTTGAGCAAGTTGGCGAAAATTCAAAACAGAATAATTCATATTTGAAGAAAGAAAAACTTAATAATTCTGAAGAAGAGGCTTTAATTGATATGGGGAGTTCTTGTTGTAAGTACTTCAGTTGCTCAGAAATTCAAAGTGAAACCAGAACCTGCTATGAATGAATTGTACGGTTTTGGAAATCAAAGGGTGCCTGCAGTGACCTCTATAGAAATGATTAAAGCCGATATTGAAGTAGATAAGGTAAAAGGCCAAGGCATAAATATATACCTTGTACCTGATAATGCACAGCCAGTTGATCTAATCATCGGACGGACATGGCTTGATCTCCCTCACCAGAATAGAAAAGAGATTTCACGTCAGGTATAGGGAAGATGAACTATTAATAATCTCCAAATTGATGAAAAAATAAATCGAGTCTGCCTTAAAGCTCTTGAGGCAAATGAATTAGAGAAAAATACAATCAGTCTTGTCAGTTCTCAAACAGATTCTGTAGATGATGGATTAATTCTGATAGAAAATCTTTCCGAATGTATCGGCTGTTTATTAGAAATTAAAAATGGCGAAACTTGTATACCAGTTATTAACGTTGGCGATAGAAGTGTTAAGCTCCAAAAAGATCAATGCGTTGGGAGAGCAGAAGAAGTTGAACTATGTTTAAATACTGAAATTTTTGAATTGAGCTCCAACTTAACAAAAACGGAAAATATTAACAACATAAAAGTTCCTATAAGTTTAAGCCAAGTTAAAATTGGCTCGGATCTCGGCATTGATCACCAGGAAAGAAATTTTGCTTTTTTCGAATGAATACAGAGATTGCTTCGCACTGAATATTTCAGAACTCGGGTGTACTGATCTCATAAAAATGGACCCTAAAGAAGATATATTCGCTCATCAAACTGCAGTAAAGAAAAACAATACAAAAAGTGCTGTTCGAATTGTAAGAGATGGTGAATTAGGTGCATTTGAAATTGTTCGAGAGAAGGGGAATGAAGCTACGAATCTGATTGGATTTCATGGCACTTCGTTGAAAAATAGTTCTTATGCTGCAAATAGAAATCGACACTGTGGCCAACTCTTTCTAAACACCATTTCATGCCAAGGCAAAGACAGAATGACAAAAGTGATGGTAGTCAGAGCCAAGAGAATGTGGATGATAAGCAGCAGCTACAACCTCAAAGGCCCGTACGAAGGCAATTACGTCATCCTTACTTCAGGCAATATTGTAGTTATCTATCCATAGGACTTCCACGAAACGTTGGACGTGATGGAAGTGAAGATGAACAAAATGAGAGAAAAAACGAAGAAAGAGTTTCAGGAGGTGGAAAAGACAATCACTGGAATCCTAGACGATTTTATCAAAGGTGCTTTAATAGCAAAACCCACTATCATAGGAATGACACTGAATGCAATCAAAGTAGAATGGAAGGAGAAGCAACTAGTAAAGATACTGAAGCAAATGACGAAGAACAGCAGCCACGCGGACAAGGATCTAGATCTTGTCCACTTTACAGATCAAAAAGGGGTTGTCGAAAGCCCCACCAAGCTGATTCACGTGCTAAAAACAGATCTTCGGAGGCCATCATTTCCAGAAATACAGAAGATGATGATAATGACGAGGTTGACGACGAACTTAAAAGGCCCAAGCGAATAGTGCACAAACCATTGCGCTACAGAGACTTTGTAGGACTTTTAGAATTTTTTTAAAATTATATTTCATTTTATTTTTTCCTACCTATTATTATATTTTTGTTGTTGTTTATTTGTCGTTTTAATGTATGATAAGATTTGGTTCAATTGAGGACAATTGAAAAGTCAGGATGGTCGAATGTAAGCACGATTGTAATATATTTAATTGTTATTAGACAAAATATCTATTGAGAAAATGGCAACAGCTAATTTCTGAATGTCTTTTCTATTTATAATTTAAAAAAAATTAGATTGAGATGATGTACGCTTGAAATGTTTAATGGTACGATGCAGTCAGCACGTTTGTTATGTTATGTACGCTTACGAATACGTTACGTTTGGTTATTAAGATTTATCTTTAAATAAATGTTTGAGTTTTACAACCATTTTATGAGTGATTAATTTAACTACAAAAAGAAGTTAACACTTCATTCTTTTACTTCAAAAATGACTTTTGAAGTTGCTACTAAATATATTAATTCAGAATTTTGCGCTATTTTGTTTTAACTTTATTTATCTGTTTGGTTATCTATGTTGAGGGTGCTACTTTGTACACGGTTGCACGGATTCTGGGCGATTTACTTTGGGGCAATTGTAGGCGCGGTTTTTACAATCGTCAGCCATCTTAAAAAATGCTGATATTACGTATTTTACGCATAGTATTCGAAACTTTAAAAAAAAAAAAAAAAAAAAAAAATATTGTTAAAAATAATGGATTAATTTTTTGTTGAAAATGTCGTTTTTTTTAAGATGGCAGGCAAATGTATATTGAGTACATGTACATTTACTATGAGTATAAAATACTAAAGGAAGGTTAAATTATTACTTTCATATAGCAAAGAAATATAATAAAAACACCGCTATAAAAACATTGCGCCAACGTTTATTTGGATTAAAATATTACTTAAATTGAATGTCGAATTAAAAGCATCATACCAACTTTTAAACGAATTAAAATATTACTTGAACTCAGATCCTTTAAAATACGTTTTATAGGATATAATTATTTAACATTTATCTCGGTAATTTTTAAAAACAGTGTATTAATTTTAATAAAAATTGAAGTATGCAATTATAAAGTAAAAGAAAAATATGCACTTACATTTTTTTGAGTATTTAACCTGTCGTATATTGATAAGTACCACAAAAAATCTGAATCATAATTTAGATATAAATGAAAAAAAATTGAAAAATTTAATCTAAGGAATTTGAAGAGATGAATAATAAAATTTTAAAATGGCGCGGTAATGCACAAATATTCAGTAACCTATCAGTGAGCTGATTAAAGCTCGTTAATGCACAAATATTCTGTAACCAATCAGGGAGCTGATTACATCACGAATATAATTAAAATTATTTAAATAATCTTACATAAAATCATTTTTAAAAAATCCAAAATTTAATTGTATTTTAATATTTAACAGCCATAAATATTGTTTAAAACATTAGATTAAATTTATAGATATTAAAAACCAATTACTTTTAAAGTAAGCTGACGTCATTAATTATATCATCCACAACATAAATTATATAAAATATAATAAAAAATATCTTTTTTTTTCAAATAAAAATGCAAAATTAAATTTATTTTCAGATTTAGAAGCCATAAATAATACTTAAAACACGGAATTTATGCATAATAAAACGCATCATGTTTTAGATAATATGACAACAAAGTATCGGTTACCATAAATAACTTGTCTAGCAATGGGTTTACCATAAGTCGTATCGCTAGCCCCAAAAAAATCGCCAAATTCCGTGCAACCGTCTATCTACCAAAGTAGCACTAGCTTGAGCAAACAAATAAATCAAGTTTATCTGTTTCAAGCAGTTCAAGTATCAATCAAGTTGTTCAAGTATTGATTAGGTTGTTCAAGTAAACAAATTTATATTGTTTACTTGAAGTTCAAGCAAGTAGATAAATCAAGTTTATCTGTTTGCTTGTTTAGGTTTAATAAATTTTGGCTCACCTTATAAGGTATTTTCTCCCACTTCCCTAGCGTGCCTTCGTGGTGTAACAGTAGCACGCTGGGCCGATATTTCAGAGGTCCGTGGTTCAATTCCCGGCGAAGGCGGTTGCATATTTTTTTGCAAAACACTGTTTTGACTGAAATCTCGCCTGGAAATACTCGGTTGTAAAGAAGGGAGCAAACCTTAAATCGCAGCAAATGTAAATTTGAGCCTAGAAAAACAGTTCGCTTCGAGGAGAGCATGGATCTTTCACATTCTCACAGTCTGCCGCACTGCACAAGATATTCAAAAACTACAGATCTTCAGACATCATGTAAATATTCGGAATACATCTCAGATTTGTTAAACGTAGGGCAGACAGTAGAAGTCCTGAGGGTGTCGTACATTACAAACACAGCTTGCGTTTTCTTTAGCTTGTGTATGTGACTCCACACGGGCGGATTTTCACTCCCCTCTCACCAGGTGATTCCATTCAGCGAAGGAATGATATGAAATACGTGGAATTCCTGGCGTCATGCATTCCGTCGTCACGGAGAAGTTTGAGCTTGATCTCACATTTCTGGCTGAGAATCATAAAAAAGAAGTTTACACCGAAAAGACTAGACACGATATTAAAAAGATATGTCTGAGTTATATAAATCGCGTGTCTCCACATATGAGTTATTGGTGGATCTAAAAGACCTTTATTTCAATATATATATATTTAATATTACTTTTGAGAGAGTGAAAAATAATTATTGTAAAATGTAGTGGTGGTACTAAGTTTTTCCATTTCCGTTTAGGTGATACGCGTTATTCATAAGGTTGAGAACCGCTGCTTTATATATGTGTATGTTATTTATATTTATATATTATTTACATACGGTATATTATTTCTTTAAAAATCGCATATAGCGATAAAATTTAATGGCAGTATCCTATTATTTGAAAAGTGATTGGACATAAATTTAAACGAATGTAAAATAATTGAGGTTTGGTACTAATACATTTAATTATTTTGTAGATACATTAGGTATTTTGGAAGCAGTAAAAAGTGAAAAATGAGCAACGCCTTCTCCGGGAATCGAACCAAGGACCACTGGAATACGCGCCCAGCGTGCAGACCACCGCACTACAAAGGCATGCAAAGAAGGCGGGAGAAATACCTTACATACTCCCCCTTTTAAAGGACGACTGGGGGTTTTAGGGAACCCAGTCGCCAAATCCTGGATGTGAAGAATCATCATCCACCCCTCTTTTAGTTTGGGCGCCACTGTAGAGACCACTAGATCCACTTTTCTGTGAAACCTGGAAGAGTAGTAACTTCACAGAAGAAAGGTTAAAAGTACTCTTTATTAACATTTTAAAATTTACAATGCGTCAACTCGACGCTAACAAACAACGCCTCTTCTTGAGCGGTAACTGAAATTCAGATAACGAAACTAAAAATATGAAGATATGCACAAGCAATAGAAGTACGCTACAGGGCTCAGCTAAATCCCGTTTCTTAAACCCGCACCCCCCGTCAAAAACTAGTGGCAGCAAGTAAATGAAATTAGGCCACTCGAAACAGCAATAACTCTGAGTGCAAACGCTTAAGCAGCAGAGGTGGCGGCAGTAGCCTAACTCTCCCTCTTTCCTACTGAAACTCCATTTTTAAACTCTTTCTTCAACATAGAATTTGCATTCCTTCACGCGCGCTACCAAATTTAAATATTCTGGCAGTGACAACTAGGGAAATGAAGGCTTATAGAAATGAATAACAAAGTAAATAGAATTGGTTATTTAAAATAAATATAAATCCCTACAACTTCATAACGAGATTGCCTTCGTAATGAGCTTTTTTCTCGTTGTATTTAGCATAATTCCAAGATTTAATGCTTATATATGAAATGTCTTGTTCTCAATAACATGCCAGATTTAGATACGAAATTTGAGAAATTCTGGATTATCTCATCATAATTTTTTTTCCACTGATATAAAAGTCTAAATACTAAAACTGTAAAGTTTTATGCTACAATGAAATATAATTTTTCATTTAGTACTGTTGTGGGTTGTCCAGTTTTATCCAAAGTCTAATCAATTCATAACAGGAATATAAGAAGCACAAATACGGGAAAAAATCGTTTTTTGGAAGTTTTATATATGAGTTATTACACTGAATAGAAAAATCTTCACATGCATACAGACAGAAAGGTATTAGTGGGGGATATTAACACAATGTTGTTGGGACGGCAATTTGTGTTTATTCTCTGAAAATTGCCTATCGAATTTTTAGACCGAAAACATTACCTCCCTTACCTATTTATAAAGGTTGTTGGAGGTAATAAAAATAATGAGAGCCTTTTTTGGATCAGTAGAGTTCACGCACATTTCTTGAGCTCAGAATTCGCTAGTATAAACATGCTTTTATGGTGCTTCAAGTACCTACTCTTATATAAACGCAGAAAGCTAAAATTCAGAAAATGGAATCTTTTTGGAAGTTTGATAAGAGAGTTAACGAGGACCAGAAAATCGTCATACCCATACAAACAAACATACATCATAGTAAAATTAGTAAAAACGGTTATAGGGACCTTAATTCGTGTTTATTAGCTGAAAACGTACTTTTGGGGCCTAAAACAACGCCTCTCTTACCTCTGTATGTAGGTTGATGTGTTTGTTTGGTTTAGTTTATTATGGCAAAGCGCAGGGCTATCTGCCTAAGGGGAGGGATACCTTCGTGGAGGTCTTGCTAAGGGAAACTGTCCTGCATACTCGTTACATATGGGGAAAACCACGTAAACGGCTATACAGCGAATCTCGCTCAAGATTTTCCTTCTTAACTGTATTAATATTAATCGACATATACATAAAATTTAGTCCTAAAGCAACGCAATCCTAAATTCAGTCATAATTATACTCTGAAATAATGTCCGAATACAAGTAATTTTGAATAAATAATATACTCTTAATGAATTTTGTGAATTATTGTATTTAAGGAATATATACTATCAAAACTGATAATGTTTTACGGGTTTTCCACAGGACGTCAAATATTCAGCTACTTTTGATACTTCAAGAACACCATTTAATCCCACACGACTTTTAGTCTTATTTTTATTCACGAGTTCACCAATGAACCTTTTTTCCCTTATACAAAAAATATGGCTGATAATTCAACAAAGCGGCTTTCCACATTTAATTGCCTATGTGCAGCTGTTATTTTTTATGAATCAGGATAATAAACTTATAATATTGCTCTCTACTTTGTCTGTAATAAAATGTCGAGAAACCCAGTGAGTGAACTATGCAGCAAATTATCGCTGAGTTCAAGCACTAACAATGTAGATTCGAGAAGGGTTTAAATACTTTTTTATTCACTCGCAGAATTGATAAAAGATGGCCCATTCTCGGGCTTACAAGAAAGCCTCCACTCGGGCTTTTATATTAAGATAAGGAATTAAGAAACTAAACAAATACTAACTAAAATGGACTTAGCTGAAGCTAAACACCAATAGCTAACACAGTTGGCCCTTAATTTAAACTAGCCGGCGATTTTCAACCGCCATGTTCAATACGGCCGAGCGTAATAGATTCAAGAATGAAATAGCTTGAAGGCAAACATGCATCACTAAGGACTCATGAGCATTTTCCCTTCTGGAAGGAAGTAGAAATTCCTATAAATATTACTCCTAACACATTTGCATTCACCGCGATTCTAAAAACTCATTTTGGTGGGGAATTGTAAGTGGAAACAAGAATTGAAAGGAAAGGGTTTCAAAATTAAATATAACTGTTATAAAATTAACATACACCTTACAAAATTTCAATTGTTTATTGTTAATTCATCTTTTACCTGAAACTGCTTTGCAAAGCTGCAAGCATATATTATTATGTCTGCATACGCTTAGGTAAGCTAGCATGAAAAATAAAGTAGAATTATATAAGGTTTGGATTTGGATTATTTAATTATTGCAGAGCACAGAAGGGCTATATGCCTAAGGGTATGAATGCCTTCGAGGAGGAATTTCTAACGGAAATTGGCTCTTATACATGTTACACATGGGAAAAACCACAAAAAACGCCCATGTAGCCAGCTCGTTCATCTGCAGTCGACGTCATGTCACAACTACAAGTGTTCAACGACTTTATCGCTTGGCTGTTGATGGATCTGGAATTAAATAAGAACTTTTTACTACTTATACTTTTATCCTTACTCTTATTTATCCTGTGGTAAGGTGAACCTGTAAGTCAATTTAGTATTTTTTCTTCTGCGATCTTACCCTGAATATTAATCGACATATTTATCTTATTAATAAGGCATATATAACATGTGTCACCCATGTTTGAAATTAAGTTGTGATGTTTTTCTCCAGTTTCGTTTCAGGCTCTTGAAAGAAAATATATGAAACTCATGATAAATCTATTGAGATCTTAATTTATTATTTTTTAAACGTTTTATTCCTTCGGCATGTATTAAGTAATTTAAATATCTAGCTGTACTTTCAATAATAGCAAATCCTAAATGAAAACGTTTTTGATATTACAAATATATTTAGATTTCTTTTACCATGAGCAGAGCTGCTACTGAGATGAGTTCGTAATCCTTAAAAGCATTTATCACATTAAAGGAACAGCAGTATTCTTCCTTACCTGCAAAAATAAAAACAGATATAGACATAACAATTTTCAAGCTAAAATAACTCCTACAAGTAATGCACAAAATAATATATATGTACCCACATATATACATAATGAAGGTAATGTTTTGTACTTAAGACTTTTGTACTTATTTTTTGTACTTTAATAGCAATAACTAATTCATTTATTTTTCATAAAAAATATTTTGTTCTTTAGCGATTTCCCACTTTGATAAATTTTTAATCTATTACCTTTTTATCATTTTCCTAAATTATCTTTTAATTATTTTTTTCTTTATTATGTCTAGACAATCTTAAAACATTTTCGCTACACTAGCAATCAAGTCCACAATGTTCTTTTTTTTTTTTTCCTATTCCTAGGAGATAACACAAGTACTGTTCTATTAAATAAATTATATATATATATATATATATGGGAGGCATACTCATCAAGGTCCGCTGAAGCCTCAAACACCCAGAGGTGTGACGTCATCTGCCCCCAGCCCAGCGTAGAGGTGCAGACAAAGAACGTGTATTGTTTGGTGCAGAGATGATTTCCAGACGTGGAAGGGAACGGACGTGTTATTTCGATGCAAGCAGACGGCTTGTGTTCCTCCAAGATAAACCCTAGAAGGGCTGGATCTTCGACTGATGTTCGAGAGACTGTAATTTCCCAGTCTTGTTATAGAAATCCACCAGCATTTGTTTGTCCCCGAGATTTGACGATAAAAGCAACAACTGTGAACTTCAGTATCATATTAACTGTATTGGACTTCCTAATTTTTGTGGAGTTACCTTTGCCTAAATTAATTTAATCTATCACCAATCATATGTTCATTTTTATCATTTCATTATACTTCTATTCATGTTAGTAAATTAGTAAAATAAAATTAGTTTAGCTATATTTAACTCGTGCTCAATATGTGATCTTCATATTGGGTAACCTCACACTTGGATCTTGGACCATATCATTACTGCTGGCTTTAGCTACTAGGAGCTCTTACCAGTATATTATCATTATACCATAGGCCATAAAGTTAAAAATTTAAGAGGTGTATTTAAGAATACAGCGCGCCCGAAGGCGAGATCAATAAATGAGTGATCTCATAAAATAAGTTTTGCTAAATTGCATATCATTGCATATCACGGGTGATTATATCAATGCCGGCGAAAGGCGAAATGAACGTATAAGCTTCTGGGTGAGTCTAGAAGAGCAGAAACACGTGATCAGAGTCCGGCATTAAGATTGGTTTTGGAGTCAGAGTTCGAAAAATGAAGTTTTTTGTAGTTTTTGGAAATAAATAAAGTTCGAAAATAGTAAAAGCAACATCTATCTGTGAATTTAAGTGTCCTATGTCTTTTCAAACACTTGAAAATCATGTAAACTTGCGATATAGTCATTAAATGAATAGGAAACTGTAAAAGGCGAAGAACCTCACACACACACACACACACACACACACACACACACATTTTTATATAAGCCGCTAAAGTGTGTGTCGCCGATAGTTTATTGATGCCACTCGGAAAAATAAGCGCAGAAATTAATGTTTCTGCAGTTTTTAATTAATATCTCGGCCAATTAAAGTCGTACGAATATGAGAACGGTATCGATGGATTCGGAGAATTTTTTGGAATCCGAGGATACGCGTCTCGAATTTCAACTCGGCGCCGTTCCGTAGATATTCGAGAAAAAAGAATTTGACACGTAGCCAAATCCCTGTAATAGGGGAAACCCAGGAAAAAAAGTGGAAAAAGTTAAACACATAAAATTAGTTTTTAATTAATATTTCGGCTAAATGAAGCCCCGAGAAGACGCGAATGGTCAAAATGGCGTGCCACGGACCTGCGGAATCTAACGGTGTGATTCGCTAAGCCCGGGAGCCAGCCGTTTCAGAGGAAATAATGTTACTTCACCCCATATATATATGCAGCTTAGGTGTATGTTTGTCGCAGATAGTTTATTGGTTGCTTGCGTAACTGTACTAGCCAATGGGGTGAAGTTGCCACGGCACAGGGTTGCCGTTTCATTTGAGACGTAGACAATTTCCTGTAAAACTTGCCTTTGCTATGACCATCAATAAGTCTCAGGGCCAAACACTTAAGCGTGTTGGCATTTTTTTACCTGAGCCTGCATTTGGACACGGTCAACTTTATGTTGCCTGTTCAAGAGTTTGTGAAAGAACGGACGTAAAATTAAAAATACTTGATGGTCCTCTGCAAGGCGAGCTTAAAAATGATGGAAAGATCTACACAAGAATAGTTGTGTAAAAGAGATCTTTGACATGTGAATTAACATTTTATTATTTAAATCACCTTTATTTATTAAGCTAGCGGTGGCTCTTAAGAAATGTACTGCCAGTGGTTTCCTTCATTGCACTCTACTTTAAGCAATTAAGCAAGTAGAATGGGGAAATCCCGTAGGGCAGTAAACAAAAGGGCGTCCTCGCCGCCTGCCCTGGGTAATTCAGTATGAATTAGCAGACACCTTTCCACAAATAGTTTTAATTACAATTTATAATATCTAGAACAGCATGTCATTTCGTATGACTGCCGGGCTTTCTAGTATATATATATATATATATATATGTTTAAAAATTAATAATATCATTTCTCATTCATATTAAAACATACCTAACATCTAGAAATATTAATTTAATCAAAATAATTTTTAAATATAATCTTAACCTTTATAATCGCGATTTTAATATGATGAATTTTAGACTTAAATTCAATTTACATTTCACAATACTACCAATTTGTTTAATAGCAGGTGAATGTTGTTTCAGAAAAGTAGTTACTTTAGGGTACAGAGAAACATATTTCGTTAGTAAATAATCTTACATATTTACTTTGATTTACTATGAAATCTTTTCCTCCTAAGGCATATCTCTTTCTCAGTCCTACTTAATTATTTACTTAAAACAAAACTGCAGCATTTATGGGATATAAACGAGTAAATATTATCTTTAATTAGCGAAAACAAATACACAGAGTCATTCTTGATGAAATATGATCGTCATGTTGCAGATAATTTAATATATCAAAGTAAATAGGCTGCTGAGAAACACCTAGCGATATTTTCAGTTAAATTTGAAGGAAAACATTTAATTTTAGAGTATGAAAATTTTGTTGATTTTCAATAAAGTACTGCATCTTAACATTGAATTAAGACGCTTTTGAATGCATTTTAAACAGTCTCCAATTTAAATATTAATAGCTTTATGAATAATATTAAAAACGAATTAGATATAAAAAATAATATATCTATGTAAATAAAAGTATCCTTAAGATCTTGGTTTAATATTAATTCTCGTTAAACTGCAATAAATTTAAAAATATATGAGATTGAACAAAACCGAGTTTCAGCGTTTTAGGTTTTCATCATAACGCATGGTTTTTAATATAGGAAATTCATAAATATTTTCAGCTGATAGTTAAATGAAATAACAGCTGCTATTTCAGTGTGCTATTTAACTTGCTTTATCATCATGTTTTGTTAAATTTTCTTGAGTTCAGCCGTTCTCGAAAACGATGGATCATCAAATACTCATTTGCTGAATTATGTGTTTCACTTCAGCTAAAATGTATAAAAGCCGTGGATAGCAATGGAAATATTATTTTACGATCTGAATGTTTTGATAACGTGATAATCGAAGAAAGGTTTCAGAAGTCTTTTATATGTTTCATAATGGGCTCCAATAGGTTAAATGAGATCGATACAGGCCAATATCCACATTAATTTAAAATAGTCTGCATTATTTACAATGCGCTCTTAGCTTTACTTACAACGCTTTGGTGATTCATAAAATGTATAAAAATCCATTGCGGAAATGAATTGAAAACCTAAAACTACATAACTTTTCAAATAACACAATTTTACATATTTAATCGCAAAGCAATGAATAAAATTGTGCTGTTCAATGAATGTCATTTATTTATCCAATATTTTCAACTAATTTGCTTGCAGCATTGTACAGCGATGCTATAACTAACATTTTAGTCATTATTAAAACTAGTTGATTATTCAATGCTTTCTTTATTTGTCACTCTGCTCTTCGTTTGCATCATTGTATACATTATTTGTCATTGTGGTCTTCGTTCACTGGGCAAATTTCAAAATTGTTTATTCAGATTAGTTTTCGACAATGTACAGCTGATAATATGTTGAACAAATACCTCTAAGAAACTATAGTCAAAGAGGAAAATAAATTTTCTTTACTATATGACTGTATCCTTAAGCAGTCTGGCCATTTCAAGACTACTGTCCAAAGACAATGCTGATTGGCGAACCTCTTACTGTGCTTCACATCTAGACACTAGTGAAATTCAACCCCCGCCGAAAAATCAATGCATCGAATGGAACTATGTCCCATCTCCTCCCTCCGTCTTCCCCAGAGATTCGACCCGACTGTATATCGCGGTCGATCGGTGAGCATTATAAACCTTTTCCCAATATATTGGAAACGGGGAGTTCATCAATATTGAAGCATTTGACTCGAGCGTGTGGGCCACTTTAATGACCCTTCTAACTGGGGGAAAAGGTTACTTATCCCGTGGTTTTGTAAGAAGTGGCAGGTTACAAGTCCCTGGCAGTACCTGGATAGTCGACCGAGATAGTGGAAACTTCAGCAAACATAAGTGGGTATTCTTGAGATCCCCAACTGTATAAACATATAGCTACTTCTCTATGATATCTAGAAATTCCACTAGGTTCGAGGATGTTGTTTGTAGAAAAGATTACGACGGCAAATTAAGATGGCTCATCTTTAAATTCTCTCAACAAACTGCGTATTGAATCTGAAGTTCCCTAAACAATTTGCTGAGAGAGTTCAAAGAACTATACAAATTCGCCTTTTATTTTAAGCTAGCTTTCAACTTACAAGAACACTACTAATATAATTGAACTCCTGTTATTTGGACTGTAAATTCGGTGAGCTGCAAGTAAATTCGATCGTTTTCTGGAGAAACTGGAATTAAGCTTTTCTTAATTAAAAAAAAAAAAAAAAAAAAAAAAAAAAAAAAATTATGCGATTTTTTTTTTATTTAAACAGTACAAAGAAATAACACACTGAAATACGTATTTTGTAATAAGAGTCTAAATTAATTTAAAGAATAAGTACGAAAGTGGGTTTGCTTTATGAAGTTCGAAAAATATATAATGTGATGAGTTTAACGGAAAAGCAGTTACTTTATTTACTTTATCTGCATAGGCTTGCTTTTCCTTTCTTAATTAGCAAATCAGCAATTCTTGGGCACATTTTTGCATCACCTTTTAGCATCAATTAAAATAATGTCGTATTATTACAGTTGAGGAGAAGTAGGATATGTATTTTAGTTCAAATAATCAAGAAGTACGATGCATTACATTCCTTTAATTTATCTGAAATATGTATGGGTAACGTGTCCAGGGAAAACAATAATAGTAATAATTTTATTTGTTAATTCTATTAAAAATATATTTTTTATATTATTTTACGGAAATAAAATATTAACTAAAACTGAAAACTTCTTTAACTATGCTATATTCTTTGAACAAAGTACGTAAAGAAAACAAAGTAAACAATATCCACTCAGTTGCAGTACTCCCTCAGTATGTTTGCTTTGTGCGAAGACTCATTTATTTCGATTTATTTTTGAATATTTGGGAGTAGACGTTAATAAAAATATTTAGAATTCTGCTTTTGTTTGCGGTTTTTCCGTTACAACAGGAAAAAAATAATATAATCAAGTATTAAAACGAATTGTGAATTGCTAATGTATCATATAATTACAGTATTTGAAACAAAACAAACTTTAAATTTTTATTCCCTTGTACGAAGCAAAGGAAGCATTGTAATTTTGATAAATTTCGGGTATCATATTTCAAAGAAGATATATATTTTGAAAGCTCTCGAATGCATTAAAACGATCTCTTGGCTTGACATTGTGTGTACGGACAGAATAAAGGACTCCTTTTACCAAAACGGAATAAAATGGATTCAGAAGAGATTTTTCTAATAACGTTCGTACGTACGTATGAATGTATCTCGAATAACTCAAAAAGAGTAGCCGTAGAACATACAACTTTGGGGACTGGTATAACATCCAGTTATGGAACCTTTCTTTTTCTTTGCAATTGGCCGCACCAAACGTATTATATATACATTGCCACCCTGTTACGAAGCTCGGTGAGCTCAGTTTTTTTTTTTTTTTTTTTTGTTCTTATATGTTCGTAAGTTGTGCACTTTTGGTTTTAAAAGTGATTGAATTTTGTTGTTCTTACGTTCCGGTTAAGGATTTTATGCCTTTCATTAATCTGTATGCAATAATTTTAGAATTATCAACTTTTTAATAGTTTAAGTGGCTAAACCTAACCAGGCCGCCATTTGTTTACATTTGACACACTTAGTAGTGTAGTGGATAAAGTCAGTTCGTGCACCAAATTCAATGTCCTTTTCCCAGTGTGACTGAAAGTTAACTTTCAATTTTGTGCACAGAAAATTTTGTCTTTCTTCCCACTGGCCGAAGTGCTTGTTTTTGCGTAGAAGCTCTAATTTTAATTGTAAAAATTGTTTTTAACTGTAATTCGTGTTTTATGTTTTTCTGTATCTTACAATTTTCAGTGAAGATGTTTTGGATTTTTTATGTACTTTTGCCTTGCTGCAAAGTGAGAAATGAATTAATTGAATGCGAAATATATCTCTAATTAAAGTCGAGGACGCAATTTTAAATGAAATGTAGCCAAAAAATATGTATAACTTAATAGGTCGTACAAGGAAGTTATGTGGTATACACATCAGATATTTAAAAATTCCAAAATGAGAAATTTCTGATCATTTTGTTACGTAATTTAACAGTATCTTTTTATTCAAATATTTAGTCAGTTTAAATAACCCTACGTTGTCTTGTTTATCATCGTAATGCTACCATTCAAAAGTTGTATGCACAATAAAATACAATTTCTTTGACTTTATCTCTGTGTAATTAAGTAAACAGTTACAAAAAATAAGAATGTCTCTCACCATTATTGATTAGAACCTTAATGTATGTCGACTACTACATCGTATTACACCACTAACCGTATTTCGAGATGCATACTTACTCTAGCTACATTAAAATTAAAATATGTAATAGATAGCTATGGCATGTTCATTTAATTATTTTCTGTAGGTTTAAGATCATATATTTAGTGAACTGCGTTTCGGTAAAATATTAGTTAATGTCTTATTTCACATTTTTTATACACTGCGGTTAATATTCCCTGAACGAAAGTGCATAGGATGAAAGATGCAAACGTATTGCATTTCTCACTTAAATTGCGTACATTAATGTGATTATAGCATGTTAAGCTATTCCGTCGGTATTAATCAGAATGCTAATTTTTTACCTTATTGGATTAAAACGGTGATTACATCTAGCCATCTGTGAAGTTTCATTAAAAGAATCATGCAAACTAACTCAGCAATATAAAGTTACTGCGACTTGTTTATATTTAATAACACTGTTGGGCAGCTTTGTAAAATGCAATATAATACCCGTCAGGCTCAATTAAAATTTTACGTTACGCCATGACAGCATCTAAATTTAATAGTAGTTATTAAATAAAAAAGTTATATTTATATCACAAACAAAAAATAAATTACAAAATTTGTTTACTTTGAAGTAATTTAATGTTTGCATATTGATGTAAAAGTTTTTTTTTTTTATTTTAATCTTTAAAAGGTCATTTATGAGCTATTTAGAAATAGGTATACTATCTATTCCTAACTCTAAAATATATTTAAATTATACTTAAAGCATACGCAGTTTCAAATTGTATTTAATAATAACATTTATTCGACAGTCTATGGATGAATAAATGTATAATTTTAAATGTGCTAGGTAAACCCAATTTAATTCTAAACTTGATAAGATCAGTTAAGCAACATTCATAAAATTATGTGGTTGCAAAGACAGCAATCATTATAAGTTCAATTTCACTGAATATTTTTCTGCTGGATAATTCATGCCACTATACATTGAAATGACGCAAAACAAAAGATTTACGATTTAAAGAAACAAAAAACTTCGAAATGTGTAATAACCCATTGGCTCAATAAAAACAGATATAATATAAAACGTTTGCTTTCCTTAATAGAAAGATTATAGACTAACATTTGAGTAAATTGACGTTTTGATTGTTAAAGAAATTATCTGATGTCTTCAAGCATTTATGGAGAAAATCCAACTATTCCTTTCTGAAAGCACTGCAAAGATAGTATAGTTCGTCTCTTGAAAGACACGTGTTGCTTAGATGAGTATTAGAATATTATATCAATAGGATTCGAATGCTGCAGGGAAATGGATTTTTGAGAGAGCATACCATTAGTGAAACAGAAGAGCATTTAAAATACCAGAGAGCTGAAAAATATATGAAATCATGTGATGAAGTTTCAGTGAACCACATACTTCCTGTCCTAGCTTGTCTTGCATTGATATAAACTTAGATATGAAATAAGAAATAAATTAGCATTTAAAGCATAGGTTTTAAGATGTTTATTAATATCTAGAAGGAGATACTCTACATTCTATGACACAAATAATAAAAGTATTTCAAAACAATATTGCTAACCTATGCTTCAAAGTCTCTAATACGTATCTAAGTTGGGATGTTCTAAATCCGACTGCGTATCATTCTTTATATAAACAGTCAGGTTTTAATATTTTACAGAAACTGTATGCGATCATTATTTTTTTATTTTGCATTTTTCTCAATAACGTTTCTATTGTGTAGGTACAAGTATGTATAGGAGAAAAATTCAGTTAGGCAGGAATACATACACAAATGTGATACACTGAAGAATGACTTTTAAATCTTTTCGATCTGAAGTGGCTTAGATTAGACTAGGTTATTTGAATATGACAAATCATACAGAAACAGTATTTAATGGGAAGTTCAATAACTTCAGTAGAAGAGCTCAAAGGTTCTCAGTAGAGCGGGTTCTGCCTTCAAGCCACGTCCCTGCCTTACTAGGTAGTCTTACATGCCTGTTAGTATTCACTGGTAAGGTACGAGCCAACTCGGTTAGTTATCTTTGCACAGCTTCGGCTAAAGTTTACAAGTTAGAATTAGTTAACTTTCTTATTTCCTACTTTAAGTTAAAACCCAAGTGGAGGCTTTCCTGTAAGCCCGAGAGAGACCATATGTTACTACTTCTTTGAATGAATAAAAGGGGATTTTTAACCCTTGTTTGGTTTTATAGTCGTAAGAAGACCAGCGAATAGTCGCTAGACACTTCCTTAAGGTTCTTGTAGCCAAAGACTCATAAATTAACTAAAATTTAAAATTTTGCATTTTTAATACTTCCTATCTATTTTTATATTTAGATTTCTCACTTATGACTTATAGTTTTCATTATTTTCTTTAGCCACTTTCTTATATTTATTAAACTATGTGTTTTAGCAACACGTAAACTCTTTTATATAATTAAACTTTTCTTCCTCAACCAGACATTTCGGTTGGGGTTTTCGAAATTCAGAAATACCATTTCTAAATTATCTTACGTAAAACTAATATGCACCCCTCCCTCGAAAAAAGAGCACGTTAGCTAACATACCCAAATATAATTAATGGATTTTATCTAAATATTACATTCATGCTTTAAATTATTGCATTCACCGAAAACGGTTAAAAATGCAAACATCAGTAAGTTTCTGTACCTGTTATTTTTGAAAATTTAAAAGTTATCGACTGTTCTATTTGATCTAGAACAACGATGCTGCTAGTAATTCCTACGGGAGCCCAGCTCCATTTCTGGGATTGATTGTAGCAATTACAGCGAACAAAGATAGCAGGGACGCGCTTGTTTTATCAAGAGTTCCACGTATAGAAAGAAGAAAAGATAATTAAGAAGAAAATGAGCGAGAAGAAGGCTGTGCAACTCCTAATTAATTTAAGTCGTTAAGACCGTGGATAAGCTGTTACGGACAGCAACGCGTTTTCGTCGCCATATAATTCCCGCCTAGCACGAATGTGATGATATATGAATATAATTTGTGATCTTTCGCTCTGACATTATTTTCATCGTTGTAATACGTGACGGATTTTATGGTGACTATAAAAGCTGTAAGGCATTATGGAAATTAATTCCTTTCAGCTCCAAACACTCTTCTTTTGTCTCTAGAATTTATTTAAGGGATCTAAATTGGGCAATGAGGGAAGAAGTCTCAGATCTTTATTTAAAATGCGAACTTTCTGATCGAAATTTAATATCTTCGACTCAAATGAGGAGGTAATAACTTAATTGGTTTTATTTTTTTAATAGTGGGGAACAGGAAAATAAAAGGTTTCAAGTGAGTAATCAAGTTCATTTGTTTCAACGTTAATTGTGACTAATTTCTCTAATGTATTTAGTTCACTTTCTGTGACATATAGTTTCCTTAATCAAAAATAAATGAATTTATAAACAATGCTTTCTAGGCGTTACCGACTTTCTAAGATTAATTCTTTTATATTTTACCTTATTAATTTTAATACCTTTCTGCGAAATTCACATGAAAACAAAACATTTTCATACGTTAAGTGTTTTATTTGTTTTGCATAAACATTTACTATATATGACAGATATTCTTAATGAAACAATGAGAACTCTCTCTATAAATTCATTTTAAAGAGCGATCTCAAAGTACCAAAAAAATGTATTTTATTAATAAAATGCAGATTATTTTCATTTTTAAAATTTTAAATTCAATTAAAAAAATATGTTTTAGCTGCAATTATTTAAAACAATTCTGAATCTATATCATTACATCTGCTTAAATAAAAACAAATATCATTGTTTGCTATATTTATATCCATAAGTTCATGGCATACGCATACATAATTGACTTGCTACATCTGATAGTAGCACATATTTTCAATGTAATTTTGATGCAGTAAAACTATGTATTCGGTACCCCTTTTAGTATTATTCGTTTGGTCAAAAGTGCTCTTTATCACTTAATCCCATAAAGTCTTTCTTTAAAATAATTTTTAATTTGGTTAATGCCATTGTTCTATGCAAGGAGTCTTTACGTTTTCTTTGAAATGCATACATATAACGCACTTTCTAAGTAAGTTAAGATTTTAATATTTTTTTGTAATTAAATAATTGCTATTTTTTTACCTTAAAAAGATTTATTACCAGAATCATATTTTAAATTTATCATTTAATAGAGGTAAAATGTCATCCTAACCCAGTGATTGCGAACCTATGGCACACGTGCCACACTCGGCACCCAGAGCATGATCATCCGGCACTCGACTAAAATAATCACACAAACTCCCTTAATCACACAAGGCAAACTTCCTTAATCAATAATCATAATAAAATGATACTACGTAACTTAAATTAGTATTTTAGTCTGTTCTTGAACGTTTCGCTTACTTACTTAGTATGATGGCCCTGGCATAGGGCCTAAGCCTAGATATAAGACTTTCATATATCGCCATAGAAATGATATACATATTTATTCACCCAATTTATGACGTTTCAGCTGTTTGGGCCAATTGTATTACTGTTTGGGTCAATCGTATTACATGGCAAAGAAAACGCCAAAGTTGAAGCAGCTAATATTTGCTAAACGAATTGAAATTTATTGCAGACTGCCGGTGAGTTTTAATACTTTCATTGGTAAATAGATTCCAGTTTTCAGATCTAATCATTTTGAGGTAACTTATGAATAATTCTAATTTAATATCTTAAACGGTATGGCACGCGACCCCAAAAAGGATCGCCACCACTGCCCTAACCATTAATACACATGAAAGCCTGACCGCTTATAATGCTATACATACAACAAAATAAATAAAGAAAAGAAAATCTGAGTTTCAGATTTCAGCGGTCGCTTTTTATCAAGGTGTTTTACGCTCTCGCGGAGCTCGCTTACCCGTCTGCATTACATTCACTCTTATTAACCCATTTTTTGTCTTTTTAACCTTATTATTAAACATCATTTGCATCATCACTTATGACATATTCAATTCAACAGAAAAATTACAAAAAATTTAAAAGCAACACAGAAGTATACATTTAACATTCCTGATGCAGCATTAAGTGTTGGCATACATTTTTCTGTTTTTTTTTTATTCAGAATTTTCTCAGTTCATGATATCAGTGTTCAGTTTTTTTTAATAAAATGGCTTTACAAAACACCTGTCATTTTGTTATTAACGTTTGTGCGTTTACTTTATTTAGTAAACGTCTTATTCTTGGCGCTTACGCCACATAAAATTCGATTAAATAACAAATTCGGCTTTTAGGTGTCTGGAGGACGACGGTTTTCGAAATTGGATGGCTCTAGATACCGTTGATTTTTCACAGTGCGAGAAACATACATACATTCATGCAGATTTTTCATTATTTAATTTCTTTAAATATAATATGGTGATAATATTTGGTGGCAATGATTTAGAAACACGAAACAAACATTTATAGTGAACTGACTTAAAATGTCGTTTCGAGAATAATAGCCCTGCCATGTTTACGCCACTTTGGGGTAATAATAAAAATAAACAATTAAGACTGTTTACTTAATACATATAATAAAGAAAAATATCTAATATTTTTTCTTATTTCCCTATACTTTGCAACGTTAACCGAAATATTTTTTTGCAACGATCTTAAAATATGAGCCAGCGAGTAGGTTATTTTTCTAGTAACCAAACGTTCCTCCCCAAAAGCAAAAAAAAAAAAAAAAAAAAAAAAAAAAAAAAAAAAAAAAACTAAATAACAGATTTAGCATGCTTGGTCTCATTTTACCAGATTAAGTTTGTGATTGACCCCTAACCCGATACCAAACCCTGAATCACCAAGTCTCATTAACAGTCCTGAATGCACTGGAACCCCAAAACGGAAAGGGGGAGGACTTGCATAAGTAAAAGCTTCCTTTGGGAAAAATCATCTAAACTGCATACATATCCCGAGACGATTAAGGTTGGAAGATCAGGAATACGTAAGTAGCTAGAAAACAGAAGCAGTAGACGTTGAGAGGCAAGCTCACTCAATCCTAGTTCGACTGAGGAGAGGCACGAACACAGTTAATGCAAATCTAGGAGGAAGAAAAGATCTTTTTGTGTTTGCAGTAAGGTGACAGGCAGTCTGATTTCTCTATTCAGATACTTTCAGGAGAGGCTTATAGTTCATTGCGCCTTTTCTTTCTCAGACTAAAAACGATGAAACGAACTATATGCCTGTTGAAAATCATAATGATTTTCAAATGTGCGCCATTAGCAATATAATGATAAATTTTGATTAATGAAATTCATATCACGAAGCAAAGAATCCAATTTTGAAATTGAGTGGTATATAACCCATTCTTCAGCATAATAGAAAACAATTATTATTAGGTTCCCCCCGTTCGAAATATTTTTTGTGCATTTTACTTAGAAAATATTCCGCTAGATCTATAAAAACGCACATAATTTGAGTTTAGTTTATGTGAGTTCGGCAAAGCTTCGAGCGATGCATCCATGGAGAACTTTCTAAGGGAAGCTGTCTCGTATACACGTTACGCATTGGGGAACTACGAAAACGGCCATGTAATCAAACCGTTTTGCGGGATTCGAACCTTGGACCGAACTACCAGTGTTCAGCTACTTTACCGCTGAGCTGTTGGTGGGCCATAAAATTTGGGACTAAAGCATTTGGAAAACAATACAATTTATAGCAAAGCAGCTGATATTTTTCGAGCTTCAATAATTTCGGCTTTCAAAGAAATGCTGAAAAGCGTCAAATGTTATAATCCAATTTGTATCTGATATAAATAGAACACAAATATTACAGCATTAAAAATAATGATTTTGTGCCAAGTAATATACTTAGAAAATGACATATAATACAATTTTGAGTGTGTACATTTATAAGAATAAATAAGAAAGTGGTTTAGTATAATGTAATGTTTACCTACAGTTATTTCCCTGTCAAAAACTGCTGAAAGTGAAAATAATAAAAAAGAAACATTGGAGGTAAATAAACAATCTGCCAGTATAAATCTGTCCTTTTATCCTAATTGCAATTACATTTATTGCTTAAAATTCGATTTTTTTTTTTTTTTTTCCTGATTTCTAATATCACAGCAAAGATTTTTGTCGGCAATAGCTATAAAGGTATATGATATACGTTTTGCGCATGTATGTTTGTATACGTATATTAACCACATTGCATTCATCCTTTAAATACAGCATATAATTTAGGTAGTTATATTTTTCGATGAGAAGTATTAAAAAATGTGTATGTTTACGGTCCTTACCTTTCAGGAAAACGTGATAAAAGAGTATTTTCAGGGCATGAGGAAAAAGGAATATTGTCATCATTTGAAGCATTATAAACGTCAAAAGTAAGGTGTTTTTGTGGTATATTTAATTATGGCAAAGCGTGCGAAAAGTATCTGCCTAAGAGGAGGAATGTCTTCGTGAAGCATTCTATAAGTAAATGTATTTCTCTAACATATTTTAATGTAATAGTAAAAAGTGAGTTTTCAGCTCAAATTGTGGTAATTTATGAAATATAAAATAGAATTTTGGTAGGGAATTCTAAAGAGCCATTTTAATAAGGAAAAAAAATTAAATTTCAATATTCCTTACAATTTAAAATAATAGTGTATGTTTGATTCAAGCAAAGTATTAGTCATTCAATAGCGTATTGTCAAATTTGTGTCGTTTTAACAAAACGTTTTAATACAAAAATACTGTGAAAATTTCAGTGAATACAGGTTATCAAAAATGAAATTAGTTGAGACATAAATTGTATCAGATAACATTAGGACCACTACATATTGAATTCAAATAAAAGAAGCATAGCAGTTGAAAAACATGGGCAAAATGTTAATAATGAAATTTATGAAATTAGCTGCCTGAGGCACTTTTGATGCAATTTAAAAATAATGAAGTATATAAAACATTTAGTCACACTTATTTTTTATTTAGAAAATAAACTAAAGAAACTCTGAATATACTTTCAAGGCTCTTTTCGCAAAGAATTTGAATTATAGGCTTTCGGACTGAAGTAAAATCTATTCAAAAACTCACCGCTAAATATATATTTAGCTTGTAAGGATTATGGTAATTTTATTAACAGTTAAATTTTTTAGTTAAATTTCTTTCCTGTCAAATTCTTAACTTCAATTTACTACTTCTAGCCAGAACGTAGTTTAGAATAACGTCTGAATACATAACGAGGAAGAGTGGTTTTTAACCGCGAAGTTCTTACTTGGTGAGTTAGAGAGAATCAGGGTTTCTGATTAGCGCGCGTCTGCCTTTTTGGCTACTCTCTCGCAAAGCTGTTATTATGCTCGGCCGTACTCAGGCCCTTGATAGCTTCGCAGTCAATTGGCTTTAAGGGCCCAACTCGGTTAGAATCTTGATAGCTTCGGCTATATCTCTTTAGTTTAGATTAGTTTTAGTTTATTTCCTAGCCTCTTAAGTTCAATTCCAAGTGTCGGCTTTTATTGTACACTCCAAGATGGAATTCTGTTAAATCATATTTGAATAATAAAGGGTTATTTACCCTTCGATTTTGTTGTTTCTTGTCACACGAACTTAAGCGATTATTCGCTTAGCAGTTGTTAAGATTCTTTACGTTCAACTGTAAATTAGCATTTACAAAGTGAGGAAATCTACAAGCTGAGTTCCTTAAGAAACATTGTTGACGAGGATTGCTCAAATTAGTTATTAAAACCTTTATGTCATTCGCTGGGGAAGTATGCATGTAAGACATGATACTTTAATTCATTATCTGGAACTGAAACCGTGAAATGAGATGCTGGTGCCATTTTATTCTTCACACAAACTTGCTTTTTATGCGTTAGTTGGAATTATCTTACCTGTTGCTCACCACTTCTAAAGTATGAGTCTTCTAAAGTACAAGGCTTCTAAAGTACATAGAAACTTGCGAAAAGATTTAGTTAGTATTATTTAGTAATAAATTTGGATAAAATAAAAATCAGTTCGTTATGTTTCTTTAATGTTAAATGGTGACTAATGTTAGTGATAAAATTAATTATTAAATATTATTCCAACAAATGATTTAAGTTATAATCCTGAGACTAGTAAAGGAGTATATTTTAGCATAGAAATTAAGATTAGTGTAGGAACTTTTAGGCTGTTTAGAGGAGAAACAGGACAAATCAATTGCAGTATTACCAGAAATCAAACCATAAATTTCCCATCTGCTTACTGAGGGAGCTTACCATTGCTCCACGTGAGAAGATAGAAAAAATTCCATTATTCCTTACATCTAGTCCACTTTTCACACTTAATGAAAACTGTGGAGAGACATGGGACTCAATTAATATTCACTATAATTTAGTGGATGCTGTTAAAGAATACGTTATTGTACAATGTAGTTAATTGAAATTATTAGGCATTTCGAATTTTTGCCAAATATAAAAAAAAAATCAACTTCGCCATCACCGAAAATTGTCTTCCAGTTGCTAACTGGATATATTAACTCGCAGATCACAAGAATACACAAAGTGAGAGCCATGTACTTTCAAATAGCATTATAGGGAAAATCAGAATGGTATGTAAATGTGTGATGGAGAATGAGAGAGCCTGGAATGCATACTTAAAACAGGTACACAAGGAAAAATGGACAGGCAAGAGAAAACAAATATTTTTTATCACAATATGGATAAAAATAATGCTAATCGTTTGCATTTCAGTTGCAGCTATATTCATTTTGTCAATTTATATTTCCTGCGCAAATATTCCGTCTGTTCACTGTACTAATAAATATATTTTTATCTCAAATCCGTTATTAATTTTAATGACACCTACGCGTAATTTTGTTTTCCCCATCATTAAAATACATGTTTTTTAAATTTACTCCAAGCATATCTAAGTCAAAATAATAAATAAAATCTGCTTTTATATTCTGAGTTAAAACTTTGTTGTTACATTATAAAGAAAAAATAAGAATAAATAAAAAAATGCGAATATTAAAATTAATTTTTCAGTTATCCTATGCAAATGAATATAACATTTTGAGAGTTTATTCTCCATCATTACCTTCCTTCATGAATATTCTTTGTTTCTAAAATGGTTACAAAAACAAGCAAAATCTTAAAGAGTACAAAAAAAGTATCTTAATTTCCTCATGTGATAACTCGGCAAATATGACTCATCATCGCATACTTACTTTATAATAAGTGCGAAGAAAGGGCGAAATTCATCGATCAGAACCATTAGTATTGAACGCCTGAAGATAAAAAAAAAGCTAGGGACAAGAATAGTCTTCCCCTCCTTGAAGAACAGTGGACAACATGGAGGGTGATGGTGATGTCTCGAAGTGGTGGATGGTGAGTAAATGACGTAGATGAAACACCCCTGTTTTACACCCTAGCGAAGACGGTAAATTTACTGTACAAGACTGGTAGTAGCGTAATTCGCCGGAAATCAAGATCCAGGCTGTTGAATGTGAACTGTGACATGTTTGAACAGTAATGTCTAGAAGACAGGACAATGGGGATTAGGCTAAATCGTTTGAGATATCAGGCCTACTTCACTTGATACTTTGTTCCTGAAAAAGGTCACTAGGGATTTCTAGAGATAACATTTGTTTCTGCAACACCGAACCATGTTGTTTCTAACTTAAATTCAAGGATTCCTTTTGTTGTTGTAAGAGAAAAATACTGCTAGAATTTCAGGATTTAATCATCTCGTTATTTTAAACGAACATACTTTAACGTAGTTAGTATTTCAGTTTAAATCCATTACTATGTGAGACTAAAAAATAATCTTACAATCGTAAAATTTATTTCATATAGCTTTTCTAGAAATTTTTGTTGCTTTTCGAACTCAGGGTATTTTTTTACGAGAAAAGAAACGAATTTCAAGAATGAAAAATTAATTCAAATATCATGTAATTAATTTAGGCTAAAATTCCACGCTGAACAAATGTTAATTTAAAACTCAAACAACAAAAATCAGCGTTATATTTGCAAATTTTCACCGGACTACTTTGGATAGTTTAACCGAACCATCATCCTCAGCCGCCAAAGTGCAGATGAACGAGATAAGTAGCTGTTTCTTTTCTCGGCATCCGTATCAAGACAGAACTAATATAAGAGTTTAGAAGACTTATGCCCTCAGCAAATGGTGTGCTTCTCTTCTTAAAATCTTTAGATGACAGGAGCAAAACTCAAGATAATGAATGGTACAATTGAAGCCAATCCATTAAAATGAATGATGATATTTAATTTACCGATCCTTCCGACAGATATCAAAGTATATTTCTTATTATTTGATAATTAAATCGATAACAGATAAAATCTTCGTGGAATAATAAATATCCAAATGCACAAATTTAAATTTACACTAAAATATACGCTACTTGAATTTCAGACATACTCGTATTTTATTTTTAATTCGAAATCTAACAGCCAAATCTTCTAATTGACTGTAGCGCGCCAGCGATGCAGAAACTGTATTTGTCTTTAACTGAATTATATTTTTTATTGAAACATATATTTTATAAACATACCTAATTATCATTATCGTAGTCTATTTATATAGTTATTTAGGTCAGAAAAATATACTGTCGAAATAAAAAGGACTAATACTTTGTGGTTACTTTCATACAAGTTCTACATTACAGAAAATTATGCGTTAGACAAAACAACGTTAATGTTTGGGTAATATTTGGAATCAACGATACGGATTTAACAGAAACTTATTAGTTGTCTTTATTCAGTACAAATCCGCATTCATAAGTTTCCTTTGACTTCAATCCAGAGATTTATCTTCCAACTTTCAGAAAGCATTTCGGCAAGTAATTATTTGCTTTTTCTTCCTTCTTTTGTAATATATACTTGAAATTATCCATCTTTCCCTAAAATCATCATTTTTATGCAGAAAAGATTATTTATTTAAAACTATTTTTGGTTACTTTTGTTTCGCTTTGTCACTATATTTATTATTGATTTTTTTTTTTTTTAAATTTAGTTTGTCTATTTTCTATGATCTTATTTAGTTCCAAATTAGAAACAATTTTCTGTTCGCTAAATCTTAATGATAGAATTTTTTGTGTGCTCAAGTATTTAATTAATTTTTATGTTTTAAGCAGATCAAAATTAAATGTTAATTATAATTACGATTAGTAAGAAAAATCTGATGTGACCAGCATATAAAATCCCGCCAATTCCATGTATTGAATAGTAAAGTGCTTTAAATAATGTATTACTTTTAAAATTTAGTTTATTGTTCCAGTTAATAGAAATATTTACAATGCCTAATTTCGAATTTAATTTTATCAGGTATAATTAGTCGTGTGTAGAAACTGATTTTCTTAAATTTATTCCAACATAATCAAACGTATTTCCTTTTACTAAAAATTGTATTTTACAAGGCAATTAAATAACATGTAATTTTTAAGTATGTGTAATAAATTTAAAATCAATATTTTGAACAAATACCATAATTAATTGTTTCTATGTTATTTCTACAGTAACAACAACTATAAATACATTACGACATGCACCTGTATCCCAGCGATATTTAGCTATCAGTAAACAATGACCGTTAGTTTTTGTAATCACAACTGAATATTTACTACCATGCATTCCAGAATCTATAAGAAGTAAAAATATAGGATGTTTTTGAATTTGCTATTTACTTTTGTGCCTTGTTATCATTAAAAGTTCCGTAAAACAGTAAGTGCATATTTGGCAGCATGATTGCAGTGGAAGAATTTTACAGTTCTGCAAATAAAACGCTCTGATAAAAATCTTTCTCTTCTGCTGTTTGATATACATATATATCACGTCTACTTTTAATAAAAATAGACTTGACATGTACTATAATATTAAATGGTAAATTGTTATTATAGTGATTCAATGTTTTCCGCGAAAACTGTTAAGTAAAACACTACTTTTGGTTTATCAGATAGAGTCAAATACTCATTTGATGTTCTCAAGCTTTACTATACATGCATCGCATACGCATATACTAGTTTTAAATAGCAAATTTTAGCAATTTCGGATTATCAGCAAAAAGGGTGTTAACACCAATGGGTTTTTAGTCCTGATACAGGATCTACCACTATAAATAGCACATCACTTTGTAGAGACATTAGGGTTTTTTTTTTTTTTTTTTTTTTTTTTTTGAGGCCGGAAAGATGAAAAATTAGCAAAGCCTTCGCCGGGAATCGAACCACGGACCTCTGGAATACCGGCCCAGCGTGCTACCGTTACACAACAAAGGACGCTAGGAAAGCGAGAGAAATACCTTATATACTCCCCTTTTTAAAGGACGACTAGGGTTTCAGGGGACCTAGTCGCCAAATCTGGGTCAGAAGAATCATCATCCAACACCCTTTTAGTACGAGCGCCACTGTAGAGACATTAGGATTTTTTTTGGAAGCCGGAAAGATGAAAAATTAGCAACGCCTTCGCCGGGAATCGAACCACGGACCTCTGGATTACCGGCCCAGCGTGCTACCGTTACACGACGAAGGACGCTAGGAAAGCGAGAGAAATACCTTATAACTTTTCAAATTGTTACCTCCAAATGCTCTCACCCTGCATTGTCTTTAAAAAAAATTAAAAAATTGAGAATCTGCATGTATTAAATTTTGAATAATGTTATCCTCCACGCAAACATGTTCACCTAGAAGCACGAATTTTGAAATTTATATTTCATACTTTGTAAACCTTTAGCGAATTTTTGATAAACAAACTAAACGAGTTTAAATTGAGCAGTGGCAACACTGTACGGAATATAATGATTTTGCCTGTAGGGAGCGAGACTGTCTGTCGGAAATTCTAAATATATACTGCTTTTATATATTTTGAGATCTTGCTGTTGAACGGAGTTTATGCGACGTAAGCGCGAAGAACGTGATATCTAATAAAAAAAGTTTATACATAAAATGTTAATAATAGAAACCACCTCACTAAAAAAACTGAATGTAAATTATGATGAACTGAGAAAGACTGAAAAAAAATATAAAACTGTATGCCAACACTTAAATCTGCATCGGAAAATTTAAATATAAGCTGCAATGTTGCTTATAAAATTTTTATAATTCTGTTGTTGAATCGTAAATGGCGTAAGTTCAAAGAAAATGGTGCTTAATAATAAAGCTAGTAGGAGTGTGTGCAACAGCAGATTGGTAGACTGCAAGCTCAGCGGGAACGTAAAAAATTAGCAGATACTTTTAGGCGATCGTTAATCTCTGAACTCCGAATTTTTTATCATAGTATATTTAATATATAACATATTTCATAATGTATTTTTCCACGAAAATCTGTTCAGATCATTATGCAGAGTATCACATCCAATTTATCAGTTTTAGCCAAAACCTAATGCATTTTTTCCATTTGCATAAATGTCTTAAACAGTAAAACGGAAAAGCTCTGGATTGTGTTTTAATATCACTTTTCATTAAAAACTGTTATGGATTTCAAGTAAAGTACCACTTCCTGTTGTTCAATTTTACACAAACCTAATCAGCTATTTATGCGAATGAAGAAGATTTAGATACGGTAAAAAATTTGGGGGAGTTTTATACAGGAGTTTTGCGGACTGAAAAATATTGTCATACACAAAGACATACAGGCATCATTGTAAAAATGGTAAAAATGTGTTCTAGGGACCCAAAATTCTGCATATTACTAAAAACTGATTATTGAATTATTGAATGATAAAAATTAACTCCTTTATATATATAGATGGGCGGAAGGTAATATATTAGGTGTTCATGAAAATATAGGTGTATTATTAAAAGAGTTCCGTTATGCAGTATGCTTGGACTACACATATCACTAATACTTAAGTCCAAGTGTCCAGTCCACTTAATTCTGTCTTATTGTCTATTAAATGCTAATATAATAATTATATTAACAGCATAAAAATAAAATTAAATTCAATACTTAAACGCGCAAGGAATTTCATCATTAAATATATCAAAATGAAAAATATTTTAAGCAAATGAGGGCTATTATCAGTTTATTATTTGTAAGTAGATAAGAAACCTAATATCTGCGCATAAGTTATGTTATTGCCATATAGAATAATATAAGACACAACAGACGTACAATAAAATAAATATTCTTGAATAAATAATAAAGACATCATTAGATAACATAAGACTTCCTTAGATATCTAATTCAAAGTCGCAATACATGTATATATAGAGAGAGAAAGAGATGGAGGGAGAGAAAAAGAGAGGTAGTTAATTAAACAGATATATAGAGAAAGACATATACAGGTATATATAGATAGATAAATATATAGATAGATAGATAGATATAGGTAGATACAAATATAAATAGATAGGTAGAGAGATAGAGAGATTGATAGATAAATATAGATATATAGGCAGACAGATAGATAGATAAATAGATGTAGATACATAGATAGGTAGATAAATATATGTATATACATAGATAGGTAGATAATAGATATAGATACAGATAGTTAGACAGATATCTATAATGCAGGCTAATCAAATTTGTTACACTAAGAATACATTACGTTACTCTGAATAAAGCCTAATTAAAACACATAGAGCGATATTTAAATTTTATTTTCCTCTGCTTGACTGACCACATTTGATTTACTCTATAATATCGAGTCTATAGTTTCGACTCCTATTATGATTGAAGATCTCCTGGCCTACACAAAAGAAAGAACCCTGATGTTTCCATTCTCAGCATTGTATTTTGCTATAAAGCTTTTGCTTCTACTTATAGAATTATATTTAGTGTTTTATGTCTAAGATCTTTGGCAAATGTCCAGCAGGTCATTGCCTTCAAGACGGTAAAGGTTTCTTTCGGGTGTGTATGAGCAAAAATATTCAGTTCTACGGCAATTCATTCAGGTCTAATAGAATTTTAATCATCTACTTACAAACAAAATTTCTCATTTCAAGATTTTATCAGCAAGAGGCCTTTCCTTTTCTTAAAATTTTCTCATGCATTTTATTATCTTTTCGCTGCGACAGTGATAAAGACGTCAATTCATTTTGAAAACTGTTGTGTCATAAATAAAAAAACCATAACCATCTGTGGCATAAATTTACGAGCACAAAGACGTAATGCTGAATCACAGGAACGCAAGCGGCGACTACTAAACGACGTCTTAACGTTCTTTCCATCGATACCTTTCCACTCTTTTATACCTCACAGATGATGTATCACGAAGTCTTTTGTGTACATTCATCCGACCATACACTCCTTTCAATGAAGACGGGCGAAACACGGTTTGTTCCAGTCATCCGACTCCCCCTGTCAAAGGCATTGAGGGGTGACTTTTCTTAAGCTGAATTTTCCAGTCTTTTTTTTTTTTTTTTTTGTCTCTTTGGATATTATAAATCTCAGATCTTTTGTAGTTCCTTTCAAATTGCTTCCTAATGAAAATGGTCTAAGTCTAGGCATTTCCAGGGAATGCAAACTAAAATATTCTGTGTAAGATTAATGAACAACATAAGTTTGTGATGAATTTAAAATTTAAATGACATGGATTGAATAACCAAATTAAGTCTTACTTTAATAAACATTATTAGAACGAATTTTATTCTTTTATTATATCAAAGAAAACTGAGGCACAGAATGGGATGGTGTTGAGGCTGATCGTATCGTGCTTATTGAAACATAGATTTTAATACATAATTAGAAAAACTAAAAAGAGTTATTAATGTTTTATAATTTGTGCCTCTGTAACGAATTAAAAACAAAATGTTGACATTAATGTTATATATTAACATTAATAATTAAATTTTTGTTCTCAGTCCACGCTATTATAGAGTATTTTTTAAGCTGTATTTTATCATTCAAATTTTTAAAGTCTGAACTGCTGTTTTTTAACTTAAGTCGTATTTATCTGAAATCTAATTTTTCAATTGATCTTAATGAAACATTCCAGAACAGAAATCACAAATAAAAATATTTGCTTCCCTTTTTTATGCAACAATCTTAAAAGAATTTCATAAGTTTTATTTTTTTTTTAATCAGTTCTTCTAGAATGAAATTCTCAATCATGCTTTTCCTATTTTTGTAATTTCATAAAATTAATTTTTAAAGAAAATAAATAATTCCTTTTCCAATCACTAATAAAAATGAGTGATTGGTTGAAAAGTACACCTTTTTAAACATTTTAATAAATGAGAGTAATTGCCGATAAAAACTTTTTAATGATGTTCTGTTTATTTTTTATTAGATAAGATCAGTTATGATTCAGAAAAGAGATTGCGATGATTCTTTTACTGTGACAAAATGTTGGCTGACATAGATATGTATATTTTTTAAAGATTTCGCTGTCTTGTTTAGTTTCAATCATTATGAATTTTCTCCCTCTAGAAACAATTTCAGACTAGAGGGTCAGTTGTTCAAAAACCAAATGTCCAAATGTTAGAAAATATTTTATTGATCAATATTTTGCTTTACTACTTAAGCGCATTCGACAAACTACAGCGTCAGCTGTAATAGCAGTGGCTTAAAGAGTGATAGCAAAGTCGCTGACTGAGAAGACATCATAAAAGTGCATCACTGGGTTTTTGGCCTGTTTAATGTAACGCTTCTTAAACTGATTTCATTCACGATTCCTTTTTAATCATCGAGACTTTTTCGCTACCTCATATTAAATATGAAAATTAATATTTTTCCAAAAGTAGTTTATTTCTTATGGTATGCATATAAAGAGTAGTTTTAGTATCTCTTTCAGGTATACAAATATCAGTGAAAGAAAATCACGTTTAATGAGACGGATGTGATTATTTGTTTAGTGATAATAAATTAAATCTCCAATATTTGACGTTTTAGTGCTGAGAGATATTTAGGTTTAATAATCATTAAAGGTGAAAAATCCTTTAAAAATAAATATCTCGTTTTCAGTGATAAAGAGCATTTAATGCCATTTCAGAAACTGTGCAAAATTTAGTTCTAGCTGTGATCTAGAATTGCATCAAGGGCTTTGTTGAAACCCAAGTTTAAATTTTCAGTCACTCGGTAGCTCAACAAATTCATAGCAGACGATTAATCTCATCAACGTCGATCAAAACTAATTTCTAAATCCAAGATAACTTTCTGAAATCGAAATTCGATATAAAGTATTTGCAAAACTGTATTTCAAGGGTTTTTAAGCGAGAATTAACAGCTTTTGCAATTAAAGATTTACAGTTATTTCTTTCAATTATTAAACTGTTGACAGAAAAAAAGAAAACAGTTTGATTGAACCATTTTCCACCCTAATTCTCCAAATGTTTATCTTATTCGAAGTAAATATATTGCTGTTTTTTCCCTCGAAATAGACAAAATGAGATCGTTAAATCCTCAAAAATGTCCAACACGCAATACAGATTTTTGATAGTCATAAGTTATTTTGAAAAAAAGAAGCTAGATAAAAATGCTATTCGGTTAAAAATATAATGGTTTCTTCTTTTAAAAACAATAAACTTAGTTTTTCCCCTTTTTACTTCCGTCTGACTTCTGCGTGTATTAATTAATTTTTATAAATGTTTATATTTGGAGTCCATAATATAGCAGAGATTTGAATGTAAATTGTTCTTAGGGGTATAATTTTCTCCTTCCTTCACGCATGCTTTCGCAGTGTAAATAGAAGCTTATTCGACTCGTATTCTAGAGAACCAGGGTTGGAGACCCGGCGAGAGCATTGCGCACATTTCACATCTTCAGCTTCAAAAAATCCTAGTGACTCTTCACTGACGACCGACCTAAAAGATGGTCGACAATAATTCGTCACCGTGAAGATTAAAGGATTGGGTCACCTCATCCTCAGTCGCTCTTTAAAAGTGGCGCTTTTCAACGTATTTTCTCCCTTCTTTCCGTATGCCTTCGTGGTTTTACTGGAAGCAAACTCGAGAGGTCGAAGGTTCGCGTCCCGGCAGGCCACAACAACTTTTTCACATCTCCTGCTTAAAAAAATCTTAATGACTCCACAAATAAAGTTTATAAAACTTATAGCTCAGAAGCTCATATTTCAATTTCGATGCTAAATATTTTGTTGCAAGGGCTCTTCCGTGGATCATACAGTGTACAAAAGTTATATGATAATTATCAGCAGCTTTAATAAATGATTTAAAACCATTATTTTTCCCATCATCACTCTCGCACCATCTGTGCATATTCCAGTGCTATTTTTCAATTCTAAAATAAGAAAAATAATAGAAAAGAACTGTCAACTTTACTATAAATGTCACCGCTTTTATGTGTCCTTCGAAACGATAACATTATAACGATTCTCCATTGAAGTTTTCTTCAGTATGTCGAATACATTTGCAAAAGTTTCTTTGTAAATGCATCAGATATACATAGAATCGATATTTTTGAAATATCTGCTATTTCTTCAGAATGAATTATAAATTCTGAGTCTTATTTAACAGCAGTAAAAACTTTCTTGAACGGGTCGCTGTTCATTTCAGAATTTTTATTGGCAAACGTTTCATTTGAGAAAGTATTTTTTGAGTTTCATTTACATATTTGCTTCTACCATTTTAATTGCAGAAAGAAATGCAATATCTTCTCCAATGATGCGCGATTTTTTGTTTTTAGTGATCAGAAACTTCGAATTGTGAGATTAACTATTTTTTTGCTAACAATCAAAATTTCTCAAAAATAAAGTTCTTTTTATTTGAATATTTTAACAGTCATTTGAAACCCTTTTTTGACGTACGAGGGATATTTTCAAGATGCTTTTTAATTGTGGTGGTTTCATACTCTCCACAGCGAAAATGTTGCTGCAAATTAAACAACCTGTTTGTTCATTACCATCACAGTTGTTAAAAGTTAAGCGAAATCGGAGGAATATCTCACCATATTTTCTCTTTGGCATCTTAGATGCCTCTTTTTGATGACTATATCCCGCTTGAAAAGAATTTGTAGCATTTTCATCTGCCATCTGCGTTTGCGACATTGTTACTTAGTCTAACGCAACTCTAAATTAAAGCCTAACTTTTCTTTTTACCTCTAATTTACTATCACGTGTATAACTTTCAGAAACCAGCATAATATCTTTAAAAATAGATATTTATATCATAATACACTGTATTATGAAAACATATTTTTGAAATTTTTTGGATTTAAAATAACAGTTTTGATACACATTAGAAATCTCCGATCTTTATTCTTGTATCATTATACGAGGGTTGGAACTTCAATAGTGGCAACACAGCTGAAAAAACGGTACGCAACAAAACCAAAGAATATCGCGTATACTACACGTAAACTACATACCTACCTTACCTCTCAGCAAAAAGACTCGTCCTGCCTACGTCACGCGCATGCGGAGTGACGCGAAGAACGGATCCTTGTATTAGCTCGCGGTCTAAAGTAAGTGTTGTCAGGATGTTTTCAAAACAAGAACAACGGAGTTGGATAAAAATTGAATTTGCCAGAGGTCGTACAGCATGACAGTGTCGTCAAGGGCTTCAAGAGGCTTGTGGGGAATCTGCATTGCCTTACAGAACCGTAGCAAGATGGGTGAAAGCATTCAATGAAGGATGCCAAAACGTGGCAGACATGCTGCGGCCAGGTCGTCCGAGTGTCAGCGATGCAGACGTGCAAGCTGTTGCCGCACTAATGGACATTGATCGCCGCCAAACGATTCGTCAGCTGGCCGGACAAACAGGATTAGCGCATACGACTGTGCTGCACATTCTGAAGGAACACCTGTCCATGAGAAAAATTTCTTCACGATGGGTTCTCCATCAATTGACGGAAATGCAGAAATGGCTACGATACGATGCTGCACGAACCCACCTGGAGCGCTATGAGCGCGAAGGAGATGCTTTTTTACGCCGTATCATTACGTTGGATGAGACTTGGGCCCGATCATAACAGCCAGAACTGAAACGCCAATCAAACGAATGGCGTCATCACGGGTCACCACGACGTTCGAAATTTCGTCACAACCCCAGCAATGTGAAAGTTATGGTGATTCTCGTGTACGACTGTGATGGTGTCATCCTAACGCATACCGTTCCCCCACAGCAGACGGTCACTGCGCAGTATTACTGCTTATTGTTGGAGCACAATCTCCGACCAGCTTTGAGAAAAAAAACGGCGACACTTTCTGCAGAACGCTCCTCTCATTTTGCATGACAATGCTCGGCCGCATGCAACGCAAGCGGTGACTGATTTGTTCAAGCGATGGGGCTGGGAAGTGCTTTGCCATTCACCATGTTCCCCAGATCTAAGCCCTTGTGACTATGACTTAATTCCTAAGATGAAGGAACCACTTCGTGGCACTCGCTTCCAAACTGTTCCTGAGATTCTTGCGGCACTAGACCGGTCCATTCAAACTATCAACAAAATAGACGCTGCTACAGGTATTCTGCGACTTCCACATCGTTGGAAACGAGTTGTACGCAATGCTGGCTACTATATTGAAGGACTGTAAAACATGGTGACATGAATCACTTTTGTATTCCTTGTAAATAAATAGTTGCCACTATTAAAGTTCCAACCCTCGTTATATACACGAATTTGAAAAACTGATGACTGAATTGCTATGTTCTTTTTCAGTTGCGTAATTTAGTTTATTTAGTATTTTAATTTATCTCCTGATTAATATAATCCAGTTCAGCTGATTATGTACATCTTTAAGACGTTTATATTATTAGAATTGAATAGTATTTAATATTATGCAGCACATTTCTTTATAAGCAGTTGTAAAATTTACGAAATTTGCTGAAATATGCATTCGTGTTGTAAACATCCGATTTAGCTATTGTTGGACAATGATTTCCTTCCTTTCATTTTATCGCCATTTTCCCAATGGCAAAACAGTAACAAAAGGAAAAGCTATATAATCTCATAGCCTCTTATTTCCTCTGTGAAACAACCGTGCCAAATAAAAGGAAGCATACCATAAATAAATGCATACAGACATTTGTAATAACAGAATAAATGTTGAATAACAATCAAATGGAATCCAGATATCAAAAACTTAAATTATACACATCGTTCGTTTTTCTTTAAATGCCAAGTAAAAAAAAAATTAAGTTCAATATCTGTTTTGATATTTTAGCTGTAAAGTTTCTGTCCATAGAAAAGGGAAATAACATCGGAGCTAACATAAATTCAGATTACATGCGCAGACCATCAAAGATCAGATAAAAAAAGAAACTGTTAAAAATCTTTTACATCATCGTAAAGTTTATCATTCAAAAACTCGTTTTATCTTTACTCCTTAATAACAATTTGAAACGGATTTTATTTTATCCTATGTGTATGGACATAGCAACTTTCTTATATCTATAACTAGTTGATTTAATAACTAGTTCACTTAATGATATTTAATTTTATTTTTAAATTATTTTTTAAAAATAAAATAAAATGATCTATATTCAAGGAAAAAAATAAACATTATGATGGAATTTTGAATTAGATTAGAATCCTCTGTAGTTATTTGTTATTTTTTAATTTTCGAAGAATAGTTCGTTAAATATCAATAAATGCTCGTTTCATTTTTCAAATTGTTGCCACCAAATATTATTGCTCTTTGCTGTATTTAAAGAAATTAAACAATGGACAATATGCGTAAATGTATGTATTTTTCTCGCAGTGTGATAAAACAACGGTACCTAGAGCCATCAATTTTTGAATAACGTAATCCTCCACCGAATATGGGTATTTGGAAGCCCTAATTTGGAATTTGTTTTATTATCGATTTTATATTTTATAACACTTTAACGAATTTTTGATTAACACACTCAATGATTTCAAAGCGAATGGCAACACTGTACGAAAAAAAAAATTCGCGCGAGACTCTGTATCAGAAATTCTAAAGACTGCTCATTTAAAAATTATTTCATGATATTGCTGTTATGAGAGGTGGAATTAATATAATTTTAATTCTATTTAAATGTACATATAAGAACTGACATACACATCTGAATATCTACGTATGATACACTCTATGTAGTCAAATAAGTGAATATGGTACATAATAAAATTCTGTGGATTTTTTTCTGACATTTGTTATTTCTATCTGAAAAGTATATTGGTTTTAAAATATATAATCTTATTTAAAACAGATTATTGAAAGTTACGGAAAATATTGTGTAGAGGAGTGTAAGTGAAATATTTTCGAGTATTATTCTTAAGTAATTCGAAATAATAATCTATAAGTAATAGTTTAAAATATAAGTTATTGTTCATTTACAACTTGATGTAACAGGAAAAATTACTTGACAAAAAAACAACACTTTTCCTTTCATCTGTATAACACACATGAAAAGAAAAAATTAAAACATACGAAAAATAATCAATTTTCGCATAAATAACACGTAAAAGAGCAACCGAGCATGAAATATTATTACATGGGGAAACTTAATTATTACTGCTTCGGTGTGCAATTATTACAAATATTTATTATTTTTGCGGGACATACCCTACTCTTAATTAACTCCTTAATGAAAAATAAGTTTCAACGAATGATCTATTACGAAAAATGTATAGGTACACATACTACACTTGCTGCTGTTACGTTAATATATTGTAAAAGAAGAAAATATTGATTAATGTCCTTAATTTTCTGTCATAAAAGTTTAATCAAGTTAAAAAGAAAAAAGATCTTCAGTGAATCAGTGTTTACACCCCCACAAAATTTATATGTAATCTTGCAACTAATAAGAAAAGGGAACATTCTCTAGGAGATAATTTTTCATTTATATATTTTCTATAAAATTTTTAATCTTAGCAGTGATAGCGCATGATTATCCTTTTAAATCCATTTAAAATAAATTTTGAAATTCCTTAATTTTAAAGTTTTTCTACTTCTACTTTTGTAATTTTAAAATTACTAATTATATATATATATATATATATATATATGCATACTTTCTATATTTGCAGTAATACCTAAATTTACATTTATATACTATAAAAAATTTATTTCCAATGTTTTTCTGTTCAGGTAGCTAAAAAACTGACAATAATAAACATAGAAATTACAGTTAGCCTGTGCTATGAAAATACGTGAAATAACTGTAAGGAACCTTATTTAATGACTTTACATACCCTCACAGAGAAGGTTTCATCTGTTGTATACCTAATAAAGATACTGAATAAAGAAAGAGATTTAAGGTTAAATCTCGCATTCATTTATCAGTTGGTAGCTAGAGAAAAGCACACTGATCCTTCTGTCTTGACTTAGACCACTTGTCCTCGCAGAATTTTTATATTTTCCCAGTTGAGACTACGGAAAAAACAGGGAACAACAAAAGCGGATCACAAGTAAGAGAGAAAGGATGTATAATAAAGAAACAGCTTTCTGTGGATTGAAAAAAGAACGAAACTGAAATGAAAGAAAATATCTTTTGTTGAAATTCTTTTCCACCCGTATTTACACTACAGTTAAAGTAAAAAATAAAAATAAATAAAAAACAGAGGCAACGGAAAGTGCAAAAAAATTCAGGTTCGGGAGTCATATGCAGTATTTTATGCATGTGCCATATAGGAAAACGGCACCAGAGGGTTCCTAATACACAACAGAGAATGAGTTTAATTTCAAAGGAACACAATTTCATCTTTCCTGTTCCTTTGGGAACCAGTATGTAAAGTGTATTTGTTGAAGTGTCCCAGAAGTGAAAAATGTTTCAGGAATATTGATTTTTCCCCCTTGCTCAGTACCGCAAGTTATACAAACAGTCGGTGATGAATGATTCCCATTTTAGATGAATAGCGGGAGATAAGCTAATACCTTGCGCTTCAAGAAAAAAAAATTATGCACCAAAGCATTTGCAATTGGATGAAAGATCGGAAGTACATCCAAATATACTTCCTATGATAAAAAAAAAAAAAAAAAAAAAAAAAAGATAAACCTCCATTTCCTCCACCCATTCTTTCTATCTACTTATTATTCTTTCTATCTACATTCTTTCTATCTACTTTCTATCTACTTATTATATTATTACACAAACAAATTCATTCATATGTATGTAACATATATATATATATATATTCATTATGAAGGGTATTGGGATTAACAGCTCATTTATGCAGAGTGCTGAGAAGAGTTATAAATATTGGCAGATTTATTACTTTGCCCGATTATTATATACAATAATCTAAGTTTCCTAAGTAGTGCTTCTTCAGTTTTTTTGAAGAAAATTTTGTTTTTTAAATTTTAAATTAAATCTAATTAGGTAAATGCTGCGGTAATTTAAAACTGATAAAACTAGTTGTTATATTCTTTACTGTAGTATTAAATATGAAGTTAAAATACATCCTACACTTTGAGTATAAATGCTATATCAATAGAATTAAATTGCATAGAACGCAGAACAACGTTATTAAAATGATGTATTAAGGTTTTATAATTAACTCTTAGGATAGTGAGATAATAAAATCAGATAATTAACTCTTAAGATACTCAGATAATAAAATTAGATTACACTTTAAAATTTAATTTAATAAACTCATTATTTTCTTGTTGCTTCTTTCCTGTAGTATCTTTTATTTCGTTAGCCTAATCAAAATACAAATTAGGTAAACACTGAAGAAATTAGTAACAATAATTTCATATTAGACATATTTGGCACCTTATCAAAAAGCATTTACGTCCTGAATACATTACACAATATCCACCCCTGTACATCGAGCTGACATGCTAGTGATATTTTGATAATGTTTAGACTCTAATTCTTCATTTTTAAGTACTTCTCCTTTCTATTTTAAAAATGGTAATAACTTTATCTGGGCTGCATTATTTCTATATTAAGTCTCATCATGTGACTTTCATTACGCTTATAACATGGCTCATTCCGAACTTGAATTCACAGTTTCGAGAACCGAAACCAGTGTTTTAATAAGCTGCCATATTGGTCAACTATTACTTTTCTTCTACTTCTGTTGCTGACAAGACGTTACGGGCTGCTTTCTTATCGCAACAGTATAAAAAAAAATATATATATATATATCCTGGAAATAGGCGCGATTAGAGTGTTAAACTATTTGTAGCGGAAAATGTCAACTGAAGTAAAAATGAATATTTAATCTGCCTCGTCTGCTAAAATAAAATAAAAATATAAATTCTTAGCGGATATTCCATTACTTCCTCTTACTTGCAAAACATATATTACAATTGTTGGCGTTGCTTCAATTCTTGAAAATTTTTGTAAGTGCGAGGTACTTTTAAGAATCTTCTAGTTTTTTTTTTTTTTTTTTTTTTTTTTTTTTTTTAATTTTAGGGCAATTAATTCGATATTTTCTGTGTAATCTATTAATTTACACTCATGTCCATAAATTAAGGATAATTCGGAGTCACGCGGAAATCGAACTCTAAAATAAATATATCACCTGTAAACTCACTACACACATCATTATGAATCATATGCAAATTTCAAGAAGTAACCAGATGACACCGATGGTACGTCACAATCACGAGAGTGTAAGAGAGTCATATATAAGGAATACAGGCACAGAAATAAAATTGTTCGCAGGCGCTTTATAAGCATTTCAGTGCAATAACCGAATAGTTATGACACAAAGGACGCATTTGGATGATATTTTACGTGGTAGAATTATCGGCCGTCTGGAATGTGGGCGCACCCAACTGGAAGTATCAGACGAACTTGGAATTGCCCAGAGTATCATCTCCAGGCTTTGGCAACGATTCCAAGATGATGGTAATGACGTTACAGCACAGGTCGCCCCAGAGTTACAACGCCGAATGAGGACCAGTATTTGGCAGTTACTGCCAAGAGAAACAGCCGGAGCACAGCCTCAGACCTGTCTCGTCAGCTCTCTTCAGCCACTGGTACGACAATTTCAAGGCAGACCGTGTACAGACGCTTAGGGCAGATTGGTCTATATCCTCGTAGACCTGTCAGATGCGTTCCACTTACTGCAACTTACTGTCGCCTGCGGTTAGCCTAGTGTAGAGAGCATGCATTGTGGACACCGCAATAGTGGGCTTGGGTGATGTTTTCCGACGAGTAAAGCTTTAGCGAGCAGTCTGATTCTCACCGGACTTTCATATGGAAAGATCCAGGTACCCGTTACCACAAAGAAAACATCATTGAACGACACCGTTATGGTGGTGCAGGAGTGCTCTTTTGGGATGGAACTGTTCTGGGTTCCAGAACTGACCTGCATGTTCAAATTGGAACCATGACAAGCCAAATCTACCGGGACGTCATTCTGGAACAACATGTACGTTTGTTTCGGGGCGCCATGGGCGCACAATTTGTGTTTATGGATGACAACGCCCGCCCTCACCATGCAAACATTGTAAGCGAATGCCTTCAATCGGAGGATATCACCCATATGGACTGGCCAGCATTCTCACCGGACTTGAATCCAGTAGAGTACGTGTGGGATATGGTTGTCCGACGAGTTGCAGCCCGTTAATCTCTTCCTACATGTCTACCGGAACTTCGGAGAGCATTGCTTTTTGAGTGGTGTAATATCCCCCAAGATCAGATCGATAATTTGATACTCAGCATGCCTAGACGTTGTACGGACTGTATGCATCGTCTGGGAGACATACAATGTATTAACAATCATACCAATCATGTAATATTGGTTTTTTGTAAATAGGTGTTTTTTGTAATTTGCTCCAGGGAGACAAAATCGCTATTTTTTTTAATAATATTAAACCTATATCATCTTTGTTTGCTCTTTACCTTTTGTTTAATAAATAAGCTTTACAAATAAATTTTAGCTTTACAAATACAAAGCTTCACAAAGCTTTACAAATAAAATAATTTTGTTTTGCTTTTAACTCTTCCTTTGCCTGATTTTGCATTATCCTTAATTTATGGACATGAGTGTATTTTTGTGAGCAGTTAATGCAACATACTTAAGATAGTTGGAATTTTATTTAATTTTAAATGTTTCCTAAATTATATAGTATTTCGATAGAATATGCAAAATGTTGACTATAGAAAATTATTATTCTCCTCTACGAAAGGACGCAGATAGTTCAATGGTCCATTAAAAATATCAAGTGAATGATTTACGTTTTTAACCACAGAGGAATGTATAATTCTTCTAAAACTTTTTACCTGATTAAAGACTATGTGTATGACATAAGTACCATTGCGGTAGATGAAAGTATTAAGGTATGTACATGCGTTATTAATGATTCGTGATGGTATTCACTTTACTAAGATGCATTTTTTAATGAAAACAAGTGTTTGCGCAACATTTAGTGAAATTTTTGCAGATTTCGTTTTATTAGTTTTAGAACATTCTTTTTTTTATTAAATAATAGAAGTCTGTAGTTTATAAATATTAGCTTTCTCTTGGGTTTTCCAATTATGCAAGCAAGCAATTTGAGTTATATTGGCAAAATAAAAAAGCATCATTACTATATTAATTTAATATTTTATACTTGGAAAATGTGCAAAGACCAAAAACATACAAATTTGGTGAAGAATTTTAAAATGGAAATGAAATAACGACATAATAAATAACTTTCTTTTACGTTCTAAATATCAGAAATACAAAAGAAATTCAACGGCTTTGAGGCAGACATTTCCAGTGCAGTTAAATTTAATCAGTATAACACTCATTGCATTTTAATTATTTAGAGTAAGATTACCATTTGGGCTACCCAATATTCATCCAATATGGTATTAAAATGGAATATTTTGTTTGATATCATTGTTTCAGTGTGTTTGTTTTTGACTTGCAAAAGAGTAATTTGTTATCGATAAATGATTTTATTATTAAATTAAGAATTTCATATAGAAATTAAGAATATTATTTTTAAATGGGAATGGTCACCCAAAAAGCTTTGCTAAGGTTTCCTGCGCTATCTTTGAGCTGGCAATGAACCAATCTGTCGTTACACTCATTCCTACAAGCCCACTTTTGCATTTTTATCTTTAACACTTGAACATCATATTTTGTAAAACTTTAACGAATTTTTGATTAAGAAGGTCAACGATTTCAAAGCGAGCAAGGGCTACACCGTACGGAAAAAAAAAAAAATATTTCCAGCGCGCTAGACTGTGTATCAGAAATTCTAAAGATATGCTCATTTTAAAATTCTTTTGCGATATTGCTGTTGAATCGAATTTTATAGTTTAGGTGCGGAGAACATGAAATGTAAAAAATAAAGGTAATACAGAAAACGTTATAAAACGCCCCTTTGGGCGCAATGTAAAATCTGCATTTGCCCAAATTGTTATCGCTTAAGTTTAAATATGTAATATTTTGCATTAGTCTTCTAATAAGCAAATTTACGATTTTGTGCCCATTTTTGCAATTATTTTTACTTACGATGGACTTCTTAGTGGGGAGTAACAAAGACTGCTGAACACGAAGAGCTCGATTCGCTCTCGAATCCTTTCAAATCGTCTGACCCTATGGGCCATTTTCGGTATTCATATTACGAAATATGATTTTCTGTTGTATAGTCTTCCAAGGAAGGCATCTTTTCCTTTAAACAAATATTCTTCAAATATTGTGCAATATTTCGCTATGAAGATAATATTCTTTTGCATTCATCAGTGTATAGATATCATGAATTTTATCATAGCCCTGAATTCATTTAGTCACAAAAATATTTTAGATATTAATCTACGCAATGTGTTTTTAAAAAAATAAATTAATATAAAAGTAGCCACGTTTTTCTTGAAACTGCATTTGAGATCTTATTTGTGAGGCCAATATTCAAGATGTCGCTCAATAGCAATTTATTAATCTAGCTCTATCTTAGGATTTTATCCTGCTATCTTTAAGATTTTCGTGCAATTATTAATCTCAGTAACAAATATTTAACTCATGGTTCTGTATTTTTAAGTATTCATTCAATCAATAAAATTCTTTCAACTAACTAATTCCTTAAAATTCATTTCTTCATACTTAAATATTTTTGCGACACAATCCGAATTGCAAAATAAAATTTTTCAAGTACGTCCTGTTAATATCTTCGACACTGTTACAAATATAAAAATAGTCTTTGATCTCTTTAGTACCGGAAGAGAGTTGCAAAACTAATCGCGTCGTAATTTATTGAGCTTTCTTCACTGTTTATTTATTGCAAGACACTAAGCAATGTTCGTTAACTCTAGTGATCTATCAAGAATAAAGGACAGTTTAAATCGCTGTCTTTGCGGTTTGAATTCATGTTATTCCTTTTAAAGTCTTTATTCGGTCGCTTTTATGTCATTACTCAAAAGTTTAAATGAAGTCTGGTTTAAGCACACGATAAATCAGCATGCTTTAACTCGAATTAACTTCTCTAGCTTATCGCGATCTTTATTATTACTGCATAATGTTAAGCTTCTAGTTATTCGCAAGGAGAGGAATTAAAGCAACATTGATTAAGCTTACATAAAGTGCATTTGATTGTTAAAAGATTAGTATATGCTAGTACCTGTCTTTTTTTTCTTAATATCCTGCTTACAAGAAAATGTTGCTGCAAACGTTATCCTGAAGAAGTTATAAAAATTAATTTTGAAGATTGCCTTCACGACAATCATAATCATTAAAATAAAGTTTTATATTGTTAGTGTTTGTTTATTAACTGTAATAAGTTGGGATTATAATTAAAAAAGTCATTTCCCTCTAAATTTTTTTCTCTCTGTCATTTCTTCGTAAGAAAAAAAAAGGCTTTAGTGAAGAAAGAAGTCTATGGGTTCGACGTAATGTTTCCTGTATATTTGTTTCCAATGTGGGACAACAAAGGGTATTGGGATCTTGCAACTACGAAATGTTATTATGAAATCAAGCTATTTTCAGCATATTATATGCCGTCGAATGATGAGCGTCCGAAAAGGGGGGAAATGACGAATATTTTCCTCGCATTAGAATCGAATAGAAAATAATTTTTGTAAGGAAGCCATGCATATTATTTACTATGTACTATTTTTGTGCTGCACAGCTTCTGATATATTTAGGGAATTTTAGGACTTCATAATCTGATTGTAAATTTTATATACCATTTACATACTGAGGAACGTACACTTCAAACTGACTTTGTCATGTTACGTTATATACGTATGTGTGTTTAAGTGTTTTCCCTTCTAAATTAAGAAATATATAGTGAAATTAAACTACACCTGATGATCGATGTGTTATGCTAGTGTCCACTTTGAAATGCTCATAAAAGGAAAATTACAGGACCAAATGTTATCAAACTTGGTAATCATGTAAAAAAGGTCATGGAAATTTATTTCCAGCGAAAAAAAAAAGAAAGTTCAAAAACTCACCACCAGGGCAAAATGGCGCTATATGCAATATTGTTACACGAAATAAGTGTCGGAATCTAACTTAACCTTCTGTTACACGCGTTAACATGTAAACAGTTCTAATTCAGAAGTCAAACAACAAAAATCAGCGTTATATTTTCAAAATTCTTTTGAATATATTTTGAAAATATAAGGCTGATTTTTGTTGGACTTCTGAATTAGTATTTATTCGGCTTGTTATTGTGTCTTAATTAATGTAAACAATTATTTAGTTACAATTCGTTCTCAAATATTAAGTTGAAAAATTTTAATAAGCATTACATTTGGCTCTAAATATTGGAAACTTCTCTACGGCCAGGAAAAACTATGCAAAGACCAGAGAGAGCATCAGTTCTCAGTTTTGAGTTCAGTGTTTAGTACAGACTATAACGTTGCGCGCCTCTAACTTGCACGCAACCAAGAGGTGACTGTGAAAGCTTGTATAAACCACAGAGTCTTATAAAGGGTGTAAGTCCCTTTTTATTCAACGTAATAAATTACAATGGCGTCCTCTTGACGCTTACAGACTGTGCCCACTAGGCAGTCAAATAAAAATAATAACCTGAAAAAGAAAGTAAAGACAAGATTCTAACTACGAGGCTCTCTAAAATAACTAACTCACCGCGTTTTATTAATACCGCAGCTAATTCAGCAGACTTGAAGCTCACTGGAACAATTGCAACTACTTCCCGCCAAGCACATAGGCCGCAACTCGGGGTTCTTCAATTCTCGATAACTACCTCCGCGCTCGCTAAGTAAGAATAACACTCTCACCGAACTCGTTTCCTTCTATTTAAATCATAATACTTCCGCTGATAATTTGAATCCTTGCGCGTTCTACTCAAATTTACATATTCTGGCATTGGCAGTTCCAGGGGAAAGTAAGGCTTGACAGGAAAGATAGTTTAAACTTAAAATAAATTTTAGTTAAAATAAATATAAACCCTACATTTGCCGCTGCCAGAATTTGGAAAACTTGGAAGCAGGTCCTACAAACGACCTGTTGTAAGTTTATCTAATTCTGAACTAACTGGCGAAAGCCTCGTTTACACAAAAAAATCTTATGTAACAATTATATATTAAAATTCTGTTAGTCGTTACAAAGCTTTCTTCTTACAGCCACTTTTCCTGGACTTCATCAATCAATCTTGGTCTTTCCTTCCAGCATCTGGAAGGAATAAGTATCAGTATCTTTCTACATACATTATAATTTACACTTTCTTGACACAATAAATTTTTGTTTTTAAACGATTCGTTTTTCTTAGTTATTGCTCACTTCACATTCATTCAATTTTTCAAGCATTAATTTAACTTTACCCTGGCTCTCCACCGTGTGTGGTGTCAAACGGGAATATTCGTGTTTTAGACTTACAACACTTCCCCTAACCACCATGATTTGTTAGAATTCAACAACCAACTAGACACACCTTACTCGAGATTCTACAACTCAATGAGCTACTTTAATATTCTTAAAAATTCAAATGTAGGTGGAGAACCCTACAAAACACATTCATTCTAGCTTCCCCCTCATTCATCTTTAAACATGCAGGCTTTCGCTCTAAAGCATGACTTTACAGTTTAATACTTAAATTTTGACTTTATTGCTTTTAAGCATTCACTTTTAGCATCTACAATTTTATGCTTCTAGACTAAATTCTACTTTTACATAACATGCAAGTATTTACATACATTTACAAAAGTTTAATACATATGCTTTTTACAATTTACCATAAAATGAATAAGAGAAAATAAATTTTTACTTTACTCATTCTTCGCCAAGCTGGCGGCACTGGAACTAAAATTCTTATTAGTACAAGAATACGAAGTTATTTTTTCTCCGGCCAAATTTTGGCTTTAACATAACAGAATTAGTCTTTCGACCAACAGAAAATGCTTGCTTTTAGCTTTTACACTTAAAGAAAATAATACTTTTGCCTTAGCTAAATAAAGTACGAGTAAAACAAAACTAAGTCTCAACCGAGACATATTGACTTTCGTCAAAACATAGAACTTCGCACTTATGCATAACATTTCGGAACAAAAGAGAAAAATATTTATAGAAGGTTTTAACTTATCTTTGAGTTTTCGATGCTTGAAATTCCGTCATCCGTTTTTGGCAAAATTGATCCCAAGTTAGAGGTGTCATGGATGTCAATCTTCTCCTTATTGATCTCCGAGTGTCGTCCCCGTTGCTCTTTCTTTTGCGTCCTCTACATGCTGGCCTCTTGACGGAGTAATCGTCTGGTTGTTGGCCTTTGCGTTTCTGCCTGGGACGGCTGGTCTTGACGTCCTCCGGTCTGGAGTCCTTGAATTTCTTCTGTTCCTCGTACTTCTGTGCCTCCTGTTGGCGTTTCGGTTTCCGGAACGGCGGCCTTGCTGGCACCTGACTCTGTGGCCGTGTGCGCGTTCTCCTTGATGTGTAATTTCTCCTGCCATCTTTTGTAGGTGGTGTTTTCGTCTTTAGCACGGTTTCTTTACCCGGTTCATCTGTATTTTTGTTTTTCTTAAACGCCGGAGTTTGAAAATCCTTTTTTCTTTTTGATACCGACGTCCGGGTTGTAGAAGTGGTAGGTCTCTCTTCAGTTCTCCGTTTCTTGGGTGGTGGAATAGTTGTTGCAGTCTCTGGCCCTTCTATTTCGTTTAGACTTGAGTCCTGCAAGAAACTTTTAAGGATTTCAAAATCATTTGGATTATAGTATTTTTTCACCTGGTCGGGACTTGCTTTACAGATTTCCCCTCTCTCGTTTTTAAGATATAAGACTACTCCTTTGATTTCCTGAATTACATAGGGGCCTTCAAACTTTGGAGCCAGCTTTGCCATAAAATTGTCTGGGGCACTTGATAAAGAAAATTCCCGTTTCAATACTTTATCCCCAACTTTAAAATCTGCTTCACGGCGTTTTCTATCATAATATAACTTCTGTCTATTTCTTGCCGTATCCGAGGTTTTAAGCGCCTGATCAATCAACTTTTGCACGTCTTGTTGTCTAAATTCCTCCTCTCTTTGTTGCACAAAGAATAATTTATCTAAAGGCGTAATTAACTTTCTGCCTAAAAATAATTCTGCTGGAGTTTTTCCCGTAGTATCATGATGTGCCGTTCTTAAAGCATAAGCTAATTCATTTATGTAGCCATCCCAGCGCTTGTGATGTGTGCTAACGTAACTGCGAATTATTTTTACAATGTTTTTATTAACTCTTTCTGCTATGTTAGCCTGTGGTCTATACGGAACCATTTTGATATGGCGTATATCAAGTCCATTGCATATGTTTTCAAATATTTGACTAATGAATTGTTTTCCGTTATCGCTAATGACTTTTATCGGTGCACCGTATTTTAAAATGTATCTGTGTAAGAATGCATCTGCGACTGTTTTGGCTGACGCGCGTTTAAGTGGAACAATTTCTATCCATTTTGAAAAATGATCTACTATTATTAAAAGAAAACGATTTTTATTTAACTCGCTCTGGGGGAAGGGACCAAGGAGATCTATGCCTAAAATTTCATTCGGAAATGTAGCGCGAATGCTATTTAAGTACCCGGCCGGGCTGTAATTAATATCATTTATTAACTGACATTGATTGCAGGACCTGACATACGCCGTTACTATTTTGTATAATTGCGGGAAATATACCGCCTCGCGTACCCTTTTTAAAGTCTTTCTGACCCCGAGGTGGCCCGCTGTTTTTTTTTCGTGCAACTCCTTCAAAATGCTTAATCGAAGCGAGGCTGGGATGACTGGCTTGTACTCAAGATTTTCGTTTGTTGTTTTCGTATAGAATAATAAATTATCTATTATTTCATAGTTTTTTGCTCTATTTCTTATCGCATCGATATCTGTATGCTCAAAGCTTTCGGGGTCTTTCAAATAAGCATAGATATTTCCAAATTCAGGATCAGCTTTCAGTTCAGTAATAACCGTATCTCTAGAATCTAAAATTTTTGAAGTCAACACAGCGCATTTAAGTTCATTTCCTTCATCGTCCAGTTTTATACGAGAAAGTGCGTCAGCTACATTGTTTTCCTTACCCGGTTTATATTTTATTGTGATATTATATTCTTGGAGTTTTAAAGCCCATCTTATTAACCTGGGCGTTAGGTTTTTTCCCGAGTAAAGTCTACCAACAGCCGCATGATCCGAAAAGACTGTTACTGGCGATTTGCCGAAATAAACTCGAAATTTGTGTACAGCCATTAATACGGCTAATGTTTCTCTTTCTGTAGCTGTATAATTCCTTTGTGTCTGATTCAATGTTTTACTAAAAAATGCCAGCGGATGGTTATTTTGCATAAGAACCGCACCCACCGCATAGTCTGACGCATCTGCTGCAATTTCCAGGTTTTCGTTCCCCTCAGGGAATTTTAAAACAGGGGCATTAATAAGCGCTTCTTTTAATCTTTCAAAAGCTGTGTTAGCTTCCGCTGTCCATGTAAATTTAGCCCTTTTTCTTTTGATTACTAAGAGGGGTTCAACAATATTAGCGAAATCTTTTATGAAAGATCGATAGTAAGAACATAGTCCAAGGAAAGACGAAAGTTTCTTGGCGGTGTTGGGCGGTGGGAAATTCTTAATAGCTTTTATTTTTGAATCTTGCGTTTCTATACCCTTTTGCGAAATTTTATAACTGAGATATTTAAGTTCTTTAGTTGCGAACTTGCATTTTGAGGCGTTAATTGTAAGACCGGCCTCTTTTAATAATTTAAAAACTTGTTCTAGGTCATTAATGTGTTGTTCCAACGTACTACTCGTTATAATTATATCATCTAGATAAATTAAAGTTGATTTTCCTAGGACAGGCTTTAGAACAATGTCCATAGCTCTCTGGAATGTTGATGGGGCCCCACACAACCCAAAAGGCATGCGTAAAAATGCATAAGTGCCCGATTTTGTTATAAACGCGGTTTTATGTATATCTTCGGGTCTCATAGCTATTTGATAGTAACCAGACGTTAAGTCCAAAGTAGACATATATCTCGTCGATTTGATCTGTCTGATGATCTCGTCTATAACCGGCAAAGGGTAAACTGGAAATTTAGTTATGCTATTTAGTTTTCTATAATCGATAGCAAACCTCCAAGCTTTTTTATCCGAAGGAGGAAACTCGTTCTTTTTCCTACATAGTACGACTGGACTCGCGTATTCACTATTTATGGGCGTTATTATTTTATTCTTTAACATCTCCTGAATATGTTCTTCGATGATTAAGTCTTTTTGTGTATCATAGCGATACGGTTTAGTCCTACAAGGTTTTTCGGCATTTAATTGAATCTTGTGAGTCACGATCTGACAGTTTCCCGGTTTTTCTGAAAACAAATGAGAAAAATTACTCACCACTTGCTGTATTGCTTTACTTTCCTGGTCATTCAAATGACTAAGGCCCAATTCAGGTGTCTCCACCGGTTCCACCACCCTCTGGTCCATCTCCAGCACCACGGAACTATCTTGAAAATTTAATTTGGCCCTCGCGGCCCTTAAAAAGTCCATACCTAAAATAAGAGAGTGTTGGAGGTCTTTCACCACAAAAATTAATACTTTGAGATTTTCCTCTTTTACCTGTACATTTAATGATACTTTCCCGATGCAGTGACATGTTTTTCCTTGCGCCGCTATAATTTCCGTATTTCTGGTTTTAAAGAGTCGTATCCTATAAAAATTCTTTTTGAAGAACTTTTCACTCATGAAATTTCCTTCTGCCCCTGTATCGATGAGGGCTTCTACTGGTACATCGCCAACCAGGACTTGTATAATTGGTAGCTGTGAGTTTTTTACGATGACTGTATTTAAATGTCTATTTGAGGGTTTTTCTAAAACTTCCGGGGTCTGGACCCTCCCCTTCACAGGCCCCTCTAGTCGTTTAAAGCTTTCCTTTCAATCTGTGTCCTCTGGGTACGCGGATGCTTATTTTCAAATTTTCATTTTGGGCCTTGACCTTCAAGTTTCGATGCGTTAGCTTGATAGTTCTTTCCCCCATACGAGCGATTTCCATTTCTGGTTTCCTCCTTCCTTCTGGTACTTTGAGAATATGTTTCCCCTCTCGCTCTTTCCGCTATTCTGCGATTTTGAAATTTCACCGCCAATTCGAAAAGTTCCTGCAATGTGGTTGGGTTTCTAATTTCAAAGTAGTCTTGGACAGCGGGTAACAATCTTGGTAATATTATTTCAATTATCTCCGCATCGGGATTTTTCCCATACAACATATCCGTTAGTTTGATTTTTCGTAAAATAAAGTCCGTCAATTGTGCTGTATCCCGTTGATAGAAACTATATAGCTCGGCTTCCAGCCTTGCGCGATCTTTCACTATGGGGAAGGCCTTTACTAACGATTTTTTAAAATTTTCAAATGTATACGTCGGGCTTCCAAATTCACCTAGTAGAAATTTTCCTATATTTTTCCACCATAGCGCGGCCTGTCCTCTTAGTGCTGATGTGGCGATGGCGACTTTTTGTCTTTCAGGCACAGGGTAGAGCTGAAAGTGGTTTTCTATACCTTCTAAAAATACGGACACCGAATTTTTTCCGTCGAAATAGACGTTTGGCTTGATTGATGCTCTCAAAGTCTGGACCAGGTATCCAAATCCTTCTAACTGCGTTGTCATTTCATGGTGTTGTCCAGCGGCTTCCATCCAGTTTTCGGCCATTTCAGTTCGATAAGTGTTCGGGCGTCAATATAACGTTGCGCGCCTCTAACTTGCACGCAACCAAGAGGTGACTGTGAAAGCTTGTATAAACCACAGAGTCTTATAAAGGGTTTAAGTCCCTTTTTATTCAACGTAATAAATTACAATGGCGTCCTCTTGACGCTTACAGACTGTGCCCACTAGGCAGTCAAATAAAAATAATAACCTGAAAAAGAAAGTAAAGACAAGATTCTAACTACGAGGCTCTCTAAAATAACTAACTCACCGCGTTTTACAAATACCGCAGCTAATTCAGCAGACTTGAAGCTCACTGGAACAATTGCAACTACTTCCCGCCAAGCACATAGGCCGCAACGCGGGGTTCTTCAATTCTCGATAACTACCTCCGCGCTTGCTAAGTAAGAATAACACTCTCACCGAATTCGTTTCCTTCTATTTAAATCATAATACTTCCGCTGATAATTTGAATCCTTGCGCGTTCTACTCAAATTTACATATTCTGGCATTGGCAGTTCCAGGGGAAAGTAAGGCTTGACAGGAAAGATAGTTTAAACTTAAAATAAATGTTAGTTAAAATAAATATAAACCCTACAAGACAATTGACAGTATTGAGCGATCTTCGTGCGAGCTTCCTTCTTCTAATGCAGTTTGCATTGTGTTTATTATTCTGAAAAGTTTGACGCGGTGACTACTGATTGTGCTCTGTCACACCGAGAAGAGTTGTACGAATACTTTGTGAAAAGGTTCTAGAACTGTCAAGGTTTTCTTTTGAGAAAATACATTTTTTCGAACTGTCATCGGTTTTGTGGGCATTCAGTCTATTACAAACCCGTAGGCACGCATCAGCATTACAATTAGAGCATTTAAAGCGGAATATAAATAAGCTCACTCATTGGATGAACACCTGCAGATTATTAGCAATCTTAGAATGGTAATAGGTGCTTTCATAAATGAACCAAAGGACTTAAATTGGACTCGAATCATTTCGTTAATTAAATTCTTTACTCAGACTGTCATTATAAAAAATCGGAGGGAATTTTGAAAAGGGTTTCCTGGAAAATTTCTGAACTCTTTTATTTATTAAATAACCAAATGATAGAAAAACAGTTCTTTATTTGAAATACAGGTAATTCTGATTCTCAGTTATAGACGAAAAATTACAACCAGAACATTTTTATTTTCATCGGTCTTTTCCTTTAAAAGTTTATCTCTTTTCTGCGTTAAAGCAGTGAAATTTTCAGCAAATTTAACTTCGAGACACAATTTAATTTCCAAGCTTTATATGATGATATTATTTTATTAAATATAATTTGCTGCCTAACTGCATTTATTTAACTTTCCTTGTTTCGAAGAATTGTTGTCTTAACTAAAATAAACAAATAAATAAACTAATAAAAACGTTGACATGAAACAAAACATAGATACATTTCCAACAGATTATCTTTTTCTCTGTTCCTCGTAATTTACAGTGAATAATTCACGAACAACAGCCACCGTTATTTCCGGAATTCCTAAATTCCGTTTACTTTAAATCCTGAAAACAAACAATTTAACGATATTAGGTCGGCTTCAGCTATGGGCATCATGAGCTGACTATCTAACAGATACAAAATTCATTCACCTTTTTCCTGGTCGGCTATGTAGGGTGTTCTTCGTCTCAGGCTAAATATGAAGGCCGAATAATAGGCACAGCTTATTTCCCTAAATCATGAATTTGCATGCTGTTTAGCATCTCAATTAAATTTCATTCTGCTCAATATTGACGTAAAAAACAGAGTGTAAAGTAATGTGTTAAGTAAAGTTAACTTTATTATGCATGCTATAAAACGGAATAGCATCGTTACGAATTTTGTAGATAGATAGATAAATTTAGTGAAATTGTTGTTTTTCTCATTTGTTGTATTTTATTTATATTAACTCTCCCTTTCTCTGTGTAACGTAACATGAAAAGCTTGAGAGAAACGATGTTCTGCCAGAAAAATAAGAATAAAGGCGCAAGTCTATTTAGCATTGAGTAAATGGTTATCTCGCTAATTTGGCGAGATATCGCCAAGCTGGCAACGGGTTTGGAGACAACTTTTTGGTAGGTAAATTTGGCGAGAAATCTCCAAAAGTCGCCAAACGTGGCGACCCTTTGAAGACATTTAAGTTCGGTCTCTGTATAACTGTACTGGATATTGCAACTGAATAACTGTAACTGATTCCTATATTAGCCGTATCCGTATTCGGCTCTCTTAAACTTTCCAGTAATTTCGAGAAGCAGAAAGTTATAGCGATTTCTCGACGGCCGGGGAAAAACCATATAAGATCAGAGGAGTAACAGTTTCTCAGTTGTTAGTTGTTGTTCAGCATAGTAGTTCGGAGTATTTAGATATATCCGTTTAGCTTCACTCTTCAAATGCGTTTTGGATTCAGCTGTGTTTAACGTCCTTAGTAGTTTAAAGTGCAACTATTGATAATTCATGAATAATTTACCTGAATTTTGCTCTACTGTGAAGAGCTGTACGAATATTTTTATGGAAAATTCCATAAAAGATTAAGTGTTTCTTTTGATAAAATTTTATCAAGCTATCATCAATTACGAACGCGCATAATAATATATTTATGAATAAAGTACTTTCTATAATAATCACTGTTTGATAATTACTGGTCATAAATGTTATGATTTTAGAAAGATATTCATCCTGAGAATCGTAGTCATAGAAATATATGATGCCCTGTTTCTCTATTAAGTGAGAGTAAAGATGTAGAATTTAAACATTTGTTCATTGTATTTCGATTATTTTTTTCTTTCAGCGTATTTTGCTCTACTGTGAAGAACAAAATTCGTAACAATATTCTCTTGTATAACCTATAGAAGAGCTATGATTTACATACTCGAAAAGAATTTTACTAATATAGGTTTTTTTTTAAATGGCAAACTGAGGTAAATATTTTTTTTTAAACTGAGAAAAACGGTTCCATCAGACCTTCTAAGATGAATTTGTTTATAGAAAAGAATGAAATTTGAAAATTTTGACTTATAACATTATAAGTACTTATAACATTTCACGAAAATTTGACACAGATATTCAGTAGAGAAATAATAATAATAATAACGAAAATTTGAAAAAAATCTAAATTTGAATGATATTCCTTATTGTTACAATGCTAAAGTCTTAACTCTAATCATACTGACATTTATCATATCCATTTTGACCGCCATCGAATGTATTTAATAATGTTTTTGCTTAACATCTGTACGTAAGGACAGAATAAACTCTTTCTCCTAATTATAAATCTGATTTAAAATGGATTCAGAAGAGATTTTGTCGTGGCGTCTGTACGTACGTACGTATGTACGTATGTATGTATGTATGTATGTATATAAAAATGAGCAGCCTCAAAATGTTGAAATTTTGTATATAGGATTATCATAATATGTAGTTGTGCACCTAACTTTCTGGTTGCAATCGGTCGCACCAAAAGTACATATACCCACTCTGTTATTCGGCTCGACAAGCTCAGTTTTTTACTTCCTTGCACGAAGTAAAGGAAGTATTGTAATCACGAAAAAATACGAGTACCATATTATAACAAAAATATTCCTTTTGACCGCTCTCGAATGCAATTTAACGATGTTTTTTATGTGACAGCCGTACGTAAAGACAAAATAAAGGACTCTTTTTCCCAAACGAATTATAAAACTTATTTAAACAGATTTATTTTTTCGGAACAGTCTTTTTTTTCGTGGCGTGTACATATGTATCTTGCATAACTCCAAAACGAGTAGCCTCAGAACGTTGAAATTATATATATATATATATATATATATATATATATACCCACCCTGTTACTCAGCTCCGTGAGCTCAGTTTTTTATGTTGGTAATTTGCGCATTTTTTGTTTTAGAAATGATTGAATTATGTTGTTCTTATCTTCCGGCTGAGATTTTTATGCTTTTAGTTAACCTGCATATTATAGCTGTAGAATTATCAACAGTTAAGTGCGGCTAAACCTACATTTTTATGTGACAGCCGTACGTAAAGACAAAATAAAGGCCATATATTTGTTTGTAGCAGCCATATTTGTTTACATTTGAAACTTGTAAACTTTCAGTTTTGTGCACTGAAAAATCTGCCTTCTTGTCCGTTGGAAGAATTGTTTGTTTTTGCCTAGAAACTGTAATTTTAAAAGTAATTAATTGCTTTAACTGTATTTTGTGATTTATATTTTTCTATATCTTTAAATTTTTAATATAGATATTTGGAGTTCTCATGTACTTTTGTCTTCTTGCGAAGTAAGAATTGATTTAATTGAGTGAGAAATCTATCTCTAATGAAATTCGAGGAAATAAGTTTGAATGAAATGCAGGGGAAAATGCGTATATTTTAATATTCCGTACAAGGAAATGATGTGGTATACACATCAGCTTTTTATTCTTCTATATTAGTAAGTTGCGCATTTTTTGCTTTAAAAATGAATGAATTACGTTGTTTTTTCTTCCAGTTAAGGGTTTTATGCCTTTAGATTACCAACATACAATAATTGTAGAATTATCAACAATTTAAAAGTTGTTTAAGTTCGGCTAAGTCTAATTTGTGTTAACCATAGCAGCCATATTTGTTTACATTTGAAACTTAGCAGAATTGTGGATTTATTGCCAATCTAGAAAAATTAAACTTCGCAGCAGCAAAGATAACGTCTTCTTTTATTATTGTGAATTAAGTAATGCTTAATCCATTCTGGAATTAATATTTATGTTATTAAATTATCCCATATACTGACTCAGCATAGTGTCCATAACAAATTAAGTCAGTTTCCACGTATTCACTGTCTTTTTGCCGAATGAGACCAAAAGCAAACTTTTAGTTTTGTGCACCTAAAAATCTGCCTTCGTTCCCGCTGGCCCAGTTGCTTGTTTTTGGGTAGCAACTCTAATTTTAATTGTAAAAGTTTTTCTTTAAATTGCTTTAACTGTATTTATGTTTATACTTTTCTGTATTTTTTTTTTAAATTTTTAATAGAAAATTTTTTGGTTTTATGTATTTTTGCCTTGTCGCAAAGTGAGACCTGAATTAATTGAATGAGAAATATATCTCTAATGAAATAAGTTTAAAAGAAATGCAAGAAAAAATGCAAATAATTTAATATTACGTACCAGGAAGTCATGTGGTGTACACATCAAATTTTTTTCATGTCTACATTAAGCAGCAAAATGCGAGAATTTTGCATATACGAGTAATTGCACAAAAATCATTTACAATACATAAAAAATTTGTACGAAATGTACAAAATTCGTCGCAATACATAAAAAATGCATTTTACTTGAAATTACTATATTCCATTATTTTTGTATTTAACTTAGTTATGCAGATTGCTATAATAATTATATATTTTAATTACTCTAAATACACAAACTAATACTATAATATACTTATATTAATATCAGATACTAATGTATCAATGCATTTATATCAATATTAGTATTTAAATCACTATCATATTATATTTATATTAAGAATAATATGATTTGTACTCCTAAATTGCTAGAATTTATAGTAATATTTTAACCTTTTATTTTGCTTGCTTCTATTGCTCATAAATTGTCCTTGATTTTGTTGAGTAGCCAAGTGGATAAAGCCGCTAAATACTGATAGTTCAGCTCAAGTTTCTGATCCGCAAAATGGCCGATCTGGTGGGTTTTAATTGTTTTCCTCGGTGTGTAATGTAAATAGGAAATTTTCTAGCGGTGGTGGATTCAGGTAAAACCTGGGAAGCTACTGGTTAGTATCTGTACCTAGGCAGTCTCTCCATGGGACTAGAGTCATCGCTGGCGATGGCTGGTTCAGGCTTGGCAAGAACCCTATGGTTACTGCGTTGTCCGTTCCGTTGGTTGGAAGAGCTATATCAGATATTCATGGTTGTCCGGAAGACATCGCCATCGGTGGAGTCAAAGAGTTCGACGAGCTTTTAGACGGATTGATGTTTCCAGTGGGCGCCTGGAGCCTCAAATTTGCACATTCATAGCATTCCTTGCGCCCCCGCGCTCTGGGATCACCTGGAATCGATGTGTGTACACCATCACGTAGTGTTATCAGGCCGGATTTGTGGCCCGGTCTCTCTGACAATGTTTAAGTGACTTCGTTCTGCTGTCCGGGGTTAGGGTCCCTGCTGATGGCAGGTGTTTTTACATTCTCTCCAGAACAAGAACGTATAATATTAGTTGCTGAGTATGCCTGTCGACTGGGTTTAGTCTTTGCTTGTCAACTCGACCGATAGACATCTTGGATCGCATCCAGGGGTTGGGGCGTTTAAGTGTGTTAAAACCGGGAGCTAGCCTGGTCTGGATGCCTTCTCCTTCCAGCATACTGTAAGCAGGAAATAGGTTTTGAAAGCAATACTTTTCAGGCATAATTTTCGAAATAACATTACTTATGGACAAACATCATGCTCGAATGAAGCATTATAATAAACCTTAATTTTGTTTAAATAAAAATTTTTATTCACTTATTTAACAGTATTAAATGATATGCATTTGTAATTTTAAAGGAAACTGTTAAATATAAACTACAAATATAAATAATTGTTTCATACTGCAAAACGTTACAGTTGATATTGCTGTAATTATCACTTTTAAACTATTTTCTTAATGACGCCAAAAACTGCATAATGGAAAATAAAATACCGAAATCATAAGCCAGTATTTACAATAACTAAATGAATTAACTAATATATGTAAAGGGCAATTTACAAAGTCGTGATACCCGATAATTCGGTGGTCTTAATCTGTCGGTCCGCAGGCCGCACATTCTCCGAAGCAATTTTTCACAACCCCCGAATTCAATATATTAATTAGCATTTTCATGACAGGAATTTGAAGAAAATGTACACAATTTTTAGTGATTTGGACTCCCATTTTACATTACTTTCTTACATTATTTCACCAAAAATCCACAAATGGACCTGCTTAATTTACACTGCGATATAAATCTTATTCAAAGATTTAAAAATACAGATTGATTAAATGTTATTCGTATTTGTCAGAAGATAAATACTCTCATTTATGAATTATTAAGAATAATCGCTTTGTTTGGTAAAACATTTACACTTGAATAGTTTTTTTTTTTTCGTAAATGAAAATTGATAAGAAAAGAACTAGTTGCAAAGAGCTTCTACAATGCGTGATGAAGATAGTTTCTAATAATATTTCTGGAAGGTTACAAATTTTATTAAAACTGAAACGTCTTCCGAGGTTGTAGCTGAAAGCTAAAGTAGAAAATAAAAAGGAATTTATAATCATTTTCAAGCATATATATATATATATATTTATGTTTTTTCCTGTATGCGTCAAAGAAAAATTTTACAACTAAAAGAAAGGAAATAAATAGGTTGTCATGATTTATTTTCAAGTTTACGCCCACTTGGCATGTTTTCGTAATTTGTTTATTTTTAGTTTCAGTCAAAAATAAGTCATTTAGCGTTAATTCAATATATTAGAACTCTTTTAACAAATGACAGTCAGAAAATTTAACTTTTATCGTCCGATATGTGTCAATTACAAAGTGTAACCAACAAAAGTTTCTTGCCGATATCAGATTAGATTTTAGATTTTTGATAGAAAATTGGTATAAATTTAAATTTTTTCTTTGTCTTATTATTATTATCATTGTTTAATCTATGACTTGATAAATACGTATTTAGTTGAAAAATAATTAAATTTAAAATTTTAATTTTGTTTAAAAATAATTTTAAAAAAATTTCTGGCTTTTCGGAGTTTTGAGATTGTGCATTCGAACAACATGTAATTATAGTTTGAGGCCACTGCCATGAATAATCGTAAATTTACAGTGTTCAAAGTATTATTTTGGAATGCTGTCGGTAGCATTGGTAAGCACTTGAGAAATGTTCTCATTGAATGGCCAAACTGCATTCATTATGTACTTTAGAGTTTAGTATAAATAATATTTTAATCTTTAAAGCAATGTACTGGCTCCATTTTTCTAATGTCTTTCTCACATTACGTGAATTCCTTTTAAGAGTAGTATTTAATTTGGAAGAACAAAATAGAAAAATATGCTAGATTTTAAAATGTTCAACCAAATTGTTATTTTGTATAAAGGTACATATATTTTACTGGTTTCAGTAAGGGTTCAAAAGCCTACTGAGTTTGTTAATTGGATATAGTAAATTAATTTAAAGTATTATAAATTATGTATATCAGTTAATATTCTAATTAAAACATAAGATAAAATATAAACTGTTAAGAAATGCGTTATTTGTTGTAATAAATGCATTTGCTTCAAATCTATAAGTTTTCTCACGTCGAATGGCAACGTTTCGAAAAGCGGGTAATTGTTAGACAGCGTAATTTACATTAAATATCAAAAACATTTCAAATAGAAATGATTCTCAGGTTACATAAGTGATGAATGTCCTGGTGGTAAAGAAAGTAAAAAAAAGACTCTTCGTTGCATTGTTACTACTTACACCATTCCATTTAAAATGAATTTCAATTAAATCTGATAATGCTCTAAACGTAAAGGAAATATTTGATACCGTTCATGTTTTGAAAAGCTATAAACTAGATGGACCATCATAATTTGCAACTGTATCAAACAACCCTTGATATATCATCTTTCTGTTGGAGCGATAAAAATACTTTCAGATGTTATATTTGTTGTTTAACATCAAAAAATGCAAGGATTCTTATTTACTAATGCTTAGATGTAAAATGAGGAAAAGTGGGGAAGGAAGTGAAATTAAAATAATGATTTATACGGAGTTACGTCTCTTTTCTCCGCTGCATATCTGCTTGTCGCATCTCGTATACAGAAATTCAAAGTCTCAAGGGTAACTTTCGCAACTTGAGAGTTTTCCCATAAACTAGAGAAACTCGTTTCAAATCTAAGCCTTCTTTCCACCAGACCGTGATGTCCCTTTTGACCTAAGGAATAAATTGCGACGCATCTCTGGTTTCGCATGAATTTCGTTGGCAAGGGCGGCATATGTATAGCAGACCACATTCTTTCTTAAAGGCAAGTCCGATGTTAGCCTTATTCCTTTGGCTTTTCTCAAATATTATGGTGTAAGGTAGAATACTTTCAATGCAGAGGTTCGGGGTTAATGGAGTTTCCGGTTTCTATTTCCACCTTCATTCTTATGTCTTGAAAATATATGTTCAGTAGCTTCTTTCGTATAGTAATATATTTAGGTTTCGAATTCCTAAATGTAAGGCTTGCAAACTCGAAGAGACTATGCTTGCTTTTTTTTTTTTTTCTTTTATGCTTGCTTTCTTTATTCATGTGAAGAAATTTAATTACCATTCCGTGTTGCTTAGCTTTTAAATATTTGAGCACTGGAAACCAAAATTAGAAAATTACATTGAAACTCTTGCTTTTTCATATAGCACTAAGCTGCTCTTTCTCAGTAAATAATCATCATGTTCACAATGAGAGCTTCTGTTGGAGAAGTGGTTAATATTTGGTTTTTGTTGAGGAAGTTAGTGGTCTAGCCGATAAAATGGATATGCGTGGTCCAATTCTCGACGAAATCATAATAGATTTATCAATTTACCTGCTTCTGAAAACCTTATAATCTCATTTATGGCACCCGAATTGGAATCAGGGGAATTATTATTCGCCATTCATTAGAGACTGGTTAAAGGAAACTCAGCTTTCTGCTTATCTCCCTTCATTCCTTTATCTGAAGGAGAATGTGAGCAATTATCGTTAAATAAACGTTTATTTCCATATGTAGCAGTGTGTATTGCCGTCTTCAGTTTCTTTAATTACTTTCAATTTAAATTCTGTGTTACTATATATATATATGTATGTGTAAGATAAAAAAATATGTAAATCAAAATTATAATTTAAACTAACGAAAACCCTTTAAATTCTCCTTCTATGTTTTAAAAATCGTAATAACTTCTCTGGATTGCGTCATTTCTAGATCATTCCATTTTTCATGGCCTGCGCAGCGTTGATGACGTAATAATTGGGCACTGAAACTTTTAATTCAAACCAAAACCTTTCTCTTGGCTAGTTTTCATATTGGATAACTACGCAATTCATTTTTAGTCACTTTAGTCAACGTTATTAGCATACTACGCAATCAGAATTCTTCCATTTCAATATGGATCTACGAGCTATCCTATATAGCTATCACGCATACATATATACATACATATATATATATATATATGTGTGTGTGTGTGTGTGTGTGTGTGTGTGAGTAGCAGGAGTACAACAACTCAACACAACGAACGGCATTGCAGTGAGACGAGAGATGGACGATGGAAACGAATGAGAGCAGTCGTGTTTTTTCCGACTAAGACGTATTAATAGATGACGAAGCTGTTAACTCCTCAATTATAACTCTTTTTTCATTTGTAAATACTTATCGCTGTATCTCCATCAATAACTAAATAAATACTTAGCCACCTAAATGTGTGTCGTCAGCGTAGAAATCCCCTAGACGCCGAGTTTACATGGGAGCTTCGACCGGTTCTTCTTCAGTCAAGGTAAGCTGTTCTTTAAGAATCAAATAACAAATATTTTGAATTCAATTTTGATGAACTGAAACTATATTTTTACCATTAGAACGAATTGTGTGAAAACCCAGAACTTTTCCTTTCGAAATCGAAACTCACTGTTCATATTATTGTATAAACTTGTTTCTCACTTGTGTTCTCCGAAATAGTTAAGTTGTGACAATGTCAACTTTAAATGATATACCACATATCGCTAAATCCTTAAAATCATATTCCACGAAAGCAATTAAGCTACTACATAAATTTGTGTTTGGTCAAGAAGGCGACCGTGCAAATCGCAAACGACTTCGTCAATTCACAGGACTAGATAACTCTTTTCACACTGCCGAAGTTAAGGAACGTTTATTAAATATTTTCATTCTGGCTGATCTAATTTCGATTCTTAATGTTCTGAATTTAGACTGTGCCATTTCTGCTGATGAATGTTATACTACAATTGTGAATGCTTTAACTAATTTCGATTTGCTATTGGAAACTGCTATTTCCGATTCTGATTCTGACAACGAATTAAAAAACGCAGAACAAAAATTAATTGCCGAAAATCAAACAGATTGTGAAACCACTACGCAGTCAATTACTTGTTCGACCTTGGCAGCTAGCCAAAACGGGCAGACTTGAAGCTCCGGTATTTGTTTACATAAACATCGAACACATCATACGCCTGTCCTGTCATCGCTGGTAAATGAACAACAATTCAGCATAACGTTTCTTGATTTATACGAATGTATTAAACCTTTTGATGGTTCTTCTGATAATTTAATTGAATCTTTTTTAACTGACATAGAAGAATTATTTGAACTGAATAGAATTACCAATGATGTTCACAAGATTATATTCACCAAAAAATGCGTATCAGGGTCTGCTAAAACTTTTGTAAAATCTTTACATGGTGTCAAAACTTTTACTACGTTAAAAGAATATTTGTTAGAAAAATTTTCCTCTAAACTTAACAGTGCAGATTTGCATAAACTGATGTTTAAAAGACGTTTAAAGCCAAACGAATCCTTATTCGATTATTTTATTGCTATGAGAGAAATTGGTTCGAGAGGTCAAATTTATATGTCTTCTATTTTTGATTATGTGATAAATGGTATTCCAGAAAACCATAACAAAATTTTATTATATGGTTGTAAAACTGTAAGTGAATTCAAAGACAAGTTAAAAATTTATGAGAAGCTAGTGTCTGCTTCCAAACATGCTAAATTTTCCAGTGATCCGAAATTTAAACAAAATAATTCTCATCACTTAGAGAGCAAAATATCTCAGAAGCCTCTCAAACCTATAGTTTGCTACAGTTGTGGGTCTAAAGGCGTTAAAAGTTCTAATTGTTCTCATAAACAGCCTAAATGTTTTTCCTGCGATTCATTTGGCCATAAATCGTCTACTTGTACTCAGAAACCAAGTCGTGCATCACCTCCATCGTCACAAAAAACCGGAGACAATGCTCAATCAAGTTGTCATACAGTCACACCCTCTACATTCTATGATGATTCACATCAATATTTCTGACATTAGCATTCCAGCATTGATTGACACTGGCAGTCAAGCTACTATAATTAACACATCAACATATCAAAAAATTGGTTCTCCAGCACATCACAAATCTTCTATAACATTATCAGGACTTGGTGATCGCATTGTACACTCAGTAGGATATTTCACAGGTTGTTTCAAAATTCAAAATACAATTTTAAAACTGACATTCATGTTATTGAAGATAATATCCTATCTGTTGACGCAATTATTGGAAGTGATTGTATCCAGCAAGCTGAATTTTCTATTGGAAAGCATGGTATTAAACTAATAGAAGCAGAAACTCCTGACCATAATTTTCTAATTAATATTGTAAATATTTTCAATGAACCTGATTCTCCTGATTTAACGCATCTTACCAATCCAGATCATCGCACAGAAATCAAACACCTAGTTTCGGCTTACAAACCTAATAAAACCAAAACAACTGATTTGCAAATGTCTTTAATCTTAACGGATGAAATCCCTGTTAGTCAACGTCTTCGCCGCTTATCTATAGTCAAACAACGTATTGTAGAAGCTCAAATCCAGCAGTGGCTGAACGAAGGAATTATAAGACCTAGTTGCTCCGATTTTGCTTACCCTATTGTCCTCTGCAAAATGCGAAATGTATCTTACCGACTATGTATAGATTACAGACGTCTTAACAAGAAAATAGTGAAAGACAAATTTCCTCTACCCCTTATTGAGCAAATTCTTGATAATTTACAGAATTCTAAGGTCTTTACATCTCCTGACTTGAAAAACGGCTTTTTTTATGTTCCCATGGATCCCCAATGCAGCAAATACACTGCATTTGTTACTCATGAAGGCCAGTATGAATTCCTTAAAGTTCCCTTTGGACTGTGCAACTCTCCTAGCGTTTTTCAAAGATTTATCAATACCATATTCAGACCTCTCATTAGTGATCAGACTGTTATAATTTATATGGATGATATAATTATTCCATCTAAGGACGAAGACGACGGAATTAAAAAATTACGACGAGTCCTTCAACTTGCCTCAGACTATGGTCTAGAAATAAACTTTCAGAAATGCAACTTTCTAAGGAAAAAAATTGAATTCCTAGGTTATGTTATTCAAGATAGCACCATTCGACCTTCACCATCCAAAACACGCGCTGTACAGTCATTTCCTGAACCCAGAACAGCTAAACAGGTGAAAGATTTCTTGGCCTAACTGGTTACTTTCGAGAATTCATTCAACATTATGCCAAAATTGCAAAACTCCTCAGTGACTTACTACGTGAGTCCACTCCTTTTGAGTTTGGTCCTGCACAACAGCACGCTTTCTTAAAACTCAAGCACTTTCCAGTGATCCTGTTTTGCACCTCTACCAACAAGGTTTACCGCTTCAACTCTGTGTGACTCAAGTAAACACGGTTACGGATCTGTTCTCTTGCAACAAAGCACTGATGGTTTCTTCCACCCAATTTACTATATGAGCAAGAAAACTACCCCCCAAGAAGAGAAATACTCCAGTTATGAACTAGAAATCCTAGCCATCATTGAAGCCCTTAAAAAATTTAGACATTATTTAGCCGGAACAAAATTTGATATTGTTACAGATTGCGCTGCTTTTGAAAAAACTATGTCTAAAAAAGACATAACGCCCAGAATTGCTCGATGGGCTCTTTACCATGAAGACTTTGATTACACAATAAAACACCGCTTTGGGCATCTTATGAAACATGTACATCGTTTCCCTGTCATGTTAATTGCCATTGACAGTGTCACTCAAAAGATTCAGTGTCACTCAAAAGATTATTGACGCACAATCAAGTGATGACTTCATTACGAGAATCAAATATACTTTAGAAAGAACCCCTTTAGACGACTACTCCTTAAAGAACGGTGTTCTGTATAAAATAGTTGAAGACGAAGAACTATTAGTTGTACCTCAGACAATGCAAACCGAAATAGTGCAAAATGTTCACTCTAAAAGTCATTTTTCTGCTCTCAAAACGGAATCCATTATTAAACGTGAATATTACATCCCTAATTTATCTGCGATTGTTAAAAAAATCATTTTAAACTGCGTACCCTGCATTCTTTCTTCAGAAAGGCTGGTAAAGCGGAAAGTTTTCGTCATCCGATTCCAAAAGGCGATACACCACTTGATACTTATCATAAAGACTTTCTGGGACCACTGCCGTCAACAAACAAGCATTACAAATATCTTTTTACAGTTGTTGATGCATTCTCAAAGTTTCTTTGGCTTTATCCTGTTAAATCAACAACCACTCAAGCTGCTGTCGACAAACTGAAATTACAGCAAACCACTTTTGGTAATCCCCGATGCATTATCTCAGACAAGGGTACAGCTTTTACTTCAACTGAATTTCAAACCTACTGTCATGATGAGAATATTGAACACATCACAATAACTACGGGCGTTCCACGTGCAAATGGACAGATTGAACGCATACATGGTATTTTAATTCCCGTTTTAACTAAGCTATCTTTAGAAGATCCCGAAAAGTGGTTTAAACATGTTGCTTCTGTGCAGAGAATTATCAATAGCACTACATCTCAAGCCACTAAGTTCACGCCTTTTGAATTACTTTTTGGAATAAAGATGAAAAACAAAGACGATATCAAAATTAAGCAAATACTTGAAGAGGAACACTTCCAATCCACTTTACAAGAAAAAGAAAGATTACGCAACGAAGCGAAAAACAATATTTTCAGACTTCAAGAAGAAAATAGACGTCAATATAACAAACGCCGCAAACAGCCAAACTTATACAAAGTTGGTGATAAAGTCGCACTTCAACGTACTCAATTTGGAACTGAAATCAAACTCCGTCCCCGATTTTTTGGACCTTACAAAGTCACAGCTGTTAAGCCAAATGACCGCTATGAGGTAGAGAAAGTCGGAATACATGAAGGTCCGAATAAATCTTCCACAGCTGCTGATTTGATGAAACCATGGCCTTTTCAACAATGAACTCTTAATTAAGAATTGCTAACTCTACAACTGGACATTCTATTTAGCATTTACTACCTTTCATTTTTCTCCTCTTCATTATTTTTTTAATCAGTTGAAAAGTTTTTTTTTCTTTTCCCTCTCTACAAAGAATTTTTATATATACAAGATTTATTAAGATGTTCATTTTTTTTTGCCTCGCGAAGATGTCCCAGGTATGCTCCTAAAGACGCTTGATCATTTAAGACGGTCTGGAGAAATAGCATTTCTTCTTCCATCAAGACGTTCCAGGATGATTTATTGACGCTCCAAGCAAATGACGCTTCTTTTTTTTTTCTCAGAACGTTCCAAGATGGTATATCCAAACGAACTTTTTTTTTCCTTTTTTCTTTTTTTTAATTACTCTTTTCAGATTTTGTTGTAACTCCATCATCGCCAGGAGGCCCTGTCGTGTCAGGATACCCGAGTGTGAGTAGCAGGAGTGCAACATTTCAACACAACGAACGGCATTACAGTGAGACGAGAGATGGACGATGTAAGCGAATGAGAACAGTTATGTTTTTTTCGACTAAGACGTATTAATATATTTTTGATATATTTTTTCTTACAACTGGAGAATGTGGCATGTAATACATTTTACTAATATCACAACTTTCAATTTCGCACTCTTCAATTATTTCATTTTTAACTGTTCGTTTACTATGCTATCATAATTCGACCTAAGCCATTCATCACTTTTATTAACCAAAGGTACTAGACGTCGCTTGGAATTTTATAAATTATTACCCAAGTTTGCATGATGTGATTTCCATAACAAACGAGCTACATATCTACCATTAGTAAAATGCATCTCTTTTTCAAATTTCTCAATGACTGATTTATCGCCAGGATTCTCGTTCTCCTCTAAACCCAAATGGTCCAGAGTCCAAAACCTTCACAAACAGTCATTAACTGAATTATTATCTTCCTTCAAGCAATGAGAAGCACCAGTTGTAAAAATACAGGCACTAGACTGATCACCTTCTAAAGATCCAACCAAGGACCAACCAAATATAGAAGACACTGCATATAATTTATTAGTTACTCTTTTCTTTTCGCCTGTTTGCACTTCCCAACATGAATCAGATCCTAACAATATTTGTATTTCAGCTGCTGGCTAATTTTAGATTTTCTGATTTTAATATTTCTAAAATGTTTTTGGAGGGAATTTTTATGATCGCTTCAGAAATTGTATCTGTAACAAGAGCTTCAATAGTGATTGAGTCATTAGGGCAATGCATACTTTTGAGTGTAATTTGAACAACATTATATTACATTAGTCTACCCTGGACGTACCCAAATGAAAAAATATATAACCTTTCTTTCCTTAAAGTCCTTAACTTTAGTCCTTTAGCCAAATCAGGTCTAATAAATGACCTCTGTGATCCACCATCAATTAAGATTTTTACTATTTGGCTTCTAGTATTATCTGTATCTGAAGCGTAAACAGTGCAAGTTTGTAAATATACACCTTTATCAGCAGTTTCAGAAACAGCCTTAGAGTTAAACGACAGGGATGCAACTACATTCTGCTTAGAATCTGATACTGTAACTACTTTCTGTTTAACATCTGAAACTGCTTCCACTTTAGGAAGAATATTTTTACAAAATAGCTTAATATGATTTAAACCATTACACAACTCACAAGGTTGAAGTTTCATTTTACATCTGGAAGATACATGGCCTCTCTTAAAACATCTGTAACAACGTCCATGGTATTTTAATATCGCTCTTTTTTGTTCATTTGTTTTCTCACATTTTCCTACATCATGTGTATTTTGATTACAATAGAAACAATACGGCTTAATCATTGTGGCTAACGCCGAAGTAGTAGGAACGCTTGCCCCTTTTAAGTAATAATTTTTATTCTGCTTAACACCGTAATTTGTGTCTCTTTTCTTTGAGTTTATTATTAAATTAGAATCTTCCCGACTCTCAACTTCCAATCTAATGAATTCGAGAAGTTCTGTTAGGCTATATTGCAGTTTAGAGTTTCTTTTTCTGTTAAACTCCAGATCCATATCGTCTGGTAAAAGCTTTAAAATAACAGGTCCTAAAAGGGTTCCGTAAGCTTCCGACACAATACCCAATGAATTTAAGCTTCTTATATTGATTTCACAGGAATCGTATAGTGTTCTTAGTGCTTTCACATTGGACGAACTTCTAACCAGTTCAAGATTCAAGAGTTTACTCATATGCGAAGATATTACCAAATCTGTTCGTCCAAATCTTTCTTTAATTAAACTTATAGAAGTGTCATAATTTCCATTAGATAGTGCAAACCCGGATACTGCCCTTAAAGCAGGTCCTGCGAGTAAGGATTTAAGATAGGTAAACTTCTAGACCTTTGTTAACTCATTATTATTACCAATAGCATTTTCAAAGGAATTATAAAATTCCAAATATAAACTAGGATCACCATAATATTTAGGAATTGAAATTTTAGACAATCGAATGTTAGTTTTGTTTTCGACCTTTACGGCAGCAGTATGGTTACCAGGCGATTCACTTTCAATGCTCACTATCTGAGAATTTAAATTAAGTTTCTTTTTATCCCTAAAAATACATATACTTATTTTTTCATCATACTCTAACACAGTATTAAATTCTTTCTCAATTTCAGACTCATCCCCTTTAAAACAATCCAATACTTTTTCATTAATTTCTTTCAACGCAGACTGTTTAGAAGTAAGTAAAAACACATTTTCTTCTACCATATTCTTATCCCAAATGTCTTTTTTTAATTTCAGGTTCTACAACATTTATTATTTTAGAAATAACTTGTCTCATGATTTTTCTAGTAGCTTTCAATTTAATAATTATCGTTTGCCATAATAACAAGAAAAGAAATTTTATTCTCTTACCTGGTGCAGGCTTCAAATAGTTAATTCCTAATTTAGTAACTCACTTTCCTGGTGAAACACATTCACAAGTATTCTTAACATTAATCCTGCCACGTTCAGTGCAAAGGAATAATTTTTCAGTAACACGAAAACACCGCATTCTAAAAAAAAGTTGTTCGTGCGCAACTGTTGGGCGCCAAAAGTATAAAATATTATATTAACTGTCAAGAATTGTAAGATATACTGGTTCAAAAAACACTAATTCAAATCACACATTCAAATCAAGATAAATGAACATTACGAATTAGGTTTCTAAACTGCCAAGTTTATTCACGTCTAACACACATTCAACTTAAGGGACTAGATCTAAGAACAAGAAGTATATATACATCATGAAAGATTTACGCCCTCTTTGGCGATTAAAATATATTTCCACATAAAATTTCTTACAATTAACTCAAAATGTGAAACATTCTTTTAATAAAAAAATTGGAGAATGAAAGTTTTAAACATAAAGCTATGTTTACTAAGAAGTTGGAAATAAAATTTAGTAAAATGAAGCACAAAAATTTTACTCTCAAACTTTATGTTTCGTTATATCATAATAATTTAACAATATTTGAATTACGTGTCAAATTTTGATTTATAATTTAAAAAATTCAATAGGCATGACTGAATCGTTCAACTGGCAGAAGAATGATGGCATGTGTGAAAAGAATTATACTATAGCATGAATTTCTTGAAATATACATATTATCTTGTTAGTACTTACTCTGTTATCTATATCCACAGTTAATTAAAAGATTTGATAATAGGTTTAGAGAAGGCATTGAGTACCGATTATTTGAAAGTTTTGATACATTATAAGATATGGAAAGCTGATACTGTGCGACATTGGGGGCTGTTACGCGGTCATTGTAGAAATCCAGATACGACAGAAATTACAACTTTAAATTTTTTTTTTTTTTTTTTTTTTTTTGTTGTTGTTAAGGACTCTTCTGTCGGAGTCGATTCAACTAAACATTCAAACATTTTTTACTTAAAGAGTTTAACAGTAGTGCGAGTTAAATATTTCAATTAAATAACATAAACTGAAGAAATTTGATTAAAGAATATCTTAACGAAATTTAGCTGAGTTCACTATGTACTTTCAAATGGTTTAAAATAATTTATCTCTGTTGCATTACTATCAGATAATGCTTTTATGAGGTAAGCGTAATTTAGTTTATGTTTTACATATAATTTCTAGAATTTTTTAAAGGATCGTTGTCCAAAGCTAACAAAAAGTCTTAAAAGTAAGTTTTGAATTGCCTGAAAGGTATGTATATATATACAAGTCAGCTAAAAAATCAGCAGCGGAGACAAAATACGGAATAGAACATAAACTGTTTAATGAATATGCGTGAAAATGATTATAGAGGTTAGTGTAGCTAAACTTAGCAAAGACATGCAAAAATAATATTATAACCATCGCCAAATAAGTAATACGAATGTGCAATGGAAATATCATGCTAAAAAAGAGAATGAATCCCTCTAACTGAAATGCATGCTCTACAACAGCGAGTCAAACTGGCAATAGTTTGGTTGATTATTTGTTGAGGCAGTAGCACCCATTCCTGTAATAATGGATCTCGGATTTCCTGTAGGTGGCTAACGGCACACTGGGATCTGCTATTTGTCGTCCCAATATGTCCCAAACATGTCCTATGGGATTGAAGTCTGGTGATGTTGCATGTCGCGGCAGATATAGAATGGTTTTACGCTTCAGATAATTCCGCACCACTTAAGTTATATGCAGGCGGAGGGTTGTCGACCCTAAATATCGCGCCGGTACTCATTGCAGGTGTTAAATATGTGAGATTTTAGTGTTTTAAAAATTTATGATTTTAACTTTGACTCAACTTAACACCTCGTCCCGGACAAAACTCACTAAAAAAGTAATATAATCACCATAACACTCATATATTATAGGAACATTCTTATAAACAATCGTATAAAGAATAACTGCATAGTGGTAGTACAAGTTAAATTTTAGGTTCGCGTTGTGAGTAACCTATGAAAAAGGAAAAACGATAACCCCAAATTCAGTTAAAGCTCCATGTTTTTTAAATAGCCTCCTGGATCAAACAAATGGGGGAAGATGACAGACCACAGTAAATTAACACACAATATAAACAAGTGCCGTTAAAATTCTAAATCAAACACATAATTTCTTGAATATAATAATATTGTTAGTAAATACTTGGGTAACTGATCACTATCCCCTACCACGTATTTTTACTATGAAAATATCGCATCTGTCGCACAAAATTTCAGCTTACAATAATTAAAACAATTAATAATTAAATTTTTTTACAAACTAAGAAGGTGTATCATATTTTAATTCCCCAAATAAATGGTTCTCATTAATTAGGAACTAACATTTTCTGACTCACCCACTCAGTAGGTGAAACAAATTTAAAACATCCCAAAACTGGCCATCACTTCAAATAATAATCACTTCTCAATTTATCTAACTCTAATATTTAATTTATATAAGTAATAAAAATATAAACAGGCAGATAAATTATTATTAACTGTTCCACTATAGCATTTGGGAATACTTAAGAGAAAGAGAAAATAATCTTAAAAATTTCACTCATATATTCTTCGGAATACACAACCTTGAGGGGAGTGTCCAGTTTTCCTAGTTACGGAAGAAGTCTATTTCCTTGAGCCAACACTTTGATTACACTTTAACCAACACTCAACTTTTTGGTAAAATTGCTCTTTACATCTCGCACTAAATTTTTAATCATCTCGCAGAAAAAATGCCTTTTCTGGAGAACAGAAAGCGCAGCTCAAGCCCTCTTGTTCAGGCAGCCCGCAGCACTGCATGATGGCCGCAGGGCAAACGCCGCTCGAACTCCTTATCTAACTTCACATCGCTGCTGCTCAGATCACTCCATATCATACTCCAAAGGAAAAACCATAACCGGAGCCCGCTGGTATACGCCGCTCGCGAGAGCAAGACCCGCAAGGGTCAAGTCCCCACTTTTTTTTCTTCTTCTTCAAAAATCAGAATCCGAATGAAATCTAGCCTGGTGCAAACACCGAAATAAACTCTCCTCTCCGCCCCCGAAATGGCCTACATAAAACCATAAAATTAAAATCTTATCAATCCCAGAATTTTACTTTATCTAGACTGAGAAACAAATTCCACCCCCACGACGAATCAAACACCAGAAAATCTGACAATGCAGTCCAAAAAACATCTGTACACACAAGTGGGAACTAAAGTGCACCCTCCCCAACTAACAAGCGGAAACTAAGCTTTACGAGAATCCAATTACCCAAGCTTACAACAAACCCCCACTGTCTTGAAGTAAACAAAATTGCAACTATAACTAAGCGAAAGCAAGACGATTTTCGTTTCAAAAGCCATTAGTAAAAGGCGACAACACTACTGCCTCCATTGTTAGTAAAAAGGCCATAAACCAAAAAACCAGATGTGTTTCCTCGCAATCGTCTCTCGCCTTTGCTACACTTTCTACTCAAGAATAACGAGTTAAATAAACCCTTAACAACTTAAGAATACGTTTTTCCAGATCAAAATGTACAGTAGTACAAACAAAACAAAATAAACTAGAATAATGATAACTTAAAACACATATTAATAATTAAAATTCACGACATGGCACAGGGAAAAAAGGACGCGTCGCGATATTACGAGAATTGGCTCGCGATACCGTTATGGCGGAACTTCCAGGAATAACGTAGTGATCGTTGCGGCAGTTCATTGCTATCCCAGCATATACAAGCAAGCTTTCTTCTCTGTAATTGTGCCTTTCGACGATGTTGTGCGCCCGATAGTATGTCTCTAGCTTTCGCCATATCATTGTCCTTCTGGAATCATTCTGGATGTTAAATAGAGATTTATCTGTAAAGATTATGTAGCCGCCTTGCTCTGGTGTCCAACTGCTATGTTCCCGTGTCCAATTTAATTCTCTTTGACATGCGATAAGGGCAAAGGAATGCAAAATACAGGTCTTCAGGCGTACAGTCCGCCTTTATGCAGGAGACGTGACACAGTTTGGTGGAATATGGGCCTTCTTGCAGCAGCAGAGAGATGCGAGGGCAGCTGTCGGGCTGTTAGTGAACTACGGCATCTTGCACATAACAACAGAAAGCGATCGTTAGCCGTTGTGGTAATCCTGCGTCTGGCTTTCAGACCGCGCGGTCTACAGAAGTCGCAATGTTGTCTACAGAAGTTTTGATGCCCTAAGTAACGATTCCCCAGATTGTCGAAAACACTGCGATGCACACTCACCTCTCTTGACAGCGGATTGTTTTCCCCCAGCTTGCAGCATCCCTACAACACTCCAGCGCATTTTATCTTGCAGATAGTGTCTTTGGCTCATGCATTCCGCTTTTTTATCTTGGATTAGGCAGAACTATCTCTGCTTAGGAACTGAAGCGTAGGTTCGGTATGTCCCTTTTTAAGGCATTGTGGTGTCACTGCAGGTTTGCGTTTTATGGAGGTTTATGACTGTGTTCGGCGATGTAACCTCTACCATATATTATAAAATTGTAAGTTTTATTTTGCATTCATACTTTTTACTACCTTGTACGAGGTAAAAAGGAAGTATTGTAATCGCGAAAACTTTCAGGCAGCATATTTCAACGAAAATATCCATTTTGACCGCTATCGAATGCAATTTAACGATGTTTTTGCTTGACATCTGTACGTAAGGATAGAATAAAGGAATCTATCTCCGAATTATAAATCTGATTTAAAATGGATTCAGAAGAGAATTTTTCGTGGCGTCTGTACGAACGTATGTACGTACGTACGTATCTCGAATAACTCAAAAACGAGTATCCTCAGAACGTTGAAATTTTGTATATAGGACTGATGTAACATGTAGAAGTGCACCTCGTATTTTGATTGCAATCGGCCGCACCAAACGTATATAAATATATTTATATATATATCCACTATGTTACCCGGCTCAGTGATCTCAGTTTCTTTACTCGTATATGTTTGTAAATTGTACATTTTTTTGCTTTAAAAATGATTAAATTATGTTGTTTTTATCTTCCGGTTAAGGTTTTTATGCCTTTAGTAAATCTGTATACAATATATTTAAAATTATCAACAATTTTAAAGTTGTTTAAGTAGCGCTAAGCCTTTTTTTTATGACGGTCATTGATTCTTTACATTTGAAACAGCAGACTAGTGGATTTTTTGCCAATCTAGGGAAACTTAGCTTCGCAACAACAAAGATAACGCCTTCATTTATTATTGCCAATTAAATCATGCTTAATCCTTTCTGGAATTTTTTCGAGGAAATAAGTGTTTAAGATATACTTTGTAACTTTTAATACATATATTTTGAGTTTTTATGTATTTTTGCCTTCTCGCGAAGTGAGAACTGAATTAATTGAATGAGAAATGCTCAGTCGTCTGTGAAAAACTGTTTCTTTTTTGTTTGGTTTGCTTAATTTCTTTTATACATCATTCTAGCTTTATTAGAGAATTTGAATAGAACATGTGGCAACGATTAGATAATTCTATTCTTTAAATGATATAAATTTTGTGCATTCTGAGTTACAGTATGAACGAAATATAATACTGTTAATTGAATCTAGCGCCAGACTGTCGCTATGGTAAACAAATACTAGAGTGAATTTTAAAGAATGCATTTATTCTATTGTGGTTTATGCGCTGTTGGCGAAGTAGATTTAATTCAATCTAATAAGTTTAAATGAAATGCAAGAAAAATGCGTATAATTTAATATTCCGTACAAGGAAGTCGTGTGGTGTACACATCAGATTTTTTCTTTTAGCATTTGTTTCTTTTTCTTCGGGCACGTGTGCCAATACACTCATGCCCCCAAAACAAAAACACTAAAACAGCAGATTATTAAACTCGCATTTTCTAGTTGCTCCCTAGTAGTCGAGCTGCATTATTTTTGTAAGTCCTTTTATTAGAAATTAATTTTCAATTTATGCTTTTAATTTTTTACCATAATTTTATTATGATAATATGCGTTAGTCAACAGCGCTGAACAAATGCTTCAGAATTTCATTTCAAAATGTACTACTGTTTTCAGAATTTTATTCTGTTTAATGAGTAAATTAATAGCTTATGCATTAGATCAAACTTCAGGAATTCGTCATAATCTTAAAATCATTAAAAATTAATAAAAAAGTATTAAAATTGCGTCAGGACGTACTTTATTTTACAAGAGTCATAAAGTTATTATGAATAATATTTTAAATATTATTTAAATACGAAATGTTTGGAAATAATCGAAAAAGAATGTTCTTTAATAAGTATTTCTGTATTAATTAATTAATTAATTAAGTTTTGAATTTAAAATTAATGGGAAAAGAATTTACTTTGATGAGTATTTCTGTATTATTAAATAAGTAATTAATTTTTTAACTTAAAATTAAATTTAGAGTTCAAATCCAATCCACTGGCGTAATAGGGTTTAATAATATATTGTTTAATTACATATTTAATCTCCACGACGGTAATATATAAAAGTCTTAAAAAGGAGGAAAATAAAGATGAACTTATTATCATACAAGCAGAAACGCTAAGTTCTAAATTGCATTTTCGAAACGCCTAGCATCTTGGGAGACTTGGGTATGTGCCAAAAATGAGATGATGTTTAAGAACAGATTGCAATGCAAAGATATGTTTAATAATAATCAGAGCAGTCAGCCAATGATAAAGTAAGAAGATTATTTATATCGTACTAAATGACTTTCGATTAAGTCTTTTACCAGTTTTTAAAAAAGTATTAATTATGTGTTTGCTTTCGCAATTCCTTAATAAAAGCAGTTGTGCTTGCAAGCAGTAATAATAATAACAATAATAATAATAATAATAGCAAACATTTTTACTCCGCTAATATGCGAATGTAGTTTTTTACCCACTCCTGCTAATGAAAGCAATTATGGAGTCCATGCTCTTTTTATCGACTTCAAATCAACCTGGAGGATGAGTTTAATAAGAAACTGAACCCCACTTTAGGAACTTCAAAATCGGTTCGAAATCTTGCAAGCTTTATCTTGTCCCAGTAAAGGCTGGCAATCTGCATCTAAAGCTAAACCTCCCAAAATATAAACATATTCAAGCACATTCATATATTCATAATAATCCCCCGAGTTTTATAAGATAATAGTAACTAGCTTGTCCATCACATTTGTTAGTTTTTTCATGTATTAGTTTTCATAAAAAAAAAAAAAAAAAAAAAAATCAATGTAAATGTGTATGTTTTGCATTGCTGACACTGCGCAATAAAATGTTTGGGTATTATCTTTAACTCAAAGCAGCATTCTAATTAATTACGTTAGCATCAGCATTTGCAGTTTCATGCAGAATCTTCTAACCATACTAGTAACAAAAAGTAATTAATATTCTTAACAATTTGAAATGTAAAATAAACATTATCTTATCTCACTTCAAATGACAAGAAATTAAAATTGTCAAACTATCCTCATTAATCTAAATATTTCAAATAACTTTTTATTATGTTTTCTATTCTTAATATGTACTTTACCTCCATGAAAAAAGATAACTCAAAAGAACTGAAATGCAAATAATTGTCACCAAATACTGTTGCAACGACAGTTTTTTTTTTCTAAAATCTTATATCCGAAACTTAATTGCATAACAGTGTTATTGTACAAAATGGTAAAATATAAGAACAAGTGTCGAGAAATACATAGAATCAAAGACGCATACGATGCATGTGGTGCATGTTCATTTCATATTGCGGAAAAAAATTATTATTTTGCAAATCAATAGTATAGTAAAATCCGTATTACTTGTAATTACGTTAAATACAACGTTTTCCATCGAACCATCAATTTTATTTAGGAATATAAATTTAAACTAAAACGAATTACACCTTACTGTAAGATTTTATGATTTTTCCATGTTCTTCAAATACCAGAATCATTAACAAATTAATACATTTTATAAGACTAAGGAGGGTGGGGAGAATTTTCTTTCCTTTTCCTTTCGCAAAATGAGATAGCACTGTGAATAGTTCCCTTTCTGCATGCAGTTACATTATCTCACCAGCTGGAAGAAGTGAGTGTGCCGTAAATTTGGCGCAATTTATTGTTACGTTTTATGCATTAATATTACGTTATTTACTTTGTACAACTTACTTTATATTGTACTGTACATTTACGTTTAATCTCCTTTAATTTCGCTTAATGTTGCTTATTTAAAGCTGGTTTATTTTAAAAATTTTTATTCTTATTTAGGGATTTCTTTCCAAGTTCCGTATGATATATTAAAACTGTAATAATAACAGAAGCATTTTTCTATAAATTTGAAGCATGACTGAAAATGAAACAGTCTCGTTTTTTCAAAAGGATGATTTTCGTCCTCTAAATATACAAATTACTTAAAAATGATAAAACGTAACGAGCATATGCAGTTATACGTACGTTAAAAGCACGTGATATATGCAAATAACATGGCATAAGACAGTCCCCTCAGGCGTGCTCTCCATTAAACCTGGGGGTGGAATTGAGCGAAGTCGTACTGTCACCTGGATGGTGCTCAAGGCTCTTGCCAACGACAGACGCAGTTTTGCACTCTTTGCTAATATGAATTTCGTGGGCTAGTTCTGATGTTACTCTCAAACAAGTAAGATAAGTCACAAGAACAACACATGCCACAAGAAAACTAACTAGTTAATAGTTTGTGATGTTAAAGAAATGTTCCTTTTAAGTTGTATAATTTGTTGTAATTTAAGAATTTAACAATTTCAGGGTATTGTTAGTATCTATCTTAAGACACGAAAACATTCGCTCGATCAAGGCTTAAAATCAGCCGACGTCAGGCTCCGGTACTTGTAAAGATTTTGTATGTAATCGTATTTTGAGTCAGAGTACACCGGAGCTTTAAATAAGAGTGACTCTGTTGTACAATTCAATTGCAATATTTACTCCACATTTTGTTTAGATGTTTGTAAAACTGACAATGATGCTAGATACAAAACGATCTACTCAATTTACCCGCGAAAAGCAAAATGCACGGTAAACCTTCAGTCGGGCCCACTGAGCGGCGGAGCGGTAAAAGACGTTGAAAATTGTCAGTTCGGTCCGGGGTTCGAGTCCCGGCGAACAGGCTGGCTGCATGGGCGTTTTCGTAAGCTTCAACAGAAAAAGAAAATCCTTTCTGTCAAAACGCTAATTCATCATAAAGAGAAATTTTAATGGGCTAATTGAGCAGGTCAAAATGTCTTTAAGTAAAAATGTCTTTTGTCCAAAATAAAAATTCATTTATATTTCTGTGCGATGAATAAGAAGAATATACTATGTCCTTTTTCTTTGTTGTCCGCTTAGATTGTACAATAATTAGCGAAGGCTCGCTATTCTGAATTTTAAAGCGAGGCTAGCTAGTTATCGAGGAATTCCTCTTTCCATTGACAAAATTGTCTGAAAACATTTTAAATATACTATAAACTGAGTCCATTTAAGTTAGCGACATATCATAGAATATCTGTGGGAAGTTTTATAAACTCACTACAGTAACATTTTAAATGAAAAGTTCTTTTCTTAACAGTAAAGTTGAAAAAAATTAAGTTTTTCAAAAATTAGATTAAATGTAATGCAAACACAAACACAGAGAAAAGAAAATTTGTCAAGTGTGAATATTAAATTGCAACCTAATCTTGTTCGCGAGAACTAAATAACAAACAGAAAGGTTCAAAATCAGCTCTTAAACATCACCAAAGGTACTGAAATGAGAAATTCTCATTTTAAGGTTATTTAAATTTGTCTGTTTACCTCTAAATATGAAATCCGGGTTCTTAAACAGAAAATTCTGGTTTACGGCGTAGAACAAGAAAAGCCATAATTCTGTTTCTAACGTCCGGAGAGACAAAATAACAGCAATTTTGGGAAGCTTAATGTATAAGCTTTAAAATAATGTAATAAAACGTTTTTGAAACATTTCATCAAAACTGAAGATCAGAACGGAGTCGAATACCTTTTAATATACAGATACTATAGCCAAATTTGAATACACTTAATTCAGACTTCTATTCGTTAAAAAGAAAATTTTAAAACATTTGTTGTTCAGCAGCATACTCTTCATGAAAATTCAAAAAACGCCCCTCCTCAGAATATTTCTTCAAAACCGCATTATAAACACAAATTTGCAATTCTTTTTAGATGTTTCAAATGCGCTAATTAGACACAAGCATTTTTTGTGAGATGATTCTCAAATAGTTATTATGTATAAGTCCTGACTAGATTTTATTCAGTTTGTAATATTGTCCAGCATTTATATACGTTTTTCTCAGAATAAAAATTATCTGGTTTCGTGATTTTAATATAGACCAATGCGCATTCTTTTATGCCATTTTGCAGAAACGTACTATAGCAACCCATTAAAATTTCAGTAGAGCTGTATTTCTTTCGTGCAATTTTAAATAATTTTAAATAAACCTGTAACACAAAAGTTAACAAAATAAACTGTCACGCATAGATTAAATTATAGTTTGAAAACTAGATCATATTTGAGTGTTAGAAAACGAATATGAATTTTCATGCAAACCGAAAAATAAATTAAGAAAAAAGGAAAGAAAGAAGAAAAAGTCATTATATATATATATATATATATATATATCATTAATTAAAAGTAATGATATTTATTATATTAACAGAAATTAGTTACAGAAAATTTAGAGCCTTAAAAAAATCTTAAATAAATTAAGAGTATTTTAAAATTTTTTCTCTCAAATCTTAAACTGTAATATCTGTGCTTATATTAACATTATCATTAACATAGCAAATATGATCGGGTTGTGGGAGTTATGTGTCAAATGTTTCAATATAAGCCTTCAAATTTTAAAAGAGTGAATATTTATTCGAATGTATTCCATCACATAAGAGTAGATATTAATCAGGTTTATACTTCATAGTTGTTTTATCTGCTTTGCAATTATGAAGGAAAATGCTTTGGTAATTAAATACTGTGTAGTAGTGTTGATTTTTAATGAGTTTCATCATTCAGTGGACTAAGAACTCAAGGATTTAACGAACCAAGCACTCAACCACGAATTTATTCCTACGTCCCGGCTAGATAGTTCCTATCAAATGGAGTGAATGACACAAACTTGCAGACTTTCTAGTGTCCCGGCTGGGCATTCTCATTACCATGCATTTAAAGCGACTCTCGAGTCCTCCAGATCTCCAGCAATAATTACCATTAGAATACTATTAGGCGTTGTAAAGCCGTGCGATGTAGAAGTGAATAATGGCTCTCCAGGCCACGCGGACCTGTCAGTGTCCAGCCCCTGCCATGTCCATACAGGGAGAACACGATGATCGAATTTTAGTTCCGTAAAATTTTGTTAAGCATATTGAAGAGAGCCGAAGATAAGAGTTATGTTGCCTAACTCAGTGCACAATCTATTTCCCTTGCATTTGATTTCAGAAAACTTCTGTCTCAGAAGTTTAAATTGAGCATATTAAAATACGGTTTGACTTAAATTTTCGGAAATAATTACATTATTGCGTAGGGTCATATGAGGTTATATAGCAATACATTACATGCAAAGGAATTTGAAATATTTCTTCATTATTTAAATTTTTCTCCTAGTAGTAGACACCAGTACGAAGCGATTATTATTTTTTTTTTTTTTTGGTATTTCTTAGCACATAAGGGAAACCGAAAAAGCTGAAAAGTCAATTCCATTTGATTTAGTTACATTTAAAAAAATCGCCTACGATTTCTAAACATTTAAATAATTATTGCATTTGCTTATTATGAGGACATTGTTAAAAAGCATTGGACAGCCTGTGAACCTTAGGCCCTAATGTTTGGAATCTGTAAAATAATAAATAAAAATAAGTGAATCAGCCGAGATATTAATTAAAAACTCTGGAAACGCTACATTGGCAACAAAAAATTATTTACGGTTTGGTTTTTGCGGGTTGCAGGAGACATTAATTACTGATTGCTGCGGGTTTTTGCGAGATATTAAAAACTATGAAAACTCTTCTAAAAATATGCTGTTTTTAAATTATTTTGTGATATTGCTTTTGAATTAAATTTTATTGTTTAAGTGCGAAGAACACAATATTTAATAACTGAAGGTAACACATAAAACACACACACAAAAATGCCCCTTTGAGCGTAATATAAAATCTGAAAGCTATCAGATTATTTTTATTGATATTCTAAAAATAAAATTTTTTAACATTCATTTCTTTAAACGTATAAATAAAAATTTAATTATTAGGTAATTTTACACTTTTTTTGTATAAACAAGCCTTAAACTCATGTACAGAATTTGCCTTCCTAACAGTCATATTTTACCTCACCCTGATTGGAAGTAGAACTTAAAATCCAAAATCATTATGATTAAACTTGTACTGTAAAAACTTTCAGCATTAATGCGTCAAAAAATAACAATGAAGAAATTTATAAAAAACTAATTAAATGGTGAAACGATAAATTAAAAATTTAGATTAAAAAATGTAGTTGCATTCTAACATGCAAATATAAGTTTAATAAAAACAGTTTTAAATTAAGCAGTTGTAACATAGACATCTTAAAATGAATAACGTGTTACCCAGAAATAAAAGATATAGAAAAAATTATACTTTAAATGAATTAATAAAAATGAAAAACATAACTTGAAATGTAACCGAATTTCACGGTGAATGGTAATTTTGAAGAAGGTGGACGATAGGTGGCAAAAAAAAATTTCTTTTTAGATGAATTTATACAATGCAAACTCTTAATAATTCTTTATTATACAAGTAGCTATATTTAGAAATGGAAGTATTACGAGAATTGGGAAAGTATGATGTATTAAATTATCGAAAAGTATAATGATGTTATCAGAATGAAGTGAATAAAATATTTTGTAATTATAAATCTTTTATACTAAACAAATCTTTTATTTACAATTAAATTAATGAAATAAATAAAACATCTAATAAATTCATAATGCGTCAAAGAGAAAATTATCTAATATTTTTAAATTTCTCAAAAATTAAGAATATTCCGTGATGTGACGAGAAGCATAAGTCTGAATTTGTTGCTATCATTTAACGAAACTTAAAACAATGCCACTGCTACTCAACGAAATATTTTAAAGAAATAAAATCATAATACAAAATTACTCTCTTTTTATTAGATCGAAATGTTTTGATCTTTTTCATTTGAAATCAAAACAAAATGAAGTAATTTTTGGCGTAATTCACATTTAAGCCGCTTTGTACATCTTATGTCCATTAAATGAATGTACTTGACACTTTCAAGAAAATGGAATTGTGGAATTAATGTCATTGAGTAAATTTTGAGTTATATCTGTAAATTCGCAAAGAAATGTAGGGAGCAAAGTATAAATAATACATTTAACAAAACTATATGATTGCATCAAAGAGTCAATCATTTATGTATTTTGAAATATGAAATCTTAGTTAGTAATCTTAGTTTAGTATTTTGAAATATGAAATCTTATTTAGTAATCTTAGTTTAGTATTTTGAAATATGAAATCTTAGTTAGTAATCTTAGTTTAGTATTTTGAAATATGAAATCTTAGTTAGTAATCTTAGTTTAGTATTTTGAAATATGAAATCTTAGTTAGTAATCTTAGTTTAGTATTTTGAAATATGAAATCTTAGTTAGTAATCTTAGTTTAGTATTTTGAAATATGAAATCTTAGTTAGTTATAAATGATTGATTCGATGGATCAATTATTTATTACTCTTTGATCTAAAATCCGATGGATAGTTACCCTGTGCAAATACAGACATTTTAAATCGTTTTTATTCACTCTCATATTTCTTATAAATTTAGGTATTCAAATTAAATGAATGGATTTCTTAAACATTTAGAACTTTATAAACAAAACATAAATCACATTCGCCACCAATCCAGGATAGTGCTTAGCGATGTTGACTGCCGTGCCGAAGGGCCCCGGTCGAATCCTGGAGAAGGCATGGATGTTTTTAAATATATAGTGTGTGTGCGGAATGGGGGCCCTCGAGAGATTGGTGGTAGGGAAGGAGGGATGAGAGACCCTCGTACCCGTAACATCAAAACTGGGGGCTCCTATGAGGAAAATCGTACTGTTACCTGTACTGTGCTCAAGGCTCTTGCCAATGATAGGCACAATCTTACACTTTTTTACCACGATGAATTTCGGGGGCTAGTTCTGATGTTAAGTTTTATGATGTTAAGTTCTGATGTTCTGATGTTCTGATTTAGTTGGAAATGCATTCATGAAGACATTTCATTTCAGACAACAAAAACGGTATGGTAATCTACTTTTAAGAAAGGAATGTTCAATAGCGCATGAATAGCTTTCAACAGCGCTTTGGGTTATGTTCTACTACACTAATGTGCATATTTATTCTCTAATTAACTCCAATAATTTTTTTTGCTGAAAAAATACCCTTTCAATTCGAAATTTGTTTGTAAGAAATGGTTTCTAAAATACTTTATTCTCCTATAAAATCATATTCCGGCTAAAAGCTCGAGTGGATTTAAAAGTTCCATTTATAAACAACACTACTGATATATTTGAAAGCTGTTGTCGCCTGAACTGTTATTATGACAAATGCTTGAATTATAAACTACTGGAGGGAGAACTATGGAGGAAGAATCTCTTTTAATGTAAAGAGGAATAATTTGTAATCAAAACCCGCAAAATTATATCAAGAGGAAGCATCATAGAATTGTATACATTTCCAGAGTTTGTACGGAAGAGAACAGTTCTGAAAATTTCAGAAAATGAATCGTTAGAATCAATATTTAGAGTTGCAAGTGAGTTCTTAGAATTTAGTTTCACAAATGTATGAGGATTTTGTTCGTTAATGACTGTTATCGAGACATTAGGTTATTTCGAAGCAGGAGGTGTGCAAAATGAGCAACGCCTTCGCCGGGACTGAAACCACGGAGCTCTCGAATACGCGTCGAGCATCCTGACCACTACATCACGAAGGCACGTTAAGAAGGCGGAAGAAATATCTTATACTGTGATCCTTTAACAAATTCTTGATGTTCTCGAACTGATGAGTACTATGAATACAGGTATGTAGTTTAACAAATCCCAAAAATCACAGCGGTTTATCTCTCCACACACTTCCAAACAAATTCCGAATTAATATATATTTTAAGAGACTACTAATAATTTAAAAATTTAAACATGCTTCATCCATGATATACATTTGTTCAGAATTAAGTCTTCCTCTCGGCCTATCATCTAACAATTTCTACGCCAATTCACGTATATCATTTTGCTCACTGAATGTAGAAATCACATACATAATGGATTACAAGGTGCATTAATCTTGAAAGTCGACACAAGCTGGCTAAAACTATTCTTTGTTGTCTACTTTTAGGTGAAACTGCACTCTGGTTTTCCTAAAATTTGTACTATGTCACGTTGATTTATGATCATTAAAACAAGATGCACTTTTAAACGCTTGTCTTCTAAACCATTTTAAATAGGTCAAATATTCAGAAAACTTGAAGAGACATATGTTTAAAAGACATTCAGGAGATTTAGAAGACAAATGCATTCTTTTCCCTCGTTCTTCCATGAATCATGCGACATGAATGTATCATAAAGAACCTAATTTTTTAGGTTCTTATTTTGATTTTATTTGATTAAATCATAGTAAGCCACCTAACCAGGATAGCAGTTAGTGACTCCGTGACTCAGTGACTGCCGTACTGAAGAGTCCGTGCACGAAACCATGACAATGCATGGATATTTGCAAACGTATAACGTCTGTGCGGCATTGGGGGTATTCAAATTTGCGGCGAGCTGGAATTCCTCTTGAGGGTTTGGTGGCATGGAAAAAGGGTTGGGAGACCTCGGACCCGTCCCTCGGGGATGCTATTTTTCAAACCTGGGAGCGGAACTGAGCAAAAACTTACTGTCACCTTGTAGAGTACCTCACTTTGGAATTCTAAGTTAATGTTGGAAATGAGGAATCTAAGAACTGATAAGCGAATAATCGCTTGCGTTCGGTGACAAGAAACAACAAGATAGAAGGGTAACTAACCCTTTATTATTTTAATAAGTTTTAACAAAACTCCGCCTGGGAGTGTACAAGCAAAGCCCGCACTTGGACTTGAACTAAAAAGACTAAGAATTAAACTAAAACTAAGATTAACTTAAGAAGTATAGCCGAAGCTATCAAGGTTCAGTTTGAGTTGGACCCTTAACTTAATTGACTACGAAACTTAGCAAAGGCCTGAGTACCGCCGTGCGTAATAACAGCTTTGAGAGAGAGAGTGGCCAAAAAGGCAGACGCACGTAAATCAGAAACTCTGATTCTCTCTGACTCAGTAAGTAACTTCGTGGTTTAAATACCGCTCCTCCTCATTAAATATTCAGCAAGATTCCAAAAGTACGTTCTGGCCGGAAGTAGTAAGTTGAAGTTAAGAATTTTACAGGAAAGGAACTTTAACTTAAAATTTAACTGTTAATAAAATAACATAATCCTTACACCCTGTTATGACTGTCACCCGTCAGCTTCCAACGACAGTTTCATTCTTGCTTCCTTGCCACGACGTATTTCTTGGGCTAGTTCTGAAGTCTGACAAGCAAGATTAGTCACAACAACAAGTTTTAAAAAAGATTTCTGATTTTTCCTCTAGTTGTTCTCCGTAATTATTCTGAAATTTTAATCATTATGTATATGTTTTACGGATTTATCATTATCAATAATTATTTTAGTACGTTAAATTTTACTTTTATATCCAGTATGCTCAATTTTCATTCATTTATCTTTTCGAATAAAGGCAAATTAAAAACAAAGTAGCGTGCACTAGGCGAAGTCATAAATGGGAAATGACTGAGGCATATTTCTTAAACGCTGTTTTCCTAAGAAACCACTAGAAGAAAATAATTATAATTCCGTATTTCCAGAAGGATATTAAAATTAGCAATAAGAATTCCAATCCAAAACAAATGATTCGAGAACTGCAATTACTGCACAGTTAATTATTAATAATGAAATGTGTTTTGCTTATTAGTTAACGAAATTTAAATGCGGTCCGGAACATGAAGTATTCAGAATGGTTTAGGGAAAAGCGAATAGTGGTACAGTAAATCAGTTTGATATCGTAAATGTATTTCTCATCCTGGGTCTTTAAATATTTTCCTCCTTTTTACAGAGTTCTTCATTTCTATGTTACGTAAATTATTTTCCTGTGCTTGCTGTTATATAATTATAATCATAATGGAAATACTAAGAGAAAAGTTATTTTGCTTCCAGAGCTAACTATTAAAAAGATTCTAATATTTAAAAAAAAACATTGCTATGTTGCGTTTTATGTGCACTGCGCAAAAAAAAAAAAAAAAAAAAAAAAAATTGTACAGTTCGATATCTCCCGTCCTACTGGGTCGATTGACGAAATTCAATTTGCTTTTTGCATGTCCCGAAAGCGCGACTTAGGATATATATTAGATTTATATATAGCATTTGGCTAATATTTACCATAAAATTGGACTTTTTCTGAAATGACATGCCGATTTTTCCATATTTCGATTCTACGACTCAAATTATGCCAAACTGCCAAGTTTTGCAAAAATCTCAGAGTAGTTTTTAAGATAGCTATTTAAAATTTAGTTAGTCAATATTAATTGAATTTGGTATATATTTATTAATCTCTATTTTTTATTACACTAATTTGATTCATCCTTTCACATTTCAAAATTTAGGTTCATTCGCCCATTTTTTATGATTTATTTTAAAAATTTATACTTTTAAATAATTTTTATAAATTTTTCGAAACGAAAATTGAATCGTAACCTAAGAAGTTTTTACCATCATCATAAAGTAGATATATTTCTAAACATCTACTTTAAGATAACGTACAAAAAATGAGAGTTTTCTTTTATCAAAATTTCCGAAGATTTATATACTAGCGCGTTTTGAAGCTTGGTATATTTGCTGAAGGCGATAAAACATTAAATGTGTTTCAGGCACTTTGTTAAAATTATTTGAAAGTAGGAACGATGTCACTTTTTACCCTCGTACACAACGTAAAAAGGGAAAAGAAAATAGGCTGCCATAAATTAAGAAGTTCGCCAAGTGAATTATAGTTGGTGAAAACTGAAAAACAAAAATACGCCAGGATGAGCTTTTGAATTTCTCGGTAAATTTCACACCAAATAGCACAAAATTTAATATATAGGCATAATTTGTGTCGTAGAACCGAAATACGGAAAACATTTCCACGCTATTTCAGAAAAGGTAGGATTTTGTGTCAAAATCCCTATGTTAGAACAATGCTATTTATAAATCTAATATATATCCTAAGTCGCGCTTTCGAGACATGAAAAACGCAGCTTGGATTTCGTTAATCGACCCAGTAGAACGGGAATTATGGAACTGACCTTTTTTTTTTTTTTTTTTTTTTCGCAGTGTACATTACTATGCTTCGTGGAACATATCAATATCAATTGAACAGAATAATAAATCTGACAGTAATTATTACACATAATAATAAATTTGGAACACTACAATTTTATTTATTATTTTATTTTTACCAAGATTAGCAATTTTTAGCAATATTTTAGCTATTACATTTATATATTATTTTACTATTTAGCAAGCTTTATAAGTTAAACTGATTTCTTTTTTTCCCCACGACTCCTTCATGAATTCCTACTCAATTGTCATCAAAATGGTATGGCCACCTGCATTGGATATGACCATTGGTGGTTGGACCAGCTTTAAATTTCAGAGAATTTTCCGTTTCGTTAGCTCCTCATGTGTAACGCGAATACGAGCCAATTTCTCTTAGAAAACGAAGGTATCTCTTTCCTTAAAGTTCTAGGTTCGAATCGTGAATTTTGATGAAATGTTTTAAAACATCTTATGACTTTGTTTTAAATCTTATACATTAAGCTTCCCAAAACTACTTTTATTTTGTCTGTCCGGTCTTTAGAAGTATAATTATGGCTATTTTTGTTCTACACCATGAACCGGAAGTTTCTGGTTAAGAACCCAGAAGATTACCTCTAAAGTTGCTAAATGACTTCTAAAATGAGACGTTTTCGTTTGAATTCTTTTTTTGTGTTCAAAATATGATTTTAAACCTTTGCTTTAATTTTACAGTTTAATTTTGATTTTCGGAAAGACTTTCATTCTCTTTCTTCTGTTTGCGTTTGCATTATTACATTATACCTACTTTTTGAAAAATTGGATTTTTTTTCAAATTTCCTGTTATGAAAAATGCGTTAACTTATAATATTACTGTAGTAACTTTATGGAACTTCTCACAAATATTCTATAAAATATTGTAAATTGAATGGATTAAAAGTTGAGGTTTATTTAAATATCTAAATTTTTTTTAGACAATTTTGTCAATGAAAAGAGGGATATTCCTCGAAAAATAGCTAGTGTATGTACTGAAACAGACATATTTAATAAGTATTTTACTTTATCACTTAGATTTTAGTCCATTCAATTTCTTATACCATAATAAATATAAGTGATAAGAATGAAAGTAAATATTAATAAATACTTTTGTGGAAACATATTTCTCAAGTTGCATACGACGTTGCGAACTGGTCCGACAGGTTGCAAAGTGGTCGTGGTAACTTTTACGACGTCTTTACAACGTTGCGAAGACACAAATTATTTGCCGTTGCATCGTGGCAATTAGTCGACGTCGCCGAAACGTCATGATATGACTGACAGCTTTTAGATAGCTGCCAAATTCGAACACCTGCCCAATTAATTCAGATTCTAGCAGTTCTTTTAAGTCATTGGGTAAGGATGTCATCTGTAAGGCGTTTGAAAAGACTTACTTCATGTTTGAAATTGAATCAAGCAATGACTCATATATAAATAATATTGCTTATATTAAAAGTAAATGTAATGCACTGTCAATCAAAGAATGCATTGTGAATCTTCTCATTGTTCTGTATCTATTTACTTCAACTGCCTTCAGCGAGTGAAATTATTGTCAGAATGCTGAATTTGTGCTTATTTTGTGTCTGAAAATCTGCTATTGCGAATTTAGTGTTCGTGAAATAGTGGCTCTCTGGTCTATCGTAGTCCGTAGAATATAGTATTCGGTAAATTGATTTTCTGTGGTTCGTGAAATAGTGTCTCTGTGGAATTAGTATCTGTCTCCAATCGCTATGGTTTCAGTGCAATATTTGGATAAACTTACCAGCTTTGTGCTTCGGTTATAATGTTATAAGTGCTATATCGCATATCATTCATATTAATCGATTATTGTGTTCATATTAAAAAGTTGGCTTTCAGAATTAATTCATATAAAACAAAAAATAACATACAACGGTAAGCCACTTTCTGGTTACAATCAATATAGAAGCAGCAACAATTCAAGCTGTTATGGTATGTTCATTATTTTCAAAATACTACGAAATTATTGGACTGGTACCAGTACTTAATATGACTGTTGAAGATGAGTGAGATATATGTATATAAGCAATTAATTAATTATTAAAATTAATAATAATGCACATTCTACTATAGTATAGTGTCTTTTGTACAGTATGCAGAAATGGTTAATGATTTTAAACAGTGTATGAAATGTATGATCGAAAAACTAGTGTTAAGGAACATTAGCATTTCAATGAAATATTGTAATCTATAATTATGTGATATTTAATTGTGTAATATTAAAAAACACTAAATATTTTTTATTGATTGAAAATTGCAGTTTTATTACTTTTCGTTTGGTGTCTATTCTTCCAAACACTGTGTAATTCGCGTTTTTTTTTTTTTTTTTTTTTTTAAATATTGCCGTTATGTATGTTTATTAGATTATCTGAATAAATGAATGTTGGAAATCAGGTTTTATTTTATTTTTATTAAACTTAAGTATATTATATTGCCGTTATGCATCTTTATTAGATTATCTCAATAAATAAATGCTGGAAATTAGGTTTTATTCTTTACTAAATTTAAGTATATTCTTTTTTCTTCGCTTACATTTTATGTGCATATGATAACAAAGAAATTCATAATAAAACAAAAAGTTTCATCGTGTGCTATTTAACGAAGAGCTGTAACGTACTTAGCTTACTATCGTATACTATATTATTTAAATTATTTCTGTAGAGTATCAAAAGAAAAGCTATTGATTATAAAAAGTGAATGAAATAATCATTCTAATCTACCACTATTCTAAAATGTAGAAACTAAAAGTCAGCAAGTATTTATATTAACATATGATGGAAAGAATGAACATATGATCGAAAGAAATGGTGTTAAGAATCATCAGCATTACTAGCAAATACTGCAACCCATAATTATTGTACTTTTAATTGCTTACTATTTAAAAAACGCAAATATTTTTTTTTATTAATTGGAAATTTTAGCTTTGTTACTTTCCTTCTGCTATTTATACTTTCAAACACTAGTAGTTCATGTTTTTTCTTAAATAGTGCTGTCATGTATGTTGTTTTGTTATGTTATTATTTCATTTTAGATATGAATATGGGAAGTTATTAGATTTAGGTATATTTGGACCACATATATTAACTACTTTATACTGTCTTTCATTTGCATATCTTGGAGATATAGAAGTTAATGGTTATATTTTTTGCTGTGAAACGCGAATAAATTTATTTATACTTGAGTTCAGGTAAAATACTAATTATGTTACCTTAAGAACCGCTTCCTAATTTATCATGACAGGGGCGATTTTCAATGTCTCTGAGATTTAATAGAAATAAATGTGATAATGCTGTTTTTTGAAACGCACTTTTTTTACCCACACATATATATCTTTACTTTTATGTCTATTTGAGTTTTATTTACTTAAAACCTACTATTAATGTTATATATTTATAATAACCACTTTCATAATTACTCTCACGTAAGGAAAAAAATGATGAAATCTTAAATAATCGTAACTGAGAATTTAAGTTATTTAAAAAAATATAGTTTAAAGTACTGAAAATAATTAAAGCTACTATTAATTATGAATATTTAGTCTAAAGAGAAATTTAAAAACTTTAAAGTACTGAAAATAATTAAGGCTATTATTAATTAAGCATATTTAGTCTAAACAGAAAAAAAATGTATTATCTTCTGGTTTTAAGGAAATGATAAAATATTTAAACTTTAGAAAAATACAAGGAATAGAAAAATTTAAAAAAGAAGAAAAATATAATAATTATTAAGCTTACTTTTCTGCACAAATCAATATGTAACACAAGGATATAATAACGACATTTTCACAACTGTTGCAAAAAGGTGGAATTTTGCGAGCATTTAGGCGTCTTTAGGACATCGTGATACGATGCTTTCACAACCAAAATATCACATGCGAAAGACGCAATAACGATGTCTATGCGACAAAAACCTCATTTGCAAAGACGTAATAAAGACCTCTTTGCAACGGTTGCAAAACAGTGGTTGTTCGCGGACATCTGGGCGTCTTAATTACATCCGTGACGAGTTTGCAACGTCGTTACGACGTCGCTATGCTACTTGGGCATCTTGAAATGTAACAGGTTTTTAACCCAAAATGTAAGAAAAAAATTATGCTTTGATAACAGGTTTATCCACTGTTTTTATCTTTTTAAACAGTACTCTGCTAAATAACAGCAGTGATAGATTTATTTATACTATTTTTGAAATGAGTGTCGAACGTATTCGGATACCTTAAGCAGATATCGCTTGAACAGTTTCTATTAATTAAATAATACAATTCTTTCTCCTCATATAAGCGAATACGAGCCTGTTTTCTTTAAAAACCCTGGTTCCACAAACGAGTGGTTATTTTTATTCTGATAACCCTCGCGTTTGTTGCCGTAAGGCAGTTGGTACTTCGATACATTTGTTTTAATAAATTTAAAGAGATAAACTAAACTGAAGAGTGTTTTGACTTTAGTTGTGGTAGTTTCCTGAACGCCGCACTTGAAAATTCCGTAATAATATGTTTCAAATGAGGGGATCCTTTCTTCCAGGCTTTCACTTTAATTTAAAGGTATTGTTTTTCTTCCTTATTATACTAATAAGCCAATGCAATTTCGTAAACAACTCAGAAAAAGACAATAATTAGGATCCTTTTTATTATATTCTTCCTTATTTGTAGATATTTCTTATTTTTTATTCTGGATTTTTTCTGAAAATCTATCTCAAAGAGAACAATTTTTAAATATGAAAGTTTTAAATCTAAAATTCTAATGAGACGTATTTTTAAACATGGCTGTTAAGGGTACTTTGAAATTATTTGTTCTTAAAACTTTAAGCAAAACATTAAATTACAGAAGTACAATTTTTAAAATTGGTAAATGTCGGCCGTATTTAAATTTAAATTTGTTCAAACAAATGATCTATTCTTTCAGTTATTTAAATATAGAAATAAGTTATCTTTCACTGAGTAGACAAAATATGCTTATTTTTTATATCTTTGTAATACAGTAGAAAAAGATTCGAAGTCATCCGTTTCTTTCCATTTTCATATATAACCGATCATAAATATAAACTTTATTTTCATCCTTCCTCTTCGTACAGCCTTACATATTTTTCTGCACATAAAGTCATTTCGCGGTTATTTTATTCTACTATTCTTGTTTTTCCATACTTATTCTTTTTCAAACGCTAAAGTCAGGCTTTGCTTTTTACTTTACATTTCGTTTTCACCTCTCATAAATTTTCATCGCATTTTCTCATCTTTTATCAGGATATCAATCACGTTGTCATTTCCTCTATATGCTTAACGCCACAGCAAAGAGAAAAAATATCTAAGTTACAGTTTCGAACATCAAGGACACAAATTTACTGAACTGAATAATGGAAACTATTTCATTCTATTCCATATTTAAAGGAAAAAGCTGCTTTTACTTTCTGAATCAATATGCACTGCACGTAGAAAGAAGTATTATCCGCGAGTCAAAAATTCATATTTTTATGAATGTTTGGATATTTCTAAATTTAGCATTTTTCAAACTAACGTAAATTTAGTTTTCAGTGCATGCGCACTTTAAATACATACAGTTTGATTTTTTTTTTACCTTTCTGCCCTGCAAAATAATTCATATATGATACTAATGAAGTAGAAGACTTTCATTTCGCTATAAAAACCGAGCTTACACGACAGATTCTGTCTTTTCAGATGGCAGGACAACAGTTGTTTTATAAATTCTAATTTAGAAATATAAATTTGTTATAAAATGTTTGCTAAATACATGCTAAATTTATGAAATATTAAGGAACTGCCCGGTTTCTTTCTTTACATTCAATTGCTGACATATAGTGCAATTTAAAACTGGTTAAGAAATTACCACCGGAATATATTTTTTGGAATGCATTATTACCTAAAACGAAAACTGGATTATGATGTAACCGCTCGAAGGACGATTTGCATTAAAAAGTTTTAAAAATCTAAAAGATACAAACGTTTAAAAATACAGAAAATCATACAAATATTTATATTTTCCTAAAAATTTAAAACGATATCTCCTGCTCTCAATTAATGAAATTAAAAATTTACTTTTGAATGAAATTGAAACACTAAAAGCATTTCAATTCTAAAGAATACCATGTTTGCTTTTGAACTTCGGCTTTCATGAAGACGTAAAGCAAAATACCAAAATATTGAAAATGTGCTACTAACTTACATCGTCACACTTACCTGTTATTTTCTTGCAGATGTTAGCACATGGAAGAAGCAGAACAAGGCATTTCTAAATTTGATAATTTAGTGTATCTGATGCTTATTTTGTTTGTAATATTTATGGTCTAATTTGATACCTTTGAAGTGTCCTTACTTTCAGACATTTTTTTTTTAAACAGCTAGTTTCATTGTGCTATAATATAACCCGCTTCTGGCGTGTAGAAATTGCTTCATATACTGCAAACAAGAAAAAATATCTAACTAAGAGATATTATTAATTATAAAATGGCTTGTCGTCTGGTTAATTGACTTCGAAAATCTGGTTATAAAAAACTAATGGTATTACAAAAAATTGTGAAAAATCATCTTTAGAAAGTTGGAAAGCTGGCTAATAATGAATTGCTGAAAAAAGATGAATGCTCAAGGGTCTAAATATTAATTCATTAGCCATTTTATAAAAATATAAATAAAGAAAATCTAGTTAGGCAATTTATATCGAAATTCCACATCACGCCATTAAGTTAAATACCACACTGAACGAATAAAAAATATGCTCTTCGAATTACAATGATAAACACAATACCCACAGTTTTGCATGTAATTATTTCAAATTCGGTTTTACGTATTCGTGTGCCTTAGAGCGTAAACTGATTTCATTTCACTTAAATTAAATACGGGCTTTTGGGATGTTTGGCCTTTTTAACTAAATAAATATAAAATTATATAAAGGTTTTTAAAAGCCTTTATCTAACTACCGAAGCGAAGAAAAGCATATTGCAGCAAAAGTAAATAAATATCTTGAAATGTGAAATAAATGCGGGTATTTAGCAGTTAACGCTGTTGTTATAAGTACTGCCGAAAGGGCAACAGCAACAAAACTGGCTTTGACTTACTTTGCTGATATGCTGTTTTTCTTCTTGAGAGGAGATAACTGCAGTTAAAAGAAATCTTAAGACAAAAAACTTAAAATGAAATAACTTGCGACTATATTAAAAACAAGATTAATCTTGCATACTATTAGTTAATCCAAGCTCTCTCTTTCGGTTTTGGTTTACTTTCTTTTCCGCTTTTCACACTGGATTTCTTTCTCTCACGTACTTTCATTTCTTAAGTTTCAAAAGCACATATTATCTCTACATATAATAAGAAAGAGTCCGTGTGTCTTTCGTACATGCTGCGCGTAAGCTAATAGACCCAGAGCTACAAAATTTGGTATATAGTTGCATCTAGACAACAGCCAGTGCGCATCGAAGCGATTTTTTCAAAATGCGAATCAGGTTTTTTAAATTTTATCTTTTCGATTTTATCGCATTATTTTGAATAGTTTCATTCTTTTTTTTATCGCTTCTCGGCCTTTTGGCTAATATCAAAGAAAGTGTAGTTTCATTCTTTTAGAAATGTGGTTTCGGCAACAGGTTTTTCATTCAATTGTATACTGGAATGCTGACTGTTGAAAATAAGCACTGTTGCCACCTGGAAAAATGAGGGCGATAATTCTGTGCAGTTTTTAAATTTAATGTTTCTCTTGGATACTGGGCATTTGTTGAGAGTAGGCAACCAAGAAGTTGGTTAATTTATTTATTAGGATAATTAATATTTGTATTGAGGAATATTGCTTATTTCATTGTAATTTTCTCCAGCGCGCGAGACTCTGTATCGGAACTTCTATAGATATGCTCAATGAAAAACTATTTTGCGATATTGCTCTTGAACTGAATTTTATGCTTTAATTACGAAGAACGTTGTATTAATAAATAAAGGTAACAGACAAAATATTAAATAACGCTCCTTTGGACCTAATTTAAAATCTGAAACCTTTCAGATTTTCTTTTCTTTTTATTATTTTAATTTAATTTAACTTTACTCTTTTTCCCCTTTTTCTTCCCCCCTTTTTTTTGATGAATTTGTTCTGCAGAATAAAATCATTGAACCATGGTTTTTTGAAGAGCATTTTCCCGGACGCCTTATCATCTCCTTACGGGCGCGATCTTCACTGGCCAGCGCGCTCGTATTATTTAGCCCCATGTGATTTCTTTTTGCGGAACTATCTGAAATCTCTATCTCCGAAGACTCTGGCTCAACTAAAGAACAATATCCAAGCTGCTATGGACAACATACTCTTTGATATGCTGTTAAAAGTGGAAAGAAACTTCAAAAATTGACTATCCCAATGCATTGATCAGAACGGAGGCCACCTTAATGATATTATTTTTAAACCATAATAATAATAATAAAAACTTTAAGTGTCTCTCTATAACTTGGAAAAATATTAAATTGATATCGCTTATACTATTTGTGTTATTCATTTTTAAACTAAGGTAGTTTCCCTGCCGCAACCTGTATAACACTTTTCAAATTCATTATTTTTATAACTAACTGCTTTATGAGTGTGATGTTTTACATGCTTTATGAGTGTGATGTTTTACATGCTTTATGAGTGTGATGTTTTACATGTTTTCGATATCGTTCGTAATGTATTTGTCTTTTACTTTATGCTCCAGATGTTTAAACATCTTACCTTAATTAAAATAGTATACAATTTTAGTCAACATAAAAATGTAGTACGTCCCGCAGGCAGAATTAGGATAAATAAATCCTATTTTTCCTTTCAAATTATAAAAATAATGTATAAAACACCGCTTTTATTTTTGAGAATACTTTAAAAAGAAAATTATAGGCAATTTCTAATATTTTTATTCAAGAAGTATAATATTTGGTCATTGCATACTTCCATAAAATTGATGCGGTTAGTCGAAATGTTTTTCAGTACTGACTAATAGTTTCAAAGAAATCGTACACGCAGGAAAGAAAAATATAATTTTGAAATAACGTAAATGTATCATTAATTACTAATTCTGGAAATACACATTATTTCAGAATATTAATAATGAAATGTACAAATATATTTGCATCTTAAAAAGTGTAAGCATGCATAAATAAACAGGGTCCCCTTAAACTCATGAGTCAAACTTTTAAGTGTAGATAAACTACGTGTAAAGAAACATATTTGCATAGGAATATGGGATCGTAAATGAAAGTGTATGTGAAAAAAACAGGACATTCTAACGAAATGAAAAACAAAGATCTTTATGTACATAATTATTACAGTTAATTCTGAAATGTCCGACCATTAATAGTGATAAAGCCTCGGAAGTGTCGGTTCAGTGTTTAGAGTATATTGTGGCCGGTAGACGACAGTGTCACAAACAGTTAACACTACATGTAATTTTGTAAACGATTTTTAGAGCAGACGTACAGGAAGTTTATTGACGTAAATTAAAAAGAGATGAATTTTTTGGGGAAAAATATTTGAGTATGGAGATTTATTTAGTTTGCATTATCAAATCATCTGCAAAATACTTTTATTGAGATTTAATGGCAGTACGAGAGCTTTAAACAATTATTTGCTATTAGAGAATTTTGTGCGTGATGGAGCAATGTATGCTATCTGAGAAAGTGGACGTGAATCTTTTGTATGGGGTTGCGAACTGTGACGGAAGAGAGGCGTTAAAGTTGCCCCATGATCGTATACCCAATAAGACAAAAACATATCACAAAATTGTTTCGTGTTTACACCTCCGTCTTTTCCAGAGCGGTTCATGCCAAGAGATCGGATGCCGGTTGCTCGAAACATGTACGAGAAATGTACTTTTCAAAGATGATGCCATATTTACGCGAGGTGGAGTTATTAATTTGTAGAATTCTAACGTGTGAACCACCTCTAACTCGCATACATTCTTTTCAGGAGCGATTCTCTGCTAATATATAGACGGGTATTGTCAATGACTTCCCTTTTTTGACTCCTACTTGCCCCCCCCATTGACTCAGCTGCACGCTATATCGAATCTCTCTGGAAAAGGTAGTATCGAAATTACTTGATAAAGGAGCTCGAAACCCCATGTGTTTTCAGCAAACTGGGGCTCCAAGCTTCCGCATTAATGTGTAAAATTACCTCAATGCCACCTTTGGCCCTTGATGGACTGGACAGAGCGCCACGCGCCTGGAGAGCACGTTCACCATCATCATCATCAAGTATCGATTTTTTTTAAAGGGAAAACTCGAGGCACCCGTCTACTCGACTCCAGTTGATTCTGATGAGGACCTTATTGCACAACTTTCAGTCGCTGCTGCAACTGTTAGTGAAATACGTGGCATCTTCGAAAGGATACGCCAATCACTTGCTAAACGCTACCATGCCTTATTGATGTTGCTAGTGACACATTTGAGCACTAACAGTAACATTATGTAAAAAAAAGCTTTTTTTTTTTTCATTTCCAGTTTTTTTGCCTATACTTTTTATTTCCGACCCCACGTTGATTTAAAAAAAAAAAAAAAAAAAAAAAAAAAAAAAAAGAAAAAGAAAAGAAAAGAAAAGAAAAGAAAAAGCTTTTTTATGTTTCTTTTTACCTGCTCTTAAAATTTGGCAAATGAATTCAGGAATACCCTGTATATTTAAACAATATATATTAAGTACATAATCCACACAATTTAAATTTAAAAAAAGAAAAAGTAACAAGTCGAAATTTTATTAAAATTATGAATTGAATTGCAATTTTTTAAGTTCTTTTGTCGAAGGGACAATAATTCCTCATTTTAACGTTATTTTTGGACATTTAATCAAAGTTTCTTCATATTTTAAAGTCAATTCAGGTTAATTATGTACGTTAACAGAAAAACCACACTTTTAAAAAATTTTGATTGACATCTTAAATTACCTCGAAGTAAGCAGATTTACTTCTTAAAATTACTAAAAATGTGTCAACTGTTTACATTATGCGTAGTTATATAATTGTATAAAATTGCATACGGAAGCATTTTATGTATAAGTAAGCGTATTTGATATGAGTAATACCTTGATATACAGATGTGAATAACTATTTGACCCTTTAACGTGGCAAAATCTTAGTAATTTGAAATCAAAAAGAAATCTAAATTTAATAATTTAGTTTTTAACTTAGTAATTTAGTTTTAATTTAATAATTTAGTAATTTAATAATTTACTTGAAGGTATCTAATATCGTAAGCAAATGTGTCTGTTTTCTTTCAGCTGATATGTAAATGCCGGTTTTAGATGAATTTGCGTGCTGGTATTTAAGAAGCAATGCATAACCGAAGTGTGATCATTTGTATGTTTTTTAAATAATTTACATCAGTAAATTTCTGTTTATATTTGTGGGATGGCATCGTTCATTATAATCGGATGACGCGACAAGTTCTGAGAATAAATCTTTTACTTTTCCGATGATAGAAGTCAGACGATTCCGCCATTAAGACGATGATGCGACTGAAAGATGTTTGCATGTAAAAGACGGTCGATTTTCTTCATCTGTAAATATCATCTACTTCCTTCTACACATGTAATCCTTTTGTAGTTTGTAGCAACTATTCATGTTCCATTAAATTATCGAGTTTTCATAAATCGGACTAGTTTATTAGCCCCTAGACAGCCACCTAACAAGTAAATTTACAGACATCCTATTCCTAGACAGTAAGTACCGATCCTATATATTTCAAATGCCAAACATTAGCTCCTAAGCCATCAGTTCACAGTCAGTATTTTTTACCAGTGTTCTCATGCCGAGAAATTGCAATAAAATTATTTAAATGTTTACAAATTACGGGCTGATTGGAGTCACACGAAACGCAGTTTGGGAAATCTACCACTCCATTTCACTTTCATAAACAGTCACGTCCAGTCAGACGTCTAAATAGAGCATTTTATGTTTGTTAAACCTGAAATCTGAATGAAAATTTAAAACTTTACGATTAGTTTCTGTTCTCTTTACAGCAAGCATATAAATCAGAACCATTTAAATGTACACTTTGCTTATTTTAAATATATTCTCAAAGTCTTTGATATTTTTAATCAGGAATAAATTTCAAAAAAAAATAATAAGCTGTCTTTCTTTCAAACTCTGATAAATTAATGTAAATTCGTAAAAATCTAGTAATAACAATGATTATGTTTTATAGGTTTTAACTATTTTTTCTCAGTAATTGCAACTATGCTTCTTAATATTAAAATAAAAGTTAGCATAGCTGAAATTGGGAAAGGAGATCTTGTAACAACTCTAATGTCACATGTAGTATATTTGGAATGGCCTCTTTAAACCGTTAGAAAGTTATCTGTGAAGTTTTGAAATTTATTTAATGGGTAATAATTTTCGGCTTTAATTTGCTTTAATAGAAAAATTGTTAATATTATGCAATAAATATGCCTAAGTATCTATCTTAAGTACTTTTGCCGCAGGTATATATAAATAAAACTAAGAAAGATTAAATGGAAACAAAAATAACATCTCATCAGTAACTCAATAATCTCATCAGTTCGGAAATATTTACGTATCTGTTACATATTTCCCTAATACATTTTAAAAGTATGCTGATAGCTTTTCCAATAAATATCCTTGAATTAACTACTTGAATTATATTCTTAGGTAATTTAAAAGGTCGAGTTGAATTGTTCGCAAGTTCAGCTTAAGTAATATTTATATCATAAAATATAAAAAAAAATAATTTATAGTATATTTTTTAAAACAAAATACAAAGTGTAAAGTTACTAGTTTTGTTTTACATTCTCTTCAAAAAGGTTTTAATTTTTTAGTGAAGTTAGAGAATTATTCCACCTTCACTTAAACAAAAGGAAATTAAAAACTGTTATAATTAGAAAAAGTAAGATTTCGATATAAAGTTATTTAAATTATAACTACCAAAATTTTCAGCACAAACACATCGCGTAACATTATTGATCTAATTAGGGTTTCAGCACTACGTTCATCTTAAACAATTTTAATTAGTTTTCAGGATGATTCATTTAAGAGAGTGTTTATCATGCAGCTTATTAAAGTCATTAATTGTTGTGAAAGTTTAATGAATATGTTTAAGCTGCTAAATCTCAAAAGCATTTTCAAAACGTATCAAAGGACGATAACACCAAACGTAACTTAACACTAAAATACAAATGAATCGATCGATTATAAAGATAGACATTTATTACTTGTGAGCGCTCCCTTTGAAAGATCAAGATTTCATAGAAATGAGCAAAATATATTCCGAAAATTAAAAATGATTCATTCAAAAGTCTCAGACTGTAATACATTACTGAATTTCTTCAGGCAAACTTGTTTTCCTATGAAATGAATAATAATTTTCAATTGCAGATATAGAAAACATCTTTATTTCCTCAAAATTAAATAAAACAATTAAAAGTTAAATATAATTTAATTTTATTTAACGTAAAGCAAGTAGATAATGATATGAATCCCTATTAATAGATATAAAATACTCCAGAAGTGGTCAAGCGTTTAAGACAGCTGAATATTGGTAGTTCGAACGAATTTGAATCCCAGCGAATGGACTGGTTGTCTGAGTATTTTCGTGGTTTTCATCACATGCAACACGAATATGTGCCAGTTTCTCTTACAAAGACCTCTTTAAAGGCATCCTTTGTAAGGATCTTAAGTTTTACTAACGTTTATTTTATTTTAAATCTTTACTATCACTTCTTATTTTCTACTTCCGGCCAGAATTATAAGCGTGAAGGATTTTATGCAAAGTTTGTCTGGCGAACGCCAAGTACTTAAGTTGTGGCTTTTTGCCAAGCGAAAGAGAGGAAGCAGTGAGTTCGAAGCAGGCCGCTTACCTTAGATGTTACGCAGTTGCTATTTGCCTTCCAGGCCAGAGGTTTTAATCCTCTTGATAAATTAAAACGTACTGTAGTGTTCACAGTCTCTGTGCTACATACGCTTCCTGTTATTATAAGGCCAATCTTCCACGTGTATTATTCTAAAGTTAAATTAGAGTTTAGTTTTATTTTCATACTTTTACGTTAGACCCCGAGTGGCGGGTCATTGTATTCCGAAGTACGGAAGTCATTGTATATAGAGAAAAATAAAGGGTTTTGTATACCCTTCGTCTGTATCCTGTCTACTTACTACAATTAGTGAACATAGCTTTAGTAAGCTCTCTGTTCCTAGTCAGGTCCTTGTATGTTCCCGAAGAAGGTTAGAAGGAACATTGAACCTGATAGTGGCGCCCAACGAAGAAGAATAACCATGGCCGAGTTTCAAGAAGAACCTGTGCTGCCTGCAGAAACGGCTCAGAATCCCGAAATGCCAGCTGCCGCCCTGGAAGGATTCGGTTACATCGTCCAGACCATGCGCGCTTCGATGAAACCAGAAGCAACGTTTAACGGTAACTCACCGGTAACCAGTTTTTTGGAAAAATTGGATGACCACTTCATGCTCTACCCCGTGCACGAGTTTCAAAAAGTTACCTTAGCTACCAGCGCTTTGAGGGGCCAAGCGCTTAACTGGTTCAAATGTATCGGCAGAAGTCTCTTGGGTCAAGCAGGAAGTACAACCTATACTTACGAAAATTTCAAGACTGCCCTACTAAAAGCCTTCCCTGTTGTAAGGGATCGTGCGAAATTAGAAACGGAACTTTTTAGTATATATCAACAAAGAATCGAAAACCTCTCGAGCTTTATTTTAAGAAAAATTCACGTTTTCAAGCTCTTGTATGGAAACCGTCCGGATCCTGAAATAATTCAAGTGATTTTGCCGAGGTTACTGCCCCAAGTGCAAGACTTTATTGAATTAAGAAATCCGACTACACTGGAAAAGTTATTTGAGCTAGCAATCCAGTTTGAAAGTAGAAGAACGGCGGACGTCGAAAGAAGACGCCAATATCAACAGCGAAACCAATTTGGTACGCCAAGACTACAGCAAACTCAAGCATACGGCTACGGAGAAAAAGCGAATCAGTGGGCAAGGAAACCCGAGCATTCAAAAACAGCCGGCGAACGTCGACAGTTCAATAGCAACCCAGGAAAAAAGTCTCAAGGCCAGGGGAAAAAGAAGGAAACCACGGAAAGGAAAAATAATTTAAACTAAAACAGATTTCTGCTGACGAGAGGGTGCGGAAATCCGAAGGCCACGAAAATCCCTCTTCCTACAAGTTAAATACAGTAATGGTGAAAAATTTGACTCTTCCGAAGATTGAAGTCTTGGTGAATAATATCCCGGCCACCGCACTCCTGGATACCGGCGCGCAGTGTTCCTGTGTGGGAGAAGTCTTTTTTAGAAAGTATTTTCGCAAATACCGCATATATAATGCGGATAATACGACAGTATTAGCGGCGCAAGGAGAAAAATGTAAGTGCGTAGGTAAAGTACCTTTGTATATCCGTATCAAGGACGAACAAGTAAAGGTGATGTTTTTTATAGTAAAGAATCTGCAAGCACATTTAATCTTAGGAATAGACTTTCTTTCAGACGCACAAGCTACACTGGATTTTAATGAAGCGTCCCTTAAGCTGACAATGAAACCAGTGCGTGTAGAAAAGGTTGAACCGCCAAGGTTAAATCTTGACCACCTGCCTAATGACGAGCAAGATAGAATCCGACAAGTGGTAAGTGAATTTGCTTCGTTATTTAGTGATATTCCAGGATTTACTCAGGTTACTAACCATAGTATTGACACCGGAGATGCATTGCCAGTTCGTCAAAAACCATACCGGTATGATAAGAATAAGGAAAAAATTATAGAATGGCATATTACCGATATGGTACGTAAAAAAATCATAACGCCCATCTCAAGTAGTTATGCTAGCCCGGTGGTTTTATGTAAGAAAAATAATGGATATCCTTTGGAGCATCCAAAAAGGTGGAGATTCGCTATTGATTACCGTAAATTAAATTCCATAACGAAATATCCGGTATATCCGTTACCGATCATAGAAGAAATTTTAAGGAACATAAAATCAACCAAATTTATGACGACTTTAGACTTAACGACTGGTTATTTTCAAATAGGGGTGAGGCCTGAGGACGTGCCTAAGATTGCTTTTATAACCAAGTCTGGCACTTATGCATTTTTGCGTATGCCGTTTGGCCTTTCAGGGGCCCCGGCAACATTTCAGCGATGCATGGACATTTTCTTAAGACCTGTTCTTGGAAAGTCCACATTTATCTATTAGTGATAATCTAGATCAACATGTACAGGATTTAAGACAGGTGTTTTCTTTATTAAATGAGGCCGGTCTAAAAGTTAATGTCGAAAAGTGCAAATTTGCAGCCCCTGAATTAAAATATTTAGGTTACAAAATATCTCAAAAAGGGATCGAGACAGATGAATCAAAAATAATCGCTGTACAAAAGTATCCGACTCCAAACACGGCAAAGAAGCTCTCTTCTTTTCTAGGACTTTGTTCATATTATAGGTCCTTTATAAAAGATTTTGCGGCTATCGCTGAGCCATTGTTAAAATTAAAAAGGAAAAAGGCAAGATTCTCGTGGACGGCCGAAGCCAATAGTGCTTTCGAAAAATTAAAACAAGCATTAACGCAAGCCCCTGTGTTGAAATTTCCTGAAAAGAATGAAAATTTAGAAATTTCAGCGGATGCTTCGGATTATGCGGTAGGAGCGGTACTTTCGCAAAATCAGCAGCCCGTGGCATTTTTTAGCCCAACTTTAAATCAAACACAAAGAAACTATTCCGCGACCGAGAGAGAGGCACTTGCAGTTCTGTTAGCAGTGCAAACGTTCCGAGTCTATTTTGGAAAGGCGCCGATAACAGTATACTCTGATCATGCGGCGGTAACTAGATTGTACTCAGGGAAAAATTTATCCCCAAGGTTAATAAGATGGGCACTCAAGCTGCAAGAATATAATCTGGTAATCAAGCATACCCCTGGAAAGGAAAATATCGTAGCAGATGCCCTATCAAGGATTAAAATAGACGAACAAGGCAATACCGTAAAGATAGCAATGCTTACAGCGTGTACAATAAATTCCCGAGAAACTGTAATAACCGAACTGGGTAAGGATCCTGAGTTTGGAAGTATTTATGAGTATTTGAAGGATCCTGAAAATTTTAGCCACCAAGATATTGTGGCGATAAGAAATAGGGCGGCCCATTACGAACTAATAGATGGTCTATTATTCTATACAAAAACTACGAATTCCAACAACGAATTTCGACCTGTTATCCCAGCTAGTCTTAGATTAAATATCCTGCATGAGCTCCATGACAGCCCTTTAGCTTCTCATGCTGGTATTCGAAAAACTATCCAACGCCTACGCGAGGCAGTCTACTTTCCTGAACTGTAAAAGTTAACAAGGGCGTATGTCCAGTCCTGCCCAACATGTCAAGCCGTTAATTATATTAATTTCCGCCCAGCCGGGTTTCTAAATTGTATTAAATCCGAATTTCCAAATGAAATAATTGGCATCGATTTATTGGGCCCTTTCCCAAAAAGTCAGTTAAATAAAAGTAGCTATCTCCTTGTTATGGTTGATCATTTTAGTAAATGGACCGAAATTGTTTTCTTAAAACGAGCCTCCGCGAAATTCGTTACTGATTCTATTTTAAATAAATATATTTTAAAATACGGGACGCCCCTAAAAGTTATATCGGATAATGGTCCTCAATTTGTAAGTAATATATTTGAAGACATGTGCCAAAAACTGGGCATACGTCATTTAAAAATGGTCCCGTATCGGCCGCAATCAAATATAGCGGAACGGGTCAATAGAAATATAGTGAAAATTATCCGTAGTTATGTTAAAAATTTTCATAAAAGCTGGGATAACTATGACAATGAATTTGCTTTCGCCCTTAGGACCGCAAAACATGATACAACGGGCAAAACTCCTGCTGAGTTATTTCTAGGCAGAAAGATTATAACACCGTTAGATAAATTATTTTATGTGCAACAAAGAGCCCCAGAATTTAAAATGGGTGATATAGAAAAACTAATAAAAGAAGCAAAAAAGAATACGGAAGTAGCACAAAGAAAACAGAAGTTATATTATGATTTGAAACGACGGGGAGTAACTTATAAAGTAGGGGATGAAGTTTTAAAAATTAAGCATTCACTTTCTTCAGCACCAGAAGATAAAACTGCCAAATTTTTTCCACGATTTGAAGGACCATATGTTATAGAAAAAATAACTCACGCTGTTGTAGTGTTAAAAGCCAGAAATGGTGAAACCTGTTCCGCAAACATTGATCAAATTAAGCCCTACTTCGATCGTAATAAAATGCAAATCTTTTCAGATCTTTTGCAGGATCCGGCACGGCAGACACCGCAGGTACAAGTTCCAGAGGTGGGAAAACGACAAGTACAAGGGCAAGCCAATGAGAGACAGAAGCAAGTGAAAAGAAAATTGCCCCGCGGAAAAATTGAATGTAACAAGAAAAAGAAGCCGTTCCACCGTCCAGAAAACAGAGTTCACGAACACCCCCAGAATGAAGAAGGGAGAAGGACGACGTATGTGAAGAGGACCAGGAGAAATGACGGCAACTATAACCCGGCTTTAAAACGGAAGATCTACTCATCCGACAGAACTCTCCGCAGCAAAAGTCGCCGAACTGCGGAAGGGCCATCAGCGGCGGAGAAAAAAGTTCAAGGAAAGTTTGAACGGCCAGCAACGAGGTCCAAGCAAGAACACGGAAGAAATTTCCCGGTTCCGCCAAGACCAGCTGCCATCAAACGGCAAAGACCACAAGCAGAGGAGAAAAGGAAAGTATTCAAGGGTGGCTGTACTGGTGAAAAAAGGAAGCTTCCAGAGGAAAGCACTGAAGGGCGAGCCCGTACAAGAAGGAGGTTAAACCAAGCTACTATCTGCAGTACCTTTAAAGACTGGGCCCAGAAAAGGATGTCCGAATATTACAAAGATAAGTAAAATTTTATGTTACTTTGCAAACTTAAGTTAATCTTTCATTCTTACTGCAAGTGGCAGATTTCAAGAAGTTTTACCTCATGCGAGGTCTACCTTTATCGCCAAAAGGGCGAGCAATGAGTTGTGACCGATTTTCTTATTATGTTTTTCAATTACTCGCGCGTAAAACTAAAGTTGATGTATAATAGCGTTGTGTAAAAACGTAAATATTGTAAAAAGTTATTGTATAAATTTTATTTAAAACATTCTAGCAAGAGAGAAGTTTTGGTCTGAAAGACCTTTTGAAATGTAGTATTATTTCAATGTAGAAAGAATTGGCACTTGCTTTGAAAAGAATAGAAGTTAACAATGTACTACTAATGTATGTTTTCAAATCTGTAAAATTAACGGCATGTTGATATGTTCTGTTATTTTAAATGTTAAGAAATACCGTGATATGGTAAAAGTGAAAGGAATGTTAAAAATTTGTTATTCGTGTGACTGTAAAGACTAAATCATGGCGAATATGTGTTAAAGGTTGAATGATGTAGTTAGGCTCTCTGACGCTACACTTTAGAGTTAGCCACTTTTAGAATAGTACCTCAGGGTTTAGAGTTGAAATTAGGGTGTGTTAAGAGGTCTCGTTATGTTGAATTTTAACACGTTAGTGTTTTGATTGTAGGAGGAAGTGTGGCACACGTAGACAGAAACACATTCGTGTTTGGTGTTCTTTTACAACACATGTCAGAGAGCACGGGGAGAGATAATTAAAATAGTCATGAATGAAATAAGAATGTTAAGAGAAGTATATTCTATATGTTATTTGCAATGTCATTGTGTAACATTTCATTAAACTAGTTTTCCTTCCAGATCTCTGGAAGGAACCAGAATTGAATAAAAGCTCCTGGTTAGATGCAGTACAGATGAAAAAAAGATTGTTGTATATCCTGGGAGCTGCTATTGTAACAAATTTCTTTCTTTTAAATTTTCTAGTTTCTAACGAAGTTATGTTTGTAAAAGGTTGGCCTCGCGTTAGATTCTAGAGCTAAAAGTTTTCAACAAGGTCGTTTTAGACCTCAGTTTCAAACTAATTAACTCTGGCGGGAAGTATGTAAGGATCTTAAGTTTTACTAACGTTTATTTTATTTTAAATCTTTACTATCACTTCTTATTTTCTACTTCCGGCCAAAATTATAAACGTGAAGGATTTTATGCAAAGTTTGTCTGGCGAACGCCAAGTACTTAAGTTGTGGCATTTTTGCCAAGCGAAAGAGAGGAAGCAGTGAGTTCGAAGCAGGCCGCTTACCTTAGAAGTTACGCAGTTGCTATTTGCCTTCCAGGCCAGAGGTTTTAATCCTCTTGATAAATTAAAACGTATTGTAGTGTTCACAGTCTCTGTGCTACATACGCTTCCTGTTATTATAAGGCCAATCTTCCACGTGTATTATTCTAAAGTTAAATTAGAGTTTAGTTTTATTTTTATACTTTTACGTTAGACCCCGAGTGGCGGGTCATTGTATTCCGAAGTACGGAAGTCATTGTATATAGAGAAAAATAAAGGGTTTTGTATACCCTTCGTCTGTATCCTGTCTACTTACTACAATTAGTGAACATAGCTTTAGTAAGCTCTCTGTTCCTAGTCAGGTCCTTGTATGTTCCCGAAGAAGGTTAGAAGGAACATTGAACCTGATACCTTTTCCTTTACAGAAAGACCTTAAATTCTTTGTCTTATCAATCTAACATAAAATAAACTGACATTCCATTTTTACTAACACTCCCATTAATGGACAGCTTCTGAATAACGGAACCCTCTACGTGTAATGCATTCTCATTTAGCGGACAGTGTCATCTAACGGAAAATAAAATCCTTGAAACTTTGAGTTTTCCTTTACTGAAGATTCACTCTCATGTGTTTTTATTATCTCTAAATTAAATGAAAAGTTACCTTGGCTTTAAATTAGATTTAAAAGAGTCGTAAACAGTTTCTTATAACTTGAAAAGAGGTCATTTTATTTCAGAATTGATACTGAGCGTTTAAAATAATTATTTTGAAAATTTCTAAATTTTAGTCCATAGAAAAAAATACTAATATCTTAAAGATATGAGAATTTGTTTTGAATAAATTGAAATCTAATCTGGATAAGGCTTTGTTTTGTTCTTTCACTTGCCTAAAAATCTGAAATTTGATACTAATGCTGTCGGCAATGCGGATGATGGTAATCAAGTCAATTTTGCTAATAAGTACTTGATCTAAAAGAGCATTTTTCTCTCGAAGAAGTCTGGTCATAAAGAAAAAAGTAATATGCTACGGTAATTTTTCAGTTTAGGAAAACTACAGTTAATGTTGTGAAAGAAAGGCAATCATGGGTATCGCTACCTCACTATTCAGCATTTAGGTGTAGAATTACACGATTAATGGTTTCTTTACATGTTACCGTCATACTCTGAATGGGCACAGAATTTACCTAAAAGCAAAAGTATTTCTTAAAGCATTTTATCCCCATTCATCAATTACTTGCCCGTGATATTTGATGCTGAAAGTTAGGGAATACTACTTTATATTAGTATTACTATAATATAGAAACGTTATGTGCTTTAAAAAAGACAGAAAAGGAGTATCATTTAAAAAGAAAAATATATATTCTAGTATAAAGTAATCTACGTTTAGGTCCGGGTGTTTGAGGTTATGTAAACGAATAAATAATCAAAAAAGGAAACAACAATCGTAGCATCATTATCGATCAATAGATCGATCGAAGGAAACCGTATTATCAGAGAAAAAATGCAACATAATAAATATAATTAACTAAAGCGAATACGGAACACTTTTAAGAAATCTTACTTCCGAACAGACGGTTTTTGAATTAGATTTGGGAAGAATAATAATCGAATGATTAAGAGATCAACAACCGATTAGCTACAAAAGGTTTAATTATTTTAACTATTTTTTTTTTTTTTGGTATGAGATTCATGTTCGCAAATGTTTTACCTTTGACCCAGCTCTGTTAACTCCAAATTAAATTATTTTAACATATAATGGTATAAAACTTCCAAAATTTACGGTCTGAAATAAGGTTTTAATGACCCTTAAATTTCAAGAATCCAAAAGATTTTAAGCTACTAAATTTGTGCAAAAATAAATTGGGAGTAATTTTAACTGTATGTTTCAAAATCACTTTTTCAAAATTGGAAAACCATTTTTAATTTAACCAATTAATAACAAAGTTGTGAAATTTATCTCGTCTGTAGAGTTTTTTAAATGGACTTGAAGTTCTACGTTTGACTCTATAATAAATGAAAAATTAGAGTTTAAAATGTAAATGTCATCTTGGCATAATGCTAGTAATTGTAGTTCCACACAAAATTAATTAATTATTATTTAGTGGCATCAGGTAACATAAGTCATGAAATTGCAATCTTTGAAGTTTATAACTGTTTTCTTGTCAGTTTGATAATAAATATTTAGTGTGCAAAATAAAACATCCATATGTTTCTTGTATATGATTGCCCATGTGCACGCTTCATGATTTTCACCTTTCTACTTTTGCAATAAAGGTGGTTTTTTTTTTTTTTTTTTTTTTTTTTTAGTCCAAAGGGATTTGAATCCCGAAGGACTATTAGTTTCGTTTTGGCATTTTGCGTCGGACTCATAAATGTCGGTTCACTTTTCAAACTGTTGCCACAAAATGTTAGAGTCCTGCATTATATTTGAAGAAATTAAATAATGAAAAATCTGCATAAATGTATGTATATTTCTCGTATTGTGATAAAACAACGGTACATAGAGTCATCGAATTTTGAATAACGTAATCCTCCAACGAATATGAGCATGTGGAAGACCAAATTTGAAATTTGAAATTTGTTTTTTGATCGATTTCCTATTTTTTAAAACTTTGACGAATTTTTGATTAACAAACTCAAGGATTTCAAAGCGAGCAATGGCAACGTTGTGCAGAAAAAACATTTTTATCTCCAGCGCGTGAGTCTCTGTATCGGAAATTCTAAAGATATGCTCGTTTTAAAACTATTTTGCGATATTGCTGTTGCACTGGATCTTATGGTTTAAGTGCGAGGAACATGATATTTAATAAAGAAAGGTAACACACAAAATGTTAAAAACGCCCCTTTGGACGTAATTTAAAATCTGAAACATTTCAGATTTTTTTTTTTTTTTTTTTTTTTTTTTTTTTTACAGTTTTAAATTTTTATGAAGAATTGAAATCTGAAAATGATTGCATCGATCTAAAGAGGAAAAATCGACATACCAATGGCGCAAAAGAGGCTGCGATTTCTGTTGCAAATACTCAAAGGAAAATTAACAAACGTGCCTAATCTGAACTAACAAAAGATTAAATTTAATAAAAATAAGGTATATTACTGTATGCTAAATAGAGAAAACTGTTTACAGAGAAGTTAAACTTTCTTTTCGATTTACTCAAACTAACTCTTCTTTGGGTTTCCCAGTTTCCCGATGACTCTATTCATGATTATTCTTAAATAGTTTGAATAATTATTTATTATATATCATTTTGTAACTGAATTCTCCGAAAATCAATATGTTTAGAACAATATTTGGAGTCTTTAATAATTACGAAATATAAAGCAAAGAACTGAATAAATTCATGAAAACGTTCTTGTTTGATATCATTATGAGAGTTCTATTTTAGCTATTCTTTAGCATTTTCATGTTATGCGGCCAGCGAATGTAGCTGAAAACTTTTGCAATAAAAATGAAGAAATCTGAGAGGCGGTCAAGAGACTTTGAACTATTAATGCAACCTCTTTATATCCTTAAACTGTTTAATTGTTTTGAGGAGCATACAACATAGCATCGCTCTTCGAGTATCAATAGTATGTTGAAATGTCACAGGCATAAATATATCAATCTTTAACAGAAAAAAAGAAGCATCATCGCAAGAAAATGGGGAGGAGGTATGTTTAAGGAACGGTAAACGAAATTTGCTAGGGCAAGGAAAACTAAATCGAGTGCAGGTAACATGCAATAGATATATCGATGTAACAAACAAAAAATTGCATATTGCTAGAAATGAATAGCAATATCTTGAATAACAATGATTAAATCAAGCATTTATACAAATTTTTCTGCAACTTTAAAGCAAGTAAAAATTCTTAGAAATATTTTACCATCTATAAATTTATAGCCCTGATCGAATAATGCTTTTAAAAAAGCGTAAATATTCCATACTTGTACAGCAAATCACTGCCATATACAATGTAAGGATTATTTTCCTCTGCTATATTTTTGTATTATTATTTTACAAAATGATGGTCAGATTTAAATCCAATTTTGGAGGAATCACTTACTTGGCTTTAGCAATATGAACACATTTGGTTGTAACATTTATTTTCCATAAGTCTTTACTTAACTTATTCAAAATTTTATAGTTTACAACTTATGTAGCTAAACGAATCTTTAATATATTTGTGTGCTTCCAAAAGAATGAGCATATCAGTGCATGTGTGGTTATATAGGTTTATATTTTTCAAAACACGAACTTATCAAACTGTGGGTGTCAGACACGAAGTTTATGTTAAAAATAAAGTTTATCATTCTCTTCAAGAATAAACTGCTGGAAAGTGTTTGATGTTAAAAGAAATCATTTTGCATGATAAAAAGGGTGGGGGTTCTATTTAATATACCATGAGTTTCGATAGTAGCCTTACAGAACTTGCATAGCTTCAACAGTAGTCTTGCATAGCTTGATATATGTTCCGCATATGGTGTACAAATGCATATATAATATATAAAACGCAAATTATACCAATTATCATACTTTCCAATTACTTATGTTACCGATTTTTACGGCTTCGTCTTAAGTGTATCTGTGCGTGACTCACTTTTCTGGCCTTTTTTTGTATCTGTTTAGTATCAAGCTAAGAGCGCCAGTAATCGAATTGCATAAAAGGCGAAAGAGCCGGACCGTCACCCATAAAACAAAAATGAAGTTGACACACGCCTAGGAACCCCACAGAACATCTGATTCAATTAACGTTCAGTAGCATCAATTCAGTTCTATAATCTTCGCAATTCTCCGCGTTGTTAACATTACAAATAAATGCACATAATTTAAGAAATCTCTAAAGTAGATTCCTTAATAATACTTTACATTTATGTCCGCCTACTATTCAGATATAACTAAATTTAAATTCCAGTATCTAACGTGTATGGATTCATTATTGGCAATTGTTAATGTCGTGAACTAAAGTTTTAACGTATAAAATTTCGCAAATTGTCTTTTCCCACTTTATATGCAAAATTCTGAAAACTAGAACACAAAACGAAGCAAAAGAGAAAAGAAAATAATTCTACGACTCTTTTAATAAATAAAATACAATACGAGATATTTAAGAGCACTGTGAATCTTGATGTCCCGTAATAAATTGTTCTTTAACTTACTAAATGCGTTTCCAAAAAATATGTGAAATGGAAGATGATTTTGTTTGCGCGCTTTCTCGTTAGGCAATACACTGAAAGGGAGGGACGCCCTGTGGGAGGGACGAAACTGGCTTGTATCCATGTTGCACGGGGGGAGAACCACGTAAACGCTGATTCAGCTAGCCAGCCTTGGGATTCAACCCTAGACCGAATTACCAGTGTTTATCAGCTTTTGCCGCTCGTCTACTGGCCGGCAAAATGATATATTAAACTTGAAAAAAATATTGACGAATTTGTAAGACTTTGTAAGACCAATTTTTGCTCGATCAGGGGAGGGACGAAATATCTAATTTAAAGATTGCTTGAAACCAAATATTCGTAATCAAAGTAGTCTAATTTTAGTATATATGTGAACTGGTAATTAGAAGCCATGCGTTAATTCCATTCGTATTCTTCTGTGTTAATTCTTCTCTAACTTAAACGGTATGTTCTACAAATGTGTTTCCAAGCATTCATAAGCGTAGCAGTCATAAGCAATTTAAATAAGGTCCCTCCAGATTATTGTAAATGGTATATCAAATATTTTAATCAAAGACGGAATAGCCTTTTCACTAATTCAACTATTTTTAATTGGGGCTGTTGTATATATCAAAATCGTAATTCAGTCAGGTGATTAATATTCACATTTAGAGAGTGTTAAGTGTCACAACACTATTTTTATATTGTTATACAATTTATTTTCGGGATATCTTCACCAGTAAAAATTGTTACAGCTTTGAGTTGTAAAAAACGTTCCAAACATTTGGTTAATTTATTTGCTTTTCTGCCATGTTTATTCAATAAATTTTCTAAGAATTATTGACACAAAGAACGCTGATTCAGGATTTGAAAACGGGAAAACATCAAAATATTTAATTTAGCTATTTTGTTCTTTGAAACTAATTAAAAGACTTATTATTGCGACCCAATTTTATGATCTGCATTTTAGAAAATGCTTCGATGTTAGTTTTAAGATATAATGGGTAAGTTTTAAGACATTTATTTATTATTTATTGTTCTATAAAGTGTTTCTCCCTCCTTTCCGCAGGACTTTCTGCAGTAATTGGAAGCATTATCGACACTTATTAGAGACGTCCAGGCGAGACCATGGCACATTTTTCAAGTCTCCTGATTTGAAGTAACCTAATGACTCTAAAAGTGGCGCCCGAACTAAAAGGTGGTGGATAATAATTTGTCACCACCAGGATTTGGCGACTAAATCTCCTATTCCCTAGTCGTCGCCCTTTAAAGGGGAGTATGTATGTTTCTGCATACCTTCGTAGTGTAATTGGAAGCATATTCTATACGTATTTGAAAGGTACAGGGTTCGGTTCCAGGTGAGGGCGCTGCGCAGGTTTTACCTGTCTTGCTTCAAAATAACCTAATGACTCTACAGATTATTTAGTTAATTTTTTTAGAAAGGCGAAAAATTAGAAAAAAGAAGAAGTAGACGAAAAAAAAATGTGAGTAGTGTGTGAAGTTCAATGATGTTGCCTTTTGCTAGGAATTAAAAAGATTTGTTAGTTCAGCGTTTATACGAAGAAAATTTACAGGTAGAATAAAATTCAGGCAAACCTTCAATTTTCAGTTAGAAGGAAATAATAAAGGCATATTAAGGAATACTTCTTAATGTCTTGAAGCTCATGGACTTATCTTAATTGCGTCATGATTGATTTATAAAATTGATAATTCATGTTTATATTAACAATAATTACTTAGATAAAGAGCTTGAATGTAATTCGCAATGCTCAAATTAGCAGTTTAGCCGTTCCAACGGCATTCCCCATAGCCTTAGGTTAAATCAAAGTATTCACAGTAACTGCTAAGGATTCTGTATGAGATAACATATTAGAACGATGATAGGAGAAATTCGAGATATTCCCCCATTGTTCTTCCAGCTGTCACATAGAATATTTATATTGTACATAGATAATTGAAAAGAGTGAGTATACACAATGGCGACACATGAATAACTTTCTTACGTTTGGTGCACACGAATTATTTTATGATCATAAACTTGCAAAATACTATCATTTAAATGGCAATGCGTCATTTTGATATTTATTATATTTACAAACTACTATATTTTATCCCAAATTTAAATGATTTGTACTTTATAGAATACCCGTACAACACGCTTATACAAAGTCCCCCATACACGTTTCTGAAATTACATTTGCAGCTTCAGATTTATAAGCTATGATACAACACTGAGTTCATCAATCTGAATTTGCCATTTTATATACCTAATCTAATTTAATCGGAAGTTTTCCGAAGCAGTGTTTCTTAATTAACTCATTTAAATCAACGCATTTAATTTCCAAGATTCGCTAGGAGAATGAATTAGAGTTTAAAGGAGCGAAACATTTAATTTAATTTATCCAGCTCTGCTTCAATAATTATATCGATTTCGGCCGCTTCCATGTGAAAAAAAGTATAGAAAACGGAAACTTAAATTACAAACCATGAGAAAATTTCATTATTTATTTTCTTAAAATGTATTTTCTTTACATCGCTGCAAGGCCCAAATCAGTAAGTTTTCATTTTGTTTAATTTCTATATGCTATTCAATAAACACTGATAAGGGTGAAGATATTTTGTGAAATGTATCAATTATTACACTCATTAACATAGATAGAGTACTGTGCCGCCGAATGTTTTCTTCACATTTTAATAAATACTTAAGGCATATATAAAAGGAAATGCAGGAAATATTTTTCCAGTAATATTATTTAAATCTATTGCATAATCATTAGTATAATATAAATTTGCCCTGTGTAGTTTAATTTCGATTACACTAGTTTTATTCCTCAAATTTTCATTGAAAGTGCCAGTATTAGATTATTGCTGTACAGTAAACTTTACCCATTTCCGAAGTAGAATAACACATTTGTAACAGACAAGTAAATACAGCTGAATTTGATGACGACAGTGAATCAGGTTAAAAATATTTAATGCGGACACCACATGACTTTCTTGTATGGCCTTTTATTATTATACACATCTTTTGCTGCATTTCATTTAAACTTATTTCCTCGAACTTCATTAGAGATATAATTTTTGTACAATTAATTCAGTTCTCATTTCGCGGCAAGACAAAACACCAAATACAGTTTTTTTTTTTTTTTTCAATTAAAATTAGAGTTTGTACGTCGAGGCAAGCAATTCGGTCAGCTAGTAGCAGACAGACTTTTGGGTGAACAACACTGAAGGTTTAATTTTGGTCCCACTTAGTACTTTTCAGGTACTAGGTCAGGCTTAGTAATATTTAAGCAATTTTTAAATTGTTGGTAATTTTAGAACTATTGCATGCAGATTAACTAAAGGCATAAAACTCTTAACCAGAAGATAAAAACAACATAATTCAACACCTTTAAAGCAAAAAATGTAGAATTTACCAATATCTAAGAATTCAAAACTGAGCTCACCGATCCTGGTAACAGAGCGGGTATATACTTTGTATACTGTATATGCGTGTGTGTTTATAAGTTTGGTGCAGCCGTAACCAAAAAGGGAGGAACTCAACTGCAAGTTATAGCAATCTCATATACAAAGCTTCAATGTTTTGAGCCTAATCGTTTTTGAGTTATGCGAGATACGAACATAGGTACGTACATGAAATTTCTTCTGAATTTATTTTAAATCCATTTCACAAACCAATTGGGAAAAATGAGTTCCTTTATTCTGTCAGTACTACAGATGTCATTCAAAAACAACACTCAAATGGACTGGAGAGCAGTCAGAATGGATATTATTGTTGAAATATGATACCCGAAATTTTTCGCGATTACAGTACTTCCTTTACTTAGTACAAGGAAGGGCAGAGATGACTGAAGTCTTCAATATAATGCCTTAGTGATGTCATAAAAGTGAAACAACAAACTGTTTTAGGCGTAGATTTTTAACATAGAAACACTATCGATTTCGAGGACGAATAAAGTCCATCTTCATCAGGAGCAAAGAAATCTACTCCTAACACAGTTTTTGCTTCAATTGTATGATTTATTTGAGGCGCGTTTCTCTTCTGTCTTTTCTTAGTGATGTCTTTCACGAGAAACAAATTATTTTCTTCCAAATACCCTTGCCATGACGCATTGCAATATTCTGCGTAGCATTCGCTCTCTTCAAGAATTGCATTTTTAAGACTGTTGATGTCAAATAGCTTGTGAATGAAAACTAAGGAATTCCTCGCGCGACTTCTCTCTCGATTTCGTAACAAGTAGTTATTCTCATTTCGTTTCCGAAAATTCACCGAAGCAGAGGTTCTTTCTGTCAGGCTACATCGAAACTTAATTGTTTTAAATATATAATCTATAAGATCAGTTTTAGTCTCGTAAATTAAGAAACCTTAGGTATGCACACAAGTTAATAATTAAACGCATGCAAAATACCAATGAATAAGATTGCGAAATAACCAGCCATAATAAAATGCAAAATATTCCAACCGTAAGTCATAAAATCTGCAACAGTGCAATGCAATCCGTTTGGTTTTTCAGATGAAATTTGTCATTTATTATCAAAAGTATTTTGCGTAGTAAAAATACATTTTAAATAGATTTTTTCCCCATAAAAATCAGCTGGATTTCTTTAGACATGAAACATTTGGAAAAGTAATATATGCCTCAGGAAGCGTTTGCACTGATTTTCCTAAAGTGAGTTAATTAATCAAATTTGAAAGCAAATACTTTGACCTTTATTGTAATTTTAACCATTGTCTTATGTTTCAATGAATCCTCTATTGGAAATGTTTTACATTTGTTTCTTTTGCTTTGACTCCAATTGTTTCCTTTTATTATGCCAATGCATGATATCAATCGTGAAATAATTTTAACCAGATTGAAAGGAAGCTCAAGACCCTTGTTGACAGGAAAGTCCAAAAACACCAATGAATATCTAATTAATTAAATTCATCATCGTCATAGAAGATAAAAGAGCCCATCTGCATAAGGCGTCCCTTGCGACCATTCAGAAACCGCTGATAATAAAAGCGTTCGTTTCTTCCAGATAGGGTACATGGGTATTATGAAGAGACTTTTCTCGAGCATCTTACTATCCGATCTGGCTTCGTCGAAAAATGTTAATGCCATACTTACCATTTATTATTTTTGCCATACTTACCATTTATGGATAGAATAAAAGATTTTTAGACACAAGTAATGCATTAAATAAACATGAAAAAGATTTTAGTTTTAAAGACCAGGAAAAGCTAATATAGGAGGAATTCTAATTTAATGAATACTTTAAAGTTTATGAAAGGAGTGTTATGGATATGTATGACTTAATTAAATCCAGTATTTCAGTTAAATTATTAAATCTTTTACTCAAATGTTTATTTCCATTATTAACTATCTTTTTTTAAAACGATGTCTTAGTAATCTTGCTTTCTACTGTTTTCTGTCTTTTACTTGTAGCTATAATAACAGACTTCCTTTTCATACGATTTGCTGTTTCATAATATACTGGTATTAGCATATGCAACACTGCTCCTAATCTACCGAAAACACTGAAGTTACGAAGCGAGATTTAGAGATTAAATATTCCACCGCCGCCATCTTAATAGGCATTTTTGACTCAAGGGCGCACAGGAAGATTCCTAGTTGTAAATGAATGCAGAATGCTACCGAAGCTAAGACACATTCTATGTAAATAAACACCCTTTTGATAAGAATCTTTCAGTATAATAACCAGTTTATTCAGTTCAGTATAATAACCAGTATATTAAATTTCACAGAATATTCCTTATATCTCGGCGTACAGTGCATGTATTTCAGTCCCAGGGATCAGTTAGATTCGAAATGATCAGATGGACAGTTGCGAATCATGGCAATTCTCCAATTTACGACTCCACAGACCCGAATGGGACTGTATGACGGATATGGTTGGCAAGATTAAAGTGTAGACATGATCCATTTCTATAGCATCCATCACTTCATTCGCAACAGCCCTCCAAACCATGCCACCAATCCAATACCGAGAAACGATCGCCCTAAATTACTTATCTAGGGCTCGAGGGTAGGAGGTATTTCACCAATGAGTAGTGGATGGAGAGGGGGTCCGAAGACCCTCAGCAGAGCTCTCTGCAAATTGGCTTCGGGGTGGTATGAAATGATATTGTAGAGATTGGTGAGCGATATAACTGTTCACGAAGACTTTTTTCCTGAATTGGAGAAATTGATGAGATATGGTGAGTGAGCGCTGGCAGGACAGATAAAATCGTGTTAAAAAACTCTTATCAAAACCCGTAAAATTTTTCCTTTCGAAATAAGACGAAAATCTTTCTAGAAATCGTCACGTTCGCTGTAACTTATCAAACAAACAGGAGCTGTTCTGCCAAATTGACCTCCTCACTCGTAATTCCAATTTTTCCACTCCTTCCTTTCATTTGAGAAAGTTTACAAAATGGAATATAAAATATTACTTTTTTAAGGGTGAGACGTATGAACATATTTCAATTTGTAATGAAATTCCAAATCTTTTATGTAAAATATATTTAGGAATAGAGAAGAGTTCGAACGTAAAAAGAAATTTTAGTACATTAGAATATAACTAACATTATTTACTCAAAGTTTAGTCACCAATAATTCAACTTATTATTGAGTTAAAACCAGGAATATTAATTTATATATTTTGAACTGATACAAAATTTTTGGTGTCTGGAAACTGATTTTAATTAGTACCTCATTACATGAATGATTGTGGTATGGTGGCTTAATTCAGTTCCCTGATCGTAACATCAAAACAAGTGTTAGCATATTTCATCGTAGCTAGGAAGGAGGGATTCGGTGTGTCGTTAACACATGCTTTGAACAGCTTTATAATTAGGATACGATATGGCTCAATTTCGTCTGATTTTTGAAGGTGAATCACATAGTGAACAAAATTAATAACTGAGGTTTATATGAACGCCCTCGGTATAAATTTGATATATGGTAAAGATCAAATTACACATGTATCGATAATAAAGAGAATTTCTATGGATTATGAGCAAAAACGACTCTATCCTTCTTGCTTACATTACTATTACAGAACGAAAGCGTTCTGTAATTTATCATACTTTTGATGAAATAGCTACAAAGATCTGATTCTTCGGAAAGGAAAAGATTACTTCAGAATTTGTACCCTGAAAAAAAAAAAAAAAAAAGGCACGGCCGTTAATTTTATTGCAAAAAATTAATGTTAATATCTTGCAATAAAATTAATGTTAATATTTGCTTTCATTTTGCTTAATATTAAACAATTTTGATAACGTTTTGTTTCTCAGTAAATGTAATATATAATATTTTACAGAAATGTGTTAAATAGTTTATCGCTTGGAAATTTTAAAATAATAATAATACCTGAAACCTAATAATAATGCCCTGCAAAATAATAAAGTCCTGTAAAATTCAAAATATACCTTCACTACATTATATGAATCAGACATGCGGAAACATTTACACAATATCTTAGTTAAAATACATTTCTCGACAATCGCTTTATATTAAAAAGCATTTATTAATATTTTAAATACAACAGAAATCTCCTGATACTTAAATACTAGCACAAATTAACGATGTGTTTAAACATCATTAAGATGCTTTAAATATCCATGCCACCTAATGCAGAACATAATTATATATAAGATTTTCTACTAAAAATAATCTCATTAAGATATGAAAGTAAAAAATGTTGTCCTCCACAAAATATACCTGCGTATGAAAAAAATTCTGATTGTACCTGAGACTTTAGATTCAGTACTGCTGCGATATGTTGAAGCATAGATTAAGGACCGTATATGCAAGCCCGTATATGATGCTGTTTTAAAATGATCAGCTTACTTATCTTTACAGCATGCGCGTATGCGTAAAACTTACAACAAATTCAGTTTTTAACGCACATTTTTCTCATATCGAAGCTGAAACGTCTGAAGGTCATTTCTATTTCTCCTTTCCATTAATACCCTACCCCACATCATGGAATGTGCCAACAGGAACTCATTTGACTTTTTTTTAACTGGGCTTTTGTGCTGCGTAGCAGCTTTTTCATAAAAGTTACAGCAGGCGCGTGGTCGTGTTTTAAAATTCGAAAAATATTTTGTAATTTTGTGTTATTAATTGCGTGTATTATTTTGATTTGAATAAATTTGGCTCTGTAAATTTTATATCGGTTTTCATGGCAATAAAATATGTGCAACCAGCTGATTTTGCTCGGATTCTTCAAGAATTATCTGATGAAGAAAAGGAAAGCAAGGAAACCTTTGGATGGGAGAACAATAGCGATTTCCATTCCTTATTTTCTTTTATTTCTATTTTTTTAGAAATAAATAAAAACCTAAAGTTAGTTTAAAGTGCGTTTTTGTAACCGGTAAGAAGTAAATTTCCTTGCAGAAGTAATGCTAAACTTACTTATTTTCCTACAAAGGTGTTTTCCTTTTTTATTGTCTATACTTGTCTTTGATGAATATTAAAATTAGCTTCGATTTTAAAATATAATAATTTAATAATAAATTTAAATTGTTCTATAATAAAATACATCATTGCATTTCCATCTCACTAAAAAAAGAACTTAAAAATAACTTACTTATATTTGAATGTCATATCATTTGTATTTTGCAATAATAAGATTATTGCAATATTTATTTGCAATATTTTATTTCTTAACAAATTTATTATCAATTTTCACTCACTTCTGTCGTTTCTCGTGTCCAAAACGGTAAAATAACGGATGTAGTAAAAAATACGACTCCCGCGTGCTCACGTAAAATTGGAAGCACTTTTTTCCTCTTTTTCGTAAGCCTTAGTGGTGTAATTGGAAGGATACTCGAAGCGTATTCGAGAGGTCCAGGGTTCGACTCCGGTGAGGGCATTGCACATTTTTTTTATGTCTCTTATTTCAAAATAATCTAATGACTCTACAAGTGTCGCTAGAACTAAAAGAGTGGTAGACGATAATTAGTCATAACCAGGATTTTGCGATTCGTTCCCCTGATTCCCAGTCGCCCTTTAAAACAGAGTTTATAAGATATATCGTTCCTCCTTTCAGCATGCCTTCGTAGTGCAATTTTGAACCATGCTCGACGCATATTCGAGAGGTCCAAAATTCGAGTCTCGGTGAGGGCATTCCACATTTTTAATGTCTCCTATTTCAAAATAACCTAATGACTCTCTATACTCAAAATAAACTTCTCATAAAATACTGAGTTTCATGTTTCTTATGCACCAATCGATGCATTAATTAACAAAAGGACTTTATACTCGATGCAAGTTAAGGTTATTTCTTTGATGGAAAACTTTCACTTTCAAGGGTTCGTATCGGAGATTTTGAGGAAAGGCTTGTTTTAGCTTCGACATTTAGAGACATAGATTAATACTATAATCATATATGCGGATGCATTGGGTATTTTATTGACCACTTTTGAGTCTGGAATGCAAACCAAGCTTTCTTCATTGTACATCGTGTTGACTAGAATTTCGTAAAGTATATCGCTGCAAAATCCTCGAAATAATTTTTTATAAATATTGCATCTTATAATGCTGTAAACGTAAATACATAAATTTGTACAACTGATACATTTCATACGTGACGCAAGTATTTTTCACGAGCATCCTAAGGGAAAATTTGATTCTTTCTGACATATCTGAAAATTGTTTACTCAGTACAAGGGAAAGTGTACTTATGCTTGTAAGGTATTTCTCCCACTTTGCTAGCGTCCTTCGGGTGTAATGGTTCAGCACACTGGGCCGGTATTCCAGAGGTCCGCAGTTCGATTCCCGGCGAAGGCGCTGTTAATTTTTCATCTTGCCTGCTTCCAAAAATATATCTAATGTCTCTACATGCTTTAAAAGACTATGAAAAATGCCTAAATGTATTTCTTTATGAAGAAAACGCAGATCAAGTGGCTTGCAGTTAGGGGCAGGGAAAAGCGAAGGAGCAGCAGAACTTCAACAGTGAATTTACAGGTATTGACAGGTATTACAGGTTACAGGACCAACAAGAGATTCTAGATATTCTTAACATTAATTTTAAACATTTTTACATTGAATGTGTAATAACACATTGATTATATCATGACATGGTTATACAAAATTTGTAATGATCTTAACAGATTAGTATATTGCACATAATTACATCAAAACATCAGATATCGGTATAAATTATTAAGCTATGACATACAACATTTTACGGTTTGTCTTTTAAGTTAATGAATAACTGCTACCATTAATAGTGGTATAATGATGTTCAGAGCATACCCGCCAACATCATACAGTATAAGTATAAAGTTTTAAAGTTTCTAAAAAGAGGAGCCAGATTTCAACTCCATTTACTTACTTTTTTTTTAAAACCGTTTTTCCTGGTCACCCAAATTTGGGAAGATTATAAGATTTGACACGATCCTAGCATTGTTTAAGCATAATTATTTATGTTTTGAAATGTATTTGTTACTAAGATAGTATCTGCTACCTTTGAAATAATTTACGTTGTAACATTTTGGCATTCTTAGTAAATGCTGTAAATAGCGGTGCCATGCGATTATATGTAATTTTTGAATCAAGACTTCTGCTGTGGAGTAGAAAGAAGGGTACAATGTTGTACAAAGACGCATACGACATGCGCAATATTGTACAAAAATGTATCAATACAAATGCAATATTCATTTGCAATCAAGCAATTGCCAGTGATAATTTAAAATGCAGTCACCTTGACAACTATCCAATTTAGGAGTCATCTCCAAAATTAATCTCTTATTCTGCATTCTAGTCAAATCAAAATATTAGCAGATATTTATTCTGAAAATACTACATCTTTGTCTAAAAATGCTAACAGAAAATGTCAGATAGAAAAAACGTTTCTATAAAATAAGGACGTCCTTATCTATAAATTAACATGATTTACATTGAGTAAATATTCATTTTAGAACAACTTATGATTTCCGACTAGTATTTAACTTTCATACCCATTAAATTAAAATTCTGTATAATGGTTACAAGTCCAGCCCATCCATCTTTGTTACTACATGCTCCAAAATAATTCAGCATATTGTTCTTTTATATGCTGTACCGTGTCCATAAAACTATTTATACTGTTTTTCTTCCTGTAACCCTTGGTCCCAGACTTATAATTCTAAACACAAATGTGTGCAAATAATGCAAAAATCTATGTTCTGGAATATTTTATGTTTAGAAAAACAATTTTGTAAATTTACGAAAGCTAACATTTATACGGCTTTGCACATCCTATGGTTAGAATATATAAAGGTTTATACCCAGTCTTAAAACTGAAACGCAAAAGTATGTTTATCATACCAAACTTCACAGAGATGTATGTTTTCAAAATTTGGGATGTTGTCATCTTCTGTGTCTTGCCTTCAGAGATCGACTGAAAAATAAGTTAAAATAATCTAAGCTTGATTTTTCCCTTGCTTGATTCGTTCAGTGATATTCGCTATGATTTTCCAATGTGTAATATTTCTTAAGTTTATAATAAAGGGTGGATTAAAATAATTGAGGGCATTTCATATTTGAAAAAGAAAATAATTTGGGTATTTCATCTCTCTATTCCAAAAATAATAATAACCTTTCTTAGACTGCGTCATTCGATTAATCTATGTCAAGTGGCTTGCGGAACGCTGATGACGTAGGTAATTCGAAACTTAAAATCAAAATTTTTAGAACTAAAACCTTTCGAACCTAAACCAAAACCTTGTCTTGCCGAGCTTTCATACTCGATAAATGCGCACTTTAGCTTCTTGCCTTTCTTCATATTAAGACGTTATTTACCTTGCTCTCTTTCTATCGCAGCAGTATTCAAAAATGTAAATGTTCTTGAATATGCACTGTGCCAAGTATATTGTGGCCACAAATCTCAAATGGAATGTAAATGAGTATTTAATCTTACTTGGCTGCCAAGTCTCCTAGTTGTTACGATTCAACATTTTAGCATTCTATGCAATCAGAATTCTTCCTCTTCACGTTATACATCATCAACATTGCTATGTCTTTTTGTGTTTTAAATCGTACACATACACACAAACACACACACATATATATATCCTTACCCTGACTTTATTTTTGCAATCATTGGTCGTGTTGTGAGACTACAGAACTGTTTTAAGCGACTAAAATTCAGGTTTGGACAAAATCAAATTTAAAAAGTATACATATATATTCAACAAATAACGAAATCTAACTTTTAATGCGATTTTCTGATTCCTATACTTACATTTGGAAAGTTTTATACTTGCTATGAAAAAATAAAATTATGAACTCGCTATGAAAAAAAATTGACTTCCGTACGACAAAAATTGATAGGGATATTTAATTTAAAAGTCTGCAGATTTTGTTGTCATTTTCAATTTGCCTTGAGGGATCGGTTATTTAAGTTAGAATAATTCGAGGAAATAAGTTTAAATGAAGTGCCATAAAATGCGTATAATTTAATAGACCGTACAATAAAGTCATGTGGTGTCCATATCAGACTACGACTTCTTTTTTAATTCGCTTCTCAGCGCAACATGTAATGTAGTCGCATTGATTTACTGATACAATTTGTTTAATAAATATTTAAATTCAATTAAAACAATTACAAAAGAGATAAAAATCAAGAAACTCCTTGTTCCTTAATAATTTTTTAAATGCGTTTTCATGGTAAGCAGTAATTTCTTAATACCTGTTAGCTTCATTTTATTTTGTTTTCGTTGCTTTGAATATTATCTTGTCGCGATAACACTTAGTCCAACCTTTTAAAAAATAATTCACTTATCAGCTGCGTATTAAAATCCAGATAACCTTATATCTTTCTTAAAAAATAAATCCTACGTTCAATCGATATTAATTTCCATATTCAGAAAAGTGAAATATATTACCAACATAAATAACTGCATTTCACAGTTAATAAGTGACATTAATGTCAGCTTATGTTTGCTAAGATAAAAAGTGAAGTGGATTCTAGTTTATTATATGTTTAACTACGGAAGAATAATAGTCCACTTCACTTAATTACATGTATTAAGCTCCCTTTGTTTTAATATGCTTAAAACAACATAAACTGTACTGAATCTAAATAACACGGAGCATAAACGTTCATTACTATGAAAATAATCTTCAAGATCCCGGCTCAAATTGTCTTTTTAGGCAGATGCTTATTAAGATGGAACAAACATTCACCTTTCATACTTAAGAACTTTTATCAATGAAATTCATTTCATTCATATGGAAATATAAGATACTATGTTATGCGCTCTGAATAACGAATTTCCGATAATGCAAGAAGCAGTAAGTGAACAGTCTAATGTCATATACTTATTATTTTAAGCTCTTTAATTCATCACTGTTTGCTGAAAACATATTCAAAGACTCTAATTGTATAAATGTTATTAATGGTGCAGATAATCTCGATGGGAAAGTTTCAAAATTTGTTGCCCTAATTTTAAGTATCGCTGAAATCAAATAAGTCACACATCTAGTTTTCGAAAATTTATGTTGAAATTGCTGTTCTTTTCATTCTATTACTTTGAAATGCTATGCTATTTGCTGTATTATCTTGAAGGTGCCTTTGCTACAGATTTTGTTCTTACTTCCATGTAAAGACTTCAGTTGCTAATTCACTGCTTTTTATTATTTTAACACAACAGGGCTTAAATCATTTAATGACCACAATTAAGAAAATTAAGTATTGGTTACTTATCTTGGAATCAGGAACTTCTAAGAAATTTCTTCGGTAAATGTTCTATACGAGAACTTACATAATTATTTCAGGATTTGTTTCAGACTTTGTTTTAACTTCCATGTAAAAGCTTTAATTGATAGTTCAATGCTTCGCATTATTTTAACGCAAGATAGCTTACATTCTTTTAGAACCCCAATAAAAGTCAAAATATTGGCTATTTATCTTGAAATCTAAAACTTCTGAGAAATTTCTCCGGTAAATTTTCTATGTGAGAGTATACAAGATATTCTTGTTTGTTTCAGGCGATTGATATTCACTAAAAATTTGGCAAAGATGTACCACAAGCTACGATAACAAGTCCGACGTGCTTTCAGCTTTGAATAAATGTGATCAATTTCGCTGATAAAAAGAGCATGAACAATATTTTAGATATATGTAGTTCAATGAAAAAATCGTATTCAATACAGGCTGAATAGCTGTTTAAATGATTATAGTAAAGAATGCAAGAGCTATTTGCCTAGGGGAATGAAGCTCATGAGGAGAATTTCGTAAAGGAAAATGGCTCGCGTTCAGGCTACACCTGAGAAAAATTTTAAAACCACATGCAAAATACCAGGTGACATTATTTTTCTTTTCTAGGGGAATAATGATATTTTATGTACTTAAATTAACGCAAACGTATAGCTTTCAAGTATCACAATAGCTTAAATTTACTTGACTAAATCATTTAATAATTATTTACAAATTAAACAAATAAATGTGTAGAGTAAATAGAGTAAATTTTCCCTAGGAGGAGACGTAAAAAAATGCAATGCCTTCATCGGCATTTTAACCTTGGAACTCTCAAATACTCGCCAAGTGTGCTTCCAATTACACTAGGAAACCATGTGGACAGGAGGGAGAAAATATCTGATATAGCCCCCTTTTAAAGAGCGACTGGGGATTAGAGGACCCAATCGTCAAATCCTGGTGGTAAGCAATTATCGTCCACCACCTTTTTTAGTTCAGGCGCCACTTGTAGAATCATTAGGTTTTTTGAAAGAACAGACATAAATATGTGCAGTGTCCTCGGCGAGACTCCAATCCTGAACTTCTCGATTACACGTTGAATATTCTTCTAATTACATGACAAATGAATGCAGAAAGAAGGGAGAAAATAGATAAATTAATAATAATGATTGCAACATTTGTTCGTTTGCTTTTAAATGTAAGACAATGTTTTAAATGCCTTACACGTGCTTTCTGAAGATCAAGTTTACTTGCAGCCAAAAATGCAATGAGCCTTAATATTTATATGTGATTCAAGATAATTTGGAATTTTTTTAATAACTTCGTAAAAATAGCATTAAAACCATTTCATACGGTTATGTTCTTTTGCCTTCAAATGAAACATTTAGGCAAATTGTCATTTGGGACATATTTATTGAAATTCTTTCTGTAATGCATTATATATATGCTATTTATGATAAATACACCTTTTCTTTGCTTTTAAGTGCAAAAGAAATGCATGGTCACATGCAAACACAAAGCAAGTTCAGCAATGAAATGTTAAAACATAGAACTGCAAAAAGCATATAGTTCTAAACTTTTATGAGATTAATATTTAACTCAATAATTTTTAAATACTGTATGACTTAAAGTTTAAGTTTAACATGTTTTTCTTTCATATTTTAGACATATAAAATTAGAATACGACTTAAATTCAAACCATTTTTGAATTTTTCCTCCAATTTTTAAACTTTAAAATTGTATCATGAGGTTTAAATACGAAAGAAAATGCAATTTTACTTATCTTACTATAAAATATCATATTAATTTTGAGCACAGAACATAAATTTAGACTTTGTCATGTGGCAAAATACGATTATTTATTCTTGATTCCGCAATTAAAATGTCAGCAGATAAAATTCCCAGATAACTGTACACTTAGCATACGAAAAAACGCATGAAATGACGAATATCCATGGTTCTTGATTATAACTGCTTCAAATGCGAAATTTAATTCTACAAATCTGCAGAAATGCAACATGAAATAAAATGCAATTACCTTCTACTCAGGCATATCGGGTATGTTCGCACAAATGAATACTGTCAGGTACATAAAGTGGATTAAATGCTTCGCTGTGTAGTAGCAATTTCCTCTTCTCACATCAAGTGAGATTTTCCCTGCATTTGGCTCTTGATGAGATTTTGATTCAATATTTACTTTGTGAAGAACTGAGGACTGCAAATAAGGGATTTTCATTAGTTAAGTCACAATGAATTTACCTTGTTTTACACCTCTGGTATTTTTAAGTTATATTTTTCGTACGTAAGTACTAACACTGGATTGCAAATATGAAATATTTAAATTACATCTTTGACATTAACATAATTGAGAGAATTATAACTAGTCAGAGTAGGTTACGTTAGGTTTCTTGATTGCCGCAAAAAAAGCGAGGACTCTCTATCTAAAACGAAGGGTAACTTCGTGGAGAATTTTCTAAGGATTCCGAGATTGCTTCCACATGAAGAAAACCAGAATATCCCCGATGTAGCCAGCTGTTCGCCATGGTTAGAAAGAATGTCAATTTCGTTCGCCATCGTCGTCTACAGGTTCTACTGGTTTTTCCGGCACTGGTGGGCCAACCAGTCAGAAAAAAGAAACCTTCCTACTACTATTAAAGTTTACTTTTATTTTTATTTCTAAACTCTGGCAATACTTAAGAAAGTAATTCAAATCTGACAGAAAGAATGGAACTCTGTTTTCCAAGGCAGGAAAACACATAAATTAACCAGCGTAGTAAGAGATGCCTCAATAACCCCCGTTTAAACCAATTCATATCTGGACACGACCCTCCCTCATTTATCACTGAGAGAGAAATATCTCTTCGTCAGACAACTTTGTTTGCGGTGAAAGAAGATCTTCAGAACACTAGCTCTTCTGATGTCCATTAACACAAGTATACCACAGCATTAGACCAACTTAACCAACTATAAAGGAACTCGTTTCGAAAATATATCATCAATAATCCAAAATTTCCACAAATCAACAATGTTGTAAAGTACCTTTCGAAGCAGGGAGAAGATACTTGTGAACAATAAATGTTTAACTGTATGAAAATAGTTTGGAAAGTCTAGACAGAGCTTCTGCAGGGTGCTGCACTGGATCAATAACATCACGAAAAAGGCTGTACCTATATCACCATATGGCAATGTCCTGCTGGTGTATGATTACTGATGCCCTGTCCTTTCAAAGGAACATAATTAGTTGTTAAAAAGGGGAAATAAAATTTGTATTTCCTGAAACCTGACTTACTTCTAGCTGCTGCTTGGCATTTTTAAGACAGAATATTAGATTAATTTTCTGTAAATACTTCAGTATATTTGTAGAAGAAAAATCCGATTTCTAAGCCTTATAACACATATTTCAACTACATAATATCTCTTTGTCTCTCCTACCTACTTACCACCATTCAACTTGATAATGAAAACTAATAGTAATATAAGAGCTTATTGAAACGACATGTAAATTTAAATTATCTTTAGAAACACTTGTACATTCATTTGCATTTACATTCACCAGAATATTTTTATGCCTTAGGAGTTGATGGGATGAACTGTGGTTTCCTGTAAAAGCAGAGTCACACGTATATGTCATGGATATCAAAAAGTCTTGCGACAATCTTGCTTGCTGGAGATAAAAATGTTTTATTCCCCAGAGTGTCACCACTGCTCACTCTGAAATAGTTGAGTTTTTTTAAACAAAAATTCGTTCAAGTTTTACAAAATAGGAAATATACAATAAAACAACTTCCAAATTCGTGCTGTCAGGTAGCCATTTTTAAGTGGAGGACTACTGTATTGACTTTAGGTGCAATTTGATGACTTTAGGTGCAAGATGCAGATTCGTCATGTGTTACAAGATGGCATGTAGATTCTTCGTTATTTAGTTTCTTTAAATATAATAGAGGGTGATAATATTTGGTAGCAACAATTTGAAAATAGATTCAGCCATTTGTAGTGATCCAACATAAACTGCCGTTCCCAGACTAATAGTCCTCCTGGCTAACGCCAATTTGGGCTAAAAACAACAAACTCGATATTATTTGCTCCTCGTTTAATTAATGTAAAGAGAATTCGCTTTAAGTGTACTTTTTCAAAATATTTTATCTTAAGCACAAATTAGTTATTGTCAAGATTTGCACCAAAGGCATCTTTGTTGATGCATATGCTCCTGACTGGATTTAACATCTTCAGTATTCATTTAACAAATAACCTTACGTCGGTTATGCCTAGTGTGACGGCAAACTAATAAAAGTTTTTAAACTTGCTGTAATAGATGGATAAGAAAATAATGTCTCTGTTTCCTGCATTTTTTGCACATTTTCGACTAATATTCAAGGGTAGAAGAGAACTAGTAATTGAAGTAATTGATAAAGAAGACGCATATTTGTGAATATGTTTAGAAATAGTATTGGAATACTAGGTATAGGTAGAAATAGTGCTGAAATTTGCAGATTTTGTAGTTCTGTTATTTACTTCTTTTATTATTTGTGAAATATCTTTTAGACGGTAAACAAGCGCCTGAGCTTAAGGAGAGGCAATTTAGCGCAAAGGTTTCCTCAAAATGTTATAGAATATTTGGATTTGTTTTTTTAGCTGAAAGGCAAAATTTGGAAAGTTGATTTATTTTATCAGTTCACTCGTAATCCTAAGGCTGATAATAATTGATTTTTTTAATGAAAGGGTATCGTTGACATGTTGAGTTGCATTAATATATCTATCCTAAGTCTGCTGGTTTTAGTCATCAGTTGAAAATCTCAATATAATGTTCAAAATATAGGTAGATAATGAAATTGAAAATTCCTGTCATTAACAATAATAATTATAAAAAGGGAAAGAACTACGGGAGATATATCCCCATATTTTCATTCTCACGCATAGATTTCGAATATAACTTAGAAGCAAGGTAACGGTTGTGAAAGATAAAAACTGATAAATCAAATATTTAAAATTAAAGCCAAACGAAGTATATTGATATGGGAATTGAACGATACTATAATAGACTCAAAACTTAGACGTGTATGATATTATATATCTTAGAACACCAAGGACAAAAACCGGCATGCCTAAAAAAAGACCAGTCTGCAAAATGTCCAAATATCCCGATGTTACTTTCCATTTCCTGCACTCGCTACAATTCGCATCATAGGATACTCATTGAAGCGAACTATTTTATTCCGCCTTTTTCCTTTCGCCAACGTCGTGATGCAAGGCAGCGGGACGGAAAATTCCCGTCAGTCGTGATTTTTTTCGAATACTGAGACGATAAACAATATTCTTAGGCCATGGGTGTGTATCAATATGCATTGAAAAATCACAATTGACTGCCGTGCATAAAATTTTGATTTATAACGTTTTGAGAGAGATGAGAATATATTGTAAATTTCAATAAAAGCTTTGAAACAAATTGGATAACTGAACTCTGATAAAATTCTCTATATAAAAAAAATATTTTAAACTTCATAACATTAACTAATCTATAAAATCTGATAAAAGATAAACATTTTATCAAAGTAAGATGATATAAAACGTTCATTTTTTTATCAAAATCCACATAAAAAAGCACATTTTCACCTTATTATTTTTATTAATTTATTTATCAATTCAGTTTTTCACTTTCGATAAATGTATTGCTGCCTTTGCTTCGCTATGCTGAATGTGCCCGTTTATATTGTTATGCATTTTGTACTTAGATAGGTAATTTTAGTAGAACCGTAAGGACAATTCTTGTATTCCTTTATAACATGAAAAATCTAAAGAGAAGCTATGGCGGAAAAGTACAAATACAGACGCAAGTGCATTTAACATTGAGTAAATGGGTATCTCGGTAATTTGACGAGATAACGGTTATATGGACAACAGTTTTGGCGACTTATTTAGTCGCGCAGTTTAATGTGATTAAGGATATATTTAAAATATTTTTAATGTTACAATATTTAAATTTCACCGAAACATTTAATACCTTTCCAAACTTTTATCAATTCTTTTGATAAAAGTGTGCTTTTTGAGCCTTTGGAAAATTATGCACCAAATAAAATACATCTGAACATAAAAATTATCTTCTGAATTTTTCTACCGTCAAAACGTATTTCGGGTTGTTTTTAAACCTCCCTGAAAAAAATAATGATATTGTGTTTGTACAACATATGACAAACATTGTAGAATTCGCCTCTATTACAATGTCCTTCAGTTAAGCAACAACCTACGATTTGAATAATCAAAGTCTTTTTTGAAAAGAAATGACACAAAAGTGGTTTAGATCTTCATATCAATAACGTCAGTAGCTAAATTCCAGGAGATGGCAAATTGAAGTTAGTTATCCATTTCTGTGCTCAAACCCTCGGTGGAAACACATGCTTAAACACACAGATAATGTTTTCCCCCATTATTTTCCAAACCACATAGAAGATAGCCATAAAAAGGAGTAATCCTTCACATATAATCGTGTGATTTTGCGAGAGATTCAGCAAAAATAAGAATTCTTGCATAGCTCTTGACCTTTTTCTAAATATATGTCAAATCCTCTTTTCAACAGAAACGTAACGCTCACTTCGAAAGCATGGTAAGAAAAGTAACAAATTTCTAATACAAAAGTCTGCGAATGACTGTTTATCAACATTAAAATTCCTGAAAATCCTACCCAGAATGGAATGTTTATCCAAATTCCGTTTAAAAGAGATTTATCAAGCCAAAAGTATTTAAATCAGTTTTTAACAGGAATCATTTAAAATACTCTCATACGGGTAAGTGAAATTTCTGAAATTAACACCATCTTCAAATAGTTTGTATCATTAGCTGCTGAAATCAATGACTCTCACGTATACATCAATTTTTGAGTAATATATAAAACCTATGTTTCATATATGTCTATGTAACTAGTTCTCTGAGCCTTGTCTTGGACACGTAGCTGACAGTTTTTAACAGACAGGGTATTTCGCCCCAGAGACATTTAGCTAACAGGTTATTTAGCTGATATCCACATTTAGCCAACTGAGCGGGTAATAGCAGATTTAGCTGACAACGCGTATATTTAGACATGAATATGCGATAATATTTTAGTAAAATGTTTGTATATTTATCCAATAAAAAGCCATTTCCAGTGTACACGACGCCAAGGTATCGCAGGTTTTTCTTATTTAATGCCATACAAAGTATAAGTTTTAAAAATATATAGAAAAGCAAACTTCGGACGGTGTCGATTTTGAAATCAACTTCGAGAGCGATTAGACATCGGTATTTCAGAAAAGAACGGAAATTTCACAGGCAAGCAAAGCGAAAACAAATACGTGATCCGTCTAGACAAATAGTAATCGAACGTCAATAAACTAAGATATTAGAATTTTGAAAGGTTGGAAAGAGGTAGATTGGAAAATTAATGTCAAACAACAGTGAAGGAATTTTTTTTTAATGTGAAAGTGTTCAAAGATATGCAATTTACCAGCCGAAAAAGATCTACAGATAACATTTGTTAATCCAAACTCAAAATTATGATTAAGCCTTCAATTACAAGTAAAATTAGCTAGATAAATTCGTTTTATTCTGCGTTTCGAACTCAAAATTCAGGATTTATGGTGAGACATTCCAAATATCTTTTAGTTTGGCTGATATATATCAAATCACATTGACATTATATTTTAAAATTCCACAAGAGATAGAATCAGAGATGGGATCTTTAAGAACAGAACAGCGAATGTTAGTCATAAGTCAGAAAATTACTTAAAACTCAAACTTAGGTCTGAGCAATTTTGTATATAATAGGCTAAATATTTATGAGATAATTAAGAATAAATTTCAGAAAAATGTTGTTGCATGTTTTTCCTTATAAGGTATTTTCTCCCTCCTTCAAGCATACATTCATGGTGTTACGATAGCACACTCAGGGCATGTTTGAGAGGTCCAGATTCGCGTCCTGATGAGCGTCACTGCATACTATTCATGTCTGTTCTTCCTAAAAACCTAATGAATCTACATCCTTAATGTAAACGAATTTTTTTCAAAAATATGCATGTCGAAAGAGTGTCAGAAGCTAGCTATAGTCTAAGTAAATTGTCTTTAAACTTGCTATCCGCAAAATGCTTTATCTGCTAAAGAACCGCATAAATGTATTAACTAAATATACTAGGTTAGGGGATGGTCAGCAAGCATCTCGCACCCTAGGATGAGTATTTATATAGTGCAACACGGCGTAAGGAAAACGCAGTCGTAAAGATTCGAAAATGTGTTTTTCTGAATCTCCCTAAAATGTGCAAAGTTGGTGAGAAATTGCTAAATGTTACCACTATAGAGACAGTAATTTTCTTAAAGTTCAGTCAAGACCGTATCTGTGCTTAATCTCGCATTCTAATTGAGCTATGTTTTAAAATTTAAACGTTGTTGGACACATTATAGGATCTACAAGTCTAAACAATATAAATATACTGATTTGATAAGAAAACAATCTAAATCGAATTTTGAAAAATATTCTTCACCGCACTGCAGTGTCACCGAGTAGCATTCTGTGTACAAAATTTGTGCTTTATAGCTTCTCAGTGAGTAAGTTAAAAATCGGTGTCAATTTCAGACTATAGTGAAAACCATGAATGAACTGAATAAAAGCTTTTAAAAAAAGTAAACGTACCTGACAAATAAACGTAAACGGTGAAAACATAGATTCTGGATCATTTTATACTCGTTCTGTTTGAAAATATGCAAAATGTAAAACTTGTTTACTTAACATTACTTTTATGGAAGCCTCTAATTTTACTTGTAAAATGTAAGACAAATATTTATGGTCTTCCTATACATCAAACATATTTTATCAACTCAGTATTTTCAAATTAAAGATCTTCGTAGTATGCATAGCCCATAAAAATACAGTCTTTTCTTCTAGGTTGTTTTTACTTTTATAAATATATGATTGTCGCAAACATATTTACGAGCCTCATTTACTATTTAAATGTAGCATACGTTTCTAAAATCCTTCTATTCTTGTATTAATGTTTTTAAAAAAAATTGTTTAAGTCTTCAATCATGTATTTCATTTTATGTTTTTCTGATAGCATCATATATATTTTATATTAAAGAAAAAATCGAGAAATTCTTTTCATCGACCCTACAGCTTTCTTGGATCATTTCCAGGTTTCGACCAACTAAGCATTCCATGACAAGATATTCGGGACCTTCCGAAATTGACATTTCAGCAACTTTCTTTTTATAACCCAAACCAATGAAACATTTCATATACATTTTTCAATACACACTATATTTATGATTTTATGATGACTTTTATGACTATTTTGGCAAACAATATTTTTCAGGTTTAAGATTATATTTGAAATATTCTGTATATTTATTTTGAAAATGAAAGCTCTTGGAAACACTTTTCAATAACTGATGACAGAAAATATACCTTATTTATGAGAATGAACGTTTATTCTCTTTATTAAATAATTGCAGCTTGTCGAATATCTTTTATATTTTAAAATTTATGATTCTTTTGTTTTTAATATCATTATTGAGAGGTGAAGACAGTTCAGAAAAAGGCGCAAAGAAGTATAACAGACTTATGAAGGGCCCCATATCTCAAATAGCTTAGGGCCTATTTTGTTATAGCAAAATAAAAACATATATAGGGGTGGACATTGAGAGTGAAATTTAATATCACGAAAATGCTATTATAAATAACAAAAGTGAGAAGCACAAAATAAGAGGAAACGCAGAATGTGCTCGGTAGTTTTAAATGAAATGCAAAATAAAATTTTTAGAGAATAAGATGAAAAGCAATATTTAAGCATACAACTGTTATAAACTAACTCATTTAGCATAATAATTGTGTATTTCTAATTTTCTGTACACCTTTCTTTTGCAATAAGAGGTGTAATAAGAGCTTAATATTAGAAGAAAGAACATTAATGTTATAAAAGCTTAATACTGCCATAAACTATAATAAGAATTTAATATTAGTACCTTTATATTGACATAAGCTTTTTATGTTGTTTATGGTATGCAATACACATTTTCATCATCCGTTTATGCCTGAGATTAAAGAGCAAAAATATCGCAAATAAACTTAAAATAAAATTTCTATAATTTTGTCTTCTGGGATCCGAGCTGTCATTTATCCCAGGCCTTTTAGTATTGCATTTTAATTTAAAATCATTAAGAATTAATTATATATCGAAAAAATTCAAACAAAATAATTTCGTCTTTCCTTAATATACTAGTATAGCTAGATTTACTTCGTGAGGAAGCACACTTTGAAGAAATAATGTAAACACATTTTGCCAATGCTAAGATTTTCCATATTATCTCTAATTTATAAAGAAAAGTGTAAAATGTTATTCTTTCAGTCGAGTGCCTCTCTTTACTGACACTTTTAATAGTTACTTAAGGCTCTGGCTGTTCAGGTACTTACTACGAAAATATAATGGTTTTATATACGCCTAAGGATAAAGCGAATATCACAGTACAGAATCACAGTGCAATACAACATGCAATACTTGATTCCGAGAAAGAAATCATTATGTCGCATTTGTAAACTAGTTCATTTTTGTAGGGTGCAATGAATTTTTATATCTAAAACCGGTAAGTTGTAGTGCAAGCAGAATATAATTAATTCTTTACCAACGGCGATTTGTGTTATACTGTATATTTTTTTAAAATTTTTCACTTGAATTCTTGTATTATCTAATTGCTATGAATTATTAGAATATTAGTGGCGATTCGTAAGTAAACTCTCGTCTACACGGATAATTATTTGGGTATTTTACCATTGTAGTTTAATACAGTTTAATTAAAGATACACACAATTTTTAAGCATCAAATCAATCAAATTCAATGAATGTTTATTACAGGCAGCAATCTAAACACTGGCAACTTTAATTTAGATTTGAATCATTTGCTGTAATAAAACACAGTTTTTATCCCGGGTTTATACCTACATCTTAAGCTAATACTCCTTGCGTGAATTTTCGTATAAGTTAATAATTTCGAGTAAAGTACTAATTGTTACATTCCATTGAAGAAACTCTACAAATAGAACTGCAAAACCTTGATTGGGTAGTTTGGTTATTATGAACTGGAAAGTTTCACTTTGCAAACAAATTTTACAAATATCTGAAGGAACCACTGATGCCAAATTCGTGCTTATAAGAAAGTCGTATAGTATGATAACGACGTCTATAATATTCGGTTTTTAATTTTAAATATGCAAACAGTTTTAGCACCATACATTTGTGCAAATAAGCTTAATTTATATATTTAGCTTTTTATTTCACCATATCTTTTTTACAGAATAAAATTAGTTGATCTAGTTTGGAAATAAAATCATACAGTTTTTTATAGTAACAGAATGGATTTTTCTTTACATTTCCTCTAAAAGCATTAATACTTCGAATTTCTTCCTTTAGTAGTTTTTGTCTGTATTAGGTGTTTAAAATTCATTATACCAATATAGAAGGAAAAAAAGCTGAGAAGCAACAATCGCATATTCTTGAACGAAAAGCGCAACGAAAAGTTGGATTATTATCAAGACGGTGCTGGAGAGTTCAAAGAAAGAATGAAGAAAACGGAGTTGAGAAGCATAAAATAAATACTTGCACTATTTCACTTCATTTATGGCCCTGTATCTGCTGTATTTCATCTGCAATCGTTGTTACAACAGTAGAGAAAACAAAGATAGTTATCAGTTCCTAACGATTTATTTTACTGAACTCGAAAATTCAGCAGTAATATTGTGCGCATGTAATTGGGACTTATATTCGCGCATCAGTTGTAGTTCCGTTATTGAAATTTTTAATTCGTTCAGTTTTAGTAACGCAGAAAATCCTAATATTTGGATTAAATATGACCACAATTTATAGAAATGTTTGAAAATCCGGGAAAACTGGGTAACATTATACTAAATCTTGTTAACTCTAAGTATTTACTAATACATTTTCGGTAAGACTACGCATAAATATACGCATAAAAAAGCTAATTGCAGGAAAATTGTTCTACTACCAATAGTACAGAAAAATCAGTTCGATTTCATGCTTTATTGGAACTACGCTCTTCAAGTGTCTTGAATAAGAAATACACTCAAAAGTAATTGTTGTTCTGCACATTTATAAAAATCCAGGTTAATTAGTATTGTCAGATAACAATGTTTCTTTAAATATATGTTTCTCAAAATACATATAAGAAACACCTATACGGAAAACTCGCAATTACAGTTGCACAAAAACTCACAAATAAACTGAATTCCATCAACCTCAAGAGCAAACTCTCGAAAACAGGAACACAAGCCATCAAACATCTAATCAGACCTGAAACAACACAACTCCTACTCCACATTTCCCACAAATAAATAAACCTAAAGAAAAACCTTTTCACAGAGGAAGAGCTCTAACAAGATGAGCTCTGAAAGTTGGTACTACTTTACTCTACGTAATAAAATTAAATGAAGAGACCTTTGTTGACGAAAGTATATCTTTCGTTAGCTTTTGTCTTCCTAATCTAAATAAAGAGAACTCCACGTGCCCGTGAAACAGAAGGTATCTTTTAAATTACAAAGGAATATTGTAATTGGCTTACAGAAATTCGAAGCTCCTTTTGAATCCGTGTTAAGTATTTCTGCTCGTTAGTGCAGGTTCGGTGCAAATACCTCGATATCCTTTGTAATTTATTCGGGTGATACGCCAGAGGGAAGCAATATTTTCTTCTATTATGCTATAAATTTTGGAATTTTTCACTTTAATGTTAAAAGTTGTTAATTTATATTGAGATGCTTAAAGAATTTGTATACTTCAAATGAATGTTTTATCGAAACTCGAATGCATTATTTGTTTATTAAATTCATTAAAGTAATGTGTTTTCTGTCACAAAATACGATCAGTTTTGTTTTGATTTTAAATGCTATTTTAATTATAGCAGTTTCTTTTTATATTATTTAGAAACTCAAAGTGATTAATGTAATAAGTGCAGATATCATGTCAGAGATAAAGACATTTTAAGAAATAAACTTATTGAAGCGGGTTTTCTTAATAACAAAATTAGCTATATCCCATCATTCCCATTATTTTATATGACATACTTTATCAAGTATGCATTCTGCAGTTGTGGTTGTGACTTATCTGACTTGTCTGACAGTATCATCATAAAAGCACACGAAATTCACGTGGCAAGGGGTTTGCCTGTCGTTGACAATAGCCTTGAGCACCATACAGGATACAGGTGACAGTATGACGTTGCTCATCTCTGCCGCCAAATTTTGGAGGAGAGTTCTCCGGGAAGGTGAGTCTCCTATTCCTCACGCCCCTACCAGTAACTTCTCTTGAGGGCTTTCGTCTCGCAAATACATTATTCAAACTTATTATCTCAAGCCCAGAAAATCAGTGCTATGTTTGTTTCATCTTCTATATGTGAACAAGTATTTTCAACTATGAACCTTAGAAAAAATTATTTCAGAAGTAGACTGAGAGATGAGCATTTAGCCTCCTTCCTTAGAATCAGTGCATCTCACTTCGAACTTCAATATGAGGAACTTTGAAATGAAATCACAATTTCATTCCTCTCATTAACATATTTAAATCGTAATAGTTGTGTATTGTTTTTAAAATTTTAGAAAATTTATCTTGGCACGTCAAACTTTTTTTCTTCGATTTTTGGCCCTCGACCAAAATCTTTTGCACATCCCTGACCTAGACGATGGGAAATCCCATAAATACATGGTCCGAAACGCTTTCTTGCCGCAGGTAGTAAAGGCACAAAAAGCAAAAAAGGAAGGACACGGACAGTGAGACAAAACATTTTTTATTATGTTTAGTACAGCAGAAACCTACAAATAAGAACAAAAACAATGATCGTCTTTAAAGAAGGTGTTCAAAATTATGATTCCGGACCGTGATGCACGCCTCGCATCTCGGCATGGAAGATCTGCATCACGAATGGAAGATGCATGACTCGCAGTTCCTGCATCACGGACTGGATCGTAATTTCGAACACATTCTTTGATGATGATTGTTGATCTTTATGCTGTTTTTCTTTGTTTATGTTGTACTCCGAATAATAAACATGTTTTTTCAACCCGTTCGTGACCTTTCTTTCTTGAATTTTGTGTCGTTACTACGCGCCAGGAAAACGTTTCCGATCATGCATTCCTCTGCGATTTCCCATAGTCTAGGTGTACTCTACCTCTCCTGAAAGTTTGTTATCGCTGTACTATATTTCAAAATCGTCTCTTTTTAAAGAGAGGCCCACCAGCGGCCAGCGGTAAAGTCGCTAAACACTGGTAGTTCGGTCCGAGGTTCGAATCCCGTGAACGTGCAGGCTGCACGGTCGTTTTCGTGGTTTTCCTTATGTGTATCGTATATACGAGCCAGTTTCTCTTAGAAAGTCCTCCACAAAGGCATCTGTGGTAATGATTATTTTCGTTGGTTGTGGTGGCAAACGTATATGTCACATAAAATGATAAACAGGAATATAGTGGCAACTTACCCCAGGACAAGATACATGTCTATAGCCCGCCGTGACGAGAGAGTGACAAACACGTGAAAACAGATTTAATTCTTGCTTTATTGGACACCAACAATACTGAAGAGATATTCCTTTTTTTTGTAATCCGGTATGTCACATGACGATATGAGGCCTCCTCACTCAGAACAAAAAAAGATAGATCAATTCTTCCACACAGCCCCTCGAAGACTTGGTGTATTTCAGCTCACACACATGCAGGTACTCTTCATCGGGATGCCGGGCGAAAATGACAAGCCCGGGAAAAAAGGAGATTAGCTTAAATTTTGCAGCTACAACATCAAAGAGAAAGAAAATCACTTCCTTCATACACACTGGGAGACCACCGAAAGCTTGCACGATAAACTCCCACAAGTTTGCATTTTTACTCCACTCTTACTGTCTTTCTCTATGCAGCATCTCCATCTCGCACCTTCACAATCTCCTCCTTCTCCTCCCTCCTGGTAGACAAAAAATACCGCCTTTTATAAAGTTCCACAGTTAAGTTTTGCCGCCCAATGAAAAAAGATCCAGCGTCAGAAGGCAACCAATCGCAAAATACCTTCAGCTACCCAGGCAAACAGAAGTGAAGACGCTAGTTGTCTGACGCAATACTTTCCTCCGCTTACAACAGTTGTCTGATGCAATACTTTCCTCCGCTTACAACAGTTGTCTGATGAAATCTGTTCCTCACCTTACAACACAAGTTGGCGAAAAAAATGAAATTGTCACCAAAGGAATCTGTTGCAAATATCTAAATATTGCCATAACGTAGTAAATAATTAATTCAATGTGACCTCGTCACATATCCACCCCTCCTTCGGAAAAAAAAGGGTAAAAAAAAATTCCTATGCACACGAAGAACATTCCTAGTGTTAAGAGGGAGCCTCATATCAAAACATGCCAATTCATGTGAAAGTGCTGGTTAAAAATACATATATTACACCCAAATTGCTATTTACATAATAAATAAAAGTACATAGTATACAAATGCCAGACAAATAACATAATCAAATGTGCTATAAATAAACATACAATTTCTAACATAGTAAAACATGGAGATCACTTGGTTACATTGCTATCGTTTAACACCAAAGTATATGGATAATTGTGCAAAGAATCCAATTTTACACTGTTGGCACAGATGATTAAAGTTCAATTGATAGTCTTCTGTGCATCACGCACAGTAATGGAAGCATTCATTTTAAAAGTCCATGAAAAATATTAGAGTCCATAATATCAAAAAGTCTATAAATTTAGCATAGTTACCGTACTGAGTATTCAGGCACAGTCTCTAACACGTGTACTCAGTAATAAGTGATATAATCATTGCACATTCACATAATTTGTCCAAAATATTGAAGAACCAGGCACATAATTGATAATAAGTGTGCTTTAAATAAGTACACAGTCCACAAAAGTAGTCGAGATGTCAAACAATTTGAACATTGTTCATATAGTTCATAACCTACATTCTGTTCTATTTGCACAGAATTCAGCATTTAAGAGGATATATGGATACACAAACACAGAAATATCATGTGTAAACAAAGTTAACTTGCAAGACATAAGACAGTTGTGGTGGTAAATGCATTAACAGTGAGTCCTCAAAGGCATAGTAATAGAATATCATGACATACAATACTTCTCATGCTATACAACAAACAAAATTCACATACCAACTTTTGATGCAAAACATGTTTCATGCTATAAATATGTAGTATAACACATACAGTTTCAAGATAAAAGTAGGGCGTATAAAATCTCATGGTGACTAAAGATTAGAGAACCGTTACAATAAAATAAGAAAACATTCTTTATGATAAAGCAAAATTGCAATTTTTACATAAACCTAGTTACACTTAATAAATAGCATTTATGATGACAAAATATTATAAGACAACTATAATCACATCATACAGAGAGATTTTGAAAAATAAAACACCTTTAATCATTTTAAATATGTTAGGCACAATGTTGTTGAATCTATAATTGATATTTAAGGGTGATCAAGCCTTGAATACTAATGATTATGCCTGCACAATCATAAGAATTCAACAAAAGAGGCGCAACAGAATAAATTTGGTACAATTAGATATAAATACACTACTTAACAATATAATAACTTTTCATATATATCAACATTCTCCAATACACTACTATGTTAAGACGAGAAGAAAATTTAAACGTGCTGTCTTTTTCTTAGATTATACTGATGTGTAACTTGAGGAGCAGGAGGTGGATTTTGAACTAAGTGAGAGAATCGTTTTGGAGCTAAACGAAGGCGATTGATGTGAATTTTGAATGGTTGAGCAAACTCATTGTCAAGTGCTCGAATAGTGTAGTTTACATCACTTGATTTTGAAACAATACAGAATGGTCCAGAAAATCTGGGTTTAAATGTATCCTTAGATTTCAGATACACTACGTCATCAATACTGAATGATCTTAATTTGGCATTTTTCAGTTGACGAGTATTTTGTTCTACTTGTTTTCGCTCAAGCGTCTCATAGGCATGTTCATAAGTTAATTTCAGCTGCGTTAGAAGATCACACAAATAATGGGATTTATCCAATTGAGCTGGCCTTGGATCAGGATGAAATGTATCAAAAAGTAAAGATAAGTTTCTTCCAAAATGCAAAATATTAGGAGAATAGCCTGTTGAAGGATGAATAGTACCATTGTAAATATTCTGATGGATTAACAATGCATTTTGAAATAAAACACCTTTTTCATGAAGGGTAAGTAAAGAAGTTTTGATTGAAGTATTAACTCGTTCACTTTGTGCATTGCATTCCGGTCTCTGAGGAGTACAATGAGATAATTTAATACCTAATGATTTTGTAATTGATTCAAACACTAATGAAGTGAATTGTGTGCCCAAATCTCTCAAGATCATTTCCGGTCGTCCATGTACAGATATATTATATTGTAATAAATGCCCTGTAATAGTTTCAGCAGTGAAATTTTTAAGTGGATATAAAGCAAGATGCTTAAAAAAATGATCTGAAACAGTAAGAACATGGCCACAATTCCTTATAGGACCGACAATATCCATGGAAATAAAGTCATTTGGGTACTTAGGTATTCTGATGGCTTTATATGGTGCTTTTTAGGAGTGAACGACTTATATTTGTTGCATAAATGACACGAGAGGACAAAGTTCTTTGTGTCGTTATACATGCCCTTCCAAAAGTAACGTTTCGATAAAATCTCATAAGTCTTTTGCACCCCAAGATGGGATATATGGGAAATTTCTAACACTTTAGATTTCAGTGCTTGTGGAACAACAATTAACTCAGCATTATTTTGTTTGTTTGAAATAAACATAAGAAGCTTGCTTGACTCATTAATGAAGAAATTATGTACCTTTGCAGCATTAAGCAAGGAAGGATTTTTCAAAATTGTGATAATTTCTGAAGTAAAAGGATCCGAACTTTGCTCAGCAAGAAACGTTGACTCAGAAATTTCATGAGCAGGATCTCCAGAAGAAACCAGGGCATTCACTTGGGGTCGTTCAAGATTTGTTTCAACAAACGGAAGAATAACTGAGTTATCTTCAGAGTTTTCAGCCAACACTGGCTGATTATGATCAGGATCTTGCATACGTGACATGTAATCAGCTAGAGAATTTAATTTTCCAGGAATGTGCTTAAATTCAAAAGTATATTCACTTAACTCCATAAGCCACCTAGTCGTGTTGTCAGCAGGTGACGTAGATTTTTGATAATGCAACAGAGGTTTACTATCAGTCAAAATTGTAAACTTTCGATTATATAAATATGATTTGAAAGCAGTAACAGACCGATAAATGGCATAAAGTTCCAATTTTATAGCTGGGTATTTTCTTTCAGATGGTGACAATGTTCGACTATAATATGATACAGGATGCAATTCATTGTTGTGCTCCTGCAGTAGAACTCCCGAAATAGTATGACCACTGGCATCAGTATTCAGTATAAATTCCTTGTCCCATTGTGGTAAGATAACAAAAGGTTCAGAAAAGAATATATGCTGAAGTTTCTCAAATGCAACGCTATGCGCATCAGTCCATTTAAATTTATTCTTTTTACTGGTCAATTGTGTCAAAATATCAGTAAGTTCGGCATAATTTGGTATGAGATGCCTATAGAAACCACAAAGGCCTAGAAATTTTCTGACCTGGCGGACAGTCTTAAGTGGTTGAAAGTTAGTGATCTTAGCAATATTAGTTGAAATGGGTTTAATTAAGTTATGAGAGATGTGAAATCCTAAATAATCTATAGCTGTTTTGAAAAAGACACATTTTGTAGGAGACAGTGTTATGTTATACTTAGATAAAAGTTTCAATACTGCAGTCAACTTAGTCATCATATCATCAAAGTCAGAAGCACCTATTACAATATCATCCTGATATGCATGCACACCTACGATGCCGTCCATTTTTAGTTCATCAATAAGCGTATCCACTAAAGCTTGAAAAGTACTGGCGGCAGTATTTAAGCCAAAAACTAGCCTTCTATTAGCAAAGGATCCAAAAGGTGTAGTAAATGTTAACACATCCTGCAAGTGATCGGGAAGTTTAATTTGCCAATAAGCATTTTTTAAGTCAAGTACTGAATAGTACTTGTAAGTGGAGATGTTGTTTTAAGCGTTGAAATCTTTGGAAGAGGATATGTTGAATGTTCAATAATAGAATTAAGAAATCTTAAATCAAGAGCCATGCGGTATTTGGGTGGATTATTAGGGTATTTGGGATCTGGCTTCTTTTTTACTAATAGCATGGGACAAGCCCATTCAGCAACATTTCGATGAATTAAACCAGCTTCCTGCAATTCCTGAAGATCCTCTTTAACTTGGGATTGCAATGAATAAGGAATTTCAAAAGGGAGGGTCCTAATGGGATTCGAAGACCTAAAACAAATTTGTGGGGTTACCCTATCAGTGCAGCCAAGTGATTTTAAAGATTTGGAAAAAGCTGCATAATTAGAGATTAACTCCAATAAACACTGCCTTTGTTCAGGAGAAAGATGGTTAAGATCAAAGTCAGTTGGTAACAATTCTTGTCTCCTTATTTCTAAAACCTCTTTTGATGGAGTTATAAGATTGCAATACTCATTTTGAGGAGTATCCGAATTTACAGAATCAGGTATGGTCTCAGCAAATTCAATATCAGATGTGACTTGACCTAGCTTCTGATTTTTGTTTATATGAACATTTTTCGAACCAATATTTTTGATGACAGTAATGAAGGAATTGTCGTTTAGAGTGTAGATCGCAGGATGCAATTCAATATTGTGTTTACTTACAGTTGGTTGAAAAAGGACAGGTTGATTGTTAGCATGAGAACTATTGACTCTTAAGTGCGCAATTGTCGATTCTCCAGGATCTAACATAATTTTGTGTTTCAAAATTGCATAACATTCTGAAGGTACAGGATTACAATTATAATTTTTTACATTAGCCATAATAATTAGAGGTACATCAAAATTATTAAATTTTGCAACTGCACTTTTAGCACATATTAAGACATCATGTTTGGATAAAAAGTCATAACCTAAAATTCCATGAAAATTTTGTTGAAAAGCATCAGATACATAAAAGGCGTGTTTAAAATGCTGCTTGTTTATCTTAAATGATATTTCTGCACAGGCTGAAAAATGTAAATTGGAATTGATAGTTTTAATTTGAACATGTCTGGATAAAAATCTAACTTTAGTATCCAATCTTATTGTATCAAACACAGCTTTTGATAACAATGACACAGAACTTCCTGAATCAAGTAATAAAGTGCACAAATTTTTACCAAATGTTACATGAATCAAAGGAAGAGTACAATCAGAAAAGACATTATTTATATGCGCAATAGGTAAACAATTACTTTTGACATGAAATTGTTGCAAAAACTCTTTGATAGAACTCGAGGGTTTACCACTGATTATCATTTGCTTAGTTAAATATGTTTCAATACTCTCCGATTCTTTGCTCGTATGATAGTTGGTTTTTGGTGACTTGGTTGAAACATTAGAGGTCACATCGCCACCTACTTGTGAACTCCCCTTGCGTTTAAAAGGGTACTGTATCTTGGCTGATTATAATGATTTGGTCTCCGAACATAAGGTGGAAATCTGTTAACATTTGAATTATCACCTTGTCGCGTACTATTGCGATAGAACTGTGGTCTAGTGAGATTAGGACGACTGCTAACATAGTTATTCGAACTTTTAACCTGGTTCTGACGAGGGCTACACATCGCCAAATACGCACGACATACTGACATTGAATGTCCAAATTTATGACAGTATAAGCAAGAAAGTGGGTATGGAGGATATATGGGAGTTTCTTGCATCCAATTTACACAGTGGTCATTTGTATCTTGAGCATGCGTGGGATTACCTGTCTGTAAAAACAAAACAGCATTACATTGATTTAAGGGATGCTTATCTAAATTACAAAACTGACATTTTTCATTCTGTAATGCAATTTGAAGACTGAGGTTTTCAACTTGACTTTTTAAACTCTCAATAGCATCATTTTTGCTATTCAAAGCAATGGAATGTGTTTGCATTATTTTCAAATTTTGCGAATTAGAATGATGTTGCTGAGCTAAATTCACAAGCTGATCAAAATTATCTGTATATTCACTAATTAATTTTTCTTTGAGTTCTATTGGTAAAGCAGCTAGAAACTGCAAAGATTTTATTTGGTTTAATGCTTTGCTATTTTGAACATGGTTGTATGTAGCATGAGCCAAAATTTCAATGCGATGAGCAAGACTTTTCATTGACTCACTAGGTAACAGCTGAATGGTCTGGAAAACAATTAAATTAGATGAAGAGTTAGAATCCTTTGAAAAGAAATTTATCAGTTTTTCACAAGCCTCGTCTAGGGCAGTCACATTTTCACAAGCAGGCGATTCTGCAAAGAACTGCTGTGCAGCACCAACAAGTTTACTTTTCAGATATAATAGTGCAACTTTATCATTCCAATTATTAAGAGTTTTATATTCTTTAATCTGGCTAGTGAACCAGCGAACGGTATCAGGATCACCAGAAAATGATGCAATATTAAATGTGAATGTTTTAGTTTCCATTTGTTCAGGAGATTGTTGTCGTGTCTTAGGCATACTCAATTAAACAAAATAACATTCTATGAAATGACACATATGATAAATATGCAAATTTTTGCCCAATAAAGGTATATACTATAAATCATATATATAATACAAATAAAAAAATTAATATCAAACAAATTTACCACTGCAGCATAAGACTTAAGTTAGACTTTGAATCATTCATGTGATTAATACAATGTATATTCATCTTAAATACATTCAGTTAGACTTTGAATCATTCATGTGATTAATACAATGTATATTCATCTTAAATACATTCAGTTAGACTTTGAATCATTCATGTGATTAATACAATCTATATTCACTTTAAATACATTCATAAATACAACTGCTTTAAATGCAGTCTTAGAATAGATACAGTTCAATGCAGCGTTAATGTAATTGCCACAGCACACGAAACGGTTGGACGCGGCACCAAGTGTGGTAATGATTATTTTCGTTGGTTGTGGTGGCAAACGTATATGTCACATGTTATGATAAACAGGAATATAGTGGCAACTTACCCCAGGACAAGATACAGGTCTATAGCCCGCCGTGACGAGAGAGTGACAAACACGTGAAAACAGATTTAATTCTTGCTTTATTGGACACCAACAATACTGAAGAGATATTCCTTTTTTTTTTGTAATCCGGTATGTCACATGACGATATGAGGCCTCCTCACTCAGAACAAAAAAAAGATAGATCAATTCTTCCACACAGCCCCTCGAAGACTTGATGTATTTCAGCTCACACACATGCAGGTACTCTTCATCGGGATGCCGGGCGAAAATGTCCGGGAAAAAAGGAGATTAGCTTAAATTTTGCAGCTACAACATCAAAGAGAAAGAAAATCACTTCCTTCATACACACTGGGAGACCACCGAAAGCTTGCACGATAAACTCCCACAAGTTTGCATTTTTACTCCACTCTTACTGTCTTTCTCTATGCAGCATCTCCATCTCGCACCTTCACAATCTCCTCCTTCTCCTCCCTCCTGGTAGACAAAAAATACCGCCTTTTATAAAGTTCCACAGTTAAGTTTTGCCGCCCAATGAAAAAAGATCCAGCGTCAGAAGGCAACCAATCGCAAAATACCTTCAGCTACCCAGGCAAACAGAAGTGAAGACGCTAGTTGTCTGACGCAATACTTTCCTCCGCTTACAACAGTTGTCTGACGCAATACTTTCCTCCGCTTACAACAGTTGTCTGATGCAATACTTTCCTCCGCTTACAACAGTTGTCTGATGAAATCTGTTCCTCACCTTACAACACAAGTTGGCGAAAAAAATGAAATTGTCACCAAAGGAATCTGTTGCAAATATCTAAATATTGCCATAACGTAGTAAATAATTAATTCAATGTGACCTCGTCACAGCATCCTTTCCCTTAGGCAGATGGCCTTAGTGTGCTTTGCCATAATTAAATAAACCAAACCAAACTTTTTAAAGAGAGATCCTCACTTTATGCTCTATTTCTGTATTAATATTTGAGACAAAATAGCAATTCATATAATTAAAAGTTTAAAATTTACACTCATAAAATTCCTTTTATCAATCCATATGAAAAGTATGCATACGTTCATATAAATGTTTGTTTATACAGTATGCATAATATTTCAAACTGTAACAAAATTTCATTTCCTTGTAATTCTTTGTAATTCCATGTATTGCGTACAACTCCGTATATTTCTGATACTTCATTCAAATGTATCCACTCTCTTTGTTTAATTCACAAGCATCGCAGATCTGCAGAACCTGTTAAGGGGACTCATACACCTTAAACCCCTCATGATCTTCGAATATGTGACTATTGCAAGAATTGGGATATTTTATTTATTTTAAAAGCAATCACTTCCAACTTCTTACAGCTGACTACATGATATAGCTGCTTTGGAAATCAGTAACCAGGAAATTTGTGTTGCCTCAAATATTTTTGTAAATTAATCCTCTTTGTGACAGAATATTTCGCCATGTTTCCACCTTGCGCGCATGATATTTTAAAAATGGCTAATGGTACATACTCAAAATTTGATGGAATTCTTTATATGGGCACTATTTTCTAACTGAACCAACAATCTGATGAATATTTTAATATTGAAAAATTTTATGGACGAAAACATTACAAATTTTTTTAATAAAACACATTTTATAAACTCAACTCCAAATAAAATAAAAATTTACATGAAATTTTTAGAATTTTAGGTTCACAGTAGTTTCCAGATGTTATAAAAGCTATATATTAAATATGGAATTAAATTATGAAACAGAATGTTTTAAACTGTGCGCGCAAGTTGAAAACATGACGAAAAATGTTGTCACAAAGCGGATTAAATTATAAAAATATTTGTGGCAACACAAACTTTCTGATTACTATTTCAGAAAGCAGCTATATTATGTAGTCAGCTGTAAAAAATGGCAGTAATTGCTTTTGAAATAAATAAGTTATCCCAATTCTTGCAACAGTCACCTATTCGAACATCTTATGGGTTTTAAGGTGGAGTCCCCTTAAATAGACACAATTACGTTAAAGCATCTCATGTGAAACCAGTTTGTGGTTTTGTCAAATTACTGTATACAAAACCACAAACTTTGTAGCATTACTTTGTAGCATTTGATTCTTACGTCGTATTAGTTCGTGTTCGTACGTCGTCGTCGTTATTAAATGTAGTTTATTATCATGTCAGTGTGTCAATTAATTTTAGAAGATTCGGAAACAGATTTATCACAAATACAGATAACGGATTATCTTTTTTCTGTAACTTTGAATTAATTGTAAATGTCTGCCAAATACGTGTTTAATACAGGTGAGAAATTTTCATTTTATATTCATTAATAGGCTTTATGTCAACTCAAATAATGTATTTAGAAGATTTTTAACTATATGGTCAATAGAAATTAGCACGGCTTTTAAAAAATAAGAAACCTATTTACAATAATGTGGCATATATTGATAAACATCTAGCAAAACGAACATTCAAAGGCAACATGGCATGTACCCAGCATTTAATAAAATATATATAATTGTGGTCGCATAGCAATTCCCCAGAAAAGGAAATAAGCAAAACACTACCGAGATTATTTAATCTGCGTTTAAGAGAAGTGAAGCAACTGATATGGGTAACATATTATTCACGGATTATCAGAGAAAAGTAGGCTTGTCTGTAGAATGTAATTGCTTTTCATTTAGTTTTTATAAACTATGATAATGGATAATATGATGTTGAATCAAGTGAGATAAATATGTACTCCATATTTATTTGACTTACAATATATTATTATTTGTTATTGTAAGCCAATAAAACGTCATACGTTTCCTCTAATGTAAATTAATAGTTTCATAAAATACGTATTTATCACTTCACATATTTATTACAAGTTATTGAAATCAATTAAAAAAATCAAGGCGCATAAATATCTTAATAGGTAGTTTAAATTTGACAAAACAAGCAACTCAAATGACTTCTTTTGCAATCTATCCATTGCATAGATTTTAAATTAAGTTAATTTTGGCAATGATTTTGAAATGTTTAATTCTATTCGATTTGGGGTAGGGCAATATGTCTAGGCACACAGGTGTTAAACGCCGTCTAGCACAAAGCGAAAATTAGGGCAGTTACTGTATGGAACATTGAAAATCTATAGCGCTTCCATTTTGGCAGATTAAAAAATTTAAGTCCTTTGGTAAATGCAGTTATTTCTGAACTTTGTTGTCCTTTTCATTGCTAATTTCGCCCATTTTATGAATAACCATTTATGGATTTAGGAAATAAAACTTGTTCTTGTTGTAAGCATATTTTCCACTTATGCACAAATCTATAAACTAATGCGATATAAATTTGGAAGCAAATAAATATCATAATAATATTAACATATATATATATATAAATGCAGTCCAGTATGAATACTACACAAGGAGTGGTCGAGATATTTTCGTTTAGAAACATCGTTGAGTATAAGAGACTTTTAAAAATAATGATATTTCGATAATTTTTAGTATTAACGATCGGGTTCTTGTTTATATAAAAACACATGATCGCTATCCGGCTCATTAATTTAAGAAGTATTCATTCAGATGTTATACAGCAATGTAATGTAATGCTCGAACAACGCTGGAAAAAATTAGTGAATTTTATTGGGAACTCTTGCCACATCCTGCTTCTTCCCCAGATATTGCCCCAAGTGATTTTCACTTATTTCGTGCCTTACAAAAATTTTTTACTGGGAAAAAATTCAATTCTAAACAGGATGTACACAATAGACTTTAAGATTTTTTGCATCAAAACCAGTGTATTTCTGCAGCAATGGCATAAAAAAACTGCCTGTAAGATGGCGAGACATTGTAGAAAATGGAGGACAATATATAATTGATTAAAATGTTAAATTGTGTTTTTTTTTATATTATTTAAAAATTTACCAAAAAATTCGCACGAATTTATGGACTGGCCCAATAGTATTCGAGTAGTAATTGTGTACATAGTATCGAAAAATAGTAATTGTATTTTATACGAGCATGTGTATGGTGCATGTGTGTGGAATGCCGTAAACATGAATGTTAAATCATGAAGGTGTAATCAGAGACGTAATATATTTAGTTAGAAACAGTGATGACAAATTTAAATAATGCTTCATTTATTTTAGCTAAAAATTTCGTAGCCACAAATTATCGGCACATTAATTGTGTTTGTTCTATAAGGTAACAATTTTTGATGTTATTTGCGATTAAGAAGAGAGCAGTGCAGCAGTGCTAGTTAGGCCGAGAAAAAAAAGCAAAATGTGTGTATTTAGGATGAAATCTTAATTCGGAATGAATTAATTTAGGTTTCGATGCATTTTGATGAAATATTAATAAAGCTCTAAAACTGATTATTATGAGCTCGTAAAACCTTTACTTCACTAGTGCTACGTAAAAGTAATATGATAAGTATTAATATAGAAATGACGTAATCCAGAATATATATATATATATATATATATATAATCTAGAATATATACATGCATATAATATATATATATATAATCATTAAACACTGCACTTTTCTAAAATTCTTATTTCACATGTCGTGTCGTAAACGTTGCGCTTTCATCTACAAACATAGTTCTTTTGTCAAATTTAACTCTTTTTTATTTCTAATGCTCATGTTTCATAATACTTGCATAAAATGTGTAAAGTTTGCATGAGACGCTTATGTGATAAAGATACTCTATGATTCTACTAAGTATCTTTAACAAGAGCTGAAAAGCAGTACCAATAGTTTTAACTTTAATGCCTTTCAGATATTAATCTCACAGATCTATCAATAATAAACTGTCATATCTATCTTCAGATACTGAGAAAAACGCAGATAAAGTCTCAGAAGAATGACTGTTAAATAAATATTTGATGAAAAAGGAATGTTCCACAAAAGTGCTCACTTCCACCATTCCCTTCGATCCCAGAAATCATCAATTCACATTCACCATAGTCATAAATCCACACGCATGCCAAAATGACCAGCTTTAGTCAGTTATGTTTCTGACCGAAAAATCAAAAGGAAAGGAGCATATCAGATTCGCCACGTCCAGAATTCCTACCATTAATCACGTGATCAAAGGTGAAACATAATAGAGACCAAAAAAAAAAAAAAAAAAAAAAAAAAAAAAACAAGGAATCTGATGATAAAGGACTTGCACAAATCAGTGAGTATGCTGGTATCCTTCGCCGTTAATCATGGCTCCGCTCTGAACGCGTGGTCAGAATTAGACTTGATAGCTCAGATTGAACTGATTCTTAATGTTTCGTCCTTCTATTTTTAGTTATCTGCGTTCTTAAAATAATGGCCTCTGAATATACGATGGGAATAATTGGCTTTTTTCCGTGACTGTTGCTTCAAGGAACTAACACGGGTATTTAATAAGTGTAAAATAATAAACATTTTACTCAAAAAATTATTAAAGGGTAACCAAAATAAAACTGCCCCGAGAATGCGTTTTCAGATTTTCGTGAAAACGCACTCTAAATAGCAATGAGATCATTCCGGGCCAATTTTAATTTGAACACCTTGTGTAATATTTTTGTAATGAAATAGTTTCATATCGAATTTACTTTTGGTATCGTGAATACGGCATTGCAATAGTTGCTATTTCTAGAAACATTAGCATATATTCTGGAAAAAATTATTGATTTTAGCAAGCAAATGCATTGAACATGGACATTTTTTGTGCACAGCAGTGATCTTAGTAAACTTTGCTCACAAATCTAATTTTTGAAAGTTTTCTTAATCTGTCAATTATGTTTACATATTGACTGTAAAAATATAATTTTTTACAGTTTGTCGCTAATGCTACGATGATGTTCAGAAGAACGTTTGCAAAATTATACAGTTGTGAATTAACTTATCAGTATTGCGTATACTTAACATTTTCCTTTCTTTCTCTCGCTTTTACTGGATTTTAAAAGGAGTCACAAATATTTGTCAGAGTAATTTAGCGAATAGATTAAACTAATCCGAATCACATTTATTTTGGTATAGCCTGATTATTCGGTCTGAGAGCTTGGAGAATTTGATAAGATTTTCAGGTACTCCACTGTGAAACTTTCTACGGCAAAATTCAGGTTTTTCTCAATTTGGCTTTGTATTAATTTGAAAATAAAAGAATGAACGGATATGTGGAACAATTTGACTCGCGTTTTAGAAAGCAAGCGTGTTGTCACAAATTAAGATTTTGTTGTTTTTCTGAAGGCTATATTTATTCGATTCGTAAACGTAGACATAAATAAAGTACAAATAAATGTTCTTTTTATCTAAATTTAAGTAGTTATTTTCAAAGCTAGTGGTCTTCTTTTAGATGAAAACGGAAATAATTCAGTAAGCTAGAGTCATTTTTATTAAAGCAGAAAGCTTAAAATATCCGTGTTTTTTAATTACAACTTAAATACTAAAACTAATAAGATCATAGTACTGATACAGTATTACTTGCCAGAACCTAAATGTACTTAAAAATTCAAATTGCTATTTAATTTAGAAAAAAGTTAATATAAACAATTTTTATATATCTGTCACGAAACTTGACAGATAAATTTCTTTAAAGTACAACAGTTCAGTTTTTATACTTATTTCAAATCTTTCCAGAAATGAAATTTTATTTATCAACTTATGAGGAAAAAACCTACCAGTATATCTCTAGTAATTCTTTAAATAATTTCCTATTTAAAAATTATTAGACAATTTTTCGTGAATTTCAATAAATATTAAATAAATGCGTCCATAACATTTTAAGATGTATGCCCGTTTACATAAATAATTTATTCAATATATTTGTATATTAGAACAGCTGAGTAATCGAGCAAAAAATTTAAGAGGAGTTTGAATGCGAAATTATAAATGCGTATAATCTATAGAAAACAGTTCATAAAAATTGGTTTTACTTTTATACTCTGATTTGTGGAAGAAACTGCAAGCTTTTTCTTTAATCTAATAAATATCAATAAAATGAATCACAGAATTTAAAAAAAATTATAACTGTAAATTTATTTTTATGATAGAGAAGGAAAAATGTTATAACTTCTGTATAGTAGTTCTAAATAACAAAAACTAATGAATTAATAATGATGCGACGCATGAGTTTGTTACTTTGCTATACTTTAAGAATACAAAAAATTACTCAATTTAAGAAGCGGAATTTCATATCTGAAGCAACGACAAGAGGCATAACAGAAAAATAATCCTCTTTAGAATAATGTGCTTAAAATATTTCATTTGTCCCTGAACATATAATTTTTTATTTAACATGTCTTTTCCAAATTTAATACATTAATTCAAACTTTACACAAATTCAAATCCTTGTTTTCCTTTATCGTAAATTAAAAAGAAGTAGAAAGAATAATTTCGTTTTAAATCCTGAATCGCCTCATTTTGAGAATTTTTCAGTCGACACGTCGTTTCTGTTTCTTTTGGTACATAACTGTTTCTTGTGGAAAATAAAAAGGAAAAAGTCATACAAGAATAAAAATGATTTTACGGATATTCATAGAAATATAAAGAAATTTATAAAAAAAATGAATTGCAAAATATATTATTCTAGTAATTGATAACTGTTGCCTTGAACTTTTGTCTATAATAGTAGATATGTGGGCACCTGAGGCTTTTTTATATGTTTTATTTACTCTGTATTTTGAAATACATCATACAAATAACAACCAGGAGGTATTTGAAAACTGTAGATTTACTCTTGTGTAATGTTTTTGTAAGAAATTTGTAAATAAAAGAATGAACGAATATATGAAACCATCAAATCAAAGAATAAAAATCCTGTTTTGGACGTTTGTGTTCTGCAAATAATGTATGAGTTTAATTTACCTTTGTTTGTATTTATGAGTTAATTTACCTTTGTTTGTATTTATGAGTTAATTTACCTAGCTTTATTCATAAAATTATATAATACACAATAATATATAACATAAAAATGAAATACATTTTATAAGGAATGCTGTAGAACCTAATGCCGAACAACCAGCTCATCAGGATCAACTTTCAGCTATACATGGTGAAAATATTTTCACTTTAAACGATCAAAAGTTAGCACTTCTTATTACGACCCTCCTAATTATCCTTCCTGTTAACAGACTGCACCATGCCGACAATAGGCAGATAGTGTTAGTGTAACCCGAAAGCAAACCAGATCGACGAACTTCCACCAGCGCCCGAATGGTAAATTCTCTAAGCATCGGTAGTTCAGTCCGGGGTTCAAAATCTCAGCGAACGAGCTAGTTTTATAGGCGTTTTCGTAGTTTTCTGCTTGATAACGTGTATGCGAGCTAGTAATTTTCCTTAGAAAGGCATCCATGACGTTCATACCTTCCCTTAGGCAGATAACCTTTAAGTGCTTTGGCAAAATCAAATGAACCAAACCGAACCAGAGCGGCAAATTTAGGAACAATTGTTCTCGGGATGAATGGATTATAAGTGACAGTGGTCAAGGTGGCTGATTGTTGCAAGTGTTTGCAAGTGGGTTTAGAAAAGCAGGACTTGTTTGGCGCAGTCCTTTTATACGGTTCCACTTACGCAAGAAAATCAATTTTCACAGCCGTAAAAAGCAGACGGCCTAGTTATAGACCTGTCTTAACTGTGGACTATTATTATAAAAGTGTGTAGTGGCAACTAAGGTACACTAATAAAACCCAAATAAAGGTTTTAAATAAGTCTTTGTGTTTACGCATCTGCCTGGTGGTTACACAAATTATTCAATACTATAAAAATAAAAAGATATACTTTCGGTAACCATTAAACAAATGATCAAATTATAATTTTAAATTTATGGAGGTTCTTTAGAGTGATACGCAGTAGAGTAAACCGTGGTTCCCTACCAAAGGAGTGCATTTGCTGTAAATTGAAAACATAAGATTTAATGGGTGCTTTCCTTAAGCTTAACAAAATAGTTGAACATATCACGTCAGACAGACTATGACAAGCTAGTAAAACCGTATGATGAATAACAGATGAGTGTACTTAGCTGGTACAATATGAGTTGAGTCTACTTTAAAGTTCAATTATTTAGGCAGGTAATTGGCGGCGTAGTAAATTATAAATAGTATCCGGGAAACTATGCTAGATTCCTGTTACAATCTAGTCTTTCATAGCTATATTCCACTGCAGGTTTCCATGCCTTGAAATCGCCACACCACGGAATGATTCACGGCTGTTGGCCACGTTCATAAAGCAAATATTTTATTATCAATTAAACAATCCCGTTCAGGATCAGCGTCGCGTATACCCGACGCAACGATTCCATTCGCACCAGCCCAGCGTCGCGTATATGCCAAGAGCTGCAATCCATGGAGCCCAGCGTCGCTTACACGTAACCTGAAAACTGAACGATTTATTTTCATTTTTAAAACCCATTAGATGGAGCTAAATGGTAACTGTTTTCACATGGGTTGATTAATATGACATTTGACAATCATGTACTGGCATTAGTTTCTGTTCTGTGTTCCTGGTTTTGATAGATTTATTGGTATAAACAAACTGGGAACCATGGCTCTTAGTGCCATGATTCCCAGTTTGTTTGATATAAGTGCGCCTGTGAATTAAAGGGGCACAGGCGTTTTTGTTTATTTCGTTAGGAATTTCTTTTCTTTCCGATTTTGTTCTTTGCTTTTTTTCGATATTAGAATATGGGTAAGTGCATCCAGCTCCTCGTTTTCGTTTATGTTTTATACTTTTTCTGTTAGGAAAGTGCATTCAGCAGGTGTAACATCTCCGAACTTCCGTGATGGAAAAACTCAAGACCAGTTGTCCTTTTTTCCATTTATTTTGAAATTTAAAATAAGTTTTCTTTGCTAATTAAAAAGTAACATCACTACATTATTACAGAAGGAGAAAGACCATCAACTTTCTCGACTCGTATTGCGTCTTACTCGCTCGCATTTCTCAAGAAAGAGCCAGTGCTTTTGTTTGTCTTACTCAATTTACTAGGTCATTATATATAATGACCCAGGTATATATTTTTGTATATAACATATTTACTTTACATATAATGTATATACTGACGTGATCAGTAACGGATATCCCGCCAATGGAGGTCGTTTCTTAATTACTTTCCAGTTATCTGGCGGATACTGTTTTTCGACTTAGAAAAATAGGAAGTTTTCTAATATAAACCTGATGTCACACAGGGTTTTAGGATGAAATATATCTGGGTGTCTTTTGAATAAGTTTTGGAACATGTGTTGGGGTTATATTCAGTTTCATTCCGTTAGCCATGGCTAAGAAACCTTACTTAAAATCTTAAAAATTTATCCAAAATCACCGGATACTCCACATTTCCTCTAACTGGATCACATTTTCCGAAAATTTATATTGATGGAAAAATAATAAAGGTAGGAAAGATGCGTTGCGTGCGCTAGAAACAAGGAAAACGGAAAGCAAACAACGTATTTTGAGTGCAAAATATGCAATATAGGACTGTGTGTCGATTCTTGTCTTGAATTATTTCACACACAGCAGAACATTTAAATTGGAATTTAATTACCTACAAGTAATACTTAGTTTTTTTTTTTTTTTTTTTTTTTTTTTTTTTTTTGTATTTGTAATTTTGTTTTCGTGTTTATAATATTTATTTCTGTGTGCATAATTAAAATTTTAGTATTTTGCCTGTTTAATTTATTTCTATTAATATGATATTCTTTATATTAATACTCATTAAAATCAAGCACATTAAACACGCAACTTCAGAAATTGAAGTCCTCAGATCAAAATGCTGATTTCATACGATCGTTTTTTGTAAAGTTAGGCTTAACTGCGCAGGCCGGTGGCCGACGATCTATTTCAGGGATCCGGTCCCGTGACTGCGCTTCGTCCTCTGCGAGCTGGTCCTTAAGGGGCTTCATACACCTTAAACCTCTTATGATCTTCGAATATGTGACTGTTGCAAGAATTGGGGTAATTTATTTATTTTAAAAGCAATTACTTCCAACTTTTTACAGCTGACTACATAATATAGCTGCTTTAGAAACTAGTAACCAGAAAGTTTGTGTTGCCACAAATATTTTTGTAATTTAATCCGCTTTGTGACAAAAGGTTTCGTCATGTTTCCACCTTGCGCGCATGATATTTTAAAAATGGCTAATGGTACATACTTAAAATTTAATGGAATTCTTTATATGGGCACTATTTTCTAACTGAACCAAAAATTTGATGAATATTGTAGTATTAAAAAAATTTATGCACGAAAACATTACAGATTTTTTTAATAAAATACATTTTATAAACTCAACTCCAAATAAAATAAAAAATTAACATGAAATTCTTAGAATTTTAGGTTCACAGTAGTTTCCAAATGTTATAAAAGCTATATATTAAATATAGAATTAAATTATGCAACAGAATGTTTTAAACTGTGCGCGCAAGTTGGAAACTTGACGAAAAGTTTTGTCACAAAGCGGATTAAATTATAAAAATATTTGTGGCAACATAAACTTTCGGATCACTATTTCAGAAACCAGCTATATTATATGGTCAGCTGTAAAAATTTGGAACTAATTGCTTTTAAAATAAATAAGTTATCCCAATTCTTGCAACAGTAACATATTCGAAGATCTTGCGGGTTTTAAGGTGTATGAGTCCCCTTAAGGAGTTAAGTAAATATATTATTTTTTTATGAATTTCCGTTTGCATTTAAATTGTAGGAGTAGGAAGTATACTTCCTACGGATCCCTTTACATAAAGAAAATTCAATTTGATAGCGATTATTTGACTTCGAAAGGTAAGAAACATATTGTAGGGCACAAGGGTACATCATATTCTGCACACATTTTGAGGAGCCTCTTTTCTAGGGCTTTTGTGCTACATTTCCTACATGGTATATAGATGAAAATTATTTTTGGCATATAATTTTCTACACTGGCTAGGCGCACATCATCCGGAAATCGCATTATTTTTTTTTGGAAGCTAGCTGGGCGGCCTTTCCTTTTTCTTGAGGAATAGCCATCTATTAGCTAATGAGCTAGTGCTATACGGAATGTTATTTGGTTTAAACTTCTGTGTCACACCAAGAAGGAATGATCTGAAGAACGTCAAAATCACGTGAAAGGAAGATATATGCAAATGATTAAGCATTTCATCGCATGTAGACTACACAGTGGGGAGAACGACATCTGAATCACTGCCTTAAAGAGACGGTGTGTAATAGATTTCTCATTCGGAAAGTGCTTAATAAGGTTGGAATTTGCTTGAAATATCGTCTTATGTCTCGAATAAAAAGAAGAAATGCTTACCAGCAAGTTTCGAAATTCGATAGAGGCAGGATCGTGCCTATCGAAAATGTAGATTATCATTATGTGATATCGCCGTTCACATTGGCCGACATCCAACCACTGTCATGCGAATATGGAATCAATGGATTGTTGAGGATCATTCTGAATAGCATGCATGATCTTCACTCTCTCCCATGACTAATGCCAAAGAGAGCAGACTATTATGAGGTTAGCCCAGAAAAATGGTACGACCAAATCACGGACACGTTTGCAGCAGCGTAGACTATCAACAGGGTGACCATTACTTCGGCTTCCCTTGACAATGCAGCATAGCAAGTGATGAGGACTCTGGCGCGCCTCAAACGAGTCCTGGTTCAACGTGCAGTATTCTGATGGCCGTATACGTGTCTGTAGTGTCCGAGGAGACTGCAAGTGGCCTGCTTGCATTCGATACCGGCATAGGGGCACTGCACCTGGTGTGATAGTTTAGGCAGCCATTGGGTACACGACACACACATCTCTAGTTCTGAACGACGGTAATTTGAACGCAGATGGGTACATTTCTGGCTTCTTAAGTCCAGTGGTTGTGCTCTAACTTCGAGGCCCTCAACCGCCATGTTCCAACACGATAATGCAACACCACACGTTGCACGTCGTGTTCTGACCTTCCTCGATACACTGAGTATTAGGCTGCTGTGCTGGCCTGCACAGTCTCCAGATCTGTCCCCCAATAAAACATCTGGTCATAGGTTGCTGAGAGACTGGTCCACCACCTCTCTCTAGCTAATATGGTTGATGACTTGAAGCAACATGGAATGAGTTACCAGTTTCTGTCATCCAAGTCCAGTTTGAATTTATGGGTAATGGGGTCAGAGCCGTTTTAGCTGCCAGGGATGTCAGCTGTTTCCAGTAATTTCGCACTCGTGTAAACCTCCAAAATGCTTAAAATTTAATCATTTTGCCTTCATGCCATACTGTTTACGTGCAAAAAACGTCTTTTTTGTATTTGTTTTCCTTCGTGGTGTTGCAATTTGAATGCCAGCAGTGTATACATATCTTTTTAAAACTCTAAAAAATGGAAAATACGAATGTAGTTATCTTCTAATCTGTCATTCATTTGTGATATTAATGAAAAATATAGTTTAAAAATGGTGATATGGCCTAATTTCCTAGACGAGGAATAAAGCTTGAGCTAATAAAACTTGAGTCAGAAATATGGCCACACATTTGATCACATTATGTGATGACAGTATTATGGCTAGAAAAAAATGTTCTATTACCATTAAGTCAATGGGATAAACATACACAACAGTTACAACTTTTCTCATTGCTTCAGATTACTTGGCATTTCGAAAGCTTCTTGTCCTTACCGATGTTGTTGCTTCAATGAAATTGCAAATTTTTCGAGGAGATTTTTTTTAATGTTCTACCTTGTGAGCAACCTTTTCTTCACTGCAAATATGCTGCTTTGAAATTATGATTCTAGATCATTGCCCATATGATTTTGGGCTTTATCTAGGTAATTGTTAAGGTAAACGCCCATGTTGCAGCCTAATTTGCCACTTCATGTAAAGCAAATACAGAAAAGATATTTATATACCCGATCTTATGCCCTGACTAATCACATAACCTTCATCCATATTTTTGACTCACTCTTTTTTAGAATACTTTTTTATGAAATTCTAAATTACATTTGTGTACGCACAGATATTTTACCGTTACCTTATATATCATTTACGGAATTTCGCTTTTATGACAAACATATTGTTATCTTAAAACATCTGTAGAAGATACTTGCTTTACGAAGAAAAGTGAAATGTAAAAATATGGTTCAGAGGTTTTAGGCAATCTTTGCAGAAATGTATGTCTAATATTATAGCCTATGAATTAAATACTGGTTTTGCAAGATGTTTTGATGTATTGGAAAAATGTCATGCTTGAAAAGAAAAGTGACAGTCAATAAACGGCGAACGAAATCCGTCTTTCACATTGACTAACACAAATATAAAATCTGTAGGCATAGTGATCTTACGGATACAAATGATTCTGTGTTTTAACAGCTGATCTTTTCCCCTCTCTTTCCCGCAATGGTAGATCTTTGTATTCATGTACAATCATAATCCCCAATACTCAATGTACCGTCGCCATTGCCAACCCCATCGAATTATCCACTGTGCTTTCTCGTTTTCTAGTTTTATCAATATAACGTACACATATGTTATTTCTAGTTACTTTATGATTAGTTTATCATTCTTTTTTAATGTAATTTTAAATTTTATTAGTAGTTCCCATGATTTGATAAGTTTGTTTGGAACCTGGAAATGATCAAAATGTTTCCGGAATAAACTAAGATTACTTTCGTTCATGCTTTATGCCATTCTGGTTTAAAAAGACGTTTCGAATGTTATACTGTTAAATAAGTTACTTTCTTAAAGGCGAGTGTTATACTTTCAAATGGAATGTTTTATTTTCTTGAATAAGAATGAATCTACGTTTAACTCAATCACGTGACGGTCAGAATGTTGTCAAATTAACACATGCGATATTAACACCATATAAACGCTTTCGTATTTCGCCTTTAACCATTTCAAGACCAGAGCGTCTGAGTAGGCCTTTCATTCAAACAAAAACAGGCGCCCGAAATGGACAAAATTTCGATATTGTTTTCGTCCCTCCCTCTAAGGTATGCAGTAGCAACTGCAGTTTCCCTAAATGCATTGCATCAGTTTATTGCAGACAGTTAGTACTAAACGTCTAGTGGATGCTTCTTTGTTAGAAAGTAGAAAGGATGTCATTTAATATCTTCACACATATCTGTGCGTTGATGGACGGGAAGGGGAGAAATTGCTGTGAATCTCGAAAGGAATTTTGGGCGTTTCGGTATTTTAAGCATACAGGTTACCGAAGGCTTCGGTTTTCTAAGGTTTTCAAGTTTAATCAAAAGTGAACGAAAGAATAAACAGATGTTTTAAAAGCCCAATTTAGTTTCTCACACACAAGCATTATTGATCTTTTCCCCACTTAACTGTAACATGAAACTGAAAATTGAAGAATTACATTTCTAACCTAGGATTACTCTGCATTTAATCATCGAGGGAATTTATTCAAAAATGAATCACATAAACAAAACCCAATATAAAATATGAATGCCTAAATGAACCCTAATGTAATAGGTAAGCCGGACATGGTAACAAGTAAGTTATCCGAAATTTTGTTCATTAACTTCCAGCGATAATGGAATCTCAAAACATTATCTTCATTAAATTTTAATATTACTTTTAAAACCAAAGAGCTCTTAGAAAGCGTGTTTTGTTTTCCAAACTCAGGATATAAGATATTTTGATGAAATTGAATTAAAGCAAATGTGTATTACAATATAGAAAGTTTAAAGGAAAAAGATTTCGAAAATCATTTGCGTTAAGTATGTTTTACTTAAATTCTATTATTATTTTAATTTAGAAAGATATTCAGTAAAATTTATCTGTAAAAACCAATTAAGAAATCTTCAGTGATATTCATATCTTATGCACATCAAAGCAATCCTGTCTCAAAGTTTAAAGAAATAAGATAAATTTCAGTACCAAAGTAAAGGTAGTGAACAATTATGACAGGAGAATCTCATTTTAAACGAATTAAGTCTTAAACCTTGGTAAATTTAATTTTAATAAATAAGTAAGCATTTTGATGCAAGTAAGTGTCTTAGTATATTAAGTCAGAATAACATAGTAATGGATGTAGTTACATGTAGAATAATTTTATTTAAGAATTGCGTTACGAATTAAACAAAATATTAGCTCATTTAACCAAGATTAAAAGGCTGCTACATTGTGGATACTTAGTTTCAATGGATTAATTAAAGTCATTAGAGGAGGAGGCTTTTGTAATTTTTTTGTGACTAAAATTTATAATGGATTCGAAATTGAAGATTTGAGAAATCTGAGCTATAAATGTATGCACGAAAACCATGTGCGGTATGTTTGTTTCTTTATGTAATTACGTAAATGCACCTGAAAGCTCTCTGCATAAGCATCTCGTTGGGAAAGATTTTTCTAAGAAAAAAATGATCGAATTTATATAAACGGTGAAGATAATGAAAGTGCTTAACAATAAAAATTTATTTCATTATTTAAATAAATGTTAAATAGGTCTCATGCGGCCTAGCAAATATTAGTATTTCGTGATACGTGAGATTGTATAATCGCCGCTCTCTAATGAATACCCACCTCTCAGATATGTTTTGACGTCAGAAACGTCTTCAGTACAATTGTTCCTAATTCGTGGACCTTTACATTTCCTTATGCTTCGCTATCACGTATTTATCATTTTGGAGGGCTTGGCAGTTAAACATATTAGACAATCTGTAACTTCTTAAAACCCTGAGCGATTTCAAAGCAATAAATGCACCTTTGTGCGTTAAGCCGGTAATTAAATTTTACAGCCTTCTTTTATAACCTTCTGATGAGATTAAACTTGGATTGCATGTATGCAGATAAAACGTTAATCAATTGCGTTTATCATAACAATTAACTCGTGGGTCCAATTTCAGGTCTTAACATTCCAAGTTCTGTGATTTCTGAGATTCTATATTTCTGTTTGATCTTAAAACACCAATTTCTATGATTAATTGCCTATAAATACACGTGCAGCAGAAAGACAAAAACATTGACAAATTCGCAAAACTTTTCGCAGGATGTGTTTATATACTATATGGGAATTAAGATTAATATTTCACTACGTCTTTAAGCAAAGTACAGAACTGCTCTGCTTTAATGCAGTATTAGATATTAAACACCGAATACGAGTGTGTCCATTAGTCAAATTCGTGAGAAAAGAAACTGTCTGAGCACAAAAGAAGCAAAATATAAATTAAACATCAAGAGAAAGAAAATTATCATTAATAAGACCAGAAATCCAATCAGCATTACAATAGAAGAATGCTAACAATTCGCTAATACCAGTGATGTTTGATGTCAAACACCCATGAAAACCGCAAACAAGTTTCCTAACCAGAACTACTAAGTTCTTTTGATAGTTTCCATGCCCATTAACGTGTAAACTATACATGCTTGGAATCTGCATACAAGCAAAACAAATTACACTAGAAAAGTTCGTGAACACATAAAGGAAACACATTAGAGCGCAGTGTAATCATTCAGTCTGTTAAAAGCAGCCAAACTCTCTAACCAGGCGATGGAGAAAGAAAAGAAAATGAAATGGATAAAGTTACCTTTTTCCCACAGAAGAATCATAACAATACAAGTCTCATGTTTAATTCTGGTTTGTTTTGCTGCCGAAGGTAATAATTTACAAACAAAGAGGTGAGACAGAATCGATAAATATTTACACTTCATGAAATCAAAAAGGCCTGCTAATTGAGTTTAATGTAATGTTAATGCTTTGAAAAGCTTTTTAGATTTGTGTAGGGCTTAAAGCTGAGTCTAAGAAATAGAAAACAGAGAAAGGATGGATCCTTGGTTTTCTCAATCCCTTTCCGAACCGCAATCATAAAAAAGGTTTTAATCTTTCTAATAAATATAGTAAAAATGTTAAATAAAGCCAAGATAAAATAGCTATTTTGAGAAAGGCAAGTTTAGAATGCAGATTTCAAAAACACACTATAATTTAATAATATTTTAAGAAGATACGAAGAAATTGTAGTACATCAAGCAGACAATTAATTTAATTGTATCTTAAGTTTCATTTTCTCAATATAATTGACAAATAGTTTGCAGCTTTGAATTAACAGTTCAGATTTTTATAGCCTTTATTGCATAATTCAATTAAACACAGAATACTTTGGCACACGCAATATTTATAAAAAATGCTGTCAAGTGTTGGAAAAACAAATGCTCTATTAGTCGTAGATTATTTATACTCAGAACTGTTCGGATGTTTGAGAGTGGTTTTTAGACTGAAGATTTCTAAGGAAATCTTGGCTTTAGAAACAATGGGGAACTCAGAGATTGTAAAAAATTGCTATTGGCTGTCCAGATATTGCAGGAATCACCACAATCAGGTTTTAATTTAAATGAACGCTTTTGGATGTTAGGTCTAACAGCGCATGAGCGGAAGAGCCGCTGGTATGTATCATTCCATATTTAGATCTCGACAAACGGGCAGATCCAGAGTTTTAGTAATTTTGCTTATATATTAACATGAATATGGTACAGTTTTACTCAAAATGTTCACTGTAGATGCATCCTTCCCGTAGGCAGGTAACCCTCGAAAGTTTTTCTGAAAGCAAAGAATCCCTAATCCCTTATTGAATATCAATAAACTAATTTTTTAAGGTTTTAAGCTACACTGCTCAAATTTAACCTTCCCCCCTCCGACTATTCGAGTTTCGTAAGCATGACGTTTTTCAGAATTGCGGATAGGAAGATTTAATTGTCCTGGTTGTAGAATAAACATATCTGATCAATAATAAAAAGCATACCCTGTATAAATTTAGAAGTCAAACAACAAAAATGAGCGTTATATTTGCTGTGAAAATTTGCAAATATAACACTGATTTTTGTTGTTTGACTTCAAAATTCATACATTTCGACGTGTTATTTATTAAGGTATTCGTATATAATCTGCAGCACAACAAACTCAAGAATCTTCTGAATATTTGCTTTGAGAAAAAGCTTTTTAAATAGGCTTGCCAGTTACTTTCTTTTCAGAAGAATTGAATTATTGTTTCGTTGCAGTAAGAATCTGTATTATTTCATCATTAAACATGCATTCCTTTTCTCAGAATAGTTTAAAAAATTAAAGCGTAACTTGCAAAATGGATATAAGGGAAAGCAGGAACACAACACACACATGAAACAAAATCACTTTCTGATGCTAATGTAGCGCCAAAGCTATATTTGCTCAAATTTAGATAATTTCGTCTTTTCACGTGTCTATTTTTTGTATTACTTGTAACTGAAGTAAATAAAAAGTTACAACGTGTCATATACAGTGGAGTCTCACTTTGCCGAAGCCTAGTATGTTCTCGAATCTCACTCGTAATAAGAGCATTTTTTTCATAGGAATCAGTGTAAAAAATAGGATAATGCGTTTCATTCCAAAAACGTACTCAAACTAATTTATTATTTATAGTGTAGATACGTGTTTACAAGATAGTTGTATAAAATTTTTTTTTTTTTTTTTTTTTTTTTTTTTTGCATACGCTTCAAAATTTGGCAAAAATGAGACTCAGCATTACCGTTATACTATAAATCTGTAGCGCAGATAATTACTACCTTATTCAGTTGGTACTTTGGAACATACGATTCACACAGTTTTCCATGCATTCAGTATCTCCTTTATTTCACTGGAAGATTGTTGCTTTGCTGAGTCTATTATCTTTCATAACTTATCGTTGTGACACAGAATGATATTCATAAAGTCTTCGGCACTCAACTCCTGGCTCTGCTATTCCACTAGCTCATCTCTAAGCTTGACCAGAAACACAATCTCGATAAATATAGGCTCCAGAGGCACTTACGCAAACACTTTGGAGCCGGTTGTATATCGTTTCCGAACAAAGCTATACTTCCATGTGGAAATTAATGTTCCTTTGGTAACCCCTTTCTATACTTTATTGATCCTCTTTGAGCAGGCAATGATGTGAAAGAGATCATTTAAAAAAACTTTTCTGAGCGTGAGATTGTTTATTTTCACTTACCTCAAACATATTTTCAAAGAGTGCAGAGCTATTTAAAATCTGAAATTATTTGCTGGTCCACGGACCGCAAAAAAGAAGTCGATTTGAAAGGCGGAAATCGGATCTTGATTTGTTTCTTTACAGATCTCCTCATCTAGCCCTAGAGAATGGCAAGATCGTTGTTCGTGACAAGGAAGACAGACACGAAGTTACGGATGGATCGGTGTCCGCCGAAAACATCGCGAAGAAAACAAAGCAAGGCGAAAACGTTGTGGTACAAAACATCGCGGGAGAAAAGAAAGCATAGAATTCTAAAACATCGTAATACAAAGTATCGTGGTTGAAACTAAAGCGGTTCAAAAACTTCGCAATTTAAATACATCGTCGCCGAAAATATCGTGGTAAAAAGTAAAGTACCTACAAATCATCGCATGACGATAACATCGCACAGATGCATTTTCAGGATTGCAAAAATGTAAATGCATGTTCGCATAATGATTTTTGAAAGCAAGAAGGAAGGAGGAATTCTTTCACTTCTTTATTTCATAAATTTGAATGATCTAATAAATTTTTGCTGAAAAAATAAGAAGGAAACTTAAGCATTTAAAAATTGAAAATGAATAGAAAATTAATGCAACTCAATAGAATTTTAAATTTACATGCTTAATTAACACCTTTTTTCAAAGTTTTACTGAGAATATTTTTATGCAGAATGCAATCTAAAAATGCTTCGAAAAAGGAAGATAAACAACAGCATGAGGTCACCTCTATAAAAATTGCTTAATTAATTATCAAATTATTCTTTTGACATTTGTTAATCTGATATTGTTTTAGTGAAAATTATATTCTACTTTGTTTTCGTTTATTCTTAAAATGTCGTTAAGATTTTCATGTATAAATTTTTGGATGCGTGCAATAAATTTTTAGATGTCGATTTGTTAGTTAGGACGAAAGTCTGTTACATAATATGTCAGTATGAGATTTGAAAAACGCATGCTACCATCATGCGATGATTTGTAGGTACTTTATTTTTTACCACTATATTTTCGGAGATGATGATTTTAAACTCAGAAGTTTTTGAACCGCTTTATTTTCGACCATGATATTAAGTACCACGATGTTTTAGAACTGCGATGTTTTCTCTTTGCTTTCTTTTCTCCCGCGATGTTTTCTTCCGCGAAGTTTTCGCCTTGCGTTGTTTTCTCCGCGACGTTTTTGTCTGCGATGTTTTGCCACCATGTTTGCCGCTGTAACCGATGGACAGATGTTTCATTGATCTTTGTATAACAAGATCACGTGTTACCTGAGCCTTGTTGTTAGACAGTTAGCGCGCTCTTTTGGACTCTAAATTTCTTGGTGGCTCAGATATTGTCGGAATGTTAAACGAGTAGCGGTATATTTTCAAATGGTTGCCTGCAATTAAAATCCTGTTGTCGCAGAGAACTCTCAGTATTCATGAACTCCTTGAATGCGCTGATGAAGTTCTTAGCTGCCTCTTCTCACCTGCATGCTTCTCCATGCCTCACAACACTGTAGATGTGGGTTCTTCTCTTAAAAGTTTCGCCTCCAAACGTTTCGTCGTTAGACATTCTTACGTATTCTTCTCTTAATTATTCGTTTGTAAAAAAGTATGGCTTGCGTTCAATGTTATTCCTTAATTTGTTTATGACCTGGCGTCTGCTTGAGTTAATGAGGTCGTTAAAACTGGTTTCGCATTACGACAAATTATAAATTTTTAAATAATGTCCCCTTTCATTTGCTTCCCGTTGATCCATATGAGAACCAATCTTTCAGCATCGTCTAGGATATGTGGCTGTTGCCTAATGACACCTTTCGATGCATCAGTTTCCTGTTTTACAGAATACTGCAAATCTTTAACGTATAGAGTAGTTATATGTGCGTGCTAGGACAACCACGCTCACAACGCTTCCTCGCTTCTCAGTGCTTTGCAGTTTGAGTCAATGATTTGATGTTACGGCATTCTCTTTGGGAACAAACGTGTATGTATGCTTAAACTTTGCTCTAAAAATATACAATAATGTGTCTGAATACAACTTTCAGTAAGATTCTAGCCGAACGAGCGCTAAACGCAGACTTATAACCGAGATACAGGCGAGATCCTGCATCTACGTCACCTGTTATGCGAGACATCGTTCATTAAGAAAGTTAGATTTTTTACATTTTGTTTTGCTCGTAAGGCGAATTACTTATTAATGAACGAATAAACGAAATGTGATTGTTGATGTATTTTTGTTTTAGCACAAATAATTTTATTTCTAAATCAGTACATTTTTCACAAGAATGCAAATAACTTCTATTTATTTGAGAATGAATTATTAAGAAACTCTTCTCTGAATGCACATTGATGTATTAGATAAAGAGACGTATTTCTTGTTTTAGAAGATTAAAATAAAGTATACACTTTCAGTCATTTAGTTATTTAAATGAAAATATACATCTCAATGTAGAATTTAATATATATCAAATAAGCAGTCTAAAACTACCGCAGATATGAATAAAAATCCTGCCCATTTTGGGGAATCAGGCATCAGTCCCATTTCATTAAGTGTAAAACCTTTATTATTCGGAAAAATACTTAGGTATTTTCATTGAACTAAAACGGAAACTAATTCCTGTTTTATCTGCCTATAATGAATAATTTGTTTTATTTACAATAAAAAACGCAGTTTACTTCATATCTCATAATGTGAAGCGAAGCTCAGAATTAAGCTTTGCAATTAGGTGCGAGCAGAGATGATTATGTCACAATTTTAAACAGTAAAACATAGATCTAAAATGATTTATTCGAACTCATATTAATATCTTCCGATGTTTAAAAATAACTACTTATCTTCAGACTAGTAATTATTTTAAAAATCAGAATATGTTATCCAAGATAATTATTTTTTTATTTGTCTTCAAGTAATATCTGATTTTATCTCCTCTCGTTAAAAAATTATTTACTTTTTGCTGATTTCAATAATCAGACAAAAATCAGGTTAGGACAAATTTTTCATGAAAAACGAATTTTCCAACTCTTTTAAGTGAAGGTTTGCTAGCTTTCCTAGATTCTGCTCACAATGCAGAGCATTTATTTATTAATAATCAGGTTCTCTTCAGCAAAGGGAGAATTTCGACGAATGCCGGTGATTGAAAACTACCGCAACAGCTGATTTTCTTCAAAACACATCTTCAGAATTTTTAGGTATTTTTAACAATATACCAACGAATTGTTTATTGATACAAGTGTGCATTAATATTATATACTTTTTTGCGTTATTCTGAATTTACGTATATTTGTTATGTTAATGCTAATTATTGAATATTTATTTTTTTATCTCATATTATTTTTGTTCACTTTATAATTATTGATAATTTATGTACACAGCTATTTCAGTGTCTTGTAATTACGTGCATTTAAAGAATACTGACAGAGCTGGAGACATCACCTGCTTAATTCTGTAGTGCGTGCGGAATTGAAGTGATATCTTCGGTGCCGGGGGAGGGTGACATTTCAATCTCCAACATACACACTGTATCAAGCGCAATTGTTTTTAAAATGTACTAAGGGTGGAATAATCATATTTATCGGCTAGCGAATTCTGTATGTTTATTACTAAACGGAGAAAAGCCGCGTTACATAGAGCTACATTTGAAATTTGCTCTTGAAGTAAGTATTGCGGTATAACTGAAGATTATCTAATGATCTGGGAAAACCTTCTAGTATCCTACATACACTCTTAGGATACAAAGCGTTTACCTTTCTACTAAAGTTTTTTTTTTTTTTTTTTTTTTTTTTTTTTATGTTGCATGAATACGTTCATATACTACCTATAAATGCGCTATCTAAGGTAATGCCATACCATGGCAGAATGAATGCAAACAAACCAAATTTTCTATATGGTTAGATAAATAATAAAATTATTTAGTTCTTCAAAAATGTACATTGGTAATAATTTAGATATACAGCGCATCAATGGCATATTATGGGCCCACTTTTGCGTCAGATATTCTTGAACCGGTGAGTGTTCGAATAATGCCAAGCATGTCGCGCAATCTTGAGTTATTCATGTAATTCTACAGTTAATCTTGGTTTCGGGGAAGAAAGAAGGTATTCAACTAATGTCCAATAATTTCCCATAAATGGTGATGAAGTGAGATTATCCAGAGGTGCACTTGTCCACTTTGCAATATTGAAGGTGAGATGTGTAGTGAGTGATCGTTAATTTTATTGCTGAAAATGGTGTTGGATATGCCCTGAATATACGAAAGAAGATAAGACTGCAGCACATGCTCAGTTTAGTAGTTTTCTCTAAATTTACTTTAATGCTTATGGGAGATGAATGGCTGTTAGCACCAATGACATCCCAAATCCTAGTTCTTTGTTGATGAATTCTATGTTGATCTGGGTTTGTCTCAGGAAAATAATTAAGACATCCGCCCGGCAGCGACATAATTTCTTTAATGTCATTTACTGACCATCTTGGGTAATACAGAGGTGAGATTAGTCGTTGAAGACTCTGCTATTACACTTAGTTCGACGAAGTCATAAAGGCTTGAATTGTATTTTCTTCTTCATGTAATAAATTCAAAAACAGCTAGAACTCTCGCGTATTATAACCATGCGGACATCAAAACTTACAGCTTTGCTCGTTCTTTGGATGTTTATACTTCTTGGTTAATCGTCTGTTTTCTTTGAAAACATAATCATGTTTATAAATGCCCTACAATAGAAACGTGCATGACAGTGGTCTTACTTCTTCACTATGTGGAATATTTCCTATCATGCAGTGCATGTTCTTCCATGTGCATATTCTCCACATAACCTTAAAAGTTAAATATTTCCTATTTATTTCTTAAATTTGATATGACTGCATATAAGCGCAGGTTTTTGCGAAGTTATCATTCTTAATAACCTGCATGAAGGTTCTGTAAGCTGATCTTTTATCTGTCTTCATATGTTGTGTTTACATATAAATTCCTGAAGAACTTTGATCGTTAATGCTCCAGTTCATTGTAATGAATTCACAGCTAAAATAGATATTCATTGTCTTTGTTGGGATGTATTAAAATGTAGCGCCTCGAAATATATTTTTTTTTCAGTATCAGACCTATATAAAAGTCCACCTACGCTCTTAAATTTCCGTATGTTTGATTGCCACATGATTAAATATTGTTTCAAGCATTAATTAAAATACATCAGCCTATCCCTGCAGATGATTAGTGGTTTCGACCACTGATCCCTGCTAGTTCGATCCGGCTGGCTATATGAGCATTTTCTTGAATTTTCCCATTTGTCACATAAATATGAATCGAATTCTCATATATTCCATAAAGTTACCTTAGTGCCAGACCGATAGCCCAAGTGCGCTTCTTTATATTATAATATGCAAAGGACGAAATATCTGTTTTCTCTACTTTGTGTAGAATTCATCTTGGCTCAAATAATATATTCCATTTAAACCATGAGTCTATTTTGAATCAGCCGCCGTGTGAATGGAAAAATAATGAGGGAAAATAAATTTAGTTTATCAGTATAACAAATTTCGTTTTGCATTATTATTGCATATTCATAATTAATTTTTTAATTTTTATTGCGTATTCATCATTATTAGCCCAAAGGGGCAATTTATCCAGAAGGGCTATTAATTTCGTTTTGGCATTTCGCGTTCATTCCCTATAAATGGCGAATCACCTTTTTAAATCGTTGCCACCAAATATTATATTTTGTATTATATTTAAGAATTAAGTAATGAAGAATCTGCATAAATGTATGTATCATTCTCGCTTTGTGATAAAACAACAGTACCTAGAGCCATCCAATTTTGAATAACGTACGTCTCTACCCGAATATAGGCATCTCGAAGCCAAAATTTGGAATTTGTTTTATTATATATTTCATATTTATCAAAACATTTATGAGTTTTTGATTAAGAACTCAGCTCTTTCAAAGCGAGCAATGTCAACATTGTACGGAACAAAAAAACACAGCGCGTGAGACTGTGTGTCGGAATTTCTAAAGATATGCTCCTTCAAATATTTTGTGATAGTGTTCTTGAATTTAATTTTATGGTTTAAGTGCTATGAATATGATATTTAATAAATAATGGTAACACACAAAACGTTCAAAAAAGATCCTTTGGGCATAAAATGTGTGTAATTCTTTATGAGTTTAAAACACCAGTTTTCTACAATTAAGATTAAATAGATAAATAACTCTGATTAAATGATTAGAGAAATATATACATATTTGATTTAATTATTTTTCATGTTGCCAAAATCATTAAAATAATATATCTTAATGGAAAAATAAAAGGAATAATAGTAAATAAAATAATTTCCTTTCAGAACAAAAATTAATTAAATGTTTGTGTTTTCCTTTTTTTATTCAACTAGGAATCTGAAATTATGTCAAATTTACATCACTCAATTTAGTGCTTAATTTATATTTAAGCAATTTAAAGAGAAATGATTTAAACAAAAAATTTCAAAATTAGCTGTCAGAGAGAAACGTCAAAATGCAATAATAACTAAACATGTAGCAAATACCAGTTTGTTTTGTCTTTTATGCAACATTTAAAAATTCTAATTCCAGAGTTATTTGGGGAAATCTCATAGGAGGAAATGAGCATATATATATATATATATATATATATATAAGCTTTCAAACTGGAGCAATTGTGATGTATCGTATAATAAAACAGAATTAAGTGTTCACCGTTTCTTTCTTCCTTTGACTCGCTTCCCTACCTCGTGTTTCTAAGTTGATTTATATATACATATATAACGGAAAAAATTGGAAACGTTAAGAGTCAGCGAGATAGATTTCCCTCCCCTGCTACCGGCATTATCGATCAAGCCCAATATATCGGAAAAAGAATCGTTTTGGTGCGGTCATCGATTACTTTCGTTAACCCATGCGACCGCGAGAAAACTGTCGAAGAACTGCACAGTTACCATTAAGGAGTAAAAAAAAAAAAGTAGTGAAGCCGTGAACTTGGAAACAATCAAATTATAGTTAAAGCATCGATTTATTGGATTTAAGTATTTTAATTAAAACCTAACGAGTAAAGGAAGTTTTTCTCCTAAATGCGAGTAAAAAATTGAATTATGCTAACTTAGTGAGAATAGAAGTTTTAAAATAGAATTTCATGATTTCTCTACTTATAGACTGAAAGCCTGTTTTTCCAACAAAAAATCATTAAGAATAGGGTATAGTTACCTCTGTGGCTAAGCATACAGCATATGAAGTTTTCTATCTTTTAGATGAGTTTATTATTATTATTATTAACTAAATAAACGTAATAAAAAGATCTCATATGTGTGCACATAAGTTGTAACAATATAATGTACTCTTTTGTTTCAAGAAAAAATAAAACATAATTATGTTACCATTCTGTATTAATGAATCTTTATAGCGAATCTTAATTTCCCGAATATACTTTCGAAAGTTAAACACATTATAGAAAAATTTCAATTTAAAACACAGAATGCAGCATTTAAGGCTATCTATTTTTAATGTATGGAACACAATCTTGTATTGTACATATCAATAAACACATCTGAACACAGTTACGTAAGTCATGTCTGATGTACAACCTCTGTCCAGAAAGAATGAATGACGTCATAGTGCTCATGGTCATAAGAATGTACAACCAGCGCATCCCACGACCAAGCTATCAAGACTTGTATGAAACAGATCCCGAGGGGCAGCTCTGCAAGTGTGTTTACCATGTAGAAACAATTCATTGTAGAGTGAAAGTATTGTGCCTGCGGTCGAAATTCAAAATGTGTCAACGAACGAAGAGGCTGTTAGCTTTCAAACTTGTAAAATTAGCGAAAGAGACTCATGAAATGCTGATAACAGTTTACGAAGAACGTTTTATCCCCTTGAAGTGCGTGTATAAGTGGTTTAAATGCTTCCGAGAAGGACATGATTCCATTGAAGACCTTTCCCGTAGTGGTTGTCCTGCAACTGCAAGCTTCCCGGACAACACACAGAACGTTATGGAACGTTTTGCCGAGAATCCTCGTGTAACAATGCGAATGACAGTAGAAAAAGTGGAAACCGGTCGTGAGACAACCCACCTCACATTGACCCACAGTTGGGGTAAACTCAAACTTTGCTTGTACGCCACACGTTGACGCCGCAACAAATGCAATTTCAGCTTGATGCCTGAGAATACCTCATCAGCATTGTGGATCGAAACACAAATTTTCTGACAGCATCGTGACGGGCGACGAGACTGAGTTCCTGAGGCACAACCACAAAGAAAAGCGTCAGTGTATGAAGTGGCTGGGTACAGGGTTGCCGAAAACAGAAGGTGGGAAATGAGAAATCCCTTATCAAGACAGTGCTGCGCTAGTGGTGTTCTTTCATACTGAGGTTCTTATAAAGAATTCTTCCCTGAGGGCACCATGTTAAATACAGCTACGTTCGCGGAAATACTGAAATGTCTGCTGCAACGGATCAAGGTAGGTACACTAGCAGTACGCCAAGCAAGGCGACTGGATCCCTTTCCACGAAAATGTCCGGCTATTCACTACCTTCCTAGTGCAGCAGTTCCTGACTAACAGGGGCATTGTGACCCTGCAGCACTCACCTTACTCTAGGGATTTGTTTCCCTAGAATTTTTTTTTATTTTGGAAATTTTGGACACGCAAAGTAATGTTACGACCCAGCTGAATACCTTCCCTAAAGACAACTACACCAGAAGTTTCAAGAGCTCATACAGCCGTTTCCAGATATGTATTACCACCAAGATGATTATGTATCCAGATATGTATTATGTATTACCAGCAAGATGATTATGTATCCAGATATGTATTATGTATTACCACCAAGATTTTCTATTGCCAGTGAGACAGCTACCTCGATAATCAAGAGGTATAACTTGCCAGGTAATAAAGTAAGGACATTTGCTGCAGCCATTAAATCCCAACTTGCCCACTTCGCAGAGTTGATGGAACAAGCAACTACCACCGAAGCCTTACAAGTTATCACGAGTGACATAATGTCCACCATAAGAACAGTTTGTAATGAACTGTTGCCAACCAGAACAACCAAAAATATCTCTAATCTAAACTGTTGGAGCAGTCATCTCAGAGAACAACAGCAGAAAGTTAGCGCCCTTAGACGCCGTCTTAAGCAGGAGCGGCGTCACAACATTTCTTCTAACACGCTCATCACCTTTCAACAGGAAAGAGCAAAATATAAGAAAATGATCCTAACGCGACAACCACGCATCACGCTCAATGGGAAACGACTTGCAATCAAGCGAGAACTCAAATACTTGGGAATAATATTTGATGACAAACTGAATTGGATAGCGCATGTGCTCTTCCTAAAACAGCGCACAGCAAGCATCGCTCAGCAGCTCAAGATGATGAAAGGATATCGCTGGGGTCTCAACCCCCATATCCTCAAGATCCTCTATAACACCGTCACTGAGAAGATCGTGACGTATGGAGCAGCTGTCTGGGCCTTACCGATGCAGGGCAGAAAAGTAAAGCATTTGCAAAGCATCCAACGGCCGTTTTTATTAAATATCACGAGAGCATTTAGAACTTCCCCGACCAATGCACTGGCAGTCCTGGCTGGCATACTACCCTTGTCCATTAGTGTCGAGAAGGAAGCTACGTACCAGATAGTCAAGTAACTCGGCCAAACAACGCAATTTGGGAAAGAGGTGTTTACTGCAGATAACCTTGAAAGAGCAGTCATCAGCCTTGACAGGCACCCGTCTTTGCAAGGACGGGGTGTTAATGTCAACCTAAACCAGACCACAAGATCCACGAACATACAGGGGTTGGACAAAAATATGGAAACACCTTTAAAAACATTTTTCTTTGCTTAATATGGTGTAGGAAACCCGTTGGCATCCAAAACAGATTGCAGTCTTCTCGGAATGGATAAATACAGTTCCTGTATGTTTGCCAAGGGAATATTATACCATACTTCCTGCAAAACGGTGGCAAGTTCAGATAACGATGTTGGCGGTGGATAACGAGAACGCACTTTCCGTTCCAATGTAGACCACAAAGGTTCGATAATATTCAGGTCTTGTGACTGTGGTGGGCAGGGGAGATGGGACAACTCATCCTCGTGCTCAGAAAACCAGTCCTGGACATTGTGAGCTGTGTGAACAGGGGCTTTGCCGTCTTGGAAGACACCATCACCATTGGGGAACAAAGTTTGTACCATGAGATGAACTTGATCTGCCAAAATGTTCACATAAGTCTTGGCAGTCATGTGCCCTGACACAATTATCATGGGGATAGCAGAGAACCACGATATGTCTGCCCAAACCATAACAGAACCCTCGCCATGTTTCACTCTTGGCAACAAGCAATCTGTATTATAGGCTTGAGATGGCGTTCTCCAGACGTAAACTCGGCCAGAAGTGGGAAACAATGTGAAAGAAGACTCGTCAGACCATATTATTCGCTTCCACTGCTCTATAGTCCAGGCTTTATGACTTAAACACCACCGTTTCCTGTTACGGACATTAGCATCACTGATGAGTGGCTTCTCAATTGCAACACGGCCAGCAATTCCCTGTTTATGAAGCTCCCTTCTAATTGTTTTGGTACTCGCAGGGTTCGGTAACACAACATTCATTTCAGCAGTAACATTTGCAGCTGTGGTCTTCTTATTTTTCGTCACAATTGCCCTTAATTATCGTCTGTCACGATCAATCAGGACACACTTTCGTCCGCGCTGTGATTTAGCAGATGATGTTTTTCCGCTTTTCAAATATACGAAATAAATCTTCGATACAGTACCTCTTGAAACACTAAACACCTCGGCTACCTTGCTTACGGAAGCACCTACCATACGTGCTCCAATTTGCCCACGTTCGAATCTGTTAACTCTGACATAATGCAATGACAACCTCACATAACAGTACTCCGACAACAACTGAACTGTTTAGCATATTTACGAAGTTGTATAGGTGGCGTCAGTAGTCAAAAACGCCAGCGCCACCTACATATTTCATTAAAATCAATCTTTCTTTTCAAACATGCATTTCACAAGGTGTTTCCATATTTTTGTCCATCCACTGTAGATGTTACCTATTATACGGATGGATCTAAAATAGACGACAGTGTGGGCTGTGCATATGCAGCACTTAAAGAGGGTAGAATAGTAAGCCAATGGAAGGGGCATCTGGAAGCGCACAATAGTGTCTTCCAAAGCGAGGCCACTGCTATAAGCTATGCACTGCAAGCGATAATTCAGCAGAGGCTATACAATAGTTACATAATAACAGACAGCCTGTCTACGTTATGCGCCATCCTTAACCCCACTCACAGTTCTCCAATAACAGCAGCTATTCAGGAATACCTCCGTTCTCATAAAGAATTAAAAATTAATCTAGAATGGACGAAAGCCCATATCGGGAATCATGGTAATGAGACTGCAGATCGGCTTGCAAAAGAAGCAGCCCATAACGTCGAAGCAGTCCCAGTACAAATCCCATGGCCGGTTTCTCATTTAAAACGGAATCTGCGCGCCACAGCTCTAGCACTCTGGCAGGCTGCGTGGGACAACGAAGACACAGGCCGCCGAGCGCATACATTTCTGCCTAAAGTAGATAAGGAACTACTGGTTGCACGGCCACAAATGGTGTATTACATCACAGGGCATGAGCCCTTTCCAGTATATTTTGAGAGATTTGGAATCTCCAATTCGGATCAGTGCTGCTGCGGCGATCTGGACATAGCAGAACACTACGTTCCTGAATGTCCTCTCACGGAGGGAATGCACATTCCGTTCCCGCAGATGAACAGAGAGGCATTCAACAAATTTATGGTCAAGCAGCGACAACAGAAAAACAAAATTACTCATATACTTGATAAGCTAATGGACATGGGTCCAGACTTATGCCATGTGTAAATATAACTGGTCAGTATGTCAGCAAATTTCAGTGTAAATCAGTATCATTCAAGCATAAGTAATCTAGGTATGTCTGCGATGTGTGTATATAGTGTGGGCAAGCGTGTCCTAATGTATGTTATTATTATTATTATTATTATTTTATTTTTATTTTTAATTTTATTGTGCTAAGTGTATATACTAGCTCTGTCTTATTATTCCAAAGCAAATTAAGGTAATGTCATGTAGGTATTTAGAAAGTATATGTATGTAACAGTGCTGGATTGCATGTCAGCAAATATGTATTAACAGAAGCATGTAAATAACTACTAATGTATATCTGCCCTTGTTTAGCCATGTACAATGCTATTCTCGAAGATTCAAAATCACTGGACCCGGGCACTTTGGACGGGTGTCTACCCAGCGGCATTTGGTTCGCGGAACTGCAAACCGGATGGTCCAGGCGTTGGGTTTGGGCGCCTTGTGCAAGCCTCCCATGTGGCCTCTCTGGCTTTACTCTGTATAAGGGCGGACGTGGCCCTATATGCTAATTAACTTAATAGTAAAGGGGTGGTGGCCACGTCCTCCGTCACTATCACTATCACTATGTATTACCACTAAAGGGGATTACTTCGAATCACAGTAACAGCTGTTTTATGCAAGACAGCAGTACAATGTCACTATAAACCCACCCACCAAGCTTTTTGGCATTAAATGCAACATATGTGTTTTATGTATCTAATAAAATATCTTGTCTCACACATTTTATTGGAGATGGCTTTAGTCATAATCAAAGCATTCTATCACGTACACTTGCCATGAAGTGACGTACAATGTCCAGCATAACATTTGCAGTCTCCAGAGAAATTGTACTTTTAAGGTTACTGATATGAAGTTCTGTGTGAGTGAAAACTTGAGCTTCAACTACACTCATAAAACAACCTGCTACATAAAGGATATATAAAGTTGAATGTCATAAACTGGCAGAGTAGTCTCAATAAAACCTCTTGCGTTTTTAGCTATATATTAGAAAACTTAAATATTCATTCACATAAAGTCTGTCGTTAACAGCCTTAAAAATGCAGTTCGTTAGGAGACTGCGAATGTTACGCAATCTATTACATTGCGTTAAGACAAGTGCACTGTACAGACGGTAGAAAGCCTTTTTTGTGAATCCAAGATATCAGCTAATAAAACGATGTACAGTTTTATTTACTACTATGTGCTATAAATGCTTTATTCCGCTTTGAATCTGCACAATGTAAAAATCCGCGCCCTGCATGTGTGTAAACGTTTTGGCAATAAAAGTATACCAGCGGCCAGATGAGTTATTACTATTTTAGATACCTTGTGTTCCTTTGCATATAAAATGGAAAAGCGAATTTGAAATCTTAATACACTTATAAATTTTGATACATTTATTACGTCTATTATTCATATATCTTGTAGCGACATTAGGTTATTTCGATGCTGAGACACCTGAAAAAAGAACAATACCCTCGCCGGGACTCGAATCTCGCACCTCTCGAATACATGTCGAGTGTGTTAACCATTACACCACGAAGACATGCTACGAAGGCGAGAGAAATACCTTATACACTCCTCCTTTTAAAGGGCGACTAGAGATTTAATTGACCTAATCGCCAAATCCTGGTGATGGGTTTTTAGCACCGTTTTAGTTCGTCATCAAGCACCGTTTTTAGTTCGGGCCCACTGTAGAGACATTAGATTATTTCGACGCAAGAGACATGAAAAATGAGCAATGCCGTCGCCGGGACTGGAACCTCGAACTCGAATAATCTCCGAGTGTGCTGAAAATTACACCACGAAGTCATGCTAACAAGGCGGGAGAATACCTTATAATAGTACTTTAACATTTAATTTATTTTTTGCAAAATCAAAACTGACGTTTGCTATTAAAGAAATCTGCCTTTAAAAATATTATTAAAATCCCTTTCATCAAATATTATCAATGGGGGGAAATATGTATATATGCAGATGACGTTTAATCATATCTTTCGTTACAGAATGGTAATATTTTTTATTAAAATTTCTTCAATCATAACATGGCCTTATTACAAATATTTGAGAATTATGTTTCTAACCCAGCACTTATTTTAATCGTACTTGTTTCCCAAGAAGTCTCGAAGAATGCCTGCAGGAAGCAAAACCTCCGTGAGTAAACTGCCACTGAGTCTTGTCTCATTAACTTTCTTCACATAAGTTTCTTTAATACTTATACGCGGTTCTCATACTTACGGCCACTTTTATCCTTTGCCTAAGGAACACAACGCCCATATACCTTAAGCTAACTTCTCCTAAGCTCTTTTCTCCATGTGTCAGACGCAAGTAATGATTTGGATCTCCTTGGGGATTCGATTGCCAGATCGTTTATAATGCCTCATATATCACCGTTAGACATTCGAACAAAATCGCGCCTTCCTTACGTTGCAGATATATGGCCATTGTTTTGCTGCTGTTACATGCATTAGATACCTATATAAAGCTAATCAGAAATTTACTAATTCTGAAACATTTACGTTTTGGGGCATTTAAATTCATTTTTCTCTGGTTATTTGATATTATCTAGAGTTAAATTCCTTTCCATATGGAATATTTAGAGAAAATAGTCATATTTTATCTACAGGGCATTTTGTTATATAATTATTATAAAAAGACAACATTATAAAGCTGTGCGTAAACGATTATTCTGCACCTCAGCAAGTAATACAGGGTTAGAAATTTCTTTTATGGTTCTAAAATGAAAATTTTTATAAAAATTATTAATTATGTATTACTGATTAATAATAATAATAATAATAATGATATGCAGTAATTCATCAATTATATATATATATATAATTTAATAAAGTTAGATTGTAACCAAACAGACAAAATATAATTAAAAAGTTGAAATTTTATCAAATAAATAAAAAAATACGAAATTAATTCAGTAAAGTTAGTGTATTTTAAGAAATTAACCTTTACTGAGTCGGAAAAGGAACTTAGTAAATATAAAAAATACAAATTATAAACTCAATGTGGGAAAACCTGCTTTATCACTCTCAGACTCAAATTTATTGAAAAGAGGTGCAAGTATCTTCTCGTGAATACTACTGCTTTTTCTAGTATCATCAGTCATGTTTCTGTTCGTTTTCGGTTAATGCTAGTGGTAGCATAGACGTTTCCGCGCATAACCTCAAAGTTATGAAACGCCAGCCACATGTTACACACATAAACAAGCGAGCAACAAACACTAGCCTAAAGCAAAACCAAACTTAGAATATCAATAAAAATTAAGATAATGAATTCTGGATGCAATTTGTGTATGAAACACACTGATTTCACGAGTAAAACAGGAGGAAAACTAAAATATCCAACATATTAAAATACACAGTGTTAAACTAGAAAAATAATTTCAAAACTAATTCAAATCAAATAGGAAAGAACCGTCTCTGTCATGTACTGAAATATATTTAGTTGTATTTGATTATAGCAAAGCACATCAGGGTTATCTTCGTAAGGATAGGGATGCTTTCGTGGAGGACGTTCTAAAGATAACTGATTGGTATGTATACACGTTCACTGCTATATATATGAAACATTTATGGATAGAAAAAGATAACATTTTCCACAATTCGCCTTCTGAATTGCTTATTACTAAGAATAGTGTAACTTGCTATTTGGCTGAACCACTAACATTTGCTTCAGTTCGGAATGTTTGGTGACATTACAAAGGATAAGATTAATTGTTTCCAAACTGAAGAAATAATGTTCCGGGTCCAACCATCCCCCACCCACCATGGAGCCCAACTGGGGAACACATATTCCTGCGTTAGGACTAGCCACTTCTAAGTGAGTAATCTACCAAAAAAAAAAAAAAAAAAAAAAAAAAAAAAAAAAAAAAAAAGTAAAACGACTATAATATTTAAACAGAAATTCAATGAATTAAAATTTCGGTAAGCGAAGCGAAAAAACGTTAAAATGCTAAACTGTCAAAGCGAAATCCTGTACATGAAAATTGGAAATAAGCACTTACTCTAATCTAAAATCTCAATAAATGACCATTGCAAATCATTGGTTCAGAGTGAAGTCAGGAAGAATGTAATGTAGGGTTTGTTGTTGGAGATTTTTAATTCGCCAAGATATATTGGCGAAAGAAGATTCAAACAATTTTAAGAAAAAAATAATTTTCGAAAGGAATAAATAATTAAATTCTGGCTAAAGCTAGGAAAAATGGAAACAGAATTTTAGAAGAGAATAACGTTCTTCACGTTTTCTGGTTGCAAAAGCGACTTTTAAGAATTTGAAATTGATCATTTTTAGTCAAATTAAAACAAGAATGTGAGAAAATTAATAAGATAGACTTACAAAAATTTGCATTTTATAGGTACTGTGAATCTCTCTCACCCATTTGCCTCAATTTCTCCAGTTAAGTTTAAGAAAGAGCTACATTATGTAATAAAACATTCATTGTTCGTATATTGCTTCAGCTTTTGCACACGCTTTTTAATAAATGCCATTGGAGCTTGACTAATAGTCAAGTTTTGAGAAACTAAATTAATTAATTTTTTGCTGCTAGTGCTCGGCTCATGTACAAATATTTTTAATATGAAGTATATGATAACGATACTACGTTCTGTAGCTTTATTGTTAATGCTCTATTTAATAAGCTTAAGAAAAGTTGAGAACTCTTTTCTTGTCTTAGTTCATCGCGATTGAAAATGCAAAGATACACGTAATCAACAGCCAACTGATCTAAATGGCTCTTGTTAAGACACGAAGGACTGGTATTGCAAGATTCAATGAGATCAAATTTGAAATCGATAACATCACCAATATATCTGTAGGTTAAGGAAAATTTTTGCAGGTCGTTTATTGAAAGTGAAGAACAAAATTCGCACTATTTTCTAAATAATAGTTAGTACATCTATGAAGAATAATTTGAAGATAAATAAACGTAACGGCAAGTATCCTTAAACTTGATGTAATTATGAAAACGTGAGCAGCGGAGATATTTTTCCCATTTTTTATAGTTTCTAAATTATAGAAAATCTCTGGAAATTATTCCGGTAGTTCTAGTAGACTGCTGTTGGGTTTTTGTTAAACGGCAGTGATGTTTAAATATTTTGAAGTCATAGCAATTGATATCAAGTACTTAGATCCCTCGAACTGCTTTAAGAACAGGAAGGTTGCGATTACTGGTCCAATCAAAGTGGTGTTCTTCGTCAGCTTTATAAACAATAAGCTTACAAATCTTTTTTACATTTTCAGATCAAAATGGTGGTCAAAACGTTTCTTTTGATATTAGCTATCAATCTGCCTGGTATCATTATTTATTAATTTGAACCTGATTACGTTCTTATGAAACTTAGTGCATATAAGTTTGAAAATCAGAAATGAACGATAATTTACGTTTTTTGCGAAATACATGAAGCTTGTTGATCCTTCATTACTTTTGGAAACACAATAAGTAAATTCTTAATTAAATTCTTGTTCAGTGGGATGTTGTGTTGCTGGCCGTGATCGTATTAAAGTAATTATACTAAGAGTATCAAAATGCGAATTAATTTCGCGTAAATAGTAAACTAAAATTTAGTGGTTAGTGCATTGCATGATTTTTAATAATAAGAATAAAATGACTTACTCAATAAGGCATGCATGAGACAGTAGCTCTCTTTTAAATATGCATTTATTAAATCACAAAACACACATTTTTTGATTAGCCTAGATAAATCACAAAAACACACTTTTCTTGATTAGCCTATATTCGATATGTTATAAGAAAAAAACACATTCATGAATGCCCTTCGGCATGTCCTACTCGTTAGTCCTACGGGACCGTCACAGCGTTCATTTTTTTTCTGTATACTGTAATTCCTAATCCTCTAGCATCGATGGCCCATTACTTATCAGCATCTTGCAAGAAGCTTAATTAATATGCAGTACAATTACTCGTGATAGAAGAGAGCAGGTTTCTTGTAGATAGGCTTGAATTTGGCGCACATGGTCGTCTCTTCGAAACATCCAATTGTCAGGATTATACACGTTGAGTCACAGCACAGGAACAATTTTTACCTCGCAGCCTAATCAGTAAAGTTTACCTGACTTCTTATATTTTTCGTACAAGAACATATTTTCTCCTCCATCTTATGAAAAGGAACATCAGCTCGAGTACATTATGTTTTACCCTGGACGATGGCGAGAGCTGTGTGTGTGTGTGGCCCGAAGGCCCACACACTCGTTAACACGACGACAGGCAGAAAGAGAAAGACAAAACCAGTCCTTCCAGTTTTTATCCACTGCGATGCACGTGGAAAGGCGCGATAACGATTCAAGAATCGATAAAGCCACCGTGTTCACTGTGAGAATTCTGTGTTCTCACATGGGAGTTATAGAATTTCTTACTGATGATACTAAAATTATTTCTTGCTTTGTCCTTTTTTCTATTGTAGAGACGTTAGGTTATTTCGAAGCAGGATACGTGAAAAATAATCAATGCCGTCGTCGTGACTCGAACCTCGGACTTCTCGAATACGCGCCGAGTGTGCTGGCCATTATTCCACGAAATCATGCTAAAAGCGCGATAGAAATACCTTATATACTCCTCCTTTCTCAAAGGGTGACTGGGGATTAGGGGACCCAATCGCCAAATCCTGGGGTCGAGAATCATCATCCACCATCTTTTAAGTTCGTACGCCACTGTAGAGACATTAGATTATTTCGAAGCAAGAATACATGAAAAATGCCCTCGCTGGGACTCGAACCTCACACCTCTTGTATACGCGCCGAGTGTGCTGACCATTACATCACGAAGGTATGCTAATATCTTATAAGAAATATCTTATAGTACGAATTTAGCCTTATGTTTAGAAATATTTTTATTTACCTACGCTCCCCCCCTAAAAATACCTTTTTAAACTATTAATTCTATTTAGTGGTAATTTGACTCTATTCAAAATAGCTTGTTTCTGTTCCATAAAAATCTGAGCGGTGAAGAATATATTTAATGGTGGTTCCTTCAGTGCATTTAATACTTATAGAAATAGGAACGGAGCTTACTGGCCTAAATTTAGGACGATTTTTAATAAGCTGTTTTAAAAAATAAACATTAATGATATCAAGTTCCCTACTAATAATGCGATTATGGCAAAAATTTAAAAAAGAGCATCAATTGGATATTTACATAACCAAGTTGCTTCTAAATCTATCTCATGATGATTGGTAAGTCAGTGCATCAAAGTTTTCCTGCATTTGAAACAAACTTGTGTCTTGGTCTCTACTTCAGGAAAAATTTCAATATTTTTAATGATTTCACAAAATTTTTCAAATCATTTTGTACCTATTTAGTTATAATTTTTTAACTTAATTAAATATTTATTTTATCTGAATTCTAGCAGCAATTGCGCAGTTGTTTTGAAAGCCCTGTGTGCAATAATTCTTCCAGTATTAATAGAATATGTATTAGAATTTAATCAATGAGATGCATTATTAGAATCGAAATAGAGATAGTTATCAATTTGAAGTACTAATTGCTTTTAAGTCATTCAGTTACTCAAGGAAGAACACGAAAAAATTAAGTATTGTAAGCTTTCCGCCCTCTGATATGATGGAAGATTCAGCATATTCATGTGGTTATTGAGAAGTCCCGTATCGTTTTGAACATGAACTCTGTTTAGTTCCATGTAATAAATTTAATTACAGTAATCGAAAGGGCGAATAAAACGTTAAATTTTGAAAATTTTACAAAACGTACTTTTCTAATTAGAAAAATGGCACGCCGCCCAACCGGGATAGTGGTTAGTGACTCTGACTACCTAGCGGCATGGAGGCACGCAAATTATGCGGCGAGTAAACGTCTTCTCGAGATGTTGAAGTAGGGTAAGAGAGATTGGAAAACTTTAGATCCGTGCCCGCGGAGTGCTCTCCTTCAAAACTGGAAGTGGAACTGAACAAAGTTTTACTGTCACTTGTATCCAAGTCTCTAGCCAATGACAGGCGCAAACATTTCTCCTTACCACGATGGATTTCATGGGTATGCATTGAGTTCAGACAGGCGAGATAAGAGATAACAACAACAACAAAAAAAAATGTCACAATATCAATATTTGCGATCTTTAAAACATTTTCCTAATTGGATGTGTGTGTCTATAAATACCAATTTCGAAAATAAAGGCCGGTGAAGGATTATTTTTATGGACATGTTGCATATTTCTTCTTTATATTTTCACTGTTCAAATTTATTCTTATTTAGCGTTTCTTTATGATTGAATTTTGCTCTTATATCATTTTCTTTAAAATTTATCTGCAAAGTAGTTAATTTAGACATAATAAATATGATAAGAATTAAGAAACACAGACATTAAGCTAAACTAAAATGATGAAGAAACAATTTTTCTTTTCAAATGAATTAAATTATGCAAAATCAGTTTTGCACTGCTAATATAGTAAAACTTCTTACAATCGTCGTCTCAGTTCGTTTGTGGTGCCAAGAAGCAGTGATTGTTCTATAAATCAATTTCCATATTTCCTGAGCGAAGTTTTCCGATTGCTAATATTTAAACGAAATGACAACCTGATAAGAAAAATCTATAAATTAATTATAAGAATTCATATGTTTCCATCAAAAAGTTTATTAAATTGGAAAATGGAGACAGCTCGAATTGGACACCTTTATGAAATAAACGTTCTTTTTGGATTAAAAAAATTAATTTATTAGCAGCTTTAATATTGGAAAACAAAATCAGTATACTTGCGGTTTGAACACAAAAAAATAATAAATGTATATAGGCAGTGTTAGAATAATCTCTCAATAATTGCAGTAATGATGTAAATGCTTATAAGATTACGATTTAGACATGTTATGAATTATATCACACAGTTATTTTATTAAAAATAACCATACATTTTATAAAATATATGGACGTTGCCTTTACATTTGTCAATTACCTACAGTGGTATGTTCCATTATAATTGCAAAGCTAATTTAAATCTATATTTCTGAAAATAAGTGGCAAAAACTCTTAAAACTGGTATTTTATGCTCTTATGATTAAGGATAGTCTCACTTAAGATTTGAGATAATAACTCTCGAAACTGCCAGTATGTCATTTCGCTTCGTACCCTGATAGTGTTATACAGAAAATGTGGAAAGTAGACTAAACTAACTACAAACCCTTAAATTGCCTTTTTTAAGGAGGGAGTTATTTAAACCTGAATATTCATTCGATTATTTCATAAAATATTTTACATTATTGTTCTTATAAAATAGTTTTCAATTTTAAGACTTAAGGCATTTTAATATTTTATGTCAAATACGACACTTTTATTGGTTGAAGTCCTTTCCCGGCAATCACCAATAAGAGTATGTCGCGATTGTGATTATATTAATTGGTTTTACTCCACACGCGCTGCAGAAAATTTACAAGAAATATATAGTTTAAAGACAGATTATTTTAATAAGTCCAGGTACTACAGCTGATCCAAGTTTAGATCTCCAAAAATAAATCAGGAATAGAGACAATGATATCAGATCTGAAAAGAGCATTTCATACTTTCACCTTTGCTTACTGTTTTAGATCTGTTATCTTCCAAGCAAAAATAAAATTAGTCATTTTCTTCAGGTGGCACAAAAGCTGGGTTCGTGGGAATATTTTCTCAACTTTGAAACGTAGCATTTACGCAAATTTTCCATGAAACTTCAGAGTCTTCAGAAACGTTAAGTGCTTTCTACAAAATTAAAGCTGTTATTGCAGCTTTCCCTTGAGGATGATTCTCGGTATCAAATAAACACAAGGCATTTGCCAAGTTTTAAGACTGAGAGTTTTCAACAAATCCAAGCGCTATCACACAAGAAATTTTAGCGATGATTAGTAAGACATCTCAGTACCCTGCTTTAAAATATTTCATAAAAGCAAACGTATTTAACAAAGTCGATATTTGCTTCTTTTTGAAGACTGATGCAGGTGAATCGAAGACTGATATAGAGTTTGCATTTAGGTCGTAAAACTGTTAGAAAAATTTCTGGAAATCATGGAGATTAGGTGTAACTACGATATATTCTTTATTTATGCATTCTTTTTTCTTTATTTATTTATTTCTTTATTAACACTTTGTTAGCATCAGATATCGATCCTCACTTTTTTGTCCATATCACTTTTCAAATAAGATGCTGCTTTCTTGAAATAAATATAAGACAGTCTGTTATAAACATCTATATTGGCAGTTAACGCGCAGCAGTAGAGAAAATCATACACCGCATGCAGTATCTTATAGGCAGGGAATGTCAGCACATCGGAAGTAATGCACGTGGTACGGGGTAATGTAATCTGATTAGGGGAAATATTTTCTGTGCGTTTTGAATTATATGTCATTCATTTCTATACGTGCAATTTGTATACTGAAACAATAATGAACTTTTACGTAATCTATCTTCCCCACATTCATTGTAATTATTGAGCTGTTTTCGTTCCGAGAGGAGAACAACTTCGGCAACTTTTATTATTATATTTCTTAGAAGAATTCATCTTTTTATGCGTTTTCCACTTTGTATGTGAAATTGGGTTTCATTTCGTTCATTACATTTAGCTGCAGATATCTTCAAACAGGGAAAATACTTTTATAAGCAAACCGAAGTTTGTGATTTTACTGTTGAAATTTATGTAGGGTAGGTGCGAAGAAAGCGATGTTTAATTACAAGAGTTAAAAACGTTAAGATAAACAATAAAAAATGTTGTGTAAATGAATCAAAGTCAAAATTTTAATCAATTCGATAAAAGTCATCGTACTGAAAACTGAGCATTGAAATGAAGAACTGAGAAAAGCCTAAAAACAATTTACAGAGTTAAGGCAAAACTTAACTCTGTATTCGGAATTCTAAACATATCTCCTTTTAAAACCTTTTTAATACTACAGCTGAATTTCATGTGACGTAAGTGTGAAGAAAGGATGTTTAATAATAAAGAAGAGAAATGCAAAGTTGTGCAGGACATCCTTTTAAGAAAATTCAGCATTGCTATGATAAACCGAGAAAAGGAGGAAAAAATTAGAAAATTTATTTAGCAACGCTTAACATTGTATCCGAGATTCTACAAATATGGTGCTTTTAAAAATATTTTACTGTTAAAAGTTCGTGGCGTAAGAGCAAAGAAAGCGATGTTTAATCATGTGTTGATGTTTAATGAAATTAAAAAAATGAAAATTAACGATGTTTAATGAAAGTTAAAAAATAGCGTTAGCATTTCAAGAGCAGACTGTTAAATAGTGAGGTTAGAGAGAGCATAATAAACCTTAACACACCCTCCGGCACGACTCAAAAATCTTTAAGTCCTTTAAGATTTTATTTTTGTATTTTTAATTTTAAATTTTATTTCTGCTTAATTACGTTATTGTTAATGGGAAAAGTATCAGAAATGTACTGACGCATCCGAAAGCGATATTCATTCAAGTTGCTGGATATTCGTAAGCCAAAAAATGCTTAACATGAACAATAATATTGTCCGAAAACATTTCATGAAAATTTTACAAGCAATATAATTTTGTTCCTTTTCCTCATATGCCCTGAGTGCATGAAGCTTCCCTGTCTGTATCGCATGATACGTTTGAAATGGAAGACAAACCATGAATTTTTTCAACCAAATCTAACGGAATAGGTAACATTTTCTTTCTATTAAAAATAATCGCTGTGCCAGTACGAAAAGTCAGTTTTCTTTTTTTACAAATATAAATATTTATTTCAATATTTATTTTATTACAAAGCATGCGTACATGCAGAGATCAATACGATAGATGAAACCTTTTTAGTTTATTTATTTAATGATATTAACAGAGCGCTCTTAATTCCGTAGAAAATACATATGAGCTGCATTAAAAGAGCTAGTGTCTATACACATAATGTTTTATTTATATACTTTTTTACATTTTTACACTAAGTTTCTTAGCACTTCTCGGTGGAAATTTCGAAGCGGGAAGAGGGAGTTTTCTGAATATATCAGTAACTGACAGCTGGAATGCCTTTACTCTTTTAGAATTTATAGAGAATATTGAAGATTTTGCATTTCCTTTAGTGACATTTGAAAATATTCTTTCTTTATTCCTCTGAAGTCAAAGTAGCTTCGATTTATCTAGGTTGAAAAGTATTTATTTCTCTTAGACGTTATTTCTATTTTGCTTTTGACATTTCTTTAAATATATTGTGCATTGCGACATTTTAAAAATACTCGTACGTCCATTAAACTTCATTGGACATCGCATTTATTATTTTTCCGTAAATGTGCGCATACTATAGAATCTGTCTCATATTTTGTATAAATATAGTAATTTATCTTTGTGTCAAACTGTAGATGCGTTTCCTCCTTACTATTGGTGATAACTACAAATAATAATAAAATTAGATTCATCGAATATGAGAACCAAAATGTGTAATAGAACAAGTTACCCATATCAGCAGTGTTATTTTTCACCTTGAAATATACTTATGATTTAATATTTGCTTTCTGATATTTGATTTATTTCTAACATAATAACTATTTATACGTTTTTGTCATTTATTAAAAAAATTATACAATGGTTATCTGATATTAGAAAGATGTCTTCGTCGAAATTTTTATTAGCGAACTGCTGCTTATTTCTCGAGTACTAGTATGTTCTCACTTCTATAAAACTGACCTTAAGACCTCTTCATTTTAGCCGAACAAGTTCTAGTTAAAGTAAAACACGTGATGCTGTCACCTATTGAAATCTATATCTAGCAGTTTTGATGAGTCAAAAATAATTATTTTTTCAGTATCACCAGTCTTCCGCTAAAGCTTTCGGAGTTAAAGAAACTCCAATTATGCAAGGATATTATTGTCACAGAATTATTGCCGGGCACAGTCAGTATCAGCTGATCACTAACCCTCAGGCCTGCGCATTTATCAAAAATGAAACGTTATGAAAATGGTTCTTCTAATTTGTAGCAAGATATAAATCATTTTGATTAATTTCAGATGCATTAGGATTTTATTTCTTAATATGAGCTTTATTTTATACGAGTAAATAATCTTTTAAACTGATCTGAAAATATTTGCATCAGAAATTGACATAAATTTACTGTTAATTATAATTATTGTGTTTCCATGATAAATACTGTAGAGATCTCATGATGATGAAATAAAGTATAATATATATTCTTATACATATTATTGATACATGCAGTTTGTACTGTGACTATTGAAGGTTTTATTACGGCATATGCTTTTCATTCTCGCTAGGGAAGGATCAACGCACTATTATGAAAATATTTCCAACCCTTCTGTGTCCTTCTCGTTAGTAACCTGCACTTTTGTTATATAAAAATATCAGAACTCTTAATCATAATTTAAAGTAATAATATTCAAACATAAGGTATTCTTATAACTTATAACGTTGTGTAATGTATAATTAACATTCAGTCGCTCTAGTGGGAATAACATAAAATGTTGCGGTATCTTTATAAGAATTTATTAACTCTCTCTTAGAGAAAGACAGATTTATAGTTTGATATAAACTTCACATATTTATGCTGCATCCCTAATAAATTTAAAAGTGGGAGAAAAATCAGCAACGATGCAGTACGGTACGAAATTAGAGAGAAGGATAAATTGTCACGAAAATAATCCAGTTTTATACTTGCGTATATATAATGTATAACGTATCTACTATTCTATTTATCATTCACAAACATAGGTATTATATTTATATGCAGTGTGCTTTATTTTGAGAAATTATAACTCATGGTCATAAAAAAAGCTCATAAGTTATTATTTACAACAATATGTTTTTCATGAAATAGTGGATCGTATACTTCAGGATTATTTATTCTAGAGCAATGCAGATTGTGATATTTCATATTACTGATTTCAAAGTGGGGTAGCAGATTCATTATACACAGCAAATTAATGCAACGGAATAAAGGTAGCAAAAGTCAAAGTCTTGGGTTACGATACAAAATACATTTCAGTAAAAACGTTGTGTCCATCAAGGCATTTAAGACATATTCTAACTGCACGTGCCAAAAATCAATGTAGAGCTTTTACCAAAAATTCTCAGTTGCGAAACGAATTGCGTTTTTAAGGCTGTTAATGTCGGGTAGAGTGTGAGAGAAAACATGACCTTTCGAATATCCCCCCACATCCCGTTAGGGTGTACACATTGACTTATTATCTTACTATGGCAGTAGCGCTCTGGGGAAATAGAAACACGAGCCTGGCAGTTCCAGACCCCAGATGGAGATCGTTTTATACTGGTGGACTAAGGGCGAATCAAGAAAAACTTCGAGGCTCTGAGGACAGAGGTAATAACTCTTTACTCTGTCAGACGGTCGGCTCACCAGAGGCTGGGTGGAACCTTTGGTGAGGACAGAGGTGATAACTGTGTACGCCATCTGATGCTGTTGACCCACAGGTGTGGTTCCTCCCCGCAGAGTACTGGTGGGAGCATTTGGGCCCAGTTCATGTAGTACTTGACAAATTTGATAGTGGCGTACACCATATTCATTGGGTATATAAATCTCAAATCATAACCCCCCAACTGTTTTTAAAATACAGCTCTTTAGGAGATTGTGAACACTGCCCTGATCTGTCTATGTCTTGGCATAGCAAATATACCTGAAAGATGACAGAAATAACTTGATCCTCATGCGTAACATCTCTAGGACTGTAGAGTCATTAGCCTATTTTTAAAGTAGGAGAGATGAAAAATGAGCAATGTCCTCGCCAGGACTTGAACCACGGGCTTCTAGAATACGCGCCGAGCGTGCTGACCACTACACCACGAATGCATGCTAAGAAGGCGGGGGGAAAATCCTTACATCTTCTCCCTTTTAAAGGGCGACTAATGGATTAGGGGACCCAATCGCCAAATCGTGGTGGAGAAGAATCATAAGCCACCACGTTTTTTAAGTTCGGGCGCCATTGTAGATACATTAGGTTATTTTTGAAACAGGAGAGATGAAAAATGAGCAACTACATCACCGGGATTCGAACCACGGGCCTCTCGAATACGCTCCGAATGTGCTGACCACTACACCACTACCAATCTGATAAATTGACAGATCAAACTGTATTCAGATGCATTTATTACTGTGAAAAATAGAAGTACTATCATGCTTTGCAAATGGTTAAGACTGATATCGTAACTGGATCTTATGTGGAATTGATGCACACTTTGACACTTTGAAAATTCCCAGTTTTATGTTTTGAGGAAATGAAGAAATTTCTCAGCAATGTTACTATATCTGTCATAAGAATAAAGAAGCAAAGGGAATAGTACAGTGCAATTGTGATTACTCAGAATTCAGGCATCCGTAATTTCCTATATCTAAATATATGCTCCCGAGGGCTATCAAAATTAATGCACACGGAGAACACGTATTAATGCAACTAATTTTTACTTTACGTCTTATATCATTATTTTGCAGTACAAATTGATTTTTTTTATATCTTTGATCTTACGTTGATTCTTTGTTTGTGTCTAGCAATATTCAGCGTAAATACAGTACACTATTTTTTTTTATCATTTAATGTAAATCTATTTGACTTATATGTAAGATTAATTTTATTCTGTGTACCTAATAAATTTTTAACGTATGATTTAAGTTGGAAAAACAAGGTAAACAAAAATTTCAAAAATCCTTTTCATGTATATGTATTCTTACTGCAGTACATGTATACCGATGATTTAATGTTTGATGTTGCTATTAGTGACTTATTTCGAAATTAATATCTAGCTAATTTTAGCATTTATAAAACTTTTAAAACTATATATCTTCACTTCACATAAACATTCTAGGCCTCTGATTATAAAAAGCAGAACTTTGCCTTAGTGAATTCCGAAACTTATAAGAATTTTATATTGTTCTACTTGGTCTAAAGTTTTAACTTAACACGAACACGGGCCTCGGTATTAACGGTAAACATAAAGATTAGATCTAATTCAGAACTGTTAATTTTCTGAAAACTCTACTTACTTGTTTTATTTGTGCTGAAGTATTTTAAGAGATACTTTCTGAGAGGTGTTGCGTGACAGTTTGCAACTTTGCTTAACCAACAATTAAACGAAGTTAAATTTCTACTGCAACTTTTCTCAAAATAAGAATCGTTTAAGTGACTTCGATACACACAGATTTCCAAATCTTTTATCATTCTCCACAGCACTTTCTTAATAAGTTGGATTTATGTGACACTGATACTTCACCAAAAGATCATCTTTCATCTTTCAAGACGCCAACTCAAAGGCATTTATCAAAGAGAACGTCCACCATTTTCACTGCAGAAGTTGGATTATGGGGAATTTTCTCTCCTCTTCTCCCTACGTGCCTCCCCATGATAGCCAAAATCGTGTCAGTTCTGTATTTAAGAGCATGAAAACTTCAGTGTTTTAAAATTAAGTGTAATTCCTTGCTTTAAAGTGCACATTTATGAATAATACTCAGTATGCGAAGTATCATGAAATTAAGTTTGAAAGTGTACTCTTGCAGAATGTGTTTGGTATCGAAGTGAAGTTAGTTTATTTTTAAAGTGGAAAGAATAAATTTAAAAGCGAATTTTGCATAACAGCATATTTTAAAAAATAGTAATTTTAATACGGGGATTTTTTAGATTAGTAGCAAATGAACCACAATCTAAAACACAAACACATATCCACCAACTCTGTAGAAATAAAAGACATCTTTGCCTTACGCTCTTGATGTAAATATTAACATTTTAATCTTTCAATTTCAATAACGTATATTTCTTCAGTCTGAAGTTTCGCATTTGAGTCAAAACTACATTAAAAGCGAATTTAACTATATTTTTCACTGCTTAAATGTTCCTAATAATCTCTGTAATGGTTCCAGAAATTGAAGTGGTTGAAGCAAATTCCTCATCAATTTGGATTGGTCGACTAAACGTCACATCTTTCCTTAATAGGTGGATGTATAGGATTAAAAATCATTCGTTTATAGCGTTCTGTTGTGTAGCAGTCAGCTTAACAGACAAGATTTTAGTTCAATGGTAAAAACAAATAATGTATCGTACGCTTAAGTTGGAATATCATCTAATTTAAAAAGTGCGTTTTCAGAAGGTATCTAATTATAATAAGCGGTATAAACTTGAAAAAACAATTATTATCCGAGGGCAAATGAGAAGATTCGTTTTCGAACTGATCAGATACTAACTTCTCGACGATTTATCGAGAATGGCCAAACTGATCCGTTACTTTGCGGTCTAATCATCGAAAGCATTACCCAGGGTGCACCACATGAAATAGACTGATATTATATCGGTGGTAACGGAGCAAAGATACAATATACAACCAAGGTCAGGGATTCGAACTGCATCTGAGTAGCTGTGAGCCTTCACTTATTGCCATACCGTCCAACTCGAAAAGCAGGTCATTGTCATTAATAGCAGAAAATCCAGAAATCTATGCCTTTATCCCAGAAGAAGTACAGCTTGCTGACAGAAAAACCCTTGACACGAAGGACACAATGTCATAGCGCTTCGAGAAGAAATCTTGCAGATGGCCACATTAACTTTAATTTATTGCATCGCATTTTAAGTAGGAACGTTAAGAGCTTTGATGTTTATCTTTGTTTAATTTTAGTATACAACATATATAAATACTTTGATCAATGCAGCAACGCATTTCATTAAATGAAACGCTGCTTTAAATAATTAGCGGAAATTTAATGTTTCACGGGAAGCTCATGAAGTAAATTTGTGATGGCGTGTAATAAACCCAGTGTTATACTTTCATGATTATTTGCGGGTTATACCACAACTCTAGTAAATGTTTGTTGGGTTGGACGGTGTTTCGAATGCTAAAACCTGAACCTATGGTTGTGATGATTGGGATATAATTCTAAGGGTACCCTTTAAATACCAGTTGATATGCTTTCCTCATTACTATTGCCAAACAAATACAAAAGTCGTACGTCACTTCAGTCCTCATTGTTGAATTCCATACTAATGTATCTTTCCTATATAACTGCATATATATATATAAGCCAATAATTCATAATAATTTATAATAAGAAATCTTTCCATATACCATCTCCAAAGAACATAAATTCCGTTTAAAACCATGAATGAAATATTTTTAGTCAGAATTTAAGTTAGTATTTTAAAAGGTAATTTCAATCTCCTTTTTTAAAAAATCTGTGTTCCTTGCTTGTTCTTTAAAAAATCTTGTTGCAAACTTTAGCTCAAGTTATAGGCTTTTTAATTTCTTTATTTTGAATTTATATATGTATATGTTACCGTGAAAGACCGAAATTGGAGAATGTCTACTTTCACCGGAGAATGTCAACATTCAGCAAATACGTCGTTGAGAGATCGACTATTGCATTACATTCTTGCACATCCGGACCCTCACCGGTGTATGTCGACAATCATAGATATGCTCTGGTGTAGGTCGAAAAGAGAGGAGTATATGTACACGCTGTCATTTCAAAAGGAAGTGTTTCACAAATAAATGCAGTTGTAAAAGCAACGGCCTCTTGTGCAATTCAAATTTTCATAATAGTTTAAGTTGTTGCAATAAATAAGATCTGAATCACATAATTTAGTAAGTTTTTAACTTCTATTATTTTCCTTTCTCATTTTGAATGTACTGTGTGTTTTAAGTTCTTATGTTCTTAAGTTCTTATTTTAAGTTTCACCTGCGTTTTTACGCGACTGAATTACGAAGAAGAAAATATAATATTATCATATATTCAACATTCACTATTAGATCATGGTGAATGTCGACATTTACCGGTTAAGTCAGAAATAAGAGTATTTGGAAAATATTTCGGACATATACCAAGCGACTATGTGAATGTTGACATTCACCGGTGAAAGTCGACATTCTCCAGATTTCGGTGTTTCACCGTAACATATATATATATACATCAAGCAATCCAGATAAGTAATGTCACCAAAACCGAGTACTCGGATATGTTTTACTTTTAAGAGCAATTGTTCTAGTCATACACAGAGTACGAAATAAATTCAGTGTAACTAATTAGTCTTTTAGAAATTTGACTGTGAGTCCATGCTATCATTCTTATCATTTCCAAGAATCTGTATTTAGAAGGCATTGTATTGCATCCATCTTTATAATTTTAATAAGTATATTTAAAATGGTGATTACATACACTCATACATTAGATTACGTTCTTCGTACATTAATGCACATAGTAATGATATTCGTTAATCCATGCAGTAACACTGTTTCCTGAATTTCTGTACAAATCTAAATATAACTATACATTTAGTAAGATTTAGAAAAACTGATCCACTTCTTAGAAAATATTAAATAAGTACTTTTACAAACTTTAAGGAGTTAGAAAACTTGGCTATTAATCTAACAGTTAAAAGATAAAGATTTTGAAGTAAGATCCCTTTCACTGGCTATTTCTTTCCATCGTAAACAAGATATTTTATCCAACGTACAAGCTCATTGAAAAGAACTGCAAGACTTCACCTGGGTTCATTCCTTCAGCTGCAAGTTGATCATAAATTTCAAACAACTCAAGCTTTGTAGAAAAGCCAAAAAATACGGCTATATAGGAGGTAAAAATGTTTCGGATATTAGAAAGCTAAGCCCTTGAGGAAACATAAATTATGATAAACGCGTAGAGGGAGTATAACTTGAGTTTACATAACCGAGAATTTCAATTTCACAATTCTCTGAAGCATGTAAGAAAAAGAAGCAGAGATCAGTTTTTGTGCGAAAACAAACTGAAAGAGGGTTTCAGAGTACACTTTAGTACTGACTTCACCTTCTTCTTGAATATACCGCAAAATATTCGGAGCTCTTCCCCCCCCCCCAATCTACCCTTTGGAAAGAAATATTTTCTCGGACGGAAAGAAAATCATAAACGTTTTCATTTACCTTAAAGGAAACGCATAATATTCCAGGGAATATGGTATCATAAGAAACACTCTCACTTTAGAAGGTTTCGTTTTTTACAATTAAATTATTTTCACTCTGTGTTTAATCAATTTTGCCCTAGAAATATAAAATTAGCACTTCAATAATTCCCTAAATCCGAATTCAGCATTAAACTATTGTCAGTTTTTAAATTTGAGACTAGTATTCTAGTAAAGAATTGAAATAAATTATTACAAGGATGTATGCACCATAAATTTGAAACATTTTCAACATTTTATGAATGAGGGCCGATGAAGATAAATACTATTTTTAAATAGTTTAAAGTTGCGCATTAAAATATTTTAATAGCTGTGTGTAAAACAGCAAAAACAAAAAAAAAAAAAAAAAAAAAAACTGGGCACTAAGCGATTATTTGATGCGTATGATACGTATTAATGTAAAATACAAAAAAATAATCAATATACGTTTACATATTGTTAATGTTGCTGTCTTGTCCATGTACTTCATGGAAGAATGGTTGCCATAACCTCAAGGAGGTTGGACTTCTACTTCCACCCCAGGTTTTAGAGAGAGCTTCCCAGGGAGTGATCCGAGGATCTCCCATCCCTCTTCCCTACCTCGAAATCACACGAGAGGACTTTTGGCACGCCATATATTTAGAGTGTCCCCATGCCAAAAATACCTACGCATTTGCAAACATTCATGCGTTTTTCGGGATTCAAACCTGTGCCTTTTGGTACCGCAGTAGGTTCCCCTAAACACTCCGTCTGGGTTTTCCCGCCGTCTGGGGAGACACTGTAAATTTAATCACTATTTTTCTGAGTAAAACATGTTTACGCATTTTACTCTTTTATTTGCTTTCTGCAGGGTAGAAATTTAAATGTGCTGTTATAAACTTTCGTACGTATAATTCTGTATTTGATACTATTAATTAACATTCACAAGTTTATCGTTTATTTATCGAGTGAGCTTACCTCAACATGAGCTGAAGATGGACTGTGAGTGAAAGACTGGAGAAGGAACTATTTAGGTATGTGTTCATTCAATAGTCAGTGCTGTAACAAACGCTTCACTGCGCACTTAGGCTACGTTCACACTGTAACATAAATATCATGATTTTCACAATTTATGAACATTACAAAAAATGCCGCAGTGGTAAACGGTCATTGGATCACGGCATAAGTATCAACTAGTCACAGAAAAATATGGCATAGTTTCACGTTTTTGATGTATTTTTTACATTACTACTTCTTTGTTTCAGATCTCATCTGTTGCCAAAATACGTTAAAAGTTTAGATAATAAGACATTTTTTACAATCAATGGGACATAAATTAAAAATCCAAAAAATCTAGTGTAACTTGTGAGCAGAAAGTCCAAGTAAAAAATTATGTCGCGTTTGAAATCTCTAATGTACATAAAGTTTGACAAAAAGGTTTAACAATTTTAAATATTTTGCCATAGCTTTAGGTATAGTGCGGACTTGTTAGCAAAAATAAATCCAGTTTATTATAACAATTACTAAAGCCCTTTTGTGAAATCTTCATTAAATACATTCCTTCAATTAATAACTAAAAAGTATTCGGCAACTGAGAATACAGTAATTATAAACATAATTTCTCCTTCCATATATCTGTGGAGGTTAACCGGAGGTCTGATTTCCTTATAATTTTAAAAAATAATTTAGTGTATATATACTTCGTCGATTTATAGTACTAGCTTTAGATTAGCATGGAAGATGACTGCTTAGAATTTACTTTAAGATCAACGTCCATGTTTTATATTTAATTATGAGGAACAAGTATAATTATTTTTTCTTTATCGCTTATATGTCCTACGTGATACAAGCTCAGACTAGTCTGAAAGTGAACATCAATTAGCAACTGCTAACACAACCGCCTTTTCTATTAATGGCAAGTAAGTTAAGACAATCTTACTAACTGAAAATTGAATAAAACCAGATATTTTCTTTTATCTGAATCTATAGACTTTCTATTATTAGTAGAGAAAGTCACTGCCATATACCAGTTTGTAAGGAATTTTCTTCTTCTCTGCCACATACTTTTGTAGTGTATTTGGAAGCACGTCCGCCTAGTAATCAGGTGGTTTGGAGCTCTATTTCCGGCGAAGGCAATATGGATATACCATGCTTTCTACTGTGAAATAAATCTAATGAATCTTTCATTAAAATTGATTTAGAATAATCAGAACTTTATAATTGATTAAATAAAGGTGTATAAAATCACATACTTCTTGATACTTTCAATATATATTGCTTAAGAATATAGTTATATGCTACTAAATTATGAACATTTATTTAATGAAGAACATAAGTAACCGAACGGTTGTGCACATAAATTCGCTGTAATTTATTGTCATGTTTTCTCAGTAAAGAACAATGTTCTTATATGAATATCATATTTATTTTTTACAGTTGTATCTTAAATATGAAATAATATCTCTTTGAAAGTTTTTTAACTATAGTTTATTACTTAGAAGTAGAACACTTCCAGCTCTTTAATACACTTTAACTTCTCTCATTTCGGAAATCGCCATCTCTGCACAGCACTTATTTTCTCCAACTGATTTGAAACTATAGTTCACATCAGCCTTCATTCGTGCACTTTTCACAAAACAAAACACGCAAAGCGGGAAGGAAATATATATGTAGTCTATAACATCTGCCGAAGTTGGAATCACCATGGTTGCTAGGAGAGCCGGGAGGGAGCAAATTCCTTGAAGTGTCTATTTTAACGCAACTGTCTATAAAAAAAAAAGTTCAATGGTAGATGAACTTCAAACGTTTAGCATTATTTTTCTGATATATGGCATAAGCGCGAGTTAGTGTTCCATAGAACGTGTTATATAAAACATTATTTTCAAATATTCAAAAACAAATATTAATCTAATCCATCTTTCTAAACATTTGGCTGTTGATTTCTTTTATTGACTTGAATTTGAGACATTAAAATTTTCAGCAGGAAATGTAAAACTTGAACTATGGCCTCGTCGAAATTTGAATCGCTTTGCTGGCTATACAGACTAGTACTTGCACCACGAGAACATGTGAGGAGAATGTAATAATTTTTATACTCATTCCCATTTAAATTGTATAAAGATGGTGGCGAATTATCCTTCACTGTATTATAATTCGAGTGGCTCTTGAAACCATTAGGTTCTCTTGGTGATAGACACATGAGAAATGAGCTTTGCTCTCATCGAGATTCGAACGGAAGACCTTCCGTATGCTAGCAGGTCTTGCTATCATATTTTCCACGAGAATGTTCATGGAGGGATGACATAATTGGGATGACATAATTGCTTACACAAAAACTACCCCAACTTATTAAATAATTTTATTTATTTATTTTGCTAAATGTTAAAATAAAAAGAAACAGTAGAAATTTTACATAACATACTTTATTGAAAATGACTAAAGTGTATATCTGTACACAAGATGCACGTTTTCTCGTGATTGTAAACATATAAACCGATTGATATAAGCCGATCCTAAATGATGTGATTTTTTTTTCAAATATCAAAATCATTTTCTTAATTTTTTTCTTTTAATTAAAGTAAGAGCAGTAATATAAATTTAAATTACAAAGACGTTAATACAGTTTTTCAGTCATTTATTTATACGTTTCATTTATTTACATCTTTCTCGTCCTCACTGGAGAATTAAATCTGAAAGAACTGTGACATGTTTACTTTTGTGTCTAATTATGCATTGTTTGCATATTCTTCCACAAAGAAAGCTGGAAGTTTTTTAACAACTATATAAAATGACAAAAATTAATGAAATCCATTATGGTAAATTGCGAAATACCCACAAATATATTTTTATTGTATCATTTAACCCTTTAAAACATGTAAAAATATCTTACTTGTATTTTATTCGAAAGAGAAAAATGAAATTTAAAGAGATTTTTAATTCATAAAGTCATGATTTAAAGAACAACATTTAAAGACGACTTTTCTTTCCCTTTTAAATAAATCTTACATTTTTAATCAGATATTGATATTAATTTAAATTGTTAGAACATTTAAAACCCTTCTGTTCGGAGATATGCCTTCAAAAGTATTACATAATAAATATATCGTACGGAAATATAACCATATAAATTATGTATAAGTATGCATGAAAACAACTTCCGAATAAAAAATGCTCCGATCGCGAAAAATGCTCCATTTTGTCATAACGCGGAATGAATATCAATGAAATAAAAAAAACTGTACTCAATATTGAAAATAGTGTAATAATAAGCTGTGCGCAATGTTTATTTATGGTGATTATATTCCAAACTAAATTTTTCTGATTATTCATAAGGTAGTAAAACTGATGAAGATAATAGTAAGATGAAAATTATAAACTAAAATACGTAAGATTTTAACCATGTACAATACCAAGTTCTATTACAAATGGCAATTTGGACTGAAAAGACGTTTTTCGTTAAACTGGCAATTAAAAAATACAAATGTTATGTATATTTATAACACAATTGAATACACTTCATAATATTAAAAATGCAAAGCAAGGAAATTAACGTACATATGGAAGATGTAACAGTATCTAAAGGCTATATAATATGAACAGGTAACATTTTGCTGCAAATATCTCCATATAATGTAATTTACTGATTTTGTGAGAATATATCATCCAAATATTTTATAGATTGTATATTTTCAATATAACATTTTAAAATTAGTTTTAAATTGTATCATATAATTGAAATTAATATTATATATACATAATATATATACATTGTTCAAACTAAAAAATCATGTAAACGTGAAACCACTTAGTGACTGAAATTAAAAAAAAAATCTAAACTTTGAATTACTTAGGGATTTCCTAGATTAAGTATCTTGATAACTTAGTTATTACATTTTCTAAAAATGACATAGTTAAAAATTATAATAAATAATGACATAGTTAAAATGTCATTATTTATTATCGGCAATGGAATTTATGATTGGTAACGGAATTAAGATTTTAAGAAAATAAATTAATATAAATTTACACTATTACTTTCAGATTCAATTTGTAAAAAGCAAAACTATACTTTAATACCAAGTAATTAATAGTCAAAATAATTCCACTCTTTTTAAAGCCTCTCGTACGCAGTGAAATAATATGCAAAGCAATTTCTTAAATAAAACTGTAATATGAATATGAAAATAGAAAGCAATTTTAATTAAAATTTGATTCTTAAATCGGTACTATATTTAATAAAATGTTCAAGTGTGTGTTGTATCTTAAATACTAAGAATATAAGTAAGGTTATTGTAGCCATTTCTTATATGGAATTTAGACAGCGTAAATTTAAATCGCATATAATTTCTTAAAGTTTTTTCTATTATTCTTTATATTATTATGAGAAAAAATCACATAAAAGCTCGAATAACATACATTATGATAAAGATAAATTCATAACATGATTTAATGCAGGAAAAATTTAGTACTTACCCCTTTCTTTACCGTTGACTCCAAAACAAAGTTTTTCTGCAAATACCAGTCATTAAATTAGCACTGCAAAGTTTCTAATTTCCTATTAGTTCTGAACTTTACAAGTTTATTTATATTTCGTCACAGAAAAGATCCTGGAAAAGGAAGAAAAGTTAATTCACTCGAAGTTGTCAACAGAACGCTCCCAAAACTTAAGAAAAGTTAGAGTTTGATGAAGTTTGATGAAATTGCATCTGAGTTCAGGGACACTAAGCTGAAAAAATAATAATGATGTAAGAGACAAATCGATTAATCGATGCAGAATTCCGGATATGGGGTAATTACCGGCGATAAATATATCTCCGGAAACTTGACAATGTGCGACGGCGTAAACTGAAAAGTCCCGCTCCTCTGAGACGAGAGAAACTACGGTCTGTGAGAAGGATGGGTTCCCCCGCATCTCTTTATGGGGTTACCTCAAGATTCATACATGGCATTGAGTTTTGTCGCCAAAGAACGCGCCAAATCCGGCGAAGATTAAAGAGCTATAAAGTTCAGTCAGGTATCATAAGTTCAAGGAGATCGTTGTGCTTTCTAAAGAGTATAATATTAATTAAAAAATAGCACATATAATTAGCCAAAGAAAAAATTTCTTTTCATTATCCATATTCAGCTTTTGAAAGATGTTTTATTGATGTCGAAGTAAAGTGTGTTGGAAAAAATATTTGTATTTTCAAAATGTATATTTACTATTACTATCTTTAAACGAGAACCTCTCATTTTGTTTTTTATTTCGATATTGGAAATATTAATGTAAATTCAGGTAGGTAACAATCAAAGCTACCAAAAAATCTTATAAGGATGTGCCTACGTTCTTGCTCTTTATAACTTCTACAAAAATATGTAAATGCATGAAATGTAGTTACACATTTATTTGTTTGAATTTTTTCCATTTATCGCTCACGTTTAGGAAATAAACTGAAATAATGAAACAGCATTGAGAAAGTTGGGTGATTTGTATATTAATGAAATTAGCAGTACTTGCACTGTCAAATGTAATTGAAATAAACTCTAAGAGATAGAAGTTTAAACAAAAATAATTATATAAAAAAAGATGAGCTTGATGAGACTAATTTGGCAATTTTTTAATTTGACAGTTTTCGACAGCAGATTTGTTAACAACATTCTCAAATCTTCTCCATTATTTATCTGTATTAGAACTGAATTGTTTAGCTATTAGAGCAAAGCTTCACTAAACATTCTACTAAATAAGAAGAAGTAAACGCTGCGAGAAATTCTAGAAGCATTTTATGGACGAGCATGAAATTCAGATACCTAATTCTGAAATGTAAAATCTTGATGTCGAGAACTTTAATTGAAATTCCAGTTCTACATTTGTTCTTAAATCAATAAATTCTTTTTCAAAGTTTGCAAGGGCTTCCGAAACTGTATATGAAAATGGGTCTAAAATACAATCCGTTATATAATTTTTAAAATATCTTGAAATTACGTTTTGAAATCCAGTTCGTAGTAGTAGAGTTTCCAGATGTTGGCTACCTGTTAAGCCAAAAGTGTTGGTTTTATGTAAGCCCAAGTTAAGGCCATCTGTGCAATTATATTGGATTGAATAAAGAGTTCTTTACATCCTTCTTCTGATTTTTGTTTTGTACCAAGACCTGAGGTTAATTTCCCATGCAGTCTTTTAGACTCTTTAGTTTTTGCTACCTAAGAAAACGAAACTGTATGCGCAATGTCTGCTTAATATATCTGCCATTTTTACCTTTCATATATGTCATAAAACTACTTTAACGTCCATATATTGCTGGAGTATGCCTGGTAGAAACGGAGAGTATTTTATTTAAAGAAATTTCTTTCGACGTTACATAAAACGTTTTTTATGTTTTCAGCCATCTTATCGATTTTCCTTTGACATTCTTTATTACTCAAATGTTTGGTGTGGTGCATTTAATTATGGCAAAGCATACGAGGGCTATCTGCCTAAGGGGAGGGATGCCTTCGTGGAGGAATTTCTAAGGGAAAGTGGCCTCGTATACACGTTACACATGGGAAAAACTACGAAAACGCCCATGCAACCAGCCCGTTGGCGGGATTCAAACCTCGAACCGAACTACCAGTGTTCAGCGACTTTACCGCTCGGCCGCTGGCGAGCACTTATTACTCAAAATAGCGATCTAGATTTATAATATAAGTAGCGTAGTCCAGACCCTAAATTATGGTGGTATAATCAGTTCTTCTTCAATAGTATTAGGTTTCCTTGATCTTTCGGTAAATAAAACAGCACATTATCTCCAAGGGAGGCTGTTTCTGGATTTTCCAATGTACGCGGTTTTTACAACTTCTCTTTCAGTTCTTGAAAATGATGCAAATATTTAACTTTTTTTATTTTGATGGATTTTTGACACATGTTCTTGGAGTCCGAGAAACATTGAAATTTCATGAGAGAAAACGTTTTGACATATTAGACACATAGGTTAGGTATTATCTAAATGAAAACTTATTTCAAATAATGAGCAGTGCACTGTAGCCCGGGACATGCTAATATCTCAAACAAATAAAAAGGATTGCATATTTTTTGAAGGAAAAAATCATGCTCTTTTAATCTGAAAAGTTCGAAGTCAAACTCCTTCAAAAGAGAAATTCTCCAACTATTTTTTTATTATTATTCGAACACTTATCACACTTTTTCTGTTAAAATTCGAAACGAAGTTCTTGGACATTACAAAATGTTAAAAAATCAATAACTTATAAAAATAATTAATAATAGCCTTCTTTTTAATCATTGTTTTTAATTTTTCGGTTCAAATAAGAAGAAGATACTTTAACTGTTTTTACGCCGAAACGTATATCAATTTAAAAGAAAAACAGTTGATTAAAATTTAGTTAAGCTTTCATAAAAGAAAATTAACAGTATTTTAAATTTCAATACATATATAAAACATTTCAAAAACACTTTCTTTTTTCTGTCAGTGTAATTGTGCTTCCTGCAGTAATATTCCAAAAATATCATGAAAAATGATCGAGATTTCTTTTAATGAACCTTTGATTTCAAATCATTAAATCTACACAGATAGAAATACTAAAATAATGCATAAAATTATTATTAATTTTGTCTTAAAGAACCAAATGGACATTCAATCTCTACTCTGAATCTGTTGTGTAATAACAAAGCACTAAAGAAATATGTAAAAATAAATGATATTGACTATACTGACTATTATTTTCTTATTATTTCTACAAAATATAACACTAATGAAATTTTGATTCTGATCTTACACTTCTGCTGAATCTCATTCCTTTAAATCACGAGCGAATAAAATCGTATATTAACCATTGCGTGTATTAGGAGTCTGATCGTGATACTTGTGACGTGGCGATTCTCGTTGCAAATAGTTTATTCATGAGAAAATACGAAATACTATTTCCTGCAATATGTTTATAAACGCATATTTGATACTTCTAACAAACTAGATTTCACACTTTAAGCGTAAATGCATCTTTGATGACAATAACTAGTAATGCAATAATTAAAAATACTACTCCTCTCCAACGTATCTATGAGGTTGAACTCAAAATATACGCAAAATCAATTTTTTTCAACTGAACATTTACCACCGGCATTCGTTGATCAGCCTCTAAGGAAATCTGGCGATGAACCGGCAAACAGATCATTATTTTTTCCGCTGTCAAGCGATTGTTTCATAGGGCTCCTTTTAATATTACTTCAGTCTCCCTCTTAGATCATTACGTTATGAATCATTGATTTGTACATGTACTAATTGCATGTTTTAACAGCTTTATATCCTAGAATGTTAATTTGTGTTATTACCTTCAAAGAAGATAAACGGTAAAACAACTATGATTAATTTAAAATTTACGAATTATTTACATGTTTAAATCCTGTTATGACACTGACATCAATTGTTTTTCTTGATTTCATAGCATGTAAGTTTAAAGATTATCTTCTATAATATAATTTTTGGAGACTATCAATTACATGGAAAATTGTGTATTAATGCCACTTGGTTTAAGTGATGCCCGGAATGAAAGAGCAGACCATAAATCTTATGGGAAATAAATTACAGCCATAAAATTCTTTTCTGATTTACTAACATCTAATAATTTCTTTTAACGTCTATATCTGGTTTCAGTGAAAAGATGCAATCCAAAACTTTCACATCTAGCATCTATTTTTTATTTATATCGGTGTGAATAACATATTATATTTGGGCTAAATTTCATGAAAGAAATAATACTTTACTTGAAGCTCCCAACAGATTTTCGTGAAAAATATATTATGATGTAATCCATAAGCTTCCCAGATTTTCTATTTAAAGCTCGTACGTGAGCAAGGACAACATGTTGTGTTTTGACTACATACGACCCAGCTGAATCGCCTGGTTAAACCACCCGGTGATTGGTACCCGAAATATCCAAACTTTGATCCAGGCAAACAACTGCATTCTAAAAACAGAACCTCATCTAACTTCCTCTTCTAAACATGGCTTTAATGCCAGTTTGTAGTGGTTTTAGATGTAATAATCGTTCTTTTGATAGAACAAAAAAGATAATAATAATAACAACATTAATAATAACAACCCTCTAAAATGGTTCAGATTTTAAATTTTACCCCGAGGAGCGTTTTAAATTTTGAAGTTTAATATGGTCTGAGTGACCTCTCATTTCATCACATTGCTGCTGAATTCCCTTCTGTTGACTATTCATGTTTTTATTATTATATTCTTCATTGTGATGGACAAAAACTATTATGGGGTCACATCCTTTTCATGCTTTGATTTAAAAATATCGCATGGATTATAGTATATCCTCTGGGTATATAACGTTTCGTGTTAACAAATCAGTGTTTTGCCATACACTTTTCTTGCACTTGCTGCATTTATTTTTCTATATTAATTCTTTAAAAATAATCAATAGTGATAACCTTTGGTAACAGCATCCTTTTATTTAAAAAGTGATCCATGCAAAAGCAAAAGAACACAAACTGTGGATTGATACTAATAGCTCTGGGCTAATATTAGCAGAACTAACAGGAAAACACGCTTTTTATATGTAGTTATATATAGTATATACACATATACTTACATAATATATGTGTACTGTAATACAATGAAATATTGTAATCAATTTCATTTGAGTTATGAATGACAAAATCATTACTTCCTTAGTACATAAATATTAGTTGCTTGACGTCTACAATGTATCTATAGTTAAACAAGGAGCTAATTAGTTAGAAGGCAGTAGTACTGAATTTCTTCTCATATTCAAAATTGGTGGGATAGCATGTGATGTCCGCATCAGTGTTTCACTCTTGCAATCACCCTAACACAAAATATATAGCGTCTTAGTGCTTATTCAACATGCGAAAGTGCTCTTTCAGTGGCAGTTAGATCATTTGCATGAGTGAACATAAAATACATTTTTGATTTTGCTCTAGATAGAGTATTCAAATGATTTTATATACAAATATACAAAATACAAATGCTAAAGGATATGGTGTTTAAAATGTTTGTTAAAATGTGTTAAAAAAAGGTATGTTTCTTTTTATGTATAATAATATTTATTTTCCTTGTTTGCTTTTGTTCACTGAACAACATAACTGAATGTAATATTTTTAAATTCATAAATTAAATTTAAAATATTGACAGAAATTTGAAATGGTTTTGAGTTAGCTGCAGAATTGAACAATACACAACAATTTAGTGTTACTTAATGTATTTTTTTATTTTCTGTTACATTTGTACAAACTGTTAAGTTTTTCCGATAAAGAAACAGATATATTTAGAGGCATTCAAATCTGCATGATTGAACCAGAGATACTCGATCTACTGGCTGGAGGTGCTAACCAGTTGTAATACGAAACCACACAAAGGGAATACGACATTTTTACAAGTTCTACAAATAGTTGCATTTACGCACTTGATATTTTTGTTTATTATTTTAAAAGGCAATAGCTTAGCAGACGTTCTTGATTATATTTCACTATGAGAAGAGGAAATCGCATACACGTAGCCTAAGCGTTACACGGCAGTAAAAACTTACAACCTAGAATACGGATTAAGAATCAGCCTTCATTACTTATTATACAGCGGCACTTAATTAAGTAAACAATGCTAACAGTTTCTGTTTATTTCTTATGACTACTATAACCGAAATCTGTTTTGTTCTATTCTAATATTTAAAAAAAAAGCAAAACACAATACAGTGAAATAATCTTTATACTGTTTCTATACTCCGCAATAGGCGACAGCGGCTTTCAAAAATATCTTAAGAAAAAATGAAATAATAACTGGAAGAACTAAGTATAGAAAATTATTAAGCGAAAAACAGAAACGTCAGAGCTATTTGAAAAGCGGAACAAGTTCACTGTGATCTAAAAGAAGGCTTGAGCAAGATAAATGATGCTCATTTCGTCACAAAGCGAACACTGTCGTGTGAAGTTTCCGAGACAAGTGATATTGATATAGTGATAATATTGGCTAAAGGATATCGATACACCAATAATCTCAACTCAGTAATATTGTATATTAAAACCGATATATCGGATTTCTAGTGTCGATAATATTTACTCATCCGCTATCATTCAGTTTGTTGAACGGAAAAATGAAATTCAGTTTTTTGTCTTACAATCTGAAGAAAATGTACTTCTTGCATGAAATTATTTATGCATCCTTATATTGTAGAAGTTTTAAAATGCTGACAGGAAAGTAATACAAATAATATAAATAAACGCAAAAAATGAAACCATAATCCTGAATTAGTATCTAGGACGTTCTTCACATAAATTTACATGAGATTGGACATTATTTTCATGATTGTGACTACATAGTTATTGTTTATTTTCAAATCTTCACAGCATTGCGTGAATAAATTAAACTATTACAAAATATGTTTCTCTAAAAGCCACTGCTTTTTACATTCTCAAATATTAATTTCATTTAGCAACTAAAGAAGGCCAAAGATAGCTAGAAATGATGTCGGTTTGGACTGAAAAGAATGTTAACAGAATTAAAAGAGAATTTCGATGACACCCCAGTCATGCATTTCGTTTTTGAAACTGAATCTTACAATACCCAGCTGACCAATAACAGATTAGATAACTGAGTATATACAGTTCAACCGGGCTCAGATCCCCACCAACGGGCTCTCTGTCTTGGTTTTTCATGGTTTTAACCCGGTTGTGTAGCGTTATTTCGGGTCATTTTTCCTTAGAAAATTTTTCTCGAAGATACCCGTCAGTTTTAGACAAATAGCTTCTCGTGCACTTTACTTAATTCATTTAAGCAAATGCTGTAATAAAACTGCTGTAAGGATTTAAATAATGCGTTTCTGCTCGTTCAGATTGACGAACATTTAGTGCATGAGAAATGAGATTTGTAGAATAGTTTTAACATCAAAATAAGTTGCATATTAAAATCCATGTTACGAACATTTGTATCATCATGTTACTCTTATTTGTACAGTGTTTATCAAGAAGGAAATGAAGAAGGATATTTTAAGTTTGGAAATCTTCAATTAAATTTTACATTTCTTCACTTTATTTTATCTATTGCCGCCCAGGGGTTATAGTGGCTAGGTGTACCCACTGTTGTACCGAAGAGCCCAGGTTCGAATCCCGGAGATGGAACAGATGTTTTTAAATGTATAGTGGCTTGGGGCATTGGGGGAGCACTCTAAATATAAGGCGAGTCGAAAATCCTCTTACTTGGTTTGGTGGAAAAGAAGAGGGGTGGTGCTCTCCTTCAAAATTAGAGTGGAAGAAAAAGTTCAACCTCCTTGAGGATTTGGCAACCATTCTTCAATGAAATTAATGGCGAAGACAACAACAATTTCATCAATTAAAATTACACGTAAAAGGGAATAATGAACTTTCTGAAAATAAAATCAAATCTACACATCTAAATGAAAGGCGAGAATAATTAAAAATGTATTTTATCCAAATAATAACATATAAAAAAGAGGAACCAGTATTATTGAATTTCAAATATGTATTTCAAAGTTTTGCCTTGTAATACTGGGAAAATGTGATTTAGCTCTTTTTTATCTTCATGAAAATGTAATCAGTACATATTTCATGAAGAATAATCTGAGGGTTATTATTTCACTGTCCATTAGTTTAACCTTCAAAGAAAAACATTCCTAATAGATATGATGGACTTTACACCAGTTCAAGTATGTTTTGACAGAGATAAGAAAGCATTTAAGGAATGAAGCGTATGTTAACATATAAGACGGAAATAACAAGCTTATAGCCGAAACATGGATTTAACATGTGGTTGCGTTTGCTAAAGTCAATCCGTTAGAAAAATCGAACGCATCAGTATCATATGTCAATATCAGGTTGTTCTATGCTGATATTTGAGGTTGTTCTGCTGTAATCCCATTCTAGATGGAATTTTTCCTATTACTGGTAAGCAAATAAAATATTTAAACTCTGATACTTTAATTCGGGTTCTAATCTCAGTGAACTCTGATCTGCCTAGCCACTTTCGTAGGTTTTCATGTGTATAACGCAAGGAGGTTAGACTAGATGGAGGGAAGGTTCAACTCAAACGGTGAAGCTTGACGGCCATGTTACTGTTATCGCTGTCACTTGTGCAGGGTAGTCTGTTAATTGCAACATTTTTTTCTTATCTTTTTGAAGCAAGTCAGTTTGTGTTGCATATGGATGCACAAATAGATTTTCGAAAAAGATTCCTGGGATTACTTTTCACTCGTAAGTATTGATTTTCGTTTTCTATGTAATTTAATAAATATCACAATATCATGTTGTATTCTTTCTAGATGTGAAAAAAGTACTTAATAATAATCAAACTATGTTAAATACGTTTTAATGTTTCTGTTTATAGCTGATATCCTCGTTCCTTAACATACAATGATATATGCTAGGATTTAAACTGCATAATTTGAACGTTTCAGGTAATCCTTTTTGTAATTTTCATTAAAAGTAAGAAATAAATTGCTACTATTTTTATGAATGGTAAATGTGTTAAATAAAGTAATGCTTTTATTTAAGTATTAATTATTATTCGTTTTTAAGTTTTGTGAACTGTTATTTGTGGATTTGATCAAGATAAACTAACTGTTTTGTTGTTAAAATATTTTTGCATAAATTTACAAATTTGTGAGCAGTATAGCGATAAAAGTAACATATTTACACAACTGAAAATGTGGAAAGATGTATCCAAACATTTATATAGGTATATTTCTGTAATTCAGCTTAATTCAAGGAAATTTCTTTGAGAGCGAAATATGAAACGAGCATAAACTGAAATCATTGAATTCATATAAATCTGTTTCATTTTAATAACATTTATTTTTATGTTGTTATAAGGTTGTTGGTTAGGAAAAGAATCTATTTAAAACTTTCATTTAAAAACAATGCAACCTGTGACTATCTTTTTAGATAATTATCTGCTATTAATTTCAAGTTAAAATTACTTTAAATGACTCTGTAATAAATTTATAATATTGTGAAAAAATCAGAAATATCACTTGTGAAAGGAAAAATTGCAAAGTACACCCAACAGGTTGCTAATAAAACCTAAACAAATTCTTGAAATATACAGAAACATCATTTTTAAAGGCTTTAATGTATGCACTTGCATTTACGGGTTGGAGGGAAAGTTCTGTCGTATTTTAAATAGGCAGGTGATTTTTCTTGTAAATAAAAAAAAATCTGGCTAGTGAGTCAATCGGATTTGTTTTTGTTTTTTTAGCTGCTGTATAATATAAAAGGTGCCCTTTTATACCGTTCATCATTTACTTGTAATATTTAAAGAGAAAAACATGTCCGTAGATAAAGTGCATTTACGACACTGCATTTTATATGAATTCCAAAAAGGAAGCAACGCATCTGTTGCATGTAAAAATTTATGTGCGGTATTTGGAAAAGATATTGTAAATGTTCGTACTTGTCAAAGATGGTTTAGCAAATTTCGTTCCGGGGACCTGAGCCTCAAAGAAAGTGTTCGATCTGGACGAACATCCAAGATCGATAATGATGTTTTGCGATCCATGTTGGAAAATAATCCACATTTAACAAGTCGAGAAATTGCAGAAGAGTTTGGCATTCATCATACAATTGTTGGAGATCACATTAAATCTCTTGGGTTTGTGTTAAAGCAAAGTGTTTGGGTTCCACATGAATTAACGGAAAAGAATTTGTCTGATCGTGTAAGAATATGTTCATCACATCGGATTAGACACAATGTGGAGCCGTTTTTGGACAGGCTGGTTACTGGAGATGAAAAGTGGATTCTTTACGAGAATATTAAAAGAAAAAAATCTTACTGCAAACCAGGAACATCATCAGCAACAGTTTCAAAACCAAGTATCCATCAACTAAAAGTACTGCTTTGTTTGTGGTGGAACAGGAAAGGTCCAGTGTATTACGAGTTGCTGAAACAGGGAAAAAACATCAACGCGGATCTGTACTGCAATCAGCTGGATAAATTGAATGCAGCTATCAAAGAAAAAAGGCCAGCATTAGCGTCCAGAAAAGGAATAGTGTTCCATCACGATAATGCTCGCCCGCATACTGCAGTGGTGACACTACAAAAACTGAATGCGTTAGGATGGGAAATCCTTAGTCACCCCCCGTATTCACCTGACATTGCACCCTCTGATTATTACCTGTTCAGATCTCTGCAAAATTATCTAACGGGAAAAATTCAAGTCTTTTGAAAGTGTTTCTAAGGCAGTTGCTGACTATTTTAACTCCATGGATGAGAACTTCTACAAAACAGGAATTTACAGGTTACCTGGAAGATGGCAACAGGTTGTAACAAATAACGGAGCATATATAATTGATTAATATTAAACACATATTTTTATAAATGAATTCAAATATTTTCTTTAAAATACGACAGAACTTTCCCTCCAACCCATAGATTTCGAACTATTTCTTAATGATTTTCTGTACGTAGTTCTGTACGTAGTTAATTACGTATATCATCTTTATAACTTTAAAACAAAAAACTAACATTAACGAAGGATTTCATAATAAAGTTAACATAATTTTACTGGAAAATACACGCACAGAACAGCTTAAAACACGTACGTTTCACTGCCGTAATGCAATGTTTAGGAGTTACAAAGATGGACGCCGCTTGTTCGTTTGAGTTTCATTCCCCGACAGTGGAGCAAACTCCTTTTATTTTAACCTCCTTGGTATAACGTAAACACTAAGCAGTTTCCCTTAGAAAATCCTCCTCGAAGAAATCCCTCTCTTGGCAGATTATCAAGTCAGCTACCTATATCTGACTATTCACATGGCTGGATTACAAGTACCGTAAGTATGCCATCAAACATAAAGGGAGATAACTCTAGGTGTCGGCTTTTAAAATTTAACAATGCACTGCTAATATTTTGTCTCAGAATTACTTTCCCGATATAAATCAGCTGATAAGGTTTGCTCTCAAGGTGCCAATTTTGCTAAGATGCCAAGTCTCGCCCTATCTAATGAGGCCATTGACTGTCTGAACAAACGAAAACGGCCTCCAGTCGAATATCATTATATTTGGCACAAATCCGACGCCAAATCCAAGGAAGTTACAAAGAATGATTTAATAAAAAAAAGAACTCGTGTGTAAGATAAAAGTAGAATTTTTAATGAAACCGGAGATGCTTAATCATGCGGAGAAGAATTATGATTTGAGAAACATAAAATTCCAAAATTTTATGAGTGCATCATAAAGAAGACGTTCCTCCAAAGTTAAAATAAATAAAATTTTTAAGTTATGGAAATTTGAACTTTTAAGTTGCTAAAATCCTAATTTCTTTACAAAATGAATAAACATAATAAACTAACTAATATAACAATGGAGTAAAAGATCAAACGTTAATTAAAACTTAAAAATTAGAACTGAATACATGTTTAAATTAATAAATTTCTAAAATGCGCCATTCTTTTAATATTAGATTTTGTTTTAACAGACAACATTTAGTGTTATTCAGCCATACGAAAATGTATTGATAGCTTTGATTTAAATTAATGTAGTCTAAGTAACACTGGTTTAGAAATGTGGTTTAGCAGCTGTCTAAGTTTGATGCAATATAACTAATGAATAAATACCGGATCTTTTCAGCTATATAACGAAACATACTGAACAGTTTCCTATAGAATATAAATGCGTAATATTAATCTAGCTTTAATTAATTATTTTTGCTAGGAATTCTTATCCAGACTCTGGAATAAAGGCAACAACGAATTTCATTAGATATTAGAATTGTTGTCTAAATAAGTATGCATTGTTAAATGTCAGCAGATGCAAATGTTTTGTATGTAACAGTTGAATCGATACTTAAAATATTATAGTTTATTAAATGCGAATCTTTCTAGAATTAAAATTGAATGCGTTCAATACAATTTATTATTTTATTATTAGTGCATTTTATTACTACATATAATGTTTGAAAACGTAACACTGAAAAGTATATTTTTCAGTTTTATACATTTTTTATCCAGTGGCTAAACGCTATTGATTTGCCACGTTTTTTTCTTTCCACGAATGCAGCAAGTATGTTGCAAAGGGTTGTTCCCCATGTTGATAGAAAGTGACATAAACAAAAGTCACTATGAAGCCCTCCACACAGAAACACCTTGTTTTAAGTATATAACTGTCATATACATCATCTCAGCAAATAAATTCTCTCCCAGTTTTTTTTTTCTTTCATGAATTGTAGTAAAGTTATAATTCAAATTATAACCTAACAAGCGTGGTGTAAAAAGAAATAGAAAGAACGAAGGTAAACGAAGGGGCAATAACTTCAAGAGTACCACTATAAGACCACTTATCAGATCAGGCAATAAAGCTATACGGGGTTTGAGATATTTGTATAACACAAAACCTTTGAAGCTGCTACTCTCATATAAACATTGTAAGGTATTTCTCCCGCCTTCCTAGCGTGCGTTCGTGGTGTAGTGGTTCTGCACGCTGGGCCGATATTTCAGAAATCCGTGGTTCGATTCCCGGCGAAGGCGATTGCTACTTTTTCATCTCTCCGACTTCCAAAAATCCTAATTTCTTTACAGCATGAATTTACAATAAGTAATCAAACGGAATTAAAGAATCGGAACTTTAAATTACGCGAAACAAAATTATTTTTATTACTTCTTTTAATTTCTTTTTATGATTAAATCATAAGTCATAGCTTTTATTTAATTACAATGAACGCTAACGTTTTCATCCCAATTTTTTTTAACTGCTGCTCTGCCAAAATAGTAATGAACAATCTTTATTTATTTTACTAGAAACAAAAAGAAATGCCCTACAGAAAGAATATGTTTAAAAAATCTAAATATTTATAACAGGTTTTTATCAGCAATAATGCAGATTAATCTTAAAATGTTTGCTATAAATTGAAATAAAAACATTTTGATTAAGTAAATAAGAAATTTCATATCTCAATTAAATATTTGTCAAAGAATGCTCTCTAAAATGATACTTTAAGAAAAGTGATACACATATGAATCTTTAATTCATGTAGAAAATAGTCCTTAATGTTTGCACATATTTGTAGAAGAAAAATGCAAACAAATATGAATGCAACAATAAGGAATGAATATTTATGAAACTATTTTCAATTCTAATGAGCTTTAATTATTAGGGATTTGTCAATTCTTTTCTTCACTTAATAGGATATTTACGTTATTAAGTAATGCTTTATTAATTAATGCATTAAGTATTTATCATTAATGCTTTTATGGAAAATTATATTATTATTTTCATTCGTTTTTAGTTGAGGTAAATCTGAGGAATTTCAAAAGGCAAATTTCCAACACATATTTCGAGATGTAGTTTTTAGAGTCGCATAAAGAAACTAAAAATGTTAGTCAACTTTATTTAATATAGGGGAATCATGCCCATATAACCATATCTTCGATAAATCTGATAGAAAAAAAAACTTAAATTTGCTCTTAACTTGTGTCAGTAGAGATTGAAAGATTGAACTGTCATAAGTAAAAATTGCATGGACAGGTAAAATTAGCTTGCAACTGTTTTGATTTATCCAAACTATGTAGCTACAGGTATTATTGCAGGGTAAAACATTGGACTGTATTTTGTAGCCTATTTCACTTAGCTACATTTTTCGTGTGGCGTACATTAATACAAATATTTATTTTAAAGACTTCTATATATATTCTTATATGTATTTTAAAAACCTCTAGATATAACAGATCCAAAGATTTACAAAAGCTCAACCTTTTACAAAATAAAAACGGGTATATTTTAAATATTTTCCTGTATTTGTAAGGAAGTGGAAAAAATTACTTCACTTTTATGAATCCATTTTATTATTATGTACTATTTTTATGAATACTTTAAACGTATTGTAAGGATTGTGTTAATTTTATTAACAGTTAAATTTTGAGTTAAACTTCCTTTCCTATCGATTCTTTATTTCAACTTATCACTTCCGGCCAGAACGTAGTTTTAGAATCATGTCTGAATGCTAATGTGGAAGAGCGGTATTTAATCGCGGAGTTCTACAGTGTTAGTGAGAGAGATACCAGATATTCTTGCTGCACGCGTTTGCCTTTTTAGGCTACTCTCTCGTAAGCTATTATTACGCTCGGCCGTACTTTAGGCCCTTGATAGCTTCGCAGTCAATTAGCGTTAAGGGGCCAATTCTGTTAGAATTTTGATAGCTTCGGCTATATCTCTTTAGTTAAGATTAGTTTAGTTTAATTCTTAGTTTCTTAAGTTGAAGCCCAAGTGTCGACTTTATTGTACAACTCCAAGACGGAGTTTTGTTAAACTTTAGTTGGAATAATAAAGGGTTATTTCACCCTTATTACTTGTTGTTTTCTATCTTACGAACTCAAGCGATTATTCGCTTACTAGTTCTTAAGATTCCTTACTTTAAACTGTAACTTAGAAATACCCAGTGGAGAATCCTACAGTATTAATATAAATGCACTTTGCCAGAAGCAAATTATTTATTTGATTAGAAGTTGATGCATGATTGAGAATGAAAACTTCAAATAAACAATGTTGCATAAATATGATTATCATTGTTATATTCTTAATGTTCTATAATATTTGCTTTTCTTACACAATTTATCAATTTTCTTTTCTGGAGAATGTTTTCAGTTTTCTGCAGGGTACCTTTTATATCATTTTCACTTTCCTGATTATTGAGCACGTTTTCACCAACACGTAATGCTGAAGTCACCTAAGGAATAACTGTAATGGAAATATCTGAATTTTTTCAGACAAATGAGGAAAGATTTTTCAGTTTTTAAGCGCAAGTAGCATTACTCTTGCAACATGCGATTTAGAGTTATGTTCTGAAAAATAGAATCACGCTTTTTGATCCTTCTAAGTAATTTTCTAGTTCAAATTTATTGTAAATTACCTGAGTTTTCGAGAAGTATCAGCCTAAAAGATTCCCTCCTCAACTTCAATCACATCCCGTCTCCAGAATATCTCCTGTATATTTCTTTTGAACAGAGAAATACAAATCAATACTCATTATTTTCTACTCTCAGCTAGGTGTTTGTGCGATATTCATGCTCCAGCATGAAGAAAAAATGCGTTTTCTGTTAATTTGAAGTAATCTTTAGATATTGAATTTCTCTGATGAAATCTTTTCATTGTCTCTCAGATGCAGATTTCTCAGATTTGACTCCATCAGTATTTTCAATGCGCTATCTTCCATCTCTCTTAGTTATATATATTTAAAAGCAGCTCTGTAGAATACATTTCCACCTAACAGCTTTTTAAGTCACCTTGGCACTGTTATTCTCTCTTTGAGTATATTAAAGGGATTTTCTCCTGAAGCATAATTATGCATGTTACTTATGTGATCAATGCTGTGTAGAATATGTAACGTATCAGAAATAATCATAGGCTTATGCAGGGAGTAAATAATATTATTATAACTAATGATTGACGAGTGATTAATGTTAATTATGATAACAGATTAATGACATTACAATGAATTGATAAAGAGAATACATAGTACTATCAAGATTATAATAAACTTTAAATTCAAGGCAGAAAGTCATGCTCTATCTGAGGTTTTGTAAATTAAATAGTACATGACTTTCAGATAAACTAACAATTTGTCACACGAGGTTTTTGAAAAATTAAAATCTGGCTTTTCTTCTGTAAATATATTTTACTTGCTGAAATCTTACATTATATATGCTGCAAAAAATAATTTTTAAATACGCTCATACATATTTTATTTAATTTTGTATGTAAGCATTACTGCATTATTTTATGCTTAAGCAAACTAAATATAGTTTGACTAAAACTGCTTTTGCAAATTCTACAATTTTATTTTATGATCAAAAATACCTTGGTAATGATTGGAATAAATAAACGTATTAATAATGCCACGCTAGATCTCATTAACTGTCCCATGCTTAAACGTTTGAAGCCTGTATTCAATCATCGACTTTCTAAATACTTTTCACGTCACCCGTCATTTAGCGACTTTTCTACAAATAATCAGTCTTGAATTCTTCCTTCTGTATTGTCTCAGTTTGTAAAAGCCTTCTATTTTATTGTATCGTAAATAATGAATTCAAAAAAAAAAAAGTACATTGGAAGGTAAATAAGCATTTTTTTTAAATTTATAAGGAATTTTCGCTTTCCCCACTTCCTGATCTCGGGGTGGTGTAATTAATAGCACATCTGGTTGGCTGTCGAGGGTTTTATGGCTCTGAAAAAATCTAGTAACTCTACAGGGGCACCCAACTATATACCAGCACCTGATTAAAAGATCGTGGACTATTAAAGCTTTTTTTCCCCTATGGCGGGAACTTGCCTATTCCGGCATCGGCCACTCCTAAAGCCAGATGTGGTGGTCTGCCTCATATAAAGTGACAGGCAATTTTTACATCCATCCCTTCTCCGGAATTCGAACACGGGATCTTCGGTATCACAGTCAGGCTCCGTTAAGCGCTATGCCGTCTGGGAGGCGCGGACTACTAAATTGGATCTGGTCATCTAAAGTGAATTTGGTCTTCCTCCCTGGGCCCCTCCTTATATTGTGGAGAATATATAAAAAAATCCTCCCCGACAGAATGCTATGGATGTTTATCTGATACTTCTTCCAGCAGATAATCAGAAAAGTAAAAGTTCAAATCTAGGTGCGAGATATAGCAGTTAATTTATCATTTTACTTTGCTTCTAAATATCCTAAATATCTCTAGGAAATATGTTGTAATAAAATAGATTGTAACATAAACAATATAACACATAAAGATGCATAATTTCTTCATAAGTAGAATTTCGGTTTAAACAATAGAATAGCCATTAAATCATTCACAAATGCCATATAGCTGTTTGAAATGCATAATGTGACAAGATCTTTCTGTGAACATTGATGTAAGTTTTAGCGCAAAAGGTAGCGCAGAAGGATTTTTAGTCTCAAAACGGCATTTTCGGAATTTCACTATGAACGGCGAATCACTTTTTAAATTGTTGCAAACAAATATTATCGCCATGTATTACATTTAAAAGAAATTAAATAATGAAGAATCTGGATGAATGTATGTATGTTTCTCGCAAATGTTATTCGATTCAAAATGTTTACTTTCCCATTAAACTCATGTTACAACTCTCCGCAGCTCTCTTTGTATCTTTTGGGTTATTTTCTTTCTTTGGTTTAATATTAGAAGAAACAAAAAGTCAGAAACATGAACGAAGAGACGAAGGTCCAAAAGCGGCTGAACGGGGGATTCACTGCGCACTAGTAGTTCGGTCTGGGGTTCAAATATCGGCGAAGAGGCTACCTGCATGAGCGATTTCATGGTTTTGCCCATGTATAAAATCCAATTTCCCTTAGAAAGTCATCCCCGAAAACATCCTTCGTTCTAGAGAGTTTTTTGCCATAATCAAATAAACTAGACTATCAAAGAGACATTCTCTATTCACGACAAAATCCTCCACAGTTCCATTGGCGGGAAAACAAGGCCTATTTTTTTATTTTGTGAATACGCTTGAAAGGTTTTTGAAAATATTGTAAAGGTTGTTTTAATTTTCTAACAGTTATTTTAAATTTTGAAATTCTTTCTTTTAAATTCTTGTTTCCTAGTTTCAACTCCCTACCAGAATGAGTTTTTAGTATCGCGTTGGATGTAAATGAGGTAGGAAGTGTATGTGAAGAAAGTTTCGCTTACTTTATTGGGAGAGCTTAGAAGTCCTTAGTGAGGCGTGTTTGCCGTCAGGCTACTACTACAGGCTACCTACTGCTAATTGTTAAGTTCACTACGCTTGGCCGTATTGTAGCTTCGATAAAGTCAGTTTAGTTTAAAGTTTAGCATTAGTTTCTGATTTTATTATCTTGAGCTTAAAGTCCTTGTGGAGGCTTTTCTGTAAGCCCGAGAACTGGCAGAATGTCATTATTTTTTTGAGTGAATAAACAGATATTTTCACCCTTCTCTGGACTTTGTCGTTTACACACTTGGACACAGCGATATGTCACTACACATTTCAGTAAGTTCCACTACGTTTAGCATAGATAAAATAGTTAGAGACATTAGAGTATCAATAGCAAAAAATTTCGATAATAAAAATTTTAAATGAAAGCATGGTTGTGTGAGCAACTCCTATGAAAACAGTTATGTCGGGAAGAGAAGTCAAAAAAAGAAAAACATTATTGCGTGCTTTTAGGGAAAAGTTTTCTTGGAAAATGCATTTATGTTCTCCTGTTAACCGAAATGAAAGTTACATATTTCATATAGGAAAAGAAGTATCACTTAGTTCATGGTTAGATAAACGTTAAGCATATAATTTACTGGAACATCTTTCCTTTTTGCTTTCCATAATTCAATTTTCTAAATGTCTTTAGAAATATAAAATATTAAAATGCCTCTGTTTACCAAAATGTCTGCAAAGTAAAACATAGTCAACTCGCAAATCAGCGCAGTTTCATTGTAATATATTCGCTTACATACCACCAGAAAGTAAAAAGCGCTTTATTATAATCACTGCAGGAGAAATTTCCTGTAATGATAATTAATTATAATATCTATTAATACCTGTCAGTTTACAAATTAAAACGACAAATGCTCGTGAAGGTTATTTATGATGGATAATACCTACGAAAACTGATATTTTTGTTACGCAACAGTGAAATTAATATCGCATTTCTATACAATCATATAGCATGCTAACGATAGGACTATGAAAGGAAATTTAGGAGTGATTTTCGTTTTTTTACTTGAATAATCGATCAAATAACTGTTTCATTTTAAATTGTTTTAATCGTAAGATGCTATAAAATTCATTTTACTGGTATCATAAATTAAATCTTTACTTAATTAAGCAAACAATAAATTTCAGTTTCGAAAATGCATATACTCTCAAATTGAGTTAAGCAGAGTAGGCATAAATTGTTGTAAAGTATACATTTTTTGCATAGTTTAAAAATTCTCTTATTTACATAGCTTGAAAATACGCTTAAATTTAAAATTATATAGTTATATTAGTGTGAGAAAATGTTTGATCCTTTGCAGGAAGGATAATATGATGCTCCTATTTTTTTAATTTTCAAACTACTGTTAACTTTGCTGAGAAAACAATAAAGGTTGCAGCTTTTTAGGATTCCCAATTATCCTACGGACAGACTAACCTAAAATGGCCGTCGTCCTGTCTGAAATTCAATTAATCCTATATTAGAAAATAACAAAATAGCGGGAAAACTAATTACAACATTAATTAATTTGTAATTCTTTGATTAAATTTAAAAAATGGAACCTATATTGTCTTCTTTCTGGTAGGCTATTTATAATTTACTTATATTATTTAGAATTATTTCTCGTAACAATATATGAAATAATAAGTACGCTGGTTCGGATTTTCTGTGGAAGCGTTTGTCTGTATAACATTTTCCATATTTACCCCTTTACGTCAGCCTGATTTACTTCCCTATTTACATTCAGTTACTTACTGCTTTTACTCCTAGACTAGCTTTATAAAAAACATTGGGGTACTTTAAAAGATGTTTACAGAAATCTCAGCTAAAGTTGCAAACTGCTACTTGCTATGTATTTCATGTAAGATCTTAAGACATTAACTATAGTTTATATGCTTCCGAAATTTGCTGAATTGTAAATCAGGCAAACTGATGGGGAATGGATGGGATTCACGTTAAGGATGTTAGGTGTATTCTAAAATATGGAAAAGCAAATACATACAAAGATTTATAAATGTTTTGTCTCTCTTAATTAGTGTAAGTCTTGAAGGAAAGAAAGGCTCTAGTACTATATCTATGCATCAAAATATGTTGCGGTTGAACGCATGCTTCGAATGCTGTTTAAAGCTATTTCTGCGCTATAAAAGTGAGATTTTTGTGGAAATTGAGAATAAATCTCTGTCTGAACAAATTTATTCTTTATTAATGTATTATTGCATTCTTATTACATTAAAGCTATTGTTTTAGGTTTTTAAAATCTTTGCTTTATTGAGATATAAAAACCTTTGTAATGTTAGCTTAAAAGTTTTGAATATTAATAAGAAATCGGCGAAAATGTGTTTCATTAAAAATTAATTTGCATTCCTTTCATAAAATTTAATATTTATATGACTATTACTTCGTACTTAATGTAAGGTTACTACTGATAAAGACATAGAGCTGCATCTTTTTCTTTCTCATTTTAATACATATTTCAGTGATGCATTCACCGTTTATAAAAGTATATATTATAGGTTTCTCTGATGTAACTGAACTATTTTAAAATTTCTGCATATAAATTACGGTTCTTTGCATACAAAATGCGTGAAATTTATTTATGAATGAATTAGAATGCTTGATATTGAAATTCAGAAATTTCATTTTAAATCTGCTGAGGTAAATCCAAAATGTAGTATCTTGATATATTTCCCTTAATATTTAAATAAATTAAAACAACGTATTAAAATATTTCCTTACATTTGACGAGATTTAAATATCGTTAATTTAAAACTAATTTACGATTTAGTTTAAATTAAAGATTAGTATTTATAATTTTACAAAGAAAAAGTAAAAATTTTTATTTCACTACTTGTTTCTCGAAAATATATGCGCATATCAGCTCTATACTGCAATATGTTTAGTTAATGCAACTATGGATACACGGGTTTGATGATCGATCTAAAGGTTGTTAAGCGTCTCTGGTTATCATTCTTAAACTTTGTAAAGACCTTAATTTGTACTAATGAATTACTTTTATTTTAAGAAACTTTTCTTTCCCTTCTGATTTCAATTTCCTCCTAGAACGTTAATTTATATGACGTATATGCAAAATTTCAAGGAGTTCGGAAATAGTAGTATCTCTGTAAACATATTTGTTATATATAGACATATATATATTAGAGTTATTGCTCTGTAGGCATATTTGTGCTAGTCATTTACTTTTAGATTATATTGATATTTTACACTCGGCTTTGTTGAGTGCAACTGATAAATTTGATTTAGATTGAAGTAGGAGCCACTTCTACACTGGAAATTCGTTTGATTCTGATTCTACATACTATTTTGTATTTACGTTACTTAGCTAAAAGTGGTGGTTAATTTGTGAGCACCGAGTGTGGGCATATTCTGTTGAGTTTAGTTGAAATATGAAGGATATTAAAAGCTTCGTTGACAGTCATCTGGTTTTCAAGACATAGCGAGAATTCGTTATCTTATCTTCAGTAAGATCTAAATTGTATGCTAATAATTTATTTATTATTTATTATATGCTAATAATTTTATGCTAATAATCTAAATTTTATGCTTTATTAATACACTGGGTAGCTGACGCAGTAAAATGTGTGGAGAACAGCATTATTATCCAGTCTCTTCCTTACCGTAATGTACCTTTATGATATTTCGTTAGTCTGAGAAGTTTCTTTTTTTTTTTACATCATTCAGTTCATGACAAATGATTTCGTTTTTTTCTTTCATTTACAGTCAGAGGACGTTACCTTAACAACGGCTGAACACATCTGCACATGAAATTTCCAAGCAAAGCGACTGCATCCGTTTCGACGGTGACTCCACGCCAGAATAATTCATGTCATATACTCACTGCGGCAGTATCTCCCTAGAGCTGGTAAAATTATAAGGTATTATTGTCTCCCTCCTTTCTGCATGCCTTCGTCGAGTAACGGTGGAACACTCGGCGCGTATTCAAGAGGTTCAGGTTCGAGTCCCGACGAGGGCAATGTTTATTTTTCGTGTTTTCTACTTGAAATACCCTAATGACTCTGCAAAATCTTTCTTGCTATACTTCAGCTATATATTTAATATCGGTAATCTTTAGGAATGTTTTATTACTTTTGCGTGCTTCGCCAGTCATACATTTTTGAATGAAAGTGATAGAAGTCACCATAAACCTTAATTTTATAACTATCTAGAAATCAGTTGAAAAAAGCCATGAAGTCTTCTAGGCTAAGATAGCATTTAAATATATTGGATGCTGATAAAACGAAAAAGATTTATTCTATTTTCAAATACTGGAGAAGAAATATTTAAATAAGCCAAGTATATCAAACTTCTTTGCGTCGTCTTCTGAACAAGAAGAGGATGGCTACTGCCTGTAATATTTCATTGTTAATACCCAAAGTGGAAACGAAAATACTCACAACTGGCGAGGAATTAATCTTGCCGACAGTTAAAGTGGTAACAAGAACTTTTCTTTGTCATAAGACGTCATCAGATATCATATCATCAGAAAAAATTCTTTGTGTAATAATTCGTTACATAGAAGAATAAGTGAAATGACTAAAGATAATGAAATAACATTCTGCTATTACTTACAAATCTTCCATTCATCTCTGGGAATCACCTCTAAGTAGCATACTTATAATACGTACAATTCATAAAAGAAAAATGTCAAAAGTTATTGTTTGACAAAAATGTCGCCAGCGATACAATCGGAGAATTGATATTAAATTGCATAGACATTTTTTTTAAAGAAAGAAATTCATGTACTAATATTTTGTCAGATGCTACTAATGTTGCTCCAGCAATGACGAGACATCATAAGGATTTCATAGTGCATTTGAAACGTGACGTATCAAATATACTTGCTGTATATAATATGTTGTTATTCATCACCTGCATTTTATTACAAAAAATCTCAATGAAAGTTTGCTTAAGACGCTTCATTACGTTACTAGAGCAGTTAGTAAGATAATATACAATACATTACATGACAGATTATTTGGTTAACTTTGTAAGGAAAATGATGAAGATTAGAAGCTTTGCTACTGCACTCAGACGATCGTTGGCTATCAAAAGATATATATATCTCAAAGTTTCACAATCTGTCTGATTTAGTACTGGAATTCCATGAAAACAAAGACGGGAAACTGTTTGAAAACCGGATTTTATCCAAATATGGCATCGCTTGTTTGACAGACCCCTTTAAAGTATTTATATAAAGTCAATTTAAAATTGCAAAGGTGAGAACTGCATTTAATTTAAAAAAGCATCATAGCTTCTTTTATCAGAAAACTTCTGTTCCAGTGAAATTCTTGGTGCAGATAAATACAGTCACTATCCTTAATCATCAGCTACTTCCTCTCTTATCTGAAAAATAGGAAGATTTACATACTGCCAACATTTTGACGTTCTACGTGCTGATTTTACAAAACGATTTCAGGATATCTTATACATTAATATACCAAGTTTGTATTTTAGATACTAACTCGGTAAATTCACATACTGGAGAATCATTAAACGTAGACCAGGAATTCATAGAATTGACAACTAACGAAGAACTAAAAGTAAAATTCGGAATGGATACCAAAAGTTGTGGCTTCAAATATCAATACCAGCTCTCTATTCTGGATTGTGGGCCAAAGGTACAGATATTTTTATTGCTTTTCCTTCCTCGTATTTGGCTAAGTGTATGTTAAATGCAGTAGCTAATTAACTGTCTAAGAAAATGAACAGACTGCTCACTTAACATGGCAATTTGCAACTGATGCTAACGGAATTAAAATCCGACATTAACAAATTCTTAAAACTCTGTCAACCCAACCATATGATTATTTGTTATTTCTAATTGATTTTTTGTTTATTTTCAATTTTTTAATAACAAACAGATATTCATCACATCTGATGGTAATGATAATTAATTTCTATTTTGTGATTCTTAATAGATAGCTAAATAAGTAAACTAGATATAGATGATAGACATATTTATTTTAATATTTGGTATAATTAGCTATTATTAAAAAGGGGACTTTCGAATTTTGTTTCTTGTGAAAGAGCCAGTAGTCCAGAAAGCGTTGGGAAGCTCTGCTAGAAATGGTAAGATTAAAAGAGCAGATAGAGTCTAAATTTGCATCCGCAAAGCAGAGACAAGCAAACGTCGGATATGTACTTTGCTAACGCTGCTGCCCCTTAAATAATCGAGTCATATATCTTGTATTAGGTTTCTTTGCACGTATATGAGTAAAGCTTTATGGCGTTATTTTGAAGAGTCGCGGCAAGTAAGAAATGTAAATTTCTAACATGTATAAGTACGAGATGTAACCTCAAAGATTTAAAAGGGAGAAACCAAACAATTTAAAATTAATTCTTTAGTTAAATTTTCCGGAGACATTTGTAAAGTGTGTTTATAAGGTATTTCTCCCGCCTTCTTAGCGTGCCTTCGTGGTGCACGTCATCCACGAAGGCATCCCTCTCCTTAGGTGGATAGCCATTGAATGATATGGCATAATTAAATAAACTAAAGCATTAACCTGAGCAAATTATAAGCTTACTAACAACAAAAACGCATTTATAGAAACAAGCAAATTAATTAATCCGCTTTATTTGTTCAAACATTGTTTGAAATGTGCGTGTACATGTGCAAAAACGAACTCAGCTTGCATGGCTAACAAAGGATGTAAACTGATAATGAGAAAGTCTTGAGATACAGTTTTGCACTTAGTATTTAGTCCGTAACTTTTTCGATAACGTTTCTTAGACGCTTCTTCATTGAAATATCCTTACAAAAATAACGAATTATACAGTGACTGTTTAGGCATGCATATTTAGTTATACAGCAAAATTATCTACAATGTCCAAAAAAAAAAAAAAAAAAATCAGATTTTATATTTTGCCCATAAGACCATTTCTTCATTTACACACACATGCATATTTTGGGAGCCTTTCGGTTATAAAGATTTTAAAATAACATATCTTTAGAATTTCCGACAGGCAGCCTCGCGCGTTGGAGATAAAAATGTTTTATTCTCTACAGTGTTGCCACAACTAAGTTGGAACTCGTAGAGATTTAAACCAAAAATTTGTTAAAGGTTTACAAAATATGAAACAGATAATAAAACAAATTCAAAATTCGGGCTTTCAGGTCCCCATATTCGGGTGGAGGACTACGTTATTCAAAATTTGGTGGCAAAATTGGTTTTACACACAGCGAGGAACATATAAATAAATTCATGCAGATTCTCCATTATTTAGTTTATTTAAACAACAAGTAATTTAATAAACCTCTTATTTTATACCTCGAATGACCTCTTATTTTACACAGGGCGAAAGTATTTGTTGGCAGCAATTTGAAAAGTGATTCAACGCTTTTAGAGATTCGACGCAAAATGCAGTTTCTAGACTAGTAGTTCTTTTGGGTCAACGCCTATTTTAGATTAAAAAAAAAAAAAAAAAAAAATGTGGAAGAAAAATGTCTGAATCTGATGACTTTAAAAATAAATTACAAAAGATTTAACTTTTTTTGGCAAGCAGCTTACTTTTTTGACATGAAGAAACGTAATGAAAATAAATGAGATAAAAATAAGTCGGGTTGTGTTAATCTCTCAACACTGAGTAACTGAAACTGAGTACCTATTTAACATCTGAGAAAATCTAGCATTTTCCCCAATTTCACAAAAATGCTTCCAATTACTAAGTTTATCGCCAATATGAGGATAAATAACCAAATATGGAAACATCATAGAAACGTTGTGGCAAAAGTACTCCGCTGTTGATGCTAGTTTTAAGATGGAGCCCTTGTGGATAAGTGAACCAATCACTCAAAATAAATAAATAAATAAATAAATAAATAAATAAAATAAAATAAATCAAATTAAAATAAAATAAAATAAAAATACCTCTGAACCGTCAATTTCAGAAGAAGGGAATTTGCGAAATAACATCTGTGGTAAAACATTCATAATGTGTTTTTACGTTCAAAACGGGAAATGAGCTAAGAATAGCTAAAATTCTGAAAAAGGTGTTTCGAAATGCGATGGTGCATTTACTTGTTATTTACGTTTCATATCTTTGAATAAAATTAACTATCTTATTTATTTTAATTTTTTAATATGAACAGCATTTTCTTTAAAAGTAGTACTTTAAATCTATATGCTTAGTTTGCTATCTGCTTTTGTTGGACTGCAGCTATTTTGATTTTCATAATATTTTTGAGCCGCGCAAATATATAGGTTAGGGGAGCCGACTGCGATAACAAAGAACCCGAGCTCAAGTCGCCGGAGAAGTCAGGCTTGTGACTGTCCGCCTCTTTATAGGAGGCAAAAGTGGCCCATCTCTCAGGTGCTTTCGTAATAAAGTGACCACCACTTCTGGCCTTAATAGTGGCCAAGCCGAAGTCGGCTGAGAGCCCACCATCGGTAAAAAATAAATAAAAATTTTGCCTTAGAAACAATAAAGTTTATTTAACTTTTCTAAAGTATATTAGGAAATAATATATAAAAAATCTTGTATTTGTAGTTTTGCTCAGTTACTTTAAACTGAGTTTTGCATTAAAACGAATTTTCTTGCTACTCATTTCTTTGAAATTTGATAGTTCATCGTCATATGTTAAATACGCTTTGTTATTATTGTTGCTGTTGTCTAATGTTCACTTGTCAGACCTACAGTCAGCCTAAGCCCATAAAATCCTCTTAGCAAGGAGCGCAAGATACGCCTGTCGTTGGCAACAGCTTTCAGCAGCTTACAGGTGACATAGCGATTTAGCTCAGTTTCGCCCCCCAATTTTGATGGAGAGTATCCCAGGGGGAGGGTCCAAGGGTCTTCCGCCCCTCTTCCTCTACCATCAAATTCTCGAGAGAACTTTCGGCTCGCCGCATATTCAAACTGCCCCAATGCCGCACAACTACTTTACATTTACAAACATACATGCCTTTTCGGAATTCGAATCCGGGTCTTTCGGTACGGCAGTCAGTGACGCTAACCACTACACCTCTTGGGCAATGTTTTGTCATTATTCATATTGCAAGAGAAAAATGACTAATTAACTTTGTAACTATTCCTTTATACATGTTTTAATATTTTTTACATATACTTTATGCACACACGCTTAATTTCCACATACATATATAATTTAAACTGCGAAATTTTACTATGATGTAAATCACACCTGGGCAGCTGCATTGGAGTTGGGAATCCTGGTGAACGGAAGAGATGGAGTTGGGAATCCAGGTGAACGGAAGAGTTGTATGGTTGGCTTTTGTGATTTTTCCACGGTATAACGGGGAAGCGCTAAATTCGCTTAACATTGATAGTTTGGTATGGGGATACAATTCAAAGAAGTTTTACAAAGACAGTAGAATGCATGGATGTTAGAAGTGTGAAACATTTAAAAAAGAAGGTCAAATCCATTATGCCGGTCTAGAAACAGAGTGGGAGTAGAAAATAAAGGAATACAATGAAACACAACATAGTTCATATGGAATGTCATTTCTTTTAAATATACAGTATTTAGTACGTGTTAAAATCTAATTTTTGTATGTTAATCTTTACCTTATTTTTAAATCTCTAATTTTTATATTCGACGTTTCAAATTTAAATCTTATTTTTTGTATTAAAAGTGCGCGTTATATGCCGGAACATACATTTGTTGGCTGCAATGTTACTTAAGGCATCCCTTGACACTACGAATGTAAATATTGTTCATACAGATTTTTTTTTCGTCTCTATAAAATTTTTTCTTCAAAAATTATTGGGTACTTACGTATTATCACATCGACAGAGATACTGTCTCCGAGCAGTGCGATTTAGTGCCAGTTATGTATAAACTGTATGCCGCAACACATTTGGACCATCTGTGCTTTCATTTGATGTAACAACGTTTGATTTTCGATAAGTAATTTATGAACAAAGAGTTGAATTTATTGCAATATGTTTTCTTGCATTTTGGGGGAAAAAACAATGATTAAAATTTCGAACCAGCTTTTACATAACAGCAAGCAGTGCATTATTTTCGAGATCCTACCATCACAAAGCATATATTAACGTGAAAATTTGTGAAAGGAAAATATCCGTTCGAAAAGGAATGTGGTTCGAGTGCTGTAGAATGACATTTGTGACCACTTTGGTTCATTTAAAAGTGGTCGAGAGAATTAATATATATTAAAGAAAGGGAGAAGAACAACTGTTATATGGCTGAATGAAACAATAATATAATAGAAGAATTACCTGCTGGAAGTTTGTAATCTTCTCTAAACAGAACTTCAAATAAAATCAGAGAGCCTAATATAATAGTAGAAACGGAGGAAAGTCTTTTTATGAAGAACAAACAAGAAATTGATCGAGTACTTCTGTAATACAGATTTAAGAGAACTAGCTTACCAATTAATCTAGAGGCTTGGATTAAGATTTATGTAGGTATTTTTCCTGCCGTGAATTATTAATTTGTATCAGTTGATATTTTAATTAAAGGATATGCGATTGTTTTTAAATAAAGAGACGTCAGTTTATTTAAAATTCCTCAGGAAAAATTGGTGCATCTTTGGTGGGAACTTCACCAACTTTTCTCGTTGAATGTTAGTCAACGTTGCAGTCTATGGGATAATACGTACGTACCAATGATTTTTTATTTTACTTTTAGGAACAGAACTTTACCTATAGCCCTTACAGATGACCGAACAAATGTTTCTCGTCAGTTCACAACAACACCAATACTAACTGACAACATTTGCTAACATTTACTGCACCTCATTTAAAAGTACTTTAACACCCACGGAGAAATTTTATTATTTCATTCGAGATGTCAATAATACTAGGAAGAAATATTAACGAGTAATCAAGAGCTGATATTATTTCAACATTTAAACATATTTTAAGCACTTCCTTATTATTATGACCTTGTTTTTCAAACGGTGCCAAAATTATTCATAAACAACCTACCCAATTAATCATCAAATGGCCGTCAGTCTTCCCACGAAGATTTATATTTTGCCCATGATGAGAAGAAATCTGAGTAAACTACGTGTTATCGCATTTTCCTTTTCCATGTAAATGTTATCAATCACGATTACTCATGTTTCACGAGAAGGACTCTGAATATTCCACTTAATAATGCATTTCCATATTAAAATAAATTGTTGTAACATGACTAAGCACCTTCATCACACAAGAATTCATATCAGTTCAGTTTGTATGATAAGTAAGACGAATATTATGATTGGTTGTTCTTCTCACTGTGAAAGCGGGTTCATTGGCTGAGAAGATGCTTCACTGATCATTTAAATATAGTAGCTTATAAATAATGAAAATCTCTGAACCTCGTGGCGTACGTACGCTTCTCCCGTCTGTACTACTGCCAGTGATAAATACTACAAAATACTACAAAAATTAAGGCAGGCTCTTAGAATTATCACAGGTGCCCCATATTTTATAACGAGCAGAAGCCTGCACTCAGATCTAAAAACAGAATCAATCATAAATTTCACTGCACGGATTAATGGAAGACTTTACTAACGAACTTTAATAAATAACCCAGAAACGTTCGCAGAAATGCTGAGTACGATATTCTCGAGGAAGACAGATTTTTTTAACGCTGCTCCTATATTGCATACTACACTGAGCAATCAGGCTGACCCATAAGAAAGCAGAAATTCTTAGTGCTTTTCCTATTCAGTTTGATATTGTGTCTTTGCAAATGCGTGAATTCTAAGAGACTACCAGCATCGACACCGACCAGGCTCCAGACCTCCCTGGTCTTCAATCTGGAAGCAACGTGCTCCAAACTGTTCTCTCCCCGTCAGGTACTTATCTCTTATGAAGAATTTTTTCTTCGGTATCATCACAGTTTGGGCTGTAACAGGACCCTCTCAATAATGTAAAGAATAGGGAACACTATCACATGCTACAGGCCAGTATACCGACTAAGTATCAAAATATCCTTGTGATGTCGCCATCTTCTATCCTGTCCTCCTGGACTCACTGTGCTGCACTCATTCTACTTGAAGCGTTCTTCTATGGCACACGAAATTATGATCGCCGGAATAGGGCATGGATGTTTCATGCTAATCTTGGCATACAAAGGAAGTTGGAGCTGGAGACCTCGTAGCATTTTTGGTGCTTGTACTCTTCTTGCTATATTACGCTATAGCCGGTGTTTCGTGGTTGGCTTTTCTTCGCCTTTTTTTTTTCAGTTAGAGGGATGAGTGCTGCTTTGGCATTACTACTGGAGAGGTTTCTAAGTGCACATTCTGTGGTTATGGCTACTGTTATTATTCATATCCTCATTAATGTATGCTATAGCTCCTTTTATTTTTTTCTTCTGAAGTTTGCTACTTGCGAGTTTGGCTATTCGTCCACGCTCACCGTATTGGAGATGTTAGCTGCTATTACGAAGGCTATAGAGCTACATTGAGCAGAGGAATACGGTTTTTCAATGCCAGAAATAGGAGGAAAAATCCTAAATTAGCGGACCTCGAACTATCAGTATGAAACAAAGTCTATCATGGCGTAATGAGTAAACAGCCTTTATAAATGACACCGGGCATCGCAATTTTGTTATTTTGGATAGCTCACCATGACATAGCAAAGACCAGGAGGCTAATTGAGTAGGTGAAACCACTATACTATTGAAGTTTTTAACATCCTCACATCACTCACACATCCTAACAGCACACCTCCTCGATAATCAGTGGACATTCAGAAAAACAGTAATTCAGGAAACTTATTTTAATTATTCAAATTGCAAAGCAAAATTTAAAGAACTTTATAAAGTATCCACTATCAAGATGATTATCTAGGTAATCAATTTTTTCCAGAATGGCTCATATTTCTATGTTAGTTTTCTATACCAATGAATCAATAGCCGTGAGCTCTATGTAATCCAAAATTTCCATCTCTAAACTCCTGGATTTTGGTTTAGATATTTAGGACTGGTGCAGGAGATGTAGAACTAGTATCAATGCTTTAAAAATCTTTTTGGCAAGTATGCGCAAGATTTGAAAAATATAATTGGATATCCACTACTTATTTGGAGAAATTTCAATCGTGTAATACTTATCTAGGGGTTATCATAAAACAAAGGCTTACACGAAATTTGTCATATTTAGCACGTCGTAGGAAAAGCCTGTGATATCGCTAACCAACTTTCTGTACTCCTAAGAAATTACTCTGGATTGTCTCTCAACAAAAAGAGAAGAATATACCTATGCATTATTAAGGCCAATTCTATTCTAGGCATCTCAAGCCTGTGCATCAGCTTCAAAGGCTGAATTCCATAAGCTTTAAGGAGTACAAAATGAACTTCTGGGAAGAAATGTAAATGCTAATTCCTCATTACCTGAATAGAAACAAACTGCTGGATAACGACTTGAAAATCCACCACATTACTAAATAGGCGTTTTTTCGAAACTGGACTTCTCTGTGATGCTAATTTTTTTTTCAGATGTTCTTAGTTAACAAATCCTTCCAGTTGAAAATTTAATCAGATCATATTTGCTGCTAACATGCTTAAAATCTACAACTTCGTAACCTAGCTTTGACTGAAGATGTTCACTTGATTTCTTGAACACTTTTATCTCTCGTCGCTTGCCAACTGATTGTCTCGCATGCAGTATAGGAGACAATAGTCTCCCCAATTTCACCTCATTTTCTTAACTAGTTTTGGAGTTCGGAGTTAGCACGTCAATGTTATGTGTCCTAAGGGGCTTAATTTTATTATCTAGCTTATTAAGGCCATTTCGATGTCCTCATAAGCAACTTCATAATCCATATCCGTATTATTATCAAAGCAGTTGCTGGGTAAACATTCTAAACAGTATGTGAGAATTAATTAATATGTCTTACAACGTTAGTCTAACTTTATTAATTTTTATAACCATAATAAAATCTAACAGTTATAAAATTATTAAAATTTTTTATATCGTATTATTAAAAACGTTAAAAGTTAAATCATCTGGAGATTGATATTTTCCATTCACATAACAGGTCTACATTCAGCATCTAACAACAAATTTCGTTAACTAAACACAGTTTTGCTTTTAATTTAAATATGGATATTCTGAGATTTTTCCTTGTATTTAATGAGTTTAAGAGGTAATTATGTTATGATGATCAACAAGCCAGGAGTCAGTGTGTGTTGGAGTATAACATAAATCAAGTGCCACAAAAGAAAATGCTCCTTAAATATAGGAAATTTTTATTGAACGCATAATGGTATTAATATGAGATGTAAAAATTTACAATCTTTAACAGCATTTATGTATTGAGACATAAAACGGTTCCAGATATCCGCTTCCTGCGTAATCGTATCAGTGAAAATACCATAGATCTAACTCCATTTTATGACTGGAAGCGCAATTTTAATATTTAAAAAATCTTCTTTTCTCCGAACGTTTCTTTTATTTTTTCCTTGAGGATAAGAAATTGTGTCTTCTTGATTAAAGCTGCAAGCTTCAATACAATTCACTTCCAAACTAAAGGTTAGGAAATGAAAAAGGAAGAAAATTCCCTGAGGACCAAAAACTAAAATTTCTACGGATTATGTACCTTGTACTGTTTTACTACATAGGAAAAAGAGTAGTCTACGTCTCTTTACCGTTCCTTTCGATATTTTTGGCTCTCTCGTAAACACGAAACGTGGTCCTCTGAGTGAAAGGAAATGTAGTAACTTGCAGAGAAATATTCCATAATTTTTCTCGTTAAAAGCAGCGTTTTTATTCTAAGTGGAAAGAAATGTACGGAATGGGATGACTTCTTTTATAAAGTTTCAAACATCTAGAGGACTAATATTCCTTGATAACAGAAACTGATGAAGTTCTACGGTGTTTCTTAATGTATGTACAATTAAATACTAACAAAAGAGAAAAAAATAAAAGAATTATACTCAAAAACAAATTGGAATAACTTTTCATTAATTACATACTGAACTTCTGTTTTATATGTAAAATGTACATCCGATGGAAATTCTTCATTTTACTGAACTAATAAAATATAATTTATCTAGCTTCATTAAAAAATTATTTCAGTCAAAATTAAGGTAGATTAAAAAGTATGACTAACTTTTTTTTTTAATAAATGTGCAGTTTATAACAATAGGTTCTGTGAAAACTGAACTTGTGTCGTGATTTAAAGGACAGTTAGGCATGAAATCTCATTTAATTTAACATAATGGCAGCAGCGTGTTTCTGTTTACTTTTCCTTTCCCATCATGAAGCTTTGCTGTAAGTTTATAGATGTATTCTTCGCATAGTAAATGTTTTATTTCGCACACTAAAGCGTTACTATTAATTCTGTATCATATAGTTAATATTTAGACTTTTGCCTTTACATTATATGGCTTTCGTTACAGAACAATTTAAGTAATTTTAAATTGGAATAGACCGCATTACGATATTCAAATTGGAAAAAAAAAGTTTATAAACTGAAACAACATACACTCGTGCACAAAATTAAGAGAATGGGAAAATTATAAAAATTTTCTGAAAAACTAGTGGACGGATTTTAATGCAATGTTTTAAGCATATACACTTATAACTGAGAAAAGGATGTACCATTCAAAAGTCATTTTATGTACATATGATTGCCAGTAAAGCGCATAGTGCAGGGACGTCCAAACCCACGTAGTGATATCGAAATGCAAATGAGTCTAATATGGAGCATGGCCCCCTCTCACAGGCAGACGATTTGCGAAGCATAACGATATACGGGAGAGTAGTCATGTGAAGAGTTTCTGTGGCAGGCAAACAAACTCCAGCAGCAAAACGTTTTTCAACTTCGTGATGTTTTTCTTAAGGGGGCTGGCGAGATGTGATATTGTCTCTCAAAAGCATACCATACAGACTCTATAGCATTAAGGTCAGGAGATTTGGTTTGCCAATCCATGCGGCGAATATTCCTCACGTTTCAAATAACCGCGAATCACCTCAGACCTATTTGGACGAGTGTTTTTATACATTAAAAGGAACCCAGAATGAACAGTTCACTTGTGTGCAGCAGTGCGCGGAACGCAAATAGAGGTTCTTCTGTCATAGGGTTCTATTTCACGAAGCCTTCGGCAACTGTAGACTGACAAGCGGGTTTCATTGACAGTTTTCATCCTTATCGATCTTGTTCGACCTTACCCTCAGATCTTCTTAATATAGATCCAATGTCCTGAAATCGTTTTCGCAAACTGTGGACAATAATAGGCGTTACGTCGAGCTCAGTCGCCACCTGGGTTTGTTATTGGTCTGTCTCCGGTCCACCTACAATTATCAATCTTATTCCGTTATCCGTACATTCGTGGCCAGTCATTTTATCTGATAGCTTATAAACGTTACCCAACTCTTGGGAAAAACACGGTGAATGTCGTGAAGGGGTGCGAGGACGCTAATCGCCAAAAGCCCCTTTTGCGGTTAAATCCTTCATAATCACAGCTTGTATCCGACTCATATTCATTACGGATTACGTATTCGAACATTTGCATAATTCTTCCGTGGCATACGTATTACCTTTGTTTTAATACTTTTCGAAAAAGTAGATATAATTTGCAAATTCTTATAACTTTGCACGCGAGTGTACGTAGTAGATTTTCATGGCGAAGCATATTTGTGAAATTCACGTAAACTTGAATGTAAGCTGATTACTGTTTATTCTATTTACAATATTGAATTTATATGACAGATGGATTGGATGAGCTGAAATGGGACTGCTGAACGTTATGTTCTATGTTTACTAAACACTTAAATAAAATCGATATTGTCTTAGATAAATCATTTGAAATGCTGGTGAAGGAAAATTGGGAATATTTTCAAGAGCTTCAGGATTAGTTAATAAAAAATATCGAGAGTTTGAAATTGTTAAATTCTGAAATCGAATGCATTGTTAATGCTGACGAATCTTCAGAAGAATATGATACAAAATTATTAGGTTGAAAGGAAGAATTAGCAGATTCTGAAGACATCACTGGAATTCTAGTAAAATGTGCAGTCATTCCGTTTTTTTTTTTTTTTTTTTTTAAGAAAGGCACTTGAAATAAGTGCAATGTCATTTCCGGGACTCAAACACTGTAGCTATGATTATTGATTATTATGGCCATTACATCCATCTAACACTGCAAGCACACTAACACTAACACTGTATCCGATCCACATTTAACACTGTATCTGATCCACATTTAACACTGTATCCGATCCACATTTTTTTTCCACTTCATAAAATGGCTTTCGTGGATTTTTTTCTATTTTGCTAGCTTCTCTGATTGTACTAGGAGCTCTTTTTAGAATGCTATGAGTATAAAGTTCCCGTAGGTAATTGGTCCAATTTATTGCTCTTTTGTCTGTCATATTCAGCTGATTATATCATGTCCATCAACCTTTTCTTTTCCCCTTTTTTTTACTGACAGAAATCCTATAACTTTGAAAATAATCCACTGTCTTCTATTCTACAAAAGGAAAGTCCCAAATTTTAATTATATATTTTTTTTGAAACGCAAGTGATAAATACAGCAGTAGCAGTTAATTCATATCCTTGTTTATAAAAACAAGACGTAGCTTATCGAAAATCAATCGTTGTTACATTAAACGGAACTGAAAATATTATGAATGTGTTAGTATGTCACGTATTATCCATAACTGGCGCTAAATCGCCCTGTCTGGCGACAGTTTCCTGATCGAAGGAATAATATGTAAGTACTTGTTCTACCGCATGAATTCATTCAGGTATGATTCAAGATGCTCTGGCCGACGCCTAAGATAACACGTTAAGCGTATTAATTGCTAATGCGAAGATAGGCTGTTTTTCGACAGCTTCTCTCAAGCTGCTTCTCCATACGGCTTCTGCGGTGCTATACAATTGAAGGGGGATATGTTATACACGTTTTTCCCACATCATCAATCCAAAATGAAAGCTTGATAATGTGACCATTATGTATTCAATAACAATGAGTTAATTTTTTTTAAAAGAAATATTATGCAATAACGCATTAATTCAGCTTTCTACATAGTCACAGATTTCTTCTTAAATGTTAAGGACTTTTAAGAAGATATTTCAGAATTTTTATAATATATATAATATATATATTGTATATTGCTATACTTATTGCAGTATCAACAATAGACTAGTGAAGCTGACACTATGGCTGTTATATCTATTAAAAGGACTTCTAAAATGAAGTACTTCTAAAATGACTTGACATTCTACTAGACAATTTCACTTAGCTTAACCACGAGCATTCATGAATTTCAGACTTTAAAGATAATGTTTTTAAGTCTTATAAATTCGTTGTACAAATGTCCAATGCAGTAATAACTTGTTTGCTATTATAGCAGCAATATAGCATTTTTATTTTTGAAGTGTATCAAAGAATGTCGTTTCTATCCTAATGCTCTGAAATGCGATTTTAACAGGCTCTGGAACTTAATGACACATAATTAATTGTAAAGTTATTAATATCAGTAAACAGCAAAGCTTATAATTTATAGCTTCTTTTCAGTTATTTCTTACTTTTAACAAAAAATAGCATAATCTTTGTAAAAATCATAGCTACGATGACGCTTCGAAGGCATAACTTAAAAAACGGATAAGTTTAGACCTCATAATATAAGAGACCTCATAATATTTGACCTCATAATCAAACTTATTTCATAAGTTTGATTAAAATAGAAAAATCTGGTAATTCACGTTAAGTGCCCTATCAAAAGATATTGTTATTATTAATGAAACAGGCAAAGCATTCTGCGCTCGAGCGTAACAACATTTCCTCTAAGCTGAGGCCAAAACTTTTAGCATATAGAAAGAAATAAAATAAGTTCTAAAAATGGGGGCAATATGAACAGTAAGCTTTGACACATGAAAACTAAAAGAATGTATAATAAAATTACACGCAGAGAAACGAGCTATTTGACGGGAGAAAAGCGGAGAAAGACATTTTTATTGAGGTCTCAGTAAAGCAGTAAATATTAAAAAAAATTGTTTTCATAATATATATACATCAGAGATGATGCAATATTCAGAAATATATTCGCAACGTTGTTCAATGCACAAATATGAATGAAAATAAGAAATATTATGGAATATGAATTTCAGTAATTGCGATGCAGCTTTCATGCCTTTCAGAAAATTATCATATTCATCCATATTATGAATACATATTAGGACATTCATCCATATTAGTCAGATTATTATTAGAAATGCTTTATTTTTAAGATCATTTCAGATTTTATATGGTAGCGAAGTGTAAATATGAGAGAAATAACAATAATATTTTGCTTTATCAAATAACCTTTACAAAAGCTACAGTATTTCATCTTTTGTTGTTTGCTTCAATATCCTTTCCGCTGTCAAAAGTTGGTAAACATTTTTCATATCTTAAGAAAACATATTAATATGTTCTTAATTCAAGATACGTCAGTCACGTTCTTAATTAGTATTATAAGTAAATTCCAAGAAAGGTATCAATCTTTAAAAGGGTCAATTAATACATTAACATGTACATCTGAAACCTAGTGGACTGTTCGGCATGGAGATAACGAAGCCGGTTGCAAGTGTTCAGCATATTCGAATCGGAGAGAAATCATAGATATTTGTAAGCGTACATTGCCTTCGACGTGTAAAGGCACTTAAAATACTGCTAGAGAGAAAGTCCTTTGCAGGTTGGTAGTAAGAAAAGAGAAGTGTACCTAGTAATTTGCTACAAGTAGTAAGCACTTCCAAATAGTAGCTTGGCGAGTGGATCTCGCGTCTTTCTATACTGGCCCTTAAACCGAGGAAGAATATAAGGAATTATACCTTTTCTCTTACGAGTGTGTGTATCTCTCTAATGAAGGACAGTTAAGCATATCCAACTTGCAAATAGAAGCTCCGTTGTCGATTTTCAGCGAAAAGGCAATAGATTTTTATCGTTTCTCGCTAAGAAAAATCTAATAATCTTTAATGTCATTAAATACGCTTCGATACTATTAATAATGCCTTTTAAATCTAATATTTGCGTACTTGTATAATTAAACGTAACAGCTGAAGACTGATATCATGCGCCTAATATATAAGTTTTGATTGTTCAAATAGATTCATTCTGAAGATTTATTACTTTAGAAATAAAATCGTAGTATGTCCTCCAGAAATAACATTATATTATAATACAGAATATTCAATTTATTATATAATCAGCCAAACGTTTTCTTTTGCATTCAGAAACTGTTTGCTTTAGGTGACGGCAACAAATTTATCAAACTATTACAACGAAGTTTGTATTATTTCCTGAATACAAAGCTCAAAATCTGCTTTCGAATGTCGATACACTTAATCGACTGGTAGATTTAAATAGGGAAACTCGAGAAGTACTTTATGAATTTTTAGAGCTTTTGTAAATTGATTTCATTAGCAGGCATTTCAAAATTTAACGGAACATTAAAATAAAACACTTTCAAAAATTTAATATAATATTAAAATAGTTCCTGAAAGTAAAATTAAAGTGCAGTAGCTATAGTTAGTACAATTTTACCATTATTATATTCATTTCTCTTCATAATATATTTAATCCCCCCAATATGATTATGAAATTTTTAAGATAGCCTTACACATTCCATTTTTATTCACCACACTTTAAATTATTTAATTATCTACATATTTATGAAATCTTCATGATGTATTTACTTCACTCTAAACATTGACGTTTTGTCTAAATGAAACTTCAAACCAGTTTTATTCTGTTGCTATTTGTTCTTGTAAACCTATATAAGCGTAAACGTTGTCTAAACTAATCGCAGTAACTGTTTTTTTAACGAAATATATTAGTATGATAGTAAATTTCAGCGTGCCCTCCTTTTATAGATGTGGCAAAGACTCAGACGCTTGATGTACTTATAGTGTCAAGAATTTCATCCCTCATACAGACCAGCTACGTTTTGGAAGGTTACCAATACTTTAAAAATTTTCAGACCAATTTCTAATGCTCGGAGCATCTGGTGATTTGTGTGCATACAAATTTTTAAACCACTGTTGATGGTAGCATCTCATGCTATCACAGCATACTTTTAGCTTTTATTCCCTTGATGATATTTCCTAATTTGTAATTATTAACTATGTTTTGCTTTCAACCAATATGCATGGTCTACTGCATGGTACAAAATACTATTACAATATGAAATCTAATCATAAACATTTCATATTTCTTTTTTCGGCAGGTATTTCATGTAAACGTTTTGTAATCAGCAAAAGACCCTATGTTCACTCTGTTTTGTATTACATGGTATAATCTAAATTATATCACATTAGTTTATTGACGAAATTTGTTGTAAAACAGAAATTAATATTTTACTTTTTGAAGGCTGCTTCACATATATTGGAAAATATCTGCGGTAAATACATTAAAAATTTCAAATCCAATTATAGTGTTAACACAATAGTTTCTTAAAAATAATTATTAGAGAATAGATGCTTAAAATTCAATAAACCTTAAGCTTTATTCTGACGAATAAATGTCTCCTCAGTTTAATTATATTAGGTTCTACGGTTTCTGTCCAAATACCAAATTTCTAAACATCATATTTCAACTTTTAATATGTTCATATGTGAAAGAGGTTTTGAAGTTTATGCACCTTCTTAATCATATATAAACTTCCAACTATTTCTTTATAAATTTTACACATGAAAATGTATATACATGATAAAAAGTTCAGATCTTCTAAAATATAATTATATTTAAATATCATTGTGCAAGAAAGCAATTAAGAACGTTCTTTTTAAGTTTTTGTATGATAAGAAGTTTATAGATTTCTAATTGTCATATTACAAAACGAGATAACGCTCTATTTTACGTACGTACAGCACGTTATTATTTGGAAAACAGCGTTTTTTGCTTAACAGCAGATATAATAAAAACGTTTAATATCTATGAGGTTTTTTTTTTTTTTTTTTTTTTTTTTACATTTTACCGTAATTAGCTCTCAGTTTTAGCCCATGAACACTTAAATACTGTGCCCTATTTTATTCGTTTCGTGTTTTATCCAATTCAGGTAAAAGTGTTTACAGTCACATTTCTAAGCCAGATTGTACTGCATTTATATCAAAATGAAAAGTGATTGTTTTCCTTTACGGACAATATAGAAGACCAACGTATAAACTCAATGGAAATCATTATTACAGACTTTATGACCAAAGTTTCGACTGCCAAAGGTGCCAAGATCAGGAATCAATGAGCAAATGGAAGTTCGCCTGCAGCGTAATTGAGTAGTGGAGCCGAAAAAAAAAAGAAAGTTTATGTCCTTGCTCTCTTGTGGTTGGGGCATTCGGGTATAATTTAGGAAGCTTGGATTCCTGGAGCAAATTTCCGAAAATAATTATATTACTTGAAATATAAACATGCTGCTTAAAAGCAGGTTCAACATAGACTAATAAAACAATGATGCACTGCACTAATTAAAGAAAATCTTTTCAAAAATTGCTTTAGGTAATTACAGTTTTGATTAAATCTTATTCAACTTGCAACCTTATATTAATATACAACTAAACTAGTGAGATAACTGTTTACTTTAAGTTTTCTATTCTTACAGAAACATTGATAAAAATATACTGACATTTTACTTTGATTTATCACACATTTATCAAGCTCGCAATGATGTAGTAGTACTTAGGTAGAACACAGTATAATTTGAGATTTAAATTATAATATGCTATTTTGCTGTCAGCAACATCTCGAGAGATATTTCGATAAAAGATGTTTTACGAAGGCGTTTGTCCCTTCAAAAAGGTGTCTCATGTACTTTGTGATAGCAAACTAGTAATATTGAGTTATCTCGCCTCGAAGCCGCTAAAATGACATCCTGAAGAACTATACTAATCTAAAAAATAAGATATTATGTTTCAGAAATGTGAACATAGAATAGCACAATGAAATTCATGATAATTTGTTGCAATATAAACACATATTGAATCGATTTCAAAGTTACAATCTGCGTCATTATTGCATTAAAAGGATGGATTATTTTGTTTCTCAAGTACATTAATTCTCTTGACTTCATACACTCTTTTTTACGGGTAAGATGAAGTTTCATTTTCCATATCTTTGACATTTTCTTTCTGGATTTCCTTTAGAGAAATGCTTGTAACAATAGTCTTGAACATCAGTTAAACTAAAATTTATTGAAGAGAATGTTCGAAAAGGTATCAATCCAAAAGTTTTGAAAACGTAACAGGGAAGAATGTATACAAAGAAAACATCTGGTGCCGTGGCGGACTGCAGCCTTTCCTAGAGATTATTAAAGGTATATTTACTCCAAATTTTAGTCTTGTTTATTAAGCATATGCTCTAATGTTTTTCTCTATAAATATAAAGAATGAGCTGCATTGTATTTGGAACATTCTGTAGTATTAGTTCATCTTAGTTAAACAATTTATTCAGTAATTAATTTATACAAATATATTGCTTTTATTTAAAATGGTGTTTACGTAAATACAATTAAGTCTAACTAATGTATTAAATTGCATTTATTAAGTACAAACATAATAATTACTTGCTCCTTTAGAACCGCTTAGATATCAAATCAGCTTAACCTTTTCAAACTACCTTTGTTACTAATATATTTTATTTTTTTATTTGCTTCGATTAAAGCTTCAAAATTATCTTGAGCTGAGTAAGAAAATATAATTATTAACAGCGGCGATTGAAAAGTATTATTTTAAGCGCAAGAGATATAAAATGCCGCAATGCGGCAAGTTGAAATTGCCGTACAAATTATAATAGAAGAAAGCGAAGGTTTTAATCTACTTTGATTGTTCATTTTAATACTTTTTTCTTTTAACGACGATTTAAAATCAATCATCATTTTTCATACTTTCTTTAAAGCTGGAGGTCAATATGAAAAATAATAAACGGAAATTTATCAGTTACTTCTTAAAGCAGCAAAATGAATTGTAGAGATTTTCTTCTCCTTCCTATTAAAGAATTCTTGTAGTAAATTAAAATTTTACTAGAAGTTCAAAGGAAGTACGTAAAACAAGAAGTGAAAAGGAAGTATGTAAAAACACCAGAAATAAAAGTGGAACATTTATGCAAACTTTTGTAAAATGTTATATTCAAAAACGAAGTAATTTATTTGAATGAAGGATTTTGAGGAGCGGATGATCTCATCTTGATATCAAGTACTGTTTTTAATAGAATGATTCCGTAAGCATATGAAGAAAAATTTTGAATTAAAAAAATAAAGAAGTAATTTTATTTTATCAAAATATAGGCACGACGAGACAGAGCTCGTTTTACATTTGGTGCACAAAATAGAAGGAGACGAGCCATTGAATTCTGTAAATGGAAGTGAGTAATGTTAAATCTAATTGGAAACATTATTAGGGCTTCATTTGTATCGTGAAACAGGTTTTTCTTTTGTTATGAAAGTATGATTATTTATTAATTTGGAAGTCAAACAACAAAAATCAGCGTTATATTTTCAAAATTTTCACAGCATTAGTTATGGTTTTACCGAACCACCATCCTCAGCTGCAAAACCGCAAATGAACAAGATAGGAGAGGAACAAAATTTTCCTATCTTGTTCATTTGCGGTTTTGCAGCTGAGGATGGTGATTCGGTAAAACCATCGAAACTAGTCCTGTGAAAATTTTGAAAATATAACGATGATTTTTGTTGTTTGACTTCTGAATTAGTATTTATTCGGCGTGTTATTGTGTCTTAATTATGATTATTTATGTTTATTACATTTATGATACTTAAATAATTTCTAATAATTTTATGTATGTAATTATTATTTTTTCATCATATTTCAATAGAATTTTCATTTATTTTCTCTCTTATTTTACATAAATTAAACATGATAATGCAAATAAAAATAATATTAGATAATATAATATCCTCAGAGATATGAGACTTGCGCTGGACAGGAACTATGAAATATCTCATTTTACAAAATTTTGTCAATTGACTGGCCAGATGAGACAAAGATTATTGTTAAAAATTGGATTACGAGAACCTCTGGAAACCAGTTACAATGCTGTTAATAATGTACTTTATATGATCTGCTCAAAACACAAATTAATCATTTTAGATAGTAATTGTTCAGTTTTTATTATCACCGAACTTACGTGAAAAATAAAACATTATCTTCCTAATGGGGAAAGGATTAAACGCGATACATAATTTGAAAATTTAAGCTCAGAATGGGATAGAAAACGTAATTCGATACCAGATATATAAAATTTAAAAACGCAGAAAAGCAGTTACACGGTACTGGTAATCGAAAACGAAATACAATACATGGAACAGCTAGGTGAAGCTAGGTGAAGCTAGGTGAACGAAATACAATACATGGAACAGCTAGGGAATTTCATTCGAAAAATAGAAAACATTGGTCAAGCATTCATTGGTTATTTGCTGTTATAATCATATAATACATATTTGCTGAATTACGTCTACTTCACATTATCGTATGCATCATAAAACTATTCTCATGACAATACAATAGTATAAAAAAGAAGCAAATTTCATGGACCTTTTTTGAATTACAACTGATATTTCAATATTCAAACCAAAAAATTACGAAAATCATTTAGCTTGACATATTAACTTGAAACGTCTGGCACATAAGGGAATATAAGAAAGAAAGTGTTTTTGTAAAGGTAACAAAGAACCGAAACCTAAAATTTTATCACATCCTTAGTAATGCATTTAGAAATCTACAGAGATAGTTTTGAAATTAATAATAACATGTAAGTGAACACTTTTTGTTGGCTTTTATTAATGTTTTAAGTATCTGTGGAAAGGACATCTTGACAGAAAAGGTTATTATTCCACACAAAGAGTTAGCTATAATTAAAATAGTGGAATGTAGAATAAATAATAAAATTGCTCATTGAAAAACAGTACTGACAATATGCCATTCATTTCATAATTTTAACTATTTACGAACGTTATATTTAATTCAAATATTCAACATTATTATGAATTAACAAATAATTCCAATCTCAAATGTTCTATATAAAAACTTACTTTCTTTCATATAGCAGATTATCTTGCAAATAAGGGAATGGAAATAATAACACCTAATTTTATATTTATTCTCTAGTGAGATCATATCTTAAAATTATATGACCTGAATCTAAATTAAAAATTTAAAAATAAATGCATAAATAAATACAAAATAAATATTATTCGTCAGGTATTCGGGCAGGTATGCTTTGCACAGTTTCTATCTGCCAGTAATTGACTCATTGATGAAATTTCAATATCGCAGCTGTCAAGATGTGTAACTGAACAAGGTTACTTTGCTACGTTTAGATAAAACATGAATTTAATAACATCAATCATAGTATGCGTGGAGATATAAAATAGCGTGAAGATATAGGAATATCCATAAAAAATTCAGTATGAGAATATGTTTCCTGCAACTAGTAATTATTTCTTTCATAAAATAAAATGCGATCAATATCATTTCCTTTTCAAGTACCTACTAACACCATAATTTCACATTAAAAGCGCACAAAATCTTCCAAATGCGTTCATTAGGTAATTTATGAAAACAAAAAGGCAACTGTGAAATAATATAGTTATATCTAGCTTTAATTATAGAGGAATGTAGATTCCTGAAGATAGAAATTCTAAACACTAAACGATATGTACTGAATTTCTGAATTACGCCATATACTCTCATTCTGGTACCATTAAATAATAAGTTATGGATTTCTAGGAAAGAAAATATTTATAGAATAAATTTAATAAATAACTTTTAACATTTCCAAAGTTTAGTGGTCGAGAATTCCAAATATGCATGTAAAAATCTTACGAGTTAGCACATTGTAATTACTTACACGGGGTGTCTCAAAACGTCATTGCCAAACTTAACATGCTGGTCTATCATACCATGACAAACAAGATTTACATACGTAACCTGTGTCCGAAAATAAGAATGGCGACAGATTTTTTTGTCATTTCAGAAGAAGACTGTCATTTTGTGGAGAGAGTGTTGCCAGATTTCATGGTTGATTTTCCAGCAGTTACACGCCGAAACATCTAGTTTCTGCGTGATGAAGCACCAGCACATTTTAGTAACACTGTGCGGGTTAGGACATATCCTGATCGCTGAATTGGGGAGAGGCGGACCAGTCGCATGGCCGCCGCGATCTCCTGACCTGACATCCCTGGATTTCTACTTGTGGGGATACATGAAGGTACATGACTGGGATCTCCGGACCAGCTCGGAAGCGCCTGTACGGATCCGTGACTAGCCTGCCCATTTTGAACGGTTCCGTGAATCCATGCTTCGACGTTCTGAAGTATGCAATGTGGTGAATAGAAGGAGTTCCGAGTATCTTCTAATAATTTAACTATGTTCTTTAATAAAAGCCATATTAACACCTCTTTCGGCAGCCTCTCTTTGTTCCCTTTTAAGCTTGCGAACATTGCCTTCTAGCGGTCGCCGTTCGTATTTTCGGACATAAGTTCCTAAGTAAATCTTCTTTGTCGTGATATGACAGACCAGCATGTTAAGTTTGGCAACCACCTTTAGAGAAACCATGTATATGCATTTTGATAATATAATTTGTTAACGTATGTTACCATTGATTTTAATGTGCTAATGAATGCTGCAAATCTGATGTCCTGATTGAACGCCTCATGAGCCTTCTAAGCTGTATAGATACTTCGACGACTATCAGTACAAAACTCATTTTATTCATAAGCATGCAAGCACACAGGTCTTTATTAAAAACTACACACAGATTGAAAAATGTTTTCAAGCTAGTGCAAGCTCAAATTTTTCTATTTTGTTTGCTATCTTATATTCCAGAAGGCGCATGTTTGTGACATAGATGTGGTCGTGTGACAAACGTTCGCGTTAACACAGAGTGTTAAATATTGCCATACTTTTCTTATATTCGCTATACTATTTAAATTTAAGATGTAAACTGCCTAGACGATATAGTGGTTAGGGATTCGACTACGATACCGAAAGACCCCGACTCGAATCCCGGAAAGGCATGGATGTAAATTGCCTTTTCCCTCACAGGAGGTAACGGTGGCCGCCTATTAGGTACCTCCATAATAGGATCACCATTTCTGGACTTAGTAGTGGCAACAGCCTAAAAATGGCTAGTGTCCACCATTAAAAAAATATTCGGGATGTAAACTGATGAAAGTGTCCGAATGATTTCCTCCGAATATCTTACCTACATTTTTTTTTTTTTTTTTTTTTTTTTTTTTTTTTTTTTTTTTACTGCTTGGAGTTGTAAAAAAAAAGTTTCCAAATTGTTTCATTTTTAGCCCCAAAAGGGGTTAGTTAAGAAGGCGATTAGTCTCGAAACAGCATTTTGCGTTGAATCACTTAACGCGTTATATCAGTTTTGAAACTGTTTCCACCAAATTTTATCGCCCTGTATCAAGTTTAAAGAACTGAAATAATGAAGAATCTGCATGAATGTATGTATGTTTCTAGCACTTTGAAAAAGAAAAAGGAAAACACGAAAAAACGAATGCTATTACAAGTTTGAATGATGTAGTCCTCCATCTGAATACTAGCTCCTGGAAGCCCGAATTTGGACTTTGTTTCATTGTCTATTTAATATTTTGTGAATCTTTAACTATTTTTTTTAAATTCTAGGCTGCTAAAGATATGATTGTAATCTAAATGAAATCCCCAAAAATATTACAAACATAAGATCATGCTTAAAACATGCCTATATACATAAAAAGTGTGTGTATTTAATTATGGCAAAGCACACTAGGCTATCTGCCTAAGGGGAGGGATGCCTTTCGCGGAGTACTTTCTAAGGGAAACTGGCTCGTATACACGTTACACATGGGGAAAACCACGAAAACGCCCATGCAACCAGCCCGTTCGCGGGATTCGAACCTCGGACCGAACTACCAGTGTTCAGCGACTTTACCGCTCGGCCGCTGGTGAGCCTATACATAAAAAGATGAAACTAAATCGACATTTCGATTCTGAAGCACTACAGACGCATTCAGTTGATAAGTGTTTACTTTTATATATAATGTTTTCAAACATGAGGATAATCAATCAAAAACAATCTGAGAGAGATCTTTCAGCCATTAAAATGTTAATTTCTCTCTGGCCGCTAAACGAGTTAACCTCCAAAAACAATCTGAGAGAGAACTTTCAGCAAATAAAATGTTTATTTCTCTCCGGCCGTTAAACGAGTTAACCTCAGTATTGAACTGTAAAAAATATTTAGTTCTCTCCTTCCTCTACAAGAGTATGAGTGTTAACTCACCAAAAATGTATTGGAGAAAGATCACTTGAAATTGAAAACTAGGGTTGAATCTTGTACATGACGCAGGTACGCTGGGTTGAACATTTTAAATTAAAGCATTATTAAATTCTTTAAAGAATCGAAGGCTTATTATTATTAACTCGAAGGCAAATGAAAGAGTTTCATTGACCCCTAAATAAAACATAAGTAGAGTGAAACACTTTAATAAAACATAGACTAAGTAGAACGTAGTAATTACCATTGATTGTCTATCTCGAACCATCTCTATATTCTATTTTTCTAATTATCTTAGCCTTTCTTTTCTATGCTAAGAAAATTACCTAGCATCAACCAACTTCATAGTCATGAAGTGGACACTAACAGAAAGAGGCGCTAACAGAAAGGACACTAACAGAAAAAGTCGTTCGAATTGGCTGGAATTCTGCGGTCGTTTTATTGGATATAAAAATGGTTGTTCTGTTTATGAGCTTGTAGCTTTTATCTGAACCTGATGCACAACAAAATGGAGCCTTCTAAATATCACTTTTAAATTCAGGACTTCTTTGTTAACACAGCCATTCTGTTGACTCTGAAATAACGATGCTTTCAATGACTGATTGATATACTAAACTTTACATGATCCTCAGGGCATATGTAAGTGTTGGGTACAATCGAATGCTATTACAAAGTAGGATTAGGATCTCATTTTATTTCTAAAAGCCAAATTAAAACTTTATGGTTACATTCTTAAATGAAACGTTCATTTTAAAGAGAATAAAAGGAATTTTCATTTAAAGTCATTTAAATTATAAATGATTTATCACTCATTTAAATTACAAATCTAATATTAATTATAAATTAAATTACAGTTATGTGCTCTATTTTTTTATTTCTATAATTTAAATTGGCAGTACTCAAGAGGTCTGTGGAAACTATTCTTGTAAAACAATTCGAGTGCCATTTGGCATACATGTTATTTAGGTCACAGGAAAACGATTTACAAAGAAAGAAAATATAAATCACTTTTCATCATGATAGTTGTTTATATGAAAATTTATAACAATCGGAAAGAACTGTGTCTTGGCTTAAAAGTGGCTCTTAATTATTATTGGAAACAATTGCGTATTGTAAGTAACGCCTGTGAACAAGAATGAATTCATTTTGATTTTTAAAAAGAATTATCAGAATAGCAGCATTTTTGCTGTAGCACTCAAAGTTTTCCCCATGTGAAAGGTCTGAGAAAAGAAACAGTATGAAAAGAAACCACACTTCAGGGACTTGATTTTTCTTTGCTATATGAACAAGTGCAAAGATAAACAGGACACAAAATTTCAGTTCTCTAAATGACCTCAGCGAGACAAAAGAAAGATAATGATGTCCTGTTAAAGCAAAGTTATTCTAGTGTGTCTGTGTGTGTATGCTTATGGCAAAGCCTCGAGGGCTATCTGCCTAAGGGGAGGGATGCCTTCGTGGATGACTTTCGAAGGGAAACTGACTCGTATACACCAAAGTTATTCTAGCTTACAGAACTGCTGTTTCTTCAGATGTTTCAAAAAATTGTTCGAGTAGTGACGAGGAAATTGTCCGTTTATTAATCGACAGTTCTTACTTTTTTGCAAAGAAGTTTTCTTCCTAGAGGATTCAAATGATCTACTGGTTTCAGACCAAAGTCCATCTTAGCTACTTGATTTTACTTTGCTGCTTTAATCTCTTATGAAGTATTGCGCAGCGGACAATATCCTATAAACAGACGAATTGTTATCACTTAACAGGAAGTGATCAATACTCATAGTTGGAGCACATGGATTCTACATTTCTTCCTTTGATTTAGGAAGAACCATTAAACTTAGCGTATTTAATAATTCATTTTTGGTTTAATAGCCACCTTAATTGTTTGCCCCATCTTCTTTCAGTTTCAAAGATCAATGAGGTCTGAATGAAGTTTATAGTACTGAGACAATAATAGAGTTTATTCTTGGAACGCACATTGTATAGATGTTACAAGAGAGTGAATACTTTCGTATTGTTATAATGCAGGTTGACCTAAATACACTCAGTATTTGCATTCTAAAAGCGTTATTCATATCGGATTTAAGAATATCATTTTTATGTACGAATTTTTATCTTCATCAAATCAAAATCACCGTGATTTCTGGATCTAGGGTTTCTTGTAGATTCTGGATCTAGGGTTTCCATGCCGAAGCAGATTAACCCTTCAGCACACGCGCATCACTGCGCTACGTCAGTACCCGCGCGGAACAAATTTTACCCGTGTTCGTTTTTCAGAGTTCACCCTCCGCCAACGTGTAAATAAATGCATTTTGTTTGTTTTCAATGAATGGATAAATGACTAATAGCTTTGTGAATTCTGTTAAACCTTTTTTTCCAGTTTTAATTCGAGATAATCTTACTTTAAGTTATACAAACATTTCCATACTGGTTACCTAAAGTAAACCATAAAAATCGAAATTTATGCAAAATTACTAACTTATATAAGATACATATATGATTTTTTATATTAGAAACATCCGTTTTCATATATACATATTTTTTAAACAAAAGTGTTTATTATAAAGACTGGTTTGATAAAGTACTAGAGGAATATGAAAAGGCTGCATTCTTACTAGCTTTTTTCCTTAAAACTGAATATAATGTCATACAATTATTCATATCAAAGAATAGATTCTAAATAAGAATATTAAAAAATATAAATAACACATAGTTCCCCCCCCCCCCCTCCTACTTGAGTTTATTATTCAAATAATCTCCTCACATTGAACAATCCTTACATAGTGTGACAACATTCTTGTACAAACAAGTACATATTTTTACAAATGCTGGAGTGCTGCTCCCAGCACTCCAGCGTAATATAATAAGAAAAAAAAAACACCTTCAATTCAGTTACGTTTGTCTCTTGTGCATCACGTTCTCTAGATAATTTGTTTCTTGTTGATGAAATGTAAATGTTTGTTGATTTTACCAAATCTTCCATTATTTATTCATCAATAATTTTCAATAAACACTCAGTTGAATGTTTCAAATTTCTAAAGCTTTTCTTGACACTATACTGTGCGGCCGTGTCCGAACGTTTATCGAGGGTAATTTTTTACTTCATATTGTTCCATCTATTCAAACATAAAAATTATATGATGTCAAAGAAGATCATGGGAATCATCATATCACTGGTTAGAAACAGTTTCGTGAGCCCTTTCCGAAACATTATCGCACTCAGAATCGGAATTTTCAATTTCGCTATCAGTTTCAACACTAGCGAGGAGAACCCGCAGTTGTTACTATTCTCGCTCGTACGCACTCATCTCAATGAATGTCTCCCTGGAAGTGAAACGCTAGTACACGCGCGGGGTAGCTACAATCCCGCTGCAGATGCCTTCCCCGAAAACACAAAAATCCCATGGACACGGGAAAAATTCCTTTGGACGACCACTTCCTAAACTTGATCTTGAAAGGTACATAAAGTACTAGAAAGGTCACGTACGACCTTCCCTTATTTTCTAAGAAAAGACTACACGTGGGGTGGATTTTACCCCAGCGCGTGCGCTGACGGGTTAACATAATGAAAGAGTCTCGCAGATTCCTTTTGAAATGTTGCATGTAATATCTTATAGCGCTTTCTTATGATTTCAATCTGTGATAAGCAATGAAAATCATTTCTTATGACTCCAATTTGAGATAAGCAATGAAGATCGCACTTAGGCTAATAACTTTGTAATGTATCAATATAATACGCAAACTGGCCAACGAATTAGAAACCCAAGATCAATATTTTATTGGACTACCGTTTGCACGGATAACTGCTCTGATTCATTTGGGCATCAAGTCTACATGCTTCTGAAGTCCAGAGAATACCCTGCATTGGATATGTAGCTTTGAAGATCTTGTAAATTTGATGGAAGCGGAGAGTGTTGTCGGATGCGTTTTACCACCGTATAGCACGCATTTTCTATGGTGGTAACATCCGGGTTATGCGGAGGCTAAGGAAAGTGTTGGAAACAGACTGACGTTCAACGGACCAATTTTTAACACTTCTGACACGATGTATGGTTGTATTATCGTCCATGAAATATCCGTCGCCATCAGGGTAAAAATGCAACAACATTGTAGGGTGCACTTGATCTGCCAGTATATCTAGGTATCTCATGGCTGTTTATTTACCCTCGAGGAACAGCAAGGCACCACTTCTATGCCAGCAGAACATGCGCCATATCATGATACTCCTACCAGGCTCTTACACAGTGCGAATAAGGCAAGATGGCTTCATAGGCTTCTCGCCAAATTCGAAGTCTTCCATCAGAACAAAATAAGGTGTAGCGGGATTCATTCGACCACATTACCCATTTCCAAACCTTAGATATTCAGTGTCTTATTTTCCGACACTACTGCAAACGAATTCTTGCATGTCGGGCAAAAATGAGTGGTTTTCCCACAGGTACCCGACTATGCATTCTATCCTCTGCAGTTCTCTGCGTATGGTGAAAGCTAAAATCTGTTGGGTAGAGCCTTGTTTGACGATCTGCGTTAAAGAACAGTTGAGTCCCTGTTCTCCTGAACAATTCGTCAGTAACGACGCTGATCACTCTCTTGAAGACTGTCCTCGAACCGCAGTTACGTCTTCTAGAGAAGGACTGTGGGTTTGAGTACAACTTTTAAAAACCTTTGATTTGCCTGCTTTTGAGAATTCAGTGAGATTTGCTGTCTTCGATTTCGAGGCCGCTGCTAAACGGGCACCAACAATAAGCCCTTTTTCAAATGGTGGAAGATTTGTCGTTTTTCCCATTTTACTTCATTCATCATGAAAAGCAATCTTACATCTTACTTATACTAACAATCTAACCACGTGTAACCCACGTCCTAAATGAAATTTACATACTTCATCCCTAGCACGCATTCAAATAAAAATCTCAAAGGTTTCTAATTCATTAGACAATGTATGTATAAAATTTGGCTAACTTACCTTAAAAAATTAAACTATTTACAGCAATATATTTACATGGAGACAAACATTTGATTAATTCTAGTTTAGTTTTGACTATGTAGTTCCACTATTATCATATAAATAAATAAGCTGATTTTTTAGGAGAAATTGTACATTAATTTGTTTTATGTATATTTACTGGTTGACGAATTTTAACTTTTCGAATTAATTTTCTGATTATCAAGACCTATGATTACAGCATGAACAATAAATATATAGGGCTGATAAATATATATAGCTGTAATCTGTCATCTACAGCAACTTTGCTTTTCCTATGATTACAGAATGAGCGATAGATACTGTATATAAATAATTAATACAAATAATTAATATTAATTAATATATTGACATTGTTCTCATATATATACATGAATATTCGCATAATACACACACACACCCAAAGGTCTATATTTAGAGAGGGAGTTTTAAGTATGCATTTATTATAACATTTTATTGTACATGTTAAGTACTTACATGATGCGTCTTTTTACGTCGCACATATTGTTCACATTTATGGCTTCAAAGATGAATGAATAAAATAGCAGAAACTTGAACACCTGGCCGAAACCAGTTATTTACTTTACATACATGATTTACACACATTTTCACTAAACTAACAGAGTTCGGTCTTAAAATATTTTTACTTCGATACTCATGTAATTGGAAAACATATTTTGAAAACAACAGCAGCGAGTGGCAAGTAGCAAGAGCAGAGCAAAGCAGGCAGCGAAAAGGCACGCATTCAGAAGAAAATGTGGGAAGGGTTAAAAAAAGAATTGGTTCTTAATAGAAATCTCATTCAGTGGTTGCAAAATATATACATACCGAACACGCACACACACAAAGCTATTGTGTACATTACATATATGTATAGAGAGATACATAGATATAGAGAAATAAAGTAGATGGGTAGATGTAGATAGATAAGTAAGAAGTGCGAAAAGGACTGTTCTGAGAAAGAACTGTTCTGGAGTCTCAGAGCAGTCCTTTCTTTTCACGCCCCTTAAAAACTCTTAAAGTTTCATTAAAATATATAAATTTTCAACAATTTTGAAAATTCAATATTTCTGTGAAAGTATAAAAATTCTCACGAAAATATATAAATATTAAAATGTATAAATTACAAATCTAAATGTTATAGCATCTAATTACAATTACATCAAAACTATATTTGCAAATACATTATAATTATATTAGCTAATTACAAAGTAATTTTAATTGCAATTGCAGTAGGTAATTATAATTGCGCAGTAAGGGAAGTAATTGTCCCTGATAATTGGAATTACATTACCTAATGAAATCATAATCATAATTGTAATTGTATTTGTAGTATGCATTTGAAATTATATGGTAATTGTAATAAAATTATGAATTACTAAGAAATTACAGTTACAAAGTAGCTGTTTTTAATTGCAATTACAATTTACGCAATTTCATTTAAATTATAATTACGCTGTATTTGTGAAATCTAATTTCATATTCAATGCAATTGCAATACATTGTAATTGCACAATCTAATTAATTGCAATTATATAATCTAACTACAATTACACTGTAATTGTAACTGCAGTAGGTAATTATAATTATATAATTATGAAAGTAATTGCTTCTGATAAATGCAGTTACGTAGCCCAGGAAAATCATGATCTTAACTGCAAATGTAACTGTAGCATGCAATTGAAAATACATAGTAATTGTAATATTATACAATTATTTTATAATTACAATAAAAATGTAACTACAATTAAAATTTACGCAAAAGCATTTTAATTATAATTACATTTTAATTTTGAAATCTATTTGGATATAGTGTAATTGTAATTATATAATCTAATAAAAATTACAATGTAATTGTAACTGCATGTTAATTAAAATTCCACAGCAGATGATCGTAATTATGTAATCAGAAAAGCAACTACCCATTATAATTTCAGTGGCATAGGCTAGGGAAATCGTGATCGTAATATAAGGTATTTCTTCCGCCTTCATAGCGTGCCTACTTGGTGTAGTGGGTCTGCGCGCTAGGCCGCTATTCCAGAGACCCGTGGTTCGTTTCCCGTTGCTAATTTTTCATCTCTCCGGCCTCCAAAAAAAAAAAATCCTAATATCTCTACGGTATTTGAAAATTACAAAAACTCATAGTACATCCGAAATTTTTCTCCATTTTGGATGATGAGTTTTAAATAATAGAATTGGATAATCACCTATAAGAAAAAATATTACTATTTTCTGTCTGGAATCATTCTGCATGTTTTACAGTTTGTGATACCAGCATAAATTGGAAATTATTTAAAGGAAGTAATATTGGTTATTTTATAGAGGCATAAATGCACATAATTTTAGTAAGCAAATACGTATGTTTATCACCTTCTTCGACATACATGTGAATTTGAGTTATAAGATTAAGGAAAATAAAGCAAAGAGTGTATACCTGCGCAAAGGGATAAAGCATCATTTTATGATGATGTAGATAATAATGGTCAAAGCTAATTCAGTTCGTTGCTGACTGAATATTTGTGTTATTCTTCGTAAACTGTTTTTGACACTGACCTAGCTAAAGCGGCACAGTGAAGCATATTTCTTCTTCAGAATTTACTAGGTATTGTTTACATTTTTATAATATATAACAGGGGTGGCCAGCCTGGGGCTCCCGAGCCACATGCGGCTCTTTGAAGGATTATTTGTGGCTCTCGATAAATGTACTCGTTTTCCCTTTTCATCTTTTTGTTGTTATATTATCAAAAATTATCGTTCCGTATGTGTTTCAAAATGTCTTTTAAATTACTGAAAATAAATATGAAAGACTAAGTGCAACGCTGTAACAAATTTCTTTTCCGTCCAAGTTAAAAATGGTATGACTCATCGAAAACTGCGCGAACGAACATAAACAGTGGCGTAACAGTTCCCGTTCGTCGGATTTTCTATGGGAGCAATCGGCCCCTCGACGAATGACGATCTACGTAATCGACCGACTCCAGACCTATTTTGAATGTGTAAACTTCCATTGGAACGGACATTGACATTGTGCTCTGAAGAAAACAGCTTGTATCACTCTTGCTACAGAGATAATTTGTAATCTAGAATTTTTGGTAAGTTAACTATAATTTGTTTCGTAGTATATAACACGTGTTGTTATTGTATTAATAACACAAAACTTGTTTTTTCTAAATTTCTTCATTTATTTCCAGTTCTTTTAAAAATATGACGACAAAGAACAAAAATAAAAAAAGAAATTACGAGCAAGAAAATAGAAGTTTTAATAATGAGTCGGAGGAGATTTTTTTTTTATTGACAATAATGGAAAAGCATTATGTGTTAGTTATACTTCTACAGTCAAAAATTATAAAGCTAGCAATTTACGTCGACATTATGAAACCAATTATCCTCAGTTTTCTAATAAGTATCCACCAAATTCCAAATTAGGATCAGATAAACTTGCTTCTTTAAAATGAAATTTAAATAAACAGCAGTCGATTTTGATGACCTTTAGCAATCAAGCTAATAAGGTGGCTGAAGCCAGTTTTGTTACTGCCTGGAATATTGCTCGCGCAAAACGCCCATATGGAGAGGGAGAGTTTATTAAAAAAACTTGGAAGATGTACTTAAAATTTTAGATCCAAATAATGCAGCATTGCACAAAGTTGTTTCGCAAATTCCCATCTCGAGACATACAACCGAAAGACGCATAACTGCAATTAATACATCTCTTGAATATAATTTTAAAAACTTTATTGAAGAACTTTATTGCATTCAGCTTAGCCCTTGGCGAATTGACAGATATCACAGATCTTCCGCAATTGGCAGTTTTCATACGTTTTGTTTCACCTGACTTCGTTGTTAAAGAAGAATTATTAGATTTAGTAGAATTTCAAGAGTCAACCCGCGGTTTCAATATTAAAAATGCATTAGATTCCATAATGAAAACTTTGATGTGTGTCTGAATAAATTTGTAAGCATTGCAAATGATGGAGCTGCGGCAATGCTGGGTTAAAAAGATCGGTCTTATTGGGCTTTTACTAGATGATTTTCAAATTCCACAATTCATACCGATTCACTGCCTAATTCACCAAGAGCATCTCGTTACAAAATATTTGAAATATCCTGATGTTATGAAAACAGTGTTACATATTGGAAATTACATTAGCACCAATGCAAAAAATAATTAACAATTCAAAAATTTCTTTGAAGAATTAAAGGACGAAGAAATTCCAAATGACAATAATTTCTTTTCCATTGTTAGATGGTTATCTAACTACATCGCATTAAATCGATATTTAGATTTGTTTGATCCGATAAATGCATTTCTAAAAGAAAAAGAAATAACTTATTCAGAATTAGACGGTGGCGAGTGGTTACAAGACTTAATGTTTTTGACTGATGTCATGGAACATTTAGAAACATTGAATTTACAATTACAGGGAAAAGATAAAATAGTATCTGACCTCTCACAGTGTATATTTAGTTTTCAAACTAAATTACAGCTTTTTCAAAAGGACATGAAAAATAAAACATTTTTTTAATTTTTCTCGAACTAAAAAAAACTGTTCCAATATTATACAAGAAAATCTCAACGAATATATGAAAAAGCTAGAAGGAATAATGACAGAATACCAAAATAGATTTCAAGACTTGAAATATTTTAAATCGCCTCTTGATTTTCTTCTGAATCCATTTGAAATTAACATAATTCAAGGTGAGTTTTCCATTGTGAATCATTTTATTCCACTTTAAAATTCGCGAAATCCAAACACCTATCGCTATTAACTAACCAGCATCTCAAAGAATTACTGAGAAGTGCTGTCACCAATTATTTACCAAATTTTAAAGAATTATCAAGAGATGTAAAACAAATGTGTTTAATTTTTAATATTTAAATTCAATACACACATTTTGTACTTTTATTTATATGTTTTCAATAAATATAATTTCTACAAAAAATTAATACCTTTTTTGCATACCTTTTAAATACGTATTTAATTGCGGCTGGCCAAAAATATCAAGTTCTGAAATATGGCTTGGACTACCAAGGAACTTGGCCACCCCTGCCATATAACAATCTTCTTCAGGAAATTCCTTTCGAACTTTCTTTACTTTTATCGCAAAATTCCAAAAGTACAAACAATTTTGAATGTCAAATTGATTCGGTCTATTTAAGCAAATTTCAAAATGTACGTTCGAGTATCCATATTTAAAAATTACCTTAAATAAACAAATATATATATATATATAAGTATGGTGGAATAACTTAATGAAATTAAAGTTGCATTGTCATTTATATTTTAGTTTAATTTCAATTCCTAATTTTATTCTTACTCAAATAACCACAATTCTCTAAAAAGTAATCTCTTGATATACAAAGTTAGCACGTATTCTTTAACGGGTCCATGACACATAGCCGACCATCACATAGGCGACAAGACACTTAACCGACAGCTGTTAGCCGACATGTCATTTAGCCGACACGAACATTTAGACACGTACAGTTAACCGAAGGACTTTAAGCCTACACTGACATTTCGCCGACAATTGATTTGATTTGTCACTTACATGTCCTATAGCTAACAGTCTGTGGCGGTTAAATGACCTGTCGGCTATGTGTCTGTGTCGGTAAAATGTCCTGTCGGCTAACTATCCTTGTCGTCTGAATGTCCTGTCGGCTAACTGTCCGCGTCGTCTTTAAGTCCTGCCATCTAAATATCCAGTCGGTTGCTGTGATTGTCAGCATAATGTCTTGTCAGCTAAGTGCCCTTGTCAGCTAAATGTCCTGTCGGCTAACTGTCCCGGTTGGCTTAATATCCTGTTGGCTAAGTGTCCGTCTCGGCTAAATGTCCTGTCGGCTAACTGCTGTTCGTTAAATGTCAAGTCGATTAAGTGCTTATCGGCTAAATACCCGCGATCGCTCTTTAACTAATAGATATGTTATTTTACCAATGTGCAAAGGATAGTCAAGCAATTATTTATGTAGGTCTCGATTACATACATAAAGCAACTGGCTAGTTGAGGACTGCATTAAAACATTCCCCGCCCATGGAATTTCAGTAAACAGTATATTGTGCTTATTTTTATAAAATGTAGCCTTCATCTTCAGTGTATGTTTGTGAAAAGGAAGAAATATTTTGAGATTAAAGTAAACCTCTGATATTAAATCAACACTTCAAGCTATTCTACATTTTTCATTTAATTTTCCATTTGCATAGTTTAAAATCATTCATCCTCATTTCAAATACTCTTTTTTTCTCATACAGTTATTACCCTTACTTAATTTTATCGTGATTAATGAATTTCATAAATTATTAATATTTTATGTTAATTATAAGAATATTCAAAATCATTCATTAATATATTTTAGATTAATGCAAAAATTCATTTTATAAATCAATGTCTATACAACTACTAAAAACTGTTTTATTGTTATTATTAATTATGTTCTATATTTATCGTATTCTCAAAGCAAGCAAGAGAGAAAAAGCGCAGATTACGGAAGTATGATATAAGATTACAAATGCTGAAATAACGGTTCAATTTTATTTCTATTGGTTGGCAAAGTTTCTGTTGAGAAACCAGTTATTGCTTGAAACTGTTACTTCAGAATCATGGGACAAGGATTATTTATGAAATGAAATAAGTAACAGAGATTTATTATAAGCATGTTATTATGTCTAAGATAAAAATGAGAAATAACCAAATTATACAGAATACATAAAAGGCTGTATCATACTAAATTTATTTACGTGTTCTTTATCTTAAACACACACACTCACATATGTAAACAAATTTGAAATTTTATGTTATATTTTACGCAACAATGTCGTACGTTAACTTAACTCATTCCGATTTCTGAAATAAATAAAAATAAAAAAAAATAAAATTAATTAAAGCAAGTAATGTAATTAAAAAAAAAAAGAAATTTAGGCATAAATTTAAAAATAAGATTTATAACCTCCCAGTTTTTAGCTGAATTTCCTGAACATTATGGCTCAAGGACACCTGCGAGAGATGTCTTTAATTCTTTAAAATCCGTTCATTTCAGCGGCCGAGCGGTAAAATCGCTGAACACTGGTAGCTCGGTCCGAGGTTCGAATCTCGCGAACGGGGTGGCTGCATGGGCGTTTTCGTGGTTTTCCTATGTGTAACGTGTATACGAGCCAGTTTCCCTTAGAAAGTCCTCCACGAAGGCATCATTCCCCTTTGGCAGATAGTCCTCGAGGGTTTGCCGTAATTACAGAAACCAAACCATTTCAGGGAATAGAAGTAAAGGAACAAGACGAGCTTTATTCGGCAAAATTGTGATGAATACGAGTTACCAAACACCAAGCATCAGTTCGTAGGGGGGCCATCGTAGAGACAATACGTTGCTTAATGAGTGAGAATATAAGACAATCAACCCTGACCTGGACTGAATCGTAGTTGAAACCATCCAGTTGCTAACTGGATATGTTGACCACTATAAGTACCACACAGACACATGGAAGAATTTTCTTTGATCCCCTGCAGCTTTAATTATAGGTTAAACAATTGCTTTTTTATTTATTCTTAGTCTTATCCTAAATTAGTTAGAGTGAGCTAATGAATGCTATTGATCTGTATTTATTTAGTTACTGTTGATCTTAGCTTATCAAGTAAACTTTGAACTCTGAAACTTAATGTACAAAATACATTGGCAGTATGTACGAAGCAAATTAAATAAAAAAATAAATATTTGAGTACAGTAAATATATCCAGTAGAATAGCTATCTCAGTTAAAAACGTAATCCTCGGCTATTGCACTATTCATATGAAACAATAATAAATTATCAGATATGCGATACGTAAAATGATTTAATGTACGCGAAGAGTGTGAATGAATTCCTAATGAACTTATATATTGACATTAACATTTAACATTCAGAAAATTAAGTCATGTGTATTTGCATTTAAGACGTCTACAGTCATCTTAGATTATATGCTACCACTTATATCGCAGCATATTCACAGCTAGAATCCATCTCTTAATTAATGAACTTAGTGAATAACTAGGCTAGAAGAGCTATTCATTTAAGATTCTAAAATTCTAGAATTGTACTGAATGAAAAGGTGTCCCACGTTTCACTTACAGCTTGAACACCGGATCATTAGAATAATGAATACACATTTCTTAACAGAGATCTCAATGCGTTTATTCTAGGAAGGAAATATTCAAGAAAGATAGTCACAAAGCCAAGAGCTATTTCTTTTAATATCAGTATACTTGAAGATTTCTAAAGCAAATGCGCAAATCCTTACCTTTTATTTGTTACAGAGTATTTATGTTTTTCTATGTATGCAATTTAAAATATTCACAATCAAATAGTTAATGCCGAAGTAATTTAGATTTATTGTACATATTCAGCAAGTCTAAAGAGTTACTTTTACTCAGGTGCTTAATTTGTACTTTTTCATTTGTTTAAAATGTTTACAATTAAAGAATGTAATGCTTCGAAGTATGATAATGGGGAATCAATTCCTTTCATGAAGCTCTTTGTAAATGTAAAAACATAATTCCGGTAAAGATAAACACATTTACACTACGTATGAAGGATGTGAAGTATCCCAAAAGCATCATGCAGCTAATTATTTCGGAATCAAAGGAGAACTCTAGATGCAATAAGTTTAGATTTTGTTCATGAGTGAGCTAAAGTTCTGTAAAGGATCTTAAAGATTAAACTGCATATATGTACAGCGTGGGAAAATACTTTTAAGCATTGGGAATAATAATCATTGTTGTTATGAATTACAGTTATTTCTTGTTTTTAAAGTTTGCTTTTCTTTTCTCTTCCATTTCAGCTCAAATATCTTCTTATCTGCATTTCGACTCAAACCTGCAAATGTGCTAACCCAAAATGCGAAGAACCCACAGCGTGCATGATTGAGAAAGATTAGCAAATGCGAACTTCGTCTTACAGTAAAAATCAACTGTTTCACTGTTTCTGGGCTTGCTGTGAAACATATCATTGAAATAGCTTCAGATAGCAATTATTTAAATGACATGACATCTAATAAGTCTCTGCATAGAGAAAGGATGATTAACATAACATTCTATAATAACATTATATGTATTCAACAGAGATTTTTACAGGAAATGGTTTACACTAAGCATAGGAAAGCTCCTTCCATGCATTCAGCCACCAGAATGTTTTGACTCTACTTGTTGACTCTATGACTAGCATTGTTAAGAGGATTCGTTATGCAAGACTGCACCAAAAAATGAGGCAAGCAGTGGCAGTAGAGCAAATATTTCAATCACTTTATAATTGTACTTAGAGGGTACAAAAAATATTATGCAATATAACAATGAAATGACCTGATGTTTTTAGCGTCTTACCAAGCAATCAAGGTGGCTTTTGGTACTAAAAGCAGAATCACATATATGAACGTCCAACAAAGCAAGCCCATAAAAATTCGGATTATTCCGAATAAGAACATTATACATGCAATCAATGAAGTTCTCGACTAGGTAAAAATAAATAAATTACAGATTCAGCTCTCGTCTCAGTTGTGCTTACACCTTTAAAAACGCCATGGATTTCGTCTGGTGGCCAGATCATCTAGGCACAGGGAAAGACAAGAACTGTCCAAAAAGCATCTACACTCATGTCCATAAATTAAGGGTAATGCAAAATCAGGCAAAGGAAGAGTTAGAAGCAAAACAAATTTGACTTATTTGTAAAGCTTATTTATTAAACAAAAGGTAAAGAGCTAAAAAAGATGTTATATGTTTGATATTATTAAAAAATAGCGATTTTCTCTTCTTGGAGCAAATTAAAAAAACCTATTTACAAAAAAACAATATTACATGGTTGACATGATTGTTAGTACATTGCATGTCTCCCAGACGATGCAATACAGTCTGTACAACGCCTAGGCATGCTGAGTATCAAATTATTGATCTGATCTTGGGGGATATTACACCACTCAAAACGCAATGCTCTCCGAAGTTCCGGTAGACATGTAGGAGGAGGCTGACGAGCTGCAACTCGTCGGCCAAGCATATCCGACACGTGTTCTACTGGATTCAAGTCCGGTGAGAATGCTGGCCAGTCCATACGGTTGATATCCTCCGACTGAAGGCATTCGCTTACGATGTTTGCACGGTGAGGACGGGCGTTGTCATCCATAAACACAAATTGTGCGCCCATAGCGCCTCGAAACAAACGTACACATCGTTCCAGAATGATGTCTCGATAGATTTGGCTTGTCATGGTTCCAATTTGAACATGCAGGTCAGTTCTGGAACCCAGAATAATTCCACCCCAATCGAACACTCCTGCACCACCGTAACGGTGTCGTTCAATGATGTTTTCTTGGTGGTAACGGGTACCTGGAGCTCTCCATATGAAAGTCCGGCAAGAATCAGACTGCAAACTAAACCTGGACTCGTCGGAAAACATCACACAAGCCCACTGTTGCGGTGTCCACAATGCATGCTCTCTACTCCAGGCTAACCGCAGGCGACAATGAGTTGCAGTAAGTGGAACGCATCTGACAGGTCTACGACCATATAGACCAATCTGGCCTGAGCGTCTGTACACGGTCTGCCTTGAAATTGTGTAACCAGTGGTTTAAGAGAGCTGACGAGACAGGTCTGAGTCTGTGCTCCGTCTGTTTCTTTTGGCAGTAACTGCCAAATGCCTTTCCTCATTCGGTGCGGTAACTCTGGGGCGACCTGTGCTGTAACGTCTACTCACATTACCATCATATTGGAATCGTTGCCAATAACCTGGGGATGACATTCTGGGCAATTCCAAGTTCGTCTAATACTTCCAGTTGGGTACCCCCACATTCCAGACAGCTGATAATTCTACCACGTAAAAAATCATCCAAATGCGTCCTTTGTGTCATAACTATTCGGTTATTGCACTGAAATGCTTATAAGGCGCCTGCGAACAATTTTTACTTCTTTGCCCGTATTCCTTACATATCACTCTCTTACACTCTCGTCATTGTAACGTACCATCGGTGTCATCTGGTTACTTCCTGAAATTTGCATATGATTTTTGAAGATCTGTGTAGTGATTATACAGGTGATATATTTATTTTAGAGTTCGATTTCCGCGTGACTCCGAATTATCCTTAATTTATGGACATGAGTTTATGATATTATTCAAGATATCTAAAAATGTATGTGTCTGTCCGCAACGCTGATGCCAAAATGGAGGTTTTTAGAGCCTGGCCTTTGACACGTAAAGCTGAAATGACCTCTACACTCTAAATGTATAGCATCAGCAAAATGTGTGGCTTTTGTTGTGATTTTTATCACCAGAGACTTCCAAAGAAATGTAAACAACATAGTAAACAATTTCAATTCCCTATGCGTTTACGTTCCTATATTAGAATGGCGCCGAAATCGATAGTGTAGTTTCGATTGGAAATAACTTTAATAAATTCAGTTACTTTCGGTTTATTCAAACCAAAGTATAAGCACATAATATAAAATATCCATACGTATTTATCTAGAAATAATCCAATACGACAGATAAGATTTAAAATAAGAATTAGAACAGTTACAGGTCAGCTACATTCTCGCAACCGATTCTATCCACGACAAATCCAAAGCGTGTTGCCAAAGCAGGGCAAGGAAAAAGTGTAAATTAATTTGAGAGACGTGGTAATAAACACTATTCAAACAGCAAAAACTAAGAATTTCTCAAGAAAAATACCAAGCTATAATCCACAAACCCTCACAAAGATATCTTCCGATATTCAAAACTAAAGGAAATAAAATTAAAATTGATAACTCTCTAAAATACTTGGGCATCATCACTGATAAAAATCTTAACTAGACGCTGTTAAAATCCAGACCATCTAAACTCTGTTAAAAGCCAGGCGTTTAAAATTAGACCAGTCTAAAACGAATGGAAGGAATAGGGTGTGGTATGAGCAAATGAACCCCAAAACTCATCTATCATACAGTAATCGAGAAGATTGCTCCATACGGTGAAGCCATATAAGCAGAACTGATAACAAAAAGAAAGCAAAAAAATAGCTTTATGCTGTTCAGCGGTTCTCTCTTCTCAACATCAACGGAAGCTAGAGAACATCATCAAATGCAGCCTTCTTTCAAACCGCTAACAACACACCGTTCTTTATCCAGGATATGCAAGAATTCCACAACAGAGCAGTACGGCAATTAAGAAAGAATAGTCACTATAATTCCCAGAACGTATTGCAGAGAAATACAAGACGAGAAACAGAGAGAAATATAATACCCATACGACCATTTCCGAAGAAAGAATTATAACATCACATTAAGCATGAAAAAAGCAAACGAAAAGAAATTGTCCCAGTTCGATATGGATGGTTCTGGCCTAGAAAAATATTAAGGCAGCGCAATCAAAATGTATATAGCCTCCAACTCAACAATTGAGCAAAAGTTCCACCGGCAAAATGCTACATTCAAAGGTGATAGCATTTCTAAAAGCAATAAAATACGTCACAAAATTCCTAAAAACATCATACAGCTTCACAGACAGTCTCTCGGTGATGCATGCCGCTGAAAAGCCGCAATACAGATTAAAATCAATCCAAGACATTACAGAAACTACATTAGCATCATAAAATCAACATTTCTTTGCCACTTGGTTGAAAGTAAATGCAGGGACGAAAGGCAAGAGGAGGCTGATTGATATCTTAGGCAAAGGAGCAGATATGAGTCAAAATGCAGAAAGTTTATTCAGTGCCATGTCTGGCTGGTACCTCAAAAAATTCATAACCAACGTACGTAAAGCTGGGTGGCAGAAATGGTGGGAAAATTCCAAGAAATGGAGAAGGACAAATAAACTATTCGTAAAAATATGTACTGTACCCAGTTCTGTAACACGAGAAATAAGATGCTTCATATCGGGGCTTGCCTCATTTCCCCCGTGCTTTTACACAAGGAACTCAGCTATATCATATAAGTACGTATGCGGAAAAAGAGGCAGCTCCGGCCACTACTTATTTTAATGCCCTCACAGCTGGATATCATCTAAACCTTCCGAAATCAGAAAGTAAAATAAATGATATTATAATATATGCTATCAAGAATAAACATCTCAGAAAGGAAATAATAAACATAATTAATTTACTGTCCACAAGGGGCACGGAGCTTGGAAACACGGCATAAAATATAGAACGCCTGGCAGGCCCTTGGAGGCCATGTGAAGAGTAATTATTTGGATACTTAGTGCAGCTGGATACTACCACCATTGCCTATGGCTAAACAATGAGTGTCCACCACACTTCACCATATCGATATCTATAGGCACACTGATTAGTAACAGTCAGCGTAAATAGCATCAGGACAACAGTTTTCACTCTATTTGCCATATAGCAGGTATTTCAGCAGACAGTTGACATGCATAATGAGCCACGAATTGCAAAAACAACCAAATAGTATCACACTTTAAGACTTGTACTTCCTGCATTCTCACTAGTAGTGAGAAACAAGTCTGATCACTTAATACCGCCAGTTTCACTGTAATATTTTGTAACTGCGCAGTATACTTTCAGAGGTATCAAACCCTTAAATATATCTATGTATAATCTTATTAACCTAATTTTGTAAATTTTTCTTGCTTAACATGTAATGCTTAAATATTTGTATTGATTTTATTTATGCACCTCTACTTGTATCTATCCCCTAGCCTTATTATACATGTATTTTACTTTATGTATTTCTATGCCCAACTTATTCAACTGTAACAGAAATGTATTCACTTTGTTCGTTTCCTCCTTGTTTCGGTATTTCTATTTAAGTATTCCTCACCTTACATAATTAAGTTCCAAAACATATTGGACTAAGCTCTAAATTTTTAAAATTCTATTGGTGGAAACTAGCAAGCTAATGAGCTTCTTAACGCAGTAGACCATAGTTTCTGTCGATGGCGAAGAAAGAACGTCATCCTGATAGTCATTCGCAAGATTATAGGGAAAGCTAAGATATAGATTTGGTCATGTGTTGTGCTGTTAATAAAATGTTACTATATTTTTCTAGTATTTTCTCCTGCAGTACATGTACTGACATTTTCCCCCCAGCTCTTGTCGTTCTGGTATCAGCCTTCAACACCTATGCGTATCTGGGGACAAGGGTGATTTACAGCATTACCTATTCACATGCATCATAACAGCAAGTCTGCGCCTGAGAAGACCAAGATTTAAACAAGATGCGATTCCGTACGTCAAATGCGCAGTCAGTAATAGCCATATGAGGAAGTGTATAACCCAATTAATGGTTATTCTGGCATCAAGGGGTAAGAACTTTGCAATACAAAGTAATCCCACCCAAATCATTATGCAATGATTCGGCACGAGAATGATACCGTGGGCCCCAGGAAGGCGTGGGCACTCTGGATAACTAATGCATACCTATCTATTCAGCGTAAATAATAGGTGTCCCCTACACTTCCCCCAAATCGTAAAGCAGCCACATCTAATTTGAGATGTCGAGTATTTTGGCAATTTAATCACATTTCACTTTTAATCTGACACTACACACCCCGATTTAAAGTCCTAATTCTTCCGAACATTTTTCCGCCGTCGAGGCGTTCTTACAATCATTGATGATAAAAACTCACTTTAGAGGTATTGATGTTTACCTAATTACTATACTTCATTAACCTTGGGAGAAATTATTCGTCTTTACAGAGCATTTTTATAGCTCGATCGAATTTTAGATCTCTACTGAAGTTTTTATTACATTACTACACTTGAGAATTTAACCATTTGCATATACTCTCATGAAACGTAATTTTTACACGCACCAATGAGGTTATGCATCGAAAGTTTTTCAAAGTGGTTAAATGAATCAAGATTTTATAGTATTTATCTCACTAATTACGTATTTACACTATGATTTTCCGTGCTCTAATTATGCGTGTTTTGTTATGAAGCTATGATGTTTCATACACTAATTATGTATGCATTATGCTGATGAAACGAACAAATTCGTACGAATTCATTATATTTTTAATAAATTCGCGTATATGTACCCATCGCAAACTGGTTCAAGCATGCAGCTTTATTATGATGGACATTCATTTACAAATTCAGCATACGCTGAAATACACTCCTGTTAAAAAACAAGGAATAAACGCAAAACACGGAATATAATAAAAGCTATTGAACTGATTAGCGTGGAATTGATTAAAAGGTTAGTGTGGTGTTAATATACAGTTTGATCAGCGAATAAGCCCTGATTTCAAAATTAAAAATCTCTACAACAAAAGTCGATAGATTTATGTTATAAACTGTACATTTATTAGCAAAACTGTAAAAATAGTGTACAGAAATTTAGAAAATTTAGTTACGAAAATCGTTTACATATGCCGCGCTGCACTAAAAACTCTTTCTCTGAAAGGGAGCCAAAAAAAAATTTAGTTAAAAAATAAAGCAGCCTTTGCAATCAAAATACAACTTTTTCAAAATGCTCACTTCGAAACAATGAGGTGGCGTAAACGAACAATGAAATTTGACATCACGTCTTGCAATGTCTGGACGGAAATGGAATCACATGCAACACCAATCAAAGATTCAAGCTCAACTAGAGTAGCAGGATTATTTCGATAGACAGCGTCTCTCGATGCGCCCCACAGAAAGAAGTCACAAGGACTCAGATCGGGAGAATATGGAGGCGAAGCTATTCCTGTGTCAGTAAATTGAGGATAATCTAACGCAATTACTCTATTCCCAAAGTATTCATGAAGAAAGTGAAAAAACTTTATTTGTTCGATGTGGTCGAGCCCCATCTTGCAGAAAACAGTCAATACCTGGTCGATCCTCCAACGTTAGCTAAGTGCTGACAAATTGTACCAAAACTGTAACGTAACGCTCAGTAGTTATCGTTTCTCGTACGAAAAAGGGTCCGATAATGTCTCTGTCGCATACCGCAGCCCATGCCATAAATTTAGGCGAATGCAATGCTTTTTCTTCATAAAAATGAGGATTTTCGGTACCCAAAAATCTCCAATTGTGTTTATTAACGATTCCATTCAAATGAAAATGTGCCTTATATGTGAACCAGATGCGGCTCACATCAAATTTGCCGTTGTCGATCATTGTTAGAATCTGATTCGTAAAGTCAACCCTTTGTTGCACAGCTTTCATGGGTATGGCCTGATGACTTTGGATTTTGTATGGAAACAGCCGTAGCCTATTTTTAAATATTTTTTGTGTGCTCGTGTACTTCAAACCTGTCTCTGATGCAATACGTCGTATGCTTTTCCTAGGATTTTGCTGAACAAATCCAGAAACTTTGGCTGCATTTTCAGGGGTGACTATAGTTTGCTTAGGCCCAACATTTCCCTTTCGATCATCAGTCACGCTGCCAGTCCATTCGCATTTCGCGAACAGCATGCGAATGGTTTTTGCATGGGTCCAACTGGAACATTGAATTGGTTTCGAAAACTGCGACTTGTTGCCTTAGGACTGTCTTCTAATCGGTGAAATTCCAGAACCAAAATACACGTTGTTCAATGGAATACATTAATTTTCTACGCTAGCCTCTTTTCACTAGCCAACAGTTGTACTGATCACTTTCGACTTCGAAGCACATTTTAAAGGCTATTGATAGGTCATTGCGATTAGAGCGCCATCTGTTACCGAATTTCATAACTAAATTTTATAAACTTTTGTACACCATTTTTACAGTTTTGGTAATAAACGTACAGTTTACCGCATAATTCTATCGATCTTTGTTGTAGAGATATTTAATTTTGAAATCAGGGCTTATTCGCTGATCACCCTGTACCACACTGCAAACAATAACGCCAAAACATATAAAAACACTTGTATTACAACCACCAACATTGCGAAAGACCAAATGAGTCGAAAGAATATACACTGGAAACATCAAGTTAATAACGGGTATGATATCTTTTAACTGAAATGCATGCTTGACATAGCCAAAGCAAGCTGCCAATCTTGTCCTTGGTTGCTTGCTGTGGGAGTAGCATTCATTCTTGCAGTAATTACTGTCGAAGATCATGCAGGAGTGCTTGGCGCCACATTGCAACATACTATCTGCCGTCCCAACATGTCAAACATATGTTCTATTGAATTTAGGTCCGGTTATCTAGCAGACTACGGCAGATGTGGAATGGTTTCACTCTCCAGATAACTCCGCACCACTCAAGCTCTATGCAGGTGAGATTTATTGTCCTTAAATATCGCGTCAGTACACATTGCAGCGATTAAAGAACACACAAGAGAGTGTAGAATTTCCGCGCAGTATCCGACGGCTGGGAAGGGACCACCAGGAATCACGTAGAGGTCGGTGTGGCTCTTCGTTTCTAGCCCAACCCATACAAGTAAGCTTCCTCTTCTGTAATGGTCTCTTTCTACAATGTTTAGCGCTGGGTAGCGTGCCATTGGCTCTTAGATTATCATTGGTCTTTGGGAATTGTTCAGAATGTTTAGACTCATATATAAATAATACGTGTCCCCATTTCCTTGATGTCCACCTGTGATGTTCACGGACCACATTCAAACCCGCTACGACAAGAGATGATGACGAAGGAACGCAAACCACAATCGCTGGGCACGCATATACCTCTTAAGTCCAGTGCACGCATATGTCTCATGATAGCATCCTAGGCGTATTGACGAGGATTAAGGTTAAGTGAACTTCATAAACCCGGCAAGCACCTTCCTAACTAGAGCACAGCAGTCCTTGAGCCATTGGATAGCAATTCTCAGTTGATAGAAATCTGCGTTCTTTTGATTTATGTATATATCTTGTAAAAGTACTTATAAGTGAGCTAATAAGGACACATAATCTAACAGCAGGTCCCTATTTCAGTTCTTGCTGAGAGACGAAGGCAGATATATCAAGCAATCTGTTTCGTTATACGTAAATAATTTCCTTACAAAGATACTCTCTTCATACGCCTGAAGTGCGCACTGCTGCTAAAAGGTGTTCATACCTCGTGGAATTTCACGGTTATTCTTCACACCATCAGCACATACCACTTTATGCCTAGACTCATTAGACCAAGCTAATTTTGTCAACACTTCAAGAGTCTGATAGAGATATTTCTTTGCTCATGTCAATCATGTCAAATGTGTCGTGATGTGAGGTTAGTCTAGTATATATCTCAAAATGAGCAGATGGCTCTGCATAATAAAAGTGATCGCACTTTCTTGTTTTTCTGGTTCTTTGTCTGTTACACTGCTGTTTATCTCTTTTTTATTAATATCTGAGCTACCGGCGGTGTGCCCTTAAATCCACACATTATATGCCATGGCAGTCAAATGTGACAGCGAGGGATTCTTGAAAGGCCTAGTGTCTGCATGACTTCTGAGAAAGCTTACTCCATAAGCCAACTCCTGATTTAACTCAACCAAATGAGCTGATCAGATCTTTAACTGATAAGTTACTGCTTCTATAATAGTAAGTAAATACGAGGCCTAAAAGTCTTCCTGTCGTATCGTATAGCGTTTTTTACTAGAATGCTCTCGCAAACATCACATTCAGTTTCAAGATTTCATGTATACCAGCTACCAAATGCGTGTTTTTATGGTATATGGATTGAAAAATAGCTCGTTTTAATTCACTCTCATTAGCAGGTTCTCTTTCTCCAACAAAGAAGTTTGACCATATAATTTGATTCTGCTTTTTGTTTATATATTTGCGTATTTTTATATAACTGGCACCGAAGTCTCTATATTATAACATCATGTTTAGAAAACTTTATTCCTTCAACACTGATTCTAGATATATACTTCTAATTTCATTCATAAAAGAAAATGCAGAGTTTTATAAAACTTGCCTCTACTATATAATATAAAAAAGTCCTGCAATCGGAAAAATCAAAAATTTTATTTTGCGCACATTCAAGTAAAGTTTCCAGATATTAAACTGTTGATTTTTTATAAAAACATTAAGCCAAAAATATCAATATCTTTACCGACAAAAATCACTTAGATATGGTTAATTACAAATTTTAATCAAAAATCATAATAAAACCAGAAAGTACTATGGCGAATATAGGTAATATAAGCAGATATTATTTTATTCTGCTCAAAATTATTTTAAACTTTACGAATTTAATGCGGTCAGCAAATTTGGAAATATAACTTAAAGTAATAATTTTTATTTGAAAATTCTTACAAATTTACATTCAAAATTTTCAGGGATATTCAATAAAACCTTTACTGCGTTATGGTACATTTCCAAGCTAATTTAAGCTAGCTAATTATTTCCATTTTCAAGTTGGTTTCTAAGCTAATTAAATTTCCAAATTTGAAGGGGACCTGTTCTTATTAAAATAAGCTCAATCTTCTTAACTCAAAAGAGACATCACCCCGAATGATTGAAAGAGCAAGTTTGCACTGCTACAAGAATTTTACTGTCGCAGATAATACCGTTTGACATATTTATTTATTTACATATTTTTTAAGAAACATTTCTGCCATTATTCTTTATCCGCACTTTCGCTTTGAATCATAATATACATAGAAATCAAATAACTTAAAATACTGACTCAAATTTATTCCAATAATGCATCGCATTAATAACATTCATGTTCCTTGGAGATGATATATAAAAATAATTTTTATAATAATAAATTACATACATATATATATACATAATATATATCTAGGTTTTTGTAAATTTCTGTAAAAACTGTGAATTGAATCAATGACGCATATGGCGCATATATCTTATTTTTAAAACGCTTGAAAAATCATGTTGCCAAATGTCTGCTTTTTGGCCGAAAATGTATACAGCATATAACATTTCTACAGCATAATATACATATATATATATAGACAGATATAGATATTATATATATATATATATCTTTTTCACTTTTTGAATCATCATATATTACATTATTTGTCGCTATAGCATAATAAAACATCGCGTGCCCATATAATAAAATATCGAACTTGTTATTACTGTATAAGGGTTTAGTACGTCTAGCTAGAAAAAGCGCGATCTGTGGTTCGAAACCTTAGTATAGCATATTTACTGTAGTTCATTACTTTTAATGATACCAAAAAGCTTAATAATCTCTTTAGTGTTACTTCACGTTATTAAACAATTTATTTTTGACACTGTCCACACATTTGCATTCCACGAAACATAACGTTCTTTGTTTTACAATACACTTTGCCCCTAAATCTGCCATTTCTGAGAGAAAGTGTCCGCGTATGCTTTAAATAATCGTTAGTCTCTGTTTCAAATCTGTAAATAAAAAACTAGGGAAATATGCGGATTTCTTACTGCATTTTCACTTTCCGTTTCCGCTATCCATAACTAATATTTAATATGATACCTTTAACCGATATAATTGATTAAGATGTTTCTAACGGCATTTATAACGTGCATTCTAATAATTTGACAGATCGTCGTATGCATAAAGCGTACGTCATTAACAGTGTATTTACACCGTTTGTCAGTCATTTGTTTTATTTGCAACAACAAAAACAATAAACAACGGATTGAGCTGTTTAAAAGAACTGAAAGCCCTAGCAGTGATTTGTCGCCAAGTCTGGCTCCCCACAGTGTGAGCAAATAGCCATCGATTTGACACTATCCATTGCAAGCGCGGGACTCGAGAAGTTAGGGACCACGCATGCGTAGTCAGCAACCTGCGACATGGATCCCTAAAGGGAAGAATAAGTACAGAGTGGGCCCACTTTTGACACAGTTTATTAAACGAGTTATCGATTAGGGAAAGAGTAAGAGCAGTGGCTTAATATGAGGGGACGATATGAAACATTTTTTACACCGTTTATTTGTTTAATTTTTATTTGATTTGTTCAAATACATATAGTAACATTTTCGTTCTCTTATTCCGACTGTTTCGGGATTCATTCCTATCTTCTTCCTTATTTCCAAGGAAAATTAGCTTAATTCAACGTGTAATTGACTTTCTTCCTACTAAATGGGGGCATAGTATAGCAGAGATAACTGAACAAGAACTTTTCATCTCGAGTGTCCGAAAAGAGGACAAAAGTGGACTATAAATAACTGGCAATCTATAATTCAAAATATAATTATTTTAACAAAAACTGTTTATATTAATTAACAGGAACTGATTTAGACATAAATATGTAAAGATCATTCGATCGTGTTTATAAAAAAATTGGTGTTACCGTAACAAAAGTTTGTATAGTTTATCACTTCGTAAATGCTAATTTACAGTTGAACGTGAAAAATCTTAAGAACTGATAAGCGAATAGTCACTTGAGTTCGTGTGAAAAGAAAGAAAAAGATGGATGTGTAAATAACCCTTTATTATTCAAATAAGATTTAACAGAACTCCGTCTTGGAGTGTACAATAAAAGCCGACACTTGGGCTTTAACTTAAGAGGTTAAGAAGTAAACTAAACCTAATCTAAACTAAAGAGATATAGACGAAGCTATCAAAATTCTAACCGAGTTGGCCTCTTAACGCTTATTGACTGCGAAGCTATCAAGGGCCTGAGAACGGCCGAGCGTAATAACAGCTTTGAGAGAGAGTAGCCAAAAAGGCGGACGCGCGCTAATCAGAAACTTTGATTCTCTCTCACTCAGCAAGTAGAACTTCGCAGTTAAATACCGCTTCTCCTCATTATGTATTCAGACGTGATTTAAAACTACGTTCTGGCCGGGAGTAGTAGGATGAAGTTAAGAATTTGACAGGAAAGAGGTTTAACTCAAAATTTAACTGTTAAGAAAATTAACATAATCCTTACAAGTTTATTTCACACAGCTAAAACATTTGTTTTTTTACACTTTTTAAAAACAATTTACAAGTTTTAAAATGTTTTTAACTGCAAAAACTATTCTTTACATTTAAATGTCGTGAACAGAAATAATAATAGGATCCTTCATCTAGGCAGAAACATACCAGAAAATCGAATAGAATAATTTGATGTGGAATTATAAAGGCGGAGTTTATCACACCAACGAGGGAAAATCGGGTGAAGCTGAAACCTAGCTCATGTATAGCTGCCACTCATATTTAACGAATAAAGTGCGAGTTTCATAAAAAATTTCGAATGATTCTAATTACTGGAAAACCTTCGAGTATTTTAAACCCAGTACTGCTAATACGATATATTCTAAAAAAAAATTCCGCAACTGTTTTAGCTTACATTTTAAAATAATTTGGACACTTACTAAAACAATTTAGTATTTTCTATTGGATTTCAATTAATATATATATATATATATATATATTAAGAAATTTAATAAGCATTATTAAATAGATTAATAGTATATTAAGAGTATATTAAGTAATTTAGATTAATAGTATATTAAGTAATTTAATAAGCATTATTAAATAGATTAATAGTATAAAAATTTATTCAGTGTTATATCACACATGTTTGTGAAAGCTATGTGTAACAGCAAGCTCATATCATTCTTCAAATATATTCTGTCAAATGTATAATATCTCCATAAACTAATATTTTACCCTTTCGAAACTGAGGGAGGAATTGTTGTCTGTTAATTACGCAGATTTTACAACATGAATAAGTTCCACGAAGATGTGCACATTAAAGGTGCACTAATTTCACTATTACGTGTAAATTTATGGGCCCAAAGTGGTGACAATATAAATATTATTATTATCAAATATATGAATTGTGGTCTTTACCTTACGGTGTGACTCTCATTGGTAGCACGAACTAGTATCAAACTCCTAACAGACTTACAGCGAATTATCGCTTGGTCTAAAGCAACAACAGTCTTGAAAAGGTTTAAAACAATCTCTTTATTAAATCAGAACTTAAGCAATTTTATGTTTAAAATGTATGTGTATGTGTGTATGTGTGTGTGTCGTGCATTTTACATAAAACACAATGTATGTGTGTTTTATGTAAAATGCACGACTCGTGTTTAAAAATCAGTCACCACTTGGGGTGATGAAACTTAAAACGACAATTGATTTAACGCGAAGTTGGTTCAAAACGTCTCATTGACGTAGAAATTTAAATTGTCGGCACCAATAATGCAATTACAATTTTATCTCAATTAAGTAACGGGGCCTCGAGAGGCAGAAACGCGCTTTACCTTACAATCCAAAACTCTCGACTTAAATACATTTATATTATTAAATAAATACTCCAAATATGGGTTTGCGTAATGCCAGCATTCGATAATCAGCTCATACCAACTCGAAATACGACTGTCGGACTAAGGGTCTTTCTTTTGCTATCTAGGGTCCAATGTATGTGTTCGCGAGCACCGATGAAGAGCTGAAGCAGATGCTATGATGCAAATACAAGCGCGCGATTTCCTTTTCTGTTGCCATACCCATTTTTTTTATTACGTGCCCCGTCATTGGACGATATACGGTAAGAGAGGTGACAGGTGACGGAGGACGAGGAGGGATGCCCCATGATGGACATTTTAAAGGAAACTGGCTCGTATCAACGTAACACATGGGAGAACTACGAGAATGCTCATGCAGCAAGCCATTTACCGAGTCGCAAACCCCGTAACGAACTATCAGTGTTCAACAGTTTTTATCAATTGTTCGCTGGTAGGAAGAAGCCATAACCCATTAAAACCGAATTTAGTTGCACGGTTCTCATAAACAGTTCTGTAGCGCATCTCTGATTAACTGTGCCAAAGCAGCTTCTGCTCCGGCACCAGTGGTCTCAATCGTTTACCAGGTATGACCGTAAATGACGCTATCTCTTTTGGGAGGTAATATCTTCCATTGAGATACCATAAGTACAATCTTAACAAAGCGAAAAATTTTAAATTACTTCTGAAAAGCTTTCTTATGAGTCGAACTACAGTTCTCATTCTGCTATAAAACTAAGTTATTTCTCCTAGGATAGTCATTATCGTATTGTTGCGTGCGTACGGGTTCGTTATGAAATGAATGCACAAGTCCGATGAAAAATGAACAAAAATTTATTATTATCACAACAAAAATGCTTAAATTTTCTCAAATTATCATGCAGTATTACAATATCTCACAGTAGTTATCTTTTAACTACTCGAATGTCCAATAGAACGTAATTCAAAATAGCTAAAGAACGCTAATCCGCGAATTCGCTACAATCAACAACAGTAGTTTTCTAAACAACAACAAACTAAGCAACTACTACAAACTGAGATGTTTTCCTCCTTTTATAAGATTTTAAAATCACGCGCTAGAATTTTCCAGCACTTTCTCGAAATCAAAAAGAGATATTTATTTATTTAACGCACTCGCTCTTGTATTTTTAATTTTTCCGGCTTAGCTTTCTTTTAATATTCGTCACGCGCTGCACTGCGCGAGAAATAAAACCATTTAATTTATAATTGAACTAACATTAGCTTTTTAAATACCAAATTCGTAACACTGCCCCCTTCCCAAGGACTGCACGTCCCGGGCAGTACAATCCCTGGACAGGAAGCTAAACTTACAACTGTGGCATAAATGCAACTGAGGCATAAACATTACATTACAATATCAAACAATATAAACAATAAATGCAATAACTAACTTAAACAAATCAAATGCTATCAAATACTAAATACAAAACAAATACTAAATACAAATCAAATACTAAATACAAATCAAATACTAAATGCAAATCAAATACTAAATACAAATCAAATCAAATACAAATCAAAAAGGACCATGGTCTGATACTATTTACAATTATTTACATTACGTACTATGGCCATAGTAATGAGCTAACCTGTCGTAATGAACGACTTTAGGTTTAGAGTTCGAAGACTTACGAATCCGAACCACGACGTCATTCAGTCTTTTTAGGACTGTATACGGGCCATCCCAAGGTGACTGTAATTTCGGACAAAGTCTTTTCCGTCGAGTCGGATTCCACAACCACACCTTGTCTCCTTCGTGGAACTGATGTTCAGTAGCTCTTGTGTCGTAGCGGGTCTTCATCTTCTCCGTCGCCAAGTTGACTCGCTCTCGTGCAAAGTTGTGCATCACTTCAAACCGGGCCTGGAGATCTTGAATATATTCCTCAGACGATGAAGGAGCATCCGGAGGGCGGCCAAACAATAGATCACAAGGCAGACGAAGGTCACGACCGAAGAGCATCTGTGATGGAGAATAGCCGGTAGTCTCGTGGACAGCACTGCGGTAAGCCAGTAAAAAGAGTGGTAATTTCTTGTCCCAGTCCTGTTGGTTTCTGGAAACCACTAATGAGAGGTTATTAAGGATGGTTCGATTGAACCTCTCTACCATGCCGCCCGACTGGGGATGCAATGGCGTCGTTTGAGTTTTGTCAATGCCGAGTAGTTTGCATAGTTCTTTGATTACTGCCGAGGCAAAATTCCTTCCCTGATCGGAATGTAACTGAAGAGGCACTCCGAACCTGGAAATCCAGTGCTGTATCATTACCTCAGTTACTGTGACAGCCTCTTGATCAGGAATAGGATAAGCTTCAGGCCACTTGGTGAAGTAATCAATGACAACGAGTATGTATTTGTTGCCATCAGCAGTTCGTGGCAGAGGTCCCAGGATGTCAAAGGCGATACGTTCAAAAGGCGCCCCTACGTTGTAACGTTGCAGCTTGCCTCGGCTGCGTCTCCTCGGTCCTTTCCGACCTGCACAGGCATCGCAAGATCGGCACCACTTTTGCACGTCATCCTTTGCATTATTCCAGTAAAAGCGCTCACGAACTCTCTGCAAGGTCTTCATTATTCCAAAGTGACCTCCAGTAGGGGTGCTATGTAACTCTTTAAGGACATCAGGAATGCGGGATCTTGGAAGTATAAGTTGCCATCGGAACGTCTTCCCATCATCCGATTCGAACTTCCGGTATAAGACGCCGTTTCGAATGTGAAGTGAATCCCAGAGTGCCCAATATTGTTTGGTTGTAGGACTACAGATAGAAATGTCCTGCCAGGTGGGTTTTCTGTTTGATGACTCCATTAAATCAATTATGGGTTTAATGTCGCGGTCTTCCAGCTGGTCTTTCCTGACTTCATCATCACTCCACGGTTCTCGATCAGCCGATGTTGATGTTGTAATTTGTCTTACGACCGGAGTCAGCAGTTCGCATTTCGTTTCCACCCTGGAACAATATCGGCAGCTTTCTTGGCAAGGTCTTCTAGACAGGGCGTCGGCGTTTCCGTGTGATGATCCCTTACGATGACGGATAGTGATGTCATATTCTTGGAGTCTCTGTATCCACCTGGCTATTTGACCCTCAGGATTCTTGAAATTTAAAAGCCAGGTCAATGATGCATGATCGGTGCGGAGCAGGAATTTTCTGCCGTATAGATAGTGATGGAACTGTTCTACAGCTTTGACTATGGCGAGCAACTCTTTCCTGGTGACACAATAATTCCTCTCCGGTTTAGACAGGCACTTGCTCCAGTATGCCACTACACGTTCTTGGCCGTCTATTTCTTGGGACAAAACAGCACCAACACTTTCATTACTCGCGTCGGTGTCAAGAATAAATGGTCGGTCAAGCTGAGGATACGTCAGGATTGGAGCAGATGTTAAAGCCTCCTTTAAGTTGTTAAATGCATCCTCGCATTCTTTTGTCCACAAGAACTTCTGGTTGCTCTCTGTCAGCTTGTGTAGGGGTCTTGCGATGGAAGAAAAGTACTTCACGAATTTCCTATAGTAGGTGCAAAGCCCTAGGAAGCTTCTCAGCTGATGGACATTTTCGGGACGTTTCCAGGATTTAACGGCTGATACCTTTTCAGGATCCGTGCGCACACCTTCTGCAGAGATGACATGTCCCAGGTAAGTCACCTCCTTTCGGAACAGTTTGCATTTAGCGGAACTCAGCTTCAGATTGGCTTCTTTCAGTTTCTGAAGCACCTTCCTAAGATTTTCTAAATGTTCTTCAAAACTCTTTCCGACGATGATGATGTCGTCCAGGTATATGAGGCAGGCTTCATAGGAAAGGCCTTTCAAAACAGTTTCCATAAGACGTTCGAATGTTGCCGGCGCATTACACAGTCCAAACGGCATAACCTTGAATTGCCAAAGCCCTTGTCCCGTAGTAAATGCCGTCTTTTCTCGGTCTTCAGGCTGTATTTCTACCTGCCAATACCCACTCTTTAAATCAAGTGTTGAGAACCACTTGCTTCCACAAAGAGTGTCTAGAATGTCGTCAATTCTAGGAAGAGGGTAACTGTCTTTCTTCGTAACCTCATTCAACCGGCGATAGTCGACGCAAAATCTTGTTGAGCCGTCTTTCTTTCTGACTAGGACGATGGGAGATGCCCATGGACTTACTGAAGGCTCGATGACATCGCTTTCTTCCATATCTTTTAACAATGTTCGCACCTCTTCCTGTTTAGCGAACGGTAGACGTCTTGGATGTTGCTTGATCGGGGGATGATCGCCGGTATCTATTCTATGTTGTGTCAAACTAGTTCGACCCACGTCAGAAGACGAGCGGGAGAAAACAACTTGAAGATCTTTAATGACGCGATCGGCAGCATTCCTCTCTTTATCGTTTAATTGCGCATTCTGCAATAACTCCGATGTAATTCTCTCTGAGTACACGGATTCTTGGATGTTACTCTTTCTTTCAACGGTGGTTACTGGAGTACATGCTGCAACCACTTCACCTTTCTTAATAATTCTCCCCTTCTCAGTTACATTGGCGACTCTCACCGGGATAACCGTTCTGGATAGGTCGACGAGTGTTGAGGCTACTAGTACTCCTTTTGGGCTATTACAGTTATTGGGATATTCTATGATGCCGTAGCGGAAATTTCTGTTTTCGGCTATGGATCCAGGATGTAAAATTTCTGTTCTTGCCGGTATTGTGATATTGTCTTGTGCTACGATTTTATGGACAGATTTAACTTCATCATTGACTCCAAATAACGCTATGTCCTCAGTTGTAGAATGCAATTCGTTATTTTTAAAGTCCAAGGAAAAATTGTATTTCCTTAGAAAGTCCAATCTGAGTATGCAAGAATCAGTGATCTCTGCTACATATGCCGTGTGATGGTAAGTGGCACTTCCAAACGTGATGTTAGCATTTACTTTTCCATTGATGTTGATCTTCTCACCGGACACAGTCTGTAGGGTAACGCAGGGCGGCGTCCAGATAAGTTTGCTTCCCAGTTGTTGAGCCAAATCTTTTCGGATGATGGTAACGTTGGCTCCTGTATCTATCGTCATATTGCAGGGAACTCCATTAATATGTCCTATTATGAAAAGTCCATTACTGCTGCCTCTCACTGCGGAAATCTGAAGCGCTTTAAACTGGGGCTTTTCATGATCTGGCAACCTCCGCCCCGCGAGATGGCCACTAATTAGTTTCCCTGCTATTTGTTAGGAGCGGTCTTAGCATCCGTGCCCTGGGGTGTTCTGCAGTTTCGTCGTACGTGTCCTTCAGCACTGCAATTCCAGCACTTTACGGTCGGTTTCTTGTCACCAATATTCTGTCTCAAGGCGTTCAGTTGTCTAGTTAAATCGTCTAGACGAGCAGTGACTTGATCCCCTGGCTCCTGGACTTGAGAAGCTCTGACTGGATGGCGGTCTCGATGGGTGGCTTGCTGGGCTGCCTCAAATTTCATGGCATACACTAAAGCGCTTTTCAGATCTTTAACATCCGCCATTCGCAGTGCTTTCTGTATTTCAGGGTCCCGGATGCCATCGATGAAATATTGCAGGGACAGGATTTCCCTTGTTTCTGTCGGGTACTCCGAAAAGGCGTGATGTGACAGCCTTTCAACATCCGTGGCGAGCTCCTGAAGCGTTTCAGTGAGCTTCTGTTGACGAGATTTTAATTGGAGCCTGCTGTAGTCTTTTAAACATTTCTCGCCGAAGCGCAGCTCCAAAGCGCCGGATAGAGCTTCGAAATCTAGCCTTTGATTTTCGGGAAGCGTCTGCAGGATATCCGCTGCGTCTGCTCTCAGAGAAGCGGCGAGATGACAGGCCTTAGCTTGGGAATCCCATCCATTCGCATCCGCAACGATAGAAAATTGTGTCATATACACCTGCCAGGAGGTCTTCCCATCATATGTAGATAGTTTCAGAACAGAACGAGCAGGCATCGATAAAAATTTGAAACCTTCAGAATTGTTTCCTACCGTCGCTATGCACTTCTTTAGGCTGTCAACTTCTTTGGCGACGGCAGCAGAAACCCTATCATCAATTTGTTGTTCGACGGCAGAAACTCTTTCTTCAATTTGTTGTTGGAAGGCCGAAACTCTTCCTTCGACTCGTTGCTCCACAGCCGACACTCTATCTTCTATTTCATCTTTGACAGAAGAAACCTTTTCTTCAATTTGCCCGACTTTATTTTCGACAGCTCCTATTCTGTCTTCCATAGCCTCAAATTTACTTTCTATTACGCAGGTTATTTCTCTTTTCATTTCGTCTTGACCTGCTTCAAGCTTTTCTTGTACAGCTTTTATGTCTTCTTTAAAAGTTACTTGACCAGCTTCCAACTTTTCGTGAACGGCTTCCATTTCCTTTTTAACGGATCTCATCTCTCCTTTAACGGAATCTTGGCCCAATTTCATTTCTTCCTCAACGGATTCCTGGCCCAATTTCATTTCTTCCTTAAATGCAGCAAAGGCTGATATCAGCTGTCTTAACTGCTCTTCCATCGCTCTTGTGATTGGCATTCAAATCCCACTTCTGACACCAAAAATTGTTGCGTGCGTACGGGTTCGTTATGAAATGAATGCACAAGTCCGATGAAAAATGAACAAAAATTTATTATTATCACAACAAAAATGCTTAAATTTTCTCAAATTATCATGCAGTATTACAATATCTCACAGTAGTTATCTTTTAACTACTCAAATGTCCAATAGAACGTAATTCAAAACAGCTAAAGAACGCTAATCCGCGAATTCGCTACAATCAACAACAGTAGTTTTCTAAACAACAACAAACTAAGCAACTACTACAAACTGAGATGTTTTCCTCCTTTTATAAGATTTTAAAATCACGCGCTAGAATTTTCCAGCACTTTCTCGAAATCAAAAAGAGATATTTATTTATTTAACGCACTCGCTCTTGTATTTTTAATTTTTCCGGCTTAGCTTTCTTTTAATATTCGTCACGCGCTGCACTGCGCGAGAAATAAAACCATTTAATTTATAATTGAACTAACATTAGCTTTTTAAATACCAAATTCGTAACAGTATTATTAGACGTTTCATATAACAGACAAAAAGCGAAAAATAGTTGTTCAATACTGTTTAACGCGATGCGATGGTCACTCTTAAATTTGTAGTGAGCTGTCCCATGACTTTTGTCACGTCAACGTAACTTCGGTCCTTCTTTCGTAAAACTGTAAGAAAAGTAGTAAAATTTAAAATTAGCTCTATTACCGAATGCACAGTTTTTTCTATATCATATAATTATAATTACAACTCTAACATTATTGGAGTCTGGCATTTACTGGAAACGAAAGCGCAAATGTACTCTAATAAATCTTGCGCTATATATATAGCGCAAGATTTATTATTATTTAACACACACATATAGTATATATATATACTATTTGTGTGTTTTCCTTAAATGATAGTTTTCTTACAATAAGGCTTATTTCAGAGCATTTTTGCAATTTACGAAAATTTATTTTTTGATGAGCCATTGCATTCATAAATTTTATTGAATTAAATGAACCCTTTTTCAACATTTCCAACACTCATATTTACTTTCTAATTCAGTCAGTGAGTTTGCCTTAATCTATCGTACGTGCCAGGATTCAGTCCTTGAACAAATGCAATTAAAAAGTTTAGTTTTCATATACGCGTATAAGATAATAAATACGCCGATACTGTTTTAAGGCTAAGGATTTTTATGAAGGCCAACTGACAATTACAAGCTGAAAAAAATTTCAATAGTTGTCAACAAATTTCAAAGACTATCTTTAAAATAGCATTTGATTCATTCAAAAAAGTTGAAAGGATCTTAATAATTATCTCACTAACACGCCAAGGTATGATATCTGAAGACTATATTCTGTTTCTAAAGTGAAATCTTGCCGTAAAAGAATATTAATTTTACAGCACTGTAGAAATTCCTCAAGCCATAGTAACGGAACGAAAGACTGATTCAAGACTTTAATTGTATGAATTAGTCTTTCAGTTTTTCAAGACTTTATTTACATGAATCAGTCTTAAAGTTGTATATACGTTCAAAGAAACGCATATTATCACAAAACATGAAAATAAAAGGGATGAAAGTCATCGAATTGTGTACTTTTAATGTTTGTGTTTATAAATTCAGCTGTAATGATTTTTAGTAGCGAGGTCCGTAACGATAAATATAGAATCAGACTCAATATTTGGAAGAGGCTTAATATAAAGTACAATGGCGACAGGCTGATGTTATCAAATAGTATCAACAGTTCTGTATCAAAGAAATGATTCTGAATTTTATTTGAAAATTTTCTTTCCGCAATTTGAAATGTGTTTTTGTTTATTAACGTAAGAATGATTTCATGTTTGAAAGCAAAGGTAAATACATATTTTACTTAAGGCAACTATTTCTCATATGTCTTACTCATAATTAGTCACTAAGATTTAACTCAAGGTACAGGCTATAAGTTTAAAAATTATTCTTCATTTCTGTATATCCACCCAAATATGATTGCAATATAAAATGTAATGTGTAGATTCTTTCTTCATAAGTCACATGCCATTGTCTCGATATTAAACTCTGTGATATTGCTGTTTACCCTCACTCTCTAAAAGACAATTAAAAACGTAGGGAAAATTTCACTTTGATTAAAGTCAAACTAGGCTCTTATAAAAGATTACCTAATTTACTCCATCAGAGTAAGACGTTTAATTTCGGAGAAATCAAAATCAGGGCTATAAATCTTATGTTGTCACGATGCAGAAGCTTTGCGTAAAGCCCTTTGTGCCTTTGAGGTTTACCACTCGGTAGGTAGAGTGGACCGCTTAATTAATTGAGGATTCAGAAAATTCCATAAATGCTGTATCACCTATAGTTTAATGCTAGAGTTTCGATGATTATGCAAAAATTCATAAAAATGATGCGTTTCGTGTATCATAGGATAAAAACTATTCATTGATATAAGTTTTGTAGTTCCTGCTTTGCTTAGAAAACTCAGATAATTTGCAGTTCACTATTCTTTAGTTATTTATTTAACCGCTTATTTTTGTGCTTGAAACTAGGTTTAATAAATTACTCTAAAACGCATTCAGTCTTATTTAATGTTACCGCATTAATTTACATCCTTAAAATGCTTTTCTGAAATCATTACCTGAGTTAATGAACTGGCTACCATTAACATTTTATTTAGGAAATATGTCACTTCAACCTTAAATAATCCTTAAATTTTGCTGATTTGTTGTTACAGCTGATCTTGCTCATTTTAGTACAATCTAGAATATGTCTAAAGATTCATGTGGCTGAGAGAAAAATTGTAGATTTCGTCTTTGCGAAAATCTTGGACATCTTCTAGGTTCGTTTGACGACTTTGGCCAGCTCCTTGTCATTTTGATGTAAAATTCACGATGAATGGATTAAAAGTTTTTTATCTCCCTTCTTTCTCTACCAGCAAGTTTTAGAGAAGACTTTACTCTCGAAGTTTTTAAAGTGCTTCCATGTCACATAGATACCAAGAATTCACAGATATCCATATCTTCTTATGGATTCGAAACTTTTTTGAACATTCCTTCAATCTGCTTCTTTCCACTGTGTTGAATTTGAAAGCACTTATATACTTATACACTTGTATTTCAAAGTTGTTAAATTGAACAACAAAGTGTAGATTTTTTATGGATATAGAATTTTAACTATTTTACAAGCTTCGCTGCAATGTACTTTCAAAGTATCCATATCATACATATAAGGCTACGAATTCATGTTTTTCCTTTGAAAACAACGCCATCAAAAAATTTTCTTACATATGTCACCTTTCTACAATAAGTCAATTTTCTTACATATTGAGCAAAATAAGGTACTCATTTATATATGCTAAAAATTGTTAACTAAGAATTTGTAGACAGCTGAGTTTCAGTGTAGAGAAGCTCCATCTTAACACTCTAGAGCAGTTATGCAATTTGCCATACTGTTACGAATTTTGTATTTAGATATAAGAATTTAATGCAGTTATAAGTAAAATTGTTGTATTTTCTGAATAATGTAACATGGAAATCTAGAGAGATAATGGATGCTCTGCCGGAAAAATAAAACTACAGGGTAAGTCTATTTAACTATGAATAAATGGCTGTCTCGCTAATTTGGTCAGATATTCCCAAGCTGGCAGGGGTTTGACGAGTAATTTTTGTTGCCAAATTTCGCGGAACATCGCCAAAAAGCGCAAAAAGTGGCGCCTATTCGGCGACCTTTTTGTTCGGTTCCTGTATAAATGCAATGACTATTGTAACTGAATAACTGTAATTGATCCTCTATGTAAATGTAACCATATTCTGCCTTCATATGCTTACCAGTGATTTCGAGGAGCAAAAAGAATTAGAAATATCTTGGCGGCGGAGTGAAAACTATATAAAATCGGAGAAAGCGTCAGTTCTCATTTGAAGTTGTTAGTTGTTAGCTCAGAACGACTTTGGAGAGCTTCCCCTTTGAGATGCGTCCTTGCATTTTGTGGTGTTTATCGTTCCGAGTATTTTGGAGTGCAACTTCTAATTGTGTTCAGTGATACTGTGAAAAGTTGTATCAGTTTTTTGTGGAAAGTTCCAGATCTGTGAAGTGTTTCTTTGGCTAAAAATATATGTCATGCTACCATTGGTTCTGCATACATTCAGTCTATTACGAACCAGTATGCACGCAACAATATTTTCAGAAAGGTACATGACAAATGATATAATTCGAAATTAAGCACTTTAGGTACTATTGAAAAATTTAGTAACACATAAAATTTTAGGAAATTTCTCGGAAAGGGAAATTGACCTACGCGTAATGATTGAAACTTTTACTTAAGATACAATAAAAAACAAGTATCTACTAAATAGCACAAAAAAAAGTAAATATAAGGTATGTAAGCTCTAAAATCAGAGATTCGGAATTCTGAAATGTTTTTAATAAGCATGAAATTGTGTCATGTCTAATGCTTAGCTGCAAGCAAAAAATTAGGTACATTATTTTAGAAGTTGTAGGTTTGTTTAAGTGCTCTAACAAATAAATACTTCTATGACAATATTTTTAGTCATGTGGTATTGAGGATTAAAGCCGGTAATCAGTAATGACTTAAAAACTAGACAGTAGAATATAATATACCTAATTTATGTATTAAGCAGTTCTCTTAAAATTATGTAAACATCATTTATGAATCCAGACGAGAAATTACAAATTAAATTAAAAAAATTTATGAGAAAAGGATAGTTTATTCAAATAATGTTTAAGAAAGCAATGTTACATACAGTATTTAAAATTGAATCCATCTTGTGATGAATATGAAAGTTATTACATTCAATCTAGTAATCCAGCTACTGAAAAAGTTTGAAATACAATTATATGCCAAGGAGTGTCTGAACTATGTCTGGAAGTTTATTTTTATATGAAGCAAGAGTAATAAGAGAGTTTATTTTACTATTCAGACAACTTTGTGACTTTTGTCCTGACCATTTTCGAAAATTAAAAATATCAAATGTACGTAAAAATAAATATTCCATTCTGTGTGTTATTCGCAAATAAATTAATTTACAAAAACATAAAACGTAGTTGAAATGTTCATTTTTTCAATTGCTCAAGCATCTAGAAGTTTAAAATGTAAAATATTCTTGTGAAATGTTTTTCTTAAAGTAACAATGATCCATTTCAAAGAATAATATTGTGAAATATTTTCGAAACTCTGTTATATTCATTAAAGGCACTTAAGAATAATTTCAGCGAATTAAATATCTAAATATTATATTGGTACATTGTCTACTGTTAGAAAGATAAACCAAAGTAATATATGTGATTTATTAGTTATCAATGATGAACTTGAGTTAACTTATACAATTAAGAAAATAATTTATTCCCTATTACAGTAAGGTAATTTGCACTTGTTCACAGAATATAAAATAAGAATTTATAATAATCATTTTTCATTTAAATTTTATTTTATTGATTTTTTTGCTTGCAATATCATAAGAAAATTTTTAACTCTGCTGAGATTACATGTAGAGGGTAGTAAAGCATACTACCACTAGGTGCTTAGTAAGGGACGTATGATAAACTGATCATCCAAGAAGGTTAGATATTTTTCACAGAATTATCTACTCGTCTCTTCTCAATCAGTTCAATTCTTTATCAAAAATACTAGTCGTGTAACACCAATGCACCAAATACACTTCTCGAAAATAGGAACGTGTCTTAGCCAACTGGTTTGCAGCAATTAACAGGAAACTGATTTGTCTATGAGGAAAAAATATTACATGGAAAAGTTTTGACAAAAAAGCATTATTTGTACAGTGCGCTTACTTTCACATGTAGTTGTGCTCTGAAATTAGTTTTTAAAATTCCTAATTTAAGATTTACCATTTTTAGTTTATGGATAGAGGTTAACAGCGATATGATTGCTAAGATAAACTGAAATTTTAATTTCAAATTTAACAACAAACGAATCACCTAACATTGTGTTTTGAAAAAAAAAACATATCTGAACTCTGAAATTCCAAAATAGTAAAATATTTTAAATTCCGCTGTTCTATAGCGGACAGATAAAGAACACAAATATCTACATTTAATATTTGCTTAAGTTTGGACAAATATACATAGCACAAAATTTAAAATTAACATATTACAAAATTTACAACAATATTCGCTTAATTAAAATCTGCATAGACATATTAGAAAACTAATTTATTATTGCACTAAATAATTGTAATGCAAAAAAGACACACCATTTAATTAGTCACAGTATTAATTGATATAAGGATAATAGTCTGGTTTTACCGGCATTTCAAAATGTAATAGATAAACATGACATACATAAAATAAAAAGCAGAAAAGTCTCAAACGTATTGAAAAAGTCTTTTCGTAAATACATATTTATGAAAAATGAATAAAGGCAATATTTCAGCCCCACCCACTTTAATAATAATCCATACAAGAAATCTCTATTTCGAACAACTTTAACATTACTTGCCCTTTCTATGATACGCCCCTCCACATTCCTCTCGGCTAAACATCCAATACTCTTATTAATATATAAACCGAAGTACATAACTGAACGTAAATGGTTGTTTAAATATATCTCGAGAAACAACAAAACATTTTCGCTTCTATTACATATATTTTTCGGACAACAACCTTTTACGAAGTGTCTCATTATTTATTTATTCTTCACTTTATGTGCCATCATTTCGTCGTTATACCTCTGACTTGATCTTATTTTAATATTTCATAAATATCTTGTGTGGATATTATTATCATGAGTCAAACCTGAAAAATAGCCAGCGTTATGTCTCTTAATCTCACATACGAGACAGTTTCATTTGTGAAAGGATTATGTTCATCTGTATGACAGTCTGTAGTAGACGGTATTACAACGTAATTCTTTCTTTAACCTCAGTAAATGCAGTTCTGTCTGTGTAAATTAGACGAGAATTTCTCTGGGGAAAGTTTCATAATTCGAGATGGGGGGAGGAATGCGGTCAGGCATTTATTTACCTGTTCAATATTTAATTTTAGTTCATGAATATCAATTTTTATTTCAAGTTTTGATATTTATTAAAATTTTTTATACTTTTTTATGAATATCATTTTTTTCAAGTTTTGATATTTATCAACATTTTTATACGTTTTCTATTCTTCCATACTTTTAATTTAAAAAATTATCTAAGTTTATATAAATGTACATGTACATTTCAGTTTGGGAAAAGAGAGGGAGGAATGATTATCTAGCAATGATCAAAGGAGTGCATGGTGCAAAATTTTGAAAACCACTGGTAACGTCTAATACAAGCTTTGCAAATGAGATGTAAGAAGGGACGTTTTGTATGCTTAAAAGCAAATGTATCTAGTTGTAATGCGGGCAGTGAGTCTATATGCAAAATCTCTCAAATCCAGTTATATCCAGTCAGTTATTTCCCGAATTACGTAACACGTAGGAAAGTTCCTGTTACGTAAGAGCATAAAAACCATAAATCCAAACTGAAACTCACTAAAAAGAAATAAGGACTCCATAAACTATTCCTCCTTTCCTTTAACCATACTTCGTGCATTCAAACTGTATTCGTGCATTTAATTTAGTCAATTGTTTATCACTGTTACTGTTCGTTGGAGCAGCTTAGGTATAAATTTCTGTCTGTTTTGGTGCTAAATGAGGCAGCGAAAAATCGAATTGCTGAAAATATGGAAATTGTGCTAATGATACAATGATAAAGAACACAATTAATGCCAAGGAACATCTGAGTCCGAGTTCAGACACGAGGAGATTGTTACTTCACTGGATCGAAAATCGGAAATGGAAGCTTATATCTTTCAACTTCCTATATATAAAAAACGAAACCAAAATCCGGTCAACAAGCTGTTTGAGGATGCTAACAACCGTATTCTTTCCAAAATGTTCAACTAAAAAATTTGGTGCAAGCACACTATGGCTAACTGCCTAAGGGGAAGAATGCCTTCCTGGAGGACATTTTAAGAGACATCGGCTCGTACGCCCGTTGCACATGGGGGAAACCGCGGAAACGCTCATGCAGCCAGCTCGTTTGCCTAGTATCGAGCCCCGGTCGGAATTACCAGTGTTCTGACTTTACCGCTCGGCCGCTTGTAGCTTTCACTAAAATACCATCTTACGATAATAAAAAGCGTGTGACACTGCCATATACTCTAGAGAATTTTAAGTTGCAGCTTACGCCAATGTCAAGATGACAACTCAAGTGAGCCCAACAAACTTTCGAATTTAGTATCGATAAAAGCACAGAAAAGCATTTTTTCTTTCAGTCATCTACCTCCATTGCCGACTTTTCCCTATAAAACCATTTTTTTTTAAATTTCAAATTTGTTATTTCAATGTATATATTCTCTTCGAAAATTTCCAGAATATTTATATTTTTAATCCAAGCAAATAATGATTTTTAGTAAAATAAAAATACTGTGTAAGTAATATATATTGTAAGGATATATATATTGTAGATAATATATATATACTCCGTAGAGAACCTACGAAGTTTCCTTTAACGAATTTACAAATTTGACTTACCTAAAACTTGATCTACGTAAGGATTTAAGAAGCTGATTGCTTGTAGGACTCGAAAGACCACAACCCAGTGAAACTGAGCATTTTACCTTTGGTTTCGTTTGGTTTATTTAATTAAGGGGAAGCGCACTAGGGTTATCTGCCTAATGGAAGGGATGCCTGCTTGTATTACTTTCGAAGGGATTCTTGCTCGTATATACGTTACACACTGAGAAACGATGAAAACGCCCACGTAGCCAGTTTGTTCATCGAGATGGAACCTCGTACCGAATTACCAATGTTCTATTGAACTACCGCTCAGCTGCTGGTGGGTCCGTTTTACTTTTAAATCAAAATGTATCATCATGTAAAAATTTGAAAACTCTTTCGCAAAAACTGGTACAATAACAACGTAATCTACGAAATTTTACAGTTAGGAAAAGTTTACAGAAATTTATTAAAATACGACAAGTGTTAGAGTAACAAAAAAAAAAAGTATATGAAGTAAAATAAAAAAAAATGGTATTTTCCTTTAGAAAAAACCGGAGAGATTTTAAGAATGAATTCATTTTCTTTTTGCAAGAAAATGTAATAAAACTAAAATTTTTCGAAAAGAAATTGTAACTAATTAGTTTAACCTTCTTTTCTCTAAAACAAACACATTTCATTAGTTTAGTCCGATTGTGAAATTTCCTCTTGATATTTTATATTGCATACGTGTTAACTCCTTTAAAAGCAAAATGTATAGTATTTTATTATTTAATATTTTTATTTAAGTATTTTTATTAGATTTAAATATTAAAATCCTAATTTAACTTCCAAATAAAAAATGTCTGCCCTTTGTGTTAGGTAAAAGTTTAGAACAATTAGCTAGCGAAAGCATTATTTTGCCCTAAGTAAATTTTACATACCTGGTACGTTTATTATACACTCTTATCCATAAACTAAGGATAATGCAAAATCAGGCAAAGGAAGACTTAGAAGCAAAACAAATTTGACTTATTTGTAAAGCTTATTTATTAAACAAAAGGTAAAGAGCAAAAAAAGATACTATATGTTTGATATTATTAAAAAATTAGCGATTTTTTCACCCTGAAGCAAATTACAAAAAAACACCTATTTACAAAAAACCAATATTACAAGTTGGTATGATTGTTGATACATTTTATGTCTCCCAGACGATGCAATACAGTTCGTCTAACGCCTAGGCATGCTGAGTATCAAATTATCGATATGATCTTGGGGGATATTACACCACTCAAAAAGCAATGCTCTCCGAAGTTCCGGTAGACATGTAGGAGGAGGTTGACGAGCTGCAACTCGTCGGCCAAGCATATCCGACACGTGCTCTACTGGATTCAAGTCCGGTGAGAATGCTGGCTAGTCCATACGGGTGATATCCTCCGACTGAAGGCATTCGCTTACGATGTTTGCACGGTGAGGACGAGGGTTGTCATCCATAAACACAAATTGTGCGCTCATGGAGCCCCGAAACAAACGTACATATTGTTCCAGAATGACGTCCCGTCAGATTTGGCTTGCCATGGTTCCAATTTGAACATGCAGGTCAGTTCTGAAACCCAGAATAATTCCACCCCAAATGAGCGCTCCTGCACCACCGTAAGGGTGTCGTTCAATGATGTTTTCTTGGTGGTAACGGGTACCTGGAGCTCTCCATATGAACGTCCGGTGAGAATCAGACTGCAAGCTAAACCTGGACTCGTCGGAAAACATCACACAAGCCCACTGTTGCAGTGTCTACAATGCATGCTCTCTACTCCAGGCTAACCGCAGGCGACAGTGAGTTGCAGTAAGTGGAACGCATCTGACAGGTCTACGAGCATATAGACTAATCTGTCCCAAGCGTCTGTACACGGTCTGCCTTGAAATTGTGTAACCAGTGGTTTAAGAGAGCTGACGAGACAGGTCTGAGTCTGTGCTCCGTCTGTTTCTTTTGGCAGTAACTGCCAAATACCTTTCCTCATTCGGTGCGGTAACTCTGGGGCGACCTGTGCTGTAACGTCTACTCACATTACCATCATATTGGAATCGTTGCCAATAACCTGGGGATGACATTCTGGGCAATTCCAAGTTCGTCTAATACTTCCAGTTGGGTACCCCCACATTCCAGACGGCCGATAATTCTACCACGTAAACAATCCTCCAAATGCGTCCTTTGTGTCATACCTATTCGGTTATTGCCCTGAAATGCTTATAAAGCGTATGCAAACAATTTTACTTCTTTGCCTGTATTCCTTATATATCACTCTTACACTCTCGTCATTGTGACGTACCATCGGTGTCATCTGGTTACTTTCTGAAATTTGCATATGATTCTTGAAGATGTGTGTAGTGATTTTACAGGTGATATATTTATTTTAGAGTTCGATTTCCGCATGACTCCGAATTATCCTTAATTTATGGACATGAGTGTATGTAATTTTAAGAAGAGATAAATTATCTTTTCGAAATTTGAAAATAAGAGAATTTATTAAATTTAACTATAGAAAGCATGCAGTCATATTCTGAATTTTACTTTTAAATTTTTAATTTACTTTAAAAAGTTTACAGGATTAACTAAACCATTTCCTATCGTTTTCTTATTCAGCCCACATGTTTCCGTTCAGATCAGACAACTATGCAAACGTGAAGGACGTGCAGCAATTTTAAATATTAACGAATTTTAAGTGCCAGTAGGTATTGGCGGCTCAGGATTTACAGGAGGAGGAGTTTAACCTTCTTTTCTTTAAAACTGCTATTCATCCGAACACTGCTGCATACACTGCTAGTTATCCAAAAGGCAGCTCAAGGAAGGTTGTTTATATACGCACTAATGTACACTATCCGAATCACGAATATCGCTGCCTACGCATCTAACTATGAATCTAACGACGTATCTAAATGCCACATCTAAATTTCTGCAAGCGGTGGTTCAGCTATAATTCTATGATCAAATACTCAATCTAGTTTTAAATGAATTTATTAAAATACTAAAATTAATCTAATCGAGAATCTAGAATCGAATCTAATGTTACATCTCATGAGCAGCGTTCTAGCTGCGTCATAACAAATCGAAAGTCAAGTTCTCACTGTTGCCATTTCGAGGCAGAGAAACGTTTGTTTCTAATCAAACCGGAACATCGACATAGTGAAAGTTTCTAGTCAAACCGGAACAAAGGTCAAGACACAGCTAAGCTAAATTTATTCAGAGGTTACATATAGCATCAATCCCATCTGGCTTCTTTGAGGTTAGGAAGACGACACAATGAGTAATCAGTGTTGCTTCTATGTTTCTCAGTAATCGCTGTGACACGCCGCGGCACTCAGTGAATGAGAGTTTGGATGTGTTGTTGGAAAATGGCAGCTCTTGCTGCCTCGACACGTAGCCAGAGTCTATCTAGTGTGATATGCGAAGGTAGTCGTTCTCCAATCATTGACCAGACATGTTTCAATAGGCGATAGGTCTGGAGAACTGGCAGGTCAGGTTAACAATGCAATATGCTGGGCAAAGAAAAAAGCTTGAACATTGCGTGCAAAGTTGGTCGCGCATTGTCCTATTTAAATGTGGCTGCAGGCAAGGCCTGAAAGTAAGGAAGGGAAACAAGCTGATAAACCTTAAAGATATAGCGTAGGCTGATACATTTATCGACAAAGCGTACTAAAGTGGTGTGGGAATGGGATTCAACACCCCATACTGTCATGTTCTCGTTATCTCCACATCTCTGAACCATCTCGGATTTGTTCGCCTATCCTCTTATGATATGTATTATATATTGTCAACATGAAAGAAGCAACACACGTATTCCGAAGTAATAAACAAAACACGGATTTCGCACCTTTTATACACTATATAACATTTTTGCTGGGTCTACTGAAACACGTCTATATTCTTAATATGTAATTTTCTTTTTTTTTCCTTGATAAGACGTAAGCGTTATATTGTCATTCTTAGCAATCTTACTAGAACAGAGCTCATCCCTTGTGTTTTTGAATGACTAAGGTACTTCTCTTTTTTAACGATTTATTATGCCAACTTAGCATATCCCCGAATTCCTCATTTCTTCTACTAATTTCAACGGTTCCATCAAGCGAAAAGCTGCATGTTCAACTAAGGTTTCTCCAACTGGTCTTATTTCGTCTTTTCCCAAGTAGGGAAATCCGTTCAGTAAATATTTTGACCGCACATCAGTAGCAAGCCAAAATTTTATCTTGAATATGTCAGGCTATTTAGGCATGTACTGAATAAATCGGGTCTTCAAGGGAAATAATTGTTCATCCACTTATATTTTCGCCAGGTTTATAACATTTCAAGCAGTTTTCTATAAAAAAAAAATCCTGATATCCGAAAGAAGGGCAAATGGATCAGTTTGCAGTCTTTGGGATCTTGATCTTAATTTTTACTTTCCTTTTCTGTTTCGTGAATATGTTCTCCATCAGTCGAATTGTGTTTACGTGCTACAGTAGGAACAATCCATTTCTCGTCGGATAAACTGGACTTAGTTTCGAAATGAAATTCTTCATCAGGTTCAATTTATGAAGCAGAATTACCATCAGAAAGACTTTCAAAATCTTTCAGCGTCCCTTCCTTCGTTAGGCATTTTCTACTAACGCTTCTCCGCGACATGATAGAACACCAAAACTATCCAAATGTAGTAAAGTATATTTGTTTCTACTGAAAAGTAAACTTTCTAACCCAAGCGAAATGCGCAGACACATGGCGCGCAAAAATTCCAAACAGATGGTTTTCAACCCCTCCTTTTCTCCCCATTCCTGTAAAATATGCAATCTTTGAGAAATCGTTAATTTTCCGGATATGGAATTACGACTGTCGGTCAAAATTACCGATAGCCTTAAATCTAGGTGTAAAGAATAATAATGTCGAAATTAATTAATTAAAATGACCAAAAAAATCATGTGATAATCGTACGTTTTTAGTAAAAGTCAAAAAATATCAAAGCTATAAATAAAGAATTAAAAACATTATGTCCAATTAAAATGGAGATACGGTTAAAATGACCGTTCTAGTAATTCTAGTATTTAGACCTCTTTTCTAAACAGATCAGAGGAAATGAGGTAAATATGAGCATTTATTGCAGCTCACAGGTAAGAATTATCTCAAAATATTATGTATCAGCATCATTCAGTTTTGAGGTAGTTATTTTTCATGAGCTGCAAATAGGTTTTATGTTTTTCCATTTATATAACTCTAACGTTAGCCTATGTTTACTGTTTTACGGCCATACTGTTACGCGCCAGCTAGTTTACGCCGCTGATCTTAAATAAGGTCCAACTCCGTTAGTTAATTCTGCGCAGCTTCAGCTGAAAACTTTCATTTGGTATTAGTTTAGTTTAAGATTTTCTGTCTTGCGTTAAAGCAAAAGGGGAGGATTAATGTAAGCCCGACAAGGGGCCTACTGTTCATTGAGTTGGAATAAAAGATAAAAGGTAATTTAACCCTTCTTTGGACTAGTTACTTACAAGACCTTAGCGAATAGTCGCTACACATTTCTTCAATATTCCTGATCTCAAGAAACTCTGATTTAGCTAGGATATTACACAGCTTTTCATATAGATTTCTGATTTAAATGAAAATTTATTTTATGTCCTTCATATGTGGGAATCTCAAACTTGAACAGCAAGATTTTTAAAATGAATGCTAATAACATAGCAGAAATTACTAAATTTATCCTCAATCATCACTTATTGCATCACCATCAAGCAACTGGCATCAAGACTTAAAACAAAACCTTTCTTCAGAATCATAAATTAGAAATGAGCTAGAAACTGAAAAAGTCACTTTACTCATATATTTATGTTCACTAAAAATACTATTACTTTTTTTTAGTGTTTTCTTCAGAAAACGTTTGAAGGTTAATTATCTGATAAATTATGTCATTTAGATTCATCTCATTTTCCTTTTTTTCAGCCGAGATTGAAATTTTAGAAAAGATATTAAGTCCTCTATATAGAGTATCCTGTAATATAGAATTTCTAAAGCAGCTCAGATATAAGGATTAGCCAGCCTTAAATTAAATATAGTGCACAATGTAATCGTATAAAGTCGTCACTCTTTTGTTATGAAATAGCAATAAATTTCTCTAAATTGATAATTAATGAATATTCTCTAGTTGTAGCTCGAATGCTACAACATGCGATTCGTCTATTCTCTCACACTGTGGGAGGGAAAGAGAGGAGAGAAAAGCCCTGCTAGCCGAGTTTCGATGACTGAGAGGTATTTGGTCAGCATAGCAGAGTTATAATAGAGAATACGATTTTTCTAGCTATGATTTGAATTACATTTCGGTAATGTTTGACACAATAAGCAACCCCAATCAGCAACAAAGTACAGATAATTTAAGGAATTCAGATGTAGGAGTCCAACAGCGGACGATAAAATCCGAGTGATAAGTTTCGGAAAGATTGATTGAGAGCTGCTATTACACCAGGAAACACTGATGCCGTGCAACAAATTATACTTTGGACCATGATAATCTTCAGACATGATAAAAAAGAGTATTTTTCACCATTTTGAGAATCCTAAGTGCGCTCTGTTTTATTCGATCGTTTAAAAGTAAAATATATATCTGAATGCTGATAATCTACCACAAACTTGAAAGAATGTTCGTACAAAGTAAGATAAGAAAAACCTGAAAAAAAGATATAGGTTCTCAAAAGCTGTCTTTGACAATGAAATAAGTGACAAAACGAGTGCTATGAACGATGATTCGAAAGAATGCAAAAAAAAAAACAATAAATTATTGTTGTACCGAAAACGAAATAAGTCATACAAAATTTATTTAAGCTAGAAATACTTCAAATAAAATAATATTATGATTTTCGTACATGCGGAATGCTGCAAGTGTTGTTTAGGAAAATATTGAACAGCAAATACTGGTATGACCTTTCGTTCGGCATAAATATTTACTAAGCTCAGAGGGGAAGGCTGAGAAATACTGCATAATGACAATGCATACACTTTAATTTCGAACTATTCTTCCTTCCAAATGTGAAAAGTGTTTAAATTAGCCATTGTCTTTAATTGCCTGATTAAGTACGTAATTATCTCTTTCTTGTTTGTTTCGTTTCACCGAACAAATATAATTGTATAGTCACCAATTTAACATCCCAGGTAAACAAGCTGAAAACATATGTTCTGCAAAACGGTGCTATGAAGGGGCTTTTTAAATTTAGTTTATTCAAATGAAAAATAGGAATGGAGAATATTTTGAAAGTCAAAATAACGATTCATTTTCATACAGCAATATTTTGTACATTATTTTTTGGAAACTCTAAAATTGATCTGTCTGTAAGTATATTATTTTTACTCCAAAAATGATTAAACGCTTAATGATATAATTTCAACTAAATATTTTCTTCCATATTATGAACAGAAAAATATTTCGACTGAATCTGCAGAACATATAGATATCAGTGCCTTCCAATCAGTACTTTAACATCGAAAAAAAAATAATATTTTCTTTTATAAGTATAGAGCAGTTTCTCTTTGTATTCGAGCGGTTTCGTTACCATGGTTACAACTCTTGTCGTGTTGAAATAAATAATGAAAAACGAAGTATTCAAACTTGATAAAGAATAAAGAAAAAAGAAGAAGCTTTCCGGACGATGAAAAAATTTCAAAGAAAGAAAATTGGAAATCGCTTTTGATATCGGAAACAAAATTCCTCGAAAATGATGCCGAATGTCATTATGACCCGTAGGAATTTGTTTGCCGGAATATTAGTCTCTTCTTTCCTTTGTTCGAGGCTTTTACTTTCTATCCTCCGTGGCTGATTAAAAGCGCGGGAAAAACTTTCCTGACAGCCGCCATTGTTGTAATCGGGTTTAGTTGCAGATTCCCTGCTTCTTTTCTCCAATTCGTAGGCTTTTGTAGGAGAAATAATTAAGCTCTCGAGTCGGAAAGTCCGTTTATCAAAGATACAGTTTTTATGTTTCTCTGAGGTACAAGAGATGATTAAGAAAAGGAATAATTTAGATACGTCAGAATCAATTTATGAATATTCTTCGGTTTTAATTTCAAACTAAAGAGACAGAGACAACTGAGTTAAAGTTAGTATCAGAACTAGAGCTCTAATGACGCGTAATTGCATGATAAATGTATGTTTACTGTGACTAGAAAAGCAAACCATTCTTTGATAAATATCACAATAAGCTTAATTTTAACTTAGATCTCTTCAGCATTCTGTACACATAAGAGTCTCAGAAATTCAGTTTTTATACTTTAAATTGAAAACTTAGCTAATCTATCTGAGTCAATAATAATACGTGATTTTCCCAAAATATCTCCATGAGGTTATTTTACCAAAGATGTATCCTGCGTTCAAAATCCGAGTTATCAGACCTATTTCAGTTTCCTTCTTCCACTCGATTTTTACTTTATTTAAATTAAAAAGTTTGTAATTTTTACTGGTAAATAAAAATAATTCTTTCTAATTTCTAACCTCTATCGCCTAGCTACTCATAACAAAACTGTGAATATATCTGTTAAATCATATTATTAACTAATGTTTAGAATATTTATTTAGAGCTATAGTGTTAAATATAAATTGTAAATATAAAGAATTTTTTCAGTGCTATTTTATATTTATTAGAATGTCTTTGTTTATTGATCAAGTAGCCTACCTGCTTAAGCAAACTTTTTTTGATTGGTCTAAATTATCTTAAGCTTTAGTTATCTGATAAATTAGTCTTTATGAAGTTCTACCCACAATGACACCATAGAAATACAAAAATCATTCTTGATCATTTCGTTCAACATCAATCAGTATGTAGGAGAATAGTCAGTAACTGTATTTTGTTTGTCATATCAATCTTTTAATCAAGCTAAATTGAAGCTAAATTGGCCTGAGAGCTTTTATATGTTGTAAAAGAAATAAATAAACTTTAATTTATTTTCAAATTATAGCAATACTGTCATAAAATATAACAAAATTAATAAAGCAGAAGCAAATGTTAAACATACGAATAATTAGCAACATGTATCGAGGCACATTATCGCCGTGCGACTTTATCGCCGATTGTTTATATGAATCTTTTCCTCAACTGCAAAACTGAAAATATCGGCAGAAAAATGTGGTAGCGCAATAAAATAAACAAAATTTTCGAAAAGTTCATAAATTAAAAATGCAACACCAAATACGTAATATACATTGATAAATGAAGACAGCTTTAAAGTTTCGCTTTAAGAGCATGAAACTTACGTCCTGAAAAACGAATCTCATACATCCTCAACTGCCTATTTCTGCTAGTCAAAAATCACAGTTTCTATTATTTGCGACAATTATATTGTTTTTTAAATGAACTTTCGTTTACAATTTAGATTTTCTGGAGTCTCTTCATTTTCACAAATATCTTTCAGCTATAGTTAATGATTTTAATTCTTACCCTTCTTAAGTAGTATTAGTGCTTCCGAAATTGCTTTCTAAATGCTCTTTTTCTTTTTTTTTTTTTTTTTTTTTTTTTTTTTTTTTTTTGTCAATAGAAGGCGCCAGTGACTTTAGTTTCAATCCTTTAGCTGGAATATTCTCAAATGTTTTGTCCGAATTAATGTAATTCAGTAGGAAATGTAGTTACCGTCTACATTGGCTAAGAAACATTTTTAGCCTGTTGTACTTGCTTTTATGAAAACAGCGTAGTTCATTTATTTATTTGTGTTCCTTAGCTTTATTTTGTGTTCCTTAGCAGTTGTTAAGAATACAATAAACAATTCTTTTAGATACTAATTTAAGTTTGCCTTAACGTTGAGGCATAAACTAAAATTTTGCTTCTCAGGGAAAGGAAAAAGTAATTAGGCTTGTGTCAACAATTAGTCATCGATGCTGATGCAAAGACGACATAGAAATTCAGAAATTACACAGACGGAGAAAATGATATTCTTAAAATGCATGACAATGCCTCTTCTTGAAAATTAAAAAAATTAATTTGATAGTCAAAGAAGACAAAAAACAAACAAATGTTACCTGTAAATAAATTACAGCGGTCAAATTACAATTTAATAAATAATGAGATGTTTGGTTTACTGTAGAGAGACCGTACTGTTTACTGAGGAAAAACTTATAATCGAAAATGAATATTAAATAGACAGATTTAAATTAATCATTACATACATTCCGATGCAAAAGCTATTTTGTAACCATCAAAATCAATGTTACCAAAGTTAAATAAAATTCTTAAAGTGATGAGAAATTATGCCTTATTAGATAACAATTCCTTGATTAATTTCTAACAAAACTAAATCCATGCGAGTACGAATTCTTTGGATGGAAATGGAATATTGTTGCTGGGAGATGTTTTTATCAGAACAGAATTCAGTTATGGATTATATCATTTGGAATATTCCTCGCCAATTTTGCTATTTTATTCAGAATTAAAATTGTGATGAATTGTTCTGTAAAGATATGACACAGTTCTGTATTTTGATATTTATGTGAAGATAATCGAGTCTTAAACTGTGGAAAGTAAACAATTTCAAATTCGAAATTAGTGGATTCTATCCTTTACATGGGCGAACTATTATATTTCCTGATTTTATTCTTAATCGGTTATTTTTGTACAATTTAAATTCAATTAAACTTAAAAAAAAAAAAAAAAAAAAAAAAAAAAAAAAAAAAAAAAACCGCTTTTAAAATATTTTTTATTACTATAGAACTGGTTGTTTCAGTATTTAAAGAACACGTAATGAAAGTTTAGAAAATGTAAAGTAATAACTTAATTGTTTCTAACATTTGATGCCACAAGCAGAATGCGAATTGCATTATTACGTCCACTAAACAATGTGTACTAACCCCTTAGTGCTACACGTTATTTAAGTACGTTATTGAAATTTCCTAATTTTGTGTTCCTTAGCTTTTATTTGAGACACAATTTAACTCCAATTAAAATGAAAAAATATTATATTATAGCATTTTTTAATTGGATTTTGCGGCATTTTAAGAAGGCTCCAATTTTAGTCCATAAAGTTAAATAACATCAAGATAATAACAAGAATTTTTCTTATATTGTCATTTTTACGTGTAATATTTATTCCATCTGTTCAGAATTGTGTTCAATTTGCGATGTTTAAGATAACTTAAGGACAAGAAACTTCGATTTAAAAAAATAGGTATCAAATATGATAATATATTTTTATTAAATAATAAGATTCATAAAAATAGATTTAATAAATTTTATGATCAATAATAAGTCTTTTAGCACCAGAGGGGCTATTAATGTCAATCCTTACATTTGTGTCTGTATCTCTATTCATATAAAAGGGTGTTGATACCTAATGTTCACATAGAATTAGTTTCCAAAATTAGGTAGTAAACACAGAAGTTCAGATTAATACAATATTGCTGGGAAGTTGAAAGTAAAACCGATTAACTAACTAAACTGATAATTATGCACCCGCCTGTGAGTCTGCAGTGAGTTTCGCTTATGTATCCGCAATAAGTTTTTAAATAAATAATATAGAAGCATTAATTTTAAAGAAATAATTTGGAGAACATAAGAAAATGTAAGAGAAAAAAAAACATAGGCACAGATGTTATCGCAATATATTATTTTTAAAGAAATAATATAACGGATATAAAAAAAAATGTGTGACAACTCTTATTACTCTATCAGGAAATCTAATGATATGCTGTTTTTAGATATTTTGTGATTTTGCTGCTGACTTTTATGTGGCGAAAATGGGAAGAACGTGATATTTAATAAATAATATACAAAGCTAAAAACACAAAAAGGTATGTACATACACTTAAAAGTAATAAAAATACAAAAATCGTTGTGTTATTCATCTTAATAAGAAAACTGAACAGTCATGATAAACGGAGAAAAACCTGAAAAAAATTGGGAAAATATATGGCCATACTTAACACTATATCTGAAATTCTAAACAAATAGCTCAGACATATCGCATAACTGTAAAATAATTTGTGGTTTGGGGTTTAACATAAGAGATCAACTTTTCATAATTAATATAAAAAGACAGGAAGAAAGCTGTGTTGACTGGAATGAGTCCAAAAGCTGACTGGTAGATTACGAGCTCAACGACAGCGTAAAAAAGAACCTTAAACTCTCTGATACGATGTTAAAACCGATAAATAAATGCATGGCGATAACACCTATGATAAAAGTAACACATAGCAACAACACCTCTGCTTAGATGTCAGATTTCATTTATTTATTTGAAAACAAGGTAATTTTATTCCGTTATTTATAAAGTGGAAAGTCTTATCATTAGAGTATTCGTTCTAACTGATTACGAGAAGATTAAGTACAGCTAAGTGCTAGTTGTGATCTTGTGTTAAAGATGCAATGTATAGTATCTTTTATTATATAAATAAATTGTTCCTTAAAACTAAGACATTTATTTATACAAATAAAACATTTTTATAGGTTTCATAACTGTGTAAATTAAATTTTTACGTTGACTTAAAATTTATTCCGAAAAAAGTTTCTTTTTAATGGGAATAACAATCGCAAACCGAATGCTTATTAAGACAAAACGGTATTTTTAATTATTCAATAATCACTTTTTGAATTTTTCTAATTTCATGTGGTTTACGAAAAATACATAAAATCGGTAACAAATGCGGACTATTTTAATGCAAAAGGCAATGATACCTGAAATCGAGCATTTCAGAAATATTTTGGGTTATGTATTCTTTGCCCGTTTATATATAATATCAGTAATTAATCTACGCCATCGAATTTATCGGTAATAAAGGCAGCTTATTACTAAATACGTCGAAATGAGAATCATAATCGTATTTTATGCGCAACGTAATGTACACTAACTCTCTTGGAGAAACCAGACATCCAGACTACATATCAAATAAGAAATATCCTATAGAAATTATGAAATAAGCTTCACACTCTGCATAAATATAGAAGATAGAACACTTGATTTTCAAAATTAGGTAGTAAACACAGACGTTTAGATTAATTCAATATTGTTGGAAAGTTGAAACTGAAACCGATAATCTAAGTAGCTGTTGCGTCTGTGTATCTGCAATGTATATTTCGAAACACACAATCTTACAGTCTTTTGTAATCTAGAAGCTTTCATATAGCCGCTTTGACCCTTATTTATTATTTCAGTGTATATCACAGGTCAAATGCTATTTTATATATCTGAGTTTCAGAACAGTGTATAAAATCTGTTAAATATTTAATAAAATAAAGTCCGATGTGTTTATAATAAAATTTAAAAATATAGCCTCTGTTTAGGAGCTGAAACTTAAAGACATGTCTCAAAACAGTAACATGATGAGTTAAACTATTTAAGCGAACAACTGTTTTCTACCTTCATTCTTTTCTGATCAATGTGATCAGTATTTAAACTCTTTGAAAAGAAATAAAATTTTGCTTTTTCGAAATTAGAAGAATATTTCCAAGAGTTTATCATTACAATTTAATAAAGCAGAAAAATAAAAAAGTTAAAAATTAATTTACAATATATAAAATTTACTGCAATCCGATCTCAGTATACAGACTGATGTTTAATATTTGAAACCATTTTAAGCTAAACTGTTACATTAAGCCGATTTGTTTAAGAATAAGTCCCACAAAAATTTAAGGGTCTTATATTAGTAAAAGGTGAATCTGTACGCTGTGGAAGCAGTCAGTTGATCAATGTTCAAGATTACGTAGTCTCATGCATCACTATACGTTTTCTATATATTCGCCATACTATTTATATATGGAATGTAAATTGATGTAAGTGTCCTGATGTTTTTTTTACGGATATCTTTGCGTGTAAATAGTTTTATTGCTCGGATTTGTAGAAAAAGTTCCAAATATAAAATACTAATTATGTATCTGGAAACACTGGAAACTATAGAAAGTGTTTAATTATTTAATTAGTCTTTATATTAAAACTGTGAATGGGAACGATTTGTAAAAGATTTAAAATCGAGTCATAAGTTTTAAGAATTGTACATTGAAAAACAGGTAAAATATTACTTTTATATTTTTAAAATTGAGAATTTTAAGATTCCAATAACATAATCCGTAAGATGTTATAAGACTTACTATTATGATTTGAATTCTGTGAAACGTTTGGATATTAGCTTTAAGATATGAGATGAATGAGTTTTAGGGCATGAATTGAAGTTTTTTAGTTAATCAAATTAGTTATTATTTTAGTTATTATTCCAAACGTTAGTAGTGACATCAGCCTCATCATTCACATTATTATAATTCAGAAAAGAGAAAAAAATGTGCGTGGCGTGGATGTGTAGCTGCAACCAAATATAGTAATTATTTGCTTTCGTATTTACCCCCTCCCCCCCAAAAAAAACACTTGGGTAAAGAAAAAAACTTCAGTTTTCTTTTACATGTTTTGGTTCTCCGATTTTGTTGTTGCCATGCTCAGGTACTTAAAAAATCATTATAACTTCACCAGTTACGACTACAATACAAACATGAAAAGGATTATAGTTAAAATATGCATACCTGCATAAGAAAATAAAAATAAATTGAAAATTATATTCTAAACAACTACAGAAGAACGCTGTTGATTAAAGTTTACACTTATGAGTAATGTTTGCGAAAATGAGAATAATCAAAAACAATCTGAGAGAGCGAATTGAATTGCGTGAGTGGTTGAGCTTTTTGGGTTTAAATACATACTGTCTGTGCTTATTCTATTATAATAACCGCCATCATTCCTCATTAACCACCATAATACCAAGTAATACCCTATAGCACATATATCGTAGTTTTATGTATAGCTATTGATTTGGTTAAAGTGCAGAATCACCCACTTCTTCGGCGGCCCTTTTTACAAGAGTAATAGGAATTGGATTTTTGTCAATTTTCTTTGACTACTTAAGTGAAAATAGGTCGTTGTATACATGGCTAAAGTCAAAGGAGTGCGCAATGCTATTTTTGTGCATCTCTGGGACATTTTTTAAATTGAAAATAGGTCGATGTGTACATGGATACCGAGTATATGCAATTCTTAAAAACGCTCCAAGCATTGGGTGATCTGGACTGTTTTCGTCGATTTTAAGAAATAGTTAGAGGTACTGACGGTGTCTGGGTTGGTTTCAAACGTGGACACAAAAGCCTGCGTAAGAAGCTTCCATATCGACCCCACTATCAGGAAAGGCCTCTATAGCATAATATTAGTTAGACAAATATTTAAAAACTGGTTTAATAGAATTGATAGTAAGAAAATTTTGCTGGTATTAAGTGTTCTATTGATTTCAATATACATACTGTTATTACATTGCTAAGTAACAAGTGAGATATTTTTCTCAAATTACTAACTATAATTAAATTAGTCATTTAATTGACAGTTTATATTATTTAATTAGGATAGTCCGCCATTCGTGATCGCAAAGATTTCAGTCATGCATTTAAAATATTTTTAGTTATACGTTGCACCAGATTTAGTAATGTCTAAGATAAAGACTGAAGGATTTAATTAGCTACTTCATATAAAGGTAAATCACAACCTTCATCTGTCATTCTTAAAGTGAGTATTCTGAATATATAAAGCGTATTTCCTAATTCTTTCATCATACAAATATGCTACGATTTCGAGAAAATTGTGCTTGATGATGTCAATGTTAACATCGGCTTCTCGATGTTTGCAATAGCATCGAATCCGTATAAACTGTTAAGAGGAATATACAGTGTTTATGTTTGCTCAGCCTGAAGCAGGCTATCCAATAGTTGTTATCTGCAGCCGTTAGCGGAATAATAGAAGTGCCGTATAGGGATTGTTAGTGAAAGCTCTCGCATTAGTTCAAAGTTCCAATCCTGTATATTTGATAAAGAGGATGACTGCAGGATAATTTTAACTCCCATATTTGTGTTCTCGATTATCAAAATCTGGCTTTTGTAAAAATTTAGTTACTTTTATTTCGGATAAAGTTGGGGTGTTGCTAAAAGAAATGTTTACCTCGTTTAATTTTAATGATATGCCAGTTCAAATTTTATTTCTATTTGAAAAATTCGATTCATACATTTAAATTTACTTTCTTTGAACTTAACAATTCCAATTTCAGTAGCAACTATAAAAGAAATAATATTTTTGTGTTTTTTATTAATTTGAAATTTACAAAATATGTAATATACTTTAAAATGTATGACATGATAGTATTTCAAAATTGTATACAATACTATTTAATTTGTTATCATTAGAATATCAATAGCCTCAGATGCAGGAAAAATATAGTGTTGGTACATGAGCTAAAATAAAAAAAACTATGATTACTTTTCTTTCTAGTCTTGTAGTAGTCGATATAAAGCAGCTAAAAATAGAAACGGATGAGTTACTTTAATAGAAAACTAATCGTAAATATTATATTTGCAAAAAAGTGATGGATGCAACAATTTTGTATTATAAATAAATAAATAAATGTAAATAAAATGGAAAGCCTGCGTTCTAACTGATATTTGTTCGGAGATATTCTCAAAAAATGGATGGAAGCACAAACAGACGCTGTGACTGAAACAGAATTTTGAGTATATTTTATTTTATGTCTGACTTTTCATTTTGTTTCGGATATTTTACTAAAGGATTACCAGACAAGAAATACGAATTAAAACATACCTGCAAAAGAACTTGTTTTCTGTCCTATTACAATCATTTAGCCTTCTGAGAATTATGATCGTAAACTAGATAGATAATTTTTAAGTTAACTATATCGATTTTCACCGGTCAAAACTATTTCGACTTTTTATATAAGTTTATTGAAAGACAGAGCTTTAAATTTCAAACAAAAAGATATCATGCTGAAATTAAAACCTTTTGCTATCTTTTGCAAAAATTCAGATTACTTATGAGAATCCCACGATTGAGCATAATGAAATTGCTTTGATCTGAATTAGTAATGTTTCTTTTTAGCATCTTGAGTTTGTAATGATTTTAGCGAAGACAAAGGATATGTTGTAAATTCTGAATATTAGTGAGATAGTACATATATATATATATATATATATATATTACAGTGAAAAATGCTTTTGCTAAACCATAAAATCTCTTCACGTTGGGAGCTTTTGATGGTATGCATTGAGATGAAACATATACTTTTATGATAGTCGTGGAGTTAATGCAGTTGTCTAGTATTATCATTTAAGTTGTCTTATAAGGTCTTTATCCCACATTCTTGGCATGCCTTCGTGGTGTGGTGGTCTGCAAGCTGGGCGGGTATTCCAGAGTTCCGCAGTGCGCTTCCCGGCGAAGGCGTTCGTTCATTCTCTCTCCTGTTTCCAAAAATACCTAATGTCTCTCCAGTCTATTGAACGTTATGAAATTGCTGCGATCTGAATCAGTAATTTTTCCTTTTAGCACTTTGAGTTTGCAGTTACCTTAGCAAAGGTTAGGCAAAAGATATGTAAATTCTGGATATTAGTCAGGCAGTTTATCATATATATTGTTGCGTTATTTTCTTTGTTCACGTTCGTACGGGGTTTGTAGATCTGAAGTGAATAACGACGACACTTTATGAAGTATCCAAACACACTTTATTTAGCCAGTGCTAATCAGGACAGCTCCAAAATGACGTTACAGTCGTCGAAGAACTACTATAAACACGCTGACACAATCAGCGACACAGCCTTCAGGTTATCAGGCCATCACGGGGGAGACAGCTTCACTGTAAAGCACCAGAGTACAGCTTCCGACTCTGCTCAGTCGTTCTGGGAACTCCACGTACTTTCGAGACTCTCCAAGCTACAACTCGCGATGCACTCGACGACACGCAGAGCACAGCTCCCGAATCTTCGGTTCAGTCGTTCCTGGAGCTTAACACGCTCTCTCGACGATGCACTAACCGCGATACACTAAGAGACTCTTCGATGCACTCGACGACCCACTCAGCACTCGCTGCCCGGCTGCCAACTCGATCGACTCCGCAGGGATTGACTCGCTAGACGACATAGCAACTCGATAACTAACTATCTTGCACTCTAGACGAGGCACTCTGACTCGCCCTCTCGACGAGGCACACACTCAATACTAACTGACTGCGAACCAGCAGGGTTTATATAGCTTTCGGCTTGTGTTCGGGAACATTCTGGGCTAAACCGGTAAGAATTCGTTCCAAAAGGTTCTCCATCCGTCCATGGCATATCGCCAATTTTGTCGCCAAATGCCGCCAAATGGGCAATTTCTCGCCAAATTTGGCAACCCTGCCTTCCTTTGCCATTTTATGGAAACCATAAAACTGCTTTGCGGGGAAGCCATCTTACATTTCGTAACAATATTACAGTGAAAAATGTTTTTGCTAAATGATAAAATCTGAGTACTCTTTTTACTTTCGGAATTTTTGAAGGCATGCTTTGAGATTACATAGTCTTTCATAATAAAACATATGCCTTCCTCATAGTCGTGGATGTAATGCAAAGGTTAAAAATAATCATTTCAGTTGTCTACATATATCGAAAGAACATTCTTTTCCTCATGTATTAATTCCTACATTATTAATAAAGATAGAATGTAACTTGGCGTTGAACGTTTTTATCCTAGGTGAATACTGCAAACTCAGAATGGCTGAATGCAATTATCTATCTAATGTGTAGCGCAATTTTTCGGTTGAGGAAATAAAATGGAACTTCTACGTGAAATAAAGTTTATAATTTTGCTTGAATACCTTAGAAAAGGATTCAGTTTTGTGTACGTGTGTACAATCAACCTGCAATGCAGAATATCTCTTTAAATTCCGAATTGAGAGTTCCCGCTCAGAATTACTATCAATTGCAATTAAAGGGAAAAGGTTCCCCTGCTCTCACTCATTTATGTTATGTCTAAGATGTAAGTATTAAATGCAAATTTTCTTATCTCGTTATATAAGTTCGAGTTTAGTATGGATTTGGCAGTATTTTTCTTTAGAACAAATCTTTTCAGGTTCTCCAGAAAACAAGAATGTTATGTTTCAAAAGGTTTCTGTGCCTTATCTTACCCTTCTCTATAGGTGACACTATCCTCGCACCAAATGTTTTTCTGCGCATGTATTTTTGATTTTGTTTTGTGGCATCTTATGTGAAAATGCAAACAAGTCAAGAATTCGGTATTCCATGAAAATGTCAACATTTCTAAATTCTACTAGTGCACATAAAATTCTAAATCTTATTTATTCTGTGTATTTTTTGTGTTGAAGTCAAGTGTTTCCAAGTAGCCATAAATCTATAATTCATTCTATATTTAAGGTAAGCCTTTTAATAATGATTAATTATTAAACTTACCACCATACAAAGAATTTTTAGAAAATATCAAAGAAATGTAGATTTTGGAATGATAGTTCATCGAATTATTTCATTTTCTAAACAAACTGTCACTTTTATTTTCTAAGAAAAACATTCCGTTGCATTTATAGGACTTTATGAAATGTCATTGATCAAGCAGCATAGAAAAAGATTTCAGCATTTAATTAAAATGTCTACTGTTTATAAATGCATTGAATGAAATTTAAGATGTATTGGGAAAGATGAATAAATCTCGAGATTTCCATTCTATTTAATACACTTCTATTATTTTTTCATTCATCTGCGTCTAATGAAGTTGTATAGACAGATATCCTAAAATATATGCTATGACTCAAAAACGATATTCACAATTTCTGTTGAATTGAAAAATTAAGCATCGATTTCTCTTCAATACTACTAACATTTTCTCATCTTCTATTAAAAAGAGGAAAAGACCTTTCATAGAATTCATAGCTCATTCATAGTATGAACATGTTAGTACTGAATTACTAGAGCTCAACGTAAGATATTTTTAATTTTTTTCGCACAATTTACTTCTTAATGCTTTGGCAAACCATATTTTGACAAAAATGATGAAAGTATAAATGAATCTTATTTAATTTAACGCAAAGTGAAAGTCAGAAATTTATACATCACAGAATACACGAACAGAAAATTTGAAATTTATCTTGTAATCTGCATTCTGCCATCATGTAAGAAATTCTGCAATTCTGTACGAGGTATTATTGATATGAATTCAGAAATACACGAACATCTTGAATCCGAGACGTGCAGCTAAACAAAACTGCGATTATATCTGGAAGTAAATTTCTAAATTCTGATCCTTTAATAAATATTTTGGGATCAAATAAATTTATATCTTGAAGAAGCCAAAAGGAAAAGAAACCGCGTAAAAGTTCTTCCCCTCTATTATTCAACACTCTGGTTTTTATGATCAAAGTTGTAAGAATCGCTCTACGGGCAAAATTTTTAAACTGATATTTGAAATTCTTTGAAAAATATCAAGATTTTCCACAGCAGTAAAAACGGACGCATCTTTTGCTACTTTCAACGCGAGGCAGTAAACCAGCTTTTGATCCTCGAAACCAAGGAAAATTTCTGAAATGGATTTTGACATAAAACCTTTATCCTATTTTTCACTGAATACCACGTATTTCTTTTGTTTAAAATAAGAGAAATTCCCAATGGATGTGCGGGATATTATCTACATTTCATACTATAAAATTTCTGCATTTTTTATACACGGAATCAATTTCAGAAATGACTTAAGATGAAGATGGAGACTATTTTTCTGATTAAAATAGAAAGATAAGTCTAAAAGTTGTATTCCTTTAAAAAATTTCAATTTTAATAACTTTGTTAATCACTGCAAAAAAATAGAAATTGCTCATTATTCTATTTTTTCTGATATGTATGACTGAATTAAAATTTACTTTGTAGAACTAATTTGGTTTCGTGGTTGAACAGTTAATGCAATATCTTTTCCTGTCTTTGGCAATATTTAATTAAATTATTTATTTTCAAATCGTCAAAATAATTTTGTCGAAATAATTTTCTTTATTTAAAAAGTTTTGGAAAAGTTCTAAGAAAAACCTTTCTTAAAACCATAAATGTAATTCCTAAAGTACATACTATAAATGTTATTTTCTAGAATAACCAGTGTTTTTTCCTAAGTTTGAATGCAATACGAATTGGAAAAGATAAGGATGTTTGCTGAAATTCACAAGTATTTATTGATTATTTCTTTCACTTACTTCAGGTCTAGTTCTATAAGCTTGATTTGCCGTTTTAGATTTCTCTTTTATTTTCTATGATTACGAAATATAAAAGGAAATACGAAAACAGAAATAGGAATGCCTAACAAATTTTGTTTGAGTTTTAATTTTATTTTTCCAGAAATCGTGTTCCGCTTTTTAGGAAATAATGCGAACGACATTTTTGTGATTGGTTTTCTATAGAAATTCAACTTTTTCTTTACGCTGCTTAAATTTTGTTTCGAAACAATATTTAAATACTTAATTTAAGAACAGAATCACAAACCAACAGATGAGAAGTAGCGAAAAATATAAAAGATGAAAAGGATAGAGGAACCTAATTATCAGCATAACGTAAATAATCTACTATTAGCGTAGTTTAAATGAAAAATATTTCTTTTTAACGTATGAAAAAATTTTCTTAAATCAGATGAACATTACTTTGCCAGGCGAAATTACGTTATCCTCGCAAAGAGGTGAATTTGGGCTGGAAATCAAACTCTGTGTGAAACAATTAGATTTCAGTGTGTTTCATTATACTTGGGAGCTACCGAGCTGAGTTATATTTCAGGTTTATGAGGCATTTCCAGTGGAATGCATATTATATTTTCATCTGAAATTTTTGCTGTGATTTTAAGACAGAAAACATACTTCTAATAAAAAAATCCTACTAATCAACTGTATCTGAATGTTGTTTAAGTAAGTATAAAGAATAAAAGTACACGCTTATTCGGGAAATTGTACTTGCATTTCGCAGAAAATTGAGTAATATGTATAAACACTATAAAAGATTTATTTATTAATTTTCTCTTCTTTCCTTTTTTTTCTATCTAAAAATTTTCCTCTTCTGATGTTGTAAAATGCTAATTAATTAAAACTTTAAAATAATGGTACCACCCAATTTGCACGGAATACAGCTGGTTTTGCATCTACTGTTCTGAAATCATTGCAAACAATTTCTAATTACCATTTCTTAAAAAGTAACATTTATACTTTTATGTCTAAATTAACTCATTAACATATTAGCCTTGTTGCTTTCTGATTTATCTACATTTTTTAGATATCAATCTAAGTTGAATCGATTATTCTGTTATATTACATCCCAAGTACTGTTAATATTGGCGCCAATCATTGTTACTTAAAAATAGGTTTCTACTTTTAACCTCAGTGAATCTCTTATTCAGATGCACTCTACATTTTTATGTCGTCTCCTTCAAATACCTGTTTCAACATTTCTAACGTTTTAGTATGTTTTCTGATTTTCACTGACAATCCTGATATTAATAATGTTCTCAAAATTTTGATCAGCTTTTTTATGCTGAATGCACACACAAATATAGACTTACATTTTACGTACTATCTAGAATCATTCTCTGTTGAAAATATAATCATGTATTACGGAAGAGTTTTTCAAACATGAATAAATTTGTTATAATTTTACTATGACATATATTTTGATACTACAACAGTGGCAACACCTTGAGGCCATTCAAAAAATAACATTTTCTTATTTTTCATTTGCAAATTTTTAACTCTTTTAGTCAGTATTTGAACTACGAATTTCTAGTTAATGATACTGTAATATGTTCTTCGATATATTGTTATATATTTCTGATTGGCTATGCTCATCCTACATGTGTTTTGTGGTTGAATATGACATACTCACAGTACAAAATTCACACTTTCCTGCTTTAGTTTATATTAATACTGACAACCTGTGAGACATATGCTTTAGTTTCTATTAATACTGACAACCTGAATACAATTCTGTGAGACGTGTGTAGATAATATACTATGCGTTGTAGATAAAAAATGGTTAATTTTAAAACACACATTATACTTCTGAACTCCAAATTTTATTGAAAGACATTTTTAGTAATTTTGTTATAAATTTTGTTGCAGAACGATAATTTAAATCGTCAAAATGTTTTTGTTTCAGTTCTCCGAAAATTTTCAAATTAAAATTAGTGCTTAAAAGTGCCTCATGTCATTAAGTTGTAATGCTCAGAAAACTGGAACTTGCATGCAGAAATCTTCCTGATATTTGATACATTCTGTGAGACGTGACCCTAGGTTAAATATTACTAGGTATTTTGTTATTCCATAAATTTTAAAAATTAAATTATTCAGGCAAATAAGGAAATGCATGTATTGTTTCTCGCGTTCTATCTATAATGATATTACTGCAAATATTTATCTTATTGGTTAGAAATCGTATATTTATTTGTTTATTTTGAAATGCTGAGATATTTTAACGTCGAATGTTAGAAGTCGTTATATTATTTATTTTAATATAATAAGTAAAAGGTTGTCTTTTCAAAATTGGCAAAGATGGCATAAATTCTAGCGATGTAACGGTTACTACTTGTGTTCTATTATTATTCTAGTAGTTTCAATTATCGTCTAATTTGTAGCTTGCAACTGTTACAAGTATTTAAATTTATTTTTATTTTAAACGATCTGCAGAATATAAGATTTAAAGTTGCATGAATCAGCACTGAAAAGGGATTTTACCAATTCCCAATGGATAAAAATAGTCCTCCTAAACGTTGAAAGAAAAGCGGAAACGTAGTATACACGATATCTATACTAGTAAGAAGCTAATGGCAACGTTTTAAAACAAGAGAGAAATGGCAGCAGTTTTTAGATACTAAATTATTTTGCCAAAAATGACAGGAGTGGGCATAAAAAATCTTCCATTTAAGAAATTGTACAAAAAAACAGTATATTGTTTATGATGATGGGAATTAAGCTGTATATTTCTAATAGATGTAACATCCTCTAGTGAAATTCTTTACTAAATTTTGGAACACATGTGACGGATCGGAGTGGTAGAGTTTAACTTTTAAAGTGCTTCTATCTAAAATATATCATCACATATTCTGTCTAAAAGCTCAAATTAAGCATCCGTAAGAATGTGCATCCCACATAATATACGTATATACCACACATTTGAGGAGTTGGTAGATTTTGTACCACACACAGCAAGGCTCATTATTTTTTGGGAAAACTTTCAATCGGAAAGAAAACATTTCTGTAGGACATAGTTCTTTGCTAGAAGCACTTTTACTTTGAAATCAGAATGGTAGAATTCTCGAAGTTTCCTACTCAAAAATTCAAGTACACTCGATACAGAAAGCTTCCGCAAATGGTGAATTTACGTCCGCTGGACACACTATAATACCATTAAGAGTTTGTTTAATTGGAAGTTCAGTTTAATTGGAAATCAGCCGTGCATCTCAGTATGAATGTTCTGAATGTGTAATGAAAGTTGTTAAAAAAGTAATTCTCAAACAATGAAACGTCATAAAAATGTTGGAAAAAATAAGACGAAAAACTGTGGCTATTTTATGGATTTTAAGAAATACTTTTCAATTTGTTTCCGCATAGCAGGAATGCTTAAATGTATTACACCACATGATATATGGATTTGGCGTGGCGGTAAAGCACCAGTTGATTATTGCACGAAAATATTTCCATATTAAACCATTGAAATCTATACATATAATTCCTCATTAATCCAGCTAATTAAGTATTTTCTAGAACATTTTAAAAAATTAGAAACTTGTAATGAACACGACATAAAAAAAACAAATGTTTCTTTTCTAAATTTGCAGACACCATAGGAGGATATAAAATTAAAGTTCTTAACTTTAGAAATATTTAATTATCTTTCTCAAATAAAATTAAATAACGTTTAGGCGGCTTCATGTGACATGCTTTCACAGAAAAGCATAAACAAGTAATTATATTTTATAAGAAATACCAAGACTTTCTTAAATTTGAAGATGCATTTAGAAAGAATTCTTAGACATTGCTGTTCAAAATTTATTAAAAAAAAATAACAAATATTTTTTCTTGCATATTTTTTTTTCATTTTCTCTTATCCAAAGAGCAAGTGACGTGGACAGTAAGTCAGCACATTTGCATAAGTAGCAAGAAAAATCTTTACGCTCCATAAGGCAAGCTTAAATCTAAAAACTAACACAAGCAAAAAAAATGCTTCCACACCCTTTTGAGCATTTTTTGCTAATCTGTCATGAATTTCAAAAATAATAAATTGGGTATGTTATTAAAACTCAGCAGAGAAACATAAATTTAAGCTGAACTGGCATTCTCTATTGCCACCTGGTACGAATTAGACTAATTAAAATTAATCTTGTTCCCATAAAAGAGACTTATTTACAATTATCCGTCAGGATGACTTTTTTATTGAGTAATTTCCTTTTTTTTCGATAGGCTTTACACAGAATCATTTGACAGACGAAAATGAAAGCATAGTTTTGAGGCGTTGCAACCAATTGACAACCGAAAGTAATTATAATTTTTTCGTTACTAATGTTATTCCTAATTTTGCTTCATTCGACATAAGAAAATATAAAAGTATTTCTTAATCTCGAGTGTTCTTTGATATTCATTATTATTAGATGGAAAACTAATTTTGTGAAAAATTCGCTTTATTTTATTTTTATTTATTTATTTATTTATTTATTTTGTTCTTAATTCAACGATCAAATGCAATTATTCTGATGATTATTTATTTCAATATTTTTTTATTTTCTTTTTTGATATTTTTGAAAAACCTCACAAACAATTTTTGTATCGCCGTTAAAGGGCGCTTCTCTTCTGAGAAAAGAATGTTAGTTCAGTTTGCGACGTAGTAGATAGTGAACCATCGATGCAATCCAGGTTGCATTGTAAATAAAATGATTATTTTTGTAGATTCCTGAAGTATTGGCTTCAGTTAGATTTCAGTATAATCAGCTCTCTTTAGGAAGTCAATATCATACAAATATAATGTTTTTTCATATCTTGGTCATACGCTGGTTGTGCTTCGAATAAAGAATGTAGTAGTAAGTGTTGCTATCTTTGCATACCTTGTTCCACGTAAGATAAATATGAAGATGCTTCAAGGTAAGGTTTAATATTCTCCTTTTGTTAAGAAATGAATTTTTTTTTTTGCAAATTACTTTCGTTTTGATTGAACAAGTTGCAAATGACTTCTAACTCCTCTTTTTTACGTAATTAAAATCAGAAGAGCAATTTAATTAATGAAGATATCAAGTTAATATGAAAGCATAGTTAAAAGTGATTTCGAAATGGAAATCGCAAAGCCTGAAAAAGCTACGCTTAGATCTCTTACAAGAAGATTAATTTCTAAAATCGAAGCTCGAATTTTAGAAAATGAAACAGAAGAAGAAGAGTTGGAAGAACTTTCAGAACAGATAAATTTGAAATTTAAACAGTTAAAAGAAATAGATTCTGAAATTCAAAGTCAAATTATGGATGTTAAAGAAATAGTAAACGAAATTATTAAATGTGATGAGTATCATGAAAAATTAATTAATTGCTCATGTAAGTTGAAAGCTGCTATCACTAAATGTAAACCAAGCACACAAAGAACACAATAAATTAGCTTGTTAAAATTAGAAAAACAATTCGTTAAATTACCGTCGTTAACAATAAGAAGATATGATTTCGATCCTGCCGATTGGCAAAGATTCTGGGATCAGTTTGAATCCCTGATACACAAAAATAAAGATTTGTCTAACGTAGACAAATTTAATTACTTACACTCATATTTAAAAGGAGTAGCAGCAAATGCAATTAAAGGAATTACACTAACAAATCAAAATTACGAAACAGCAATAGAAACCTTAAAGGAAAGATTTTGGACAAAAAACTTTGGTCATTAATTCTCATTTGAATAAGCTGTTAAATCTAACACCTGTTAGGAAATCAACAGACGTCTCTCTTCTTAGAGAATTGTTAGATACTTGTCAAACAGAAGTTCAAAATTTAGAAGCCTTAGGGGTAAATTCAGAAACTTATGGTTCTCTATTATGTCCCATATTCATTAAATTGATACCGCAAGATATTGTTTGTTCTAGAGATCCTTAAAAATGCGGGAAAGACGAAGATTGGAAGGTCTCGAAAATAATTAATATTTTAAAAATAGAAGTTGAAAGCAGAGGAAAAAACCTTATTTTTGGCACGCAACAAATATTCAAATGAACACGAAACAAAATTTCAAACACCATTATGAAAAACTAGTGATTCGACTGCAAAGCTTCAAAACCGAAACACTTTCGTGAAAGGAATTTATAAAAGTACACCATCAGCAATGTCATTCAATATGACGCAGACTACATGCATTTTCTGTTCCGTGCCACATGATTCATTTAAATGCAGAATGTCACCACAAAATAAAATAGAAATTTTAACGAATACTAAACGTTGTTTCAAATGTTTCAAAATGTATCACATTGGTAAAATCTGTCGTTGTAATAAACTTTCTTGTTTCAAGTGCAAAAGCAAAAGTCATCATAGTTCCATTTGTCTGGGTAATAAACGAAATAATAATACTGCAACAATGAATCAAACGAATAATATTGAGAACAAATGTTAAGAATCTTTGGATTTAAATTGTAATGTTAAAGATACTGAAGAGTTAAATAATTCTAATTCTGAAACTGTCAGTTCAATTTCACAGTTTAATGCAAGTATGACATGTTCCGAAAATGTTTATTTACAAACATGTGCAGTTATTGCAAATTCAGAATTTCATTCTAAAGTAACTAGGCTTCTGCTCGATAATGGAAGTCAAAGAAGTTTCTGCACTGAACATTTAGCAAATACTCTAAATTTAAAACCTATTCGCTATGAATTACTTTCTGTTTATTCCTTCGGAATGGAATGCGCTTCAGAAAAGAAGTATACAGTCGTTGAAATCAAAGCTAGACTTAATACGCAATACTCAATCTCCGGATAAGCAAGTGTCAGAATTCCTGACTAGGCATAAACTACCGCTCGCTGATTCATACTACGGAGATAAGTATTTAGATGTTGAAATCGTAATAGGATTCGATAAATTTTGGAAATTTATCTTAGGTAAAAAAAAATGGCAATTAATAAACATTTAGGTGCATTAAAAACTGTCTTTGGATAGGAGGTTCGAAATTTGGAAAAGCGGAAACTTGTTTATATTACCGTTATGAACAATGCGAAAATGAATGACCTAAGAGTGTTTTCGGAAATAGACTCAATTGGTATTTCAAAAGAAAACGTAGACTTACTTATATATTAAAGATAAACAAATAATTGATCAATTTGAAAATTCTTTATCCTTTGATAAGGGAAAATAACAAACTAAATTACTTTGGAAACTTAACCCTGATGAATTAAATAATAATTCCTTATTGCAAAGAAGCGTTTTGAGATTCTGAGAGATAGATTCGATAAGGATGTAGAAATGCGCAAGAAATACACAAAAATAATTCAAAATCAACTCTATGACGGAATTGTTGAAGTATATCAAAATAAAGATTTCGAATCGGGTTATTAAATGCCTCATAGAGCAGTAATAAGACCAGATAAAGAAACTTCTCCTGTTAGAATTGTTTTCGATGCGTCATGTAAAGGAGAACATACTAAACCCTTAAATGATCTGTTACAGGTTTGGACCTAATTTAAATCTTAATATATTAGATGTTATTCTTAAATTTCGAGAACACGATATCGATTTTTCTGCTGATATAGAAAAGGCATTTCTAATGACACGTTTTGCCGAGGAAGATCGCAAATATTTAAAATTTCTTTGTTTTCAGAATGACAACAGTGAATTGTTCAAAATTATGAACATAACACGTTTACCATATGGTATTAGCACCAGTCCATTCATTTTATCAGCCACAATAAAGCACCATATTAAAAAATACATCACTAAAAATCCTAAAAGTTATGAAATGTTAAATTCATCTTTATATGTCGATGATTTATATTATGGAACGAGTACAGTAGAAAAGGCCTACCAATTGTCATCTGATGCAGTTACTATTTTAAAAGACGTGTGGTTAAAAAACGGTTTATCAATGAATGATTCCTTTGCGGAAGCTAAACTTTTATGTCTTGATTAGGATACAGAAAATGAAACTATTAAACTAGATTTAAAATCTTTAGAATTATCTTCAACAAGTTGTGTGTTATATACTAAAAGAACATTACTACAAGTAACTGCTAAAATTTATGATCCAACTGGATTAACATCACCATTCGTGATCAGAATTAGAGTTCTACTACAGCAGATATAGGTAAAGGGTCTTGATTGTGACGAACAGCTTCCAAATCATATTGAAACTGAATTATGAAGTGGCTTGCAGAAATAATTCATTTACAAGAAATATCGATAGATAGAAAATACTTTCGAAATGTTGATAAGCAAAATAGTGACATTTCATTACACATATTTCTGCGATGAAAGTAATAACGCATATGGATGTGTAGCATATTTCAGATACACAAATAAGTTTGGTGTAATCAAAACGAGTTTCATTTTATCAAGGACCAGGGTAGCTCCTCTTAAAAGCTTAACCCCAATCTTAAAAAAAAGCCCCGATTGGAATTGATGGTAGCAGTGACGGCAGCTAGAACAGCAAAATATCTAACTAAATTATTTAATAATATTTGTCAACTGATATAGTATGTATGGACAGATTCTCAAATCGTATTATACTGGATTAAAGGATCTTTTAGCAACTGAAAAACTTTTGTTTCTAATAGGGTTGCAGAAATTCAAGCCTTAACAAATCGCAATAATTGGAAACATTGTAGTGGCAAGAAGAATTCTGCTGAGTTATTAACCAGAGGTTTGAGTGTAAATTCTCTGAAGACTTGTTCACTTTGGTGGTTTGGACCAGAATGTTTACAAAACAGACTTATAGACTGGCCAGTTCAACCGAATTTTGACGTGGGTAACGATGACTAACTAGAACGCCGTAATAAGATATCTGTTTATGACATTGTTGTGAAAAGAGATGATCAATTATTGGATATAACAAAATTCAGCAACTCTCAGAATTGTGTCATGGATTAAACGTTTTGTTGCTAAGGCAAGAATATTGCCTGCTAATAGTGGAACATTAAGTGCTTCTGAAATTAAAGACGCTGAAATATTTTGTGTTCGTAAAGCTCAGATCAATTTCTTCACATCTGAAATTAAGGATCTTCAATCTAACAAGTCAATAGCTCCAAGCTCTAATATATTCAGCTTGGCACCGTTTCTTGATGAAAATATAATTCTTCGAATTAAAGGAAGATTAGAAGAAATCGAATATTCCATTGACGAGAGACATCCAGTTCTTCTTCCTAAAGATTCCAAATTTACTGAATTAATTGTAAAAAGGGAACATAATACCGTTCTGCATGCGGGGGTTGCAGCAACTTTAGCCAAACTACGACAGAAATTTTGGATTCCTAAAGGCCGTCAGTTGGTAATGAAAGTCTTAGGAAACTGTTTAATTTGTCGAAAATATGCAGTAACACCAGCGAAACAAATGACAGCTCAGATCGAATTGTTGAAACTCCACCTGTCTATGTTACAGGCATGGATTTCACAGGTCCGGCTTACATCAAGTCTGGAAACGACATTCAGAACTCATACATCGTACTGCTTACGTGCGCTGTTACACGAGCGTTACATCTAGAACTCATTTCCAATATGTCTGCAAATAAATTTCTTTATGGCTCTCAGACGTTTCATTTCGAGAAGAGGAAACTGTCGCACCTTTTATTCAGACAATGTGAAAACTTTCAAATATGCTTCCAAAAATTTACAGTATTTTTACAGCATAATTAAAGAAGCAGACTTCCAAAATTTTCTAGCAAATGAAGGCTTAATTTGGAAATTTAATGTCGAGCTTGCTCCATGGTGGAGAGCTTTTTATAAACGCCTTAAGAAAACCATAAAGGAACCGTTGAAAAAGATATTAGGCAGAGCTCAACGAAATTTTGAAGAATTTAAGACTGTGTTGACAGAGGTAAAAAATATTGTGAGTAGACGTCCTTTGACTTACGTTTACAACGATTTACATGAACCTGAACCGCTTGCGCCGGCTGATTTTCTATTGATTGGACATAAGGATGAATATCCATACAACTTTGCTGAGATCCTGAATAGCTCTCCAAGAAAGAGTCTAATAAAACGAAAAGAATATCAGACAACACTTATAAAACAGTTCTAGAAGAAATGAAAAAATCAGTATCTGAGTTAAGAAATGCTCACTTCTTCGGTACACCAGAAGCCAAGAAATTTCTTAAAATTCGTGATATAGGTTTACTTGAAGAACAACTAAAACTAAGTTCCTCTGGGATTTAGATCGAGTAATTTAAGTCTTTAAAGGACGTGATGGTCTTGTACCATCATGTGTGGTAAAAACTAAAAAAGGGGACTGTAAGAGACCTGTGCAATTGATATACCCCCTTGAACTATCAGACTGAAAATGAATTAATTTTGTAACTTTTTAATTTTATTTCTTATATTTCATGTTCCCTAACATTAATTTTAGTTAATTAGTTTAGTTATTACTAATAATTTACTGCTTGTAATTCGAATTAATATTTACTTATTGAATAACATTCGAATTGTATGCTGTTAACTATATTTGTTTATTTTATAGAATTTCCTTTTGCTGTTTTTAGTTTACATCAGGTAAATGTACTTGATATTGATATGTAAGTTGCTTTCTTTTGTATCACCGTTAGAGGGCGCTTCTCTTCTGAGAGAAGAATGTTAGTTCAGTTTGCGACGTAGTAGATAGTGAACCATCGATGCAATCCAGGTTGCATTGTAAATAAAATGATTATTTTTAGAGATTGTGATTGCGAAAGTATTGGCTTCAATTAGATTTAAAGTATGATCAGCTCTCTCAAGGAAGTCAATATAATACAAATATAATGATTTTTTATAGATATCCCAGGTTTCATTTTCAGTTATCTAAGCAAGCTAGAGTAGTAACTGTGTTCGGACGGGAGTAGTAATTTCGTAGTAACTCGTGTTCGAACTACGTTTATTCCATTCACATCAAATTTAAGAATGCATTGATCGGTCCTGAAAACATCATATAATATCTTAAATTTTAGGAAACAAACATTTTAACCTCAAAAACATTTAAATTCAAATTTCTAGTGTTCTCCTTTAAGAACAACGGTTTTAAGAAAATAAATAATGAATTCAATTGTGACTGATGATTACACTTTAATAAAAGGTTATTATAGTATTCCCATACATATTTAAACGTAAAAGATTTACAACATTTGAATTTCAATCCATCGATTAATTCATAATTTAATTAAGCGTTTTTTCAGTTTTACCCCTCTTACCCAATATTTGTGTAAATGTATAGTTATATTACAAATTACAAATGTATAGTTATACATAGCATTCAATTTAATGGACTGACTAAAGGATGCTCGGTCTTGCAGTTTGCAGACAAAATTACAATAATGGATTGCAGACAGAGATTTTCTAACTTTGTAAGTGCAAAAAATCTCATGAAAGCTGAATTCGATGTCCATCATAACTATTCGACGGTGATCTGTCTAACAAGCTTATTTGATTTACTTTTATTAAAAACTGCAACGATGTACTGAATTCAATACGAGATGTCACTAATGGGCGTCATTCAGGTAGAATCCATTTGCATGCAAGTAGCTTTAATGGTCATATTATGCTGGCACTAAACGATTTCATGCCAGATATGATGGTAGCATAGTACTAGTGTTTTACCAAATTGGTCTCATTCTGGTGGAAACAGAATGAGACTTTCGTTTGATGCCGTTTCCCGACATTACATTGTTTAGGTATTTAGCAAATTTTGTTCCATGACAGTACAATTCGTGTGGCCATGACGTCTAGGTTGTACATATATTGTTAAATTACTATTAGGTTTTTCCTTTCTCATTTTCACAGATTTTTATCAGTTACAGTCGCTTCATGAACATAAAATATAAAAATAACTACATACGTTTTCTTAAAAGTTCTTTTATACTAAAAAATAATGCCTGAATATAAAATTTAGTAACGTAAATCTTCTGAAAAGTGAACCTCAAATTGTTACAATTAGTAATTCACAGAAATGCCGCTATAAAGTTATTGGCGGATTATTTGATATTTCCTTGTTGTGCAGTATATGCCTTGCTGTGGATTTGAGTGTGCCACTTGCAATTTGAGTATGAGACCACTCAAATTGCTAAATGCAAGACCTTAAAAGAGCTGAAGGGCCGCAGTTTATTAAGAAAAAGAAAGAAGAAAAAAAATTATTGTTAACAAAACAAACTTTGTCAGTTAAAATGTTTACTACATGCACTTATTTTCTGCCTTAAATCTAAAAGTTGAATTCTGAAAGACATTTTTCTTCGTCACAATTAGTAATTTCCAGCGGCCGAGCGGTAAAGTCGCTGAACACTGGTAGTTCGGTCCGAGGTTCGAATCCCGCGAACGGGCTGGCTGCATGGACGTTTTCGTGGTTTCCCCATGCGTAACGTGTACACGAGCCAGTTCCCCTTAGAAAGTCATCCACGAAGGCATCCCTTCGTTTAGGCAGATAGCCCTCGTGTGCTTTGCCATAATTAAATACACGAACACCAATTTGTAATTCAAATGAACTGACACTAAATATTAAAATTTTCAGACTGGCATATTCATTAAAAATAATTGTAATTTATTGAAGTAAGTAGTTAATTTATACTGAAAAGATATGTACAAAACTGTCTTCAGAGGAAGAAAAATAAATAACACAACCTATTCTCTTTCTTTTGTTTACATTTTTTAATGAAACATATTGGAAAAATAGTAGTTGTATGTAAACAGTTGTACACTACTCTTCCGTTGTGTAATATTTGTAAATTTAAATCATCTTCGTCTTAAATTGTAAACAGTCATGGGATCATCCTGTTCGCACATTTGTTAACATTAAACTACAAAATAAAAACTGTTCGCATGTGAATGTATTCCCATACAAAACGATTATTCTTAATGCATAAATTCGTAACTCTTAGAGTATTTATCTTTTGACAAGTACTGATAAAAATTAATCAAGTCTGTATTTTCGAATCTTTGCATAAAATTTATATCCCAGTGTAAATTAATTTAGTTCATTTCTAGATTTTCCGGAGAGTTATACACATCCCCTTTTTGGAAATGCGAATGACGCCTAATTGGACTTTAAACATTCAAATCTTAAGATTTTACTTCAGCTTCTTCTCATAATAATACTAATTAATTTATGGCAAATGGATTAGCGGGCAGCATAAAATTGCTTCGCTGACCGCATGCGGCTCGACAGTTTCAGACTACTGCCTTATATAACACAAACATTTTAAGTATTTGAGTAGATTATTAGAAACTAACGAGCTCCCAATTTTTTAACGAATCGAATAACGCTGTAAACTAAAATGACCACCCAACGTACTTGTGTCCTATATAACGTTCAATCCATATTTTTAATCATCAACAACCTGTCTCCATAACATTTTTTATGTGTAATATTAACATTAAAACTCGTCGAATACACGGAAGAGGACTAAACGTTTCAATGCTGTTGTCAATTCAACGAGCGCAGAGAGAATACAAAGATTTTTGACTGTTCAATCATCTCTCTCAGATTGCTTTCTGTATCTCTCATTTTGTTAGAGTAAAAAAGAAGTATTGTAATCGCGAAACGTTTCAAGCAGCATATTTCAACGAAAATATGCATTTTGACTGCTTACGAATGCAATTTAACGATGTTTTTGCGTGACATCCGTACATAAAGATAGACTAAATGCCTCTATTCCTCAAAAAAAAATTTTAAAAACTGCTTTGAAATGAATTCTGAAGAGAATGTTTCGTGGTGTCTGTACGTACGTACGTATGTATGTGTCTCGCATAACTCAAAAACGAGTAGCCTCAGAACGTTGAAATTTTGTATATAGGACTGCTATAACATGTAGGTGTGCCCCCCGTATTTTGGCTGTAATCGGCCGCACCAAACGTATATAAATATATTTATATATATATTCACTCTGTTACCCGGGTCAGTGATTTCAGTTTCTTTAATCTTATATGTTTGTAAATTGTGCAATTTTTGCTTTAAAAATGATTGAATTATGTTGTTCTTATCTTCCGCTTAAGGTTTGTATGCCTTTAGTAAATCTGCATGCAATATTTTTAGAATTATCAACAACAATTTTAAAGTTGTTTAAGTGCCGCTAAGCCTTTTTTTAACGGCAGCCATTGAGTGTTTACATTTAAAACAGCAGACTAGTGGATTTGTTGCCAATCTAGAGAAACTTAGCTTCGCAACAACAAAAATAACGCCTTCATTTATTATTGCCAATTAAATCATGCTTAATCCTTTCTGGAATTTTTTCAAGGAAATAAGTGTTTAAGATTTACTTCGTAATTTTTAATATAGATATTTTGAGTTTTTATGTATTTTTGCCTTCTCGCGAAGTGTGAACTGAATTAATTGAATGAGAAATACTCAATCGTCTGTGAAAAACTGTTTCTTTTTTGTTTTGTTTACTTAATTTCTTTTACACATCATTCTAGCTTTATTATAGTATTTGAATAGAACATGTGGCAACGATTAGATAATTCTATTCTTTATATGATATAAATTTTGCGCATTATATGAGTTATAATATGAACGAAATATAACGCTGTTAAGTGCACCTAGCGCCAGAGTGTCGCTATGTTGAACAAATATAGTGAAATTTAGAGTACATTTATTTTATTGTGGTTTATGCGCTATCGACGAAGCATATATAATTCAATACAATACGTTTAAATGAAATGCAAGAAAAAATGCGTATAATTTAATATTCCGTACAAGGAAGTCATGTGGTGTACACATCAGATTTTTTATGTTTGTAATCTCAAATGATGTTGATTTTCCAGTCCTTTTGGTAGTTCAGCATAAAGAAAAATGTCAAAAGAGCGAAAACTTTAAAAATATATATGTAACATTCAAGTTCTCTTTTCAAGTGTTCATTTTTTACTAAATATGAAAGTACTTAATACCTATTTTTGGAATACCCCCCAGCTGCTCATGATCATATCGAACGTAAATTTTTCTTTTCTCCCTTCTTTACCTTCTTTTTTTCTTCGCCGCGATGAAATCATATTAACCAAGATGCTGATGTCACTACTGATACTAAGAATATTAACTAAAGCAAATACTAATTAAAGCAAACAACTCATGCTTTACTGATTCATCATATAATATCTTAAAACTTACAGCAAAGCAGTTCAATGACTATTAATTTCGTTTTGGCATTTTGCGTCCGAAACTAGAATCACTTTTCGAATTGTTGCCGCCAAATATTATCGCCCTGTATTATATATAGAGAAATTAAGTAATGAAGAATCTGCAGGAATGTATGTATGTTTCTTGCATTGTGACAAAACAATGGTACCTAGAGCCATCAAAATTTGAATAACGTAATCTTCCATAGAATATGGGCATATGGAAGCCCTAATTTGAAGTTGAAGTTTGTTTTATAATCGATTTCATATTTGGTAACACTTCAACGAATTTTTGATTAAAAAAAACTAAACGATTTCAAAGCGAGTAATGGCAACACTGTACCAAAAAAAATCTTATCTCAAACGCCCTATACTCTGTATCGGAAATCCTAAAGATATGCTCAATTTAAAATTATTTTGTGATATTGCTGTTGAATTTAATTTATGGTTTGAGTACGTAGAGCATGATATTTAATAAATAAAGGTTACACACAAAATGTAAAAAAACGCCCCTTTATTCGTAATTTAAATATTTATTTTTTTATTTATTATCGTTTTTTAATTTCATTTCAGTTGTTTTACAAAACTTTAGCGTTCACAACTTCAAAACAAAGAATAATTAAATGAAGCGTTTTGATATAATCCGTTGTTTCCAGATAGTGAATTCGTATTTATGTGTGTTAACAGTTCGTACAAACTCTCTAAATAAACATGCCAGAAGAGATAAACTATTAAGAAAATATCTGATGTGTACACCACATGACTTCCTTATACAGAATATTAAATTATACGCATTTTTTCTTGCATTTCAAACCACAATAGAATAAATGCATTATTTAAAATTCACTCTAGTATTTGTTTACCATAGCTACACTCTGGCGCTAGTTTCACTTATATTTCGTTCATATTATAACTCATATAATGCGCAAAATTTATATCACATAAAGAATAGAATTATCTAATAGTTGCCACATGTTCTATTCAAATACTATAATAAAGCTAGAATGATGTGTAAAAGAAATTAAGTAAACAAAACAAAAAAGAAACAGTTTTTCACAGCCGATTGAGTATTTCTCATTCAATTAATTCAGTTCACACTTCGCGAGAAGGCAAAAATACATAAAAACTCAAAATATCTATATTAAAAATTACGAAGTAAATCTTAAACACTTATTTCCTCGAAAAAATTTCAGAAAGGATTAAGCATGATTTAATTGGCAATAATAAATGAAGGCGTTATCTTTGTTGTTGCGAAGCTAAGTTTCTCTAGATTGGCAACAAATCCACTAGTCTGCTGTTTCAAATGTAAATAATCAATGGCCGCCATAAAAAAAAAAATGCTCAGCGGCACTTAAACAACTTTAAAATTGTTGATAATTCTAAACATATTGAACACAGATTTACTAAAGGCATAAAAATCTTAACTGGAAGATAAAAACAACATAATTCAATCATTTTTAAAGCAAAAAATTTACAATTTACAAACATATAAGAATAAAGAAACTGACATCACTGAGCCGGGTAACAGAGTGGATATATATATATAAATATATTTATATACGTTTGGTGCGGCCGATTGCAACCAAAATACGAGGTGCACATCTACATGTTATAGCAGTCCTATATACAAAATTTCAACGCTCTTGAGACTACTCGTTTTTGAGTTATGCGAGATAGGTACGTACGCACGTACGTACATACGTTCGTACAGACGCCACGAAAAATTATCTTCAGAATTCATTTTAAAGCAGTTTTATAAATTTTTTGGAGGAAACGAGTCTTTTATTCTGTCCTTACGTACAGATATCACGCAAAAACATCGTTAAATTGCATTAGATAGCGGTCAAAGTGGACATTTTCGCTGAAATATGCTGCCCGAAACTTTTCGCGATTACAATACTTCCTTTTTACTTCGTACAAAGAAGTAAAAACCTGAAAACGTTTTTTACGACTCCAAGCAATAAAACCTTTTACAGATGAAGGTATCCAGAGCAAAACTTTGGGATACTTCCATCAATTTACACGATAAATATAAATAGCATAAGAAATATAAAAGAATATGGCAACACTAACACTTTGATGAAATGATAGCGTCCGTTACACACTGATTCACCTTTTCTAATGTAAGATCAGAACAAATCGTTTTTAAACCTACTCTTCAGAAAAACAAACGGATTGGGGAAAAATTATGTATCAGACCTTTTTCATATTTGTTTACACATAGTTTGTTCGTATATGATGAAAAGTTCTAAGGTACTAAACAAGAAGTAAATCTGAATTATATTTAATTGAGAAGTACTGATATTTGTTTTATTTTTATGCTATTTTTATGAAGGATTATACAAATATAAAAATCAGTTATAGAGCAGTGGATTTCTTCCTTATTCATTTCTAACTTTTATTTTCAGACTCTTCGCATATATAATTTTATACAGTGAAATAAAAACATCATTTTAAGGATTATTATTCCCAGATCTTTGGTAACGCTGTCGTAGAATAACTTTTATTTATTACTTCCTTACACAAAGTAAAGGAAATACTGTAATCGCTAAAAACTACGGGTATCACATTTGAAAGAAATTAGTCATTTTGGCTGCTCTTGAATCTATTTGAATGAAGTTTTGCATTAAATGTGTGCGTACGGACAGAATAAAGGATTATCCTCCCAAACGGATTGTAAAATGTATGTAAAATGTATTAAAAATGATTCAGAAGAGACTTTTCGTGATGACTGTACGTTCGTTTGTATCTCACGGAATAGAAACAGAACGTTGAAATTTTGTATATGGAACTTTTATGACACATAGTAGCGCCCCTACCGTCTTCGTGGCAATTGACCGCGTCAAACGTATATAGATAGATAGATATAAATAAAACTGGACGACTTGGAAAAGCTGCAACGGATTGTCGATGATTCTTTGCGTTGTAATAAATCGAAGATGTTTTACTTAGTAGTTAGAAAGATGATACTCGAAGACAGATAAACCGTAAATTTCACACATTTTATCCGTTGATAATTAAGACTCATATTCCTTTTCATTACTCATTATCATTTTACTCTATGCACCCTGCAATTTTACACAGACTGTGTTTTTAAAACAATGGATAAAAAGCTAACAGCGGCTAAGCGAGTGAACTAGTGTCTTCGACGATGTGGATAGCGATATGGATTGATATAGGAATGACGCAGTCCAGAAGAGTCATTACTGATTTTAGAAACAGACATGCGAAATTAGGAGGCTGTTACTAGTTTAAGTTATAATTATATATATATATTACCCGTCCTGATACCCGGCTGAGTAAACTCAGTACTTTTATTATCATATATTGGTAAAATATGCATTTTTTACTTTAAAAGGGGGGTTGAATTATATTGTTCTCTTGTTCCGTTAAGGTTTTTGTGCCTTCCGTTAATCTGCATGCAACAGTTGTAGAATTAATAACAGTTTGAAAGTTTCGGTGACACTATTTCTAACGAGGCCAACATTTGTTCACACTTCAAACTTTTAGCAGAATGGTGAATTTAGTCAGTTGGCGCAACAGCTTCAGTGTGTTTTGTACAATGGGACCAAAAGTTAAATTTCCATTTTGTAGACCAAAAATTTGGTCTTCCTAACCATTGGCCAAACGGATTGTTTAGGCGTACAAAGTGCAATTTTAATTGTAAAAAAATCAAGTGTTTTTAACTGTACTTTTTGTTTTAGGTGCTCCTGCATTTCACAGTTTTTAACAAAGATATTTCGAGATTTTATGTATTTTTGCTTTGCCGCGAAACGAGAATTAAATTGACTGAATGAGAAATATTTATCGAATGAAGAAGTTTAAATGAAGTGCAGTAAAAAATGCGAATAATCTAATATGCTGTACAAGGAAGTCATCTGATGTCCACATCAGACTTTATAGACATTTTGATAGAAGGTTATTCTAACTATATATTTTTCAGTTAGTGTTGTTTTAATCGTCTGCATCTTTTCGTAAATTTTCGCTATATTTTTTAGTTTGCAGTAATTTCGTTATGTATTGTAATTGTCTTATTTCTTAAGTGCAGCCAATTTTTATTTCTCTTCTTCGAGATTGTTCCTTACGAAATAATCAGAAACATAAATGCCAGCCAATAAGACAATCATGTGTGAGAAATAATGTCACTCGTTGATGTCAGCTAATAAGGCAATCGCGGTGATATATGCAATGAGAAAAGAAAATGAAAATTTACAGAAGTACAGAAAACAAATGTAAGAAGAATGTTTAAGACATAAGTGATTACAAAATTGACAGAGTATATGCTGTATGCTTGCATAATATTTAATAAAGCTGAATGTTAAATTGTAAATCTCGTTCTCAGTTTAAATATCCGTAATTCGCTATTATGAAGGATTTTTTAAGTCAGTGTAACTATTTAACATTCCTCATCTCTTTTACAGATTTGTACATAGCGAAATCAATTCATTTGTTTAATGTCAAATTAGATATCAGTAGTCTCACATGCTGCTTATTTAATACCTCTTAAAACATTTTCGCAATGCGCCACGTGACAGAGTAGCTTGTTAATGTACACATGCAGTATTTTCATATTGAATTTCGTGTATCAAACAAAATTTTAATAATTCCAAACACTTAAACAATAAAATGGGAGAAACATTATTTTCCCATAAAAGTTTTGTTTATATTCTGAACAGGTTGGAAAAATAAAATTGCTCGTTTTCTAATACACTACACTTATTTTCATTGAAGTATTTATGTGGTATATGACATACCACATTCATGTGTAAAACAATGAAAATGACTTATAAATCTATATTCATATTTTAGTCTTGCTTGGATAAGCTAATTATCATAAATTTTGCTCTAAGTTTGTAAAGCCTATCTAAACATTTGCTCATATATTGTTTTATGAAAGAATTCCTAGAATTATTGTTTGCTTAACTAAAATATATATTATAAAATGTCAACTGACGTTTCCTTTTTTATACGTTTCAAGACAACGTAAAACACATTTACACAGGAACAACTTAAAAAATACAGGTTTCTACCATTGTTCATTTATTATAAAATAAATGACAAACTAATAATCCTACCACAATTACAGTTTCAAAAGCTAAAAAGCATGTAAGTACTTACATAAAGAATAAACTTAAAAAGTTACGATGAAGAAATTTTAAAAATCACACGCTGAAGAAGTATGAATAGGAGCAAACAGTTTTGGGAACATACTCACTCTCCCACTGTTATTTCTTCTTTTATATGCAGAATTAAAAGGATGAGTAAGTTTTGGCAAATTAAAGAATGCAATATTTCGTTGCAGCAACAACAGACGGAAACACCAGTAAGCAGCAAAAGCAACTTCCATAATTTTCAACGCCATAAATTTTTATTGGATATGTATTTCACGCACGTACAAATATAACACGATTTTTTTCGCTTCAGTAAATCTTAACCAAAGCTATTTAATCACCGCCGCCAATTAAACCGGACGGCAAAAAGTGAGAAGAAAAAAATCCCGACGATAATTTTACTTTTCTTGTTTTGCTGCTCTTGCGTAAAATATCACGTGGCGGAACAGAGGGTGGGGGGGGAGGTAGAAATGCGATTGCATTGTTGCAAGTTCGCTGGAATGAAACATTTTAAAGAACAATTATTTTGTTATTTGATCATTGTGTAATTAAAATACGCTCGAGCATTGCAAATTTATCATTCCAACATTTAAAACTAATATCTTTTAAAAACAACTTTATTGTGTTTCTTGTATGTTTGCCCGTGTGTTTTGCATTAAGCTAATCTCTTATTTATAAAGGTTAAACAATTTTGTTTTTTAATCTTCTGCATGTGGAGAGTTTAATTCATTTATTCTGATCATTGCTTAACAATAAACCTCATTAACAAGAAAATATTTTAAATTAAATTTCTCTTACAAATAACAATAATAATCATTTTTTGTAGTAATATTTTTAAATGCCAGATTAACAGACTTGCAACTTCTAGCATTTTAACTTCTTTTTGTTAAAACGGATAGAAAATATAGCAGTACTACAACGCTCGTTTCTGAATCAATGCAGTTATACAAAATTTCTATATTTTATACACCTGGTACTTTATTTATTTTCAGAAATATTTTTTTCTCAAATAATTAGAACAGACAGCAGCAAAGAAAGCTTTAGAAAGCAATGATTATGAATTAGGAAAACTTTTATCAATGCTACCAGGTATGATTCAGTTTGTTTACTTTTACGACTCGTAAATTATGAACTATTAGATCACCAATGCATTTTTTTCATTTATAATAATTTCAATTAAGAGGATAGCAAGTCTCTGGAGGTTAAGTAATGACAGAATTAGAAATTTTGTTTCTACCTGTTTAAACGGAAGGCCAGGCAATAAATTATTATCGGAAAAAGTAAAAATGATATCATGAATCTAAATATTACATGAAACTTTACAAACATATCCATAAGATTATATTTCTAATATAATAATTAAATGCTATAGAGGAAGAAAAGATTATAATTTATAAGTGTTAGTTAATTGTATATCTTATAAATAATTATTAAAAGCGTAAAAAATGAAAAATATGCTTTCGTTTCTTAAGATTACGATTATTTCTTAAGATTTTTTTCTTAAGGTAAGCATACCCTTTTTCATTTTGAGATGAGCCAGGAAACAGGAGACAATAGAACTTTGGCCCTAGAAGCGTGAATGAGTCGAATGTCAATGAAATTTAAGTTTCTTACTTTAAACAGAATTCTTTAAGAAACCTTACTTTCTTTGCATAATAGGAAAAAGAAACAATTAAAGTAGCAAAAAAAAAAAACCACGTATGGATCGAAATATGTACTCACGTATTAACATAACCGTCTCGATGCAGTTTGGCAATTTTTTTGCAAATGAAAAATAATAATGATTATAAAATCATTGATTGCAGTTTCAAAAATTTATTTATTACTAAAATTTATTTATTACGTATACATTTTATAGTCTAATCAAGTATTAATAATGAAAATCAATCACTAAATCTAAATACAAGCTGGTTTTTATTTCTCTTGCTCTGGTGGAAGCTTTGAAGCAGTTATGCCATAGAGATTTTTTGAAAAGATACTTTATACCAGCCGAAATTTTTCCACAGTTTCTTTGATTGCTGACAATTTCCGGCAGCACATTATTTAAAATCGAGTTTCAGATAAAACATCACGATTTGTGAATAAAAATCATTAGAAGACTTCAACAAGAAAAAGGGGACGTTGCTCGAATGAAAGATTGTTATGATCGCAGATTAGGCAACCATGCGGAGTTACGACCCGTTAACTGCGCATGGTTGCCTAATTTTGGCAAATTAAAAAAATTTGGCGACTTCTAATAAAGTGTTTGCGATAATATGTAAGTACCGTAAAATAGAGAATTCCATTTCTAAATCAAAAATGTTTTTAAAAAATTCGAACTCCTTCTAGTAGCATTTGTTCTAAATTCTTAGAAATATATTAGTCTCTTTTTCGGTCACAGAGAAAATGTTTCTGTGCACTATTTGCTTATACTTCCATAATTATATTTTATATTTAGATTTACGTTGATTACGCAAATCGTGTTTTTTATTTATAAAATGAATTCTTTTTAACTAAATTAATACTTCTGTTAAAACTTAAGTCAACTTGAAAAAGGCTAATGTAACAAAACTTTTAAAAATACTTTTATTGATATTTTTAAAGTTTGTGTATATGCAAATTATAATTTCTTTATAAATTTGAGTTAAGAAAATAGTGTATATTCATTTCTTTTTAAATTTCATGTGCATAATTTGTTTTAAAGTAGAAAATCATAGCTCAGTTTTAAACAGACAAGTTTTTAAAATTTGACATTTCTAGATTTTGTTTTTATTCATTAAATATATTTTTCAAATATATTTTGCATATACGTCACATATATAGTATAAGGACATAACTATTTTCTCAATTAAGCTTAGAGAAGTAATAGCTCTCAGAAGCAAGCTTAAAGAAAACGAATAAATAAATTTTATCACAGCGAAACCTCTCACGGCAACCACCTCCTTAAAATTATTAGTTTAAAAGATACTATTATTTCTAAGAACATAATTAAATTCCAATCCTGAAACGTGTTCTATTGTCAGGTTCGCTAAAGCAATGAGCTCTATAGAATCACCAAACATATCTGATTATTATATCTGAAAATAGTTCTCATTTTATAAATATATAATTCTATCCCAGGAGAATAGGAAATTTATGAACGAGAACGTTTTACATCAAAAAGCCTAGTTTTCGGATGATAATGTTTATTTTCTTTTTTTACACACACATAAAAGCTGGCAATTTGGAAAAACAATAAAATTGTTTATATTTTCCTTTTGAAACTATTTTTAGCTTTTATCAATAAATGAGAAAAGTTTTATTCCGCTTCACTGTATTCTTTAAATCTAAAAATAAATATTATCATTTCATATTACTTATTTTTACAGCAATGAAAAATCGAAGTGATAAAAATGAAGCCATTTCCACTTGATTTGCAGAATTGCTAAACATGAGAAAATTATTACAGAATGTCACACCTTCGTGGATTTACTTCTGCTCTTAAAATGATGATATAACTGAAAATATCCTTTCCCTATTTCTGTTACATGTAATTTTATACTGCATTTAAACTACGCTGTACAACTTAAATAAAATTTTGAAGCGTCATTTCCAAATGAATTATGGGCCCACCAGCGGCCGAGCGGTAAATTCGCTGAACACTGGTAGTTCGGTCCGAGGTTCGAATCCCGCGAATGGGCTGGCTGCATAGGCGTTTTCGTGGTTTTCCCATATGTAACGTGTATACGAGCCAGTTTCCCTTAGAAAGTCCTCGACGAAGGCATCCCTCCCCGTAGGCAGATAGCCCTAGTGTGCTCTACCGTAATTAAATAAGCCAAATGAAATGAATTCTTTTAACATAGTTTACTTCAATTTCATGCTATATAAAGTTTTAATCATATGTGTCGAATTTTCCAGTGATCGTATACGTCACCTTTAGCAATCGGTCTAAACGCTTGTTCCTTAATATAAATTAATCCTTATAACTCGTGTTCATGAAATACAAGGAAAGTTTCCAAGTGTTATCGTTGTTCAAAATACATAGTTTTTACAGTTTTCTTCGCAATCTTTCTTCGCAAGATACGACACAAAAATATCACACATCTGTATTTCTTTAAAAAATACGCGTTACATTTAGCTTAGTAAATCCAGAATCAAACTTACGAAAAATGAATGGTATGATCAAAATGTTGTGCTTTCTCAGAACAGTTTCTATTTTAGGGCAGGGGAAATTTCGCCCTATCAGGAAATATCTTTTTTTTCAGTACAGACAAAAATATTTAGCAATGGCACTTTAGGCCGATAGAGACCTAATCTATCGACCTTACTCGTAACTGCAAAGAAGCCATTTTATACTGTTTATATTAGACCTTTTAAAGGCTGAATTTTTAGATCTTAGAGTGTCAGCGAAGTTTCATATGCTTTATCTAAAAGTACTCAGCCATTGGTGATTTAATTTGCAGTCTCCAATATAAAGCATTTTAAAAAAATCCTATTTTAAATCTTTAGAAAATCTTGAATCTGTAGAAACTCTTTAGAAATTCTACTTCAAACGTTATACTTCACATAAAAATACGCGTTAAAGTTTATGTACATTAATCGATGTCTGCAGTTTGTACTGGAACATGAGGATATTTTTTTTTATTTTTAGGGAGCAGACTTTTCTCTTTCCAGTAAACAAGTAATTTGCCAATGTACAAATTTCAGTGAAAACTGCGAAAACGTATTTTCTCTCTTTATAATAAATCTGTCTAGAAGTTGATTTATACATTTTCAGAATTTTAAAGCAGTTTTGTGACACGAAATACTTCCTATAACTCGTTATACTTACCCAAAATTTATGATTATCAATACAATATTAATTTTAAAAAATCCAATTTTAATTTATCTTAATTAAGAACATGATAATAATGCGTATAAAAACTCCATTTTAATTAATTATGAGAATTAAGAATACCCTTTGATCTACGTTTTAATCAATATTATATTTTGTATATTTGTTTAATGTTGTATACAAGAATTCACCATGTCAAGCGTAACATTAAATAGAACTTAAAACACTGTGCACTATACATTTAATGCATGCAAATTCCCATTATTGCCTGAAATCGCTGAGAACGTATTTATTTATATTCTTAAAATACAACAAAGGAATAAAGAAATAAAACGTTTTTCTAACAATTTATTTATAAAAACGTTAATTAGTCCCTTTCCGAAGATGCATTTACGTACACTTCTCTCCTTAAATTGTTTTAGTACACTTTAAGAAGTTTTTAATTAATCTTAAGTTTAAAGTATTCACGTCATAAAGTGTATAAAAGTTTTATTTGCTATCTATCTCGTCAAGTGCTCCTCATTTCCAGCTGATGCAAATAAAGTTCACTTGCTGACAAGGAACTCTAATTATAACACCGTTCGTCACAGTTTGATGCTTAAAATTCACTTCCGGCGATCAGAAGCACAAGCTTAATTACTAAGAGCGCATGTCGAGTGAAAAATGACATGTTTTTGGTTGGAGTGACACTAATTACACGTGTTTTGGTGTCCTTTGCAGTCCCTCCTTTTCATAACACGGAAAGGCGGGAAATATTTCCACAAACAATTTCTTCCGTGAAATGAGGATTAAATATTTGTTTTATGTGAAGAACTCCGTATCAGCGTGTTTGAGCACCTCTCCAGGCTTAATATATGCAAGCACTTTCATGAAGGTAGGTATTCTGCATAAAGCAATAGCTGCAACAGTTTGTTATATTATTTAACGACAGAATGTGTGTTATTTATGTTTTGTTGTTGTTCTATTCTATTATGCATATTTGCTGTTGAAAATATATAAGTTTACTGACATTAAACTGCATCAAAAGCGAGAAATGCTATTCTTGCAATTGAACATTTACTTGTTTTACATTTAATATAAAAGGAATGCAATCAAAATAATTCACTGGGTTTGGAATGTGCGAAGAATTTCGGTTATTTGTTGTCAATCAGAAAACTTATATTCAGTACAAAAATGACTTAATATGCAGTAATAAGATAACCTGATATTAGAGGTTAAAAGTAAGACATTTGGTAACTCCATATTGATTTTAATTATGAATCTTAACGTATTTAGATGCTCATATTTTCCATTTAATTTTGTCATCACAAAGTGTAAGATCACGATATTAATGCATTTAGGTGGCCACTCTATTTTTTGCGTTATTTTACTGTGCATTCTTGATTTAAACCTTTTACAAGACACTACATCCTTTCATTTTCATACATTTTAAATCTAAATATGATATACATTTGCTGAATCATATAAAATTCTAAAATGGTATATATTAAGCTATTTTATAAACAATTAAGTATTTTTACAAATTTTATATTGTAAATAATTACGTACCATTTAATATCTCATAGCGCTAGCAAGTAGAAAGTGAACATTTTTAAAAGAATCTTTTCCAGAGATTAAATTTAAATGTTTCAGTAAGAAGTCATACAATTCACTAAATCCTTTAAGGTATGTTTGCGCTTCTAATGAAGTTATTTACCGAAAAAAAGAAATATTACAAATAATATTATTCTTATGCTATAAAGCATGAAATAAATGATGTGTGTAATAGCTGTTTGCATGCATAAAATCATCAAAATCATTAAAATTATACATTGTGAAATATCAATAAATGTTAGAGCACTGCATCAATAAATGTTAGAAACACTGTTGTCTGTCATACTGTAACTATCTCATACTACTCGAACACTCTGCTGCAGAATTTTTTGGATAACATAAAAGCATTAATTGCGAATCAACGAGAAGACAGTTGTTTTTAATTTTTCACGAATAGTGCTATAAAATACTTTAAATACTTTCTGAATTGACTTCTGAAGTTCATCTTTGAACTACAGACTATTAAAATGTGTTGATGTTTTAAAAATTAATCATGAAGCGAAATTAATTATGTCATTAATACTAAGAAAAACGAATATGCGATATTATACTAATAATGAATTATTCAGTGTATTACCAGAAACTCACATCAGAAAAGGTTATGGAGGAAGAACATATGTATACTTAAAGAACTGCAAGGTAAATACAAAAATATGATATATATGAAAATATAATGTATGACACTGAAAATGTAATGCATTACGTATGTGAAAATGTCCTATTGTGTATCCTATTGTAAACAACATCAAATGAAGCATAGTGCACTTAAAAGAGTATTGTTTCGAATTCATTGGTCAGTTCGGAGTTATAATCTTATTCATATATATTCATTTTGCCCCTGTTGCTATTTTTATGTATCATGTATATATTTCCTTTCTATTTATTTTCAGAGGTTATGACTCTCTTTACATTCAAGATGTCAAGTCTATCTCTTATACCTTCAATCACATAGGAAGAGAATATATAAATTACAGATACAGAGATATGGACTACGACGCTACAGTTCCCGCATCTACGAAGACATAAATTAAGAATAAACTTGAATAATAATATTGTAAGGATTATTTTAGCTTTATTAACAGTTAAATTTTGAATTAAACTTCCTGTCCTATCGCTTCTTAATTTCAACTTACAACTTCCTGCCAGAACGTAGTTTTAGAATCACGTCTGAAGGCTTATGAGGAAAAACGGTATTTAACCGCGTAGTTCTACTGTCTTAGTGAGAGAGATAACAGATATTCTGGCTGCATGCGTCCGCGGTTTTAAGCTACTCTTACGTAAGTTATTATTACTTTGGCCCATACTTTAGACCTTTGATAGCTTCGCAGTCAATTAGCGTTAAGGGACAAACTCTGTTAGAATTTTGTTAACTTAGTCTCTGTTAGAACTTAGTCTCTAAGTTGAAGCCCAAGTGTCGGCTTTATTGTACAACTCCAAGACGGAGTTCTGTTAAATCTTATTTGAATAATAAAGAGTCTTTTAACTCTTTCCAATTTTATATATTTTCTCAAGCGAAATCAAGCGATTATTGGCTTACTAGTTCTTAAGATTCTTCACTTTTAATTGTAACTTAGAATTATACAGTGGGGAATCCTACAATATAAAGAGCTCAGCTTCAATGAAATGGGTCATGAACAGCTTACTAGTCTCTTCCAGACAACTAACGGTGTGGCAGAGCAGTATCTCAGTGAGGCTGCCTGTACGACAGTATCTCACATTAGTCATGCAATCCTTTCGGTACAAAATTTGTACCGAAAGGAGTGCATGACTAATGTGAGAGCTGCTAGAAATATGCACGGTATATAGAACAACATCAAATCATGCCCTGCAGAAACTGTTAACATTACCGCCATTAGACCTGGCAGCAAAAAGAGAGGCAATGGCTGTCAGTCACCAGAGGGTGACAAACATATACACTCTAGACAATGTGTACACTATTGAATTACCGATTGCAAATGAAATATAGCTGAGATGGTTCAAAAACAGAATCGGAAATCGGATGAACTTTCTAATGATTTGACTAGCTACCTCTTTTACCTGGAAGAGAATGCTCGGACAAAACAACTCTGGCTTTAGAGAAGAATTTCGCGCTATAAATGCGGCATAAAATGCATTCGAAAATGCACAGTCACAGAGAGGCATAATTTCCAGAAATTCTGCTTCCTGCTGAGAAGCTATAATGAGGAAAATAGCTGAAATCACTGGTATTGCAAATACAGAAAGAGATTCTAGAATTTCATCTCTATGGGTCCCTGCGCATCGAAACATCGCTGGGAATGAGACAGCTGATTTGCTTCCTAAAGACGCTGCAAACAGCAGATATATACTTGAAAGATCAAAATGTATCGCAAGATCGCACATTGAAAGAGATACGTTAAGTAATTTACTGCATAAATGGCAAGCGAAATGGACAGAGGTGCAGCAGAAGATATATCGTCTTTAACCAAAGGTAAATTTGGTCATTAAATCTTACAGTACAAGCCTCATCAAGTGCCTGACGCGTCACGGCCTGTTCCAATCCTATATGCATCGTTTCCAAAACCGAGAGCCTCTTCTTTCTGATTGCGGCCAAGAAGGAGTTGTTGATCACTTCAATTTTAATTACTTGAACGCCAGCACCCGGAATTTGAAAAAGCCAGCAAGTAACGTTTGACCCATCGCCACGCTGTTGGAGAAAAGGAGAAAAAAAAGAACAGTATAGACAATGAATTAATTGCGCAACAAAGTGGGATTTCAACGAATTGAGGAAGTCTTACAATAGTGTCCGAAAAGCAACAGCTCTAAAAGACTTCGTACACATGTAGAATGGCAGAAATCAGATGCTACTGCAAGAGGTGAACAAAATGTTCAGAATGAATATTATATATGTATATGCCGTGTGTGTATATTTATGTATGTATATACTATGTATGTATATACTCCTTTGGGTTATTTGAAACATCGTATATACATACTCGTTTTGTATTATTCTCTTAGACAGACATAGAGTTATTATCACAAGGTAAAAAATCCACCTGCTGTGTGAAAATAATCTTTTTTTGCCACTGTATATTGCTTTTTGAAACAATAAATGTAGCCTCCAACACTGGGATGGAACAATTCTGTTACTTCTGTGACCGAAAGCCATCTTAGTGACGCTTTAGATCCGGCCATCGCTGCATCATGTTCCAACATGATGGAGGCTCAGTCCATTTCGGTCATGACGTAGGAAGCACTTAAATGGGACATTTAGACAACAGACGTTCGGGCATGGAATCCTATTCACTATTGGCCTGCATGGACGCTGGAGCTCGGGGTATTTTTCTGGGATTGCATAAAAGGTCTCTTGTACAATGCAGTCGCAGGTAGTGAGGAGGATCTGGTTGCATGAATCTGCGCAGCTGCGTCGTTTGTCTGAGAGACGCCTGAACTATTTCATAATGTTAGTGATCCAGTGTAGTACCGAAGTCAGGCTTGTGCTGCAGTTCTTCCCGAAACATTAAACCTCTGCTTTGATGTCTTTTTATATCTTAATTATTACATTTCGATGAACAAAATGTAGTCTTTACTAATGTGTTACTATTCCATTTCTTGTGTTCTCGATTTTGGTTTCATGTTCACACTTCAACATAACCGTAGGGTTTTTTCACCTTGTGTTGCTATCTGATACCGATTCTTCTTGATAATCTGCCTCATCAGAAATTTTTGCATGTGTTGGGAATCATCCTGAATCGGCATCATATAAGACGGGAAAATTTTGGAATGAAGCAATTTAGAAAAATATTTTATAACCATGTTACTAGACTTACGAGGGAAAATGAAATAACTACTTCAATATACTGGAAGTTTGACACTCGTTCACTTTCCTGCAGTGGTTATATTAAATCTACAATCTTCTTTTTTAGCATCCCTCTAGTTGCTCTATCACTCGAATATCTTAAAGTTTAGAATTATTTATTAGTATTATAGTAATTATTCTATGAGTACAAACTACTGCAGGTTTAAACGCATTTCTTTGTGACCTATTTTTACCAAACTTATTACACACAATTTTCTCTGTACATACAGCACTTCAAGGTCTTCTAATTAAAGTCTTAGAGCATTTTACATAAAATATAATGCATAGCTCAATGCATCCCCATGTACATGAAAAAAATATTTAAAGACATAATAAATACACCATATATACACATTACACAATTCGTCATAATCGTTTCAAAATATCAATTTCTCAACTGATATTTCAAATCTATATGCAATGAGCATTTTCGCCTTTTTGTGGTAGAAATGAAGAAATGTAAATCCATAAAAATTTCTCGAATGTACTCATTTCTGGGGAGACAAATATTTCACAGTTTAAAGTCATTGGGTTATTTTAAAACAGGAGCACATGAAAAATGAGCAGTCTCCTCCCTGGACTCGAACCTGGACCTCTCGAAAAGGCTCCGAATGTGCTACCGTTACACCACGATGTCATGCAGAAAGGAGGGAGAAAATGCCTTATATACTACCCCCTTCAAACAGTGTTTGGGGATTAGGGGATCCAATCGCCATATCCCGGTGGTGAAGAATCATAAACCACCACCTTTTAGTTGGGGAGCCACTGTAGAAAAATTTAGGTATTTTTTAAAGCAGGAGGACATAAAAAGTGAGCAATATCCTCACCGGGATCGAACTTGGATCTCTCTAATACGCTTCGAGTGTGTACCGTTACATCACGAGTGTATACAGAAGGGAGGGAGAAAATACCTTATAACAGAAGATAAAATGCTTTCTTTAAATTCTTCACATCTTCATAGTATAAAAAATTTCAACATATCAATTAAGTGATCATTTATATGAAGTACAACATTATAAACGCAATATAATGTTTGAAAATTAAACTCTGTTACATTCCGTATAGCGTAGTCGTTAGAATGTTCTTAATGGATTTTAATCCGCGTAGCGGTGTACTTTCGTCTGTAGTAGCATTCAAAACGAGTAAAAATAATTTGCTTTGTGTGTGCAGCTGTTTGCTCTATTTCAAAATTCATTTAAATCACCAATTTAAATCCAGTTTCCTATGTATTACAGTTTTGTGATGTGTCCACTGTGTTATCCATTAATTTAGCTCGTAATTATTCGCTAATTGTGAATGTGATGCTAGAAGAGACAGCGCCGACTAAAATTGTCAGGTATAGATTTACAGGCCATACTTTATAGGGCATTACATGTCTTTTCCTTCCTATTTGGTTTGCAGGCAGATTTTATCTTGTATTGCCGAAATATAGGTAGGTTCAAAATAATGTATTGTACTTTTAGTAAATTGTAATTGATATAGACATGTTTGCTAATTTGCTTGTTAATATAGGCATGTCTGCTAAACTGTAATCAATATAGGCATGTGTGCTAACTTGCAATTAAAATAAGCGTGTGTGCATGTGGACAGGAAATTTTATTAATGTAGGAATTTGAAATTTCAACCCGTCTAGGTTTAAATTAAAATTGCTGATATTTTCCTGTATCTGATAAATTTATTATTTGCTTTTGTGTGTCTGGTGTCATTAATGCTGCATTTACTTACAAATTTCAGTGTCTCTGCATATTCTGTTTAGCTTGTAAATTTAAGTAAATTTTAAATACGCTTTCTTTTATCCACAATATTTAAGTTCAATAAAACGTATATCTGAGGCATCATTCAGAAAAATGTAAGGGTTATTCCATGTAGATCAAATAATGCATAGACTAGAAGAGAAACACGCTAATGTGACAATCAAAATCGTAAAAACAACCTTGTATTTAGTGTAAGTATATACTTACGCTAAATACAAGGTTGTTTTTACGATTTTGAAAATAATGCATCTTCATGAACTTTTGCTTTTCTCAGATTCAAAAAATCCTTAATTAATAGTTAATTTATTTTTCCAAGATTCGAGGATCCATTTTGGAAACTCTCGAGATTTTAAGAAAAAGTAGCAGTGTGAAAAAACCTTGGTCAGCAAGGATAAAATATGTATAGATAAAAATATGAAAATAGAGTCTAAAATATTGTATTATTCCATGCATTAATCTTTTACTGTTATTATTATTATTATTATAAGGGTACAGCCCACATCATCCTAGTCGGCACAAGTCGGCCGTCTTTTACTGATATATATGTATATAATAAACGCCAATTATTCTGAAACTGAAGAGGGTTTTAAATCATAAAGACATATAAACGCACAAACTACTTGTTGATTTATCTTCTCAAGAGGTTATTATTGGCATAACAGTTAACGAAACGAGAAACTTATTAGCCCAAAAGGAGCTGTTAGTCCCGATTTGAGATTTGGCATTGCTTCAGTATAACCAGCGTATCACCTTTCATACTGTTACCACAAAATATTGTTGCCCTGTATTATTTTTAAATAAATTAAATAACGAAAAATCTGCATGTAAGTGTGTATGTATGTATGTATGTATGCAAGTTCCTCGCATTATCAAACAACTATGATAATCTACAATTGAGACATCAGATTTTGAAAATCCCAATCGCTACCTAAATACGTGAATATGGAAGCCCGAATATTAAATTTCATTTATTTCATTTTTTGTAAAATTTGAATGAATGTTTGATTAACAAACTAAAATTGAAAGTTACCAGTCGTAACTCTCTTCCAAATAAAACATTTTTTTTTCCTTCAGCTAGCGAGATTGTTGTCATTCGGAAAAAATGTAAAATATTTATATTTCAATTTTAATGACCAAGCTCGGTTATATGGAAACATTGTGTCGCCGGGACACGAAATAAAATACTTTATCTTTCACGCGTCAGCGTGTCGCCATTAATTAAAGGCCTAAGAAACTTTCTAATTTAAACTGGAAAGCTACTGAAGTAAGCGATTTGAATGCAGTAAACCCAGGTTTTAAGAGCATATTTTCCTGCTTTATAATGCAATTGATTTAAATTAACACCTATTAAAATCTCGAGGTATCAATATTTTTATCTGATGACACTAGCTGGACTCATTGAAATCATTATATATGTTTTCTTTTTTATGACAACTATTTTAGGCGGCAGCCTGCACGAGCGGCTAATTTTTAAAGAAATAATGTAGCACACATAACAATATGTATGGAAACATCTAACACACCGTACAGTATGATTCTAAAAATGTGTCGCTTTTAAATATTTTGAAATCTGGCTGTTGAGGTTCAATTTATGTTACGTAAGTGCGAAGAACATTATATTTAATAAACAGAGTTAACACACAAAAAATTAATTATAAAATATGGAAAACGTTTAAGCTATATTACTAAGAAAACTGAACATTAATATGTTTACCTGAGAAAAGGTCTCCCCCTCCCAATAGATACCAACACTAAACACTGCATCGGGAAGTCTAAGCATATGCTGATACGTAGCTTTTAAAAGTTTTATGATTTTGTTGTTGAACTGTATGTGCAGAAAAAAAAAAAAAAAAAAAAGAAAATTATGCTTAGTAATAAAGCTAAAAAGATAAAAGGGAAAAAAAAATGTGAGTTATCAGGTGTAAGTGCAAGACGTCCTGCGAGAGGTATCAGGGTATCCTGCGAGCTGGTAGACTGCGAGCTAAATGAATGCGTAAAAACTTAAACATTTTTGGGCGACAGATAAATCTAAAAATTTTCAGATTAGTATTTTTTTATATCTTGTGTTGATGCCAGTCTATGAATTTTTTAATATTTACAGATTTCATAGCTATACGTAATACATTTCATCTACGCATTTTTCCTCTAAAGTTGCCATTTTTAAACTGGAATGTACCTCAAAAATGAAGCCTTATGATCGTGATAGAACCCTGGAGATGTGCAAATACTATAATTTCGATAGATGTGAAATATGAAAACTGTAGCTGTGCGAAATTCAATTCACCGTTGAAAAATAGCTTCTTCGCTGCATTCTGTAACAGAAGATAGACCGAATCACATTTATTTTAACGTCTTAGTATTTATATTTTTTTCAGCAATTATTGACCTTCCTACATGTTATTTCTTTTCTTGAAACTCGATCAAAACGCATCCCATGAAAAACGCTGATCTTAGATATCTGAATCTAAGGATTTATTTCCAAATGTTTCAGTATTCTTCTGATATTTCATTTTAAATAATTGAGTTATTTTCATACAAAGTGACTGCTTTTTTATTTCACCAATTTGTTTTTACACATTTGCTCTCATGTTTTCCGCTAATCTGACAAACATAACTTGTCAGAGTACGTGAAGTAATAAGTTTCTGATTCTCGAGTTTTAGCAAGAATTTTTCTCTAGAATCGGAAATACTGAAATGCAATTCTCGAGGAACCCGACTTCTCGAAAAATCCGACTTGAGATTTTCCTGTTACTTTTTATATGTCTTGAAACGGAATTCCCGAGCATAATCGCTACCTGCAAAATCTCAATAAAGGGTTTGCTAAAAAAAATAGAAATATACATATCTCGGTATCGTTTACATATATTTTATATTAAATGTTAAGAAATTTTTAAACTAGTTTTAAATTATACAAATATGAAATAAATCATAATGATTTTATGAATTTGAAATGCAGCAGGTGAAGACTCAGTATTTGAAAACTACAGTTAACACATTTAAGTTCGTGGATTTGGCGTGTGACGTTTTAAAAGGTTAGATATTGTTTCTATTACAAACTTAATTTAAAGAAATTGGTAATTTGGTATTAAGAATCAAAAATTCGGGACGTACAATCAGAGCCGTGCCAAGATATTTTTTCACCTGAGGCAAAAGGAGAAATCCCCGCCCCTATATGTATATAAATACTTATATTTGTATTAAACAAAAGTAAATGTATTAAATCAAAATATCATAATTCTTATTACATAATTATACCATCATTCTTAACGCATTTTTAATCGTAACTTTTTAACTGCAGAAAAATATTATAGCCAATTATATAACTTTTAAATGAAAATACTAAAAAAAATTATTTTTTCATAAACAAGAAATAACATCGAAATGCACATTGCATTAATTTCCAGGTTTTCTTGCAGTTCTTCCTATTGTTTTATTAAGGTTAAGTTTAACATAGCTTATTTCCCCTAATAATAATTGGCAAATTTAAAAATATAATTAAAGTAATTTTCGAATTCGTATATCCAATTTGGAGCCCCTTCTAGTGATTCACCTGAGGCAAGTGCCTCACTTGCCTCGCCCTTGTCCCGACTCTGAGTACAATAATATATTGTTTAAACACATACTGGCGGAAACGGCTGCTACCTATTATGTGAAATAACTGAAACGAATTTGTAGTGATTAGAAAAATGAGTGTATTTTAAAACATTTTTATTTATATAGACTATTCTGCATACAGCACTTCATCGCAAATAGTAATCTTCACTCATGTTTGATTTGTCTGAATTAACAGTCAAACATGAAATTCGAAAATGTAGTGCTGAAAGAGAGGAATCACGTATTAGTATGAGAGTAAACGATTTAGAACCTAAAACGCTTGCTTTTGGTGTATAAGAACATTTTAGATGATATTAATTAACTATTATCTAATGATATTTTTAATAAATTGCAGAAACGACTACGGCAGGAATGGTTGCTACAAGGAAATTTTCAACGAAATGAAGGCTCTGGAAAACCAAAAACCACAAATGCGAGCCAAGATAGGATGATTGTTCGCCAGACCCAAACCACCCCAACGGTATCATTGTCGACTAATGAACGCACTAGAACCACGTCTATACCTCCCGTGGTACCATTCACCACCTCACGGCGCTTGTCTGAGGCGGGGTATGCTCCCAGAGGTTTTGAAGACGCTTGCCTTCGACCTCACAACATCGGCAGAGTTGTCTGAAGTGGGTTCGCAGCCGATCAGAATGGCTGCCATCAGACTGGCATCCTATAGTGTTCAGCGACGAATCCCGCTTCACTCTTTAAGCAGATGACCACCGTCTCGTGTCTGGAGAGAACGGGACCAATCAGCCTTTGTTTCACAAAGGTATACAACCATAAACCCTGGTGTGATGGTATGGGGCGCTAGTTCTTATGACAGCAGGTCATCTTTAGTCATGCTCCGTATATCTTTAACAGCTCAATGATATGTTGATACCATGCTGCGACCGGTTGCATTACCCTTCTTGGCACGTCATCCTGGGGCCATTTTCCAACAAGATAATGCCAGGGCAAATACCGCTCCCATATCTATGGACTGTCTCCGTGCGGTTGATGCTCTTCCTTGGCCAGCAAGGTCACCAGACCTTTCACCAATCGAGCATGTCTGGGGCATGATGGGCCGCCAGATTCGGGCACCATAAAATTTCTTAGATCTGGAGCAACAACTGATGAATGCCTGGCAGAATATGTCGCAGGATTACATTAGGAACCTCTGTCACTCCTTGCCTCAATGAATTCAAGCATGAATTGCCACCACTGGTGGTTCGATCAACTACAAATTGGAACACTCAATGGGTAATTGTGAGCCGTGAACAGATACCATGTCCTTGATGTTTTAATCATTTTATTATCTGTGTATGAGCTATACGCATATTCAGTTTTATAAAAAACAACCACTTCCTTCATGGTGCTCCATTTTTTGCAAAAGTATGTATTTAAATCGCGTTACGTTACCCGAATCCTTAAACTAGCTCTGTGTCAGGTACTATAATCATTTCGAGTCACTGAACTTGAAACTAGTATATTCCTATAACGTATATGTGTCCATGATTCAGAAATTACTTAAGTTAAATATAAGTAATTTGCATATTACCTAGCTCGTAAAGCAATTTATCTTTTCAGTTTTGTCAATGCTCATGATAAAGACTGCTCTTCTAATGAAGCTATTGAAAAGAATCATTTGATTACAAACATTTGATTTCTTTTCGAGGATCTAGTTCATGTGTTCATTGAGATAGACGAAATACTTCAATATGCATAATAATAAAATGCTATGATTTACTTCCATTGTTATTAATAGCGTTTTACTCTCAGTATAAATGATAAGGACTTTTCATCTTTCGAAATTTATTAACGAAAATTTTAAGGGTAATTCATTTCGTCATTTAAGAAAAATGATTTCCATGATAATGTTTTCACACCTTTCGATGACAAAAATGTAATCAGTATCTTTATTCCCTTGCACGAAGTAATGAAGTATTGTAATCTCTGATATCATATTTTAACGAAAATATCTATTTTGACTGCTATCGAATGCAACTTAACAATGTTTTTTCAGGACATCTGTACGTAAAAACATAACAAAGGACTCTTTATTCGCAATATATATATATGTATATGTAACTGATTTAAGATGAATTCTGATGACGAAATGATTTTAAAATGATTTTTTCATGGTGTCTGTGAGTACGTACGGTAAGTACTATGACCTTCATTTTTTAATCATTTTATTATCTGTGTATGAGTTATACACATATTCAATTTCATCGAAAACAACCACTTCCTTGCGAGATATCTCGCATAACTCCAGAACAAGTAGTCTCAGAACGTCGATATTTTGTATATAGGACTGGTATAACATGTAGATGTGCACCCCCCATTTTGGTTGCAATAGACCGCACCAAAAGTATATAAATATATGTACATATATATCTACTCTGTTACTCGGCTTAGTGAACGCAGTACATGTTTGTAAATTGTACACTTTTCCTCTAATAATTGAATTATATTGTCCTTATCTTCCGGTTAAGGTTGTTTTACTTCTAGTTAACCTGTATGCAATAATTGTGGAATTATCAACAATTTAAAAGTTTTTTAAGTTCGGCTAAGCCTAGTTTTTGTTTATCAAAGCAGCAATATTTGTTTACATTTGAAACTCAGCAGAATAGTGGATTTGTTGCCAATCTAGGGAAATTAAGCCTCGCAACAACAAATTAATGTCTGCTTTTATTATTACGAATTAAATTATGCTTAATTCATTCTGGAATTATCATTTAAATTACTAGCTTATTTTTGCTGAGAAACTGTAATTTTAATTGCAAAAATTGTTTTTCTAATCGTTTTATCTCTACTTAGCGTTTTATGTTTTTCTCTACCGTTTAATTTTTAATGAAAATATTTTGAATTTTTATGTATTTTTGCTTTGCCGCGAAGTGAGAACGGAATTAATTAGTAGCATATGCGCATTAGGTAAGCGGGCTTGAATCGCCTGTGAAAACCTGTTTCTCTTTTATTTGTTATTTTCTTTTATGCATCCTTTTAGATTTATTATTGTGTTTGAATATAATATGTGGCAATTCTTCAGATGATATAATTTTTGTGCACTCTGAGTTATAAAATGAATGAGATTTAACGCTGTTAAGTGAACCTAGTGCCAAAGTATCGCTATGGTAAATAAATATAGTAAACTTTAAAGAGTGCATTTATTCTATTGTGATTTATACGCTATCTCCGAAGTAGATTTAATTCAAAATGTGTTAACTCTAAATTTATTATGTATAAATGAAATGTAGGGAAGTAACGTATAATTTGGAATTTCGTACAAGGAAATCATGTGGTAAACATATTATATTTTTTACAAAATGGATTGTGAGTTAAATTGAAAATAAATTTAAAACGGGACTTTTTCATGGCGTCTGGACGTATGTATGCAGCTCCAAAACTCAAAAAAGATTAACCGTGGAACATTGAAATTTTGTATATGGGACTGATATAACGTCTAGTAGAGCACCGCCAATTTTTATTGCAAGCGACAATAGAGTATATATCTAAACGTATATATACTCTATTGTAGAGTCATTAGGTTATTTGTAAGCAGGAAAGATGAAAAATGAGCAACCGCCTTGGCTGGCAATCGAACCACGGGCCTCTGGAATACCGGTTCAGCGTGCAGAACCACTACACCACGAAGGCACGCCAGTAAGGTGGGAAAAATACCTTATATATGTATATAGAGATATGTATATGCCCCTTTCTCGGCCTTAATTTAAGCAGTCGTTAATCAGTTATATACTTCCAATTAAATGATGAAATGTTTTAAATTCCTGTTCTTTCAAAGTCAAACTTAAAAAAAAAAAAAAAAAAAAAAAAAAAAATCCGACAAGCAACAAAATCTAGATTTATTCTTTAAATGTCATCCGATTATATTTCACTTTTGTATAATTTTCAGCAAAATTGATTCGTTAGCTAAAATACTCAAAATTTATTCATATTTAATTAGCAACCATCAATGATTCTCCTTTAAAATATATTTGTGGTTTCAGGCGCTTTTTTTTTTACTTCCGAACTTACTTTTTACGAAGTAAAGGAAGGACCGTAATCACGAAAAAAATCCGGGTGTCATAGTTAACGAAAATATCCATTTTGACCGGTATCGAATGCAATTTAACAGTGTTTCTGTGTGACATCTGTACGTAAGGACAGAAAAAAGAACTCTGTTTCTAAAAACGAATTAAAAAACTGATTTAAAATGGATTCAGGAGCGAATTTTTTCGTGGCGTCTGTACCTACTTACGCATGTATGAGTGTATCTCGCATAGCTCAAAAAAGAGTAGCATCAGAATGTTGAAATTTTGCATAAAAAACTGCTATAACATGCAGTTGTGTATCTCCCTCTTTGGTTGCATTCGTACTCACCAGAATTATATAAATAAAGATATACATATACCCACTCTGATACTCGGCTGAGTGATCTCAGAATGTTTTATTCTTATAAGTTGATAAATTGAGCGTTTTTTGCTCTAAAAGGATTGAATTATGTTGTTCTTATCTTCCGGTTAAGGTTTTCATGCCTTTAGTTAATTTGTATGCAATAGTTGTAGAATTATTAACAATTTAAAAGTTGTTTAACCCGCGAAGACGCGCGCTACTTTTAGCTACGCGAGGACGCGCGTCGGGCTCCGTAGGCCCGAATCGTTTTTCTTAACAAATAAATAAATAAATAAATAAATAAAATTGCTTGTGTAATTGAAAAAAAACAGAGTGTATAAAATATAGAAATATACTTTTAATTTAGTAAGTCTAATAACATTGTATTTTAAAACAATTTTAAGACGGAAATTATTTATCATTGGCAATAAAAGTTAAACTGATTTCTTTTTGAGTACAAATCAAATTTAGTACTAATTTATGCAATATTAAATTTTTACAGCAATAATTTCAAAATAAAACTTACATTTCACATTTCTTTGCAAATAATAGTGCTGTGTTTACCGAAAACATTTTTCTCGCACATAGCGTAGCAAATTTGTGATTTTCGGTCCGTTACGCCAAGACTGTAAATATTTTTTGCAATTTTCAACGAACTTTTTAAAGGCATATCTTATCGGAGCCAGTTTATTTATTTCCCTTCTAGAAAAGCGATCTCTTATGTCATCAAATATCAAATATCTCATTAAAAATTTAAAAAAAAACATTTGTTAGATATTGTTCGATGAAAAATGTCAAGCACTGTTCCGTCAGTCACCCAAAGGTCGAGAACATTTATGTGAGAATCCTTGTGGAGTCATTCAAAATAAAGAAGAACGATAAATGCTCTGATTTCTGTATTATTTATGGATCGAGCATCTCTCTCTCTTTCAAATTTGACGGCGATGGATTCGATATAAATGTTTGCACAATCTACTACAATTTTTACTATTATTTTATCCATAAGCAGTTGCCAAGAATTCATAGGGGAGGGCCCAAATTTTGCTTCACAAACATTTCCGAGCAATTTTCTCACAATGTTGTGAGCAAGAGTTCTCACAGCAAGTCTTGGTTCTTTTTTATTCCATTTTGTCACATTATGTTTGCCCAAGATAACAATTCGCTGACGGACACAAAATTACTTAAATCATTACTAGATTTATCGCTTGAGTCTACCCTGTTCAGAATTCGATTGATGATCACTAAACTCTTCTTCACCAACTATTTCTTCATCCTCTTCATTAATTGTATCTTCATCAGTCTACACTTTGGCTAATAGTTTCTGTAGTCTTTTCATTTCATCGTCATAGCTCAAATAGGAAGACCTTTTTGCAACTGCCTGATTTCTTTCACAATTTTAAATGACAACGCGAGCGCGCGCCGCGGGTGTGGGAAGCCCGCCCTGCTAAAAATGCCCCGTAGAAAACCAATAAAATTTTTTTACGGGGAATTGACCTACGGGTACCCGTACAGCTCTGCGGGTACCCGTAGGCCAAATCCCCGTAAAAAACCCACAGACAGAAACCCGTACAACTGTACGGGTACCCGTAGGCCAATACTCAAATTTATTACTCAATTTAAAGTCAATATAAACCTATACAAACCAGTACAAAGTTCTGCCATTGAAAATGTTGGTTGTATGGTGTGGGTGTCAAGTGATACCAGTAAGAAGTACCCCACAGAGATCAATAGAAACCAGTAAATTTCAGTAGAGACCATCAAAAATTCTATAGGTACCAGTAGAAAGTTTTTATATATTCAAATGGCAAACCCACAGAGATCAATAGAAACCAGTAAAAGTCAGTGACCATCAAAAATTCTATAGGTACCAGTAGAAAGTTTTTATATATTCAAATGGCAAAGCATCTACATGAACAAGCTTTAAAAAAGTATTTCTAAACTGTAATCAAAAAATTAAATTTTCCAAAATACAGTTTCAGTAGAATGCAAAAACTATATTTCTGCATCTGATCACATCTGCATCTGTACACTGAACCAAATTATCAAGTCTGAAATTATCACTTTTCTGTCTTTAAGCACATTGTTTTTTCAGGATAAAAGTATAATGGCTTTAGTGGTATATCCATAGTCAATGCTGGTACTTTATTATTTATTACTAATTACTAAACAGTAAAACATAGTAAAATTTGTAATACAGTAAATCGTAGTAAATAATATATTGCATTACTACAACCACGAAGAAAATAACACCACCATCGCCCAACAATAACTAGAGCGGCGCCATATTGCTTGTTTGCGAAACTTCTGAGAGTGGGGGAGGGAGCATGGGAGGGAGGGGGAATTTTTTTCCCTCACGTCAGTGCTAACAGGGAGAAAAGTTTTGCGATTGTGAATGAACTTGTTCGCGTTAAAGAGATGTTGGTTGATACCGGTGTTTATTTGTAATATCAGAAATGTAAGTGCTTATGTGTGTGTATTCAGAGAACAAACTCGTAGCAAAAAACACCTCCCTAAGACGACCGCCTCTGAAAGAAAACAGTATTTCTGAAAACATAAGTATACTTTGGTATTGAATATTCCCTCTGCAAGGCGACCATTCACAAAGAAAACTCTGCGAGTGTGGCTGTTCGCCTTAGAGAGATTCATTCCGTAGATGTAATCTCCCTAAGACGACCACCTATAAAAGATAAAGGTATCTCTGAGAACGTGAGTATATATTGGTATTGAGCATCACCTCTCTAAGGCGACCACTTGCAAAGATGAATTTTTATTTGCGGCAGGCCGCCTTAGAGAGACCTCGTTGTGTGTGGTGTATATGATTACTGTTATTGTTTCCTAAAAATAATTTTAAATCAAATAAATAAGCATATTTAGTAAAAACCCTCTCTAAAACGACCACCTGCGTTTCCAGGTTACTCTGATGGTCTTAAAGAGATCATATTTTCATTCTGTTAATTTTATTGTTTACAAGAAGTCTATTAACGTCAGATAAAAAATAGCATAAACCCATATAAACCAACAGAAGATTTATTATTATATTGATACCAGTAAGAAAACCAGTAAAAGTCAATATAAACCTATACAAACCAGTACAAAGTTCTGCCATTGAAATGTTGGTTGTATGGATGTCAAGTGATACCAGTAAGAAAAACCCACAGAGATCAATTGTAAAAGTCAGTAGAGACCATCAAAAATTCTATAGGTACCAGTAGAAAGTTTTACTGGTTTCTATGGGTCATTTTGAAACCAGTAAGAAAAACCCACAGAGACCAACAGAAACCAGTAAAAGTCAAGAGAAACCCATAACATCTTATGGGTACCCATAAAAAGTTTTACTGGTTTCTATGGGGCATTTTTAGCAGGGCGGTTACTTAGTTTCTGAGAAAAGATGAATGGTTAAATTCCGGAAATGCTTGTGAATGACAAGTACATGACCTCAAACGGAGCTACTGAAAAGGTCGAAAAATTTCACCAAAGAGAGACATTTTTGTATTACGTGTTTGTAAAGACCGGGCATCGCAGCCCCGACGCGCGTTCTCGCGGGTTAAGTGCGGCTAAGCCTAATAATATTTTACCATAGCAGCCATATTTATTTACATTTGAACATAATAGTGGATTAATATTTCTATACCTTTATTGTGTTTATCCCAAATGGGACCAAGTTTTTTTTTTTTTTTTTTTTTTTATCTGTCTGCTGGCCGAATATCTTCATTTGGCTTAGTAACTCTAACTTGAATTGTAAAAATTGATTTTTTAACTGTTTTGAATGTGTTTAGTGTTTTATGTTTTTCTGTATTTTACAAGTTTTATTGAAGATGATATGAGATTTTATGTATTTTTGCTTTGCCGCGAAGCGAGAACGGAATTAATTGAATGAAAAAAATATCTCTAATGAAATTCGAGAAATACGTTTAAACTAAGTGCAGAAAAAAATACGTATACTTTAATATCCCGTGCAAGAAAGTCATGTGGTGTACACATCAGATTTTTTATTACTATTATCCTTCCCTTTCTTTTGTAATTTTACGGTATTTTAATATGCTATAAATTTAATTTTGATGGATATAGATATTGATAGAATTTTATTCCTTCAGCTTTTGCTAATTTTTTAAATATTTTTTTTTTTTTTTTTTTTTTTTTTTTTTTTTTATGTTAGAAGCATTTTCCGTTCAAAGAAAACTTAATACATTCGCCGTCATTCACATTTACTTCTCTGTAAATTTATTGTCTAGAATTTGTTTTTAAATATACTTTGCAAATTATATTTTTCTATTATTACAACTGGTTGTCCAAAATTTCAAGACACATATTTGTCGAATTCTTGAAATATCTGCAAAATTGCGTGTAGCTTAGGACAAGACAAATAATACAACCTTGAAATATTGTTTAGAAGAATTCTATTTCTTTGCCAATAAATGAAGTGTCAGCCTTTTTTTTTTCCATTCCTCATTACTGATAAAGGTAAATTATTTTAATTTTACTAATATTAGTTGAAACATCTTCTGTTTTTATTTCAGCACGACGTTCCTTTGAAATGCTTACATTCATGAAAATTAATCAACTTAAGTCTTTTAATTTATGTCCCATTCTTGACATAAAATTTAAAATTCATATAAAATTATTTCTTAGTTCGTCCTTTACTACTGCTTAACAGACATCCCTGCGATTACAGTGTCCTGCGAAATTTTTATCAATTTAATTTCTTTCATTTTTAAAGTGATTATATTTTGAATAAATAAACAGTTTCAGCTTATTTTGAATTCAGAATTATTTCTCCGAAATAGACATAAATCTAGGCTCTTATAATTTTAATTTGAAATTATTACGTTTTAACAACATTTACTCATTAAGCGTAATGACATATTAGATCATGAGATTGGTTAATACGCAGATCAAACAGCAGTTATGAATAACAAAAGCTGTTTTTCAATAATTAAATGATTTCATATTTTGAAGGAATATATTGCATTCTAATTATTAAATAGATTTATAATTGATGGCTAAGCTAAATTACTTTCCTTGTAGTTCGATGCCAAGCGAGGGCCACTGATTAATCACCCATAAATGCTCAGCTACACCAAAGTACATCCACTGCCCTCCCACGTGGAAACAATAGCTAACACCCACAAGTACCCCACTGCGCTATGCTCTTATAATCCACTATAACACCATAGTGGACTATGCTGGATGATGCAGCGGCTCCTGTCCAAACGGCTCCCCTCTAATCTTTCAAACTGTAATGTCGTTAAAGTTCCATTTCAAAGCGGACTTTGTCCTTATTGATCCTATTCAGAGTGATATCTCCATCTGAAACAACCACTAGTGCTCCACCGATGATAACTGAGGAAGGAAATACGTGATTTTGAGGATATTCTGAGTTGCGGGAGATGTCCTTTTATCAGCGTCCAAATGCCGATGTGATGACATAGAATTTCTACAATAACCCAGTTTATATTTCCCGCATATACGCATTATGAATCTTTGGCACAAATGCACGAATGTTCGCTCTTGGTTTGGTCTTAAATATATTCACGACGCTCCTAGATCAAATAGACACTAGTCGATGACTGGTACTGAGAATTTGAAATGAAACTTTCATATGTCCATTCAGGAAACATGGAATATTCAGACATTTATGTCCATAAAAGTTTGTTTTTTTATTCATTTCTGTTTCAACCAAGTTAATTATTGAGCTTTGTTTAAATTTTCTTGAGGAATATTAATTTTTTTCCCAAATACATCCATCCGCTGATTTCTTCTTTTCATATTACAGTTCATTATACCGTCTTTTCATTTTACTGTGGAAAATATTAAATAATATTATAATTTTACGCAACAAACTTATTGTGCACTGTAACTTTTTATCCCTTTTCTGACTGTTGTAATCAGCGTTATGAAAAGAGGAGATATCTCTTAATAAATAACAACCAATGCACAGGGGCGTAATGTCGCCGATCTCTGGTAGTTCAGTCTCAGGTTGATGTCCTAGCAAATGAGCTTGTTGCATGAACGTTTTCTTGATTTTATTCATGTGGAACGTAATGTTAGATTAGCTTAGGTTATCTGAATATGGCAAATTCCCGAAAATTATATACCTAAGAGGAGGGATGTCTTCATGGAGGATTTTATGAGTATGGGGAACAAAAATACAAGCCAGTTTCCCCTTAAATGTCTTCCACGTAGGCCATGAAACCTTTCCTCTCTTTAGGCAGGTAAAAGGAATATTTAATCTAAATAACCCTTTACAAATATATAAGGTTAAAAGTAACTATAATAATGAAAAAGAAATTTTAGAATCAAATTAGGGAATCAATGTTGTTGTCTGTCAAGGGAACTAATATTATTCATTAAGAAAACTAATATTATTCATCAAGAAAACTAATGTTGTATATCCATTAGAAAGTAAACTGAAAATATATTTGGATGCAATTTTATATGTTAATATGAAAACGCTTAACAGGTTTAATATTAAATTAACCATGCCAGAATTTTAAACTAATATAATAGTATATTTTAAAACACATTTAAACTTTAAAATTAAAGTTAAATGTCTCAATAAACGTATACCTGAATTACATACCTATTTGATTTTGACTAAAATGAACTTAAACGGGCTCAAATAAAAGTTCGAAAAACTTTATTTGATTACATCTAGTTGGTTACAGCTTAAGGAAGAATTTAAAAAGCGAAACGTTATATTATTATCGATATTAATTACTAACAATTAGACGATTTTCATTATAATATACAAATATCACATTAAAATCTTCTAGAATAAAACACACTTTTACATCAACTAATCACTGCTGAAGGAAGCATTTGCTTGCCTTGGATTGCAACAGGACTCGATGGGCTTTTGACAATACAGTATTCTTTCCAACACAGATAATTGGATAAACCCTACCAATTTTGAACATCATGATAGTTTTTATCAATTTAATTTATAAGAAGACAGTCATGAATTGTAGTTTCTTTTGCTAGCTTGTAAACGCTTTTGTGCAGGCATCATTCGGCATAACATTTTGTTTGATTAAATATATGTGACGTAAACCAAATAACGATACGATGGCATTTAAATTTACCTAAATTGTTAGTAAAATTTAGAATAAAATTGGCTAAAACACTATAAAATTGTTCACATGATAATGGCCTATGGAATATTTCTCGTTTTCAGAAGAAAATGTAACATAGATTTGAAGGGTCGGGAGAATTTCCGAACTAATTATTCCACGATAAAAAAATAATATAAGACATAAGGATTTGATCATGCTCGGACAGCTAAACTTAAAATCATCAGGTTAAGGAATGAGCAAAAATATTTAGGAATAAACGAGGAAACTGAAGAAAAACTGACCAAATATAAAGGGTTGTTGCAAAGGAAATGACAATTAAATGACGTCAAGTTTCTAAAAATGCCACTCGTGACTGTTATAAAACTGCAGTATTTATTTTGTTCAACAATCCTTAAACTTTTAACTCTACCTACATTATGTGAATCATGAGTCACAGTGACTTAAGATTACTATAGCACCAGAATTACGGAAGATGACATTTTAACCGCAAATAAAATCAAATTGTTCGTATTTTAAAAATTTTCTTTTTCAGTATCCTATTTTATAAAGCGCAATATTATACCATGGGGACAAAATAATTTATTTGGCTTATTTTAAATGACTAGTTTTATACAATTTTATATACCTAGAAGTAGGGCTAGCGGTTACTTTGACTATTCTACTTCCCTGTTTAGTAGAAGGCTAATGCAGCTTGGTGTAGCAGTTATCGGACTTCATTTTCTTTTGGTGAGTTTTGGTGATTCTTTTGGATCATGCCAGTAGTTATTAGGGTTATATCCCATTTCTAGCTTTACATTTGTCCTTTTTTTGATGCTATTTTGGCTTTTCTGGATAGGATAGGTATGAAATATCCTTCGTGACGTGGGTTCTGGATATATTTAACATAGACGTGACATGATGTGGGTATTTTTATATAACCCATACTTAACCCATTAACCGCCAAAACTACAAAGAATGTTTCTTTTCTCTTGAAAATAATAACAAATATTAAATTAAGCATTTATAACATAAATTTACATTGAAAATAAAAAAAAATTCTCTTACTTGTGGAAAAAGCGAGTGTTGCGTTCGCGTAACGTCAGGGAAAAAGGACTACGGATGTTTAGTGAGTAGGATTGCACTCGTGTGATGTTTCTTTTGAGTGGATTATATTTTAGCTGTATAACGTTTTATAAATCTACAAATCACTTTACTTGTAATTAATTTAATATTAAAATATACATTGTATTTATTTTACAAATACAGATTATTTCATTTGAAAGATTCAAGCATGAAAAGCATGATTACAATCATGATGTAAAGCTACATTACATATTTTGCATCTATAAACAGTCTAGCTATGGTACTCTTTAGAACAAAGTCTTTTGTTATCAACGGACTTTACGATAAAATGTCTACCATCTCCATGCAATGGTTTTTGAATGCTGAATTTACTAGGACTTCCTGTTGCTGATCTATTTCTGGCTAATTCTACACTCTCAATAGGAGTTTGCAAAAGGAATAATGCATTCTCGCGTCTGAAATCTAAAATAGACTTTATACTTCCAGTAGTAAAATATGTTGATATTTAGTAAGTTTAGATACGGTCTCACCTCATATAATTTATCAGTATTCTCAATTTGACTATTGTCAAATGCAAATTCTGCTTCATATTCCTGTACTGCAAACGTGATATCAATTCTCGTGCAACAGGAACAGAAATGTCCTTATCAAAAGACCAATATATTTTTTCTTGAGGTAAAGAGTAAAGAATGGAATCCTGTAAGCAATAATATTCCAATAAATCTTCTCATATAGGCTTCAGATACAATAAATTCTGGGCCTTTTTTTTTTTTTTTTTTTTTTTCTTTTTTTTTTTTTTTTTTTTGGTCTGTTTAACGAGAAGAGAGTAAATGTCTAAACCAAAAAGAAATTCGAAAATCTGTGCACTAGTTTTACCTTGTGTTTTGTCTTTTATAATTTCTGTTCTATCTCTTTCTTCATGTTTTTCCTGAGACAAAATTAACGCTTCCTTTTTATCCACTTCAAGATTTCAGTCTTCTGATTTTAAAACTTTTTAGTATGACTATAACTGCTTTTGGAAGGCTGAAACTTACTTTTTACGTGAATTTCAACTTCCCCAGCAGTATCCTTTGGTAAAATATCATTATCATTATTTAAAACATTGCCATTCCTTTCTGCTTCGTCACTAGCCTCTGCAATTTCTGGGAAAACAACAACAATATCAGTTTCATTCTGGTCATTATTAACATTATCATCATCTATCTGTTTATTCATCAAAAAATCTTTGAAGGGCTTCTTTTAATGTAAGATACCTCGTTCTAGGCATTTTTAAACAACCAGAACATGAACCAGAACATCGAAAGGAATGAGTAAAAAAGGAGATTGACTACCCGTTTCCTGCTGACGTTGCGTCAACGCAACACCTGTTTTTCCTTTTTACTCAACACAAATATAAACATCTGACTGATGAAATGTTTCGATAAATGGTCACCTTGACTAAAAATAGATCACTCATAAAGACGGCCATTCTTTCGTTAAATATTTTCAGCAAAAATACCCGGTCGAAAATTTTGCTTAAATTTTGCTTAAAGTATGAGATTAATTATTATAAACAAAATGATTGTTGAAGGCAAATATTTTTTTACAGAAATAACCTTCATAATATTCCCTACACAAAATCATCTGCTGGTATAAAATATCTTTAGTTATATTTATATACGCATTTATTTTGACCGTTGCGTCAACGCAACACCAGCGGCTAATGGGTTAAGCGGTATGAGACAAACACTTTATTATAACGCGAACAAAATAAACATATTTAATTTAAATAAAGTTAGTAACATAAAATTTTGCGCTGACGTAATGTGTCCTTATTGTGACATTCTTTTCTTCTAAATCTCGACAATGTGTTACATCGGGAAGAGACAAAAACGCGCGATGTTCAGCTGAAGTGCGCATGAGTAGACTTCAACCGATCATGACATCTTTCCCTTAAAAGATATGCTTGTGCCTTTTCAATGAATGTAAACATTCTTGAAACAAACAAAAAAATTAATATTCATGCTATTTTCGAACTTAATCATTTTTTATTATTTTAAATTAAAATTATTTGAACATAAAACCAACAATCTTAATCATTAAAAGCTGCAACATTCCATTAACTTTTCCTTGAACCTAAGTATTAAACATATAACATTAGAAGAATTTCAATATTGGAAAATATAATCATGCCATTAATTCCCGCCATCAATGTAAGACTCAGCGTAGTCTTTATGTTTTGCGAGGAGTCTGTTCATATTCCTCAGGAAAGTTATGGCGGCATTTCGTAGTGCAAAAGGTAAAACGCATATTGTCCTCGGGCAATCACAAACGATCAGGGTTTAGTCATATTTTCCAAAAATTCTTTAAGAAGATCAATCAAAGTGATATAACTGAATGTTGACGCTTGATAAATTAAATCTGTGGCATTTTTCATTACAAAGGCATCAATTTCACTTTTTGAGTTCAGGTAAAGGTAGTCCACCCATAATCTTATAGTTCCGTCTGTTTTCGACACACAAACTCCTGGGTGCGCATATCCTCTTTCTGATTCAATAATTAGTCTAAGTTGTAAAAGCTCATTTATTTGTCGATGAACTTTTATTTTTTAGAAATACGGGTATGGCTTCTACTTCTTTGGTATTCTTTTATGCTTTAGTGTCATGACATGTTCTCCAATATTAGCAGTTTTTGGAATCCCATATCTTAGATTGGCATGCTTCTTAAAATTTCCACGAGTTCTTTTCTCTTATGCGTTTCGAGGTACGTAAGACCAGACTCTTTATCGAAATAGTGTTCAGTGGAACAATTCTTGGAAAGCTTTCAACTCCTCCGAAATCAGTGCTTGTATCATATATCACTCCGACATTATTTACAGCAGTCTTGAACTTCCGTATCTTGCTTGCGTAAATATGCTTCGAAGTATCGTCAGTACTTCGCATAACGTAACTATGATCAGTATGCTTTTTGATTATTGTAACAGATCCAGTCCATCTTGCATGAACTTTGTTAGGAATTAAGCATATAACTGTGCCACCTTCCTTAAATTCTTCATGGCAAGTTTTCCGCTTATGATAGAATGCATGAGTTTGTTGCTTACAGATGGAAATCCTGCGTATTTAAACTTCATCTTCAAATCATTCATGTACTCAGTCACTAAGCTTAGTTGTTCATGACGAATAGGGGTTTCATAAGTCCATGACGTTTACAAGATACATAATGGGCCATTAGGACGTCTTTCAAAATACATCGTAAGGGACTAACACCAGTCGTAGCATTTGGGACTCTAAGTAGGCCCAAGGTAAATATGATAGGTGTTTCTCCCAATATTGCTAAAATTCTCGATGGTTGGATGTATCACTCAATTCAAATCAGCATTAAATATTTCTACAAGTGAGTTTGATTTGGATGGTAATGGGCGAGAACTTTGCAAGGTTGGCAGCGAGAACTTTGCAAGGTTCTCGCCTCCTTACCATCCATGTTTTGTCTTTTTCAAAATTTCTCGAGTCATTCTCGAACTATTTGGTAAAAATTCTATGTAATTTTATGCCATATTAAAAAAAAAAAAAAAAAAAAAAAAAAAAAAAAGATCAATCTGATAAGAAATGGCTGCGACTTGTTTTGAAAATGAGGCGTTAAAGGTTACCAGCGAGGATATTCCGTTTGACATCAAACGTTTCTAGCATTATTGGCGACTTTATCGCCTACCCCGGCAAAACGGAAAAGTACCCATTTAAAATTTCCTTTGCATCAACATTCTTAAATAATTCTTTTGAATGAACCCTAGAACTGTCAATAAAATGAAACCCTAAAACTATTAACTAAAATGAAACTAATAAATAAATGAAACAATGCGCAATATTACAACAATACACACAAACGAAATTTAAATCTAACGCATTCAGAAAATTTCCAGAAACTTACATCGTTAACAAGTCAATTAACAAAACAGAGATTAAAAAGCGCTGATATGTTTTAAAGTGAACATAAGGTATTACTTTTCAGCATTCTAATAATTAAAGGTTTATTAAGTTTCATAAATTCATATAATTACAAAATTAAATAATTCATGTAATTATTATTTATTTATATAATTATTATTTCATATAATTACTATTACTATGCATATTCATATAAATATTAAAGTTTAATGATGTTATCTACTTGTAAATTTTTACTTCCTTGTACGAAGTAAAAAGGAAGTATTGTAATCGCGAAATGTTTCAGGCAGCATATTTCAAGGAAAATATCCATTTTAAGCGCTATCGAATGCAATTTAAAGATGTTTTTGTGTGACATCTGAACATAAGGACGGAATAAAAGACACGTTTCCTTCAAAAAAAATATAAAACTTTTTTAGAATAAATTCTGAAGAGAATTTTTCGTGGCGTCTGTACGAAAGTATGTACGTACTTAGGTACGTACTTACGTTCGATCTCGCATAACTCAAAAACGAGTAGCCTCAGAACGTTGAAATTTTGTATATAGGACAGCTATAACATGTAGATGTGCACCCCGTATTTTGGTTGCAATCGGCCGCACCAGACGTATATAAATATATTTATATATATATCCACTCTGTTACCCGGCTCAGTGATCTCAGTTTCTTTACTCTTATATGTTTGTAAATTGTACATTTTTTGCTTTAAAAATGATTGAATTATGTTGTTCTTATCTTCCGGTTAACGTTTTTATGCCTTTCGTAAATCTGCAAGCAATATTTGTACAAATATCAAGAACTTAAAACTGTTTAAGTGCGGTTAAGCCTAATCTTTAAATAACAGGGCGGATATATTTATTTACATTTGAAACAGCAGAATAGTAGATTTGTTGCCAATCTAGAGAGACTAAGCTTCGCAACAACAAAGACAACGCCTTCATTAATTATTGCGAATTAAATCATGCTTAATCCTTTCTGAAATTTTTTTCTAGGAAATAAGTGTTTAAGATTTACTTCGTAAATTTAATATACATATTTTGATTTTTTATGTACTTTTGCCTTGTCGCGAAGTGAGAACTGAATTAATTGAATGCGAAATACTCAATCGTCTGTAAAATGACTTTCTTTTTTGTTTTAGACTGTTTCTTTTTTGTTTTATTTGCTTAATTTCTTTTATAAATCGTTCTAGCTTTATTATAGTATTTGAATAGAACATGTGGCAACGATTAGATAATTTTTCTAATGATATAAATTTTGTGCATTCTGAGTTATAATAAAAAAATTTAACGCTGCTGAGTGAACCTAGCTCCAGAGTGTCGCTATGGTAAACAAATATAGTGAATTTTAAAGAGTTCATTTATTCTATTGTGGTTTACGCGCTATCGACGAGGTAGAGTTAATTCATCCAATAAGTTTAAATTAAATGCAAGTAAAAATGCGTATAATTTAATATTCATTACAAGGAAGTCATGTGGTGTACACATCAGATTTTTATTATCTGGAATATAGTATAGCCCTTTTGAGAGAACTGTGCAAATCATTGTCCGAGTTAGCGACATTTGGTCTTAATGAGGATATGTTTCAGTATGTTCATTGAGACCTGCTTTCAGGAGAAATAAATTTTTGCCAAAAATTTTGACTTACAACATCATGACTTATTGTAACAAAATTCCACAATCGAAGATTTAGAAATTAGCCAGGAAAAGTCAATTGAGAAGTGAGTACATATTAGCTCATGTTTTGTTATCTGTAATCGAATATGAAGTTCCGAGCTTATATTTTTCTTATATTTTGCGTTTGGGCATCACTTCTAACTAATTAAAACTGTTTTAGTAAACCTTTATTCACTTCTAGCTTTCTAATCAATAAGGAAAAATACTTAGATTATTTCCGTCCTAATCATTTGCATCATCATATTTCCCTCCCTTTTCTCTTTTCTAATATTTGTATTAACTTCTTCTTAACTCTTGCTCTTTTTCTATTTGGAAAACGCATATAAAATTTTGCCACTATTACTCTGTACTAATTTACACACTTCACAAAACATAAAGGAGAGATACCATTGTATTTGAAGATTCATTTTACTTAGAGACCACAGTGATTAAGTTTTCCTTATTTTAACTTCTTTATTATCATAAAACATTAATGCCCTTGATGTTTTCTTTATTGTTTTGTGCAATATCGTAAATCTATTAATAAACTAATTAACATATATATTAATAATCTTAAATCCCTTTATAAACTAATAATCAATATCGTAAATCCATTTATAAACTAATAAATGATATGCTCAAAGATTTTAATACAAAGGTTTTCAGTTGTTAGAACTACACCAAAATTACATTTTTAATCTGTGAACCCAGACGTCCTAGAGTAGTTTGATGACCCTTTCTGCCTTTTGGAAACTCGAGTAAAGATTCTTCAGAGATCTGAGCAATTTTGTGGAAATCTACGTTTTAAAACTACTTAAAAAAGTTTCAGAGAGATCTCAAATAAGTTTTCCCATTGCTCTTCAACACGGAAGCTAAGAACATACGGAATTTCTTTCGGTAACACGATCCCTTTCAAATGAGTGTTTTCTATAAAGAATAATTGTTCTCAGAAAAGATAGGATTTCATAATCTCAGACTTTCAACTAATATATCTGAATTGTATTCTTTCATTTTTTTTGTGTGTAACGTAATTAATATATTTTCTGTTAAATATGGTTTTATGTGCAAACATGGGCTTCACAAATACAAACATAGGTTTACTTGTTCAATAAAAAATGTTCTTTCCCAGGTTAATTTTCGTATGTTATAATTTTCATTTAAAAATAATTTACAAGGCATTTCTAAAAGCAGTATCAAGTCCACACTGAAACATAGCGTTAATTGCTTGTATGCCTATATCTGAAATAGGAATTGAAGTCATAAATTCTTTCCATGCTTTAAGGAAAGGAGTAAACATATTCTTTCTTTACAATTAAATGGAATTAATTGTACGAAGTGAAATACCTAGCCCAAGTTATTTGCATTCGAAAGTGTAATAAACTAATAAAGAGACATCAGCATTTTATGAAAATATTTCTCTCTACAAATCTCAACGTTTAAACCAGTATTGTCAAAATCCATACTAATCGCATTAAAATTCACTTGGTATTTATAGCCATTTTCGATTAAATTACAGTGTTTTTTTCAGTAAATCTTAAAAAAGTTGTCTCTCCATGTTTCAATAAATCTTATTAAAGTTTATTTCTCCGTGTTTCTTACTAGAGATAACTGAGCTTAAAATTTCAAGAATTCATATAATTATGGTTGCCTGCCAATATGTATATTTTATAACCTCTATAATACATACAGGGTTTTTCCGACGTCGTTATCACGACGCAAAACACAAAAAAGGAAGGACACGAGCAATGTGAAAAACATTTTTATTATGTTTAGCACAGTAGAAATCAACAAATAAGTACAAAATCAGACAACGATCGTCACCTAAGAAGGTGTTCGAAATTACGACCCTGGACCGTAATGCAGGCCTCCCCATCTCCTGTGCTTGGAAGATCAACGTGAAGGTGAATGACGCACGGTTCCTGCATGACGGTTCGGTACCCTAATTTCGAACACTTTGTTTGATAACGATCGCTGTCTGTTTTTGTAATTATTTCTTCGCTTCTGTTGTACTAAGCATAATAAACGACCATGCATTGCTATATGATTTCCCCTACACTAGATGTACTCTATCTCTCCTGAAAGTTTGTAGCCAATTTTCTGAAACACCCTGTATATATATAGAGAGAGAGAGAGAGAGAAATGAGTGTTTTGTGTTTTGAATATGAATGAAATGAGTGTTTTTTGAATTTTTTTGTTTTCCGCTATTTGGTTTAGTTCTTTAGTTATTTAGTTTCTGTTACTTAGTTTAGCTTTGGATTCAAATCCTACAACATAAAAAAGTTGTCTCTCCATGTTTCAATAAATCTTCCGTATTGTGTAACGTTTAGTGATTTGACTCAAAAATACTTCAGTATTTTTGGATTAACTTCTGCTTTTGATGCTTGATATAATTTTATGGTACTTATTAATTCATTAATGAAAAATATTGCCAATTTTGTAGAGTATAATAACCAAATAAAATGGACAGACCGTAGATCCGACATCTGAAGATTTTTGTTGCCCTTTGCAAGTTATGGTTATAGTTAAGCGCCACTGACCAGGCTTCCGACCTAAGGTAAAACCGAACGGAATGATGCCTGATTAGTGGAAAAAAACAACAAGCAGCCATCACAACAAGGCAATGGATGAAAGATCAAGTGCCAAGGCTTTCTAACAATGATTTGTAAGAAACGATTATAGAGGTAGACCATCAGCATCATTTTAAAAGCATATGAAGGCATGTCGCTGTCTGGTAGATCTCATGAAATATGAAAGTCTATAATTATTTCTATTCTAAAACTTAACTCCCAAAATGGCTGTATGATGATTGGTGTGTATTTTATGAAATAGTTTAAATTTTTTACTTATAATTAAAATTGACAGTTTCAGAAATTTTTCTTCTTTCATAATGTATTATTTTTATAATCTCATCTGCGTTGTAGCATTTTAAAATTTTTCATAAATTTTACGTGGAAGTAAGAATATATAACAAATGTGCAAATTATCTAAAGTAAATTTTTGATACTTCACGTTTGAAATCGAAACGTAGATGATAAATCTTAGAGAGAAATAGTGAAAAGCGAGGCAGGCAGAAAAATTCGTCTGTAGTTGTCAAACGATAACCGAGATTTCAACCATATAGTAAATGCAGAGCGCTTCAACAGAATTAGAAGTTGAAGTTCAATGAATGCTTCAAATAATAAAAGGGAATGAGCAATATTGATCTTTAAATCAAATTATGGATAGTGTAAATAGTATTTTTAAAATTGATTCGTCTTACTACCATCTCCACTCTATTGTAACAGACTGGAATTTATCAGAAAATATTTAGAACAAAATCGTTCTCTAAAATTTCATGAGTTGTATGAAACACTATTTCATTCTGATAATTTATATCTAGATAGTTTGAATGAAGTATAAAAACAGTTCCGTTTTTAAAGGGAACACTATTATATAAGATAATAGCAGTTTAACTTAGTTCTGGAAGAATGCGAGACTGTGACTACACTTTTATGTATTCAAGCTTAGCAAACGGGTGGAACTTAATTAAATCTGGGGCAAAAATTTCTATCCCAAATTCCCAAACCTGTAATAACGCCCTCATAATCCCTTCCCATTTAATTAAATATCCATTTTATCTCCGAACGATGTCATAGCTTCCTCCTCAATATGATTCTGTCGACAGGCTCAATTTTTGCAAACAGCTTCCATAGAAATTCCAGCCGACATTAACTAACCCTCCTACTCCTATTAACTGCAACCATTCCTCCAAGTCATTTGCACGTCTAGGCACGTCTTTCAGCCCAGCGCACGCCTCATTTGAAGCGACGCCCCGGAAATTTGGTATAAATTATTCCGAGTCATGAAATTGGGAATCTAACGCTTGTGTTTGGCGGGGGGAAGAAGGAAAACAGGAATCGCAAGTTTTGAGTTCGAGAGAGGGAATGCTTAGCATGGAGGTTAAAATATGGATTCCCGCCATGTTCTTGAGGCTGGACAAAGAATTCTAATTAAGAGGTTTTGGGGTATTTTGCGCCTTTGGATGGTTCCCGAGTGGTTTTGTAAATGAGGAAGGGAAACTGAAACAGTATCTTATCTATGCTACTGTTATTTTATTCTTTGAAGAAGGAAAACAGGAATCGCAAGTTTTGAGTTCGAGAGAGGGAATGCTTAGCATGGAGGTTAAAATATGGATTCCCGCCATGTTCTTGAGGCTGGACAAAGAATTCTAATTAAGAGGTTTTGGGGTATTTTGCGCCTTTGGATGGTTCCTGAGTGGTTTTGTAAATGAGGAAGGGAAACTGAAACAGTATCTTATCTATGCTACTGTTATTTTATTCTTTGATTTTTCCTGGTTATGGCGCAAAATTTAACAGAAAATTTAAAACATTTCTGAACTTGAATGATAATTAATACAAATAAAGTAAGTAAGGTCATACAAGAATTTGTTTTATAATGACGGCGAAAAGGAAATAAAACAAGTATCTACCATGTAAAACTGTACATGTTTAACTATAATAGGCTCATTGACTATTTTTATTACAAGTAACATTGAAGAATTTAGAAACTTTTGCATCAACAATCTTATTTAATCTTTATCTAAATCCCATTTATATGCCAAAATTATTATGATCTTCTTTACTTACAAAATTTGTGTACATGCTTTTAGATAGAAATCTTAATATACCATATAAAACAATTATATGCATATATATTCATGAAAAAGGGAACACAGGTTATTTGTTAATTTAGAAGTCAAACAACAAAAATCAGCGTTATATTTTCAAATTTTCACAGGACTAGTTTCGATGATTTTACTGAACCATTATCCTCAGCTGCAAATAGCAAATCCTTTGCGCTTTTTTCAACTTTTAAAACAGGAACTATAACATAACTCCGTCGCAAAACCGCGATAATGCTGCTGGATTGTATTCATAATAGAATAGTTTCAGTCTAAAGATAAAATAATCGAAGTATATGAGGGCCTCGAGAAACTTTTTTGATAAGGGCATGGGGATATTTGTATAATTTACCAAAACACAATGATTTTTAACCCGCATGTTTTTGCATGGGAATCACGTAAAATATACATTTTATTATTTTCTCTCGTCCCATCTTCATGGTTCAAATTTTTATCCAAAATTCTGACCTTATTTTGAGAAATCTTGTAATTTTGGATTTTATAAAATTTCCGCAATACATATTTAAGGAATAAAACCTGGATCCACCTTCCTCGTACAATATGTATAGAACCGAATATTTTAGTTCTTTTCATTTGGTTTTAGCTTAATTCAGAAATCAATGTATACATAATGTTGATGATTCATTAAAATTTTCTCTGATTTAATACGAACGAGTTACGTAACACAAGCGAAATGCATTTTCTGCTAGTATATGTTTTTGTACTGTATGATACATATTTGGTACTTTGCACTTATTATTTTCAAGGATATTATACGAGAAATACACAGTTTATCGAATACAAAATTTGTCACAAATACACAATTTTAGAACTATAGAATGCTTCTAACAATAGGCTAAGAAATGCCATGTATTTCATAATGCTTTATTTAATGTCGATGTCCATAATGCAAACACTTTTCTATTTGCGGAAAATTTCAAGAATCTATATTAGCACCCATGTGGCTAAACTAGATTTCTGTTTAGAAGCCATCTTTCGACTTTTAGAAACAACTTAAAGGCCTCTTGGAAAGAAGAAAAGGTGATTTAAGACTCAAATGAAGATTTCACCATAGATGTGGTTAATGTAGTTAACGAAAACAATAGGAGCTGAACCTATGCTTTTCATTTCCTCCACGTACATAAGGAATACATTTTCGAAATAAAGTAAGAATCAAAAACCCCACACCAAACTCTGCCCACTTTTTCTTGGTCATATACAAAAACGAACGTACCTTGACGTATGTAAAATATATAAGGTATTTGATCCATTATTAACACCCCCCTCAAGAAGAGGGAAGTAGTTCTGAAGAAGGGACGGTACCATTGCACCCCTGAGATTGTTTCTGGAACGAAGCCAAACCAAACGGAATTGCACCAACCTAGAGGAGATTTCCTACTGACAAGGCTGCATTTATTGTTTCAAAAAAGTAGTATACAGTGGCAAACAAGACCAATGTTTTTGAAAACCATGTCGACTTTTTATTAACACGATGCCAATACAAGAGAATGATATAAAACTATTACAAAATCTGAATTCTGGGGTACGGTCTCACATGTGCCAACACACCAAGGGAAGACCGCCCTATTTGCGCCATGTCCGTGGCGCATCGTATTGCATCTACAGCCGACATTTGAGCTCTTGTCAGCTCCATAGTGACACAACTGTAAAAAATCGATTAATTAAGGGACCCAGACGCCATACCACTAATTCGAAATCAAGTTACAATTCACTGGAAGCGCAGTGGAGATCTGTTGCGTTCCCAGATGAGATCAGTTACTGATTTGATGCTAGTGATGGCAGTATAGTGGTTAAAAGGAAGTTAGTTGAGCTCTTGGAAACAAGCTTTCTGCGGCTTAGCTCTATTGGACAACACCAGGAATTATGGTATGGGGAACAATATTTTACAGCATGGGAGTATTCTTCTTTATCTCAAGTCTAAAATTATTAACCTAAAAAAATTAATCTAAAAAAATCTAAAACGAAATCTAAAAAATTAATCTACAAAAAATCTTGATGTAAAAAAATCTTAAGTCTAAAAAATTAATCTAAAAAATAGTATTAATCTAAAAAATCTTAAGTTATTAAAAAAACATATATCATTATATATTATCATAAGTCATTTTGATTTATGAAATCTTTGTTAAACATCTAAGAGAGTTTTGCTTAAGTATATCACAAACTACCTTACCAAACTTTACAGACATTAAAGATGAAGTGTTGAAAAAATAACTTACATACACTTTTCATCAGTCATAAATATCTTCAGGTTTTCTTATGAGGCAATAATTACAGGAATATATCCCAAGACGAAAGATAGCATAGTTTTTTACTTATTACGTGTTCCATCCTTAGGAACTTCACCGAAAGATAGAGATGCCCTTTGGAGGTATTTTGAAGGAAAACTGGCTCAAGCTACACATGGAGAAAAGCCCAAGTAACCAGTCCGTTTGCTGTGATTCGAACCCCAGTCCAAACTACAAGTGTTCAGCGGCTTTTACCGTTCAGCTGCTGGTAAGCCAAGATAACATAGTTAAAAGAGTAAATCTGAGTAACCGATCTTTTGACTCAGGTACAAGACAAATACAGTGACATTGGCTGAATGCTATCTCACCAATATTTAGTTTGAAGTGATTTTACGCTTCTCAATTTTATTATGAAAACATGACACCAATTCATTCTAACATATTCCTTGTTTTGCCAATGAAACTCATTCCAGTTATAATTGATTCTTGCAAAATAGAACTTCAGCAATTCAAAATAACTTCAGGAAAGCAATATTATTGGTTTAGCAATATTACCAGCAACTATTTGCTCTGTTGAAAAAGAAGTGAGCTTTACAATGCTTTTGTTATGCAAATCGCGTATATGATAAAAATTTTGTGTCAAGTGTTTTGCACGCGATTTGTTCTTGTCAGATTCTACAAGTTTTATGTTTGATTTACTGTCTTCAAAAACGTTTATCGGTTTCATGGCAGCTTTAAATTTGCTAGTTTTAGCAGCCGAAATATTTCTTGTCCAGTTGCCTAAAGTGCAAAGTATTCAGCTTCGACTGAGAATAAAGAGACACGCTTTTGTTTTCTTGAGACCTTGATATAATATTTCTGCTTAATAAAATAGTACTTCTTGACGTGGATTTCAATCTTCAGTATCTTGTCCTCAATTAGCATATGAATAAATTGTAATATTGTGGTCTTTTTCCTACAAAATATGAATAGATAGCTATTTTACTGAGTTTAGATCTATAACGATTCCTTTTATCCAGTAATTTGCCGAGGATTATTATATCTTCTGCTAAGTATGTCAGTTGAAGCTGTGATACCTGACCTTGTGATAGACGATGTATACGGAAGGCCTCAAAGAGTTTGGCGAAATTTATCATTTGAAAGAAGATTTTTTAATTTGCTTAGACAATAATATTTTGTTCTCATTGATGTACCAGTAGTTTTTGCCTCTTCATTGTATTCTCCAGAAGAATGCTAATTATCTATACTTTATACTTTTTATGTGCTTTGGAAACAATGTGCATTTGAAAGTCAGTGAATACGATATAGGTCTCTTACGTTCTGCATACCGTCGTGTGAAGCGTGAGAGAGTAATTATTTACTTGCGGTCTTTTTGCAGAATGGAATTTTCCGTCGAAGGCTTAAAACGTACTCGACAGTCAAGTTGCAGTGGTCGATGAGAACCCCAAAGTATTGGTCACTGCGAAAAACAAACACTCCACTAGTTGCTTTCATCAAGAATTCTACTGTAGTCCCTTAGTGTTAGGATGCATTCCCCTACACGTCACCTCCTGCAGTACAAGCACAGTGCAAGAAGACACTTTGAAATAAAATAGAGACTGACCGGTAACAATGTTTCGACAGCAAAACGCAGGCAGATAGTGCTCTACACTCAGAGAACGACATTCCAAAGCAGTCGACATCTGAAGACAAAAGCTATTCACGTGATGAACATTTTTGTGTGCAGGAGGCACTTGAGTATGTGACAGAACTAGAAGGCTTCTTATCCACATATGAAATTCTTAAGAAAGTAGGAAAAAGAATCAAGGATTATTTCATAGATGACTTTAGCCTAGTAACGGCTAAGAACATTAAAGTAGCTATGGAAGGCCAGTTAGAGCAAAAAAATAATGTTGAAGACTGTATAAGGGGTTTAATAGCGATAGAAATACCAACCTATCCCAAAATGGCAAAAAGAAAAGTTAAAAAAAGGAGGTGTGCTTATAAAAATTTAAAAAAAGCGATGATCTCTAGAGTAAGCCATAAGGAAAACAAAAATATTGAAGATATTATAGAGGCAAAGAGTCTTCGAAAAGTTAGCCCAAAAATCGGAATCTTCAAAGCGAACAAGGACAGAAAAAAGGAAGAGTTAAAAATAAACCTCGTGGCACAAAAACAAAGAATTATAAAATGCAGAAACATGAATCCTATTTTCAAAGCACGGAAGGTAAGGCAAACACTGGGTAGCCTCAATCAATCCAACCACGTTCAAAAAATAATAAAAATTAAAAATCGTAACGTCCATTGGACTAGAAACAAAGTTAGAGAATTCTTGCAAATACCTTAATGCTACAAATGTCTAGGTTACAATCAATGCAGCAAAGAACTATTCAGATAACATGGAATCTACTGGTTGAGTCACTGAAGACCAATGGAAGAAGAACTGTAAAAGAGAATCTCTCAAGTGCTAAATTGCCAAAAAATAAATATCAAATTTAACGCAGGGATCGACAACCATCATTACAGTAGAGACAGAAAGTACGTATCCTACATAATAGTATAAAATCTCTAGCTACAAAGATATAAACACAGAGTAAATTATGAATAAAAAAGCAATAATACAAATTAATCCACACCTCTCTACGGGTGTGACAACATGCTTAAGACAATATTTAGAACAAAATTCTAATATCAAACTAGCGTGCACACAGGAGCCGTACATAAGAGAAAATCCAAAGCGTTTCTACTGCAAAAACTGCTCAAAAACAACGGCCATTATTTCTAGCCCTAGAGGACCTATGCACGGATATTATCATAGGAGTACGGTTAGGAACAAAACCCTACATAATAGGTTCAGTTTTTTAATGCCCACCCTCACAGGACGCACAGCCTCATTATGCTAACTTCATTATGAGACCTAAAGACTCATGACAATGCGCCAATAATTGTAAGCAGTATGATTATTGGCATATTCTTGCCTCAGATACAACCAAATTTTAATGGGAAACACCTAATTTTGAATCAATCCGCCAGTGGCCTAGTAGTAGTAAGCGCAGGTACTCAGTAGGCGGAAGTGACGTCACAGAAAAGGGGCGTGGTCGCCGCCATCTTGAATCACGTGACAACCGGAAGTGTCGGAGATGGAAGGAACGACGTAGACGGAATGACATCATCAAAGTTTCGTTTTTTATGGTGTGGCAACGATCTTTTCAAAGTTTTTATTTTTTGTGGCAACGACACTATTTTTTTATGTTTGTGGCAACGAGCTCTTAACCACGTGTTTGGAATGACATCATCCATTTCTTGTTGGGGCATGTTATTTTACAAAATGGCGTCTGTCGTATCACACCTTTGTATGCCTCCGCTTTAGGTGTAGGGATACTTTTCTGTGAACCAATCAGATTCTTTGAAATATGACCTCACCGTCTCTTAACCAATCACCGTTGAGATGAAATAAAGAGTTCCTACCCGATATTAGGTTATCCCGAGCAACGTTCCGCATTTTTTTCCTGCCTGTCGCCCTGAGTGTACGTACCTGCTTTTGCTTCGACAATCTTTCTTCACTGCTTCGAATGGATCAGGCACGAAACAACAAAGAAGTAAGTAACGTTTTGAAAAGTTACTGTTTTTAGATTTTTAATCTTTAAATACTTACTTTATACTTAAAATACTTTATACTTAAAATATTTTTATACTTAAATACTTTTATACTTAAAAAAGAGTTGAATTTGCAATATGTGCTTAATTTGTCTTTACTTTTTTTCAGATGGAAAACTTGTTTGAGAAAAAACCTATGTCTTTTAACGATAAAGTGTTGAACCATGAAGACCGCACCCTAGTTGTTCCCAGAGAATCAACTAGCTCTTGTGCCAAAAGAAAAGCTGAAGAAGCAACCCATTTCGAGAAAAAAGTACGTATTTGCGAAACGTAGTTTATACGTCAAAGTTGATATTGTATGTGACCCCATTTTTAATGTATTCTATACTAACTGAATTTTTTTTTTCAGCGCAAAGGACTGTTCACCGAAGACGCTATTCCAGAGGAGCTCACTCACATGGGAAACAATGTCTTTGTGGGACCCAGCATTTACAAGGGAAAAGTGACTGTGCACATCCGAGAGTATGCCAAATATGGTAAAGCTTACTATCCGTCAAGACGAGGAGTGAATTTTGAGCCATGGTGTTTGAATGTTCTCGCAACCAACATGACAGTGGAGGAACCAGACCTGCTGACACTGAATCTGGAGTTGCCCAAGAACTTTGTAGTCACATATAAAGATTCCCACTTCACTCTGAAACAACTTTCTGCTCAAGGAGATGAAAAACGTAGCCTCAGCATTACAACGACGCAGTGGGAAGAATTGATGTCCAACTTTAGCCGTATCAGCGATATTGTCACCAACCTCGTTTATCAAAACATGAACTTTTGTGAAGCCTACGAAAGCGTATCCGACGAACCTGTCAGAGAGGAAAATCTACCCCAATCCTTTGACATTTCTATGGGAAGAGCACGACTTCAAACCATTCTAAAGACGTCACTTGAAGAACTTCTTAATCAACAAGACGAACTGAAATATCACCAGCTGAAAGACTGTGAAGAACTCGTTCATAAAACAGAAACTGTGAATGCCATTGCTCTGAGATTCAATGCTGTTGACATCGCCAGGCAATTTTATGGAAACATTTGGGGTGAAGAATCCTATTTAATGTTAGTGAAACCTGCTCACTACATTACCAAGGACTTTTTAAAATCTGTGTGTTTAAACGATGTACTCGATGAAGTAAGAAACACATTTTGTACTACCAATGGTGTCTTAGGTATTGAATACTATGAATATTTGTAAAATAATTAGGATGCTCAATAAATGTTATTTTATTTTACAACGATCTCATGACTGTCTCCAGGTTCAGACCTTATTTAAAAGAATTTATCTGTAATGATTACTCACATAAATTATTTTCAAAATACCTGTTGACTTTTATAGAGTATAAATAGTGTTGTTATTCTTAAACATGTATCATTCATTATTCAGACTTTGAGATGTTAAGTAACATTCATTTTTCTCTCTTGTTTTTTAGACCTGTTTCTAGAATCTTAATCTACGTGAAACTAGTAAACTTTTTTTCTGTTTTAGTTAAACATATATAAATGAATATCAGTGTACGTTTAGATCATAACAACTGTTGCAATGAACGCAGCTCTGGCTCAGACCTATCGGGATCCTCAGGTCCCCGCAAGCTTCGGGGGTGTTGCTGCTTTGCATCGTGCTTTAAAAGGTCGCGTAAAAACAAAAGACATCCAGAAATGGTTGCAAACCAAGGATTCTTATACTTTGCACAAGCCTTTAAGGCACACGTTTCCCAGGAACAGAGTCATCGTAGGAGGCTTAAACGAGCAATTTCAATCTGATTTAGTGGATATGCAATCCCTGGCCTCTTTTAATGATGGATATAAATATTTGCTGACCTGTATAGATATCCTTTCCAAATACGCTTGGGCTATCTCTCTCAAAGATAAAACATCTGTGTCCATCCAATCCGCTTTCGAAAAGATATTTTCGGAACGTACACCCGAATCATTACAAACAGATGCAGGGAAAGAGTTTACCAATAAACAAGTTCAAAATTTTTTGAAAAAGAGAAACGTTCGCTTTTTCACGACACATAATACAACCAAAGCTTCTGTCGTAGAACGATTTAATCGAACTCTAAAAACAAAAATGTGGAAATACTTTACCGAAATGAATACACGAAAGTACATTGATGTGATGGATAAGTTGATATCCAGTTATAACCATACATGGCATCGTAGTATTAAGACAGAACCTGTATCCGTTACGCTACAAAATCAAGAAAGAATTTGGAAAACATTATACGGACAGCAACCAGCACAAGTGCCTGTTTCTTCAGATTTAAAGATTGGAGATACGGTACGCATCAGCCGAGAAAAAATGGTCTTTGAGAAAGGATACGAAGAAAATTGGACACGAGAAATTTTTACAATCTATAAAATTATTCGACGAATTCCTGTTGTCTATAAACTGAAAGATCTTGCAGGAGAAGTTATACATAGAACGTTTTACAAACAAGAACTTCAAAAGGTTTCGGACTCTGGTTATTATCCTGTAGAAAAAGTTTTAAGAAAGAGGAAACGTCGCGGGAAAATAGAATATTTTGTGAAATTTCAGGGGTACCCCGAAAGCTTCAATGCTTGGGTGGAGGATGTGAGAAGGGTATAAAAGGCCCGTACATTCTGCTTATCTGTCATTTGAACGAAACATGTCTTTCTTTATCACACTCATCAGCGACAGCTCCATGCGTTTTTTTCCAAACAACAAAATATCACAATTTACCACTCAGCTTCCTACTCCGATGGATTTAAATAGTCAGTGGGAGTTATCTCTTGTGGACTTTATTTACCCTCACACATGGTATAATGTGTGAGGGTAAATAAAATAACATGTCCGAAAAGACAATTATTTATTTGGATTTGATTTGGGTGATGGAAAATTAGAAGGTCGAAGAGTGCCTCCAGGATGTTATGAAACGATACAAGATTTATTAAAAGCCATGAAAATACCTTACCATAAAAATAAGATTGAATTCAGTTATCATCCTGTTACGAAAACAGTGACCATTAAGACCGACGAAAACTGCAAAGTCATTCTTCACGAAGGATTAGCGGAGCTTCTAGGGTTCGAGCCGGGTGTTTACAAAGGATTGGAACAAAGTCCTTTTGTAGCCGATCCCAAAGTATCTTTTCCTGTCATGTATGTGTATTGCGATCTCGTAGAACCTCAAATTGTGGGAGATGTACAAGCCCCGTTGTTAAAAATTGTCACCGTAGAAGGAAATGACGGAGACATCATAAACGCTCATTACCCCCGGCCCTTTTACTTGCCAGTTATCCGTCAACATTTTCAGACTATACATATTGACATAAGACTTCACTCTGGAGATTTAGTACTATTCGAAAGAGGCAAAGTATTTCTTGTGCTGCATTTTCGTCTGAGACAAATTCTATAAAAGAAGCCTTCATTTGCAAATTGATTTCATTTGGATTGTGTATGCAAGATTAGAACCATCAAACATGCGAGTGCCTTATACGTGTTGCACGAAAAAATTTGAAGATTATTATTTAGCTCAAACTGGAAATGGATTACCTTACTATCAAGGAACCATTTTACAGAAAGGTTATGATATTGGTGGATTTTTTGCAAAGCTGTTTCGCAGTGCTATGCCTTTTTTGATGAGTGGAGCCAAAACAGTCGGAAAAGAAGCCTTGCGGACTGGAACACAAATTGCAAACGACGTATTGTCGGGAGAAAATTTTAAAGTCTCCCTCAAAACCAGATCTAAAGAAGCTGGCAAAAAATTAGCGAGGAAAGCAGTTCAAAAAGCAGATGAGATGATTGGTCACGGAAGGTTTAAAAGGAAGCGCAAAACCCCCAAACACTTCATTTCGTCTAAAGCCAGGAAGGTGCAACGACGTGATATTTTTGACTCGTAATGGCTTTTCTGTTAAAAGATTCTCCGGAATGCGCAAAATCCGAATTGGATTTATTTTCGTTACCTCCCACACAAACAGTTATCGAAAAAGGTCAGTGGGTTGAATTTCATCCATTAGCCAATGTATCGGAAGGAAGTCCTGTCGAGTTCAATGTTTCTGGAAGCGGAGACGACTACCTAGACTTATCACAGACACAACTCTACGTCAAAGTGAAAATTTTAAAAAATGATGGCAAGCCAATCACGGCTGAAAGTAAAGTGGGACCTGTCAATCTCTTTTTACATTCTATGTTTTCTCAAGTGGATATTAGCTTAAATGAAAGACTCGTTTCCACCAGTAATAACACGTATCCTTACAGAGCCATGATAGAAAAATTATTGAATCATGGTTTTGATACGAAAACGTCTCAACTGTCATCAGAATTGTTTTTCAAAGATACAGCAGGACGTATGAACGTTTTTGATATTCAAGACACTCAGCCGAATGAAGGATTCAACCAACGAGCAGAATTGTTTAAACTGAGTGCTTCGGTCGATATGATTGGCCGATTGCACTTGGATATGTTTCATCAGGAAAGACTTTTGCTGAATATGGTGGATATGAAAATTAAACTCATACGCAGCAAACCTGAATTTTGTTTATTGGGCGAAGGTGAATTTAAAGTTTTACTCGAACAAGCTTCATTGTTTGTACGCAAAGTGAGAGTCAGCCCAGGTGTTGTGCTAGGACATGCCAAAAGCCTAGAAAAATCAACAGCCAAATATCCCATTAATAGAGTGCTCTGCAAAGCCTATTCCATTCCAACGGGAAATATGAGTTTTATTCAAGACAATATTTTCATAGGTCAAATGCCTAATCGTATTGTGGTGGCATGTGTCGATAATGATGCCTTTAACGGAAACTATAAAAAGTCTCCTTTTGAATTCAAGCATTATAATATGAACTTTATCGGCGTTTATGTGGACGGGCAACCGGTACCTCATAATCCTCTTCAGCCTAATTTTGACAAAAATCATTTCATACGAGCTTATCAGAATTTATTTATGAATGCAGACGACAGAGGACTTTACCTTTCAAGATCAGAATTTTCAAAAGGATATTCCTTATTTCGCTTCGACCTGTCACCTGACCTTTGTGATGGCTCTCATTTAAATCTAGTTCGACACAGCAACTTAAGATTAGAAATAAAATTTGGGACTCCCTTACAACAAACTGTTTCGTTATTAGTGTACGCTGAATTTGAAAATTTGATAGAAATCAATAAAGCTCGAAATATTCTGTACGATTTTGGAAACTGATGAATTCATCACAGATTCATCAAATCTTATCTCGAGATCCTATTTCTTTGAGATATTATGCGGGTGTTTTTCCTTGTGATAAAATACCTGCGATTCAAAGTTTTCCCTGTGCACTGGTGCTCAATACGGATAAACATGATGAAAAAGGAACTCATTGGCTAGCTGTCTACATTGCAGACAAACAGACTCTGGAATTTTTTGACTCTTATGGACTCCCGCCTGAAGTATATGGAAAAGATATCACATTCTTTGTCAAGAAATATCGTCATGTTTGCTGGAAAAAGATTTCGCTTCAGAGTTTAACTTCTAATGTATGTGGACATTATTGTATTTATTTCATTATTAAACGCTGTCAAGGACTCTGTATGGAACTCATTGTATCACCCTTAGATGGGAAGAATCATGATTTCCAAATATTTCAATTTGTCAAAAAAAGATATGGTGTAAATATGATTTTTAAAAAATAAAGTTGTTTTAATTTGTAAAAATGTCTCTTGTGTTTCTTGTTTCTACACTTATTTAAACAAAATGAATAAATGTCTCATGCAAAAGGATTTTCGATAAAGTATAAAAGTCAGTGTTTTCTTAACATGCTGTCATTTCCAAAAATGGAACTGCCCAAGTTCGTACATCCTTCTACTTGTCTTCTGAGCGGACCTACCGGTTCGGGAAAAACATTTTTTGTGAAGAAATTGATAGATCATAAAATGTTCCATCCCATGCCGACCAATATTATTTATTGCTACGGAAGTTATCAACCTCTTTTTAATTCCATGAAAAACGTAAATTTTGAAGAAGGATTACCTGCAGACTCTTCAAAATGCTTTAATTATCATAGACGATTTAATGTCTGAATTAGCAAGTGATACTCGCTTAAGCAAACTTTTTACAAAAGGAAGTCATCACCGAAACCTTTCAGTCGTTTTTATAACACAAAATCTTTTCCACCAAGGCAAGGAGATGAGAAATATTCATTTAAATTCCCATTACCTTGTTATATACAAAAATCCTAGAGATAAAAGTCAAATTATGCATTTAGCTAGACAAATGTTCCCCGGAAAAGTAAAGGCCTTTCAAGAAATTTTTCAGGATGCTACTTCAACTCCATTTAGCTACTTGTTGATTGATTTACGACCTGAAACAAGTGAAACGCTTCGCCTTCGTACAGGCATCTTTCCTGGGGATAAATACTATGTCTACCAGCCCCGATAGTTCATTTCAGTTTGAGACGTCGAATGGCTAACATGTCTTCTCCCATCGTGATCGATTTCGAAGGTTTTCAGTGGATGCCTCATTATTACATTGTTAAAGAATTAGCTTTTTACTCCGTGCATGAAGGATATCACAGTTGCTGGTCATTTTTACCTCCTGAGCCTTGGAAAACATTATCACGATCTCAGCAAAAGTGTTTTGCTTGGGTCACAAGAAATCGTCATCATGTGAATTGGAGTGAGGGTATATTACCTTATACTCATCTTCGTATTATTTTGCAATATTTGTCATCTATTTATTCTGTCATATACGTGAAAGGATTAGAAAAGAAATTATTTTTAGAAAATTTATTATGTAGAGACATCATAAATCTAGACTGTCCTAAGATAGAGAATTTAAAAAAGAAAAGTTCTTTAACATGTTCGATTCATGCAAAAGGATTTAATCGTTGTGCTTTAAACAAAGCGGCTGCATTTGCTACCTATATAAAAGAAAGTATGCAAGAAAAAGAGCTCATTTGTCATCAGAATGTCTCATCTGAAGGATGTGGATTATCTAAAACTATTAGGAAAAAGTCGAATAAAAGCAGCTGTACTGAAAAAGTGTCCGAATCATCTCATAAAATCAGTTTGTGAGTGTGTTTTAAATCTTCTAAAAGGAAACGTACCCATCACCAAACGGGTCAAAAATCGACTCGCCCCTTTTAAAAGAACTTTAAGAAAACTAGCGGACAAAAAAGTACCTCTTTTTAAGAAAAGACGTCTTTTGGTTCAAAAAGGTGACGGTTTCCTATCTTTCCTGATTCCTGCAGCAGTCAGTGTCTTATCCTCCCTTATCCATTGAACACAGTAAGAAATTTGCGCTGGTACCCCTGTATCGTATGCAGCAATTTGAAGATGAACATTTGAGTGATTTAGACACACAAATTCGAAACATCTTAAAAAAGAAAATGGACGATGAAGAAAAGTCTAAATTGTACATCCAGGTTCTGCAAAAGTATGTTACATTTCCTCATGTGAACACTTCCGAAGAACAACCGCCTGAACAACGTTCTGAGAAAGATATAGAAAAAGAAATTATGCAAACAGTTCCTGTGAAGCAGAAAAGAACGGCACAGAAAATAATAGATTTTCTAAAAGAGCATCAGATTTCCTGGACACAGAATAAAGAACTCATTCTGGATGATCATGTGTTTTCTGGCTCTGACATTGTTCAGTTGATAAACTTTCTGTTGAGAAATAGAACTCAAAAACCTTTTGCCTTTGAACAGTTTAAAAATGTACTGAATGTTAACAACTTTCCTCAAGACTTTGTGAAAAACAAACATTTAATGAATGTAAAAACTATGTATGCTAGACCTAAAAGAAACGCATCTTCCAAACTATGGCTGAAATTGTAATGATACGTGAATAAATGTAATGGCTGATCATTGGTGTTGTATTTCTTTCTAATTAAGTTAACATAATTTTTGAAAATAAAATATGACAATTATTTTCTAGGAAAAACTTACCTTTCATGAAATCCTTTCAAATAAGAAAAACACAATTTTATCATTCAAACTTCTGTTTATTTTTTTTTCTAAATAAGTTTTCTTTTATACACATACAAATGAATGATTCTGCGCATATATATATATATATATTTACATACAAAATTTCATTTTCATATAAGGTTCTAACATAAACATAAAAAGTTCTTCAATACACTAATGACCATACGGCAATGTGCTCAAGTCTTTTTGAATTACCCGTTTGTCTAATACAATTCTGTACATTTTTGTCTCGGGTTTATTCATCACCTTTCTTCTCTTCGCTTCTCGGGTGATTTTGGAGGGGTTGTGGAGAGAGATGATCTCACTTCGGTCGAGGCTGCAGACCAACCGTTTCATACTTTCAAAATTCAGCAACTGAGAATTCCGGAAATTCAATGAAAATCCTGGGACTTTGCAGCAGGTTTTCGCAGTGGCCGTCTGATAAGCATAGTTTTTCGGACATCCTGAAAAAATAAAAGATCATGAGAAAAAGAGATAATAATAAAAAACATGCATTAAACATTTTTGGTACACATTAAATAAAGAACTTTTTAAAGGTCCTTACCAGAGACGAAGGTTTTAATGACATCTCCATCCAGTTCATCCGTGAACTCTCCAAGAAAATTTCCTAACGGGGGATCATTTCTTCCATTTGAGGCATATAATATGGAGTCTATGTCGTGGTACAGGACATCTCGACCCAGCTTCTCCATTTCACTATACAGCTTGAGACGAGCCCAAGCTGTCGTAAAAGTTGCTAGGAAAATGTTGGTCGAGGCATCCTGCGGCACAAACTCTTTCGCAGACTCCCAGGAAATGGCAGCCACCTCAGGCGTGGGAAGAAAGACATCTTTGATCTGAAAATAGAAGAGTCATGAGTTAACAGCTCAAAATACATTGAGTTTACACATTAATAAAATCGGTAAGGAAACTTACTGTTTTAGTAGGATCCGCCAACATCTTATTAAATTCTGGCACCGTATGCACATATGTAAGCTGTCCTTTGTTGACGTTCATACCCCATCTGAAAAAAAAATCCAACATAAATCACAAAGAATTAAAAATGTTTACAAAAAATTTAAGTCCGAAAGAATTCATCTTACCTGCCCCAGAAACTGTTTAGGGCCAACTTGGCAACTTGTCGACGCCCAGGGTTCTTGGAAATCTTTCCAGCGTCCAACTTGACTCCCTCTCTTTCTTCATACTGGCGAATATACTTTAATTTGTCTTCAGGCGTCACACACTCCGAAGGCCAACCGCTACTTTCCTGTTTGATCTTCAGAAAGAGATCAATGTAGGAACGAAACAGGGAAGTAGACGATTCTTTGAAATGATAGACTTCGTAAATCTAGAAAATAAAGAATAAATTTCAGTTATGACAAAAGATTTTAAATAAATTTGGGTTATGACAAATAATTTAAATAATCTTTGAATACTTACATGTGTGACGCGGTAACCTTTCTTTATCGCCAGCTTGACTTCTTCCGATACCCACGTTCCGACAAGAGCTCTTTCATCGTCTGTGTGGGTACAGGAAGACTGAGACTGTAGAAAGGCACAAGTCCGACACAGGGGGAACATGAGCTTCTTCCTACACCGATAGGGCAGTACCGGGAGATAGAGGTTCCGAGGAGGAATCACACGGCACTGGATAAGTCCAAAGTAATTTTCTATATCCCCAAAGCTTTCCGTAATGATTGTTGGATGTCCTACAGGGTAGACGCAATATTTGTTCACCTGTGAAATAAAACAAAAAGTCAAAAAAAAAACATACATAAAAATCAGAAAAAACACATCAGCCATGAAAAGGTTTTAAAATAATAAAAAAAAGTACGAACCCATGGATAGAGGGATGTGAAATCCACATATTTAGCTTCTCCCTCGTGGAACAATTTGAGGGCATTGGTCCGTCCTCCGAAAAATGAGTCTCGAGGATTAAGCTGGTCCCTCAGATGGTGTTGCTCCAGGAAAGCTTGGAGATCCGGATTTTCCTCTTTTTCTCTCTGAAACTCATGCTCCCACATTTCTATGACGTGGAAACCCTGGGTGCGAAGCTTTCGTGTGGTCTCTTCCGTTTTCTCTCGCAACGTTGTCATGGAAACCCCTTTTAGTGGATGAATGACATCACCGTCATAACAGGAACTACACCCGTGGAAGAAACAGCCCTAAAATAATACAAATATATTAATAGTGTTCCACATGTAAATTAACATTAAAAGTGTAAAATCATTAAAAAAGAATCACATAGAAAAAGACGGTTTGAGTCTTACCTGAAACTGATAGACGGTTTGAGTTGCTTGGCAGAAACCGTCTACCGAGATTAACGCGATTCTGTGCTCTCCGGAACCATTGAACGCATGTTGAATGGCAATGCCTTCCGAAGCAGCAACAAAGTCTAGCCACCGGATCGAATCAGGGCTGTAATTCGTTGAGTTGACGTAGCCGTGTGTGGACACCATGGCAATCGTGTTGAGCTGAATGTGGCCACTCCGATACGTTGCCATACAGGCTGACGCAATGGTCACGTATCTGAAAAGAAATTAAAAGGATGGTATGAGACACTAAACATAACATAATTGTAAACATGATTAGAACAGAATGAGAAAATAACTTACTGGAATGGATCCACATTCGCCACATCCAAAAACTGGGCTCGAAACTAGAGACAACAGCGGCGAAGAATATCCACGTCCGATATATGAATATAAAAAGAAAATGTTAAATATACGAAACATAAAATATAAAATTAAAGCAAGAAAAAAGGAAAAATCATACCTGCAATAGGCCAGCATCTCATCTTGAAAGTTAAACACATTGCCCTTGTGTGCTTCATGCCAGGACAGAAATGCTTGTCGGGCTGAAGTGCTCATGGTATCCGGGCTGTAATAGTGGGGAGTCCGGTAGCGGTCCGACATAACTCTGGTTTTCCCTCGAGTTAAAGAGATGAGGGAAGTATCCTTTCTTTAACTCGCTGAGACCGAAGCACCCCGGTAGTTTGGCCAACGCCATCGGTAAAAAGTTTAACGAGTCTATGACCCGAATGTGACTGGGGTGTCTTACACTCATGATCATAGACCCGTTAGGGATCACCTCCGGCGCTGTGCCTTGTTCTAGGAGCCAGGCCATCACGAACTGTCCGTCAAACCTGTAAGTAAAAAAAAAAAACATGAATAATATTGAAAAAATAGTCGTACTTAAAAAGCATGCAAACTATGGTATTTTTAACTTACCCTTTCATGTTATGAGCCACGGCGGTGAAGCCCTTGTGTTGTGGGGTAAACAGCCAGGCGCAGAAGTTTCGGCATGCCGCGTATCCTGGAAACACTTTTTCTGTGCCGTCGGCATACTGAGCCACCGCGAAATTCACAAGATGCTCCCCCGAAGACTGGTCCGTTTCAAAGTCAAAAAAGATGAGCTTATCCTCGGACTTCTTCGGGGCAACACGTCGCAAATAGCAACGGTGCTCAGCAGCCACGACAAACTGGACGCAAGACGGACATTTGGTGGTACCGCACTTATGCAACTCTTTAGGGCAATCCCGTCTCCGGATCACTTGGCAGCAGTCCCTGCACTGGTATACCTGTAACGACAATAATTTTTTAACATAACAATTTTGAGAAAATTATATGATAAATAACTTTGATCATTAAGATATATTTTCAAAACACTTACCCTATCGCAAAGTGAAAACTCTTGGTTTCCAGTGAGGGCTTTGTGTGCTGCATAACAGGCATCGAATCGGCAGAGACGGTCACAGTCCGGGCATCGTTGGGGCTGGCCTGGAAAGCAATCAGTCCTTAGGCATATAGCGCACGCATTGGCACATCTATGGCTTTCCGGATGATCATACGGCTTTTCACATGCTGTGCAATAATGGTTGCTACCAAAAAACCCTTTCAGGGGCTTAATGACATCATAATGTCCATCGTGAAGCCACAAATTGATCCGTTGTGCCCTCTCTCTTCCTTTGTACACCACCTAAGATACAGCAAAACAAAACAAAACAAAAAAAAAAATTCTCTTGAATTCCAAAAATCAAAGTAAAACCAGTTTTTAACATTTAATTGCATACATAAAGCGATCTAAAAATTCCTAATGCATTTAACATCGAAAGTAATTACATGCATATATGTTAAAGTAAAACAAGAAAAAATTCATCGTGAATTCATTTTTTTTATAGTTTAGTTTTAACATCTTAATGAATTGTGTGCATGCATAAAATGAATCTAAAAATAAAAAATTCTTCATGCATTTTTTTTTACAAATCATATTTTTAACATCGAAGCGAAACGCATACATGCATGCATGTATACATAAAATTTAACGCAATCTAAAAAGTTCGCCATGCATTCAGTTTTACAAGTTAAAGTTTTAACATTTAAATGATCAGAAATATATGCCTAAATGTTAACTTTTTGCAAATTATATTTTTAACATAGAAACGAATTGCCTTTGTGCATACATGTAAATAAAATCTAAAAAGTTAAAGTATTCTAAAAATAAAAATTTTTAAAAGTGAAAGTTTTAACGAATTGCATACATAAAATAAGAAATTAATCTAACAATTTTAAGTAAACTAAAATCTAATTAATTTTTACAAGGTATATTTTTTAACATCGAAGCGAACTGCATACATTCATGGATTTTATGCGTGAAAACGCATAAAATATAATCTTAAAATTTAGAGTAATTCAAAAATTCACCATGCATTTTTATAAGACATATTTTTAGCGTCTAAAGAAATGCATGCATAAAATATAAATTTTATGTTAAATGTAAAATTAATCTAAAAATTTTTCAATTTATGTTTTTAGCATCTAAATAAATTTCATACATAAAAATAATCTAAAAAATGTAACACAATCTAGAAAATTTACTATGTATTCAGTATTTCAAGTTATCTTTTTTTTAACGTGGAAATGAATTGCTTACATGCATAAAATATAAAGTTAATCTAACAATTTAAAGTAATCTAAAAATAAAAATTTATTAATTTTGTCTATAATTTTTTTTAACTTCTAAACGAAAAACTTTTCTCTATGGAAACAACGAAATGATCATAAACTCTGCTAGTAATTTAATTTTTCAGTGCGTTGAAAACTGATATTTTTTTTAAGTATTTTTAAGAAGTATTTTTTAAAAATTATTCATGTACCCAAATAAATTTTTATCATATAGCCACAAATTATAAAAGAACTAAAATCAAGTTACGATATGAAAACATATAGAAAAAATATTTGTAGGTATGAACATTTAAAAAACAGAAATATCTTGAGATAAAAATAATGACTTACTCGGTTCAAGTTTTCCGAAGAAAAGACGGCAATCTGCACGTCTAGGTGGTCTTCAAATATGGCTATCTCCGCAAACGTGCAGGGGCCTAGAGGCACATCCGCAGCCATATGAAGTTCCTTTGCAGGTTTCACGAGGGCTGGTTGGCGACGATCTTTCATGGCATTGATGGCGGTCGTATCCTTATGTAAATTGGCCAACGCATAAACAATTGCTTTGGCACAACACAGTCCTTCGTCGTCATAGGGAATAGACAAAATAGATTTCTTATCCTGTCTGTCCATGGAGATGTTGACTACTTTCCTATTTCGTCCGGCACCCACAGGGCGTTTTATGGTGATCACATCAACTGCAAATCCCGTATCCAGTTCAATTTTGTCTTTAGACTGCAACACTTTCATCACGGCAGCCAGAATCTTTTCAACTGTTAAAGTCGAAACTACCATCAGGGACGTGCTAATCGGCTTATCCAACCCATCTGCTTGGATACAGAATCGGATGAGGTCTGATGGGCCCAGATTTGCTGTTGTCCGGCGAATAAGTTGCTCAAACAACTCCCGGACGGTGTCAGGAATTCGGACCATCGCGATGCCTTGCAAGTTCTGAGGCAGCCGTTCCATATCTATACTGGCCCGGAAGGTAATCTCCTCGGCCTGATATTTATGGTTTCGTCTACGAGACTTCTCCGTGAGTACAATCGCCTCATCAATCTGGAAAAAAAAATAAATAAGTTTCAGTAATAATCAAACATTTTCAAAATACATTATTTTAATAAATCATGCAAGAAAAGAAAAATATATACCGATCGTTCATTCGAAGCAGCTATATACACAAGGCCATGAGCTGATGAGGAAGAAGTCTAAAAATAAATAAATAAAAATAAATAAATTCATTTTCTAGTTCTATAAAAATATTCTAACAGAATCATAACGAAACGAAAATTTACCTCAAATCCGGAACCCACATGATAGTACAGGGGCAAAATCAGGGGATTTTCCATGAAAATATGATCCACTTCATCTAATAACTATCAAAATAAAAGTGGATTCATTCAAAATAAAATAAGCTCAAATGGTAAAATACATTCAGAAAAAAAAAAAAAAAAAGTACGCTACGAAAATACGTGTAAAAACTTACATCGTCATCAGAATCACGGAAAGGACAATCAGAATCTTCAAATAACACCTAACAATTAAAAAAAAGTAGAATAAATAACGTGTTTAAAAATGGTAATCTAAAAATAAAGTAGAAGCAAAAATATACTTACATTAGATGCAGAAAAAACTCGTTTAGCAGACATCGTATAGATAAAATGAAAATGGCGCAAAAGAAAATCACAAAAAGGCAAGAGAACGTTCGCTCAGCAACAACCACAGTAGAAATGATTGCATTCGTCAACGCGAGCGAATATATAGGCGATGTATAAGAAACAAACACGCTGATTGGCTGAAATAAGATAGAAAATATTAGTGAGAATCTGATTGGTTGTTAAGATTGTATACTTTCGCCACGGCGGATGTAGAAAGCGTGAAGCGGTTTCGACAGGCTGCAACGTGAAAGAGATGATGTTTGCCTGTTTCCCCCAGCCTCCTGACGTCATGGTTGTTTTTCTACTCAACGCGATAATGTGACCTAGTTTGTAAGGTCTCGCTGGCATGCTGGTTAGGGAAATCGCCTTCCAAACTAAAGTTTGCAGGTTCGAATCCCGCTCGTGGAGCTATTTTTAAAATTCAATAAAATTTAATTAAAGGTAATAATTAAAATAATAACGTAGTAAATAATTAAAATACTTTTTAAAAAGAGTAAATAATTAAAATTAATGACATACTAAATAGTTAAAAATAATTAATCACATGTCAAATAATTAAAAATAATAAATTAAAAGTGATGTCATTCCAAACACGTAGTTCAAGATACTGTTGCCATAAAACCTAAAAATATATGTTCGTTGCCACAAAAAATAAAAACTTTGAGACATAAAATCGTTGCCACAGAATCAAAACGAAACTTTGATGATGTCATTCCTTCCATCTACGTCATTTCCGGTTGTCACGTGATTCAAGATGGCGGCGACCACGCCCCTTTTCTGTGACGTCACTTCCGCCTACCGAGTACCTGCGCTTACTACTCCTAGTGGATATTTAATTTGGATTAGTTTATTTATATTGTCACAAAACACACAACGGCTAGCTTCCTCAGAAAAGAGGCCTTCTTGGAGCACATTAGGAAATTGGCGCATTATTTTCGTTGTATTAGGATAAATAACATAAAATCTTCTGCAGTCAATTCCTACGCTATAATTTATAGCTGGATTGAGTTACCGTTGTTGAGCTTCATCATATAGTTAATGATGGGCTTCAGTTTGAGTATAAAGTTGCCCAGAATTAAAATTAATAAATTCAACTAATGTTGAAATATGAACACTAGAAAAGTAAAAATGCACAATTTATGACATTATCACATTTTATATTTTTGACATACTTATTTTATAAAAAATAGTATTTTATGAGGAGAGTTTTTGTATAAACAGAGAAAAAATCTCGGGGTCTTTCGGTAAGCCATGCATAAAGAATAATTATTGAGAAAACATTCAATTCAATATCTTTTGCGCCTGTTTGAGTTTATTCTAATGTTGAAAAAATGCACCTAATTTACTATCCTGCTTCGCGAAATGCTGAGGATAAGTTATTGTCTATATTAAATTCTTTTAATAAGTTTTAAGCAAAATTAAAATGAAATTTGGTTAATATTACATTTTATTAATCGATACATATCATTAATTTTCCCGGGTTTTTGAAAGTTTTAGCAATTACCCAAAATGACAATTACTGTCAACTATTTAAATATATCTCTTATTATCTCTTATTATAAAGTCTGAAAATAAATATTATCATTTTTATTTGGAACTTTCTAAGACGTTAGAACAAATTGTGAAAATTTACTTCGCTAATGAAGTGAATTATCGTTTTAAATTTCAGCTCAATTAAATGGCAATAAATCGCTTTTCTAAAATTACAGAAACTGCAGCGTATTCCCAAGATGGACTTCGAATAATTAAAGCCAACATTAAAGTTCGTTATCTGAATTACACTACTTAAAGTTAATTATAATTCTCAGAATCGATTTGTTGTTAGTCTGTTTGAACACACAAGGTGCTCTGCGATAACTTTCTTCTTAAGATAGGGCATACTTTGTAAAGAATTTCTTAATGGAAACTTAATAGTATTTAATGCAAAATACGACTTAATATTAATTTTATTCAACAGAAAAATAAAGCTAAATTATATGTTGATACCTTAAATTTAGCACATTTAAAAAATAAGTTATTTCTATCCAATATAAACAAAGGATAAATTGCATTTCATAAATTTTGAAGTAGCAATATTCTCAAACGATTGAAGTTGAAGAAACTGATAAAATAATGTAGGGCTCAAGGCTACAGCAATTTTGACATGAAGCATCTTATAAGAAACACACGAAAGTTAAACTTTAAAATGGAATTTCCTAGAAAAGGTTTTCAGTGAGTTCAAACTGTTAACAATTTAAATCGTCTTAAAGTGTTTTCCGTAAAATTACGGTTCGAATTTGACAAATGAATTCAACTAAATAAAGAAAATCAATAACAAAATGTTTAAAAAAATCAACAAAAATGAGCATAAATGTATGGATGACAGCCTTTTCGTTGAAACAGAAGCAAGGTTTATCAAAGCATTTTCGTTACTCAACGTATCCTATGCCTCAGAAATACTTCATTCGCTGAAAATTAAAGATGGCTGAAAGAACACAAGAGCGACTCGGGAAAAATCAGACAGAAATTGTACAAAAACTACGCGGAAAAATTTCAGAATTTTTATATTTCATAGAAGCTTCAAGAAATGTTTGTATGATTATTATTTTATGTATTTTTATATTTATAGGTGATTATTAGAATCAAGATTTATGCTTTGGATTAAGTGATTCAGATCAAGTAGTTCTGAAAAATAATTTCAAGCATGTTTGGTTAAATATTATGAATTGAATTTTCACTTAAATTTCTCTAGTAGCCTAAAGGAGGTACAGTACAACTCCAATTATCCGAGCTTCGACTATCTGAATCGCTTTTAGAATTTATGAAGAAAATAACGACGGAAACATAGTGTTGGACAATCAACGATTTCAGATATTAAAAGGAGCAAACTTTCACTTTTAAACTTCATATCACTGCTTGATCTTCAAGAAAATCAATGAGGGCAGCAACAAGCAAGAATTTAGAAGATGTCATTTTCAAGTGGTTTTTGCAGCAACGTTCTATGGGAAACCCAGTTTCGGGTCCGAGTTTTTGTGAAAAACTTAAGATCTAAGTTTTAAAGGTTGAAGAACCAAATCGGAAGCTTGGTTTTTCAGCAAGTAACTGTTGGCTAAGAAATTTTAAGTGCAAGCACAGTGTCTCTCAAACAGTTTACTCTGACCTAGTTATTCAGCATGACTTACAGCACTTGTAAGTTCATCTAGTACGCTATATAATATATATGTAAAAGTGTTGCCTTTTGATTTTAATTAATTAAAACCTCTTTTTCTTTAAAAATAGTTTTTTCTCCCAATTTCAACATACAGTATATACAGTAATTAATTAGAGTGTACGTAGACTCTTTCTTCGGAAGAAATCCAATTATCATAATTTTTGATTATCCGAATTGGGTCTAGTCCCAATTGATTCGGATAATTGGAGTTATACGGTATTTACTAATTAAAGTTTTCTGCGTTACTGGCCTGTTAAAAATTTAAACTTCGCAAAATATGATAAAAAGTATCATATTTAAAACTGTACAGGAAGCTGTACTTAGATTAGCCTATATCATAAAACACAAAATAACACTATATCGTTTTGGACAGGGAATAGATATAAGCTCCACATCTTCAAAATTAAAACGTTTGCAAAACTGGGAGAAGCAATGGTCATATTCGCATGGAATTCTAACTGACGTAACACCTTCTCTTGAGGCAAGCTATGCTGAAACGGGAAAAATGAAAATAATAGACTGGAAACTTTGGGAAAAATTTAAATGGAATTAATGTCATTAATTAAAGAAGATAAATATTGTTAACATGGATGGATTTAAGGAAACCCAGTACACGAATTGAAGGAGCTTCGAGGATAATTTTTGCCACGAACTGTGGGCAATAATTGACCGTAAATTTGTAGAAATTTGGATAATAGAAATCCGACAAGCCTTTTTACATGAACAAAAATTTACTTTCTTCTATTAATGGACTATTAATCCCAATCTATGTTTTTCCAACAATTTCAAAATTCTCTTACCACCGCCTTATACATTTTGTTACTATTTCTCTTGATAGATGGCTCTGCATTTACTTCAGAGTGCTTCGGTGTGATTTCCATTTACAGTTGCTATTTTTCCACCTTGCTCTTAAAAAGAAGAACCTGCATCTCTGTCTAAAAATACATATGGAATTCGTTGAAATTTCTTCGAAGTTTACACCAATCATAAGCTGCTTTTTGCCTAATTTAAATTTCACATTAGCATATTTTCATCCCTCGGAATTCCATCCGAGAAAATGTTTAGCAATTAGCATTGGCCGGTCGAAACCTAATATGCCTACTCCGATTCATATATGTTAAACTTGCTTCAACCTGTGCCTGTAGGCAAAAGCCAAATTATTTAAAACGCATAAATGTTATCTAAATGTAAAGTAGAAATTTTTAACTCTCAGGGGGTATCTTCATCGGTATAGGGTACTATAGCTCAAAATCAAGACTAATAGTGTATAAGTGTAGTCAATCGACTAACAGGATTAAGGAAATCAGAATATATGGGCAGCTTAGATGAATTAATACCCATACGATGAGACCGTAAAAACGGAGGTGGGAATTTCAATTCCTTTGTGAACAGCTCTATGAGAATTCATCTAATTATATTAGAAAACAGACCTTAATACGTGGAGTAAATAAATATATGTAATAATATATAAGAAGATATGTAGAAAGAACATTGTAATGTTTATATGGAAGGGCTCATTTTGCAGTTTTCCATTTGAAGCTGATGTTAAAGTACTGTTTTTCTCTTTAACATACAAAAGCAGGTTTAAAATTATAAGCATTATTAAGTGTTTCAGTTTCATACAGAGCTTCTTAAACAACTATGCCTGAAGAACAAAACATCTGTTCTTTAAGCAAGATAAATTACTGCAAATAGTCAGTGAAAAGATAGGGTAAGGAAAAATTCTGCTTAACAGGTGATGAGCATATCAAATCAGCGCAGTCACTTGAGAAGGTGTATTGATTAAAACAAGCAATTTCGCAGAATAAAAATACTAAAAATCTCAGACCAACTGAATGAAAGATTTATAAGGATTTACTAACTAATCTGTCGGTCTTTGTCTGGCTGTTATTTGTTAGACAAAATGGACCGATGACCGAAAACACTTGCTCGGAAAGTGAAGAAAGTCTACACCTCGATCAAGAAGTATTCGGTACAAGCTGTTTCATGAAACGGAAGCTGGGAAACTGTGAACGTGCCGATTTTAATGAAATCCGACAGCAGTTGTAAATGTGAGGCTCGAATTTTACGAATAGGATGACAAAATGTGCAAGGAATTTCACAAGGATGACTTTGATATGCCTAAAATTTCGAAGAACCCTGCTTTACAATATGAACATCTTATATTACGGTAAATATTTAAAAAAACATTTCTCATTCGAAATTCATTTTTTCCACACGATCAGCGTCTTTCAAATGTAGTTTGAGTTTTTCAAGCGGCTTTAGCCGATTTACATAATTAGGCAAGCTAGATAAATTCACGAGGCTAGTTTCGAAGTTGTGATTCCATAAACACACTAAACAACTCTTATTAAGTACCATGATGTGTATTGAAATCACGGAACAGCCTTGATATCTAGTTCTTGAAATGAGTATCGAAGCCTGAGAGTGAAAAGCTTTTATTCTTGAGTGCAACAAGCATGGGATACATCATACAGGATTTCAATGAGGTCAAATGGCTTACGTATGTCAAATGACCTTTGACAGCTATGAAACTGCTTGGTTTTACGGATCTAAATCTGTATTCCCTCAGTTCAAGTAAATTTCTTATTTAGGGAATTCAGCTGCCAATTCACGCAACGGCAGTTTTATGTGAGCAAAACTTTTTTTATATAGCAGTGTATTATACTGCAGTGTATTATACAGTGTATTACACTTTCTATATTTTCTTTGAAAGCATGTTATAATTTTCTTTTTTACATTCGGGGCATGGAAAATTAAATGGTGTCGTATAACACTTTCGTAATCTTCAATTGCATGTTTTGGAAAAAGCTACAGAAGATTTCAGCTAACATGGACCTTGGGTGAAAATACCAAATACAGAAGATTTCAGTTAACATGGATTTGGGTGAAAATACCAAAATAATTACCTTTGTTAGGAGTTACTTATTGATTGTAAACTATCTCCTAGTTCTCAAATTCTTGCTCCTGCAAAGTCAAAAACATCATGGTAAACTTGAGAATTAATCTTTTAAGACCCTTTATAGTCTGCTTGACGGCACAATTCACAGATAACGTGATATACATGGCTGCAGATCGCGATGCAACTTCTTTATTATAGAAATTTTATAAGGGAAGGGTAAGCTGTTCTGGAAACTTCGAGACAATAAATGCTGTTATGGCTTCAAACCCGTGTTTTCAGGAACTTCCAGATGCTGCCAATTTGGACAAAAGTCTCTAAATGTGGCTATCTTAATGATAACAATTTCTCCCAGGCCCAATAAGAGACTTTTTCATCTATATGAGTGTTTCTACAAAAGCTAGTTTACAATAAAAACATCAATAATATTTTCAAAAAATATATGAAATAAACGCACAAAAACTCAAAGTAAAAAGTTCAACTAAAATGCACAGAAGAAATGTATATAAACTTATATCTAGAAGCACAGTAAATACGTAGAGAACGAAATATGTACAGACAAAGAATGTAAATATACAGTAAATCCAAATTACATACAAATAATCAGAAATATTTGCATAAAATATAATTGTATCAAAAGTATAAATAACATGTATACAGAGTTTAAGAAAATATCACATACTGTATTGACTGTATTGTATTGTATTCTTAGTAATAACGACATAAACTATATATTTTTTTTTTACACCTATGGTATCATTGGAAGTCCATTTTTCTCTTCTTAGCTGGTCTTGAGAGTGACATAGTAAAGATGTAAAATAAATAATACTACAAAGCCTCATAAGAGACTGTACTATATGCGCGGGCTAAAGAAAAACTAAGAGCAGAAGTAAACACTTTTCTTTAAGATATCGGCAGACAACAGAGTGCAGATATGAGCCCTCAGTAGCCCAAAACTTGCTCGCCATTCACAACTACTCAGCTCAAATATCGGCCGTTTCGTTTCTCGGGTCGAGTTAAAGAAAGGCTTTGTGTTGGCTTTGGACAGGGAGTTATCTCCGATCTACATGACTGTTAAAACATTAATTCAAGTTATCATTATGTTAATTCAGAAGTCAAACAAGAAACATTGCAAAAGCGCAAATGTCCATATGCACTTTTTCAGCTGACGATGGTGGTTCGGCACAATCATCGAAACTAGTACTGTGAAAATTTGAAAATATAACGCTGATTTTTGTTGTTTGACTTCTGAATTAGTGTTTGTTGAGCGTGTTATTGTGTCTTAATTATCATTATGTTATTACTGATGTTATGTACGTTACCGTTCCCTTCTATTACTTAATTCTTTTTTAAAAATATTTATTTACTAAATTGTTTCCTCGAAACATATTATTTTTTCCAAGGAACAGGCAATTTTAGCTGATCAGTCAAGACGGTGTAAAGAAAGGAAATAGTGAATTTCAATAAAAGCACATTGAATAGAGAGTTGAACTGCAGTAGAAAAAAAAAAGGGAAACAGAAAACCAATAGTGCCATTATAGGATTAGCAGAAAGTTCGACTCAGTGGTCGTAGAGAAAAATGCAAACAGTTATTTTATTTTATTACTACTAGCTGTTGCTTGAAGCGGAAGAAAACAAGCAATCAAAGCGCAAGCAATTTTCTCCTTGTATTTAACCAATAGCTTCAAATCCCTTTCTACTTCTGCGACAACTTTTGTGTTAGGATTTTGTATCTTGATAGAAAAGTAAGGACATCCTTTTTCAATTCCTTAACCTTTTAATTTGTTTTATACTTGGTATTTTTAAAACGTTACAGGGCATAATAATTCTTCTGTATAATTTTTAGATATCCGTAAAGGCCTTGTTTTTCGGTATTTTATTTCAGTTTAAAAATGATACTGCTTAAATTATTGTAATAAAACACGTCTCACATTCATTTAGGTATCTTCACATTTTATTTGTATAGTTTTCTACGTAAATAATACATTTTTTTTTTTTTTTTTTTTTTTTTTTTTTTTAGTTCAGTAGCGGTGCAATTATTTTCTAAATAGCTTTCCATAAAATAAGTAATGGAAGCTAAAGTAAGCAATTTTTTTAATGAAAAAAAATTTCTTCTTTGATATCAGTATGACAACTAATTAACATTTTTAATAACACATTTCGGCACTTAAGAATAAATTAAATAAAATTATAAGGCATTTCTCCAACCTTCTTAGCATGCCTTCATAGTGTAGTGGTCTGCACGCTAGGCGGACCCAGGTTCGTGGTTCGATTCCCGGCGAAGGCGTTGCTCATTTTTCATCACTCTTGCTTCAAAAATAACCTAATGCCTCTACAAAATTAAAAAATAAATTAAATTTAAAGACAAATTTTATACCAAATCTATATTCATTTTGTCTATACACTTTTAAAACGTCTGTGTTAAAGCATCCAAAATGTTTCTTTAACTCAGCAATGGTTTGAATAGTGATGATGTAATAAATAATTATGATTAATAATGATATAAATTGAGTTTCCTTTGCATGGAAAGTCTAGATTCAAATTGACATAAATTTAACAAGATAGTTATACGTTTTGCTTCGAAATTTAATGTAACATTGAAGAGAGCGAAATATGTTTTGTTTTTAATATTTTCATGCAGTGGAGCATCAATTTACTTGATAATTTTAAAGACGAAAACAAGTTTTAGAAAATTCGAATGTATATTTTTAAATTTGAAAGGTATTTCTACCTCCAACCTAGCGTGCCTTCGTAGTGTAGTGGTCAGCACACTCAGCCGGTATTTCAGAGGTCCGTGGTTCGATTCGCGGCGAAGGCGATTGATCATTTTTTATCTCTCGGCTTTTACAATTAACCCATGTCTCTACAGTGGCGTCCGAACTAAAAGGGTGTTGGATGATGATTCTCCTCACCCAAGATTTGGCGATTGGGTCCCCTAAAAACCCCGGTCGCCCTTTGAAAGGGGAAGTATATAAGATATTTCTCCCGCCAACCTACCGTGCTTTCGTAGAGTAGTGCTCAGCACACTGAGCCGGTATTTCAGAGGTCCATGGTTCGATTCCCGGCGAAGGCGACTGCTCATTTTTCATCTTGCTTACTTCCGAAAATTCTAATGTCTCTAAAAACTCATGACAGAAAACATTTTATTCCAAATTACTTAGAGTTTTCTTTCTGAAAACATGATTGTATTTTTATTATTGGAGCAGCGTATTTTAATTATTTGCAGTTTTTTTTTTTTTTTTCTAAAATATCGCGGAAAAAGGAAAAAAAAATCTTTTCTCCTCTCATTGAAGCGAAAATGTCAATCAATTTCACTATATGAAGTATATTGGCGTACTTGTAGAGACATTAGGAAGTTTTTTTTTGGAAGCCAGAGAGATGAAAAATATGCAACCGCCTTCGCCGGGTATCGAAGCACGGAATACCGGCCCACCGTGCTACCATTACACGACGAAAGCACTCTAGGGAAGTGGGAGAAATACCTTATATACTCCCCTTTTTAAAGGGCGACTAGGGTTTTAGGGGACCTAGTCGCCAACTCCTGGGTGCGTTTCTTCATTTCATACTGCTTGTACTAGATATAATTAGAAGCAAAGGAAAAATAAATACAATAGTTTTGGATGATCTAGAAGTGCACTAAAAGGCAATGAGGAGAATTTTCCCAAATTCTGTAGTTTTGCTTATAGGCAAAATACATTTTAGGATTATATCACATAATAAATGGTGACTGGTACTATATGCTGATATAAGAAAGTTTTATTCGTCCTGCTACATAAAATTTCTATTCATTTTCTATCTCCCTGTATTTATGTAAGCTTTGCTATCATAAGCGCAAGGAAAAAAATATTCCTTGAATAACTATCTTGTTTAAGTCAAAGATGGGCCGCAAATGTTTTCCATGTGCAAGAGTATCTGATCATATCGTTCGGTCAGACGGTCAGCCCTTGAAAAATCTTCAAATTGGTGTTGGAGCTGTGACAAAACATTTTGAAGAGATCTCCGGGCCAAAGCTGTTTTAAACCTTTCGACAGGATTGTAAAATCAGACGAGCCTGTAGAAGACGCCAACGCCAGTATTGATACTGTTATTCAACATGAAGTCGTCTGTAAACACATGCAGCCGTTCTTTGCACTTACAACTACATAAAATTCAGTTCAACATTAAAATCACAAAATAATTAAAAATAGCATATCTTTATAAGTAACGGTAGTCGGTGTCGGGCAATGGAGATAAAAATATTTTATTTCGTATAGTGTTGTAACTGCTCTGTTTCATATCATTGAGTTTGTTAATAAAAATGTATTAAGGTTTTACAAATATAAAATAAATAATAAAAAATACATAAATAATATTCTATGAAAACACTGAATATTTTTAATTAGATAGGTCATGAATTAAATGAATTTTTGTTATTTAAATAAATCCGATTCAAATTAAAGAAATGAATATTCTTGAGAACTAACTACATGTACTGCTTTCAAATAGCTTAGTTTGTTATTGCACAACAAGCAGATTCAGTTTGAAATATAATACCTTACATTTTGCCAAATGGTAACAGATTCGAAGGAAAAGTAAAATGATGCATTTAGAGAGATTCGATGAAAAATTCCCATTTCGAGTCAAAAATAGTTAAAAATTCCATTAAACGAACATTTTCGGGGAGAGATAGTGTACCATTTCCTTCGACTTACCTAATTCTGCGTAACCTGAAAAGCTAACAATTATGGCTGATCAGTTTCTTCATATTCTATATTTAGAATATTTCAGAAGCTTTTGTTTGGTCTTTTTAACAATTAATATTGATACAATTTCTTGATACGTCTATATGTGATCAACTAAATTCCATTGCTGTAATAAGAAGAATGGTTTTGCAGTTTGAATTTGATTTTGATTTAATGATGGTGATGTGATTTTTATTTGACAATGACAGTAATGAAAAGATGATTATGAATATAATATTAAAAATGACACAAATATAAAACTTTTTAATACATGCATATATGTAGTATTTTAAATGCATAGACGTAACTGGAACTTTTAAGAGTTTGCAGTCGTCATGGTCGAGAATGGATATTTTCATGCGCTGCAGCTTGAAGTCTAAGAAGTTAGATAAATGGACGTATAAACCACAAACTTCCAGATGTAGCATTTTCAAAACATAATTTTAATCCATTATAATTCCCATCAGATCATTTTTGTGAAAAAGGAATTTATCCAATCATATTTAAATTCAATAATTTTTATGTACAATGATTTTAAAAGTACGACGTAAGGCTTTTTGATAGGACAGCATAAGCGGCGCAGAGTTGTTTGCAGGGTAGAAGCTAGTAAAAGGAATGACGTAATTGTTTTGCAGAGCAGTATTTATACCGAGTAGATGCAGAGAGTATATTAAGCTGTGATAGGTTAATTTTAGGTTGTTATGGAATATAGAAAGACATCGAATTTGGGAGAACATATGAATTTAGGGGGAGAGCATAAAATCTAGAAAAGTTAATTTAGAGGTCGCCAGTTATTTCTTACAGCAGCCATCGTATTTTGTTATATCTTACATATTTATAATTAATGTATATATAAATAGATAGATATATAGATGGATAGATATATACATTTATATACTAAAAGAAATATAGTAACAGGCCAAAAATTTAAATCAAAAAAATTTTTAACCTGTCCTACGCTATACCCATATTAAACTTGAAGCATCTAAATTTAAAATTAAATTGGAATACATATACTTACTGGATATAAGCAAGGCAGTTTGCTCATATTCAGTAAGTTTACGATTTGTTCAGTTTTTGTTCCAAATATGTTTTCAACATTTACCTCTTTAAGGCTCAGATTATATTCTACATTATTTATAGGAATTTCTTCTGAAAATTTTTTGTTTTCTTGGTATTAAAATTTTAGGATCGCATAATCGGGGACACCCCAGGTTTTGAGTATTGTTTAAATGGTAATTTGATTTAAAGTATATTTTGCTCTTTAATTTATAATTGATTTTTAATGTCAGATTTACATATATAATGCTATTTGACCAATTTCTTTTTGGGAGTGGTCGGTTTGCATAATGTAAAGTTTTACATTTTTTTGAATAGTCAGTTTGGCCCAATGTAATATTTTATTCCTTTATTTAAGTGTTTCGAATGCGTGCAAGGAAAATTCTGGATACATTTAAGATTCGACTTTTCGATTTTAAAAGAGTTTAATGCCAGAAGAACAAAACATGTATTCGAAACATATTAATCAACTTTTATGAAACTTGTGAGTTCTAAATTAGAGTTGTGATTCCCCTTGTGAGTTCTACATTAGAATTTCAGTAAAAGGAGATTAATTTTAATATTTTTGTAATTTTATAATTTTGTATATTTTTCCTTTTCGCATTTTAAGTTTTCAAGTTTGTTTTACTGACGAATTCTTATTTTAAATTTGATATGTTTAAATAAAGTGGTGTAAAACCTCTTATCCACAGTTGCAATTATTAATATTGTTGAGGAATTGCCTTGCTTTGATTCCAATTTAATTTTAACTTTAGATGTTTTAACTTTAATACATTTATATATACTACTCCAAAGAGAGGTTGGAATTCTATAAGCGCTTCTTAATTGGACAAATTATCTTTTAAAAAAAGTATGTTAAGATAATTAGCTTGTTATCCGATGCACATGTTAAAATGAAACATAGTTAGGTTTAATATTAGGCAAGATAAATCAAATTTTTAGTTATGGCTCTTCGAAAACAGCATCAAATTATTAAACTCACATACGTGAAACTACCTAAAATTCATTCATTTCCATATATATATATATATATATATATATATATTGTTGCGTGCGTACGGGTTCGTAATAAATTGCTAAACACATGTCCGATAAAAAGTTAATAAAATTTCCCAAGAAATATAATAAAACGCTGGACTTTTTCTCAAAGATATTCGTATAATATCAAAATATCACACAGTAGTTATATTATAAACTACTAAAACGTTAAACAGAACGTAATCCAAAACGCAGAGAAATCTAATCCGATCTCTCCGGGAATTTGCCACAATTAACAACTCTGAACTCAGATGTTTCTCTTCGACGTTTTAAAGCTTTCTATTCGGTCACGAAAGCATTCTGGTAATTTCTACTTTCTAGAGGTTCCTGGAAAGCAAAAGGATAGAATTACGGTTAATGCTAAATCACAGTTGCACTCATTCAATTTAAGCATTAATTACAAGATATATATCTATTAAATGTTAAATGCGCGTGCTCTTATATTTTTACTTTTCTGGCTCAGCTTTCTCTTCAAATATGACTAGTGCTGCATTGCAGGGGGATATAAAACAATTTTAATAATAATTTTACTAAAAATAGCTAACTAAATTCAAAATTCGTAACACTGCCCTTTTGCCAAGGACAGCATGTCCCGGATATTGCAATCCCTGGACAGGAAGCCATATTTACAGCTAAAGCATCAATTCAATAATACACATTACATTACGATAACAAACAGCATAAACAATAATTGTAAAAATTAACTTAAACCAAATCAAATACCAAATACTGTCAAATGCTAAATGCAAATCAAATCAAATACAAATTTAGAAACAAAAAAGACCACGGTCTTAAACGTTTTACAATACTATTTACAATTATATATACTACGTACTATGGCCACAGTAAGGGTTTAATCTATCGTAATGAACGACTTTAGGCTCAGAATTCGACGATTTACGGATTCGAACCACAATGTCGTACAGCCTATTTAGGACTGTATATGGACCTGTAGATTAGGACCGATTCCTTTCAGTCGAGTCGGATTCCATAACCGCACCTTGTCTCCTTCATTAAATCGATGTCCAGTAGTTTCGGTGTCATATCGGGTCTTCATCTTCTCCGTTGCCAAGTTGACTCGCTCTCGTGCAGAATTGTGTATCACTTCAAACTGCGCCTCGAGATCTTGGATGTATTCCTCAGGTGATGAAGGCGCATCCGGAGAGTGACCAAACAGAAGATCACAAGCATCTGTGATGGGGAATAGCCGGTAGTCTCGTGGACAGCATTGCGCTAAGCCAGTAAAAACAGTGGTAACATCTTGTCCCATTCCTGTTGGTTTCTGGAAACCACCGATGAGAGGTTATTTAGGCTGGTTCAAACCTCTCTACCATGCTGTCTGATTGGGAATGTAGAGGCGTCGTTCGGGTTTTGTCAATGCTGAGTAGCTTGCATTGTACATTGATTGCAGCCGAGGTAAAATTCCTTCCCTGATTGGAATGTAACTGAAGAGATTCTCCGAACCTGAAAATCCAGTGTTGTATCATTACCTCTGAGACAACCTCGTGATCAGGAATAGGACATGCTTCAGGCCACTTAGTGAAGTAATCAATGACAACGAGGATGTATTTGTTGCCATCAGCAGTTCGTGGCAGAGGTCCCAAGATGTCAAAGGCGCTCCTACGTTGTAACGCTGCATCTTGCCTCGGATGCGTTTGTTGGGCCCTTTCTGATCTGCACAAGCATCGCAAGATTGGCACCACGTTTGCACGTTGTCCTTTGCGTTACTCTAATAGAAGCGCCCTCAAATCTCTGCAAAGTCCTCATTATTCCGAAGTGGCCTCCTGTAGGGCTGCTATGTAGTTCTTTAACGAAGTTCGGGATCCGGGATATTCTAAGTATCAGCTGCGCGTTTCGATCATCTGATTCGAATTTGCGATAAATGACGTCGTTTTGAATATGGAATGTGTTCCAGAGATCCCAATATTGTTTTGTCGTAGGAATATAGATCGAAATGTCCTGCCCGGTCGGTTTTCTGTTTAAAGACTCATTTAAGTCAATTAAGGGTTAAATATCGCCGTCGTCCTCCAGTTGCTCTTTCCTGACTTCTTTGTCACTCTATGGGTCTCAACCAGCTAATGTTCATGTTGTAATTTGATTTGCGGCCGGTTTAAGCAGCTCATACTTCGCTTCGACCCTGGATCAATATCGGCAGCTTTCTAGCCAAGGTCTTCTAGACAGAGCGTCGGCGTTTTCGTGTGATGATCCCTTCTTATGAAGGATAGTAATGTCATATACCTGAGGTCTCTGTTTCAACTTGGCAATTTGACCTTCAGGTTTCTTGACAACAAACACAAACTTCACAAAAGCGAGGCCAACGGAGGATGATCCGTGCGGAATAGAATATTCTATTATAGAGATAATGATGGAAATGTTCCACGGTTTTAACTATGGCAAGCGACTCTTTCCTGGTGACACAGTAATGCATCACCGGTTTTGATAGGTACTTGCTCCAGTAAGCCACTACACGTTCTTGGCCATTTATTTCTTAAGAAAAAACAGCACCGACACTTTTATTGCTCTCGTCCGTGTCGAGAATAAATGGTCTGTCGAGCTGAGTATACGTGAGGATTGGAGCAGATGTTAAAGCTTCCTTCAGGTTCTTAAATGCATCCTCACATTCCTTTGTCCACAAAAACCTTTGTTTTCTTTCTGTCAGTTTGTGAAGGGGTCTTGCGACGAAAGAAATAATCCTTTACAAATCTCCTATAGTAGGTACAAAGCCCCAGGAAATTTCTTACCTGAGGAACATTTTCGGGGCGTCTCCCGTCATTAACTGCTGACACATTTTCTGAATCTCTACACATATCTTCGGTAGAGATGACGCGTCCGAGGTAAGTCACTTCCTGTCTGAATAATTATATTTAGCATCTGTCTGAATAATTACTCAACTTTAGATTGGCTTCTTTCAGTTTCTGAACCAACTTTATAAGGTTTTCTAGGAGTTCTTCCAAACTCTTACCGACGATGAAGATGTCATCTAGGTATATTAGACAGGTTTCGCAGGAAATACCTTTCAAATCAGTCTACATGAGGCGTTCAACTGTTGCCGGTGCATTGCACAGCCCAAACGGCATCACCTTGAACTGCTGAAGTCATTGGCCCATAGTAAATGCCGTCTTTTCTCGGTCATCAGAATGTATTTCTACTTGCCAATACCCACTCTTTAAATCAAGTGTCGAAAACAACTTGATTCCAGAAAGAGTGTCCAGAATGTCAACGGCAATAGTTAATGCAAAATCTAGTTGAACAGTCTTTCGTTCTGATAAGGACGATGAGAGATGCCCATGAACTTGCTGAAGGCTCGATGACATCACCTTCTTCCACATTCTATAGACGTTTTCCTATCTCACACGGTTTAGACATCGGTAGACGCCTTGAATGTTATTAAAACTGGTGGCTGAAACCCGTATCTATTCTAAGCTGTGCCAAACTGGTTCGACCCACGTCAGAAGATCAGCGGGAGAAAACATCTTGAATGACACTTTCGGCAGCATTCCTCTCTTCGTCTTATTGTGCATTCTGCAATAACTCCTATGTAATGCTTTCTGAAGACATGGATTCTGGAGTGTTACTGTTTCGTTTAACGCTGATGATTGGAATACATGCTGACAAACCTTTCTTTATAACTCTTCACCTTCACAGTTACATTGGCTACACTCACCGGAATAAAGGTCCTCGACATGTCGACGAGTGCTAATGCTACTAGTACTCATTTCGGGCTATTACAGTTCTTGGGATATTGTATGATGCCGTAGGGAAAATTTCTGTTTTCGGCTATGGATCCAGGAAGTAAAACTTCTGTTCTTGCTAGTATTGAGATATAGTCTTGTGATATGGTTCTGTGGACAGATTTAACTCCCTCATCATTAATTCCGAAATGGGCTATGTCCTCAGAGGCAGAATGCAGTTAATTATTTTTTAAGTCCAACGAAAATCATATTTCCTTAGAAAGTCCATTTAGAGTATACAAGGATCTGTGATTTCTGCCACATATGCCATGTGATTGTAGGCGGCACTTCCAAACGTAATGTTAACATTTAATTTTCCATCAATGTTGATTTTATCACCGGACATAGTGGAGGTTAACGCAGGGCTGCGTCCAGATGAGACTAACTTTCAATTGTTGAGCGAAATCTTTTCGAATGATGATAACATTAGCTCCTATTTCGATGGTCATATTGCAAGGAACTCCATTGATATGTCCCGTTATGAAAAATCCATTACTATCGTCACTCACTGCAGGAATCTGAAGTGCTTTAAATTGGGGCTTTCCATTACCTGGCAACCTTCGCCTCGCGATATGGTCACTGATTAGTTTTCCGGCTTTTTGGTGGGAGCAGTCTTAATTTCCATGCCCTGGGGTGTTCTGCAGTTCTGTCGTATGTGTGATTCAGCTCCACAGTTCCAACATTTCTTGTCACTAATATTTCGTCTCAAGAAATTGAGCTGTCGGGTTAAATCGTCTAGACGAGCAAACATTTGACTTTTGGACAAGTGCAGTTCTGATTGAGTGGCGGTTTCTACGAGTTGCTTGTTGAGCTGCTTCAAATTTCATGGCGTACACCAGAACTCTTTTTAAGTGTCCTTCACATCTGCCATTTGCGGTGCTTTCTGTATTTCAGGATCCCGGATGCCGTATTGCAGCCAAAGGATTTTCCTTGTTTCCGGCGGGCACTCTGAGAAGGCGAGATGATATACCCTTTAGAGATCCGAGGCAATTTCCTATAGTGTTTCCATTTCTTTGACGGGATTTTTAATTGAAGCTTGCTGTAAATCTTTTAAGCACTTCTCTAAAAATTGGTGGATAGAGCTGGGAAATCTAGCCTTTTATTTTCGAGAAGAATCTCTCAGAGACGCAGCGATATGACAGGCCTCAGCTTCGTAATCCCATCCATTGTTTTCCGCCGCTATAGAAAAGTATGTCTTATGTACTTGCCAAGAGGTCTTCACATCATATGTGGATAACTTCAGAGGCGGACGTGCAGGCATGTGTAAAAATGTAAAACCATTAGAATCGCTCCTTGCCGTTGCTACGAATTTCTTTAAAGTAACAACTTCTTTGGCGACTTCAGAAACCCTGTCGTTAGTTTCTTGTTTGATATGTCAGTGAAAGACAGAAATCTTTCTTCAAATTGATGTTCGATTCGCTGTTGGACGGCCAAAACTCTTCCTTTGATTCGTTGTTTCTGAAACTTTCTCTTCTATTTGTTTTTCACAGAATAAACTCTTTTTAGAATTTCTCCAACTTTATTTTGAACAGCGTCTATTCTGCCTTCCATAGCCTCAAATTTGTGTTCTAAAATGCAAGTAATTTCTTTTTTTATTTTCTCTTGACCTCATCCAATATTTACTTGCACGGCTTTCATCTCGCCTTTAACGGATTCTTCCATCTTTCTTGAAAGGCTCTTAAATTATCTTTAACAGATTCTTGACCAGCTTCCATCTTTCCTTGCCCCGCATTCATTTTTGCTTTAAATGAGTTGACGGCGCATTCCATTCTTTATTGGAAAGCATCAAAGGCAGTTACGGGCTGTTTTAACTGCTCTTCCATCGCTCTTGTGATTGTCATTCATGCCCATTTCTGATACCAAAATGCTGCGCACCGGTTCGGTGCAAATGTCCGATGAAAAGTTAATAAAATTATTCTTATTCAAAGAAATTTAATAAAACGCTGAATTTTTTTCACAAAGATACTCGTACAATATCACAATATTACAGACTATCACTCAGTATGTATATTTTAAACTACTAAAACGTTAAACAGAACGTAATCCAAAGCGCAGAGAAAGCTAATCTGATCTCACCGCGAATTCGCTACAATCAACAGCAATTAAGTAAACAACTAACCTGAGACATTTTTCTCTGGCTTTTTAAAGCTTTTTAATCGGTCATGAGAAGGTTCTCGTAATTTATATTTTCTCGAGGTTTCTGGAAAGCGAAAGAGTAGAATTACGGTTACAGCTAACACACAAATGCATTTATTCAATTTAAACATAAATTACGAGACATCTATTACTACTTCATTAAATGTTAAATGCCCGTGCACTTATATTTTTACTTTTCCACTAAAAATGGCTAACTAAATAGAAAATTCGTAACAATATAGCTGTCTTATATGTAATAATGAAGCAATCTTTCAAAACGGACCTGATGGTAATTAAAAATTAATGATGGTAGTTAAAATTAAAAAAAAAGTAATTATACCACATCAGATTTATTTCCTTGTACGGAATATTAAATTATACGCAATTTTCCTGAATTTCATTTAAACATATTGAATTAACCGTTAAAGAATTTTGAATTGAATCTATTTCGTCGATAGCCATTTATAATTCTAAAACGATTTATAAAAGAAATTAAAAAAATGAAAAAGACACAGTTTTTCACAGACGATTCAGCATATATGCACATATGCTACTAAAGCACATATGCTACTAATTAATTCCGTTCTCACTTCGCGGCAAAGCAAAAATATATAAACCTTCAAAATATTTTCATTAAAATTTGAAAAATATAGAGAAATATAAAACACCAAGTACAGTTTAAACAATTTTTAGAATTAAAATTACAGTTTCTACTCAAAAACAAGCTAATAACTTAAATGATAATTCTAGAATTAATTAAGGATAATTCCATTCGAAATAATAAAAGAAGGCATTACTTTGTGATTGCGAAGCTTAGTTTTGCTAGATTGGCAAAAAATCCAAAAAATTCACTATTCTGCTAATTTCAAATGTAAACAAATATGGCGTCCATGCTAAACAAAAGTTACGCATAGCCGCAATTAAAAAACTTTTAAATTGTCGATAATTCCACAATTATTGTATGCAGGTTAAGTGAAGGAATAAAGAACTTAACCGGAAGATAGGAACAACATAATTCAATCATTTGTAAAGCAAAAAAATGAACAATTTACAAACATATAAGAATAAAGAAAGTGAGGTCACCGAGCCGAGCAACAGAGTGGATATATGTATACATATATTTATATACTTTTGGTGTGCCCGATTGCAACCAAAATGGGTGCACGTCTACATGTTATAGCAGTCCTGTATACAAAATTTCAGCATTCTGAGGCTACTCGTTTTTGAGTTATGCGAGATACATACGTACGTACGTACAGATGCCACGAAAAAAAATCTCTCCAGAATTCATTTTAAATCAGTTTATAATGTTTTGGGGGGAAAAGAGTCCTTTATTCTGTTCTTACGTACGAATGTCAAGCAAAAAACTCATTAAATTGCATTTGATAGCGGTCAAAATCGATATTTTCGTTGAAATATGATACACGGAATTTTTTGTGATTACAATACAACCTATTTACCTCGTACAAGGAAGTAAAAATGTGTAATACATAACCAGGCAATAATTGCACTGATTCGCTAAAATATATGAATAAAACTTTTATAAATAATCTTCAGAAATATTACAATAGGTAATTTTTTCGAAGTTATATGGTAATCTGTAGACTCTCTAAATTACTCCAAATTATAAAGCCTACTTTATTTTACTATTTATAATTTCACTGCTATTTGCAAGTATATTTTCACTGGCTATATATTTATAATTTTGGGAATTTTCGATTTTAAACCAGTATTTAATTGATATATATAGGTGAAAGAAATTTAGTATTTAAGTATGTGCTCAAAAACTCGCAAACAATGTAATGAAAATTCCAGACCAGTCTGTGGAAAAGTATTTGCGAACTAAACTGATACTTCTCTAAATTCACTTCTTTATTCACAGTTTTAAGGGGAACCAGTTGAAATTTTTTGTTTTAACAAACTTTTTTGCATTAACTTCTGTGTCTGTACTCTACATTTCTGCATTAACTACTGTGCCTATACTGTACTTCCTCAAGTTTGAAATAAATTCACGTAATTTGCATTACAATCAGTTTGATAAGTTACCATAAATGCACTTTAACTATACCTAGCTTTAAATCATTTCGCTTTATTTGTAAAAAGTTCACATTAATTCTTCATACTTTAATTGATAATCCACAAACATCTTTCATTAATATAACTTGAGTTAAATTAAATCGAAATATTAAAATATGCTGCAAAGTTTTTACTTTATTTTATTTTCTATATAATGTCTGAAATATTCCATGTTACATTATGGAAATTTCAAATAACCCTTCTAATGGATCTTCTCAATTTTGAAAAATTCTAACAATAAATCACAACATTTTAAACGAAAATGGCATTGCAGATCAAATTTCAGATATACAGTAGAACATTATGTGCTTTCAGATGAGTATGGTATGCGTTGGAGTATAAGATATTAAAGTTTTACAGTATTGTTCAAATGCCATTAATTTTGACTTCCTGTCACCCAATGCGCACGAAGTCTATTTTGTTTCGCTCACAAATCTCTGTCGCATGACAGTGCAAATAAATATCGCTGCCCAGAGTTCTCCTCACTGTTGAATAAAACAACACATAATAATACATGTAAAGCGTTAGAATAAGAGCCTGCTTTTTCTTTGTGATGTATAATCTCTAACTGTGACTGTAACGTTCTATTAATACTCATTGGGGAACGTTTTTTCCCCAGTTGTTTCACTTCCATATCAAAGCCCCAAATGATTTATCTTCTAGATTTACATGAAAATGTATAAGTTCTGAAACACTGTACGTGTGATAGCGTGTCGCATTACAACAATTACAGTCCATTAAAAATCCGATTTTAACCAATAATTCTTACTTGGAAATGTGAAAACAAGGAAGAGGGAGAATATTCAGCAGGTACTGAGACAGTAATGAGCTACAAATGATAAATAGCTTACACCGCCAGTAGCTTTCTGTTTCCGGAGGTTTTAATATGAATTAATGTGCCCTCTAGTGTGTGGGAAAAACCATTTTCTAGAAACTAGTTTGAAACTGATCGATGGATGCGAAGGGAAGTGTAAATGCAAACAGTAAATAATCGTCAATGAATGATAACTTCGGGCTTAGCAACGTTTGATGCAGAATTTATTGCTTGGTATTTATGTTAAGATGGCCTGTCTTTAACTGGATATTTCCTTAGACTAAATGTTCCTAACAACACATTTTGATTGTTGTAGCATTACTAGAGCAGGCTTGTGTAATAAAACAATAACTATTATAATTTAAATAAACAATTAAAGCGGATTATATTCAAAAGATGATTATATTTTTATACGTAATGATATTTTTTTCGATTCCTAGGTAATGCATACCTTAGTTGATATGATTATCACTGTAGACAACATCCATGGGCCAAGGAAGCATAATAAATAAATTCCCAAATAAATAATAATCCCTAATGAACAAAGTTTATGACTGCAATACCTATGAAAGAAATGACACTTAAAATTTTGGTTTCAGAAACAGAATGAAACTCTCAGATTTCTTATCTCAAGAATTTTCGATTAAAAATGGTTCTGCGATTTTGATAAAAAATTATTCATATTGTCATTCAATTCCATGACGAAGTGCAGATACATCTTATGTCCCACGCATTTTCCCCATGAGTGTATCCTCTCATGGACTTCAGATATGCAGAAACAATAATGCATATCATAATGTTTTATGTTTTAGCTGCCGTTAAAAAAAATATACAGTACAAAGTCAGAGATGCCGACGTCCAATGTCCAGAGTGATCTAAAATTCGGACCTCAAAGTCACCACCACCATTTTTTTAATATTTTTTTTTATTTTGTTTTGTGTGTGTGCTTAACGCATGCGCATTTGATTCCCCGCGGATATAAAAAAACTCGTGGAGAGAATACGAAAGTTTCGTATTTCGTCACTTTAAACTACTAAATAAAATACCTCGTTATTGAAGAAACAAACATTTTAGCATAAATTTGTATGATCAATAATGTCGCACCGTAGCTGCGTATCTGCTTGACATACTACAGCTCCAACCGAAACATTCTACATAGAAACATTGATGATTGTACACCTACTAATATTTTATAGCCCTGACGCCAACCTGGCGAATCATTATTTTTTATATATTTTGCTTTCATCAGCGCATGTTTATCAACACATGACAACTTCAGTACTTTGTACTGTAATAGGTATTGCTTGCGTACGGATTCGTAATAGATTGAATGCACAAGTCAGATAAAAGGTTAAGAAAATTTATTCTTACCCCAAGAAATGTAACAAAACGTCAGAATTTTCCTCAGAGATATTCGTACTATACCACGCAATATAATCAGTAGCTATATTTTAAACTACTAAAATGTTAAATAGAATGCAATCCAAATCATAGAGAAAGCTAATCCGATTTCAACGCGAATTCGCCACAATTAACAACAACAGTTATCTAAACAACTGAGCTGAGATGTTTCTCTCGGGTATTTATAGCTTTCTAAATGGGCCTCAAGAGACAGTTCTAGAAATTTTTGGAAAGCAAAAAGGGTAGAATTACGGTTACAGCTAACATAGTAGTCTATTAAATTTATTCAAATTAATTATCAGTTACAGAGATAAACTTTTATTCAATGTTAAATGCAGGTGCTCTTATATTTTTATTTTCCTGGCGTAGCTTTCTCTTAAATTACGTCACGCGCTACATTGCGTGGAGGAATAAATTAATTTTAATTATAATTCTACTAAAATGTCTAACTAAATAGGAAATTCGTAACAGTATCATTCTTTTGAATAGTTAAATTGTAATGTTGCGCGGCTCCAACATGCACGCAGTGCATGTAGTGGTGACAATAGTGGTGACTGCTATGAACTGGAAAGTACACAAAGTCTTGAGAAGGGTTTAAATCCCTTTTTATTCAACTTTAGAAATTACAGATGCGTGCTCTTGACGCTCACAAACTACACCGACCTGGCTGTAAAATAAAAATAAGAAACTAAAAATGAATAATAACAAGTTACTACCTACGAGGCTCTCTAAACGTAACTAACCTCACCGCGTTCTGAGATACAGCTGATATTTCAGCAAACTTCTGAATATTAAGTTGAAAGATTCAACTATCTGCCGAGGCAAGCACGCAGGCCGAAACGAGTGATTCTTCAATTTCTACCTAGCCACCTCCACGCTCGTGAAGCAAGAAAGCATACTATCGAACTCGTTTCCCTTCTATTTAACTCAGATTACTTCCGCTGACAATTTGAATACTTTGCGCATTCTACTAAAATTTACATACTCTGCCTTTGGCAATTCCAGGGCAAAGTAAGGCTTGACAGGAAAGATAGCTTAAACTTAAAATAAATGTTAGTTAAAATAAATATAAACCCTACATTTGCCGCTGCCAGAATTTGGTAAACTTGGAAGCAGGTCCTAGAAACGACCTGTTGAAAAGTTTCCACAATTCTGAACTAAAATTCAAGAGCCTCGTTTACACACACACACACACACACTTAAAAAAAAAAAAAAAAAAAAAAAAAAAAAAAAAAAAAAAACTGTTTTCTCACAAAAGTTAGAATAAATTTCTGTAGATAATTATTTTACCCTCTCTTCTTACAGCAACCTTTCCTGGACTTCAGCAATCAATCTGTTCTCTTCCTTCCAGCATCTGGAAGGAATATCAGTATCTTTCTAAATACATTATAATTTACACATTCTTGACATTGAATAAAGTTTTTGTTTTTGATCGATTTATTTTCCTTAATTACTGCTTAATTCACATTCATTCAAGTATTCAAACATGAATTTAACTTTACCCTGGCTCTCCACCATGTGTGGTGTCAAACGGGAATATTCGTGTTTTAGTATTGCAACACTTCCCCTAAACACAATGATTTGTTAGAATTCAACGACCAAATAGACACACCTTACTCGACATTCTAAAACTCGATGAGCGCTTTTAACATTCTTAAAATTCAAGTGTAGGTGGAGAACCCTACAAAATACATTCATTCTAAATTCCCCTCATCCATCTTTAGACATGCAGGCTTTCGCTCTAAAGCATGATTTTATCTACAGTTTAATACTTAAATTTGAACTCTTTTCTTTTGAGCATTTACTTTTAGCATCTAAAATTTTATGCTTCTAGACTAAATTCTACTTTTACATAACTTTCAAGTATTTACGTATATTTACAAAATTCTAATCCATATGATTTTTACAATTAACCATAAAATGAATAAGATAAAAATAAATTTTTACTTCACGCATTCTTCGCCAAGCTGGCGGCACTGAAACTAAATTTCTTAATACAAGAATACGAAGCTATTTTTATCTTCGGCCAAATTTTGGCTTTAACATAACAGAATTAGTCTTTCGACGAACAGAAACTGCTTGTTCTTAGATTTTATACTTAAAGAAAATAATACTTTTGCCTTAGCTAAATAAAGTAAAACAAAACTAAGTCTCAACCGAGACAAATTGACTTCCGTCAAAACATAGAACTTCGTATTTACGCATAACATTTCAGATCAAAAGAAAAATTTATAGATTTTAACTTATCTTTGAGTTTTCGATAATTGGAACTCCGACATCCTCTTCTGGCAGAACTGTTGCCACGTTATAGATTTCATCGAAGTCAGTCGTCTCCTTTGTGTCCTTCGAGTGTCGTCCATGTTGATTTTTCTTTTTCGCCCTCTAAATGCCGGCCTTTTGGAGTGGTAGTCGTCAGGTTGCTGTCTTTTCCGTTTTGCCCCTGGACGGCTGGTCTTGGCGTCCTCCGGTCTGGAATCGTGCTTGAATTTCTTCTGTTGGTGGTGGTCTTTTCGTTCCTCCTGCTGTCTTTTCGTTCTCGGGAACCGCGGCCTTGTTTGCTCCTGACTATCTGGCCCTGAAGTGTTTTTCTCGATGCAGAATTTCTACTGCGATACGTTGTAACTGGTCTTTTAATCTTTACCAAAGATACTTTACACGGCGGCGTTGCTTTCTTGTATTTCTTAAATGCAGGATTCCGAACGTTTTCATTTCTCCTTTTCGGTACCGTCGCATGACTTGTAGAAGGGCTAGGTTTCTTTTCAGTTCTCTGCTTCTTGGGTGCTGGAGCGGGTGACGTTACTTCTTCACCTTCCACTTCTTTTACGCTTGAGTCCTCCAAGAAACTTTTACGGATTTCAAAATCATTTTGATTATAATATTTTTTCACCTGGTCGGGACTTGCTTTACAGATTTCCCCTCTCTCGTTCTTAAGGTTCAATACGACTCCCTTAATTTCCTGAATTACATAGGGGCCTTCAAATTTTGGAGCTAACTTTACAGTAAAATTGTCTGGGGCACTTGATAAAGAAAATTTCCGCTTCAACACTTTATCTCCAACTTTAAAATCTGCTTCACGGCGTTTTCTATCATAGTACAATTTTTATCTATTTCTTGCCGTATCCGAGCTTTTAACCGCCTAGTCAATGAGTTTTTGCACATCTTTTTGTTTAAATTCTTGCTCTTTTTGTTGCACAAAGAATAATTTATTAATGGCGTAATTAACTTCCGTCCTAAAAATAATTCTGCTGGAGTTTTACCCGTAGTATCGTGATTTGCCGTTCTTAAAGCATAAGCTAACTCATTTATGTAGCCATCCCAGCGCTTGTGATGTGGGCTAACATAACTTCGAATTGTTTTTACAATATTTTTATTAACTCTTTCTGCGATGTCTGCCTGTGGTCTATACGGAACCATTTTGATATGGCGTATGCCAAGTCCAGTGCAAATGTTTTCAAATATTTGGCTAAGGAATTGTTTACCGTTATTGCTAATGACTTTTATCGGTGCACCGTATTTTAAAATGTATCTGTGTAAGAATGCATCTGCGACTGTTTTGGCTGACGCGCGTTTAAGTGGAACAATTTCTGTCCATTTTGAAAAATGATCTACAATTAATAAAAGAAAACTATTTTTATTTAACTCACTCTGGGGGAAAGGACCAAGAAGATCTATGCCTAAAATTTCATTCGGAAAGTTAGCGCGAATGCTATTTAAGTACCCGGCCGGGCTGTAATTAATATCATTTAATAACTGACATTGATTGCAGGATCTGACATACGCAGGTACTATTTTGTATAATTGCGGGAAATATACCGCCTTGCGTACCCTTTTTAAAGTCTTTCCGACCCCTAAATGACCCGCTGTTTTCACGTCGTGTAATTCCTTCAAAATGCTTAATCGAATCGAGGCTGGGATGACTGGTTTGTACTCGAGATTTTCGTTTGTTGTTTTGGTATAAAATAATAAATTATCTATTATTTCATAGTTTTCTGCTCTATTTCTTATCCCATCGATATCTGTGTGCTCAAAGCTTTCGGGGTCTTTCAAATATGCATAGATACTTCCAAACTCAGGATCAGCTTTCAATTCAGCAATAATTGTTTCTCTAGAATCTAAAATTTTTGAAGTCAACACAGCGCATTTGAGTTCATTTCCTTCATCGTCCAGTTTTATACGAGAAAGTGCGTCAGTTACATTGTTTTCCTTACCCGGTTTATATTTAATTATGAGATTATATTCTTGAAGTTTTAAAGCCCATCTTATTAACCTGGGCGTTAGGTTTTTCCCCGAGTAAAGTCTACCAACAGCCGCATGATCAGAAACGACTGTTACTGGCGCTTTGCCGAAATAAACTCGAAATTTGTGTACAGCCATTAATACGGCTAATGTTTCTCTCTCTGTAGCTGTATAATTCCTTTGCGTAGGGTTCAACGTTTTACTAAAACAAGCCAAAGGATGGCCATTTTGCATGAGAACAGCACCTACAGCATAGTCCGACGCATCTGCTGCAATTTCCAAGTTTTCGTCCCCCTCCGGGAATTTCAAAACAGGGGCGTTGATGAGCGCTTCTTTTAACCTTCCAAATGCGGTATTTGCTTCTCCTGTCCACGTGAATTTACTTTTCTTTCTTTTAATTACTAACAAGGGTTCAACAATATTAGCAAAATCGTTTATGAATGACCGATAATAAGAACATAACCCAAGGAAAGAAGAAAGTTTCTTGGCGGTGTTGGGAGGTGGGAAATTCTTGATGGCTTCTATTTTTGAATCTTGAGTTTCTATACCCTTTTGCAAAATCTTATAACACAGATATTTAAGTTCTTTAGTTGTTAACTTGCATTTTGAGGCGTTAATTGTAAGACCGGCAATAATTTAAAAACTTCTTCTAGGTCTTTAATATGTTGTTCCAACGTACTACTCGTTATAATTATATCATCTAGATAGATTAATGTCAATTTTCCTAGGACAGGCTTTAGAACAATGTTCATAGCTCTCTGGAATGTTGACGGGGCCCCACACAACCCAAAGGGCATGCGTAAAAATGCATAAGTGCCCGATTTTCTTATAAACGCGGTTTTATGTATGTCTTCGGGTCTCATAGCTATTTGATAGTAGCCAGACGTTAAGTCCAACGTAGTCATGCATCTCGTAGACTTAATCTTTCTAATAATTTCCTCTATAACCGGCAAAGCGTAAACTGGGTATTTAGTAACACTATTAAGTTTTCTGTAATCGATAGCAAACCTCCAAACCCTTTTATCCGAAGGAGGAAACTCGTTCTTTTTCCTACATAGTACGACTGGACTCGCGTACTTACTATTTATGGGCGTTATTATCTGGTTCTTTAACATTTCCTGAATGTGTTCTTTGATGATTTGTTCTTTCTGTTTATCATAGCGGTAAGGTTTAGTCCTACAGGGTTTGTCGGCAGTTAACTGTATATCATGCGTAAAAATTTGACAACTACTAGGCCGTTCTGAAAACAAGTTTGAAAAAGTACTCACCACTTACTGGATGGCTTGGCTTTCGTGGTTATTCAAATGGCTAAGGTCGACTTGCGGTGTTTCCACTGGTTCCACCACCCTCCGATCCATCTCCAGCACAATAGAACTTTCCTGAAAATTCAGTTTGGCCTTCGCGGATTTTAAAAACTCCATACCTAAAATAAGTGGACTTTGCAAGTTTTGTACTACAAAAATTAATACTTTAAGGCTTTCGTTTTGAACCTGTATCTTTAAAGATAATTTTCCAATACATTGACAAGTTTGTCCTTGCGCTGCTATGATTTCTGTGTTTTTATTTTTAAATAATCGTAACCTATTAAAATTCTTCTTAAAAATAATATCACTCATAAAATTACCTTCTGCTCCTGTATCGATGAGGGCTTCTACTGGTACATCGCCAACCAGGACTTGTATAATCGGCAATTGTGAGTTTTTTACGACGACCGTATTTAAGTATCTTCTTGAGAGTTTTTTCGAAACTTCCGGGGTCTGGACCCTCGCTTTTACAGGCCCCTCTACTCGTTTAAAGCTTTCCTTTCAACTTCTGCCTTCTGGGTACGCGGGCGGTTGTTTTCAAATTTCCTTCTTGGGCCTTGACTTTCGAGCTTCGATGAGTTAGCGTGATAGCTCTTTCCCCCATAATAGCTATTTGCGTTTCTGGTCTGCTCATTTGAAGATTGCCTTCGGAAACCTTGAGAATACGATATATTCTTCCACAATAGCGAGGCCTGTCCTTTTAGTGCAGATGTGGCAATGGCAACTTTTTGTCTTTCAGACACCGGGTAAATCTGGAAATGATTTTCGAGGCCTTCTAGAAATATCGCCACCGAATTTTTTTCCGTCGAAATTGACGTTTGGCTTGATTGACGCTCTCATCGTCTGGACCAGGTATCCAAATTTTAATTGGCTTGCCATTTCTTCTTGTTGTCCAGAAGCTTCTATCCAGTTTTCGGCCATTTCAGTTCGATAAGTGTTCGGGCGCCAATGTAATGTTGCGCGGCTCCAACCTGCACGCAACAATAGTGGTGACTGCTCTGAACTAGAAAGTACACAAAGTCTTGAGAAGGGTTTAAATCCCTTTTTATTCAACTTTAGAAATTACAGATGCGTGCTCTTGACGCTCACAAAGTACGCCGACCCGGCGGTAAAAAAAAAAAAAATAAGAAACTAAAAATGAATAATAACAAGTTACTACCTACGAGGCTCTCTAAACGTAACTAACCTCACCGCGTTCTGAGATACAGCTGATATTTCAGCAAACTTCTGAATATTAAGTTGAAAGATTCAACTATCTGCCGAGGCAAGCACGCAGGCCGAAACGAGTGATTCTTCAATTTCTACCTAGCCACCTCCACGCTCGTGAAGCAAGAAAGCACACTATCGAACTCGTTTCCCTTCTATTTAACTCAGATTACTTCCGCTGAAAATTTGAATACTTTGCGCGTTCTACTAAAATTTACATACTCTGGCATTGGCAATTCGAGGGGAAAGTAAGGCTTGACAGGAAAGATAGTTTAAACTTAAAATAAATGTTAGTTAAAATAAATTTAACCCTACAAAATCTCTAAGTAATTCATGACATAATAAATAATTCTTGAAAGAGTTTTGGATTAGACATATGAGATAACCGAATTTCAGCTATGAATGATTTATAATATCAAGATATATGAGTATAAAGGTTTGATACTTTACAACACTAGAAAGTAATCCTTTTGTTTTTGAAAGAGCGACTCAAAAATAAACAGAAAATTTCTAAACTGTTTTTTCTTAGAGCATTTGCGGTAGTAATAAGGCCTTACCATAATATATATCTTATTTTAAATCATCATGCAGCAATCCACCGTTATTAGTTTAAAATATATCGAGGAGAAAAATAGTGTAACTACCAATTCAGCATCAACATACAATTCAACCGAATAGATAAGACCGCTAAATAATGGAATTACATACTGTTTTTAATCTTAACGAACGGCCATGCTGCCGGAATATGAATCACTTTCCTCGACAAAAGCATCTTTACCATCAGGCCTTGATATACAGTTCTATCGTCATATTTTGATAAATTCATTACATTTAGCATCAATTTTTCGAAATTTTCATCATCTTCAGTTGAAGCAGAATATAATGGGTTTCCTCTCTATTAGATAGCTTTTTACCAGACTGTGTGGAATTTGCAAGACTGTAATAAACATTTTAATTTTAGAACTTACGAAAATCATATCTAATATACTTTATGTCATGAAATACTTTATGTCACTGCTATATTAATGGTAATGTGTATTTATTTAGAAGAAGTAAAACGCTTTAATCTTTTCATGAATTCAGAAATTAAATTTAACATTTAATATTAGCAGCTCTAATTAACGTAACTTAAAAGTACGTATGTTTTCAAATTTGCTCAGATGCTCTTCAAAGGACTAAATGCTTTGACATATAAATAATATTTGAGAGTGCAGATAATGAGAGTAAGTATACTGCTATTTATTCCGAAAGTCTTACAGTTTTAAAGTTATTTTTGATATGTCGAATAAAATGCTAATAAGCAGATGCACTATAACTACTATTTTAAGTAATTTTAAGTTTCCAGACTGTTTTAAAGTAATTTAGTGTTTAGATAGTATAGGAGTTTTGGAGTTTTAGATATAAAGATACTTATGAAATCAGTATTAGGCTTGCACATTTTCCTTTTCTATGTTTGCTTCTTGATATATTTTAAGCTGTACATATTCGATAACTAAATGCCATTTAGACGTTCACTAACCGGATTCTCTCCCGTACTTCTAGTACTATAAACTTATATTAAACTAATGACTTTTGCAATTAGTTGCAATTTTTCAAATTAGTTTATTAGTTTATAATTGAAATATTTTGCAAGATAAAAATGTAAAAAATAATCTAATGTTAACTGCATTAAATGCTTGGTCGAAAGTTATTTTAAAAAGAAAAATAGACCTTGCATCTTTGTATTAGAAAACTGTCAATGTCAATGCAATTACACACAACATTCTTTGAAAATTTCCTTGCAATATGTATAAATTGGTAGTTTGAAAAGTTATTTTCAGTTGAACGAGATTTCAATTATAAATATTATTGTTATTAGTAGTCATAATATTAATGCACGATGGAAATAAATAATAAAAAATCAGGAAATAATTGCAATAAGTGTTTAAATCCAATGATATAAAAATTAAATAAATATTAAAAATAATGTTTTAAAAAAGAATCAAATGTAGTTAACTTGCCCAATGCCCTCGTCTTGCGTACTAAAATATTTTAAGAAATTTATTAACACAGTCAAATCAAATCAAAATATAATCCGAAAGGAAATTCTTTTAACAGAAAGTCATTAGAACATTTTAATATTATAAAAATTAACCTCTCGCATTTAACTCAACTATCATATTTCAGTTACCATCATATTTTCTCTTTTATGCTCATAGTTAGAATTTAACTTCATTTTCTTGTTATCCTAAACCCATTTCTAAATCACAATTTCATTCCATAATGGGTATAAATTTTACATTAACTTTATATATTAAGGTGACGAGTTTAATAATTTGTCATCTGTTTGGCTTTAAATATATTTCTAGTATATGACTGAAAATATACTCTTACCAAAACGAACATTGCTATTGATATATTTCTCAAATATCCTCAAGTAATCTTTCACAGTATACGAAAATGCTGCAGACAGAATTTACTTTATACTTGGAATTTAGTTTTGTAGCTCAAGAGTATCATGTTTCAGTGCACCAAACTTCGATCTGTATCTTTTATTGTAGATTCTATTTTCTCTTTTTTTTTTTTTTTTTTTTTATATGACATCGGATGGAAACTGATATCGAATTTTCGAGAAAGATACATTTATTGTTAACATCCTTTCAGAGAAGGTATCTAATGTCGGAATTTCGTCTATCGAAAATATTATTCGCAAAGTTCTGATAATTTTGCATTGTGACAAGATGAAGAACATACAATTTCTGTGCCAGTTCTCTGATGCGTATATTTTTCTTCAAATAAAGTCTAAAATCAATATACTCGAACTAGTCTTCGGAGGAAAATAAGCATTTATATTTGTGATTCTTAATTTGATTTCAGGAACTTCCTGTTGTGTTATTACTGCTCTTTCATTCCATATTTCAAGAACTATTTTGATATTAGATATTTGATTGACAAATATATAAAACTTATAAAAATTTCAAATTTAGATTTTATTCATACCCTAAACCGCACAACCCGGATAATGAAGTCATTATTTCTACGTGTTATCAACAAAGGTTACAAAATTAAATACATTTAAGTGTTATATCTAAAAAAAATATTTTTGGTGTTTTAATACCTTATTCATTTATAACTTAAGTGACTGACTGTGGTGCCGGATAAATTAAAAAAAAAAATCAAATATCAAATTCAAATCTATTTCATAATATTCATATATCATTTCGACATTCTTATAAACATTCGTATAGTAAATTTATCAATCAATCATATAGTGGTAGTACAATTTAACTTACAGGTATGCGTTGTGAGTAACCTATGCAAAAAGAAGATAACAATAACTCCAAATTCAATTAAACTCCATGTTTCTTAAAAGCCTCCCGGCTCAAACAAATGGAGGGACATGACAGACCGCAGTAAATTATACGCTACATAAATACACAAATACAATTAAATTTAAACACACATTTATTAAATTCTTGAATATATTATATAATTAAATGATGGGCAACTGATCAGTAATACATATTTTTCTAAGCAAAATAACACATAATACTACCCCAATTTACAGCTTACATTAATTAAGATTAGTTTTTTTTTCCAAATTAAGTAGGTGTAACAAAATTTAATCCTCCTAAAACTGGCATGCACTTGAAATTATAAATAACTTCTCAGTTTTTCTAACTGTAATAATTAATTTATATAAGCAATAACAATATACAGTAAGTAATAACAATATACAGTAAGTAATAACAATATACATAAATCATTATTAACTGTTCTGCATTCGGATAAACTAAGAGAGAGAGACAGAGAAAATATACTAAAAATTTCACTCACAGATGGAAAACAGTTTTTTCCTGATTAGCCGGATCCTTAGTGTCCAATCCACATGGAAATGAGACAAGCCCATTACAGTCTAATAATTCTTCAAACAACCAGGAATCGCTTTAACTGTCCATTAGGTGGGAACCAATAGTCCAATTCAGAAGGATTTTTTTTCAATTCAATAACAGATAGCAGAATATACACCAGTTTTTTAGCACAATCACGTGCATCATCGAAGCGTCGAGGCAACACTTATGCTGAATGTTTCGGAAAAAGGCTCTTGGAGATTAATCGGCGATTCAGGTGAAGAGAGAAAATCTGTGCTAATTCTTCTCTATACATCTCAATCAGCTCTCAGTAAAAATGCTCTTTGCAGCTCGCGCACATTTCCTTAGACATCTCGCAGGAAAATGTTCCTTGCATCTCGCACAAAACTTTTAAATATCCCGCAGAAAAGAAAAACGGTACCCAGTCCCTCTTGCTCAGGAAGCCCGCAGCAGAGCAAAGCGCTCCACGATCTTTCTTTCTCTTTCACATCGCGGCTGCTCAAAATTCACTCAAATCAAACTCCGCTACAACCCTCACCGCAGCACGCTTGTACAAGTCGTTCGCCCCGCAAGGGGGGAGCCCCGAAAAACTTTCTGCTTCTCCTTTTCCTTTTCGTTCAGAAATCTGAATCAGAATGATCACTAGCCTGGTGCAAGAACCCAGGAAAACTCGGTTTCTCCGCCTCTGTGAGTTCATCCGGAATTTTATGTTATCTAAATTGAGAAAATGACATACCCATGACGAATCAAACACCAGAAAATCTGACAATGCAATCCCAAAAACATCTGCAAACATAACGTGAGAAAACGTAGACCCCCCAACTAACAAACGGAAAATAAGCTTCACGGAATCCAATTACCCAACCAAACAATTTAACCATCCACTGTCTTGAAGTAAGAAAACTGCAAACTTAACAAAGCGACAGGAAAGCGATTTCCGTTTCACACGCCAAGAGTTAAAAGGGCGACACACGACTCCCAACTGCCTCCATTGTTGGAAAAGGCCATAAACCAGATGGCTCCCGCAACCGTTTCCCGCCTTAGTTACAATTCCTACTCAAGAACAACAAGTTAAACAACACCTTAAGAGCCTAAGAATACTTTTTTCCAGATTAAAATACACATGAATACAAATAAAAATATTAGAATAATAATGACTTGAAACACATATTAATAATTGAAATTTGCGACATAACAGATTCCCTCACGCACCAGGGGAAAAAAAAATTTGAGCTTCAAAATTTTGTTTCAAAACAAAACAGCATTTTAAAATAGTACCAAGTTGAGTGCCATACAAATAATCAACTCAAAACTAGTTGTCACGGAGAGCAGTGATTAAAAAAAAATAAAATTTACATACAAAGCATTAAGTTTAACAAATTAAATTCAAAATATAAATGCAACTCATATAACCAATTAAATAGCAACCGGAGTGAAGTGTCATAAAATCCATTTGCAAAACAAGTTAATAAAATTACACAAAGAAAAAAAAATCACTAGTGAGGGAAAAAAATACACCTTAACTTTCCAGTCAACCAATAGTGACAAAAAAATTCTAAAAGAATTAAACACTGAACTGAACCAGAAGTTGAAACAAACGGAGAACACCCCTAGGAACGGAAAAGAGAAACTTGACCAAAAAAAATTTAAGCCGAAAGAATCTAGTGTGCACCTAGAAGTAAAAAGGGAAAAAATTTAGACAATCTTACTTGGAAACAAGGAAATTAAAATTCGGTCCAGCCGAAAAAATCCTTAAAAATAAAACACTATTGTATCAAGAACTGGAAACCGAAACTAAAAGAAATTCACACAAATGCAGACAACTCCTAGACCAAATCAGTTGAAAATACTGAGAAAAACCTTTAACTATGCTTTTCAAGAAAACAAACTAACTCTTCAAAAAAAATCAAATTCATAAGCAATTCAAGCCGAAAAAAAAAAAAAAAATTCAGAAATTAGTCCAAATGAATCCAACGAAACAGAACTGAAGCAGGTTACACACAGAATTTACACGTAAACAAGAAAGTGTCCAACAAAAGGTTTGGCACAATTTTTAAAGAAAACAATGCTGCACCAAGGTTCTCAAACGCCTAGATCCTGGAGTGTAATTAAAGAAGACGAAGAGTACGCATTGCACTCTAGGTAGCAATCGTAAGCATGACTACTTCACATCAAAACTGCAAGACTGCAGGCACAAAAATGCAAAAGCCAACAAGAGGGAAGTGTTTACACAGAAAAAATCTCAACTCAAAATCTCAAAACTCAAAAATCCACAAATCTCAATTCTATACTTCTCCTTTAACCACTTCAAAACAAAACTCCTTGAAATACACTAAGCCTCAAGAGCAATCACAAATTTTTCAGTAACCACACAGTATAACCAGAAACCAGAAAAGAAAAAAATTTTTTGAAAGACAACCAACTTGAAAACAGAAACTCAATACAAAACTCAGTGGAGTTAATCACTCTTAAAAATCTCAAAATCGAATCAAAATACTTCTCAAATCTTCACAACACTAAACTCACATAAGTAATTTCTAATTCCACAAAATCAAGTTTAACTTCTCAAACATATTCGATTCCACTAGTATCAAAGTTTAAATTTCCAAAACACCTTCCACATCCACTTTTAAAGTTACTACAACACTGCAACAAGTTCAACCAAAGGAAAAAGAATCAAAACCAAAATAATAAGCTATTAAGCTCAAATTTTGACAAACCAAAAAAAAATTTAGATCACTGTTAAAACAAATGTTAGACCACTCACTAGTAAACTCACTAGAAACTACCATTAACTACTTGAAAAGCCAAAACTATGAGTAAGGAGCAAGAATTGTATAAAAACTTGTCACGATTATGCTCACGAATTCACGATTCTATTTTTCACGAGTTGGGAGAGCATCAAATTAATCAAGAATATACTAGTATAATCAAGAGTCAATATACCATTTCCACGTAAAGACTCAACTTGAAAATAAGAACTTCCAGTTGAAACACAGAAATATTTAATGAAGAGCTTATGTACATTATTTACATTATTCAAAACACAAAATTTGCATATAATATAAATTTCCCATCATAGGGCCAAGATTAGTTTATCAAGAACAATTGTTGATTACCGCTATGCGGCCAAGAACAGATCATTTCAAGCGTCGCACTCAAGCTTAACTAAAAGAGTTATTACATTCTTTCTCTGCCGCCAGTCACGTGACCTAGTCGGCGAAAGACGATAAATAATAAAAGAAAAACTGAATCCATCGGAGGAAAAAAGAAATAATTTCAACAAACTCCCCCCCCCGATGAACAATAGGCTCATCATAAATTTAACTAACTATTACAATATTACTATAACAATAAGAAACAAATAAAAATTACTTACATATACAGGTCACATTATATCAATAATTTCTTAACACCAAGAAATTTTTTTTGAACAACAGAAAAAACAAAACATTTAAATTAACATTTCTCAAGATCACCACAAATCATTAAACCAAGGAAAATTATAAAATGAATAAATGAAAACATTATGAAAAAAATTATCAGTTTATCACTCATTCAATCTATTTTTTGACCAGTCACTGATTATTGCAATTATTGATATCATCAATTTCTAAGTTGTACAATAGCTGCACTGGACGTTTGATTACCGAATTACCAGTTTTCACTTCACAAGATCTGATCATTCCATCTCTACCAATAAAAGTTTTGTTTATTCTTCCTAATTTCCACCAGCTTCTAGGTAAGGTTTCATCATGAACAAGCACTATATCATTTAGTTTGAATGAAGATGGTTTCTTCTGACCGGTATAATGTGCAGATCTCAAGCACAGGAGATATTCTTTTTTCCATCTGTTCCAAAAGTGATTTATTAGATTTTCTCGTGTACGGAAACGTTTTAACATTATTTCTCTGGAACCTGGTAAATTCAAGTCATTCCTCCTTACAGCTGGCAAACTCAAGAGTCGTTTACCAATCAACAGGTGGGCTGGAGTAAGTGCGGAGGGCTCTTCAAGATCAGAAAATAGATATGTTAACGGACGCGAGTTTATCATCGCTTCTATTTCAACCAAAAGCGTTTCTAATTCACTTTGAGTCAAAGATGATTTCCCAATGTTTTTTCTTAAACTAGTTTTTACGCTGCGAACTAAACGTTCATAAAAACCGCCCCACCAGGCAGCACGTTCCACAATGTATTTCCATGTGATTCCATGCGAAGCATAAAATTTTCTTCAGGGTGGTTAATCACTTTCCACATTTGCTTTAATTCAAGTTCGGCTCTTTTAAATGTTCTAGCATTGTCCGAGTACACAGTGGAACACAGACCTCTTCGGGATACGAACCTGCGGAACGCAAGTAAAAATTCTTCAGTGCTCATGCCTTTTACGAGCTCCAAGTGAATAGCTCTTGTAGTGGCGCAAGTAAACAATAATATGTAATATTTGTTGTCATTTTCTTTTACATACAAAGGACCTGCAAAATCGAGTCCACAAATTGCGAAAGGTGGAGATTCATTAACTCTATCCGCTGGAAGAGGTGCAGTGATTTGTTGTCCAAGACGTACATTATATTTTTTGCATATTAAGCATTTACTCAGGATTGATTTGACGTATTGTTTTCCTCTTAAGAGCCAGAATTTTTCACGTATATGCACTAGAGTATCCAATACACCCGTATGATAAACCTTTTCATGAGCGTCTCGTACTACTAATTCACTTAATTTATGTTTTGAAGGGATTACTATTGGATGTTTGTTGTTAAATAGTAGGTTTGACTTTTGTAACCGACTTCTTACCAAAAGTAGACCTTCATCTGATAATATGGGATTTAATTCGAACAATTTTGAATCATTTGGAATATGCTTGTTTTCTCTTAGGGACTCTATAACTTCAGGGAAACTATCTTCTTGAGCTTGTTTTAACAAAAATCTTTCAAATTTACTGATTTCTTCTGCTGAAATTTCCACAAAATTTCTATTTTTCTTTTCTACTTTTAAATTTGATATAAATCTAAAAATCCAAGCAGTCACACGATAAAGTTTTTTCAAGGAACTAAATTTTGTCAAATTCATGAGTGGAACTTTTTCAGTTTTGTCTGTTTTGATCAAACACGCTAGGATAGCTTCCGATTTTCGAGAGTCTTCTGATACACCATGTAATTTTGACGTTGATAGTTTGGATTTTGGCCATTGACTTTCAGGTAACAAAAGAAATGCAGGGCCATGCCACCATTTCGAAGAATTTATCAGTTCTTTTGCAGAACAACCTTTTGTTATTAGATCTGCAGGGTTGAGTTTTCCTTCGCAATGTCTCCATGAACAAGGATCTGAAATTTCATGTATTTCTGAAATTCTATTAGCAATGAAAGGTTTCCACCTTTTAGCTGTACTTTTAATCCAATGTAGAACTATTTCCGAATCTGACCATAAAATGACATTTGAAATATGTAGAATATTTTTCAGGTAGTTGGCAACCCTAGCACCCACCAGTGCTCCCATCAATTCAAGGCGGGGAAGCGTTAATTTCTTTAATGGTGCAACACGTGATTTTGCCAAAATAAATGTAGTTTCAATTTTATCTTCATCAGTTCTGTATCTCAAGTATGCGACTGAGCCATACGCATTCGGATTAGCGTCACTAAAAATGTGTAACTGAACAGTGTCCCTGTCTAAATTTGGTACATGAAAATAATATCTGGGAATTTTCAACATTTTAAGTTCTTTTATTTCAGAGAGCCATATTTTCCAGTCATTTTCAAGTTCTCCAGAAAAGACCTCATCCCGAGGTACCCCTTGAAGACATAGCTGATGCAATAAACATTTAATTCGAATTACAAAGGGTGCGATAAATCCAGATGGGTCAAAAATTTTGGCTGCTATTTTTAATACATTACGTTTGGTACAGTCAGTATTTATAGAGGACAGTAAGGGTGTTAATTCTAGTCCTAAGACATCTTCATCATTATTCCATATTAAACCTAGTACTTTTAAGATGCACATGGAGTTTCATTATTGAGAGAGACTAACTTTTCCTCAAGCCATTTCTGCTTAAGCTCTAGAGAATTGGTTTCGAATTTTCTTAGATTTAGACCTCCTTCAGCAAGAATTTTAACAGATTCATTTGATAGATTAAGCGCTTCTTCAACAGTTGTCGCTCCAGAAAATAGGTCATCCCCGTAAAGATTTGAGTTAAGCGTTTCAAAAGTCTTAAAGTTAGAATTCTTGTACTTATCAATGTGATGTTTTATTGTGCACGCAAGGATGAAAGGACTACAAGTTACACCAAAGGTTGCTCTTGTCATTTTGTAAGAAATTACACTCTCTTTTCTATCAAGGTTTTTAAAATAAAGAAATCTCAGATAATCTCTGTCTTCTTCTGCGATTGATATTTGAAGGAATGCCTTTTCGATATCTGTCGAAAAGGCGATCCTATTTCGCGGAATTTCAAAATCACGTCCAAAATATTTGGATTTAGATTTGGCCCTGGGTGAAGACAATCATTGAGAGAAAGAGCATCATTTGATTTTGAAGAAGCATCGTAAACGATGCGTACCTTTGTTGTTGTTTTGTCATCTCTAATTACAGGATGGTGAGGCATATAATAAGAATTAAATGTCGAGCTGTTTTCAGGGCATACTTCTACAATTCCTAAATGTTCTTGTTCCCTGAGAATATTGTTGTATTCTTCAAATAACATTTCATTACACTTAAATTTATTTTCTAGACTAGCAAATCTTATTTAGCCACTTCAAGATTATTTCTCAATAAATCGCGAGATTTGCTCCATAGTAACTTTGCCTCATAACGACCATTTTTAAATTTCAAATATTTTGAAAGTCATTTATGATTTCTAAATCGCTAGAATCCTTTTCGTTATTCTCAACAATACCCATGACTTCTAAATCCCAAAATTTCTTCAGTTCATCATTTTCACTCTCAACTGATACACTACAACAATTTATTCTTCTATCTTTTGATTCTATCTGCCCCTGAATAGTATGTCCGAAAATAGTTTCTGCAATGCATAAATGTATCCCAATTTTTCCTACAATACCTAATTGAATTTGCCATAAAAAGTCTGACCCTAGTAAAATAGTTATTTCCCGTTCATGCCCTGTATCAGCAGGATTAAATCCTTTCATTTTCAAGCGTTGAATCAAACCTTTGTCTGGAATTTTGACTGTAGCGCCAGTTATTTTTTCAACTACCAAGGCTTCAGTATTTATGGAATTGTTTGTTTGCGAAACATTTTGTAATTCAAGAGAAACTACGTCAAATGATGATTCTTGTGGGTTTCGTCCGCCAAATGAATATACTAATAAATTTTCTTTTCTAATAGGCTTTAAATTCAGTTTTCTTACTAAATTTTCTTTTATAAAGCATTTTTCTGAACCACTATCACACAAAACCCTTGCATGAATTCTGTTTTCACCACCAGAGACACATACAATACAAGTTTGGAGTAATGTAGAAATAGTTTTATTTTTCTGTTCAGAAACGCAAGATACTAAGGTTGTGGATTTATCTGCGTTAATATTTTCAGGACTTTCATGTTTTTCTGATTTATTACAGAACAGCTCATTGTGAAATTTATTTCCACATTTCGAACATGGGGTTAATTTACTTTTACAGTTAGAAGACAGGTGTGATTTTAAGACACTTGTAACAACGTCCTCCCTTTTTAATTTAAAACGTTTCCCTTGGTATGTATACCTTTTACAACCCAAGCTTGTATGATCTGAAGAGTCACAAAATACACAAAATATTTTTATAGAAGTGTTCAAGGCAGCAGCCTAAGGAACACTTTTCTTAGAAGAAAAGTTCTGATTATATTTTTGTTTGGAATTAAAATTAGTGTAAGTGTCATGTATTTTATTACTAGAAGAATTATTTACTAGTATTGTGGCCTCACGGGCACGTAAATCTTCTCTTATAAATTCCAATAGGTCATTGACCTTATACTCATTTTCTGTATTATTTTTCTTATGAAATTCTAGAACCATGTTTTCTGGTAACAATTTTAACAGTATAGACAAAAGTAGATGCCCGTATGAACCTGTTGTTACCCTATTGACTTAAGATTTCTGATATGTATTTCACATTTATCATACAGATTCCTAAGTCCCCTTATATTATTTGATGATTTTACTGGCTCTAAGTTCAAAATTTTATTTATATGACAGTTTATGATTGTATCCCGCCTACCATATCTTTCGTTTAACAATTTTAGGCATTCATCATAATTTTCATCAGTGAGATCATACCCTGATACAACATTACATGCAGTACCTGTCAAAAGAGATTTCAGGTATTGAAATTTACTTATTTTTGACAAAGAATCATTGTTATCCACAGCATTCTTGAAATAGTTAATAAATTCTAAATAAGTACTGGGATCACCAGAGAATTTTTCAATATTTAATTTCGGCAACTTAACTGCCGCAACAAATTTATTTTCGATTACAGGAGTTACAGGTACATTTTGAACTACGTTAACTTCGGTATCTGCTTTATATTTTCTTAACCTATTCTTAATTTTGGATTTCATACTCAAAATTTTATGAGAGTATTCTTCAACCGATTTTAATTCTTTTTCATATTCAGCTTTATCTTCAATCAATTTATCTATCTCTTTATCAATTTCATTTAAAGAATTTTCTTTTTCTGGCAAAATATCCTGACACTCTAACAAGGAATCTGTGTCAGTTCTTTCAATCGCTGCTACCAGCAAATCTTCTGCTTTATTTATTTGTTTAGTGATTGCAGATCTGATAGCAGCTCTTTTCGACTTTAATTTGTCTATATTTTCCATATTTCAAGTAATGGAATATAACCTTATAAAATTCAACAAATAATTGTAACAAAAATTAAAGTACAGTATTTCAATATTTTAAGCACATCCTTTAAAAACAATATATTTATAGTCCACAAATTTCCTTCGATTAAGATAAATTATATTTTCAAGCATCAATGAAGTATTATTCGTTCAAGTAATATTTCAATAAAACAACATAAATATTCAATACTTTTATTTAACTCAATCATTATTTTTCAAGGTTGAATACTTCAAGAATGAAAGAAAATGGCTTACCTGATATTTTCAGGTATCCTTCCATTATTCCAGTATAGAACTATATTCAACTATATTCAGTTTCGATTTCACGGTATCTAAAGGTCCGGGAATTCAGGCACCAAACAAACTTGTCACGATTATGCTCACGAATTCACTATTCTATTTTTCACGAGTTGGGAGAGCATCAAATTAATCAAGAATATACTAGTATAATCAAGAGTCAATATACCATTTCCACGTAAAGACTCAACTTGAAAATAAGAACTTCCAGTTGAAACACAGAAATATTTAATGAAGAGCTTATGTACATTATTTACATTATTCAAAACACAAAATTTGCATATAATATAAATTTCCCATCATAGGGCCAAGATTAGTTTATCAAGAACAATTGTTGATTACCGCTATGCGGCTAAGAACAGATAATTTCAAGCGTCGCACTCAAGCTTAACTAAAAGAGTTATTACATTCTTTCTCTGCCGCCAGTCACGTGACCTAGTCGGCGACAGACGATAAATAATAAAAGAAAAACTGAATCCATCGGAGGGAAAAAGAAATAATTTCAACAAGAATAATATCTTTTAACTACATTTCAAAAAATTTCAAACAAAACCAGGTCTACCTTTCCAAATTTTTTTTTTCAAAATTCACAACTCACAATTGCTGTAGAACACAAAACTGACTATTCTACAGATTTCAGACATTTCTCAGACAGCAATAAATGTTCACAGAATTCACAACTAGGTAGAAAATTAATTACTCAAACTCAGAAAATCTAAACAAGAAACTTCACTCCCACTGAAAACTAACTTCCAAAAAAAAATCAATTAATCCCTAAATAAACTATCACTGGTCCCGCGCAACTTTACAAATCTAACCAAAATTAACTTTAAGAAACAAACATTTCAGATTTTTCCAAAAATACATTCAAAAATAAAAATTTTAACTGAATTCTATTAGGCACAAATTCCATAAAATCTATTAACACACTGCAAGAAGTTTAAAAAACAAAATACTATTCCTCGAACATAAAATACTGCTCTGACATTAAATCAATTAATTAAAATTAGAAATCTAAAAAGCAATTATTCAAAATGCAATAGCAAAATCAATTCACTAACACAAATGCAATTTTCACCAAAACTTTAAACTAAATGATAAACGGATCAAATACCTAGGTGAACGCTAAAAATTTAATCCTTTATAATCAAAAATGTAATATTCATACACATAAAAACAAAATAGAAATCAAATATAAAATAATACTCAAATAATATACACAAAAAATTATTCTAGTGGTCTGTGAGTGGCGATGTCAGGGCACCATTGTTATATCTGAAAATTTTTGTTTTTAATACTTTTTAAACTTTGGACTTTGATTCGTGGTGCCGGAAAAAATTAACAAAAAAAATCAAATACCATATTATTCAAAACAATTCTTATTCATAATATATCAAAAGATGAGTCGAATAAACAATCGTATATCAAATCTATCAATCAATCAATCGTATAGTGGTAGTACAATTTAACTTTTGGTTTGCGTTGTGAGTAACCTATGCCAAGAAAAATTCAATAACCCCAATTCAATTAATTACTCCATGCTTCTTAAAAACCTCCCGGCTCAAACAAATGGAGGGACATGACAGACCACAGTAAATTATACGCTACATAAATACACAAATACAATTAAATTTTAAACACACATTTATTAAATCCTTGAATATATTATATAATTAAATGATGGATAACTTATCAGTAATACATATTTTTCTAAGCAAAATAACACATAATACTACCCCAATTTACAGCTTACATTAATTAAGATTAATTTTTTTTTTCAACTTAAGTAGGTGTAACAAAAATTAATCCTCCTAAAACTGGCATGCACTTGAAATTATTAATAACTTCTCAGTTTTTCTAACTGTAATAATTAATTTATATAAGCAATAACAATATACAGGTAGTTAAATCATTATTAACTGTTCTGCATTCGGGTAAACTAAGAAAGAGAGACAGAGAAAATATACTACAAATTTCACTCACAGATGGAAAACAGTTTTTTCCTGATTAGCCGGATCCTTAGTGTCCAATCCACATGGAAATGAGCCAAGCCCATTACAGTCTAATAATTCTTCAAACAACCAGGAATCGCTTTAACTGTCCATTAGGTGGGAACCAATAGTCCAATTCAGAAGGATTTTTTTTCAATTCAATAACAGATAGCAGAATATACACCAGATTTTAAGCACAATCACGTGCATCATCGAAGCGTCGAGGCAACATTTATGCTGAATGTTTCGGAAAAAGTCTCTTGGAGATTAACCGGCGATTCAGGTGAAGAGAGAATATCTGTGCTAATTCTTCTCTATACATCTCAATCAGCTCTCAGTAAAAATGCTCTTTGCAGCTCGCGCACATTTCTTTAGACATCTCGCAGAAAAATGTTCCTTGCATCTCGCACAAAAGTTTTAAATATCCCGCAGAATAGAAAAACGGTACCCAGTCCCTCTTGCTCAGGAAGCCCGCAGCAGAGCAAAGCGCCCCACGATCTTTCTTTCTCTTTCACATCGCGGCTGCTCAAAATTCAGTCAAATCAAACTCCGCTACAACCCTCACCGCAGCACGCTTGTACAAGTCGCTCGCCCCGCAAAACTTTCTGCTTCTCCTTTTCCTTTTCGCTCAGAAATCTGAATCAGAATGATCTCTAGCCTGGTGCAAGCACCCAGGAAAACTCGGTTTCTCCGCCTCTGTGAGTTCATAGGCTTTTAAAAAAAATCATAAAATTAAATCTTTCCAATCCCGGAATATTATGTTATCTTAATTGAGAAAATGACACACCCATGACGAATCCAACACCAGAAATTCTGACAATGCAATCCGAAAAACATCTGCACACATAACGGGAGAAAAAGTAGACCCCCAACTAACAAGCGGAAAATAAGCTCCACGCGAATCCAATTACCCAACCAAACAATTTAACCACCCACTGTCTTGAAGTAAGAAAACTGCAAACTTAACAAAGCGACAGGAAAGCGATTTCCGTTTCACACGTCAAGAGTTAAAATGGCGACACACGACTCGCAACTGCCTCCATTGTTGGAAAAGGCCATAAACCAGATGGCTCCTGCAACCGTTTCCCGCCTTAGTTACAATTCCTACTCAAGAACAACAAGTTAAACAACACCTTAAGAGACTAAGAATATTTTTTCCAGATTAAAATACACATGAATACAAACAAATAAAAATATTAGAATAATAATGACTTGAAACACATATTATGAATTGAAATTCGTGACATAACATAAGCAGGATGATCCGAGAAAACATTTAAAATTAGAAACTCGAACCACGAGACTGCAACTAAAAAAATTACATCATTTTGCATCAGCTAAACTGTAATAAGAATTTGCTTGTTCTTGAAATTATATAAATGTAATAAATTATTTTCAAAATATGAATGAAATTTATAGCAAAATTGACAACTGCAAATTTTTATATTCTGCGAAATGAGAATAAGTTTACTGCATTATACTAGACAAAGGTAAAAGTATACATTTTATATGGGTTTAAACTTACTTTTTCGTATTAAGTAATAATAATCATTTTATTTGCTATTATGATTATTATACTTTCTAATTTGTGAATGTTAATGCTGTGGTTTGCAAAAAGCTTAGTAATTAAAGGCGCAACCGCATGAGGTTGTAGCAAAACATCTTGCTATAAAACCTGGCAAATTAATTAAGATGTTTGTATTCTTCACCAGAAAGATATCTCCTCTATTAGATTTTACTAAAACATCTTTAATTTATATTTTGATTGTGATATGAAGTCTGATTTTTTTATTTACAAAAAATAAATCAAACTAAATAAAAATACAATTTTCACTTCTAAAGCTTTTGCATGCATTTACCACAACATTACATAAATTAAAATATTTATGTAGTCTGAGGAAGGGGAAAACATTCCGTATTTTCACGTGGGTCTTGCCTTGTTTCAAGAGTTTTCCAAACTGTCATAGTTTTTAAATGCTTAATATAAGCTCTTTTAACTCAAAATTATTATATAGGAAAAATATATTAAGTTCTGAATAGTTATGCGCAAAACTGATAAAGGCAATATTTCAATTTTATTTTAAAATGAACAATTTCATAGTCGAGGATAGCTGCAAATAATTAATCAAGGTTCGATTTGTAAAACGCTTTGAAATTTTTAACTCATCTATTATATAGAGATAAACACATAAACATAGCTACTTAAATATTTGGTATTTTATAAATCCTTAAGTTCTATATTAGTATACAAACTACGCAAATAAATATTTTTAAAAAAATGCCCACCAGCGACCGAGCGGTAAAGTCGCTGAACACTGGTAGTTCGGTCCGAGGTTCGAATCCCGCGAACGGGCTGGCTGCATGGGCGTTTTCGCGGATTTTCCCCATGTGTAACGTGTATACGAGCTAGTTTCCCTTAGAAAGTCATCCACGAAGGCATCCCTTCCTTTAGGCAGATGGCCCTAGTGTGCTTTGCCATAATTAAATAAACCAAATAAAACCACCCAGAAAAAAAAAAAAAAAAAAACACGACGCGGCTGATGTTAGAGTATATAAAGCTACGCATTACCTTTCTAAACACAGCGCTGATTAGCGACATAATGTGAAAAGTAGCTGATTTATTAAATTTCGATAAAGGTCAAATCGTCATGGCTCGGCGACTGGGGACATTAGTATCAGAAATGGCGCGCTTAGTCACATTCAGTTGTCATGAGCACATATCGAAAGTAGTGCATTAGTGGCGAAACGGTAAGTCGCCGACCAGCAGATTTTTGTTGACATCACATTGATTTCAGCGGAGAGCGGAGATTGATACACAAAGAAGCCGCGACCGAAGAGCTACAACAGCCGAATTCACCACAGGTACTACAGTGGCAATCCGGCGATCCAGACAGTGTTCCTCAACACACAATGAAGCATACATTGCTGCATATGTGCCTAAGCAGCTGGAGGCCGAAGCATATCTCTGTACTGACGGCACGTCATCTCCAGTTGCGTCTGCAATGGGCCAAGAAACATCGGAATTGTACATTAGAAGAAGGGAAGAAAGTTACATGGTCCGACGAATCCCGTTTTCTCGTCCATCACATCGACAGGCGTGTGCTAATACGCCGTTTTGTAAACGGCTACCGAATGCACAATTCAACGAAGACAAGCCGGTGGGGGGGGGGGTATTATGGTGCGCGCAATGTTTTCATGGAGCACATTAGGACCGATAATTACCATAGAACAATCCCTGACGTCTATTCACGGAAACACTATATCCAGCTGGGGATAGTGTTTATCAACAGGATAATACACCATGTCATAAACGTCAAATCGCCAGGGAGTGGTTCAAGGAATATTCCAGTAAGTTTCAAGTTATGTCTTGGTCTCCAAATTCACTTGGCAGGAATCCAATAGATCATTTGTGGTCTCACATGGAAAACCAAATTCGTGCTGCCATGCTACTGCCTAAGGGGAGGATGCCTTTGTGGAGGAACTTTTAAGGGCAACTGGCTCGTATACACGTTACACATGGGGAAAAACCACAAAAACACCAATCCAGCCAGCCTGTTCGCGGGATTCGAACCTCGAACGGAACTACTAGTGTTCAGCAACGTTACCGCTCGGCCGCTGGTGGGCCTTCGGAACAGAAGGACGCTCAGTAAATATAGCTTGTGAGGCTAGATTGGGTTCCTTTCAGGAGCTAAATTTGGACATGTTTTCTATTTCTGATTCGGCAGATCATCTCCTTTGATTTATCATTTTTGAATCTGAATGTCAAAAATTTATAACCTAGGTGAGCTGTCCCCGTAAATTGAATTTAGTAGACTATTACCTGCTCGAAAAGTATTTTAGTCAAAATTGCAGTTGGTAATTAAAAAAAGTTCGTGGTTTCCACAAATGTTGCTCATTAAAAGCATTTGAATATGTCGAAGTAATTGAAAGCAAGTAATCCTGATATTACGAAGAATCACTGCTAAAATAGAGGCTCACATTTTTCTGGAATTCATATACTCCGAAATCGAGTTGTTTTAACTTCAAATAACATAAATAAATTCAATTACTCTCAGTTTATTCAAACCAAACCGTAAACATATTGTGATAAAATATTCATACGTAAAGTAATAATACGATCACAAAGTTAAGTTTTAAAAATAAGAAAATGAACAGTTACAGGTCACTACGTTCTAGCGACCAATTCTATCGAAGACGAATACAAAGCGTGTTGCCAAAGCAGTGCAACGAAAAAATGTAATTTTTTTAGAGGCGTGGAAGTAAACACTGTAAGATCTATCTCTACTTGTCCACATGCACTAAATTAGAATCTACAATGAACCTGCCGAATTCTCGCACAGGCGGGAATTAAATACCAGGACAGAAGAAGGGTGAAAAATAACCCTTTATTAACTCAACTTAAAATAACAGTCAGCGCGGGCTTCGTGCGTTACAAAACACCGTTCACTTACGGCGATAACTAAACGTAGACTAGAATATAAATCAAAATCTGAAAAAAAAAAAAAAATAAACGAGTGCAAGAACGCACTTCAAAATTACTCCTAAGACTAGAAGAGAAACACGCTAATGTGACAATCAAAATCGTAAAAACAACCTTGTATTTAGCGTAAGTATAATGAAACAATCTATTTCGAGGGCAGCTAAAGGTCCCTCCTCATCAGGAGAAAGAAATACCTAGAAAGAAAGAAACAAAGGAGAAGGAGTCTCAGAAACACATGGTCCTTATCAGCACTGCACGGGGTTATAACTGGATTTTTAATCAGAGTTGCACTGGCCGCCTACTTTTACTGAGCCAAACTTCTACAGTGAAACCCATGTGAAACTACTTTTCGGATTTGGTTTATGCTATCAACCGGCATTTTCGAGGAAATTCTACTTTTTATCGGTTTACCACGTGCACGATTTTGACTTTCGTTGCTTCTTTCCACGTGGCTATTGGTTTTCAACCATTTTATTTACTTCTTTCCACGTGGCTATTAGTTCTTCGGATTTGGTTTATGCTATCAACTGGCATTTTCGAGGAAATTCTACTTTTTATCGGTTTACCACGTGCGCGATTTTTACTTTCGTTGCTTCTTTCCACGTGGCTATGGGTTTTCCACCATTTTATTTACTTCTTTCCACGTGGCTATTAGTTTTTCGGATTTGGTTTACGCTATCAACCGACATTTTCGAGGAAATTCTACTTTTTATCGGTTTACCACGTGCACGATTTTGACTTCCGTTGCTTCTTTCCACGTGGCTATTGGTTTTCAGTATTGGATGTTTCTCTCCTTTTGAAATGTTTTTGTCATATGTTGATAAAAATTGTCTTCATTATTTATTGGTGTTTTTTCATGTTATAAGTAATTACTTGTTTGGATTTTCGGAATTATATTTCTTTTGTTCACTTGTTTCTTGCTTGTACCCTTTTCACAATATGTCCACTGACAGGAACGGATTTTGTAAGTTACGCCTTAAGCGTACGAAATTCTTGAATCATCTACAGTTTCTACTTAAATGCAAACATCAAAATATCATTCCCAAATTTATACATGTGAAATGTAGCCTTAAAAGCTTCCATTCACGTTTAAAAAATGTTGCAGTAATTTAAATTGGCACTTCTTCGTCATGTTATAAGGGACACGCGCAAACGTTTATCTAAAATTGAATTTGAATTATATTACCTCCATTTAAAAATTGCTAATTCAACTGAAAATTTTTCCTCATTTGAACATACATCCTGGTCTAGAACCGATACCGTTTGTCAACGGCATAAAAATGTGCTTATTTCTAAATTCCTTAAACTCACACGACAGTCGGATAGTCCCACCTATCTAGCTAATCTTCTCACTGTAAACGTTAACCCCATCGTTAATATCTCCAATAGGAATCTTTCGGAGGATCAGTTAAAAGTATTAAAATATAATTTCAACTTTTCAAAGAAATCTAAACCTTCAATTCCTCAAATCATCGCCCCTATAGAGAAAGCCTTTAAATTCTCCAAAATTTCGGAAACGCAGAAGGATACAATACCCCACCTAATTACTCATAACGTCAATTTTAACAACAAATCTTTGGGTTCGAATCTTAGCAAAAAGGAAAATGAGATCTTACGTGAAATTCATTCTGATACTAATATCATTATCTCTAAAGCTGATAAGGGCGGACAGATCGTTGTTATGGACAAACACACATATATTACTGGAGTCTCTAAGCTGATAAATCAAGACCCATACTGCTGGATCCCTAAAGATCCTTCAACTTCGGACCTCACGAAAGTTAAAAGTGCTATTAAATCTTCCCACATTCTGCCAACTCAGTTGAAGAAATATCTTATTCCACCTATTACTAATTGCGCTAGGCTTTATGCTCTTCCAAAAGTCCACAAAACCGGTATTCCTTTTCGACCAATTGTTTCCAACATAGGTACTGCTTCATATCCTTTGGCCAAATATTTAGTTTCCAGATTTTCTCCTCTACTTGCTAACAATATTCACACTGTAAAAAATTCTGTTGAAGTCATTGATAAACTTAAAAATATTTCTCCACTTCGTTCCATTATGGCATATTGCTTTTCGACCAATTGTTTCCAACATAAGTACTGCTTTATATCCTTTGGCCAAATATTTAGTTTCCAGATTTTCTCCTCTACTTGCTAACAATATTCACAGTGTAAAATATTCTGTTGAAGTCATTGATAAACTTAAAAATATTTTTCCACTTCGTTCCATTATGGTTTCATTTGATGTCAAATCACTGTTTACTAATGTTCCCGTCGAAGGAGCACTAAATTATCTTGAAACTAGGCTTCGGGAATTTCACTTCACACATACTGAAATTAATGAGTTGGTTTCGCTTACTAAAGTTTCTCTGAGTCAAACCCACTTTGTTTTCCAAAATGCATATTTTCGTCAAGTTGAAGGATTGGCTATGGGTAATCCTCTCAGTCCGGTACTTGCTGACATTTATATGCACTATTTTGAGATGAAATTATTTGATAAACTATCTTTTCGTCTTTGGATTTCGTCTTTGGATCGCACTTTTTGATGGTTATAAAGAGGATTTATCCGAGATTCTATCTATTATGAATTCAATTGATCCAGCCATCCAATTCACTCTTGAAATTGAATCCAACAATTCCCTCCCCTTCCTTGATATTCTTATAATTCGCAATGAAACTGATTTTAGCACCACTGTGTACCGTAAACTCTTTGCAGTTTGTTTACCACCCCATGCCAAGTCATGCCACCCTGTTAAGCAAAAAATGGTTTCTTTTTACTATTATGTATTCCGCGCGCTTAAAGTTTGTTCCTCTGAATCTTTGCTTACCAACGAACTTAATTATTTGAGAGCAGTTTCGATTGACCGTGGATTTTCTCCCGTGATTATTGATAAAGCCCTTAAAAAAATTTTTCAGATTCCCATCAAAGAAGACAATCAAAGAAGACTGTTAGAAATAATATTAATGACCTTGTCGTGCTTCCATTTTATCCTACTGTTAGTTATAAAATTGCACGGATTTTCCAGAAATTCAATTTTCAAGTCGGTTTCTCCCCTATTAATAAAATTAATCCTTCGATTCTAAAAGATTGCGTTTCTGTCTTGAATTCTTGGAGAATTTATAGTATATCGTGTCAGTGTGGTTTAAGATATATTGGCCAAACAAAAAGAGCGTTGAAGTTTCGTATCAAGGAACATGAATCTTATGTCAGAAAAGGCGAAATTAACAAGTCTTCAATAGCGTATCATAGTTGGACATTTAACCATAATTTTGATATGGGTCTGCAAAAATTATCCAAAATGCTTCTTCCATAGGCGAATTGGATTTAGCAGGTTTAGTTAATGATTTGAAGTCCAATCCAGTCCTTCCTAATGCCTTTAAAATTCTACTATCTTAATTCAGTCATTTTTGCCGATAGATGGCGTTACCTCCTCGCGTTTGGTATTACCAGAGGGTATAAAAATCCGTTCAGTGGTTGCTTTCCATTATTTCAAGTTCAGATTTTGAGCGTGAAGGTGCATTTGCCCCTCGCTGCCTATTTTAACTTCGCTAATTTTTCTTGTCCTTTTTGCTTGATCAGATAGGCTGTCTCAGTAAAAGTAGGCGGCCAGTGCAACTCTGATTAAAAATCCAGTTATAACCACGTGCAGTGCTGATAAGGACCACGTGTTTCTGAGACTCCTTCTCCTTTATTTCCTTCTTTCTAGGTATTTCTTTCTCCTGATGAGGAGGGACCTTTAGCTGCCCTCGAAATCGATTGAGTGTTTCATTATACTTACGCTAAATACAGGGTTGTTTTTACGATTTTGATTACTCCTAAGAATTGGACTAACAGAAATCTAACCGGCGTGATACTAAACTAATAAGGCCAAAAGGCTTACTCGAGTGACCGCGAAATAACAACGAAACGTGCGCTAGGCTAGCGAAACACGCTCTGAAATAAACTGAGATAATCACACGTTTAAACAGCACTTCACTTAACTTTAAATTTATATCCTGGCGAGAGATTGTGAGGGGACGTTTGAGAAGTTGAGAACAGGAAAACTTAAAATAAATTTGTAATGCAAATTAAGAAAAACCCTACACTGAAATTATTTACAACACTGAAATTTGCTTATATTTTAGGACCACGAACAGAAACCTTCTTCTACATATCCAGAGACTTCGACTGGCTATTTGGCAGGTCTAACATCACTTTTTCTGTATGATTTAATTAAAATGCATTAATTCTACTTTGATCATATAATGTTTCAAAAATTCCACTTTCTTTCGAAAAGTCAACTGTACAACATATATAGTTGTACATTACAAAATATCAAAATTATTTACTTGCTTTAGATTACAACTTCTATTGTGCAGCCAGTCCACCAAGAATTTGTAACCACAGTGGAACGTCATTAGATAAACTATCTTATTTATTGCATTTTGAATAATTATGCATTATAATTTTCTATTCCTCCTCTATAACATTTCTTTCAAGTGCTAGAATTATAAAAGCCTTGGCTCGTTTTTATACATCACTCGAAAATGTTGTCTTTTCCAGACTGATCAAGTGCGCCGAAGAAGAAGATGAAAATAAGAAAATTCTTATCACGAAATAGAAATTAACAAAAACTCAACTCTTTTAAAATATGAAATGGAATTCCCCGAAAGTGTGATGTCAATGCTGCTGTACGCCAGGAATCTGGCACGAAAGTACATTCATTACAGGTACACAACTGAAAAATATTCTATTCATAGATTTTTCGTCTGATACACATGAAGCTTCTATTTTAGGACCACGAAGAGAAACCTTCTTCTACATATCCAGAGACTTCGACTGGCTATTTGGCAGGTCTAATATCACTTTTTCTGTATGATTTAATTAAAATGCATTAATTCTACTTTCATAATATAATGTTTCAAAAATTCCACTTTCTTTCGAAAAGTACAATTGGCTCCAAATTGTCCTTTGTAGTTTTGTCACATTGGATTATTTTCAGCAATTCACAAATACTAGTGCAATGGTGATGGGTAGAACTTCCTCCTATGAAACTCCATTTGAAAGAAAATTTTGACTTTTGGTTGCCTCAACTGCCCCAGTTTTCAAGGACAATTTCTTCTCTGTATTTTTTGTCTAGCTACTATACTCAACGCCTTTCAGCTCTTACAGTGGTTATTGGAGAAGACAAACAACAGGAATCAGCTAGGTATTTGTAAATGCACTTAGGCAGCTGAGGAAGATGGTACCATAGTTATACCATCGAAAGTAGTTTTGCAAAAAAATATACAAATATTTACGCTGTGCTGTTTCTTGTTGTTTACTTTACCAAAATCATTATTCAACGTGTTATTTTAAACTATCTTATGGTGGTTATTGACATAAACTGCAGTACCAATGGGCTGGGTTGGAATTTCGGACAAGACATGGATGTTTGTACGAGTATATTATTCAAACAACGTTTGAAATAATATATAAAAGTGAAATTTAATTTTCTATTCTTAAGGCATATTTTATAATTTGGCTTGAATACACGAATGCTTGAGTGTCTTATAGTGTTAATAGTTATTAACATTCCTTTAAGAATATTTGTATGATAATTTCTCCGAAACTGATAAATAATGGCCATCCTTAATGATCATCCCAACGTTGCACGATCACTGAAATTTGCCAGTACACAACAGTTCAAGCTCTCACTTTCGAGTCTCATTCAAGCTCTCACTTCGAGACACTGATGGCGATATACAAAATCGCTCTCCATTTCGTAAATTTTCAAGATTTCCCAAACCATTTAACTTAGAAGACACAAAGCAAAAAATAATAAAAGAGTTTTCAGTTGCGGATCTAACTGCCATATCTAATTTACTATACTTAGAATTTTCTGCTGATATTGAGGTGTGTGCTAACACAAACCTTACTAATCTTACTGACATCTCACTATTAAAATAAGATTTGTCTGATGTTACCGAAGTTGGTGACGAAGTTGTGGTGGAAAGTTCAGCCCCAATGGATATCGGCGCAAAAGCGAACATTACTCACACACCAGATGAATTTTTATGTGAACAAATGGTGGAGGAAACCTGACTTGATAACTCGCCTCTAAATATATTATTTCCGGCTTATAACAAGCATGCTCAGAGTGTTTCTTTCCAATGTTTTATTATAAAAGAAATCATCAACCTGATTAAATACTTTTCCGTGATAATTACAACGTTGAAACTTTTATTTCGGATATTGAAGACATTTTTAATCTCTATCGGTTAACGAACCCTATTCATCATGTCATTTTTGTTAAAAAATATCTAACGTGCCGTTTAATAAGATCAATTTATGGAATTACTAGCTGAGAACAATTAAAATGCCATTTGTTAGACGAATTTTCGGTTAAAATTAATAGTCTTCAATTACATCAAGTAATGGAATCTCGTCGTGTGAAACCATTCGAAACTTTTGAAGAATACCTTTTAGCCATGAAGAGATCTCTCACATAAAGGTTTTATTGATTATTTTTCTCTGATTGAGTATGTTATAAACGGCACTTCTGATTCATTAAACAATAAAATAATTTTGTACGGCTGTAAATTCAATCCTGAATTTAAACAAAACCTGAAGATTTACGAAAATAATCTTTAACCGTTCAAGCAATCTAAAACAAAATACTCAGAAGAAATTTCCTAATTCCCTTCACAAAGTTAAACGTGATAACAAACGTACATCAAACATGCAACTAGTATGCTATTCCTGTGGTTCCAAGGGCGTAAAAGCGTCAATGGTCCAAATAAATAAAATGGCAAATTTTGTTATGGCTGAAAAATTATGGTCATTTTCATGCCAGCTGTCCCATAAATTCTCGTAGTTCTACTACGGAATATGTTCCTAAACATTTTACACCTGATAGAAGTGCATGCGCTTTCTTTTCAATTTTTTGTTACCAATCACCCTATACATGTTGATATTCAACTTTCATGAATCCCGTTAACAGCATTTTGTGACACTGGGTCACAAGCCACGCTTATTAATGAGGAAACGTACCGAAAGTGGTCCTTCACCATTACATTCCTCCGAAATTAAGTTCTCAGGAATTGGCCGAAACACAGTTCAAAGCGTTGGATTCTCTGAGGACTCCATTGAAATTCGAAACAATATTTTACCAGCTAAAATCTATGCACTAAAAGATGACATGACACTTCTTGATGCGATTGCTAGAATCGACGTTTTGCAACAAACTCAATTTACATTTGATAAAGACGATATTCATTTATGCAACAACAATGATGATGAAATTTTTGTTAACATTGCTGATGTTACCGATGATCAACTCTTTGCATTTGATATTCCACACAACTTGAACTCTGAAATTCACGAGGAAGTTTAAGATATCATTACTTCTTGCAAACCCCATAAGGTTAAAACCGCTATGAAAGTCTTAAAAGAAACGAAAGGAAATGCAGATCAGTTGAATAAAACTATTAAGGATGATAAGGACATGTATGATGATGAAGAAGAAGAAGATGATGATGATGATGAACAATGTGTGCAAGAATACTGAAGAATTTGCGAAAAATAAATTGAATCAGTTAAAACAAACTACACAAGAAAAGGCGGAGTAAGCAAAAGAGAAAACATCTACTAAAAGTGCCGAAACAACCAAAGAAAAGAAACTAGAGAAATAACGGACTCGGAAAACTTTAAAAAGGAGCTTTTCACAGAAGGCTTGGATGATGAAGCAAGAAAAAGAAGAGAGATGCAGGAAACCTCTATCGGCGAAATTTACCCAGTGATACCGCTACAGAAATCATAAACGCTTTATCTTCCGATGTTTTACATCTTACTGTGCCAAAAAATGACGCAAAAAACGAAATGTATTATTTGCTTTTTAGAATTTAATAGAAAACTAAAGCTGAGGAAAATCACAAGATCTTGCAGAGGACAAAATTACGAGGTCATCCAGTTACAGTAGATTTTGCTGGTGTGCAAAGGAGATACAATCTAAGGAAATATTTTTTTTTTCCAAAAGCATGTCGTATACTTTTGAAATTATTATCTGTATACCAAAATGCTAGAGTAAGTTGCATACAAGAAAAAGATGTAGATGAAAATTTTGAGGCAACAAAGAAAGTTGAAATGGTTGGGAAAAAATACTGTTTTTTATTTAGCTTTTAGGTTTCTCCCAAAGAAAGGCCAGAAAAGGACCTGAAGGTATAAATCAAGAAGATTCCCAAGTTCTTCATCCCAAATTCTTCGGTCCTTAATATACAACGAAAGTTTATCCATCTGATCACTACGAAGTACAAAAGTTAGGACGCCATGAAGCACCGTAACGTCAACCGCTGCCGATAAGATGAAACAGCGATGCACAAACTTAACATTCACCAACAAGAAATTAATTTTTTCCCTATATCAGGTTCAGTGTTCCTCCTTACTTCCTTCGGGAACATTACATGACCTGACTCGGAACAGGGAGCTTACTAAAGCTATGTTCAATAAATGTGGGAAGTAGACAAAACACACAGGAAGGGTATACGAAACCCTTTATTTTTCTCTCTTTACAATGATTTCCGGACTTCGGAATACAGAGACCAACCACTTGTGGTCTGAACGTAAGAATATAAAAATATTAACTAAACTCTAACTAGACTTAACTTTGGATTAATAAACAAGTGGCTACTTGAAGATTGGTCGTATATTAACAGAAAGGCCGTATGTAGTACAGAGAACTGTTAACACTACGATACGTTTAAAATTATCAAGAGGATTAACCCTCTGGCCTTGAAGGCAACCAGCAACCGAGTAAAACTGCTAAGGCAAGCGGCCTGCTTCTACTAACTCCTTCCTCTCTCTCTTGCTTGGCAAAAAGCCACAACTTAAGTACTTGGCGTTCGCAAGACAAATTTGCATAAATAAGTTAAAGCTTTTGATTCTGGCCGGAAGTAGAAAATAAGAAGTGATAGTAAAGATTTAAAATAAAATAAACGTTAGTAAAACTTAAGATCCTTACACCTTTTTCTGACTGTTTTGGCTTTTCACGTCTCTTGTCTTCTTAACCAGCTGTGTACGCATGGTGCTACAGAATGAACGTTTAATGATATGCTTCATTTTATATGTAAGAATGGCAACGCACTTGTAGTGAAAATTCCCCGGTTGTATGACTCCAAAATAGCGATACATGGGTAAGCGAAAAAGCATACTTTATTCAGAATGAGCAGTTCTCTATATACACAATCATCGGCAACTTGGCGATGGAAAATAAATGCAACAGGATTAACAGTTACTTGGGCATCACGGAGGTTCCTCCACAGAAGCAAACACAGAATAAGGAGCAGAAGAAAAAGCACTTGGTACAAAATCATGATCCGTTTTAGTCTATATGATGCGCATTGCGCATGCTCGTGCTATGGCAAGTATTAACATACATTTCGCCACATCCTGCCCCCCCCGGAATGAAGAAGTTCATCAGAAATAAAGATTAAATCGTATAAAATTAAGATACCTTTACAATCTTTTAAACTTCCAAAGAATAAACTGCACTGGCTCCCTTAATGTACTACTTGAGGTCCTCAACTTGCAACTGCGCAACATTCCATCTCTTCCTTTATGAATATCTATAATCTTTCCAAGCCGCCACATATGGCGAGGTAACTTGCCCTCTTGTATTAAAACATCACCCATCTAGAACTCATGTACGACGTCAACAGGCGCTAAATGATGAGCTATCTTCAACTTCAGTAAAATTCCTTGCACCACCTGCGTCAGAAGTTATTCAGCAGGCTTGAGAATATATATAGCGTTTCAGGATAACATTTCTATTGCACGTAACGTCGTCAATCGATCTAGCTAGATCAGGTAGAGAAGTCAGTATTTTACCTACTAAGAAATGAGAAGGAGTTAGAGGAGATGGTTCAAAAAGATCATTACATGCATAAGTAATCGGCCAAGAATTTAAGACAGCTTCAATCTCCGTAACTACAGTTTGGATTTCTTTGTAAGATAATAAAGCTCCTCCTGGAATTTTTCTCAAACAAACTTTTACTAATTTCAATAAACTGCTAATTTCAATAAACGGCTGCGATCACGTAGTGAGGAGACGGAACTAAACCAATTAACCAAATTTTAAAGGCGTGGTGCCCGTCTTCCCCGTTCCTAAATCCTAAATCCTAAACAAACTTTTATTATGTGTACCATCCTCTCCCAAAATCCTCCCCACCAAACAATCTTTTCTACTATATTTTAAAACTTGATTCCCCTTTTTGGTACAAATTCATAATCTGAAGATCAGTAACTGACCTCCATAATTTTCGGAGATCGTATTCTGTTTCTGCGTTGTCACTGTATATAACCTTACATAATCCCCGACTTGCTATGAAACGTCGGAAAGCAAGAAGATATTACTCAGTGGTTAAGCCTGAAACCAGTTCTAAGTGAATAGCGCGAGTTACTGCCCTTGAGAAAATGGCAATATATGCCTTTTCATTTATACCCTTCACATATAGGGTCCCACCAAAATCCACTCCAATAGTCTCAAAAATACATGCTTCTTTAACTCTTTCGAGAGAGCGTGAAGCTGTTATCTGAGTTAAATGGCGTGCCTTAAACATTTGCATATACAAAAATTGTTCAAAACCCTTTTGACGCTTTGGGCGACCCCTCATTATCCAATAGCGACTTCTAATTTGTACGAGCCGGTCAGTAACCCCGGAATGCAACACATTTTGATATTCTCGCATAATTAACAATTCTGTAAAGCGATGCTTTCCAGGGAGTATCCACGGGTGTTTTAAATAGTAGTAAAACATGAATACTAAAGCCGTTCGCCTAAACGTACAAGTCCATTTTCGTCCGAATTCGGGGCAAAGTCCATCAATCGAGAAATCGATTCACCGCCTTTTCTCGAGATAATTGTATTAATTCCGCATGGAACTCTGTTTCTTGAACATATTTTACCCAGAACTTTTTAAATCAGCCACAGTATATGGTAATGTAAAAACTTAAGAATAAATACTAGACAGTGGCGGACGTGGGAAGAACCAATTAACCTTAAAGATAGAGGAATGGTTCCCACGTCCTCCGTTACTACTACTACCCAGAACTTTTCAGCATCAGCTAATTTCTGTTCTGTCATGAATCGTTTTATCTTCTCATATTTCGGTTTGATATTATGAACAAACCTCTTTATCTATGCTAAATAAGCATCGTTGATTAGTCGGACCTGAAGTTGGAGTAAGGCATCGAAATAAGTTTAATTTGCAGTAAAAGTAATGAGTATTATGAAATAATTGTAGATTCCGCTAAAATAAAGTCTTTAGTATCGTAGGAAAATACTGAAAGTTCGTAAAAATGCAGTAGAAATTAAATAAAATAGAAAAACGTGATCTTAGGGGCATTGTCAAGCCAACGCTAATGCTGTAGTGTCGAGCGAGTCATGTGACAAGGTGAAATCAAATACAGTAGTTGAAGAAAAACTTAGTAAAATCTTGGTTAAATGAAAGTATTTACATATATACAGAAACGCTACCTAAGTTCGTAGGCTATATACAATGATAATTTAATAAAGGTTCTTTGGGAGTGCGAACAGCACCTATTTAAAATTCCAAGTCGATGTTAGAGAAATAATCTAACGCGGCTATACCTACTTCGAGCTCATCCATCATGGTTTTCGCTTGCTTGAATTTTGAAAGGAATTCCTTGGGTTTCTTAGCATGAATTTTCATCCTGTCTAGGAAAGGTAAATTATTATTCTTATTCGTTCAGTTAGGAACTTCCGTGTTTCCAGAGTTATTGTTATTTAGGACAAGGAAATATTCTTGGATTAGCTTAAAGTTGTATAAATTACGAAGATTATTTTCCTGTTGTGTTTTCTTCGTTGCTTCTATGACTTTTTTAATATTATAGGGTTTTTTTACAACCTTTATATGACGAGACATGCATATCACCATACAGGGCGCACATGGTTGGTTTACCATCTTCTTTTTTCTGTTTGCAGGTTTTTTGTTTGCAAGTTTCATGAAATTTTCCGCACAAGTAATCGCGGTTTGTAATGACATAGCTCCCGTGAATGCTCGTACCGTTGGCACTTATGGCACTACAAGGGTCACTTTTTAGCGTTGTATGTAGTAATAAAAACATTTATACAACGAATGATTTCTAAATCATAAATTTTCTTTCCCTAGGGGGAACGCTTTAAGTCCAGTACAAATAGAGGAATGTTGAATATATTTCCATCTCTTAGGGAAGTAAGTTGCCGTACTTTAATTGCTGGGATTTTCTTGTCTTGTAGTTATTTGAGAATACGTTATGGGTTAGCATTATTCGAAACTTTCTTTATAATTGCTTTTATAGGCTTTTTGACTTTTCATAGACTTTAAGCTATGAAATTGCATGCCTATCTTCGATAGGTAACTTGTAATGTAGCGCTAATGATCTTTCATAGACACGAATTGTTAGAGAGCCTCCTTTTATTTCTCCACGGTATTTGGATATGTTGTTTTTCTCTAATTCTGATTTGAAGACTTCTCAGTCACCCGTAAAGTCCTCCATCAATATGGGTGGAATGTTGGTTTTACGTTTATCCGGAATAATTTCCAGGTTTTCCCCTTCCATGAGATCATTTTGATATAAATTTTCAAATGTGTTGGATTGTCCTAGCTCCTTAGGTGTATTAGCCAGATGTCGTTTGACGGCGTTTCTTGGCGAAGTAAAACCTTCACTATCCCTGATGGTGCTTTTTTTTTTGTTGCTTTTATTAGCTTTTGCTGAAGAATATGAAGAACGTTTCTCTTCTTTCAGTGAGTTATCGGTTTGAGAATTTTCAGTGGGATTTGATTCGATGAGAAATCTTTCGATTTTTGCAACTCCTGTAAAAGAATTTCTAAGGTGTTTATTTCGATTTTACCTTCACTTATTCGGTTAAGATACTGAGAGCGTTTAGCCGCATTAGGGTCTTTATCATCTGAAAGCCAAAAAATCGATTCAAGGAATTTCTTCTCTCTATGAAGTTTTGAAATTCTGTCTGTAACAGACTAGATAGCTGGAATTTGATTTCCGTTGGGTAGCTCGTTCCCTTCTATGTCATTAAAACTTGTATTAATCAAATGTTAGAAGGAACAAAGTTTAGCAAACTTACTAAAAGACAAGCTGCAGCAGAACTCCATAAAGAAAAGCCAAACGGTCAGGATAAGGCCGAGCGTTAAAAATCCCTGACTCGTCCCCTTGGGCTCAGCGTCAAGAATGATGTTATTACGGCTGCCCTCACAAGACTATTACTATAGTACGGGTACTACAACCACATCCTACTTACATATATACTATACTATTTACATATAAATAGGATTATCTCTCTTGCGTATTATAAACTGGAGTATATGGAAATCGTCTAAAATGAAATTAAAGGATTAACTCATTAACTCATTAAGGATTAACTCATTTCTATCCTGAAACTTCAGCTATGAAAAGCTTTTTTCGTGATAATAAATGTTTATTGTGATAACAGAAAATAAATTATATTGATATTGGTTTTGTGCAAGATTAAACACAAACCAACAATTTTTTTCTTTCTTTCTATTCACTAAATTCAATATTTATGAGTTATTTATGAAAGAAAGTAAATACGAAATTGCATTAGAGGAACTATATGCTATAGTAAAAGACAGCTGCATCCACATATCCTGCACTTCATACAAAGTTTGCTTTTAACCCTCCAAGAGGATGGGCTGTAATATACGGTTTAGAATTTTTTTTTTTGTACTATCTTTAAACGTGTATATATATGTGCATCATGAAATACGTCCAAGAGCGTAGAGCAGTGTATTAAAAGAAGATAATTTTAGGCATAAAATACTTGCTGTATTTTGTTCTTTTTATCAAGAAAATACCTCATTTAAACAGTAATTTGGAGAAATCTCGCGTTTCAGGACTAAATCCTTGCCCAGTTGGAAGGTTTACCCTAAATATTGAAGCAAATTTTACTTAGCGACATGCAATTTGATAGAATTGATGAAGTTTTTTTTATCCATTATAAGTCTAAAAAATTATAATTAGAAAACAAATATAACAAGTGTCACGCCTCGCGCTCGTTCAAACACGAGGTGGGTTCTTCTGTGTAAACTTACCATAGTGGGAAAATAACAGTTGTCCGCTTTGACATTTTCTTCACTAATTTATTACACAAACTGCACTATGGATACACCATACAACGAGTACACTGTAACATAAACTATATACAATATATATATACAAGGCGCGCAAAAAGAAATTAAAACATATTTCTTTTCTCTACGTTCTCACACGACATGCTCGCCGGTCCAACTCCCAGTACCCTCTCCGTCCAGTCTTTCTTCCCCCCACCAGCCTGCCTCGACCGGTTTTTCCGGGGTAAGTCACTTCCGTTCTTCGTCTTTCATCAGGGGAAGGAACTTCACACCTCCCCTCTGATTTGTAAATATTTACGACTGAGTCGAAAAATTTGAAACCCATATTATTTTGGCACTTACCAGGTAGTCCCTCTTTTCCGGGACACAGCACAAGGAATCACAGTAAAATCAGAGAGCAAAAAAAAAAAGGGTCATGCTACAGTTATAAACACTAACACAAAAAAGAACACTTAAAACACATAAACATAAAATCTGCACATGTCCAAATTTCTATAGCGATACAAACAAAACATTGCAATATCAACTCACTGACACTTCTGTAAGGAATAATTCGTTTACTAATATACCCTAATAACACAATCTTTTCTAGAGTAACCACAATAATACAAAAAAAAATAATAAATGAAAATTACAATATCTATATACTAGCAATACAAATTACAATATCTATATACTAGCATTGAACATTATCTTTCTAGTGTTACAATAATAAACAAACACCCACAAAAAAATATATGATACCAACATTAGTTTCTTTTTTTTTTTCCAATTTAATTCAGATTATTGGTCACTTATACATTCGTGAGGGATCCTCGACAATGCGACTGCATCGGAGTTTTTAGCTCCTGGTTTATTCATTACAGTGACTTGGAAGCGGGATAGAGCTAATGCCCATCTCTGTAATCTAGCATTCCGGGGTATCCCTTCGGTTAAGTACTTTAATGGGTTATGATCTGTATGCAACAACATTTTATTTCCGTATGTCCAAGTTTCGAACTTGTCGAGAGCCCAAATAATTGCATACGCCTCTCTTTCTATAGTGCTCCATTTAGACTGAGCGCTCGTATTGTAATTTCTAGGCATTGCTGCAACGTAATTATCCAAATCATTTGCAAGCTCTGACGGAGATAACCAGTTTTTTACCTCTTTTAACAGTATATGCGCCTTAACATTTGCGGGTAATTGATCTTTTACTTGATCGACAATCAATAGTTCTCTTAATTTATCAAAAGTCTTAACTTTTCTGGATTCTAAGTAGAAATCAAGTGCTGCCTCAACCCTCGCTATGTGCTGAGTATACGTTTCCTCATATCTTTTTACACATTTTTCTAAATTCTTTTTATGTTGCAATGGGGTAATCTGGAATTCTTTTAATACTGTATCTTTAATCTTAATATAATTATCCAAATCCCTTTCACCCAGAGTTGAAATCAAACTTTTAACTTTAGTTTTTAAACTCTGCAAAATAATTTTCCCCTTATGTTCTTCAGGAATTTTATAGAGATTAAACATCATTTCCGCATGATGGAAAAAGAACGGCCATTCCTCAGCTTTAGATGGCGGGTCAATCATAACTCCTTTCATTATTTTTAAATGTTTCAAGAAATCATTTCCCTTGCTCTCAGCATCTGAAACCCCTTCATCCTCTGAACCCGATTTATTTCCTCCTTTATCTATTTTCCTACTCTGAATTTCTAATTCTTTAATTTTTATCTCGTGTTCTCTCTCTAATTGTCTTTCCCGAAATTCCATCTCTTTTAATCGGTCTTTAGCCGCATCTGCCTCTAACTTACACTTTTCTAGCTGCAGCTCCATTTCCTTTAACTTAATTTGAGCCTGCATGTTCTTAATAATTTCATCAGATTCTTCTGACACCCTATTTCTCCTTTTAGGACCCATATTAACTTCTGGTATTTCTTTTTACAGCTTTACCCATACAACACATAAATAACACTTAATTTTACAGGCAAACATACATATTTCACTACTACTGAATACTACCATTATTCATTTAGCAAACATTATCATTAGCGAACACAATCATGAATACCTTTCTCATATTACTATTAACATATATTTCACCATATATTGTTAACACATAAATACCAAAAATTATATTAGCTTTTGAATGAGTACAAAAAAATAGTTCTGAATACTTTGGCCTTACGCCGTAATACTTTACATATTCTGGAAATGAAACAAACATTTACTTATTGTTCTCAAATCATTAAACTAATTAATTTTTAATCAACCTATTAACTTTAATGACTAAAACATTTTGCCAAAACACGGCAACAACAAAAATAGATAATTTCTACCTTAATTAGTAACATGTTTCGAAATTACTGCTGACATATTTTTGAATTATTTTAACATTCATTTAGCATACATTATCTCCTTAATAACAAAATTAATCATAATTCCTTATTTGCATATAAAATATACTTTCTAAGTGTCTACTGGCTTTAACGCCTGGCATTCTCATCATGTTATTAACCGACATTAACACAATTTTAATTGTCTCCGTTACTATAGTAATTATAGGGAGGGAGCTCTCTTCATTTATATATTGTGCTTCCCAAGAAATTAAGAGGGACTTACCTTTGATCCCGATAGTAGAAAATGACGAGTTGTGCTCAATTCTGTACAATTTCCTCATCGCGCTGCATAACACTTCACTTAATAATATCACCACGGTAATACTGATGATCACTTTTACCATCCACTGTTTCAACACTGCACGAACATTTCAATTAATAATATCACCACGGTAATACGGATGATCACTTTTACCAGCCACTGTTTCAACACTGCACGAACATTTCAATTAATAATATCACCTTTTACGATCTTACTTCCTTCGTATTTTTAGTGATTTCATTTTTCCCACTATCCTGTCGACTGCGCCATTTGTCACGCCTCGCGCTCGTTCAAACACGAGGTGGGTTCTTCTGTGTAAACTTACCATAGTGGGAAAATAACAGTTGTCCGCTTTGACATTTTCTTCACTAATTTATTACACAAACTGCACTATGGATACACCATACAACGAGTACACTGTAACATAAACTATATACAATATATATATCCAAGGCGCGCAAAAAGAAATTAAAACATATTTCTTTTCTCTACGTTCTCACACGGCATGCTCGCCAGTCCAACTCCCAGTACCCTCTCCGTCCAGTCTTTCTTCCCCCCACCAGCCTGCCTCGACCGGTTTTTCCGGGGTAAGTCACTTCCGTTCTTCGTCTTTCATCAGGGGAAGGAACTTCACAACAAGTAAAACAGATTACAAATTTCTAAAGAACATAAAATTATAAAATTTTGTTGAACATTTCTTGGCTTTTCCCAAGGAGCAGCTGAGGAAACACAGCCACATTTCTGAATTAAATTTAGATGATGTTTAAAACTGGACACATTTAAAAAACTATAGAAAATGCCAACAGGAAATATTTAGTTAAAAATTAAGATAATTAAAGTATTTTAAATGTGCAACAAAGAAAATGTTTTACAAATTTCAATTTAATGATCTCCAGGATATAACGTGCTTCAATATGATACCCAAAACTCTAAAAATAAAAATTCTCGAGTAAGAAACAGAAAAATCAAATATTAAATCCAAGTAATTTGTTAGCATTTTTCAAAATTAATAAATAATTTGAATAATGTTTGGAAAGATAAATTGAAAACAATATTGCGACTCAGTTATTGAATTAATTTTATTTTTTTCCTCCAGCCTCATAGGTGAAACCCAACTAGACTCTTTCTTTGAGGCAATTTAAAAGTTACTGGTATTAAACCTCTTGGTTTCTTACCAGTGACATGGTTTTTTCTTCATTCAGGTTTTACTTTCCGTTTCTTTTTCAAGTTAATTTGCTTTAATTGATTAATTCAGAATTATTCTCCTAATTTCCAACATGTTATAAACATATTATATTTCCATATAACTTCGGGTTTAAAAAAGTAGCCTAAAATTATAAATTATAGTTCCTTAGTAGCTCTGCTTTCTCAATGGTTTAAAATTTAATTAATACTGCTTAGCATATTCCTTTTTATAGTTTAGCACATTGTTCCAAACTTATATTTATTTAGCTAGAACATTACTTTAAATTTATCTTTGTTTAGCACATTGCTTTTAATATTCTTTCAGCATACTGCTCTTCACGTTCCCCATTGCAATTTTTTATAGTATCTTCACGTACATATATATCTTTCAGTACATTGCTTTAGATTTATTTGCCCAAAGATTGGTCAGACTATTTATTAAATTTACAAATTGCTTACAGATATATACTTTGTAGAGACAATTAGGTATTTTTTGGAAGCAGGAGTCATGAAAAATGAGCAACGCCTTCGCCGAGAATCGAACCAAGGGCCTCTGGAATGCGCATCCAGCGTGCTGACCACTACACTAAAGGCATGTTAAGAAGGCAGGAGAAATACCTTATAACTTTCGTTTAAGTTTAATTGTTTTTGTTTTGTTTTGTTTTGTTTTTCCTACTCAAATTATTCTTTCTAATTTTTGGAGGTCACATCGGTGCAGGTTGTATTTTGATGATTGTTAAATTAAAAAATATTTAAAAACTTACCTTTTAAAATAGTTTAATTAACTTAAGTGTAACTGCATTTTCCTTATTGCCATTCTCTATAATTTTTTCAATGTATCCAGTTTTAAATACTGATTCAGGATTGTGGCTGTGTTGAATATACGTCTGGTGCTTCTTCAAAAATCCAAGAAATTTTAATTTTTTTTTTTTTTTTTTTTTTTTTTTTATTATTTTATGTTTTGTATATTTGAAAATTTTTAAAATTTTTGAATTGTTCTTGCTTTTTTAAATGTTTATTTTTTTTCTTTTGTAAAGTTCATTTGGAAGAGCAACCCATCTTTCATTGTTTAATTTTTGTCTCTTGATTAATCAATTAATTTTGCAGCATACTGCACTACTAAGAAATTATAACATCTTAATCTGAAATTCCTCAATTTCCCTTATGTATGCATTAAAAGTAATAGAAATATTTTTTTTTACATGCAAAATGGTAAATTTCTCTTTTTTTAGCTCAAAATGAATATTAAAATTCCAAAACGAGCTATGCAAAATATTATTTATTCAGATACGTAGGACATTTTTTGCGTACTTTTCATGAATTGACTGGTCTCTGTTAAATCCCATTCGAGGATGTGGGAATTTTGTCTTAGTGTTTCGAACTGTTTCATGACAATTTAGTCGCATTGCCTTTTCTTATGGAGCTTTAAGATGAATAAAATGTTTTCCATTTTATATATTACAGAGTTTAAATTTCATATTGCTGAACTTATATTTGAATAATTTAATATATAGATGAAAATTATATTTTAAATAGATTAAAATGATGTGCATGTTTTATTGCTGAAATTTAATTTTTTATTAGAAACGACTATTTTATACACGTCCAAGTAATATTTTATATACCATCCAACTGAGCAGAAGCCATATTTCTATTCGGCATTTCTAGTGGAAAAGCTTATCCTTCAGTTATTTTTATTTATTCAGAAGTTTCAATATAAAATTCTTGCTAAAATTAAACGTAAATTTATTATTGATCTCAAAGTGCTAAATATGTTCTGTATCGAAACTATACCCCCAAAATAGTTTTACAGAAATGTATTTCGGTAAAGTATGACTTTTAAATATAACAAAAGGAATAAAAGAAGTTTCTTAACACATATATCCCTTCCATACTCAACATTATGTTTATTTATTTATCTCTTGTTTTATTACTATCATTATTATTATTAAATTTAAAATAGCATTTATCCCTGGTATTTTACATTTTTAATCTGCATCTATAATCAATGGTGCAATTTGCCTCCTAATATATCCCCTGCTTATTATTATTATTACTTATATTACTACTACTACCTACTAGTCACAGCATAAATAATATATTTGCAAACTTTGCGACTTATTGCGCTTGTTGTGAAAGCCATTGATGTATGTTATTGAATATAAATCCATTGGCTTAGCAGCTCAAAGCACCTTTTGGAGTAAAATCGATCTCTGTAGATGAATTTCTGTGAGAAAACACTTTTACGAGGGAAACTTATTGCACCATCAAGCAAATTTGTTGTGAAAGTGATGGATGTCTCTTATTGAATGTAAATCCGTCAAGCTGTCTGACTGGATTAGTTACTCAAAGCATCTTTTAGGATAAAATCGCCCTGTGTAGATGAACTGCTGTGAGGCAACAAATTTACGGAGGAAACTTATTGTACCGTCAAGCAACTCTGTTGTCTCACGTAGACGGGCTTTAATACCTAAAGAAGCTACGAATCGAAATCAGTGATATAAGAATGCCGGCTAACAAAGTCTTGCCAAGCGCTCAATTTTATTCTGCTACTTTTAAATAAAAATAATAATGGCGAGTTAGCATATTTGCAATTGCTGACATAAAGAATGTAGCCTTAAATTATGAGTCGATGCATGTGGTCAATTGCCAACTGCCAAGAGCATCTGAACTAGGTGGAATATTTACTACTTAACTATGAGAGCAAAAAATATCACCTACTTGTGGACAGGTCATAAAAAACATATAGAGGCAGACTAATGGTAGATTAAAACCCTCTCACTGCGTACTATTTTTATCAAAATAAGTTCAGAAATTGCGTATTTTTATTACATATTTCAAATCTACATATATTTTAGAGTTAAAATATAGTAAAAGCTTTTATAAAAGAGTTTTTTTTCGGTATAGAATTAGATCATAGAAGAAGGTTGTCAGAATACTGAAATTGAAGGATAATGATAAAAGGAAAATTTTGAAAATTAATATTGGTTAAATTATGATTTATTTTATAAAATACCAAGGTAAAACATGCATATTAAAGAAAATAATTGCATAATGTAATATTTGGCATATCAATTTCGCACCACTGTCGAACGTTTTCAATAGAAACTGAATTTTCATATTCATCACTATCTGCAGGGGAATCCGAGAAATTCTCATCAGTTTCGCTGTAACTATCTTTAATATACTTGAAATCAGAGTCAGAACTATTATCACTGTCGGAAGTATCGTCAGGAATATAGGTTATATCACTCGCGAAACGCTTCCTGCCATACATCTTTGAGTTCTGACAAGCGCGCGCAAAATGCTACTTTACGTAATCTTGTATATGTGGCAGAAATGTGGACAATTAACACCATCTATTAGCCCACATCTAACTAAACAATTAAACATCACAGAAGAGCCGAAAGGAAACCTTGAACGGGGAAAGAGCGGGTTGCACATTTAATAGACGGCGAAAATTCATTCCCCGCGGAACTCGCGGGTTGCGCAAATTTCGCTACTTTTACGTTGCCCGTGGAAATCGAGGAATGCGCAGCGAGAGGGTGAAGGAAGCAATAGCCAGATTTTAACATCATGAGACTTATCGCAATATTTTTTCATAATCGGAGACCTTACATTTACTCTACTCCTTACTTGATTTATATTCATCTTTTCTTGTAGGCTGCAGGGCGAGACGATCTGCAAAGAGCAAACCCCGGCAAGTACTCGTACTACCTTTCATTGCATTGTATTTTTACAAGAAAATATTAAGGCCAATGAATTAAGAATTATAACACCCTATCATTTTTAAATAACTAAACAAGTATTATGCTCAAAAATGGATGAATTAAAGTTAATTGACTAATCTCATAAAAGAGCTACACTTAAATTTCCTTATTTTCAGCAAAATCAGGTATCCAGTATTGTTTTAATAAGGAATTATTTTAATAAGGATATCGTTTCCGATACTTAATAAAAAAGCTATGAGTATATTTTATATGCAAATGAAAGACGTTTATATCAAATGGTCTGTGCTGTTTCTTACAGTGCCAGTGAGACAACGGAATTTTTAACATTAAATCCTCTTCGATTATTTGAAAAATATAACATAAAGGAAATATGCCGGTTTCGAAAATGAATAAATAAAAAATGCTCATTCTTTTGCTTTCAAAATAAAAATAGCTATAAAATTATTTGATTGCATTTTGTCGCTTTAATCATGCAGTTTTTACTGATTGAAAGAAGTGCTCGCTTTCTGAAGTCTAAATTTGACCCATATTTTTTCGTCGTCCTAAAAATATAACAGCACACATAAAGGGTCTTTGCGTAAAATCTTTGATTTAATTCAAATTAAAGACGATTTATTATTTAAAAGTCATTTAACTATATATTTGTCTTTATCGCAAGTTAGAATTAATTTAGATATTTTTTATTAATTTTTTAACATAGGAATTTTTGCAGAATTTTTTGATTAAGATTTCAACGTATAAGTTTATTAAAATTTAGATCTCCAAGAAAAATATACATATAAATTTATTAAGATAATATTCCATACCGGTAAAACATTATCAAAAAGTTTTACCTAAAAGATAAATTTTCTTTGCACTTTTAGTTGTCTTAAAAATAGGGCGACGGTAAAATCCACTACTACCAAATCCCCATCAGTTTGTAATGGAAATAATCTTTTCTTTCTCTGTTACATTTCAAACACTTCTATTCTACAACTAACACAGGTACTTTATTCTAACTGGCAGTTGCACATCACTTTACAGACAGATGTGTAAAATGTGGGGGAGGATTTTGAGTAAATGTCTCAAACATTGACTCATTGAAGTCAGTTTGTATTCTGAAATTCATCGAAGTAGACTAAATCTCTCTTTTTTGTATGCTTGAACTTTGGAATGTTGCAGAAGAATAAAAATCCGAAGACACAAAAAAAGAAACCGACTAAGAAAATCGTGAATGAGCCATTGTCTCATACAGTCGTACAGAATTTGCTGTCATTAGTTACGAACCCTGAGATACATAAGATTTATATGAATAATTTCTTTACTTCTTATGAATCATACGTTCTTGCAAATAAAACTTCTTCTCTACAGGTACTGTTAGAGAACACAGAATGCCTAAAATTCCACTTCTCCTAAAATACCCTCTAAAATAATGTCAAAAATGGAACATGACTCTTTAGATAGCAGTTTGATTCAAAAAACAAAGTTGCACCAGTTCGATGGAATGACAGTCATGTTTTTCCAGTAATGTCCAATTTCGAAGAAACAAAAAATGTATCAACCGTAGAACGTGGAGTAAAAGGCCACTTGCGGACTTTCTGCATTTTGTTTTCTTTCATACTTGGACGTTGATTCGTAATTGGAAATGGAATTGGCTTAGATGTGAAATGACGGGAAAGATTATATTCTTTGTAGACTGCTATAGCTTCATTGCAGATGAAACACGCTGGTTTACCTTTTACAACAGTAAGAAATATTTCCAGGCCCATTCATCATTAAAAGCACGGCACTTTGAATCAACGTTTACATTTCTAGTAGCCCTTTTTGGGTAGAAATATTTTACGAATAACCCAAACAAGCACTAGCTACGCTATAATATTAATAATTTCACCACTATTCACAATGGTGCTAGATGTCCGCAATCTTTCCATACGCAATCAATATTATTAGAACTCGCGCCAAACGAAAAAAACCGCTGGCTGGAGATTAAAATGCGCATTCTGCCACATGTGAGGTCTAATTCACCTACATTAGATTCCTATATGTTTACTGATCGAGAAACAGATAACGCTTGTTGGCGCCACTCTACAGCTATAACTAATAAAGAACTTCCACTTTTAACACTTTACCGATTGAACGATGTCTGTACTTGCTATTTCCAGCGATTTATGTTTTGTAAAACAAAAATAAAGAAAATAAAAAGATCATCAGTCTTTTAAAGAAAAGAGAGGAACAAATAATATTTAAACAAAGTAGAAAACGAGATGGATATATAAATATATATTTCTTTTAATTTGCCTCGGACCCGCAAACTAAAATTTTATCCGTGGGCCGTAGTTTGCCCATCCCTGAACTAAGGTATCAATACAATAATAAACATCACATTACAAACAACATAAACGATAATTGCAATAAGTATCTTTAAACAAACCAAATACTATCAAATGCTAAATACAAATCGAAACAAATAGAAATTTAGAAACAAAAAGGACCATGATCTTATACTATTTACAATATTATTTACAATTACATACACAGCGTACTATGGCCATAGCAAGAAGCTAACCTATAGTAATGAACGACTTTATGTTTAGAGTTCCCTGACTTACGATCCAAATCACAGCGTCATTCAGCCTGTTTAGGAATGCGTAAGGACCATCCCAAGGTGACATTAACGACACTGTGAGAGCTCCCGACCTAAGGGTTAAGATAACTGTATTGTAGCTCTCACAGTTAAAAATACATCCTTTCCAGTTTTTCGATTTTAAAAATTTTGACAATTTTTTGACAATTTTTTGATTTTAAAAAATGCCCAAACTAACAGCATTTTTTAAAATCATAATCAAAGAAAAATGTTTTACAGATACCTTGCAAGATTGAGTTTAGACGAACTTTGCACTATATGCAGCGTATACATTCATATTGAAATGGGTAGATGCAATTGTAAGATCAATGGCAGTTAAAACCTTATCACTGGATTAAACTATTAACATAAGCTAAAAATAAAACATTCGAAAAAAAATTGTACAAAACTTAACTAAGGATAACATATATCGCTATATACCTGCAGTACTGGCGTAAATTAGCATTAACAATATGCTGAAAATTTATACAGGTTACTTACATTATATAATTAAAGCTGAATGTAATTTTAATGTTTGTATTATGCGGCACCATACCATACATGACACTATTGTTATACATTCAACAATTATTCATTGAATAACACTATGTACTAAATTCCTCACAACACGCGAGCGTGCACTTAAAATCAACAAGGTTTCAATATTAGAAATAAAGATGATTAATTGTTTGTAACGCACTTTAGAACATACTGTGTTAGACAGAATGCATCCTGCGGTACTATTAATTAACAGCTTAGCACAGAAAAAATAGTATTTCCATTTCGCAGAATAAGTTCTTTGAACTCCGTATGCAACAGTGAAGTTAGTATGCCTTATACACTGACTACCAATAAGTATTTGGACACCTATGCAAATGACGATATCTGAGGTCCTAAAGTACGTCACGGAATCCGCCGGCATATATCGTGTAGGAAACAGAATCGGCTTTAGTCACATGCAAGATGCCTCGCAGTTCAGAGCTCTCTGATTTCGAGAAAGATATAATTGACGGGTATCACAAATGTGGCCGATCCTTAAGGGACATTTCTAGCGATCTGAAGTACCCAAAATAGACAGTGGCCTATGTGATTAAGAAGTGGAAGGTGAGCGGTGATTGTCGGAATGTGTCCCGAGTCGGCAGACCAACGAAACTGCGAGATAAATACCGACAAGTGCTGTCCAGAGAAATTCGGAAGAACCGCACCCAACCGATGGCCGTCATCCGTGAGGAGTTTCAACAGGCATCCGGGAGTATTGTTTCAATGAATACTATCCGTAAGGAGGCACATATGCTTGATTTTCATGGTCGTGCTGCTGCCCATAAGCCTTTGATCACAAAGTCCAACCACGCTGCTCGGTTAATGTGGTGCAAAGCACATCGAAATTGGACCGTAGATCAGTGGAAACGGGTTCTTTGGAGTGACGAATCAAGGTTCACCCTTTACCGTTCGGATGGCAGGGTCTGGTTCTGGCGTATAGCTGCAGAACGTCTCTTGTCAGAATGCATTGTGCCAACAGTCAAGTTCGGCGGAGGTGGAATTATGGTCTGGGGGTGTTTCTTCTGGTATGGGCTGGGACCCTTGGTCCCCATTCATAGTAAGATCAACTCCGATGCCTAATGCACTATTTTGGATGACAATGTGCTTCCTACGTTGTGGCAGTTTTACGGGTTGGACCCCTGTTACTTTCAGGACGACAATGCCAGTTGTCATGTTTCGACGTTAACCAAGGCTTGGTATGGTGCCAATGGAGTTCATCGAAGGGACTGGCCTGCCCAGAGTCCAAACCTGAACCCTATCGAGAACCTCTGGGACGAGTTGCATCGCCGAATTCAAGGGTGCATTACCAGTGCAAAATCGGTGAAGGAACTTTTATGTCTTCTCCAAAGCGAGTGGAAGAAAATACCACTAGCTGTCGTACAAAGACTTGTGGAAAGTATGCCCCGGAGGGTCCACGCTGTAATTATCTCTCGTGAAGGCTCTACCAACTATTTATTTTGAATAAAGTTAGTTTTTCTTTTCTATCACAGGTGTCCAAATACTTATTGGTAGTCAGTGTATAATAAAAGGTGAAATATATATATATATACACTGCTAATCATTTTTCTGTATAATAATACTTAGTAGTATCACTAGTAAAAAGTACTTTGTTCAGCATTACATGCCAAATATTGAACTTAATTAATTGACACAGGGCATTGCATTAGACTATACTATTTACAATAGTTTGAAGTTTAAGACAGAATCCTTTCAGTCCAGTCGGATTCCACAACGAGACCTTGTCTCCTTCATTGAATCGATGTCCTTCGCCAAGTTGACTTTCTCTCGAGCAAAACTGTGCATCACTTTAAGACGAGCCTGGAGATCTTGTATGTATTCCTCAGGCAATGAAGGCGCATCCGGAGGGTACCAAACAAAAAAGATCACAAGGCAGACAAAAGTCACGACCGAAGAACATCTGGGATAGAGAATATCCGGTAGTCTGGTGTTTCTCTTCCACCCTAGTATAATTTAGGTATCTTTCTGAGCAGGGTCTTTCAGACAAGATGTCGGCGTTTCTAGGTGAGGATCCCTTCTCATGATGGACAGTTGTGTCCTCTGATGCTCAAAGCAGTGTCTAGTTTTTGAAGTGTGAGGAAAAATTGGATTTCCTTAAAGAGTCCAATCTGAGTATGCGAGGATCTGTAATATTTGCTACATAAGCCGTGTGATAGTAAGCTTCACTTCCAAACGTGATGTTAACATTTAACTTGCATCTATGTCGATTTTATCGCCAGATTCAGTATGGAGGGTAACACAGGATGGCGTCCAAAGGAGCTTATGTTTAAATTGTTGAGCTAAATCTTTACGAATGATGGTAACATTAGCCTCTGTGTCAATGATCATATTGCAAGACATTTCATTGATATGCCCATTGATGGATAGTCCGTTACTGTTGTCACTGACTGTAAAAATCTTGAGACCTTTGAAACGGGGTTTTTCATTATCTAACAACCTCCACTCCTCGATATGGTCATTAATTTGTTTCCTGCGTCGTTGCTGGGAAATGGTCTTATTTTCCGTGCGTTGGGATGTTCTGCAGTTTCTCCGTACGTAACCTTCATCTCCTCAATTCCATCACTTTGGTTTCTTGTCACTCCTTTTCCGTCTCATGGCATTTAATTGTCTGTTTAAGTGGTCTGTCTTATTTTCCGTGCTCTGGGGTTTTCTGCAGTTCTTTCGTATGTAGCCCTCAACGCTGCAGTTCCAGAATTTTAGGATTGCTTCTTTTCGCTCCTGTTTCACATCAGAACATTGACTTGACCTCATCAAACATAGATAAATCCTCTAAACGAGCCATCAACTGATGCATTGGCTTGTGTACACGCACAGCTGTGACTGGATAGCGATCTCTGCGAGTTGCTTGCTGGGCTGCCTCGAATTTCATGGAGTATACCAGAATGCCTTTTACTTCCTTGACATCCACAGTGCTTTCTGTATTTCAGGATTCCGGATGCCATCGATGAAGTATTTCATCGATTTCCCTTGTTTCTGTCGGTCATTCCGAAAAGTCGAGGTGAGATAGCGTTTCAACATTCGTGGTGAGCTTCTGTTTCAACATTTCACGCCAAAGCGCAGCTCTAATGCGCCAGATAGAGGTCTGAAATATAGCCTTTGGTTTTCTGGGAGAGTTTGAAGGATATCCGTTCGTCTGCTCTCAGAGAATCTACGAGATGACAGGCCTTAGCTTCAGAAGCTCATCCATTCGCTTCAGCCACTATTGAAAATTGCGTCTTATATACTGGTCAAGTTCCCATCACATGTGGATAACTTCAGAGACGGACGAGCAAGTATGGATAAGAATTTAAAAACATCGGAAGTGCTCCCTGGAGCCGCTACGAATTTCTATACAGTATCAGCTTCTTTGGTAAGTGCAGAAACCCTGTCATCAATTTGTTGTTCCACGGCAGAAACTCTCTCTTGTATTTATTATTTACAGAAGAAACTCTTTCTTCAATATGTCCAACTTTATTTTCAACCACGTCAATTCTGCCTTCCATAGCCTTGCATTCATTTTCTATTATGCAGGTAATTTCTCTTTCCATTTCTTCTTTACCTGCTTCAGTCTTTCTTGAATGGCTTTAATCTTCTTTAACCAATTCTAGACCTGCATCCATCTCCTCTTTAACGGATTCTTGGCCCGCTTTCCTTTCTGTTTGGCTTGCTTTGATCTCTTCTTTAAATGAAGCAAAACCTGCAATCAGCTGTCTTAACTGCTTTCCCATCACTCTTGTGATTGGCATTCAAGCCCCACTTCTTGCACCAAAAAGTGTTGCGTTCGTACTGGTTCGTAATAAACTGAATGCACAAATCCGATGAAAAGTGAATAACATTTATTCTTATCACAACAAATAAACCAAAATGCTGAAATTTCCTCAGCGATATTTGTACATATTTCACAGTAGTTATATTTTATATATAACTACTAAAACATTGAATTATTATTAATTATTAACATTGAATTATTGTTATATATAACTACTAAAACATTGAATAGAACCCAATTCAAGGCACTGAGAAAGCTGATCCGATCTCATCGTGAATTCGCTACAATCAATAACAACACTAAGTAAACAACTGTAAACAACTGAATTGAGATGTTTTTCTTCGACTTTTATAAGCTTTTCAATTTTGCACGAGAACATTTTCTAGATTTTTCTGGACATCAAAAAGTACAATTACGAGATATCTATTTATTAAATTGTTAAATGCACGTGCTCCTGTATCTTAATTTTTCCGCCGTAGCTTTCTCTTCAAATAAGTCTCGTGCTTCAGTGCACGGGAATATAAAACAATTTTAATTACAAATTCTACTAAAAATAGCTAAATAAATAGAAAAACCGTAACACTATGTCTATTTTGTACTTTTTATTGTATGTTTCCGTGTTTTGTTACTTCTACTAAATGCTACGAACTTGTATTTAAATTCCCTTAGAATCATTTTGTTCTTAAACGTTTTTTGCTTCACTACTGAGCGACTGCCTTCAAATATCATGTGACTACTTCATCTCAACTACTTTGACTTGTTCTTCTATTTGCACTGGACTTAATGTCGAGTTCTAATATTAATGCATTATGACTTAATTTGTAATATGTAAAATTACTAATTATGATATTTTTAATCTCTCAAATGCATGATGTTATTTACAACATCAAACTTTGAAATACTATCTAGCCGATGTGATGTCATAGCCATGTCGAAGCGACCATTTAATCACGCCCCTTCGTAATCTTCTATCCTCTCCTCTTGGACTAACCGTGCATGCTGCACTCATTCTACCTGAAGCGCCCTTCTATGACAACCAAAGTTCTTACAGCCGGAACACAGCATAAACTTTTCATGCTAATCTCGGCATACACAGGAAGTTGCAAAAGTTAGTTACTGCTCCTGCTAGCTGTAGTTCCGCGCGAAATGAGGTAAATCGGGGTTAGCTTTCTCTTTTGATAAGTCTTTGCACTGCTTTCTGTTTTAACGTTTTTAATAGTTTAAAGTATAACCACTGATTATATTGCTTGATATTTTGAACACTTGTGCGAATATCTGAGCCAAATTCCAGCATTCAGTTATATTTCTTTTGACCATAATATATTTTATTAACCTTTTATCGGACATGTGCATACAATTTGTTACTAATCCCTACGCACGCAACAATATAAATAGAGAAAACGTTTCAAAAACTTATTTTAAAGGCTTACCACAAAGGAGGAAACTATTTTCTGCGATGATTCCCATTAAAACCTTTCCTAAAAAGCATAAATAAAACATAATTTTAGTAAGAATACTATAAAATGATTTCCTTGTTTCATACTTGCCAACGTTTGCTCTGTAGGAGAATGAAATCAATCAAAATATTTTCTTTATAGATGAACTAATTGTATCATGCATTTCTGTAATCAAAAGGCTGAGGGCAGACGCAATGGAGAAGGCAAACTTATTTGATGTTTATTGATTTGTAGCTATTAAAATACAGGATAAAGAATGCGCGGATATTAAACATTTTATATAGATTTTAAATTTTTACAGTTTCTAGACATAGAATAAATCTAGACAACTATTTTCTCAATCCTCCGCGTCGGATGAGCTTAGGAGAATTTTAGAGGTTATTACTCCGACTCTTGTTGGCTGAATGCTTCTTAAGCTGCTGCTGTGTTATTTTATAGAATATTTTAAAAGAGAGGAATCTATTATAAACAAAATTGCAGTTTTAAAACTCCAGTTTTTATTACTTGCTTTATAATACATATGTATGACATAATATCTCCTCTTCATGAATAAACATGAGCTTAACACTTTTCTTAAAAATGTGTCCTCGGCATGTTGTTTGTCGTTGAGTGTGCGTATTATATTTCGGTGTAGTTTTACTGTAAGATACTGCATAAAAGTTATTTTATTTTCCTTATTTTGTAAAAGACTTTATTTAGATGTCCCGTGCATAAAATGATTTTTTTAATCAAATGATTTGAAATCAGTAAATAAATCATAATTTAGACTTACATAAAATTAACATAAAGACATAACATTAAAATAAATATTATACGTTTTAATACAAAGTTCTAATGAAATGCATTAAAGCGATTTCTAATACTTAAGACGTGTTAGAAAAATGCGTACGTTTTTGTAAGCTCGTTAAGTCATTAACTTTAAACAGTTATATGCCAGTTCCTGTTATCGTATTCTGTACTGATTTGTCGAAAGAAGTAACCATTTCTCAATAATTCTAATGTAATATGATAATTCATGTTGACTAATTTTTCGTTTTGGATGACTTTTACATTTCTTTCGTCTCCTCTGAGGAAGGGAGAATTCCTTCTATTAGACGGGCTTAACTTAAACTTATATTAAAAAACTTATAATCTTTCTTTAAAAATAAACAAATAAATTTGCACCAGAAGTGTGTTAAGGTTTATTATCCTCCGATTGAGATCGAAGTTGATCTTTTTTTGTTCTTTTCCCCGGCTAATGGGATATGGGATAACAAACGACTGAGATTTGTTAGCTTTACATCCAAAAGCCCCAGTAGAAGAACTATTTTATAATTTTATAGCTTGTGCCACATCCGAGAATGTAAAACAAATGATGGAAACTTGTCAGCCAATTAATTGTAATTAATTGTAAGTGGTTTAGCAGGGAGGAGACCATGCAGATTGTTCAGACAAGACAATTATGTGAATTACATTATTTGGATGCACATAAGAAAACAAAATAGTTTATTCAATATGCAGAGATACACTATTATAAAGGTATTAAAACTGTTATAATGACGCAAATCGTAGAGCAAAATACACAGATGAAATGTGCACATGGTAATGTTTACATAAACGTTTTCATATGAATACAGTTAAAAGAAAGCCATAAAATGTTGCCTACAAACTAATATATTTGTGCAATAAAACGATATAATAATACAACATTTACATGAAAAGTATAATTATGTAGACGAATTATACAACACAGCTATAACATTACTGAGCAACTGCAGAAATCTTAAAATTACGTTCAGTATGCAATAAAGTAATACAATATCAAACACAAAGTAATACTTCACACGAAGAAGAAAAAAAGGAAACTTAAAAAAATACAAATGTGGAAATAAAGAGAAAGGAAGTAGCACCGAATAATTCCAGGCTGTCAGTTACACTCTCAGGAATGACAATCCGATGTCTTTTGAAATTGAACGCATACTTATTTTTGCGAGTTTTGCTGACCATGCTTCTATGTGAGTCATGAAACATCTTTTCAAATAAGAGTTTACTATTTTATTGATAGTATTCTGCTTTTTCAAATTATAACTTTCTTATATATTTTTGGTATACCTATTTTTGGTGAGTTTTTTGTTTGAGTTTGGGTACGAGGCTTTGGTATACTTGCAGTAGAAAAAAACGTTCATTTCAAAAGACCCTCCATGTCGCAAGAAAAAGCATGATTCAGAAATACAAACGAAAATAAATATGTGCTCCAGACATTCTACTATCATTGCTAAGCTGTGTAGCTGATAAGCCTGGAATATTTCGCTGCTAGTTACTCTGCTATTGGACTCACTCTTGCTGACACAGCATTTTAGTATTTTTATCTTCATTATTAAACATCACTTTTTTCGCACTTAAGTCACATAAAATTCAATATCAAAGTCACAAAATTTTCAAAATAACATACCTTTAGAATTGTCAATGCAGTTTTAAGAGTTGCCATAATTTTTCAGCCCACGCCTTCTGCACCAACAAGAAAGGTCGCGCGTATTTCTTAGATACGCTATTATAAAAAATATATTTTCCAGAGCAAAAATATTAAAATTAGTTTGTAAATAGTTGAATGTTAATAAGTACAATTGATTTAAACAAAACTAACTTTAAATTAAGGAAAATAAAATAAGTATGAAGCAAAAATAAAATAAAATGGACAAAAGACTTATCAAACTAACTTGAAAGTAAACCAAAATTAAACTGCCAATCTTTCAACTGAACTTTTATAGTTTTAATCAGTAAGTGAAAAAATACATTGTAGAGTCATTAGGCTATTTTTTTGGAGGCCGGAGAGATGAAAAATTAACAACGCCTTCGCCGGGAATCGAACCACGGACCTCTGGAATACCGGGCCACCGTGCAGAACCACTACACCACAAAGGACGCTTGGAAAGCGGGAGAAATACCTTATATACTCCCCTTTTTAAAGGGCGACTAGGGTTTTAGGGGACCTAGTCGCCAAATCCTGGGTGTGGAGAATCATCATCCACAACCCTTTTAGTTCGGGCGCCACTGTAGAGTCATTAGGATATTTTTTGGAGGCCGGAGAGATGAAAAATTAACAACGCCTTCGCTGGGAATCGAACCGCGGACCTCTGGAATACCGGGCCAGCGTGCAGAACCACTACACCACGAAGGACTCTTGGAAAGCGGGAGAAATACCTTATAACATTAAATATTACATAACAATTCAATTTCATAGTCACTTCATTGCATCGGTGCAGTCTGAACAAATATGTTTACAGTGCTCTAGACAAATGAATTTTAAACAAATCCCACAGCTGAACATCTTAATTCTAGTATGCTTGTCATTTTGGCAGGGTTTGCATCTTTTTATCCCTGAAGTCATTTCTTCAACAACAGCTAATTCTGCTTTTCGTTTCAACAATTTAAGTTTCAGCTCACTTTGAAGAGAGTTAGGGATTCTTCTTTCAACGTTTTCCTTCACAAGAGCATTTGCTAGCTTTCGCAGATATTATCTTCTAAATAATTTTTCGCTATTATTCGTTGAATGAATTATGTAGCTGTTGATTGCTGCTATATTCAGCATAGAGAAGAAAACTAAAAGAGGCCAACGCCTGGTGTTCCTGGCAACATTGTAGGAAGCACAGAGGTTATCCACTGTATCCACACCTCCTTTGGTACGATTGTGAAATGTGATAATCTCAGGATTTTTTTGGTCTTAGGTATTTTCATCTATTGCTACGTCATCATGAAGATTTGAAATCAATATGACATTTCTATAACGTTTGGGTACATAGGAGAGAAATGTCATATATTTTCTAAATCCAAAAAGACTCGTATTGGGTTCCCGAGTTTTCGTCAGCTTGAACTGATCCGGAATTTGAGGTTTATTGTTTTTCAAAGTACCTACAAATGACAATTTTTTTCATCTATTTCTCGTACTAACTCAAAAATTGAAAACCAGTTCTCTGTGGTTACATTTCTTCCAGTGTTATTAATAGGTTCTGTCAAACGTTTTACAACATCTTGTGGTTTGTTGCTTACGTAAAAAGACAATCTGCCTGCGCTCCAGCATAAATGTCCACATTGCATGTTTAAGACATACGAGCGTCTACCATGGCATAAATTTGTATGCCATATTTGTTCGGGTTTTTTGGGAATGTATTGAATGAAGCCACATCTTCCTCAAAATCCTTCTAATTTCTCATCGGTTGTGACATTCTCTCCAAGTGAATAGCACTTCTGGCAGTTAGAGACAAACTTTTCAAAATTGTTTCTTCTTGGAGCCAAGCGGTCGACTTCTCTTCGTTCTGCTCTTGTGTTTGTGTCATCAAGCCGTGAAGCTCTTAGTAAAAACAAAAATCTCTCAAGTTCATTACTAATTTAAATTCCTCCATTCTTCACAGTTCCTCGAGATTCCAGAACTCTGTTACCATGATAAATACCAGCTAAGTAAAGTAAGCCCAAAAGAGCTTATTTCTGCCCATTCGTTTCTCTGCTGTCCCTTATACGAGAATAATTAGACTTTACAGAAGAAATAAACTTATTCGTATCTTCAGCGATGATTTCTATCAAACTCTCAGTAAACAGGCATTTCCATATATCCAAAATATCTGTTAGATATTTAGCTTCACCGATGACTCCAGAAACATGAACACATATGTTACGAGGCGCTCGTTTAGTTTTCTTTTTATGCCATGTCCAAGAATCGATGAGTTTTCTTTTTTTCATTTGATGAGCTATATACATTTCAGAAGAATTATCATCATTATTTTCCTCTTCAGAATTGCCCTCTGCACTTATCTCCGATTCTGAATCCTTTTTCTGAAATTCGTTCTTCTTCATCTGTAATGCTTTCATCTAAAATAATGTCCTCATCGTCATCACTGTCACATAAAAGCATATTTCTTATAATCTCAAGATCCTTCGGATCATTCATGTCGAGCATTTTACTTTTATTCGCCATAACTGAAAAGAAAAGAACAAAAATATCATACATGGTCGCGCGTATGTGACGCATACAGTGCTTCTATTTTATCATTAAAAGTAATTATGCACACAAATTATACAAAATTATAAGATTTAGATGCAAAAGAATAAAGATTTTCTATAATAAAAAAGGAAATTAGATATAGCAAAAACTTTCTTCAACGGTCGCGTGTATGTCTGGAATACAAATAGTAAATCTGCAGACTCGCAATAACCCCTCGAAATCCAGCAGACGACTGAAAGAAGGGCGAACGAAGAGGAGAGAATAGCCAAGAACACGCGGTCATAGCGCCTTCTTGTCTACGAAAAAAATGCGAAACTAAAATCCAGTGTATGTCACACATACGCGCGCCCGCTGGAAGGTTATTATTGAGCGTCATTTTTGTTGTGCGTTTCACGTTTTAAATAACTAGCAACTGGAGCGGACAGCTCGGTAAAATAATTATTATAGAAAATAAAAGAAATAGAGAATCCTTTTAATGATTTCAGTTAGTGTAATTTCACGGGTTACGCTGGTAATTAATAAAAGACATCATTAATTAATAAAAGAGAACTGCGTTTATTTCTGCTTTCTGCAGCAATAATTAAAGGAATTTAACATATAATCTGAAAAATTCAGATTACCATTTCGACCAACAGTTAGCTAATAAAAAATACTTTAAATTTAAATACCCTCTGTCACAAAAAATATATGCACTCAGAATAAATCAAACCACAATCATGAAATTCGGCAGGAATGTTGTCTGGTATGAGATATGCAAACGATTTAAATTTTGACGCCAATGAGACAAGGATAGGCGCACTATGCGTATAAGAAATGCGCATATCTCTATCCCTAAGCTTTCTCGAGCCTGTGGCTCCCTCTATTGAGCATCAAGTAAATTACTTATGCCAAATGTTTCCTATTTCTGCTCACTTTTAGTAATTCTGATGTGGAGGTAAATGGTTTTGAACCATGGGCACTCCGAAATTTACAAATCATTGGCATTGGCAAGAAATGCGCAGCTGATAGTGTTAAAAAAGCATGATTGCTACTGCCGTAGGCTATTCAAACAAATCTGTCCACTTGGGTCGATGAGAAGAGACGTATGGTATGCCTCAGAGATGCAGGTTAGTCGAACAGGCCCGTCATCTCGGCAGTCGGAACGATATGGTATCTGCTCAGTGACGGGGAGCGTAATGGCAAACCGCACATTGAGTTGATCAATGTTAACGAATTTCGCTCAGTGCGCATGCTCAGTGGCGTACCATTGGCATGGGAGGAAATAAATACTGGCGACTAAGCATAAGCAACCCTGCACAAGTCTGTTCGTTATGTAGATCTTATCGACTGTTTAATTGTCTATGGAACGACTGTCTATGGAAATTTGTTTCTGTTTATTGCATTTGCTTCTGTTTTATTTCAGTTTGGTTTATTTTGTGCATAAACATTACATTTAATGTCAGTTATTTATAATAATTTCTTTTACTTTATTTCAGTGATTTAAACTGGATTTATTTCTTAATTTGTTAAAATATATACAAATGAAACGTATGGCAAATACTCGATCGCTTTTATTCCTCTGAAGTATAATCAATAAATATTCAGCTGATATATTTTGCAATGTTTCCTGTTTTGTAATCCTTCTTAAACGAAAATTTGCTAATTTACATTCGATATTTACACTCTAAGTAATGAAACAACTTACAAACTAACAAGTTTTAGAAACCCAAACTGTTTACTCCCAGATAACAGAAAAATCAACAATGTACCGTATTGTTGCGTGTGTACGGGTTCGTTTGAATTAAATGCACAAGTCCGATGAAAAATGGACAAACTTTTATTATTATCACAATAAAAATGCTTAAATTTCTTCAGATATTCTTTCAGTATTACAATATCTCACAGTAGTTATCTTTCAACTACTCAAAGGTTCAACAAAAGTTAATTCAAAACAGCTAAAAGAAAGCTAATCCGCGAATTCGCAACAATCAACAAGAGCACTTTTCTAAACAAACTCTTAAAACAACAACAAGCTAACTAAAATCACTGACTAACTGAACTGAGAGGTTTTCCTCCTTTTTATAAGATTTTTAAATCGCGCGCGAGAACTTTCTGGAACTTTCTCGAAATCAAAAAGAGATATTTATTAAATGTTAAATGCACGCGCTCTTGTACTTTCAATTTTTCCGGCTTAGCTTTCTTTTAATATTCGTCACGCGCTGCACTGCGCGGGAAATAAAACCATTTAATTTACAATTCAACTAACATTAGCTATTTAAATACCAAATCCGTAACAGTATTTATCCTCTTTTAAAATTGCGCCAGATTCCCCTCTGGGAATGCACAGAGTGCGAAATTCGTTTAACATTGTCAACTGAATGTGCAGTTTGCCATTACGCTGACGGGGACGATGGATGACGGAAGGTGTCATGGAGGTAGGAAGTAAGATGGAGTGGCCCTAACCGGTTTCCCCAGAACACTGCTTTGAAGCACTGGCTATCCCTTCGTGGTGACAATCATTGGGTCATTTGTCATTAACTTCAATGGGTTTTGATACGATCGAATGTAAATATGCTGTAATTGCATCGTAAATATACATATAAATGCATAGATTTTTTTCTACAATATTTCAGAGTTCTAAGTATATGAAAGAATACATTTTTAAACAGCATTTCATTTTGAACGGAATTAAATGTTATACTTTTCATAGAACAGTTTGCTCAAAACGGTTTAATTTTAATGAAATATTTTCACAAATTTTCGTTAATTACATTAGAAAAAAATGTTAAGGTAATTCGATTTTATTCTGTTAAGGATTACAAAAATTAAGATCAAAGTTTATTGTATTATTAATATTAAAATTATGCATTATTTCTTTTCTATTTATAGAGCTTCTTCCTAAAATACTTTCTCAAATATGATAAGATTTTTAGCTTCTGAGGCATCTTTTAAATCAAAATTCATAAAATAAAAAAGTCAATTTATAATTAATGCTCTATTCGGTTCATTTCAAATTAGAGCACCTTTTATTTTAATAGCGGAATACTTTAAATAGTACTTAACTTTCTCTGAAGATTTCTGAAAGAGAATAAAATAAGGATTATTTTTTAAATATATTTAAAACTTGTAACTGAGTTATTATAAAATGTAAGGGAATAATTCTTTTAATACTTATCAGATTTTTTTATCCTGAATTTCAACAATACATATTTCAAAACTCTTGTTTATTACTTTTTTTAAGTACGCATCTCATAGAAATTGCTTTAGAATACCTTTTAACAGATTGCTTTCCAGTACGAATAATTCTTGCTTAACTAGTTTTATAGCGTATTTGTCAACAGAATGTCAATTTATGTTTCAATTCAATGTTAAGGTTATTATATATTTAGATAATATTTATAATAATTATAAATTTAGATACATTTAATAATTAGATTTTTTTCACATTTGTTTATGAATGAATAAATCCTTCATTTCAAATATATTCAGAAATAATTTAATAAATATTTACGTATATTGTTAAAGGCAGATACATGATTTTTGTAAGCATATGCATAAATACCCCTGCGTATTTCATATTTCTCATTTCCGGCATGTTCAAATCTTTAATTTCTGTGCATTCACTATATTTTTTGGGTAAAGTAATTTACAATAATTTAGCATATAACCGAAAATTTTAGATAAGAAAGATGTATACGTCAGTTGATGGATAAATTTAGTATCCTTTATTTTTATAACAAATAAGCGATTTGTAACAGATACTAGATTGCTGCCCATATAATGCACTTACACAAGAAGCACATTTAATTTTTGCAGAAATTCTGTGCACCACTTAACCAGATATGTAATAAACTATGTGTTCTCCACATAAACTTGAAGCATTTGGATGAAATATTCAATCGTGTTCTTCAAGATTAATAGCTATAGTAAATTTAAAAAGTACATATGACACTAATATGCGGATGACAAAAGAAATGATTTTATTTAAAACATTTTGGCGTTTGGAACGTAAAATAAAAGTATCAAAAGACGTACATAACTTTAAAGGTACCGTAAGGTATTTTTAGTCTTTGAGCATAACATTTTCGCTAAAATCCATATTTTTGTAGTTCAACAGCTTAGAATTTTATAAAACAAATTTATAATCAGAATCGTTGTTGTTAGTTATCAAAACATAACCAAGATGTTTTTTTTTTTTTTTTTTTTTTTTTTTTTTTTTTTGCGTAAATGTCATTAAACTATACAAATTGCTATTATCCATCACACAATGAATGTTTCTTTTATGCGAAAATGTTCCTTTTTTAATTTGTATTGAACTGTCGTGTGTCGAAATACTATCGAACTGCTGTCAAGGGAGCTTCTGAATGTAAACAAAAATTACCCCATCTGGATACCGAAGCTTCGAAGCAGTGCTTCACTCTTAGTGCCAAGCTGGCCACTCTTTCCTTTCCTATCTCCATGGAAGGGATAGTCTAACGTCGCGGAGGGCCAAGGCGTCCCGGGAACACAAATAAGCGCGAGAAATGCGCGATCATATGAGCGGCCACTTCCGCATTAAAACGTCGCTAGCATCGATTCCACAGCATTTACCACTCTCCAGGTACCCGTGGTATCAAGAGAAAGCACTCCGAGACAACTGGCCGAAGCTGGTATACGCTTCTGACGACCGTTAAGAACCCTACCTTGACCCCACATTACAATCAGTGTCGACTGGATTTTTGCCGAGCTCGGGCAAGCTGGAGTGTGCCCGACTGGAGGTGTGTGATTCTCAGCGATTAATCCCGTTTCACTGTCAATGCTGATGACCACGGCACACGCCTGTGAAGGCGGGTAGGCCAGCGGTTTGATCCGACATTTGTTGTCGAGAGGTTACACAAGGTGTGACAGTGTGGAAGCGATTTGGTGGGACACACGGTTACCTCTAGTCTTCCTTCAAGGTACTATGACGGCTCAGAGTTACGTGGACGATATTTTAACGCCATTTGTACTTTCTATGTTATCAAGTCGGCCAGATGCCATTTATCAGCAAGATTTTGCGCTCTTCTACATACTGCGCGACACTCCCGACGATGTATTCAAGGATACGATATGTATTCCTGTGGCCTGTCAGGTCACCAGATCTCCCTTGTAGTAGAGCACGATTATCGCATGATCTTCCACAAGGTGTCATAGGACCAAGGACCAAGGTGTTTGGTTACGGAGTACAAGTTATTTGAAATTACCTCAAATTAAGTTAATTGAAATTACCTCTACATCATAATTAAGAAAACGTATTAAATAAGAGTCAGCAATAGTAAAAAGAAAGTAAAAAGTAAAAAGAAAAGAAACAGTTAAGGGTTTAGCACAGGGTGTTTAATAAGAGGCCACCATGGGACAAGATGACAGCGGTTACCTCGAAAAGGGCAGAAGAGGAACCCTCGCGGAGCGGGGTTCATAGGTAACTACTTGATTCAATGCTACGCAGTGTTTCTACTTGCATAGCTGACTCCCGATGTTGGCTGGCGTTGGCTATACTCCCGATTAATTTGTAAAATTTCTCATGCTATAACTTCTTGATAAAACGATCTTTTGATGTAAATTTGTAATCAGTCGTTTATCTCCTATCAGTTGTATCCTTTCTTACTTGTGTCCTCATACACTACTTACATGTTACGCTTCGTGATAGTAGTACGTTTTCTTCTGGGTATATATATATTTTTTAAAGAGAGAGTGTATAAAAAATTATAGTTAAATCATACGAATCATTCGATTTTATCCTTAGTAAAAATAACATCTAGTCATGCAAATTCCTGAGCCATGGAAAAAAAAAAGATTTCAGTTTTAAACAATTCTATAGGGGTCTAAGAAATAATTGTTTAAGGCATTACAATATATCTGTCATCTCCCATTCAGATTATTAAAATCACTTATTTCAAAATTTTGTTCGGAAAGAGAGATAATTAAATTGTTTAAACGACTTTTATTCTTACACTAATAAGTAACGGACTTTCGTGATACTGAAGATCACGGCAAGTGCTAGGGATTTCGGTACATATTTATATGTGAGAGCCCACAATTTAGCTTTGCAACAGTTTGTAACTTTTTACTTTTTATCAAATTTTTGAAAGATTCTGGGGAATATTCAAGCAATAATATAATGTTTGAATAAAGACATTTTGCAGATGTTTAAAATTATATTTACCCCTTAAACGACTTATACAGAGTTTTCATTTGCTATTCATACAACATTTACAAGATATTTTGTGGTATAATCGTTTGCATTTTTTTTACTTCTGATTATGCATTATTGGTTTCTAAAATTATTATTCATTACTTGTAACATTAACATTTAGAATCTAATATACATTCAACAGAGCATTATAACAAAGTGTAAATTATTGGACATCGTTTTCTGAATAATATCATACGTTTTACTTCTACTTTAAGAGAAATCGAAGTAATTTTACCCCTTTGCTTTTAAGTTTTGATTTACGCTTGACGTTGCTAACTCTCTGAATAAATAACTCATCGTAGAATTCAGTACGAGTATGACTTTCCTATTACTATCTTCATAAAGACTTTTGAAAGCATAATTTTATTCTTATATCTTTCTTACTTGTGTCTCAATTCGACTTAACGAACTGACTATAAATTTCTTCTAGTAAATTTCTAAGGCGGAAAACTGGTTCAGTTTTAATTCCTTATAGAATATCTAAAGGCTTTTGCATATTAAAATTGAATGTAATCTTCAACCCAGTTGTACAATGCTTTGCTGAAGCAAGATAGTGTTTTTTTTTTACTCTTATTGCATCATTTCTTGCTATGTTAGCAACATTAATCTTACTATATGTCACAACCTATTTGTTTCAGCAATACTGAATGTCTCATAATATTTATTTCATCGAAACATTTAAAGACCGTTTTTTCCATTCTCATATACGCTCTGCTTTAGTGCCCTTGATTCCTAGTATTTTGAAAAGAATATTAATTTTTATAGATGTTTAATTATCTTAATTATCATCTCTTACAAATAAAAATCTCAACATCAATTTGCAAGTAAGATCCGATTAAGGAAACCTGAGTGCTCCTTACGTTCATCTCCCTTGTTTTTGTGATGTGAAATCAGGATGGTGAGGAATAACAAGACCGTTTTGAGGCCTGGTTTAAAAAGTCATCAATCAATCCTTTAGAAAACCTCGAAAATGCTTTCACTGATTTTGATTGTCGCCTTAAAGACCGGACGCAGGAATATCTGTCTTTTTGTATTTTTTAATAAACAGCATAAAATGTTTATGAAACTGCATTTAAATTTTTATTTATTTATTCATTTTTGTCTCTGATAATATGTTTTTTTCGGCATGCTGATAGCAGCAAGTACATGAAACAGCTTTCATATGATTGTCGCGAAAGAAACAAATTATAAAACATGCACTTGTATGTTGTGTCTAAGCTCTAAAACTAAATGGCGCAATAGCCCCAGTGGGCCACGGCCTGCAGCGCCCTTTTTATGCTTTCTTGATGTTTGGGCCGCGGAATGCATCAGCATATGCCCTGCGCAAGAAGTCAGCTTGTCGCAGTACTCCCGGTGTTTAGTCCCCAAGCGAACTTGGTACTCATTTTATCGATCCACTTGATCTTCTTGCTGTATATTTTGGTTTACCATGAGCGAAAACAAAATATATCAAAAAGATGTAATTAGACACAAGTGTAGAACGCGTAACAAGTTGACACAAATAAATTACATTTACATAATCTGTACAATCATCAGTACAACTTAAGAAAACCAATTGAACTACATACTATGAATAATTTTTGCTAAAAAAATATTTTAAATGTTTTCCTTTATGTAAGCCCACAGAAACTGCCAGCACTAAGACTAGTTTGAACAAAACGCTACTCAACTCAAGATTTTTAACAACTGATATAACAGAATATATTATAGTTTTCGCATGTTCTATACCTTATTCATATCAAGCACGCAACCAAAACAACTGAAATAATGTTGTTACGAAATATCCAGCGGCGGCAACATAGCTTCCCCGCAAGGCGAAATTAGGGTTGACACAAAATGGCAAGGAGAGGCAGGGCTGCCATATTTGGCGCGAAATCGCCCATTTAGCGGCATTTAGCCATAAAAAATCGGCGATATGCCATAAAAGAAGGGCGAACATTCTAGATCGAATTCTTACCAATTTGGAAAGTTGTTTTCCTGAATGCAGGCCAAAAGCTATATAAACCCTGCTTGTACAAGGAGTAGCAATCTATCGAGTGTTTCTAATATCGAGGTGTTCTTTCAGTGTATTGCGAATCTATCGTGAGTGTATCTTCGAGTGCATCGCGAGTTGTAGCACGGAGAGTCTTGAGAGTAAGTTGAGTTCAAAGAACGACCGAACCGATTCGGGAGACGTACTCTAGTGCTTTGCCAGGAAGATGTCTTCGCTGTTATAGCCTGAAGGCTGTGTTGCTAATTGTTTCAAAATGTTTATCGTAGTCTTTTAACGGCTGTAAAATTGTCCTTGGAACTCTCCTGTGAAATACTGGCGATTAAATTTTGTTTAGAGTCTTCGTCAAGTGTTGTCGTTCATCACTTCAAATCCACGAACCCGTACAAAATGTAAGAATATTCATAAGGTGAGTGAGTGAGTCCACCACTATGATGGTTTCCGACAACGGAGGTTTAATTATGTGCTATTATAGTGTGGAGAACCTAAAATTAATGAAAAACCTAAAATTAATGTTCTCCCTCTTTTCCGAATGGCTACGCGGTGTAATTTGAAGCCTATGCGATGCGCATTCGAACGGTCCAGGGTTTGAGATCCGACGAGAATATTGCACACTTTTCATGTCTCCTGCTTAAAATAAACTAATGACTCTACAAGTTACATCCAAACAAAAAGGTGATTTACGATAATTCGTCACCTCCAGGATTTCGCGACTGGGTCCCCTTATTCCCAGGCGCTTTTTAAAAGTCGATGTACATGCTTTCGTGGTGTAATTGCAAGCATACTCGTCGTGTACTGAAAATCCAGAGTGGTCTACTTCCAATGTTCCTGTCTGGGAATTTTCGGAGATGCCAGAATCTCGCGGAGAGTTTCGTATAGCATAACTACTGACCTACTCTTAGTTCCCGACCCATCGAAATATCTGCTCCCATCTTAGCAATGAGTGTCGTCGGCAAGCTTGGTTAATCTAGGAAAGTTTTTGTATTATATATTTATTTATTCTAGGTATTTTCTTTAATTTACATCTAACGAGCAAATGTAAAGGCGTTTCGTGTGAATGAGCAGTTAAAACGTTTCTTCGCTGTTTTTCCTGATTGTCAGTATCAATGAAATTTAATTAATTAATGGACTGTTATTGAAAATATCATTAATGTACCAGTGGATATTTAAGAAGCTTAATTATTATAATGAAGTCATAATGTTAGGTAAAAGTGTAACGGACTGTTGCGTGCTAGAATAAAAAAATAGGTTTTTGGTTGTTACCCCCTTACTTATGAAGAAATATTATTTATCTCAATATGCGTACTTATATTTGTTACTTATTAATTAACTTTAAACTTAAAGCTAAATTGAATAAAAAGAGATTAATTGGTTAAATGCTCTGCTTATTATCTGTATTCCCTAACATGATTATTTCTGTGAGGCACCATACCGAAAAAATGATAACACAACCCAAAATGTCACATTAACTACGGTCTTAAATTTAAGTTGGCGAAATTGAACTTAAATATGGATTATAAGTTTGCTAAGAATTAAGAAAAATATGTTTTGTAAGTTCCTAACCCTTGAGATTATCTGTATTACAATTCCTCACCGTAACGGTACAAAACAATTGTGCCGTGATCTTTGCCTTTGGGGGACACGGTACAGAACATTTATTAAAATATTCAATTTTAAATGCACAACCAATTATGTTACAAATTATTAAGAATTTTATGCAAATTCAACAATTGTTGCTTTAACTTTCATTTTCTTTTACATTTTTAAAGAGTAATATTTAACTGTCTGAAATCCTGAATTAACTACATATACGTTAATAAAAGGTAACGTAAAGTATTTTCTCAAGTAAGTGTAGGTAAATTTTAAAAAAAGCAAATACAATTTCTACTTCTAAATTTTAATCAGTTATAATTATTTCATGAATAACGTTCTAAAAATATTTTATATAACTACAGATTTGAAAAATTTGACATTTTCCTAAATTAGTATACTTAAAATATTATAAATATCTGTTAAAACCAATTTGATAAGTTTCATTCAAAATAAAGTGGAAAGGAAAATAAATTTAATATAAAGAAACTGATCAGTGCAAAGGAGAATGACGCTTATAAATTGAATGCTTATCGCTCTTAGTTTTAAATAGTCAAACATTATATATACACACACACATATATATATATATATATATATATATATATATATACTTATATTTATGCTTATATATATTTGCAAAGGTTTGAATAAAAATTTCTAAATTTTTGGATATATGAGTAAAAATATATTTACTGATCTGCAAAGTATTCTAGGTTAAAATTCATAAAAGTTTCTTCAATAAGTCAGAAAACTGACTAATTTTATTTAGACTAAACCTAAATTTCAGACAATAAAAGAAGAAAGCAAGGAAGTTTAATTTAAAAAGTCATATTTTCGAATATTTATACTCAATTCAATAAACATTACTAAGCTCAATTTTTTAAGTATTAGTTAATTTTTTTTTTCTTTTTTCAAATTTTTATACGAAGGCTTACTTTGACTCGCAGAATCAAATGACAGCGAAGAACAAATCGCCATGTTAATTTCAGAAAAATTCCAATATAATGTCAAAATTTGTACGTTAGAGGAATAATATATATAAATCTATTACATACCCTATGTCGTGCTTTCACTGCATGAAAAACGTAAGTTGAATTTTGTTGTTTGGCTGAATAGAACGGCAGACATACTACTGTCCCTAATTTTTTTTGACTCATTCCGCATTTATACTTAGATTTACATAAATAAATAATGACCGCAGTCTGAGAATGGCCGGACCTTCCAACCCCAGGAGTTAGAATTAGGGTGCATGAAATTTGTGTGATTTTGTTCGTGTGTAACTAATACGGACCAGTTTCCATTAAGAAGTCTTCAACAAATGTATCACTCCTCATACACAGTAATATAATGGTTTATACATATACATATACATATAAAGTGATATAATGGTTTATACATATACATATACATATACAGTGATATAATGGTTTTTCGTAAGTACGTATATTAAATTTTTTCACATATAGGTTCAGCCTTATTATGCATATTCTCAAAATATTATAAACAAATAACTTTAAATTTTATGAAAAAAAATTCTCCGTCAAAATTTAATCCAGTTAAAATCCTTCTAAAAATAAGTACTTTTAACACTGGAGGAAGAAATTAGAAAAACAAATATGAAATTCCATAAAACTTGTATGAATTGGCAGTTTTCAACATGAAACTTGCTCAAGATTTTTATTTTGCCATGGCTGAGATATATTCGAAATGCAGCACTGTCTCTTTCTGTAACAAATAAATTTATATAAGCATATTCAAACTCTGATATCAAGTGGAGCAGAGGAATGTTGTTACAATCTTTTTAGAGACATACAGGGAAAAAATAATTAATTGTGTTGTCATTCTTGACTGAAATACAGCGAATCTCCTTGCTATGTATTAGATTCTCCAAGGGTTCTTAACTGAATAAAGTAAATTAACGATAAATACTCGTAGTATCTAAAAGCTCATGGGAAGTGATGGTGAAGCTCATCGGTCAGTGACGTAAATTGGCATAATAGACCATTCCACATGTTTTTCATCGGATTTAAGTCCGAAGAACATGAAGGCCATTGAAAGGGCCCAAGAGCGCCCGAGATATGAAGTCGCTCAACTATTGTATTTCGGCCCAGGGTTCGAATCCCGGTGAATGGGCTGACTGCATGCGCGTTCTCGTGGTTTCCATCATTCCTAACGTGCATACGAAAACATTTCCCTTAGAAAGTCTTCCACGAAATTATCTCTGTCCTCCTCGAGCGTTTGGCCATATAATTCAATTAAACCAAACTATCCAATGAATTTCTTGGAACTTATGATAGTCGATTACTAGTGCAGAGCGATGAGACCAAGCACTATCGTTCTTTGGAGGGAAGACGTTATTATCGATTACATCTTTAAACAGCTTGGCAGGAGAACTGAAACATCATCTCTGCATATTTCAGCATTCATAGTGATACTGATAAAAATATATAGGTCATCATAACCAATCAAAATGATGCCGCACACATCATAATTTTACCCTTATATACGAGCCAGTTTCCCTTAAAAAGTCTTCTACGAAGGCATGCCTTCCCTTAGGCAGATATCCCTCGAGACTTTGGCATAATCACACACATCTAAACTACTATAATTCCACCGCCTTTCGGAAATATTTTCAAGCTTATTATGTATGTTTTGTTCCTTCAGTGTTATAACATTTCCTGAACAAAAGTGAGACCCATCAGTTAAGGCTACTCAATTCCAGTCCGCTGCACTGCAGTTCAATGATTCCTTCACCAATGCAGTTGAAGCGAGGTACGACTCAAGTTATGGTTTAAAAACAAACAACCCTCTTTTATGCAGCTTGTCACTCACGCTATATCTGGACAGTCGAGTTAGCTGCTGCGAATTCTTTTGCAATTACGGTTGACGTCAGTTGCTTATATCTTCTAGCAACCGTTGTAAAGACCTTATTTTAATTCTTGCGAAACACTTATTATTATAAAAGAACGAGTAAAAGATTATAAAAGAAAGATTAAAAATTTAATAACTGCACATAACAATGATTGCGATTAAATCTGCATATGTTTTTTGTTTTTAAATCGGATTTATTATTCACTTCTCTCTGTAGATATGGTAACGTTAATTAGTTTTTCATTTAGTCATCTTTCATTTTTAAACGTTTTTGTAAAACAACCTATTTGTTTTATTGGATCGGATACAGAGAACCGAACATTCAGTACCTTGAGGTTCGTTATAGCGGGATTCGACTGTATCTTAAAATATCAGGTTTGACAGACCTTTACAAAGTAAAGAACACCACCTTATTTATATGCACAAATTTTAATTTCAGTTAATGAGAACACTGGCCACCGCTTTAATTTTCTGTATTATGTCATCTAGCACGGTATAAATTTCCATGTGGTGCCTGAATTTAGAGCACTATATGTGCATGAGATTGTTAATAAACGGAACCTCCTTCACGAATTACACTTATGTCAATTACTTAACTTCCTTTTGAACCCTTGGGATCTGACCCTCCCGTATTTAATTAGAAGACTTTGACTAATTAAAGAGTTACCGTCATGAGCATCGTTCCAGTACAGAGAGAAAGAGAGAGAGAGTCACAGATTAAAAATAAAATTAGGATTTGCTAAAAAAATGATCTTGTATCTTTGTGTGTAATTGCAACTGAAACAAATAATTATCGCTAAGAGAGTAATAGTCTTTCTGTTTTTAATTGCAAAATTACGTTTTGTGTGAATTTATTAGAACTAATGCTGATTAAGTAAATTGTTTGAGAAATCGGGACTGGAATTTTCCTTCGGGGGTGTTTAAATTGTTTTGTTAAATTGTCCAATTCTGTCCCATCTTTAACTGTATTCTGTGTATAAGAAAGCAAAATTTACACTCTTATTCAGGCACATTTCAGTAGATCAGTTTTATTTGAGTAATTGCGTCTTCATTTTATATTAATTTATTATTATTTTATATTATATTAAATTTTCTTAAAGTTAGACTTTACATCAATTATATTAATACCTTGTGTCATTCAAGAAAAAAAAAATGTTTTTACTTCTGTAGGTAATTTTAAATAATTAAAGTGTAATTAGTTACTTATGTTATATCATGGCATACATAGTGATTTTTCATATACGTATAGTTCCCTATACATATAGTTCAGTGGAAATTATCTTTGATATATTATTATTTTTCATCCGTAGAAAAATGTTATTTTGCTTCAAAAAATAGTGTTAAAGAGAACAACAATATTTGCACGCAACAAACTTTTATGTTTATACATACTTGTTGTATAGCGTTATGCAGTTTATATTCATAAGTAAAAGGATTTTCTTTTTGTTATGTTTATCTAGTTATATGTATATAAAATATTATTTCTCATATACGTGACAGAAAAATATTATTTATTATTCTCATATCAGAAAAATATTATTTTGCTTCAAGGAATAGTGTTAAGGAGAACAATATCTGTGCCCAATAAACTTTCATATTTATACATACTTACTTAATGTATTTCTTTCTGCAGTTTATGTTTATAAGTACAAGAATATTCTTTTCGTTAAATTCATCCAGTTATGGGAAATATACAGATACATAAAATGTAAACACAAAAGCTAAAGACAGGAGGAAAAAAGTTTGGGTAAAATTGAGGAACGTAAGACAAGTTAAAAAAAAGTAAACGGTGTTTTTAGAGTGATATATAAAATTTGCATAACAAAAGCCCCTGGTATTGGCAAAGACATATAATAGGGTGCATGGCTTTCATTAACGTCGATGTTTTCCTTATGCTGCTGGTAGAGTTGCCATGCAGTTCTTACAGTAAGAATCCAAGAATCCATATCATCGGAAGCTCGTTTTTGAGTTATTCACTGGTCCGTTGTGTAATCAGCGTAGACAAAGGTGTCCAATGCACATTGCAGTTAAGTGATTTTATCTGCCCTTCCTACTAGCACATGATTTTTCTGCAATTGAAATCTGTTATTATCCTAAATAAATTCATGTTTGATCACTTTAGCGTGCTCGGAAAAATTTATGTTCAAATTGATAACCTTCAAATTTGATTTGAGGTCACTACATTTGAAGATTTTAAAGTAAATGCTAGGCATGACATAAAAATTTAAGACTGTTGTTGAAAGATTAAACTATTGTGTCAAGTAATTAAATGATTTGTTTATTGGTTTTTCATTTTAATATTACTCTTATAGACATTTCAGGGTAAATCAGCTAAGTAAAAATATGCCATAATCTTCTCTTGTTTGATTTATTTGTTAAACATAGAATTACGATTTATTTGTGACGTCTGTTAAACGATATTTTATATGCTCTATATTTCAAGGTAATGCACGCAACATGAGTTTGCAAGCGATAAATTATTCAAACATTCATCTCATCCATGTTCACAGAGGAAGCATACATGCCCAGTTAAGAGAACTAATGCTTCGATCGTTATACAGGATGGTCATAAAACCACTTCTGCAATATATGATCCCTTAGTGGAGTATCCGCTGAAATAATCGAAATGAAATTTCAAATATTACTATTTGAAATTTCAAGATTATTACATGAGTTTGAGATTACACTGATTTGAAATAGTAGTGAAACGGAGACATGACAGTGAAAACAATTGCGAAATTTTCAAATTAAATAACCATAAATGGCGTTGGAACGATACAAGTATGACAAAAATTTCCGGTGCAGAGGTCATTTGGAAAGAAGAGCATGGTGGAAAGCTAGTGGGGAGAACATGGGAAAAAGGAGAAAAAGGAAGAGAGGAAACAAAATTTATTGAGATTAGTTTTCAACGTGTATAACATTTCAAGGTAGAGTTATCTTCCGTAATTTTGCAATTTCGTGACCATCGCAATCCTCCGACCTCACTCGGATGGATTTCTGGTTCTGGGGTTATTTGGAATCTAAGTTATACACATCAAATCCTCGAGATTTGCCAGAATTGAAACATGCTACAAAACCCGAAGTTATACAGATTCCCTCTGCGATGTTACGTTCTTCATTATTGTAATCTCCCACATGCAGTGCCTTATCGTTTGCGAAGATGCGCTTAATTTCAGTAAAGGGATTATGTTATTCAAAATTGGATGGCTCTAGGTACCGTTGTTTTTTCACAATGTGAGAAATATGAATGCATTCATGAAGATTCTTCGTTATTTAAGTTCTTTAAATATAATACAGAGCAATAATAACTGATGGTAAAAATTTGAAAAGTGATTCAACGCGTTTAGTGAGTCGACCAAAAATTCCCTTTTGAGACAAATAGCACTTCTGGGTTAATTTGGGCTAAAAAAAATGTCTAGAAGTAAATCACGTCGTACACAAAAAATAAATACCAAGAAAAACTTAAAAAATTACTAACTGAAACAATGCCTCTTATCTCTAATCATTGTGATTTTAAAATGGTTGCTATACCTACAATGAATAACCAATCTTGACTAACAACTAAATTCTTAAAGAAATGGCGGTGTTAAATTTATGTAAAAATGTATTATTCCTGCTTAATATGGTTGTAGCATTTAAAACGTAGCTGCTATCAATGGCTAAAGTTCTCCAACTAAATGGTGCTTTTTTAATTATACTCAAAACCTTTAAACTAATAATAAGGTAAAAGTAGTTTAATGAGACAAAAAAGAAGATTTCCTGCTTGTTTAGAGACTAAGCTTGCTTAAGAAAATGAATTTTGGTGATGAAATATTTTCTAATACAATATATACTACAATGGTAGTGTCTATAAAATTGCAAGTAGTGCTCTAAACAATTTTATGAGAGGTTAGTACCGAATGTAAATAATACAAAAAATAATAAAAAAATCTGAAAGATTTCGGATTTTATATTAGGCTGAAAGCGGTATTTTTTCCCTTTATAAATATATACACGTTTCGACAGCATTTGGGCTAACGCCCCTTTAGGTTAAAAATATTTAGAAACAGTATATCTTTAGAATTTTCTTTAGACATTCTCTTGCGCTGGAGATAAAATATTTTATTTCGTAGAGATATTCCACTGCTTTCTTCAAAATCTTTACTTTTTTAATCGAAAATTCATTAAATAAAAAAAAAAAAAAAAATAGGAACTAGATAATAATACAGTTTCGGAATTCAAAATTCGGGCTTCCAAGTGCCTATATTCGGGTGGAAGATTTCTTTATTCAAAATTTGATCGCTGTAGGTACCGTTTATTTTCAACAATGCTAGAAACATGCATACATTTATGCAAATTCTTCATTATTTAATTTCTTTAAATATAATATAGATCTATAGTATTTCTTGGCAACAATTCCAAATGTGATTTGACGCTTGTAGTAACTGGATGCAAAATGCCGACTTTGAATCAGTGATCTGATCAGTCACTTGATCAGTCAGCTTCAGGGATTTTTGAATTTTAAAATGGCTGGTTAGTCAAAGAATAAATGCCAGAAATGTGTTTACACAAACTTATTAAACATAATATTTATAAATCCCCGACTTTTAATTTCATTAATCTTTGAATTAGTTACTATTTCACAAAACGTTCTGTAAACACATTTTAACTTCTAATGGAAGCATGAGTAAGCGTAGGTGTGTTACTCTATTTATTTGTGTGCTAGTAGGGTTTTTACTCAATTTCCTTGTCAATGATTGCACTTAAGTTTACTCGCGAGTAGCTTAAGAGTTCCTTATTTATTGTATGATTGAAGAAAAAGAGGTAATTCAGCCTGATGAATCAAGCTAATTTCGTTTAATCATCAATAATTCATCTCATAAATTTAACTATTTGCAGTCTTTTAATTACTTATACTTCTTACTGAAAGCATATAATTCCCCCCTTGCATTGCAATAGATCTTTCACACTTAGTTTTACATCTTATAGTTCCAAAAATTAACCCAAGCAGAATAATCAAAATAATTTGATAAATAAAATTTAATTTAGCTATGTCAAGTCTAGATTTTAGCTTTGAAAGAACGTTTTAACTCATCTTTTCTGAAAAACAAGTGGGCATTGAATTTAATGAAATAAATATACATAGAAAAAAGAGAACATGAAGTTGCATTTATAAACCCATTTTAAGTATGTATGATTATCAATAAAGCTCATAGTGCAGAGACGTCCAAATTCCAAGTTGTAATATCGAACAGAAAATGTTTCTCATATGGGGTTATGGCACACTCTAACAGCCGGTTAGGTAGCGCTGCTTGACGGAATACTAGCGAGGAGACAAATGAGGAATCTCTGTTGTAGTTGATCCCATTTCAACAGCAAGACAGTTTTAGACTCTGGGTTGATTCTCGGAGGGGGTGGAGAGTTCAGACTCCTGTCCCAAGAGCTTCCTATAAGTCTTATTTTGATTTAAAATCAGAAGATGCAGCTAGACAATCCGTGCGGCGAGCATCTTCACTTTTCAGATAATCGACGACCATTTGTGCTCCATATGAATGAGAGTTATCGTCCATTAACTAGAATCCAGGATAATTCGAACCCAACTGAAAATTCGAATGCAGGACTTTACGATCTCCTCTCTATACGTCATAGCAGTCAGACAGCCTTTGTGAAACACATGCAGGCTGAATCTCGATTCATTTCTAATATTAATTTCTTTATTCATTTCAAAGCAAAAAAAATAATAATTGGTACGAATACTAGTCAACATTTTGGCTGTTTTCTTTTGCCATGTTATAAAGATTAAAATCACATTATTTAGTAATTTATTTGAAGCCCAGTTTTCATAATTAACACCAGATTTAATTTTTAAATGATCATGAGTAGACTATAATTATATAAGTAGACTATATAGCATATGCAGACTATAATAAGTAGGCTATAATTACAAAAGAAACCTATAATTATATTAGTAGAGTATATGTCGTAAGTAGACTATAATTACGTATTAATGCATTACTATAATTAAAGCACTGTAGAGTACCCCGAGAAAAAACTGTATTTCGTTCGTTTTATTACAAAAATAGCCTACGAAGGAAGTTAATATCTATACTATTAAAATCTGTGTGCCTCTGTCTGTTTGTGTGTTTGTAACATCATCTTCTCGTGCGACTGTTCGTGCGACTTTAATTAGCCGAGATATTAATTAAAAACTCATTTTTCCCTACGTTTTTGGCGTTTCTTTCGCTTTCTTTGTTGGGTTTTTCCCTATGAAAGGGATATTTCTCCGCGGCAAGGGGCGAAATTAAGGTACTGGAGCATTTTTAGTCATGTCGCTAATTAAGCGTCTAATTGGCCGATCGACTTGCAACAAACGGCATACGTCGTTTGAAGATCCGAGAATTAAAAATTTCGAAATTTCAAGAAAATTGGATGATTGGTTCCCAAATTACGAATTTTCCTTAATTAAACAAAATGAATCGGAAAAATGCACCAAAAATACGTATCTCCCGATCTAACCGACCGATTTTTTTCAAATTTTGAATTTTGCACTTCCCGGATGCTCAAATGAACGTTAGCGTTGATTGTAAACTGTTTTGCTAATTAGGAGCCTAATTAGCAGGTTCATTAAAAAAGCGCTACTACGTTTATCTCCCCTTCCTAACTCGTGGTTGACGGCCTTCGACTCGGAAAGCGACGGGTGTCGGGGGTGGGAGATGCCGCTCCACTGTTGGAATCGTCAAGGCCATTCGCTGGGAATGAAATTAGCGTAGTGGCGCTTTTTTATTCATTATGCTAATTAATGATCTAATTATCCAATCAATCTAGAACAAAGAGCATCTTTCATCTGACCATCTATCAGTTGTAAATTTCTAAATTTGGAGCCGATCGCATGATTGGTTCCCGAGATACGAAATTTTACTGAATTTTTCTTAATTACAGAAATTGAGCCGGAAAAATGCACAAAAATACGTAACTTTTCTTCAGGGTTTTAAATTGAATTTCTATTGGTCCGTGGGTGTTTGCGGGATTTTACGCGTATGCATAATTGAATAAAGCGGTCGAACTTCGCGCAAATCCGCTGAACACTGGTAGTTCGGTTCAACTTTCGAATCTCGGCTAACGGGCTAGCTGTATCGGTGTTTTCGTGATATTCCGCATGTGTATAGTGTAGGCAGTATTTTCTGGATGCATATGCAAGTAAAGCGGGCGCAGTCCACGCAGAACCGCTGAGCACTGGTAGTTTGGTCCTACTTTCGAATCCCGGAAAACGGGCTGGGTCCATGGGTGTTTGCGGGATTTTACGCATGTGTACCGTGTATGCAGTATCTTCTGGATGAATTGGTGAATAAAGCGGATGAATCCCGCGAAAAAACGTTGAATGCTGGTAATTCGGTCCAACTTATGAATCCCGGCTAGCGGGTTGGCTGATTGCGTGTTTTCGTGATTTTAGGCATGTGTATCGTATACGGAGTATCTGCTGGATGAATACGTGAATAAAGCGGGCGTAACCCGGTCAAAACCGTTGAACGATGGTAGTTCGGTCCAACTTTGAATCCCAGCCAACACGCTGAATCTATGTGTGTTTCAGTGATTTTCCGCATGTGTAACGTGTATGCATTATCTTCTGGATGCGCACGGGAATAAAGCAGGGGGAACAAGCTCAAAACCCCTGAACACTGGTAGTTCGGTCCAACTTTCGAATACCGGCGAAATTACAATGGACATTGAACATTGAACAATGAAAAGCGGGCTTCAGCCCGCTCAGCTGGCGGGCTTGCCCGCTAGTCTATACTATTAAAATCTGTGTGCCTCTGTCTGTTTGTGTGTTTGTAACATCATCTTCTCAAGAATGGCTGGGTGTAGAGCTTAGCGGAAGGTACCGTTGGATTCAGAATGCCCGTGGCTCGCCATATTGACCATCGGCATCTTCGTGCGACTTTAATTAGCCGAGATATTAATTAAAAACTGATTTTTCCCCTACGTTTCCCTACGTTTTGCACTTTCTTTCACCCGTTTTCCCTGTTTTAGGGATTTGGCCGAGTGCCAAATTCGTTTTTCTCGAATATCTGCGGAACGGCTCCGAGTTGCGATTCGAAACGCATATCCCCGTATTCGAAAAAAATCAACGAATCCATCGATACCGGTCCCATCTTCGTACGACAATAATCGGCGGAGTTATTAATTAAAAACTGCGAAAACAATAATTTCGGCACTCAGTCTTCCGAGTGGCAACAGTCTCGGCAGTCGTCGGAGATAAAAATGCTATGGGAACGCCAAGGCCGTTCGCCACTAACAAACTAAGAATAAAAAATTAAAATAACTTAAAGGAATAAACTGAAAAGCTAAAATAAAACTAAAAATAGAAACATTCTCTTCATTTAGTTGTCGTTAGTTGAATGTAGATTGGTTTATGCCCTTGATAAGTCGAGTAAATGACGTCATAGATAAAATAAAAAGTTTTGTTTCCCGGTCTGGCAACAGATCAAATAGAATCAAAAGTTTAGTTTCCTGGTTTGGCAACAAAAAAATTATTTACGAATTTTGGATTTGGAAGGAGACCGTCGCAATTTTTTCCAGCATTTCAAATTTCGTAAATATTCTTATTATTACTCATTGCACTTAATCTTTATTTCTTTTTACAGGATATTTGATTGTTTTTTGCATTTATATTTGTAGTTTTAGTAATTTAAAGTAGTATTTTAGACTTTTATATGCTCCTGTTAGTTTAGAACTTGAGAATTCTTCGGAACATTAACTTGGTGACTCTTTTTATATATTTAATGTATTATTTTGTATTTTTTTAAAGATCTATTCATTCGTGTTTTATATTTCTGTTATTGTTGGTCGATAAATTGCATTTACATTTTATATTTTTGACATTTTCCTGTGTGCGATAACAATTATCGTTTTAAGGCGATCGAATGTTCTATATTTTATTAGATTTGTTATTTTGTTAGGTTTGTTATTTGAATTTCAGAATTGATTTCAGAAGTTCCTAATTTATATTTGTATTTATACCTTTTATTTATTTTGTGTTTAGGTTTTCATTTTCTGTTTATGTGCATTGTTCTCAGATTGACCTAATTATTAGAAATATTTTCATAATTTTTATCTGTGCTTGGAATTTTTCATAATATTACCCATATTATTTCTTATTTGCCAGCAATTTTTTAAGAGGGAAGTTTTTGTTTTACATTTTTGATTTTTTAAAATTAATTTGCTCTTAAGTGGAAAATTTTTCATTTAGTCTAGGATTATTTTAAAATTTGTGTTGTATACATATAGAATGCATTAATTTTTTTTCCAGCAGTATTGGTTTAATGAGCAATTTTTTTCTTTCATCTGCGTAGTCAATTTTTTGAGTCGAGTTAATATTTTAGTAGTGCTTTTTTTAACGTACTGAAATGCCGAAACGGAAAAGAGGCATTACAGGAGATGCATCAAGAAGACGAAGAGCTGAAGCACAGAGTTTACGGCGAGCTGCAGAAAATGAAGAAGAAACTGCTGCGAGACTGAGCACGCAAGCGCGTCGGCAAGCAAACCTACGCGCTCAAGAAACGGAAGAAGAAACCGCTACGAGACTCGGCAGGAAAGCTCAACATCAAGAAAATTTACGTGCTGCAGAAACGGAACAAGAAACCATTAGGAGACTCAGCAGGCAATCCCAATGTCAAGAAAATTTGCGTGCTCAAGAAAGTGAAGAAGAAACCAGTAGGAGGCTCAGACTGGACTCTCATCGTCATCGTCAAGTTCGAGCGGAAGAGTCGGAAGAGGACGCTGCTACACGAAGAACGCGAGACGCTGCACGCCACAAACAAGTCCTATCCGATGAAACAATGTCCGTACGAGAAGACAGGCTACGCATGAATGCAGCACAACGTTCACGCAGCACTCTTCACAATGCAGGAAGATGTGGACTCGAAGTTTATGTTGAGCAACACAGCGCCGGTTCAATGGAAGCTTCCTGCGATCTCTGCAACGGATTGTTCTTTACGGAAGAAAGGAATGCAAGAGGAAGATACATGCACTGCTGTAACAATGGGAAAATTGTCGAAGCTGAAAGAAGATATCCAGAAGAATGGCACAATTTAATGAATGGGAACCACCCGTTTTCTGAAGAGTTTTTTGCCAACATACGTACTTACAACTGCCTGCTCAGTTTTGCTTCATTGGGTGCCAATATAGAAATGTCTTCGGGTTCGGGTCCCTACTGCTTCAGGATTCACGGTGCCATATATCATCGAACGAGCCACCTTCATCCGCCTCATTCCGGTCAAGAACAGTATGCTCAGCTGTACATTTTAGATTCGGATCAAGCCCTCAGGCAGAGAATGAACATATTTGGAAATGTTGCCCTGAACGCCGAACTCCTGAGACAGTTGGACACAGTTTTAAGGAACGTTAATCCATATGCGGAAGCCTACAAGATGCTGAAGGAATTCGAAGAAGAAACTGTACGAGAGCAAGGTGCCGAAACTGCTGCGGATATCCGCATGTACATCAAGGGTGAAAGTGTTGCTGCAGGCGAGCACAGGGGACGTTACAATGCTCCGAAAGAAAATGAAGTTGCAGTCGTCTTCAAGAGTACGGACGGCGCTCCTCCATCGAAACCGAGACATCGTGATCCATCCGAGAGGTGGCGGTCTCATCAACATCAGTACCTTAAATCCCAACTTGGAACCCATGACGTACGTACTTTTCTTTCCTCACGGCGAGCAAGGATTCAGAGTCGGACAGCAATACACAGAGTTACAGTTTTACAGTCACAGGGTGTCCGTACGACGAGATTGCTACAACCCGATTTTGTATGGCCGGAAATTGTTTCAGCAGTATCTCGTGGATGCATACGTAAAAGTTGAAGGCAACAGGATTGCGTACCTCCGGAGCCATCAGACGAATCTGAGAGTGGAAACTTACATGGGTCTTGCCGATCACATTTACAGAGTTGGTCAAGAGACGGGCGTCCGCCCTGGAATACCGGTTATACTTCCGTCAACGTTTATAGGAAGCCCTCGCTGCATGCAGCAAAACTATCAGGACTCGATGGCCGTTGTGCGCGACTTTGGTAAACCGGATCTGTTTTTGACTTTCACGTGCAACCCTAAATGGCCGGAAATAACAGAAAACTTATTCCCAGGACAGAAGGCTCACAATCGCCCGGACATCGTTTCGAGGGTATTTGACCTGAAGAAAACGGCTTTGATGCAAGATTTGACAAAGAATCACATCTTAGGTGCGACCATTGCAGATATACACGTCATCGAATTTCAGAAGAGAGGATTGCCTCATATGCACCTTTTGTTGTTTTTAGCGGAAGAAGACAAAATAAGAGATGCAGAGTGCATCGACTCGCTGGTGTGTGCTGAACTTCCAGATGCTACTCGACATCCGGAGCTACACAACATTGTGAAGTCATCGATGATTCACGGACCCTGCGGTGAACTGAATAGAAACTCTCCCTGCATGAGTGATGGTGTATGTTCGAAAGGATTTCCGAAACCGTTTCAGGCAGAAACTAAAGAGAACGTGAATGGCTACCCACTCTACAGAAGAAGGGACGATGGAAACTTTATCGTGATCAAGGGTCATGCCATCGATAACAGATGGGTCGTTCCTTACAATCCGTATTTATCGAAAAAGTACAACGCCCACATAAACGTTGAAGTATGCAGCTCCATAAAATCGGTGAAGTATTTGTTCAAATACGTGTACAAGGGTCATGATGCAGCTAAAGTTGTTCTGGAAGAATCTGGAGATAGAACTTTAATGTGGGACGAGATCAAATGCTTCTTAAATGCAAGATACGTGTCTGCCCCTGAAGCAGCGTGGAGGCTGTTTGAAAAAAGAATGCATTCTAAGTCGCACTCCATCATACGACTACCGGTTCATTTGGAAAACCTGCAGCCCGTCTATTTTGCCGAATCCGAAGAAAGGAATGCTTTCCAGAGAGCTGCCGAGAAAAATACCATGCTCACCGGATGGTTTGAACTGAACAGGACAGTTCCCGAAGCGAATGGTTACCTGTATGCCGAAATTCCTAAACATTTCACCTGGAGGAATCATGCCTGGCAGACACGAGTTAGACTTGGAGATTACATCATTTCAAGAATGTATTCTGTTAGCCCGAAAGATGTTGAGCGTTTCCATCTGAGGTTGCTGCTGTGTCACGTTAAAGGAGCGAAGAGTTTTGCCGACTTAAGAACTTACGAAGGTGTGGAGTATTCAACGTTCAAGGAAGCCTGCCGTGCAAGGCATCTGCTGCAAGACGACGAAGAATGGAAAAATACTCTGGCAGAAGCATCAGCTTTTCAAATGCCACCTCAGCTAAGACAGCTTTTTTGCTTCATCTGTGTTTTCTGCAACCCTGCGGAACCCGTCGCTTTGTGGAATGAATTCAAAGAGTCCCTTTCTGAAGATTTTGCGAGATCTTACTCCTTAGAAGACAGTTTCAGCCTTGCACTGAGAAGTATAGAAGACCAGTTAGAAGTGCACAATGTTTCGCTATGTTCTCTTGGTCTCCCGCAACCAACATTGACTGATGCTGTTTCTCTCGAAATCCCGCAGTTCGATGTCCAGTATGAAAACGAAAAAGCCGAAGTGTTGAACGGGATGTTGAATCCTGAACAGAAATTAGTTTACGACTTGGTTTTGGAAGCTGTACGAGATGAGAATCCTAACACACCGAAGACATTTTGTGTTAATGCGTTTGCCGGAGCTGGAAAAACTTTCCTTTTTAGGACGATCCTTCATGCTGTTCGAGGAATGGGCCACGTTGCCATTCCCGTTGCGTGGACAGGCATTGCTGCTGTGCTGTTGACCGGTGGAAGAACTGTACACTCTACTTTCAAGTTGCCCGTTCCACTTCTGGAAAATTCTTCGTGCCGTGTGAGACAAGATAGCGCTGAAGGAAGGTACTTGAAGACTGCGAAACTTTTCATATGGGATGAATGCACCATGACGCCTCATTACGCTTTGGAAGCTGTCGACAGATTGCTGAGAGACTTGACCGGACTGGATGTTCCTTTTGGCGGTAAAACCTTAGTTTTAGGAGGTGACTGGAGACAAACATTACCTGTTGTCGCACATGGAAACCGAACTTCTGCGATCGAGAGCTGCCTCAGGAACCCTTTTTGTGGCCACATTTCAAACAATGCACGCTTTCCACCAATATGCGATTGAATCCGGAAGAACAAGAATTTTCAGAATGGCTTCTGCAGTTGGGAGACGGTCGTCTTAAAAATGACAGTGGCTTGGACGAAGACATTATCGAAATTCCATCTTTGTGTGTGGTCAACAGATCGATAGTAGAAGAAATGTTTGGCTGTGGTAATGAATTCGACTTACAAGACTTGGCCAGTAAAGCGATTTTATGTCCAAAGAACGAGGAAGCTCTGAAGCTTAATGAAGAAATTCTTTCCACGTTTCCAGGTCAAGTTTTCACGCACTACAGTGCAGACTCGGTTATTTGCGATGACGAAGAAGAACAAGAAACGTATCAGCTGGATTTCATCCACAGCCTGACGCCTTCTGGAATGCCACCTCATCGTCTGAATTTGAAAGTTGGAGTTATAGTTATGCTTCTACGAAATCTACATCCATCGGTTGGACTCTGCAACGGAACAAGGCTCATTGTGAAGAGAATTATGCCAAACGTTTTAGATTGTGAAGTCATCTCTGGACAGAATGCTGGATCGAGAGTTTTCATTCCACGTGTTGAACTTTCACCATCAGATTCAAACCTCCCCTTTCAGCTCAAGCGAAGACAGTTTCCTATCAGGCTTGCATTTTGTATGACTATTAATAAGTCACAGGGACAGACGCTTAAGAAAGTTGGGATTTATTTACCGCTACCAGTTTTCAGTCATGGAATGCTTTACGTAGCTTTTTCAAGATGTTCGTCTATGAGGAATGTTCGTGTTTTAGTGAAAGACACCAAGAAGCAAGGCCGTTTGATGCCCGCATGTTCTAAAGTATTCACAAGAAATATTGTTTACAGGGAGGTTCTGCAGTAAAAAAGTTACTCGAGACATTGAAACAGTGAGATTTTTGCAACACAAAATGAAGTTAATCAAGCCAAAGCAAAAATGAAAAAGATTTGAGGTTTTTGGATGACTGGGATAAATTGAAGCAAGTCAAGATGAAGCTGAAACAGTTTGAGAATTATGCATTAGTCGGCTTTTATGTCTGTTGTTACAAAGTGGAATTTGTAGTAGTTAGGCAATCGGAAGCTGTATTATTTTTTCAATGTTGTAAATATTTTTTATAAATTTTCCTTTTCAGGTCTACATACAATTGCGTTCATTAATTTTAAAACGTTTTATGTATTTTTCTTTTTTAGGTATTTATGGAACTGATTTCAATCACATAAAAATATTTCTTTTTCAGGTGTATATAGAAATGATTTGATTCAAATTAAAATGTTTTTATACATTTCTTTTCAGATGTACATAGAACTTGTAAATACTTTTTTTCAGGTGTATATAGAAATGATTTCATTCAAATTAAAATGTTTTTCTTTTCAGGTGTACATAGAACATGTAAATTTTTGTAAATAATTTTTCTTATTCATTGCTTGCATTTTTGTAAACACATACAAATATATATATATCTTAATTGTGCGTGTGTGTATATATGTATATACAATTGCATCAATATATATATATATATATATATATATATATATATATATATATATATATATATATATATATATATATTTATATATAGTGATGCAATTTTGTCTATGATTCTGTAACAGCAGACCAGGGAAGGAGCTGATACCTGGGAGAAAAAATAACCCCCTGGTCGATGAGGTTGCAGAGGAGACCCCAGGTGTCAGGCAGTTTATGCCGTCAAAAGCCACCAATTTTTTCTGTTTACATTTTTTTTTTCTGTTCAAGTTTTTGTGTTTAATATAAACTTATAACTAAGAAATTATTATTATTTCTTTTCAGATAAATACGGATTGTAGCTCGCCCATCTGGCGTACTTACTCGGTAGATTTTAAAAATTATTTTCTGTTTTTCTTTGAACTATTGACGCAATAACTGATTTCATTCATATAAAATATTTTGTTTTGCATGATATTTAATATACTCAAGGGATAGGCCTGTAATGTCTTTCCCAAAGGGGTGTCTTTTATAGACATAGGTACAGTAAAATATCTTACGGGTTCACACGACTGAAATTTTATGAAACGTTTGGAAAAGTTTCTGTGTGCTGCCCTACTGTGTTATCCAAAGAACAACAGTTGCAGTAGTTGATGATAATGTGTGTACAGCCCCAAATAATTGGAGACAAGGATATTTTGGAGTTTGTTCAAAGCTAAAAAAATATCATTGATGCAGATTCCGACAAAGAAAACGAAATGAATAATGCAGTACTTGTGGATGATTTTGTTTCATTGATTTTTTATTAAATACATGCCTATATGCATATCTGTGCAAATAAAATGTACTCTAATAAACTTAATTTTGATGAAAATATTTTTTTTTTTTTTTTTCAATATCCTTTAACACGAAAAAATTCTTCAGTCCCTTCGGTTTCGTGTTAATAATAATGAAAGTGAGAAAAACAATTTTAATCATAGATTTAAAATTATTTTTCTGTTTTTCATTTAAATACAAAATATTTCCACAAATTTCACACAGAAACTATTTTAGACACCAGCAAAGAATTGAGTGGGTGCAGCCCACCCATCTGCAATACTTACTCGGTAGATTTTAAAAATTATTTTCTGTTATTTATTTATTTTGAATGCGATAAAAACAGGCGACTAACTAATTTGGTTTATATGTATGTACATATATATTTTCAAATGTATATACAGGGGATATTGGACACATACAACACTATTGACACAATATGAGCTATATCCACACAATGATGGAACAAGGTGTGCAGCAGATGCAAGACATGGGCATGATTCACATGATATTTGATATACTCGAGGGATAGGACTGTAATGAGCAAATGAGTTTGTTCCACAAAGTTGCGTCTTTTACAAACACCCAACACTCGAATCCCAGTGAATGGGGTGGCTGCATGGGTGTTTTTGTTATTTTCCCCATGCCACTTTCCTTTAAAAAGCCGACAAGAAGGCATCCCTCCCCTTAGGCAGATTGCACTCGAGTGCTTTGCCGTAGCTGAATACGCTACACCACTACATTACACACGGAAGTAAAAATGACACTTCCTGTGGTCGTTGCCTAATTATTCAAAATATTTTGATAATTGTTATCTGTTCTTAGAATTTCCATAGCATTGCACATATTATTATTTAACATTCTGTTATTTACCAGCAATTTTATAATCTGCAAGTTTTGGTTTTACAATTTTTGATTAAAATTGAAAAGTATTACTTCAGAGCATGAAAAAATTGTAACATAATGCTTTTAAATGTTTTCTACTATTTTAAAGGCATTTAAATGCCAGTATATATTTACTGTTATGAAACATAATTACAAAAGCGATGTTAAGTATAAAATATATAGACAGCAGTTGGAGTTTACCAAAAAGAATTTAAATAAAGGAATTTTAACAACGAGTATACTGTTGGAATATCACACCCGAAAATTTTCGCGATTACACTTCGTACAAGCAGCTGAGCGGTAAAATCGCTGAACACTGGTAGTTCGGTCCAAATTTCTAATCCCGGCGAGCGGGCTGGCTGCATGTGTGTTTTCGTGGTTTTCCGCATGCAGTATCTTCTGCATGCATACGTTAACAAAGCGGGCGCACCAAATGTAAAATCGCTGTACACTGTTAGTTCGGTTCAACTTTCGAATACCACGAAGGCATCCGTCCCCTGAAGCCTGAAGTAATGGGCTTCAGCCCGCTCAGCTGGCGGGCTTGTCCGCTACTCTTCTATACTATTAAAATCTGTGTGCCTCTGTCTGTTTGTGTGTTTGTAACATCATCTCCTCGGGAACGGGTGGGTGTAGAGCTTAGCGGAAGGTACCGTTGGATTCAGAATGCCCGTGGCTCGCCGGATTGACCATCGGCATCTTCGTGCGACTTTAATTAGCCGAGATATTAATTAAAAACTGATTTTCTCCCTACATTTCCCTACGTTTTGCACTTTCTTTCACGGGTTCCCCTATTTTAGGGATTTGGCCGTGTGCCAAATTCGTTTTTCTCGAATATCTGCGGAACGGCTCCGAGTTGCGATTCGAAACGCATATCCCCATATTCGAAAAAAATCAACGAATCCATCGATACCGGTCCCATCTTCGTACGACAATAATCGGCGGAGTTATTAATTAAAAACTGCGAAAACGTTATTTCATTTTTCGGAGTGGCAACCGTCTCGGAATTAGCTGAGATAAAATTGCTTTTTCGAAAGCGCCGGGGGGATGACAATTGCTTCCGCTCGAGATTTGTGCTGGCGATAGGTCACGTGTCAATTTCTTTTTTCTTAAATATCTATGGAACGGCGCTGAGTTGGAATTCGAGGCAGGTGTCTGCGGATTCCAAAAAATTCTACGAAACCAATGATATCATTCTCATCTTCGTAGGTCGTTAATCAGCTGAGATATTAATAAAAACTGTGAAAACGCTAATTTTCGGGCTCATTTTTCCGATTGCAACAGTTTCTTGAATCGCGGCAGATACAAATCAAGGTTATATTCTAAAGTTGAATAAAGCACGCGATTGCATGTTACCTAACTGTATTTTAAAAATATTTCGTTAATGCAGGCATTTTAAATAAACAGCTGCTTTTCACAATTTTTTTTTGATTTCAGGTTAGGATGATTGTCACGTTAATTCTTTTATTGATATTGAATAAAAGTTATTATATTACATTAAATTTAAATGATGACGTTCTTGAAGTTGTACAACTTTAATCAGCTGGGATATTAATTAAAAAATCTGAAAAAGCTATTTTTTAAAAATATGTTGTTATTTTTTTAATAATAAATTTGATTTTTTGGAATAATATATTTTTTTATGTTATTAGATACGTGCACTTAATTTAGATATTATCTTTTAATGCAAATGATATTTTAAATAAGTTCGCACCAATAAAAATTAAATTCACACTTTTTTTTTTTTTTTTTTAGATTAAAGATTTTTCTTTGCTCCTTTGAGATGGTATACGGTAACTTTCGAATCCCGGTTTGCAGGCAGGCTACACTCATGTTTTTTCTGATTTTACGCATATCTGTTGTGTATGCAGTGTCTTCTGGATGCATAAATGAATAAAGCTGAACTCTGGTAGTTCGGTCCTAATTTCGAATCCCGGCGAACGGGCTGGGTCCATGGGTGTTTGCGTGATTTTACGCATGTGCCTCGTGTACGCAGCATCTTCTGGATGCATAAGTGAATAAAGCGGCCGAAATTCGCTCAAAACCTCTGATTACTGGTAGTTCGGTCCAACTTTCGAATCCAAGCGACCGTGTTGGCTCAATGTGTGTTTTCGGGATTTTTCGCATGTGTAACGTGTATGCGGTATCTTCTGCATGCATATTTGAATAAAGCGGGAGCAGCCCGCGCAAAACTACAGAACACTGGTAGTTCGGTCCAACTTTCGAATTCCGGGGTACTGTACATAAAATTTGGTCGCATACGTGAATACAGCGCGCGGATACCGGGTAAAACCGCTGAACACTGGTAGTTCGGTCAAACATTCGAATCTCTGCGAGCGGGCTGGCTGCATGGGTGTTTTCCTGATTTTCCGCATGTGTATAGTGTATAAAGTGATTTCTGGATGCATATGTGATAAAAGTGGGCGCAGCCTGCTCAAAACCTCTTAACGCTGGTAGTTCGATCCAACTTTCGGTGTCGGCGAACGAGCTGGCTCCCCGGGTGTTTTCTTGCTTTAACTCATGTGTATCGTTTATGCAGTATCCTCTCCATGCTTATGTGTATAAAGCGGGCGCAGCCCGCTCCACAAAATCGCTGAACACTGGTATTTCGGTCCTACTTTCGAATTCCGGGGTACTGTATATAAAATTTGGATGCATACGTGAATACAGCGCGCGGATACCGGGCAAAACCGCTGAACACTGGTAGTTCGCTCAAACTTTCGAATCTCGGCGAGCGGGCTGGCTGCATGGGTGTTTTCGTGATTGTTCGCATGTGTATCGTTTATAAAGTATCTCATGGATGCATACGTGAATAAAGCGGGCACAGAATACTGGTAATGCGGTAATTTCGAATCCCGACGAACTGGCTGGCTCCATGGGTGTTTTCGTGATTTTATGCATGTGTATAGTGTATGGAGTATCTTCTGGGTGTATATGTGAATAAAGCGGGCAGAGCCCGCGCAAAGCCACATAACACTGGTAATTCGGTCCAACTTTCGAATACCGGCGAACAGGCAGGCTCCATGTTTGTTTTCGTGATTTTACGCATGTGTATCGTTTATGCACCATCTTCAGCATGCATACGTGAATAAAGCGGGCACAGCACGCGCAAAATCGCTGAAAAATTGTATTTCGGTCCAACTTTCGAATCGGCAGCGGGCTGGCTGGAGGGGTGTTTTCGTGATTTTACGCATGTGTACGGTGTACGCAGTATCTTTTGCATGCACACGTGAACACTGTTTTGGGAGGGCTCCCGCCCAAAAGCGCTGAACACTGGTATTTCGGTCCAAATTTCGAATACCCGCGAAAGGGCTGGAAGCATGGGTGTTTTCGTGATTTTCCGCATATGTATAGTGTATGCGGTAACTTCTGGATGCATAGGTGAAAAAAGCGGGAGAAGCCCGCGGAATGCCGCTAAAAAATGGTAGTTCGGTTCAACTTTTCAATACCGGCCAAATTTAACATAGGATATCTTTTAAAAACGAACAATGATAAGCGGGCTTCAGCCCGCTCAGCTGGCGGGCTTCAGCCCGCTAGTCTATACTATTAAAATCTGTGTGCCTCTGTCTGTTTGTGTGTTTGTAACATCATCTCCTCGGGAACGGCTGGGTGTAGAGCTTAGCGGAAGGTACCGTTGGATTCGGAATGCCCGTGGCTCGCCATATTGACCATCGGCATCTTCGTGCGACTTTAATTAGCCGAGATATTAATTAAAAACTGATTTTCTCCCTACATTTCCCTACGTTTTGCACTTTCTTTCACGGGTTTCCCCTATTTTAGGGATTTGGCCGAGTGCCAAATTCGTTTTTCTCGAATATCTGCGGAACGGCTCCGAGTTGCGATTCGAAACGCATATCCCCGTATTCGAAAAAAATCAACGAATCCATCGATACCGGTCCCATCTTCGTACGACAATAATCGGCGGAGTTATTAATTAAAAACTGCGAAAACGTTATTTCATTTTTCGGAGTGGCAACCGTCTCGGAATTAGCTGAGATAAAATTGCTTTTTCGAAAGCGCCGGGGGGATGACAATTGCTTCCGCTCGAGATTTGTGCTGGCGATAGGTCACGTGTCAATTTCTTTTTTCTTAAATATCTATGGAACGGCGCTGAGTTGGAATTCGAGGCAGGTGTCTGCGGATTCCAAAAAATTCTACGAATCCAATGATACCATTCTCATCTTGGTAGGACGTTAATCAGCTGAGATATTAATTAAAAACTGTGAAAACGCTAATTTTCGGGCTCATTTTTCCGATTGCAACAGTTTCTTGAATCGCGGCAGATACAAATCAAGGTTATATTCTAAAGTTGAATAAAGCACGCGATTGCATGTTACCTAACTGTATTTTAAAAATATTTCGTTAATGTAGGCATTTTAAATAAACAGCTGCTTTTCACAATTTTTTTTTTAATTTCAGGTTAGGATGATTGTCACGTTAATTCTTTTATTGATATTGAATAAAAGTTATTATATTACATTAAATTTAAATGATGACGTTCTTGAAGTTGTACAACTTTAATCAGCTGGGATATTAATTAAAAAATCTGAAAAAGCTATTTTTTAAAAATATGTTGTTATTTTTTAATAATAAATTTGATTTTTTGGAATAATATATTTTTTTATGTTATTACATACGTGCACTTAACTTAGATATTATCTTTTAATGCAAATGATATTTTAAATAAGTTCGCACCAATAAAAATTAAATTCACACTTTTTTTTTTTTTTTTTTTTAGATTAAAGATTTTTCTTTGCTCCTTTGAGATGGTATACGGTAACTTTTGAATCCCGGTGAGCAGGCAGGCTACACTCATGTTTTTTGTGATTTTACGCATATCTGTTGTGTATGCAGTGTCTTCTGGATGCATAAATGAATAAAGCTGAACTCTGGTAGTTCGGTCCTAATTTCGAATCCCGGCGAACGGGCTGGGTCCATGGGTGTTTGCGTGATTTTACGCATGTACCTCGTGTACGCAGCATCTTCTGGATGCATAAGTGAATAAAGCGGCCGAAATTCGCTCAAAACCTCTGATTACTGGTAGTTCGGTCCAACTTTCGAATCCATGCGACCGTGTTGGCTCAATGTGTGTTTTCGGGATTTTTCGCATGTGTAACGTGTATGCGGTATCTTCTGCATGCATACTTGAATAAAGCGGGAACAGCCCGCGCAAAACTACAGAACACTGGTAGTTCGGTCCAACTTTCGAATTCCGGGGTACTGTACATAAAATTTGGTCGCATACGTGAATACAGCGCGCGGATACCGGGTAAAACCGCTGAACACTGGTAGTTCGGTCAAACATTCGAATCTCTGCGAGCGGGCTGGCTGCATGGGTGTTTTCCTGATTTTCCGCATGTGTATAGTGTATAAAGTGATTTCTGGATGCATATGTGATAAAAGTGGGCGCAGCCTGCTCAAAACCTCTTAACGCTGGTAGTTCGATCCAACTTTCGGTGTCGGCGAACGAGCTGGCTCCCCGGGTGTTTTCTTGCTTTAACTCATGTGTATCGTTTATGCAGTATCCTCTCCATGCTTATGTGTATAAAGCGGGCGCAGCCCGCTCCACAAAATCGCTGAACACTGGTATTTCGGTCCTACTTTCGAATTCCGGGGTACTGTATATAAAATTTGGATGCATACGTGAATACAGCGCGCGGATACCGGGTAAAACCGCTGAACACTGGTAGTTCGCTCAAACTTACGAATCTCGGCGAGCGGGCTGGCTGCATGGGTGTTTTCGTGATTGTTCGCATTTGTATCGTTTATAAAGTATCTCATGGATGCATACGTGAATAAAGCGAGCACAGATTACTGGTAATGCGGTTCTGGTAATGCGGTAATTTCGAATCCCGACGAACTGGCTGGCTCCATGGGTGTTTTCGTGATTTTACGCATGTGTATAGTGTATGGAGTATCTTCTGGGTGTATATGTGAATAAAGCGGGCAGAGCCCGCGCAAAGCCACATAACACTGGTAATTCGGTCCAACTTTCGAATACCGGCGAACAGGCAGGCTCCATGTTTGTTTTCGTGATTTTACGCATGTGTATCGTTTATGCACCATTTTCAGCATGCATACGTGAATAAAGCGGGCACAGCACGCGCAAAATCGCTGAAAAATTGTATTTCGGTCCAACTTTCGAATCGGCAGCGGGCTGGCTGGAGGGGTGTTTTCGTGATTTTACGCATGTGTACGGTGTACGCAGTATCTTTTGCATGCACACGTGAACACTGTTTTGGGAGGGCTCCCGCCCAAAAGCGCTGAACACTGGTATTTCGGTCCAAATTTCGAATACCCGCGAAAGGGCTGGAAGCATGGGTGTTTTCGTGATTTTCCGCATATGTATAGTGTATGCGGTAACTTCTGGATGCATAGGTAAAAAAGCGGGGGAAGCCCGCGGAATGCCGCTAAAAAATGGTACTTCGGTTCAACTTTTCAATACCGGCCAAATTTAACATAGGATATCTTTTAAAAACGAACAATGATAAGCGGGCTTCAGCCCGCTCAGCTGGCGGGCTTCAGCCCGCTAGTCTATACTATTAAAATCTGTGTGCCTCTGTCTGTTTGTGTGTTTGTAACATCATCTTCTCAAGAACGGCTGGGTGTAGAGCTTAGCGGAAGGTACCGTTGGATTCAGAATGCCCGTGGCTCGCCATATTGACCATCGGCATCTTCGTGCGACTTTAATTAGCCGAGATATTAATTAAAAACTGATTTTTCCCCTACGTTTCCCTACGTTTTGCACTTTCTTTCACCCGTTTTCCCTGTTTTAGGGATTTGGCCGAGTGCCAAATTCGTTTTTCTCGAATATCTGCGGAACGGCTCCGAGTTGCGATTCGAAACGCATATCCCCGTATTCGAAAAAAATCAACGAATCCATCGATACCGGTCCCATCTTCGTACGACAATAATCGGCGGAGTTATTAATTAAAAACTGCGAAAACAATAATTTCGGCACTCAGTCTTCCGAGTGGCAACAGTCTCGGCAGTCGTCGGAGATAAAAATGCTATGGGAACGCCAAGGCCGTTCGCCACTAACAAACTAAGAATAAAAAATTAAAATAACTTAAAGGAATAAACTGAAAAGCTAAAATAAAACTAAAAATAGAAACATTCTCTTCATTTAGTTGTCGTTAGTTGAATGTAGATTGGTTTATGCCCTTGATAAGTCGAGTAAATGACGTCATAGATAAAATAAAAAGTTTTGTTTCCCGGTCTGGCAACAGATCAAATAGAATCAAAAGTTTAGTTTCCTGGTTTGGCAACAAAAAATTTATTTACGAATTTTGGATTTGGAAGGAGACCGTCGCAATTTTTTCCAGCATTTCAAATTTCGTAAATATTCTTATTATTACTCATTGCACTTAATCTTTATTTCTTTTTACAGGATATTTGATTGTTTTTTGCATTTATATTTGTAGTTTTAGTAATTTAAAGTAGTATTTTAGACTTTTATATGCTCCTGTTAGTTTAGAACTTGAGAATTCTTCGGAACATTAACTTGGTGACTCTTTTTATATATTTAATGTATTATTTTGTATTTTTTTAAAGATCTATTCATTCGTGTTTTATATTTCTGTTATTGTTGGTCGATAAATTGCATTTACATTTTATATTTTTGACATTTTCCTGTGTGCGATAACAATTATCGTTTTAAGGCGATCGAATGTTCTATATTTTATTAGATTTGTTATTTTGTTAGGTTTGTTATTTGAATTTCAGAATTGATTTCAGAAGTTCCTAATTTATATTTGTATTTATACCTTTTATTTATTTTGTGTTTAGGTTTTCATTTTCTGTTTATGTGCATTGTTCTCAGATTGACCTAATTATTAGAAATATTTTCATAATTTTTATCTGTGCTTGGAATTTTTCATAATATTACCCATATTATTTCTTATTTGCCAGCAATTTTTTAAGAGGGAAGTTTTTGTTTTACATTTTTGATTTTTTAAAATTAATTTGCTCTTAAGTGGAAAATTTTTCATTTAGTCTAGGATTATTTTAAAATTTGTGTTGTATACATATAGAATGCATTAATTTTTTTTCCAGCAGTATTGGTTTAATGAGCAATTTTTTTCTTTCATCTGCGTAGTCAATTTTTTGAGTCGAGTTAATATTTTAGTAGTGCTTTTTTTAACGTACTGAAATGCCGAAACGGAAAAGAGGCATTACAGGAGATGCATCAAGAAGACGAAGAGCTGAAGCACAGAGTTTACGGCGAGCTGCAGAAAATGAAGAAGAAACTGCTGCGAGACTGAGCACGCAAGCGCGTCGGCAAGCAAACCTACGCGCTCAAGAAACGGAAGAAGAAACCGCTACGAGACTCGGCAGGAAAGCTCAACATCAAGAAAATTTACGTGCTGCAGAAACGGAACAAGAAACCATTAGGAGACTCAGCAGGCAATCCCAATGTCAAGAAAATTTGCGTGCTCAAGAAAGTGAAGAAGAAACCAGTAGGAGGCACAGACTGGACTCTCATCGTCATCGTCAAGTTCGAGCGGAAGAGTCGGAAGAGGACGCTGCTACACGAAGAACGCGAGACGCTGCACGCCACAGACAAGTCCTATCCGAAGAAACAATGTCCGTACGAGAAGACAGGCTACGCATGAATGCAGCACAACGTTCACGCAGCACTCTTCACAATGCAGGAAGATGTGGACTCGAAGTTTATGTTGAGCAACACAGCGCCGGTTCAATGGAAGCTTCCTGCGATCTCTGCAACGGATTGTTCTTTACGGGAGAAAAGAATGCAAGAGGAAGATACATGCACTGCTGTAACAATGGGAAAATTGTCGAAGCTGAAAGAAGATATCCAGAAGAATGGCACAATTTAATGAATTGGAACCACCCGTTTTCTGAAGAGTTTTTTGCCAACATACGTACTTACAACTGCCTGCTCAGGTTTGCTTCATTGGGTGCCAATATAGAAATGCCTTCGGGTTCGGGTCCCTACTGCTTCAGGATTCACGGTGCCATATATCATCGAACGAGCCACCTTCATCCGCCTCATCCCGGTCAAGAACAGTATGCTCAGCTGTACATTTTAGATTCGGATCAAGCCCTCAGGCAGAGAATGAACATATTTGGAAATGTTGCCCTGAACGCCGAACTCCTGAGACAGTTGGACACAGTTTTAAGGAACGTTAATCCATATGCGGAAGCCTACAAGATGCTGAAGGGATTCGAAGAAGAAACTGTACGAGAGCAAGGTGCCGAAACTGCTGCGGATATCCGCATGTACATCAAGGGTGAAAGAGTTGCTGCAGGCGAGCACAGGGGACGTTACAATGCTCCGAAAGAAAATGAAGTTGCAGTCGTCTTCAAGAGTACGGACGGCGCTCCTCCATCGAAACCGAGACATCGTGATCCATCCGAGAGGTGGCGGTCTCATCAACATCAGTACCTTAAATCCCAACTTGGAACCCATGACGTACGTACTTTTCTTTCCTCACGGCGAGCAAGGATTCAGAGTCGGACAGCAATACACAGAGTTACAGTTTTACAGTCACAGGGTGTCCGTACGACGAGATTGCTACAACCCGATTTTGTATGGCCGGAAATTGTTTCAGCAGTATCTCGTGGATACATACGTAAAAGTTGAAGGCAACAGGATTGCGTACCTCCGGAGCCATCAGACGAATCTGAGAGTGGAAACTTACATGGGTCTTGCCGATCACATTTACAGAGTTGGTCAAGAGACGGGCGTCCGCCCTGGAATACCGGTTATACTTCCGTCAACGTTTATAGGAAGCCCTCGCTGCATGCAGCAAAACTATCAGGACTCGATGGCCATTGTGCGCGACTTTGGTAAACCGGATCTGTTTTTGACTTTCACGTGCAACCCTAAATGGCCGGAAATAACAGAAAACTTATTCCCAGGACAGAAGGCTCACGATCGCCCGGACATCGTTTCGAGGGTATTTGACCTGAAGAAAACGGCTTTGATGCAAGATTTGACAAAGAATCACATCTTAGGTGCGACCATTGCAGATATACACGTCATCGAATTTCAGAAGAGAGGATTGCCTCATATGCACCTTTTGTTGTTTTTAGCGGAAGAAGACAAAATAAGAGATGCAGAGTGCATCGACTCGCTGGTGTGTGCTGAACTTCCAGATGCTACTCGACATCCGGAGCTACACAACATTGTGAAGTCATCGATGATTCACGGACCCTGCGGTGAACTGAATAGAAACTCTCCCTGCATGAGTGATGGTGTATGTTCGAAAGGATTTCCGAAACCGTTTCAGGCAGAAACTAAAGAGAACGTGAATGGCTACCCACTCTACAGAAGAAGGGACGATGGAAACTTTATCGTGATCAAGGGTCATGCCATCGATAACAGATGGGTCGTTCCTTACAATCCGTATTTATCGAAAAAGTACAACGCCCACATAAACGTTGAAGTATGCAGCTCCATAAAATCGGTGAAGTATTTGTTCAAATACGTGTACAAGGGTCATGATGCAGCTAAAGTTGTTCTGGAAGAATCTGGAGATAGAACTTTAATGTGGGACGAGATCAAATGCTTCTTAAATGCAAGATACGTGTCTGCCCCTGAAGCAGCGTGGAGGCTGTTTGAAAAAAGAATGCATTCTAAGTCGCACTCCATCATACGACTACCAGTTCATTTGGAAAACCTGCAGCCCGTCTATTTTGCCGAATCCGAAGAAAGGAATGCTTTCCAGAGAGCTGCCGAGAAAAATACCATGCTCACCGGATGGTTTGAACTGAACAGGACAGTTCCCGAAGCGAATGGTTACCTGTATGCCGAAATTCCTAAACATTTCACCTGGAGGAATCATGCCTGGCAGACACGAGTTAGACTTGGAGATTACATCATTTCAAGAATGTATTCTGTTAGCCCGAAAGATGTTGAGCGTTTCCATCTGAGGTTGCTGCTGTGTCACGTTAAAGGAGCGAAGAGTTTTGCCGACTTAAGAACTTACGAAGGTGTGGAGTATTCAACGTTCAAGGAAGCCTGCCGTGCAAGGCATCTGCTGCAAGACGACGAAGAATGGAAAAATACTCTGGCAGAAGCATCAGCTTTTCAAATGCCACCGCAGCTAAGACAGCTTTTTTGCTTCATCTGTGTTTTCTGCAACCCTGCGGAACCCGTCGCTTTGTGGAATGAATTCAAAGAGTCCCTTTCTGAAGATTTTGCGAGATCTTACTCCTTAGAAGACAGTTTCAGCCTTGCACTGAGAAGTATAGAAGACCAGTTAGAAGTGCACAATGTTTCGCTATGTTCTCTTGGTCTCCCGCAACCAACATTGACTGATGCTGTTTCTCTCGAAGTCCCGCAGTTCGATGTCCAGTATGAAAATGAACAAGCCGAAGTGTTGAACGGGATGTTGAATCCTGAACAGAAATTAGTTTACGACTCGGTTTTGGAAGCTGTACGAGATGAGAATCCTAACACACCGAAGACATTTTGTGTTAATGCGTTTGCCGGAGCTGGAAAAACTTTCCTTTTTAGGACGATTCTTCATGCTGTTCGAGGAATGGGCCACCTTGCCTTTCCCGTTGCGTGGACAGGCATTGCTGCTGTGCTGTTGACCGGTGGAAGAACTGTACACTCTACTTTCAAGTTGCCCGTTCCACTTCTGGAAAATTCTTCGTGCCGTGTGAGACAAGATAGCGCTGAAGGAAGGTACTTGAAGACTGCGAAACTTTTCATATGGGATGAATGCACCATGACGCCTCATTACGCTTTGAAAGCTGTCGACACATTGCTGAGAGACTTGACCGGACTGGATGTTCCTTTTGGCGGTAAAACCTTAGTTTTAGGAGGTGACTGGAGACAAACATTACCTGTTGTCGCACATGGAAACCGAACTTCTGCGAAATCTGTTTGATCTGAAAAATTAAAATCTGTGTGCCTCTGTCTGTTTGTGTGTTTGTAACATCATCTCCTCGGGAACGGCTGGGTGTAGAGCTTAGCGGAAGGTACCGTTGGATTCGGAATGCCCGTGGCTCGCCATATTGACCATCGGCATCTTCGTGCGACTTTAATTAGCCGAGATATTAATTAAAAACTGATTTTCTCCCTACATTTCCCTACGTTTTGCACTTTCTTTCACGGGTTTCCCCTATTTTAGGGATTTGGCCGAGTGCCAAATTCGTTTTTCTCGAATATCTGCGGAACGGCTCCGAGTTGCGATTCGAAACGCATATCCCCGTATTCGAAAAAAATCAACGAATCCATCGATACCGGTCCCATCTTCGTACGACAATAATCGGCGGAGTTATTAATTAAAAACTGCGAAAACGTTATTTCATTTTTCGGAGTGGCAACCGTCTCGGAATTAGCTGAGATAAAATTGCTTTTTCGAAAGCGCCGGGGGGATGACAATTGCTTCCGCTCGAGATTTGTGCTGGCGATAGGTCACGTGTCAATTTCTTTTTTCTTAAATATCTATGGAACGGCGCTGAGTTGGAATTCGAGGCAGGTGTCTGCGGATTCCAAAAAATTCTACGAATCCAATGATACCATTCTCATCTTGGTAGGACGTTAATCAGCTGAGATATTAATTAAAAACTGTGAAAACGCTAATTTTCGGGCTCATTTTTCCGATTGCAACAGTTTCTTGAATCGCCGCAGATACAAATCAAGGTTATATTCTAAAGTTGAATAAAGCACGCGATTGCATGTTACCTAACTGTATTTTAAAAATATTTCGTTAATGTAGGCATTTTAAATAAACAGCTGCTTTTCACAATTTTTTTTTTAATTTCAGGTTAGGATGATTGTCACGTTAATTCTTTTATTGATATTGAATAAAAGTTATTATATTACATTAAATTTAAATGATGACGTTCTTGAAGTTGTACAACTTTAATCAGCTGGGATATTAATTAAAAAATCTGAAAAAGCTATTTTTTAAAAATATGTTGTTATTTTTTAATAATAAATTTGATTTTTTGGAATAATATATTTTTTTATGTTATTACATACGTGCACTTAACTTAGATATTATCTTTTAATGCAAATGATATTTTAAATAAGTTCGCACCAATAAAAATTAAATTCACACTTTTTTTTTTTTTTTTTTTTAGATTAAAGATTTTTCTTTGCTCCTTTGAGATGGTATACGGTAACTTTTGAATCCCGGTGAGCAGGCAGGCTACACTCATGTTTTTTGTGATTTTACGCATATCTGTTGTGTATGCAGTGTCTTCTGGATGCATAAATGAATAAAGCTGAACTCTGGTAGTTCGGTCCTAATTTCGAATCCCGGCGAACGGGCTGGGTCCATGGGTGTTTGCGTGATTTTACGCATGTACCTCGTGTACGCAGCATCTTCTGGATGCATAAGTGAATAAAGCGGCCGAAATTCGCTCAAAACCTCTGATTACTGGTAGTTCGGTCCAACTTTCGAATCCATGCGACCGTGTTGGCTCAATGTGTGTTTTCGGGATTTTTCGCATGTGTAACGTGTATGCGGTATCTTCTGCATGCATACTTGAATAAAGCGGGAACAGCCCGCGCAAAACTACAGAACACTGGTAGTTCGGTCCAACTTTCGAATTCCGGGGTACTGTACATAAAATTTGGTCGCATACGTGAATACAGCGCGCGGATACCGGGTAAAACCGCTGAACACTGGTAGTTCGGTCAAACATTCGAATCTCTGCGAGCGGGCTGGCTGCATGGGTGTTTTCCTGATTTTCCGCATGTGTATAGTGTATAAAGTGATTTCTGGATGCATATGTGATAAAAGTGGGCGCAGCCTGCTCAAAACCTCTTAACGCTGGTAGTTCGATCCAACTTTCGGTGTCGGCGAACGAGCTGGCTCCCCGGGTGTTTTCTTGCTTTAACTCATGTGTATCGTTTATGCAGTATCCTCTCCATGCTTATGTGTATAAAGCGGGCGCAGCCCGCTCCACAAAATCGCTGAACACTGGTATTTCGGTCCTACTTTCGAATTCCGGGGTACTGTATATAAAATTTGGATGCATACGTGAATACAGCGCGCGGATACCGGGTAAAACCGCTGAACACTGGTAGTTCGCTCAAACTTACGAATCTCGGCGAGCGGGCTGGCTGCATGGGTGTTTTCGTGATTGTTCGCATTTGTATCGTTTATAAAGTATCTCATGGATGCATACGTGAATAAAGCGAGCACAGATTACTGGTAATGCGGTTCTGGTAATGCGGTAATTTCGAATCCCGACGAACTGGCTGGCTCCATGGGTGTTTTCGTGATTTTACGCATGTGTATAGTGTATGGAGTATCTTCTGGGTGTATATGTGAATAAAGCGGGCAGAGCCCGCGCAAAGCCACATAACACTGGTAATTCGGTCCAACTTTCGAATACCGGCGAACAGGCAGGCTCCATGTTTGTTTTCGTGATTTTACGCATGTGTATCGTTTATGCACCATTTTCAGCATGCATACGTGAATAAAGCGGGCACAGCACGCGCAAAATCGCTGAAAAATTGTATTTCGGTCCAACTTTCGAATCGGCAGCGGGCTGGCTGGAGGGGTGTTTTCGTGATTTTACGCATGTGTACGGTGTACGCAGTATCTTTTGCATGCACACGTGAACACTGTTTTGGGAGGGCTCCCGCCCAAAAGCGCTGAACACTGGTATTTCGGTCCAAATTTCGAATACCCGCGAAAGGGCTGGAAGCATGGGTGTTTTCGTGATTTTCCGCATATGTATAGTGTATGCGGTAACTTCTGGATGCATAGGTAAAAAAGCGGGGGAAGCCCGCGGAATGCCGCTAAAAAATGGTACTTCGGTTCAACTTTTCAATACCGGCCAAATTTAACATAGGATATCTTTTAAAAACGAACAATGATAAGCGGGCTTCAGCCCGCTCAGCTGGCGGGCTTCAGCCCGCTAGTCTATACTATTAAAATCTGTGTGCCTCTGTCTGTTTGTGTGTTTGTAACATCATCTTCTCAAGAACGGCTGGGTGTAGAGCTTAGCGGAAGGTACCGTTGGATTCAGAATGCCCGTGGCTCGCCATATTGACCATCGGCATCTTCGTGCGACTTTAATTAGCCGAGATATTAATTAAAAACTGATTTTTCCCCTACGTTTCCCTACGTTTTGCACTTTCTTTCACCCGTTTTCCCTGTTTTAGGGATTTGGCCGAGTGCCAAATTCGTTTTTCTCGAATATCTGCGGAACGGCTCCGAGTTGCGATTCGAAACGCATATCCCCGTATTCGAAAAAAATCAACGAATCCATCGATACCGGTCCCATCTTCGTACGACAATAATCGGCGGAGTTATTAATTAAAAACTGCGAAAACAATAATTTCGGCACTCAGTCTTCCGAGTGGCAACAGTCTCGGCAGTCGTCGGAGATAAAAATGCTATGGGAACGCCAAGGCCGTTCGCCACTAACAAACTAAGAATAAAAAATTAAAATAACTTAAAGGAATAAACTGAAAAGCTAAAATAAAACTAAAAATAGAAACATTCTCTTCATTTAGTTGTCGTTAGTTGAATGTAGATTGGTTTATGCCCTTGATAAGTCGAGTAAATGACGTCATAGATAAAATAAAAAGTTTTGTTTCCCGGTCTGGCAACAGATCAAATAGAATCAAAAGTTTAGTTTCCTGGTTTGGCAACAAAAAATTTATTTACGAATTTTGGATTTGGAAGGAGACCGTCGCAATTTTTTCCAGCATTTCAAATTTCGTAAATATTCTTATTATTACTCATTGCACTTAATCTTTATTTCTTTTTACAGGATATTTGATTGTTTTTTGCATTTATATTTGTAGTTTTAGTAATTTAAAGTAGTATTTTAGACTTTTATATGCTCCTGTTAGTTTAGAACTTGAGAATTCTTCGGAACATTAACTTGGTGACTCTTTTTATATATTTAATGTATTATTTTGTATTTTTTTAAAGATCTATTCATTCGTGTTTTATATTTCTGTTATTGTTGGTCGATAAATTGCATTTACATTTTATATTTTTGACATTTTCCTGTGTGCGATAACAATTATCGTTTTAAGGCGATCGAATGTTCTATATTTTATTAGATTTGTTATTTTGTTAGGTTTGTTATTTGAATTTCAGAATTGATTTCAGAAGTTCCTAATTTATATTTGTATTTATACCTTTTATTTATTTTGTGTTTAGGTTTTCATTTTCTGTTTATGTGCATTGTTCTCAGATTGACCTAATTATTAGAAATATTTTCATAATTTTTATCTGTGCTTGGAATTTTTCATAATATTACCCATATTATTTCTTATTTGCCAGCAATTTTTTAAGAGGGAAGTTTTTGTTTTACATTTTTGATTTTTTAAAATTAATTTGCTCTTAAGTGGAAAATTTTTCATTTAGTCTAGGATTATTTTAAAATTTGTGTTGTATACATATAGAATGCATTAATTTTTTTTCCAGCAGTATTGGTTTAATGAGCAATTTTTTTCTTTCATCTGCGTAGTCAATTTTTTGAGTCGAGTTAATATTTTAGTAGTGCTTTTTTTAACGTACTGAAATGCCGAAACGGAAAAGAGGCATTACAGGAGATGCATCAAGAAGACGAAGAGCTGAAGCACAGAGTTTACGGCGAGCTGCAGAAAATGAAGAAGAAACTGCTGCGAGACTGAGCACGCAAGCGCGTCGGCAAGCAAACCTACGCGCTCAAGAAACGGAAGAAGAAACCGCTACGAGACTCGGCAGGAAAGCTCAACATCAAGAAAATTTACGTGCTGCAGAAACGGAACAAGAAACCATTAGGAGACTCAGCAGGCAATCCCAATGTCAAGAAAATTTGCGTGCTCAAGAAAGTGAAGAAGAAACCAGTAGGAGGCACAGACTGGACTCTCATCGTCATCGTCAAGTTCGAGCGGAAGAGTCGGAAGAGGACGCTGCTACACGAAGAACGCGAGACGCTGCACGCCACAGACAAGTCCTATCCGAAGAAACAATGTCCGTACGAGAAGACAGGCTACGCATGAATGCAGCACAACGTTCACGCAGCACTCTTCACAATGCAGGAAGATGTGGACTCGAAGTTTATGTTGAGCAACACAGCGCCGGTTCAATGGAAGCTTCCTGCGATCTCTGCAACGGATTGTTCTTTACGGGAGAAAAGAATGCAAGAGGAAGATACATGCACTGCTGTAACAATGGGAAAATTGTCGAAGCTGAAAGAAGATATCCAGAAGAATGGCACAATTTAATGAATTGGAACCACCCGTTTTCTGAAGAGTTTTTTGCCAACATACGTACTTACAACTGCCTGCTCAGGTTTGCTTCATTGGGTGCCAATATAGAAATGCCTTCGGGTTCGGGTCCCTACTGCTTCAGGATTCACGGTGCCATATATCATCGAACGAGCCACCTTCATCCGCCTCATCCCGGTCAAGAACAGTATGCTCAGCTGTACATTTTAGATTCGGATCAAGCCCTCAGGCAGAGAATGAACATATTTGGAAATGTTGCCCTGAACGCCGAACTCCTGAGACAGTTGGACACAGTTTTAAGGAACGTTAATCCATATGCGGAAGCCTACAAGATGCTGAAGGGATTCGAAGAAGAAACTGTACGAGAGCAAGGTGCCGAAACTGCTGCGGATATCCGCATGTACATCAAGGGTGAAAGAGTTGCTGCAGGCGAGCACAGGGGACGTTACAATGCTCCGAAAGAAAATGAAGTTGCAGTCGTCTTCAAGAGTACGGACGGCGCTCCTCCATCGAAACCGAGACATCGTGATCCATCCGAGAGGTGGCGGTCTCATCAACATCAGTACCTTAAATCCCAACTTGGAACCCATGACGTACGTACTTTTCTTTCCTCACGGCGAGCAAGGATTCAGAGTCGGACAGCAATACACAGAGTTACAGTTTTACAGTCACAGGGTGTCCGTACGACGAGATTGCTACAACCCGATTTTGTATGGCCGGAAATTGTTTCAGCAGTATCTCGTGGATACATACGTAAAAGTTGAAGGCAACAGGATTGCGTACCTCCGGAGCCATCAGACGAATCTGAGAGTGGAAACTTACATGGGTCTTGCCGATCACATTTACAGAGTTGGTCAAGAGACGGGCGTCCGCCCTGGAATACCGGTTATACTTCCGTCAACGTTTATAGGAAGCCCTCGCTGCATGCAGCAAAACTATCAGGACTCGATGGCCATTGTGCGCGACTTTGGTAAACCGGATCTGTTTTTGACTTTCACGTGCAACCCTAAATGGCCGGAAATAACAGAAAACTTATTCCCAGGACAGAAGGCTCACGATCGCCCGGACATCGTTTCGAGGGTATTTGACCTGAAGAAAACGGCTTTGATGCAAGATTTGACAAAGAATCACATCTTAGGTGCGACCATTGCAGATATACACGTCATCGAATTTCAGAAGAGAGGATTGCCTCATATGCACCTTTTGTTGTTTTTAGCGGAAGAAGACAAAATAAGAGATGCAGAGTGCATCGACTCGCTGGTGTGTGCTGAACTTCCAGATGCTACTCGACATCCGGAGCTACACAACATTGTGAAGTCATCGATGATTCACGGACCCTGCGGTGAACTGAATAGAAACTCTCCCTGCATGAGTGATGGTGTATGTTCGAAAGGATTTCCGAAACCGTTTCAGGCAGAAACTAAAGAGAACGTGAATGGCTACCCACTCTACAGAAGAAGGGACGATGGAAACTTTATCGTGATCAAGGGTCATGCCATCGATAACAGATGGGTCGTTCCTTACAATCCGTATTTATCGAAAAAGTACAACGCCCACATAAACGTTGAAGTATGCAGCTCCATAAAATCGGTGAAGTATTTGTTCAAATACGTGTACAAGGGTCATGATGCAGCTAAAGTTGTTCTGGAAGAATCTGGAGATAGAACTTTAATGTGGGACGAGATCAAATGCTTCTTAAATGCAAGATACGTGTCTGCCCCTGAAGCAGCGTGGAGGCTGTTTGAAAAAAGAATGCATTCTAAGTCGCACTCCATCATACGACTACCAGTTCATTTGGAAAACCTGCAGCCCGTCTATTTTGCCGAATCCGAAGAAAGGAATGCTTTCCAGAGAGCTGCCGAGAAAAATACCATGCTCACCGGATGGTTTGAACTGAACAGGACAGTTCCCGAAGCGAATGGTTACCTGTATGCCGAAATTCCTAAACATTTCACCTGGAGGAATCATGCCTGGCAGACACGAGTTAGACTTGGAGATTACATCATTTCAAGAATGTATTCTGTTAGCCCGAAAGATGTTGAGCGTTTCCATCTGAGGTTGCTGCTGTGTCACGTTAAAGGAGCGAAGAGTTTTGCCGACTTAAGAACTTACGAAGGTGTGGAGTATTCAACGTTCAAGGAAGCCTGCCGTGCAAGGCATCTGCTGCAAGACGACGAAGAATGGAAAAATACTCTGGCAGAAGCATCAGCTTTTCAAATGCCACCGCAGCTAAGACAGCTTTTTTGCTTCATCTGTGTTTTCTGCAACCCTGCGGAACCCGTCGCTTTGTGGAATGAATTCAAAGAGTCCCTTTCTGAAGATTTTGCGAGATCTTACTCCTTAGAAGACAGTTTCAGCCTTGCACTGAGAAGTATAGAAGACCAGTTAGAAGTGCACAATGTTTCGCTATGTTCTCTTGGTCTCCCGCAACCAACATTGACTGATGCTGTTTCTCTCGAAGTCCCGCAGTTCGATGTCCAGTATGAAAATGAACAAGCCGAAGTGTTGAACGGGATGTTGAATCCTGAACAGAAATTAGTTTACGACTCGGTTTTGGAAGCTGTACGAGATGAGAATCCTAACACACCGAAGACATTTTGTGTTAATGCGTTTGCCGGAGCTGGAAAAACTTTCCTTTTTAGGACGATTCTTCATGCTGTTCGAGGAATGGGCCACCTTGCCTTTCCCGTTGCGTGGACAGGCATTGCTGCTGTGCTGTTGACCGGTGGAAGAACTGTACACTCTACTTTCAAGTTGCCCGTTCCACTTCTGGAAAATTCTTCGTGCCGTGTGAGACAAGATAGCGCTGAAGGAAGGTACTTGAAGACTGCGAAACTTTTCATATGGGATGAATGCACCATGACGCCTCATTACGCTTTGAAAGCTGTCGACACATTGCTGAGAGACTTGACCGGACTGGATGTTCCTTTTGGCGGTAAAACCTTAGTTTTAGGAGGTGACTGGAGACAAACATTACCTGTTGTCGCACATGGAAACCGAACTTCTGCGATCGAGAGCTGCCTCAGGAACTCCTTTTTGTGGCCACATTTCAAACAATGCACGCTGTCCACCAATATGCGATTGAATCCGGAAGAACAAGAATTTTCAGAATGGCTTCTGCAGTTGGGAGACGGTCGTCTTAAAAATGACAGTGGCTTGAACGAAGACATTATCGAAATTCCATCTTTGTGTGTGGTCAACAGATCGATAGTAGAAGAAATGTTTGGCTGCGGTAATGAATTCGACTTACAAGACTTGGCCAGTAAAGCGATTTTATGTCCAAAGAACGAGGAAGCTCTGAAGCTTAATGAAGAAATTCTTTCCACGTTTCCAGGTCAAGTTTTCACGCACTACAGTGCAGACTCGGTTATTTGCGATGACGAAGAAGAACAAGAAACGTATCAGCTGGATTTCATCCACAGCCTGACGCCTTCTGGAATGCCACCTCATCGTCTGAATTTGAAAGTTGGAGTTATAGTTATGCTTCTACGAAATCTACATCCATCGGTTGGACTCTGCAACGGAACAAGGCTCATTGTGAAGAGAATTATGCCAAACGTTTTAGATTGTGAAGTCATCTCTGGACAGAATGCTGGATCGAGAATTTTCATTCCACGTGTTGAACTTTCACCATCAGATTCAAACCTCCCCTTTCAGCTCAAGCGGAGACAGTTTCCCATCAGGCTTGCATTTTGTATGACTATTAATAAGTCACAGGGACACTTAAGAATAGACACTTAAGAAAGTTGGGATTTATTTACCGCAACCAGTTTTCAGTCATGGAATGCTTTACGTAGCTTTTTCAAGATGTTCGTCTATGAGGAATGTTCGTGTTTTAGTGAAAGACACCAAGAAGCAAGGCCGTGTGATGCCCGCATGTTCTAAAGTATTCACAAGAAATATTGTTTACAGGGAGGTTCTGCAGTAAAAAAGTTACTCGAGACATTGAAACAGTGAGATTTTTGCAACACAAAATGAAGTTAATCAAGCCAAAGCAAAAATGAAAAAGATTTGAGGTTTTTGGATGACTGGGATAAATTGAAGCAAGTCAAGATGAAGCTGAAACAGTTTGAGAATTATGCATTAGTCGGCTTTTATGTCTGTTGTTACAAAGTGGAATTTGTAGTAGTTAGGCAATCGGAAGCTGTATTATTTTTTCAATGTTGTAAATATTTTTTATAAATTTTCCTTTTCAGGTCTACATACAATTGCGTTCATTAATTTTAAAACATTTTATGTATTTTTCTTTTTTAGGTATTTATGGAACTGATTTCAATCACATAAAAATATTTCTTTTTCAGGTGTATATAGAAATGATTTGATACAAATTAAAATGTTTTTATACATTTCTTTTCAGATGTACATAGAACTTGTAAATAGTTTTTTTCAGGTGTATATAGAAATGATTTCATTCAAATTAAAATGTTTTTCTTTTCAGGTGTACATAGAACATGTAAATTTTTGTAAATAATTTTTCTTATTCATTGCTTGCATTTTTGTAAACACATACAAATATATATATATCTTAATTGTGCGTGTGTGTATATATGTATATACAATTGCATCAATATATATATATATATATATATATATACATATTTATATATAGTGATGCAATTTTGTCTATGATTCTGTAACAGCAGACCAGGGAAGGGGCTGATACCTGGGAGAAAAAATAACCCCCTGGTCGATGAGGTTGCAGAGGAGACCCCATGTGTCAGTCAGATTATGGCGTCAAAAGCCCACCAATTTTTTCTGTTTACATTTTTTTTTTCTGTTCAAGTTTTTGTGTTTAATATAAACTTATAACTAAGAAATTATTATTATTATTATTATTTCTTTTCAGATTAATACGGATTGTAGCTCGCCCATCTGGCGTACTTACTCGGTAGATTTTAAAAATTATTTTCTGTTTTTCTTTGAACTATTGACGCAATAACTGATTTCATTCATATAAAATATTTTGTTTTGCATGATATTTAATATACTCAAGGGATAGGCCTGTAATGTCTTTCCCAAAGTTGTGTCTTTTATAGACATAGGTACAGTAAAATATTTTACGGGTTCACACGACTGACATTTTATGAAACGTTTGGAAAAGTTTCTGTGTGCTGCCCTACTGTGTTATCCAAAGAACAACAGTTGCAGTAGTTGATGATAATGTGTGTACAGCCCCAAATAATTGGAGACAAGGATATTTTGGAGTTTGTTCAAAGCTAAAAAAATATCATTGATGCAGATTCCGACAAAGAAAACGAAATGAATAATGCAGTTCTTGTGGATGATTTTGTTTCATTGATTTTTTATTAAATACATGCGTATATGCATATCTGTGCAAATAAAATGTACTCTAATAAACTTAATTTTGTTGAAAATATGTTTTTTTTTTTTTCAATATCCTTTAACACGAAAAAATTCTTCAGTCCCTTCGGTTTCGTGTTAATAATAATGAAAGTGAGAAAAACAATTTTAATCATAGATTTAAAATTATTTTTCTGTTTTTGATTTAAATACAAAATATTTCCACAAATTTCACACAGAAACTATTTTAGACACCAGCAAAGAATTGAGTGGGTGCAGCCCACCCATCTGCAATACTTACTCGGTAGATTTTAAAAATTATTTTCTGTTATTTATTTATTTTGAATGCGATAAAAACAGGCGACTAACTAATTTGGTTTATATGTATGTACATATATATTTTCAAATGTATATACAGGGGATATTGGACACATACAACACTATTGACACAATATGAGCTATATCCACACATTGATGGAACAAGGTGTGCAGCAGATGCAAGACATGGGCATGATTCACATGATATTTGATATACTCGAGGGATAGGACTGTAATGAGCAAATGAGTTTGTTCCACAAAGTTGCGTCTTTTACAAACACCCAACACTCGAATCCCAGTGAATGGGGTGGCTGCATGGGTGTTTTTGTTATTTTCCCCATGCCACTTTCCTTTAAAAAGCCGACAAGAAGGCATCCCTCCCCTTAGGCAGATTGCACTCGAGTGCTTTGCCGTAGCTGAATACGCTACACCACTACATTACACACGGAAGTAAAAATGACACTTCCTGTGGTCGTTGCCTAATTATTCAAAATATTTTGATAATTGTTATCTGTTCTTAGAATTTCCATAGCATTGCACATATTATTATTTAACATTCTGTTATTTACCAGCAATTTTATAATCTGCAAGTTTTGGTTTTACAATTTTTGATTTTTTAAAATTAACACCTTCTTACACAATTTGCAAACGAGTTCAATAGCCAAACATTCCCTTTCATATTACATCTGAAGAACTGTTGTAGCATTATGCAACAAACATTTCGCTGTTCATTAAAATATAGGAACACTTTTCAATCAAATTTTGATTAGAATTTGATGTAGATTGAAAAGTTGTTTTCAACTCAGCTGCCTTTACACTCGCAGTTGTATTCACAATTGATTTTCACGCTGGACTTTTATCATTTGTCATATCCGATAAATTTTAAGTGTCAGCAATTTTTTCTGCGGTAACAGCATCTACAAATGACCATCTGCCATGAATATTCTTCACACATGCACGAGTTTTATTTTAGAACCGCTGATGCTTTGGGTTTATGATACTACTTGCTAATAGTATGCATTATGATAGCATAAGTAAAAAAAAAATTTACCAGTATAATCAAAATAGAACAAATTCACGACTAAAATATTATCAAGAGTCTTAGAAGACCCTTCGAAGAACATTTTTAGAAGGTAAACAAAGATAACTCACGAAAACTGATCAGCTCGAAAACCCACGCTTGAAAAATGTAAACAAACGCCGCCGAAAGCAGTTACAGTTACGACTAAGATCAAAGGTTTGCTCGCAGTTAAAAGTATTACTTCCGAGCATGAAAAAATTGTAACATAATGCTTTTAAACGTTTTCTACTATTTTAAAGGCATTTAAATGCCAGTATATATTTACTGTTATGAAACATAATTACAAAAGAGATGTTAAGTATAAAATATATAGACAGCAGTTGGAGTTTACCAAAAAGAATTTAAATAAAGGAATTTTAACAACGAGTATACTGTTGGAATATCACACCCGAAAATTTTCGCGATTACACTTCGTACAAGCAGCTGAGCGGTAAAATCGCTGAACACTGGTAGTTCGGTCCAACTTTCTAATCCCGGCGAGCGGGCTGGCTGCATGTGTGTTTTCGTGGTTTTCCGCATGCAGTATCTTCTGCATGCATACGTTAACAAAGCGGGCGCAGCAAATGTAAAATCGCTGTACACTGGTAGTTAGGTCCAACTTTCGAATACCACGAAGGCATCCATCCCCTGAAGTAATGGGCTTCAGCCCGCTCAGCTGGCGGGCTTGCCCGCTAGTCTATACTATTAAAATCTGTGTGCCTCTGTCTGTTTGTGTGTTTGTAACATCATCTTCTCAAGAACGGCTGGGTGTAGAGCTTAGCGGAAGGTACCGTTGGATTCAGAATTCCCGTGGCTCGCCATATTGACCATCGGCATCTTCGTGCGACTTTAATTAGCCGAGATATTAATTAAAATCTGCTTTTTCCCCTACGTTTCCCTACGTTTTGCACTTTCTTTCACCCGTTTTCCCTGTTTTAGGGATTTGGCCGAGTGCCAAATTCGTTTTTCTCGAATTACTTGGGAACGGCGCCGAGTTGGAATTCGAAACGCATATCTCCGGATTCGAAAAAAATCAACAAATCCATCGATACCGGTCCCATCTTCGTACGACAATAATCCGCGGAGTTATTAATTAAAAACTGCGAAAACAATAATTTCGGCACTCAGTCTTCCGAGTGGCAACAGTCTCGGCAGTCGTCGGAGATAAAAATGCTATGGGAACGCCAAGGCCGTTCGCCACTAACAAACTAAGAATAAAAAATTAAAATAACTTAAAGGAATAAACTGAAAAGCTAAAATAAAACTAAAAATAGAAACATTCTCTTCATTTAGTTGTCGTTAGTTGAATGTAGATTGGTTTATGCCCTTGATAAGTCGAGTAAATGACGTCATAGATAAAATAAAAAGTTTTGTTTCCCGGTCTGGCAACAGATCAAATAGAATCAAAAGTTTAGTTTCCTGGTTTGGCAACAAAAAAATTATTTACGAATTTTGGATTTGGAAGGAGACCGTCGCAATTTTTTCCAGCATTTCAAATTTCGTAAATATTCTTATTATTACTCATTGCACTTAATCTTTATTTCTTTTTACAGGATATTTGATTGTTTTTTGCATTTATATTTGTAGTTTTAATAATTTAAAGTAGTATTTTTGGACTTTTATATGCTCCTGTTAGTTTAGAACTTGAGAATTCTTCGGAACATTAACTTGGTGACTCTTTTTATATATTTAATGTATTATTTTGTATTTTTTTAAAGATCTATTCATTCGTGTTTTATATTTCTGTTATTGTTGGTCGATAAATTGCATTTACATTTTATATTTTTGACATTTTCCTGTGTGCGATAACAATTATCGTTTTAAGGCGATCGAATGTTCTATGTTTTATTATATTTGTTATTTTGTTAGGTTTGTTATTTGAATTTCAGAATTGATTTCAGAAGTTCCTAATTTATATTTGTATTTATACCTTTTATTTATTTTGTGTTTAGGTTTTCATTTTCTGTTTATGTGCATTGTTCTCAGATTGACCTAATTATTAGAAATATTTTCATAATTTTTATCTGTGCTTGGAATTTTTCATAATATTACCCATATTATTTCTTATTTGCCAGCAATTTTTTAACAGGGAAGTTTTTGTTTTACATTTTTGATTTTTTAAAATTAATTTGCTCTTAAGTGGAAAATTTTTCATTTAGTCTAGGATTATTTTAAAATTTGTGTTGTATACATATAGAATGCATTAATTTTTTTTCCAGCAGTATTGGTTTAATGAGCAATTTTTTTCTTTCATCTGCGTAGTCAATTTTTTGAGTCGAGTTAATATTTTAGTAGTGCTTTTTTTAACGTACTGAAATGCCGAAACGGAAAAGAGGCATTACAGGAGATGCATCAAGAAGACGAAGAGCTGAAGCACAGAGTTTACGGCGAGCTGCAGAAAATGAAGAAGAAACTGCTGCGAGACTGAGCACGCAAGCGCGTCGGCAAGCAAACCTACGCGCTCAAGAAACGGAAGAAGAAACCGCTACGAGACTCGGCAGGAAAGCTCAACATCAAGAAAATTTACGTGCTGCAGAAACGGAACAAGAAACCATTAGGAGACTCAGCAGGCAATCCCAATGTCAAGAAAATTTGCGTGCTCAAGAAAGTGAAGAAGAAACCAGTAGGAGGCTCAGACTGGACTCTCATCGTCATCGTCAAGTTCGAGCGGAAGAGTCGGAAGAGGACGCTGCTACACGAAGAACGCGAGACGCTGCACGCCACAAACAAGTCCTATCCGAAGAAACAATGTCCGTACGAGAAGACAGGCTACGCATGAATGCAGCACAACGTTCACGCAGCACTCTTCACAATGCAGGAAGATGTGGACTCGAAGTTTATGTTGAGCAACACAGCGCCGGTTCAATGGAAGCTTCCTGCGATCTCTGCAACGGATTGTTCTTTACGGAAGAAAGGAATGCAAGAGGAAGATACATGCACTGCTGTAACAATGGGAAAATTGTCGAAGCTGAAAGAAGATATCCAGAAGAATGGCACAATTTAATGAATGGGAACCACCCGTTTTCTGAAGAGTTTTTTGCCAACATACGTACTTACAACTGCCTGCTCAGTTTTGCTTCATTGGGTGCCAATATAGAAATGTCTTCGGGTTCGGGTCCCTACTGCTTCAGGATTCACGGTGCCATATATCATCGAACGAGCCACCTTCATCCGCCTCATCCCGGTCAAGAACAGTATGCTCAGCTGTACATTTTAGATTCGGATCAAGCCCTCAGGCAGAGAATGAACATATTTGGAAATGTTGCCCTGAACGCCGAACTCCTGAGACAGTTGGACACAGTTTTAAGGAACGTTAATCCATATGCGGAAGCCTACAAGATGCTGAAGGAATTCGAAGAAGAAACTGTACGAGAGCAAGGTGCCGAAACTGCTGCGGATATCCGCATGTACATCAAGGGTGAAAGTGTTGCTGCAGGCGAGCACAGGGGACGTTACAATGCTCCGAAAGAAAATGAAGTTGCAGTCGTCTTCAAGAGTACGGACGGCGCTCCTCCATCGAAACCGAGACATCGTGATCCATCCGAGAGGTGGCGGTCTCATCAACATCAGTACCTTAAATCCCAACTTGGAACCCATGACGTACGTACTTTTCTTTCCTCACGGCGAGCAAGGATTCAGAGTCGGACAGCAATACACAGAGTTACAGTTTTACAGTCACAGGGTGTCCGTACGACGAGATTGCTACAACCCGATTTTGTATGGCCGGAAATTGTTTCAGCAGTATCTCGTGGATGCATACGTAAAAGTTGAAGGCAACAGGATTGCGTACCTCCGGAGCCATCAGACGAATCTGAGAGTGGAAACTTACATGGGTCTTGCCGATCACATTTACAGAGTTGGTCAAGAGACGGGCGTCCGCCCTGGAATACCGGTTATACTTCCGTCAACGTTTATAGGAAGCCCTCGCTGCATGCAGCAAAACTATCAGGACTCGATGGCCGTTGTGCGCGACTTTGGTAAACCGGATCTGTTTTTGACTTTCACGTGCAACCCTAAATGGCCGGAAATAACAGAAAACTTATTCCCAGCACAGAAGGCTCACAATCGCCCGGACATCGTTTCGAGGGTATTTGACCTGAAGAAAACGGCTTTGATGCAAGATTTGACAAAGAATCACATCTTAGGTGCGACCATTGCAGATATACACGTCATCGAATTTCAGAAGAGAGGATTGCCTCATATGCACCTTTTGTTGTTTTTAGCGGAAGAAGACAAAATAAGAGATGCAGAGTGCATCGACTCGCTGGTGTGTGCTGAACTTCCAGATGCTACTCGACATCCGGAGCTACACAACATTGTGAAGTCATCGATGATTCACGGACCCTGCGGTGAACTGAATAGAAACTCTCCCTGCATGAGTGATGGTGTATGTTCGAAAGGATTTCCGAAACCGTTTCAGGCAGAAACTAAAGAGAACGTGAATGGCTACCCACTCTACAGAAGAAGGGACGATGGAAACTTTATCGTGATCAAGGGTCATGCCATCGATAACAGATGGGTCGTTCCTTACAATCCGTATTTATCGAAAAAGTACAACGCCCACATAAACGTTGAAGTATGCAGCTCCATAAAATCGGTGAAGTATTTGTTCAAATACGTGTACAAGGGTCATGATGCAGCTAAAGTTGTTCTGGAAGAATCTGGAGATAGAACTTTAATGTGGGACGAGATCAAATGCTTCTTAAATGCAAGATACGTGTCTGCCCCTGAAGCAGCGTGGAGGCTGTTTGAAAAAAGAATGCATTCTAAGTCGCACTCCATCATACGACTACCGGTTCATTTGGAAAACCTGCAGCCCGTCTATTTTGCCGAATCCGAAGAAAGGAATGCTTTCCAGAGAGCTGCCGAGAAAAATACCATGCTCACCGGATGGTTTGAACTGAACAGGACAGTTCCCGAAGCGAATGGTTACCTGTATGCCGAAATTCCTAAACATTTCACCTGGAGGAATCATGCCTGGCAGACACGAGTTAGACTTGGAGATTACATCATTTCAAGAATGTATTCTGTTAGCCCGAAAGATGTTGAGCGTTTCCATCTGAGGTTGCTGCTGTGTCACGTTAAAGGAGCGAAGAGTTTTGCCGACTTAAGAACTTACGAAGGTGTGGAGTATTCAACGTTCAAGGAAGCCTGCCGTGCAAGGCATCTGCTGCAAGACGACGAAGAATGGAAAAATACTCTGGCAGAAGCATCAGCTTTTCAAATGCCACCGCAGCTAAGACAGCTTTTTTGCTTCATCTGTGTTTTCTGCAACCCTGCGGAACCCGTCGCTTTGTGGAATGAATTCAAAGAGTCCCTTTCTGAAGATTTTGCGAGATCTTACTCCTTAGAAGACAGTTTCAGCCTTGCACTGAGAAGTATAGAAGACCAGTTAGAAGTGCACAATGTTTCGCTATGTTCTCTTGGTCTCCCGCAACCAACATTGACTGATGCTGTTTCTCTCGAAGTCCCGCAGTTCGATGTCCAGTATGAAAATGAACAAGCCGAAGTGTTGAACGGGATGTTGAATCCTGAACAGAAATTAGTTTACGACTCGGTTTTGGAAGCTGTACGAGATGAGAATCCTAACACACCGAAGACATTTTGTGTTAATGCGTTTGCTGGAGCTGGAAAAACTTTCCTTTTTAGGACGATTCTTCATGCTGTTCGAGGAATGGGCCACGTTGCCATTCCCGTTGCGTGGACAGGCATTGCTGCTGTGCTGTTGACCGGTGGAAGAACTGTACACTCTACTTTCAAGTTGCCCGTTCCACTTCTGGAAAATTCTTCGTGCCGTGTGAGACAAGATAGCGCTGAAGGAAGGTACTTGAAGACTGCGAAACTTTTCATATGGGATGAATGCACCATGACGCCTCATTACGCTTTGGAAGCTGTCGACAGATTGCTGAGAGACTTGACCGGACTGGATGTTCCTTTTGGCGGTAAAACCTTAGTTTTAGGAGGTGACTGGAGACAAACATTACCTGTCGTCGCACATGGAAACCGAACTTTTGCGATCGAGAGCTGCCTCAGGAACTCCTTTTTGTGGCCACATTTCAAACAATGCACGCTTTCCACCAATATGCGATTGAATCCGGAAGAACAAGAATTTTCAGAATGGCTTCTGCAGTTGGGAGACGGTCGTCTTAAAAATGACAGTGGCTTGGACGAAGACATTATCGAAATTCCATCTTTGTGTGTGGTCAACAGATCGATAGTAGAAGAAATGTTTGGCTGCGGTAATGAATTCGACTTACAAGACTTGGCCAGTAAAGCGATTTTATGTCCAAAGAACGAGGAAGCTCTGAAGCTTATTGAAGAAATTCTTTCCACGTTTCCAGGTCAAGTTTTCACGCACTACAGTGCAGACTCGGTTATTTGCGATGACGAAGAAGAACAAGAAACGTATCAGCTGGATTTCATCCACAGCCTGACGCCTTCTGGAATGCCACCTCATCGTCTGAATTTGAAAGTTGGAGTGATAGTTATGCTTCTACGAAATCTACATCCATCGGTTGGACTCTGCAACGGAACAAGGCTCATTGTGAAGAGAATTATGCCAAACGTTTTAGATTGTGAAGTCATCTCTGGACAGAATGCTGGATCGAGAGTTTTCATTCCACGTGTTGAACTTTCACCATCAGATTCAAACCTCCCCTTTCAGCTCAAGCAAAGACAGTTTCCTATCAGGCTTGCATTTTGTATGACTATTAATAAGTCACAGGGACAGACGCTTAAGAAAGTTGGAATTTATTTACCGCTACCAGTTTTCAGTCATGGAATGCTTTATGTAGCTTTTTCAAGATGTTCGTCTATGAGGAATGTTCGTGTTTTAGTGAAAGACACCAAGAAGCAAGGCCGTTTGATGCCCGCATGTTCTAAAGTATTCACAAGAAATATTGTTTACAGGGAGGTTCTGCAGTAAAAAAGTTACTCGAGACATTGAAACAGTGAAATTTTTGCAACACAAAATGAAGTTAATCAAGCCAAAGCAAAAATGAAAAATTTTAGATTTTTGGATGACTGGGATAAATTGAAGCAAGTCAAGATGAAGCTGAAACAGTTTGAGAATTATGCATTAGTCAGCTTTTATGTCTGTCGTTAAAAAGTGGAATTTGGAGTAGTTAGGCAATCGGAAGCTGTATTATTTTTTCAATGTTGTAAATATTTTTTATAAATTTTCCTTTTCAGGTCTACATACAATTGCGTTCATTAATTTTAAAACGTTTTATGTATTTTTCTTTTTTAGGTATTTATGGAACTGATTTCAATCACATAAAAATATTTCTTTTTCAGGTGTATATAGAAATAATTTGATTCAAATTAAAATGTTTTTATACATTTCTTTTCAGATGTACATAGAACTTGTAAATACTTTTTTTCAGGTGTATATAGAAATGATTTCATTCAAATTAAAATGTTTTTCTTTTCAGGTGTACATAGAACATGCAAATTTTTCTTTTCAGATGTAAATAATTTTTCTTATTCATTGCATGCATTTTTGTAAACACGCACAAATATATATATATCTTAATTGTGTGTGTGTGTATATATATATTTACAATTGCATCAAAATATATATATATATATATATATATACATATTTATATATAGTGATGCAATTTTGTCTATGATTCTGTAACAGCAGACCAGGGAAGGGGCTGATACCTGGGAGAAAAAATAACCCCCTCGTCGATGAGGTTGCAGAGGAGACCCCAGGTGTCAGGCAGTTCATGCCGTCAAAAGCCCACCAATTTTTTCTGTTTACAATTTTTTTTTTCTGTGCAAGTTTTTGAGTTTAGTATAAACTTATAACTAAGTAATTATTATTATTATTATTATTATTATTTTCTTTTGAGATAAATACGGATTGTAGCTCCCCCATCTGGCGTACTTACTCGGTAGATTTAAAAAATTATTTTTTGTTTTTCTTTGAACTATTGACGCAATAACTGATTTCATTCATATAAAATATTTTGTTTTGCATGATATTTAATATACTCAAGGGATAGGCCTGTAATGTCTTTCCCAAAGTTGTGTCTTTTACAGACATAGGTACAGTAAAATATTTTACGGGTTCACACGACCGACATTTTATGAAACGTTTGGAAAAGTTTCTGCGTACTGCCCTACTGTGTTATCCAAAGAACAACAGTTGCAGTACTTCATGATAATGTGTGTACAGCCCCAATAATGGGAGACAAGGACATTTTGGAGTTTGTTCAAAGCTAAAAAAAATATCATTAATGCGGATTCCGACAAAGAAAACAAAATGAATAATGCAGTTCTTGTGGATGATTTTGTTTCATTGATTTTTTATTAAATACATGCCTATATGCATATCTGTGCAAATAAAATGTACTCTAATAAACTTAATTTTGTTGAAAATGTTTTTTTTTTTTTTTTTTTTTTTTTTCCAATATCCTTTAACACGAAAAAATTCTTCAGTCCCTTCGGTTTCGTGTTAATAATAACGAAAGTGAGAAAAACAATTTTAATCATAGATTTAAAATTATTTTTCTGTTTTTCATTTAAATATAAAATATTTCCACAAATTTCACACAGAAACTATTTTAGACACCAGTAAATAATTGAGTGGGAGCAGCCCGCCCATCTGCAATACTTACTCGGTAGATTTTTAAAAATTATTTTCTGTTATTTATTTATTTTGAATGCGATAAAAACAGGCGACAAACTAATTTTGTTTATATATATGTACATATATATTTTCAAATGTATATACAGGGGATATTGGATACATAAAACACTATTGACACAATATGAGCTATATCCACACAATGATGGAACAAGGTGTGCAGCAGATGCAAGACATGGGCATGATTCACATGATATTTGATATACTCAAGGGATAGGACTGTAATGAACAAATGAGTATGTTCCACAAAGTTGCATCTTTTACAAACACCCAACATTCAAATCCCAGTGAATGGGGTGGCTGCATGGATGTTTTTGTTATTTTCCCCATGCGCATACGACCCACTTTCCCTTAAAAAGCCGACAAGAAGGCATCCCTCCCCTTAGGCAGATTGCACTCGAGTGCTTTGCCGTAGCTGAATACGCTACACCACTACTTTACACACGGAGGTAAAAATGACACTTCCTGTGGTCATTGCCTAATTATTCAAAATATTTTGATAATTGTTATCTGTTCTTAGAATTTCCATAGCATTGCACATATTATTTAACATTCTGTTATTTATTGCATTTACATTTTATATTTTTGACATTTTCCTGTGTGCGATAACAATTATCGTTTTAAGGCGATCGAATGTTCTATATTTTATTAGATTTGTTATTTTGTTAGGTTTGTTATTTGAATTTCAGAATTGATTTCAGAAGTTCCTAATTTATATTTGTATTTATACCTTTTATTTATTTTGTGTTTAGGTTTTCATTTTCTGTTTATGTGCATTGTTCTCAGATTGACCTAATTATTAGAAATATTTTCATAATTTTTATCTGTGCTTGGAATTTTTCATAATATTACCCATATTATTTCTTATTTGCCAGCAATTTTTTAACAGGGAAGTTTTTGTTTTACATTTTTGATTTTTTAAAATTAATTTGCTCTTAAGTGGAAAATTTTTCATTTAGTCTAGGATTATTTTAAAATTTGTGTTGTATACATATAGAATGCATTAATTTTTTTTCCAGCAGTATTGGTTTAATGAGCAATTTTTTCTTTCATCTGCGTAGTCAATTTTTTGAGTCGAGTTAATATTTTAGTAGTGCTTTTTTTAACGTACTGAAATGCCGAAACGGAAAAGAGGCATTACAGGAGATGCATCAAGAAGACGAAGAGCTGAAGCACAGAGTTTACGGCGAGCTGCAGAAAATGAAGAAGAAACTGCTGCGAGACTGAGCACGCAAGCGCGTCGGCAAGCAAACCTACGCGCTCAAGAAACGGAAGAAGAAACCGCTACGAGACTCGGCAGGAAAGCTCAACATCAAGAAAATTTACGTGCTGCAGAAACGGAACAAGAAACCATTAGGAGACTCAGCAGGCAATCCCAATGTCAAGAAAATTTGCGTGCTCAAGAAAGTGAAGAAGAAACCAGTAGGAGGCTCAGACTGGACTCTCATCGTCATCGTCAAGTTCGAGCGGAAGAGTCGGAAGAGGACGCTGCTACACGAAGAACGCGAGACGCGGCACGCTACAAACAAGTCCTATCCGAAGAAACAATGTCCGTACGAGAAGACAGGCTACGCATGAATGCAGCACAACGTTCACGCAGCACTCTTCACAATGCAGGAAGATGTGGACTCGAAGTTTATGTTGAGCAACACAGCTCTGGTTCAATGGAAGCTTCCTGCGATCTCTGCAACGGATTGTTCTTTACGGGAGAAAGGAATGCAAGAGGAAGATACATGCACTGCTGTAACAATGGGAAAATTGTCGAAGCTGAAAGAAGATATCCAGAAGAATGGCACAATTTAATGAATGGGAACCACCCGTTTTCTGAAGAGTTTTTTGCCAACATACGTACTTACAACTGCCTGCTCAGTTTTGCTTCATTGGGTGCCAATATAGAAATGTCTTCGGGTTCGGGTCCCTACTGCTTCAGGATTCACGGTGCCATATATCATCGAACGAGCCACCTTCATCCGCCTCATCCCGGTCAAGAACAGTATGCTCAGCTGTACATTTTAGATTCGGATCAAGCCCTCAGGCAGAGAATGAACATATTTGGAAATGTTGCCCTGAACGCCGAACTCCTGAGACAGTTGGACACAGTTTTAAGGAACGTTAATCCATATGCGGAAGCCTACAAGATGCTGAAGGAATTCGAAGAAGAAACTGTACGAGAGCAAGGTGCCGAAACTGCTGCGGATATCCGCATGTACATCAAGGGTGAAAGTGTTGCTGCAGGCGAGCACAGGGGACGTTACAATGCTCCGAAAGAAAATGAAGTTGCAGTCGTCTTCAAGAGTACGGACGGCGCTCCTCCATCGAAACCGAGACATCGTGATCCATCCGAGAGGTGGCGGTCTCATCAACATCAGTACCTTAAATCCCAACTTGGAACCCATGACGTACGTACTTTTCTTTCCTCACGGCGAGCAAGGATTCAGAGTCGGACAGCAATACACAGAGTTACAGTTTTACAGTCACAGGGTGTCCGTACGACGAGATTGCTACAACCCGATTTTGTATGGCCGGAAATTGTTTCAGCAGTATCTCGTGGATGCATACGTAAAAGTTGAAGGCAACAGGATTGCGTACCTCCGGAGCCATCAGACGAATCTGAGAGTGGAAACTTACATGGGTCTTGCCGATCACATTTACAGAGTTGGTCAAGAGACGGGCGTCCGCCCTGGAATACCGGTTATACTTCCGTCAACGTTTATAGGAAGCCCTCGCTGCATGCAGCAAAACTATCAGGACTCGATGGCCGTTGTGCGCGACTTTGGTAAACCGGATCTGTTTTTGACTTTCACGTGCAACCCTAAATGGCCGGAAATAACAGAAAACTTATTCCCAGCACAGAAGGCTCACGATCGCCCGGACATCGTTTCGAGGGTATTTGACCTGAAGAAAACGGCTTTGATGCAAGATTTGACAAAGAATCACATCTTAGGTGCGACCATTGCAGATATACACGTCATCGAATTTCAGAAGAGAGGATTGCCTCATATTAAAATCTGTGTGCCTCTGTCTGTTTGTGTGTTTGTAACATCATCTTCTCAAGAACGGCTGGGTGTAGAGCTTAGCGGAAGGTACCGTTGGATTCAGAATTCCCGTGGCTCGCCATATTGTCCATCGGCATCTTCGTGCGACTTTAATTAGCCGAGATATTAATTAAAAACTGATTTTCCCCCTACGTTTCCCTACGTTTTGCACTTTCTTTCACCCGTTTTCCCTGTTTTAGGGATTTGGCCGAGTGCCAAATTCGTTTTTCTCGAATAACGTGGGAACGGCGCCGAGTTGGAATTCGAAACGCATATCTCCGGATTCGAAAAAAATCAACAAATCCATCGATACCGGTCCCATCTTCGTACGACAATAATCCGCGGCGTTATTAATTAAAAACTGCGAAAACAATAATTTCGGCACTCAGTCTTCCGAGTGGCAACAGTCTCGGCAGTCGTCGGAGATAAAAATGCTATGGGAACGCCAAGGCCGTTCGCCACTAACAAACTAAGAATAAAAAATTAAAATAACTTAAAGGAATAAACTGAAAAGCTAAAATAAAACTAAAAATAGAAACATTCTCTTCATTTAGTTGTCGTTAGTTGAATGTAGATTGGTTTATGCCCTTGATAAGTCGAGTAAATGACGTCATAGATAAAATAAAAAGTTTTGTTTCCCGGTCTGGCAACAGATCAAATAGAATCAAAAGTTTAGTTTCCTGGTTTGGCAACAAAAAATTTATTTACGAATTTTGGATTTGGAAGGAGACCGTCGCAATTTTTTCCAGCATTTCAAATTTCGTAAATATTCTTATTATTACTCATTGCACTTAATCTTTATTTCTTTTTACAGGATATTTGATTGTTTTTTGCATTTATATTTGTAGTTTTAGTAATTTAAAGTAGTATTTTAGACTTTTATATGCTCCTGTTAGTTTAGAACTTGAGAATTCTTCGGAACATTAACTTGGTCACTCTTTTTATATATTTAATGTATTATTTTGTATTTTTTTAAAGATCTATTCATTCGTGTTTTATATTTCTGTTATTGTTGCTCGATAAATTGCATTTACATTTTATATTTTTGACATTTTCCTGTGTGCGATAACAATTATCGTTTTAAGGCGATCGAATGTTCTATATTTTATTAGATTTGTTATTTTGTTAGGTTTGTTATTTGAATTTCAGAATTGATTTCAGAAGTTCCTAATTTATATTTGTATTTATACCTTTTATTTATTTTGTGTTTAGGTTTTCATTTTCTGTTTATGTGCATTGTTCTCAGATTGACCTAATTATTAGAAATATTTTCATAATTTTTATCTGTGCTTGGAATTTTTCATAATATTACCCATATTATTTCTTATTTGCCAGCAATTTTTTAACAGGGAAGTTTTTGTTTTACATTTTTGATTTTTTAAAATTAATTTGCTCTTAAGTGGAAAATTTTTCATTTAGTCTAGGATTATTTTAAAATTTGTGTTGTATACATATAGAATGCATTAATTTTTTTTCCAGCAGTATTGGTTTAATGAGCAATTTTTTTCTTTCATCTGCGTAGTCAATTTTTTGAGTCGAGTTAATATTTTAGTAGTGCTTTTTTTAACGTACTGAAATGCCGAAACGGAAAAGAGGCATTACAGGAGATGCATCAAGAAGACGAAGAGCTGAAGCACAGAGTTTACGGCGAGCTGCAGAAAATGAAGAAGAAACTGCTGCGAGACTGAGCACGCAAGCGCGTCGGCAAGCAAACCTACGCGCTCAAGAAACGGAAGAAGAAACCGCTACGACACTCGGCAGGAAAGCTCAACATCAAGAAAATTTACGTGCTGCAGAAACTGAACAAGAAACCATTAGGAGACTCAGCAGGCAATCCCAATGTCAAGAAAATTTGCGTGCTCAAGAAAGTGAAGAAGAAACCAGTAGGAGCCACAGACTGGACTCTCATCGTCATCGTCAAGTTCGAGCGGAAGAGTCGGAAGAGGACGCTGCTACACGAAGAACGCGAGACGCTGCACGCCACAGACAAGTCCTATCCGAAGAAACAATGTCCGTACGAGAAGACAGGCTACGCATGAATGCAGCACAACGTTCACGCAGCACTCTTCACAATGCAGGAAGATGCGGACTCGAAGTTTATGTTGAGCAACACAGCGCCGGTTCAATGGAAGCTTCCTGTGATCTCTGCAACGGATTGTTCTTTACGGGAGAAAGAAATGCAAGAGGAAGATACATGCACTGCTGTAACAATGGGAAAATTGTCGAAGCTGAAAGAAGATATCCAGAAGAATGGCACAATTTAATGAATGGGAACCACCCGTTTTCTGAAGAGTTTTTTGCCAACATACGTACTTACAACTGCCTGCTCAGTTTTGCTTCATTGGGTGCCAATATAGAAATGTCTTCGGGTTCGGGTCCCTACTGCTTCAGGATTCACGGCGCCATATATCATCGAACGAGCCACCTTCATCCGCCTCATCCCGGTCAAGAACAGTATGCTCAGCTGTACATTTTAGATTCGGATCAAGCCCTCAGGCAGAGAATGAACATATTTGGAAATGTTGCCCTGAACGCCGAACTCCTGAGACAGTTGGACACAGTTTTAAGGAACGTTAATCCATATGCGGAAGCCTACAAGATGCTGAAGGAATTCGAAGAAGAAACTGTACGAGAGCAAGGTGCCGAAACTGCTGCGGATATCCGCATGTACATCAAGGGTGAAAGTGTTGCTGCAGGCGAGCACAGGGGACGTTACAATGCTCCGAAAGAAAATGAAGTTGCAGTCGTCTTCAAGAGTACGGACGGCGCTCCTCCATCGAAACCGAGACATCGTGATCCATCCGAGAGGTGGCGGTCTCATCAACATCAGTACCTTAAATCCCAACTTGGAACCCATGACGTACGTACTTTTCTTTCCTCACGGCGAGCAAGGATTCAGAGTCGGACAGCAATACACAGAGTTACAGTTTTACAGTCACAGGGTGTCCGTACGACGAGATTGCTACAACCCGATTTTGTATGGCCGGAAATTGTTTCAGCAGTATCTCGTGGATGCATAAGTAAAAGTTGAAGGCAACAGGATTGCGTACCTCCGGAGCCATCAGACGAATCTGAGAGTGGAAACTTACATGTGTCTTGCCGATCACATTTACAGAGTTGGTCAAGAGACGGGCGTCCGCCCTGGAATACCGGTTATACTTCCGTCAACGTTTATAGGAAGCCCTCGCTGCATGCAGCAAAACTATCAGGACTCGATGGCCGTTGTGCGCGACTTTGGTAAACCGGATCTGTTTTTGACTTTCACGTGCAACCCTAAATGGCCGGAAATAACAGAAAACTTATTCCCAGGACAGAAGGCTCACGATCGCCCGGACATCGTTTCGAGGGTATTTGACCTGAAGAAAACGGCTTTGATGCAAGATTTGACAAAGAATCACATCTTAGGTGCGACCATTGCAGATATACATGTCATCGAATTTCAGAAGAGAGGATTGCCTCATATGCACCTTTTGTTGTTTTTAGCGGAAGAAGACAAAATAAGAGATGCAGAGTGCATCGACTCGCTGGTGTGTGCTGAACTTCCAGATGCTACTCGACATCCGGAGCTACACAACATTGTGAAGTCATCGATGATTCACGGACCCTGCGGTGAACTGAATAGAAACTCTCCCTGCATGAGTGATGGTGTATGTTCGAAAGGATTTCCGAAACCGTTTCAGGCAGAAACTAAAGAGAACGTGAATGGCTACCCACTCTACAGAAGAAGGGACGATGGAAACTTTATCGTGATCAAGGGTCATGCCATCGATAACAGATGGGTCGTTCCTTACAATCCGTATTTATCGAAAAAGTACAACGCCCACATAAACGTTGAAGTATGCAGCTCCATAAAATCGGTGAAGTATTTGTTCAAATACGTGTACTAGGGTCATGATGCAGCTAAAGTTGTTCTGGAAGAATCTGGAGATAGAACTTTAATGTGGGACGAGATCAAATGCTTCTTAAATGCAAGATACGTGTCTGCCCCTGAAGCAGCGTGGAGGCTGTTTGAAAAAAGAATGCATTCTAAGTCGCACTCCATCATACGACTACCGGTTCATTTGGAAAACCTGCAGCCCGTCTATTTTGCCGAATCCGAAGAAAGGAATGCTTTCCAGAGAGCTGCCGAGAAAAATACCATGCTCACCGGATGGTTTGAACTGAACAGGACAGTTCCCGAAGCGAATGGTTACCTGTATGCCGAAATTCCTAAACATTTCACCTGGAGGAATCATGCCTGGCAGAAACGAGTTAGACTTGGAGATTACATCATTTCAAGAATGTATTCTGTTAGCCCGAAAGATGTTGAGCGTTTCCATCTGAGGTTGCTGCTGTGTCACGTGAAAGGAGCGCAGAGTTTTGCCGACTTAAGAACTTACGAAGGTGTGGAGTATTCAACGTTCAAGGAAGCCTGCCGTGCAAGGCATCTGCTGCAAGACGACGAAGAATGGAAAAATACTCTGGCAGAAGCATCAGCTTTTCAAATGCCACCGCAGCTAAGACAGCTTTTTTGCTTCATCTGTGTTTTCTGCAACCCTGCGGAACCCGTCGCTTTGTGGAATGAATTCAAAGAGTCCCTTTCTGAAGATTTTGCGAGATCTTACTCCTTAGAAGACAGTTTCAGCCTTGCACTAAGAAGTATAGAAGACCAGTTAGAAGTGCACAATGTTTCGCTATGTTCTCTTGGTCTCCCGCAACCAACATTGACTGATGCTGTTTCTCTCGAAGTCCCGCAGTTCGATGTCCAGTATGAAAATGAACAAGCCGAAGTGTTGAACGGGATGTTGAATCCTGAACAGAAATTAGTTTACGACTCGGTTTTGGAAGCTGTACGAGATGAGAATCCTAACACACCGAAGACATTTTGTGTTAATGCGTTTGCCGGAGCTGGAAAAACTTTCCTTTTTAGGACGATTCTTCATGCTGTTCGAGGAATGGGCCACGTTGCCATTCCCGTTGCGTGGACAGGCATTGCTGCTGTGCTGTTGACCGGTGGAAGAACTGTACACTCTACTTTCAAGTTGCCCGTTCCACTTCTGGAAAATTCTTCGTGCCGTGTGAGACAAGATAGCGCTGAAGGAAGGTACTTGAAGACTGCGAAAACTTTTCATATGGGATGAATGCACCATGACGCCTCATTACGCTTTGGAAGCTGTCGACAGATTGCTGAGAGACTTGACCGGACTGGATGTTCCTTTTGGTGGTAAAACCTTAGTTTTAGGAGGTGACTGGAGACAAACATTACCTGTTGTCGCACATGGAAACCGAACTTTTGCGATCGAGAGCTGCCTCAGGAACTCCTTTTTGTGGCCACATTTCAAACAATGCACGCTTTCCACCAATATGCGATTGAATCCGGAAGAACAAGAATTTTCAGAATGGCTTCTGCAGTTGGGAGACGGTCGTCTTAAAAATGACAGTGGCTTGGACGAAGACATTATCGAAATTCCATCTTTGTGTGTGGTCAACAGATCGATAGTAGAAGAAATGTTTGGCTGCGGTAATGAATTCGTCTTACAAGACTTGGCCAGTAAAGCGATTTTATGTCCAAAGAACGAGGAAGCTCTGAAGCTTAATGAAGAAATTCTTTCCACGTTTCCAGGTCAAGTTTTCACGCACTACAGTGCAGACTCGGTTATTTGCGATGACGAAGAAGAACAAGAAACGTATCAGCTGGATTTCATCCACAGCCTGACGCCTTCTGGAATGCCACCTCATCGTCTGAATTTGAAAGTTGGAGTTATAGTTATGCTTCTACGAAATCTACATCCATCGTTTGGACTCTGCAACGGAACAAGGCTCATTGTGAAGAGAATTATGCCAAACGTTTTAGATTGTGAAGTCATCTCTGGACAGAATGCTGGATCGACAGTTTTCATTCCACGTGTTGAACTTTCACCATCAGATTCAAACCTCCCCTTTCAGCTCAAGCGAAGACAGTTTCCTATCAGGCTTGCATTTTGTATGACTATTAATAAGTCACAGGGACAGACGCTTAAGAAAGTTGGAATTTATTTACCGCTACCAGTTTTCAGTCATGGAATGCTTTATGTAGCTTTTTCAAGATGTTCGTCTATGAGGAATGTTCGTGTTTTAGTGAAAGACACCAAGAAGCAAGGCCGTTTGATGCCCGCATGTTCTAAAGTATTCACAAGAAATATTGTTTACAGGGAGGTTCTGCAGTAAAAAAGTTACTCGAGACATTGAAACAGTGAAATTTTTGCAATACAAAATGAAGTTAATCAAGCCAAAGCAAAAATGAAAAAGATTTTAGATTTTTGGATGACTGGGATAAATTGAAGCAAGTCAAGATGAAGCTGACACAGTTTGAGAATTACGCATTAGTCAGCTTTTATGTCTGTCGTTAAAAAGTGGAATTTGGAGTAGTTAGGCAATCGGAAGCTGTATTATTTTTTCAATGTTGTAAATATTTTTTATAAATTTTCCTTTTCAGGTCTACATACAATTGCGTTCATTAATTTTAAAACGTTTTATGTATTTTTCTTTTTTAGGTATTTATGGAACAGATTTCAATCACATAAAAATATTTCTTTTTCAGGTGTATATAGAAATAATTTGATTCAAATTAAAATGTTTTTATACATTTCTTTTCATATGTACATAGAACTTGTAAATACTTTTTTTCAGGTGTATATAGAAATGATTTCATTAAAATTAAAATGTTTTTCTTTTCAGGTGTACATAGAACATGCAAATTTTTCTTTTCAGATGTAAATAATTTTTCTTATTCATTGCATGCATTTTTGTAAACACGCACAAATATATATATATCTTAATTGTGTGTGTGTATATATATATATATTTACAATTGCATCAAAATATATATATATATATATATATATATATATATATATATATATATATTTATATATAGTGATGCAATTTTGTCTATGATTCTGTAACAGCAGACCAGGGAAGGGGCTGATACCTGGGAGAAAAAATAATCATGCCGTCAAAAGCCCACCAATTTTTTCTGTTTACAATTTTTTTTTTTCTGTGCAAGTTTTTGAGTTTAGTATAAACTTATAACTAAGTAATTATTATTATTATTATTATTATTATTTTCTTTTCAGATAAATACGGATTGTAGCTCCCCCATCTGGCGTACTTACTCGGTAGATTTAAAAAATTATTTTTTGTTTTTCTTTGAACTATTGACGCAATAACTGATTTCATTCATATAAAATATTTTGTTTTGCATGATATTTAATATACTCAAGGGATAGGCCTGTAATGTCTTTCCCAAAGTTGTGTCTTTTATAGACATAGGTACAGTAAAATATTTTACGGGTTCACACGACCGACATTTTATGAAACGTTTGGAAAAGTTTCTGCGTACTGCCCTACTGTGTTATCCAAAGAACAACAGTTGCAGTACTTCATGATAATGTGTGTACAGCCCCAATAATGGGAGACAAGGACATTTTGGAGTTTGTTCAAAGCTAAAAAAAATATCATTAATGCGGATTCCGACAAAGAAAACAAAATGAATAATGCAGTTCTTGTGGATGATTTTGTTTCATTGATTTTTTATTAAATACATGCCTATATGCATATCTGTGCAAATAAAATGTACTCTAATAAACTTAATTTTGTTGAAAATGGTTTTTTTTTTTTTTTTTTTTTTTTTTCTAATATCCTTTAACACGAAAAAATTCTTCAGTCCCTTCGGTTTCGTGTTAATAATAACGAAAGTGAGAAAAACAATTTTAATCATAGATTTAAAATTATTTTTCTGTTTTTCATTTAAATATAAAGCATTTCCACAAATTTCACACAGAAACTATTTTAGACACCAGTAAATAATTGAGTGGGTGCAGCCCGCCCATCTGCAATACTTACTCGGTAGATTTTTAAAAATTATTTTCTGTTATTTATTTATTTTGAATGCGATAAAAACAGGCGACAAACTAATTTTGTTTATATATATGTACATATATATTTTCAAATGTATATACAGGGGATATTGGATACATAAAACACTATTGACACAATATGAGCTATACCACACAATGATGGAACAAGGTGTGCAGCAGATGCAAGACATGGGCATGTTTCACATGATATTTGATATACTCAAGGGATAGGACTGTAATGAACAAATGAGTATGTTCCACAAAGTTGCATCTTTTACAAACACCCAACATTCGAATCCCAGTGAATGGGGTGGCTGCATGGATGTTTTTGTTATTTTCCCCATGCGCATACGACCCACTTTCCCTTAAAAAGCCGACAAGAAGGCATCCCTCCTCTTAGGCAGATTGCACTCGAGTGCTTTGCCGTAGCTGAATACGCTACACCACTACTTTACACACGGAGGTAAAAATGACACTTCCTGTGGTCATTGCCTAATTATTCAAAATATTTTGATAATTGTTATCTGTTCTTAGAATTTCCATAGCATTGCACATATTATTTAACATTCTGTTATTTATCAGCAATTTTACAATTTGCAAGTTTTGGTTTTACAATTTTTGATTTTTTAAAATTAAAACCTTCTTATACAATTTGCAAATGAGTTCAATCGCCAAACATTCCCTTTCATATTACATCTGAAGAACTGTTGTAGCATTATGCAACAAACATTTCGCTGTTCATTAAAATATAGGAACACATTTCACTCACATTTTGATTAGAATTTAATGTAGATTGAAAAGTTGTTTTCAACTCAGCTGCCTTTACACTCGCAGTTGTAATCACAATTGATTTTCACGCTGGACTTTCATCATTTGTCATATCCGCTAAAGGAGATTTATTTTTTAAGTGTCAGCAATTTTTTCTGCAGTAAAAGCATCTACAAATGACCATCTGCCATGAATATTCTTCACACATGCACGAGTTTTATTTTAGAACCACTGATGCTTTGGGTTTATGATACTACTTGCTAATAGTATGCATTATGATAGCATACGTAAAACGAAAGAAATTTACCAGTATAATCAAAATAGAACAAATTCACGACTAAAATATTATCAAGAGCCTTAGAAGACCCTTCGAAGAACATTTTTAGAAGGTAAACAAAGATAACTGACGAAAACCGACGCTTGAAAAATGTAAACAAACGCCGCCGAAAGCAGTTACAGTTACGACTAAGATCAAAGGTTTGCTCGCAGTTAAAACTATTACTTCCGAGGATGAAAAAATTGTAAAATAATGCTTTTAAATGTTTTCTACAATTTTACAGGCATTTAAATGCCAGTATGTATTTACTGTTATGAAACATAATTACAAAAGAGATGTTAAGTATAAAACTTATAGAAAGAAGTTGGAGTTTACCAAAAAGAATTTAAATAAAGGAATTTTAACGAGTATACTATTGGAATATCACAGCCGAAAATTTTCGCGATTACACTTCGTACAAGCGGCTGAGCTGTTAATTCGCTGAACACTGGTAGTTCGGTCCAACTTTCTAATCCCGGCGAGCGGGCTGGCTGCAAGTGTGTTTTCGTGATTTTCCGCATGGAGAAAATACTGCATGCATACTTTAATAAAGCGGGCGCAGCAAATGTAAAATCGCTGTACACTGTTAGTTCGGTTCAATTTTCGAATACCACGAAGGCATCCGTCCCCTGAAGTAATGGGCTTCAGCCCGCTCAGCTGGCGGGCTTGCCCGCTAGTCTATACTATTAAAATCTGTGTGCCTCTGTCTGTTTGTGTGTTTGTAACATCATCTTCTCAAGAACGGCTGGGTGTAGAGCTTAGCGGAAGGTACCGTTGGATTCAGAATGCCCGTGGCTCGCCGGATTGACCATCGGCATCTTCGTGCGACTTTAATTAGCCGAGATATTAATTAAAAACTGCTTTTTCCCCTACGTTTTGCACTTTCTTTCACCCGTTTTCCCTGTTTTAGGGATTTGGCCGAGTGCCAAATTCGTTTTTCTCGAATAACTTGGGAACGGCGCCGAGTTGGAATTCGAAACGCATATCCCCGTATTCGAAAAAAATCAACGAATCCATCGATACCGGTCCCATCTTCGTACGACAATAATCCGCGGAGTTATTAATTAAAAACTGCGAAAACAATAATTTCGGCACTCAGTCTTCCGAGTGGCAACAGTCTCGGCAGTCGTCGGAGATAAAAATGCTATGGGAACGCCAAGGCCGTTCGCCACTAACAAACTAAGAATAAAAAATTAAAATAACTTAAAGGAATAAACTGAAAAGCTAAAATAAAACTAAAAATAGAAACATTCTCTTCATTTAGTTGTCGTTAGTTGAATGTAGATTGGTTTATGCCCTTGATAAGTCGAGTAAATGACGTCATAGATAAAATAAAAAGTTTTGTTTCCCGGTCTGGCAACAGATCAAATAGAATCAAAAGTTTAGTTTCCTGGTTTGGCAACAAAAAATTTATTTACGGATTTTGGATTTGGAAGGAGACCGTCGCAATTTTTTCCAGCATTTCAAATTTCGTAAATATTCTTATTATTACTCATCGCACTTAATCTTTATTTCTTTTTACAGGATATTTGATTGTTTTTTGCATTTATATTTGTAGTTTTAGTAATTTAAAATAGTATTTTAGACTTTTATATGCTCCTGTTAGTTTAGAACTTGAGAATTCTTCGGAAAATTAACTTGGTGACTCTTTTTATATATTTAATGTATTATTTTGTATTTTTTTAAAGATCTATTCATTCGTGTTTTATATTTCTGTTATTGTTGGTCGATAAATTGCATTTACATTTTATATTTTTGACATTTTCCTGTGTGCGATAACAATTATCGTTTTAAGGCGATCGAATGTTCTATATTTTATTAGATTTGTTATTTTGTTAGGTTTGTTATTTGAATTTCAGAATTGATTTCAGAAGTTCCTAATTTATATTTGTATTTATACCTTTTATTTATTTTGTGTTTAGGTTTTCATTTTCTGTTTATGTGCATTGTTCTCAGATTGACCTAATTATTAGAAATATTTTCATAATTTTTATCTGTGCTTGGAATTTTTCATAATATTACCCATATTATTTCTTATTTGCCAGCAATTTTTTAACAGGGAAGTTTTTGTTTTACATTTTTGATTTTTTAAAATTAATTTGCTCTTAAGTGGAAAATTTTTCATTTAGTCTAGGATTATTTTAAAATTTGTGTTGTATACATATAGAATGCATTAATTTTTTTTCCAGCAGTATTGGTTTAATGAGCAATTTTTTTCTTTCATCTGCGTAGTCAATTTTTTGAGTCGAGTTAATATTTTAGTAGTGCTTTTTTTAACGTTCTGAAATGCCGAAACGGAAAAGAGGCATTACAGGAGATGCATCAAGAAGACGAAGAGCTGAAGCACAGAGTTTACGGCGAGCTGCTGAAAATGAAGAAGAAACTGCTGCGAGACTGAGCACGCAAGCGCGTCGGCAAGCAAACCTACGCGCTCAAGAAACGGAAGAAGAAACCGCTACGAGACTCGGCAGGAAAGCTCAACATCTAGAAAATTAACGTGCTGCAGAAACGGAACAAGAAACCATTAGGAGACTCAGCAGGCAATCCCAATGTCAAGAAAATTTGCGTGCTCAAGAAAGTGAAGAAGAAACCAGTAGGAGGCTCAGACTGGACTCTCATCGTCATCGTCAAGTTCGAGCGGAAGAGTCGGAAGAGGACGCTGCTACACGAGGAACGCGAGACGCTGCACGCCACAGACAAGTCCTATCCGAAGAAACAATGTCCGTACGAGAAGACAGGCTACGCATGAATGCAGCACAACGTTCACGCAGCACTCTTCACAATGCAGGAAGATGTGGACTCGAAGTTTATGTTGAGCAACACAGCGCCGGTTCAATGGAAGCTTCCTGCGATCTCTGCAACGGATTGTTCTTTACGGGAGAAAGGAATGCAAGAGGAAGATACATGCACTGCTGTAACAATGGGAAAATTGTCGAAGCTGAAAGAAGATATCCAGAAGAATGGCACAATGTAATGAATGGGAACCACCCGTTTTCTGAAGAGTTTTTTGCCAACATACGTACTTACAACTGCCTGCTCAGTTTTACTTCATTGGGTGCCAATATAGAAATGCCTTCGGGTTCGGGTCCCTACTGCTTCAGGATTCACGGTGCCATATATCATCGAACGAGCCACCTTCATCCGCCTCATCCCGGTCAAGAACAGTATGCTCAGCTGTACATTTTAGATTCGGATCAAGCCCTCAGGCAGAGAATGAACATATTTGGAAATGTTGCCCTGAACGCCGAACTCCTGAGACAGTTGGACACAGTTTTAAGGAACGTTAATCCATATGCGGAAGCCTACAAGATGCTGAAGGAATTCGAAGAAGAAACTGTACGAGAGCAAGGTGCCGAAACTGCTGCGGATATCCGCATGTACATCAAGGGTGAAAGTGTTGCTGCAGGCGAGCACAGGGGACGTTACAATGCTCCGAAAGAAAATGAAGTTGCAGTCGTCTTCAAGAGTACGGACGGCGCTCCTCCATCGAAACCGAGACATCGTGATCCATCCGAGAGGTGGCGGTCTCATCAACATCAGTACCTTAAATCCCAACTTGGAACCCATGACGTACGTACTTTTCTTTCCTCACGGCGAGCAAGGATTCAGAGTCGGACAGCAATACACAGAGTTACAGTTTTACAGTCACAGGGTGTCCGTACGACGAGATTGCTACAACCCGATTTTGTATGGCCGGAAATTGTTTCAGCAGTATCTCGTGGATGCATACGTAAAAGTTGAAGGCAACAGGATTGCGTACCTCCGGAGCCATCAGACGAATCTGAGAGTGGAAACTTACATGGGTCTTGCCGATCACATTTACAGAGTTGGTCAAGAGACGGGCGTCCGCCCTGGAATACCGGTTATACTTCCGTCAACGTTTATAGGAAGCCCTCGCTGCATGCAGCAAAACTATCAGGACTCGTTGGCCATTGTGCGCGACTTTGGTAAACCGGATCTGTTTTTGACTTTCACGTGCAACCCTAAATGGCCGGAAATAACAGAAAACTTATTCCCAGGACAGAAGGCTCACGATCGCCCGGACATCGTTTCGAGGGTATTTGACCTGAAGAAAACGGCTTTGATGCAAAATTTGACAAAGAATCACATCTTAGGTGCGACCATTGCAGATATACACGTCATCGAATTTCAGAGGAGAGGATTGCCTCATATGCACCTTTTGTTGTTTTTAGCGGAAGAAGACAAAATAAGAGATGCAGAGTGCATCGACTCGCTGGTGCGTGCTGAACTTCCAGATGCTACTCGACATCCGGAGCTACACAACATTGTGAAGTCATCGATGATTCACGGACCCTGCGGTGAACTGAATAGAAACTCTCCCTGCATGAGTGATGGTGTATGTTCGAAAGGATTTCCGAAACCGTTTCAGGCAGAAACTAAAGAGAACGTGAATGGCTACCCACTCTACAGAAGAAGGGACGATGGAAACTTTATCGTGATCAAGGGTCATGCCATCGATAACAGATGGGTCGTTCCTTACAATCCGTATTTATCGAAAACGTACAACGCCCACATAAACGTTGAAGTATGCAGCTCCATAAAATCGGTGAAGTATTTGTTCAAATACGTGTACAAGGGTCATGATGCAGCTAAAGTTGTTCTGGAAGAATCTGGAGATAGAACTTTAATGTGGGACGAGATCAAATGCTTCTTAAATGCAAGATACGTGTCTGCCCCTGAAGCAGCGTGGAGGCTGTTTGAAAAAAGAATGCATTCTAAGTCGCACTCCATCATACGACTACCGGTTCATTTGGAAAACCTGCAGGACGTCTATTTTGCCGAATCCGAAGAAAGGAATGCTTTCCAGAGAGCTGCCGAGAAAAATACCATGCTCACCGGATGGTTTGAACTGAACAGGACAGTTCCCGAAGCGAATGGTTACCTGTATGCCGAAATTCCTAAACATTTCACCTGGAGGAATCATGCCTGGCAGAAACGAGTTAGACTTGGAGATTACATCATTTCAAGAATGTATTCTGTTAGCCCGAAAGATGTTGAGCGTTTCCATCTGAGGTTGCTGCTGTGTCACGTTAAAGGAGCGAAGAGTTTTGCCGACTTAAGAACTTACGAAGGTGTGGAATATTCAAAGTTCAAGGAAGCCTGCCGTGCAAGGCATCTGCTGCAAGACGACGAAGAATGGAAAAATACTCTGGCAGAAGCATCAGCTTTTCAAATGCCACCGCAGCTAAGAAATGCCACCGCAGCTAAGACAGCTTTTTTGCTTCATCTGTGTTTTCTGCAACCCTGCGGAACCCGTCGCTTTGTGGAATGAATTCAAAGAGTCCCTTTCTGAAGATTTTGCGAGATCTTACTCCTTAGAAGACAGTTTCAGCCTTGCACTGAGAAGTATAGAAGACCAGTTAGAAGTGCACAATGTTTCGCTATGTTCTCTTGGTCTCCCGCAACCAACATTGACTGATGCTGTTTCTCTCGAAGTCCCGCAGTTCGATGTCCAGTATGAAAACGAACAAGCCGAAGTGTTGAACGGGATGTTGAATCCTGAACAGAAATTAGTTTACGACTTGGTTTTGGAAGCTGTACGAGATGAGAATCCTAACACACCGAAGACATTTTGTGTTAATGCGTTTGCCGGAGCTGGAAAAACTTTCCTTTTTAGGACGATCCTTCATGCTGTTCGAGGAATGGGCCACGTTGCCATTCCCGTTGCGTGGACAGGCATTGCTGCTGTGCTGTTGACCTTTGGAAGAACTGTACACTCTACTTTCAAGTTGCCCGTTCCACTTCTGGAAAATTCTTCGTGCCGTGTGAGACAAGATAGCGCTGAAGGAAGGTACTTGAAGACTGCGAAACTTTTCATATGGGATGAATGCACCATGACGCCTCATTACGCTTTGGAAGCTGTCGACAGATTGCTGAGAGACTTGACCGGACTGGATGTTCCTTTTGGCGGTAAAACCTTAGTTTTAGGAGGTGACTGGAGACAAACATTACCTGTTGTCGCACATGGAAACCGAACTTCTGCGATCGAGAGCTGCCTCAGGAACACCTTTTTGTGGCCACATTTCAAACAATGCACGCTTTCCACCAATATGCGATTGAATCCGGAAGAACAAGAATTTTCAGAATGGCTTCTGCAGTTGGGAGACGGTCGTCTTAAAAATGACAGTGGCTTGGACGAAGACATTATCGAAATTCCATCTTTGTGTGTGGTCAACAGATCGATAGTAGAAGAAATGTTTGGCTGCGGTAATGAATTCGACTTACAAGACTTGGCCAGTAAAGCGATTTTATGTCCAAAGAACGAGGAAGCTCTGAAGCTTAATGAAGAAATTCTTTCCACGTTTCCAGGTCAAGTTTTCACGCACTACAGTGCAGACTCGGTTATTTGCGATGACGAAGAAGAACAAGAAACGTATCAGCTGGATTTCATCCACAGCCTGACGCCTTCTGGAATGCCACCTCATCGTCTGAATTTGAAAGTTGGAGTTATAGCTATGCTTCTACGAAATCTACATCCATCGTTTGGACTCTGCAACGGAACAAGGCTCATTGTGAAGAGAATTATGCCAAACGTTTTAGATTGTGAAGTCATCTCTGGACAGAATGCTGGATCGAGAGTTTTCATTCCACGTGTTGAACTTTCACCATCAGATTCAAACCTCCCCTTTCAGCTCAAGCGAAGACAGTTTCCCATCAGGCTTGCATTTTGTATGACTATTAATAAGTCACAGGGACAGACGCTTAAGAAAGTTGGGATTTATTTACCGCAACCAGTTTTCAGTCATGGAATGCTTTACGTAGCTTTTTCAAGATGTTCGTCTATGAGGAATGTTCGTGTTTTAGTGAAAGACACCAAGAAGCAAGGCCGTTTGATGCCCGCATGTTCTAAAGTATTCACAAGAAATATTGTTTACAGGGAGGTTCTGCAGTAAAAAAGTTACTCGAGACATTGAAACAGTGAGATTTTTGCAACACAAAATGAAGTTAATCAAGCCAAAGCAAAAATGAAAAAGATTTGAGGTTTTTGGATGACTGGGAAAAATTGAAGCAAATCAAGATGAAGCTGAAACAGTTTGAGAATTATGCATTAGTCGTCTTTTATGTCTGTTGTTACAAAGTGGAGTTTGTAGTAGTTAGGCAATCGGAAGCTGTATTATTTTTTCAATGTTGTAAATATTTTTTATAAATTTTCCTTTTCAGGTCTACATACAATTGCGTTCATTAATTTTAAAACATTTTATGTATTTTTCTTTTTTAGTTATTTATGGAACTGATTTCAATCACATAAAAATATTTCTTTTTCAGGTGTATATAGAAATGATTTGATTCAAATTAAAATGTTTTTATACATTTCTTTTCAGATGTACATAGAACTTGTAAATACTTTTTTTCAGGTGTATATAGAAATGATTTCATTCAAATTAAAATGTTTTTCTTTTCAGGTGTACATAGAACATGTAAATTTTTGTAAATAATTTTTCTTATTCATTGCTTGCATTTTTGTAAACACATACAAATATATATATATCTTAATTGTGCGTGTGTGCATATATGTATATACAATTGCATCAATATATATATATATATATATATATATATATATATATATACATATTTATATATAGTGATGCAATTTTGTCTATGATTCTGTAACAGCAGACCAGGGAAGGGGCTGATACCTGGGAGAAAAAATAACCCCCTGGTCGATGAGGTTGCAGAGGAGACCCCAGGTGTCAGGCAGTTTATGCCGTCAAAAGCCCACCAATTTTTTCTGTTTACATTTTTTTTTCTGTTCAAGTTTTTGTGTTTAATATAAACTTATAACTAAGAAATTATTATTATTATTATTATTTCTTTTCAGATAAATACGGATTGTAGCTCGCCCATCTGGCGTACTTACTCGGTAGATTTTAAAAATTATTTTCTGTTTTTCTTTGAACTATTGACGCAATAACTGATTTCATTCATATAAAATATTTTGTTTTGCATGATATTTAATATACTCAAGGGATAGGCCTGTAATGTCTTTCCCAAAGTTGTGTCTTTTATAGACATAGGTACAGTAAAATATTTTACGGGTTCACACGACTGACATTTTATGAAACGTTTGGAAAAGTTTCTGTGTGCTGCCCTACTGTGTTATCCAGAGAACAACAGTTGCAGTAGTTGATGATAATGTGTGTACAGCCCCAAATAATTGGAGACAAGGATATTTTGGAGTTTGTTCAAACTTAAAAAAATATCATTGATGCAGATTCCGACAAAGAAAACGAAATGAATAATGCAGTACTTGTGGATGATTTTGTTTCATTGATTTTTTATTAAATACATGCCTATATGCATATCTGTGCAAATAAAATGTACTCTAATAAACTTAATTTTGTTGAAAATATGTTTTTTTTTTTTTTTTTTTTTTTTTTTTTTTCAATATCCTTTAACATGAAAAAATTCTTCAGTCCCTTCGGTTTCGTGTTAATAATAATGAAAGTGAGAAAAACAATTTTAATCATAGATTTAAAATTATTTTTCTGTTTTTGATTTAAATACAAAATATTTCCACAAATTTCACACAGAAACTATTTTAGACACCAGCAAAGAATTGAGTGGGTGCAGCCCACCCATCTGCAATACTTACTCGGTAGATTTTAAAAATTATTTTCTGTTATTTATTTATTTTGAATGCGATAAAAACAGGCGACTAACTAATTTGGTTTATATGTATGTACATATATATTTTCAAATGTATATACAGGGGATATTGGACACATACAACACTATTGACACAATATGAGCTATATCCACACAATGATGGAACAAGGTGTGCAGCAGATGCAAGACATGGGCATGATTCACATGATATTTGATATACTCGAGGGATAGGACTGTAATGAGCAAATGAGTTTGTTCCACAAAGTTGCGTCTTTTACAAACACCCAACACTCGAATCCCAGTGAATGGGGTGGCTGCATGGGTGTTTTTGTTATTTTCCCCATGCCACTTTCCTTTAAAAAGCCGACAAGAAGGCATCCCTCCCCTTAGGTAGATTGCACTCGAGTGCTTTGCCGTAGCTGAATACGCTACACCACTACATTACACACGGAAGTAAAAATGACACTTCCTGTGGTCGTTGCCTAATTATTCAAAATATTTTGATAATTGTTATCTGTTCTTAGAATTTCCATAGCATTGCACATATTATTATTTAACATTCTGTTATTTACCAGCAATTTTATAATCTGCAAGTTTTGGTTTTACAATTTTTGATTTTTTAAAATTAACACCTTCTTACACAATTTGCAAACGAGTTCAATAGCCAAACATTCCCTTTCATATTACATCTGAAGAACTGTTGTAGCATTATGCAACAAACATTTCGCTGTTCATTAAAATATAGGAACACTTTTCAATCAAATTTTGATTAGAATTTGATGTAGATTGAAAAGTTGTTTTCAACTCAGCTGCCTTTACACTCGCAGTTGTATTCACAATTGATTTTCACGCTGGACTTTTATCATTTGTCATATCCGATAAATTTTAAGTGTCAGCAATTTTTTCTGCGGTAACAGCATCTACAAATGACCATCTGCCATGAATATTCTTCACACATGCACGAGTTTTATTTTAGAACCGCTGATGCTTTGGGTTTATGATACTACTTGCTAATAGTATGCATTATGATAGCATAAGTAAAAAAAAAAATTTACCAGTATAATCAAAATAGAACAAATTCACGACTAAAATATTATCAAGAGTCTTAGAAGACCCTTCGAAGAACATTTTTAGAAGGTAAACAAAGATAACTCACGAAAACTGATCAGCTCGAAAACCCACGCTTGAAAAATGTAAACAAACGCCGCCGAAAGCAGTTACAGTTACGACTAAGATCAAAGGTTTGCTCGCAGTTAAAAGTATTACTTCCGATCATGAAAAAATTGTAACATAATGCTTTTAAATGTTTTCTACTATTTTAAAGGCATTTAAATGCCAGTATATATTTACTGTTATGAAACATAATTACAAAAGAGATGTTAAGTATAAAATATATAGACAGCAGTTGGAGTTTACCAAAAAGAATTTAAATAAAGGAATTTTAACAACGAGTATACTGTTGGAATATCACACCCGAAAATTTTCGCGATTACACTTCGTACAATCAGCTGAGCGGTAAAATCGCTGAACACTGGTAGTTCGGTCCAACTTTCTAATCCCGGCGAGCGGGCTGGCTGCATGTGTGTTTTCGTGGTTTTCCGCATGCAGTATCTTCTGCATGCATACGTTAACAAAGCGGGCGCAGCAAATGTAAAATCGCTGTACACTGGTAGTTAGGTCAAACTTTCGAATACCACGAAGGCATCCATCCCCTGAAGTAATGGGCTCCAGCACGCTCAGCTGGCGGGCTTGCCCGCTAGTCTATACTATTAAAATCTGTGTGCCTCTGTCTGTTTGTGTGTTTGTAACATCATCTTCTCAAGAACGGCTGGGTGTAGAGCTTAGCGGAAGGTACCGTTGGATTCAGAATTCCCGTGGCTCGCCATATTGACCATCGGCATCTTCGTGCGACTTTAATTAGCCGAGATATTAATTAAAAACTGCTTTTTCCCCTACGTTTCCCTACGTTTTGCACTTTCTTTCACCCGTTTTCCCTGTTTTAGGGATTTGGCCGAGTGCCAAATTCGTTTTTCTCGAATAACGTGGGAACGGCGCCGAGTTGGAATTCGAAACGCATATCTCCGGATTCGAAAAAAATCAACAAATCCATCGATACCGGTCCCATCTTCGTACGACAATAATCCGCGGAGTTATTAATTCAAAACTGCGAAAACAATAATTTCGGCACTCAGTGTTCCGAGTGGCAACAGTCTCGGCAGTCGTCGGAGATAAAAATGCTATGGGAACGCCAAGGCCGTACGCCACTAACAAACTAAGAATAAAAAATTAAAATAACTTAAAGGAATAAACTGAAAAGCTAAAACAAAACTAAAAATAGAAACATTCTCTTCATTTAGTTGTCGTTAGTTGAATGTAGATTGGTTTATGCCCTTGATAAGTCGAGTAAATGACGTCATAGATAAAATAAAAAGTTTTGTTTCCCGGTCTGGCAACAGATCAAATAGAATCAAAAGTTTAGTTTCCTGGTTTGGCAACAAAAAATTTATTTACGAATTTTGGATTTGGAAGGAGACCGTCGCAATTTTTTCCAGCATTTCAAATTTCGTAAATATTCTTATTATTACTCATTGCACTTAATCTTTATTTCTTTTTACAGGATATTTGATTGTTTTTTGCATTTATATTTGTAGTTTTAGTAATTTAAAGTAGTATTTTAGACTTTTATATGCTCCTGTTAGTTTAGAACTTGAGAATTCTTCGGAACATTAACTTGGTGACTCTTTTTATATATTTAATGTATTATTTTGTATTTTTTTAAAGATCTATTCATTTGTGTTTTATATTTCTGTTATTGTTGCTCGATAAATTGCATTTACATTTTATATTTTTGACATTTTCCTGTGTGCGATAACAATTATCGTTTTAAGGCGATCGAATGTTCTATATTTTATTAGATTTGTTATTTTGTTAGGTTTGTTATTTGAATTTCAGAATTGATTTCAGAAGTTCCTAATTTATATTTGTATTTATACCTTTTATTTATTTTGTGTTTAGGTTTTCATTTTCTGTTTATGTGCATTGTTCTCAGATTGACCTAATTATTAGAAATATTTTCATAATTTTTATCTGTGCTTGGAATTTTTCATAATATTACCCATATTATTTCTTATTTGCCAGCAATTTTTTAACAGGGAAGTTTTTGTTTTACATTTTTGATTTTTTAAAATTAATTTGCTCTTAAGTGGAAAATTTTTCATTTAGTCTAGGATTATTTTAAAATTTGTGTTGTATACATATAGAATGCATTAATTTTTTTTCTAGCAGTATTGGTTTAATGAGCAATTTTTTTCTTTCATCTGCGTAGTCAATTTTTTGAGTCGAGTTAATATTTTAGTAGTGCTTTTTTTAACGTACTGAAATGCCGAAACGGAAAAGAGGCATTACAGGAGATGCATCAAGAAGACGAAGAGCTGAAGCACAGAGTTTACGGCGAGCTACAGAAAATGAAGAGGAAACTGCTGCGAGACTGAGCACGCAAGCGCGTCGGCAAGCAAACCTACGCGCTGAAGAAACGGAAGAAGAAACCGCTACGAGACTCGGCAGGAAAGCTCAACATCAAGAAAATTAACGTGCTGCAGAAACGGAACAAGAAACCATTAGGAGACTCAGCAGGCAATCCCAATGTCAAGAAAATTTGCGTGCTCAAGAAAGTGAAGAAGAAACCAGTAGGAGGCACAGACTGGACTCTCATCGTCATCGTCAAGTTCGAGCGGAAGAGTCGGAAGAGGACGCTGCTACACGAAGAACGCGAGACGCTGCACGCCACAGACAAGTCCTATCCGAAGAAACAATGTCCGTACGAGAAGACAGGCTACGCATGAATGCAGCACAACGTTCACGCAGCACTCTTCACAATGCAGGAAGATGTGGACTCGAAGTTTATGTTGAGCAACACAGCGCCGGTTCAATGGAAGCTTCCTGCGATCTCTGCAACGGATTGTTCTTTACGGGAGAAAGGAATGCAAGAGGAAGATACATGCACTGCTGTAACAATGGGAAAATTGTCGAAGCTGAAAAAAGATATCCAGAAGAATGGCACAATTTAATGAATGGGAACCACCCTTTTTCTGAAGAGTTTTTTGCCAACATACGTACTTACAACTGCCTGCTCAGTTTTGCTTCATTGGGTGCCAATATAGAAATGCCTTCGGGTTCGGGTCCCTACTGCTTCAGGATTCACGGTGCCATATATCATCGAACGAGCCACCTTCATCCGCCTCATCCCGGTCAAGAACAGTATGCTCAGCTGTACATTTTAGATTCGGATCAAGCCCTCAGGCAGAGAATGAACATATTTGGAAATGTTGCCCTGAACGCCGAACTCCTGAGACAGTTGGACACAGTTTTAAGGAACGTTAATCCATATGCGGAAGCCTACAAGATGCTGAAGGAATTCGAAGAAGAAACTGTACGAGAGCAAGGTGCCGAAACTGCTGCGGATATCCGCATGTACATCAAGGGTGAAAGTGTTGCTGCAGGCGAGCACAGGGGACGTTACAATGCTCCGAAAGAAAATGAAGTTGCAGTCGTCTTCAAGAGTACGGACGGCGCTCCTCCATCGAAACCGAGACATCGTGATCCATCCGAGAGGTGGCGGTCTCATCAACATCAGTACCTTAAATCCCAACTTGGAACCCATGACGTACGTACTTTTCTTTCCTCACGGCGAGCAAGGATTCAGAGTCGGACAGCAATACACAGAGTTACAGTTTTACAGTCACAGGGTGTCCGTACGACGAGATTGCTACAACCCGATTTTGTATGGCCGGAAATTGTTTCAGCAGTATCTCGTGGATGCATACGTAAAAGTTGAAGGCAACAGGATTGCGTACCTCCGGAGCCATCAGACGAATCTGAGAGTGGAAACTTACATGGGTCTTGCCGATCACATTTACAGAGTTGGTCAAGAGACGGGCGTCCGCCCTGGAATACCGGTTATACTTCCGTCAACGTTTATAGGAAGCCCTCGCTGCATGCAGCAAAACTATCAGGACTCGATGGCCATTGTGCGCGACTTTGGTAAGCCGGATCTGTTTTTGACTTTCACGTGCAACCCTAAATGGCCGGAAATAACAGAAAACTTATTCCCAGGACAGAAGGCTCACGATCGCCCGGACATCGTTTCGAGGGTATTTGACCTGAAGAAAACGGCTTTGATGCAAGATTTGACAAAGAATCACATCTGAGGTGCGACCATTGCAGATATACACGTCATCGAATTTCAGAAGAGAGGATTGCCTCATATGCACCTTTTGTGGTTTTTAGCGAAAGAAGACAAAATAAGATATGCACAGTGCATCGACTCGCTGGTGTGTGCTGAACTTCCAGATGCTACTCGACATCCGGAGCTACACAACATTGTGAAGTCATCGATGATTCACGGACCCTGCGGTGAACTGAATAGAAACTCTACCTGCATGAGTGATGGTGTATGTTCGAAAGGATTTCCGAAACCGTTTCAGGCAGAAACTAAAGAGAACGTGAATGGCTACCCACTCTACAGAAGAAGGGACGATGGAAACTTTATCGTGATCAAGGGTCATGCCATCGATAACAGATAGGTCGTTCCTTACAATCCGTATTTATCGAAAAAGTACAACGCCCACATAAACGTTGAAGTATGCAGCTCCATAAAATCGGTGAAATATTTGTTTAAATACGTGTACAAGGGTCATGATGCAGCTAAAAATGTTCTGGAAGAATCTGGAGATAGAACTTTAATGTGGGACGAGATCAAATGCTTCTTAAATGCAACATACGTGTCTGCCCCTGAAGCAGCGTGGAGGCTGTTTGAAAAAAGAATGCATTCTAAGTCGCACTCCATCATACGACTACCGGTTCATTTGGAAAACCTGCAGGACGTCTATTTTGCCGAATCCGAAGAAAGGAATGCTTTCCAGAGAGCTGCCGAGAAAAATACCATGCTCACCGGATGGTTTGAACTGAACAGGACAGTTCCCGAAGCGAATGGTTACCTGTATGCCGAAATTCCTAAACATTTCACCTGGAGGAATCATGCCTGGCAGAAACGAGTTAGACTTGGAGATTACATCATTTCAAGAATGCATTCTGTTAGCCCGAAAGATGTTGAGCGTTTCCATCTGAGGTTGCTGCTGTGTCACGTTAAAGGAGCGAAGAGTTTTGCCGACTTAAGAACTTACGAAGGTGTGGAATATTCAAAGTTCAAGGAAGCCTGCCGTGCAAGGCATCTGCTGCAAGACGACGAAGAATGGAAAAATACTCTGGCAGAAGCATCAGCTTTTCAAATGCCACCGCAGCTAAGACAGCTTTTTTGCTTCATCTGTGTTTTCTGCAACCCTGCGGAACCCGTCGCTTTGTGGAATGAATTCAAAGAGTCCCTTTCTGAAGATTTTGCGAGATCTTACTCCTTAGAAGACAGTTTCAGCCTTGCACTGAGAAGTATAGAAGACCAGTTAGAAGTGCACAATGTTTCGCTATGTTCTCTTGGTCTCCCGCAACCAACATTGACTGATGCTGTTTCTCTCGAAGTCCCGCAGTTCGATGTCCAGTATGAAAACGAACAAGCCGAAGTGTTGAACGGGATGTTGAATCCTGAACAGAAGTTAGTTTACGACTTGGTTTTGGAAGCTGTACGAGATGAGAATCCTAACACACCGAAGACATTTTGTGTTAATGCGTTTGCCGGAGCTGGAAAAACTTTCCTTTTTAGGACGATCCTTCATGCTGTTCGAGGAATGGGCCACGTTGCCATTCCCGTTGCGTGGACAGGCATTGCTGCTGTGCTGTTGACCGGTGGAAGAACTGTACACTCTACTTTCAAGTTGCCCGTTCCACTTCTGGAAAATTCTTCGTGCCGTGTGAGACAAGATAGCGCTGAAGGAAGGTACTTGAAGACTGCGAAACTTTTCATATGGGATGAATGCACCATGACGCCTCATTACGCTTTGGAAGCTGTCGACAGATTGCTGAGAGACTTGACCGGACTGGATGTTCCTTTTGGCGGTAAAACCTTAGTTTTAGGAGGTGACTGGAGACAAACATTACCTGTTGTCGCACATGGAAACCGAACTTCTGCGATCGAGAGCTGCCTCAGGAACTCCTTTTTGTGGCCACATTTCAAACAATGCACGCTTTCCACCAATATGCGATTGAATCCGGAAGAACAAGAATTTTCAGAATGGCTTCTGCAGTTGGGAGACGGTCGTCTTAAAAATGACAGTGGCTTGGACGAAGACATTATCGAAATTCCATCTTTGTGTGTGGTCAACAGATCGATAGTAGAAGAAATGTTTGGCTGCGGTAATGAATTCGACTTACAAGACTCGGCCAGTAAAGCGATTTTATGTCCAAAGAACGAGGAAGCTCTGAAGCTTAATGAAGAAATTCTTTCCACGTTTCCAGGTCAAGTTTTCACGCACTACAGTGCAGACTCGGTTATTTGCGATGACGAAGAAGAACAAGAAACGTATCAGCTGGATTTCATCCACAGCCTGACGCCTTCTGGAATGCCACCTCATCGTCTGAATTTGAAAGTTGGAGTTATAGCTATGCTTCTACGAAATCTACATCCATCGGTTGGACTCTGCAACGGAACAAGGCTCATTGTGAAGAGAATTATGCCAAACGTTTTAGATTGTGAAGTCATCTCTGGACAGAATGCTGGATCGAGAGTTTTCATTCCACGTGTTGAACTTTCACCATCAGATTCAAACCTCCCCTTTCAGCTCAAGCGAAGACAGTTTCCTATCAGGCTTGCATTTTGTATGACTATTAATAAGTCACAGGGACAGACGCTTAAGAAAGTTGGAATTTATTTACCGCTACCAGTTTTCAGTCATGGAATGCTTTATGTAGCTTTTTCAGAATTCCCGTGGCTCGCCATATTGACCATCGGCATCTTCGTGCGACTTTAATTAGCCGAGATATTAATTAAAAACTGCTTTTTCCCCTACGTTTCCCTACGTTTTGCACTTTCTTTCACCCGTTTTCCCTGTTTTAGGGATTTGGCCGAGTGCCAAATTCGTTTTTCTCGAATAACTTGGGAACGGCGCCGAGTTGGAATTCGAAACGCATATCTCCGGATTCGAAAAAAATCAACAAATCCATCGATATCGGTCCCATCTTCGTACGACAATAATCCGCGGAGTTATTAATTAAAAACTGCGAAAACAATAATTTCGGCACTCAGTGTTCCGAGTGGCAACAGTCTCGGCAGTCGTCGGAGATAAAAATGCTATGGGAACGCCAAGGCCGTACGCCACTAACAAACTAAGAATAAAAAATTAAAATAACTTAAAGGAATAAACTGAAAAGCTAAAACAAAACTAAAAATAGAAACATTCTCTTCATTTAGTTGTCGTTAGTTGAATGTAGATTGGTTTATGCCCTTGATAAGTCGAGTAAATGACGTCATAGATAAAATAAAAAGTTTTGTTTCCCGGTCTGGCAACAGATCAAATAGAATCAAAAGTTTAGTTTCCTGGTTTGGCAACAAAAAATTTATTTACGAATTTTGGATTTGGAAGGAGACCGTCGCAATTTTTTCCTGCATTTCAAATTTCGTAAATATTCTTATTATTACTCATTGCACTTAATCTTTATTTCTTTTTACAGGATATTTGATTGTTTTTTGCATTTATATTTGTAGTTTTAGTAATTTAAAGTAGTATTTTAGACTTTTATATGCTCCTGTTAGTTTAGAACTTGAGAATTCTTCGGAACATTAACTTGGTGACTCTTTTTATATATTTAATGTATTATTTTGTATTTTTTTAAAGATCTATTCATTCGTGTTTTATATTTCTGTTATTGTTGCTCGATAAATTGCATTTACATTTTATATTTTTGACATTTTCCTGTGTGCGATAACAATTATCGTTTTAAGGCGATCGAATGTTCTATATTTTATTAGATTTGTTATTTTGTTAGGTTTGTTATTTGAATTTCAGAATTGATTTCAGAAGTTTCTAATTTATATTTGTATTTATACCTTTTATTTATTTTGTGTTTAGGTTTTCATTTTCTGTTTATGTGCATTGTTCTCAGATTGACCTAATTATTAGAAATATTTTCATAATTTTTATCTGTGCTTGGAATTTTTCATAATATTACCCATATTATTTCTTATTTGCCAGCAATTTTTTAACAGGGAAGTTTTTGTTTCACATTTTTGATTTTTTAAAATTAATTTGCTCTTAAGTGGAAAATTTTTCATTTAGTCTAGGATTATTTTAAAATTTGTGTTGTATACATATAGAATGCATTAATTTTTTTTCCAGCAGTATTCGTTTAATGAGCAATTTTTTTCTTTCATCTGCGTAGTCAATTTTTTGAGTCGAGTTAATATTTTAGTAGTGCTTTTTTTAACGTACTGAAATGCCGAAACGGAAAAGAGGCATTACAGGAGATGCATCAAGAAGACGAAGAGCTGAAGCACAGAGTTTACGGCGAGCTGCAGAAAATGAAGAAGGAACTGCTGCGAGACTGAGCACGCAAGCGCGTCGGCAAGCAAACCTACGCGCTCAAGAAACGGAAGAAGAAACCGCTACGAGACTCGGCAGGAAAGCTCAACATCAAGAAAATTTACGTGCTGCAGAAACGGAACAAGAAACCATTAGGAGACTCAGCAGGCAATCCCAATGTCAAGAAAATTTGCGTGCTCAAGAAAGTGAAGAAGAAACCAGTAGGAGGCACAGACTGGACTCTCATCGTCATCGTCAAGTTCGAGCGGAAGAGTCGGAAGAGGACGCTGCTACACGAAGAACGCGAGACGCTGCACGCCACAGACAAGTCCTATCCGAAGAAACAATGTCCGTACGAGAAGACAGGCTACGCATGAATGCAGCACAACGTTCACGCAGCACTCTTCACAATGAAGGAAGATGTGGACTCGAAGTTTATGTTGAGCAACACAGCGCCGGTTCAATGGAAGCTTCCTGCGATCTCTGCAACGGATTGTTCTTTACGGGAGAAAGGAATGCAAGAGGAAGATACATGCACTGCTGTAACAATGGGAAAATTGTCGAAGCTGAAAGAAGATATCCAGAAGAATGGCACAATTTAATGAATGGGAACCACCCTTTTTCTGAAGAGTTTTTTGCCAACATACGTACTTACAACTGCCTGCTCAGTTTTGCTTCATTGGGTGCCAATATAGAAATGCCTTCGGGTTCGGGTCCCTACTGCTTCAGGATTCACGGTGCCATATATCATCGAACGAGCCACCTTCATCCGCCTCATCCCGGTCAAGAACAGTATGCTCAGCTGTACATTTTAGATTCGGATCAAGCCCTCAGGCAGAGAATGAACATATTTGGAAATGTTGCCCTGAACGCCGAACTCCTGAGACAGTTGGACACAGTTTTAAGGAACGTTAATCCATATGCGGAAGCCTACAAGATGCTGAAGGAATTCGAAGAAGAAACTGTACGAGAGCAAGGTGCCGAAACTGCTGCGGATATCCGCATGTACATCAAGGGTGAAAGTGTTGCTGCAGGCGAGCACAGGGGACGTTACAATGCTCCGAAAGAAAATGAAGTTGCAGTCGTCTTCAAGAGTACGGACGGCGCTCCTCCATCGAAACCGAGACATCGTGATCCATCCGAGAGGTGGCGGTCTCATCAACATCAGTACCTTAAATCCCAACTTGGAACCCATGACGTACGTACTTTTCTTTCCTCACGGCGAGCAAGGATTCAGAGTCGGACAGCAATACACAGAGTTACAGTTTTACAGTCACAGGGTGTCCGTACGACGAGATTGCTACAACCCGATTTTGTATGGCCGGAAATTGTTTCAGCAGTATCTCGTGGATGCATACGTAAAAGTTGAAGGCAACAGGATTGCGTACCTCCGGAGCCATCAGACGAATCTGAGAGTGGAAACTTACATGGGTCTTGCCGATCACATTTACAGAGTTGGTCAAGAGACGGGCGTCCGCCCTGGAATACCGGTTATACTTCCGTCAACGTTTATAGGAAGCCCTCGCTGCATGCAGCAAAACTATCAGGACTCGATGGCCATTGTGCGCGACTTTGGTAAACCGGATCTGTTTTTGACTTTCACGTGCAACCCTAAATGGCCGGAAATAACAGAAAACTTATTCCCAGGACAGAAGGCTCACGATCGCCCGGACATGGTTTCGAGGGTATTTGACCTGAAGAAAACGGCTTTGATGCAAGATTTGACAAAGAATCACATCTTAGGTGCGACCATTGCAGATATACACGTCATCGAATTTCAGAAGAGAGGATTGCCTCATATGCACCTTTTGTGGTTTTTAGCGAAAGAAGACAAAATAAGATATGCACAGTGCATCGACTCGCTGGTGTGTGCTGAACTTCCAGATGCTACTCGACATCCGGAGCTACACAACATTGTGAAGTCATCGATGATTCACGGACCCTGCGGTGAACTGAATAGAAACTCTCCCTGCATGAGTGATGGTGTATGTTCGAAAGGATTTCCGAAACCGTTTCAGGCAGAAACTAAAGAGAACGTGAATGGCTACCCACTCTACAGAAGAAGGGACGATGGAAACTTTATCGTGATCAAGGGTCATGCCATCGATAACAGATAGGTCGTTCCTTACAATCCGTATTTATCGAAAAAGTACAACGCCCACATAAACGTTGAAGTATGCAGCTCCATAAAATCGGTGAAGTATTTGTTTGAATACGTGTACAAGGGTCATGATGCAGCTAAAAATGTTCTGGAAGAATCTGGAGATAGAACTTTAATGTGGGACGAGATCAAATGCTTCTTAAATGCAACATACGTGTCTGCCCCTGAAGCAGCGTGGAGGCTGTTTGAAAAAAGAATGCATTCTAAGTCGCACTCCATCATACGACTACCGGTTCATTTGGAAAACCTGCAGGACGTCTATTTTGCCGAATCCGAAGAAAGGAATGCTTTCCAGAGAGCTGCCGAGAAAAATACCATGCTCACCGGATGGTTTGAACTGAACAGGACAGTTCCCGAAGCGAATGGTTACCTGTATGCCGAAATTCCTAAACATTTCACCTGGAGGAATCATGCCTGGCAGAAACGAGTTAGACTTGGAGATTACATCATTTCAAGAATGCATTCTGTTAGCCCGAAAGATGTTGAGCGTTTCCATCTGAGGTTGCTGCTGTGTCACGTTAAAGGAGCGAAGAGTTTTGCCGACTTAAGAACTTACGAAGGTGTGGAATATTCAAAGTTCAAGGAAGCCTGCCGTGCAAGGCATCTGCTGCAAGACGACGAAGAATGGAAAAATACTCTGGCAGAAGCATCAGCTTTTCAAATGCCACCGCAGCTAAGACAGCTTTTTTGCTTCATCTGTGTTTTCTGCAACCCTGCGGAACCCGTCGCTTTGTGGAATGAATTCAAAGAGTCCCTTTCTGAAGATTTTGCGAGATCTTACTCCTTAGAAGACAGTTTCAGCCTTGCACTGAGAAGTATAGAAGACCAGTTAGAAGTGCACAATGTTTCGCTATGTTCTCTTGGTCTCCCGCAACCAACATTGACTGATGCTGTTTCTCTCGAAGTCCCGCAGTTCGATGTCCAGTATGAAAACGAACAAGCCGAAGTGTTGAACGGGATGTTGAATCCTGAACAGAAGTTAGTTTACGACTTGGTTTTGGAAGCTGTACGAGATGAGAATCCTAACACACCGAAGACATTTTGTGTTAATGCGTTTGCCGGAGCTGGAAAAACTTTCCTTTTTAGGACGATCCTTCATGCTGTTCGAGGAATGGGCCACGTTGCCATTCCCGTTGCGTGGACAGGCATTGCTGCTGTGCTGTTGACCGGTGGAAGAACTGTACACTCTACTTTCAAGTTGCCCGTTCCACTTCTGGAAAATTCTTCGTGCCGTGTGAGACAAGATAGCGCTGAAGGAAGGTACTTGAAGACTGCGAAACTTTTCATATGGGATGAATGCACCATGACGCCTCATTACGCTTTGGAAGCTGTCGACAGATTGCTGAGAGACTTGACCGGACTGGATGTTCCTTTTGGCGGTAAAACCTTAGTTTTAGGAGGTGACTGGAGACAAACATTACCTGTTGTCGCACATGGAAACCGAACTTCTGCGATCGAGAGCTGCCTCAGGAACTCCTTTTTGTGGCCACATTTCAAACAATGCACGCTTTCCACCAATATGCGATTGAATCCGGAAGAACAAGAATTTTCAGAATGGCTTCTGCAGTTGGGAGACGGTCGTCTTAAAAATGACAGTGGCTTGGACGAAGACATTATCGAAATTCCATCTTTGTGTGTGGTCAACAGATCGATAGTAGAAGAAATGTTTGGCTGCGGTAATGAATTCGACTTACAAGACTCGGCCAGTAAAGCGATTTTATGTCCAAAGAACGAGGAAGCTCTGAAGCTTAATGAAGAAATTCTTTCCACGTTTCCAGGTCAAGTTTTCACGCACTACAGTGCAGACTCGGTTATTTGCGATGACGAAGAAGAACAAGAAACGTATCAGCTGGATTTCATCCACAGCCTGACGCCTTCTGGAATGCCACCTCATCGTCTGAATTTGAAAGTTGGAGTTATAGCTATGCTTCTACGAAATCTACATCCATCGGTTGGACTCTGCAACGGAACAAGGCTCATTGTGAAGAGAATTATGCCAAACGTTTTAGATTGTGAAGTCATCTCTGGACAGAATGCTGGATCGAGAGTTTTCATTCCACGTGTTGAACTTTCACCATCAGATTCAAACCTCCCCTTTCAGCTCAAGCGAAGACAGTTTCCTATCAGGCTTGCATTTTGTATGACTATTAATAAGTCACAGGGACAGACGCTTAAGAAAGTTGGAATTTATTTACCGCTACCAGTTTTCAGTCATGGAATGCTTTATGTAGCTTTTTCAGAATTCCCGTGGCTCGCCATATTGACCATCGGCATCTTCGTGCGACTTTAATTAGCCGAGATATTAATTAAAAACTGCTTTTTCCCCTACGTTTCCCTACGTTTTGCACTTTCTTTCACCCGTTTTCCCTGTTTTAGGGATTTGGCCGAGTGCCAAATTCGTTTTTCTCGAATAACTTGGGAACGGCGCCGAGTTGGAATTCGAAACGCATATCTCCGGATTCGAAAAAAATCAACAAATCCATCGATATCGGTCCCATCTTCGTACGACAATAATCCGCGGAGTTATTAATTAAAAACTGCGAAAACAATAATTTCGGCACTCAGTGTTCCGAGTGGCAACAGTCTCGGCAGTCGTCGGAGATAAAAATGCTATGGGAACGCCAAGGCCGTACGCCACTAACAAACTAAGAATAAAAAATTTAAATAACTTAAAGGAATAAACTGAAAAGCTAAAACAAAACTAAAAATAGAAACATTCTCTTCATTTAGTTGTCGTTAGTTGAATGTAGATTGGTTTATGCCCTTGATAAGTCGAGTAAATGACGTCATAGATAAAATAAAAAGTTTTGTTTCCCGGTCTGGCAACAGATCAAATAGAATCAAAAGTTTAGTTTCCTGGTTTGGCAACAAAAAATTTATTTACGAATTTTGGATTTGGAAGGAGACCGTCGCAATTTTTTCCAGCATTTCAAATTTCGTAAATATTCTTATTATTACTCATTGCACTTAATCTTTATTTCTTTTTACAGGATATTTGATTGTTTTTTGCATTTATATTTGTAGTTTTAGTAATTTAAAGTAGTATTTTAGACTTTTATATGCTCCTGTTAGTTTAGAACTTGAGAATTCTTCGGAACATTAACTTGGTGACTCTTTTTATATATTTAATGTATTATTTTGTATTTTTTTAAAGATCTATTCATTCGTGTTTTATATTTCTGTTATTGTTGCTCGATAAATTGCATTTACATTTTATATTTTTGACATTTTCCTGTGTGCGATAACAATTATCGTTTTAAGGCGATCGAATGTTCTATATTTTATTAGATTTGTTATTTTGTTAGGTTTGTTATTTGAATTTCAGAATTGATTTCAGAAGTTTCTAATTTATATTTGTATTTATACCTTTTATTTATTTTGTGTTTAGGTTTTCATTTTCTGTTTATGTGCATTGTTCTCAGATTGACCTAATTATTAGAAATATTTTCATAATTTTTATCTGTGCTTGGAATTTTTCATAATATTACCCATATTATTTCTTATTTGCCAGCAATTTTTTAACAGGGAAGTTTTTGTTTCACATTTTTGATTTTTTAAAATTAATTTGCTCTTAAGTGGAAAATTTTTCATTTAGTCTAGGATTATTTTAAAATTTGTGTTGTATACATATAGAATGCATTAATTTTTTTTCCAGCAGTATTCGTTTAATGAGCAATTTTTTTCTTTCATCTGCGTAGTCAATTTTTTGAGTCGAGTTAATATTTTAGTAGTGCTTTTTTTAACGTACTGAAATGCCGAAACGGAAAAGAGGCATTACAGGAGATGCATCAAGAAGACGAAGAGCTGAAGCACAGAGTTTACGGCGAGCTGCAGAAAATGAAGAAGGAACTGCTGCGAGACTGAGCACGCAAGCGCGTCGGCAAGCAAACCTACGCGCTCAAGAAACGGAAGAAGAAACCGCTACGAGACTCGGCAGGAAAGCTCAACATCAAGAAAATTTACGTGCTGCAGAAACGGAACAAGAAACCATTAGGAGACTCAGCAGGCAATCCCAATGTCAAGAAAATTTGCGTGCTCAAGAAAGTGAAGAAGAAACCAGTAGGAGGCACAGACTGGACTCTCATCGTCATCGTCAAGTTCGAGCGGAAGAGTCGGAAGAGGACGCTGCTACACGAAGAACGCGAGACGCTGCACGCCACAGACAAGTCCTATCCGAAGAAACAATGTCCGTACGAGAAGACAGGCTACGCATGAATGCAGCACAACGTTCACGCAGCACTCTTCACAATGAAGGAAGATGTGGACTCGAAGTTTATGTTGAGCAACACAGCGCCGGTTCAATGGAAGCTTCCTGCGATCTCTGCAACGGATTGTTCTTTACGGGAGAAAGGAATGCAAGAGGAAGATACATGCACTGCTGTAACAATGGGAAAATTGTCGAAGCTGAAAGAAGATATCCAGAAGAATGGCACAATTTAATGAATGGGAACCACCCTTTTTCTGAAGAGTTTTTTGCCAACATACGTACTTACAACTGCCTGCTCAGTTTTGCTTCATTGGGTGCCAATATAGAAATGCCTTCGGGTTCGGGTCCCTACTGCTTCAGGATTCACGGTGCCATATATCATCGAACGAGCCACCTTCATCCGCCTCATCCCGGTCAAGAACAGTATGCTCAGCTGTACATTTTAGATTCGGATCAAGCCCTCAGGCAGAGAATGAACATATTTGGAAATGTTGCCCTGAACGCCGAACTCCTGAGACAGTTGGACACAGTTTTAAGGAACGTTAATCCATATGCGGAAGCCTACAAGATGCTGAAGGAATTCGAAGAAGAAACTGTACGAGAGCAAGGTGCCGAAACTGCTGCGGATATCCGCATGTACATCAAGGGTGAAAGTGTTGCTGCAGGCGAGCACAGGGGACGTTACAATGCTCCGAAAGAAAATGAAGTTGCAGTCGTCTTCAAGAGTACGGACGGCGCTCCTCCATCGAAACCGAGACATCGTGATCCATCCGAGAGGTGGCGGTCTCATCAACATCAGTACCTTAAATCCCAACTTGGAACCCATGACGTACGTACTTTTCTTTCCTCACGGCGAGCAAGGATTCAGAGTCGGACAGCAATACACAGAGTTACAGTTTTACAGTCACAGGGTGTCCGTACGACGAGATTGCTACAACCCGATTTTGTATGGCCGGAAATTGTTTCAGCAGTATCTCGTGGATGCATACGTAAAAGTTGAAGGCAACAGGATTGCGTACCTCCGGAGCCATCAGACGAATCTGAGAGTGGAAACTTACATGGGTCTTGCCGATCACATTTACAGAGTTGGTCAAGAGACGGGCGTCCGCCCTGGAATACCGGTTATACTTCCGTCAACGTTTATAGGAAGCCCTCGCTGCATGCAGCAAAACTATCAGGACTCGATGGCCATTGTGCGCGACTTTGGTAAACCGGATCTGTTTTTGACTTTCACGTGCAACCCTAAATGGCCGGAAATAACAGAAAACTTATTCCCAGGACAGAAGGCTCACGATCGCCCGGACATGGTTTCGAGGGTATTTGACCTGAAGAAAACGGCTTTGATGCAAGATTTGACAAAGAATCACATCTTAGGTGCGACCATTGCAGATATACACGTCATCGAATTTCAGAAGAGAGGATTGCCTCATATGCACCTTTTGTGGTTTTTAGCGAAAGAAGACAAAATAAGATATGCACAGTGCATCGACTCGCTGGTGTGTGCTGAACTTCCAGATGCTACTCGACATCCGGAGCTACACAACATTGTGAAGTCATCGATGATTCACGGACCCTGCGGTGAACTGAATAGAAACTCTCCCTGCATGAGTGATGGTGTATGTTCGAAAGGATTTCCGAAACCGTTTCAGGCAGAAACTAAAGAGAACGTGAATGGCTACCCACTCTACAGAAGAAGGGACGATGGAAACTTTATCGTGATCAAGGGTCATGCCATCGATAACAGATAGGTCGTTCCTTACAATCCGTATTTATCGAAAAAGTACAACGCCCACATAAACGTTGAAGTATGCAGCTCCATAAAATCGGTGAAGTATTTGTTTGAATACGTGTACAAGGGTCATGATGCAGCTAAAAATGTTCTGGAAGAATCTGGAGATAGAACTTTAATGTGGGACGAGATCAAATGCTTCTTAAATGCAACATACGTGTCTGCCCCTGAAGCAGCGTGGAGGCTGTTTGAAAAAAGAATGCATTCTAAGTCGCACTCCATCATACGACTACCGGTTCATTTGGAAAACCTGCAGGACGTCTATTTTGCCGAATCCGAAGAAAGGAATGCTTTCCAGAGAGCTGCCGAGAAAAATACCATGCTCACCGGATGGTTTGAACTGAACAGGACAGTTCCCGAAGCGAATGGTTACCTGTATGCCGAAATTCCTAAACATTTCACCTGGAGGAATCATGCCTGGCAGAAACGAGTTAGACTTGGAGATTACATCATTTCAAGAATGTATTCTGTTAGCCCGAAAGATGTTGAGCGTTTCCATCTGAGGTTGCTGCTGTGTCACGTTAAAGGAGCGAAGAGTTTTGCCGACTTAAGAACTTACGAAGGTGTGGAATATTCAAAGTTCAAGGAAGCCTGCCGTGCAAGGCATCTGCTGCAAGACGACGAAGAATGGAAAAATACTCTGGCAGAAGCATCAGCTTTTCAAATGCCACCGCAGCTAAGACAGCTTTTTTGCTTCATCTGTGTTTTCTGCAACCCTGCGGAACCCGTCGCTTTGTGGAATGAATTCAAAGAGTCCCTTTCTGAAGATTTTGCGAGATCTTACTCCTTAGAAGACAGTTTCAGCCTTGCACTGAGAAGTATAGAAGACCAGTTAGAAGTGCACAATGTTTCGCTATGTTCTCTTGGTCTCCCGCAACCAACATTGACTGATGCTGTTTCTCTCGAAGTCCCGCAGTTCGATGTCCAGTATGAAAACGAACAAGCCGAAGTGTTGAACGGGATGTTGAATCCTGAACAGAAATTAGTTTACGACTTGGTTCTGGAAGCTGTACGAGATGAGAATCCTAACACACCGAAGACATTTTGTGTTAATGCGTTTGCCGGAGCTGGAAAAACTTTCCTTTTTAGGACGATCCTTCATGCTGTTCGAGGAATGGGCCACGTTGCCATTCCCGTTGCGTGGACAGGCATTGCTGCTGTGCTGTTGACCGGTGGAAGAACTGTACACTCTACTTTCAAGTTGCCCGTTCCACTTCTGGAAAATTCTTCGTGCCGTGTGAGACAAGATAGCGCTGAAGGAAGGTACTTGAAGACTGCGAAACTTTTCATATGGGATGAATGCACCATGACGCCTCATTACGCTTTGGAAGCTGTCGACAGATTGCTGAGAGACTTGACCGGACTGGATGTTCCTTTTGGCGGTAAAACCTTAGTTTTAGGAGGTGACTGGAGACAAACATTACCTGTTGTCGCACATGGAAACCGAACTTCTGCGATCGAGAGCTGCCTCAGGAACTCCTTTTTGTGGCCACATTTCAAACAATGCACGCTTTCCACCAATATGCGATTGAATCCGGAAGAACAAGAATTTTCAGAATGGCTTCTGCAGTTGGGAGACGGTCGTCTTAAAAATGACAGTGGCTTGGACGAAGACATTATCGAAATTCCATCTTTGTGTGTGGTCAACAGATCGATAGTAGAAGAAATGTTTGGCTGCGGTAATGAATTCGACTTACAAGACTCGGCCAGTAAAGCGATTTTATGTCCAAAGAACGAGGAAGCTCTGAAGCTTAATGAAGAAATTCTTTCCACGTTTCCAGGTCAAGTTTTCACGCACTACAGTGCAGACTCGGTTATTTGCGATGACGAAGAAGAACAAGAAACGTATCAGCTGGATTTCATCCACAGCCTGACGCCTTCTGGAATGCCACCTCATCGTCTGAATTTGAAAGTTGGAGTTATAGCTATGCTTCTACGAAATCTACATCCATCGGTTGGACTCTGCAACGGAACAAGGCTCATTGTGAAGAGAATTATGCCAAACGTTTTAGATTGTGAAGTCATCTCTGGACAGAATGCTGGATCGAGAGTTTTCATTCCACGTGTTGAACTTTCACCATCAGATTCAAACCTCCCCTTTCAGCTCAAGCGAAGACAGTTTCCTATCAGGCTTGCATTTTGTATGACTATTAATAAGTCACAGGGACAGACGCTTAAGAAAGTTGGAATTTATTTACCGCTACCAGTTTTCAGTCATGGAATGCTTTATGTAGCTTTTTCAGAATTCCCGTGGCTCGCCATATTGACCATCGGCATCTTCGTGCGACTTTAATTAGCCGAGATATTAATTAAAAACTGCTTTTTCCCCTACGTTTCCCTACGTTTTGCACTTTCTTTCACCCGTTTTCCCTGTTTTAGGGATTTGGCCGAGTGCCAAATTCGTTTTTCTCGAATAACTTGGGAACGGCGCCGAGTTGGAATTCGAAACGCATATCTCCGGATTCGAAAAAAATCAACAAATCCATCGATATCGGTCCCATCTTCGTACGACAATAATCCGCGGAGTTATTAATTAAAAACTGCGAAAACAATAATTTCGGCACTCAGTGTTCCGAGTGGCAACAGTCTCGGCAGTCGTCGGAGATAAAAATGCTATGGGAACGCCAAGGCCGTACGCCACTAACAAACTAAGAATAAAAAATTAAAATAACTTAAAGGAATAAACTGAAAAGCTAAAACAAAACTAAAAATAGAAACATTCTCTTCATTTAGTTGTCGTTAGTTGAATGTAGATTGGTTTATGCCCTTGATAAGTCGAGTAAATGACGTCATAGATAAAATAAAAAGTTTTGTTTCCCGGTCTGGCAACAGATCAAATAGAATCAAAAGTTTAGTTTCCTGGTTTGGCAACAAAAAATTTATTTACGAATTTTGGATTTGGAAGGAGACCGTCGCAATTTTTTCCAGCATTTCAAATTTCGTAAATATTCTTATTATTACTCATTGCACTTAATCTTTATTTCTTTTTACAGGATATTTGATTGCTTTTTGCATTTATATTTGTAGTTTTAGTAATTTAAAGTAGTATTTTAGACTTTTATATGCTCCTGTTAGTTTAGAACTTGAGAATTCTTCGGAACATTAACTTGGTGACTCTTTTTATATATTTAATGTATTATTTTGTATTTTTTTAAAGATCTATTCATTTGTGTTTTATATTTCTGTTATTGTTGCTCGATAAATTGCATTTACATTTTATATTTTTGACATTTTCCTGTGTGCGATAACAATTATCGTTTTAAGGCGATCGAATGTTCTATATTTTATTAGATTTGTTATTTTGTTAGGTTTGTTATTTGAATTTCAGAATTGATTTCAGAAGTTCCTAATTTATATTTGTATTTATACCTTTTATTTATTTTGTGTTTAGGTTTTCATTTTCTGTTTATGTGCATTGTTCTCAGATTGACCTAATTATTAGAAATATTTTCATAATTTTTATCTGTGCTTGGAATTTTTCATAATATTACCCATATTATTTCTTATTTGCCAGCAATTTTTTAACAGGGAAGTTTTTGTTTTACATTTTTGATTTTTTAAAATTAATTTGCTCTTAAGTGGAAAATTTTTCATTTAGTCTAGGATTATTTTAAAATTTGTGTTGTATACATATAGAATGCATTAATTTTTTTTCTAGCAGTATTGGTTTAATGAGCAATTTTTTTCTTTCATCTGCGTAGTCAATTTTTTGAGTCGAGTTAATATTTTAGTAGTGCTTTTTTTAACGTACTGAAATGCCGAAACGGAAAAGAGGCATTACAGGAGATGCATCAAGAAGACGAAGAGCTGAAGCACAGAGTTTACGGCGAGCTGCAGAAAATGAAGAGGAAACTGCTGCGAGACTGAGCACGCAAGCGCGTCGGCAAGCAAACCTACGCGCTGAAGAAACGGAAGAAGAAACCGCTACGAGACTCGGCAGGAAAGCTCAACATCAAGAAAATTAACGTGCTGCAGAAACGGAACAAGAAACCATTAGGAGACTCAGCAGGCAATCCCAATGTCAAGAAAATTTGCGTGCTCAAGAAAGTGAAGAAGAAACCAGTAGGAGGCACAGACTGGACTCTCATCGTCATCGTCAAGTTCAAGCGGAAGAGTCGGAAGAGGACGCTGCTACACGAAGAACGCGAGACGCTGCACGCCACAGACAAGTCCTATCCGAAGAAACAATGTCCGTACGAGAAGACAGGCTACGCATGAATGCAGCACAACGTTCACGCAGCACTCTTCACAATGCAGGAAGATGTGGACTCGAAGTTTATGTTGAGCAACACAGCGCCGGTTCAATGGAAGCTTCCTGCGATCTCTGCAACGGATTGTTCTTTACGGGAGAAAGGAATGCAAGAGGAAGATACATGCACTGCTGTAACAATGGGAAAATTGTCGAAGCTGAAAGAAGATATCCAGAAGAATGGCACAATTTAATGAATGGGAACCACCCTTTTTCTGAAGAGTTTTTTGCCAACATACGTACTTACAACTGCCTGCTCAGTTTTGCTTCATTGGGTGCCAATATAGAAATGCCTTCGGGTTCGGGTCCCTACTGCTTCAGGATTCACGGTGCCATATATCATCGAACGAGCCACCTTCATCCGCCTCATCCCGGTCAAGAACAGTATGCTCAGCTGTACATTTTAGATTCGGATCAAGCCCTCAGGCAGAGAATGAACATATTTGGAAATGTTGCCCTGAACGCCGAACTCCTGAGACAGTTGGACACAGTTTTAAGGAAGGTTAATCCATATGCGGAAGCCTACAAGATGCTGAAGGAATTCGAAGAAGAAACTGTACGAGAGCAAGGTGCCGAAACTGCTGCGGATATCCGCATGTACATCAAGGGTGAAAGTGTTGCTGCAGGCGAGCACAGGGGACGTTACAATGCTCCGAAAGAAAATGAAGTTGCAGTCGTCTTCAAGAGTACGAACGGCGCTCCTCCATCGAAACCGAGACATCGTGATCCATCCGAGAGGTGGCGGTCTCATCAACATCAGTACCTTAAATCCCAACTTGGAACCCATGACGTACGTACTTTTCTTTCCTCACGGCGAGCAAGGATTCAGAGTCGGACAGCAATACACAGAGTTACAGTTTTACAGTCACAGGGTGTCCGTACGACGAGATTGCTACAACCCGATTTTGTATGGCCGGAAATTGTTTCAGCAGTATCTCGTGGATGCATACGTAAAAGTTGAAGGCAACAGGATTGCGTACCTCCGGAGCCATCAGACGAATCTGAGAGTGGAAACTTACATGGGTCTTGCCGATCACATTTACAGAGTTGGTCAAGAGACGGGCGTCCGCCCTGGAATACCGGTTAGACTTCCGTCAACGTTTATAGGAAGCCCTCGCTGCATGCAGCAAAACTATCAGGACTCGATGGCCATTGTGCGCGACTTTGGTAAGCCGGATCTGTTTTTGACTTTCACGTGCAACCCTAAATGGCCGGAAATAACAGAAAACTTATTCCCAGGACAGAAGGCTCACGATCGCCCGGACATCGTTTCGAGGGTATTTGACCTGAAGAAAACGGCTTTGATGCAAGATTTGACAAAGAATCACATCTTAGGTGCGACCATTGCAGATATACACGTCATCGAATTTCAGAAGAGAGGATTGCCTCATATGCACCTTTTGTGGTTTTTAGCGAAAGAAGACAAAATAAGATATGCACAGTGCATCGACTCGCTGGTGTGTGCTGAACTTCCAGATGCTACTCGACATCCGGAGCTACACAACATTGTGAAGTCATCGATGATTCACGGACCCTGCGGTGAACTGAATAGAAACTCTCCCTGCATGAGTGATGGTGTATGTTCGAAAGGATTTCCGAAACCGTTTCAGGCAGAAACTAAAGAGAACGTGAATGGCTACCCACTCTACAGAAGAAGGGACGATGGAAACTTTATCGTGATCAAGGGTCATGCCATCGATAACAGATAGGTCGTTCCTTACAATCCGTATTTATCGAAAAAGTACAACGCCCACATAAACGTTGAAGTATGCAGCTCCATAAAATCGGTGAAGTATTTGTTTGAATACGTGTACAAGGGTCATGATGCAGCTAAAAATGTTCTGGAAGAATCTGGAGATAGAACTTTAATGTGGGACGAGATCAAATGCTTCTTAAATGCAACATACGTGTCTGCCCCTGAAGCAGCGTGGAGGCTGTTTGAAAAAAGAATGCATTCTAAGTCGCACTCCATCATACGACTACCGGTTCATTTGGAAAACCTGCAGGACGTCTATTTTGCCGAATCCGAAGAAAGGAATGCTTTCCAGAGAGCTGCCGAGAAAAATACCATGCTCACCGGATGGTTTGAACTGAACAGGACAGTTCCCGAAGCGAATGGTTACCTGTATGCCGAAATTCCTAAACATTTCACCTGGAGGAATCATGCCTGGCAGAAACGAGTTAGACTTGGAGATTACATCATTTCAAGAATGTATTCTGTTAGCCCGAAAGATGTTGAGCGTTTCCATCTGAGGTTGCTGCTGTGTCACGTTAAAGGAGAAGAGTTTTGCCGACATAAGAACTTACGAAGGTGTGGAATATTCAAAGTTCAAGGAAGCCTGCCGTGCAAGGCATCTGCTGCAAGACGACGAAGAATGGAAAAATACTCTGGCAGAAGCATCAGCTTTTCAAATGCCACCGCAGCTAAGACAGCTTTTTTGCTTCATCTGTGTTTTCTGCAACCCTGCGGAACCCGTCGCTTTGTGGAATGAATTCAAAGAGTCCCTTTCTGAAGATTTTGCGAGATCTTACTCCTTAGAAGACAGTTTCAGCCTTGCACTGAGAAGTATAGAAGACCAGTTAGAAGTGCACAATGTTTCGCTATGTTCTCTTGGTCTCCCGCAACCAACATTGACTGATGCTGTTTCTCTCGAAGTCCCGCAGTTCGATGTCCAGTATGAAAACGAACAAGCCGAAGTGTTGAACGGGATGTTGAATCCTGAACAGAAGTTAGTTTACGACTTGGTTTTGGAAGCTGTACGAGATGAGAATCCTAACACACCGAAGACATTTTGTGTTAATGCGTTTGCCGGAGCTGGAAAAACTTTCCTTTTTAGGACGATCCTTCATGCTGTTCGAGGAATGGGCCACGTTGCCATTCCCGTTGCGTGGACAGGCATTGCTGCTGTGCTGTTGACCGGTGGAAGAACTGTACACTCTACTTTCAAGTTGCCCGTTCCACTTCTGGAAAATTCTTCGTGCCGTGTGAGACAAGATAGCGCTGAAGGAAGGTACTTGAAGACTGCGAAACTTTTCATATGGGATGAATGCACCATGACGCCTCATTACGCTTTGGAAGCTGTCGACAGATTGCTGAGAGACTTGACCGGACTGGATGTTCCTTTTGGCGGTAAAACCTTAGTTTTAGGAGGTGACTGGAGACAAACATTACCTGTTGTCGCACATGGAAACCGAACTTCTGCGATCGAGAGCTGCCTCAGGAACTCCTTTTTGTGGCCACATTTCAAACAATGCACGCTTTCCACCAATATGCGATTGAATCCGGAAGAACAAGAATTTTCAGAATGGCTTCTGCAGTTGGGAGACGGTCGTCTTAAAAATGACAGTGGCTTGGACGAAGACATTATCGAAATTCCATCTTTGTGTGTGGTCAACAGATCGATAGTAGAAGAAATGTTTGGCTGCGGTAATGAATTCGACTTACAAGACTCGGCCAGTAAAGCGATTTTATGTCCAAAGAACGAGGAAGCTCTGAAGCTTAATGAAGAAATTCTTTCCACGTTTCCAGGTCAAGTTTTCACGCACTACAGTGCAGACTCGGTTATTTGCGATGACGAAGAAGAACAAGAAACGTATCAGCTGGATTTCATCCACAGCCTGACGCCTTCTGGAATGCCACCTCATCGTCTGAATTTGAAAGTTGGAGTTATAGCTATGCTTCTACGAAATCTACATCCATCGGTTGGACTCTGCAACGGAACAAGGCTCATTGTGAAGAGAATTATGCCAAACGTTTTAGATTGTGAAGTCATCTCTGGACAGAATGCTGGATCGAGAGTTTTCATTCCACGTGTTGAACTTTCACCATCAGATTCAAACCTCCCCTTTCAGCTCAAGCGAAGACAGTTTCCTATCAGGCTTGCATTTTGTATGACTATTAATAAGTCACAGGGACAGACGCTTAAGAAAGTTGGAATTTATTTACCGCTACCAGTTTTCAGTCATGGAATGCTTTATGTAGCTTTTTCAGAATTCCCGTGGCTCGCCATATTGACCATCGGCATCTTCGTGCGACTTTAATTAGCCGAGATATTAATTAAAAACTGCTTTTTCCCCTACGTTTCCCTACGTTTTGCACTTTCTTTCACCCGTTTTCCCTGTTTTAGGGATTTGGCCGAGTGCCAAATTCGTTTTTCTCGAATAACTTGGGAACGGCGCCGAGTTGGAATTCGAAACGCATATCTCCGGATTCGAAAAAAATCAACAAATCCATCGATATCGGTCCCATCTTCGTACGACAATAATCCGCGGAGTTATTAATTAAAAACTGCGAAAACAATAATTTCGGCACTCAGTGTTCCGAGTGGCAACAGTCTCGGCAGTCGTCGGAGATAAAAATGCTATGGGAACGCCAAGGCCGTACGCCACTAACAAACTAAGAATAAAAAATTAAAATAACTTAATGGAATAAACTGAAAAGCTAAAACAAAACTAAAAATAGAAACATTCTCTTCATTTAGTTGTCGTTAGTTGAATGTAGATTGGTTTATGCCCTTGATAAGTCGAGTAAATGACGTCATAGATAAAATAAAAAGTTTTGTTTCCCGGTCTGGCAACAGATCAAATAGAATCAAAAGTTTAGTTTCCTGGTTTGGCAACAAAAAATTTATTTACGAATTTTGGATTTGGAAGGAGACCGTCGCAATTTTTTCCAGCATTTCAAATTTCGTAAATATTCTTATTATTACTCATTGCACTTAATCTTTATTTCTTTTTACAGGATATTTGATTGTTTTTTGCATTTATATTTGTAGTTTTAGTAATTTAAAGTAGTATTTTAGACTTTTATATGCTCCTGTTAGTTTAGAAGTTGAGAATTCTTCGGAACATTAACTTGGTGACTCTTTTTATATATTTAATGTATTATTTTGTATTTTTTTAAAGATCTATTCATTCGTGTTTTATATTTCTGTTATTGTTGCTCGATAAATTGCATTTACATTTTATATTTTTGACATTTTCCTGTGTGCGATAACAATTATCGTTTTAAGGCGATCGAATGTTCTATATTTTATTAGATTTGTTATTTTGTTAGGTTTGTTATTTGAATTTCAGAATTGATTTCAGAAGTTTCTAATTTATATTTGTATTTATACCTTTTATTTATTTTGTGTTTAGGTTTTCATTTTCTGTTTATGTGCATTGTTCTCAGATTGACCTAATTATTAGAAATATTTTCATAATTTTTATCTGTGCTTGGAATTTTTCATAATATTACCCATATTATTTCTTATTTGCCAGCAATTTTTTAACAGGGAAGTTTTTGTTTCACATTTTTGATTTTTTAAAATTAATTTGCTCTTAAGTGGAAAATTTTTCATTTAGTCTAGGATTATTTTAAAATTTGTGTTGTATACATATAGAATGCATTAATTTTTTTTCCAGCAGTATTCGTTTAATGAGCAATTTTTTTCTTTCATCTGCGTAGTCAATTTTTTGAGTCGAGTTAATATTTTAGTAGTGCTTTTTTTAACGTACTGAAATGCCGAAACGGAAAAGAGGCATTACAGGAGATGCATCAAGAAGACGAAGAGCTGAAGCACAGAGTTTACGGCGAGCTGCAGAAAATGAAGAAGGAACTGCTGCGAGACTGAGCACGCAAGCGCGTCGGCAAGCAAACCTACGCGCTCAAGAAACGGAAGAAGAAACCGCTACGAGACTCGGCAGGAAAGCTCAACATCAAGAAAATTTACGTGCTGCAGAAACGGAACAAGAAACCATTAGGAGACTCAGCAGGCAATCCCAATGTCAAGAAAATTTGCGTGCTCAAGAAAGTGAAGAAGAAACCAGTAGGAGGCACAGACTGGACTCTCATCGTCATCGTCAAGTTCGAGCGGAAGAGTCGGAAGAGGACGCTGCTACACGAAGAACGCGAGACGCTGCACGCCACAGACAAGTCCTATCCGAAGAAACAATGTCCGTACGAGAAGACAGGCTACGCATGAATGCAGCACAACGTTCACGCAGCACTCTTCACAATGAAGGAAGATGTGGACTCGAAGTTTATGTTGAGCAACACAGCGCCGGTTCAATGGAAGCTTCCTGCGATCTCTGCAACGGATTGTTCTTTACGGGAGAAAGGAATGCAAGAGGAAGATACATGCACTGCTGTAACAATGGGAAAATTGTCGAAGCTGAAAGAAGATATCCAGAAGAATGGCACAATTTAATGAATGGGAACCACCCTTTTTCTGAAGAGTTTTTTGCCAACATACGTACTTACAACTGCCTGCTCAGTTTTGCTTCATTGGGTGCCAATATAGAAATGCCTTCGGGTTCGGGTCCCTACTGCTTCAGGATTCACGGTGCCATATATCATCGAACGAGCCACCTTCATCCGCCTCATCCCGGTCAAGAACAGTATGCTCAGCTGTACATTTTAGATTCGGATCAAGCCCTCAGGCAGAGAATGAACATATTTGGAAATGTTGCCCTGAACGCCGAACTCCTGAGACAGTTGGACACAGTTTTAAGGAACGTTAATCCATATGCGGAAGCCTACAAGATGCTGAAGGAATTCGAAGAAGAAACTGTACGAGAGCAAGGTGCCGAAACTGCTGCGGATATCCGCATGTACATCAAGGGTGAAAGTGTTGCTGCAGGCGAGCACAGGGGACGTTACAATGCTCCGAAAGAAAATGAAGTTGCAGTCGTCTTCAAGAGTACGGACGGCGCTCCTCCATCGAAACCGAGACATCGTGATCCATCCGAGAGGTGGCGGTCTCATCAACATCAGTACCTTAAATCCCAACTTGGAACCCATGACGTACGTACTTTTCTTTCCTCACGGCGAGCAAGGATTCAGAGTCGGACAGCAATACACAGAGTTACAGTTTTACAGTCACAGGGTGTCCGTACGACGAGATTGCTACAACCCGATTTTGTATGGCCGGAAATTGTTTCAGCAGTATCTCGTGGATGCATACGTAAAAGTTGAAGGCAACAGGATTGCGTACCTCCGGAGCCATCAGACGAATCTGAGAGTGGAAACTTACATGGGTCTTGCCGATCACATTTACAGAGTTGGTCAAGAGACGGGCGTCCGCCCTGGAATACCGGTTATACTTCCGTCAACGTTTATAGGAAGCCCTCGCTGCATGCAGCAAAACTATCAGGACTCGATGGCCATTGTGCGCGACTTTGGTAAACCGGATCTGTTTTTGACTTTCACGTGCAACCCTAAATGGCCGGAAATAACAGAAAACTTATTCCCAGGACAGAAGGCTCACGATCGCCCGGACATGGTTTCGAGGGTATTTGACCTGAAGAAAACGGCTTTGATGCAAGATTTGACAAAGAATCACATCTTAGGTGCGACCATTGCAGATATACACGTCATCGAATTTCAGAAGAGAGGATTGCCTCATATGCACCTTTTGTGGTTTTTAGCGAAAGAAGACAAAATAAGATATGCACAGTGCATCGACTCGCTGGTGTGTGCTGAACTTCCAGATGCTACTCGACATCCGGAGCTACACAACATTGTGAAGTCATCGATGATTCACGGACCCTGCGGTGAACTGAATAGAAACTCTCCCTGCATGAGTGATGGTGTATGTTCGAAAGGATTTCCGAAACCGTTTCAGGCAGAAACTAAAGAGAACGTGAATGGCTACCCACTCTACAGAAGAAGGGACGATGGAAACTTTATCGTGATCAAGGGTCATGCCATCGATAACAGATAGGTCGTTCCTTACAATCCGTATTTATCGAAAAAGTACAACGCCCACATAAACGTTGAAGTATGCAGCTCCATAAAATCGGTGAAGTATTTGTTTGAATACGTGTACAAGGGTCATGATGCAGCTAAAAATGTTCTGGAAGAATCTGGAGATAGAACTTTAATGTGGGACGAGGTCAAATGCTTCTTAAATGCAACATACGTGTCTGCCCCTGAAGCAGCGTGGAGGCTGTTTGAAAAAAGAATGCATTCTAAGTCGCACTCCATCATACGACTACCGGTTCATTTGGAAAACCTGCAGGACGTCTATTTTGCCGAATCCGAAGAAAGGAATGCTTTCCAGAGAGCTGCCGAGAAAAATACCATGCTCACCGGATGGTTTGAACTGAACAGGACAGTTCCCGAAGCGAATGGTTACCTGTATGCCGAAATTCCTAAACATTTCACCTGGAGGAATCATGCCTGGCAGAAACGAGTTAGACTTGGAGATTACATCATTTCAAGAATGTATTCTGTTAGCCCGAAAGATGTTGAGCGTTTCCATCTGAGGTTGCTGCTGTGTCACGTTAAAGGAGCGAAGAGTTTTGCCGACTTAAGAACTTACGAAGGTGTGGAATATTCAAAGTTCAAGGAAGCCTGCCGTGCAAGGCATCTGCTGCAAGACGACGAAGAATGGAAAAATACTCTGGCAGAAGCATCAGCTTTTCAAATGCCACCGCAGCTAAGACAGCTTTTTTGCTTCATCTGTGTTTTCTGCAACCCTGCGGAACCCGTCGCTTTGTGGAATGAATTCAAAGAGTCCCTTTCTGAAGATTTTGCGAGATCTTACTCCTTAGAAGACAGTTTCAGCCTTGCACTGAGAAGTATAGAAGACCAGTTAGAAGTGCACAATGTTTCGCTATGTTCTCTTGGTCTCCCGCAACCAACATTGACTGATGCTGTTTCTCTCGAAGTCCCGCAGTTCGATGTCCAGTATGAAAACGAACAAGCCGAAGTGTTGAACGGGATGTTGAATCCTGAACAGAAATTAGTTTACGACTTGGTTCTGGAAGCTGTACGAGATGAGAATCCTAACACACCGAAGACATTTTGTGTTAATGCGTTTGCCGGAGCTGGAAAAACTTTCCTTTTTAGGACGATCCTTCATGCTGTTCGAGGAATGGGCCACGTTGCCATTCCCGTTGCGTGGACAGGCATTGCTGCTGTGCTGTTGACCGGTGGAAGAACTGTACACTCTACTTTCAAGTTGCCCGTTCCACTTCTGGAAAATTCTTCGTGCCGTGTGAGACAAGATAGCGCTGAAGGAAGGTACTTGAAGACTGCGAAACTTTTCATATGGGATGAATGCACCATGACGCCTCATTACGCTTTGGAAGCTGTCGACAGATTGCTGAGAGACTTGACCGGACTGGATGTTCCTTTTGGCGGTAAAACCTTAGTTTTAGGAGGTGACTGGAGACAAACATTACCTGTTGTCGCACATGGAAACCGAACTTCTGCGATCGAGAGCTGCCTCAGGAACTCCTTTTTGTGGCCACATTTCAAACAATGCACGCTTTCCACCAATATGCGATTGAATCCGGAAGAACAAGAATTTTCAGAATGGCTTCTGCAGTTGGGAGACGGTCGTCTTAAAAATGACAGTGGCTTGGACGAAGACATTATCGAAATTCCATCTTTGTGTGTGGTCAACAGATCGATAGTAGAAGAAATGTTTGGCTGCGGTAATGAATTCGACTTACAAGACTCGGCCAGTAAAGCGATTTTATGTCCAAAGAACGAGGAAGCTCTGAAGCTTAATGAAGAAATTCTTTCCACGTTTCCAGGTCAAGTTTTCACGCACTACAGTGCAGACTCGGTTATTTGCGATGACGAAGAAGAACAAGAAACGTATCAGCTGGATTTCATCCACAGCCTGACGCCTTCTGGAATGCCACCTCATCGTCTGAATTTGAAAGTTGGAGTTATAGCTATGCTTCTACGAAATCTACATCCATCGGTTGGACTCTGCAACGGAACAATGCTCATTGTGAAGAGAATTATGCCAAACGTTTTAGATTGTGAAGTCATCTCTGGACAGAATGCTGGATCGAGAGTTTTCATTCCACGTGTTGAACTTTCACCATCAGATTCAAACCTCCCCTTTCAGCTCAAGCGAAGACAGTTTCCTATCAGGCTTGCATTTTGTATGACTATTAATAAGTCACAGGGACAGACGCTTAAGAAAGTTGGAATTTATTTACCGCTACCAGTTTTCAGTCATGGAATGCTTTATGTAGCTTTTTCAGAATTCCCGTGGCTCGCCATATTGACCATCGGCATCTTCGTGCGACTTTAATTAGCCGAGATATTAATTAAAAACTGCTTTTTCCCCTACGTTTCCCTACGTTTTGCACTTTCTTTCACCCGTTTTCCCTGTTTTAGGGATTTGGCCGAGTGCCAAATTCGTTTTTCTCGAATAACTTGGGAACGGCGCCGAGTTGGAATTCGAAACGCATATCTCCGGATTCGAAAAAAATCAACAAATCCATCGATATCGGTCCCATCTTCGTACGACAATAATCCGCGGAGTTATTAATTAAAAACTGCGAAAACAATAATTTCGGCACTCAGTGTTCCGAGTGGCAACAGTCTCGGCAGTCGTCGGAGATAAAAATGCTATGGGAACGCCAAGGCCGTACGCCACTAACAAACTAAGAATAAAAAATTAAAATAACTTAAAGGAATAAACTGAAAAGCTAAAACAAAACTAAAAATAGAAACATTCTCTTCATTTAGTTGTCGTTAGTTGAATGTAGATTGGTTTATGCCCTTGATAAGTCGAGTAAATGACGTCATAGATAAAATAAAAAGTTTTGTTTCCCGGTCTGGCAACAGATCAAATAGAATCAAAAGTTTAGTTTCCTGGTTTGGCAACAAAAAATTTATTTACGAATTTTGGATTTGGAAGGAGACCGTCGCAATTTTTTCCAGCATTTCAAATTTCGTAAATATTCTAATTATTACTCATTGCACTTAATCTTTATTTCTTTTTACAGGATATTTGATTGTTTTTTGCATTTATATTTGTAGTTTTAGTAATTTAAAGTAGTATTTTAGACTTTTATATGCTCCTGTTAGTTTAGAACTTGAGAATTCTTCGGAACATTAACTTGGTGACTCTTTTTATATATTTAATGTATTATTTTGTATTTTTTTAAAGATCTATTCATTCGTGTTTTATATTTCTGTTATTGTTGCTCGATAAATTGCATTTACATTTTATATTTTTGACATTTTCCTGTGTGCGATAACAATTATCGTTTTAAGGCGATCGAATGTTCTATATTTTATTAGATTTGTTATTTTGTTAGGTTTGTTATTTGAATTTCAGAATTGATTTCAGAAGTTTCTAATTTATATTTGTATTTATACCTTTTATTTATTTTGTGTTTAAGTTTTCATTTTCTGTTTATGTGCATTGTTCTCAGATTGACCTAATTATTAGAAATATTTTCATAATTTTTATCTGTGCTTGGAATTTTTCATAATATTACCCATATTATTTCTTATTTGCCAGCAATTTTTTAACAGGGAAGTTTTTGTTTCACATTTTTGATTTTTTAAAATTAATTTGCTCTTAAGTGGAAAATTTTTCATTTAGTCTAGGATTATTTTAAAATTTGTGTTGTATACATATAGAATGCATTAATTTTTTTTCCAGCAGTATTCGTTTAATGAGCAATTTTTTTCTTTCATCTGCGTAGTCAATTTTTTGAGTCGAGTTAATATTTTAGTAGTGCTTTTTTTAACGTACTGAAATGCCGAAACGGAAAAGAGGCATTACAGGAGATGCATCAAGAAGACGAAGAGCTGAAGCACAGAGTTTACGGCGAGCTGCAGAAAATGAAGAAGGAACTGCTGCGAGACTGAGCACGCAAGCGCGTCGGCAAGCAAACCTACGCGCTCAAGAAACGGAAGAAGAAACCGCTACGAGACTCGGCAGGAAAGCTCAACATCAAGAAAATTTACGTGCTGCAGAAACGGAACAAGAAACCATTAGGAGACTCAGCAGGCAATCCCAATGTCAAGAAAATTTGCGTGCTCAAGAAAGTGAAGAAGAAACCAGTAGGAGGCACAGACTGGACTCTCATCGTCATCGTCAAGTTCGAGCGGAAGAGTCGGAAGAGGACGCTGCTACACGAAGAACGCGAGACGCTGCACGCCACAGACAAGTCCTATCCGAAGAAACAAGGTCCGTACGAGAAGACAGGCTACGCATGAATGCAGCACAACGTTCACGCAGCACTCTTCACAATGAAGGAAGATGTGGACTCGAAGTTTATGTTGAGCAACACAGCGCCGGTTCAATGGAAGCTTCCTGCGATCTCTGCAACGGATTGTTCTTTACGGGAGAAAGGAATGCAAGAGGAAGATACATGCACTGCTGTAACAATGGGAAAATTGTCGAAGCTGAAAGAAGATATCCAGAAGAATGGCACAATTTAATGAATGGGAACCACCCTTTTTCTGAAGAGTTTTTTGCCAACATACGTACTTACAACTGCCTGCTCAGTTTTGCTTCATTGGGTGCCAATATAGAAATGCCTTCGGGTTCGGGTCCCTACTGCTTCAGGATTCACGGTGCCATATATCATCGAACGAGCCACCTTCATCCGCCTCATCCCGGTCAAGAACAGTATGCTCAGCTGTACATTTTAGATTCGGATCAAGCCCTCAGGCAGAGAATGAACATATTTGGAAATGTTGCCCTGAACGCCGAACTCCTGAGACAGTTGGACACAGTTTTAAGGAACGTTAATCCATATGCGGAAGCCTACAAGATGCTGAAGGAATTCGAAGAAGAAACTGTACGAGAGCAAGGTGCCGAAACTGCTGCGGATATCCGCATGTACATCAAGGGTGAAAGTGTTGCTGCAGGCGAGCACAGGGGACGTTACAATGCTCCGAAAGAAAATGAAGTTGCAGTCGTCTTCAAGAGTACGGACGGCGCTCCTCCATCGAAACCGAGACATCGTGATCCATCCGAGAGGTGGCGGTCTCATCAACATCAGTACCTTAAATCCCAACTTGGAACCCATGACGTACGTACTTTTCTTTCCTCACGGCGAGCAAGGATTCAGAGTCGGACAGCAATACACAGAGTTACAGTTTTACAGTCACAGGGTGTCCGTACGACGAGATTGCTACAACCCGATTTTGTATGGCCGGAAATTGTTTCAGCAGTATCTCGTGGATGCATACGTAAAAGTTGAAGGCAACAGGATTGCGTACCTCCGGAGCCATCAGACGAATCTGAGAGTGGAAACTTACATGGGTCTTGCCGATCACATTTACAGAGTTGGTCAAGAGACGGGCGTCCGCCCTGGAATACCGGTTATACTTCCGTCAACGTTTATAGGAAGCCCTCGCTGCATGCAGCAAAACTATCAGGACTCGATGGCCATTGTGCGCGAATTTGGTAAACCGGATCTGTTTTTGACTTTCACGTGCAACCCTAAATGGCCGGAAATAACAGAAAACTTATTCCCAGGACAGAAGGCTCACGATCGCCCGGACATCGTTTCGAGGGTATTTGACCTGAAGAAAACGGCTTTGATGCAAGATTTGACAAAGAATCACATCTTAGGTGCGACCATTGCAGATATACACGTCATCGAATTTCAGAAGAGAGGATTGCCTCATATGCACCTTTTGTGGTTTTTAGCGAAAGAAGACAAAATAAGATATGCACAGTGCATCGACTCGCTGGTGTGTGCTGAACTTCCAGATGCTACTCGACATCCGGAGCTACACAACATTGTGAAGTCATCGATGATTCACGGACCCTGCGGTGAACTGAATAGAAACTCTCCCTGCATGAGTGATGGTGTATGTTCGAAAGGATTTCCGAAACCGTTTCAGGCAGAAACTAAAGAGAACGTGAATGGCTACCCACTCTACAGAAGAAGGGACGATGGAAACTTTATCGTGATCAAGGGTCATGCCATCGATAACAGATAGGTCGTTCCTTACAATCCGTATTTATCGAAAAAGTACAACGCCCACATAAACGTTGAAGTATGCAGCTCCATAAAATCGGTGAAGTATTTGTTTAAATACGTGTACAAGGGTCATGATGCAGCTAAAAATGTTCTGGAAGAATCTGGAGATAGAACTTTAATGTGGGACGAGATCAAATGCTTCTTAAATGCAACATACGTGTCTGCCCCTGAAGCAGCGTGGAGGCTGTTTGAAAAAAGAATGCATTCTAAGTCGCACTCCATCATACGACTACCGGTTCATTTGGAAAACCTGCAGGACGTCTATTTTGCCGAATCCGAAGAAAGGAATGCTTTCCAGAGAGCTGCCGAGAAAAATACCATGCTCACCGGATGGTTTGAACTGAACAGGACAGTTCCCGAAGCGAATGGTTACCTGTATGCCGAAATTCCTAAACATTTCACCTGGAGGAATCATGCCTGGCAGAAACGAGTTAGACTTGGAGATTACATCATTTCAAGAATGTATTCTGTTAGCCCGAAAGATGTTGAGCGTTTCCATCTGAGGTTGCTGCTGTGTCACGTTAAAGGAGCGAAGAGTTTTGCCGACTTAAGAACTTACGAAGGTGTGGCATATTCAAAGTTCAAGGAAGCCTGCCGTGCAAGGCATCTGCTGCAAGACGACGAAGAATGGAAAAATACTCTGGCAGAAGCATCAGCTTTTCAAATGCCACCGCAGCTAAGACAGCTTTTTTGCTTCATCTGTGTTTTCTGCAACCCTGCGGAACCCGTCGCTTTGTGGAATGAATTCAAAGAGTCCCTTTCTGAAGATTTTGCGAGATCTTACTCCTTAGAAGACAGTTTCAGCCTTGCACTGAGAAGTATAGAAGACCAGTTAGAAGTGCACAATGTTTCGCTATGTTCTCTTGGTCTCCCGCAACCAACATTGACTGATGCTGTTTCTCTCGAAGTCCCGCAGTTCGATGTCCAGTATGAAAACGAACAAGCCGAAGTGTTGAACGGGATGTTGAATCCTGAACAGAAATTAGTTTACGACTTGGTTCTGGAAGCTGTACGAGATGAGAATCCTAACACACCGAAGACATTTTGTGTTAATGCGTTTGCCGGAGCTGGAAAAACTTTCCTTTTTAGGACGATCCTTCATGCTGTTCGAGGAATGGGCCACGTTGCCATTCCCGTTGCGTGGACAGGCATTGCTGCTGTGCTGTTGACCGGTGGAAGAACTGTACACTCTACTTTCAAGTTGCCCGTTCCACTTCTGGAAAATTCTTCGTGCCGTGTGAGACAAGATAGCGCTGAAGGAAGGTACTTGAAGACTGCGAAACTTTTCATATGGGATGAATGCACCATGACGCCTCATTACGCTTTGGAAGCTGTCGACAGATTGCTGAGAGACTTGACCGGACTGGATGTTCCTTTTGGCGGTAAAACCTTAGTTTTAGGAGGTGACTGGAGACAAACATTACCTGTTGTCGCACATGGAAACCGAACTTCTGCGATCGAGAGCTGCCTCAGGAACTCCTTTTTGTGGCCACATTTCAAACAATGCACGCTTTCCACCAATATGCGATTGAATCCGGAAGAACAAGAATTTTCAGAATGGCTTCTGCAGTTGGGAGACGGTCGTCTTAAAAATGACAGTGGCTTGGACGAAGACATTATCGAAATTCCATCTTTGTGTGTGGTCAACAGATCGATAGTAGAAGAAATGTTTGGCTGCGGTAATGAATTCGACTTACAAGACTCGGCCAGTAAAGCGATTTTATGTCCAAAGAACGAGGAAGCTCTGAAGCTTAATGAAGAAATTCTTTCCACGTTTCCAGGTCAAGTTTTCACGCACTACAGTGCAGACTCGGTTATTTGCGATGACGAAGAAGAACAAGAAACGTATCAGCTGGATTTCATCCACAGCCTGACGCCTTCTGGAATGCCACCTCATCGTCTGAATTTGAAAGTTGGAGTTATAGCTATGCTTCTACGAAATCTACATCCATCGGTTGGACTCTGCAACGGAACAAGGCTCATTGTGAAGAGAATTATGCCAAACGTTTTAGATTGTGAAGTCATCTCTGGACAGAATGCTGGATCGAGAGTTTTCATTCCACGTGTTGAACTTTCACCATCAGATTCAAACCTCCCCTTTCAGCTCAAGCGAAGACAGTTTCCTATCAGGCTTGCATTTTGTATGACTATTAATAAGTCACAGGGACAGACGCTTAAGAAAGTTGGAATTTATTTACCGCTACCAGTTTTCAGTCATGGAATGCTTTATGTAGCTTTTTCAGAATTCCCGTGGCTCGCCATATTGACCATCGGCATCTTCGTGCGACTTTAATTAGCCGAGATATTAATTAAAAACTGCTTTTTCCCCTACGTTTCCCTACGTTTTGCACTTTCTTTCACCCGTTTTCCCTGTTTTAGGGATTTGGCCGAGTGCCAAATTCGTTTTTCTCGAATAACTTGGGAACGGCGCCGAGTTGGAATTCGAAACGCATATCTCCGGATTCGAAAAAAATCAACAAATCCATCGATATCGGTCCCATCTTCGTACGACAATAATCCGCGGAGTTATTAATTAAAAACTGCGAAAACAATAATTTCGGCACTCAGTGTTCCGAGTGGCAACAGTCTCGGCAGTCGTCGGAGATAAAAATGCTATGGGAACGCCAAGGCCGTACGCCACTAACAAACTAAGAATAAAAAATTAAAATAACTTAAAGGAATAAACTGAAAAGCTAAAACAAAACTAAAAATAGAAACATTCTCTTCATTTAGTTGTCGTTAGTTGAATGTAGATTGGTTTATGCCCTTGATAAGTCGAGTAAATGACGTCATAGATAAAATAAAAAGTTTTGTTTCCCGGTCTGGCAACAGATCAAATAGAATCAAAAGTTTAGTTTCCTGGTTTGGCAACAAAAAATTTATTTACGAATTTTGGATTTGGAAGGAGACCGTCGCAATTTTTTCCAGCATTTCAAATTTCGTAAATATTCTTATTATTACTCATTGCACTTAATCTTTATTTCTTTTTACAGGATATTTGATTGTTTGTTGCATTTATATTTGTAGTTTTAGTAATTTAAAGTAGTATTTTAGACTTTTATATGCTCCTGTTAGTTTAGAACTTGAGAATTCTTCGGAACATTAACTTGGTGACTCTTTTTATATATTTAATGTATTATTTTGTATTTTTTTAAAGATCTATTCATTCGTGTTTTATATTTCTGTTATTGTTGCTCGATAAATTGCATTTACATTTTATATTTTTGACATTTTCCTGTGTGCGATAACAATTATCGTTTTAAGGCGATCGAATGTTCTATATTTTATTAGATTTGTTATTTTGTTAGGTTTGTTATTTGAATTTCAGAATTGATTTCAGAAGTTTCTAATTTATATTTGTATTTATACCTTTTATTTATTTTGTGTTTAGGTTTTCATTTTCTGTTTATGTGCATTGTTCTCAGATTGACCTAATTATTAGAAATATTTTCATAATTTTTATCTGTGCTTGGAATTTTTCATAATATTACCCATATTATTTCTTATTTGCCAGCAATTTTTTAACAGGGAAGTTTTTGTTTTACATTTTTGATTTTTTAAAATTAATTTGCTCTTAAGTGGAAAATTTTTCATTTAGTCTAGGATTATTTTAAAATTTGTGTTGTATACATATAGAATGCATTAATTTTTTTTCCAGCAGTATTCGTTTAATGAGCAATTTTTTTCTTTCATCTGCGTAGTCAATTTTTTGAGTCGAGTTAATATTTTAGTAGTGCTTTTTTTAACGTACTGAAATGCCGAAACGGAAAAGAGGCATTACAGGAGATGCATCAAGAAGACGAAGAGCTGAAGCACAGAGTTTACGGCGAGCTGCAGAAAATGAAGAAGGAACTGCTGCGAGACTGAGCACGCAAGCGCGTCGGCAAGCAAACCTACGCGCTCAAGAAACGGAAGAAGAAACCGCTACGAGACTCGGCAGGAAAGCTCAACATCAAGAAAATTTACGTGCTGCAGAAACGGAACAAGAAACCATTAGGAGACTCAGCAGGCAATCCCAATGTCAAGAAAATTTGCGTGCTCAAGAAAGTGAAGAAGAAACCAGTAGGAGGCACAGACTGGACTCTCATCGTCATCGTCAAGTTCGAGCGGAAGAGTCGGAAGAGGACGCTGCTACACAAAGAACGCGAGACGCTGCACGCCACAGACAAGTCCTATCCGAAGAAACAATGTCCGTACGAGAAGACAGGCTACGCATGAATGCAGCACAACGTTCACGCAGCACTCTTCACAATGAAGGAAGATGTGGACTCGAAGTTTATGTTGAGCAACACAGCGCCGGTTCAATGGAAGCTTCCTGCGATCTCTGCAACGGATTGTTCTTTACGGGAGAAAGGAATGCAAGAGGAAGATACATGCACTGCTGTAACAATGGGAAAATTGTCGAAGCTGAAAGAAGATATCCAGAAGAATGGCACAATTTAATGAATGGGAACCACCCTTTTTCTGAAGAGTTTTTTGCCAACATACGTACTTACAACTGCCTGCTCAGTTTTGCTTCATTGGGTGCCAATATAGAAATGCCTTCGGGTTCGGGTCCCTACTGCTTCAGGATTCACGGTGCCATATATCATCGAACGAGCCACCTTCATCCGCCTCATCCCGGTCAAGAACAGTATGCTCAGCTGTACATTTTAGATTCGGATCAAGCCCTCAGGCAGAGAATGAACATATTTGGAAATGTTGCCCTGAACGCCGAACTCCTGAGACAGTTGGACACAGTTTTAAGGAACGTTAATCCATATGCGGAAGCCTACAAGATGCTGAAGGAATTCGAAGAAGAAACTGTACGAGAGCAAGGTGCCGAAACTGCTGCGGATATCCGCATGTACATCAAGGGTGAAAGTGTTGCTGCAGGCGAGCACAGGGGACGTTACAATGCTCCGAAAGAAAATGAAGTTGCAGTCGTCTTCAAGAGTACGGACGGCGCTCCTCCATCGAAACCGAGACATCGTGATCCATCCGAGAGGTGGCGGTCTCATCAACATCAGTACCTTAAATCCCAACTTGGAACCCATGACGTACGTACTTTTCTTTCCTCACGGCGAGCAAGGATTCAGAGTCGGACAGCAATACACAGAGTTACAGTTTTACAGTCACAGGGTGTCCGTACGACGAGATTGCTACAACCCGATTTTGTATGGCCGGAAATTGTTTCAGCAGTATCTCGTGGATGCATACGTAAAAGTTGAAGGCAACAGGATTGCGTACCTCCGGAGCCATCAGACGAATCTGAGAGTGGAAACTTACATGGGTCTTGCCGATCACATTTACAGAGTTGGTCAAGAGACGGGCGTCCGCCCTGGAATACCGGTTATACTTCCGTCAACGTTTATAGGAAGCCCTCGCTGCATGCAGCAAAACTATCAGGACTCGATGGCCATTGTGCGCGACTTTGGTAAACCGGATCTGTTTTTGACTTTCACGTGCAACCCTAAATGGCCGGAAATAACAGAAAACTTATTCCCAGGACAGAAGGCTCACGATCGCCCGGACATGGTTTCGAGGGTATTTGACCTGAAGAAAACGGCTTTGATGCAAGATTTGACAAAGAATCACATCTTAGGTGCGACCATTGCAGATATACACGTCATCGAATTTCAGAAGAGAGGATTGCCTCATATGCACCTTTTGTTGTTTTTAGCGAAAGAAGACAAAATAAGATATGCACAGTGCATCGACTCGCTGGTGTGTGCTGAACTTCCAGATGCTACTCGACATCCGGAGCTACACAACATTGTGAAGTCATCGATGATTCACGGACCCTGCGGTGAACTGAATAGAAACTCTCCCTGCATGAGTGATGGTGTATGTTCGAAAGGATTTCCGAAACCGTTTCAGGCAGAAACTAAAGAGAACGTGAATGGCTACCCACTCTACAGAAGAAGGGACGATGGAAACTTTATCGTGATCAAGGGTCATGCCATCGATAACAGATAGGTCGTTCCTTACAATCCGTATTTATCGAAAAAGTACAACGCCCACATAAACGTTGAAGTATGCAGCTCCATAAAATCGGTGAAGTATTTGTTTGAATACGTGTACAAGGGTCATGATGCAGCTAAAAATGTTCTGGAAGAATCTGGAGATAGAACTTTAATGTGGGACGAGATCAAATGCTTCTTAAATGCAACATACGTGTCTGCCCCTGAAGCAGCGTGGAGGCTGTTTGAAAAAAGAATGCATTCTAAGTCGCACTCCATCATACGACTACCGGTTCATTTGGAAAACCTGCAGGACGTCTATTTTGCCGAATCCGAAGAAAGGAATGCTTTCCAGAGAGCTGCCGAGAAAAATACCATGCTCACCGGATGGTTTGAACTGAACAGGACAGTTCCCGAAGCGAATGGTTACCTGTATGCCGAAATTCCTAAACATTTCACCTGGAGGAATCATGCCTGGCAGAAACGAGTTAGACTTGGAGATTACATCATTTCAAGAATGTATTCTGTTAGCCCGAAAGATGTTGAGCGTTTCCATCTGAGGTTGCTGCTGTGTCACGTTAAAGGAGCGAAGAGTTTTGCCGACTTAAGAACTTACGAAGGTGTGGAATATTCAAAGTTCAAGGAAGCCTGCCGTGCAAGGCATCTGCTGCAAGACGACGAAGAATGGAAAAATACTCTGGCAGAAGCATCAGCTTTTCAAATGCCACCGCAGCTAAGACAGCTTTTTTGCTTCATCTGTGTTTTCTGCAACCCTGCGGAACCCGTCGCTTTGTGGAATGAATTCAAAGAGTCCCTTTCTGAAGATTTTGCGAGATCTTACTCCTTAGAAGACAGTTTCAGCCTTGCACTGAGAAGTATAGAAGACCAGTTAGAAGTGCACAATGTTTCGCTATGTTCTCTTGGTCTCCCGCAACCAACATTGACTGATGCTGTTTCTCTCGAAGTCCCGCAGTTCGATGTCCAGTATGAAAACGAACAAGCCGAAGTGTTGAACGGGATGTTGAATCCTGAACAGAAATTAGTTTACGACTTGGTTCTGGAAGCTGTACGAGATGAGAATCCTAACACACCGAAGACATTTTGTGTTAATGCGTTTGCCGGAGCTGGAAAAACTTTCCTTTTTAGGACGATCCTTCATGCTGTTCGAGGAATGGGCCACGTTGCCATTCCCGTTGCGTGGACAGGCATTGCTGCTGTGCTGTTGACCGGTGGAAGAACTGTACACTCTACTTTCAAGTTGCCCGTTCCACTTCTGGAAAATTCTTCGTGCCGTGTGAGACAAGATAGCGCTGAAGGAAGGTACTTGAAGACTGCGAAACTTTTCATATGGGATGAATGCACCATGACGCCTCATTACGCTTTGGAAGCTGTCGACAGATTGCTGAGAGACTTGACCGGACTGGATGTTCCTTTTGGCGGTAAAACCTTAGTTTTAGGAGGTGACTGGAGACAAACATTACCTGTTGTCGCACATGGAAACCGAACTTCTGCGATCGAGAGCTGCCTCAGGAACTCCTTTTTGTGGCCACATTTCAAACAATGCACGCTTTCCACCAATATGCGATTGAATCCGGAAGAACAAGAATTTTCAGAATGGCTTCTGCAGTTGGGAGACGGTCGTCTTAAAAATGACAGTGGCTTGGACGAAGACATTATCGAAATTCCATCTTTGTGTGTGGTCAACAGATCGATAGTAGAAGAAATGTTTGGCTGCGGTAATGAATTCGACTTACAAGACTCGGCCAGTAAAGCGATTTTATGTCCAAAGAACGAGGAAGCTCTGAAGCTTAATGAAGAAATTCTTTCCACGTTTCCAGGTCAAGTTTTCACGCACTACAGTGCAGACTCGGTTATTTGCGATGACGAAGAAGAACAAGAAACGTATCAGCTGGATTTCATCCACAGCCTGACGCCTTCTGGAATGCCACCTCATCGTCTGAATTTGAAAGTTGGAGTTATAGCTATGCTTCTACGAAATCTACATCCATCGGTTGGACTCTGCAACGGAACAAGGCTCATTGTGAAGAGAATTATGCCAAACGTTTTAGATTGTGAAGTCATCTCTGGACAGAATGCTGGATCGAGAGTTTTCATTCCACGTGTTGAACTTTCACCATCAGATTCAAACCTCCCCTTTCAGCTCAAGCGAAGACAGTTTCCTATCAGGCTTGCATTTTGTATGACTATTAATAAGTCACAGGGACAGACGCTTAAGAAAGTTGGAATTTATTTACCGCTACCAGTTTTCAGTCATGGAATGCTTTATGTAGCTTTTTCAGAATTCCCGTGGCTCGCCATATTGACCATCGGCATCTTCGTGCGACTTTAATTAGCCGAGATATTAATTAAAAACTGCTTTTTCCCCTACGTTTCCCTACGTTTTGCACTTTCTTTCACCCGTTTTCCCTGTTTTAGGGATTTGACCGAGTGCCAAATTCGTTTTTCTCGAATAACTTGGGAACGGCGCCGAGTTGGAATTCGAAACGCATATCTCCGGATTCGAAAAAAATCAACAAATCCATCGATATCGGTCCCATCTTCGTACGACAATAATCCGCGGAGTTATTAATTAAAAACTGCGAAAACAATAATTTCGGCACTCAGTGTTCCGAGTGGCAACAGTCTCGGCAGTCGTCGGAGATAAAAATGCTATGGGAACGCCAAGGCCGTACGCCACTAACAAACTAAGAATAAAAAATTTAAATAACTTAAAGGAATAAACTGAAAAGCTAAAACAAAACTAAAAATAGAAACATTCTCTTCATTTAGTTGTCGTTAGTTGAATGTAGATTGGTTTATGCCCTTGATAAGTCGAGTAAATGACGTCATAGATAAAATAAAAAGTTTTGTTTCCCGGTCTGGCAACAGATCAAATAGAATCAAAAGTTTAGTTTCCTGGTTTGGCAACAAAAAATTTATTTACGAATTTTGGATTTGGAAGGAGACCGTCGCAATTTTTTCCAGCATTTCAAATTTCGTAAATATTCTTATTATTACTCATTGCACTTAATCTTTATTTCTTTTTACAGGATATTTGATTGTTTTTTGCATTTATATTTGTAGTTTTAGTAATTTAAAGTAGTATTTTAGACTTTTATATGCTCCTGTTAGTTTAGAACTTGAGAATTCTTCGGAACATTAACTTGGTGACTCTTTTTATATATTTAATGTATTATTTTGTATTTTTTTAAAGATCTATTCATTCGTGTTTTATATTTCTGTTATTGTTGCTCGATAAATTGCATTTACATTTTATATTTTTGACATTTTCCTGTGTGCGATAACAATTATCGTTTTAAGGCGATCGAATGTTCTATATTTTATTAGATTTGTTATTTTGTTAGGTTTGTTATTTGAATTTCAGAATTGATTTCAGAAGTTTCTAATTTATATTTGTATTTATACCTTTTATTTATTTTGTGTTTAGGTTTTCATTTTCTGTTTATGTGCATTGTTCTCAGATTGACCTAATTATTAGAAATATTTTCATAATTTTTATCTGTGCTTGGAATTTTTCATAATATTACCCATATTATTTCTTATTTGCCAGCAATTTTTTAACAGGGAAGTTTTTGTTTTACATTTTTGATTTTTTAAAATTAATTTGCTCTTAAGTGGAAAATTTTTCATTTAGTCTAGGATTATTTTAAAATTTGTGTTGTATACATATAGAATGCATTAATTTTTTTTCCAGCAGTATTCGTTTAATGAGCAATTTTTTTCTTTCATCTGCGTAGTCAATTTTTTGAGTCGAGTTAATATTTTAGTAGTGCTTTTTTTAACGTACTGAAATGCCGAAACGGAAAAGAGGCATTACAGGAGATGCATCAAGAAGACGAAGAGCTGAAGCACAGAGTTTACGGCGAGCTGCAGAAAATGAAGAAGGAACTGCTGCGAGACTGAGCACGCAAGCGCGTCGGCAAGCAAACCTACGCGCTCAAGAAACGGAAGAAGAAACCGCTACGAGACTCGGCAGGAAAGCTCAACATCAAGAAAATTTACGTGCTGCAGAAACGGAACAAGAAACCATTAGGAGACTCAGCAGGCAATCCCAATGTCAAGAAAATTTGCGTGCTCAAGAAAGTGAAGAAGAAACCAGTAGGAGGCACAGACTGGACTCTCATCGTCATCGTCAAGTTCGAGCGGAAGAGTCGGAAGAGGACGCTGCTACACGAAGAACGCGAGACGCTGCACGCCACAGACAAGTCCTATCCGAAGAAACAATGTCCGTACGAGAAGACAGGCTACGCATGAATGCAGCACAACGTTCACGCAGCACTCTTCACAATGAAGGAAGATGTGGACTCGAAGTTTATGTTGAGCAACACAGCGCCGGTTCAATGGAAGCTTCCTGCGATCTCTGCAACGGATTGTTCTTTACGGGAGAAAGGAATGCAAGAGGAAGGTACATGCACTGCTGTAACAATGGGAAAATTGTCGAAGCTGAAAGAAGATATCCAGAAGAATGGCACAATTTAATGAATGGGAACCACCCTTTTTCTGAAGAGTTTTTTGCCAACATACGTACTTACAACTGCCTGCTCAGTTTTGCTTCATTGGGTGCCAATATAGAAATGCCTTCGGGTTCGGGTCCCTACTGCTTCAGGATTCACGGTGCCATATATCATCGAACGAGCCACCTTCATCCGCCTCATCCCGGTCAAGAACAGTATGCTCAGCTGTACATTTTAGATTCGGATCAAGCCCTCAGGCAGAGAATGAACATATTTGGAAATGTTGCCCTGAACGCCGAACTCCTGAGACAGTTGGACACAGTTTTAAGGAACGTTAATCCATATGCGGAAGCCTACAAGATGCTGAAGGAATTCGAAGAAGAAACTGTACGAGAGCAAGGTGCCGAAACTGCTGCGGATATCCGCATGTACATCAAGGGTGAAAGTGTTGCTGCAGGCGAGCACAGGGGACGTTACAATGCTCCGAAAGAAAATGAAGTTGCAGTCGTCTTCAAGAGTACGGACGGCGCTCCTCCATCGAAACCGAGACATCGTGATCCATCCGAGAGGTGGCGGTCTCATCAACATCAGTACCTTAAATCCCAACTTGGAACCCATGACGTACGTACTTTTCTTTCCTCACGGCGAGCAAGGATTCAGAGTCGGACAGCAATACACAGAGTTACAGTTTTACAGTCACAGGGTGTCCGTACGACGAGATTGCTACAACCCGATTTTGTATGGCCGGAAATTGTTTCAGCAGTATCTCGTGGATGCATACGTAAAAGTTGAAGGCAACAGGATTGCGTACCTCCGGAGCCATCAGACGAATCTGAGAGTGGAAACTTACATGGGTCTTGCCGATCACATTTACAGAGTTGGTCAAGAGACGGGCGTCCGCCCTGGAATACCGGTTATACTTCCGTCAACGTTTATAGGAAGCCCTCGCTGCATGCAGCAAAACTATCAGGACTCGATGGCCATTGTGCGCGACTTTGGTAAACCGGATCTGTTTTTGACTTTCACGTGCAACCCTAAATGGCCGGAAATAACAGAAAACTTATTCCCAGGACAGAAGGCTCACGATCGCCCGGACATCGTTTCGAGGGTATTTGACCTGAAGAAAACGGCTTTGATGCAAAATTTGACAAAGAATCACATCTTAGGTGCGACCATTGCAGATATACACGTCATCGAATTTCAGAGGAGAGGATTGCCTCATATGCACCTTTTGTTGTTTTTAGCGGAAGAAGACAAAATAAGAGATGCAGAGTGCATCGACTCGCTGGTGCGTGCTGAACTTCCAGATGCTACTCGACATCCGGAGCTACACAACATTGTGAAGTCATCGATGATTCACGGACCCTGCGGTGAACTGAATAGAAACTCTCCCTGCATGAGTGATGGTGTATGTTCGAAAGGATTTCCGAAACCGTTTCAGGCAGAAACTAAAGAGAACGTGAATGGCTACCCACTCTACAGAAGAAGGGACGATGGAAACTTTATCGTGATCAAGGGTCATGCCATCGATAACAGATGGGTCGTTCCTTACAATCCGTATTTATCGAAAAAGTACAACGCCCACATAAACGTTGAAGTATGCAGCTCCATAAAATCGGTGAAGTATTTGTTCAAATACGTGTACAAGGGTCATGATGCAGCTAAAGTTGTTCTGGAAGAATCTGGAGATAGAACTTTAATGTGGGACGAGATCAAATGCTTCTTAAATGCAAGATACGTGTCTGCCCCTGAAGCAGCGTGGAGGCTGTTTGAAAAAAGAATGCATTCTAAGTCGCACTCCATCATACGACTACCGGTTCATTTGGAAAACCTGCAGCCCGTCTATTTTGCCGAATCCGAAGAAAGGAATGCTTTCCAGAGAGCTGCCGAGAAAAATACCATGCTCACCGGATGGTTTGAACTGAACAGGACAGTTCCCGAAGCGAATGGTTACCTGTATGCCGAAATTCCTAAACATTTCACCTGCAGGAATCATGCCTGGCAGACACGAGTTAGACTTGGAGATTACATCATTTCAAGAATGCATTCTGTTAGCCCGAAAGATGTTGAGCGTTTCCATCTGAGGTTGCTGCTGTGTCACGTTAAAGGAGCGAAGAGTTTTGCCGACTTAAGAACTTACGAAGGTGTGGAGTATTCAACGTTCAAGGAAGCCTGCCGTGCAAGGCATCTGCTGCAAGACAACGAAGAATGGAAAAATACTCTGGCAGAAGCATCAGCTTTTCAAATGCCACCGCAGCTAAGACAGCTTTTTTGCTTCATCTGTGTTTTCTGCAACCCTGCGGAACCCGTCGCTTTGTGGAATGAATTCAAAGAGTCCCTTTCTGAAGATTTTGCGAGATCTTACTCCTTAGAAGACAGTTTCAGCCTTGCACTGAGAAGTATAGAAGACCAGTTAGAAGTGCACAATGTTTCGCTATGTTCTCTTGGTCTCCCGCAACCAACATTGACTGATGCTGTTTCTCTCGAAGTCCCGCAGTTCGATGTCCAGTATGAAAACGAACAAGCCGAAGTGTTGAACGGGATGTTGAATCCTGAACAGAAATTAGTTTACGACTTGGTTTTGGAAGCTGTACGAGATGAGAATCCTAACACACCGAAGACATTTTGTGTTAATGCGTTTGCCGGAGCTGGAAAAACTTTCCTTTTTAGGACGATCCTTTATGCTGTTCGAGGAATGGGCCACGTTGCCATTCCCGTTGCGTGGACAGGCATTGCTGCTGTGCTGTTGACCGTTGGAAGAACTGTACACTCTACTTTCAAGTTGCCCGTTCCACTTCTGGAAAATTCTTCGTGCCGTGTGAGACAAGATAGCGCTGAAGGAAGGTACTTGAAGACTGCGAAACTTTTCATATGGGATGAATGCACCATGACGCCTCATTACGCTTTGGAAGCTGTCGACAGATTGCTGAGAGACTTGACCGGACTGGATGTTCCTTTTGGCGGTAAAACCTTAGTTTTAGGAGGTGACTGGAGACAAACATTACCTGTTGTCGCACATGGAAACCGAACTTCTGCGATCGAGAGCTGCCTCAGGAATTCCTTTTTGTGGCCACATTTCAAACAGTGCACGCTTTTCACCAATATGCGATTGAATCCGGAAGAACAAGAATTTTCAGAATGGCTTCTGCAGTTGGGAGACGGTCGTCTTAGAAATGACAGTGGCTTGGACGAAGATATTATTGAAATTCCATCTTTGTGTGTGGTCAACAGATCGATAGTAGAAGAAATGTTTGGCTGCGGTAATGAATTCGACTTACAAGACTTGGCCAGTAAAGCGATTTTATGTCCATTGAACGAGGAAGCTCTGAAGCTTAATGAAGAAATTCTTTCCACGTTTTCAGGTCAAGTTTTCACGCACTACAGTGCAGACTCGGTTATTTGCGATGACGAAGAAGAACAAGAAACGTATCAGCTGGATTTCATCCACAGCTTGACGCCTTCTGGAATGCCACCTCATCGTCTGAATTTGAAAGTTGGAGTTATAATTATGCTTCTACGAAATCTACATCCATCGGTTGGACTCTGCAACGGAACAAGGCTCATTGTGAAGAGAATTATGCCAAACATTTTAGATTGTGAAGTCATCTCTGGACAGAATGCTGGATCGAGAGTTTTCATTCCACGTGTTGAACTTTCACCATCAGATTCAAACCTCCCCTTTCAGCTCAAGCGAAGACAGTTTCCTATCAGGCTTGCATTTTGTATGACTATTAATAAGTCACAGGGACAGACGCTTAAGAAAGTTGGGATTTATTTACCGCTACCAGTTTTCAGTCATGGAATGCTTTATGTAGCTTTTTCAAGATGTTCATCTATGAGGAATGTTCGTGTTTTAGTGAAAGACACCAAGAAGCAAGGCCGTTTGATACCCGCATGTTCTAAAGTATTCACAAGAAATATTGTTTACAGGGAGGTTCTGCAGTAAAAAAGTTACTCGAGACATTGAAACAGTGAAATTTTTGCAACACAAAATGAAGCTATTCAAGCCAAAGCAAAAATGAAAAAGATTTTAGATTTTTGGATGACTGGGATAAATTGAAGCAAGTCAAGATGAAGCTGAAACAATTTGAGAATTATGCATTAGTCAGCTTTTATGTCTGTCGTTAAAAAGTGGAATTTGGAGTAGTTAGGCAATCGGAAGCTGTATTATTTTTTCAATGTTGTAAATATTTTTTATAAATTTTCCTTTTCAGGTCTACATACAATTGCGTTCATTAATTTTAAAACGTTTTATGTATTTTTCTTTTTTTGGGTATTTATGGAACTGATTTCAATCACATAAAAATATTTCTTTTTCAGGTGTATATAGAAATAATTTGATTCAAATTAAAATGTTTTTATACATTTCTTTTCAGATGTACATAGAACTTGCAAATACTTTTTTTCAGGTGTATATAGAAATGATTTCATTCAAATTAAAATGTTTTTCTTTTCAGGTGTACATAGAACATGCAAATTTTTCTTTTCAGATGTAAATAATTTTTCTTATTCATTGCATGCATTTTTGTAAACACGCACAAATATATATATATCTTAATTGTGTGTGTGTGTATATATATATTTACAATTGCATCAATATATATATATATATATATATATATATATATACATATTTATATATAGTGATGCAATTTTGTCTATGATTCTGTAACAGCAGACCAGGGAAGGGGCTGATACCTGGGAGAAAAAATAACCCCCTGGTCGATGAGGTTGCAGAGGAGACCCCAGGTGTCAGGCAGTTCATGCCGTCAAAAGCCCACCAATTTTTTCTGTTTACAATTTTTTTTTTCTGTGCAAGTTTTTGAGTTTAGTATAAACTTATAACTAAGTAATTATTATTATTATTATTATTATTATTTTCTTTTCAGATAAATACGGATTGTAGCTCCCCCATCTGGCGTACTTACTCGGTAGATTTAAAAAATTATTTTTTGTTTTTCTTTGAACTATTGACGCAATAACTGATTTCATTCATATAAAATATTTTGTTTTGCATGATATTTAATATACTCAAGGGATAGGCCTGTAATGTCTTTCCCAAAGTTGTGTCTTTTATAGACATAGGTACAGTAAAATATTTTACGGGTTCACACGACCGACATTTTATGAAACGTTTGGAAAAGTTTCTGCGTACTGCCCTACTGTGTTATCCAAAGAACAACAGTTGCAGTACTTCATGATAATGTGTGTACAGCCCCAATAATGGGAGACAAGGACATTTTGGAGTTTGTTCAAAGCTAAAAAAAATATCATTAATGCGGATTCCGACAAAGAAAACAAAATGAATAATGCAGTACTTGTGGATGATTTTGTTTCATTGATTTTTTATTAAATACGTGCCTATATGCATATCTGTGCAAATAAAATGTACTCTAATAAACCTTATTTTGTTGAAAATGCTTTTTTTTTTTCCCCCCCAATATCCTTTAACACGAAAAAATTCTTCAGTCCCTTCGGTTTCGTGTTAATAATAACGAAAGTGAGAAAAACAATTTTAATCATAGATTTAAAATTATTTTTCTGTTTTTCATTTAAATATAAAATATTTCCACAAATTTCACACAGAAACTATTTTAGAGACCAGTAAATAATTGAGTGGGTGCAGCCCGCCCATCTGCAATACTTACTCGGTAGATTTTTAAAAATTATTTTCTGTTATTTATTTATTTTGAATGCGATAAAAACAGGCGACAAACTAATTTTGTTTATATATATGTACATATATATTTTCAAATGTATATACAGGGGATATTGGATACATAAAACACTATTGACACAATATGAGCTATATCCACACAATGATGGAACAAGGTGTGCAGCAGATGCAAGACATGGGCATGTTTCACATGATATTTGATATACTCAAGGGATAGGACTGTAATGAACAAATGAGTATGTTCCACAAAGTTGCATCTTTTACAAACACCCAACATTCGAATCCCAGTGAATGGGGTGGCTGCATGGATGTTTTTGTTATTTTCCCCATGCGCATACGACCCACTTTCCCTTAAAAAGCCGACAAGAAGGCATCCCTCCCCTTAGGCAGATTGCACTCGAGTGCTTTGCCGTAGCTGAATACGCTACACCACTACTTTACACACGGAGGTAAAAATGACACTTCCTGTGGTCATTGCCTAATTATTCAAAATATTTTGATAATTGTTATCTGTTCTTAGAATTTCCATAGCATTGCACATATTATTTAACATTCTGTTATTTATCAGCAATTTTACAATTTGCAAGCTTTGGTTTTACAATTTTTGATTTTTTAAAATTAAAACCTTCTTATACAATTTGCAAATGAGTTCAATTGCCAAACATTCCCTTTCATATTACATCTGAAGAACTGTTGTAGCATTATGCAACAAACATTTCGCTGTTCATTAAAATATAGGAACACATTTCACTCACATTTTGATTAGAATTTAATGTAGATTAAAAAGTTGTTTTCATCTCAGCTGCCTTTACACTCGCAGTTGTATTCACAATTGATTTTCACGCTGGACTTTCATCATTTGTCATATCCGCTAAAGGAGATTTATTTTTTAAGTGTCAGCAATTTTTTCTGCAGTAACAGCATCTACAAATGACCATCTGCCATGAATATTCTTCACACATGCACGAGTTTTATTTTAGAACCACTGATGCTTTGGGTTTATGATACTACTTGCTAATAGTATGCATTATGATAGCATACGTAAAACGAAAGAAATTTACCAGTATAATCAAAATAGAACAAATTCACGACTAAAATATTATCAAGAGTCTTAGAAGACCCTTCGAAGAACATTTTTAGAAGGTAAACAAAGATAACTGACGAAAACTGATCAGCTCGAAAACCCACGCTTGAAAAATGTAAACAAACGCCGCCGAAAGCAGTTACAGTTACGACTAAGATCAAAGGTTTGCTCGCAGTTAAAAGTATTACTTCCGAGAATGAAAAAATTGTAAAATAATGCTTTTAAATGTTTTCTACAATTTTACAGGCATTTAAATGCCAGTATATATTTACTGTTATGAAACATAATTACAAAAAGATGTTAAGTATAAAATTTATAGAAAGAAGTTGGAGTTTACCAAAAAGAATTTAAATAAAGGAATTTTAACGAGTATACTATTGGAATATCACACCGGAAAATTTTCGCGATTACACTTCGTACAAGCGGCTGAGCTGTAAATTCGCTGAACACTGGTAGTTCGATCCAACTTTCTAATCCCGGCGAGCGGGCTGGCTGCAAGTGTCTTTTCGTGATTTTCCGCATGGAGAAAATACTGCATGCATACTTTAATAAAGCGGGCGCAGCAAATGTAAAATCGCTGTACGCTGTTAGTTCGGTTCAACTTTCGAATACCACGAAGGCATCCATCCCCTGAACTAATGGGCTTCAGCCCGCTCAGCTGGCGGGCTTGCCCGCTAGTCTATACTATTAAAATCTGTGTGCCTCTGTCTGTTTGTGTGTTTGTAACATCATCTTCTCAAGAACGGCTGGGTGTAGAGCTTAGCGGAAGGTACCGTTGGATTCAGAATGCCCGTGGCTCGCCGGATTGACCATCGGCATCTTCGTGCGACTTTAATTAGCCGAGATATTAATTAAAAACTGCTTTTTCCCCTACGTTTTGCACTTTCTTTCACCCGTTTTCCCTGTTTTAGGGATTTGGCCGAGTGCCAAATTCGTTTTTCTCGAATAACTTGGGAACGGCGCCGAGTTGGAATTCGAAACGCATATCCCCGTATTCGAAAAAAATCAACGAATCCATCGATACCGGTCCCATCTTCGTACGACAATAATCCGCGGAGTTATTAATTAAAAACTGCGAAAACAATAATTTCGGCACTCAGTCTTCCGAGTGGCAACAGTCTCGGCAGTCGTCGGAGATAAAAATGCTATGGGAACGCCAAGGCCGTTCGCCACTAACAAACTAAGAATAAAAAATTAAAATAACTTAAAGGAATAAACTGAAAAGCTAAAATAAAACTAAAAATAGAAACATTCTCTTCATTTAGTTGTCGTTAGTTGAATGTAGATTGGTTTATGCCCTTGATAAGTCGAGTAAATGACGTCATAGATAAAATAAAAAGTTTTGTTTCCCGGTCTGGCAACAGATCAAATAGAATCAAAAGTTTAGTTTCCTGGTTTGGCAACAAAAAATTTATTTACGGATTTTGGATTTGGAAGGAGACCGTCGCAATTTTTTCCAGCATTTCAAATTTCGTAAATATTCTTATTATTACTCATCGCACTTAATCTTTATTTCTTTTTACAGGATATTTGATTGTTTTTTGCATTTATATTTGTAGTTTTAGTAATTTAAAATAGTATTTTAGACTTTTATATGCTCCTGTTAGTTTAGAACTTGAGAATTCTTCGGAAAATTAACTTGGTGACTCTTTTTATATATTTAATGTATTATTTTGTATTTTTTTAAAGATCTATTCATTCGTGTTTTATATTTCTGTTATTGTTGGTCGATAAATTGCATTTACATTTTATATTTTTGACATTTTCCTGTGTGCGATAACAATTATCGTTTTAAGGCGATCGAATGTTCTATATTTTATTAGATTTGTTATTTTGTTAGGTTTGTTATTTGAATTTCAGAATTGATTTCAGAAGTTCCTAATTTATATTTGTATTTATACCTTTTATTTATTTTGTGTTTAGGTTTTCATTTTCTGTTTATGTGCATTGTTCTCAGATTGACCTAATTATTAGAAATATTTTCATAATTTTTATCTGTGCTTGGAATTTTTCATAATATTACCCATATTATTTCTTATTTGCCAGCAATTTTTTAACAGGGAAGTTTTTGTTTTACATTTTTGATTTTTTAAAATTAATTTGCTCTTAAGTGGAAAATTTTTCATTTAGTCTAGGATTATTTTAAAATTTGTGTTGTATACATATAGAATGCATTAATTTTTTTTCCAGCAGTATTGGTTTAATGAGCAATTTTTTTCTTTCATCTGCGTAGTCAATTTTTTGAGTCGAGTTAATATTTTAGTAGTGCTTTTTTTAACGTTCTGAAATGCCGAAACGGAAAAGAGGCATTACAGGAGATGCATCAAGAAGACGAAGAGCTGAAGCACAGAGTTTACGGCGAGCTGCTGAAAATGAAGAAGAAACTGCTGCGAGACTGAGCACGCAAGCGCGTCGGCAAGCAAACCTACGCGCTCAAGAAACGGAAGAAGAAACCGCTACGAGACTCGGCAGGAAAGCTCAACATCTAGAAAATTAACGTGCTGCAGAAACGGAACAAGAAACCATTAGGAGACTCAGCAGGCAATCCCAATGTCAAGAAAATTTGCGTGCTCAAGAAAGTGAAGAAGAAACCAGTAGGAGGCTCAGACTGGACTCTCATCGTCATCGTCAAGTTCGAGCGGAAGAGTCGGAAGAGGACGCTGCTACACGAGGAACGCGAGACGCTGCACGCCACAGACAAGTCCTATCCGAAGAAACAATGTCCGTACGAGAAGACAGGCTACGCATGAATGCAGCACAACGTTCACGCAGCACTCTTCACAATGCAGGAAGATGTGGACTCGAAGTTTATGTTGAGCAACACAGCGCCGGTTCAATGGAAGCTTCCTGCGATCTCTGCAACGGATTGTTCTTTACGGGAGAAAGGAATGCAAGAGGAAGATACATGCACTGCTGTAACAATGGGAAAATTGTCGAAGCTGAAAGAAGATATCCAGAAGAATGGCACAATGTAATGAATGGGAACCACCCGTTTTCTGAAGAGTTTTTTGCCAACATACGTACTTACAACTGCCTGCTCAGTTTTACTTCATTGGGTGCCAATATAGAAATGCCTTCGGGTTCGGGTCCCTACTGCTTCAGGATTCACGGTGCCATATATCATCGAACGAGCCACCTTCATCCGCCTCATCCCGGTCAAGAACAGTATGCTCAGCTGTACATTTTAGATTCGGATCAAGCCCTCAGGCAGAGAATGAACATATTTGGAAATGTTGCCCTGAACGCCGAACTCCTGAGACAGTTGGACACAGTTTTAAGGAACGTTAATCCATATGCGGAAGCCTACAAGATGCTGAAGGAATTCGAAGAAGAAACTGTACGAGAGCAAGGTGCCGAAACTGCTGCGGATATCCGCATGTACATCAAGGGTGAAAGTGTTGCTGCAGGCGAGCACAGGGGACGTTACAATGCTCCGAAAGAAAATGAAGTTGCAGTCGTCTTCAAGAGTACGGACGGCGCTCCTCCATCGAAACCGAGACATCGTGATCCATCCGAGAGGTGGCGGTCTCATCAACATCAGTACCTTAAATCCCAACTTGGAACCCATGACGTACGTACTTTTCTTTCCTCACGGCGAGCAAGGATTCAGAGTCGGACAGCAATACACAGAGTTACAGTTTTACAGTCACAGGGTGTCCGTACGACGAGATTGCTACAACCCGATTTTGTATGGCCGGAAATTGTTTCAGCAGTATCTCGTGGATGCATACGTAAAAGTTGAAGGCAACAGGATTGCGTACCTCCGGAGCCATCAGACGAATCTGAGAGTGGAAACTTACATGGGTCTTGCCGATCACATTTACAGAGTTGGTCAAGAGACGGGCGTCCGCCCTGGAATACCGGTTATACTTCCGTCAACGTTTATAGGAAGCCCTCGCTGCATGCAGCAAAACTATCAGGACTCGATGGCCATTGTGCGCGACTTTGGTAAACCGGATCTGTTTTTGACTTTCACGTGCAACCCTAAATGGCCGGAAATAACAGAAAACTTATTCCCAGGACAGAAGGCTCACGATCGCCCGGACATCGTTTCGAGGGTATTTGACCTGAAGAAAACGGCTTTGATGCAAAATTTGACAAAGAATCACATCTTAGGTGCGACCATTGCAGATATACACGTCATCGAATTTCAGAGGAGAGGATTGCCTCATATGCACCTTTTGTTGTTTTTAGCGGAAGAAGACAAAATAAGAGATGCAGAGTGCATCGACTCGCTGGTGCGTGCTGAACTTCCAGATGCTACTCGACATCCGGAGCTACACAACATTGTGAAGTCATCGATGATTCACGGACCCTGCGGTGAACTGAATAGAAACTCTCCCTGCATGAGTGATGGTGTATGTTCGAAAGGATTTCCGAAACCGTTTCAGGCAGAAACTAAAGAGAACGTGAATGGCTACCCACTCTACAGAAGAAGGGACGATGGAAACTTTATCGTGATCAAGGGTCATGCCATCGATAACAGATGGGTCGTTCCTTACAATCCGTATTTATCGAAAACGTACAACGCCCACATAAACGTTGAAGTATGCAGCTCCATAAAATCGGTGAAGTATTTGTTCAAATACGTGTACAAGGGTCATGATGCAGCTAAAGTTGTTCTGGAAGAATCTGGAGATAGAACTTTAATGTGGGACGAGATCAAATGCTTCTTAAATGCAAGATACGTGTCTGCCCCTGAAGCAGCGTGGAGGCTGTTTGAAAAAAGAATGCATTCTAAGTCGCACTCCATCATACGACTACCGGTTCATTTGGAAAACCTGCAGGACGTCTATTTTGCCGAATCCGAAGAAAGGAATGCTTTCCAGAGAGCTGCCGAGAAAAATACCATGCTCACCGGATGGTTTGAACTGAACAGGACAGTTCCCGAAGCGAATGGTTACCTGTATGCCGAAATTCCTAAACATTTCACCTGGAGGAATCATGCCTGGCAGAAACGAGTTAGACTTGGAGATTACATCATTTCAAGAATGTATTCTGTTAGCCCGAAAGATGTTGAGCGTTTCCATCTGAGGTTGCTGCTGTGTCACGTTAAAGGAGCGAAGAGTTTTGCCGACTTAAGAACTTACGAAGGTGTGGAATATTCAAAGTTCAAGGAAGCCTGCCGTGCAAGGCATCTGCTGCAAGACGACGAAGAATGGAAAAATACTCTGGCAGAAGCATCAGCTTTTCAAATGCCACCGCAGCTAAGACAGCTTTTTTGCTTCATCTGTGTTTTCTGCAACCCTGCGGAACCCGTCGCTTTGTGGAATGAATTCAAAGAGTCCCTTTCTGAAGATTTTGCGAGATCTTACTCCTTAGAAGACAGTTTCAGCCTTGCACTGAGAAGTATAGAAGACCAGTTAGAAGTGCACAATGTTTCGCTATGTTCTCTTGGTCTCCCGCAACCAACATTGACTGATGCTGTTTCTCTCGAAGTCCCGCAGTTCGATGTCCAGTATGAAAACGAACAAGCCGAAGTGTTGAACGGGATGTTGAATCCTGAACAGAAATTAGTTTACGACTTGGTTTTGGAAGCTGTACGAGATGAGAATCCTAACACACCGAAGACATTTTGTGTTAATGCGTTTGCCGGAGCTGGAAAAACTTTCCTTTTTAGGACGATCCTTCATGCTGTTCGAGGAATGGGCCACGTTGCCATTCCCGTTGCGTGGACAGGCATTGCTGCTGTGCTGTTGACCTTTGGAAGAACTGTACACTCTACTTTCAAGTTGCCCGTTCCACTTCTGGAAAATTCTTCGTGCCGTGTGAGACAAGATAGCGCTGAAGGAAGGTACTTGAAGACTGCGAAACTTTTCATATGGGATGAATGCACCATGACGCCTCATTACGCTTTGGAAGCTGTCGACAGATTGCTGAGAGACTTGACCGGACTGGATGTTCCTTTTGGCGGTAAAACCTTAGTTTTAGGAGGTGACTGGAGACAAACATTACCTGTTGTCGCACATGGAAACCGAACTTCTGCGATCGAGAGCTGCCTCAGGAACACCTTTTTGTGGCCACATTTCAAACAATGCACGCTTTCCACCAATATGCGATTGAATCCGGAAGAACAAGAATTTTCAGAATGGCTTCTGCAGTTGGGAGACGGTCGTCTTAAAAATGACAGTGGCTTGGACGAAGACATTATCGAAATTCCATCTTTGTGTGTGGTCAACAGATCGATAGTAGAAGAAATGTTTGGCTGCGGTAATGAATTCGACTTACAAGACTTGGCCAGTAAAGCGATTTTATGTCCAAAGAACGAGGAAGCTCTGAAGCTTAATGAAGAAATTCTTTCCACGTTTCCAGGTCAAGTTTTCACGCACTACAGTGCAGACTCGGTTATTTGCGATGACGAAGAAGAACAAGAAACGTATCAGCTGGATTTCATCCACAGCCTGACGCCTTCTGGAATGCCACCTCATCGTCTGAATTTGAAAGTTGGAGTTATAGCTATGCTTCTACGAAATCTACATCCATCGTTTGGACTCTGCAACGGAACAAGGCTCATTGTGAAGAGAATTATGCCAAACGTTTTAGATTGTGAAGTCATCTCTGGACAGAATGCTGGATCGAGAGTTTTCATTCCACGTGTTGAACTTTCACCATCAGATTCAAACCTCCCCTTTCAGCTCAAGCGAAGACAGTTTCCCATCAGGCTTGCATTTTGTATGACTATTAATAAGTCACAGGGACAGACGCTTAAGAAAGTTGGGATTTATTTACCGCAACCAGTTTTCAGTCATGGAATGCTTTACGTAGCTTTTTCAAGATGTTCGTCTATGAGGAATGTTCGTGTTTTAGTGAAAGACACCAAGAAGCAAGGCCGTTTGATGCCCGCATGTTCTAAAGTATTCACAAGAAATATTGTTTACAGGGAGGTTCTGCAGTAAAAAAGTTACTCGAGACATTGAAACAGTGAGATTTTTGCAACACAAAATGAAGTTAATCAAGCCAAAGCAAAAATGAAAAAGATTTGAGGTTTTTGGATGACTGGGAAAAATTGAAGCAAATCAAGATGAAGCTGAAACAGTTTGAGAATTATGCATTAGTCGTCTTTTATGTCTGTTGTTACAAAGTGGAGTTTGTAGTAGTTAGGCAATCGGAAGCTGTATTATTTTTTCAATGTTGTAAATATTTTTTATAAATTTTCCTTTTCAGGTCTACATACAATTGCGTTCATTAATTTTAAAACATTTTATGTATTTTTCTTTTTTAGTTATTTATGGAACTGATTTCAATCACATAAAAATATTTCTTTTTCAGGTGTATATAGAAATGATTTGATTCAAATTAAAATGTTTTTATACATTTCTTTTCAGATGTACATAGAACTTGTAAATACTTTTTTTCAGGTGTATATAGAAATGATTTCATTCAAATTAAAATGTTTTTCTTTTCAGGTGTACATAGAACATGTAAATTTTTGTAAATAATTTTTCTTATTCATTGCTTGCATTTTTGTAAACACATACAAATATATATATATCTTAATTGTGCGTGTGTGCATATATGTATATACAATTGCATCAATATATATATATATATATATATATATATCTATATACATATTTATATATAGTGATGCAATTTTGTCTATGATTCTGTAACAGCAGACCAGGGAAGGGGCTGATACCTGGGAGAAAAAATAACCCCCTGGTCGATGAGGTTGCAGAGGAGACCCCAGGTGTCAGGCAGTTTATGCCGTCAAAAGCCCACCAATTTTTTCTGTTTACATTTTTTTTTTTCTGTTCAAGTTTTTGTGTTTAATATAAACTTATAACTAAGAAATTATTATTATTATTATTATTTCTTTTCAGATAAATACGGATTGTAGCTCGCCCATCTGGCGTACTTACTCGGTAGATTTTAAAAATTATTTTCTGTTTTTCTTTGAACTATTGACGCAATAACTGATTTCATTCATATAAAATATTTTGTTTTGCATGATATTTAATATACTCAAGGGATAGGCCTGTAATGTCTTTCCCAAAGTTGTGTCTTTTATAGACATAGGTACAGTAAAATATTTTACGGGTTCACACGACTGACATTTTATGAAACGTTTGGAAAAGTTTCTGTGTGCTGCCCTACTGTGTTATCCAGAGAACAACAGTTGCAGTAGTTGATGATAATGTGTGTACAGCCCCAAATAATTGGAGACAAGGATATTTTGGAGTTTGTTCAAACTTAAAAAAATATCATTGATGCAGATTCCGACAAAGAAAACGAAATGAATAATGCAGTACTTGTGGATGATTTTGTTTCATTGATTTTTTATTAAATACATGCCTATATGCATATCTGTGCAAATAAAATGTACTCTAATAAACTTAATTTTGTTGAAAATATGTTTTTTTTTTTTTTTTTTTTTTTTTTCAATATCCTTTAACATGAAAAAATTCTTCAGTCCCTTCGGTTTCGTGTTAATAATAATGAAAGTGAGAAAAACAATTTTAATCATAGATTTAAAATTATTTTTCTGTTTTTGATTTAAATACAAAATATTTCCACAAATTTCACACAGAAACTATTTTAGACACCAGCAAAGAATTGAGTGGGTGCAGCCCACCCATCTGCAATACTTACTCGGTAGATTTTAAAAATTATTTTCTGTTATTTATTTATTTTGAATGCGATAAAAACAGGCGACTAACTAATTTGGTTTATATGTATGTACATATATATTTTCAAATGTATATACAGGGGATATTGGACACATACAACACTATTGACACAATATGAGCTATATCCACACAATGATGGAACAAGGTGTGCAGCAGATGCAAGACATGGGCATGATTCACATGATATTTGATATACTCGAGGGATAGGACTGTAATGAGCAAATGAGTTTGTTCCACAAAGTTGCGTCTTTTACAAACACCCAACACTCGAATCCCAGTGAATGGGGTGGCTGCATGGGTGTTTTTGTTATTTTCCCCATGCCACTTTCCTTTAAAAAGCCGACAAGAAGGCATCCCTCCCCTTAGGTAGATTGCACTCGAGTGCTTTGCCGTAGCTGAATACGCTACACCACTACATTACACACGGAAGTAAAAATGACACTTCCTGTGGTCGTTGCCTAATTATTCAAAATATTTTGATAATTGTTATCTGTTCTTAGAATTTCCATAGCATTGCACATATTATTATTTAACATTCTGTTATTTACCAGCAATTTTATAATCTGCAAGTTTTGGTTTTACAATTTTTGATTTTTTAAAATTAACACCTTCTTACACAATTTGCAAACGAGTTCAATAGCCAAACATTCCCTTTCATATTACATCTGAAGAACTGTTGTAGCATTATGCAACAAACATTTCGCTGTTCATTAAAATATAGGAACACTTTTCAATCAAATTTTGATTAGAATTTGATGTAGATTGAAAAGTTGTTTTCAACTCAGCTGCCTTTACACTCGCAGTTGTATTCACAATTGATTTTCACGCTGGACTTTTATCATTTGTCATATCCGATAAATTTTAAGTGTCAGCAATTTTTTCTGCGGTAACAGCATCTACAAATGACCATCTGCCATGAATATTCTTCACACATGCACGAGTTTTATTTTAGAACCGCTGATGCTTTGGGTTTATGATACTACTTGCTAATAGTATGCATTATGATAGCATAAGTAAAAAAAAAAAATTTACCAGTATAATCAAAATAGAACAAATTCACGACTAAAATATTATCAAGAGTCTTAGAAGACCCTTCGAAGAACATTTTTAGAAGGTAAACAAAGATAACTCACGAAAACTGATCAGCTCGAAAACCCACGCTTGAAAAATGTAAACAAACGCCGCCGAAAGCAGTTACAGTTACGACTAAGATCAAAGGTTTGCTCGCAGTTAAAAGTATTACTTCCGATCATGAAAAAATTGTAACATAATGCTTTTAAATGTTTTCTACTATTTTAAAGGCATTTAAATGCCAGTATATATTTACTGTTATGAAACATAATTACAAAAGAGATGTTAAGTATAAAATATATAGACAGCAGTTGGAGTTTACCAAAAAGAATTTAAATAAAGGAATTTTAACAACGAGTATACTGTTGGAATATCACACCCGAAAATTTTCGCGATTACACTTCGTACAATCAGCTGAGCGGTAAAATCGCTGAACACTGGTAGTTCGGTCCAACTTTCTAATCCCGGCGAGCGGGCTGGCTGCATGTGTGTTTTCGTGGTTTTCCGCATGCAGTATCTTCTGCATGCATACGTTAACAAAGCGGGCGCAGCAAATGTAAAATCGCTGTACACTGGTAGTTAGGTCAAACTTTCGAATACCACGAAGGCATCCATCCCCTGAAGTAATGGGCTCCAGCCCGCTCAGCTGGCGGGCTTGCCCGCTAGTCTATACTATTAAAATCTCTGTGCCTCTGTCTGTTTGTGTGTTTGTAACATCATCTTCTCAAGAACGGCTGGGTGTAGAGCTTAGCGGAAGGTACCGTTGGATTCAGAATGCCCGTGGCTCGCCGGATTGACCATCGGCATCTTCGTGCGACTTTAATTAGCCGAGATATTAATTAAAAACTGATTTTTCCGCTACGTTTCCCTACGTTTTGCACTTTCTTTCACCCGTTTTCCCTGTTTTAGGGATTTGGCTGGTAGTTCGATCCAACTTTCGGTGTCGGCGAACGAGCTGGCTCCCCGGGTGTTTTCTTGCTTTAACTCATGTGTATCGTTTATGCAGTATCCTCTCCATGCTTATGTGTATAAAGCGGGCGCAGCCCGCTCCACAAAATCGCTAAACACTGGTATTTCGGTCCTACTTACGAATTCCGGGGTACTGTATATAAAATTTGGATGCATACGTGAATACAGCGCGCGGATACCGGGTAAAACCGCTGAACACTGGTAGTTCGCTCAAACTTTCGAATCTCGGCGAGCGGGCTGGCTGCATGGGTGTTTTCGTGATTGTTCGCATGTGTATCGTTTATAAAGTATCTCATGGATGCACACGTGAATAAAGCGGGCACAGAATACTGGTAATGCGGTTCTGGTAATGCGGTAATTTCGAATCCCGACGAACTGGCTGGCTCCATGGGTGTTTTCGTGATTTTACGCATGTGTATAGTGTATGGAGTATCTTCTGGGTGTATATGTGAATAAAGCGGGCAGAGCCCGCGCAAAGCCACATAACACTGGTAATTCGGTCCAACTTTCGAATACCGGCGAACAGGCAGGCTCCATGTTTGTTTTCGTGATTTTACGCATGTGTATCGTTTATGCACCATCTTCAGCATGCATACGTGAATAAAGCGGGCACAGCACGCGCAAAATCGCTGAAAAATTGTATTTCGGTCCAACTTTCGAATCGGCAGCGGGCTGGCTGGAGGGGTGTTTTCGTGATTTTACGCATGTGTACGGTGTACGCAGTCTCTTTTGCATGCACACGTGAACACTGTTTTGGGCGGGCTCCCGCCCAAAAGCGCTGAACACTGGTATTTCGGTCCAAATTTCGAATACCCGCGAAAGGGCTGGAAGCATGGGTGTTTTCGTGATTTTCCGCATATGTATAGTGTATGCGGTAACTTCTGGATGCATAGGTGAAAAAAGCGGGGGAAGCCCGCGGAATGCCGCTAAAAAATGGTAGTTCGGTTCAACTTTTCAATACCGGCCAAATTTAACATAGGATATCTTTTAAAAACGAACAATGATAAGCGGGCTTCAGCCCGCTCAGCTGGCGGGCTTGCCCGCTAGTCTATACTATTAAAATCTGTGTGCCTCTGTCTGTTTGTGTGTTTGTAACATCATCTTCTCAAGAACGGCTGGGTGTAGAGCTTAGCGGAAGGTACCGTTGGATTCAGAATGCCCGTGGCTCGCCGGATTGACCATCGGCATCTTCGTGCGACTTTAATTAGCCGAGATATTAATTAAAAACTGCTTTTTCCCCTACGTTTTGCACTTTTTTTCACCCGTTTTCCCTGTTTTAGGGATTTGGCCGAGTGCCAAATTCGTTTTTCTCGAATAACTTGGGAACGGCGCCGAGTTGGAATTCGAAACGCATATCCCCGTATTCGAAAAAAATCAACGAATCCATCGATACCGGTCCCATCTTCGTACGACAATAATCGGCGGAGTTATTAATTAAAATGCATTAATTTTTTTTTCCAGCAGTATTGGTTTAATGAGCAATTTTTTTCTTTCATCTGCGTAGTCAATTTTTTGAGTCGAGTTAATATTTTAGTAGTGCTTTTTTTAACGTTCTGAAATGCCGAAACGGAAAAGAGGCATTACAGGAGATGCATCAAGAAGACGAAGAGCTGAAGCACAGAGTTTACGGCGAGCTGCTGAAAATGAAGAAGAAACTGCTGCGAGACTGAGCACGCAAGCGCGTCGGCAAGCAAACCTACGCGCTCAAGAAACGGAAGAAGAAACCGCTACGAGACTCGGCAGGAAAGCTCAACATCAAGAAAATTAACGTGCTGCAGAAACGGAACAAGAAACCATTAGGAGACTCAGCAGGCAATCCCAATGTCAAGAAAATTTGCGTGCTCAAGAAAGTGAAGAAGAAACCAGTAGGAGGCTCAGACTGGACTCTCATCGTCATCGTCAAGTTCGAGCGGAAGAGTCGGAAGAGGACGCTGCTACACGAGGAACGCGAGACGCTGCACGCCACAGACAAGTCCTATCCGAAGAAACAATGTCCGTACGAGAAGACAGGCTACGCATGAATGCAGCACAACGTTCACGCAGCACTCTTCACAATGCAGGAAGATGTGGACTCGAAGTTTATGTTGAGCAACACAGCGCCGGTTCAATGGAAGCTTCCTGCGATCTCTGCAACGGATTGTTCTTTACGGGAGAAAGGAATGCAAGAGGAAGATACATGCACTGCTGTAACAATGGGAAAATTGTCGAAGCTGAAAGAAGATATCCAGAAGAATGGCACAATGTAATGAATGGGAACCACCCGTTTTCTGAAGAGTTTTTTGCCAACATACGTACTTACAACTGCCTGCTCAGTTTTGCTTCATTTTGTGCCAATATAGAAATGCCTTCGGGTTCGGGTCCCTAATGCTTCAGGATTCACGGTGCCATATATCATCGAACGAGCCACCTTCATCCGCCTCATCCCGGTCAAGAACAGTATGCTCAGCTGTACATTTTAGATTCGGATCAAGCCCTCAGGCAGAGAATGAACATATTTGGAAATGTTGCCCTGAACGCCGAACTCCTGAGACAGTTGGACACAGTTTTAAGGAACGTTAATCCATATGCGGAAGCCTACAAGATGCTGAAGGAATTCGAAGAAGAAACTGTACGAGAGCAAGGTGCCGAAACTGCTGCGGATATCCGCATGTACATCAAGGGTGAAAGTGTTGCTGCAGGCGAGCACAGGGGACGTTACAATGCTCCGAAAGAAAATGAAGTTGCAGTCGTCTTCAAGAGTACGGACGGCGCTCCTCCATCGAAACCGAGACATCATGAACCATCCGAGAGGTGGCGGTCTCATCAACATCAGTACCTTAAATCCCAACTTGGAACCCATGACGTACGTACTTTTCTTTCCTCACGGCGAGCAAGGATTCAGAGTCGGACAGCAATACACAGAGTTACAGTTTTACAGTCACAGGGTGTCCGTACGACGAGATTGCTACAACCCGATTTTGTATGGCCGGAAATTGTTTCAGCAGTATCTCGTGGATGCATACGTAAAAGTTGAAGGCAACAGGATTGCGTACCTCCGGAGCCATCAAACGAATCTGAGAGTGGAAACTTACATGGGTCTTGCCGATCACATTTACAGAGTTGGTCAAGAGACGGGCGTCCGCCCTGGAATACCGGTTATACTTCCGTCAACGTTTATAGGAAGCCCTCGCTGCATGCAGCAAAACTATCAGGACTCGATGGCCATTGTGCGCGACTTTGGTAAACCGGATCTGTTTTTGACTTTCACGTGCAACCCTAAATGGCCGGAAATAACAGAAAACTTATTCCCAGGACAGAAGGCTCACGATCGCCCGGACATCGTTTCGAGGGTATTTGACCTGAAGAAAACGGCTTTGATGCAAAATTTGACAAAGAATCACATCTTAGGTGCGACCATTGCAGATATACACGTCATCGAATTTCAGAGGAGAGGATTGCCTCATATGCACCTTTTGTTGTTTTTAGCGGAAGAAGACAAAATAAGAGATGCAGAGTGCATCGACTCGCTGGTGCGTGCTGAACTTCCAGATGCTACTCGACATCCGGAGCTACACAACATTGTGAAGTCATCGATGATTCACGGACCCTGCGGTGAACTGAATTGAAACTCTCCCTGCATGAGTGATGGTGTATGTTCGAAAGGATTTCCGAAACCGTTTCAGGCAGAAACTAAAGAGAACGTGAATGGCTACCCACTCTACAGAAGAAGGGACGATGGAAACTTTATCGTGATCAAGGGTCATGCCATCGATAACAGATGGGTCGTTCCTTACAATCCGTATTTATCGAAAACGTACAACGCCCACATAAACGTTGAAGTATGCAGCTCCATAAAATCGGTGAAGTATTTGTTCAAATACGTGTACAAGGGTCATGATGCAGCTAAAGTTGTTCTGGAAGAATCTGGAGATAGAACTTTAATGTGGGACGAGATCAAATGCTTCTTAAATGCAAGATACGTGTCTGCCCCTGAAGCAGCGTGGAGGCTGTTTGAAAAAAGAATGCATTCTAAGTCGCACTCCATCATACGACTACCGGTTCATTTGGAAAACCTGCAGCCCGTCTATTTTGCCGAATCCGAAGAAAGGAATGCTTTCCAGAGAGCTGCCGAGAAAAATACCATGCTCACCGGATGGTTTGAACTGAACAGGACAGTTCCCGAAGCGAATGGTTACCTGTATGCCGAAATTCCTAAACATTTCACCTGCAGGAATCATGCCTGGCAGACACGAGTTAGACTTGGAGATTACATCATTTCAAGAATGCATTCTGTTAGCCCGAAAGATGTTGAGCGTTTCCATCTGAGGTTGCTGCTGTGTCACGTTAAAGGAGCGAAGAGTTTTGCCGACTTAAGAACTTACGAAGGTGTGGAGTATTCAACGTTCAAGGAAGCCTGCCGTGCAAGGCATCTGCTGCAAGACGACGAAGAATGGAAAAATACTCTGGCAGAAGCATCAGCTTTTCAAATGCCACCGCAGCTAAGACAGCTTTTTTGCTTCATCTGTGTTTTCTGCAACCCTGCGGAACCCGTCGCTTTGTGGAATGAATTCAAAGAGTCCCTTTCTGAAGATTTTGCGAGATCTTACTCCTTAGAAGACAGTTTCAGCCTTGCACTGAGAAGTATAGAAGACCAGTTAGAAGTGCACAATGTTTCGCTATGTTCTCTTGGTCTCCCGCAACCAACATTGACTGATGCTGTTTCTCTCGAAGTCCCGCAGTTCGATGTCCAGTATGAAAACGAACAAGCCGAAGTGTTGAACGGGATGTTGAATCCTGAACAGAAATTAGTTTACGACTTGGTTTTGGAAGCTGTACGAGATGAGAATCCTAACACACCGAAGACATTTTGTGTTAATGCGTTTGCCGGAGCTGGAAAAACTTTCCTTTTTAGGACGATCCTTCATGCTGTTCGAGGAATGGGCCACGTTGGAGTAGTTAGGCAATCGGAAGCTGTATTATTTTTTCAATGTTGTAAATATTTTTTATAAATTTTCCTTTTCAGGTCTACATACAATTGCGTTCATTAATTTTAAAACGTTTTATGTATTTTTCTTTTTTTGGGTATTTATGGAACTGATTTCAATCACATAAAAATATTTCTTTTTCAGGTGTATATAGAAATGATTTGATTCAAATTAAAATGTTTTTATACATTTCTTTTCAGATGTACATAGAACTTGTAAATACTTTTTTTCAGGTGTATATAGAAATGATTTCATTCAAATTAAAATGTTTTTCTTTTCAGGTGTACATAGAACATGTAAATTTTTGTAAATAATTTTTCTTATTCATTGCTTGCATTTTTGTAAACACATACAAATATATATATATCTTAATTGTGCGTGTGTGCATATATGTATATACAATTGCATCAATATATATATATATATATATATATATATATACATATTTATATATAGTGATGCAATTTTGTCTATGATTCTGTAACAGCAGACCAGGGAAGGGGCTGATACCTGGGAGAAAAAATAACCCCCTGGTCGATGAGGTTGCAGAGGAGACCCCAGGTGTCAGGCAGTTTATGCCGTCAAAAGCCCACCAATTTTTTCTGTTTACATTTTTTTTTTCTGTTCAAGTTTTTGTGTTTAATATAAACTTATAACTAAGAAATTATTATTATTATTATTATTTCTTTTCAGATAAATACGGATTGTAGCTCGCCCATCTGGCGTACTTACTCGGTAGATTTTAAAAATTATTTTCTGTTTTTCTTTGAACTATTGATGCAATAACTGATTTCATTCATATAAAATATTTTGTTTTGCATGATATTTAATATACTCAAGGGATAGGCCTGTAATGTCTTTCCCAAAGTTGTGTCTTTTATAGACATAGGTACAGTAAAATATTTTACGGGTTCACACGACTGACATTTTATGAAACGTTTGGAAAAGTTTCTGTGTGCTGCCCTACTGTGTTATCCAGAGAACAACAGTTGCAGTAGTTGATGATAATGTGTGTACAGCCCCAAATAATTGGAGACAAGGATATTTTGGAGTTTGTTCAAACTTAAAAAAATATCATTGATGCAGATTCCGACAAAGAAAACGAAATGAATAATGCAGTACTTGTGGATGATTTTGTTTCATTGATTTTTTATTAAATACATGCCTATATGCATATCTGTGCAAATAAAATGTACTCTAATAAACTTAATTTTGTTGAAAATATGTTTTTTTTTTTTTTTTTTTTCAATATCCTTTAACATGAAAAAATTCTTCAGTCCCTTCGGTTTCGTGTTAATAATAATGAAAGTGAGAAAAACAATTTTAATCATAGATTTAAAATTATTTTTCTGTTTTTGATTTAAATACAAAATATTTCCACAAATTTCACACAGAAACTATTTTAGACACCAGCAAAGAATTGAGTGGGTGCAGCCCACCCATCTGCAATACTTACTCGGTAGATTTTAAAAATTATTTTCTGTTATTTATTTATTTTGAATGCGATAAAAACAGGCGACTAACTAATTTGGTTTATATGTATGTACATATATATTTTCAAATGTATATACAGGGGATATTGGACACATACAACACTATTGACACAATATGAGCTATATCCACACAATGATGGAACAAGGTGTGCAGCAGATGCAAGACATGGGCATGATTCACATGATATTTGATATACTCGAGGGATAGGACTGTAATGAGCAAATGAGTTTGTTCCACAAAGTTGCGTCTTTTACAAACACCCAACACTCGAATCCCAGTGAATGGGGTGGCTGCATGGGTGTTTTTGTTATTTTCCCCATGCCACTTTCCTTTAAAAAGCCGACAAGAAGGCATCCCTCCCCTTAGGTAGATTGCACTCGAGTGCTTTGCCGTAGCTGAATACGCTACACCACTACATTACACACGGAAGTAAAAATGACACTTCCTGTGGTCGTTGCCTAATTATTCAAAATATTTTGATAATTGTTATCTGTTCTTAGAATTTCCATAGCATTGCACATATTATTATTTAACATTCTGTTATTTACCAGCAATTTTATAATCTGCAAGTTTTGGTTTTACAATTTTTGATTTTTTAAAATTAACACCTTCTTACACAATTTGCAAACGAGTTCAATAGCCAAACATTCCCTTTCATATTACATCTGAAGAACTGTTGTAGCATTATGCAACAAACATTTCGCTGTTCATTAAAATATAGGAACACTTTTCAATCAAATTTTGATTAGAATTTGATGTAGATTGAAAAGTTGTTTTCAACTCAGCTGCCTTTACACTCGCAGTTGTATTCACAATTGATTTTCACGCTGGACTTTTATCATTTGTCATATCCGATAAATTTTAAGTGTCAGCAATTTTTTCTGCGGTAACAGCATCTACAAATGACCATCTGCCATGAATATTCTTCACACATGCACGAGTTTTATTTTAGAACCGCTGATGCTTTGGGTTTATGATACTACTTGCTAATAGTATGCATTATGATAGCATAAGTAAAAAAAAAATTTACCAGTATAATCAAAATAGAACAAATTCACGACTAAAATATTATCAAGAGTCTTAGAAGACCCTTCGAAGAACATTTTTAGAAGGTAAACAAAGATAACTCACGAAAACTGATCAGCTCGAAAACCCACGCTTGAAAAATGTAAACAAACGCCGCCGAAAGCAGTTACAGTTACGACTAAGATCAAAGGTTTGCTCGCAGTTAAAAGTATTACTTCCGATCATGAAAAAATTGTAACATAATGCTTTTAAATGTTTTCTACTATTTTAAAGGCATTTAAATGCCAGTATATATTTACTGTTATGAAACATAATTACAAAAGAGATGTTAAGTATAAAATATATAGACAGCAGTTGGAGTTTACCAAAAAGAATTTAAATAAAGGAATTTTAACAACGAGTATACTGTTGGAATATCACACCCGAAAATTTTCGCGATTACACTTCGTACAATCAGCTGAGCGGTAAAATCGCTGAACACTGGTAGTTCGGTCCAACTTTCTAATCCCGGCGAGCGGGCTGGCTGCATGTGTGTTTTCGTGGTTTTCCGCATGCAGTATCTTCTGCATGCATACGTTAACAAAGCGGGCGCAGCAAATGTAAAATCGCTGTACACTGGTAGTTAGGTCCAACTTTCGAATACCACGAAGGCATCCATCCCTTGAAGTAATGGGCTCCAGCCCGCTCAGCTGGCGGGCTTGCCCGCTAGTCTATACTATTAAAATCTGTGTGCGTCTGTTTGTTTGTTTGTTTGTTTGTAACATCATCTTCTCCAGAACGGCTGGGTGCAGAGCTTAGCGGAAGGTACCGTTGGATTCGGAATGTCCGTGGGAAGCCATTTTGACCATTGGCATCTTCGTGCGATTATAATTAGCCGAGATATTAATTAAAAACTAATTTTCTCCCTACTTTCCCTACGTTTTTCACTTTCTTACTCGAGTTTTCCCTGTTTTAGGGATTTAGCTACGTGCCAAATTCGTTTTTCTCGAATATCTCCGGAACGGCGCCGAGTTGAAATTCGAAACGCATATCTCCGGATGTCAAAAAAATCAACGAGTCCATCGATACCGGTCCCATCTTCGTACGACAATAATTGGCGGAGTTATTAATTAAAAACTGCGAAAACGTTATTTCATTTTTCGGAGTGGCAACTGTCTCGGAATTAGCTGAGATAAAATTGCTTTTTCGAAAGCGCCGGGGGGGGGCAATTGCTTCCGTTTCAGATTTGTGCTGGCGAAAGGTCACGTGTCAATTTCTTTTTTTCCAAATATCTATGGAACGGCGCTGATTTGGAATTCGAGACAGGTATCGCCGGATTCGAAAAAATTCTCGGAACGCATTGATACCATTCTCATCTTCGTACGACTTTAATCAGCTGAGATATTAATTAAAAACTGTGAAAACGCCAATTTTCGCGCTCATTTTTCCGATTGCAACAGTTTCTTGAATCGGAGATAAAAATCAAGGTTAATATTCTGAAGTTAAATAATGCACACGATAGCATGTTAACTCACTATATTTTGAAAATATTTCGTTAATGTAGGTATTTTAAATAAACTGCTGCTTTTTGCAATTTTTTTATGTCTGGTTGGGATAATTGCCGCGATAGGTTATTTCCACGTTATTTCTTTTATTGATATTGTGTAAAAGTCGTGATATTACATTAAATTTAAATGATGACGTTCTTGAAATTGTGCAACTTTAATTAGCTGAGATATTAATTAAATAAACCTGAAAGCGCTGTTTTTTTAAATATGTTATTATTTTTTGAATAATAAATTATTTTTATCGAATAATATATTTTTCACGGTTTTAGATACGTAGACTTAATTTACATATCCTTTTTGAATTTAAATGATATTGTAAATTAGTTGGCAGCAATAATAATTATTTTTATTTTTTTTAGAATTAAAATTTCTTAATTAAAATTTAATTGAATATTAGCTTTATACGAATAGAGAATATTTGTTAAACTCGAATGTCACTCCTTGCAGCAATGGTGCAAGAGAATTATTTAAATTGAATTTACGTATATTCTTGTGAAACGATTTTGTTGTAAATTTGTGCGGATTCTCTCACAGTTTAAAAAAAAAATTAATTTTCATAACGAATCTACTCTTGGAATAATAAACCGGAAAATATTCGTGATTATATTTCGTACAACGGCCCATTAGCGGCTGAGTCGCTGAGCAAGAAAGCTAAAATTATTTAATGTTTTGCTTCCTATTTTTTAAAGATCTATTCATATTTAAAAATTAATAACTTTTCTTCTAATTAACTTACGGACTTGAAATCCCGGAAAACGGTCTGGCTCCATGCGTGTTTTCGATGAAAAACTGATGAAACTGATGAACACTGGTAGTTAGGTCCAACTTTTGAATCCCGGCGAGCAGGCAGGCTACACGGGTGTTTTTGTGATTTTACGCATGTGTAATGTTTATGCAATGTCTTCTGCATGCATAAGTGAATAAAGCGGGCGTCAAAGTCACTGAATACTGGTAGTTTGCTGCAATTTTCGAACCCCGGCGAACGGGCTGGCTGCATGCGTGATTTCGTGATTTTCCCCATGTATATAGTATATTCAGTATCTTCTGGATGCATACATGAATAAAGAGTGCGCAGCCCGCTAAAAACCGCTGAACACTGGTAGTTCGGTCCAACTTTCAAATCTCAGCCAGCAGGCAGTTTACACGGGTGTTTTTGTGATTTTACACATCTGTATCGTGTATGCAGTATCTTCTAGATACATAAATGAATAAAGCGGGCGTAGCCCGAGCAAGAAAGCTGAACACTGGTAGTTCGCTCCAACTTACGAGTCCCGGCGAGCAGGCTGGTTGCATGGGTGTTTTCATGGTTTTCCATACGTGTATTGTGTATGCAGTGTCTTCTGGTTACATATGTGCATAAAGCGGGCGCAGCCCGCCCAAAACCGATGAACACTGGTAGTTCGGTCCCACTTTCGAATCCCAGCGAGCAGGCAGGCTACACGGGTGTTTTTGTGATTTTACGCATGTGTATCGTGTATGCAATGTCTTCTGTATGCAAAAGTGAAAAAAGCGGGCGTCAAAGTCACTGAACACTGGTAGTTCGGTCCAACTTTCGAATCCCGACGAACGGGCTGGCTGCATGGGTGCTTTCGTGATTTTCCGGATGTATATAGTATATTCAGTATCTTCTGGATGCATACATGAGTAAAGAGGGCGCAGCCCTCTCAAAACCGCTGAACACTGGTAGTAGATCCAACTTTCGAGTCACGGCAAGCAGGTAGGTTACACGGGTGTTTTTGTGATTTTACACATCTGTATCGTGTATGCAGTGTCTTCTAGGTGCATAAATGAATAAAGCGGGCGCAAGAAAACTGAACACTGGTAGTTCGCTCCAACATACGAGTCCGGCGAACAGGCTGTTGCATGGGTGTTTTCATGATTTTCCGCATGTGTGTCGTGTATGCAGTGTCTTCTGGATACATATGTGCATAAAGCGGGCGCATCCAGCCCAAAACCGATGAACACTGGTAGTTCGGTCCAACTTTCGAATCCCGGCGAGCAGGCAGGCTACACGGGTGTTTTTGTGGTTTTACGCATGTGTATCGTATATGCAATGTCTTCTGCATGCATAAGTGAATAAAGTGGGCGCAGCCCGCGCAAGAAAGCTGAACACTGGTAGTTCGGTCCAACTTACGAGTCCCGGCGAGCAGGCTAGACGCATGTGTGGTTTCGTGATTTTCCGCATGTATATAGTATATTTAGTATCTTCTGGATGCATACATGAACAAAGAGGGAGCAGCCAGCTAAACACCGCTGAACACTGGTAGTTGGGTTCGATTCCGACGAACGGGCTGTCCAACTTTCGAATAAAGGCAAATAACAGCGGGCTTCAGCCCGCTCAGCTGGCGGGCTTGCCCGCTAGTCTATACTATTAAAATCTGTGTGCCTCTGTCTGTTTGTGTGTTTGTAACCTCATCTTCTCAGGAACGGCTTTATGGAGAGCTTAGAGGAAGGTACCGTTGGATTCAGAATGCCCGTGGCTCGCCGGATTGACCATCGGCATCTTCGTGCGACTTTAATTAGCCGAGATATTAATTAAAAACTGATTTTCTCCCTACATTTCCCTACGTTTTGCACTTTCTTTCACGGGTTTCCCCTATTTTAGGGATTTGGCCGAGTGCCAAATTCGTTTTTCTCGAATATCTGCGGAACGGCTCCGAGTTGCGATTCGAAACGCATATCCCCGTATTCGAAAAAAAATCAACGAATCCATCGATACCGGTCCCATCTTCGTACGACAATAATCGGCGGAGTTATTAATTAAAAACTGCGAAAACGTTATTTTATTTTTCGGAGTGGCAACCGTCTCGGAATTAGCTGAGATAAAATTGCTTTTTCGAAAGCGCCGGGGGGATGACAATTGCTTCCGCTCGAGATTTGTGCTGGCGAAAGGTCACGTGTCAATTTCTTTTTTCTTATATATCTATGGAACGGCGCTGAGTTGGAATTCGAGGCAGGTGTCTGCGGATTCCAAAAAATTCTACGAATCCAACGATACCATTCTCATCTTCGTAGGACGTTAATCAGCTGAGATATTAATTAAAAACTGTGAAAACGCTAATTTTCGGGCTCATTTTTCCGATTGCAACAGTTTCTTGAATCGCCGCAGATACAAATCAAGGTTATATTCTAAAGTTGAATAAAGCACGCGATTGCATGTTACCTAACTGTATTTTAAAAATATTTCGTTAATGCAGGCATTTTAAATAAACAGCTGCTTTTCACAATTTTTTTTTTGATTTCAGGTTAGGATGATTGTCACGTTAATTCTTTTATTGATATTGAATAAAAGTTATTATATTACATTAAATTTAAATGATGACGTTCTTGAAGTTGTACAACTTTAATCAGCTGGGATATTAATTAAAAAATCTGAAAAAGCTATTTTTTAAAAATATGTTGTTATTTTTTTAATAATAAATTTGATTTTTTGGAATAATATATTTTTTATGTTATTAGATACGTGCACTTAATTTAGATATTATCTTTTAATGCAAATGATATTTTAAATAAGTTCGCACCAATAAAAATTAAATTCACACTTTTTTTTTTTTTAGATTAAAGATTTTTCTTTGCTCCTTTGAGATGGTATAGGGTAACTTTCGAATCCCGGTGAGCAGGCAGGCTACACTCATGTTTTTTGTGATTTTACGCATATCTGTTGTGTATGCAGTGTCTTCTGGATGCATAAATGAATAAAGCTGAACTCTGGTAGTTCGGTCCTAATTTCGAATCCCGGCGAACGGGCTGGGTCCATGGGTGTTTGCGTGATTTTACGCATGTGCCTCGTGTACGCAGCATCTTCTGGATGCATAAGTGAATAAAGCGGCCGAAATTCGCTCAAAACCTCTGATTACTGGTAGTTCGGTCCAACTTTCGAATCCAAGCGACCGTGTTGGCTCAATGTGTGTTTTCGGGATTTTTCGCATGTGTAACGTGTATGCGGTATCTTCTGCATGCATACTTGAATAAAGCGGGAGCAGCCCGCGCAAAACTACAGAACACTGGTAGTTCGGTCCAACTTTCGAATTCCGGGGTACTGTACATAAAATTTGGTCGCATACGTGAATACAGCGCGCGGATACCGGGTAAAACCGCTGAACACTGGTAGTTCGGTCAAACATTCGAATCTCTGCGAGCGGGCTGGCTGCATGGGTGTTTTCCTGATTTTCCGCATGTGTATAGTGTATAAAGTGATTTCGAGATGCATATGTGATAAAAGTGGGCGCAGCCTGCTCAAAACCTCTTAACTCTGGTAGTTCGATCCAACTTTCGGTGTCGGCGAACCAGCTGGCTCCCCGGGTGTTTTCTTGCTTTAACTCATGTGTATCGTTTATGCAGTATCCTCTCCATGCTTATGTGTATAAAGCGGGCGCAGCCCGCTCCACAAAATCGCTGAACACTGGTATTTCGGTCCTACTTTCGAATTCCGGGGTACTGTATATAAAATTTGGATGCATACGTGAATACAGCGCGCGGATACCGGGTAAAACCGCTGAACACTGGTAGTTCGCTCAAACTTTCGAATCTCGGCGAGCGGGCTGGCTGCATGGGTGTTTTCGTGATTGTTCGCATGTGTATCGTTTATAAAGTATCTCATGGATGCATACGTGAATAAAGCGGGCACAGAATACTGGTAATGCGGTAATTTCGAATCCCGACGAACTGGCTGGCTCCATGGGTGTTTTCGTGATTTTACGCATGTGTATAGTGTATGGAGTATCTTCTGGGTGTATATGTGAATAAAGCGGGCAGAGCCCGCGCAAAGCCACACAACACTGGTAATTCGGTCCAACTTTCGAATACCGGCGAACAGGCAGGCTCCATGTTTGTTTTCGTGATTTTACGCATGTGTATCGTTTATGCACCATCTTCAGCATGCATACGTGAATAAAGCGGGCACAGCACGCGCAAAATCGCTGAAAAATTGTATTTCGGTCCAACTTTCGAATCGGCAGCGGGCTGGCTGGAGGGGTGTTTTCGTGATTTTACGCATGTGTACGTTGTACGCAGTATCTTTTGCATGCACACGTGAACACTGTTTTGGGTGGGCTCCCGCCCAAAAGCGCTGAACACTGGTATTTCGGTCCAAATTTCGAAAACCCGCGAAAGGGCTGGAAGCATGGGTGTTTTCGTGATTTTCCGCATATGTATAGTGTATGCGGTAACTTCTGGATGCATAGGTGAAAAAAGCGGCGGAAGCCCGCGGAATGCCGCTAAAAAATGGTAGTTCGGTTCACCTTTTCAATACCGGCCAAATTTAACATAGGATATCTTTTAAAAACGAACAATGATAAGCGGGCTTCAGCCCGCTCAGCTGGCGGGCTTCAGCCCGCTAGTCTATACTATTAAAATCTGTGTGCCTCTGTCTGTTTGTGTGTTTGTAACATCATCTCCTCGGGAACGGCTGGGTGTAGAGCTTAGCGGAAGGTACCGTTGGATTCAGAATGCCCGTGGCTCGCCGGATTGACCATCGGCATCTTCGTGCGACTTTAATTAGCCGAGATATTAATTAAAAACTAATTTTCTCCCTACGTTTCCCTACATTTTGCACTTTCTTTCACGGGTTTCCCCTGTTTTAGGGATTTGGCGAAGTGCCAAATCAGTTTTTCTCGAATAACTTTGGAACGGCTCCGAGTTGCGATTCGAAACGCATATCCCCATATTCGAAAAAAATCAACGAATCCATCGATACCGGTCCCATCTTCGTACGACAATAATCGGCGGAGTTATTAATTAAAAACTGCGAAAACTTTAATTCATTTTCCGGAGTGGCAACAGTCTCGGAATTAGCTGAGATAAAATTGCTTTTTCGGAAGCGATGGGGGGGGGGAGAAACAGCTGGCATCCGCTCAAGCGTTGTGTTGGCGGAAAGGTCAAAGTTCACGGATTACCACGTGGAGAATTATTTAAAAATTAATATCTTTGCTTCTAATTAACTTACGGACTTGAAACAAGTATCAACATTTAGATTGTTGCGATATGTTTAATGTTTTGCTTCCTATTTTTTTAAAGATCTATTCATTCGTGTTGTATGTTTCTGTTAATGTTCCTTTAAATATTACATTCACGGTTTATACAATTTCAATTTTGTGTGTGATAAAATAAAACAATAAATAGAAACTGTCTCTTCATTTAGTTGTTGCGAATTGATTGCAGGTTGGTTTATCCCATTGATAAGTGGATTAATCTGCAATAAATGAAAATAGCTATTTTTTTCCAATATTTAAAATTTATTTTTGATTTTTTTTAGATTAAAAATTTTCTATGCAGATATTTAAACAAGAAGTTGAAATTACTATTTAGAATACTAGATTAAATTTTCACTAAAAATTTCTTTTCGTACAGGGATTTAAATTGAATATGTTTTTCTTGGAGATGGTATATGAAAACTTTTCTTATTATAATTAATTATGAATTATTAATTGCATTAATGTATATATTGATACAGTTTTGTGTGTGATCATATTGAAGTTTATAAAATAAAAAGAATTTTAATAACGAATCTACTGTTTGAATAATAAATGCGAAAATTTACGCGGTTACACTTTCTACAATAACCCATTTAGCGGCTGAGCGGTAAAGTCACTGAACACTGGTAGTTAGGTCAAGTTTCAAATCCCGGCGAACGGCCTGGCTGCATGGGTGTTTTCGTGAATTTCCAGTTGTGTATATTGTATGCAGTATCTTCTGGATGCATACGTGAATAAAGCGGGCGCAGCCCGATCAAAACAGGTGAACACTGGTAGTTTGGTCCAACTTTCGAATACCGGCGAACACGGGCTGGCTGCATGAGTATTGTGATTTTCTGCATGTGTAACGTATATGCACTATCTTATGCATGCATATGTTAATAAAGCGGGCGCAGCCCAGGTAAAATCGATGTACACTGGTAGGTCGGTCCAACTTTGGAATCCCACTGAACGGGATGCCTCCATAGATTTTTTCATGATTTTACTCATGTGTATTGAGTATGCGGTATCTCCTGTATGCATAAGCGAATTAAGCGGGCGCAGCCCGCCTAAATCCGCTGAACACTGGCAGTTCAGTCCAATTTTCGAATCCAGACGAACAGGCCGGCAGCATAGGTGTTCACGTGATTTTACGCATGTGTAATGTGTATGCAGTACCTCATGGAAGCATTTATGAATAAAACAGACGCAGCCCGCACAAAACCGTTGAACACTGGTAGTTTGGTCAACCTTTCGAATACCAGCGAATGGGCTGCCTGTATGAATGTTTTCGTGATTTTCCGGATGTGTAACGTTTATGAAGTATCTTGTGGATGCATACGTGAATAAAGTGGGTGGAGAACACTGGTAGTTCGGATCAAATTTCTAATCCAATCGTACGGGCTGGCCCCATGGTTTTTTTCGTGATTTTCCGCATGTGTATCGAGTAAACAGTACCTTCTGAATGCATATGTAAAAACCGCTGAACACTGGTAGTTCGGTTCAACTTTCGAATTCCGGCGAGCGGGCTGGCTGCATGAGAGTTTTCGTGATTTTCCGCATGTGTATCGTCTATGCAGTGTCTTCAGGATGCATTTGTGAATAAAGCGTGCGCAAGAAGCGCAAAACCGCTGAACACTGGTAGTTCGCTCCAAGTTTCGATCCCGGCGAACGGGTTGCCTCCATGTATGTTTTCATGATTTTCTGCATGTGTAACGTTAATGCAGTATCTTTTGGATGCAAACGCGAATAAAGCGGGCGCAGCCTGCGTAAAATCGCTGAACGCTGGTAGTTCGGACCAACTTTCGAATAAAGGCCAACGGGCTGGCTCTATGGGTGTTTTCGTGATTTTTCGCATGTGTGTCGTGTATGCAGTGCATTCTGGATGCATACTTTAATAAAGCGGGCGCAGCCCGCCTAAAACGCTAGACACTGGTAGTTCGTTCCAACTTTCGGCAAGCGGGGTGGGTGCAAGGGTGTTTTCGTGATTTTACGCATGTGTAACGTGTATGCAGTATCTTCTCGATACATACGTGAAGTAAGCGGGCGCAGCCCGGGTAAAATCGGTGAACACTGGTATTTCGATCCAACTTTCGTATACCGGGGAAATTTAACACGGGAACTCTTTTACACACGAGCAATATATAGCGGGCTTCAGCCCGCTCAGCTGGCGGGCTTGCCCGCTAGTCTATACTATTAAAATCTGTGTGCCTCTGTCTGTTTGTGTGTTTGTAACATCATCTCCTCGGGAACGGCTGGGTGTAGAGCTTAGCGGAAGGTACCGTTGGATGCGGAATTCCCGTGGCTCGCCGGATTGACCATCGGCATCTTCGTGCGACTTTAATTAGCCGAGATATTAATTAAAAACTGATTTTCTCCCTACATTTCCCTACGTTTTGCACTTTCTTTCACGGGTTTCCCCTATTTTAGGGATTTGGCCGAGTGCCAAATTCGTTTTTCTCGAATATCTGCGGAACGGCTCCGAGTTGCGATTCGAAACGCATATCCCCGTATTCGAAAAAAATCAACGAATCCATCGATATCGGTCCCATCTTCGTAAGACAATAATCGGCGGAGTTATTAATTAAAAACTGCGAAAACAATAATTTCGGCACTCAGTCTTCCGAGTGGCAACAGTCTCGGCAGTCGTCGGAGATAAAAATGCTATGGGAACGCCAAGGCCGTTCGCCACTAACAAACTAAGAATAAAAAATTAAAATAACTTAAAGGAATAAACTGAAAAGCTAAAATAAAACTAAAAATAGAAACATTCTCTTCATTTAGTTGTCGTTAGTTGAATGTAGATTGGTTTATGCCCTTGATAAGTCGAGTAAATGACGTCATAGATAAAATAAAAAGTTTTGTTTCCCGGTCTGGCAACAGATCAAATAGAATCAAAAGTTTAGTTTCCTGGTTTGGCAACAAAAAATTTATTTACGAATTTAGGATTTGGAAGGAGACCGTCGCAATTTTTTCCAACATACTAAATTTCGTAAATATACTTATTATTACTCATTGCACTTAATCTTTATTTCTTTTTACAGTTTATTTGATTGTTTTTTGCATTTGTATTTGTAGTTTTAGTAATTTAAAGTAGTATTTTAGACTTTTATACGCTCCTGTTAGTTAAGGACTTGAGAATTCTTTGGAACATTTAACTTTTGTGATATATTTGATATTTTCTTCGTATTTTTTTAAAGATCTATTCATTCGTATTATATATTTGTGTTTTTGTTGCTTGAAAAATTGCATTTACATTTTATATTTTTGACATTTTCCTGTGTGCGATAACAATTATCGTTTTAAGGCGATCGAATGTTCTATATTTTATTAGATTTGTTATTTTGTTAGGTTTGTTATTTGAATTTCAGAATTGATTTCAGAAGTTTCTAATTTATATTTGTATTTATACCTTTTATTTATTTTGTGTTTAGGTTTTCATTTTCTGTTTATGTGCATTGTTCTCAGATTGACCTAATTATTAGAAATATTTTCATAATTTTTATCTGTGCTTGGAATTTTTCATAATATTACCCATATTATTTCTTATTTGCCAGCAATTTTTTAACAGGGAAGTTTTTGTCTTACATTTTTGATTTTTTAAATTAATTTGCTCTTAAGTGGAAAATTTTTCATTTAGTCTAGGATTATTTTAAAATTTGTGTTGTATACATATAGAATGCATTAATTTTTTTTCCAGCAGTATTCGTTTAATGAGCAATTTTTTTCTTTCATCTGCGTAGTCAATTTTTTGAGTCGAGTTAATATTTTAGTAGTGCTTTTTTTAACGTACTGAAATGCCGAAACGGAAAAGAGGCATTACAGGAGATGCATCAAGAAGACGAAGAGCTGAAGCACAGAGTTTACTGCGAGCTGCAGAAAATGAAGAAGAAACTGGTGCGAGACTGAGCACGCAAGCGCGTCGGCAAGCAAACCTACGCGCTCAAGAAACGGAAGAAGAAACCGCTACGACACTCGGCAGGAAAGCTCAACATCAAGAAAATTTACGTGCTGCAGAAACGGAACAAGAAACCATTAGGAGACTCAGCAGGCAATCCCAATGTCAAGAAAATTTGCGTGCTCAAGAAAGTGAAGAAGAAACCAGTAGGAGGCACAGACTGGACTCTCATCGTCATCGTCAAGTTCGAGCGGAAGAGTCGGAAGAGGACGTTGCTACACGAAGAACGCGAGACGCTGCACGCCACAGACAAGTCCTATCCGAAGAAACAATGTCCGTACGAGAAGACAGGCTACGCATGAATGCAGCACAACGTTCACGCAGCACTCTTCACAATGCAGGAAGATGTGGACTCGAAGTTTATGTTGAGCAACACAGCGCCGGTTCAATGGAAGCTTCCTGCGATCTCTGCAACGGATTGTTCTTTACGGGAGAAAGGAATGCAAGAGGAAGATACATGCACTGCTGTAACAATGGGAAAATTGTCGAAGCTGAAAGAAGATATCCAGAAGAATGGCACAATTTAATGAATGGGAACCACCCGTTTTCTGAAGAGTTTTTTGCCAACATACGTACTTACAACTGCCTGCTCAGTTTTGCTTCATTGGGTGCCAATATAGAAATGCCTTCGGGTTCGGGTCCCTACTGCTTCAGGATTCACGGTGCCATATATCATCGAACGAGCCACCTTCATCCGCCTCATCCCGGTCAAGAACAGTATGCTCAGCTGTACATTTTAGATTCGGATCAAGCCCTCAGGCAGAGAATGAACATATTTGGAAATGTTGCCCTGAACGCCGAACTCCTGAGACAGTTGGACACAGTTTTAAGGAACGTTAATCCATATGCGGAAGCCTACAAGATGCTGAAGGAATTCGAAGAAGAAACTGTACGAGAGCAAGGTGCCGAAACTGCTGCGGATATAATTGAATTTCTGTTGCTTGAACATGGTATATGAAAAGTTTTCTTAATATAAATAATTATGGTTGATTAATTACATTAATATATATATTGATGCACTTTTGTGTGTGATTATGTTGAAGTTTATCAAAAGGAGATTTAATAAAGAATCTACTGTTTGAATATTATACCCGAAAAGTTTTGCGGTTACACTTGGCAAAAAGCCTTTGCAGTAAAATCGCTGAACACTGGTACTTCAGTCCAAATTTCGAATCCCGGCAAACGGGTTGGCTCCATAAGTGTTTTCGTAATTTTGAGTATGTGTAACGTGTATGCAGTATATTGTGAATGCATACGTAAATAAAGCGGGCGCAGCCCGGGCATACCGCTAAACACTGGTAGTTCGGTGCAGCTTTCGAATAAAGGCGATCGGGCTGGCTGCATGGGTATTTTCGTGATTTTAGGTATGTTTATCGTGTATGCAGTATTTTCTGGACTTATACGGGAATAAAGCAGGCGCAGTCCGCGCTGATCCCTGGTAGTTAGGTTCATCTTTCGAATTCCAACGAGCGGGCTGGCTGCATGTGTACTTTCGTGATTTTACGCATGTGTATCGTGTACGCAGTATCTTCTGGATGCATATGTGAATAAAGCGGGCGCAGCCCGCGCAAACACGCTGAACACTGGTAGTTCGGTCCAACTTTCGAATACCCGTTAAAGAGATGTCTGTGTGGGTATTTTCGTGATTTTACGCATGTGTATCGTGTATGCAGTATCTTCTGGATGGATACGAGAATAGAGCGGGCGAAGCCCGTGCAAATTTGCTGATCACTGGTAGTTCGATCCAACTTTCCAATCCCGGTGAACGGGCTGCCTCCATGTATGTTTTCATGATTTTCCGCAACGTGTATGCAGCATCTTTTGGATGCATTCGCGAATAAAGCGGGCGCAGCCCAGGCAAAATCGCTGAACACTGGTAGTTCGGACGAACTTTCGAATAAAGGCCAACGGGCTGGCTCTATGGGTATTTTCTTGAGTTTCCGCATGTGTGTCGTGTACGCAGTATATTCTGGATGCATAATTTATTAAAGCGGGCGCAGCCCGCTCAAAACCCAAGACACTGGTAGTTCGTTCCAACTTTCGGCATGCGGGGTGGTTGCAAGGGTGTTTTCGTGATTTTACGCATGTGTAACGTATATGCAGTATCTTCTCGATACATACGTGAATTAAGCGGTGAACACTGGTATTTCGGTCCAACTTTCGTATACCGGGGAAATTTAACACGGGAACTCTTTTACACACCAGCAATATATAGCGGGCTTCAGCCCGCTCAGCTGGCGGGCTTGCCCGCTATTCTATACTATTAAAATCTGTGCGCGTCTGTTTGTTTGTAACCTCATCTTCTCAAGGACGGCTTTATGGAGAGCTTAGCGGAAGGTACCGTTGGATTCAGAATTCCCGTATCTCGCCATATTGACCATTGGCATCTTCGTGCGACTTTAATTAGCCGAGATATTAATTAAAAACTGCTTTTTCCCCTACGTTTTTGCATTTCTTTCGCTTTCTTTGTTGGGTTTTTCCCTATGAAAGGGATATTTCTTCCCGGAAAGGGGCGAAATTAAGGTACTGGAGCATTTTTAGTCATGTCGCTAATTAAGCGTCTAATTGGCCGATCGACTTGGGACAAACGGCATTCGTCGTTTGAAGATCCGCGAATTAAAAATTTCGAAATTTCAAGAAAATTGGATGATTGGTTAAAAAATTACGAATTTTCCTTAATTAAAGTAACTGAGTCGGAAAAATGCACAAAAAATACGTATCTCCCGATCTAACCGACCGATGTTTTTGAAATTTTGAATTTTGCACTTCCTGGATGCTCAAATGAACGTTAGCGTTGATTGTAAACTGTTTTGCTAATTAGGTGCCTAATTAGCAGGTTCATTAAAAAAGCGCTACTACTCTTATCTCCCCTTCCTAACTCTTCGTTGACGGCCTTCGAATCGGAAAGCGACGGGTGTCGGAGGGGGGAGATGTTATTCGCTCGACTGTTGAAATCGTCAAGGCCATTCGCAAGGGGTGAAATTAGCAGAGTGGCGCTTTTTTATTCATTATGCTAATTAAGCGTCTAATTGGCCAATCGACTTGGGACAAACGGCATTCGTCGTTTGAAGATCCGCGAATTAAAAATTTCGAAATTTCAAGAAAATTGGATGATTGGTTCCCAAATTACGAATTTTCCTTAATTAAACTAAATGAGTCGGAAAAAAGCACAAAAAATACGTATCTCCCGATCTAACAGACGGATTTTTTTCAAATTTTGAATTTTGCACTTCCCGGATGCTCAAATGAACGTTAGCGTTGATTGTAAACTGTTTTGCTAATTAGGAGCCTAATTAGTAGGTTTATTAAAAAAGCGCTACTACCTCTATCTCCCCTTCCTAACTCTTGGTTGAGGGCCTTCGACTCGGAAAGCGACAGGTGTCGGGGGGGGGGAAATCGTATCCGCTCGACTGTTGGAATCGTCAAGGCCATTCGCCGGGAATGAAATTAGCGTTGTGGCGCTTTTTGATTCAGTATCCTAATTAATGATCTAATTTTCCAATCAATCTAGAACAAAGAGCATCTTTCATCTGACCATCTATCAGTTGTAAATTTCTAAATTTGGAGCCGATCGCATGATTGGTTCCCGAGATACAAAATTTTACTGAATTTTTCTTAATTACAGAAATTGAGCCGGAAAAATGCACAAAAATACGTAACTTTTCAAAGAATTAACGGATTTCGTTCAAATTTTGAATTTTGCACTTCCCGGATGATCAAATAAAGGTTAGCGTTCATTGTAAACTGTTTTGCTAATTAGGAGCCTAATTAGAAGGTTCATTAAAAAAGCGCTACTAGCTCATCTCCCCTTCCAACTCTAGGTTGACGGCCTTCGACTCGAAAGCGACGGGTGTCGGGGAAGGGGAGATGGTTTCCGCAGGACTGTTGGAATCGTCAAGGCCATTCCCCATGGATGAAATTAAAGTAGTGGAGGATTTTTATTCATTATGCTAATTAATCTTTTAATTTGCCAATCTGTGTGGAACAAAGACCAAACCGCTTTTCAAAATCTGGCAATTATAAGATTGTAAATTTCGAGCCGATCGGACTGTTAGTTGTTGAGATACGTATATTTTGTGCATTTTTCGAACAATTCGTGATTTTTGGATCTGAATAAGAAAAGCAACTTTGAATAATACAAATTAATATTTCTAACAGCTTAAATCAGCGTGCTCATTTGTGTTACTGAGCTACGTAATCATTCACTGCTTTTGTTATTATATATAAGTTCATTAATATATATACTGTCGTATATTTGGTAACAAATATTTCTGTTCGCATAAAGCTAATATTAAATATAATTTTAATTAAGAAATTTTAATAGCAAAAAAAAATATAAATATAAATAAACTATTTATTTTAATTCCTGACTAATCATTTTTTCGTTCAGGGTTTTAAATTGAATTTCTGTTGCTTGAACATGGTATATGAAAAGTTTTCTTAATATAAATAATTATGGTTGATTAATTACATTAATATATATATTGATGCACTTTTGTGTGTGATTATGTTGAAGTTTATCAAAAGGAGATTTAATAAAGAATCTACTGTTTGAATATTATACCCGAAAAGTTTTGCGGTTACACTTGGCAAAAAGCCTTTGCAGTAAAATCGCTGAACACTGGTACTTCAGTCCAAATTTCGAATCCCGGCAAACGGGTTGGCTCCATAAGTGTTTTCGTAATTTTGAGTATGTGTAACGTGTATGCAGTATATTGTGAATGCATACGTAAATAAAGCGGGCGCAGCCCGGGCATACCGCTAAACACTGGTAGTTCGGTGCAGCTTTCGAATAAAGGCGATCGGGCTGGCTGCATGGGTATTTTCGTGATTTTAGGTATGTTTATCTTGTATGCAGTATTTTCTGGACTTATACGCGAATAAAGCAGGCGCAGTCCGCGCTGAACCCTGGTAGTTAGGTTCATCTTTCGAATTCCAACGAGCGGGCTGGCTGCATGTGTACTTTCGTGATTTTACGCATGTGTATCGTGTACGCAGTATCTTCTGGATGCATATGTGAATAAAGCGGGCGCAGCCCGCGCAAACACGCTGAACACTGGTAGTTCGGTCCAACTTTCGAATACCCGTTAAAGAGATGTCTGTGTGGGTATTTTCGTGATTTTACGCATGTGTATCGTGTATGCAGTATCTTCTGGATGGATACGAGAATAGAGCGGGCGAAGCCCGCGCAAATTTGCTGATCACTGGTAGTTCGATCCAACTTTCCAATCCCGGTGAACGGGCTGCCTCCATGTATGTTTTCATGATTTTCCGCAACGTGTATGCAGCATCTTTTGGATGCATACGCGAATAAAGCGGGCGCAGCCCAGGTAAAATCGCTGAACACTGGTAGTTCGGACGAACTTTCGAATAAAGGCCAACGGGCTGGCTCTATGGGTATTTTCTTGAGTTTCCCTATGTGTGTCGTGTACGCAGTATATTCTGGATGCATAATTTATTAAAGCGGGCGCAGCCCGCTCAAAACCCAAGACACTGGTAGTTCGTTCCAACTTTCGGCATGCGGGGTGGTTGCAAGGGTGTTTTCGTGATTTTACGCAAGTGTAACGTATATGCAGTATCTTCTCGATACATACGTGAATTAAGCGGTGAACACTGGTATTTCGGTCCAACTTTCGTATACCGGGGAAATTTAACACGGGAACTCTTTTACACACCAGCAATATATGGCGGGCTTGCCCGCTAGTAATCACAAAAGCCTGTCTTGTTTCATCAGTTTCTTAAGTTAAAACACAGTTATATGAATTATTAATTTTTTGAGAGATTTCTTACAATAATATTGAAATATTGGGAATATTTATTATCAAGTTATACATTGGCATAAATTATCAATATAATTGTTCCATGAAAATGAAACGTTTCGAAGTTTCAGATGGCTTTCATTCGATTTATTTCTAAAGATATGAATTTTATTATTCATAGTTTTGTGAAACTTGAACGACGTGTTCGAATGTTATCATTACTTCATGCATACTTTGCTACAATTAAATTTCTGTTTAATGATATGGCTTCTTCTTTTCTTAGAATTCCCAATATTATTTAACTAATTGTCTCACTACAATTAGGTACCGTTTTTTTGTTCATTTATGTGTTACTTTCAGATAATTGAATGTAAAATCTGAAAACGATGATAAAAACATATTTGTTATTTTATGTTATAAATACTAACCACAAGTATACAGTGAAGTTGAAAAATATTGGTTTACTACTAATATATGGCCAAATACAATATATGCTAGTCAAGATTAAAAAAAAAAAAAAAAAAAAAAAAAAAAAAAAATACATACGCTACTGAAGCTGAAGCGAAAATGAGAAACTTTAAATTCTGTAAGTTTTTTTTTTTTTTTAACTTTTACTGTACATCAGGCATAATAATTCAAAACCTCTCTGTACACAATTTCAAGTTATTCTATAAGGAACTCTTTGGAGTTATCAACTCCAAAGAGTTGCTGTAAACATAAATCATAAAAAAATCAGTAAAAATCGCATATAAAGTTTTCAAATTAACGTTACGTGATGACGTATATACACAATTATGCACTTTGTCAAACGAAAATGAGAAAAAACATAATAAATATAATTTGCCATACTCATTACACATAATAAAATGCTTAAAATTAATTAATTAAAAGATTACATAAAAATTGGTGAAAACTTTCCTTAATTTGCACTTTAAACTTTCACCTATAATTCCAATGACCTATAATTAATGTCTTCCGGTGTGGAAGACAATATTTGCTGGTTTGTCATCTGCCAGAAAACTGGCAGATGGCAAACCAGAAAAGTCTCTATTTCTGACCAATATATTAAGAAATGAAAAGTTGTTTCTGAGAACTAACTAAGAATGTAACCTTTAAAAATGTTAAATAAAAAATTGAAATTTTCAGCTCAAATTTGTGGATACCTTAAAAGTAAAAACTAATATCTGAAAGAGAGCCAGAAATGTTTGGAAGCAATCCTTGTATTATAGATAAACATTATCTTCTTTTAGCTAAATGTTTTATTTTCCTTTCTTCGTAAGAATTAATAACTTCGAGACCTATTTGTTTTGTATGTAATACTAGATTTACGGGACCCGTAATTTAAGCGGATTTCGGACTTCATGAGCAAAATTTAGGGAAAAAATTAGTAGTTATCCTGACAGTTAGTTATTATCCTGACAATTATCGGTGTGATGAAACGAACTTTTATTTATCCTGACAATTATCGGTGTGATGAAACGAATACATACCCAGATTTGTTCCCCCTTTAGTCCTCATAATTCTATAGATGTACCCGTCGAAATGATGAATAAGCTAATTTCATAGTCAATCGTAATAAGCCGGTTTTTTTATGAAATTATTTTCCTGTTGACAAAGGCAATGTAGTTATAACGGAGATACTAAATAAAACTTCGAACTCATTGTCAAATTCATCGGAGCTGGATAGAGCAAGGGATATGCTACAAGTGAGTATTTGTGAATCGTATATGCCTAAAGTATAAAACGCAAAGTTTTCTGCTCAAGACCTGCAGTCGTTGACTTCCAGTTAATGTTTCAAGACGTTTTAGAAAATGTGTCAATTAGTGCGGGTAGAGACGATCGAGAAGAAAGTATTAAATTTTATGAGTCTTAGAAATATTATTAGAGAATTAGAGGAAAGTACTAGTTTTACTTTATTCTGATGAAATACTCTTTTTTAATCATTATGAGTAATTCAAGAAAACATACTGAATTGCTGGAAAGAATAGTTAATATCAGCAATTAATGCTTTGGTACAAGCTTTCAGTAAGTCCGTTAAATCTAAATCTAGCGTAACGTATTTTATACCGAGAGAAACAACTATAAATATGTCAAACTCTCCGCGATGGGTAGTTCTAGTGTTAATATTGTAAGCGGTTTCAAACTAAATGCAGTCTTTTATTGAGAAAATACTTAATTTCCTATACCGCTCGATTTGACAGGTGTTCGTAAATGTAAGTAAGTATAAAAAATGTCTGGAAACCTAGCGATAATTGATACCACGCAAAGTTTAAATCAAACTTCGGTAGTGCAGGTATTTCTCCTAAACTACGTAGTACTCAATCTGCGCGTAAAGCCAGCAAGGTACAGTAATCAATTCTAGGAATGCCGCACCTAGTCTGGCAGAAACTATAACATGAATTATGTTACAGGTAGTAAATATTATGCATGAATTTGGTGATTAGGCTATTGCCTAATAATTATTTCTGAGCAGCAAGCATTCCTAATATATATACAGTGTAACAGCGAACGCCGAAGACATCCAATTAACCCGCAATGTATTTCTACTGGCGGATGGCGTTTCAAGCATTCAGGGAGAGTTTCTAATTAATTTTCCTTCCGATTAATAGAGTTGCCTTCAGTATCATCGTTTAAGTGTGTGTAAATTTATTTATTAAAGTAATAGAAGACACGAAGGTGTTCAATGGTCTTTCAATCTTAAAATTTGTTGATATTATGCATTCAGCCTATGAGACTGCTATAACATGTAGTTGTTACAAGTTTGTACAAAGTTTATTCTTTACAGTTAGAGCGACAACAAATTTCGATTTTCAATAGTAAACAAAATTTTCAAAAAAAGAACACTTTCAAAATTTGTTTTACATTACATACAGCATTACTCATCAAGGAACACTTTGTAACAAAATTTAGTATGCGAATAATATTATGGAAATTTTAACTAAAACAACAAACTTTATCCATGAATAAGCACTGAATCATCGAGAATGTCTTGCATTGCTTGAGGAAAGTGAGAACGCATAAATTATATATTATAAGGAAGCGAGTTAATCTACTGAGAGCTACATTCTTGTAATCCTATATTATAATTTATGGTTTGTTGTTGTTGTTGTCTTGTAAATATTACATGGAACAATGGTTGCCAGAGCCTACTCCGAAGAGATGTTTGACTTCTGGAATTATTTATTTAAATAGTTTTCTTTGATTGATTAAATGAAATCCAAATTTTTATGACACATACAGACGCAAAAGAAACCACTTTCTAAATTAAAACTAAGAAAGTAAAATCATCCATGTATGTTTGTGTTAAAGTTTTTAAAGGTAAATTTGCTTTACGGAAAATATAGCTAGAATCAAAATATTTCGTTCACTGCCTGCATTTTAAATCCTTGCATTGTTTGAAAAAATAAAATCTATTATTAGGATCAGAACTCGAAGAAATTTGTGCAGATTTTTCATAATAAGAAATCTAATTTTACACTGCTTTCATTATCATTAAAAACGAACGTGAATAATGCAACAGAAAATCTACAAACGAAGCAAACGAAGCTAATTTTAATTACAGCGTGATATAAATCTTATTGAAAGTCTTAATATACCGGTTTGATTAATATCCATTTTTTCAAAAGATAGCTATGAAAATAATCGTTTGCTTAGGAGTACTTTCATCAGTGAACAATTTTCTCCCCAGCAGAAAATCAACAATTCTATAAAACAACCGTCATGAAAGTAATCCATGTAATTGGTCATGAAAGAAATTTCAAGTAATTTTTGTCCAAGGCTACATGCTTTATCAGAAACGCCATCCAGCGTCGATTTGTAGTAAGCAACAAAGAAGTTTATAATTATTTACATACGAGTACATATATTATATTTTTGTATTAAATATGCATTATTTTTTGTACAAAGAAGAAAAATTTAATTACTATAAAAAAGAGAACGGATAGTAATTATTTATTTTCTAAGTTCGGTTTCACTATTTCGAAATTTTTTTTTTTCAAAGAAACTTTCAAATTTTGCTGATTTTTTGTTCAAGTAAGTTATTTTGTGGTTAATCCAACAAATTAAAATTACTTGGAATGCATCACAATCTGAAAAACTTTAACATTTAACTATCATTTCATTTACAAAATTTGGCCCACCAGCGGCCGAGCGGTAAAGTCGCTGAACATTGGTATTTCGGTCCGAGGTTCGAACCCCGCGAACGGGCTGGCTGCATGGGCGTTTTCGTGGTTTTCCCCCTGTGTAACGTGTATACGAGCTAGTTTCCCTTACAAAGTCCTCCACGAAGGCATCCCGCCCCTTAGGCAGATAGCCCTCGAGGCTTTGCCATAATCACACAAACACATTTACAAAATTTAATTAAAAGAAATTCCTTGCAGACACTAACCTTTGAAATTTTGAAAGGAAGAGAAAAAGAAAAATATCAGTTTGAGAAATAAAAAGTAAATGTAGAGATAAACACTGTAGAAAACATTAAATATTATTGAAATGAATTTTCAATTAAACAATGCTCTATGGAAATTCAATTTTAAAAGTAAAGTTTACAGACACATTACAATATTATAATCTTACAGGCAATACACCACAATTAAATTTATTGAAAAAAATTGAAGATAAAGTTGATTAAAAAAGTATATGTAAATATAAGATATTATCAGAAGAATTTACCAAAAATATACAATAATGTTAACTGGAGATGTAATTCTGAAAATCAGAAAATATGGAAATTTACTGAAAAATTTGAAAATAAAGTTGATTGGAAAATTATATCTAAATATCAGATACTACAGGAAGAATTTGTTAAACAATTACAGGATACAGTTGATTGGAAACCTATACATGAATATCGTGATTTTCCTGAACGTTAGAATAACCTTTATAAAATTTAGTACTAAATAAATGGATTAATTATATTAATCCATTTATTTAAATTAATATTAAAATTAGAGCTTTAAATTTTAAAAATCGTAGAAACATTAATCTCATGGTAATGACCTGTATGAAAAATATATTTCAGATGTTTCTGAAAAAGAATTATCAGAAAAATTGCAAACAATGATTGAATTAATTGAAAAGGAAGGAAATTAAGATATTAAACTGAAAGGGTTAGGAATTTTATACGATACCTTAAAGAATTTATATTGTTGGCGAAATTTGTTTTAAATTCTCATTTTATAAAAACCTTTAAAATATTTCCCAATACATGGAAAAATTCAATAATCTTGTATATTATCCTAAAACTCTAAAATTGAAAGGTTTAGAGCCTGGGAGATAATAATCTACTCTCATTGAGAATTCAAACTAAATATGGAGATTCATGTACTGTAGAAATAGATGTCAATGATGAAGAAAAAGAGTAAAATCGTCATAAAAAACTTTCTAATTCTTTTTTGTTAAGGAAATTAATAAAGTAAATTACATATTTAACTATAAATGTATTAAATGGGGAATATTTGTACAGTTTGGAACAACTTCATTTTATGTCACTTAAGATTTGATTATTTTGTATTTTTCCTATCTAAAAAACATATATTTTATTACAAAAACTTAAGATTTTTTAAAATCTAAAACGTATACATTTTATGGCATTTTTATTTCCAAAACTTCAGGTTTTTTAATATCTAAAAAACATATATTTCTATGGCATTTGTATTCCAAAACTTAAGATTTTGTGAGTTTTTTCATATTCAAATGATATACGTTTTATTCCAAAAACTTAAGAATTTTTTCGTTTTTCATGTAGTATATAAAATATTTAATGACAGTCATTCTCTTAGTGTCTCTGCAATTAAAGCATGTTATATTTATTTACATGTAAGATAAACATAGGAATGATATTAGTTAAATATTTTGTTAATTCAATTATTATTTTTATATTACGTTAATCCCAATTTGCGTAATTTAAATACTGGTTTAATCTTTTTGGACTGAGGAACGAACTATCTCCTTGTCTTCCATTTCATCCTCAAAGCTCTGATATATATACAGCAATGTAAAACAACTGAAGAATTTATTTCAGCTTCACCTTGAAGTAAAAAACAGTTAACACAATTAACTTCCGTTTTTTTTTTTTTTTTTTTTTTTTTTTTTTTTTTTTTTTTCGAAATAAATACACTCTATTTAAAATCTATATGATTTATATATTTTAGTGATAGAGATGAAACATTAGAAGTTAAAGAGAGATTCAACATAAGAAATAATGTGTTAATTAAAATAACCTTAGGATTTAAAAGAACTTAACAATTGTTTGTAAAGGGCCGAGTTCGAATAATGCAGTAATATCTTTAAATACATATTAATTCACTGTTTACAATCGATAAAATCTTTAAAGTACTATATTTAACATTGAAAGCGAGAAAGATTAAATATTTAGTTATTAAATGTTACGAAAAAGAATTTTAGAACATCAAAAATTAAAATTGTGGCAAGAGGAAATGTAAAGCAAGCGATGTAGCCAAAAAGAAATGTAAATATTTTGTCTGGTGCTTTGAATCTTCTATATTATTTTGTTCCTGTTTTGTATTCATTAATATTAAAAGAACTCGGAAGAAGTAAATTCTCTATGTATTTTTCGAAAAGTTTTTCAATACATAGAATTTCCATTAAGAAAAGTTTTAAAAATATGAACATCAAGAAAATGAATATTCTACATCTTCTGAAGAAGAAAGGGAATAATAATAGCATGCGTGTGAAGAGTTTTTTACAAATATAGTTAACCACGAGGCAAGAAACAGAGAGATCAATACAAAAGTACATTTTCTCGTTGGTGTGTATATTTTCAAAATCTAGAACTATACAAAATTCAATTTATGCAATATGTGTGCTAAAATGTATAGAACCTAAGTTGTTATATAGTATAAGGATATAATTTATCTAAGTGTTTCTTAGAGAAAAATCTTCGTCGTAAATTTTGAATCGCCTTTTTAATTTGAACAATCATTTTTTGTTAATTGTTATACATGAAGATATTTCTTAATTTTTAGTATCTTTTAACTGTAATTTATTGATGCCTTGCTAATAAATGATTCTGAAGTGTAAGGTACTATTTACTGAATGAGGAGAACTTGAAATTCTATTATTTATATTATTTGTAGTGAGTTTTATTAGCGATAACCAGTGTGTATAACAATGTGAAGTTTCATGCACACAGATTTCAAATGAGGCGAAACGTATAGGTGGAACATATATTCCTATTCCTATTCAACCAAAATGCACACGCAAAGTTTATATAATTTTCAAAGACCATTTAGAGTCGAGTTTTATGAAGAGTAATGCCTAGAACCATTAGAAATACACACATTAATACGATTTTAGAAAGGTTTATTACTATAACAGGGACATCTTCATCATTGCACTTTCTCATGCCTCTTAACTGAAGATAATCAATTAAAATATCCATAAAGTGATCTTCTGGCATTCTAAATGTATCTGATTAAAGATGAACACCAGTATCCGAAGTTTAAAAAAAAATGTGCAACAACTTTCTTCTTAGGGCCTAGACCTTTTAACAGTGTAAGTTCTTATACAGCATAAATTTAATGAACTTTTACATCCTGTGAATACGTTCTAAAGTATTTCACTTAAAATAAACTGTAATAACCTCTTCAATACCTCTTTAGTATTATTATTAGAGTTCGTTATAACGTTGTGTTTCCTGTACCTATATATTTATTTAAGTTCATCTACTACTTAGGTTTATCTGTTATTTTTGTTACACCAAGAGAGATTTTCAATTTAATTTGTGAATTTCAAAGTGTATTGAAGCTATATTGTAATTGCTTTATGTCTTAAATCACTATTTTTAATAAATACTGGATGCGGGGTACCAATGGATTTACACGATGTTCCATAACAGGTGAACTCTAGATCCTTTGTAAAGTTTCAGTTGCTCACTTTCTCAACCTGTCATTGTAAACTCTAATAAAGTTTGCCATTTTTAAGAGTTAATATGGGAAGACATTACCAGTTAACCCATAATACAAAGCTGGTGTCTATCATACCTTTACCTTTGACCTATAAAATGCAAAATTCTGAAATCATAGTATAAAATCTGATTCTGAGTGTGATACAGTAGATTCGCGAAAGGAATGAATCAGTAACCAGTTTAAACATTCCTATGCCAACTCTTCAGTATGTTTCAATAATAATCACATTACCCATCGGAGATATTTCCAAATATTGCATTTATTTTTGCAATATTTTGAAAATATTATAGTTTCGTTTTTACAGAATATCCCACTAAGTTTGAGATTCTCGTAGTGATCCACTTTTGTAAGTTTAAACAAGAGAAAAACTGGAATTTCTTACAGCGTAGAACAAATGCACCAAACTTTGAAAATGTCACTTCTATTAAGAATTACGCAGAAACTTTCGTGACAGATGAAGAGAAATGCACTACAAGAAGAACCAAAGACAGCGTAGCGTATAATCAGTAATGGGCGATTATATTAGGAAATAAGTTTACTGATTACGCTGATTAACTTCTTACGACATTTCACAGGAAGCTTACAGTGTTTCTTGTAATAGTCTGCATACGACTTTCGTAAAAAAATATTTCAAACTTTATGGAGCATTTCCGTAGCGTACTCACGACAAGGATAAGTTTATGTGTACGAGCTTTTGACAATAATTTATGAGTAAAGAAATATAATACCATTAATGTTAAATAAGAAGTAAAACTTTATGAATAGCACAGTTTCCCTGAAGTTAGTAAAGCTCTATCAAGGCACTGTGCCTTAATAGACATCACATTTTAATTACCTTATTATAGACAACGAAACATGAATTCAGATAATTGATGGAAAAATCAAACTGCAGTTTCAAAAATAGAGAATCGTAATCAAATCACCTTACACATTGAACTTCGTCCCAAAAGAAGTTTACTCGTTTCTCCTGGTGATTGAGAAATCAAGCATTTGAATGAAGAGTTGATAGATATGTTTTCTAAGTCTCCCAGGTGTATAGCTTCTAGTCACTTAACTAAGTCGGTTTAGCAGATTCCTTGTAACAGAGACATAAAATCATTAATCAATTTCAGATACACTAGACAGCTAGAAATAGGCATTATCAGTACGAATAATGCCACTATGCGTTTTAATAATCATGATTGCATGGCAATGCCTAGAGTCGAGCTTAGAATCGAAGGCACTTGGTTGGAATTTCAGAAAACTACAGTCAAGCTGGAGCAATTTGTTGCCGGACCTTATCTGCTGCAGCCTCTAGTATTCTTTGTTATGCAAGTATGTGCTACTCCATATACCAGACAGTTTCGAATAGGGAAAGCTATGGTGTAGACATCAGTCAAAGCAGGACATATTAAAAATGTATCAGAAACTGAGTGCGATTAGTAATCACACTGTCATGTTGAAATACGAAAACCCATAGATCTTGCAATTACAGATGTGATTGCCAAATGCAAGCGGTACTATTAATCATCCCCTCTTCATATTAAATTTCTTGATGCTGGGAAAATTATAACAAAGACAAAATCCTTATGATACGATAAGAATTTTCATTATGGTCGTGTCATTCTTGCGCATATCCATCACGATATTACATGCAAATGCGGAATGCATTTGAAAAGAAAAGACATTGTATCCCCATTTATACATCCGTGTTCATCGTTTCGATACACGATTCTAGCCATACTTAGTTTCCATGCACGTCATTATACGTGCAATGTTCTTACTCACACACCGCATTTGTTGTGCTTAGAATGCATGATGTTAATATATGATCCGTGTGACTCATGCCAGGAAGCTGCTAGTCCTCTCGAAATCTAATGCGACAACGTCATTGTGAGCTTGATTGTTCTTCTATCTGTCTTTTCTGAGCTCATCGATTGCACCATTGCACGAAGAGTCGGATTTCAACTAACGTCAACAGACTGTGATTATGGTAATCCGCAATTAGTGCATGCTCTTACTTTCCCGCAATCAAATTCGGGTACATGTTTCTATAGGATCCTTCTTATTAAAAGTATGCACTGCACTTCTGGTTAAAGAAATTAAAAAAGAAATAATGCAAAATATATGACTTCCGTATTGAAGACTCGTTTTCATCGGACGCTGTAACTGCTCATATAATAATTGTTGTCATCAATAAATATTCTTCGTGCGACTAAACAAATATAAAAGGACACAAGGAAAGCTTAGACTCTTTTGCTTTCATTTCACACATTTGCATGCCGATCGGCTTTTATGACTTGAAAAAAAAAAAAAAAACTCTAAAATCTGAAAGGACTATAACTTCCATATATCTAAGATACCCGGTTTTGAGGATTTTCATGTAATTCATTTTTTAATTATGGAGAGTGACTTCTAATTGGGAATATCTACGCATAATATTCTAGTTATCAACCTAATAGAATTTCTAACCTGGGGAGATTTCTCTGATGCAGTCTATTATTTAATTAATAACAAAGCAAAATTGCGCGGAGAAAAAATATCTGGCAAGTTATCTATTTCGAGCAGACTTTATTTAAACGATTAATACTCCACTCTTACACAGATGAAAACGAAATTAATTTATTAAACATATTATTATATCGTTAAAACAAACGTATGAAAATATATGTTTCTTCGCAAATTTAGTAACTAATTATACTTATTCTTTTAGATTTTCTGGAATCTGATGCTTAAAATTTAAAATACACGAAGATAGGAGAAATAATTTTATCATCTCATCGAATATTCATCATAAAATATGATAACTCTGAGCATTTATTATTATGCTGAACACTATGTCAGGTTCTTCCATTTAACTACATGGAAGGAGAATACTTTGCTTGTACATAGCTTATAATATATTTTTCCCGCCTTCTTAGCATGCCTTCGGATAAGGATCAGCATCCTCGTCGCATATTTGAGAGGTCTGTGGTTCGAGTCCCAGCGAGGGCAGAGCTCATTTTTCATCTTTGTTGCTTTCAAAAAATTCCTAATGTCTTTACAGTAGCGACCGAACTAAAAGGTGGAGAATGATGATTCTTCACCACCAAGATTTGGCGATAGGTTCCCCTAAATCCCAGTCTTCCTTTAAAAGGGGGATTATATATGGTCTTTCTCCCGCCTTCGTGGTGTAGTGGTCAGCACGCTCGACGCATATTTGAGAGGTTCGTGGTTCGAGTCCCGGCGAGGACACTTCTCATTTTTCATCTTCTCGGTTTATAAAAAAATCCTGATGTCTCTACAAGCTTACTATCTACACTGACCTACGTAGATCTAAATCTCCAGTTACCTTATTCTGTATGTCCTAATCAGAAAATGCTCTTTGTCTTACCAAATATATTTTGCATGTAATTGCATGCAGAATATATTTGCATGCAGAACGAATGTGGTACAGTTTGACATTAGAAATGACAGTAAAGAAGACGAATTTTAAAAAGAAAAGGAGAAAAATTAATGAAATAAAGTTTATTGTTACATAGTTATGCACTGCGTATATATGGGCATACGACGACTGTTCGGGAAAAAACATGATGCAAATTATTCTGAAAGACAAAATTGGTCACCATTTTAAATTTCCTATTCTAATCATAGAAATTCAAAGTATACAAAATATAGTTAAACTATTTATATATTAGTAAAATAATAAATAGGGTATTTATGCCCTTTAAATGCTACAAAATACCAAATACTACATCATCTTGAAAATGATATAACTTTTGTATATTTTACCTTTGAATAAATACTTTAAATAGTTGGACAGATTAAAAAAATAAACTTGCATTTTTATTCCTGAAGCAGTTTCCTTTTGAAAAAATGCGTCACGTGAACTTTATCATGGATACAGTTTTACAATGCTTGCTATTCCTAGTTGAAAAAAATATTTTCCAATTTACTCCTTCTTCAAATTCCTGTTTAGAACTTAATCCAATATGTTGATTTCAAAATTAATCATTTTATTTTCAGTAACTTTTACATGTTTATGTTAATGATAACATCATTATCTGCAAGGCAAGGATAAACACTTTTCTGCTTTACATCATTATAAAATAAAAATACCGTCTTTAATTCGAGTTCTAAGTTCTCAGCTCAATTGCTTAATTACAATTTTGCGAGTTGTTTAGTTAGTTGCTGTTGATATTTTTGATTGTATTAGCTTTCTCTGCTCCGTAGATTGTGTTCTATTTAATGTTTTAGCAGTTTGAAGAATAACTACTTGTTATTATTGCGTGATATTGTGACCGCTTGCAAAAAATTCCGAGAGAAATTCCAGGGTTCTGTTATATTTCTTTTGGTAAGAATAAATTATTTTAACCTTTTACCGGACAGTATGTTATGAACTCGTATGCACTCAACAATTTTTGGTGTCAGAAATGGTGGGAGTGACTGCCAATAACAAGGGAGAGGGTAGAACAATTAAGGCATTTGATGACTGCCTTTGATACATTCCAAGAAAAGGTGGAAGGGACCATCAACCCCGTTAAAGCAGAGATGAAAGCCGCCATGAATCCGTTGCAGGTAAGTGGAAGCTTGTCAAGAACCAGTTAAAGAAAAGATAAAAGCCGTTAAGAACGAGATGAAAGCTGTTAAACAAGAAATAAAAGTGGGCCAAGAGGAAATGAAAAGAGATATCACCTGGAGAATAGAAAACAAATATGAATCTGTGGAAGACAGAATTGATACGGTTGAAAACGGAGTTGGAGAAATTGAAGAAATAGTTTCTTCCGTTCAACAACAAATTGATGACATGGTTTCTTCAGCCGCCAAAGAAGTTGATACCTTAAAGAAATTCGTAGCTACGGCAGGGAGCAGTACAGGTAGTTTTAAATTTTTACCGATGCTTGCTCGTTCCTCTCTGAAGCTATCCACATTTGATTGGAAGACCTTCTGGCAAGTACATAAGACACAATTTTCTATACTGGCAGAAGCGAATGGATGGGATTCCCAAGCCAAGGCCTCTCATCTCGCCACTTCCCTGAGAGAAGACGCTGCGGATATTCTCCAGTCTCTTCCGAAAAACCAAAGGCTAAACTTGGAAGCTCTATCTACCGCTTTTGCGAGAAGTGTCTATAATATTACAGCAGGCTTCATTTAAAATCACATAAACAGAAGCCCACGGAAACACTCTGTTTGAAGAAGAGGATTATGTGAAAATCAGGTATTTATCCTATCTAAGGAAGCATTTACGTAAAAGCGCATTCTTTGTTGAGCGTTATCCTTATTGATCAACCACATTATGCATGTGTAAAAGCAAATATTCTAAATTTCTAAAACATTCATGCCTTCAGTTTTGTAATTCTATAAGAGATCTGACTATAAATGCCGCATTTATCTGTGTAAGAGGAGCCTATGTTCACAAGCCTAAACCAACTCAAAAACACATATCTTATCATTTAGAAAAACATTAGCATAGGTTTGATATGTTACATGTAACCAAATGAAGTCACAACAAGCATTTGTAAAGGAAACGTTGACATTGTTCATTCATATTTATGTCTTAACGTTAACGTTCTGCATTGTTAATTAAAAAATTACTTGACATCAGGTAAGCGAACTACCCTATATATAGCGTTCGTATGTTTTAGTAATAGATTGAATGCATACAGAACAGCTGATAGATTGATAAAATTTATTTTACCAAAATATATATATATTTGCACTTCTGGGACATTTCAAAATACTCGTACAACTCTTTACTGTATTACACAGTTAGCAGTTACACTTCACACTACTAATAACGTTAACAGAGATATATTAATACTAACCTAGCACCGATATATCAATACACCGAATTCAGCTCTGAACTAACGACTGAAAGCAACTGAGAAACTGATGCTCTCTCCTGTCTTATAAATTTACCCCCCCCCGGACGCCAAGAAATCTGTAATACTTTCTGTTTCTCGAAATAACTGGAAGGCATATAACGGCCGGAGAAGGTTCCAGGTGATATAGGAAGAAAATGCAGTTATTCAATTACAATATCCATTACAGTTAGTTATACAGGAACCGGACCCAAATATCGTCAAACAGTCGCCAAGTTTGGCGACATTTGGTGATTTATCGCCAAATTTGAGGACAAAATTTAGTCAACAAAAACTCGCCGTTTGGCAACATCTCCCAAAATTAACTAGATAACCATTTACTCAATGCTAAATAGACTTGCACCTCTATTCTAATTTTTTTCGGCAGAGCATCGTTTTCCTCAAGCTTTTCGTGCTATATATAGATAAAAATGCAACAATTTTGCATATTATTCAAGAAAATAATCTATCTATTTACAAAATTCATAACAATATTTTTCTCTACGGATGTAATTCACCGAATTAATACTTGAATTGTTATGATTTTTCCAGGTGGTTATAAACTTTCATATCTTCAATTTCCTTAGATTTTCCTGGAGCAAAAAATGTAGCTCTTCGTTTCTTCTTTTTTTGGAGACAAAATCACAGTGAGTGAATTGAACCACTAAGATAAGAGCCACATAAAACAATGTAATAAAGTTCGAAATGTGAAACACTTCTCGCTATGTTTACATTACAAACGCTTAATGAAGATTGTTACCAGACTTAATGAAGTTAGTAAATAATTACTAATCACACCGTAATGGTTAACATATTTTCAAAGACAAAAAACACAAAACTCTCAAAATTTTTATCATAGTTTAATGAAGAGCAATAAGATATGTTCCCTAGACACTCTCTTACAAGTATTATGTATTCGATTAAGGTTATAGAATTAGAAATAATTTATTAGCATAACGGTCACCGAAATGTACTCTTATTCTATGTGATTCAATTTACTAGCATTAAGATTATAAGTCCCGTATGCTTTATTTAACAGCAAACTGCTTCTCAGTGCATCTAACTAAATGCTTGTAATTTAAAATAGAAAAAATAAATTTTACTGATAGGCATGTTTGCTCTCAGATTGGAAAGATCGTAATAATGCATCATTTTATATATAGTAGCATGAAATGATCTGTGGGTCATATTTGAACAAGAAAGTGCTTACCTTGCGTTGCCAGACTTTTAGAATATTCCTGGAGTTCGACACATCTTGAATAATGATAAACGTCATGTGGCGAATAAAACTTTGGTATTAATTTATCATTTGTTTTGATGTGATCAGGTTATATTTAATGTTATGCAATGTTTCATTCTTATATTTAGTTCTTTAGACAAATTGTTATTACCTCATTACCACTTTCATTCTGTGGTAAAATAATGTCATATTTTCTCAAAACAGTTTTCAAGAATATGTTTATAAGTTAATATTATTTTTTTCTTGAAAATTTTCTTTTTTGATTCAGTATCGATTTGAATAGATGCGATTTTAAGAGGACTTTTAATTTTCCTTCTTTCTGATTTTTTTCTTTTGTCATTTGCTTACATACATGTATACACTCGTAAAAAGATTTACTCGCACAGTTTTCCTTGAGTATACATCTATAAGTTATATAAGTATTATTACGTAAGTTATGGACTTACTGCTTTTATTTGCTTGTAACTTAGGTTTTATGTGTTTCTATAGTGTTACGTTTCTTTTTTTTAAATTTATTTTATTAATGCATTTAATGTAAACATTTTATTTCTCCTTTTTAATCGAATTTGTTGCTATGTTTTGTGTGTTTATGTGTTAGATTTGTAGATTATAATTGCAGATCGTTTAATTCTAAATCATTGCAAAGATGGCTCAGTTAAAACCAGAGATAAAGGCAAAAAATATCCTATCATTGTTTAAAAAAACCGTCGTCAAGATAGGAATGCACTTTCGATTAGCGGCTCTTCACTAAAATTCCTAATGTATTTTGCAAATGGTTTTTTTAGAAAGTATCTTGCTAGATATTCATTGCCTTAGATTCTGCTTGAGTTATTTTGGTGATATTCCTCATTGTTAAGGAGAATTTTCTTTATTTTTTTCTGTTTTTTCTTCCTTTTATTTCTGATTGGGTTATATAAAATATATTGTTTAACTTATGAGCTATTTTTTTATTTCAGTCATATTCCATTTCCTTCATGATCGTCTGGCTTAGTTATTAAGGCGATTTCTGTGAATTTCTACTACTCAAATATGTATATATATATATATATATATATATATATATATACATATTTGAGTAGTAGAAATATATATATATATATATACATATTTGAGTAGAAATATACATATGTATATATATATATAGAGAGAGAGAGAGATGCGTGTAATATAAATTTACATGTTGTTGAGATGAAGATAATGCTGGATGTTAACAGATACTTTTTTCAATGACCAGGCTGTCCTGGAATATCATATCGTCTTTCTTTAAGCATATTTAACAGAATCATATGCATAAGAATGCAAGAAATAAGATGGTCTCGTCCGCCTGTCAGAAATCAAGCATAAAATTTCGTATTGTTGCATTCTACGGGTTCATGGATTTGGTATAACTGATGATAACACTTGAGGAAGAATCAAGACACAGTTTATTCGCTAGTACAGTAGCACAGTACCGAAGACCCGTTTACAATCGTGGAATAGCTATGATAAACATGCTCAATCCATCAACAACACAGCCTTTGGGCTATAACAGTGAAGACAGCTTCACGATAAAGCAATAAAGTACAGCTCCCGACTCGGTCGATCGCTCTCAAGCTAATCTTTGAATTCAAGATACTACTACTATACTCCTACTCCGCATACAGACAGGATATATATAGCTTTAATCTACTTTCGAGAATATATCCTAAAAAACAGCTAAAAATGCATTCTAGAATGCTGACGCTACGTGTATGGAATATCGCCAGATTTGTCACCAAATATCGTCCAAACGGGCGATTTCGCGCCAAATGTGGCAACTCTGTCATTTCCTGCCTTTTCTGGCAACCCTACTCCCGCTTTGTCGAAAGCTATCTCACCGCAGCTGGGCATTTCGCAACAGTATGTTATAGTGGCGTATAAAGTGAAGTAAAGTAAAGAAAGAAGTTTCATTCTAATTTGTTCATTAAATGAAGGCAGGTTTTAGAACACGGAAGGTAATGGATATTTCTGATGTATTAAAGAATAATAAGTCACTTTGTATATGAGTAAATGGATGTAGCATCGCTTTATTATTACTGACATGTTTTGATTGGGTTTAGCTTTTTACCCCTGTTCTGTGTTAAAACAAAAAAATAAGGTATATTGCCAATTAAAAATGAAATTGCATCTCTTATATAATTAAAAGGAAACACACTATTAACTCTACTAATGAAACACACACTAATAAACACTATACACACTAATCAAACACACTCGTATTTATATACATACCGAATATGAAGATAAGAAACCCAGAAACGTAAATATTTTTCTCAGTTATTTATTTCAGTTACATAGTTTAAGTATGTACTTCAGTTAAGTAGTCCACAACTAAAGAAGTGACTACATTTTTTTGTGTCAAGAATCAGCAATCGTAAGTTTGGAAAGGAGAATTAAATAAATTTTGCAAAGCTTATGCACAGCTGGGCACTTAATCATAATTTTGATTAGTCCACAGTTTCTGAAATAGAATAGTTTATGAAATATAATAGTCTATGAAGAAACTATTCTATTTCATAAACTATTCTATAATATAAATATTATAGAAAAGAATAGAAATAGTTTATAAAATAGAATCCCTTAAATTCTTTCAGATTCATAAAAATTCTGTTAATGACATTAGTTTCTTTTAGAATTACATTATATTGTCTTTAAATAAATATTATATTATTTCAGAATATTGTTTATGTAATATATTATTATATTATATTAGGCTCGGTTTCGCTTTTCTCCACTCCTATAAGATTTCCATATAAGGTTGTTGAAGCTGCTTCCAATTTTGCAAGAAAAAGCCTTGTTCCTGAAAAAAAAAAGGTCACCTATACTATATGAATCAATATATTTTACTAAAAATCTATAAAACAGCAATATTTCTTTATCTCCTATTTATAACTTTTTCTGGGATCTGTAATATGTTAGCATTAAGCTTTAGACAAAATCATTTAGTTGCTACTTTTTACTATTTACGCTAATACAAAATATGAAAAAATACTTACAGGGCTAGATGGGTGTTACCTTAGAGGCACTATATAAAGTATTTATACATAATCTATTTCAAGTTTGAATACATCTCCTTTTAAAATGATCTCATGAAACATCATTTCAAAGTTTACAAATAATGTACCCTTAACCATTTTCAACTGTCTAGCCCTTTAACCATGTAAAGACTAAGTCACCGGAAATGTGTGATAGATAGTGAGAATAAGAAAATTTTAAAATTTAAAGGCAAATAAACGTCTTGTAACAAAGATTCAACAAAAAATAATAAAGAAAGCAAAACTAAATTTATAGCTCTTTTTTTTTTTTTTTTTTTTTTTTTTTTTTCAAGTTCAAGCTTTTGTACGAAATTTATCAAGTTAAATGCAAATTACGGTTTAATAAAAACCTTAATGAATATTTAATGAGAACGTATCGGTTGTAACATAAGTTTTCTTCAAACACTCTTTCCGAGATTTTAACGCTAACTAATGTTTAATTAAATAAGATTAATAATATACAAAACCATAAAAACTGTAACCTCCGAAATGTACTTTTCCAGCTGAAAACATTGGAAATCCATTAAAACGCGCAAACAATTAGAAAATTCGCTTTAGAATATTTTTTCTGGGTTTTCTGTGCGTAATTAATTGAAGGCCGATTAACCTTTGCCATTACCCTATACAATTTTTTCCATTCTTCGAATTCACTTTGAATATTAATTAAAGGTGTCAGACAAATTGCCTTATTTTAGTTAGTTAGAAACAACATTTATTATTCGGAAGCAATTTTGTCAGAATTTGGAAATGCTAAATAGCGTGCTGCAATTAAGTTTGAGTGTAAAATAATTTTAACAACGTAACACCTAAGCGAGGTTGCTTTTTATGAGTTCGAATTAAGGTTTTAGTGAGATTCATGTTTTAAGTCATAACTCAGTGATTCATTAAAGTGATTTATCGCCAAATTAACGATCTTTTATTTTAGTCAGTCTTCAAAAGCATTTAAAATTATTCTTCAGGTAAAGAAAACAAGAAAAACAGGATCGCCATCTGTGACTAATTGCACCCTTTTCTCCTTCTTTTCTTAGCATGTGAATGAAAAATTGCATACGGACATGAAATTTAATTTTGGAAGCTTCTAGGAAGGCAGAATAACTTGAATTGCTGAGTTCACGAAATCTTGAAGGAATGCAAATTTCCGTGTTTCTTATGTTGGTAGGTAAAACATATTTAAACAACTGCTCAGCTACAGTAATAATACTCAAAATTCCAAAATACCTAATGAATAATAGAATGTTTGCAAACGGAGCAGAATGATACATAAGAAGTATAGAAATAACGATAGTTCGTAGAAATACATGCAAGACCCGAAATTCAAACTGACATTAAAATAGCTGTCAAATTCAAGTCCCATTTCCATTTAGTTTCACTAAAAATAATCAGTACTTTGCAAAAGTTGATCCAGGATGATTGCAATACGGTCTATCGGAGCGCATTAAGCTCTTTTTTTAAATTAGTTTCAAACAACTTCAAAATTTACCGGTTACTACGAAAATTGTATTTTTAATTAAATATTTTAACGTGTTTGATTTTAGTGTATTCTTTTAATGCTAGGTTTTTTATTTAATTGTTTTAATTCATTTTATGTAAAAAGTTTAGACATTTTTATGTAATTGTATTTGTGGCCATTTAAAAAAATTATTACTTATATAGAATTGCAAATCTTGCGATTCTGATTGATGAACATTTAGATTGCGAAGATAATTGAATTAGAAGGTAAATTACGGATAGAAAAGCTTCTAACGGTTTTTGTCTACAATTATTTGGGAATTTATCCCCGACATGGCGACTTTGGGCAATGCTTTTTTTGAATCGACTTTACTTGCAACTTCCAGAAGGCCGGGAATCTTATATAAACCAGCCCTAGAGCCATGTAATCAGCAAAGAGACTTAGTTGGATGAATCGTGAATTCAAACTCATGTTTTAGAGTTAAATGACTAAGTAACATCGGTAGTCCGTGATATTTTGCATTTATTGAGTTGGATTTCGCTTTTCTCTGACTTAATGACTAAGTAACATCGGTAGTCCGTGATATTTTGCATTTATTGAGTTGGATTTCGCTTTTCTCTGACTTAACCTTGAGCTATTTATAGCTATTTATTTTGCTGTATGTTTTTATTTTTTACGATACATTGCAAGCTTGAAGTTATTGAATGGATTCTGATAGAACATTACTTCATAGCAACATATTATAGCAAAATTGGGGAGAGCATGCAAAGTTGCTGTCCAATTTATAATCATTATTCTTTTCTTTCTTTATAAACGTCACTCTTTCAAACTACACTACATTATTTCGAGAGGTTTAGGCAAAATTATTTGAGATAAGAAATTCAAGTTAATTAAAAATGCAAAAATTTGTTTTTAATATCCTGGCCACGAAATATCTTTATAAAAGGGCATTTATAATGAGAAGCACATACAAATGACAAGAAGATCAGAAGAATACGTGACTACCGAATACATTTATTTAATTTTGTTCTAAAGGCAAGATAATCCATACCTCAAATTCTGAATTTATAGTATAATATGACGCCTTCGTTGCATTCTTCAATAAATGTTTGTATCACTAGCATGGAGAAATAGATTATCTCGAACATTATGTATTAAGTTGCTCATTAGCAAAATTATGTGATCTAAAATTCCCAGATGATCATAATTACAATTATTCTCGAAAATATGTTATTAGCACGGGGGTTTAGTTAAAAATATTCAAAATTACGGATCTGATATTGTTTACATAAAAGAATGGATATCAGACCTATTCATACATAGTCTATTGTTTATATAATATACCAATCTACGTATTAGTTCATTATAACCCTCTGTAGATTATGAACATAAAATTCCAAATAGATAGATGGCTTTCCAATTCGTTGCACATGAAAATTCCTCCCATAACTTGATCTAACCGAGTGAGAGGTTTTGGAATCAAAAACAAAAAAATCTCACTTATTCATGAAATTTTGAGGAATTTTGAAATGTCAGGACCAAACTCAAAACGCTTGGAGTGACACCACTACTTGTAAAACTAGTACTAGTGCTCAATACTACTGCAATTATACTCTCGGTATTACGTTTTGAACTATGACTCGTATATGTTCAGAAAGGCACATTTTAAAGAATTTTTACATCTTTGACGTCAAGAGCTTAAGAACCTTATTGAAGGACCTTCTAAGTACTACTTAAAAAGAAAGTTAGTGGAACTATTGTATATTTTATTCTGCTCTTAAAAAATATTCTCTTTCTTCCTATATTCAGTGCATTTATTATCCTTGTATATCTCGATATATAATTTATATTAAGGTTTTCATTTTTAAATCTACAATAATTTTCTGAATTTGTAAAGAATAGGGTATTCCTTCGCAGGTGCTGACGTAATATCAATAGCACGTCCAGCTGGCATTTTGAAGATCAATGTGTTATATTTGTTTTGTTTAATAAATGTTATATTTGTTTGTTGAAATGCTGTGCCGCAGTTGCTATTGTGCCGCAGTTGCTATTGTGCCGCAATTGCTATTGTGCCGCAGTTGCTATTGTGCCGCAATTGCTATTGTGCCGCAATAACCTGTAATATGCTTGGAAAGGACTAAGGGTAAAATGTGTGAACTAGAAAATAAAAAATAAAATTTAACCTACCCCAAAATGACAACACTGACTCGTTGAAACAATTCACAATTTATTAGTTAGCCAGACTGTAAAAGATATATATAAAAAAATATCACATTGCCAGACATAAAACAACTAATACAAGGCGCACATGAAGCTGCTCGTGAGTAACAAACGAAGTCTAGAAGAATCCTACTTAATCCGCGAAAATACTGTCCTTACATGAATAGCACATTTCAGTAGAGTTAACTACATTAAAGTTGCTTACGTTTTTGATGAAATTAATTCAAGTGCAATTACAGTTCGGAAACTTATAGCTCAAGAATTAGCACGTGGCTGTGTGACTTCTTGGGGCGAACAAGAGTTCGATGAAATTCTGCGCAAAATATTTTCCTTAACAAAACATTCTCAGAGGATGGTTCTTGCAACGGTACCTTTCAGGCAATTAACCAAAAGAGTTCTTTTAATATGGATTTAATTCGATGGGACTCCAAAGATGAAAAATGGCTAACTCACGCAGCCAGGGAACAAGGAAATCTCGGCAGTGAGGACTCGGCCAGGGCAGCCCAAAAAGGGCGTCCTACCTCAACGAAGTCCAGCAGCAGAAGAGGGCGAGAAACCGGCTTCGTCCTTCAAACTCGCCTCGTGGTCAGTGCCGGTCGCAGTTAGCATCTCATGTGGAGGCTTGCCTTCACACAATGGTTGAAATGGAGCTGATAGTGGATTGATTAAGTTTCATGCTGTTCATGCTGTGGTAAAAGGGAATGACCTCATAGTTGTTCCCGAACTAAAATGCGCAGAAACTAATTCGTCGTCACTGGGAACTGGTTGATTATATCTCGGGCATTTCCCCAGTCATCCTTCAAGAAAATTATCATACGTTTCCACGCGTCATTTCGTAGTGTCAATGATTAGTTTTCGCAGCTGTAATCATATATGTGATTCGAATCTCGGCGAGGGCACAATTGCTTCTATTTTATCTTAATCAAAAATATAATGTTTTCTACAAATTTTCATCAAAAATTTCACATATTTCATATAATAATAAAGACAATTTCTATTATTTAATAAAATATAGGAGCTATATGAGTGTGGAATAATGCATGATAAGTTTGTAGAGTCATTAGGTTATTTTGAAGCAATAGATCTGAAAAATATGCAATGCCTTTGCCGGGACTCGAATCCTGGACCTTTCGATTATCCGCTGACTTTGCTACCGTTATACCACGATGGCATGCTGGAAGAGGGAAGAGAATACCTTATACACCCCCCTTTCAACGGCGACTAAGGATTCGGGGACCCAATCGCAAATTCCTGGCGGTGACGAATTATTGTCTTCTACCTTTTAGTTCGGACGCCACTGTAGAGGTTTTTTTTTTTTTTTTTTTTTTTTTTTTTTTTTTTTAAAGATGGAGACATGCAAAATGAGTAGTGCCCTCGCCGGGGTATCGAGCCTGAACCTCTCGAATACGCGCTGAGTGTGCTACCGTAACACCAGGTAAGGCATGCTGAAAGGAGGGAGAAAATACCTTATATCTTCATACAAAAATTAGGTTGTCTGGATCATTGTCATCTGTCACTTACACTATGTATAACGAAGAGCATTTATTTTTCTGCTTTCGATAGCGAAATATTTAAACACGGTTTCTGCATTTGTCGTCCAGACTTCAATAGGGAATTTCTTACAGTCTCCAAACATTCTCTCATTTCGAGTGCCCCATTAAAAATCTTAACTGCTATGCAGATTAGCACATTTGTAAGAACACGTAATATTTGTACACAGGAAAGTTTGTAAATTTTAGTTCTGTTTGTATTAATTTTTTTTTCACTTTTGACTACCATCACTTTTACTTTTCATTTTTAAATTTAACAAAAAACCAGTTTGTTTACTTATTTGAAAATAAAAGTAGGTAAAGTTATATTAAAATGCAACGATTCTAAGCCTAGCAAGAGTTTAATATACAGCTCCCTGTCAAATTATTAACAATCGCATCACACTCCATACGAACGATTTTGCGAAATAAAATCCTGTGGAATGCTTAATATATATCCCATCATGTTACCAAATCTCACTCTCTCAAAATTGTGTCTTATACATTTTTAGGCTATCGATTTGCTCATGTTGTCACTTATTGTGAAGCTTTCTTTTATATTTCCCCTTCTGTTATAAAGTGACATGTAAGAATAAATAAAAAATAAATAAATGTGACATCAGATCAAATTTTCGAATATGCTTTGGAGCGGTGGAAACCAAAGTGTTTTTTCTCTTTCGCTGTTATCATTGAGACAACGTAGATGCTGTGAGTTTAATACCCAACGAGTCTTTCATGAATCAAAACTGACAAGGGTTATATTTTTCATTTTTCTTCCTTGCGCTTTCACATATATGTGTACAGTTTGTGTTGTTTTATTTATTTGGCTTTAAGAGTGACTACCGCCTAGAATTCTGGGTCTCATTCTACAATCTGCTTAGAAAAGAAATACGCTATTTAAAGGTTCGCACTTATATTAAAATTAAAGCTTAGTTAAAGTCGTATTTAAAATGCTGGTAGTGGTAAAAAAAGCAAAATTGAGAATTATTGGATTTCTTATAACTCGTGCAAAATGATATGTTTTTTATTTCCTGAAAGCAGAATTACCTTGCTTGGAAAATTTTACACAAATTAACAATCTTTTATAAATTAAATGTTATACCGTTTAATAGCAAACTGATAAACATTATCTTGTTTTTCTAAGCCATTATTTCTTCTTGCTCTTTCTTACTTTAATATTATGGAGAAACCGTTAATTCGCAATTAACTTTCGACTTCAAAAATATCTCCTTTAAGCAAAACAGAGCATTTGCTTAAAATCAATCGCAAATTCTACAACTTACATATTTTGTGAATCTGCAGAAAGGAGTCGAACACCAAAAAGCGTTATTTGAAAATTGAAATTCAATTCCATACTTAATTTTATTCATTTCAGTTTGCAAAGTAAAAAACATACTGTCTAAATGTTTGCCGGCCAAAATGAATGATAATTTGGAAATTTATATTATAATTTTGAAAACTGAAATATCTGCAGTAATGCCCAGAATATTACATATTTTTAAAATATAATCTTCAAAGTATAGTTAGGCAATTCGAATTCGGGCACGGAACTGTGTATCGGAAATTCTAAAGATAGGCTCATTTTAAAATTATTTTGCGACTTTGCTACTGAACTGAAATTTATGATTTAAGTGCAAAGAACATGATATTTAATAAATAAAGGTAACACACAAAACGTTAAAAAACGCTCCTTTGAACGTAATTTAAAATCTGAATCCTTTCAGATTTTTTATTCATTTATTTATTTATTGTATTTCAAAGGGTGCCATTCCAAAGACTCTATGAAGACAGTCGCCATAGCAGAATTCAGATTGCCGACGAAGCACGACTATCTCCAAGCCCACTTGCATCACTTTGGTCTAGCAGACAAAAATCACTCTCTCAGAATGCAAAAATCAACAGGGAGCATCTTTGAAGCTCACATGAGCTTGCTAACACACCGACCTCGCAGCATACAGTCACTTCCAGCTTACAGTGGCAAGTTAGAAAGCGAATAGGAAAACTACCGAGAGCTGGCATTGGCTAAAGTAAGTTAAATAATAGAGCTCCCACGGTACGTTTACTGTTGGCAACCGCCGTTGATTCCCCTAGCGCATGCGCATGATAAGCAAGTTCTCTGCTGCGTAATACTTATACTTAGTTAATACGCAGTTAGAAAAAGTCAATGGTGAGTATTGCATGTAAGAGAGAAGTGCAAAGCGCTGTGTAATATCATGTTTCTACTCTGCTGTTCAACGTCTTCATAGTTTAAATAAATGTTTGTCATGTATATAGAAGACGTCATTTTATTCTTCATAGGTTATGAGCCCAGATAGCGCTTAACTGTGCAGTGCAACTACCATTGTTAAATTCTTTCGGCAAGCCAAGCTGCGTCGACTGAAATGAAAATGGCGACGACTAATACAGTGTCAATTGAAAAGCTAAACAAGGACAACTTTCACACGTGGAAGTTGCAAATGGAAGCAATACTGATTAAAAATGATCATTGGGACTATGTAACTGGGAAAATTCCGAAACCAGAACCTGGTGATGAAGAATTTGCTAAATGGAAAACTACTGACCAAAAAGCACGAGCGGATATAATCCTATCCATCTTACCCAGTGAACTTCCACAAATAAAGAATTGTGTAACATCTCACGAACTGTGGCGTAAATTGCATTCTATTTACGAATCGAAGGGACCAGCTAGAAAGGCAACAATTCTAAAAAAAATGCTTTTTACAAAAATGAGTGATTCTAAACAAATGAATGATCATCTAAACGACTTTTTTATTCTTGTGGACAAACTGAAAGAAATGGAAATAGGCATTGCGGATAATTTGCTTACAATATTGCTTTTATATAGCATACCGGACTCTTATGGAAGCTTTCGGATAGCCATCGAATCTCGTGATGAACTGCCTTCTCCAGAAGTGCTGAAAATTAAACTGTTGGAAAAAGCTAACGCTCGCAAAAATAAAGATTTATCGTTTTCTGAACCACAACATGCGTTCTATTCGACAGATCGGAAGTATACTCAACGACCGGTTCCTAAACCGAAACCAGATAAGTCTTCAAACCGAAGACAGTGTCCAGTTAACTACAGATGCAACTTCTGCCATATCTATGGGCATAGAGCATCGGAATGTAGGAAGAAAAATAAAGAAATTAAAAGCAAACGCCTCAGTGAACCTGCGATGTCTACAGAAATTCCGAATTCCTTGGAGCGAGAAAAAGCCGTAGCATGCACTAATAGTAATTCTAAAGACATTTTTTGTCTGGATAGTGGTGCAACATCGCATATTTGTAACAGCAAGGAACTGTTTCAAGAAATTCACGAGGTTGTTGATACTTATGTTAAATTAGCCGCTGATAAAACTGTTAAAGCTATTGGAAAAGGAACTGTTAAATTTAAAGTTCGCATAGGTTCTAAAACTGAAAATATCAAACTAAAAAATGTATTGTTTGTACCTGATTTGAAAAATAATTTAATCTCAGTGTCTAAAGTAACTGAAAATAATCTTTCAGTAATTTTCAAAGAAAAATGTGCTCAAATAATTAATTCTAATAACGAAACAGTAATTTTATCTAAACACGAAAATGATCTTTATTTTGTCATGCCGATATTTGAATCTGTATCAATTGCTAAAGAAATAGATCAGTAGCATATAAGATTTGGCCATTTAAATGAAAATTATCTTAAAAAACTTCAAATAAATAACATGGTTAGAGGTCTTTCCTTTTCTCAAAATGACTCTCTTTCTACTTGTAAGGTATGCATTCAGGATAAACAAACCGCAACCCCTCTTCCCAAAGAATCTGAATATAGAAGTACTGAATTGTTGAATCTAATTCATTCTGATTTGTGTGGTCTCATGAGAATCGAATCAATAGGTGGATCATTTTATTTCGCAACATTTATCGATGATAAATCTCGATATGTTCGTGTTTATTTTCTGAAATCTAAGGATGAGGTTAAAGAAGCTTTCAGAAATTTTAAAGCATCTTTTGAAAATAAACTTAACTCTAAAATCAGAATCCTGCGAAGCGATAACGGGCTAGAATATTTAGGGAAAGACTTTAATAAATTTCTTAATAATGCGGGAATAAAACACGAAATGAGCACTCCTTACACGCCAGCCCAGAATGGCGTCGCCGAAAGATTAAATCGCAGTTTAGTTTCAATGGCGCGATGTTTGTTATTGCAATCCAATCTGCCTCAGAAATTCTGGGCCGAAGCCGTCAATACGGCTGCTTACATTCGAAATCGCTGTCCAACGCGAGGTTTGAAAAACGAAATAAAAACACCTTACGAAGTGATGTTTGGCAGAGTACCTGCTGTCTCTCACTTCAGAACCTTTGGCCCAAAAGCATTTTCGCTAAATAAAAGGCCAGGAATAGGCAAATTTGATATTCGATCTAAAGAATGTATTTTTATTGGCTATTCTGATGAATCAAAAGCGTATAGACTTTGGGATCCCGAGGCATGTAAAGTGATAATAAGCAGAGACGTAAAATTTATTAATGAATTTTAAAATTGCTGTATTATGTCTTAGAGCAAGAAATAAATCTGCCTTTCGCTCCGGAGGAAAAAATTATAAATAAAACATCTTGTGAAAAATCATCACCTCTGGACGGCAGCGAGTCGCCACTTGGCTCTGAATCTGAAAAGGAAAGCGGAAGTGATTTAGATAGCGAATCAATGCTTCCTATCCTGATTAAAAGGGGGCCTGGTCGACCCAAGAAACTAAAAACAGGTTTGCCAGGAAGGCCTAAAGAGGAATATCTCTATACAGTTGTAAATAAAAATGAACAAACTCAAAATTAATCCTACGGTGCAAGAAGCATTAAATGGACCATATGCTGAAAATTGGCATAATGCCGTGCTGTTAGAATATAACTCGCTTGTTCAAGAAAAAGCTTGGGAATTAGTAAAAAGATCTGAAAACAAGAAAGTTATTGGTAGTAAATGGGTTCTTAAATTAAAATATAATCACGACGGCACTATCAAAAAATACAAAGCTAGGCTAGTTGCTAAAGGGTGCGTTCAAATCCCTGGTCTAGATTTCACTGAAAACGTTTCCCCTGTTGCTAGATTAAGTTCCATAAGAACGGTTTTAGCCTACGCAGTAGAACACAATCTCAAAGGTTACCAATTAGATTTTGTAGTGGCCTATGTAAATGGAAATTTAGATGAAGAAATCTACATGGAAATTCCCGAATGTTTTTCGCGATAAAACTAATTCAGATAAAATGTGTCTTATTAGATCATTATACGAGATCATTATACGGTCTTAAACAGTCAGGAAGTCAGTGGTACAAAAAGTTGGATGAAAAATTGAAATCTATGAAATTTAAATCTCTTAATTCAGATAATTGTGTTTATATTAAAAAGACGCCTAACAGTGAAACTATTATAATCGTTTATGTAGACGATCTTATCGTTTTTACCGATTCTCAGCAAACTTATGAAACAATTCGCGATAGTTTAGCTTCTGCTTTCAAAATGAAAGACTTGGGGAAAATTACATTATTGCTTAGGAATAGAATTTTACCAAAATGAGAATTCAATTAAAATTTCTCAAAAGAAATACGTTGATGATATTTTAAATCGGTATAATATGCAAAATGCTAAATCTGTGTCTTAACCTATAGATAACAGCAAAAACAATATCAAAAGAAATGAGTCCTAAAAGCGAAAATGAAATCGCTGACATGAAAAATGTTCCATTTAGAAATCTGATCGGATCATTAATGTACCTTTCAGTAGCTACTAGGCCAGATATCACATACGCCGTGAATTTCTTAAGTCAATTTAACAACAATTTAAATTTAACAACAATTTAACAACAATTTAACAAACAAAAAGAACGTTGGCATGCTGCGAAAAGAATACTTCGATATCTAAAGGGAACCCAAGATCAAGGACTAATTTATACGAAAACAGGAAAACCACTCATCGCTTTTGTGGATGCAGATCGGGCATCAAATGTCGATGATAGAAAATCTTACACCGGTTTTGTATATATATATATATTAAGTGGTTCAGCCATACCCTGGGAATCACGAAAACAACGCAGTGTAGCTCTATCTTCAACGGAGGCGGAATATATGGCTCTGTCTGAGGCCGCCAAAGAAACCGTCTACCTACGTCGTTTCCTGAAGGAGCTGGGTTACAACATAGAACACCCAACAACAATATACTGCGACAATCAAGGAGTTCAGAAAATTACGAAGAACTCGGTGTTTCACTCCCGTACAAAGCACATAGACATTTGCCATCATTTTGTGCGTGAAGTATATGAACGCGGTGAATTAGATGCGCATGTTCATACCTAACAGTGAAATGGGAGCTGATGTGTTAACCAAACCCCTGACTCCTGTTAAACATCAAAATTGTTGTACAATTGTAGGATTGAATACTGTTTAATATGTATTTTGTTTTACTTTTCAGCAATAGGAGAATCAACGTCGAAAGGGGGTATGTTGGCAACCGCCGTTGATTCCCCTAGCGCATGCGCATGATAAGCAAGTTCTCTGCTGCGTAATACTTATACTTAGTTAATACGCAGTTAGAAAAAGTCAATGGTGAGTATTGCATGTAAGAGAGAAGTGCAAAGCGCTGTGTAATATCATGTTTCTACTCTGCTGTTCAACGTCTTCATAGTTTAAATAAATGTTTGTCATGTATATAGAAGACGTCATTTTATTCTTCATTTACAATGAGAAAATTTCAAAACTTACGAATGACAACTTTCATTGTATTCCTGTGAAAATTTGATCAGAGCATAGATAAAATGTATGAGGAAAATAGCCTGCGTAAAACATTTGCAAAGAACTTTGTAAAGGACAAACGAGAGCATAAGGGAAGAGAGGCAAAACACTTTTATTGGATTATGAGTTTTAACCTTAATAGACAATAACGCATGACATGTGGGAGATTGCTTTGAGACTAACGACGAATATAACATCGCAAGAGGAATCTGCATAACTTCATATTTTATGGCATCCTTGAATTCTCAGAAATCTCGTAGATTTGATTTGTATACTTTAGATTTCATATAAACCCCGAACAAGAAAGCCATCGGAGTGATGTCCCGGGACGCCGTTGTTACGAAACTGCAAATTACGGGAGATGATTCTATTTTGAAACGTTCTACACCTAGAAACCTTACACTTCTAATACTAGTTTCTCCTCCTCTATTCTTTTGTGTTGTAATTGGATGTTTGTAATGCTCTTTTTTGCAAATGTTTTATGCCAGAAAGTTTGGTCATACGTGTATTCTTCGAGCGAAATTTATAGCTCTTGAATGCGCTGATCAGTTTGCACGCGAAAAAATACTGAGTGCTGTCATTAGAAAATTTCGAAATTATTTCATTTTAACCACAATTGTGAGAGCTATATTGTTTTAAATCATCGTATTCTCGAGCATATATCTTCAAATAACAATATCTGAAATTTTAAGAATAATAATGGCTTAATCATTAAAGAATTTAATTATTTAATTATGTTGGTAATTAATCCCTTAGAAGTAAAACCCAGCTGTGTCAAAAAAATTTTGTGATGATCATGATAATTTTGCACGTAACTAAGCTCAATCAAAATAATTGTAACAATACATAAATAAATAATGCTAAATATAGATTTGTTGGAATTCAGTTTGGGTAATTTAGCTTTATTTTACCAAGTAACTGAAGTGCTAAGGAGCAAAAAGAATAGTGTTTTGAAAAAGATGGTCTAGCCTTCAACAAAACCGTAGTTAGAATTAAATTTGTTTTCATTCTGTTCCCCTTTCTTTCTTTTTAGTGTGTACGTGCATGTCTTTTCAGAGATTATACAGCATAGAATTAAAAATAATATCTGCGATTTTAAGTGTCATAAATAATAGCCTACTTCATAGCATACTACATAAGTGTCATAAATAACAGCCTTTCTTAAATAATAAGTCTTCTCAATAATAAGCCAAATAATAAGTCTTCTCAATAATAAGCTAAATAATAAGCCTTCTCAAATTAAACTTCAGTTCAGATAATCGCAGCTGTTAGTTTGTAGAATAACAAATAAATATATTAGCATATACGGGTAAAGAAAGACATATAAATGTTTTTGCTTTCTTCGTTGGCGGCTAGAGCTTCGAACTCTCTGCTCTGAACTGTAGTAATTATTACCAAAAGTGTTTTACATCTATCTCTATGTATACGTGTATGCTCGTGACTACGCACATCAAATTCTATGCAGCGTTTATCAGAATTCAATTGCCGAGAAATATTTCCATTATCTTATGCTAACACGAGTCAGCCTAGTCACTTCTCAAGAAGCAAAGCGTGTGGAAAGGTGTCTTGACGTGACTGAAAAAAAGAAGAAATTTGCCATTAGTGGGAAGGACACTGGTTCTGGGTTATTTCCGCTGTCACGTGACTAATGCCCTGCGTTTCCCGTTGCACAGTAAGCGACGGGGCGGGAAAATGACATGTTGATTTGTTCTACGTCTTTATCTTCTGTTTTTGTTCCAAATCCTGAGCCGTCGAGAAACAAATTCCTCTTCCGACCGGGAGTTGATGCAAGCTGTTTGGCCGTTAACAGGCGGTGGGGTCTGCGTCTGTCACGCGCCACTTTAATTCATATTCTTTTTTAGTGCTCTTCACCGACAGAAAATCTGGCGCATTCCTGGGAAGAGAAGAGCAATAAGCTAAAACAATAACAGTTCGTTGATTATTCGTCAATTCGGCTTTATTCTTATTACTATAGAGTTAGTGTCTGCTATACAGACTTTTTTATTTATTGATTTTGATATCGGCTAAATTCTTATGTGCGCTTGAACTCATTTTTGTTTATGTTATTTATTTATACATCTATCTATCTATATATGTGAATGTGTGTGTGTACGATAAACTAATTTGTAATTATTTTTACTTTTATATAATAATTTATTTTTTTTAAATTAAAGGCAATTAAAAGCTTGAAAATCTCAAAAGATTTTTTTTTTCTGCCAATAGATTACTCTAACTCATTTTCAATTAACTGCTCTAAATAAAGTGTATAGTAAGACATTAACATCGCAGATGAAATATATATGTATACCCTAGTTCATCAATGACACGGCCAATATATACGAAGTGTGAACACACACCAAAAAAAAAAAAAAAAAAAAAAAAAAGAGACTAAGCGTGTAGCTTGAAAAAAAAGTGGAGTTAGCAACAACTGTTTTGATGACGTCATGCCACACACCTCCTCTATTCATGAGGCCTGTCTCGACTTTACCGATCACGCCACTTGTGAGTTCTGCGTCATTGAGTGAACAGGTGTAACTGCGTTCAGCCGGAAAAAAATGTCTAATTCAAAAACCAAACAGCGAATCAACGTCAAGTTTCTTGTTCAACTTAAGAAATCAGCCACGGAAGAAACATTTCAAAAGTTAACCGAGGCTTATGGAGATGAAACGTTGTCTCGTGCACGTGTGTTTGAATGGAATAAGCGGTTTTCAGGGAGAAGGAACAGTGGGGAAGATGAGATGAACTTGCTGGGCGCCCAGGAGGGTCTCCAGCACGTTCATCATAACTGAGTGGGTTCTCAGTGGTCAGACTGTTTATCTACACTATTACATTTAAGTACTAAAAAGACTTCGTGAAAAAATTAGGAAAAAAAAAAAAACGCCGCAGTTGTGGAGTGATGGAGGGCTGTTGCACCAAGACAATGCTTCCGCTCACACGGCCCCATCTGTTGAGCAGTTTCTGACCAGCAAAAGCATTGCGATGGTTTATCATCCTTATTCACCTGATTTAGCTCCATGCGACTTTATTTTATTACTTCAAGTTAAAATCTTGCTTAAAGAGAACCCATTTTACCACAGTTGAAGAGGTTCAGGCAAAAAAGGAGAATCTCCTGAAGGGCTTCTCAAAAACCTCGTTCCAGAACTCACAGAACCCGGTTCTGTAAGTGCAATGATTTATTGGACCTGTCTCTTTTTTTTTTTTTTTTTTTTTTTTTTTTTTTGTGTGTGTGTGTGTGTGTGTCACGCCTTGTATATCTATATCGATAAACGTAATGAATTAAAAGTTAAAAACAAATTGGAGTCAAAGCAAGGCAATTCCTCAACAGTATTAATGATTGCAACCGTGTATAAGAGATTTAACATTTTTTCTAATCAAATCAAAATTAAAATAAGAATTAATAGTAGTACAATTCGATAAATAAAAGTGCAAAAGGGAAAAAATATACAAGATAATACAATTTAAAAAGTAATTCCCTTTTACTGAAACTGCAATTCAGAATTCATGAAGGGAAAATGAACTAAAGTTGCATATAAAAGTAGAATAATATGTCTTGGAAACGTGTTTCGTTCTCCTGTTTCATTTAAGTTCAAAAACCGAAAAAAGAATGAATTAAATTTTCACTTAAGACATGAAAATTCATATTAAACCAAAACATCGAATCTCAAATGTACCAGGATTTTTCCTACGCGCTTTCGAAAGATTTGAAAAATAAATAAATAAATAAATAAAACATAGCATTGTGTCAAATTGACAACTCAAAAAGCCATAAAATTTTGCATTATATAAAATATTATATAATACATATTTAAGATTAAAAAATATGTAAATTAGCTTTATAATTTAATTCATAAATGTAAGAAAAATTATGTAAATCAAAATTATAATTTAAAATACCAATATCCGCTTAATTCCTTTTTTAAATTTCAGAGCTTTTCCGTTTCTATTCTAAAAATAGTAATAACTTTATCTGAGCTGCATCATTTCTAGATCAGTCCATATCATATGACTTGCGTAACGACGTAGCTCACTCGAAACTTGCATAACGCTTATAGTATAACTAATTCGGAAACTAAACTGAAACTTTCTTTTAATAAACTGCCATGCTGGATACCTGTGCACTTTACTTCTAACTCTGTTCTTGCTGAGGCACTGCTTGATGTTTTTCTTCCTAACATCGTCAAAAATATAAATGGTCTTGAAACAAAAATGTAATATTCTAGAACGATGAATGTGCCTAGTGAATTGTGGCCACAAAATGTTTAATTACATTTGAAATAAAGATAAGTATTTAATCTGAATCGGCTTCCAAATTTCCTATTTCATGATGTATCAACATCTGTTCTTTGCTATCAGTGCTTCTACGTCATACCGTCTATTTGCGAGAAACGTACCTCTTAAGAGCTCTCTCAAGGGCGGGAGAGACGACGTTAAGGAAGAGAGCGGTAAACGAGGGCTGCTGCTTTAGAATAATATTAATAATGAAATATATACTTTTCAATGACATTTGCTTGAAATCGTTTGCCGATCGCGTTGATCACTTAGCCATCTCAACTCCCAGATCATTCATTGACTATGCTGCACTCTGAAGAGAAGACTGATATCACATCACGAAAAAGTGGTGAAACACACACGCGTATAGCTACGCCTTACATAAGTATGGAATCATGGCCTTCGGGAATTAGATTGTTATTCAGTTGGCCGTGATAGAACTCTACTTATGCTGCCGTGTTACCAAGCAGTATTCCCTAGCTTGCTCACCAGCGGTCGAGAAATGAAATCACTGAACACAGATAGCTTTACGGAGGTTTCGAATCTCGTCAAACAAGCTAATACATGGAGTTTTCATGGATCTTCTCCTTCCCTTCCCTCACTCAAAATAAACGTTGGTATGCTTTGTGATAATGAATTATTCAACCGTAACTATTACACTGTTCAAAGCTAAGGATGAACGTTTATTAATAGTGCCTGCTGTAACAAATCTTATGACTAAGTAGGTATTATTTAAAAATAAATAGCTAAATAATTAATAAATAGCTATATAATAAATAACACAAATAAAAGTTAGGAGTAACTTCCTGTTTATATAGATTTTTACCGAATTTGGCGGATCCTGATTGGGTCCAAAAGGAAAAGGATCCTCGTTGACACATAAGAGTGTTGCTAATAGCTTTGGTTGTGTACTTACTTGGCAAATAATAGTGCTTAAGCCTACCCATTACGTGGTCTAGCGATAGCAAAGAAACAAAAGTTTGTTCCGACTAACAGATTCAGAATGTAGATGGATAACACAATGTATTATCATATTTACCTCTAGATGTATAATCTGAACTTGAACTAATTTAAATAGATAACTTCTAATTCTATGAAATATATTATAAAATTTATAATATTTCATGATTTTAAAATTTTACGGATGTGAAACGATAATCATCAGAGTTAAAATAATGTTCTATATATTGATTTGATGCTGCAGAAAATTTTAAAATAGAACGAAACTGAAGCTTTCTATCCTATGATATCGTAGCATAAATTAAAAATAATGTGCCTATTTCTATTTCCCTAAATTTCTTATATTTATTAAAAATATCACTTTAAACTAATCCTAACCGATATGTAGTTTCTGACAACCACGATTTCGTTAATCGAGGATTTTAGTCTAAAAAATTTACTTTTATTTTATAGACGATTTGCAGCGATTATAAAACATTTGTTTTTAAAAGCGATTCTTATCAGCTTAGGGACTCCTAGCTTTAGTACGTCTATGTTACTTAATTTTTGTTAATATCGTAGGCATATATTCGTATGCTTTGCTAATTAAAATAATAACATTCGTTTTCCAATATCGAATATTAGCCACCTACACTCTTAGACGGAAAAAAAAAAAAAAAAAAAAAAGACGCACCAAGAAGGAGTTATCCGAATAGGACGAAAATCGGTAGAAGTGATGTACATGTACAGAAAAACAAATGATTACAGTTCTAGAAAAATTGGATGATTTATTGAAGTGATATAGCTTCACAAAGTGAAAACGTCAGTAACGCGTTTGTCCACCTCTGGTCCTTATTCAAGCAGTTATTCGGCTTGGCATCGATTGACAGAGGTTGCGAATGTCCTCCTGAGGAATATCGTGCCAAATTCTGCCCAACTGGCGCATTAGATCGTCAACATCCCGATCTGGTTGGAGCACCCTGCCCATAATGCTCCAAACGTGCTCAATAGGTGAGAGATCCTGCGACCTTGCTGGCCAGGGTAATGTTCGGCAAGCACTAAGGCAAGCAGTAGAAACATGCGCAGTGTGGGGGCGGGCATTATCTTGCTGAAATGTAAGCCCAGGGTGGCGTGACATGAAGGGCAACACAATGGGCCTTAGAACTTCGTCGACGACCGCTGTGCTGTGCGGTTGCGACGGATGACAACCGAAGGAGCCCTACTATGAAATGAAATGGCAGCCCAGATCATCACTCCTTGTTGTCGGCCTGTCTTCCGGAAGACAGTCAGATTGGTATCATGCCGCTGTCCGGGGGATCTCCAATCTCGACTTCGCTGGTCATCGGGGCTCCGTTCACAGCGGGACTCATCACAGAAGACTATTCTACTACAGTCAGTGACATTCCAGGGCGAATGAGCCCGACATCACTGCAAGTGGGTTTGACGTTGTACAGAGCGTCAATGGTAGTTGGCGCAAAGTGTGCGCCATTTTCGCCGCCATCTTGGATGGTTTTGTGTTTTTGGCTTTTCTTCAAAAATTTTGTGCTCTTATTTTGGATTTACATGAGTTATTTTAGATCAATGATTATTTCTCGGCAATAGTGAAGTGCTCCTTTTGTGTTTTTGTGAGTATTTTCCTCGATCTTAAGTGTTTTTTTGGTGAAGTGTGACTTCGTCCCACATGGTGGGTAACGAATTTCCGCCGCTGCCCGACAAACATAAAATGGATACGTTGACTGCCTGTACCCGACTATGTGATTTTAGCTCGGATTTACTGGATTATGGAAACTCTATTCTGGACTCGGATTAGCAAGAACTGTATGCAAAAGAAACATGGACCAACGATGATGTCTGTCGTGGTGTTTTACTCGTTAATACAATCAACACTGATTTGATTGCGAGAGGCAACATGTGTAAGGGCATTCTAAGTACGACGACTGATGAGGTAACTGCGAAACTTATCCGGGAGTCCCTGGAAAGATATCAAGCGATTGGAACGGCCCTCAGAGCAAGCTTCCAAGGTAAGTGCCAAAGTGCTGCTTCTGCCCTTGGTAGCAATGTTAATTTTGATGATGTTAAACTTGTATATAGAAATGTGTTAGCTAGTAATATGTTTTCTATTGCTAAGGACTTGAGTACTTGTAGAAATAATGATATGACTAACGATGTAGTGAATAGCAATGCTGGCCAAAATAGTAATCAGGCTGAGATAGCCTGATTACTACTACCTAGGCCCAAGCGCCCATCGAAAAAATTGGCCAAAAGATCGATAAATGATGACAGGGACGCAGATGGATTTATTCTTCCAAAGAATACTGCGCGCCCAAGTAAACTAATCAAATGTAATGCTGATTTGCCATTAGCAAACAAATTTGAAAAATTAAGTACTCATGATGTAAATTCTAAACCTGATGAGGATAATGATGATGTAATTATGGAAAATGTTTATGTTAAGGCTCCTAAACCAAAACCCATCACGGTTAAGCCTGATATTAAATTCAATGACTTTATGAAGGTGTTACGCGCTGATGTTAAATGTGAATTTGCGGGCAAGGTGCAGGGGGACTTCCTAAAAATCTTCCCTGATACTGAAGATGATCACCGGTCAATTACTAGGTTTCTGGATGATAAAAAAGTTGATCATTATATAATTCTATCAAAACTTGATAAACCACTCAAAGTGGTTATAAGGGGTCTGCCCATAGACTGTGACACGGAGGATATCCAGGAGGAGCTTACTAGAATGGGATATAAAGTAAGAAAAGTCGCCCAGATGCATCGTATTCGGACAAGAGTCCCCATGCCCTTGTTCCAAATTCACGTTGAAAAAGCTCCTGAAATTGAAAAAATTTACGACATAACCAAATTTCTAAATTTTTTTGTCAGTATTAAACCTTACCGAGTAAATGGGAGTGTTGTGCAGTGTCACAACTGCCAGCAATTCCATCACTCATCTGATAATTGAAAGTTAAAACCACGTTGTGTTAAATGCGCTGGCACCCACAAAACTGAGGAATGTGCCAGTAAATTTATAGAAAATGTAAAATGTTGCAACTGCGGGCAGGCAGGACATCCTGCGAATTATCGCGGATGCCCTAAATTCCCAGCTCCTCAAGGTGCCAGAATGCAAAATAAAAAAATCTTGACTAACACCAATCAACGCATTAAGGACAGTTTTATTAAATCAGGTGTATCCTATGCAAATGTAACTAGCGGGAAAACCCCCCAGAGTACTGATGAATCAGCTAAGACTGAGAAAATTGTAAAAAATGATACTAAAATAAATAAGCCATGTAATCGAAATGATATTGGCCTTTCTGGCTTATTTGAGATCTCAAAACTTGTGAAAGGTATTGTAAACATGTTTAATGGAATATCATTTGTCAATGTACTGCGTAAGATAACCAACAAAATGCCTGATCTACAGGCTACCCAAAATACAGTGGATAAATTGTTCATATTATTTGACTTATTTGAGGAAATTTTTGGTTCTGCCAATACTGTACATAATGAATAATTTGAATAATGTTTTGAATGTAATTACATGGAACGCAAATGGATTATCTCATAGAATTCACGAGCTAAGAGATTTTATAAATGAGTACACTCCTGATGTTATGTTCCTACAAGAACACAAACTTGGCCCAGCCACACCAATTTACGTGCCAAATTATATAGTACATCGTTCCAATAGAGCTGCGGCAATCTACCTCCCAACAGGGGGTGGAACTGCACTCCTGATTAAACGCTGCATCCCACATATTCCTGTCACAATACCGCAGCTTTCGGTCGTAGAGGCCTCTGCAATCTCACTCACAACAAACACTTCCACAACATACATTCTTGTCTCCACTTACATTCCCCCAGGACGTCATGTATCTGCAGTCCTGGCTGACTTACAAATATTACTTAGTCTTGGTAAACACATTATCCTAGGTGGAGACTTAAATGCACGACACCGCGCGTGGAACTGCTACAATTCAAACGACACTGGACGTGTAATTTTCAACTTAGCCTACTCGGCGGGATTACACATAGCAGCTCCAAAAACCCCAACACGGTACACCACTAGGTCCACCGGGATCCTTGACTTCTTCCTGCTCGGAAATACCAGTGTCCCACTGGATATTTCCGTGCTGGACGAATTGTCATCGGATCACAACCCGGTTAAGATGATTCTGGACATTAGCAGGTATACCACAACAGACACAAGAGCCTTTAGGATAGACTGGCATATATTTGCCAAAGCTCTCAACAACATACACTATACACTCCCTACGATACAGTCTGGGGATGACATTGATAGTTTCATTCAGGAGCTCACCCAAAAAATCAAAGCAGCTCATGACAAAGCCAAAATAGAAGTTCAAAAAAGGAAGCATACAAGAAATAGAGAACTGGATGCATTAATAAAGCAAAGGAATGCGGCACGGAGACGTTTTCAACGCACTAGGTGCAGAGAGGACAAAAATCGGTTCAATCGCCTTGCCAATGCAGTCAAGTCTCTCACACGCGAGCAAGCACAACAAAGCTGGACCAGCTACCTTAACTCACTTTCCACAGATGATAACTCTCTGTGGAAAGCTGTTTCTAGGTATACTAAATGCTACAACAAAATTCCGCCCCTTAAAGGCCCCACGAGGATTCACTACACTGAAACTGAGAAAGCAGAACTGTTAGCAAAGCAACTGGAATCTCAGTTTTGCACGAACAACATACATGATATATCAACATAACACATTGTTTACACATTTCATAACAACATCACAACAAATACAAACATAAACAACATCCCTCCGGTTATGCCCTCGGAGGTTGTTGACTATGTCAATAAACTCAAGAAGAAGAAGAGCCCTGGCTTGGATGGCATCACTAATTCCATGCTGAAGAACCTTCCATTGAAGATCCTTTTCATACTGGCAAAGCTCTTCACTAGGATAATGCAACTTCAATATTTCCCACAAGCATGGAAAACAGCCAAGATTATACCCATCCTCAAGCCAGGAAAGACAGCATCAGATCCAGCTGCTTACCGACCAATCAGTCTGCTCTCCTCCATGAGCAAGATCTACGAAGCTACACTCCTTAGCAGGATCAACAGCCATCTAGAGCGGAATAACATCCTAATCTTAAGTCAATTCGGTTTCCGGAAAGGCTTGGGAACTACCAACCAACTCTACAGGGTGGTAGAGCTCATTTCAGAAGGACTGCACAAGAAGAGAGTAACTGGTGGTCTGTTTATTGACATAGCCAAGGCCTTTGATCGGGTCTGGCTGGAGGCACTAGTTTACAAAATACATAATCTGGGTTTCCCAGATTACATCACAAACATCACCAAATCCTACCTAACAGGTAGAAACTTTGTCGTTCACGTCTCTGGAACAAATTCTACTGTACACCCCATAAGGGCGGGGGTCCCTCAGGGGTCCCTTCTAGGGCCCACCTACTTTAATATTTACGTGAACGACATCCCTACAACACAGAACACAACACTGGCTATGTATGCCGATGACACCGCAATCCTCACACAAAGTGCATTTGCTGGTTCAGCTATCCAACATTTACAAAATTACATACATGCATTGGAGACTTGGCTCATTAAGTGGAAAATTAAAGTCAATATAGACAAGACGCAAGCTATCCTGTTCACCAGAAAAAAGAAATTTAAAAAGAATCTTGTCATGTATGGCAATTCTATCCCCTGGGCCAAGCAAGTCCCTTATCTTGGGGTGATCCTCAGTAAAACTCTGTCATGGAACCCACACATCACAAATATTGTCAATAAGTTTCGAGCCCGTAAAGCTCAACTCTTCCCCTTAATTGCTCGAAACAGTGTTTTGTCAAAAGATAACAAGTTACTCATTTATAAATCCATATTGCGTCCATTACTATGCTATGCATGTCCTGTATGGGCGTACTCATGCAATAGGTATCGGGACAAACTGCAAACAGCCCAAAATTGTATTCTTAGACAGATAGCCAATGCACCTTGATATGAGCGAAATAATAAGATACATGAAGAACTGGGCATTCGCCCTCTAAAATCTGTGTATTATCGCATAGCCAAAAGATTCCACAGCAGGCAGTTAGAAATCCAAAACCCTGCCATTAAGATACCTGAGTACGACCCATACAATCTGGACAACAAATACAGGCCATTGGCCATATTACATGAGTGGATAATGTAGCATAGCATACTAATGTATTTCTGCTTAATGTAATCATGTATTTATGTAACACCTTCTTTTTGTATAAACATATATCCTTGTTGCATTTTTATATATGTATGTATATATGTAAATATTCACAATTACCAAGGGCTGGTCTCACTTTGTGCACTGCTTTGTGTTATAACATCTTGACTTCCAGGTTTTCACCACTCGATAGCTTTCTGTCCTTCCAGTCCTTTACAGCAACTGAAAAAAGTAACCTGTGTTAGTCCAGGAAATAGGATATTAACATATAATATACAAAAAACCCAAAAATAAACAAAAAATTAAAAAAAAAATTCAATATATATATATATATATATATAAAGATGAATTCAATAAAAGTTAATGACATATCAGCTAATCGTAATGTCTAAATATATTCTACAAGGGGTAGGGCCTTCGGCCCAGGTACCCTGGTGTACCAAACACCGCTCTACTGGAAGGTAGTCGGCGCAAGAGGCGTCGTGACGTCACTCCCTTTTTGTGAGCCGTCTATGAATGGTCTTTGCGGTCACTGAAGCACTAGTTGCATGTACAGTCGATGATAATGATGCATCTGGGGCTGTGAGTGCCGCTCTGTCGATTGCTCGGTCTTCACGTTCTGTCGTTTCTATAGGCCTGCCGCTTCCTTCTTGACGCTGTGTGCGGCCATGGTTCACCCATTCCTGCCAACATTCCTGCGATGACCTAGAATCGTAATTTCTCCTCTTAAATATCCTGCCAGTTGCGCAGATCAGATGCGTTGTAGCGACAACCGTTCATTCATTGGCAGCCAAAATGTAAAATTTAGCAATTTCCGTTGAAATCTGTATGCATATTAATTTGTGTGCAATTTGCTTTATATCTTCTCGGTGCGTCTTTTTTTTTTTTTTTTTTTTTTTTTTGTTTTTTTTTGTCTAAAAGTATATTGTATAAGTGTATTAATAATTTTCTTAAAATCTTATATATATATATGTAAAATACTTGCGAACTTTTATTTACTGTTGAAACTGTATATATTTATATATTTTTCTAAAAGCGCAAACAAAAAGAGTCATTAATTTAATGAAATTAATAATTATTCTATGAAGTAGAGAATGACAAGAAAAAAAGTCGTTCATATAGCTGTATAGCCATATTCTCGAAAGCTATAAGAATAGAAGGAATTAGTAATTTGCGTTGATTGTCAGCAAGAACACAATGCTTCCAAAGTGCAATATTTGCTTAAATTTCATGAGTATTTCGACTGATATTACGTAACAGCTATTGATCAATTAGTTTATCATTTCGTCAATATAATTTGATAGGCGGAAGAAGGAGATTTTTCAGGAGGGGGGGGGACAACTGCTACATGTCCCCCCCCTGAAAAACAATCTCCAGAGTAAAGGAGATGAAACTACTCAAAGAGCCATGAGGAAAGTAACTTCTCTGTTGGGGCATGAGAAAAATGATTGGGGATTGTTCTGATTAAGGTAGTAATAAAAAAAATGGGAAAACAATATAGATCTATTATTTCACTGCCATGGAATTTGTACGGAAACACACTTTATAATTTCAGAGGACACAGTTCCTTAGACAGTCTCTTCAAGATAGAAACACAGTTGATGGTCCACAATGAATGCCAGAATTTTATTCTAGTTCTTTGTATCCAGATACTTCAAAAGGTATTCGTTGGTTAGACCAGTATCTCATCTCTTAGAACCTAGTTGTACAAAAACTCTACTCGAGTTCTACTCGAGAAATACAATGCTTTAAATAACGGCGAAAGTACTTACTGGTTGAAAATATGATCTGCAAAAACACTACGTCCAAGACTGACTAATGACTCTTAAGATCAGTGGTTCCCAAACTTACTATAACCCTGAACCCCTTCTTATAGCAAAAACCCAAGCATGACCCCAAATTAAACGAAATTACTTAACTTCATAATACAAAAATTATATATTTATTTTCTTGAAAGTTAAATGGTGAAGTAAAAATAAAATATAAATAAAACATTTTAAAATTTAAATTAATATTTATTGAAGTTAGAACCTTTGTTTTAAAACACAAAACCATATTAATTTGTTGCCAAAGGAGGGAGCGAAACTGATGGGATGAGATTATTTAGCCCACCTCTGTGTTTGTGTACAACATTGTTACAACACTGGTGTGTTTGTGAACAACTCCACGAGTACTAATTTGAAGTCAGTTTACTTTGTCACGATTAGGCTCATAGCTGCACTAAACTCCCGTTCTGCTAAATAGAAAATCACAAGAAAACAAAATCAGCAGCTTTTCCGCATTTACCCATAATGTGGTCTACAAAATTCGTATTTGCTTTTGTAATCAGAATTTACAGTATCTGTTTCCAAACATTGGTTTCAACTCCTCCTTTGTGAATAAGTCAATAAATTTCTTCTATATTATTTACCTGTATTCACTTGAATTCCTGGATCCACCTGGCGGAAGAGAACCATAACCCATCGGGAATAGCCAATGGTCTTCAAATATTTGGTTCTTCAAACCTTTGCCTGAGGTCAGAAGGAAAAGCCGCTAAGTGTTAGGAATAAGAAACAAACCTTCATCTCGTTTTCGCAGTTTTGTAAGTTTTGGACGCAGATAAAATAAAATAATGCGAATAAACGCAGATATTTTATCTTGCAAGTTGATTAAATGTAATTGATCGCCATGTAGCTTCAAACCGGTTTCGCTAAATTTGGCAAACATGTTAGTAATATAAGCTGTACCTTGAGCCGCAAATTGTTGTCTTCAATTTTCCCGAATTCTAGCACTGAATCAAACAGCGCATAAAATAGATCCAAAGATGAACATTTAGATAACCAATAAATGTTGTATTAAGTAGTAAATTGTTATAATAATCCCTTTCCAAAGAAAATTGAGCAAATACTCTCTCATTAAGGTATTCCTTTTGATTTTACTAACTGATTTAATGACATAATATACTGCGTAAATCATGCGAAGGTTTACTAAGATTTTTGGGGATGAATTACACAATTTACAGATGATAGATCCGAAATAGCTTGTTTTAAGGAGGCCACAGAGTCGTCCTAGTACTGCCGTAGCACTACTAATAGCAGCAGAGAGAATATTGCGCTTTACATTAAAAACTCTTCTTAATTCATTGTTTCAGGTGTGGTATTAATTTGTAAACAACTGACAGCTAACAATTCTTGGAAAATTTTCCTCTTTTACAAATTTCATATAAGCTAAATGTAAAGTTTCGTTTGCTGGCAAAGTTGACTCGTCAAACTATGTAGAGATTGAAGGTGTTTTTAAGTACTCACATAAAGAATTTTCTACCCACTCAGCTGTTTCGTCAGTGATACTTTTATTGTGTTATGAAACTATTTTTATAACATCGAAAGCTAGCTTATGCAGTGCGGTGAGTACTTTTCGCTGGTAGCTAAGTTCTTCACGAATGATGTACTGTTTTCCATCTTTGCCATCAGTAAAGATGTGTTATAAGTATAGCATGCAGTCCATCGTTACTTCGCTCAGATATTGTCGAAATTCCTAATATTTTTCTTTGACTGCTTTAAAAATGTTAAATCTTTAATTTTTTGTTTCTAAGGACTTTTGTCAAATGTTTCTTAAGCTTCATCGACTATATTTTAAATATTGAATACCATATTTTTAAGTTTTATATTGAATATTTTAAATATTGAGTACCATATTTTTAAATTTTATATTGAATGTTTTAAATATTCAATACTATATTGTCTACATTTTTTCTTTGGCTCACTCATTCTGTTATCAGTAAAAAGAAAAGAAACCAATTTGTTTTATTTCACTTACATAGGTATTGCTTCCGACTTCCACTTTATTTATTACTATTTATTATTTTAACTTTCATAATAATAATAAAGGACCATATATTTTTTATTTTACATTAAATCATTCGTGGACCCCTTGATATTGTGCACGCACTCCCATATCAACTTTACTTTGTTCCCTTGGCGGTCATAACGACGCAGGAGGTCCATAGGAACCAATTTGCGAACCAATGGCTTAAATAGTGGCATTAGTATCTGCAGATGGAGGAATTTGGCTGAAGCATGATTTAAAGCAAAGTTACGAGCGCTGTTGTTAGGATTTCCAGCAAAGCTTTATCATAAAATTGTGCTCCCTCCTCGGTAGCACACAAAATATGTGTCGTTGTAAATTTGTTCCATGAATTGCGTATTGCTTTCAATTCTTAGGAGAAATATAAAAGGATATATAGTGTGAAAATCGTCCTGCCATTATAATTTGCTGTTCTTTTACGTTATTTTCACGTGGAAAAAGTACATATGTTTTCGTCAACGTTTCATTTTACACTTTTATTCATTTAATTTACATTTCACATGTAACTTAGTGGTATTCGCAAGTTGAATCTTGTCCAGATTAATCAGTGTATTCTGGTTGTATGGCGACTTTTTGATGGTAGAATAAGTGTGTATATCGATATGTATATGGGAATAAAAACTAGGAATTGATCCAATTTACAATACCAAAATAATAAACCCATAGCAAGACAACTATGTTCAAATTTTTCTACTCGAAGCACTAAAATCATAGAAATTTGTGTTTCGTATGTCAGCAATGAACAGCAAAAGAGGGGGGAAAATATAAAGTATTTGTGATTTTTTACAAATTTTACAGCGTTTACAGCTACAAAATTAGAGGTGAAGCATTAATTAATTTCACTGCAAAGTCTAATTATTACTAGAAGTTTCAGATTCATTATTAATCTTGCTCATTTTTATTGCACATTTATTATTATTGTTTATTTATTTTGTACTTATTGAATATCTACAACAATTTAGAAAAAAAATTAATAAGTGCTTTTTTCATTGTATATTTATTATATTTACTGCTTATTGCATACAACTGCCGTGATTGCATGCGAATACCGTATTCTTCAACTTACCATCTTTCTATTAGTAACTTATTGTTATTATAATCTTGGGTTGTACGATAATTATTATTGTCAACTTTCGTTACACTGTTTTTAATTCATTATTTTTATGCACTTATTATTTTAAAACTGTAATTTTTACTGTATGTTATATGCTACTGCTGTTAAATGTCGAATGTTAAACTTAGATCACTATGATAGTTGATTTTTGAAATTAAAGATATTCCCGAGGAAGTAAGATATTTTAATTTACTATTTTTTATCCGAACAGATGATTAGGAATTCTTTTCTCTGGTACAATACAGAAATGGAGTAAAAAAACAGTTTTTTGATCTTCTGAATTGACTGAAATGACTGGCTGTGTATTTAAAGGCACACTTTTGTTCCATTAATATACTTTCTTATATTCTATTTGAAATATTTAGCTTTCGCATAGTTTTTGTAACTAATATGTTGCTTTTTTACATTTTTCGAAAGCCATAATATTTTCAAGTTAAAAAGTTGCTAAATTCACATTTCGAGGATTTCTATTTTTCGACGATAATAGACTGAACTTTACAAATGGACAGGTACAAACATGTATAGGGGTAGCAAACACAATGATAATCAATCAAGAATTTAGTAAAACTTCCATCCAATTAAAAAAAAATTAATATTTCTTAAGACTGATCCAGCTTTCTTCATTACTGAAAGCATATTGACAACCTTCTATCAAAAAATGATATCTTGTAAGTATTAAGTATACACCTAATCTGAACAAAGGCTTAAAGGATTTAGAAAGTGAGGCACCGTCGACAGTACACTTTTTTGGAGGGGGGATTGTTTGCCAAACCCCAATAATAAGAATATGGAGGGAAAATGCAGGTGCTTTTAAAAACGTAACTTCAGTTTGTAAAAAACGGTCTCGAGAGAAGGAGTCAAAATTACAGAATTAAGGAAACTTTAGAGTTTTCGTTTTTTCCCCTTAATTACAAAGCTTCTTCTTACCGAAACTTAGACATCTGATTATCTTCCACAAATTGAAGGAACCAGATTAACGATTGGAGAGGATGCTTGATAGGAACAAGGATATTATCCAGTGGAACTAAAATAGCTCTACTGTAATTACTGCCAGAAAAGATGCAATAAAGAATTCATACGACAAGCTAAATGTCTAAACGATCGAATAACAAAATATAAAGTAAGTACACATTGACTGATTTCTAATTAAACAGACTTTTCATATTTTATCTGAAATCAAGATTTATATGAACACATGCTCCTAGACTTGTATAATAAGAAAGCAATTAAACGTATACGCATTTATAGATGAACCATAGAGACATGTTTATATATAATAAAAGAAGTAACTTGAGTAAAACACAAATATATATTGGAGAAACATAATTAATAGAAAATATATGTATACAATCTTTATTCGCAACCAGATAAAAATAACCTGTTACCCGGAATTACTTCTCATCTGGAATTATACGAATATGCCTTTTTCAGCGACTTCAGAAAGCTTTCGGCATTTAAAAATATATTTTAAAATATTTATATGAAGCTACAAAATAAAACAACGTATAACGTACCTCTGAAAACATAATTAGAATTATTCTTTTATATTTATATTTGAAATAAATAGATACAAAGATTTGCATTCTGCTGATTTGTTTCTTCAGCAGACTATACTTTTAATGATCTTACCGAAACTCCTTTTCAGTTAATGCCCTCAGAAAAATTCCATCGTCAATACATTCCGAATTTCCATTAGTATCAACTTTACTTCCCCAAACAATAAGAAGCTTCGAGAAAATCCTATAAAAATCTGGTAAATTCTGAAAACAATTTTTTGATCACTTGGGAACCAAATGATGAGTTTGAAGTCAGAGACGTAGGAGTTACAGTGAAAACCAGAGAATATTTGTACCTGTTTCCCTAGAGAAATATGTAGTGTCTCATTGGTTTCGCTTTTTGATTGACAGATGCAACTATTTTCTTTGGTTTACAAGGTGCAAACAGAATTGACGGATTTCTAATGGGAATGGGAATTTCGACGAAATCTGAAGGAAACTTTTTGACGAAAAACAGAAACCTGATTTTTTTTTTTTCTGAAGAATAAATAATTTTGTTCATAGTTTGAGTTTGAATGTGATCTGACACAACAGAGCCACAATAGTTATTTAATAACTGAATGCCACACATAGAAATGAAGTAACTGTTTATAGCCTTTCACTTCTTCTGGTAAAGCTAATTAGCACAATATCTCCAATAGACGTGAAAGGAATTGCCTCTATGTCTGAAACAACAACTCGTCAGAAGTCGTAAGAAATAAGTCGTTAGAAGGTTTAAAGTAACTTTTAATTTAAATAGAATGCAAAGGCACTCGCTCCGTCTACAATATAAACATTTCATGATGGTGCAAGTAAGTGGAATAAACAAATTTAAATTAAACGTGGAACAGTAGTCACAGACTACACAACTCATTACTAGAAGCTGGCTCACTACTCTATCGGAGTGTCATATGTTGAGTTTCAGTAGTGATACAGCGCAAGGCAGAATAATTAAAACTATCAGAGCTGATAGGAAACTAACAAACGTAGCGGGCACGTGATGCCAGAAACACACTGTGTTTTAACCTCAGTTTAAGTACTGACTAATCATTTGCATGCTCGTGAGAAAAACGGAATGGAGAAATTAAACTAGAGGCTGAAATTATTAATAACAGGTTAGTTAGCATATAGTTTAATACAGTTTGAACAGTACAACAAAATATCTAATTTAATCAGCCAAGAGATTTATTATGTGAATGATTTGAAAACGGGGTTTGAAGGTTGTCGAGGTATCCATTTTAAATGGCGTCTTGTTTTTCATCTTATTCGCTTTCGAAGATTCTTTAGACTCTACAAATTCTTTGAGTACATATTCTAGATCGAGGTTAGAAATACACGCGCATTATTCACAACAAGAAATTTCGCCCCCCCATAATATTCGCAACAGCATCATGTTGAATGATGTTATAACAAAAAATGCTATATATATCATAAATACCTATTATTATAAAACTCCTAAGATGACATTATTTAGGCAGCAATTGGTAACTATTGTTATTATTTTCATTACGTGAATTTTGCATTCTGGGAGTATGGAAATGTTTGGAACTTCTCTTATGGGCTATATTCCTTAAGCAAGTTCTCCAGTGAAAAAAAAAAGTGCTTCAAACATTGTTAGTATTTAGCTTTATTTACTTATCTTAAACCATGAAATATTTCGTTTGGTATTATACATGTCTTTAAGATCTTTCTTGAAATTTATTTATGATAAAAGAATATCACATCAAGTTTATTTTATTGCCTTACATTTTTTTCATTGCTTGAATAGGTGATTTTCAACAGAAGATTAAATGCTAATAAATTTAAAATTTTAAAATGTGTAAATCGAATTTTGAAACACGTATCTGTGCATCACATTCTTTATCGACAGTCATTTTCAAATCATCAATCGACAAACTGAACAGTCATCATTCAAATCGACAGCCCGATTTGTCGTGGACAATGAATGTGAGCATTTCGCTGTGTAGAATACAATAACATGATTTTAAAATTATGATAAATGTTATCTTATTTTAATGCATTAGTAGCAAACTACAATAACAATGGTACTTAACCCTATAATTGTATAGTGTCAATAACTGATATCACACTTTCATATGTGATTACTTTATTTATTTTCTTTTAGTAGCTACTAAATCACACTTTCCCATGTGATTAGTTTATTTACTTTCTTTTAGTTTGTAAGATTCTGTTTTCTGTATGTTTAAGTTACAGCTGAAGTTGAAGAATCTTAAGAACTGATGAACGAATAATCGTTTGCGTTCGTGAGATATAGACAATACGTTAAAAAGGTGAAATTACCCTTTATTATTTCAATAAAGTTTAACAGAACTCTGTCTTGGAGTTTTAAAATAAAGCCAACTCTTGGGTTTGAATTTAGGAAACTAAGAACTAAACTAATCTTAACTAAAAAGATATAGCCGAAGCTATCATGTTTCTAACAGAGTTGGGTCCTTAATTCTAAAATAGCGAAGCTATCAAGGGCCTATAACCTATCAAAAGCCGAGCCTGATAATAGCCTAAAAGCGAATAGCCTAAGGAGCCTAACGCGCGTTAGCTAGAATCACTGGTTCTCTCTCACGAAGTCAGTAGAACTTCACGGTTAAATACTTCTCCTTACTTGCATATAAACGCGATTCTAAAATTACGTTCTGGTTGGAAGTTTTAAGTTGAAATTTAGGAAGACAGGAAAAAAATTTTAATTCAAAATTTAATTTGTTAGATAAATTAAAGTAAGTTTTACAAGTTAACTACTAAATTGATTATCAATGTTATGTAAAAGATTCTCAAAGGGAAAATACAGAGTCTACTATCATTTTTAAAGTACATGGGAGTTTTAGTTAAAGCCAAATTACTCACGATCATGTCTGTCCGTAACGATCATGCTAAAATAAACTGTCGCCGAAATACTGAACACGGAAAAATCACTGCTCCTGATCCATTCATGAATCTATGCATATTAGTTTTTTTTAAGTATGAAGAAGCCACTCGCACTTTTGCATATTTTTTTTAGATGACAGCACATGACGAGCGTACACAATTGCAGGATGAATTCTTTACCGAAAAACATCGGATACTTGCTCGGATCAACATGGAGATACTTGCTCCAAAATCAAGTTAATCGAACTATTCTCTGTTGGTCTCAGCGCAGAGATCTCTTGATAATACAGGTGAAATTTAGTAAGCTGATGACTTTTACTATGAAGATACAGTTCGAAGTAGCGTAGGGCGGAGAGTGAAACCGAAGTCTCTTTGCAGCATGAAGTCGAAAAGGCCAAGGAAAATAAGAGGTTCGGTCAGACTATATGCACTCATGCAGAACGAATTCGATGAAGATTAATTAATCGCAGTTCAAGTTTGCTTGTTTTCACAGATTCATAAGGAAATAGGTAAAAAACATCAATGGCATAGGTTTGACCGTAGCAACAAACACCATGGGACTAATTAAAAGAAAATATTATGAAAACGTGCTAGTTTTAAGAGATTCTATATAGATGCATAGTTAATATTTTCTGTCTTAATTGTGTTGAGTTAGAGATATGTAACAGATTACGCAAATGAAGAACAGAGGGTATAAATGAATAATATAACTTTTAATTCGTTTTTATCTAAGACACAACAAGTTAAATGATGAACACGTGAAAGTAAGCACAAAAGCTAGGTGAGATAGACAGATCGGGTGTTGCAGGGAGAGCAGGTGGTAACTTTGACCATGACTACTTTCTAACGGCATGTTCATTAAGTCTGCCTTGCATTATCATCGGCAGTCATTATGATTTAAGGCGTTGCTGTACAGTAGTGCGGTTGCGTTGTCTGACAGACTCCTTATCACATGAGCATTCCGTGCAAAACAGAGCTATAACCGCAACTACATATAGGCAAACTTCCATCGGAGATTAAATACAGTTTCACTTCTTTTCTTTTGAAGTACTGAGCAAATATAGAGGACATGCAAATTTTCAATGTATGTTAATAAGAACACTAAACGAATATGAGTAAAATATAAGGAGAAAGCATCTATATGCAAACTGTTAATTCTTGTGGCTTTATTAGTCTTAGTCTTTGTTACTCCATTTATAGCATTTTTGACCAACCGCATGAATTAACCGCCCTCCTTTCTTACAGTATATAATTTAAACTTGAACTCATTGTAAATGCCCAGTATCGTTACGCATTACTACTTTAAATAGATTCAAGGAGATAACAAAAGAGAAATACAATTTTCTTTCACCTTTATTCAAAATTTCATCTTTAAATATGCATCGTCAGTCATCCTATTTAATAAAAGTACAGACATACTGTAAAGTAGTCAAGCGTAAATTCTTTTCACAGAAATTTTCAGCATACAACAAAAGAACGGAATGAATTTTATGTCTAGTAGAAGAGAAAAATCAATAACAAATTCATTTTCACAGTCTCTCATTTTATTTCCAAATTCGCCATTTGAAATCCAATTTAAATAGCAAAGTGTTTTTATGCAAGTGTTGGCTCATCTTAACAAGTTGTCAGCATGCCCGGAAAGAAAAATTATCCAACTTTGATGATAAAAGTTCGATGATTGAGAGAAGTAAATGGGAGTTATTTTCTTTCGACGTAATGTACGGCACTGTGAGGCGTGATGTATATGTGTTTTTATGAATAAAGATGTTATCTGACCGAATTTGCCGGCACAATTACTGTATTTATGTGAACCGAAAAATGATGTTTCTAAAGAGTGTGAAATGAGAGTTTTCAGCAGCCATTTTTAAAATTCTTCTAATGAGGTATACGAATTTATGATTTTTTGAAAAGTGAAAATTTTTTGAAAAATGAAACTACGAAAAGTTAATAATAAAAAGCAAATAGCTAGACTAAAAGATAAAATTTACTATGGGTAATAAAGAAGTCGCATTGATATTATGAAAATTATTTTCACATTATATTTTCTTTCATTATTTTTAAGGTTTATGTTTTGTAAAAGAATTGTTTTGTTAATTCTCTTCTTCAATTTCTGCTTTTTCGACAGGACATCACCAAACTGCAAATTAGTTAGGAGATTAAAGTAAGAGTTAGTATTTAATTTGAAAAGAATAATGTGGCAATTAATATAGCGTATTATTCTAGGAAGAGTAGCCTTCCACAAGCCTATTTTGTGAATGAATTTATGCATCTGCATTTGAACGTAAAATAATAGCATACAATATATGGAGCAGACTTAAGAGGCAATTGTTAGATTTCTTTTTTGCCTTCTTTAAATGCCTTAAAGTATTTCTGTTTCTGAAACCCTATAGGCAAAGGTAGCTAATATTTTTTTGTATTTCAGTCGTGTTGCAGGATGTAGTCTATTAGAACTATTTTATTTCCTTTGTATGTTATTACGTTTAATTAGACTTTTGTTTTGGTGTAATGACGATGTACCATTAGATGGACTTCATTTGATGAAATATTCATTTGTCTTGAATGTAATATATTCGTTGTGCATTGTCACATATGTGTTGCCATTCGTTCACCTGAATTAGAACCTGTAATTATATGAAAAAAATCTTAAAATATTTTTACGGAACTAATAAAGAATAATATTAAAGAGGAGTAAATTATAACTGGTTTCCTCAGTAGTTAAGTACGTAAACCATTTATGTCGGAGACTTTTCCGCCAGAAGCACGAATTGAGCTTTTCTTAGAATTTATCTGTGACATGAGGAATAATTTATTACCAGATGAAATCATTATTGCTATGGAAGCAAATGTGCAGCATCTAATGGATGGCGGAGTTTCATGAGGTCGATGTATCATGTACTGATGAAGTATGTATTATATTATACGGATACAAAATACTTTTATTTAACTCAGTAACTCAGAAAAGCTCACGAACAAAAATTTAAAAAGTTTAACTTGGCCAGTGTGCGCAGCAAGACACGACATACACTTATCAGTATCAGTCACTACTCTGGATAGAAAATTTGGTATAACTCTCGAAAATGCTATGTGATCAAGATCCTTGCTAGAGGCCCACCACACGCTGAGTGTAAAGTCGCTGAACATCGGTAGTTAGATCTGGGTTTTGAATCCATTTGAATGGATTGGCTGCGTTGGCGTTTTCGTGGTTTTTCCCATGTGTAATATGCGTACAAGCCAGTTCCTCCTAGAAAGCTGTCCACGAAGGCATCCCTCGCCTTAGGCAGATAGACCTCGTGTGCTTTTTGTCGCAGTCCAATAACCGAAAGTAAACCAAGGCCTTTGCGATGATCTTAACTAAACTCAGTGGCACAACAACAGTGGGCCACGGCCTGCAGTGCCCTTTTTCTGCTTTATTTACCTTTGGGGCTCAGAAAGCATCAGCATATGCTCTGGAGAAGTGGTCAGCTTGTCGCAGGAACACCGGTGTTTAGTCCCCAAGCGAACTTGGTACTCCTTTTATCGACCCACTCAAGGGATGAAAGGCTGAGTCAACCTTGCCCAGGGCGGAGATCGAATCCCGGACCTGCGGTGCAGCTGCGCGACACACTAGCCTCTTCGCCTCCGGGTGGTCTTTGATGTGATCATAGTTATGAATTTTTTAATCTGCAACCTCATTGTTAACAACGCATCAGAAGAAGAGGTCTAATGACGTAAGCTATGGTTTTCCAGCAGTTCACGAGATAGGTCTATTTTTGCCATTCAACTGTGCGACAAGTCGATGACTGGTTGTGTTTCGCAAATGATCTGCAAAGTGTTCAAAGATCCGAGAATGAGCAACTTTCCTTATTATGTGTTCAAGCTAAAAGCAAAAGTATATGTTGCAGGTCCTAGTAATCCAATGAAATATTTAGTTTTTACAAACAAACAAACAAACAAAAAAAAAAAAAAAAAAGAAAAAAAAAAGAAAAAAAAAGAAAAAAAAGAAAACTCGAAAATCTTGTTATTAGGCCACAACAAACAATGAGCTTAAAATAATCTTGAATGCATTCAAGAGTTACACATAGGTTTTTATTGCCATAAATTCGGGGTTTGTAGCTATTTGCACATCCATTTATGATGATCTCACTTACAATGATGTCATGTTCATATTCACACAATCTGTTTGGGTGATAGAATTAAAACAAAACGAGTAATATAAAAATATTTTTTTAAGTGAATTCCTACTTAGGTCAACAAAGAAAAATTTTATTTAATAACTTTTTATTAACATTATTAACATTTTTTTCGTAAAATCGAATGACTCAGAAGATGGGAGTTTAAATGTAAAATGGAGTTTTTGCGAATTGCAAAAGGCAAGAAAAAAGAAAAAATAAGATCCTTTCATTAACGTTTGAATGGAAATAGGCATTTAAAAACAGCATATCTTTAGTTCCGATAAACAAGAATAAAAAAGTAGGACCTAACTTTAATGTGTGAAAAAACTGTATGAACATCAAGTATCATCCTCTACAAGTTTAAAAAAAATGCATTTGAACTTGAGTGGATGAGTATTTTATTAGCAATTGAAAATTTGAACAAGATATAGAGAGGGTGTGAGCTAATAGTAGGAACTAAAAAATTTAATTTCGCTTCACATGATACATACTTCATGAATATTTTATGTTTCAATTATTCATCCATATACGAATAATGAATATTATTTCTCTACTTATGAGTATTTTTATATAGATTAATTTCAAATCGTTTCGCACAGAACAGAAAATTAGCATGACATGTTTCTGAAAAATATTAGCATGTGATTTTTGGAATGCTATTTTGTTTGAATATAGATTTTAGATATATTTTGTTGTTATAGTATTTAGATACAGTTCTTCGGTAGAGTTTTTAGCATAATATAGTTTTGGAAGTTGGAAGAAAACTTAATATTGAATTGACTGATATTGGGGATCATAACGTAACTAAAATAATTTAACGATGCAGAAACATTTTTGAAAAGTAAGTCATACCAAACAAAGATTTCCTTTAATTTATTTTATTGATTAGTTGTCATTTTGTTTAGCACATTTTTTTTTTATTTTTCGAGCTGTTATGAAGCACTAATTTTTGTCTCATGGTTAAAGATGGATGCCCATTTTTTTGATTTGGATGCTTAAAATTTTAAGATGATGTTATAGCATTTCCTATTCTAACTGTAAATCTAAATTTTGTGATAAATGTAGCAAATATGACAAAATGCCGAAAATGCGATATTTTTACTTAATTTTGGTTATATGTATTAATTGAGGGAAATGCGAGGAAAATCCACTCGCTTTCCTGTTTCATTCTGAAGGATTACCATCACACGTACACTGTCATTTATTTAGTCCTAGATACAGAAAGATTAATTGTAGCGCACTGTTGATCTACTCACATCGCTGTAATTTCATAGGGATTAACGTCATAATTTTCGCAACATTTGACAGCGTATTTATTTAAATTAGGCCCGGATTTTATATAGGAGTGGAAATTCCAGCAAGCTGAAATATTTGCATTACTTCCTTGCCTGGAAGATTTCCTCAAAGAGTAGCTGCATTTTCCGTGGGGATATTTCATATAAACTCTCTTTCCCAACAATAGTTAAAGTTTTGTAGGAAAAAAGTATATATACATATATATATATAATTTATTTCCTAGACAATATTTATTAATTGATTATATTATCTCCTAAGTTTAATTAAAGTAGAATTATTTTAAAAGAGTGAATCCATACTGGTAAGTTATATTTTGAAAGATGTTTTGAAGTAACTTGAAAGTATAATGTTAATAATGTTTTAAATCATCATGAAGAACAAAATTTCAATTGTAAAAGGAAAAATTAAAAACATGTAATCATTGTCATTGATCAGAAATTAGTTGACCTTTCAAGGGGAACAAACCAACTCCCGTTAAATGAACAATAATTAATAAAAATACGTAAATACGAAGGTGTTTCATCCTTACTCGAGTTATAAGGTAAAGCCAAACCGGCAATTCTAGTCAGGCCAAATATTTCCGCGAATAGAAGGGAACGAACCAATGCTGATATTCAAAGAACTTATTCTTATGAAGCATTTTAGCCAATTCAATTTGGAGTAAAAAGCTATTTCTGTAGAGAAATCCGAAAAACCTCGAGTGACCGTCCCCGACACCCTCATGTTTATGCATTTGAGTTCTATATTATTTGCAAAAATTAAACATTGGAAATTATCATTATGAAATAGAATTCAAAGTAAAATTGAAATAAACATAGAAGATTACAAAATAAGATAAATAATGCAAACTTTGTGAAAACAAATAAAAAATAATATAAAAATAATATAAAAAAATATAATAAGAACAGTGAATGTACATGAAGATATAAAGGCCAGAAAAGGTATTAAGTAACTTACATTCTTTCTAGTGGAGAGTTGGAAAAGTGTTGTCTTCGTGTCTGACTCATAAGTGTAGGGTGTCAGAAAATTCTTAGCGGCAGTGGGGGCTTTGAATAATATCAGTCGGTAAGTCTTGGGTGAAGTAATTTATGGGAGTGGGTGGGACTCGGAATTCTTGAGGGATGTATTATGTGGAGTTCTTATTTGAGTGAAACTGTCTGTTAAGATTTTTTTTTTTTTTTTTGAAAATACTAGTGAATGGAAATTAATTAATTTCTGGCTAATTGTCATGCCGCAATGATTAAGAATTTAAGAAAGGAAAAAAGGAATTGTAACTGTCCAAGAGCTATTAGGTAGACTAAAGTCATGAAATAGGCCCATTTTTTTAGTAACAGCATAGTAACAGCATAAGTCTGAAGACAATTAGCTTTTTACAATGTATACAACTGAGTAATTACACTATATACAAATCCTTCAACTGATAGTCATCCAACTTATACCGCCTTCCCAGGTTTAGGAACAAATTATCATATCCCTATCAGTTAAATGATTTAGAGTGAGTATTTAACGCATGCTCTTTTAAGGCAATGGTTAATAAATTGAATGGGTATTAGATTATTTTTGAGAATTTTAATAAGGAGTAAAATTTCGCGTTGTAAATCTATTGTATCTGTGCATATAATTTTAATTCGTTGTATTTGATTAATTATTGTATTGTTAATTACTTTTTTGGAAATGTTGGAGTTCCAATTTATTAATTTGTTTGTATTGAAATTGAAGTTTCTTGTTTTGTCAAAAAGTAAAATTTTTTTGTAGTTAATGATTTGAAGATCTAGAAAGTCTATGCTATTTTGTTTTATTATATTTATAGCTATAGTTTTATTAAGTGTAAGACAATTTGGATAAATCTTGGAGTGTTCAATTTTACCAAAATTATTAATTGAAATAAGGTCATCAATATATCTGTAGGTGTGTTTGTAGTAATTTAACTGTTGTGGTTGTAGATTTTTTTGGAAGTTAAATTCTTTGATAAATAAAAAGATATTACAGATCGAGGAGCTGGAGTGTAAGCCTATTGGCAATCCTCTGACTTGTTTAAAAAGTTGATTTTGAAACTTGATGTAGTTATGAAAAAGTGTGCATTTTAGGTAGGTTTTCCATTTGTCAAGAGTCATAATTTTGAGCATATCAGGGAAGAGTTTAGGCAGATCAAGTAGACTGGTATAGATTTCTTCTAGAGGAAGTGAGGTATATAAGTTTTCAAAGCCATAGTAGTTAATGTTTTGGATGTTAATTGTTTGAATGGTATTAATGACAGGAGTGTTATTATGGATGATCTAGCAATTGTTATGATTAGTGTTACAATCATGGAAAATAAATTTACAGATTTTATTAAGTTGAATTGAAATATAATAGTCTACATTTTTCTTGTAATTATTAGTTCCATTAGCTATAAATCTGAATTTTAATGGCGTTTTATGGAATTTGGGAATTGCATAAAGATTAGTAAATCTGTTGTAGTTTGTATTGAAAGTAATATTGAATTTCTTATGAAAAGTTTTAATCCTGTTTATTATAGATGTTTCTGTAAGGTTGGCTAATTGATAAGTAGTTGCGTGTAGAAGTTCTTTATGAATAATTTCTGCGTGGAATTGTTTTCATATAATGCTAAAGTTATTAGTTGCTTTATCTATTTTTGTAATAGTAAAAAGCTGTTTTAATTTTTTAATATCTGATGTAAGTTGCGACCAATTCAGTGAGTTTTTAAACTTGAGGTGACTGATTTCGGTGGATATGCGTTGAAGAATTTTAGCTTTCCATTTTAAGAAGGTATCCATGGGTAAATTCAGTTGATAGCTTGCTTTAACTATAAATTCGTTGATGTTGTTTTCGAAAGTCTTGTAACAGTAATTTTTAGTCATGTTTCTGACTGGTCTAAATTTTGTACCATAATTCATTAGTGTTTTTATATATATAAGTGGCTTAAGTGTTTGTCGCCGATAGTCTATTGGTTGCTTGCGTAACAGTAAATTGTTTGAGTCCCCGTGCAGTGCAGCGTGTGACGAATATTATAAGAAAGCTAAGCCAGAAAAATTAACAATACAAGAGCACGTGCGTTAAACATTTAATAAATAAATTTAACATCTATAGACAATTGAATTTGGAAATATGCAACCGGCAAAAATTGGCAACGATGAAAAAACAAGTAAAATGAAATAAATATATATCTTTATTATAAGCGGCTTAAGTATCTGTTTATCGTCGATAGTGTATTGGTTGTTTGCTTAACTGTACTAGCCAATGGGGTGAAGTTGCCACGGCACATCGTTGCGGTTTCAATTAAGACGTAGACAATTTCCTGTAAAACTTGCCTTTCCTATGACCATCAATAAGTCCCAGGGCCAAACGCTTAAGCGTGTTGGCATTTTTTTTACCTGACCCTGCATTTGAACACGGTCAACTTAATGTTATTTGTTCAAGAGTTCGTGAAAGAACGGACGTAAAATTAAAAATAATTGGTGGTCCTCTGAAGGGCGAGCTTAAAAATGATGGAAAGATCTACACAAGAAATGTTGTGTACAAGGAGATCTTTGACATGTGAATTAACATTTTATTATTTAAATCACCTTCATTTATTGAGCAAGCGGTGGCTCTTAAGAAATGTACCGCCAGTACTTTCCTTCATTGCACTCTATTTTAAGCAAGTAGAAGGGGAAAACCCCGTGGGGCAGTACGCAAAGGAGCGTCCTCGCCGCCTGCCCTGGGTAATTCAGTTTGAATTAGGAGACACCTTCGCACAAATCATTTTAATTACAATTTGTAACATCTAGAACAGCATATATATGTATAATTTAATGTTAAGTAGAGAACAAACGAAAAAAGACCTATGTGGTCAAAAATTTTGCGCATTGTGCTGCAATATATATATTACTTCCTTATACTAAAGAAAAAAACAATTATTGTAATCGCGAAAATTTCAGGTATCATATTTCAGTGAAAATGGGATTTTGACAGGTCTCGTATCCGTTTTACACGAATCCATTTTGCGACTTTTGGTTTGATATCTGTATGGACGGCCAGACACACCAGACGAAGGACCTCCGTCCCAGGTCCTCATTATGTGGAACCCATTCAGAGTTTGGGGTATCCCCCGTCCGTGGAACCTCGTTCTCGCAGGCACTACCCCGCAGTCCTCGCCCGGCTTTTACATTGGCAAAACCATATTGTAAAAAGGTGCACTGTCCGCATTGTCAGACCCCACCTCGAGAACTGAATGGGGTCAAACCCCGGGAACTTAGTCGACAATATGTACTATATAGCTCCACCACAACTATTGCAACTATCCAGAGGAACAGACACGACAGTACCAGTACGGTCACTGCGAAGCCAGAAACAACCTGAGTACAATACTCGGACTTTAGTCCTGTGAAAATAAATTATATATCCCCGTGGTTGAGACTACCTAGGTGCAGATTCTAACCAGTACATCCCAGGCATTCGCCTGAGTCAAACCCCGGGGGGGAGGTACGGGCGGACAGAATAAAGTACCTTTTTTTGAAAATGGACTTAAAATCGATTCAGAAGAGATATTTTCATGTCTTCTATACGTACGTATGTATGTGCCGCCGAACCGGTATAGTGGACAGCTTCGCTGACTGCCGTACCAAAGGGCACCGGGTTAGAATCCCGGAAAAGACATGGATATTTGTAAAGTGTCACTGTGACATGGGGCGCTCTAAAAATGCGGCGAGCCCAAATTCCACTCGAGCAGTTTGATGGACGGGAAGAGGCGTGGGAAACCCTCGGACCCGTACTCCCCCGGGATACTATCCATCAAAATTGGTGGCGGAACTGAGCTAAATCACACAATCACTTGTAATGTTGTTTGCAATCGGTCTGTTATATATATATATATATATAACAGACTAACAGATTGGGTATATATATATATATATATATATATAACCAGTATATTACCCTCCTTGGTGAGCTCAGTTTTTTTATTTTTTTTATTTTTACATGCTGGTAAATTATGCAGTTATTATTTTAAAATTGATTGAACTATGTTCTTATGTTCCATTTAAGGTTTTTACGCCTTTAGTTAATCTGCATGCAATAGTTGCAGAATTATCAACAATTTAAAAGTTGTTAGGTTCTACTAACCTTCACGATATCACCATTTGTTTAGATTTGAAGACTCTTAGTAAACTAGTGAATTAAGTCAGTTTCTGCATCTTCAGTGACTTTTTGCTGAAGGGAACCAAAAGTTAACTTTCAGTTTTGGGCACCAAAAAATCTGTCTTCTTGTCCGCTGGCCGAATTACTTGCTTTTGCAATAGCTTTAATTATAGAACTTTAATTGTAAAAATTGCTTTTTTGAACAGTATTTGGTGTTTCATGTTTTTCTGTATTTTAAAATTTTTAATGAAGATGTTTTGACTTTTATGTATTTTTGCCTTGTCGCGAAGAGAAAATTTAATTAATTGAACAAGAAATGAATTTCTAACGAAATTCGACGAAATAACTTTAAATGAATTGCAGCAAAAAATGGGTAAATTTTAATAGGCCGTACAAGAAAGTTGTTGTGTAGAGCATTTGTCTGATCGCGCTATAAAAACTAGGTGAATGATTTTCTGATTTACGGAAATCTTAATTTTATTTGATTCTGAATTATTTATTTTAATGCTTAAATTTGGGGAAAAACAGATGCTTCTGGGAATATTATTTAGTTTAAAAGAATATTATTTATTTTCTTTTATTTGCAATTTTTGTACAAGCTTTGATTCATTGTAAAATGAAGCAGGGAAAGGGAAGCAATTTCTGCTAAGTCATGATTTCGCGCGCTTTGTCCTTTAGAATGTTCTAGAAGGAATTTCATTGTGTAGTTGACCTTAAGACAGAAAGTAGGTGACAGGAGGTTGCTACTTGACTTTCGGTGTAAGTCATTCAGGTTTTTGGCGATTGAAAGCCCGGTTGTTGGCTAAGTGAAGAAGGGCGCGCATGCGCGATCACCCTTATTTCCGCATTCAGGGGTTGAAAACGCAAAATTTGCAAAAATTAAGGGGGCGATAATTGAAGCCATAGTGGGAGCCGACGTTTGTGAAGGAGAGGAAGAAAATTCGAGTTTGAATCTTTTTTTTCGTGTGACATTTCGTGCGAGACTTGGCGAGACGTACTTGCTTGCTGAACTTTCTTTTGGACGTTACTATTTATCCGACTTTGGATGAGTTTTGTTGAAGGATTTAAGACTTTCAGGATTAAGACATTTTTTACCGGACTTCCAAGGCAGAAAGATTTGTTAAGTTTCTGTGGATGACTCAGTGGTGAGTCAGGCGGATCACGGCGGACACTATCCGGCCGTCGCTTTGCTGTTGAAAAGAAAAAAATGATCCAACGAGTATTAATTTCCAAAATTATTGGCCAAGTTCCACCCCAGCCAACGTGAGATTTTATATACTCGACATCCTGACTGCGAGCTTGAAGATTCTGCTCGGGTGCTGGTTCGAGGGCTTGTTTTCTGCAAGGCTGTGCGACCTGCAGCCAGTGACACCGAAAACCGTGAGACTCCTTAGACACCTGTGTTCCCCTTACGGAATGAATTTCCAGAATTTATGGTGGGACTTATAATCCTTTGAATTTTCTCCCAGAATGCAAGGCCAGCCCAATACCTTTCCGGGTGCGTTTCAAGTCGTCAAAATCACAGATAAGTGCTTTCTCAATTTTCCTTAGAACTTTTGGAAATTAGAACTTTACCTAAAATTGAATCTTAAATTCAGTCTCCTGAAAATGAATTGCTTCCTTTTTCCCCTTCTAAATTACCGAGACAAACCTTAAGGATTTTATATGAATTAGGGTGTAATAATAATAGTTGTTTGTGTAATCTTCCTTAGAACAGATGTGAATTGCAAATAATATGTTTTCCTTAACCTCTTAGAAATTATAGATCGGGTACCCGTTAAATTAAAAGAGTCATGTAATAGATTTGCAAATCATGAATTTAAATGTAACAAAAGAAAATGACAAATTGATGTATTCCCTGTGTCTAAAATAAGTAAATTGTAACTGTAACAAAAATAAGAAGTTTGACTCTCGGATTAGGATAAGATTTAATTTTAATTGTGAGGAATTTGAATAAACTGGTATTTAATCTGGAAACCTATTACTTATGTTTTCTTTATATCTGTTATGTTTTTTTCTTATATATCTATTGATTTTACATGTTGTTTATTCGATCCTCTCACGGCGCGGTCCCGGATGCATTTTCACAACGCAATGCATTACCGTTTTACCTATATGATCACTAAAAGTTTGGTAATTAGCAAACTCTTAAGAGTTTAGTTTCTCAGTTGATATTTAGTTAGTTGCGGTTTCACCTGTCTGTTTCTGCATTAGTTTCCTCCCTAAGAGGAAGTTGTAATACGGCAAAGTATGGAAACAGAACATTGGTGCAGTAGCAATTAAATATTGGTGCCGTGACCTCTGCTTAGTGAAGGATCGAATCTGTAACTGATTTTTTGAATTTATTTATTTTGTATAACTTACTGTTTTAAGAAGGTGTTAAATTTTATGTGTGAGGACTAATTAAGGTTTTGATTTGAATTATGTTTGCTTACTGGTTATTGCAGGATATTAATTCTCTAATTTAATTTAAGAATTGAATTTAAGGATAGGTAAATTGTTTTGGTATAAAATTAACTAAAACGTTAACTAAAATTAACTAACTAGTGTTTTAGTAGGTGTGATTCGATGATTTCATACTGTGCATGTTAGGTGGTTACTAGTACAAAAGTATTATGTTTAAGAAGGTTTGTGAATTTCAAATTTTGAGGCTTTCGAAATACTCAGTATGTTTTTAGATGTAAGGATCGATACTTATGTTGTCTGTAAAAGTAGCGGAGTTGTCAATGAGTGGAGGTTTTTTTTAAGTTTCGCGCGTAACTGGCAGCTGATTAAATTATCTTGACAATTTGGAAAATTATTTGAATGATTCAAAACTATTACAGGGCGATATGTCGAAGAAAACGCGCCGTTCTGCTAGAGAGCCTGACCCATCAGTAGAGATGTTGGAAGAGACAGCCCCGGGCGTAAAGGGTACTCCAGTTTCTGGCTTGGACCCAATGGAGTCAGTTCCTATTTTTACGGGAGGAGAAAATAGCATTAGCCTAGCTGATTTTTTAGATAGACTCGAACTGATAGCATCACATGTAGGATGGACGGAGTCAGATAAAGTTACGGTAATTCGGGTTAAACTTGGGGGGAAGCCGCGGAATTTGTTAGGAATAATCCGCGTTTGAGGAGGGAAGCTGGTTTTTCCTACCTGGTAGGTGCCTGGAAGGACAGGTTTACAACAGTTCAAAGTCTACATTCCCATATTCGCTCCCTTATACAGGCATTTCAAAAGCCGCGGGAGTCAGTCAGACAATTCGCTGCGCGTATCGAGGCTTTATCTTATAAAACAGTGCCAGTAGAAAGGAAGCGCGATCCGGTAGCAGAGACTCGGAGACAAAAATTGCTATTAGTTTTTCTAGAAGGATTGCATTTGCACCTTAGACGTCTGCTCTTGCCCCATAATCATAAATCATTTGTAGCAGCGAAAAACCACGCAGTTTTGGAGGAAGAGATGTGGATAAAAAACCATGCTGAGGCAGATCTTCAGTCAGCTGAAGTTAAGGCGGTCCATACTACGGGTACGGTAAATTCCAAGGACACTCTTTGCGTTTCAGGTGAAAATGTAGAGCTTGTAGAGGCTATTAGATTGCAACAACAGAACTTAACCCAGTTGACACAGATGATGAATACTTTGCAGAGCCAAATGCAATCTTTGATGGTGCATAATCCTCGGTCGAGATCCTTACAGCCTAGATGTTTCCGTTGTAACCGGGTAGGACACATAAGCAGAAATTGTTATGTAAATGGCAGGTCTAATAACGAGCAGGGCAGATCAGATCACAGATTTCGACAAAGAGAGGCAGGAACGGCGAATAGACTTAATTCTCATATGAACATTTGACTGTAGAATCTCAGGATCGAGGTGCAACTGGTAGCAAATTGAATCACCAAGCTCAGACATTTAATTTAAACTAGAAAAGGGTGGGGAGAAACACACTTCCCTTTCATCCTCGAATGCCCTTTTGGAGGTGCCATCCGTCTTTGTAGTCACTACAGGAGAATCTTCATTACCAATAGTAGAGGGTTCTATATTACAAACAGAAATTAAATTTTTGATAGATTCGGGGGCAACGGTTAATATTATAGAGGAAAAAATTATTGCAGGGTTAGGGGATAAATTTTCATTTTCTCCTTGTAAACTTTATTTAAAAGGAATTTCTAATCAGAATGTTCTAATCACACGAAAAGTTTCACTTCCCGTAGTATTGCAAGGCAGGATTTTTCCTGTTGAATTTCTCATTAAGGACAAGGATTTTTCTTTGCACTATGATGCCATTTTAGGAACACAGTTTTTACTTGATAATGCACTCATTTTGGATTTTAGCACTAAACAATTACTTGGGCAAAATTTTGCTTTACGTTGGTGTGACAGTTCAAATTGTCTCTTTCCGAGACCGATAGATTCCTTGGATTATTGCTATGCAATTCGTAAACATAAACTTTTGCCGTTTTCTGAGAATATAGTAAAGGTAATTGCTCCTACGTTTAATGATTCGCATGACACAGTCCTATTAGAGCCTATTGATAAAAACTGTCATAGTAAATTCTCTGTGGCAAGATCAGTTAATTTAAATAATGATTCTAAGACTTTTAACGTTAAGATAGGAAATTTTACTCCACAGACTATTCATATTAACAAAAGAACTAAGTTAGCATCTATTCTTCCTGTTACTGGGTCTTCAATAGAAACTGCTTGCGTGAATAACACGACGACCATGGAGAAAGGAGAGGATTTTGAGTCGTGGGGGGGGGAGAATTTGACCTTTCTCACTTGTCACCGGATCAGCAGAAGCACCTGACTAAGCTTTTAAGTCATTACAATGACATTTTCGCTTCTTCTGTAACTCAGCTAACGGGGTGCGATAAAATTCTACACAATATTAACCTTAAGGATAGTATTCCGGTTCGACAAAAGCCATACAAAGTGCCTTTTAATCTTCGCGAGGAATTAGATAGGCAAATAACAGAATTATTGGATTCCAATATTATTCAAGAAAGCGATAGTCCATATAGTGCGCCGGTTCTTTTTGTAAAGAAAGCTGATAATACTTATAGACTAGTGACGGATTTTCGGAAACTTAATGAAAAAACTGTTGAAGATTCATTTCCTCTTCCTAATATGCTCGAGCTTGTGGAACAATTAGGTGATGCGAATTTGTTTTCTACGTTGGACTTAACTTCGGGATTTTTCCAAATGAAGATCCACCCGGATGACGCGTTTAAAAATGGTTTTTCCACCCCTTCCGGGCATTACGAATGGCTTCGGACACCTTTCGGTATGCGCAATGCACCCAGTTCCTTCCAAAGGCTCATGTCTGTTGTCTTAGCCAATCTGTCCCCGTTAAAAATAGGCATATACATAGATGACATTGTGATAGCTTCGAGTACTTTTGACGAACACCTTGAAAAGCTTAAAATAGTTTTTGACAGACTCAGAAATCATAATCTTAAGTTGAAACCGTCCAAGTTTCATTTTCTCAAAAGCCAAATAACTTATCTAGGATTTAAAGTATCAAAAGGTATCTTACAACCAGATGACAGAAATTTAAAAGTTGTACAAGCATTTGTTCCTCCTCGGAATAGAAAAGAAGTTAGAAGGTTTCTCGGGCTTGTAGGTTTTTATAGAAGATTTATACCTAATTTCGCAGAGAAGGCTCTTCCTCTTACACAGCTAACAAAAGAAAAAGTTGTATTTAAATGGACAAATGAAGCTCAAAATTCCTTTGACACTCTTAAAAATGAACTTTAAAAGGAACCTATTTTAACTCTACCCAACTTTTCCAAACCGTTTTCGCTTTGCACGGACACTACCAATTTAGCCTTAGGAGCTGTTCTTTGTCAGGAGGATGATACTGGGTTCTTGCATCCAATTTGTTACGCAAGCCGGAAGTTAAAAGATCCGGAGACCAGATACAGTACAGTTGAAAGGGAAGTTTTAGCAGTAGTTTGGGCAACTGCCTTTTTTCGCGAGTACCTTTTAGGGAAAAGGTTCACAATTTATTCAGATCAAACGTCGCTGTCCCACGTACTAAAATTGAAGGATCCCACTTCCCGGATAGCTAGCTGGATTATGGGCTTGTCCCAATTTGACTATACAATAATATACATAAACCAGAGAAATTGAACGTAACAGCTGATTTCTTGTCTAGAGCAGTAAATGTAACGCATCTTGTTCAAAATTCTGTCAGTCCAGACTTATTACAGACGTTCAAAGAAGAGCAGGGTTCAGATATGCAGTGTAAGCAGATTATTTCAGATATAAAAAAAATTTGACTCCTAGTCCTCGTTTTTTGAAATTTTTTATGCGTAATGCCATTTTATATTGTGAATATGCTAAGCAACGTACCCGTTGGCAAAAACTGCACAGGTTGGTTGTTCCACGATCTTTAGTTTCACGTATTCTGCAAGAGCACCACGATTCGCCGGTGGCGGCGCATTCCGGTTTCCATCGCACACTGCAACGTATTCAAAAATCCTTTTATTGGAAAGGCATGTATATGGACATTCATAATTATGTAAAATCTTGTCATTCCTGTATCGGAAGGAGGTGTCACCGGCCTTCTCACAAGGCTCCTCTTCTGAGAATGCCTGTGGCTTCTCGTCCGATAGAAAGAATAGCCATGGACATTGTTGGTCCCTTACCCATTACTTTACAGGGAAATAAATACATCTTAGTTATCACTGATTATTTTACGAGGTGGCTCGAGGCTTATCCTTTGAAAGACTTTACTTCTGAATCTATCATAGAAAAACTGGAACTTTTTATTTCGGCTCACGGTGTGCCTTTACACGTAGTTACTGACAGGGGCTCGAATTTTATTTCACATGCAATAAAAGAAATATATCAGAAATTAGGCATCACTAAGTACACCACCACCAGTTACCACCCGCAGTCTGACGGAGTCGTTGAACGCTTAAATGCTACTCTAATAAATTCTCTCAGCCACCTTGTGAGTGAGACACAGGAAGATTGGGACAGACATTTGCCTTTCGCACTTTTAGCGCACAGAACTGGACGGCATAGCGCATTACTGGACTGCCCAGCATTTTTTCTTTATGGAAGAGATTTAAATTTACCTATTAATTTGTTGACACAAACAGACTTTAAGACTTATCGCGACACAGACACTTATTCAAGGGATTTAATTTTAAGACTCCGCAGGGTTTTCTCTTTAGTAAATAAAAACTTAACGGAGGCGGCTGAAAGACAGGAAAAGATTACAGACGAGGTTGTTTTTTCAAAAAATATTAAAATAGGGGATATGGTGTATCTTTATACTCCTGTGTTGCGGCCTGGATTGACTAAGAAATTTGCGAAGTTTGATAAGGGTCCATTTAGAGTGGTCGAACAGGTCACCAAAGTGAATTTTAAAATTGAGTCAGTTACGAGCCCACAGCAGTCGACATGTGGATAGATTGACAAAGGTACCTGAACGTATAAACTTTTCTTCATTGCAGGCGTGCAACTCTGATGCTCCAGAGAGAATTCATAATCAATGTGCTGATATTCCTTATAACCTGAGACATAGGGATTCGCAGGGTTTTGTTGCTTACTAATGTAGGGCTTTGCAAGCATTTTTTGGAGGGCTCAGTAAATCAGAATTTAGCGAAATATATATATATATATATATATATATTGTATATAGTTTGATTTTTTCAGTTTGGCCAAACGTTATTTTGTATATGCATTAGGTTGTATTAGTATTATTTTTGTGTGTCTTGGATAAAATTCTAATTGGTATTTGCACAGCGTATTCGTTACGTTAATTCTCGGAATTGATCTTGGTTGGATTGAATTTTTGGACAATCACGTTTTCTTTCTTTCTGATTTTTTTGTGTGGGGTATTTTCGGCTGGTTCCGAGGTTCCTTGTGTTGTAACGTTCTTTTCTTTTCTAATGCTTGGCCCTGATCAGGCCGCTTCTGTTCTTAGACGTGATTGTTTGGGATTCATTCCTGGAAGTTATTCAATTTCGTAGTACTTAGGGTGGTCTTTACTCTTTGTTTGAATACGTTCATGTGACATATTTTATTTGGAATTGTTTGAATTATTAGTATGTTTATTTTCTCAGGAATGTATTTTATGTATCTGCGGCGCGTTAATTATCTTATTTTTATTTATTTCATTATTTTCGTGTGAACAATCGGATTAGATTATTTCTTTCTTCGGGTGTGAGTATCCGAACACATTCAGTGGCTTATCTATCGTCAGGGAAAAATTGACAGATAATGTCTTCTTCAACTTTGAAGAGGTGTTGTTCTTCCTTGGTCGAAGGTGAGACGTAGGGGGGTGAAATCTGGTTTCTTTTTAGGTCAAGTTTCTTGGCTTGTATTCTACTAAACGGTCAGTCAGCTGTTTGTTTTTCGAGCATTGTGATCCTCTACTAAGGGGTATTGTGCTGAGTTCACATTACGGGGTTGTTGCTTTCACTTTCTCGCGTTGAAGGCTGCAGGGGGGATTTGCTAACACAATGATTTCTAACTACAGGGTTTTCCCTCGCTTGCATTGACAATTCCGTACTCATTTAATGTACTCCATGATTGTGCTCAACAGAAATTGTCACAATAGTAAAATGTTCGACCTCAGGTGAAATTGTTTACATTAATGGACTGAAAAAGAATGAATAGATAAATAAACGTTCAGAAATGTGGCCACACAGAGACTGCAACACTAGTGTGATGTTATCAGGTTCAATGTTCCTTCTCCCCTTCTTCGGGAACATACAAGGACCTGACTCGGAACAGAGAGCTTACTAAAGCTATGTTCAAAACTGTGGGAAGTAAACAGGATACACAAGAAGGGTATACAAAACCCTTTATTTTTCTCTATTTACAATGACTTCCGTACTTCGGAATACACCGACCCGACTAAACTCTAATTTCACTTTAGAATAATAAACGCGGAAGATTGGCCTTATAATAACAGGAAGCGTATGTAGTACAGAGAACTGTGAACACTACAATACGTTTAAATTTATCAAGAGGATTAAAACCTCTGGCCTGGAAGGCAAACAGCAACTGCGTAACTTCTAAGGTAAGCGGCCTGCTTCGACTCACTGCTTCCTCTCTCTCGCTTGACAAAAAGCCACAACTTAAATACTTGGCGTTCGCCAGACAAACTTTGCATAAATACCTTCACGCTTATAATTCTGGCCGGAAGTAGAAAATAAGAAGTGATAGTAAAGATTTAAAATAAAATAAACGTTAGTAAAACTTAAGATCCTTACATACTTCCCGCCAGAGTTAATTAGTTTGAAACTGAGGTCTAAAATGACCTTGTTGAAAACTTTTAGCTCTAGAATCTAACGCGAGGCCAATCTTTTACAAATAGTTTTCGCTAGAAACTAAAAATTTAAAAGAAAGAAATTTGTTTTTACAATAGCAGCTCCCAGGACACAATTTTTTTCATCTGTACTGCATCGAAACAGGAGCTCTTATTCAAATCTGGTTCCTTCCAGAGATCTGGAAGGAAAACTAGTTTAATGAAATGTTACACAATGAAATGGCAAGTAACATGTATAATTATATTTCACTTAACATTCTTATTTCATTCATGACTATTTTAATTATCTCTCCCCGTGCTCTCTGACATGTGTTGTAAAAGAACACCAAACACGAATGTGTTTCTGTCTACGTGTTCCACACTTCCTCCTACAATTAAACACTAACGTGTTAAAATTCAACATAACAAGACCTCTTAACACACCCTAATTCCAACTCTAAACCCTGAGGTACTATTCTGAAAGTGTCTAACTCTAAAGTGTAGCGTCAGAGAGCCTAACTACATCATTCAACCTTTAACACATATTCGCCATGCTCTAGTCTTTTTACAGTCACACGAATAAAAAAATTTTAACATTCACTTTTACCATATCACGGTATTTCTTAACATTTAAAATAACAGTTCACATTGTATATAAGAACATATTAACATGCCGTTACTTTTACACATTTGAAAACATACATTAGTAGTACATTGTTAACTTCTATTCTTTTCAAAGCAAATGCCAATTCTTTCTACATTGAAATACTACATTTCAAAAAGTCTTTCAGACTAAAACTTCTTTCTTGCTAGAATGTTTTAAATAAACTTTATACAATAACTTTTTACAATATTTAAGTCTTTACACAACGCTATTATACATCAACTTTAGTTTTACGCGCGAGTAATTGAAAAACGTAATACCAAAATCGGTAACAACTCATTTCTCGCCCTTTTGGCGATAAAGGTAGACCTCGCATGAGGTAAAACTTCTTGAAATCTGTCACTTGCAGTAAGAATGAAAGATTAACTTAAGTTTGCAAAGTAACATAAAATTTTACTTATCTTTGTGATATTCGGACATCCTTTTCTGGGCCCAGTCTTTAAAGGTATTGCAGATAGTAGTTTGATTTATCCTCCTTCTTGTACGGGCTCGCCCTTCAGGCCTTCCTCTGGAAGCTTCCTTTTTTCACCAGTTCGGTCACCCTTGAATACCTTCTTTTTCTCCTCTGGTTGTGGTCTTGGCCGTTTGATGGCAGCTGGTCTTGGCGGAACCGGGAACCTTCTTTCGTGTTCCTGTTTGGACCTCGTTGCTGGCCGTTCAAATTTTCCTTGTAACTTTTCCCCCACCGTTGATGGCCCTTCCGCAGTTCGGCGGCATTTGCTGCAGAGAGTCCTGTCGGATGAGTCGATCTTCCGTTTTAGAGCCGGGTTATAGTTGCCGTCATTTCTCCTTGTTCTCTTCACATCCGTCGTCCTTCTCCCTTCTTCATTCTGGGGGTGTTCGTGAACTCTCTTTTCTGGGCGGTGGAACGGCTTTTTTTCTTGCTACCTTCAACTTTTCCGCGGGGAAATTTTCTTTTCGCTTGCTCCTGCCTCTTAATGGCTTGCCCTTGTACTTGTCGTTTTTCCACCTCTGGAGCTTGTGCCTGCGGTGTCTGCCGTGCCGGATCCTGCAAAATATCTGAAAATATTTGCATTTTATTACGATCGAAGTAGGGTTTGATTTGATCAATGTTTGCGGAGCAGGTTGCACCATTTCTGGCTTTTAACACTACTACAGCGTGAGTTATTTTTTCTATAACATATGGTCCTTCAAATCGTGGAAAAAATTTGGCAGTCTTATCTTCTGGTGCTGAAGAAAGTGAATGCTTAATTTTTAAAACTTCATCTCCTACTTTATAAGTTACTCCCCGTCGTTTCAAATCATAATAGAGCTTCTGTTTTCTTTGTGCTACTTCCGTATTCTTCTTTGCTTCCTTAATTAGTTTTTCTATATCACCCATTTTAAATTCTGGGGTTCTTTGTTGCACATAAAATAATTTATCTAACGGCGTTATAATCTTTCTGCCTAGAAATAACTCAGCAGGAGTTTTGCCCTTTGTATCATGTTTTGCGGTCCTAAGGGCGAAAGCAAATTCATTGACATAGTTATCCCAGCTTTTATGAAAATTTTTAACATAACTACGGATAATTTTCACTATATTTCTATTGACCCGTTCCGCTATATTTGATTGCGGCCGATACGGGACCATTTTTAAATGACGTATGCCCAGTTTTTGGCACATGTCTTCAAATATATTACTTACAAATTGAGGACCATTATCCGATATAACTTTTAGGGGCGCCCCGTATTTTAAAATATATTTATTTAAAATAGAATCAGTAACTAATTTCGCGGACGCTCGTTTTAAGGGAACAATTTCGGTCCATTTACTGAAATGATCAACCATAACAAGGAGATAGCGACTTTTATTTAACTGACTTTTTGGGAAAGGGCCCAATAAATCGATGCCAATTATTTCATTTGGAAATTCGGATTTAATACTATTTAGAAACCCGTCCGGGCGGAAATTAATATAATTATCTGCTTGACATGTTGGGCAGGACTGGACATACGCTCTTGTTAACTTTTGCAGTTCAGGAAAGTAGACTGCCTCGCGTACGCGTTGGATAGTTTTTCGAATACCAGCATGAGAAGCTAAAGGACTGTCATGGAGCTCCTGCAGGATATTTAATCTAAGACTAGCTGGGATAACAGGTCGAAATTCGTTGTTGGAATTCGTAGTTTTTGTATAGAATAATAGACCATCTATTAGTTCGTAATGGGCCGCCCTATTTCTTATCGCCACAATATCTTGGTGGCTAAAATTTTCAGGATCCTTTAAATACTCATAAATGCTTCCAAACTCAGGATCCTTACCCACTTCGGTTATTACAGTTTCTCGGGAATTTATTGTACATGCTGTGAGCATTGCCACCTTTACGGTATTACCTTGTTCATCTATTTTAATTCTTGATAGGGCATCTGCTACGATATTTTCCTTTCCGGGGGTATGCTTGATTACCAGATTATATTCTTGCAGCTTGAGTGCCCATCTTATTAACCTTGGGGATACATTTTTCCCTGAGTACAATCTAGTTACCGCCGCATGATCAGAGTACACTGTTAACGGCGCCTTTCCAAAATAGACTCGGAACTTTTGCACTGCTAACAGAACTGCAAGTGCCTCTCTCTCGGTCGCGGAATAGTTTCTTTGTGTTTGATTTAAAGTTCGGCTAAAAAATGCCACGGGCTGCTGATTTTGCGAAAGTACCGCTCCTACTGCATAATCCGAAGCATCCGCTGAAATTTCTAAATTCTCATCTTTTTCAGGAAATTTCAACACAGGGGCTTGCGTTAATGCTTGTTTTAATTTTTCGAAAGCACTATTGGCTTCGGCCGTCCACGAGAATCTTGCCTTTTTCCTTTTTAATTTTAACAATGGCTCAGCTATAGCTGCAAAATCTTTTATAAAGGACCTATAATATGAACAAAGTTCTAGAAAAGAAGAGAGCTTCTTTGCCGTGTTTGGAGTCGGATACTTTTGTACAGCAATTATTTTTGATTCGTCTGTCTCGATTGCTTTTTGAGATATTTTGTAACCTAAATATTTTAATTCAGGGGCTGCAAATTTGCACTTTTCGACATTAACTTTTAGACCGGCCTCATTTAATAAAGAAAACACCTGTCTTAAATCCTGTACATGTTGGTCGAGATTATCACTAGTAATAATGATATCGTCTAAATAGATAAATGTGGGCTTTCCAAGAACAGGTCTTAACACAATGTCCATGCATCGCTGAAATGTTGCCGGGGCCCCTGAAAGGCCAAACGGCATACGCAAAAATGCATAAGTGCCAGACTTGGTTATAAAAGCAGTCTTAGGCACGTCCTCAGGCCTAACCCCTATTTGAAAATAACCAGTCGTTAAGTCTAAAGTCGTCATGTATTTGGTGGATTTTATGTTCCTTAGAATTTCTTCAATGATCGGTAACGGATATACCGGATATTTAGTTATGGAGTTTAATTTACGGTAATCAATCGCGAATCTCCACCTTTTCGGATGTGTCAAAGGATAGTCATTATTTTTCTTACATAAAACCACCGGGCTAGCATAACTACTTGAGATGGGCGTTATGATCGTTTTACGGAGCATATCGGTAATATGCCATTCTATAATTTTTTCTTTATTCTTATCATACCGGTATGGTTTTTGGCGAACTGGCATTGCATCTCTGGTGTCAATACTATGGATAGTAACCTGAGTAAATCCTGGAATATCACTAAATAACGAAGCAAATTCACTTACCACTTGTCGGATTCTTCCTTGCTCGTCATTAGGGAGGTGGTCAAGTTTTAACATCCGCGGTTCAGCCTTTTCTGCCTGAACTGGTTTCATTGTCAGCTTAAGCTATGTTCAAAACTGTGGGAAGTAAACAGGATACACAAGAAGGGTATACAAAACCCTTTATTTTTCTCTATTTACAATGACTTCCGTACTTCGGAATACACCGACCCGCTACTTGGGGTCAAAACGTAAAAGTATAAAGATAAAACTAAACTCTAATTTAACTTGAAATAATTAACGAGGAATAATTAACGTGGAAGATTGGCCTTATAATAACAGGAAGCGTATGTAGTACAGAGAACTGTGAACACTACAATACGTTTAAATTTATCAAGAGGATTAAAACCTCTGGCCTGGAAGGCAAACAGCAACTGCGTAACTTCTAAGGTAAGCGGCCTGCTTCGACTCACTGCTTCCTCTCTCTCGCTTGACAAAAAGCCACAACTTAAATACTTGGCGTTCGCCAGACAAACTTTGCATAAATACCTTCACGCTTATAATTCTGGCCGGAAGTAGAAAATAAGAAGTGATAGTAAAGATTTAAAATAAAATAAACGTTAGTAAAACTTATAATCCTTACAATGTAATGAACTGAAAAAAAAAGAGAAATTCTTTTTGTCATAAAATTCTTGAATATTTGATCTTAGACATATTTTGTTTGTGATTAACGCCTTATTTTTTTATTTTAATTTTTGTATGTGTTCTGAATATTTCTAGGTTTAATTAATTAAGTGATTTAATTGATGTTTTTGATTAATTGTTTTTGATGATCTTCCTTGAGTATTTTAATTAGTAATTGCTTTGATTAATCTTGTTGTTTTCCTTGCACATTTTGGACTTGAGATTTAGTGTGTCAGTAACGTCACTGTTACCAAGGGGTCGTGTGAAATATTGGTACATTATGTTATCCTTTAGCCTTATTGCACAGTATGAGTCATGGTATTTCAAGAAGTGTCTGTCTTCTAAATTTTGGTAAACCAAAATTTAATTCCGTAGGGGAAAGGGATGTTGTGTAGAGCATTTGTCTGATCGCGTTATAAAAACTAGGTGAATGATTTTCTGATTTATGGAAATCTTAATTTTATTTGATTCTGAATTATTTATTTTAATGCTTTAATTTTGGGGAAAAACAGATGCTTCTGGGAATATTATTTAGTTTAAAAGAATATTATTTATTTTCTTTTATTTGCAATTTTTGTACAAGCTTTGATTCATTGTAAAAAGAAGCAGGGCAAGGGAAGCAATTTTTGCTAAGTCGTGATTTCGCGCGCTTTGTCCTTTAGAATGTTCTAGAAGGAATTTCATTGTGTAGTTGACCTTAAGACAGGAAGTACGTGACAGGAGGTTGCTACTTGACTTTCGATGTAAGTCATTCATGTTTTTGGCGATTGAGGGTCCGGTTGTTGGCTAAGTGAAGAAGGGCGTGCAATCGCGATCACCCTTATTTCCGCATTCAGGGGTTGAAAACCCAAATTGTGCCAAAATTAAAGGGGCGATAATTGAAGCCATAGTGGGAGCCCACGTTTGTGAATGAGAGGAAGAAAATTCGAGTTTGAATCTTTTTTTGTGTGTGACATTTCGTGCGAGACTTGGCGAGACGTACTTGCTTGCTGAACTTTCTTTTGGACATTACTTTTTGCTCGACTTTGGATGAGTTTTGTTGAAGGATTTAAGACTTTCAGGATTAAGACTTTTTTTGCCGGACTTCCAAGGCTGAAGGATTTGTTAAGTTTCTGTGGATGACTCAGTGGTGAGTCAGGCGGATCACGGCGGACACTATCCGGCCGTCGCTTTGCTGTCGAAAAGAAAAAAAATGATCCAGCGAGTATTAATTTCCAAAATTATTGGCCAAGTTGCTCCCCGGCCAACGTGAGATTTTATACTCGACATCCTGACTGCGAGCTTGAAGATTCTGCTTGGGTGCTGGTTCGAGGGCTTGTTTTCTGCAAGGCTGTGCGACCTGCGGCCAGTGACACCGAAAACCGTGAGACTCCTTAACCCTTTGCGACACGCATATTTAAAATATATTTTAATCTTTAAAAAATGCCTTAGACTAAGTCAGATGGATTTACTTAAGTGCCTTTAAGGCTTGGAAAAATTTCTGCGCTTTTATTTTTTACGGTGGAAGGTGGGATACCGTTTGTCCCACCATGCAACTAGCACATGTCTTATAGAGTATTGGTGTATAGCAGGGAAAAAAATTATATGTGGAATGAATAAACAAAATAAAGCGTATATTCTAAAATATTCATAATAAACACACTAAAATGCATTTTGTACTTATTGCATATATGCATGACTTGTAAAATTTTGCATATGCACATTTTGCATGTAGTATATATTTAATATTTTTAAATTTTAGGAACAAAAGAAAATATTTTCTTGAATATTATTTTAAGATTAAAATTTGATACTCGTACATATGATACTAAATAAAATATTAAAATTGGCCCTTGATTCAAAAGCATTTATATATGACTAAAATTGAAAAAAGTCATTTTTCATGAAACTTTGAAAACATGTTGTTTCATTCTTTTGTAAGCATAGAGGCACTTCACATGTTTCACACATGCAAAATGTTCGTCGTTCTTCTTTCCATATGCTGCAATATGCACATCTCCTGCTCGTTCTCTTTGGCGTTTTACTTACATTTTTTAGTGTCTTTTCTGGTTGTAAACGGGTTTTTAGTTTTTATTTGAACTGCGGATTTCAGTTTTCTTTTCAGCTCTTTCTTGCTTCCAAGTGCCATTAGACCTTCTGTAACTGAGAGAAGAAAATCTTTCATTGTTTTTACATCATGATCAGGTTCGCGAACAAACTTGAATAAATGTGTTTACTATACTCGCATCTAAAAAGTAAAAAAAAAAATCATGTGCCACCATTTCTTGCTTTTGCGGTCTATTTCATATAGTCCTTTCAGTTGATCAATCAGTCGACATATCCCATATTCTTATTGTATAAAATAATGCTGTTTGGGCACAGTACTTTTTTTTTTTTTTTTTTTTTTTTTTTGTCTTTCCATCTCGTTCCTTTCTATTAATTTCTTTCAGTTGCCTTTTCCAAGCAAGACAGGATAGAAACGGATCTTTTATCCTTTCATTTTATGCAATAAATTAAATCATCGCTAACTGAAAAGTCTATATTCTCTTGACATAAATTTGTCTTTTAAATTTTTGGGTAGATACTTCCGATCCATATTTACAGTGCCACATGCATAGATGGGTCTGTGTCTTTAAAAAGCGAAACAAATTATAACTACTTCCCTTTCCTCTTCAGCAATAACTTCAACCTCAGTTATTCTCTCCTAGATTTCAATTTCATCTGAATCAGAACTGACATCTGAAGCATTTGAGTCGCAATCGGATGGCAATTCAGCAAAAAGATCCAAAGCTTCCTGAGTTGTTAATTTTTTCCTAGACATTTTAGCACATCAGAGCACACAACGGATGTAAAAGCGCGCGCAATCACGAAAAAAGTAGGTGCAAAAAAGAAAAGAAAATAATCGTGAGTGCTGCCATCTATTGAGCGGAAATTCAAGTGTGTGGTGGGACAAATTTTAACCCACTTATTTCAACTGCAAAATTAATGTTATAAAATATTGAATACAATTAAGATTTTTGAAAATAAAATACTTTTGAATATTAAAAAGTATCATACATATCATAAATTGTATACCAAAATTTTTAAAATATTAAAAAATGCGAGATACAGGGATATCACTCTTGTGATCCTATTTTGAATATTTTTTGCTTATAAACTTAAGCCCTGGTATAGTAGTAACATCTACTGAGAAAAATAATAACTAAAATAGATTATTTTTAAAAGATTAGAAAATTTCTAACGGAAATTGCTAACTGAGAAAATAAATATTAATTAGGTGGGACATATATTGACCCACCATGCCGCAAAGGGTTAAACGCATGTGTTCCCCTTGCGGAATGAATTTCCAGAATTTATGGTGGGACTTATAATCCTTTGAATTTTCTCCCAGAATGCAAGGCCAGCCCAATACCTTTCCGGGTGCGTTTCAAGTCGTCAAAATCACAGATAAGTGCTTTCTCAATTTTCCTTAGAACTTTTGGAAATTAGAACTTTACCTAAAATTGAATCTTAAATTCAGTCTACTGAAAATGAATTGCTTCCTTTTTCCCCTTCTAAATTACCAAGAAAAACCTTAAGGTTTTTATATGAATTAGGGTGTAATAATAATAGCTGTTTGTGTAATTTTCCTTAGAACAGATGTGAATTGCAAATAATATGTTTTCCTTAACCTCTTAGAAATTATAGATCGGGTACCCGTTAAATTAAAAGAGTCATGTAATAGATTTGCAAATCATGAATTTAAATGTAACAAAAGAAAATGACAAATCGATGTATTCCCTGTGTCTAAAATAAGTAAATTGTAACTGTAACAAAAATAAGAAGTTTGACTCTCGGATTAGGATAAGATTTAATTTTAATTGTGAGGAATTTGAATAAACTGGTATTTAATCTTTAAACCTATTACTTATGTTTTCTTTATATCTGTTATGTGTTTTTCTTATATATCTATTGATTTTACATGTTGTTTATTCGATCCTCTCACGGCGCGGTCCCGGATGCATTTTCACAACGCAATGCATTACCGTTTTACCTATATGATCACTAAAAGTTTGGTAATTAGCAAACTCTTAAGAGTTTAGTTTCTCAGTTGATATTTAGTTAGTTGCGGTTTCACCTGTCTGTTTCTGCATTAATTTCCTCCCTAAGAGGAAGTTGTAATACGGCAAAATATAGAAAGAGAACATTGGTGCAGTAGCAAATTAACAAAGTCATGTGGTGTCCACATCAGATTTTTATAAAAGACTGTCCTGCGTTTCCTAAAAGAATAATCCTGTAACCTCTTTATTATTCTTGATAATCATTGTGTCAGTATAAACAAAAACAAGGAAAAACTTCAATTTAGAAATGATCGCATATTTTGTAAACGATGGTTACATAATCTATATTTTATTTACAACTGAAACTTACAACTCTTCTATGGTTACAACTGAAAGATGTATAAGGTATTACTGGTATTGAACTAGAACTTGTGAAGACTTATTTAATTTAGTTGACAATTAATTCTTATTTTTAAAGCAACTTTCCTTCCATTTCTCATTTTCATCCAGCTATCTTAATAAGCCAGCGAGCGTGTATTCAAACGAGGTAGAAAGAAACAGTATTTAAGGAAAGGTTTTGGAAGGTGATTTTAAAGCGTCTTATGCCCGCTTGAAGACCATGTTGCTATCTTGAATTACTAGCGATTAGATTTCTGTGGCGTTGAGCGCTACTAGCCATTAAGCTTGCTTTCACCGACGTCTACGAGTCAAAGCCTTCCTGCGCGTTAAATTATCCTGTGAGCCGTTAGGCTAAACTTACTATATTTTATTTTAAGTTCATCGTTATTTGTTTTGAGGTACAAATCTTCTAGTTAACTTCGAATCGTGTTTGATGGTTTTTCTCATGAAGGAGGACAACTTTCGATTAATGACTGTTTATTTAAAGGAATAAACTTCTATCCAAATCTATTTGAAATGATTTTAAAGTTTCGACAAAATACAATTGCCTTCACAGCTGATATAAAGCAAGCGTATCTAAAAATTTTGATCAATCCTAGTGATAGAAAATTTACTAGGTTCTGTTGGACTGATGATATCGGTTCTAATTCATATCAAGAAGCAGAGTTTTATTTGGACTAAAATTAAGTCCATATTTATTAGCTGCAACACTGAAATATTATTTTGGTAAATGTACACAAGAATTTCCCGATACTTGAAATTACTGTCAGAATGGTTTTATGTCGACGATTTGATTGGAGGCGAAGAAGATTTGCAAGCGGCTTTGAAGATTACGACTGAAAGTGTAGAAATTCTTAAAAGATTATTTTGAGCATGATATTATGAAATGATTAAAGCATGATATTATGAAAATGGAAAACCAATTCCATGGAACTGCGTGAGCTGTGGAAAGATGCTGAGTTCGACAATGATGAAAAGAAAGCAAGCAAAGGAAAGGAAAAGGAAAGGAAAGGAAAGAAAGCAAAGGAAAAGAGCTCAAGTATGGGACTTGACTCACCATCCAAAGTGTTGGGTCTAGTTTGGGATCCAGATGCGGACAGTATATCTTTCAATGTGAAATAATTATTATTATTATAAGTTTGTCAAGAACGGAAGTGCTTCGAAAAGGTTTAGTTTATTCTTCAAGTAGTGGGTAGTATTTATGATACTATCTGATTTCTTGGATCTTTCATTATAAAGCTGAAGTGCATTCTACAAGAACTGTGGAATCATGACATAGACTGGGATGCCAAACTTCCATCGTCATTGAATTACAAGTGGCAGTTGTGGTGCAGTGAAGTCGAACACTTAGAAGATCTCCGGACTCCTTCATGACATTTTTCACATTTGAACTGTAAATTTATTTCATTTGAAATTCATTCTTTTTCAGATTCATCTCTTTTAGCCTATGGAACTGTATTGTATTTAAGAGCTATATCTGAATATAGAAGGATAAGTATTACTTTTATTTGTTCTAGAAGTCGTGTAGCTCCTCTGAAAGGTCTTACATTACCAAGACTGGAATTAATGGGAGCTTTATTATCCGCAAGATTAGTACATCAAGTGAGTAAATGTCTTAAATTTAATACTTTTAGTTATTTTTGGACAGACTCGATGATTACGTTATGTTGGATTAAGAGACAATCTAGTAAATACAAAACTTTCGTAAAAAATAGAATAGAAGAAATTCAGTCTTTATCAGATAACTGGTAAGAATAACCCTGAAGATATATTGTCCAGAGGGATTTCTGCAGCAAATTTAGCTACAAACCAGGTTTGGTGGCACGGTCCACCGTGGCTAAGCCAATCACCTGAATACTGGCCTACTGAAAGGAAGAATCTAAAATCTACAGACGTGGACGTAGAGTTAAAAACGGAATTTGAAAGACAGTGCAAAATAAGTGTTTTGTAGAAAATACGAAATTTATTTTAGATTTAAAGAAATATATTTGTTTCTTAAAAGTACAAAGAGTAACTGCACTAGTTAAACGGTTTGTTAATAAACTTCAAAAACGACAAACGATAGCAGGTCCCCTCACAGCAGAAGAACTTCAAAATACTGAAATAGACTGAATAAAACATGAACAAAACATTGAGTTCAACTTAGAATTACAGAACGTTAAGAATGGTAAGTCGATTCCTAAAGACTCTCCACTTTCAAATTTAGCCCAATTTCTCGACAGTTGTAGTGTACTGCGCATAAAAGGAAGATTAGAAGAAGGAGCATTTACAAAGGATGAAGCTCACCCTGTGCTTCTTCCAAAGCAGTCTAAGTTTACAGAGTTAATTATTATTCGAGAGCATAATACATTTTTTCATGGTGGAGTTACATTTACGCTCGCCAAAATTAGGTCTAGATTTTGGATTTCACGAGGTAGACAAGTTATAAAAAGATTATTAGATAACTGCCTAATTTTTCGAATGTATAAGTTGAAATTAGCTAAACAAATAGCTAGTCAACTATCTAAAAGTAGAATTAATGAAAACCCTCCTTTTACTGTAACTGGCATTAGTGGGCACTAGCCCAGTTTTAATAAAATCAGGAAAAGATACTCCTCAAAAAGCTTACAGAACATTATTTACATGCAGTGTAACTAGAGCTGTGCACATAGAATTAATCACAAATATGTCAACAAAAAATTTTATTTTGTCATTAAGGAGATTTTTAGCTAGGAGAGGAAACTGTAAAGTTATCATTTCCCACAATGCTAAGAGCATTAGAACCACTAATGAAATTCTTAAAGAATTTAAAAAAATTTTAATAGATTCAAAATTGAAAGATTTCATATCAATAAACGGCATAACGTGGCAATATATTGCGCCTCACGCGCCTTGGTGGGATGGTTTTTATGAAAGGCTTATGAAAAGTATGAAAGACCCTTTAAGAAAGGTTCTTGGTAGGGCTCTTCTTAACTTTGAGGAAATGATGACTATTCTGTCAGAAATTGAGTTAGTTCTAAATCATAGACCTCTTAATGAATGAAATCCACAATGAAATAAAAGAGCCACAAACTCTCACACCTGCCTCTTTTCTTACTTCCAGGACAAGAAAATATTTCTTATCCTGTACATTTCGCCGACCTTTTCAGGTATGAACCACTAAACAGACAGACTTTGACTAGGAGAAAACTGTGTCAAACTAATCTTTTGAAATACATTTGGAAAAAGTGTAAGGAGAATTATCTCCTCGAATTATGATCTGCGCACACTTTTCTAAATCCATCTCCTAAAAGGAACCTTAAAAAGGGTGAGGTTGTATTGTTGGAGGGGTCGACGAAATCAAAATTTTTATGGCCTATTGGAATTATAGAAGACGTTTATAGAGGTAGGGATGGGTATGTGCGTTCATGTTTGATTCGTATTTCTCAAGGACTTTATCGAAGACCCGTCCAATTGATCTATCCTTTTGAAGTTTAAGGTTATGTGTAATATATGTTTCTGTCATGTGTTGTATTAATTTGTAATGTAGTTTTCAATATTGATTCGTGCATATTGATTTGTGATTATATCAACATTTATTATTGAGTGTTAGGGTATGTTAGAACGTTTCATAGTATAGAGGGCGCTGTAGCGCCAAAAGAAGTTTTCTGTGTTTACATATGTAACAGTCGGTTCGCCGTTGCGATGTGTCTGTATTACTGTGATATAGTTTGGGGTTTTCATAAAATATAAGTGAAGTATGTCGTCCTATATTTTTGTATACCAAATCGAGTTCAAAATTACTATTGATGCAAACTCGTCAAAATAAAAATAGCATTCGTACAAGAATTCGTCAAGTGTTGTACTCGCCCTTCGAGCTTCGCATTCTATCGTTAATCGCTTCGTAATACATGTAGAGCGATGACTGTGTTGTTTGATATTAAAAAATACATAATTATTATCCAAATCCTTTTTTTGAAAATAATTAATCGTAAATCATTAATTAAATGATGCCATATTTCATACGTTTTTGTAGTTTAAAATAACAATGATGGGAACTTAAGAAGTAAAATATTAAAAATTATATCTAAAAATATTGTGCGACAAATATCTCATAAATTAATATATATACGGAGACAGATAGATAATATGGATTTTAATGAAAAGATTTATAAATAACTTTTTCTGTTAACACGTAGTAAAAAGCATACAAAGAAAGGAAATATTTATGAGGGAAAACTATTTGTATTCTTTGCAAATAATTGGAGAAGAGGCCACTAAACAAACTGTTATCGAAGTTAGAAAAGAAATAACCCATTCTAAAACAGAATTAAGCTTTGTTTATTTTTTCAGTAGACATGGAGGGTTTTTATAATCTTTATCTTGAGATACAAGCTATTCGACAGTTGAACTAGAGGTAAAAATGTCTGAAATACAAGTCCTTAGCACCGACATTGTTAGCCACGGGAAAAATGTGTTGAAGTGACAGAAGAAAATTTTAATTAGTAAATAGCATGCCACCTTAGTATTGTTAATAATTTACAACTTAATGAAATTTAAGTTTCGAAACAGTTCAAATAGAGTTCTCTACCTACTCTACGCAGAGGAAAATACGCTTTAAAAACTATATATTGCAAATTCTTTTTAATTTTCTCATCAGATATAGATAATTCTTTCGTTCGCTTATTGTGACAAATCAATTCAAATGGTGTTTTTAAAACTGATCAAGTTATTTTTTTAAGTTTAAATCCTTAAATTCTGGAAACATTGGATCCTCTTAAAATTAAAATAGAATTTAGATGTTTTTCGTATGAGGCCAAAGCAATATTTGCTTTTAAATTTTGCTAATAGCTTAATTGAGTGTTTGTTACTATCATGAAATGAATAAAAACAGCTTAAAGTTTGGCTCTATAAAAATAAAATTTCAGATATTTATCATTAAACTGAAAGGGAAATTTTGATAACACTAGTTATTATTTTGACAATGAAACCTAAATGTGAACATTAACATTTGAGGCATCTTTTAAAATAAGAATTTATTTTAATTATTTTTAAATTATTTTTCATTTTTCAGTACAGTTTATTTTTCTAAGCTAAACACGACAAACATTATTAACTTTATTTTCGCAAACAATTTTGATGAAAGATGAATAAAATTAATTATTTATTTAGTAATATTTATGTTTAAATTAGTAACATTTATGTTTATGAAATTGCTATTAAGATAATAAATAGAAAAATTTTACATTTTCAACCATATTATCGATTCCTACATAACTCCCAAAGACTTTCGTTTTAAAACATGCTTTAAAATGTTTTGTATTATTTTTAAATTTCAGTTGTGTCTTCCTATAGCAGGTAACAATATAGTGATCCACTGCGATCATTATATAAGTTCCATTTTTAGATTTTTAGCTATAGCTGTCAATTAAACATCTTTCATCTATAGAACACATTTCTTTACCATATTACAATGGTTCCAAATATACTCTAGGGACTGACATTATGGTAAACATTGGAAAATATATAGTTTTAATGTTTGAAATCATACAACCTTATTATTTTTAAAGAAATTCTTACAAGGTTGTGTATCACTGAAGCGAAATTCATACAAATTATAGTGATTTTAATTGCAGTGAATTAAAAAGCTACAGCAAATAAAAATAAAAATTTAAATAGTCTTATTGGAAAAAAAAATGGATTTCTTAAAATAAAAATTGTGAGCCACTCATGTATAGCGATGCCACAAAATGCATTCAATAATGTGTTAACATGAGTAAGCTTACATCTTTCGCTGCCAGAAACTGAGAATAAAACTGTTTATTGAGATCTTTGATTACAAGCAAGTCATTGTAATACATTTTTGAAATATTATTATTTCAGTAAGCGGAGAAAGATGTTTAGAATGACCAAAAGAGAAAATGAGTTGAATGGTCATCTAGAAAAAAAATGTGCAAAATAATTTCTTTATCTGAAGAAAAGAAATCATTTGACATTCTAAGAAATTTTAGTGCAAACTTAATCAAAGAGGAATTTCTAAGCTACGCAATAAGTATCAGCAGATTCAAGTGATTTAAATTAAAACTGTTAAAGATAGAAAAATTGTCCCAAAGCATAAAGTCTACAATTTTAAATTTTTGGAAGAACAATTTAAAATTGTCCTGAATGACAAAAATAAATAGTTTGACGCAAATAAAATGATTTACGTGAATCTAGTGTAAGTAGTACTGCCAGAACTATTCAGTTCAACTTTCGAAATCTCAATGATAAAACTGCTGAACGCTTTAAAATCGATCCGGAATCAAATTCCAGCGAATAGATTGGATGCGAGGGGGTTTTCATGGTTTTCTCTATATGTCATGTGAACATAAGCCAGTTTCCTTTCGAAAATCCTCCATGAAAGCATTTTTGACCTTTGAGCAGAAAATATATATTTCTCGAGTATTTTCCCTTATTTATTTATTATTCATAATTGAAATATGTTTGCAGTACTAATTATAGTCTATTTATCAAAGTTGCTGGTGATTATGAAGTTGTTCATCACATATAATAATCTCGGTTTATTCTCGTACAGTGTGTCATTAGGGGAAATAAACATATTTTAAAAGTGTTCTGAAGTACAATGTAAGATAAGAATTTTCTTCTTTTCTTAATAAGTAGAAATGAATGACTTCCATTTTCTTAATCCAAATGTTGAAGAATTTCTCATTCACGTTTTAATCGCCACTTCCTGAAAACACATATTGCATCTCTGTATTTTAGTATTTCATTCTTTTTAATATATTAAGTACACTTATTGTAACATAATTTTATAATCTGAGCTTCATATTCGGTGACTCTATTTATTTTATTTTTAATTCTTAGCATAAATTGGAAAACAATTTCAGAAATATTAATTAATTAGTTTATTATATAATTTCGCTAAATGCACGAAGCATAGGTTTTGCAAATAATGCGTGAGTCAACTCATCTTTCCTTTTTAGGTTTGGAATACGTACCTAATCACAGGCCGACTATAATGAAAAGATCTTAGAAATAACGAAATGTAGTCCGAGTTCTACACTATCGTAAAACTTAATGAAATAAAGTCATGATTAGTGCGTGAACTAAAAAATGGAAATAAAAATAATTTTGTGTATTAAAATATAGTTATAAAAATATTGGTAAATTTTAATGTTGCAGATTCTAATAAACTATATGCTTTTTCAATTTGAGCAATCCTTGATTTTGAGAAATGTTACATTAAGATTTCAATACCGAATTTCCAAATTTATCAGTAACTTTGCAGGCAAATAAACAAACAATTCAAATATGACATCGAAAGAAAATAATTACTAATTGAATACATCAAAAATAAAGCCCATTCCTTTGCAAAGGCGTGAAATTGAGTAACTATATGAATGAACTATTACCTCAGAAAACATAATAAAAGAGGTCAGATGCTCACAAACTAACAGAAAATTGTATCGCAAAATGTTTTATTCGTTTCATATACACTATCATTTTAAAAATTAAATATACATACTCGAATAAAACATCTAAACCTCCGGATTTCTGTATCAATTTTCTTGCTGTTGGCAATAAAAACTTAGGACAGGAATTTCTTATATTTCTTCGCCTCATGGAAAATGATAGTAAAAGGCAAGGTGACCTGCAATCGTTCAGTATTAGTTTTGCAAAGAATTATTGACATTATTGCAATTCCATCGATTGCAATTTCGTATAAATTGAAGCGAAAAAAGTTGCGTTTGAAGCCAGGCATTGTAATGAAATAAATTAAGCTATTTCCTAAATTCAAACTCAAGATGTTCGGTGTGTTGGGCCTATGTGCTACCTCCTACATAAAAGATGAAATACAGATATGATTTAATTCCTTACAACGGTTACTACACATTTTCTTTAATAAAATTCAAACATTATCCTCCTAACACTTTTATAATATCTAATTCCTTCATTCTGGAGAATTCATTAACGTTCCCCTATCCAGTGAAACTGGAATCAAGGGAGACATTGATAACGTAAGATGGACCCTCAGAGAACGAGATACTTAGGTTCCTATTCCGTTTAATCGAGTCCTTACTAAAGGCTAATAATATTAAACGAGAAATGGCCAGCTTAAATGTAGAACAGAGGTGCACTGAACATGAGATTGGGAAAGGTTACTTCTGTGAAATCCTCTTCTGCCAATCTTAAGGTATTGGACGCGCTTTGGAGGAGTGATGGCAATCCTGTCAACAGAAGACTAATCCGTTGTATAGATGCTGTGATATAATCTGATGTATATAATGAAATGACATAGCCAACATATCTTCAATAATATGTATGCACAGGTTAACTTTCACACCGTAGGCGTCATTATATTTAAAATAAATCACGAATGAATTCAGAAACCTGAATTATATCATGTTAAAGATGATATTTAAAGCATATAAATACAGAATTAATTAACACTGCAGATTATAAAAAATCGTTTCGTTGTTGCTTTACATTTGTCTTCTAGACTAATTTTTGATTGTAGTTGAAACATTCAGAGAGAGTTATGTATTCTTAGTGGATATACAAACGTGTCATAGCCCCCTAGTGGCCGAGTGGTAAGGATCACTTAATACTGGAAGTTCGATTCCAGGCAAACGGATGGCTGAAAAGAGGTTTTTCGGGTCTTTCCCATATGCAAATTGATTACGAACCATCCTAGAAAGGCATACTTGAAGGCATTTCTTTCCTTAGGCAGATAACTTTGCATGCTTGAAATTATTTAGATAAACTAAACTAATCATGAAGATAGTATATATACACACATATATAAAAAGATATACATGTTTGTGAGTATATATGTAATAAACCAATATTTTTCTCATTTAGCTTAAAGAATTTGTAACACTTAATTTGTACAGTTGCTGTTAATTTCTATAAAATGGTTTCTACCCACAACGATCTGATCGTTTCGATTCATCAATTCCTTATGCTTATTATGTATCGCCAGGCCGCCCAGAAGGTGTAATATTTAGGGAGCCTACTGTGGTACCGAAGGGCCCAGGTTCGAATCCCGGAGAATGAATGGCTGTTTGCAAATGCATAATGTCTTTGCGGTATGAGGGAACTCTAAATATATGGCGAACCGGAAGTCCTCTCGAGAGGTTGACGGTAGGGAAAGAGGGGAGGGAAACGCTGGGACCCATCTTCCCTGTGTGCTCTCCATCGCATTTGGGGGTGGAACTTAGAGAAATCGGACTGTTACGTATAAGGCTCTTACCAACTACAGGCGCAATGTTGCTCTCCTTGTCATGATGAATTTCAAGGGCTAGTTATGATCTTACTGTCAGATGAGTAAGATTAATGTAACAAAACACAACTTACATAGTCTTACTTGGATGGACAGTGTTGCCATCCACATACCTACACTTACCAACTTGAACTACCAGCACACACTCATTCAGTGGCCGCTAGCTGTTCATTCTGTTCCGTTTTCTCTCCTCGTGGTTACCAGATCACTCTAGTTAAACAATATTCATTCGATCGTGGCTGCCTTAACATACCGCCCTGGTTGGGCATTTGTTACACAATTAACAATGACCAAAATTAAGCAGTTTTAAATCACCATATAGTTCAACTCATATATCACAAAATTTAAATTGATACACATGAACAAAAGCAATAAACATAATTAACCACATAACATGAAATACACAGCATATAAATTCAATTCAATAATTCAATAATATAAATTCAAATACAATGCATAAATAATAATTTTTGAACTCAGCAAATATACATGAAATTATGTAACATCTGGCAGTACAGCTAATTTAGGTATTGGTCTTTTTTAAAGACCTGACTTGGTTTTTACAATACAAACTCTAACTATTTTATCCTTACCATAAATTACCTATTCTATTTTCTCCAGTAACCGAGTCTAAGTGGGCATGTTGTTTTCTTTTACTAAAACGATAGTGCTTTTTTAACGTTATCCTTAGAGAAATACCACTTAAATCGTTTCTGTAAATGACTGATGTAATCATTTTGCCATCTTTCCCACAAATATTGCGTTACTTTAGTAGCGCGCTGTAAGCGTTTTAAAGAACTGTCACAAAAATCAGTTAAATCAGGCTCTGTTATTAAGGTTAAAGGTCGCCTGTCTAGAAAGTGTGCGAGTGTAAGAGCTTCTGAATCAATGATGTCATTTGACTAAGAGTATATTGGACGTGAATTTAAAATTCCTTCAATCTGGTTCAAAATTGTAAGAAATTCCTCAAATGCAAAAATCAATCTCCCAACTGCACGCTTAAGATACAACTTAAACGACTTAACACCTGCCTCCCAAATACCTCCAAAGTGAGGAGCCCTGGGAAAAATAAACTTCCAATGAATTCTTTCAGATGTCAGATATTTGTTTAAGAATTCATCAGGGTATTTCATCAAATCGTAGAGTCGCTTCGATTCATTGCTAGCCCCAACAAAGTTTCGAGCATTGTCGCTAAATAAGGACGCGCATTTACCTCTTCTAGAAATAAATCGTTTTAAAGCTGCAATAAATGATTCTGTGTACAAATTTGATGCGATCTCGAGGTGGACCGCACGAGTCAAGAGGGAAACAAAAATTTGCATGTGCACTACGCTCTTCTTCTGAGTCGTTTATTTTATACCAAAAGGGCCACAAAATTCAACACCAGTGTGGTTAAAGGGAAACGATGGATTTAGTCTCTCTAATGATAAATTTCCCATCTTTTGATCCAACAATACTGGTTTTACCTTGGCACACGTTACACTTTCCACTATCTTTCTAGCAAGATTGCGTCCACTTATCGACCAAAATTTGTAATTAACACTATGCAAGAGCGCTTGTGCTCCAGTATGGAAGTTTCGAATATGGTAGTGTAACATAATTAAAGGAGTCAGTTTATGATTTTTTGGCAAGACAACAGGGTGCTTTGTGTTAAAAGGCAAGTTATCTTCCTGCAGTCTACCACCTACTCTAATAACTTGAGATTCATCTAAAAAAAGGGACATAAAATTTTTAACTGACTATTTTTACCTACTTCCATTTTCTTACTTTTATGTCCTTGAATTCTTCAGGAAAGCTTTGATGTTGGATTAAGGAAAGTAATTTATTTTCTCTTAACGAAACCTGATCTACTGTCAGATGACCTACTTGTTTTTTTCTTGGATCTATAATTTATTATAAATCTTAAAACATAAAGAAAAACATTAATTAATTTATCATAACAATTAGTAATACTAAAAGCATAATCCAAAAGAGAATTGTTATTCATCATTCTTTTTCTATTTATCCGTGAAAAAATTATTATACTTGCAATTTCAACTGTAATATATCACTGTAATTTCAACTGTAATAATATTGTATAATCAATCTATATAATTTTAGAGAGAGAGAGAGAAATTAAAGAAATTCAGAGCCAAAACCACAAAGATCCAAAAGAAATAAAAATTCAAAACCAGTAAAATTTCATCATTCTTAATAAATATGTAAATAATCAACCAAAAGTCAAAACTAAGCATCTATTTTTGAATACCGCTCTTCTGGTTTTTGTCTAGCTGAGTAAATTAGGATTTATATGTTCTCTGTTAATTTCTATATGTTTCTACTTTTACTAGAATTTAATATCAATATTAAATTCAATAAATTGTCTAATTAGTTTATTTTACTTTTTTAACATTGGGATTTTTTACATATGCATGTGTTTTTTATATTTCTTTAATGGATTGCCTTTGTGTTCAATGAGTAAGTTGTGATTTCAATGTTCTTTGTTAATTTCTAAGTATATTTCATATTACTATATTTAATTTTAATGCTAAATTCAGTAAAATATGTTTGGTTAATTTCTTTTATATATTTGACACTGGAATCTTTTACAAATGTATGTTGTTTGTATATTTAAAGGACTGCCTGTGAATCGAGAAGGAGGTCAAAACTTTCGAACGAACTCTTATAATTAAAGTTTTTAGAATGGTTCATTAGCTGATTTTGGATAAACACTCCATTCTCCATCTCGGTTTAAATTCCCAATTTCGTTCTGAGTGCGCATAAAGTAACGAATATGTATCTATATCGCAGCTAGCAAATACGTAAGTTAATTAATTCGTCTTTTAGCCCTTTAATATATTATATAAATTTCCTTTTCCATACATTCTTAACGTTTCTTTTTAGTCTTATGAGAATATGTCTTTATTCACCTATTCTTCCTCGTTTAGTTGATTTTACAAAGTTTGGATTCTGTTTATATGAGTAAAAGCGAAAACGTCGGGGTAAAATGTTTCTCGAGTAAGAAAATAAAACTCTTATAAGAATTATATCCCAATTTTAACATTGGTTTTTAAAACCTGACAGTGCAGCCAATTTCATACTGAATTCTAATTATAAGTTTGAGTCATATAAACTCATCTTACTAATAAGCTTTTTTGTCATAATTCTTTCTTGAGAACTAGACAAAACACTTTCGCATCTATTAATTATCGGTAATTGATCAGAAGGTAATTTGTTCTCCTTAAAAAGTAAATTAATTTCCAGTCAATGACTTAGTTTATTGCGGTTGCAATTCCGCTTTTGATTTTGTCTTTTTAATGTTTCCATTTTAAATATGTTTAAGCTTCTATTTTAAATATGCTAATGAGTTACTTCATTTCAATAGTACTTTAACTACTTTTTCAAAGGAGATAATATATTAAATAATCTCTTAGGAAACGCATTATTTTTTTATTAATTGCAGCTTTAGCGCAATTATTATGAAATTTATTTAATTTATAATAGTTAGGTAAGAGAGATTTTATAGTGAAATAAAACTTAGTCAAAAGTGAGCTACAATAATACAAATTTTATATTTAATTAAAATTTTGTTTGAAAGCAAAATTTTTGAGTGTTCCATAAAAATTTTCCGCGGTATACCACATTAAGAAATAAAGTCAACAATGTTTAATTTTTTAAATCCTTCTCTTTAAATCAATAGGCCAAAGCCTGAAATGAGAGGGATAACTAAGGATTTTGTTAAGATGCTGACTTTTGAGGTCTGAGTATAACGTCGGAATCAAAGAAATGAAAATTATAATTTTAAGTGATTTAGAAATATAAATGATATTGAATTCCTGATAATTATCCAGAATATAATGATTTGAAACACAGCATTGGCTCGTACACTATTTGACGTTGCATGTGATATTTAAAATAATTTTTTAAATATAGCACATCTAAAGCTGACTTTGCTTTTAGATTTTTTAAGAAAAATATACACACAAATTAAAGCAACTAAAATTCGCATTCTTTGTGTGTGAAAGCAGTTTCAATCATTGACGAGGTTCTAAGTAACCCTTCGTTAATCCAGGTTTCACTCGATGTGTATGACTATTTTCAGATTATTGTGTATTGTGTCAAACATTTTGTTATCTGTAAATTTAATTATCTTGAAAATATATTTTATTTTTGTAAAAGAGGAAAACTATATATCAAATGGAAGAACAAATAAACAATATTTGCTAAAAAAATATTAATGAGAGTGTAAAAAAAGTCTCAATCTTCTAACTAAAATTGAAACAGCTAGTGGCTTGTCAGATTGACAATACTGAAAGCGTTTTCACTTTTTTTTGATAATCTAAAATTTTAAATTCTGTTCATGAGTAGCAATGCAATAACATACTAAGGGTTTAAAACAATAAGCTCCCTCAAGCATTAAAGCTATTTAAAATAATACAAAATGAAATAAATATGAAAATTATTAACAATTTCATCTTCATTTGATTTTTGAACAGTATTTACAGCCAATAATTGTATTAAACATCTCGGCTATATGTATATTATAATACCGTCCAGAAATGATACATTATTTTTTCGATACCGCACTTAAAAGAAAAATATTGAAATAAACTTTTATGAATATTCATAATAGATTTTTTGAAAATTCCACAATATGTTTTATACGATTATATATTTCCAGAGAGATAATGAAAGCTTTCAAAATAAACAAAATTAAAGAATGTAGCTTTTCTCAAAAACGAATTGTTGGGAAAATTGAAATTTCTCAAAACTAATTGTTGGGCGAGAGCCTTTAATTGAGGTATCAAATATACTGAGACGTATGTAATCATCTGCTATGACAAAGTGTTACAGTACTACTATTTGTAATAAATATTTTATTCATATATAATATGCATCGTACTCAGTTTCGTAAATGTTCACATCACAGGTAAACAAATAAAAAGCATTACACAGAATGGACTACTTTCTAAAGCAAAACCACATGCAGAAAATGATAATTATCATTTTACAATTCTGTTCCTAAATTATAGCAATTAAAAGAAAGTTTCTTTGATAACGTTCTTTTTCAAATTCAAAGAAAAGTATTTAAAATGTTTAAAGTGCTTCCTTCCAAAGAAATAAAACAATTAAGGATTTAAATGCGAATAATTATCACAAGCGTAATGCTTCTCATTTATGATATGTTTTGTAAAATAATTGAATAGGCTCTGGCATTCACACAAATGCCATTGTAGAAATGTTTATGAAATTAAGAAAAACTTTTATTCATAATCATAGTTTTCCTCCCACATTAAGTGATTTAATTTGAAGTTAAGTTCAGGATGAGCGGTGACACGTAGAAGGAAATGTTTAATATAAAACGTTTTTCATGTTAAGGAGTATTTCTGATAAAATGCTTCGCAGAGTCTGTATGTCAATAAATATATAGTGATTTTTTAATATAAATAATACAGTGATTTAGATAATTTTATTACGATCAACATTCTGCAGACGAAGTTTTGTCTATAATTATATTTTTCCCATTAAAGTAGGCTTGTCTTTATTTCAAAGTTGCAGTCCGTTGATATTATATATTTAAAATTTCATTTTAGTACTGTACTGTGTCTAAAGAAAAATGCCAATGCACCTCCGATTAACGTGTAATCAACGGTCGGAGATCTATGTCTAATTTACTGGAATTCGCCACGTAGACGGTAGAGTCCACTATTGGCAGTTAGCAAAATTTAACCCTGAAACTAAATAAGATAGAAGAAAATAGCTGATTAAAATTTTATTCGGTATCATGTAATGCTGGTTCTAGCTCATAAATGCACTAATGGGCATTAATTTTATTTAACACTTATTGAATGTAAGTTTATTACAGAATGCACTGCATTGAAGCAAATAGATTATAAATAAATGTGTGTCATTTTGATGATATTTTTATCATATGTGATGAAAATCGCTAACCTGAAGTTCGCAGCTCTGAGGTATTAATCCGTGTGTCTCATGAACAATTTCTTGCACAGGGTAATAAAATAGCAAAAACATCCTAAGCCAGAATTCTGAAGTTGTACAGCCGACCATTCAAATTTGCTATTCTTCTGCTAAGGTTGTGTCTTTGAGATGGCTTTCACAAGTGGATGTGAAGCTTGCAAAAAACGGTGTTACTAGCTTCTAGAAGCAATTTTAGCAATACACATCCCATGATGCAGGATCATCACTGAACTAATGCAGTCTTAGACATTCGCATACAAGAGTGACTCTGGAGATTCTGTCTTGGAAAATATCTTTATGACTTCAAACGTAAGCATGAAGACAATTTAAGAAGCATAAATGTTAATACCTCTAATTCGGGTGGAAAATTGTGAACAACATTTTACGCATGGCATCAAATATATCATAAATTTATCCTTAAAAATAGTGCCTGCAAGTAAAAACGTGCATAGTATAAGAGATGTAAACTCATATTTTTCTAGATGCTCATAAATAATAATAGATGTCGCAAAACTTTCCACGCGAAAAGTTTCTTCTTTCAGTTTAGATCAGTTAGGGTAGATAAAGTTGTAAAGTTTCGCGCTTTTAACCTGCATACAACAAAGTGGTGACTGCTGAGAACTGGAAAGAGACCAAAGTCTTGAGAAGGGTTTAAATCCCTTTTTATTCAACTTTAGAAATTACAAATGCGTGCTCTTGACGCTCACAAACTACGCCGACCCGGCGGTAAAATAAAAATAAGAAACTAAGAAAAGAATAGTAACAAGTGACTAACTACGAGGCTCTCTAGACGTAACTAACCTCACAGCGTTCTAAAATACCGCTGATAATTCAGCAAACTTCTGAATATTACGTTGAAAGATTAACAAATTGCCGAGGCAAGCACACAGGCCGAAACACGTGGTTCTTCAATTTCTAACTAGCCACCTCCACGCTCGTGAAGCAAGAAAAGCACAACTTCGAACTCGTTTCCCTTCTATTTAACTCAGATTACTTCCGCTGATAATTTGAATCCTTACGCGTTCTACTAAAATTTACATACTCTGGCATTGGCAACTCCAGAGGAAAGTAAGGCTTGACAGGAAAGATAGTTTAAATTTAAAATAAATGTTAGTTAAAATAAATATAAACCCTACATTTGCCACTGCCAGAATTTGGTAAACTTGGAAGCAGGTCCTAGAAACGACCTGTTGAAAAGTTTCCACAGTTCTGAACTAAATTTTGAGAGCCTCGTTTACATAAAAAAAACTGTTTTTTTCACAAAAGGTAGAATAAATTTCTGTATATACTTATTTAATTCTCTCTTCTTACAGCAACCTTTCCTAGACTTCAGCAATCAATCTGTTCTCTTCCTTCCAGCATCTGGAAGGAATAAGTATCAGTATCTTTCTAAATACATTATAATTTACACTTTCTTGACACTGAATAAGCTTTTGTTTTTGAACGATTTATTTTCCTTGGTTACTGCTTAATTCACATTCATTCAAGTATTCAAACATTAATTTAACTTTACCCTGTCTCTCCACCATGTGAGGTGTCAAACGGGAATATTCGTGTTTTAGTATTGCAACACTTCCCCTAACCACAATGATTTGTTAGAATTCAACTACCAAATAGACACAACTTACTCGACATTCTACAACTCGATGAGCTACTTTAACATTCTTAAAATTCAAGTGTAGGTGAAGAACCCTACAAAACACATTCATTCTAACTTCCCCCTCATTCATCTTTAGACATGCAGGCTTTCGCTCTAAAGCATGATTTTATCTACAGTTTAATACTTACATTTGAATTCATTGCTTTTGAGCATTTACTTTTAGCATCTAAACTTTTATGCTTCTAGACTAAATTCTACTTTTACATAACTTTCAAGCATTTATGTATATTTACAAAATTCTAATACATATGATTTTTACAATTTACCATAAAATGCATAAAAGAAAAATAAATTTTTACTTTACTCATTCTTCGCCAAGCTGGCGGCACTGAAACTAAAGTTCTTATTAATACAAGAATACGAAGTTATCTTTATCTTCGGCCAAATTTTGGTATTAACATAACAGAATTAGTCTTTTGACCAACAAAAACTGCTTGTTCTTAGATTTCATACTTAAAGAAAATAATACTTTTGCCTTAGCTAAATAAAGTAAAACAAAACTAAGTCTCAACCGAGACACATTGACTTCCGTCAAAACATAGAACTTCGTATTTACGCATAACATTTCGGAACAAAAGAAAAAAAATGTATAGAAGATTTGAACTTATCTTTGAGTTTTCGATGATCGGAACTCCGACATCCTTTTCTGGCAGAACTGCTCCCACGTTATAGGTTTCATCGACGTCAGTCTTCTGCTTAGTGTCCTCCGAGTGTCGTCCATGTTGCTTTTTCTTTTTTGCCCTCTGCATGCTGGCCTCTTGGACTGGTAGTCGTCGGGTTGCTGTCTTTTCCGTTTTTCCCCTGGACGGCTGGTCTTGGCGTCCTCCGGTCTGGAGTCATGCTTGAATTTCTTCTGTTGGTGGTCTGTTGGTGGTTGGTTGGTTGGTCTTTTCGTTCCTCCTGCTGTCTTTTCGTTTCCAAGAACGGCGGCCTTGTTTGCACCTGACTCTCTGGCCCTGGAAGCGTTCTCCTCGATATAGAATTTCTACTGCGATACATTGTAAGTGGTGTTTTCCTCTTTACCAAGGTTTCTTTACGCGGCGGCTTTGCTTTCTTGTTTTTCTTAAATGCTGGAGTCTGAAAGTTTTCATTTCTTATTTTCGGTACCGTCGCATGGGTTGTAGAAGGGTTAGGTTTCTCTTCAGTTCTCTGCTTCTTGGGTGATGGAACGGGTGACGTTACTTCTGGACCTTCTACTTCTTTTACGCTTGAGTCCTGCAAGAAACTTTTAAGGATTTCAAAATCATTTTGATTATAATATTTTTTCACCTGGTCGGGACTTGCTTTACAGATTTCTCCTCTCTCGTTCTTAAGGTACAATACGACTCCCTTGATTTCCTGAATTACATAGGGGCCTTCAAATTTTGGAGCTAACTTTGCAGTAAATTTGTCTGGGGCACTTGATAAAGAAAATTTCCGCTTCAACACTTTATCCCCAACTTTAAAATCTGCTTCACGGCGTTTTCTATCATAATATAACTTTTGTCTATTTCTTGCCGTATCCGAGCTTTAAACCGCCTGGTCAGTAAGTGTTTGCACGTCTTTCTGTTTAAATTCTTGCTCTCTTTGTTGCACAAAGAATAATTTATCTAATGGCGTAATTAACTTTCGTCCTAAAAATAATTCTGCTGGAGTTTTTTCCCGTAGTATCGTGATTTGCCGTTCTTAAAGCACAAGCTAACTCATTTATGTAGCCATCCCAGCGCTTGTGATGTGTGCTAACATAACTTCGAATTATTTTTACATTGTTTTTATTAACTCTTTCTGCTATGTTTGCCTGTGGTCTATACGGAACCATTTTGATATGGCGTATGCCAAGTCCAGTGCATATGTTTTCAAATACTTGACTAATGAATTGTTTACCGTTATCGCTAATGACTTTTATCGGTGCACCGTATTTTAAAATGTATCTGTGTAAGAATGCATCTGCGACTGTTTTATCTGACGCGCGTTTAAGTGGAACAATTTCTGTCCATTTTGAAAAATGATCTACAATTACTAAAAGAAAACGATTTTTATTTAACTCACTCTGGGGGAAAGGACCAAGAAGATCTATGCCTAAAATTTCATTCGGAAATGTAGCGCGAATGCTATTTAAGTACCCGGCCGGGCTGTAATTAATATCATTTATTAACTGACATTGATTGCAGGACCTGACATACGTAGTTACTATTTTGTATAATTGCGGGAAATATACCGCCTCGCGTACCCTTTTTAAAGTCTTTCTGACCCCTAAATGACCCGCTGTTTTCGCGTCGTGTAATTCCTTCAAAATGCTTAATCGAAGCGAGGCTGGGATTACTCGTTTGTACTCAAGATTTTCGTTTGTTGTTTTCGTATAAAATAATAAATTATCTATTATTTCATAGTTTTCTGCTCTATTTCTTATCGCATCGATATCTGTGTGCTCAAAGCTTTCCTTTCAACTTCTGCCTTCTGGGTACGCGGACGGTTGTTTTCGAATTTCCTTTTTGGGCCTTGACCTTCGAGCTTCGATGAGGTAGTTTGATAGCTCTTTCTCCCTATAAGAGCGGTTTGCATTCCTGGTCTGCTCATTTGAAGATTGCCTTCAGATACTTTGAGAATACGATGCCCCTCTAGCTTTTTCCGCTATTCTGCGATTTCGAAACTTGACCGCCACTTCGAAGAGCTCCTGCAATGTGCTTGGATTTCTAATTTCAAAGTAATCTTGAACAGCAGGTAGTAATCTTGGTAAGATTATTTCAATAATCTCCGCGTCGGGTTTTTTCCCATGCAGCATATCCGTCAGCTTAATTTTTCGCAGAATAAAGTCCGTCAACTCTTCTATATTCAGTTGATAAAAACTATATAGTTCGGCTTCTTGCCTCGCTCGATCTTTCACTATGGGGAAGGCCTTTAACAACGATTTTTTGAAATTTTCAAATGTATATGTCTGGCCTCCGAATTCCCCTAATAAAAATTTGCCTATATTCTTCCACCATAGCGCGGCCTGTCCTCTTAGTGCAGCTGTGGCGATGGCAACTTTTTGTCTTTCAGGCACAGGGTAGAGCTGGAAGTGATTGTCTAGGCCTTCTGGAAATATCGCCACCGAATTTTTTCCGTCGAAATTGATGTTTGGCTTAATGAACGCTCTCATCATCTGGACCAGGTATCCAAATCCTTCCAATTGGCTTGTCATTTCTTGTTGTTGTCCAGCAACTTCCATCCAAAGTTTCTTTGTAATTCTTATTTTCTTTCTTTTTCGTATTAAATTGATTTTTTTCTGTTAATTGTATGCAAGTTACATTACCTAAATCATTTTACAACATGATTTATATTCATTTGTTGAATAGATTTTGCCGTAAGATCAAAACAGAAGCATACCGTTGTAAAGAACGCTCCTGAACTCTCTAGAAAGACCTATGATGCTCTCGACTAGAGAGAACTTCGTTAGCGATCTCCTCACACTACGAGGACTGTAATTCATTTTAACACCTATTTTAAAAAACTGTGAATGGCAACGACTTAACTGAGTAATACGCATGCGTAAAGAGATGAGATTTCTGTGAGACGCCTGTCAGAGAGAGTTTGGGGAGCTCCGCCAGCGAGCTGAGGTTTGGAGACTAAATTTGTCCAGTGATGACGAGTGCTATCTTCGTTAACGTCTCTGATCATGTCACCAACTCGGATATGTACTGAAGTTTTCTAAATGTATTAATTAAATGTTGTATCTGTGGTATGTGCTGTAGTTAAAGTGATGCATCACCAATATCAGTGTTGATTCCGTTCCCACTGAAGCATCTACGACGTCACAGACGAAAAAGAAATAAAAAAATTGGAGGTTCCACCGAGATCTGTGTGACAAGAGACCAGGTATGTGTTCTCCACAATATTCATTTCCAGGCCTGAAGTGTATAATGTAGTTATTTATTACTTATTCGAGAAAGTAATTCCCACAGCAGAAGTAGCACATCAGTGCATACGAGTTTAAGCAATGTGTTTGGTTTATATATCTAACAAGATATTTTCCTTTTGTGGTATATTCGGGAAAACATTTTCCCATTAACACGTAGCACATCAGTGCATTTTCAATCACGTCAGTGCATAAGTGTTTTAAAACAATCAAAGTGTTGCATTTATATATCTAACGAGATATTTTTCTTTTGTATGATAATGGCAAAAATCCATTCCCGTAAATAAATAGCACATCAGTGTATTTATGTTTAACGTTTCGTTATAAATTGGTGTGATAGAATCTGAACTATTTATTTTGTGTATATGTGAAAGCACATCAGTGCAATATTGCAATTTTCATTTCTAAGTCATTAGAAGAAAATTTATGTTAAATTCTTGTGAAAGAAATAAGTTGTTGAATATATTAAAAACTTGCTACTTTTGTTTTCTCATGAAAGCACACCAGAGCTGTATTTTAATAGGATGTGTATTTTCCGATAAGTAGAATGTTAAATTTTTATCATTTCATTGTATAAAAATTAAAACTTTTAGCAGTAAAGAAATGTTCTAATAGTGTTCTGATTTAAACCTGCTGCGCCTATCGATTTACGTAGTATTTGCGTTGGCCATGTGGTTGCCAACGGAAGTAGCTGTCATGAAAACGATAGTTAATTAAAGGTGTTTATATTTATTGGCGCCACTCTGGTTTTTTTCTGTCTGGCTGTACTAAATGAAAAGAATTTGTTATTATTTTTTATACGAAATATTCATTAAGGATGTTTATTCGTTTTGTGTTTTAATGGAACTAAATTCAAAATGATTAATGCTTTTCTTAACCTTTTATTTTTATTTGCCTAATTTTGTAAGAAAGAAGAAAGTGTTTTTTATATCTCTGATATATTTTTATGTGTATTATTTATGAATTACTATTTGAGTTCTTATTTGTTTTGAAAATTACTTTTGTGAAAATAGCATTTCTGGGGAAAGCTAAGAAAAGGGATCTATTCCTTGTCGCTTCAGAACTTGGGGAAATAGCTTTAGAAGATATGAAAGTGATAGATTTAAAACAATTAATAACGAATAGTAAAAATTATGAGGAAGAATTTGTTAAAAATTTGTTAGATAGTATTATGACTGATAGGATAAAAAAGGAAAACTTAGAGAAGCAAACAAGAGCGAAAGAATTACAGTTAGAACAGGAAGCTAGGGAGAGGGAATTTCAGATACTACAACAAAATAAAGAAATTGAAAAGCAACAGTTAGAACTAGAATGCCTTAAAGCAAAACAGAACACTGAATCTGCTAAACCTGTAGGTGAAACGGTATTTAATCAGAATTTTCAGAAACTTATGCCCAAGTTTAATTTAAAAACTGATGATATCAGTTTATTCTTAGAACTTTTTGAGAGGCAAGCTAAAGTTCTAAAATTGCCCACGGATCAATGGGTGTCATATCTCATTGGTGTCCTTCCGGTTGAGGTAAATAATATAATTGCTAGGGAACCTGAAGAACAGGTTAGAAATTACCAACATATTAAAGAATTACTACTTAAAAGATTTAAATCAAGTGCGGAGAAGTTTCGGCAACTTCTTGTTAAGACTCAGAAAAATCCGGATTCTACGTGGTACGATTTTTATCACGAAATTAAGACATTTTTAGATGGGTGGCTTAAGGGATTAAAAATAGAAACATTTGAGCAACTCAAGGATTTAATGTTGGTAGATCAGATTAAAAGGCGCACGCCTAATGAATTTAAGGAACATTTTATAGATGAATGGGCCACAATCACCAAAACAGTTGGTGGGTAAAATAGAGGAATTTGAAGATGCGAAAAAGACGATGGTTGGGAAAACAAAATTAGGTGAACTGAAAACGAAAACATCAGGTAGACAAATGGGTGTTTTTCAGTCCACTGGTAACGTTTTCAAAAATAGAAAAAACCCTCAGGGCACACAATTTAAAAAAGATGATGATGCACGCAATGTTGGGAAAAAGTCGGACTCGAATTTTGATAGGAGAAAAAGATTCCAGTGCTATGAATGTGGATCTTTTCACCATTTACGTCCTCAGTGCCCTAATTTAAAAACTCAAAAGGCAGATTTGTATCGGATAAGAGGGAGATCAGAGAAGAATCTGTTAAATCCCTATACATTAAATGGAAGAGTAAATGGTTTTGAAGTATCTATTTTAAGAGATACAGGAGCAACGGTAGATATTATTTGTCAGAAATATGTAGACAGATATCGAATGAAGGGAGAACACGTGTGGGTTCGACATTTGTTGGATGATCATATGACTTGTTTACCTGTTGCTGAAGTAGATATTGAATGCGATTTTTGTACAGTAACCACCAAAGCAGCTGTTATAGGAAACCACTTAGACCAAGGGCGATATATATTAGGCAACCAGACAGCGGCTCTTCTCAGAGGAACTGAGAAAAATTATTCGTCGTATGTCGGGAATGTTAACGCGGTCGTTACTCGATCTCAAGCACGGCAATTTAAGGAAGCGGAAAATTTAAGTGAGACGAATCAAAATTCTGAGCAGAATGAGTTGGAATTGGAAGAGGAGGTCGATGCTCATGAGAGGTCTGAAAATGGAGAGATATTGCCTCCTGTCGACCTTTGTGTCCCCACAAGTCCTGCGATTCAAATAGACTCAAGTACTTTTATTGATGAACAACAAAAAAGTAAAGAACTTGCGCCTTTATTAGAACTAGTAAAAAGCGGAAGTAAAACATGTTATGGGATTAAAAATGGGGTTTTAGTAAAAGAAAAGGTAAATAAGTTAGGAGGAGAAGAACATTTAATTGTTGTTCCAGAAAACCTCAGAGAGCAAATTAAAGCAATATGTCATGAAGGAACTTCAGGTCACTTAGGAGTTCTGAAAACAAAAGACCGGTTACTAAGACATTTTTTCTGGCCAAATTGTTATAAAGACATTGAGGAATTCGTTAAAACATGTGACTCCTGTCAACGTGTAGGAAAAGCAAGTGACAAAAAGAAAGCACCGTTGGTAATAGTACCTGTGATATCGGAAGTCTTTAGTAAGGTTAATGTAGATGCTTGCGGGCCTATGCCTACATCTACTGAAGGTAATAAATATCTTATTACAGTTATGTGCTTAGCATCTAAATATCCTGACGCCGTCCCGGTACCGGATATAACAACGAAATCTGTTGTAAGTGCACTCTTGCAGGTATTTAGTCGGATGGGCTTTCCAAGGGAGGTTCAAACTGATCAAGGGAAATCTTTCATGAGTCGCTTAACCGTTGAATTTTTGAAAAGGTTTGGTATAAAAATTTCCAGAAGTTCGGTTTACCACCCCCAGAGCAATCCTGTGGAACGGTTCCATAGGTCAATAAAAAGGGTCTTAAAAGTCTTATGTATTGAAGCTGCCCCAAATTGGGAAGTACAAGTACCTGCCGCTCTCTTTGCTCTGCGGACAGTAACGCATGATAGTACAGGATTTAGTCCAGCTGAATTAGTATACGGGACCAACCTCAGAACACCTGTCGCATTATTGTATGAGAAATGGTTAGATCCTCAGGAAAAAGAAGATACCGTAATAGAATATGTTTTCGAATTAATCAATAGGTTAAAGAAAAGTAGAGAATTAGCTACAGAGAAAATGGAAGGGGTGAGAGACAAAAGGAAGAAATGGTATGACAAAAATGCCGTGAAAGGGGAATTCCAGCAGGGAGATTCTGTATTAGTATTAGCAGTGAACCAACCCCATAAACTCGCTCCTCAATGGAAAGAGCCGGGAAAAATAGAGAAAAGATTATCAGAAACAAACTATGTGGTTAGTTTTGAAGGGAATCAGGAAGGGAATAAAGTGTATCACATCAATATGTTAAAACCTTATCATAAGAGACCTGAACTTTTGAATATGGTGCTCCTTGACAACGAGGAGATAGTTGAACCCTCGGAATTAGAGGAGGATTTTCCTTATATGTTAACCGACCCCAATGTGTTTGATTTCAATGAAATAATAGCAAAAGATAATCTTAAAGAAGGACTTAATGATGAACAAATCCTGCAGTTGGGAAAGTTGTTGGTAAAGTTTTCTGCTATATTTTCGAATATTCCAGGGAAAACAAATTTAGTCGAACATGATATCGAACTAATCAGTGACAAACGCGTACAGCATAAGCCTTATAGAATGACAAATCGACAGAACGAAATCCTTAAAGTCGAGATTGAAAAAATGTTAAAATACAAGATTATTGAACCAGGACTCTCTGAGTATACTTCACCCATGATCCTTGTTGAAGCACCAGGTAGGGATCCTAGGCCGTGCATTGATTACAGAAAGTTAAACGAAATAACGCGTACTGAGTACTACCTAATTCCCAATATAGAGCAAAGTGTTGAAACTGTTGCAGCAGCCAAATTTATCACCTTGATAGACTTAACTAAAGGTTATTGGCAAATTCCGCTGACCCCTAAGGCGCAGAAAATTGCTACATTTGCTACAAATTTTGGCGTATATAGGCCTCTGCGAATGCCGTTTGGGCTTAAAAATGCTCCTTATTATTTTAGTAAAATGATGAGCGAAATATTGTGCGGATGTGAGAAATATGCAACCCCTTATTTAGATGATATTGCTATTTTTTCTGAAACGTGGGAGGAACATTTACAACATTTACATGAAATTTTAGAAAGAATAAGAAAAGCTAATTTAACTATTAAACCCTCCAACTGCAAGTTTGCACAAGAAGAAGTGCAATATCTCAGTCACATAGTAGGTCGAGGAAAACGTTCTCCAGCAGAACTAAAAATAGAAGCAGTTCAAAACTTTCCTGTTCCCACAACTAAAACTGAGATTAGAGCTTTCTTAGGGTTAGCTGGATACTACAGACAATATATACCTATGTTTTCTGCTATAGCCGCACCTTTGACAGATTTGTTAAAAGGGGATAATAAAAGGGGTAAAATTGTTTGGAATGATTCATTACAATCATCATTCCAAACAATTTTAACAATTGTAACGATTCAAATCGTTAAAACAAAAGCTATCTAGCAGGCCTGTACTACATGCACCCTATTTTTCTAAACCATTTATACTACAGACAGACGCATCAGATCAAGGATATGTGTTGTTTTAGCCCAGAAGGATGATAAAAGAAAAGAACATCCCATATTGTATCTCAGTAAAAAATTTATTGATAGTGAGCGGAAGTATTCCACCACTGAAAAAGAGTGTGCCGCAATTCTGTATGGAATAAAAAAAATGAAAGGCTATATAGATGCGCAGACTAAATTTTCCATTCAAACGAACCATAATCCCCTAGTATGGCTGAAAAATAATGCAGATAGAAATGGTCGATTATTACGCTGGGCCTTAGCCTTACAATCTTATAATTTTACGATACATCATAAAAAGGGAAGTTACAACTTAAATGTAGACTGCTTAAGTAAAAACTCTGTACATGCCAGTTAAAAAAACTAGTTATAATTCCTTTTAAATTGTCTTGTTATTTGGTTATATATATTGTATTTTTTTTTCTTTTTTAATTTCATACTACATAGTAAATTGTTAGCTTTATTCTTAAAGACAAAAATTTTTGTGTTTGTTTTTCATATATTGTATACGTATTTTTAAATGTGTTCTTTTTATGATGGCCTGGTTATGAGAGTGGAGAGCCTTTGTAACAGTGTGGTTTAAAATTAACTGGTAAAATGTTGAACAATCTCTATTGAAACCAGAAACTGTGAACAGTGAAGGTTTTCTTCTCCTGTGCCCGGAGAAACAAAAACGGGAAGCAGAAGGTGTTTGTTTGTAGCGAACGCCTGCCTGAACTTGTATTTTATCCTATAGGAACTTAAAAAAAAGTTTTTTTTCATCTGTGTCCGAGGAAAACAAAATCTGGAGGCGGAAGGAGTTAGTCTGTAAAGAGCGCTCCTGAACTCTCTAGAAAGACCTATGATGCTCTCGACTAGAGAGAACTTCGTTAGAGATCTCCTCACACTACGAGGACTGTAATTCATTTTAACACCTATTTTAAAGAACTGTGAATGGCAACGACTTAACTGAGTAATACGCATGCGTAAAGAGATGAGATTTCTGTGAGACGCCTGTCAGAGAGAGTTTGGGAAGCTCCGCCAGCGAGCTGAGGTGTGGAGATTAAATTTGTTCAGTGATGACGAGTGCTATCTTCGTTAACGTCTCTGATCGTGTCACCAACTCGGATATGTACTGAAGTTTTCTAAATTTATTAATTAAATGCTGTATCCCAAATGTAGCCGCGGCCCCCCTGGCAGCTAAAACGGCCCTAACCTCATTAGGCAGGAAGTCAAACTGGGCTTAGATGATAGAAATGGACAACTCATTCCCTGCTGCTTCAGGTCTATGTCACACTTCATCAACTGTATTAGCTGGAGAGGGGTAACGAACCAGTCTCTCAGCAAACCATGACAAGATGGTTTCAATGGGTGACAGATCTGGAGACCGTGCAGACCATGGCAGCAACCGAATACCTTATGTATCGAGAAAAGTCAGAACATGACGTGCAACATGTGGTCTTGCATTAACATGTTGCAACATGGCATTTGAGGGCCTCGAAGATAGGGCACAACCACTGGACGTAAGATGTTAGAAATGTACCCATCTGCGTTCAAATTACCGTCGATCCGAACTAGAGAATTTGCGTGTCGTGTACCCAATGGCTTCCCAAACCATCACACCAAGTGTAGGGCCCCTACGCCGATATCGAATGCAAGCAGGCGCCGTGCTGTCTCTTCGAACAATCCAGAAATGTGAACGGCCATCAGAATACTGCCCGTAGAACCAGGACTCGTTTCAATAGGGGACATTGTGCCACTCATGTACACAGTTTTGTCGTTTGGCATACCAGAGTCGCCGTCTCTCTCTGTGCTGTATTGTCAAGGGAATACGAAGTAATGGTTACAATGTAGATAGTCCACGCTACTGCAAATGTCGACGCACCTTACGAGCTGATACTGGGCATGCTGCAAACATGCCCATTTCCTGACTAATGGTCCATGATGTGGTCCTATGATTTTGCAGAGTTGACTTCACAATATGTCTGTCCTCTCTGGCGTTAATCATGTTAGAGCATTGAGATCCTGCATGCCGTTCAGTATGACTCAGCAATTCATTGGTTCCATATTCGCGTGACAGTGGCTGGATGTCCACCAGTGCGACCGGCGATATCATGGAACGGTAATCTACAATTTCGATAGGCAACGATCCTCCTTCTATCGAATTTCGAAACTTGATGATGAGCATTTCTTTTTCTTATTCGAGGAATAACACGATATTCTGAGCAAACACTAATATTACAAAACACTCGCCGAATGAGAAATCCACTAGACAATTTTTCTTTTATGCAGTGCTTCAGATGTTAATTGTCCCTCCCGCGTCGTCTAGGAGGCGCTGAAATACTAATCCGTTTGTATATCCCAACCACTTCTCCTTTCATGTGATTTTGACGTTCGTCAGTTCATTCCTTCCTGGTGTTGCAATTTTAATAGGCAGCAGTTTACATCTAGTTAAATTAAAGGTTTAAACTAAAGGTTACGCATTAAAGGTTTTTATAAAATTAGAATACACATTTTTTTTTCTTTTCTTGTGCGTAGAAGGTTACCATGTTAGTCTAAATGCATATTCATCTATAACGTTGCGCGCCTCCAACTTGCACGCAACCAAGAGGTGACTGTGAAAGCTTGTATAAAAGATAGAGCCTTGTGAAGGGTTTAAGTCCCTTTTTATTCAACGTAATAAATTACAATTGCGTCCTCTTGACGCTTACAGACTGTGCCAACTTGGCAGTCAAATAAAAATAATAACCTTAAAAGAAAGTAAAGACAAGATTCTAACTACGAGGCTCACTAAAATAACTAACTCACCGCGTGTTACAATACCGCTTCTAATTCAGCAGACTTGAAGCTCACTGGAACAATTACCACTACTTCCCGCCAAGCACATAGGCCGCAACGCGGGGTTCTTCAATTCTCGCTAACTACCTCCGCGCTCACTAAGTAAGAATCTCACACACCGAACTCGTTTCCTTGCTATTTAACTCATACTACTTCCGCTGATAATTTGAATGCTTGCGCGTTCTACTAAAATTTACATATTCTGGCATTGGCAGTTCCAGGGGAAAGTAAGGCTTGACAGGAAAGATAGTTTAAACTTAAAATAAATGTTAGTTAAAATAAATATAAACCCTACATTTGCCGCTGCCAGAATTTGGAAAACTTGGAAGCAGGTCCTACAAACGACCTGTTGTAAGTTTATCTAATTCTGAACTAACTGGCGAGAACCTCGTTTACACAAAAAAAAAAAAAAATCTTATGTAACAATTATACTAAAATTCTGTTGCTCGTTACAAAGCTTTCTTCTTACAGCAACTTTTCCTGGACTTCATCAATCAATCTTGGTCTTTCCTTCCAGCATCTGGAAGGAATAAGTATCAGTATCTTTCTACATACATTATAATTTACACTTTCTTGACACAATAAATTTTTGTTTTTAAACGATTCGTTTTTCATAGTTATTGCTTACTTCACATTCATTCAATTTTTCAAGCATTAATTTAACTTTAGCCTGGCTCTCCACCGTGTGTGGTGTCAAACGGGAATATTCGTGTTTTAGTCTTACAACACTTCCCCTAACCACCATGATTTGTTAGAATTCAACGACCAAATAGACACACCTTACTCGACATTCTACAACTCAATGAGCTACATTAATATTCTTAAAAATTCAAATGTAGGTGGAGAACCCTACAAAACACATTCATTCTAACTTCCCCCTCATTCATCTTTAAACATGCAGGCTTTCGCTCTAAAGCATGACCTTATCTACAATTTACTACTTAAATTTTGACTTCATTGCTTTTAAGCATTCACTTTTAGCATCTACAATTTTATGCTTCTAGACTAAATTCTACTTTTACATAACCTTCAAGTATTTACATACATTTACAAAAGTTTAATACATATGCTTTTTACAATTTACCATAAAATGAATAAGAGAAAATAAATTTTTACTTTACTCATTCTTCGCCAAGCTGGCGGCACTGAAACTAAAATTCTTATTAATACAAGAATACGAAGTTATTTTTATCTCCGGCCAAATTTTGCCTTTAACATAACAGAATTAGTCTTTCGACCAACAGAAAATGCTTGCTTTTAGCTTTTACACTTAAAGAAAATAATACTTTTGCCTTAGCTAAATAAAGTAAAACAAAACTAAGTCTCAACCGAGACATATTGACTTTCGTCAAAACATAGAACTTCGTACTTATGCATAACATTTCGGAACAAAAGAGAAAAATATTTATAGAAGGTTTTAACTTATCTTTGAGTTTTCAATGCTTGAAACTCCGTCATCCGTTTTTGACAAAATTGATCCCAAGTTAGAGGTTTCATGGATGTCAATCTTCTCCTTATTGATCTCCGAGTGTCGTCCACGTTGCTCTTTCTTTTGCGTCCTCTACATGCTGGCCTCTTGACGGAGTAATCGTCTGGTTGTTGGCCTTTGCGTTTCTGCCTGGGACGGCTGGTCTTGACGTCCTCCGATCTGGAGTCCTTCTTGAATTTCTTCTGTTCCACGTATTTTTGTGCCTCCTGCTGGCGTTTCAGTTTCCGGAACGGCGGCCTTGCTGGCACCTGACTCTGTGGCCGTGTGCGCGTTCTCCTTGATGTGTAATTTCTCCTGCCATCCTTTGTAGGTGGTGTTTTCGTCTTTACCACGGTTTCTTTACCCGGTTCCTCTGTATTTTTGTTTTTCTTAAACGCCGGAGTTTGAAAATCATTTTTTCTTTTTGATACCGACGTCCGGGTTGTAGAAGTGCTAGGTCTCTCTTCAGTTCTCCGTTTCTTGGGCGGTGGAATAGTTGTTGCAGTCTCTGGCCCTTCTATTTCGTTTAGACTTGAGTCCTGCAAGAAACTTTTAAGGATTTCAAAATCATTTGGATTATAGTATTTTTTCACCTGGTCGGGACTTGCTTTACAGATTTCCCCTCTGTCGTTCTTAAGATATAATACTACCCCTTTGATTTCCTGAATTACATAGGGGCCTTCAAACTTTGGAGCTAGCTTTGCCATAAAATTGTCTGGGGCACTTGATAAAGAAAATTTCCGCTTCAATACTTTATCCCCAACTTTAAAATCTGCTTCACGGCGTTTTCTATCATAATATAACTTTTGTCTATTTCTTGCCGTATCCGAGGTTTTAAGCGCCTGATCAATCAACTTTTGCACATCTTGTTGTTTAAACTCCTGCTCTCTTTGTTGCACAAAGAATAATTTATCTAAAGGCGTAATTAACTTTCTGCCTAAAAATAATTCTGCTGGAGTTTTTCCCGTAGTATCATGATGTGCCGTTCTTAAAGCATAAGCTAATTCATTTATGTAGCCATCCCAGCGCTTGTGATGTGTGCTCACGTAACTGCGAATTATTTTTACTATGTTTTTATTAACTCTTTCTGCTATGTTAGCCTGTGGTCTATACGGAACCATTTTGATATGGCGTATGCCAAGTCCATTGCATATGTTTTCAAATACTTGACTAATGAATTGTTTTCCGTTATCGCTAATGACTTTTATCGGTGCACCGTAAAATGTATCTGTGTAAGAATGCATCTGCGACTGTTTTGGCTGACGCGCGTTTAAGAGGAACAATTTCTATCCATTTTGAAAAATGATCTACTATTACTAAAAGAAAACGATTTTTGTTTAACTCGCTCTGGGGAAAGCGACCAAGGAGATCTATGCCTAAAATTTCATTCGGAAATAAAGCGCGAATTCTATTTAAGTACCCGGCCGGGCTGTAATTAATATCATTTATTAACTGACATTGATTGCAGGACCTGACATACGCCGTTACTATTTTGTATAATTGCGGGAAATATACCGCCTCGCGTACCCTTTTTATAGTCTTTCTGACCCCGAGGTGGCCCGCTGTTTTTTTTTCGTGCAACTCCCTCAAAATGCTTAATCGAAGCGAGGCTGGGATGACTGGCTTATACTCAAGATTTTCGTTTGTTGTTTTCGTATAGAATAATAAATTATCTATTATTTCATAGTTTTTTGCTCTATTTCTTATCGCATCGATATCTGTGTGCTCAAAGCTTTCGGGGTCTTTCAAATAAGCATAGATATTTCCAAATTCAGGATCAGCTTTCAGTTCAGTAATAACCGTATCTCTAGAATCTAAAATTTTTGAAGTCAACACAGCGCATTTAAGTTCATTTCCTTCGTCGTCCAGTTTTATATGAGAAAGTGCGTCAGCTACATTGTTTTCCTTACCCGGTTTATATTTTATTGTGATATTATATTCTTGGAGTTTTAAAGCCCATCTTATTAACCTGGGCGTTAGGTTTTTTCCCGAGTAAAGTCTACCAACAGCCGCATGATCCGAAAAGACTGTTACTGGCGATTTGCCGAAATAAACTCGAAATTTGTGTACAGACATTAATACGGCTAATGTTTCTCTTTCTGTAGCTGTATAATTCCTTTGTGTCTGATTCAATGTTTTATTAAAAAATGCCAGCGGATGGTTATTTTGCATAAGAAGCCCACCCACCGCATAGTCTGACACATCTGCCGCAATTTCTAGGTTTTCGTCCCCCTCAGGGAATTTTAAAACAGGGGCATTAATAAGCGCTTCTTTTAATCTTTCAAAAGCTGTGTTAGCTTCCGCTGTCCACGTAAATTTACTCTTTTTTCTTTTGATTACTAAGAGTGGTTCAACAATATTAGCGAAATCTTTTATGAAAGATCGATAGTAAGAACATAATCCAAGGAAATACGAAAGTTTCTTGGCGGTGTTGGGCGGTGGGAAATTCTTAATAGCTTTTATTTTTGAATCTTGCGTTTCTATACCCTTTTGCGAAATTTTATAACCGAGATATTTAAGTTTTTTAGTTGCGAACTTGCATTTTGAGGCGTTAATTGTAAGACCGGCCTCTTTTAATAATTTAAAAACTTGTTCGATTTCATTAATGTGTTGTTCCAACGTACTACTCGTTATAATTATATCATCTAGATAAATTAAAGTTGATTTTCCTAGGACAGGCTTTAGAACAATGTCCATAGCTCTCTGGAATGTTGATGGGGCCCCACGCAACCCAAAGGGCATGCGTAAAAATGCATAAGTGCCCGATTTTGTTATAAACGCGGTTTTGTGTATATCTTCGGGTCTCATAGCTATTTGATAGTAGCCAGACGTTAAGTCCAAAGTAGACATATATCTTGTCGATTTGATCTGTCTAATGATCTCGTCTATAACCGGCAAAGGGTAAACTGGAAATTTAGTGATACTATTTAGTTTTCTATAATCGATAGCAAACCTCCAAGCCCTTTTATCTGAAGGAGGAAACTCGTTCTTTTTCCTACATAGTATGTAGACTGGACTCGCGTACTCACTATTTATGGGCGTTATTATTTTATTCTTTAACATCTCCTGAATATGTTCTTCGATGATTAAGTCTTTTTGTTTATCATAGCGATACGGTTTAGTCCTACAAGGTTTTTCGGCATTTAATTGAATCTTGTGAGTCACGATTTGACAGTTTCCTGGTTTTTCTGAAAACAAATGAGAAAAATTACTCACCACTTGCTGTATTGCTTTACTTTCCTGGTCATTCAAATGGCTAAGGTCCAATTCAGATGTCTCCACAGGTTCCACCACCCTCTGGTCCATCTCCAACACCACGGAACTATCTTGAAAATTTAATTTGGCCCTCGCGGCCCTTAGAAAGTCCATACCTAAAATAAGAGAGTGTTGCAGGTGTTTCACCACAAAAATTAATACTTTGAGATTTTCCTCTTTTACCTGTACGTTTAATGATACTTTCCCTATGCAGTGACATGTTTTTCCTTGCGCCGCTATAATTTCCGTATTTCTGGTTTTAAATAGTCGTATCCTATAAAAATTCTTTTTGAAGAACTTTTCACTCATGAAATTTCCTTCTGCTCCTGTATCGATGAGGGCTTCTACTGGTACATCGCCAACCAGGACTTGTATAATTGGTAGCTGTGAGTTTTTTACGATGACTGTATTTAAATGTCTATTTGAGGGTTTTTTTAAAACTTCCGGGATCTGGACCCTCCCTTTCACAGGCCCCTCTAGTCGTTTAAAGCTTTCCTTTCAATCTGTGTCTTCTGGGTACGCGGATGCTTATTTTCAAATTTTCTTTTTGGGCCTTGACCTTCGAGTTTCGATGCGTTAGCTTGATAGTTCTTTCCCCCATATGAGCGATTTCCATTTCTGGTTTCCTCCTTCCTTCGGGTATGTTGAGAATATGTTTCCCCTCTCGCTTTTTCCGCTATTCTGCGATTTTGAAACTTCACCGCCAATTCGAAAAGTTCCTGCAATGTGTTTGGGTTTCTAATTTCAAAGTAGTCTTGGACAGCGGGTAACAATCTTGGTAATATTATTTCAATAATCTCCGCATCGGGTTTCTTCCCATACAGCATATCCGTTAGCTTGATTTTTCGTAAAATAAAGTCCGTCAATAGTGCTGTATCCCGTTGGTAGAAACTATATAGTTCGGCTTCCAGCCGTGCGCGATCTTTCACTATGGGGAAGGCCTTTAATAACGATTTTTTGAAATTTTCAAATGTATACGTCGGGCTTCCAAATTCACCTAGAAGAAATTTTCCTATGTTTTTCCACCATAGCGCGGCCTGTCCTCTTAGTGCTGATGTGGCGATGGCAACTTTTTGTCTTTCAGGCACAGGGTAGAGCTGAAAGTGGTTTTCTATACCTTCGAGAAATACCGCCACCGAATTTTTTCCGTCGAAATAGACGTTTGGCTTGATTGATGCTCTCAAAGTCTGGACCAGGTATCCAAATCCTTCTAACTGAGTTGTCATTTCTTGGTGTTGTCCAGCGGCTTCCATCCAGTTTTCGGCCATTTCAGTTCGATAAGTGTTCGGGCGCCAATATAACGTTGCGCGCCTCCAACTTGCACGCAACCAAGAGGTGACTGTGAAAGCTTGTATAAAAGATAGAGCCTTGTGAAGGGTTTAAGTCCCTTTTTATTCAACGTAATAAATTACAATTGCGTCCTCTTGACGCTTACAGACTGTGCCAACTTGGCAGTCAAATAAAAATAATAACCTGAAAAGAAAGTAAAGACAAGATTCTAACTACGAGGCTCTCTAAAATAACTAACTCACCGCGTGTTACAATATCGCTTCTAATTCAGCAGACTTGAAGCTCACTGGAACAATTACCACTACTTCCCGCCAAGCACATAGGCCGCAACGCGGGGTTCTTCAATTCTCGCTAACTGCCTCCGCGCTCGCTAAGTAAGAATCTTACACACCGAACTCGTTTCCTTGCTATTTAACTCATACTACTTCCGCTGATAATTTGAATGCTTGCGCGTTCTACTAAAATTTACATATTCTGGCATTGGCAGTTCCAGGGGAAAGTAAGGCTTGACAGGAAAGATAGTTTAAACTTAAAATAAATGTTAGTTAAAATAAATATAAACCCTACACATCTAATATTTTCTAAGATGTTTCCCTGTTCTATTTCGAATATTTCTCCAATAATTTCTCCTGAAAAAATGCAAGAAACTTTAAAAGATCCCTTCCGGGCGATTGCTCAAATCTGAACCTTTTAGAATTTTTCTTTAAATTTTATCTTTTGCAGTATTTTTATAAATTTTTAAATGGTGTTAAATACTTTATTTATGCATATTCCGCAATATTTTTTGTTCAGTTTCAAGTCAGCTTCAAATAACAGCATTTGCTTTTGATACCAAACACGTTTTTCGCTAAATTTTGACTACAAAATAAAATAATAACAAATAATATATTCTTTTATTATTATTTGTTGAAGTTTTGCAGCTGTGGGACAGATGTGTTCCTGTAACGAATTTATGTATTTAAATTAATTATTACATTTAAAATTATTTAAAAATATAATTCAGAGTTTTTAAATATTTGAAAATTCAATTCATAAAAGTTAATTCTGTAGAACTATGGTATGCTGTGCGACGAAGAAGTAAAATTAAACCTGATCATTCCCTTTTTTGCTGTATTTGCTCTTTACATTATGATTTTTTTTTTAAATTTTACTTTTTTATTACTTCTTTTGCCTTTTAGGTTTGCCAGTTATGAAGGATAACATTTTTCGTCTTCTGGATTTATACGCTGGGTTACTATTAGGTATGTGATAGTATTAGATATCTATTCCAAACAGCAGCCTATGCTGTCCCGGAAAGCGTTGGCTTCGACATCCGAGTTGATGGCGGGACGAGCAGCCTTCTTCAGTTTCAACAAGCTCTATACTTATTGTGGTGTGTCTGCGAGATATAAAAACTCAGTCACTGTTTGTAGGCTAGGGTTTTGCGTGTTGCTTCAAGTGTGACAATATGACTCCTTTGTAAAGAACTGCTGATGTGAACCCGCTCTTTCTACCTAGCAAGGAATTGAAAGAAGAGGATTAGTCATGTAATGCCTAAACTTGAGGTGGAACACATATAAATGTGTAATTACTTTCAGTTTACTTGCTTTATCACATCACTTATAATAGCATTTTGGGTAAAATGAATAAAACTTATTTTTTATTTTCACAGTTCAGAAGTTTGGGATGATTTTTTATTTTACTTGTGTTGCTCTTTCTCTCTCTCCATCTTAATATGTATATATATATATATATATATGTATAACTTAGGAGATAATATAATAAATTAATCAATATTATTTAGTAAATAACTTATATATATACATATATATAAGGAAGATTAAAACATACAAACCAAATTTCTAGTTTCAATTTGCAGTAGTCCCTGTTAACTTTCTATTTGAAATTCGGTGTATGCGTTTTTTATCCTAAAATCGAATAACCTAAATAAGTGATGAATAAATCTCTCTAAATTGCATCATATCAAAATTAGTCGATGGCAAATGATTCTCACATAAAGCTAAAGATGCATATAATTTTGCAAACTTGAACTCAAAACAACCAATCAATACGAAGTCGAAATCAGTCTTTAGCAAACTTTATCTTAAATACATTGCATGCCATCTCTCTAGCTTCCGTGACGTCGACTCGGTTTTCGTCTACTTCCTTCTTGCACCATTTTTCGTTTGTTTGTGTCTTTTTCCACCCGATTATGAGTAACATCAGATCAGGTCTCTATAATAAGGGCACGTCCGTGAAATTCATCTCGACATGGGGTCAAGATTGCGCCTGTCATTGTCAAGAGCCTTGAGCTCATTATAGATGGCAGTACGACTTTGCTCAGTTTCGTCCCCAAGTTTGAAGGAGAGCACCCCGGGGAGACGGATCCAAGGGTCTTCCACCCCTTTTCCCCTACCAGCAACCTCTCGAGAGTACTTTCAGCTCGCTGCATATTTAAAGTACACCAATGCTGTACAGACGCTATACATTTAGAGAAATCCATACCTTCTTCGGAATTCGAACATTAGCCCTTTGGTACGGCAGTCAGCGTCGCTTACCACTATCCCGGCTGGTCAGTCCTTCTTGTACCTTTCCAGAATATATTTTCATAATTTTAACGGCACAGGTGTAGCTTTTAACGAGCATTCGCAATAAGTGCGCTTCTTTTCCTCTGCTGGTTCATAAATAGTTCGGAAGAATACTTTATCATATACCGGGTGGCCATAATTAAACTGACAGTGATCACAGTGTTCTGTAGCGCGATCTATTTGCAAGAATGACGCCACATTTTGTAGGGAGATTAAACAAGACGGGGGACGAAGGATTCCGTGAAAAAACAAATTAGTTCCAAAAGTCACCGCTAGGGGAATATTTGGCGCTGTGTAATAGAAAATAGAGTGTTAAAAAATGCAAATCAATACGGAAATTACCTTTTATTTTTCATTCAAATGAGGTTCAATGTGGCTGCCGTTGTTGTGGACCACATATTGCATTCTGTACACAGTATGCACAACAGCAGAAAGTAAAATGTCTGCAGGAATCTCCCGTACAGTCCGTGATATGTTATCCTTCAACGTAGCCAGTTCCTGGACATCTCCTTGATACTTGGACTTAAGGTAACCCCATAGCCAGAAGTCGCATGGGGTAAGATCAGGCGACCGAGGTGGCCATGCAGTTGGAAAGTAGCGGCTAATGACTCTTTCTGTTGTGAATTTCTGTCGTAGCGTCTGTTGCACCCGTACAGCAACGTGTGGAGGGGCTCCATCTTGCATGAAAATGATTTCCCCCAGGCATTGTCTTTGCTGAAGTTCCGGAATGACGAAGCTGTTGAACATGTGGTGATATTTCTCTCCGGTAACAGAACAGGTTTCTGCTCCTGTCGAGGTAATGTTCTCATAGAAGAATGGACCTACGGTAAATTCCGCTGTGAACCCACACCAAACAGTTACCTTAGGTGAATGTAAGGGAATTGCTGAGACTGCATGTGGTGGTTTGTCATCCCAAATTCGGCAGTTCTGGGTATTCACAGTTCCATTCAGGTAAAAGTGGGCCTCGTGTCCCCATAAGATTTTCCACGGCCAAGCATCATCCACCTCCATTCTGGCAAGAAAGGTGAGAGCAAAAGTCAATCGCTTATCATGGTCGGGGTACTAGTAACTCCTGTACACGGCTGATCTTGTACGGATAGAAGATGATAATCTTTCGTAAGATTTTCCATACCGTACTGTAAGGCATATCCATATTCCGAGCTACTTCATGTGCGCTAACGTGGTAGCAATATTGTCTGGTCCTCTGGCGACAATCGCTGTGGCAATTGCTTCGATTGTATCCTGTGGTACAGGTTTTCGTCCTTTGCCTGATTGAACCTTCAGAGAACCCGTTTTCTCAAACGTCGCAACCATTCCTTTTAGCCCATTAACTGACACAGGACCGTTAGCTTTACGCATTCTTTTATGCGTTCTAAAAGCACGAAGAGCGACTGACGCATTGCACTGGTTGAGGTAAAAGAATTTGACCAGTAACGCACGCTCGACTAAAGAAGGAGACATTGCACATAAACTTTCAATCCGATTGATTCGAAACGTAACACATTACCTTTTAAAACCCAAGCTTCTGGCATTGTGCGAATGGATGTAACGTGAAATTTGAATAAAAAACTTCTTCTTCTGCTCAGCGTACGTGATATTACAGATCACGAGACTTTATCGGTGTTTAGGTAGATTTTACGCTTTTTTAAAAGTTTTGCCATATTGCACTCGAACTAAATCAGAAAATGTGCATAATAAAAGGTCATTTTATTTCGTATTAATTTGCATTTGTTAACACTCTATTTTCTATTACACAGCGCCAAATATTCCCCTAGCGGTGACTTTTGGAACTAATTTGTTTTTTCGCGGAATCCTTCGTCCACCGTCTTGTTTAATCTTCCTACGAAATGTGGCGTCATTCTCGCAAATAGATAGCGCTACAGAACACTGTGAGCACTCTCAGTTTAATTATGGCCACCCGGTATATAAATGCATACGTACCTAAGTGTACAGTGCCCAGTTTTATTATTTGCCAACGAAAATGTTTCAAAAATTGTTCTTCAGCTTATTATATAAGAGAAATAAAGTGCAGTGGCTATCTGACCAATGTTATTCGAGTAATGTAATGTTGCAAATATTAGAGCTGTATATGTAGAATTTATTTTTTTGTCACAAATCATTCCAAGCTCTAATGCTGGAAAAATGATGCACTCTGAAAAATAATTGCATGGCCAAAAAGTTGCAGTACAGGAGCTATACCCTTCCACAAGAAGACAAAATTGGTAAATTTTTCTACTCTCATTCACCAGTTAAGTATTTAGTGTACTGAACTGCGGACATTTTAGATTTTTATGTAACCATAAGAAAGTATTTATACGCTCAGGCTGGCAAAACCTTTATAGTTGCGAATATGAAGGGGAAAGAAGAACCTCACAAAAAATAATGGATAAAACTAAATGGAAATAAAACATCATGCTACATAGCTATTTTTATACTATATGCAAAAATCTATCTTGTGGCTTATGATACTTTTTTAAGCACGGGCAGTAAAAGGGACTAAAGTGTTCTTCACACTTGTAGGTTAGGTTTTTTTTTAATATTTCTCTAAAGAAGCATAAAAAATATTTAAAAGAAAAGATAAAAGTCTGAAGTACTTCAGATTTTAAATTACGTTCAAAGGGACTTTTTTAACATTTTGCATCTTATCTTTATTTATTAAATATCATGTTTTTCGCACTTAAATCATAAAATTCTGTTCAAGAAAATATTGCAAAATAGTTTTAAATTGAGCATATCTTTAGAATTTCCGATACGCAGTCTCGCTTGCTGGAGATAAAAATGTTTTTTTTTTTTTTTTTTTTTTTTTTTTTTTTTTTTTCTGTACAACTTTGCCATTGGTCGTTTTGAAATCCTAAAGTTTGCTAATCAAAAATTCGTTCAATATTTACAAAATATGAAATCGATAATAATACAAATTCCAAATTTCAAATTTGGGCTTCCATATGCTCATATTCGCAGTAGGATTACGTCATTCAAAATTCGATGGCTCTATGTATCGTTATTTCATCACAATAGAAAAAAATAGACATACAATTTATGCAGATTTTTAATTATTTAATTTCTTCAAATATTATGCAGACTCTAACATTTGGTGGCAACAGTTTGAAAAGTGAAGCGGACATTTATAGTGAACCAACGCAAAATTGCAAAACGGAAACAATAGTTCTTCACGAACAAATTCACTTTAAACTAAAAATATTATATATATATATATATATAATTTATTTCCTAAACAGTATTGATTAATTGATTATATTATCTCCTAAGTTTAATTAAAGTAGAATTATTTTAAAAGTGTGCATCCATACTGGTAAGTTATATTTTGAAAGATGTTTTGAAGTAATTTGAAAGCAAAATGTTAATAATGTTTTAACGGGGACTGGAGTTAAATCATCACGAAGAATAATATTTCAATTGTAAAAGGAAAAATTAAAACATGTAATCATTGTCATTGATCGGAAATTAGTTGACTTTTCAAGGGGAACAAACCAACTCCCGTTCAATGAACCATAATTGATAAAAATACGTAAATACGAAAGTGTTTCGTCTTTACTCGAGTTATAAGTTAAATCCAAACCGGCAATTCTAGTCAGGCCAAATATTTCCGCGAATAGTAGGAATTATGAACCAATGCTGATACTCAAAGAACTTATTCTCATGAAGCATTTTAGTCAATTCAATTTGGAGTAAAAATCAATTACTGTAGAGAAATCCTGTAAAACTCGAGTAACCGTCCCCGACACTTTCATCTTTATGCATTTGAGTACTATATTATTTGTAGAAATTAAACATTAGAAATTGTCATTATGAAATCGAATTCAAAGTAAAGTTGAAATAAACATAGAAGATTATAAAAAAGATAAATAATGCAAACTTTGTAAAGAAAATATAAAAATAATATAAAAATAATATAGAAAATAATATAAATAAGATCAGTGAATGTACATGAAGATATATATATATAAATTTATTTAAAAATATAAATATAATAAAAAATATAAAAATATAAATATATTAAAAATATTTTTACCACGTGTTATTCTTATACTGTTCTTAAGTTAAATAAAACTTTTAAAATATTGTTTCTGAAATTACTGTGGATTAATGAAAACTGAACACATATAATATTCGAATGAAAGATATTCAAACAATAGCAAGGACATATTTTCAAAATTAATGTAGCTAAAAATTTCAAAACTATGACTCATTTTCCCCGCCTTAAACGTGGATAAATATGGCGGAAGTAGTCTGTTCATTTCCGAGACCTTTGGCTACGTGATCATGTGATCGGCGGCTATCCCATGGGATTGTGGGTAATTCTTGAGACTCTTTGTTCTCTGACTGGTGATGCTCTTTCTGTTTTTGCGATCTAGCATTCGATTTTTTCCTCCATCCGTTTCCATTTTATTCTTTGCCTGCAGAAAAGGTAATTTTCCCTCGAAAGTAGCAATTATCTTAGTTTCTATGAACGGCCAGAAAAGTTAGGTAAACAGAAATGCACTAACATTCTTAACTGGAAACACCAGTGGAAGTAATTTAAGATATTATTATTTAAGTATACAGTTTATATATAGTTTCTTTTCAATATTAAGCAATCAATTTGATAAAGATTCGTCATAATAAGATACCTGCTTTATGTAAAAAAGATATTTTTTGTAGCTGTTCGGTGATTTTAATGTTCATTTTAGATAATTGGCTCAATATAAACCTTTTCTTAAATTTAATTTGAAAAAAGGTATATGAAAAAAAAACAGCTAATTGAAACTGGGATGTTTATATAATTTAAAACCTATAGTTTATGAAAAATGCTTTTCACAACACTTCCCTTGAATTGAAGTGAAGTATCTATTAATTGTACAATGAAAACTGTAATTTTTAAACGCTTTAATCAATAATTTATTCAAACTTATATTAAAAAAGGTTTTTTAAGACACCTCAGACGATTCGTTTTCCTTGATGTTTTGAAACTGAGATGAATACAATGTCCAATAAAAGATGGATATTTTTTAATTCTGAACTACTTTTATCAAACATACATGTTAAAATTGTTTAAGAAAACAACAGAGAAAAATTTTATAAAAAGTTCTTCAAGCTTAATTTCTGCGATTTCAATCACAAATTGAAAGCCTGTCGGAAGAATACTTGATGTCCGTGTTGTCGCAAACAGACGACCGCTATCAGACACACTGAAATAAACACCAAAGGTATTAGAAGCATGCATTAGTAAAGGAAACACAACATTTATCCCAAACTAGCATTGCAAAGAGATCTCAAATTTCTATCTCCTTTCCCTCAGGCCCTGAAAGTTTAATTTTGGAAAATAAGCGCAAAAAAATAGTCGAATTCAAATAGTTCTCACGTTGAACATGTTTTTTTTATAAACTAAAGATTACGGAATATATTCTGTTTATATGCCTTTGAATTATTATTTTTGAATTGATAATTCCACTATAATTTTTTGAAGCTCATTATATATATTTAAGCTTAAAACCCGTACTTATTTAACTGCACTTTAAAAAGTATTTAATAAATTATACGATTCAGTACAATGAAACTGCTTTGTAATTTTATGAGCATCAGTTTCTTAGCAGTTCTTAAGTTCAGTACTGAGTGCGGAGTATAGAGATATTTCCGTGTAAGCCTCGACTTTTAGATGTGCTATGCATCAAGGCTGCGTTTAATGTTCTTAGTAGTTCTTCGGACTGTTGAGATATCCGTGTAAGTTTCGCCTTTCAGACGTTCTTTGCATTACGTTGTGTTTAACGTTCTTAATAGTTTCAAGTGTAACTACTGATTGTGCTTTGTGATATTGTGAAGAGCTGTACAAGTATTTTTGTGAAACGTCGCAGAACTGTGAAGTGTTCCTTTTTATAAAATATATACAGAGTGTTTCTGATTACAACCAACAAATTCAAAGAGGTGATAGTACGCATAAAGAGGATTAACAATTCCCACAGAACATGTGGTCGCAAACCACGTTTAGTGGGAGAAAACGGAAAAAAAAAACTGCGGCCTCGGAGGTCATTTCACAGCGGACACCGTCGGACGAAAGATTACCAGACAGGTTCAGACATACCTGGTGTGCTAGCAATATCTGTTGAAGCGACAACGATTCATGTATCAACAGGGGTCTGGCATAAAAAGTTTCTTTTCCACCACAGGTCTCCTCCAGTATGGTACATCCATTTTCAAGCAGCACTGATGGCGGTCAAATCTTGTATGGATGAACACCAAAGTGCCTGACGTGACAATCAATGTCCTCTCTATTTCCTCATTCTTTGGCCAAAGTTTCAATTTATAGATTATCGATCCCATACAACAGAAACACATTCTGTCTTTTTTATAGTAAAAATTCATTTTTCTTTTAAAACTGTAAAGAAATAATATTTTGAACTGTAAAAATTCTAAATTGTAAAATTAAAAAGTAAAAGTAGTTTAAAAATGTCTATACCGTTTTTGGAAGTTTCATTAATTTGCGTTTATTCAGTTTGGTAACCAATAACCGGAGAAGAAAGGTTAGACCTTCATATTGCATTATCATTTTAAACCTAGCAGTCCGCGTGCTGGTTCATCTCTTTGCTATTTTAATTTTTAAAAATTCAATAATGACTGTTCTCAAGGGTATGTGTATATATATATATATATGTGTGTGTGTTATTATATATATGATGAAACCAATAAATGTTTAGTCAGGAACGAGAAAAACATCATAAAAGTGATGTTTTAACAACCAAGCCGATTCTGATTTTTTCAAGACATGGCTGAGAAAAACTGCTGCGTAGGAATGATTGGAGGGAAAAAATACAACTGCCGTACAGTTAAAATGTCCTTTTTTATTTTGAAAAGGAATTCTTAAGAAATACATTATTTCTTAATTGGTGCACTAGGGCTGCTAAACGCGCTTCACAATTTCTATGCATAATATAACATTTTTTGAGTGTCGCCGTTCGAATCCTGAAGAAGGCATGGTTGTAACTGGCCGTCCGTTCATAGAAGGCAATGGTGGACGCTTATCAGTCGCCTTGCCAATAAATTGGTCACCAATTCTAACCCTAGGAGTAACCATTATCAAATAGGCAAGGGTCCACCATGAAATTAATAAAAAATTAGAGAGTAGGAAAAGAAACATAGTGACAATTCCTAGGCAGAAGCAGGGAAAACTTTTATGCGTAATAATCGCAGTAGTATTTATAAACTAGGAAAGTCTTTGTTGTCATACTAAGCTGCCATTGGGAAAAAGACTATAGCGATGCTGATACTGCAAGCTACACTCATGTCCATAAATTAAGGATAATTCGGAGTCACGCGGAAATCGAACTCTAAAATAAATATATCACCTGTAAAATCACTACACACATCTTCAAGAATCATATGCAAATTTCAGGAAGTAACCAGATGACACCGATGGTATGTCGTAATGACGAGAGTGTACGAGAGTGATATATAAGGAATACAGGCAAAGAAGTAAAATTGTTCGCAGGGGCTTTATAAGCATTTCAATGCAATAACCGATTAGTTATGACACAAAGGATGCATTTGGATGATTTTTTACATGGTAGAATTATCGGCCGTCTGGAATGTGGGCGTACCCAACTGGATATATCAGACGAACTTGGAATTGCCCAGAGTGTCATCTCCAGGCTTTGGCAACGATTCCAAGATGATGGTAACGTGAGTAGACGTTACAGCACAGGTCGCCCCAGAGTTACAACGCTGAATGAGGACCGGTATTTGGCAGTTACTGGCAAAAGAAACAGGTAGAGCACAGTCTCAGACCTGTCTCGTCAGCTCTCTTCAGCCACTGGTACGACAATTTCAAGGCAGACCGCGTGCAGACGCTTAGGGCAGATTGGTCTATATGCTCGTAGACCTGTCAGGTGCGTTCTTTTTACTGCAACTCACTGTCGCCTGCGGTTAGCCTGGAGTAGAGAGCATGCATTATGAACACCGCAAAAGTGGGCTTGTGTGATGTTTCCCGACGAGTCCAGGTTTAGCTTGCAGTCTGATTTTCGCCGGACTTTCATATGGAGAGCTCCAGGTACCCGTTACCACCAAGAAAACATCATTGAACGACACCGTTACGGTGGTGCAGGAGTGCTCGTTTGGGGTGGAATTATTCTGCGTTCTAGAACTGACCTGCCTGTTCAAATTGGAACCATGACAAGCCAAATCTATCGAGACATCATTCTGGAACAACATGTACGTTTGTTTTGGGGCGCCATAGTCGCACAATTTGTGTTTATGGATGAAAACGCCCGTCCTCACCGTGCAAACATCGTAAGCGGATGCCTTCAATCGGAGGATATCACGAGTATGGACTGGCCAGCATTCTCACCGGACTTGAATCCAGTAGAGCACGTGTGGGACATGCTTGGCCGACGAGTTGAAGCCCGTCAACCTCCTCCTGTATGTCTACCAGAACTTCGGAGAGCATTGCTTTTTGAGTGGTGTAATATCCCCCAATATCAGATCGATAATTTGATACTCAGCATGCCTAGGCATTGTACGGACTGTATTGCATCGTCTGGGAGACATACAATGTATTAACAATCATACCAACCATGTAATATTGGTTTTTTGTAAATAGGGTTTTTTTTTTGTAATTTGCTCCAGGGAGAAAAAAATCGCTAATTTTTTTAATAATATCAAACATATTGCATCGTTTTTTGCTCTTTACCATTTGTTTAATAAATAAGCATGTTTAATAATAACCATTTGTTTAGTAAATACTCTTCCTTTGCCTGATTTTGCATTATCCTTAATTTATGGACATGAGTGTAAATGCGGATGCCTTGAAGGGTTTTATGCTTTAATCGAAAATTAGATATTTAAAAGTCTATTGTCAATTTGTTCCATTTAAGTTTAATTTGTTAGTAAATTTTTCATCATATTTTTATATCTTACAGACACACACACACGCCATGGTTGGGCTATGGTGGAAATCGAGACATATGCTGCCACACCACCAAACTGAGAACCCTATGAAGAATTAGAATTTTGGAAATATTTTTGCACCAAACTTCTTTATATAGCTTCAGAATGATGATACAACTGGTAAATTTTTAAAATTACATTTTAATGGAATTTTATATTTTGCAAGGAAGGGAAGGACGGTATACACACATCTTCTTTTACATGTATAAATAAGCACAATTGTGTGTTCATATATCCTCGTTTGATTGTATAAATAAAGAAAATATGTGTATTTTTATGTCCTCTTTTGTACGTATATATAAACATCTATTATTAACTGTTCTCTTTTTATTTATATATATATAACCTAATTAGAACATAAAATATTCTATTTTCGTAAAATGAAATATAAAATCGTACTTGGAATTCTGGATAACTAAATTTCGAATAATTGGATTTCACATAGTAGCGTGTAGATCCGTGTTTCTCAGTGTGAGCGGTACTGCTTCCCTTGCTGCTGGCAGTGAAGTAGTTTTAAGGGGGCGATTGAAACTCAAAGTGGTGTTGAGGATGTTGTGGGACGATACGTGGGTCATGAAAAAAATAGTGTTGATATGGCAGTTTTGACTTCTCACCGTTTACTTTTTTAAGAACATCTCCTTCACAGCTGACATCAGCAATCACAATGTAATCTCTTTGTATTCTTATTACTTGATTTCATAAAAGTTTCGTGATAAATGCCAAGTACAGATTTTAAACTGAAAATCATTGATCACGCGAGCATTTTGAGCCTTACCTCGAAATTGCGAAGAAGAAGAGGGATAGTGCATCATGGTATATTGTTATCGAATATAGATACACCCTTAAAGTCTGAAGTACACATGTTCTTAAGTGTGAAATCACAAACCAATACCAACAAAAATATTCCTTTTAGTAACTACCACGCCAAAGAAGAATAGATGATACGGCTGAAACTTTTGGACATCTTTTATGTAACTTTATGAAAATATCTCATTTATCAATACAGCTTAATGAGTCAACTTAACCTTGAAATGAGATATTTTTTCTCACTTATGTGCGTTTCGAAAGGAATTAGCAAATCTGCCAAGCGTTATTATTTACCCGAACTTTGCAAATTAATATGAAAAACGAATGGTTATTTCTTGTGATAAACGATCTCCTTGAATAGAAAGAAACTCTTTTGAATAAAATATTGTCAGCTTCTACTGGAACTGACACAGAAATAGTTGATTCTACAATATTTTCGTAGTACATTTGAGAAATAAAATATCTGATATATTTATCATGCACTCTGGTATTCAGTGGTAACATTTAGTAGCGAAACCTCGAATGCTTACATTGTATAATTTATTTCAATTTCAAGTCTTCATCTCATCATCAGAGCAGTGAATAAATTCAGAGATAATGGTTTGCATAAAAAAGTTCTGTACGAAAATGAAGACGATTTCAACCATCTGCTTTTTCATACAGTAGTTCGCTGACTATCTGAAAAACATTTGTTTGAGCCAGTTTTCCTAACTTTGCAAATATAGAATTTTGGAAACACAAATACTACTTTTATTGCAAGCGTAATTAATTTCAAAACATATATTGCTTATTTGATAAACGTTTATAATAAATTAAATAAACCAAATTTTCAGCTTATGATGATGACCTAAAAAAGCAAACATTTAATTACTACAATTGTGATAAAGATTCGTAAAGTAAAAAAAAAAAAAAAAAGAAAAAAGAAAAAAACCTACATTTACGTTTTTATCAATTTCAGGAAAGCACAAAGAAAACTTGGTAAGAGAAAAATTTATCAACTTTTCCAAATTTAAAAACTATACAAAAAATGACGAAGATGTACATGAATATTGCCAACATTTAAAAGTGGAATTCGACTTGGAGAACGAATTTAAATATATTTTTAAAATGATGCACCGAATAGGCTTTTGAACATTTCCTTGCGTGTTTCCGAAAGCATCTCGAAACTTAGAGGAATTTATTGAATTAAGAGGAAATGAAAAATAGGAACTTAAGTTTAGATCCAGATGTCAACTATTTTGGTTTCAGAAGCAGATATCTGAACTCTATCCTGGTTTACTGAATACTGTATATACATTTCTAATAACATTTCAGTCATCTTATTTAGTGAAACGTGGGTTCAAACTACAAAACGAAACTTTTTCCAGATAATGAACCAATGAGATTTGAAAACATTGTTAACATAAATGGAATCAAATGTTGATAAATTTTTAGAAACTCATCAAGTTCATCCTTTTATTCTCAATTGTCTTATTTGGTAAACAGTTTAGATCTTATATTTGTCCGTCCTAGTGTAAACGTATTAAATATGACTGCGGATTTACTGCTGTTTTTGCTGTTTGCAAGATCATATTTTTATGGATGAATGGTTGTCAGTATCTCAAAGAGGTCAGATTTCAACTTTGCACCGCAATTTTGAGAGAGAGCAGCCCTGACGGTTGTCCGAGGTTCTCCCACCAAACCACACGAGAGGACTTTCGGCTGTCCTTATATTTAGAGTGTCCCCATGCCGCAAAGTCATCATACATTTGCAAGCATCAGTGTCTTCTGAAGGATTTGGGGAGTTTACTGCTAATTTCATTAATACAGAAATAACTCATCATTACTTTTTAAATTTCTTATAACATATATGTGAATATATGTTATTTTTAAAACATATATGTGAATTCCTATGGGGTGGCGCTAAGCATTCTCTTTATTTCTTTTTCTTTCTTTGTTAATAGGGTAAAAAACCAAAAATGTTCGAGAATCAGTGGTTTAGATAACTGAAAATTTTTGCTCAAAAGGCTTGAAGCATTAGAATAAGTTAATATTAAATTTTAAGTGCGTAGAAATTTTGCGCTTCAAGATTAAAAAAAATAGAGTATAAAATCGTCTTTTTGTTATTTCTTCTCTTATTCATATTAGAACAAAAATATTAAGAATTACTCCTAAACGTTTCATCTTATTATTAAATTAGCCTTCGCAATTCAGGCATGAAACCAGTTTTTAAAGAAAATATCTTCTTGTTAACAGCTCGATGCCTGCATTTTTCTCTACTTTTTTTTAACTAAAATTTGTTTTCCCTCACAAATCTTTAAAAGAAAAAGCGTACTTTTTTCCTGAAAACTGATCGAAAATATTACCGTTTTTACAAGCACATGTTAACAGCTGTCTTTTATATTTTCATACATACGATAAGTTTCTGAATACTTTCCCACATGAGATAAAAAGCAATTATTTTCATTGAATTTCATTTTATTCGATAGGACTACATGTTACTGATATGACGTTTATTACCAAATATAGAATTATATTGGTGCACTTATACAAAAAGTGTTATATGAAATGTATTGCTTCCCATAAAATAAATTATAAGTGAATTACTGGAATTTTTCTTCACTATACTTAAGAATATTTAAAAAATGGAGTAAAACTACCATTTGGTGTATAAAACTCTTTTCATATTAAGGGAAGATGTACTACTGATATATTCAGAATATGAAAGCGCAGATTTTATTTTACGCAAAGAAGTAAATGAATTCAAGTCAAGGCACCGAAATAATCTAAGCTATTAGTACACTACAATTTAATTCACTTAACTTTACTAATTCACTCGAATTAGAATTTCTCGTGCGAATTTTATTGTCCATAAAAAGTTAATTTAACTAATTCATTATTTAATCATTTCAAGGTAGCGAGTTTTATCAGATTAGATTCTCTCTATTCAATTCTTCCTTTGGTTCTTAAGCAGATATATAATGTTACGGTTTTTGTATTTATTTAGTTTGCTATTTTGAATAGAAAGTTATTAAAATTGTTTTAGATTCCCGTGCAGTGGAGCACGAGACTTATTTGAAGAGAAAGCTACACCGAAAAATTAAAAATACAGGAGCAGTCGCATTTAATAAATAGATATCTCGTAGTTGTACTCTTTTAATATCCAGAAAAATAGAGAAAATATGAGAAGCTTCTCGAGACAGATTAAAAAGCTTATAAAAGCTGGAGGAAAACATCTCAATTCAATTGTTTTCCGTAGTAGTTGTTCAGAAAATTGTTGCTTACTGTAGCGAATTCGTGGCGAGATCGGATTAGCTATCTCTGCGTTTCTCCGTTTTGAATTGAGTTATATAAAACTTTTAGTAGTTTAAAATATAACTACTGTAAGATATTGCGATATTGTAAAAATATCTCTGAAGAAATTTCAGCATTTTGTTTTATTTGCTGCGATAAGAATAAATTTTATTTACTTTTCATTGGACTGTGCATTTAATTTATTACGATTCCGTTAACACGCAACAATATCTACAGCTAGTCAACTAAGCATTTAATGTTTAAGAATTTAAAAAGACGAATTAAATTATTCATATGGAAATTTATTGGGAAAAATTAAATAATTTTTTACTCCACTTTTTGAAAAATTATTCTTTTCCAATTCTTTCATGTTTATCTTCTTAACTACATATACTGAACTATTCTGGACTTTTAACTTAATAATATTATTAAATTTTAATCTTTGCTAAGATTTGCCCATTCGCTCATAATGTTTGGGTAGATCATTAACATAACAGTAGTACTAACTGCAGATTATAATGTTTCAAAATCAATATTTACACAAGTACGGTTATGATTATTATATTTTACCTTTTCATTTTTATAAAAAAATTAAATTTTAAATATAACTAACACATTTATCTTACAAATAAATATGATTAAACATTGAAATATTAAAAATAAATAACTTACTTAGCAATTTTCTTTAAAAAATAAAGTTCTTTATTACAAATCATGTTGTTCCAATCATTTCAGATAACTGAGTATCTAATGCTATACTAGATCTCAGAAAATGTGCTGCAGTAACATAACAATGTTATACTAAATGTCCGGAATAATATTACAAGTAAATATTCTAATATTCCAGTGGCTTAAAAGGTTTTTGCTTTTCTAATATAGTTTAATATTTTGTACTAGTCTTCTACGAAAAAATTACACTTAATTAGCTTTTGTTTATTCTGCCAAAGATATTTTAAAAAGAAAGTCACTTCACAAAATGCGAATTCGAGCCTGATTAACATAATAGCCAAAATTATTGAGCTCGTCTACCACGCATTGTATTCAGATTAATGTTGGGCTGATGCAAAAAATACGCATCATTAAGAAACATGAATTCGAAAGCTCAGCATGGTAAGTTACCGCTATATGTATGAACTATATGGATAAAATCCCTCAAAATTTAATTATTCTGATATTAATAATATGAAAACACTTTTGTTTACCTCATTGGGTTGTGAAACACGTTTTCACTAATGCATTGTTGTACTTATGAAATACGTAAGGTAAATTTAAACGTTTAATAGAAGTGTGAAGCATTCCCCTACCTAAATGAATCTAAAAGAAATAAAGCGCATTTACCGTTTTCTCAGAATCATATGAAATGGACAGACTCAAAAATTCTCCACATCACTGCCACCAACATAAAATAACGTCTCACCAAAAATCCTGAGATAAATCAAAACATTTCGAAGTATCTGAGTAAAGTCTTCTGTTTAATGCAGTTTCTATAATAAGCCTTTAAGATCGCTCATTAGACGAGCTGTCGGCGGCTCTAATGGTTTTATTATGCAACAAATAAATCATTTGCATTTTAAGTACCTTTTAGTGTAAGCTGAAGAACCTTGTGGATTTTCCTCCTCACATGTAAATTATCGTGCTTCTAAAAGGAAAGAAGCTCATTCCTGGGGTTTATTTTTATTGACGTAGCGGTGATATCCATGAGTAAAGAATACCGGAACAGAAAATCACGATTGCGGAAATTTGTGTGTCGTGCATTACACTGATCCGTGATGCTAGCTCTTAGTCACGGACAGTTAGACTTGCTTTGGATATTAACTTGTTTTAACAATCGGTATGAAAGTGAAAAAGAGTAAATTTAAAGCAACGATTTAGTTTGTATCTAACAAAATAGTTTTGTATTTACAGTGCATAATTTTGCATTTGCAGCGATGTTTAACTTTATAGGAGATAAAAACTTCAGTTTAAGTTCTCGGAAATAACTCAGAAGTGCTGCTATGCTTAGTTTGTTAAAAATTACTGTATTCTCTCTTTTTTGCTGTCGTGGTGTAAAATCTTAGGCCTTCCATCTAACGGTTGGAATTGTTACTTGAATATCGGCGAGGACACGATTGATTTCTTGTGTGTTTTGCTCCGAAAAACTACAAATTCCTTCTATATGGCGGCGTTAAACTAATAGAAAGACGGTAATTAGTCATTAACGGGATTTGGTGGACAGGATTTCGTACTTCTTCGCAGTAGCCTATCATTTATAGGAGAATATAAGGAATTATCGTGTTTCTCAATTTATGTAGAGAGAAGCGTGTGTCCATCTATTATAAAATAACCATGGTATATATTCATTGCTTTATAATAAACACTAGCAGCTTCGCTGCCAGCCTTCGTCTGGCTTTTAAATGTACCGGAAAAATGGCTGAAGGGAACCCCAAACGTTAAACTTAAAAACTGCGTAGAATTTTACTCTGCAGAACAACTTCATAAAAAGAAAGTTATTACGTATAACAAAATTACAATGAAATAAGCAATATCTGTTAATAGAAATATTAATTATCCTAATAAATAAATTAACCAACTTTCCTTTGCAAAATCGTAAGAACTCAAATGGTATAAAGGAGGTTAAGAATTTTGTTTCTTAAAAAAATCACTCATAACTTTTCAATATCTTAAAAACAGGGAAATGAGCAATAAATAATATAAAAGAATACAAAAAACAAAAAAACTCTGAAAAGCAAAGTATAATTAATGATATTTTATCTTATATTTTCCAAGAGAAAAAATTACAATGAAATAAGCTATATCCCTTGATACAAATATTAATTATCCTAATAAAAAATTAACCAACTTTCCGTTGAAGAAAAAAAATCATGCAAAACTTTTCAATATCTTACAAACAGTGAAATAAGCAAAAAATAACATAAAAGCAACTCACTAAACATAAAATTCCGCGCAGAATTTTACTCTACAGAACAGCTTAATCAAAAAAAATCAATAAAAATATATTATATATATATAAAAATCACAATGAAATATGCCAATCTCTTAGAAACAGTGATATAAGAAATACGATGAAACATTGTTGCCAAACCCATATTTCTAAAAGAATGAAACTATTCAAAATTATGCAATTTCATCAACAACAATAAGACGGGAAAATTGTTGCCAAAATCACATTTTTAAAGATGTGAGATGTGAGAAGTGTACTCGGAAGCTTCATTTAAAAATTCTTTTATAAATACAAAATATTATCATTTTTTCAAACTTCTTTTTGTAAAAACAGTCGCAAGGATGAAAGTTCAACGTGTCCAAAAATCAAAGAAAAATAAACTGTACATTTTTTAAATCAAACCTTTTTAGAAAAAATCCCGTTGAAAAGGTGTTAAGCTCCCTTTGTTAAATAAATTCGTATTTAATCGATTTATTGAAACACGAAATTTATTTTAAGTTCGTAAAATAGCTAAGCGCCTACGTTTCATGACGATGTGAAAATGGAGTGTATAGAGTAAAATCTCGCTTTCCTATTGCCCATTATGTCTCAAAATGACACGATTTCGTCACAAAACATAAAATAAAAAAATTCGAATTCGAATTTCGAAAAAATCGCTTCGAGGTGCACTGGCTCTTGTCTAGATGCACCTATGTACCACATTTCGTAGCCGTGGGTCTATTGGCTTAAGCGCAGCGCGAACGTAAGATACACACACACACAGACAGACTCTTTGTTTTATTATATAGAGATGATAAACCAATGAATATATACCATTGCGCATTTCTTACGGATGTCTGTATATAATTAAAACTGTGATGATTTAGAGCAGAGATTCCCAACACTTTTCTTATATCAAACATTTTTAAAGGAATGATTTTTCTTAATCGACCTCCTTATATCAATAATTGCGCTTAAATAAGTTAAACGTAACAATTAGACTAAGAAAATGAGAAAACAACTTCAAAGAATGGTTTCTTAGATTTATGTTTCATTTTTCCTTTTCCTTTTTTGTATCATTATTTTTAATTGCATGAATAAAAACATATTTTCAAAAAAATATCACAGATTTTAATGGCACAGAATTGTTTTTAATTAATGTAATGGCAGAGTTTTATGTGTACTTGTGAAATTTTCCTAATATTTCGCAAAAAACTGCTTAATATAATTCTTAAAACCTCTTGCTGAAACTTGACTATTGATCTTGACGGTAAAAATTGACTTGACTATAGCTGCGCTTTCAGTAAGTACGAAAAGTAAATTATGTTGGTTTGGTAGTAACTTTTATTTGGGGGTAATTATTTTAGATGGTTTAAATTCCAAACCACAAAGTTTGAAAATAAGTTTAATTCAACAGTGGATGGAACAGAATATTTTCTTATTGGAGTTATATGAATCAAAAATATTAGAATTTAAAAAGGAATCAAAAAAAATTTCGATTCTTTATTTGCACATTGTGAGGAAAAGGAAAGGAACCTGAAGAATTCATTAAGAAAAAGGAAAATATAGTAGATAATCTTGATGAAATTTATTTGAAAATTAAAAGAAAAATTTTTGAGATTAGTTCTCAAATTAATAGTTGTTCAAATGAAAACGGTTCGAGTAAGGACATAATTGTTTCGGATATAAAATTGCTTAAATTGTCGCTTCCTATATTTAGTGGGAAAATGGAAGAATGGATTCAATTTGAGGATTTATTTTCCTCAGCTGTGCATAAAATTAGAAAATTAACTAATGTGCAAAAATTGCAATATTTGAAGTGTTCGTGTAAGGCAGATGCGTTAAATATTATTCATTCCATTCCAATTTTGGATTCAAATTATGACATAGCATGGAATCTATTGGTTGAGCGCTATTGCAACAAAAAGGATTTGATCAATTGTATCATAAAGAAATTGATTTCCATACCTGAAACGAGTGATTCTACTTTGTCGTTTTTAAAATGCATCGACCAGGTGCATGAATGTTTACGATATTTGGAAGCATTGAAGCAAAAGGTGGAAGAATTTTCAGACACGTTAATTGTTTATTTATTAGTTGGATAGAAATACTCAGAGTTGGTGGGAAAGATCACTTAAAAAAGACGAAATACTAACAGTTAAACAACTGACATGTTTTTGGAAGGAACACGCTCGCACCCTATCACATTAAAAACCTCCGCATGGGAAATCGAAACGTTCATTTAATACCAAAGCTGTTATATCACTTTCAGAAAATTCAAAAATTGTCCTTATTATAAAAGTGATAATTTATTTTTGAAATGTGTGCAATTCATAAATTTAACAGTCAAACAACGATTTGAATTTTTAAAGACAAAAAAAAAAAAAAACTGTGTTTCAATTGTTGATCTTTGGTCCACACAATCAAGGACTATAGAAGTTCTAATACATACAGAAAATGTCAGAAATTTCACAATTTGATCTTACATTTTGATCGAAGTGAAGAAAATTTCGATAGATCAAATGAAACATCGAATCAAAACACAAACAAGACTAATGAATTTAGCAGTAATCTTTCTCCCAATGCTCATACATTTACTCCATTGGCAAGCAGACAAGAGGTTAGTGACACTAATGAAACCAATCAAGCAAGGTCCATTAACAGTACTGCACTAAATATTTCCAGTTCTTTTAATAAACAAGTTCTAATTTCAGCTGCAATTATTTTCGTTTAAGGTGGTGATATAAAATTCATTTCGCTTGTTTGATTCCGGTTCTCAAAATAATTTCATTACTAAGGAATGAGCTGAATTATTGAATTTGAAGAAAAGAAAAATAAACGCTTCTATTTAAGGTATCAATGGTACAGTTATGGGTGTTGAGGAAAACGCTACAGCAACCATCCATCGCTAACGCTACTAGAGATTTTATTCGTACCTTACCATTTTTTGTTGTTCCTAAAATAATTCGCGTAACGCCTGCTAGATATTAAAATATTCCTGATCTTAAGCAGTTGTACTCCATTGTTTTAGCTGACCCAGAGTTTTATAAACCTGGTCAAATACATGTTTTATTATCTAACGAAGTATTTTTTGATTTACTAGGAACAAATAGAATAAATATTCAAGACCTGATTCTCCATCAGTCAGTTTTTGGATGCATCGTTAGCGGGTCAGTAAGCATGCCGCAGCAAGGCAATGTTGATAATTATTGTTAAAGAGTTATTGAAACTGGGGATCATTTATCTGACAATATGAGAAGATTGGGAGCTTGAATGTATTAATGAAGCAAAAAAAAATGAAGAGTCAGGAAGAGGAATTTTGTGAACAGCACTTTCTTCATGCATACAGGAGGCAAGATGACGGCGGATATGTTGTGGAAATGCCAATTAAGGAGGAAGGGCTTAGCCCTTTAGGCGAATCGAGGGAAAACGCTTGTAAAAGACTGAATTATTTACTTAAACGCTTCACTCGCAATCCCGCAATGAAACCGTTATATGAAGATTTCATTAAGGAATTAGTCCATTCCAAAGAAACTGATGAAGGAGATAGCTCTCATATTATGTTCCTCTACATGGGGTTTTCAGGCCCAATAAACCTACCACTAAACTTAGGGTAGTGTTCGATGCCACTGCTCCTACGACTACTGGAATTTCATGAAACTATATTATTCTACTGAATGAAGGGTTAGTTCAAGACGAACTGTTTGATAATATTTGCCGATTTCGAACGCATAAAATTGCCTTCACAGCAGACATTGTAAAAATGTATCGTCAGATTTTGATTAATGAACATAAAAGAGATTTATTACGCATCTTATGGAAGAATAGTGAAGAAGAACCAGTTATAGTCTATAGACTGAAGTCTGTAACTTACGGTACTTACAACGCACCTTATCTGGGAACACGCACACTTAACGAATTAGCAGAGGACGATAGAAATAATTTTTCGTTACCAGCGCAAAGTAAAAAGGGATTTTTACTTTGATGGCGTACTTACAGGAGCCCATATTCTAATAGAGGCTAAAAAATTACAATTGCAATTAATTGACCTTTTATCACGTGGAGGAATGCGTGTGCACAGATGGTGTGCTAAACGCCCTGATCTTTTACAGTTTCCGGATGGACAAAAGGAATATTCTTTCAGTAATTTCAAACACGATCAGGGCATCAAAACTTTAGGATTATTATGGAATACAAAGGCAGATTGTTTTTCAGACAAATCAACGATCAAGAAACCCGCTACTTACACAGAGAGAACAGTGTTGTCTGACATTGCTTGCATTTATGATCCATTAGGACTGCTTAGTCCAGTGATAACAAAAGCAAAAACCTTCATCCAAAGACTTTGGTAATTGAAGATTACAACTCCCTCGTAGAAGGTAAACCCATTAATAATAAAAGTCATTTACTTTCTTTGAAGCCTATTTTTTGGTTGCAAATAATGTAATGAGAATAGGAGGCTGATTACAAGGGGCCAATATAAGGTTTTCACAAAAATATCAAATAATTTTGTCTGTTAAATGCAAACTAACTAAACTGATTGCTGAGTATTATCATCGGAAATATTTGCACGTAGGTTCGCAAGCATTATTGTGTTTCATGAGACAGAAATTTTGGCCATTACAAGGTAGGAATTTAACTAGAAAGATCACTGATGAATGTATAATTTATAGTAAGAATAAACCAGTCACTATCGAATAAATTATGGGGTGATTACCTGCAGAGCGCGTAAATCTGAGCTCACCCTTTAACCATATCGGCACCAATTTTTGTGGCCCAATTTTTATTAGGTACAAGGGACAGACGAAAGGAAATCTTCATAAGGTACATTTAGCTTTTTTAATTTGCCTTATAAGAAAAGAAGTGCACTTTGAACTAGTGAGTGACCTCATCACTGACGCATTTATTGCCACCTTAAAGAGATTTATTGCTAGAAGCGGAAAATGCTCAATCATTTTCTCAGGCAATGCAAAAAACTTCTTTGGCACAAATGCCGAATTGCAAAGTATTAACAATTTAAATAGAAATCCTGACAAAAATTAGTAGATTATTTAAATAACGGAGGAATCTTTGGCATAATTTAAACACACTACAATAGCGGTCAAAATGGAAGGTAGAGCAAACTAATATTAAAATCGGTATGTTAGTTAAGGAGGATGAGCTTCCTGTCAGCAGCTGGTATTAGGGCGCATTACAGGACTTTTTCCAGGAGTTAACGGTAAGGTTAGATTAGTAGAAATACATAAAGCAAAAGGCATTGCGCATCAGTGGTATGAAGTTTCAGTGGTAATCCAAGTTTCTAATATTGTGGTGATTCAGAAAAACATAATATCACATCAAATATGAATAAATCAAATCAAGAATCACCAATCAATAAAATATAAATTGATTTAATTAAATATAATAATATCCCCATCTCAGAATTTCACATCATCACTGCGCCACACCTTCGATCGTGTAACTGAACACACAATGGCGCTCTCAGCGCCCTCTAGCGTTGTGCAGATCTTACCATTCTCTCCGCTTAAACTCCCATGGAGTTTACATTTCAATTTTCAGATATTGAGATTGGCAAAATATTAAATATAAATTAAAAGTTTTTCAAGTTCATTCAGTATCACTCAGTCTTTAAATAATAGAGGTATAATTTTGTGGATGGCTCGTCGAAGAACACGTGTAGACGTCTTAACTTCAACTACTCTGACTAGACCATCAACACCAGGATACACTTGTCGGATACGACCCAATGGACAATGCAAAGGATTGGAGTTGGAGTCCTTTAGCAGTACTAGTTGACCAATCTGCATGTTTGGCTTCGAACGGCCCCTTTTGGCACTATTCTGTAGTTGATTTAGATACTCGAAATGCCACCGCTTCCAAAATTTAACTTGGAGTCTCTGAACTAGTTTGAACAGTATGTGGTTCAGGAAAGGATAACATAGCATTTCCTGTCAAAAAATGTCCCGGAGTTAAAGGCTGTAGGTCATTCGGATCGGAAGAAAGCGGTGATGATGGGCGGGAATTCAGAACTGCTTCTATCTGAGTACTAAAGTAGTTAACTCTTTAAAATTCATGATAGCTGCTTTTGCTACCCTTAACAAAATCCGTTTCACTGATTTTATGTTTGCTTCCCACAGTCCGCTAGAGGAGAAGCTGGTGGGATAAATTTCCGTTGGATGCCTTCTTCTGCACTAAATCCTTGAATTGGGTTAGATTTGCAAATATCATTATATGCGTTAAGAATATTTCTCGCACCTTTGAAATTCGTGACGTTATCGCTCCAGATAACGGCTGACTTGGATCTTCTGGCAATAAATCGTTGTAAACAGGCTAGTAAAAGCTTCTGTTGTTAACTCAGAAACGACTTCTAAAGTGCAAAAACAAACTAATTACTTAGCTCAGAAGAATTAGTTCTCCAATTTCGAAGATCCATGCTTGCCTCTTTTAAAAAGTCTACACTTTCTTTACAAGTCTTTAGAGCTTGTTGAAGAGTGACTAACCCACAAATAAAATCGTCGACATACAATGATTCAAGATGCTTAGAATTCAGAGGAAATATATCTACGTACCTTTTCAAGTGATGTTTGATTGTGGTTGGAAGGAGGAACGGGCTAGATCTCACCCCAAATAACACCCTTGTCATCCGAAACATTTCCAATTTCTTGTTTTCATCATCAATTCCTGGATCTTCTTCGAAGAAGAATCTGGTGTAGTTTCGTTCACTTTCATCTATTTCGATTTGGAGAAACGCCATCTTTATATCTGCAACACATGCTATCGGATTCGTTCTAAATCTGATCAAAACAAGAAATAGGTTAGGCATAAAATTAAGTCCCGTGTATAAGCAATCGTTCAAAGATAATTGACCTTTTGCATGCGCCGAAGCATCAAACACAATGCGTAATTTGTTTGTTGTCTTATCCGTACGTATTGCAGCTTGATGAGGTAGATAAAATGTATTTTGGTGTAAATTTACTTCATCAACTGGGACAAGTTCAATAATATTCTTTGAAAGATAGTTCTTTAGAACAGTGTTATATTCACAGAATAAGGAGGGCAATTTTTAAAAGATGATTTCAATCTCAAAAATCTTTTCATTGCTATCTGTTTGTTATTTTCTAATAATGTCTTCATATTTGGCTTCCAGGGCAATTTCACTTTGTATCGCTTATTTTGTTATGTAATTCCGGATTCAAATTCACTCATTATATCTTTCTCAGTGGGTTCTATGTCAGCTACTTCTGCCTCGATACCAAAATTCTCTAAATCCCAAAATTCTTTGAGTTGATCGGAAATGTTGCATTCGTTTACCATAACACTCATTGCAAAAGTTTCATTTTCGTGTTTCGGCCTTGCAAACACCACTCAAATGTTGTTTCAACTGCAACAAGGGTTTTGCTTAGGCGTGTAATTCGACCAGTGACATTATCATAACAGTAATCTGCACTAATTAGTATTGATATTTCTTTATTGTTAAATTCATAACAGTCCACTAGTTGTACACTTTTTAAACGTCTAAGTTGTTTCTCAATATCGGGAGTCGGTAAATGTGCGCCCGAAACATGTTCTGTCTACAGTGCTTCAACTTCTATACATAAATTTAGGTCATCTCTATTCTTTAATTTAAGTTTAAATGATTTTGTTTCTGTTTCCTTAGCACCTTCCTTAATGTGCAAATTTAAAGGCCTTCCTTTCTAACAACTGGAAAGTTAAACTTTTTGGAAATAGATGATAAAACAAAGGAGCAGTGTGAACCACTGTCCAGGAAAATTCTAACATCCTGCTCTTTTCAATTATCAATTTTTAAGGTTGAACATGTTTATAACATAGTATTCTTTTTTACTGATACAATATTCGCCGATACGACATTATTGGTTTCTCCTTTTGGAGAAATAATGTGTGGATTATTTTGATTTCGAAAACAAAATGAGACATGGTGAGGGTTACTGCAGATAGGACACAGTTCCTTTTTCAAACATTCTTTGACTCGATAATTAGGGGTCAAACAACGGAAACATATACCTCGTGTTTTCAATATCATTCTCTTTTCATTTGCATTAAATGTAGAGCATGATTCTGATTTATGACCTTTACTACAAAATAAACTCATTACATTTTCGACTGACGCCAGGAAGTCCTGGGTGTGTGGGGAGGGGGACAGAATTATCCCTTATATGCGGAGGTCTTGAAGAGTTATATCTAACGGAGGTAGAACTTTTACTTTTTATTTTCTCTTGCGGGGAAAATAAGTGCACTCTATGATTCGATGATTATTGGGAAGGATCTCTCGCGGCTTCGAATTTCTTTATTAATGAATTGCAAAGAGTTTTTATGTCAAATTCTTTGTCGCCTTGAATGCGATTAAATTCTAAAACGAATTCTGAAGGAATTAATTTCATTAAAATTTGTATCAATAGATTTGCATATGATTCACTTGTAATTCCTAAAGAATCTAAGCTTCTGATCTGCGTCTTTAGCGTTATCACATAAATTTCGTAAGCTTATAACACCGTTAGGATTTTTAACCGGAGTTAAATTCAGCAGCAAAACACTCAAATGAGTTAATTCAGAAGTCAAACAACAAAAATCAGCGTTATAGATTCAAATTTTCACAGGACTAGTTTCTATGGTTTTACCGAACCACCATCGTCAGCTGCAAAAGCGCAAGTGAACGAGATAAGATATAATGATCAGATCACTTCTAGAGGCATTTCACATTCAAAAAAAATCTTTCTGTTCTAGTTAACGATTCTAATTCCAATCCATCTTTTCCTTCGGCCTTTAAAGAAATTATGTTTTAGTTCTGGTTTCATCAACAGATGGCGCCATTAGCTTATTTTCTGTCCATGCTTTCTTATCTTATCTGATTATTACATCCTATCTCGTTCATTTGTGCTTTTGCAGCTGACGATAGTGGTTCGGTAAAACCATTGAAACTAGTCCCGTGAAAATTTCAAACTATAACGCTGATTTTTGTTGTTTGACTTCTGAATTAATATTTGTTCGGAGAGTTATTGTGTCTTAATTACTCAAATGAGTGTTAATCAAATTGTTTTTATCTCCGAACCTTTCTTTCAATAAACCATGTGCTTCATCATAATTTTCATCATTTAAAGCAAATCCACTAATACATTCTGCTGCGGAACCACCGAGATAGGATTTCAAATAATTAAATTTATCAACTTTGCTTAATTTAGGATTATTATGAACAGAGCTTTCAAATAAATTGTAAAAATCTAACCAACCAGAATAATTACCATAATATTTACTAATATGTAATTTAGGCAATTTTATATTTATATTTTCAGTTTCATTATTAATCAACTGAATGTTTTGCGAAACTGTATCAACTTGGATAGAATCAGAATTCATTTCCTTTATTTTAGAATGAAGTTTCGATTTCCAAAAAATTACTATTTTTTCTTTGATTTCTTCTGTAGCTTCTATATCTTTAGATATTGTCTCGATGCTCAAAAGATTTTCGATTTCATCATTTAAAGAATTTAAATTAGTTTCTTTTCCGATTAATTGTTCCAAAAATACTTCTAACTGATCAACTGTTTCGTTTTCGTTGTTGATAGCAACTTCTATTTTGTCAATTAATTTCGTCAACATCGAACGCACGGAAGTGCGTTTCTTCTTCACCTTTGACAGATTTTCAGCCATATTTAATTTCTATCCAAGTATAATTCAGTTTCAATAATTCAATAAAGATTCTCTTACCTGGGTTTCAGCGTAGATGCACCAAATGCGCATCAGTGGTATGAAGTATGAGTGGTAATCCAAGTTTCTAATATTGTGGTGGTTCAGCAAAACATAATATCACATCAAATATGAACAAATCAAATCGCCAATCACCAATATATAAAATATAAATTGATTTAATTAAATATAATAATACCTCAATCTTAGAATCTCACATCAACACTGCGTCACACCATCCATCGAGTAGCTGAACACTCAATGGCGCTCTCAGCGCCCTCTACCGTTGCGCAGGTCTTACCAGGCATCTAAGCGTGGAATTACAAAAATTGCAATTTTACCACATTTTACACATTTCCTAAGTTATAAAACTTGTATTGGAAATTGAATATTATTGTATTTCATTAAGATGCATTATTCGTATTGCTATGTTGTATAAGATTGCAATTGTACAATTCTGTATGTTATTATGAGTATTATCGCACGAAATTATTGAAATAACCCTTCAATACCGGGGGGGGGCTATGGTCAGTTATTAGGACAGTTCAGTTTTAAGATTACGTTATTTTTTCTCTTCTCGGCGCCTTGAATGGCGCGATTGTTAATTACAGAGTAAAAATCCTTTCCTTCTTTCAATATAACGTATATTGAACCTTGTAGGAAGAACAAAGCTAAATTTTCAGAATGAACAAAATACTTTTATTTGAATTTTAGAACAGAACCAAAAAAATAAATGCAGCAGCTCTTAACTATTAAAATTTTTAAACTCTTAACTACTACAGTTAAAACTCTTACAACTTTTAAAATACTCAAATCTTAAACTCTCTAAAACAAAATATATAAAAATCTTCCGAATTCTCTTCTTGTTGCCACACCGTAAAATGCAAGTTCTTGTCCTATTATTTATATTTCACGTTTTCTTTAAGTCACGATCTTTACAAGACATGATCTTTACAAGTCACGATCTTTACAAGTCCCCCCACAAGAAGCACATTCGTCACCGTAGAGACAATGCTGCTCAGAGTTCATTGAGAGAGAAAGAGTTAACTGCTAACCTTCACAAAGCATCAGCATTCCCATGTGAACTTCCTTTGCGGTATGTCACAGTCATGTTATACCAGATTTTGTACAGATGTCTTCACTAATGTCTTTGTCCACTACCACTTTTTTATCAGTTTCATCTAAACATGGCTCTTTCAATGCTGGCATATCAGTCATCCCAGATATTTTTGCATCAACCATTGACACAACTAAATTTTTACAACTCTTTTCTAAATCATTACTATACTTTTGTTCAGAACTTGAATTTGGCAGTGATTTATTGCAGTCGGAATTTTTTTTCAGGTTTTGGTCAGAAGGTGGTTTTTTTTTTTTTTTTTTTTTTTTTTTGATTTGCTTTTAGCACTTTTCTTGTTACTTTTCCCAGAAACTTTTTTTGCTAACTTTATTAATTTTATTAACCTCTTCAAAAGTTTTTTCATTAGACTGAGCACTTGAAGTTTCATCTTCTTTTACACTTGAAGAACACTTCACTTGAAGAACATCATAACATAAAGAATTTTTAAAATGGTAACGCAAAAACTTTGCTGCATTTATAGGATTATTTGAAATTTATTAATTATGAATTTCAGCTGTTGGTCTTTGTGAAAGATTAGTTCTAAATTTCTCACTTTATGTCTTTACTGATAATATTTCAGCATCTTAATGCCCGAAAATACTACGCATGTTTACACTTTGCATGCAGAGAGAAAGCATAACCTAGATTTTACAGCAGTCCCACGTACAAAATTTCAGCGTTTCAACAGCTCTAACAATATTACGCTTAAACGCATTCCTTGAATTTTTGCGTGAGATCAGATTATATCACTTTTAAAAGGGAATTACTCTTTTCTTAAAAAAAATATCTGTAAATTATTACACTTTTGTCGTTAGTTGCAAAGAGTTCTAGAAATTAATTTGAAAATATAGATATTAATTTATAGCTAATTCAAGCCAATGATGACTTAAAGGCACTCCTTAATTTAGAGAAGCGGAGATGTTAAAAGTTGTTACAGAGGAAGTTGCGATATTTCACGTTATTGCATGTTACGAAAAAAACATTGGTTTTGATTTATCCTCGCTCCGCTAACGCCGGTCGCGATCCGCGAGTTCAGTTATATTGTTATGAAGAAATGGTTTCGACACCAAGGTTAAATAGTTTACTTCTAGGTACCAGTTATATCTGAAATTCCTATATTGTTAAAGGGAGTGATCGTATAGTGAAACGAGTACAGCATTTTTGCGTTGTGAAAAAAAATGCATTCCGGGACCGCGCCGTGAGAGGATCGAAAACATAAAACATATACAAGATATAAAGGAAAAGTTCATATTAAATATATAAAGAAAACATACTGTAAGAGGTTCCAGATTAAATATCAGTTTATTCAATTACAACACAATAAGAAAAATCTTAACCTCATCTGAGAGTCTGTTCATTTAAATTCATAAAAAAACTTAAGGCTTTGTCTGGTGATTTAAAAGAAAGGGAAGGGAAATAATTTATGGCCTGAGAGTTAAATTTTAGATTCGACGTTGTTTTTACTGCTAAGGAGGTTTTTGGAAAAACTTGCCTAAAGTCCAACACACCAAAAAAAATAATACTTATCTTGAGTGGACATCTTGAAGTGGAGGAGAGCTCATATCTTAGCTCTATCCTTACGTCACTTGGCAAATCCGCAAGACAGAGACTCGAACGGCACGACAATAAATTACATCAGCTATACCGTCAAATCTTACGTCTGCTACTGGTTTCCATAGAAGAAAATTATTCCCACTGGAAGCAAGAGAACAGCTTACACCGCACGGCTGTCTGCCTAGACTCTCAGCTCCACCAAGGAAAACGTAGACAATTAAGCTAGGCATTTTAGAGAACGGCTAACGCAGGCTTCCAGTTGACTAAGGTGACATAATTCCTTCTGTTTTCAAGTCGGAGTTCAGAGGACATCGTCCTGACTTTTGCCGATACAGATAGAGACACAAGTCTCTGTTAATTTTTTTTTTTTTTTTTTTGTTATTCGCTCAACAGTTTTTTTTTCCTTCGCATTTTTGAGAAAACCCGCGGCCGGGGAGCATAATTGCCGCTCCCCGCCGGAAGCACAGCTCGATGCCGACTAAATCTTTTCCTTTCTCCTTCGCAACACCCACAAGTTTTTTCTCAGTCTCCGTCAACAAGTCCGTCAAGCCCGAAAGTCAGCGAATCCAAGCAGTGAGTGCCTAAGCGAGTCAAGAGTAAGTGTGTCTCGCCTCTTAACCAAACGCGGCCGGGGAGCATATTTGCCGCTCCCCGCCGGAAAACATCCCGCATCGTAATTACATTTTGTCCAGCAAGCCCGAAAATCAGCGAGTCAGTCAGAGAGTGCCTAAGCGAGTCCAGAGTAAGTGTGTCTCGCCTCTTAACCAAACGCGGCCGGGGAGCATATTTGCCGCTCCCCGCCGGAAAACATCCCGCTTCGTAATTACATTTTGTCCAGCAAGCCCGAAAATCAGCGAGTCAGTCCGAGAGTGCCTAAGCGAGTCCACAGTAAGTGTGTCTCGCCTCTTAACCAAACGCGGCCGGGGAGCATATTTGCCGCTCCCCGCCGGAAAACATCCCGCTTCGTAATTACATTTTGTCCAGCAAGCCCGAAAATCAGCGAGTCAGTCCGAGAGTGAGTGAAAAAGTAAGTCTGTATCCAACTCGAATTCCCTTCGTCTCCTTCACAAAACGGGCTCCCACTATGGCTTCACTTATCGCCCCCTTAATTATGGCAAAATCTTCGTTTTCAACTCCAGAATGCGGAAAAAAAAGGTGATCGCGCATGCGCGCCCTTCTTCACTTAGCCAACAACCGGACCCTCAATCGCCAAAAACCTGAATGACTTACATTGAAAGACAAGTAGCAACCTTTGACCTTTCCGTCACGTACTTTCCTCTCTTAAGGTCAACTAACAATGAAAATTCTTTCTCGAACATTCTAAAGCGCGCGAAATCATGACTTGGCGAAAATTGCCTCCCTTTCCCTGCTTCTTTCACAATGAATAAAAGTTTGTACAAGATTTACAAATAGAGGAAAATAAATAATATTCATTTAAACTAAATAATATTTCCAGAAGCATCTGTTTTTCCCCAAAATTAAAGCCTTAAAATAAATAATTCATAATCAAATAGAAATTAAGATTTCCATAAATCAGAAAATCATTCACATAATTTTTATAACGCTATCCGGTAATTTCTCTACATAACATATCGGAGAAAAAATAATTTGTTTTCGGTGTTTCTTCGCAGTCGCTTCAGTCATGAGAAACTTAGTAAATGAGAGTAATTAATGAGTGACATCCGTTCTCGTCGCCGACAAGGTGGGCCTTTTCTTATGGCCGTGGACCACGAGTCCTGCATTCTGTGCTAATATAGTTGTAGCTGCAATTACAGAGTCTTCTTCGTTATCGTGGTGACGGCGAAACTTTGCGCTCTTCTGAGCTTTGATTTTGTAGGCTAAAACCTTGACTTTTCTAAAATTTTTCGTGGCTTAAAGTGTTCAGGAAAAATCGAAAGTCTGCGTGGAATTCCGTAAATGGCTCTTCTAGCTGCACAAAAGAAACCAAAGAAAGATGGGTTTTGTCTAATGTGTCTGCGAGCGTCGTTCGGACGATCATAGCAATCTCCATATTCTCCTGATACTCTTGACAACGACGAAGTTGAACTTGCGACCTGGGCAATTTTCGTTGAGAGAATTAGTTTTGGACATCATCAACTATGATGCTGCAAAGTAATTGAAACATGATCATTTCTATTACCGTAGTTCCCTTTTATTCTTGAGAACTGAGTGATCAATCTTAGCATATGTTATGTCTTTGACCCTCTTTAAGTAGATGTGAGAAACATCTACTTAGAGATCTACTACTATATCTTCCTATTTAAGCAGAAAATTTATGTGAGATTTTAATGACTTTCATGACTTATCCATGAGGAGAAAGGGGACTTTCAATTTCATTTACGGACTCTTTGCGTTCTGAATTTGTGAATATTTATTTTCCTTTGTTTTTTATGTTTATTAGGATTTTGGAAGGTTACTTTCTGAGGAATGATTAGTCTCTTTCAATATGAAATGGGAATTTGATATGTTACTGGTTACTTAATTAATAATTTAGGAAAGTAACTGTTCTATTTTTAATTAATTTATGCCTTAAATTAAGTTAATGGGGGAGGGGAAAACTTAAGGGATCATTGCATAAGGTATCGCAGATTTAATGAGTATAGAATTCGAGTGTAATTTAATAAATTGATGTGTGTTAAAATTATTTTCTCTGTTACTGAGAAGGACAATTTTTATGTATGTTTCTCAATTTAGTTTTAGACTGGAGTGCTTTATTTGTGATTCTTTTTAAAACAATGTTCATGTAGGGACATGGATCGAGCTATTCCAGCTAACTAAGCTAATGTGAACCAAATATTAATAAATGTGTTTTAAAATTTTTGCTTATGTGCAAATTAAGGATCTGGTATGTGATTCATAGGGAAAAGATGGAAGCTCTAAAACGAACCTAGGTGAATTCTTGCGGTCTAGCTGCAGAATTAATTATTTACGTTATATGTGAATTATAAAATCGGATTTATTATTTTATTTCAGCTGATGATTTAATTCTTACTTGTGTATATCATCCTTTTCTGGTGTTTTGAGCTGATATTTATTTGTATTTCAATGAACAGAGTTTGTGGCTATGTCTAGAGAGCAGGAATTACTGTACTGAGATTTAGTTGTTAGCAAGAAGTCAGAGGATATATACCTCTATTTTAAAGCGAGAGAGTATTTTTAGAATTTGAAAATGAATTGCGTTTTCGCATTTTATTGAAAAATAATCTTTTTTCATTTTATACGGAGGCTACAGGGAGAATATTATCTTTTTACAATATCAAAGACATTGATAAATTTTGAGCTTTGAAGTAATATAATTTACTTTACACAAATGATAGTTTATGTAATTTAGTCTAAGTTCAACCACCAGGTTTTATATTTCAGATATAATATGAGTTAATTTTAAAGTACTTGTCCCCCACCTTTTGTTTTCAGGTACTTAACAGTAAGATTCAAGTTAAATATATTCAGAATATGAAAATCTTGAATTTTTTATATTTTATAAATAAAAGTTAGTTGGTGTAAGCAGCATTATGCGAAAATTACCTCTGCCACTGCTTTACGTAAATATTTAACTGGCGCTACCACTGCTTATGCATATTTTTACGTAAATACTATACAGCTTAAAAGTAGATGTTTAGCCGGTAATCGCAATTGCACGAAGGATGGCATATTAAACAGTTTCAACAGAACCGAAGTGTAAAAATACATTCGAGGCGACCTTTCCAGCAGAATTGCAATTTATAGCTATTGGCTGACTAGAAATAGGTTAATGGTGGTTTCACATTTTAAGATGGTTAATGTCGACCGTTCTGTGGTAAGCCTGCTGTAGGATCAATTTCTTACTGCTGATTCAGACTCTCTGAGACCTGCCGAAGCTAGGTCAAGTTTTACCACTTCTGCTGATTATCTGTATTTGCTATTTGGTGCACAACAGGACTGTAATTCTATCTCAGCTCAGATGCTCAATTATATATACAACAGGAAGGCCATTATTAGCTGAAACAGTATACAGAAGGGGAAATGAAAGGATTTCATATGCTATACGACCGGCATTGTGCGTCCCCCTTCCCCTCTCTCCACTCGGATGGGGACTGTTTCGAACTTGGAACATGAAAACTAGGGTAGGGCGAAAAAAAATTTTTTTTAATTAATATTTCCCATTATATATTTCCAAATGAATAGACACAATTGTGTTCGAATTTAAGACCAACATATTAAAACCTTGAGGTTTCACACCGCAAGTGAATATATGTACTGACTTTTTATAACAGTTTTATGCTTTTCTCATGAAATGCTTTGCCAAAAACACCATTATTAGCGCAAGAAATTACTTCCCACAGCAAAATACCAAATGTAATGCAAAAATATGCTACTAGATGGAGAACTGGCAGTACCCTATTTTGCACTAGCAATTTGACTATTGGTTCTATCTTAGAGTAAGATATCACGTGGCGTCCGTGATCTTTCAACGACATTTTGTTGTTAATTAGTTCGTTGTTCGGTGTGTTTTGCCAGTCTAGCTTTATTAGTCATTGTTTGTATTGGACGTCATAGATGGCATCAACTAGAAGTGGATCTTTCGAGATCTTTGTTGGTCATAAACTGTATTGCTTTGCATGCTTGTTGCACACCAATGAATGGCTTTTTCTTCAACTTTCGCAGAAGATTGATGAAATACATTTGGTCTACAAAAGTTTTCTGGAACAATAGGAAAATACGAACATGTGAAGCAATTTCGGTGACGGGTTATGTCCCTATTCCAGTTGATCTATCCTAATTAGCTACGGCATCACCGTTATGTGAAGGTTTAACCGTTAAGTGAAGACGTTATGAAAAAGCTGTTGTTAATTTAAGTTATAATTTTTGTTTTACCTATTTTTTATCTTACATCTTACAAATACATTTGCTTTAGAATTATATAATGTTAAATTTGTTGTTAAACCGGAATAAATAGGAAACTGAAAATACAAATCTAAATAATCTCAGAGATGCAGTACTGTTTTGGAAATTTTAGGAAATTTTGTGTAAAAGTTCCTCGTTGGCGATTAAAAATTCCACATTCAATTATTTTTTGTATTATCTATTGACTATTAGTGCGTACGTTTTAATATCATATATTTTAGATACATTTACATCAATTAAAACGTATTACACACACACACACAGATATATATATATATATATATATACCGTGATTGTGAGATTGACTGGCTTTCCCTGGAACTCATATCTGATTTTTGTCTATCTGTTCAATAATGTTGCAGTTGTTCTTAATACGAGCATCGGTGGTCAAATTGAACATCTATACTTTCAACATAAATATTCAAATAAAATCTTCTGCTAGCTTTTATTAATGTTACATGTCTTAACATAATTTAGGGCAACCTTTAAATGTAGTTTAGAGTATTAAGGATTGAAGAGTGATAAGAGTATTGGGATTCTAAACAATGACTTCACAGTATTGGCGTCTTTCCTTTACCCTGCACCAGGAACAGGTTAGTGAAGAAGTGGATTAGACATGAAACATTAATTTTGTTTTTATCCGACCATGAAACATTAGCTGTTTTATTTCGATTTTCAAAGAAACGATTTGATTGCATGCAAGATCCTTATGTATATAAGAGGCAGTTTGCCTCAGAATGCCTCTAAGGAAAGATTTCCCCGTATATTAAATTCGAGTTAACTTCTGCTTAACTTTTGAATCTATATAGTTACAGGTGGGTGCTTACACGTTCTGGTAAAAAAATCTAAAATCTAAACTAGAAAGTGTGTTCGATCATTTGCCTAGAAGGAATTTTGCAAAGAGACACAGCCATTTCATGTATAATTGTGTAAAAAACAAATACTTTGTTTCTCAAAGACCTTGATTTGGCTAACTGACCTTCACTTTCTTTAAGTAGAGAGAAATGAAAGAATTTAAAATTAATCTTCCCTTGGGACCTTTATCTTTTCCTTTCTTTACCCCCAAACAGCCTGGCCTTTTGCCAGTAAAGCATTCATAAGGAATGGTGAAGCACATTGGTCATTTATCGTCTCATCACAGAGAATGTTGCCCAAGGCGTTCGAATAATACACGTATGAAAGGGGAAGGTCATTTCTAGTTTCGATGGCGAATATCTCTAGAGAAGAATGAGAGCATGCTTCATTCCTTCTTCCTCGTGACGAACTAACCTACAGAACTTTTGGTTCAACAGCAATTTTATGACCCCCATCTCAAACATTACACTTACAAACATACATGCCTTCCCCTGGATTCGAACCCAAGCACTAGTCTATATCAGTCGTCTTCTCCTCCGCCATTACCTAAATGACGGTCATTTTCCTTTTAACATAGAAATGAGTACATTCACTAGTTTTGGAAGTTCTAAAATTCTATTCCTGGCAAAAAAAAAAAAAAAAAAAAAAAAAAAAAAAAAAAAATTGGTTCCTCAATATTTTTTATTATATCCTACAAAATATGTTCCACAAAAAGAATATATTTAATATATTCCACAAAAAGAACATGTGATATAAAATTTTCACTAATCCTTGGTAAAAAAAAATCTCTGTCATTTACCATTCCGATTACCTGTACAACAATACTCAAAATAATACATTTTGTTCATAATATACATTCAAATTAGCACCAGGTTTTTATAAAAATTTTTCTCTTGATTTAGCTGAAGAAAAATGATGCGAGAATTTGAAGTTGCACAATGTTTTCTTCGTTACTAAAGTCAAGAATTTTGATTTTTTGCTATTTTCTAATCATGAGGGTTTTCGATTTATTTCCTTTTTTCTCTTTACTTTAGGCATTAAGACCAATTTATGCCCTAAGCCAGAAGAGGAGCAGACAGGAAATTAATTTCAATGATATAAATATAAAGAAAAGGAAAATATTTTTCTGAATTATTGTGATAAAAATAGCTGATAAAATCCAGGTTTGTAGTAATAGCTTCAGGATATAATCCTAACGAAATGGCTCTTGAAAGTACACAGAATATAAATGAATTTATTTCGTGGTGCGTTACCATCATTCAGAGGAGAAAATTAAAACATGCAGTTATATTACCTGAGTAAAAACAGATGGCTCGGAAATTTTTCATGGTGTACAGAGCTCATGCCATTTGCGCCTCATTATAAATTTCGACTACCAGAATATTCATCGCTTAGTTGTTGTTTCGGGATAATAAATGCTTATATATATTTCCAGTTTATTTTGAATGAGTTCTTTTTTCTTCTGAAAATGAGTTTTTCATACTGTGCCAATTTCTCGCTAGGTAGTATTTCGGACTTTTGTTAATATGATTTTTATCCTTAGAGTTATATTATTTTTTGTTTCGAAAGAGACTGTTTTCTTCCAATCTTTTATGAAACAAACATCAGCTTGCCTGTGATACAGAAATCCAGAATAAGTCGTCACGATTTTTATACAGCATGTTAGATGGAGAAACATACACAGCTGTTTGAGAAATGCAATATTTGACTAGAGAAAGAAATGCTTGGTAAATTTAAATCTTTGAAAAATTAAGGTACTTTACTTTGAAAATGAAGGTAATTACAAGACTCACAGTGATTTTCTAACTGTTCCATCATGTACTAGTAGCATATAAGAAAACGAAATTTGAAAAACAATTTTTTTCCAGAAAATAGTGAAAAAATGGCAAAGATGCACTTTGCCATTACTATTTTCTTGTAAATCTACGCTGTTAATTCTTGTATTTTAAAAGTATAAAGGCAGTCAAGGAATAAAAAAAGTAGAAATTTATCTCATCTGATATGATAAATGCTGAAACATATGCGTATAAAATTATCACTGTCGTCGAGCTATAAAGCGAACGTGATATATTTCGCGGCTTTGAACGTTTAACGGAAATTTTAGGAAACCTTTTGGAAATAAGTGATTCCGGACACACCGATTGAGACTTTAAGTAAATGAAATTGTTATTACAAATAACGTACGCTATAAAGAAATTCAGAATGAAAAGTTAAAGGAGGAGCAGCAGAACGAAAACACTGTACATTCATGCTCATTTTACTTGAAGCTCTTAATATTTTAAGATTATGTCTTTAAGCTAAGTACGTTGATAGAATTGAAACACAAAATTAGGGTTAGGTTATCCAATCCTATCATTCCTTAATTAAAGTAAGTAGGACTGCAGTCATATTATATGGAATCGTCTAACTTTTCACATTTTGATTATTAGTCTCTTAATGTTTTGTCGATATACTCTGGATCTTTGATTTATACTTAGTTAACATATTCGTCATCAGAACATCGATTAGGAGAAAACAATACCTCTTTGAATACCCCCCATTTATGAATGAATTCTAAGCTACGAAATGCTGAGGAAAACTTTGACAATTCTAAACTATACGCTTTTATAGTTTTTCTTCAAACTGTGCATATTACTTTACCTGCTTATTTCATTTTACGTTTGTTGTAATCATATTTATATTGTTCACAAAGTATTCAAAGTATACTGAGATAACTGGAAATTTTAAAAGATTAATATACGATAAAATAACTGTGGTTTAATAATTGGTAAATTGAGATGCCTGTTACAGTAGAAATAGAAAAGAATAGTGTAAAATTAGTTTGATAAATTAACTTTCATGTAAATAGATCACGTGGTTTAAACCTGATCGATTTTCTCGCAGGGATTATTATGGCTCTCGATCAGAGAAGATTTGTGGTTATGATACATATATCGATTTCTGAAACGTATTTAATAAGATGCCTCATTATAGGTTTCTTCCAAATTGGAAGAGGAGGCTTTAGCTTAGTCGAAATATTTGTCTCAGAGAGTTATAGTTAATAGCCAAGTTCTGTTGGTAGTAAAATACTGCTGCTACAAAGCCTTAGTTGTGAAGGTAAGAATAATAATATTAACACGAATATTAAAATACAAGCTCTAAGTAATAATATAAATAAAACGCAAATAGTATTTTCTTATGCCCATACTAGTGAAAACGTATTAGCTTTTAACACGTAAATTTGTAGAATTATTTTATGTCATGGTTATATCTAGTGATTGAGATGACTAGCATGTTTTTAGGAACAGAAAGCTTAGAATTTCTGCTTCTTTGGAATCTAGTATAGTAAATAAAAGATTTAAATACTTTACATTAACTTCAAATGTCGTACCCTTTCTTTGACCCTCGAATCTCTACAAGCTGTCTAATGTAGCTTCATCTAAATCCATAGGTAGTCCAGGGATTGCTTAAGTAAATTAACCATGGGATGGATCAGAGAAGATGTAATAACCATTAGGAATGCATCCATCTTACGAATAATGTTAAGATCCAAGTTGCATTTTAAATGATGAAGTTAACGTAAGAAATTCCATAACAAAGAGATTCAGTTGCTTATTTAACGTATTTAACGTGATCAGCAAAACTAGAAAAGGTATGCTTCTATCAATACTCTAATAAGGACAGAGCCGCGATTAGAAATCACTGAAGGTTTGGATTCCTTTAAAAAGAGTTCATTAAAGAGATGGAAATTTACTTTATTGATAAAAATACAGAACATTCATCTACTCTGCCAGACAAGAATACTCCGGTCGTAATTGGTTTTGTAAGTACGATTAAATGACTATTGTAAAAGTGAGTAATTTCATTCGCAGTAAAGAATTCGACACAAACAAAAAATTTAAAAACATTTTCATGTCATTTACTATTAGCTTTTAAAGTTCGTAACGTTTTAGCAGATACGTTGTAAAATAAATCACTTCATTTAATTGAAAAGTCATAACAAAGGAATATGAAGCACGATTTCTATGCTTTAAAATATCTAAACAATATTAAACCTAATTAAGACACAATATCACGACGAATAAATATTAATTCAGAAGTCAAACAACAAAAATCAGTGTTATATTTACAGAATTTTCACAGGACTAGATTCGATGGTTTTACCGAACCACCATCCTCATCTGCAAAACCGCAAATGAACAAGATAGCAGATAATGATTAGATAAGATAACAAAGCCTGGACAAGAATGAGCAAATGGCGCCATCTGTTGGTGAAACCAGAACTAAAACATAATTTCTTTAAAGGCCGAAGGCAAAGTTGGATTGGAATTAGGATCGTTAACTAGAACAGAAAGATTTTTATGAATGTGAAATGCCTCTAGAAAATCCAGTTCTCCAATCGAAGATGTTTTTTGAATAATTTCGGCAGCAGAAAAATTGAAAGTGTGATTTTCGGACCAACAATGTTGAGCAACAGAAGACTTCTGTGTTTTCTTTTTTCTAACATATGCCTCATGTTCCTTGACGCGAAATTTTAAGGCTCTCTTAGTTTGGCCAATGTAAATTAAACCACACTGGCAAGGAATTTTATAACTACCCCAGGAATTCCTATCCGGAATGGGGTCCTTGAGTATGGAACTCGGAATTTTATTGATGGGAGAATAAACAACCCGAAAGTTAAATTTCTGCAAAATATGTGCAAAGTTATAGCTAATTGATGGAAAGAAGGGAATGATAACAGAATTTTTATAATCTCCTAAAACAAGAGTGTGCCTTTTAGTGTGTTGAGATGAGAATTTTTTAACTGCTTGATTAATAATGTTGGGTGAATAACCCCTGTCAATAGCTATTGCTTTTAAATAATTTAGTTCTTCATCAAGGGCTAGTTTGGAGAAGCAAACTTGAAGAGAACGGAAAACATAGGAATAAAATGAAGCTAACTTTTGTTTAGTCGGATGACATGATTTAAAGTGTGGTGGAAGGCAAACCGATGAAGGTTTACGGTAAACCGTAGTACTGAAGTTGAATGTGCTACGTGTGACCAGAATGTCGAGAAACGGAAGAGAATTGCAAGTCTCAAGTTCAAAAGTGAACTGAATAGCAGGATCAATAGAATTCATTGTTGAAAGAACTTTATTTAAATCATCTTTATTACCTTCAAACAGAGTAAAAGTATCGTCTACGTAGCGGAACCATGTCGGGAAGTTTAAAGTTTCAAACAATTTTGATTCATAATAATGCATGTAGATATTAGCCAGGATGGGACTGAGGGGGCTTCCCATGGCTAATTCCTCAGTTTGCTTGTAATATTTATTTTGGAAAACAAAATGGTTTTGTTTCAAACAGAGTTGAGTGAGAGAAATTAGCTCATCAATTTCGATGCAAGAGAAATGAAATTCGCGAAGTCTGGTTTGTAGACATCTTAATGCACCCTCCACTGGGAGATTGGTGAATAATGATTTTACATCAAAAGAAACCATGAGTAAATTACTAGGAAAAATGTTTTTAACCTTTTTTACAAACTTTATTGAATTTTTTGTGGTGTAAATGTTATTGTCTAATAGAGTTGAAAATCTAGAAACTAAATATTTAGCTAATGGATATGAGGCAGTACCTAAATTTGATACAATAGGGCGGAAAGGAATACCACTTTTATGAATTTTGGGAAGAGAATATAATCTGGCACAATTCACAACAGATGGAATAAGCGAATGTTTTAAGTTGCTTGAAATGATTTGCGAAAATTTGATCGCAGTTTTTATTTTTGACAAGTCCGAATCTTTAGGGATCGGATTATATGGTCCTTCGTTTAAGAGTTTAATGACACCATCGATGTAAGTGTTCTTATCCATGATGACTATCTGTCGTCACCATTGTCACCTTTGTCGGCCTTTAAAATGATAATATCCGGGTTAGAAGGAATTTCGCGCATTGTAGCTCTTTCTCTCGCAGTTAGATTTGGTTTCAAAGGTTTATTAATGAATTTCACATTATGAGCGACAAGTATATATCTTTTTATAGATTTTATAGATATTGGCTCCTATTGAAAAAGCTTTCAAGTTCAGTAAAGTTCCACATGCACAGAAAAAATTATTAGGCATCTTTTAGCTCATAATGTGAATAAAATTCAATAATAAACATTTGAAACCAAATCTAACCGCGAAAGAAAGAACTACAATACGCAAAATTCATTTTAACCCAGATATTATCATTTCAATGGACGACAAAAGTGACCAAATATTCGTCATGGATAAGAATACATACATCGATGATGTCACTAAACTCTTAAACGAATGACCATATAATCTATAATCCGATCCCTAAAGATCCTTCACTTTCGGACTTGTCAAAAATAAAAACTGCGATCAAATCTTCGCAAATCATTTCAAGCCACTTAAAACATTCGCTTATCCCATCTGTTGCGAATTGTGCCAGATTATATGCTTTTCCCAAAATTCATAAATGTGGTATTCCTTTCCGCCCTATTGTATCAAATTTAGGTACTGCCTCGTATCCATTAGCTAAATATTTAGTTTCTAGATTTTCAACTCTATTAGACAATAACATTTACACCACAAAAAATTCAATAAAGTTTGTGAAAAAGGTTAAAAACATTTTTCCTAGTAATTTACTCATGGTTTCTTTTGATGTAAAATCATTATTCACCAATGTCCCAGTGGAGGGTACATTAAGATGTCTAGAAACCAGACTTCGCGAATTTCATTTCTCTTGCATTGAAATTGATGAGCTAACTCTCACTCAACTCTGTTTCAAACAAACACATTTTGTTTTCCAAAATAAATATTACAAGCAAACTGAGGGATTAGCCATGGGAAGCCCCCTCAGTCCCATCCTGGCTGATATCTACATGCATTATTATGAATCAAAATTGTTTGAAACTTTATATTTACCGACATGGTTCCGCTACGTAGACGATACTTTTACCCTGTTTGAAGGTAATAAAGATGATTTAAATAAAGTTCTTTCAACAATGAATTCTATTGATCCTGCTATTCAGTTCACATTTGAACCTGATACTTGCAATTCTCTTCCGTTTCTCGACATTCTGGTCACACGTAATACATCCAACTTCGGTACTACGGTTTACCGTAAATCTTCATCGGTTTGCCTTCCACCACACTTCAAATCATGTCATCCGACTAAATAAAAGTTAGCTTCATTTTATTCCTATGTTTTCCGTGCTCTTCAAGTTTGCCCCTCCAAACTAGCCCTTGATGAAGAACTAAATTATTTAAAAGCAATAGCTATTGACAAGGGCTTTTCACCCAACATTATTAATCAAGCAGTTAAAAAATTCTCATCTCAACCCACTAAAAGGCACACTCTTGTTTTAGGAGATTATAAAAATTATGTTGTCATTTCCTTCTTTCCATCAGTTAGCTATAAAGTTGAACATATTTTGCAGAAATTTAACTTTCGGGTTGTTTATTCTCCCATCAATAAAATTCCGAGTTTCATACTCAAGGAACCTATTCCGGATAGGAATTCCTGGGGTACTTATAAGATTGCTTGCCGGTGTAGTTTAATTTACATTGGCCAAAATAAGAGAGCCTTAAAATTTCGCGTCAAGGAACATGAGGCATATGTTAGAAAAAATGAAACACAGAAGTCTTCTGTTGCTCAACATTGTTGGTCCGAAAATCACACTTTGAATTTTTGTGCTGCCAAAATTATTCAAAAAATATCTTCGATTGGAGAACCGGATTTTCTAGAGGCATTTCACATTCATAAAAATCTTTCTGTTCTAGTTAACGATCCTAATTCCAATCCAACTTTGCCTTCGGCCTTTAAAGAAATTATGTTTTAGTTCTGGTTTCACCAACAGATGGCGCCATTTGCTTATTCTTGTCCAGGCTTTCTTATCTTATCTAATCATTATTTGCTATCTTGTTCATTTGCGGTTTTGCAGCTGAAGATGGTGGTTCAATAAAACCATCGAATCTAGTCCTGTGAAAATCCTGTAAATATAACACTGATTTTTGTTGTTTGACTTCTGAATTAATATTAATCCTGTTTCCATTTTCAATGGCGTGGTTTCGCCTCCTGAAATTTTGGAAACTTTGATAACAAGGATAATTGTAATATACGTACACGTATTGTCAGAGAGTAAATATCCAGACACATACATGACCAGAATTCGGAAAACAAAGATAATTCACTTGTCACTAATAAGAACTTAAAAAGAAGATCGTTAGTTCAGAAAATCTTATGTATGAAAAGTCACAATAGCTACACACACGTTTTTTCACAGGAGAAACACTTTGAAAGAGGTATTCTAAACATCTTACGAAACTTCTCAATTTCTCGAGATGCTCTTGTAACGTAACTGGTTGACAGAATCCCTCAGATAAATGAAAGATCCGTGATTTGAAACCCCGTGAAGATAAATTGGGCTTTTCTCGAATTTTCGCTCTTTTTTGAAAATCTAGCAATCAACAAACGCAGGCTGAACTGAAATATGGTTATGATAACCCGTCATCACCTGAATTTGATCGACTGGGTCTCATGCTTCTCTTCAATCGTACAATGGTTAATTGTTTAATAAAACAAAATTTACATTTTCTTATTTGTGCTCCCGAAGTTGAATATTTAGAAACTCTAGATGGCAAGTGGAACATCCGCAACTGCTTATATCTTTCAAAATATTAATAGTCTCGATAAAGTACATGCTGCTTCTTATTTAAAATAATTTATTTCTGCAATTTCTATATAAAAGTAATACTAAGAAAAATTTTCGCATTTCATCTAGTTTTATAAAATAGAAATTCCGTGTCTTTCTATTATTGAGAAAACTATAAGCATAGGTCGTTCGTAGAAGGAAAAAAGCATAAAACGAATTTTGGTTCAGTGAGGGAAACTTTTAAATGGTTATATGATATAAAAGTTGCCATATTTAAGAAATCAAGCCCTTTTCAGTATATGTTTTAAGACTGACGACAAATGATACAAAATGACATCATTTGATTTTTTACTAAGTATTTGTCTAAATGGATGTTAGTATGTTCGTTTTCAAACATAACTGAATTTCAGTTTTTTAATGTATTTTTTCTGTAATACATTTATTTGTAATTCTTATAATATATTGCACTTATTCTTATAATATATCGTATGATTTCGTACATATTCATAAATTTATTCTTATTACTTTTCAATTATCATTTTTAGCATTAAACCCTTTTCAGTATTTAATGCTTATAACAGTCAGTGAAGTTTAAATTATAATCATTGTTAAATTAAAGCAATCCTAAATCATTTACTCAGTAATTGAAGCATTAATTCATTGGTATTTTGTCAGTTAATTTGTAGCAGGCAGAAGATTAGATTATTAACTAGCGTGGGTATTCTCATCGAGAAAGGTTTCTAACTATCATGAGTATTCACTTCAAATTTCGATATAAATATTAGATTATGTAAAACTCTAGGTTTGCAACTTACTGAACACATCGTGTGAATTTACTGACTGAATGGCAAATCATTAGAATCCTAATATTGCAAAATAATTGTGTATATTTATTTTGTTAAAATACGGTTAAGGTGACTTGAAGTAATATCTAAATTATGCATGGTGAATTTTTAATTAACTCTGGCATAAAAATTTACGAATCGGCAAACTTAACGCAAAGTCAAATAAATACAAGCATATTAGAGCTGGCAGAACTACGTAACATGGCCACGAGTGGCAAAAGCACGCTTTGAGAAGCCTGTGAAGCAATTGCATAAAAATGCCTAACTAGCTTAGGGACAGGAAATTAATTTTGTAGGAGTTCCCCAGAAAATTGAGACAAGTCTCCTAACCAGGTAAGAGGGTGAAGGTTCACTCCACCAAAAATAAAATCCTCTTAAAATTCTTCCAGAGATTAAAAGAGCAGCGAATAGCAAATCTTCATGTGGATCTCAGCTATTGTGAACAATGGGACCACAGAGGAATGTAAGCAGATACTGCCGAAGTAAAATTAACTTGAGAAGAAAATATTGGGGAGAACAATTTAATAAAAATATTAGCATTGCGTTTTAGATTAAATTCATACTGTGTATTCCGATTTCCATCATCTGTTCAAAAAGTAACAGAACCGGAATAGCAGTTACCAGAAATGGAATAATTTGTAATTCTACGTATTTGTTGTTCTTACGATAAACCACCTGTGAGACAGTTTGAAATCTATCAAATTTTTCGGTGTGCTAAAATTCGAAATTACAAAAGGGAAAATCTATAACATCAACGCGTTCACAACAAACAACTCCTCAATGAAAATCAAAAACATTTATAACGTTATCATGGACCGGATCAACAAAAACACTGGTGCAATTATTTACTTAGACGCACAGGGAAAACGTTTTTAATAAATCTATTGCTGGCAGAAATACGCATTGCACTTGCACTGGCATCATCAAGCATTGCGGCAACACTTATGGAAGGAGGACGAACTGTCCATTCATTCTTATGACTACCGAAGTTGAATGCAACCAGAAAACAATTCCTGGTATGTAAAAGCTCAAGATTATCTGGACGGTGTGAACTTCTGAAACAAGCTAAAATTATCTACTGGGACGAATGCCCAATGGCACATACAAATCACTCGAAGCCATGGACAGAACATTACAAAATTTGCGAGGAAACTCTGAAGTGATGAAAAGAGCTCATACTCTCAAGAGACTTGAAAATCACTTCCAGCTATTCCCATGTCAACACCAGCAGATGAAATCAATGCATGCTTATAAAAATCACATCTCTGGCCAGAAATGCAAATACTGCGACTAAAAAAAATATGAGAGTTGAACTATCGAAAGAAGAAACAACGGCACATTTTGCTAAAACACGTTTACAAATAGGCAAAGGTACATACGCTACTGACCAGACGACCGGCCTCATTGAATGCAATAGTGATTTCTCCAACACAGTCTATGCTGAAAACGAATTCATCGACAAAAATTATCGAAACATTGCTCTTAACTATACAATCCGGAATGGCTATTTCAAAGGGCAATTTTAGCAACTAAAAATAATATTGTCGACAATATCAACTTTAATATTCAAAATTAAATTCCCGTTGAAGAGAGAATATACAAATCGATTGACACGATGGTAAACGTTGAAGAAATATTTAACTTCCCTACAGAATTTTTAAACTCTTTGCAGGAACTAGGAATGTTATTATACTGCTTTCGACTGAAAACGGGATCCCCGAGGATACTACTCAGGAATCTCAACTGACCAGAACTATGTAATGGAACAAGGATGGTCGTCAAACACCTATCGAATAATATCATCAAAGGCAAGCGTATGGCTGGAAGTGACAAAGGACAAACAGTATTTATCCCCAGAATACCACTGATAACTACTGAACTGCCATTTAAATTTAAAAGACTGCAATTTCCAGTCAAATTATAGTTTTACAATTAAAAATGCGCAAGGACACACAAAACATTGCGGCATCAACCTCAGATTCCTGCTTTTCTCACGGTTAGTTATACGTAGCTTGTTCTCGAGTAGGAAATTCGAAAAATTTGTACATATATACCCCGGATAACAAAATGAAAAATGTTATTGATAAGCAAGTATTTAGAATATGTTTTCAATAAAAAATTGTACCTCTTATATTTTAAAGTTTATCCTTTTATTCCAAATTCCGCACAATCTCATATCAATCCCCTGAGCGAAACCAGAAACCCCAGCTAGTTTATTTATATAATTCAGTAGAAAATATTTATCAATGTCAGCTTCTACAGTCCAAAATCAAACTGACGTTTCATTAAAATGTGTAAACGCAAACATAATAGTAACAACAATGTATAAATCTACGAATAAAAAGGAAAATTCATTGAAAATTAATAATAGCAGGAGATAGAATGTGAATATTGATATAAGTAACCTAAATCACACACCAACAAACCAATATATATATATATATATATATTTATAAAGAAAATTTATGATTATATATATATATATATATATATATATATATATATATATATACATTTATTCGGGATATTTTAACATTTACTCGCACTTAAAAATTATTATTACTTAAAACACGCATCGTTTCCCCTTTTTCATTTAATTTTAATTGCTTGGAGAAAATAATACGTATAAAAGTTTCTCCTAATTAAATAATTAAAAATGGTCTTGAAGCGATATTTAGACATGTATTCATATTAAATCCAATAAAAATGTTTCTATAAATGCGAAACTAAAAATTATTATTCAAGTTTATTATTCATATTTGTGTTTACATACTCACATTGGAAATCTGTCAGATGCATCTGGCTTTAACCTTCTTTTCACACGGTTCTTTAAAATCTTTAGCTAATTATATTTTCACCGATTTTTGTTTCATGAAGAATTGATAGAGTTATTTCTTTCGTTTGAAAAAACAGTTAAAGACTCAAATATTCTTGCCGAACTTTTGTTTACGAGGATCAAGCTTTAACAAGTTTTGCATATGTTTATAGAAAATATCAATTCACCAAGTAGTACTGTGTAATCCTATAGCTCCTATGTAGCTTAGTATTTGAATCATGCCTTAATTTAAAACCATAGTCCCACATATTCAGTACTAATCGTTGCAATATACTTGATTATGCCATCTTTTGGATGGAACGTGTTTTCCGTTCAGTACTTTAATAATGCAGATTCAATCCATGATAAATAAATTTAGATATAAAGCAACAGATATCTCAAAACTTCAAGCCTACTCTTTACACCATTAAAAATTCCCTTCAGTATCTTTCGAAGATAAACCCAGTTACCAAGCTTATTATGACGTATCTTTTATTACTTATCTGTTTCAAGTAAAGGGCTACATTTCTTGCCGTAACTTTAACAGCATTATTTTCATCAATACATGACCACCATCGTCAATATTTCATGAAGTCCTTTTGCAAATAGATATTACTCGAAGAATCTGTTCATGCGTAAAGAGAATCCTTTAGAAGTACTGTTAAAATGACTGGTACTGCCATTCATGTCTTGAAATTTAATCCCTTCCACCATCAGGTGAGGCACGCTTGGCAGAATGATCAGATGATTTCGGAACATCATTGCGCATTCGACGGTCATCAAGGATCAGGCAAGACTCCCAAAGGAATGCACAGATGTCCATACCTCCGTCATTAACGGTGCATAATTAAGTTGATCCGGCGTTTACGCGAAAGCGATTTACACTTTTCCGGCTTCAGTTAATAAGGCACTGTTTTGATGTTATGTATCTTGCTTAGAAAGGACAATTATATGCTTAGTAATGATGATGATCTTCATCACGATAAGGGGAATGAGTACCTTGATATTGAATCCTCGTTCTCCAAAGCATACTACTTCTTATAAATTAGATAATGTATTTCACAGACGATATTTTAAAGGACTGATAAAATTACTCCCTACAAAACACATTTTAATTGCGTTTAGTAATTCTCTTATGATATTTCATTCCCAAGTTGGCAATTATCTCAAAGAGTTTGTATTTTTTTTTTTTTTTTTTTTCTAATTAATTGATTTGAATCACGAAGTTAAATTTAGACAACTTATGATAAAATTATCAATATAACACAAATGTTTAGATAAAAGTTTGATTCAGATATATATATTCGTATTGTTTTAGCCATTTTAAAGCTATTTTCTTCCTATCTGAAGCTCTTTTTAATAACAGAAGGTGACTTGTTTCATACTCAGATGGATATCTTAATTATTAGAACAATGACAAATGACAAATTATAAATGAGAGTTATTTGCTACAGTTTAGCAAATAACTCTCATTTATAATTCTTACATCTTAAATAGTAAGTTCAGTTTATAAGGAAACTAAATGTAATTAAATCAGCTTAAATATTAATTGAAATTATAATTAATTGAAATTTTTTGATAGACTATAATTCAAATATTCTTATTCAATACAGAAGATATTCATGTAAAAATATAGAAATATAGCAATTTTCTCTGTTTTAATATTTAATTATTACAAAACCTATAGTCGTACTGAATCCTTGTTATAGACTGAAAGCATATCATTAACGTTTCTTAAATTTTAGTAATCCGTGACTATATCTTTTATAGAACTTTAGCATTTCTTCTGTTATATGTTTACAGGAGAGAATATTAAGCAAATTGGTCGTAAATATCTTTACAGTATTTTTTAAAAATACAAATGTTCAAATGCCTCAGCAACATTCAGTTACTAAAACGAATAAAGTAAAATTAAAATTGTCTAAAAACCATAATACTTTAAGATCGTGATAGGTAAGTTAGTGAGAAGTTGTTGATAAAATAGTTTCTATGTTCTGCTTTACTAAATTTCTAAAAGAAGTTGGAAAAATTTTTGTTGGTTGCTAACATTTTCAGACATAATCGTACAAATATTCGTGATTAAAGATTATAGTTTTCGTTTATGGTTTATTTTTCCATGTTATGCAAAACAGTCATCTAAGCATCAAATGTATGTGCTTGTATTTGGAATATTTATTACATAAATACAACCTTAACATTTTAAATGTTTTCTTTTTATTTTTTAAAACAAGTGTAATTCCTAAATATTCCTCATAAAAACAACACATATTTCTCATTTTTTGGTCAAAAAGAGACATCTGCTTGCATTTAATTTATCATTATTTTCTTTTTTATGTCAGGACAGCATACTTTACTTTCCAAAATCTATTCACCTGACAATTTGCAATAAAGTAATGCCTGTAACGAAAATATGTAATAGAAATTGTATATATAATAGTAAATTTTATAAATGTAGTGTAGAGACATTAGGTAAATTGGAAGCCAGAGAGATGAAAAATGAGCAAACGCCTTTGCCGGGAATCGAAACACGGACCTCTGAAATACCGGCCCAGCCTGCAGAACCACTACACCACGGAGGTACACTAGGAAGGCGGGAGAAATACCTTAAATATTATTTTTCTTGTAAATTAGATGCGCGGGATATTAGCTGTAATAACGTTTTAGAATACAGAAACAAATGATCAGACAAATGAAAATATTATTATTATTCTTATTATGCAATATTCAAACCACCAAACTGGAGTAATATTAAAACAACAGGCAGTTCTCAAAAAAGCATTAGGAAAAGCAAACGAAGGTAAACACAAATAAACAGAGCGAAAGAAAAAGATAGAAGGTGTATTTGCATGTCACATCGTGGTACTAAACTGGAAAGTGCAAGAAAATTAAATGTGAATTGGAAACTTGGCTTTGATTTCGTTCTAGTCAGTCTGAGGCTGTTTGCATACCTGAGTTGTGAGTATAGAATATAACGTCGAAAGATGTATACATACAGTTCTACATGAAGCAATGATGCCACTCATTATATATAATTTTGTATACCCGCATCATGCTCAATGCTGCAGCTTTAGTAGGCTTCAGATTTAAAAGCGTAGCTCCGTAAATTCTGCGTAGATTCTGTAAACATATAAACGCACAAATTCCCAGTCTCGTATTACGTAATTATAATTACTTGTTTGTGTTTTTAGATCTTTGAGTCATTCTACTTTTTTATAATGGCTCCTTGGAAGCAGAAATTGAAGAGAACGATGATTACTTTGGAAACAAAAATTAAAATATTAAGCAGATTAAAGAGTGGAGAAGGTTCAACTTTGGTGACAAAAATGGTTTCAGTTAAATGCGATGTGACGGTTAGAACTAATAAAGAAAGTGAAGAAAAAATTAGCAGTTGGATCTTCTAGATTTAAATCGCACTTCTTACGTCAGAGATGCAAATTTGGAGTTAATAAAAAAGCATTAATTACTTAGGAGAAGTTAATATCTAAAACAAAATAACTATAGATCGTTTTAACCTTTTAAAGGTTTACTCAAATTTTAATACCATCAAGGCCACACAACTATCAACTTCAAATCGAGTTTCAGAAATTTCATGAAGTAAAAGCTAGATTAAGGAGTTTTAAAAATATTTTCCTTACATTACTTTAATAGAAACGATCTCAGCCGATGAGAATGCGATTGAAGAATACTTTAAAGAGGGTTTTCGAAATAACCGAAAAAGGGTATTATACCCGGATTAAGTGGTTGACGCAGACCGAGACGGATCTGTTCTGGAAACAAAAATACCACTCGTCTGTCTCGAAATGAAAGATCAGATGCATGACTTTGGGTTTCAAAAGAATGGATTTCTGTTCTTTTATGTTGCAATGTCTCAGGTGATTGCTGACAAAACCTATGGTTATTATTCCTTTTCTTCAGAACCAGCAGCGATGAAGAGCTTGAAAAAAAGCAATATTCGTGTGTATTGAAATTATGATTTTTGGTAGAAATGTAGAGCCATTAGATTATTTTGAAGCAGGAATGCCCTCCCCGAAGTTCGAACCTGGACCTCTCGAATACGCGACGAGTGTGCTATCTTTACACCAGGAAGGCATGTTGGAAGGAGAGATAAAATACTTTATAGAATCACTGTGGCACATCGTGGGAAATTTCACCAAGGCTACTGTTCGATGACGTGGCAACTTATCAAGACTTGTTCTACAATTATTTTGTTCCCGACATTGAGCTTTAGAAAAGTGAAAAAAACAACTTCTAGATCTTAAAGTGTTATTGCTTATTTTCAACGCTGTAGGATATCCTATAGATTTACTCATTATATTGTGAATTTAACATCAAATGCAACGTTACTAATCCAAACGGTTCACCTGGGTATTATTTCGAGTTCAAGGCATATTACTTGGAACATGTTTTCAAAAAAGATTTTATATGAAGTAGACTTAGCATTATCATGATTTATGAAAACAAATCTATTCTAGATTGTGTGAAAGTAATCACTTTAAGCATTACCGAAATAAAAACATTTACTCTAAAATGCCTTGTGGAAAGATCCCTCTCCAGGTGTAGTGGTTTTCAGCGAATTTGAATATAAGAATGGAATATCAAGTAGAAAGAGGACGATTCAATGATATGACTTCAAAGGAATTTGAAGAATTAATGGCGAATACCTAATTTAATGACGGTGAATTGATGCAATTTTCCATTGATTCTACATCCAGAGAATTAGAATTAGATTATAATGAAAATTTCCCAACACTTATTGTAAGTACAATAGCTGAAAGAATTTCAGTGCTCAAAAAACTGGAAATTTTCTTTCTTTGAGAATGATCCGAACATGAAAAGAAGTTTAAAATTTAAAAGAGAATTGTTTAATTGCTTGAAATTGATAAGTATTTGAGTAACAGATTTAAAACGGCTTTTAATGACGGATATTGAAATTAATTTTTAAAAACTTTGCTACTGAGCAAATTAGCAGCAGTAGTTGTAATCTAGATCAGTGGTCTATAAACTGTGTTCTGTGAAATTCCAGGGTTCTGTGAATCAAACCCTAGGTTTGCGCTAGGTAAAATAAAAATTCGGAAAAAATATGCTTGCACTAGATAATTAGTGTTTACTGCATATAAAGGGACATTCGGTTTAGTTTTCAATTTAAGAAAATTCTAAGTGAATATTTGTCAGGAGAAAAAACTAAGTATAAACGGATAGAAAAAATCATTTCGAGTACTACAATAAATCAGAAGGCTTGACAATCGAGGAAAAGGAACAATATTTTCAATACACCAATAGATTCGAAGTTTAAATAAGTAAGAACAACTCATAAAGTTTCGGCTGCGGACCCATGCAAACTTCCTACGAGGTTTTCCACATGACTATAAATATTTTAATGCAGTTCGGTACAATAAATTTAAGCGAAAAGTCTTTCTCAATGTATGCGGATACAATATCAAAGTATAAAAAGAAATTAAACGCATCCTGTGAAATGCAATTACAGATAATATCAATACAACTAGACTTCGACAGTTTGTATAAAAAATGCAAAAACACCCCAGTAAATAAATATAATATAAGGGCACGAGTTAATGCTCTTTATGAGTAAATTACATTAATTTTATGTTAAAATATTTTAATAACAATACTATACTTTTTATAATTTTCTTTAGAAATCTTTACTTAAAGTACTTATAATAAATTGATCTAACTTAAATATTTTTTTAAGAAACATTTTTCTAAGCTCGGGATGGAGTGCCCCGAGAAAACCTTATAGTTCTAAGGGTTATATGAGTCGACAGAGCTTGAAGACCATAGTTTTAGATGTACAATTAAGAAACAAAACAAGGGCTGTCATGATATTAACAAGTAAAGAAGAAACAGAATTAAAATGTTTTTAATCTTAATTTTTTTAAATTATACTGCGTATAGAATATATTTTATAGAATTGTAGGGTCCACTTGCTTATCTTCTAAGGGACAATTGTACGTGTAACAAGTTCTTGTAGGAATTACAAAGGAGAAGGGTTAAAAGTACCCTTTATTAAACTCTTTAAAATTTACAATGCGTCAACTCGACAATGTAACTGAAACCAGCGACGAAACTAGTGGCAGCAAACTGAACGCAGTAATGCCACGTAAACCTGCAGTAACTCCGGGAGTAGAAGCTCACGCAACAGAGGTAACGGCAATAGCCTAACTCTCTCTAACTTTCCTTCTGGAAACCGGCATTTAAACGTTTTCTCCTCAAGGTAGAATTTGCATTCCTTCATGCGCGCTACTAGATCTAGATTTAAGCATTCTGGCATTGACAATTAGGCGAAAGCTTAAAATTAAATAAAATTGGTTATTTAAAATATATATAAATCCTTACAGAATAAAGGAATTTCAATTTAAAAATGTGTACAAAAATGGCTGTTTATTTTACAAATAATAAATAATAATATTTCGTACGGATTAATTAAATTTATTACATATGCAATTAATTACATTTACAATTTTTCAGATTTATTACTTTTCGATACTAGTTGTGGATTCCAATGGCACGATTTCAATTTAAATATTTTCAGAAAATCAAACACCATATAAATAGTGAGTTATCTTTAAATATGTATATTCACAAAATAATAGGCAGTTAATCACAAAATAACACCCAAGCTATTTGCTTCCTGATAGAGCAACAAATGGAGGGGGGAATAAGGAAAATTAAAATAAAATAAAATATTATGTTTATTCCAAAATGCACATGAATGTATTCAAAAATACACATGCGATGTGCATTTTGGAATAAATCCCGCAGAAAAACAGAAACTAACAAAAAACACGGAAGCACAGTGGCAAACTGCAAGAAACATGGGGCAAAATGTGCCAAAATAAAAAATGCAAATGAAATTTACATCTTCCATTGCGTCGGCATCAGGGCTGTGGGGCAAAAAGCAACTCAGCCGCCTGTTTCTGAAATGACAAAGACACAAATTAAAATTTAAAAATAATATTAGAAAAACAGTTAAAATAATCTGTAGAGTCATTAGGTATTTTTTAGAAGCAGGCAAAATGAAAAATCAGCAATCGCCTTCGCCGGAAATCGAACCACAGACCTCTGGAATACCGGCCCAGCGTGCAGAACCACTACACCACGAAGGCACGCTAGGAAGGCGGGAGAAATACCTTATAAATCTATAAATTTTTCAGTCACACCCTACAGACTGAAGCAAGCAATGCTGAAAATGTAAAATCATATAAAAAGCACAGACAAAGTTTTAAAAAAAATGTGAAATAAGAGATAAAATAAAAGAAAAAAAAAGATATTTGCATTAGATTGAGTTTGAAAACAAAACTTGCAAAAAAACGTAATGAAAGAAACAAAAAAAACAAAGCCATATGCAAATTACTTAATCTAAATTGGAGATAACAAAACAGTATGTAAATTTTGAAAACATACAGGATGGACTAAAACATAGCATAAATCAGAAACAAGTAGGAAAACTTAAGAACGTAATTAAAATTTTTCAATCTCATAGTCACGTAATCGCTCTAGTTTTGTCATTATTTCTTCCTCGACGAATCAGAAGCAGTGATGACCCAGCTAATAAATGCTTTTGTTGACAGTTTCAATGACAGTCTATACTATTTTTACTCCGAAGTGCCAGAACGGATTTCTTAATTTTTACTGCATTAAAAGAAGATCTAAATTTAATGGACTTCATCGTCGGCCACAAACGTTTACAGAGTAAACGGCTTTCCGTTCGCGGTTGGCCTCCCAGCTGAACGGTTTCTTGTTGTTTTTCATTTTGGAACGGATTTAACATCGTTTGATAATGTGATAACGCTGTTACTATGAAAGCACGTCTACATGGCCTTTCGCAGGCAATAAATCAAATACTTTCAATTTAACATAATGCCGGCTTGAAAACTTCAAATATAAAAATTTAATAAAATCTTTTTATTTTCGAAACAAATTAAATTGTATTCATGATGTAATGGATGTAATGTAAATGGAAAATAGATAAGTTCTGTTTTAAAAGAGTACTTACAATATTTCTATAAAAATTATTTCAAAAGAACCAAACTAAAATTACTTTGAAATTTTTAAGCCAGACAATACTTTATTTCAAATAATCAGCATATTATAATTTTAATTTTGTTGTAATAGTTTTTTTTATCGTTAGACAACCAGGTGTTTTTGGCCCAGATTGCAATGGATCTCAGAATTTGAATTTGGTCATGCAGTATTTTGATATGCTGAAATAAAAAGGTGCGGTTTTAATAGGTAATGATTATTCTGATACAGAATTGAGATTTAAATGTAAAAATACACTACCAAAACTGCTCGTGCATTTATTAGACGAATTTCATTGCATTTGCAGAATTATTTTATCTAAAACATTTTCATTTTAAATGTTCTATATGATAACCGTTATTCTTCACTGTCTTTCTACATCGTAATTTCCAAAACAGTAAAGCTCTTAGTTAGCGGAAGAGGTATTTTTCCCATTCCTCTTGAACAGCTTTCCAAAGCCCAAGGAGGGTTGTTGATGTCTGGACAATCCGCTTTTTAAATGTCTAAAAGCATAAAAAATCCATGAATGGTACATCCACGTTTCTTGTTCCCATTTTCTGAGGAAGTTAGTGGATTTTGACATGCGGCTGCTTGCTTTGCTTGATGCAGTTCTACTGATTCATGGCTCTGTGGGTAAAAAGAAGGCATTTTATATTTGCAAATTGGGTATAAAATACGTTCCTGATTACATATGATGTTGATCCTAATAGTTTTCTGCACACTGTGTGATTTTGTATTTATTGTTCTATCAAAAACCAGCAACAACCATAAATCCCTTCGAAAAATTTTCTTTACATTCTTTGAACACGGAAAAAAATCACATTTTGCCATTTTGTCCATCTATCAGTTTTGTCCAAATAGTTGTTTCTCACAGAGATTTCTGCAGCGCAACCTGCTTTTGGCGATAAGTGGTGGAGAAAGATGATGCACATTAGGTTTTCTTCGCTTTTCAAAATTCAAATCACCATTAATTGCTTTGTTTATAGTTGCACTGAGCACCTTAATGATTATGCAACTGTCGTTTGACTTCGAATTTTTTTTTTTTAGTCCAAAGGGATTTGAATCCCGAAGGACTATTAGTTTCGTTTTGGCATTTTGCGTCGGACTCATAAATGTCCCTTCACTTTTCAAACTCTTGCCACAAAATGTTAGAGTCCTGCATTATATTTGAAGAAATTAAATAATGAAAAATCTGCATAAATGTATGTATATTTCTCGTATTGTGATAAAACAACGGTACATAGAGTCATCGAATTTTGAATAACGTAATCCTCCAACGAATATGAGCATGTGGAAGACCAAATTTGAAATTTGAAATTTGTTTCATGATCGATTTCTTATTTTTTAAAACTTTGACGAATTTTTTATTAACAAACTCAAGGATTTCAAAGCGAGCAATGGCAACGTTGTGCAGAAAAAAACATTTTTATCTCCAGCGCGTGAGTCTCTGTATCGGAAATTCTAAAGATATGCTCGTTTTAAAACTATTTTGCGATATTGCTGTTGCACTGGATCTTATGGTTTAAGTGCGAGGAACATGATATTTAATAAAGAAAGGTAACACACAAAATGTTAAAAAACGCCCCTTTGGACGTAATTTAAAATCTGAAACATTTCAGATTTTTTTTTCTTACATTAAAGTTCTTACCTTTGCAACATTCGAAACATTCCGGTTTTTACTTGGATACGTACTTTGAAGAATGTTTCTCCTAAAAATATGTTTTGACTTTTTTTTCCTTTTTTTATAGATGATATTTTCTGTCATTGCTTTCGATAACGAAGAATCTTGGCTTTCAAGGCATTTTTAATAACTAAATACGAGTAATTTTCTTTGGAAAGAGCACAAACGTATGGAAGACTTCCGTCTATGCTTCTTTAAAAGCGCCATTTTGCATGAAAACAAAATTGTCAAATAGCAAAAGAAAATTTACACTTTTGGAAACATAGTTACCGTTAAACATTTATTTAAGCAAGCAATTTTTACAGTAAGCAAATTCGTCCAAAAAATGTGTGAACAGCCTCTGTATGGAAAATGTAAAATTTTCTATTTATCTGACAAGAGCGTCGTTACAAATGCCTTAGAATTATAAACACAAAAATGAAACTTGCATTGCTTATATTTTGAGATCTTCGTTCTTTTTCTCACAGTGGGCGACTCAATTTATTCTACAGGCACAGCAGAATTTACCTTTTCCGTTTAGATAGCATTCGACAGTTTTTTCAAAAGAAATCGTTTTGTATTACGAGTTGCGAAGTCAAACGTGTGGAAATTTTACATACGAAAGATATTTTAAAATTTCAAAAATATATTCTGAATACAAGAAAACTGTTTTAGTACCAGTAGCATGCAAACAGTAATTGAATGTAAATAGGGATTTATTTCCGTTTTAAAGAAGAATTTAAATGGGGAAGGAACAAAAATAGTATGGTGTTTCTTCCCTTTCTTATTTAGCATCTGATGAATTTGTAGGTTTAAATGGCTGAAGAATGCATTTGTGAAAATCGTAAATTGCATACAAAATTGAAATCTTATCCTAGACTGGCTTCTTCGAAATGCAACAGCTGTGATTTCAGCATCCAGCTTTTGTTATGAATGCTAAATGGTTGAAGGAAAGAGCAACAGTAGAATATATCACTATTCCTGATCCTTGAAATTACATATATTCCCTGCTCATTGAAATTACAACTATTTTTATTTATAAATAACGAAATCTTTCCCACAATAAAATTATATTTGCTAAGAACTATAATGAGAATAATGTTGCATAGTCCGTTTATATTATTTTTTGTATGCTGTACATAAAAATAATGATAAACGGATTTTATAATAAGCAATTTAGAGATATCATTTATCTGTTCTGATTATATCTGTAGAAATGTTAATTTAAAATATATCTCGCTTCCAAATACTTGGACGAAATGAGTCACAACCAGTTCGGGCGTGAAATCTGTTAAAACCTTCCGAATAGTTGGCCGGATTCTGTAAACTAAATACATGCTTACTATAATGGAGGGCAATTACTTTTTTTAATGTAATTGTATTTTTATTGTCTAATTTTTTTTTCTAGAAAAGAAAGTGCATTGAATGTATTTTATTATCTATTGCTCAAAGCGTACAATCTAATTTATTTTCAACTAAAACATAAAAGTAATTTTTAATAAATAAACCAGAACTTTTTCAATAAATTTCTTTATTTCTTTTTAAAATTAAATAAAGACACTGTTTTATTTATGCAAATGTTACATACCTTTTCAGGAATATGAAACTCACATAACACATATACGTTTAGCTTATTTTCAGAAAAAGAGCACTTGCTATGATTATATTGCGCATGACTGACTGGAGTAATAATTCGAAAGGTTGAAAGCAATGTGGATCCTTATATAGAGTAGTGATTATTTTCCGATTATTCTGTGGATTATGCATAGCCCAAAACATTAAATAGCCCAGTCGGCATATTACTATTATTAAAACAGCATTTTTCGTCAAATCACTGTTAAACGACTGCATCGCTTTCCAAATTCTTACCACTAAATATTATCGCTCTGTATTACATTTAAAGAATTAATTACTGTCTTTTACATTATCTCCCTTAACATGTATATATGTTGGCAAGAGGTAAAATTAGAGAGGCATATTGAATTTATTACGTACTATTTTCAATATGCTATGTTGACTGATTAATCCTTTAAGTGAATATTTTGAAGATTGCTTTGACAGAAAATGACATATTTTCTGGGCCTTGGATAAGGAAATATTGCTCTTATGTTGTAAAATTTCAGTAGGGAAACCAGGTAACTTTGCTCTTTTTTTTTTCATTTCTTATCGAGATAAATCTTAAAATGGAAGTAAGCAGTAAAGAATAAAGTAAGTAAAGAATGAACAGTGCATATAAGTTTTTTAGAAATAGATATAGTATATCTTTAATTTCATATTATACTTTTGCAAATGAGCGCCAAATGAAAGTAAAAGGATAAAAATTAGCAGCGGTGATTGTGTCATGTAAATAACTTATTTAGAGTACTATTAGTTGTCAAAATATGATTACACTTTGTTTTTCAGCTGTGAGCTAGAAAATAAGGTCACAGGATCATGTGTCGATATAGACACATAAGAGAAACTTTCCAGTTAACACTCTGTTGGAGAACATGTAATACGTGGGTCTTGAGTGACGCGCTAACCCATTCCTGATAAGCCGTATCACGCATTTCTACATCCGTTGAAGGCGATACAAAATTATGTAACTCAAAAATATTTAACTCTTGCAAGCATATCCTCTCGGGTGAATACGCGTGCATTTTTTGGCAGTTTGTTACGAACACGGACGGCTTAAGCATCGTGTTCGTAAATGCATGTGAGTTGAAACAAGTTATCTAACACTTTTAGCTGCGTAACAATTCTAGCAATGTCTTTGCTAACAATATTTAAATCAATATATTTTTGTGAGAATCCGTTCTTGTTTGTTTTTATAACATTCAAATTCTTAATAGCATATAAACAAACAAAATAAATTTTAATAGCATTAAAACAAACAAAAGAAAATTTTAATAACATTAAAACAAACAGAGGAAATTGGCTAACAGGTAAGCTAGTAGCGTTTGCTTGGCTTTCAAGTCCACAAAATATGAAAGTTGAATCGAAATATTATCAATAATATTCAACAAAAATATCACAAACATAAGGAATAATACGTGTTTTGCTTTTCTTAAATAAATAAATTAATAAATAAATAAATATATATAAATCTATTTATCTACAGAGTGCCGGTATGCTTTTGTGTTCTCGCATCATATAGTTTTTATTGTTTTTATTATTGTTTTTTATTAAGTGTAAATAAAAGAATGAATATAAAAAATAAAATTTAAAAATATATCAGAAATAACTCTTTTTTGGTAACCATGGTTGTAAATATATAATAAATAAATATTTTTAATATTATAATAACAAATATATATATTATAGTAATATTATACAAATATATGTAATAGTAATATTATACAAATATATGTAATAGTAATATTATAATAACCAATATATATAATATTAATAAAAAGTAATAAATACTTCTATAATTAATATAAAATAACACACCGAACAAGTATTAATTTAGAAGTCAAATAACAAAGCGTTATATTTGCAAATTTTCACAGGACTAGTTTCGACGGTTTTACCGAATGAAAGATGATATTTCGGTAAAACCATCGAGTCCTATGAATATTTGCAAATATGAAGCTGATTTTTCTGCTTGACTTCTAAATTAACAAAATATTTCTATATTTGACACAATGCCTGTTAACCTAGTTATTTTCTGAAGTTTGAAAGGGCTCAAAAGATTTGCCATCGCTGCTAAACAAAAGATTGGAGACAAAACAACTAACGCTATCTATTAATGGATATATAAAATGAAAGACAGCTGAAGAATGTAGCTTATTAATGGCTGAGATTGAACACATGATTAGATTATGGATCATTATCTGAAATCCGAGAGCTTTGTATACATGAAAATCGTCCAGAAGATCTAATCTGTTAATTGAAGAACATTCTTAATAATTTTTATAGCAGCAACTAAAAGGTGTAAAATGTCGGATCATCTACATGGATCACCAAAACCTCTCTACGTGGATCCATGCGATGGGGCATAGGTTCCATAGTGAACGAAGTATTCTGGGCAAAAAATATCATATATCCTGCGGAGAGGTCCGTTAAAAAAAGAACAAATCATCTGAATGAATGATCTTTGCACTCGCAGACAAGCCACTAACTCATTTTATTTCGAACTGTAGGAACTGAACATGCATATTATTCTTTTCGCGAATGGCAACAGAAACTACTTCGAGTTTTGTTTACATTTAGCGTCACGGCGAAGTTCGTTTGCTTATATTCGTGATTTTTTTTATAAATCGAAAGTATGGATGCTGTGAGTTCCAGGAGGCGAAAACCTGTGTCCCGCTCTTCAAAAAAAAAAAAAAAAAAAAAAAAAAAAAGGAAACTTGCAAGCGATAAAAGATGGAACCAATGCAAAAGTGAAACTGTTGAATGTTTTGATACTGGTTTGCACAAAGTATGCAATCCAAATGCTGATGTTTCACACCATTCTGATATAGATGTGTTATTACATTCTGATTGTGCTGACATACAAAGTATGAAGAACAGAGTATAATTTTAAACAATAGTAAAATGTTTAGGACTGAACAGAAGTTGTGTTTCTTCAGTAACGCTGGAAATAATGATGATTTAGTGGAAAATAATGCTTCTACTTACACTGCCATGTGTGATAATATGTGGATTCATTTACTGAAAGACCTTAGGTGTCAGTATTGCAATAAAAATGAACTAAAAGTAAACAAATAATGATAGTTTTGGTTATTCTTCAAAGCTACAGATAATTTGTAATTCATGTAATACACTTTATGGCTCAACATATTCAAGTCCACGACTGGCTTGACAGCGGCGTTTTGAGATAAACAAAAACATGGTTGAAGCTTTTCTAAATATTGGTAGAGGACATTCTGCTATGGAACAGTTTTCAATGTCTGTTGGTATGAAAACAATGGACAGGAAAACTTTTGATAAATGTGTTGTGCAGCTTGTAAAAGAAAGCAAGAGCATAAAAGAGAAAGTCTTTGAGCTGTCGAGGAAAGCAGTACGGGCACAACATGAAATTCTATATCCATCTAAGATAAGAGAGGATATTATCGACATTGGAGTGTCGTTTGAGGGCACGTGGCATAAACGTGGACATAATTACTTATATTGTATTGGCTGTGTCATTGATATTTTGACTGGCCTTGTTATTGATTTTGTGATAATTTCGAAATACTGCCATCATTGTAAAATTAATGCCCATGATTTAGGTGTCGATACCGCAGAATATGATGTATGGTTCGATTACCACAAAACCTCAGGTATGTGCGAAAAGAACTATGATCGTTCTTCCACTTCAATGGAAGTTTACGCAGCTGAGATGCTATGGAAACGTTCGATTGAAAAATGTCGAATGCGATATACCGTAATTCTTTCAGATGGGGATGCAAAATCATTTATACACCTTTCAAATTTAAAAATCTATGGCGATATACAAACTGTAAAGGAAGAGTGTTTAAATCATGTTGCGAAAAGACTTGGCACTGGGCTTCGCAATAAAGTAAAAGAATGGAAGATAAAGGGCGAATGTTTGGGTGGTAAAGAGAAAGGAAATCTTACAGAACAAACTATAACTAAGCTAACAAACTATTACCGGAAAGCAATCAGAGATGATGTACCAGATGTAGCAAAAATGAAAACTGCAATATTTGCTTCCCTGTATCACTGCTGCTTTACAAATACCAATCCACAACATAAAAAGTGTCCCAAATTCCTATCCATACTACTATGAAGACGTTTGTATCTGAAAAGGTAGTATCTAAGATACTTCCTGTTTACCAGCGATTAGAAAATGATGAAATGTTGAAACGATGCTCAAATGGAAAAACACAGAACTCAAATGAAAGTCTGCACAATTTAATTTGGCATCATTGTACGAAAGAAGTATTTGTTTCAAAGCGAAGGCTAGAATTGGCTGCTCTGTCCGTATACATGTGTGTACACACACATGTATACGGACATACACATACATACTTTTTAGGTGTCGCATACATACTTTTAGGTTTTAAATATACATGTGCATACGCTAATCTGGTTCCGATAACAATAGAGTACCTTTCTTTCTTTCTTTTTTTTTTTTTTTTTTCAGAGTTTGTATTTTATTCTATTTTCTTAAGGAATCTTCTATGCATTATAATTTTATGTTTTTAATTAGTCATGTTTAGTCTGAAATATTAAAGTATTTTCAAAGCAATGTGATTCTGAATATCAAAATGTGCATAAAATTGAATATAACTCTGTTTTGACCTATCTTTAAATTTTTATTCTATTTATCTATAATCTCTTCGACTGTAAAAGTTTTCTACCATCGAAGAACCACATTTTGATATACTGTTCAAAATAATTAAAATATTATGCTTTATGCATTTAGTTTTTTTTTCCATAAATATTAAAGTATATTCAAATTGATGTCATTATAAAGTATAAAAAGTTGCATAAAATTGAGTAAATATATAGTTTATTACCACAAAATCAAACGCTAGGTCAGTCAAAATATGATTAGCACAGGCAATACAATTCAAGGAATTGTGTCTACATTTATGCCATATAACATGAAACGACACTCCAGTGTCGATAATATACTCACCTTTCATAGATGGATACCAGCTTTCATGTTATTCCCTTACTATTTTCTGGATAACTCAAATACCTTCTCTTTTATACCCTTAATCACATTTAGAAGCTAAACAACACATTTATTGCAAGCTTTCCTATCCATTGCTTTGATACTAAGAGACACTGAAAACTGTTCTGTAACCGAATGTCCTCTACCAATACTTAGAAAGACTTTGACGCGCTTTTGTTTCAAATTGCCATTGTGCAATCAATCAAAGACTTGAATAGATTAAATCCATTTAATTTATATAATATTGTATTTGCAATGGTATGCAGAATAACTAAAGAAAATTTTTAGACAATAATATTTGAAATGTAGGTAAAAGTAGGTTAGCAAGTAAATACAAGTCTACGTGATGTACCGTGTGTTATGCTTGTCTACAGAGCATAGCACATAAAATTGATTCTGTTTAAACCAAATAAACAAAACTGAGCTGAGAAAGAACTAATAAATGAAGTAGTAATATAATAGAATGCAGAAGCATTTATAAGTCATTTTCAGGTATGTAAGTAAAGTAAATCTTTATATTGTGTTTTCAGAGATTTCAGATTTTTGAAAATTTTTAGTATTGAATTTATCTCTTGCGTTTAAATTCTTTCCGAATTATTTTCATACTTGATTTATATCATTCCAATACTATTCATAAGAGAACTGTGCATCCATTTTACTATTGATGAATTTTTCTAGGAATTGTTAGGCTTATCGTAAAATAATGACCGATAAAAATTCAAAAAATTGTGAAAAATTTTTAAATAATTTATTTTTCAATGATGTTTCATCCTATTTTAAAATGTATGCCCAATTGTATTTATCATTTGCTATAGATTCATTAGGAAAATTATTGTAGGTTTCTGATTAATTTTTATGCGCAAGAGGCTATGTGAATATAAGTATAAAAACGTAAAAATACATAAAATTATTTTACGTTTTTTTGAAAAATTTTACCTCTATCATTATAAAATCGTATATTTAGGTAAATGAAAAATATTTTAAAGTTTGAACAAAAAGTAAGAATTTTTCATTTAAACGTCCCGTGTCCCCTTAATAGTTCATCAGTGTTACTTTTAGAAAGAAAAGAGACTAAATCTGTCCTTCCAAGGATCTGAAGTCCGCATAAGATTTATTTTGAAATGTTTCATTACTTTATTTCATCTAAATATATTAATCTAAGGTAGATTCATCTAATTAAATATAAATACTTGAATTATTAAATTTAATTAGTACTAAAATGCGTGCTAAATTATTATTAAAATTTTGTTAAAATAACTAATACTTATTTTTTATAAATATTATAGCAAAATATTTTTAAATGAAACTAATCTATAAAGTAAGTTATTAAATTATGCATTTTATATATTTTAAAAAATCATATTTCTGAAATCAATACAAATCACATGTTAGCAATTATTTTGCTGCTAAAATATGATTTTATTTATTATTTTTCAAGTAAGTATTTATTATTTTTCAATTTATTTGAATTAATATGCTGGCATAATATGAAACATTTTTACCGCATACAGAGCAAAAAGTAGAATTTTCGCGAAGATATGATTGTACGTGAAGATGTATTCACGATTATAAATGGCGCAATTTGAAAATTTCCAATGTTAAAAGACGTTGCCTATCCATGCATATTTAACGGCTGTCCAAAATATCTCAGGAGAAGCAGAACAAAATAATGAATGGAAAAGGAGAAAGAAATATTCACTTTTAATGGAAAACGACAAATTTATTGGCTTTGATAAATTGCTAATAAATGTGACATCAAAATTAGAGAAACTGTGGACAAAAATACGAAATATATACCTATAAAAGTTCTGATGAAATGTTTGTTACGTTTTTGTCCATCTCCATGCATTTAAAAATACTTGGTTTAATCTTAGTATACAGTACACTTGGGATTTAGCGATATTGACATTACAAATGATTTAGAGAGCCTGATAAATATTTTTTGTAAATATAATCTTGTGAACATTGTTCGCAATTCTATTCAATAAATAATATAAAAATAATATGAAATAATTCTTATATGCCATTTAAAAAAGATTCTATTAAATTATCAGAAGAAACGTCGAAAGGTTTAATGCCATCGCTTGTATAAACTGCTGAAAAGTTTAGACTGAACCGCTGTTCGAGAGATTAACATTCCATGTATATATTTACTGGATGATTATATAAACGAACATCTGAGGTCGAGGCTTGCGCGCCTTGGCTAGCTGCCAGATTTGAACAATGCAGTTAACGGCGCAATAATTTCAGGCTCTATTTTATTTTCAGAAATATTTTCTTCACGGTTTTGTAATTCACCGTCGGAATTAAATACTGGAGAGCTTCAATATAGCAAGAGAACTATAAAAAAGAATATAGTGATGGCAGTTTATTTTGAATTGAGGAGAAATCATGGTAGTAATGCCGAATTTCTGCTTATTTTGTTTGTGAATATCTGCTCAACAATGCAGTCTGCTACGTGCTACAGTGAAATAGTGTTCTCTTTTGATGATTTATGTTTCTGGTGATTAAACTTACACGGTGGTGTTCTCCATTCTTCAGTGATCCAGCGGTGCAATATTTGGATACACGGATTCGGTTATAATGTCCTAAGTGCTATATCGTATATCACTCATATTAAAAGAACAGGTTGGTTCTCAGACTTTCCGCATATGATCGAAAAAATCGTGTTAATGAAACATTAGCATTACTATGAAATACTGTAATCTATAATTATGCGATATTTAAGGGGACTCATACACTTTAAAACCCATAAGATCTTCGAATATGTGACTGTTGCAAGAATTGGGATAACTTATTTATTTTAAAAGCAATGACTTCCAAATTTTTACAGCTGACTACATAATATAGCTGCTTTCTGAAATAGTCATCTGAAAGTTTGTGTTGCCACAAATGTTTTTATATTTTAATCCGCTATGTGACAAAATTTTTCGTCAAGTTTCCAACTTGCGCGCACAGTTTAAAACATTCTGTTGAATAATTTAATTTCATATTTAATATATAGCTTTTATAACATTTGGAAACTACTGTGAACCTAAAATTCTAAGAATTTCATGTTAGTTTTTTATTTTATTTGGAGTTGAGTTTATAAAATGCGTTTTATTAAAAAAATCTGTAATGTTTTCGTGCATAATTTTTTTTAATACTACAATATTCATCAAATTTTTGGTTCAGTTAGAAAATAGTGCCCATATAAAGACTTCCATTGAATTTTAAGTATGTACCACTAGCCATTTTTAAAATATCATGCGCGCAAGGTGGAAATATGATGAAAACTTTTGTCACAAAGCGGATTAAATCACAAAAATATTTGTGGCAACACAAACTTTCTGGTTACTAATTTCTAAAGCAGCTATATTATGTAGTCGGCTGTAAAAGGTTGGAAGTAATTGCTTTTAAAATAAATGAATTATCCCAATTCTTGCAACAGTCACATATTAGAAGGTCATAAGGGGTTTAAGGTATATGAGCCCCCTTAACTGTGTAATATTAAAAAACACTAAATATGTTTTTATTGATTGCAAATTGCAGTTTTATTACTTTTCGTTTGGTAGCTTTCTTCCAAAAACTGTGTAATTTGCGTTTTTTTTTTTTTTTTTAAATATTGCTGTTATGTATGTCTATTAGATTATCTCAATAAATGAATGTTGGAAATTAGGTTTTATTCTTTATTAAATTTAAGTATATTCTATTTTCCTCGCTTACATTTTATGTGCATGTGATAACAAAAAAATTCATAATAAAACAAAAAGTTTTATCGCGTGCTATTTAACGAAGAGCTTACTTTAAAGTACTTAGATTACTATAGTATACTATATTATTTTGTATACTTATTATAGTATACTATATATTTTATTATATGTGTTATGTTTCTGTACAGTATCAAAAGAAAAGTTATTAATTATAAAAAAAAAAATCTGAAATGTTTCAAATTTTAAATTACGTCCAAAGGGGCGTTTTTTAACATTTTGTGTGTTACCTTTCTTTATTAAATATCATGTTCCTCGCACTTAAACCATAAGATCCAGTGCAACAGCAATATCGCAAAATAGTTTTAAAACGAGCATATCTTTAGAATTTCCGATACAGAGACTCACGCGCTGGAGATAAAAATGTTTTTTTTTGCACAACGTTGCCATTGCTCGCTTTGAAATCCTTGAGTTTGTTAATCAAAAATTCGTCAAAGTTTTAAAAAATAGGAAATCGATCATAAAACAAATTTCAAATTTCAAATTTGGTCTTCCACATGCTCATATTCGTTGGAGGATTACGTTATTCAAAATTCGATGACTCTATGTACCGTTATTTTATGACAATGTGAGAAATATACATTTTACGCAGATTTTCATTATTTAATTTCTTCAAATATAATGCAGGACTCTAACATTTTATGGCAACAGTTTGAAAAGTGAACCGACATTTATCCGTCCGACGCAAAATGCCAAAACGAAACTAATAGTCCTTCGGGATTCAAATCCCTTTGGACTAAAAAGTGCATTAAATGGTCATTGTATTCTACCACTATTCTAAACTGTAGGAACTAATAGTAAGTAAATACATTTACACATGATCGAAAGAAATGGTGTTAAGAAACATCAGTGTAAAAATCCGAACAGATCCAAATAAATCCGAATAGTATCTAAATTCGACATCCAAATAGATCTTAAATCATTGTTTACCGTTAAGCAAACAGCTGTTTTTACAAAGATATCTGCTTTCTGAATGGCAGAAAACTACAAAGATATCTCTAACGGTATAAGCTATTTCTCCCGCCTTCGTGGTGTAATGGTCAGCACACTCGACACTTATTAAAGTGTGCGTTGTTCGAGTTCCGACGAGGGCGTTGCTCATTTTTCATTTCTTCTGCTTCCGAAAAAATCCTAAAAATGTCTCTACAACGGTTTGCTTAATTTACAAGCATAATAGCTATAATGTGATCGCTTATCCAACGTATTACAGTTACGGAGTCGTTAAGTTCTTTCAAAGCAAGGGACTTGAAAAATGAGCAATGCCGTCACTGGGACTAAAACCTGGACCTCTCGAATACGCGCAAAGTGTCTTACCGTTACACCATGAAGGCTTCCTGGTAAGAGGGAGAAAATACCTTATAGAATTAAGAACGTGGTGTCTAGTTAAGATGCTCTATCCTGTGAGACTGACTGCACCACAGTCTTTAACTTCGGAAATTAGCGATTTTATTTCGAAAATTGTGAGGAATATGAAACTTTTATGCCACGAAGGCATGCAGAAAGGAGGGAGATAATTCCTTATACAGTAAATGTGTGACATAGTTAAAAATGAAATTTAATGCGGAATATTTCTGTCATGCAAAGTATTTACCGGCATTAAATTCAATGCAATTCTGCAGTGAATAAAGTGTATTTTTTGTTGTTACACATTATATCCTTTTTAAAGCAGATATTGGTTACTCAGATGACATAACGTTTAGGAACAAAAATATATGACGTCACAAATTCCCCCTTATTTCAAATAATGTAGAATTATGTTTATTTTTTACGTTATTGAAAGCAGGTTTGATGCTTGGAATATGGTTAATTTTAGAACGGACTGGAAATGGTGAAGGCGCCTTCTGGTGGAAGTGAATGACATCTGAGCGTTGCCATGTGTAATAATTTATGGGATGTCGGAATTTAATCGTGAGTCTAAGAAAGCATAAAAATCCTGTTTTTTAATGAAGGTACTATGCACATTTATTAAATATTTTCAGTTAGAAATATATTTGTAAACATTTGAATCTATTTAGGTAAATATGTTTAAGGTAATTATTGAAGAATAAAGGTTTTATTTTCCATTCACAGTAGTCTCACTCACCTGCGCACGAAATTCGTAACATCCGGTACATGTACCTAAGGGTCAATTGTTTTATATATTCACAACGGAGAGTACCGAGAACTAATTTCTTAACATTACTGAATAACAGTACTTCAAAGAACAGAATAATTTAATAGCTTTTACGACATTCTTCCAACCTACATACAGTTTATGCTCACATAATATCTTCAACGTTTTTCCTTACCAGCTGTATGTCTAAATGACTGGTCTTTCGCCAGTCATTTAGAAATTGAGCGTCTTTCATTTTCTAAATGACGGGCGAATTTGAATTCTTTCAGTGTTGAAAAGAATACTATGCATAATACACCGTGGGAGTGGAACCATAGAGTACACCTAAAAGTATACAAATATTCGGACTTTTCGTGAGATTTGAACCGAGGCCTTTCAGTCTACTGGATACTTACGTTAAACTCCACCAAATGCTTTTAGCAGTAAATGCAAATCACACATTGCTGATACATTATATTGAAATTTGACATTTAGCATTACCTGTCAAATCTAGCTAATTTGCTTCAGATTACCTTATCTGGTACGCAAATCATGATTTTTATTGGATTAATCTTGGAACAAATTATTTCCTATAAAAGCAAATTCTAATTTTTCATTGTTTTTCCATAAGCAAATTTTCCTTTATAAAGACTAATTATTTGTATAAAGTGCGGTCAAAGAGTCAGACAAATATTTTCCCTTTGATGAATTCACAAATCTTTTTCAGACCCGCTTTTATACATGGCAAGGAAATCGCGAAAGTCAGTAATGTGTCTAGACGCAGGAAATGCTTTCACTTTTAAACTCAGTTTACCGATTTGGTATTTACTCGGGAGAAAAATATAGTGTTGTTTATAGGCGTTATTGTGTTTTGCGAATTTTTCTATTTCACTTTCAGGAAATAAACTGCTGATTGTGACAGAAACATAAGACTAATAATAAAATGTTTTAAACCGGGATTGTTTTCACATTCGCTTGAATTTAAAGTTCTCCATTCCAGAGGAAGAAGAAAAATAGTATGTCTTCAGTGCTCAATTTGATGGCTGGCTTTTACTTACTTGCATTTTTAGACCACTATATATACATATTGTTTGTAGAAATAACCAAAACTTCGCATTCGTTCCTTCTCATTAAATTGAGGAATTTCCTCACCGAGATACTAGAGGCAGAAATCTCTCTTTTTTTCTAAGCTTACTAAATATGCAAGTCGGTTTCTTACGGCTTAAGAGGTTCAAAACGACAAATTCCTTTTTCCTGGAATTCGCGTAACCGACTTTCGCATAAGAAATGGGAGAACTTAGAATGGCGTAATTTGAAAAGAAGATAAAAAGAACTTCAAGGAAAAGCTTACGGCTATTGGAATAGTTTCCAATTTAATAGTTTCTCCTTGCTGCTTCAGATTTTGGTGACAGTGGGAGATTCGTTGACGTAAGCATACACTGTGATTACTTTGAAAATGAAAGTTGTTTCTGAATTTTTTATTTTACCAGAATTTCCTATCTTTTAGCCAAAGCTATAAATATAAAATTTTCAATGCATTTCGACGCATTGGGCGTCTCTCAGAACATTTTTAAAACTTCGTGTTAAAAGCTAGTGCTAAGTAATTACGTCAATAATTCTTTACATAGTTATACAATTTTTGGAGACTCACAATTGTATTATATAATGCATAGGTGCTATCAAAACACCTACAAGTATATTAGACATATATAAAAAAAATAGAATGCCCGGCGGTCATACGAAATGACCGCTGTTCTAGATATTCTAAATTGTAATTAAAATGCAAAGGTGTCCGCTAATTTAAATGTACAAAGGTGTCTTCTAATTTAAATGTGCAAAGGTGTCTGCTAATTTAAATGTATAAAGGTGTCTTCTAATTTAAATGTGCAAAGGTGTCTGCTAATTTAAACTGAATTATTCGGGGCAGGCGGCGAAGACTCCCCTTTGCTTACTGCCGCAGGGGGTTTGCTCCTTCTACTTGCTTAATTGCTTAAAGTAGAGTGCAATGAAGGAAACCACTGGCGGTATATTTCTTAAGAGCCACCGCTAGCTCAATAAATAAAGGTGATTTAAAAAATGAAATTTTAATTCATATGTCAAAGATCTCTTTGCGCACATTTCTTGTGTAGATCTTTTCATCATTTTTAAGATCGCCTTGCAGAGGATCTTCAATTATTTTTAATTTTACGTCCGTTCTTTCACGAACTCTTGAACAGGCAACATAAAGTTGACCGTGTCCAAATGCAGGCTCAGGTAAAAAAAAAAAAAAAAATGCCAACACGCTTAAGCGTTTGGCCCTGGGACTCATGGATGGTCATAGCAAAGGCAAGTTTTATAGGAAATTTTCTACGTCTCAATTGAAACGGCAACCCTGTGCCGTGGCAGTCCATTGGCTAGTACAGTTACGCAAGCAACCAATAAACCAAAGAAAAATTTCATCAGTGATATATTTAACAAATAAAATGTTTCGATTTAATAATGCTTATTGCGACAAACAGACACTTAAGCCGCATACATATATGGGGTAAATAACATCATCTCCTCCGAAACGGCTGGCTCCCGGGCTTAGCGAAGCTCACAGTTGGATTCTGCAGGTCCGTAGCACGCCATTTAGACCATTCGCGTCTTCTTGGGGCTTTAATTAGCCGAGATATTAATTAAAAACGAATTTTGCCCTACGTTTTCCCTACGTTTTCCACTTTCTTTTTGGCTTTTCCCAATTAGAGGGATTTGGCTACGTGCCAAATTCTTTTTCCTCGAATATCTACGGAACGGTGCCGAGTTGAAATTCGAGACGCGTATCTTCGGATTCCAAAAAAATATCCAAATCCATCGATACCGTTCTCATCTTCGTACGACTTAAATCGGCCGAAATATTAATTAAAAACTGCGGAAACTTTAATTTCCGCCCTCATTTTTGCGTGTGGCAACCATAAACTATCGGCGACACACACTTTAGCCGTTTATAAAGATAAACACACTTTATATTTGATTTTAGGGTGTAGTGCAGAAAATTATCATTACGGCCTGACTTTTAACGTTTTGAGGTATTTGACAAATGCATTTTGCTGCATGTATGCTTAATAATACTTAATTGTATTTCATTGAAAATTTTCATGGGTAATTTATGAAGATTAAGCAAAGTAATTTCGATTATTTTCATATTTCGCGTATTTTTGGGAAATTTGCTGCTTTCAGATCAAACAAAATTTAACAAATATTTGCTACAAAAATTTGGAAAGAATTTGGAAAGCATAAAGGAATTTTGAAGATCCCATGAAATAGAGTATTTTTGAACAACCTAAAACTTAAGCATAATTCCTAATCCTGCTATATTGGACTGGTATGGATTATTTGATAAAGGCACAACGAATCAGTGTAATCTATTGTTAGTAAGAGAAGCCTTCGTTAAAGGTTTTGATGGAATAGAGCGATGGATTAATGCGCAGTTCTGTCTCTCAAAGCTGTTTCTTTGGAATGCTCAAAATTTATGTATTTAACAAATTTTAAGATCAATTTATAGAATTTGAAATGTTCGTTTATTATATATACACTATAACATTTGCATTAACGATGCTTATTCATGTTACAATATTTAGTTGAACGTTTTTTCCGTTCAATTAGATAATTTTAAAAATAATACACTTTTTTTAAAAATAACACTTTTTCGGTATTTGATTTATGTTTAATACTTGCTGCTACAAAGAAAAATTTCATCAGTGATATATTTAACAAATAAAATGTTTCGATTTAATAATGCTTATTGCGCTAGGAATACTTATTATGCGAATAATATTTGTTATGCTAAGAATTATTTGCTTTCATATTTCGCGTATACTCATAATTAAAATTCATACTCAGATACACTCATTCTTTTCATTATGCAAGAAAAATACCCACTTCAAATACTTCGATTAATTTTGTCTCCCTGTTTTTTCTACGCGAAGGAGAGTAACGACCGCTGCTGTAAATTAATATTGCCGTTGAAGGTGTACGGGGGTATTTTTTTTTCTTATGAGACTACAGAAAATAAAATTTTATTTAGAAAACCAGATCATGTAGTTTATCATTTTTTCAAGACATTTTATTACTCTGCAAGTTATTTATTTCATCTCCTGGATGAAAAGAAATTATAATGAAGACCCAAACTTAAAAATTTTTAAATTGCTAATATACATTTTGAATACGTACAAATAATGAGCATTGAACAGGCAAATGTTAGGACTAATGCATCTCCTTAGATAATGGATCTAAATATTTGCACATTACCTTATTTTCAATTCGAAATGAGATCTTTATAAACATTATTTCGGTCTTAATTTTAATTCGAACATACTTTTATATTTACATTTTCTATTAACTGATAGTGCTTATAAGCGCATTTATTACATTTTATTATAGCTTAGAAATCTTACATTTTGTGGAAACTATTTTAATAATTTAATAAAACAAATATAACCTTTTATATTATAAGTTATTAGCAACAGTCATAAACATTTTAAAGCTTATTATATACATTTCATTTATTATATACATTACTATATACATTTCTTATTACCTACATTTCTGAGTTAAAAAGAGTTTAAATTAAAAAAAAAAAAAAATAGAGGCTCATAAAACTGCACGGAAATCACTCATGTGCGCAATTATAAACGCAGAATTTTAGAGATATTAGGTAATTTTTGGAAGCAGAAGAGATGAAAAATTAGCTATCTCCTTCGCCGGGAATCGAACCACGGACCTCTGAAATACCGGGTTAGTGTACTGACCACTACACTACGAAGGCACGTTAGGAAGGCGGGAGAAATACCTTATAGAATGACACTAGTAATAATACACTTAAATGTAAATAATACTCTTATATTCTCCATCATTATTTGAATAATAAATTAAAATACAGTTTTTATTAGGTTAGATTAAGTTAACTGTTTAAAACAAATACACAAATAGTATGTTAAGCTATTTTGCTAAGATACTTTGCAAGAAGTGTTCTTTTTTTTAGGAAAGGGATGCCATAATGGAAGATATTATAACGACAACGTCTTTCACTCACGTTACATATGGGTGAAAATAAAAAACTTACTTGCATATTTAATCAGGAAAACACTCGTGCTGGTAATGGATTTGCTAGACCTCAGTCTCAGGTTAATTTATAAGTTTAAAAATTTTGCTTATGCCATGCATTGCGCAATAATATATTAATTATTCTTGTAATTAATACTGTTATAAATATTGTTATTAAAATATTTATATGATACTTTATCTGAAAGAGGATTTCTACTTCCAATAAAATTATTTTCATTATTTTGGAGTTTAGAGGATGTAATTCGTTTATTAAAATACTTTAAACTCTTAAGATATATAAAAAATATATTCTACTAAACATACCTATACAGATAAATTTTAGTATAAAAAGTTCTTACAGAACAATTAATGAAACAGTCCTGCAATAAATAATACAATAAAAAATCTTACTTACAAATTGATTCACTTTAAGCTTCCTTACAAAATATTTCATAATAATCCTAAATAACATCTTTCATAAAAGAAGGAACTTCAACGTTTCTCTACAGGAATTTGCTTTGTTTGTAAAATCATTTCTTCGATTTCTTTTTAGATTCTTTTATCTCCTAAATACAAAGACAAAAATATGATTACGAGTCTAATTGGAATATGTCTTATTAGCAAGAGCTAACATTTCATTTTTCTCTCGAAATAAACATCATCAATGTTTTCATTTTCCTTCTCTAATTTCCATTTATGCGTTCGGAAATTATTAGAAAAAATGCATTAAATCGTGAAATATTAATCTGCGATTCGTTTTAATTAGAAGTTGACGAAAATGTAATTTTTCATTAAACTGAATTTTTGCATTTTATTCAGGTTGAAATTTAGATATTTATGAAAGAATCAAGAATGGAATATTCCCGGGCAGAGGTTACACTGAAATCTTAAATTCATGTAGCATTTTGCATGCAATTTGACTAAACAAATAATGGTACATAAATCGTCTTTTAATTGACTACAATTATTTGACTCAATCACAAAATAAATTATGTTTTTAATTATTCTTTATGAACATAGTAAAATAATGTACATACATTTATATCAGAAAATAAATCTCTAACCTAATTATAATGAGTTTAATCCTCATGACACTTCATCATTGGTGAATTCATGTTCAATTGAATTTATTCATTTATTCTAGAGTACGTGTGTGTGTGTGATTATGGCAAAGCATCGAGAACTATCTTTCTAAGGGAAGGAATGCCTTCGTGGATGACTTTCTAAGGGAAACTGGCTCGTATACACGTTACACATGAGGAAAACCACGAAAACACTCATGCAGCCAGCCCGTTTACGGGACTCAAAACTCGGACCGAACTACCAGTGTTCAGTGACTTTACCGCTCGGCCGCTGTTGGGCCCAATTTATTCTAGATGACTAATTCATGATCACTGGTGAACTCACTTAGAAGTGAATTTATTCTAGATGCCTAATTTATGGTCAAATAATATTACAGTATATTTAAATTAGGTTAGTGACATAGTTAATGAAGTTTTATTAATTTTTAAAAGTATTTCAGCCAAGAATAACATTGGATAAACTTGGATTTGGGTGTGAATAATGTAATATTTAATCTATTAAACTGCTGGAAATGAAATTTATTAGCTAATCGAACCTCAAGCTAATATATCGAAATAACCAGTTACGATCTTAAGGAATCATTATTTATTCCAAAACAGTCTCTTTCGATTAGAGAAATTATTAAATAACCTTCTTTTTGAGGTCGACTTTAAGGTAGAGTTCTCAGAAGTTGGAATATGAATTATGACTGATGTGGTTTTCTTATAATTTAATATTCACGCAAAGATAATAATAAATAATTACAGAGGATAATTCGAGATTCCTTGCTACAGATTATTATAGCAAACAATGTATTAATAAACAATGTATCTGCCTATGATACATCAAATCAAATTTTAGTTTCAATCACGTGTTTTGTGATGCATTACTGTTGCTATGCGGAATTCTTCTGGCACGAGACATATATCCAGCTTGTAATATGGTTTTGTTGTGATTTATCTCACTTGTCAGAGAGTAACACCAAAACAAGCCCACGAAATTCATTGTGGCAAGGACATCAAGATTAAGAATTGTCATTGGCAAGAGCCTTTAGCACCATACAGGTGACAATACGACTTCGCTCAGTTCCGTCCCCAGTTTTGATGATAGAACCCTAGGGGAACGAGTCCGAGGATCTCCCACCCCTCTTCCTATGCCACAGCCTCTCGATAGGACTTTCAGCTCATCGCATATTTAGAGTGCCCCCTACCGCAACGGACACTATAAATTTACAAACACCAATGCCTTCGCCGGGATTCGAACACCCGCCATATCGCAGTAGACTCCCCTAACCACTATACTGTCTGGGCGGCTAGTTTATAATACAAAAAAGCAAATGTCAGTGCGCTCTGTTCATGATTTCCAAATTCACTGTTCCTCTTAACGATATTTTTTCTTCTCTCTTTGTTTGGGGATATGTTAAAAATTTCTCCATTAACACCCAAATATGTTCAAAGCAAAATACACGTTTTCGATACTGTCACACACACACACACACACACACACACAAAAAAAAAAAAAAAAACTATGATAACCTTCAACACATGCGAACTGAAACTAACTATAAACTTAATGTGAGTCACGTAGCGAAAGGTTTTCACAGACAACATTTCTAATGTGAGACAAAAAATATGGACGACTAAAATTTATAAACTGAATATGAGTCACGTAGCAAAAGGTTTTCACATACAACATCTCTAATGTGAGACAAGAAATATGGACGACAAAAATTTTATTTTATGCATCAGAGCAAAATGTATACTAATTATTTTTTTTTCTTTTATTCATTTGTAAGGAGGTGGTAGTTTTTGATATACTATGGCATTCCCTAATATAGCCTATAGCAGTGAGCGATTCTGAACAAAAGCTTAAGGACACCTTAAAATTTATTGCGTACTACTTAAATAAACCTACATTTAATTAACTTATTAATATAACATTTAGCAGTTGAATACTTTAAAGTTCTGAAATCACATTCTGAACGAAATTTAGGAAGTCTGTATTACTAAGTGTGGTAGTCAAATAAAGAGGCAGTGTAATCAGCTTGTTTGTATTGCTGTGAAACGTTTTAATATTAATATACAATAAATTAAGCAGGAAAATATCCAACTTTTGTAGACTGAAGCATAGATGAACTCAGTACATTTCTTCCAAACTTCAAAAATACTCAGTATATTTCACCATTTATAATTCGGAAAATTTTCATCTGGACGATAATCAACTTTCTCCCTAGTATAAACTAAATATGACAGCCTATGTGACATAGCAAAATATCAGTGTATATTTTCTTAAATTTCATTTGTTACCTTTACTCAGTTAAATCTGCAAACTCATGGTACTAATTTTAGGAACATGAATAAGTGCGCAAGGATGTAGCAACCGCAACTGAAATAACGTATATTGAGTATGAGAGCAATCTCTCGATTAACTAAAGTTTCAGGTTATAAATAGTTATGGACATTATTTAATAATTTTCAGCTTAAATTATGTCCTTAATTTATACCTTAAATCAATAATGTGAACGGTGAAATGTGTTTACACATTTCCTAATACCGTAACACTGTTTTGCATTATAAGTATATATAAATGTAGAGATTGTAGCCATTTCTTTGCGATTTGAATATAGAGTTTCATACGAAATAACCAAGGAAACCCTGAATCTCAGTAGAATATATAATGATACGTCTGAAGAATCTGAAACTTGTCGTGGACAATGAATACACTTTAGAGATTATTTTAAGTTAAGATGGATGCTTGTATACTGTAGGATTCTATGTCTGTGTCAGCATCTTTTGTCGGTTAGGTAATTCGAAACTAACCTCCAGTGCATTCCATTCACGCGTCGCAGCGTGAAGCAACAAAACTGCGGTGCATGAAATTTCTTCTATTTAATTCAGCAAGAGAAAAATCTTTATGGAAAGGAAGAAATTTAGAAGACATTGCAAAGAAACATTATTCTCGTATCAATTTTAATGCTATGTATATGAAAATTTGACTTATAAAATCCGAGTGTAAATAACAACAGAATGCAAATAAATCTTCGGAAACTCTTACCGAAGGATTTCATAAAATATTTCCGTCTCAGAACAAACAAACGAAATCCGAAAGTGAAGCATTAAAAAATATTTAATAGTTCCTGGCTCTAAATCCGATGGAAATTGAGATAGCAAGCATAGATTCTTTCTTCCATTTTTGAACGCCATTTTTGCAGTTTCCGCGCGTCGCAGCGTGAAGGTACCTTGCAACAAAATGTCGTCCACGCAGAAGTCGCATAAATCTGGCGCGAAAAGGACATTTTATCGTCTGCCAACCGCATAAGCGGATTACTTAAGAAAGATGTCGATGCTTTGGTTGCGTTCTAGGACCTAATCTGGAAAGATTATTTCAAGGCAGAAGGAAGCGGCACCAAGACGAAGAATGCCTGAAAACCGTAGATGGTGTTCTAGAATCGGAACTGATCGAGCGGAAATTCTAAGAATCGTTGTCGGAGAAAAGAATTTCCGAACCACCGAAACAGAAGAAGAAAGGAAAGCGTTTTAAAGAGTGTTTTAACTCTTTATTTTATTTTTTTACTTCCTAAGTTTCCATTCTTTACTCTTTTTGTTGAATGTCTGGGTGTGCACTTTTAACGTTTACCCTTTCATTCTTTTCCTTTTGGAGGGGAGGGATAGCAGGTTATTATAAGGATTACGTGTTTGGGGTATTCGAAAGCAAAGGGGTAAATTCTCTTTTTCATGATATGATCAAATCGCCTGTTTAATATACTCTCAGGAATTTTTCTTTCCTTATTGAGCGGAAATTCACTTTTCCCTTCTTTTCTAACAAAATTTTAAATAATTCCTGTATGTCAGCAAATGTTAAATATCTTTTGGTAGGAATTGATCAAGTGTTAGTATACTTAATTACGTTGGAACAAATAACCATATTTCCATGTGCATATGGATAGCAGGTGGCAAGTGCAAATGTGCCCGAATCCCGGCGAGGGCACAAACTAAATAATCTCCGTCACTTTAGTTACGACTTTTACTGAGATATATTACAATTATATCATTTTGAAATAAATTTTAAAAGAAAACGTTTCTCGATTAGCACCTCCGATATTGTGCTTTCATTTTTTCAGATAATCATATAGCATTGAAGATTAGATGATTTGATACACCTTCACGGACTTCCGGTTCATACGTTTTTTAAGAATTCGATTCTCACACGGCTGGCCATGGGATCGAATTCTGGGTAAAGCAATAGTGCTCTTCATCTTTATGAGGTATTTCCCCCGCCTTCTTTGCATGTCTTTGTAGTGTAGTGGTCTGCATGCTGAGCGCGTATTCCAGAAATCCATGGTGCGATTCCCGGCGAAGGCGTTGCTCATTTTTCAATTCTTCTGCTTCCAAAAAAATACCTAACGTCTCTACACTCTGACCAATAGAATCTGTCCATTTAAGTCTTCCGGCAGGATTAGTAGTATGCTATGGAAGGTTGTCAGACGTAAGATACGATACGATTCACTGAAAAGGGTTCCAAATAATAAATGATCTTTTAAGTTATCTCGACGGTTGTTTAAAAATTGTCTTTGTAGACGACTTAGTATTAATTTTCCAAGGAAAGATTTTGAATATCATTCTTTTGAGAGCACAAAACGTTCTAGATTTTGTCTCTCATTGGGCGATTTCTCATAAACTCACTTTCAATCCTTCAAAACGTAAAGCTATGCTTGTTCACAGTACGTTTGATGAACAAAATATTGCTCCTCTAATGCTCCATAATTCTCCGTTGGAATTTGTAGAAAATGTTAAGTATGTTGGTGTCATTTTTCACCAAAAATTAACATGGAAAAAGCACACTGAATTCCTTTCTGCTAAATGTGAAAAAATTATTAATGGCTTTCACCGAATCGCCAAAAATACTTTTGGAGTAAGCTACGATGTTAAGAAACTCATGTATAAGTAGTGTATTGTACCTTTCATTTCGTACGGCTGTCGTACTTGGGGACATATTCTTGCCAAGAAAGTTAACAAAAGAAATTTAAGAAAGATTCAACGGAGAATTCTTCTTCGTTTTATTAGTGGTTATAGAACCTTAAGCTATGAGGCTACTTTTGTTCTTGCAGGAGTTCTGCCTATTGATTTTGAATTTGCATATAAGAAAAATATTTTCGAGTCATTGGCAACTGATGCTTTGGAAGACTGTATTAATGGAATTGTCCCCTTCACTGATCTTCCTCATCCCGCTACTTTAGAACCCATAAATTTCTGCAATTATAAAGAAACTGCTGAAATAAGTTTTCATATGGTTTTCTTTACAGATGGCAGCAAGATGAACAACAAGGTTGGCCTTGCATTTGTTCTTTTTAAAGGCCATTTCGAGGTTTTTTTTTTTTTTTTTTTTTTTTTAGACGCCGTATACGGAATGAATGCACAGTTTTTCAAGCAGAATTTCTGTGTATTTATCTTGCCGTCAGATGGATCCAGGATAATGGAACAACATCCTCAAAGTACCTTATTTGTTCTGATTCTCTTTCTTCTCTTCAACTTTCGAACAGTATTTCCAGCTGCGATAAATTAGTTATCGAAATCCTAGTAACTGTTAGTTCGCTTAGAATTAGAGGTATTGATATCTGCTTTGCTTATGTGCGTGCTCATCATGGTTTCTACGGAAATGAAAGAGCTGATTTCTTAGCTAGAGATGCCTTAAATTTACCCATTGATATCAACATTAGCATTCCAAAGAGTTATTGGAAGTCCTTTCATTATAAAAAACTTTTAGCTATGTGGAATGAGGAATACATTTCATCTTGTAATGCTGAAGTCACCAAAAAGTTCCTTTCTTCTATTTACCATAGACTGAATTCCGAGTCTTTCCTCTCGTTAAATTTTAAAGTGTGTCAGTTTTTATCTGGTCACGGTAAATTTGCAAGTTACCTGTTTCGTTTTAATCTATGATCAAACAATTTATGTGAATGTTCAAAAAGAGTTCCTCAGGATGTGGAACATTCGATTTTCTCATACCCTACATTTGATGGCCCTAGATTATGCTTACAGAATGATTTGAAAATGTTCGGAGTGACTTGGCCAGTGAACGTATCTGTTTTCGTGAAGTCCAGACTGCTGTTCTCTGCTTTTGTTCGCTTTATTTATGCATGTAACTTTTAATGTTTATTTATGAATGTAACTTTTAATGTTTTAGTTAACTTACTTCTGTAAGCCCCGTGTTGTACATATGTGTGGCACGGGGAGTCTGTATGTTCTCAAAGGAAAAAAAATACAAATTGGTATGATGTTGAAAAGAAGTATGTTTTTGATAGTGTTCGATACCTTTGAGCAGCTGCATTATGTAACCATTTCTAAGTTAAAGATTCTTTATATCAGGATTCGATCAAATAATAGCTATTCAATTCAAAAGGATGATTAGTTAAGTAAGACCTACGAAGAGAAAGAAAATGTAGTATTATCCGTCAAACTTTACGAAATGTTTAAGGTTTTTGGCAGTTTGATTTCATTATAAATGTCAGATTTTTTCATGACAGATTCCATTACTGTACATTCATCACGAACTTTCATCTTTCAGTTACAGATGAAGACACAGAATTTGATTTCTGCTGCAAGCAATGTATTTTTAAATCAAATTTAGATGTAGTTATAAATTGACCTTAACGTCGTAATTTTAATTAAAAAAATTTTAATTTCACGTATTTTTCACATTTTAATCCCTATGTTAAGGTATACAGTTTGAATATTGTTAATTCTCTCCACACTTGAACATAACACTTTCTGCAAATTTTATATCTACAGCAACTATATAAAATCAATTTATTTTTGTTCAGTTGCATTACTGTTAGAACACCTACTGCAGTTCATTGATTGATACAAGTCTCACTGCTCTTTTCTAAGTAATTTTCTATCGCCTGTCTTTTCTCTGTAGCAAATTATCACATTTCACTATGCATGTATTCATGGTGTCGGTTTGCATATTCAACTGGCATTCGCAAGATCTGGGATTTGAAATCTGGCGAGAGCACAGTTAATTAGTCAGGTTTTCGTTTTCAGGAAAAATATATCTTTAAAAAGGCGTTAGAACTAAAATGGGATGGGCGATAACTCGCCGCCACACGTATGGGATTGACGGGTCTCGTGGCTCTAGGCATATAATAAATACGTAGCTCCACCTTAATGGGGGAGAATGTAAGGAACTATCATATATCTCTTCTGAGGCAAGTGATTATTACATCCCAACAACAGTCTGTGGTTTGAATTCTGCAAGCACACAGCTTAGTTTTCACACTTCGAGTTTTAAAAGAAAAAAAGGAAAATCGAGAGAGTACAAAAACATCTTCATTTCCCTTAGTTTTAAATCCATTGCTTAACAAAAATCAAAACTATATTTATAATAGCTGTTTAACAAACGGTACTTATGATAGACATATAGCCAGAACATGACAGATTTTCTTTCTTGTGGTTAGCTTAGGTTGATCATTGTGAATAGTTTTTAAAAAACGAGATTAAAAGATATCATCCATTTAAATAGTATAAAAAAGAGTTTCAAAAATTTCTACAAAACTGTAAATGAATTTAGGTTCTGACAGTTATTATTTTAATAAATCCAACATGTTATTTTGTGAATAAATGTTGGAAAACAAGAAGTTAATTTAAAAGTAGGCAGTTTGCCTTAACAGCATTCTTTGTTCAATAACGTTCCCTAACTGGGTATGTTAAATCTGTTTCAGTTCCAGTCAGTACAAAATCCTCAACAAGGATTATTTTAGTAATTCATTAAATTATGGAAACTAGTATTATTATTGTTTACTCATCATTATTCACATTTAGCAAGAACAGTAAAAAAACTAAAATAAAAAACTATTGGTTTCTAGATTTATCATAATAAAGTTTAAACGAAAATACTACTTTCTTGGAAGTGATTTTATTTAATTTATCTAAGCGAAATAGCAACACAAAACTGAACTACGTCATATGTTCTCAAATATTTGGATGAGGAAATATCAATTTAAAAATAAAATTAAAAAAAAAAAAAAAAGTTTGAAAGATTTCAGATCTTAATGGTCGCCCAAAAGGGTATGTTGAGCTTTTTACGCTCTGGCTGAGTTCGCAGTCGACAAGTCTGTTGTTATACTCACTCCTGCTAGCCCCTTCTCTTTTTATGGTCTTTTTAATTCCATTACTAAGCATCATTTACTCCACATACAATTCAATACCAAAATCACAAACATTTTAAAACAGCATAGTAACATATATTTAGAATTCTCAAAGCAAGTTTAAGTGTTGGCAAACATGCTTCTATTTTTTTAATCTTTCCTGAATTCATCACATGAATGTTCAATTTTCTCAATAAGATGGTTTTAAAAATTATTTTTGTATTTTTATTATTAAAGCTATTGTGTGCCTTTATTTTATTAATTAAGTATCATGTTCTTCGCCCTCACGCCACATAAAATTCGATTCGATAGCAAATTCACAAAGTATTTGAATACAGCATATCTCTATAATTCCCAATACACAGTCTTGGAAATCAAAATGTTTTATTTTAAACAGTATTGCCACTGCTCGCTTTCAAATGACTGAGTTTGTTAATAAAAAATTCATTAAAGGTTTTAGAACAATATCAAATAAATAATCAAACAAATTCGAAATTCAAAATTTGAGCTGTGTTCTGATGTTGAAAAATGTTCTGATGGATATTCAAAATTGAATGGTACTAGGTATCGTCATTTTGCACAATGTTAGGAGCATACATACATAAATGCATGCAGATTCTTCATAATTTAAAATAATATAGAGCGATAATATTTTGTGGCAATAATTTGAACAGTGATTCCCTGTTTTTATAGAAGCGACTGCAAATTCCATTCCGAAAGTAATAACCCTATATGGGCCAATAATGTACGACACAAAGAAAATCGTTTCTAAATGAGTACGTGTGAACTAAACTTGAATTACTTAAAGACGATGACAATACATATAACCTACGTATCATCATTTAAAGTTCAGGCGGAAGAAAATGGTTTGTTCTCAAACATTCACAGCTAATTTCCGTCCAAAAGCAGAGCGTCTGTTTCTCATAAAACTCTTCATGCGCATACGCTTTAAAACCAGCATATTTACGATGTTGAGAACCCCAGATACTAAGTGAAACAAAACTCATCGACCAATGAGAGAAAATCCCAAACACGAGCATATACTCACAGGTGATATTCAGTCTAGACTAAGCCCAGGTATCACTTTCACCCAGTGTGATACTCGCACCCCAGTTTAGAGACTGTTTTACGCTACAGAAAAACGTTGCATACTTTAGAAAGCGGGAAAATAATACAACACGTAAATGTTATTATTAAAGTTAAAATTAAAATGTTATTATTAAAGTTTTATAATTGAACAAAATTCCAATGAAACATTCTGTAACGAAGAAACGCTTTAATAGTGAAGAATCGATATATCATTTTAAAAAGTATGGACGGCCAAATTTTAGAATTTCTTGATGCTGTGAATATGGCATCCTTTGCATAATTTTGAAAGCTTTATGCTATTTAATTTAAAGTGATCATTCTCCTTCTATCAGTCAATAATTATAATATAAGAGACCATTTATTTAGAACAATACTTAACAATACATATACTGCTCTTAAAGTATAATATTATATTTAGAAACAATCACTATATTTATTTTTGTTTTTTTCATTCAATATGTGATTATTTCTCCTTTATATGAAACGGTTGCTTATCTTTAGCAATGTCTCTAATTTTGTTTTTAAACCACAAATTTTTTTTCATATTTATACTATTAATTTAGATTATTAGCAAATAATCAAGATTCTAAGCGTCAATCTTAATACGTGCCGACTGTGTGAAGTGAACCATGTTCTCTAATCACGGCAGGAAGATTAATTTTTCTTCAGCTTTGAAGTATTGTGTAACAAAATGTGCTCAGTCTTCCCAAAAGCATGCCCATGCATCAGTGTTCCATTAAATGGATGGATACATAATTCCCGAAGTACCTGGTTAATGTATGTTGTATGATCTGGTGGCTTCTTGGAATTTCGTAATTATTTAAGATAAGTCGCCATTTATTCTCAGCATAGCTTTTATATCTTGGAAATGACAATGGATATGTTTTCTTTCCCAAGTTATTATTGTCTTTTGTATTTGGTATTATCTTATTTATTTGTATGGTAAATATTTTCATATGCAGTTTCCTGTGAAATTCTGACTGGCAAATTCTGAGTAGCCAATTTAGGAGGAAGCAAAACGTACTAGGTGTATATATATATATATATATATATATATATATATATATCTACTACAGTTTAAAAAGGAATTATTTCAGCTTAATCTAAGAAGATTAAAGTGAATAACAATATTTTATGAAAAATTATTTACAATTAGAGACCAGAAAATTATTTATTTGAAATAAGAAACAAAACAAATTATTTCAAGTAGCATGTTGAAAGCTATTTTGCTGATTATGTTATTAATAATTATACGCGTCGGTTCTGTTTAAGGGTGTGAGAATTAATATTTAGAATAATGATTAATATTTAGAATTGTCTGTAATGGATTGAAAATTCAAATCCAGTTTCAGGAATAAAAACATCTTTTAACAGATACTTAATGTAATTCGTCGGCTTTTCTATTATTCAGAGAAAAGTGCATAAAATCTATTAACTACAGCATATTTATTTATACGAATGGTATTATTTAAATCTTGATAATTTATTATTAATAAGCCGTTTCTCATTTATTCGATACGTTCAGAATTAATAAATGATAATAACTGAATTTCAGACTTCTGAAACTATCTTTATGAAATAATTAAATAATGCAATATTATTGTTGAAACTATCACCGATCGCCACATGATTTGCGCATGCGCGCAGCAAAAGACTAAAAACAGAACTAACTAATTAACTTAACTGAACTTTAATAACTCGTGATGGACGTTTGAGTGAAACATGTAATCCTTCTCTTCTGTGTTATATATATCTTAGTTTAGTGATATAATTGAAAATTAAATATCTTATTATTTTAGAAGCCTCTCTTTTTCCGTGAGTAGTGCCTTTTGATGAATGTAATTAATAAAAACATTCCCCGATACGCCTTTGGAACGAGAAAGAAGATCGACTAAAAGGTAAGCTTTTTACCTTTATTTTCTAAGAATGATTATGCTCTTAATCATAACATGAACATTACATTTTTTGGTATCCCGTGCCGCGAAGAAAGCGAATTAATTGAAGATTGATAAGAATGATTTTATGTATTTTGAATTTGAAAGGCACTTATTGAATTATTTAAGATTTATATGTTTGATTCAGTAAACATGTCATTAGAAGTTATTACTAAACTAAAGAGAAACAGAGGTGTTTTGAGAACGTCCATTACCAGAATTCTTAAGAAAATAGAATTAGAATTAGATAAGTCTTCTGTTGATATAAATTTTCTAGAAGAAGACTTAGAACTGTTGAATGATAAGTTTGAATCTCTTAAGATAGCTGATTCTGAAATCGAAAGTATTTTGAAACCAGAAGAATTAGATGAAGAGATTCAAACTACAGAAGAACATCACGGAAGAATTCTGTTGTGGAAATTTAGAGCGAAAAAACGAATTCGATTGTCAAACCAAAACTCTACTGTAATTGATACAAATCTATCTAATTCTTCATTATCTTCTCAAACACTAGACAGTAACAGACGAGAACGTATAAATTGCCGAAAATATCTATTCCAAGATTTTATGGTGATGTCAGCCAATGGCTTTCATTTTGGAACTGTTTTTATTTGGCAATTCACAAAAACGAATCGTTAGAAAAAGTAGATAAGTTTATCTATTTGCGTGCACATTTATCAGGAACTGCATTAAGTACTATAGAAGGATTTTCTTTTTCTTCCGAAAATTATGATTCAGCTATTAATTTACTACAAGATAGATTCGGAAGTAAAAATGTGTTAATGCACACTTGGTTAATTTACTGAAAATTAATCCATTGAGAAATTCTAATGATATTAAAGCGTTAAGAAAATTATTCGATCACTGTCAGACTCACGTACACAGTTTAGAAGCATTAAATGTTGCATTTGACACTTATGGAAGTATTCTATGTCCAATCCTTCTTAAGTCCCTTCCTTCTGATTTAATCCTAGAATACAATAAAGTAGAAAAGGAAAGTTTAAAATATGACTTACAGTGTCTCACAAAAGTGATGGGACACTTGTGCTTTACAAAAGGAAACTGTAATAAAATAAATTAAAAAAACATGTAAAAATTTTTTGTGTGTTTCATACTTAAATTTAGTAACAATTGTTACATAACATACATTTTCTCAAAATATTAAAATAATAATTTAATAAAAATACAATTGTTTAGAACGGAGCAAGAAATGACTCACATAAGTGATGGGACACCATTGGATACTACTACGTACTACAATAAAATATTTTTTTTGGTTTTTATTTTTACTCAAAAGCAATTAGCAATAATTTATAAAATCGTCTGCAGTCTTTCTCTCCAGTTTGTTTTGGAATTTTTGTGTTTTTTAGCTCTGTGCAGCCATGAATGCTAAACGAAAAGAAACTTTGCCTGAAATTCGAAAATTCGAAAAACGCGAAAACTCTATTAGAGAAACTGCTGAAACAGTTAACATGAGTCATTCAACAGTTTTCAGTATCCTTAAACGATATAAAAAGAATCATATGATTCAGGATAAAAGAAGACCTGGCCGACCATCAAAGCTATCCAATGGAATAAAGCGAATTATTGTTCAAAATATTAAAAAAAGTCCAAGAATGAGTGCTCCTAAAGTTGCTGTTGATTTACAAGCATTATATGGAGTAATTGTTAATCCTGAAACTATTAGACAAGTAATTCGATCTGCTGGATATCACGGTAGAGCAGCCAGGAAAAAATTCTTCGTAAGTGAAAAGAATACAAAACTCAGACTGGCTTTCGCTAAATCCGACATAAATAAGAACTCTGATTACTGGAATGAAGTTATATTTGCTGATGAGAGTAAATTTAATATGTTTGGTTCTGACGGTAGAATCTTGGTGTAGAGAAAACCCAGGAAAGAATTTCGCAAACAGAACTTGGTGCCAACAGTAAAACACAGTGGAGGAGGAGTTATGGTATGGGGGTGTATGTCGTCCGTTGGAGTTGGTAATCTTGTTTTTATTGATAGTATAATGGATCAGTACAAGTATATTGACATTTTAAATCAAAATTTGAAATCTTCAGCACGAAAATTGACCCTTCATAACGATTTTAAATTCTACCAGGACGATGACCCCAAGCACACTGCTTCGAACGTTAGACTCTGGCTGCTGTATAACTGTCCTGAAATAATAAAAACACCACCACAATCTCCAGACTTAAATCCCATAGAGAATATTTGGCAAGAATTGGAATCAAGAATTCGCAAACACACCATTTCTTCAAAACAACAATAAAATCATTGCTTCAAGAAGAATGGGGTAAAATCACTCCAGAAATCACAAAAAAATTAGTCGAATCCATCCCAAGAAGATTAAATCACGTTTTAAAAGTAAAAGGAAATCCAACAAAATATTAAAACATTTTAAGAAGTAAAATTTTTGGATAAATATTTGATGGAAAAGTAAGTGTCCCATCACTTACGTGAGCGATTTTTTGCTCCGTTCTAAACAATTGTGTTTTTATTAAATTACTATTTTAATATTTTGAGAAAATGTATGTTATGTAATAATTGTTACTAAATTTAAGTATGAAACACACCCACAAAAAATTTTTACATGTCTTTTTAATATATTTTACTACAGTTTGCTTTCGTAAAGCACAAGTGTCCCATCACTTTCGTGTGATACTGTACATAGTTTAATGGGTTTTATTTCTCGGCAATTAATTGCACGGGAAAAAACAGCTTTGCAGTCGAAAGAGGCGGCGTCAATTTTTCCTCCCCCCCCCCGACAAACAAAACGCGAAAGCAAGTTGTCAACTTGGCATGATAAACGGGTACCGGAAGTATCGTCTACCTCGCAGTTGCTGTCTACAAATGAGAATCGAAATTATAAACATTCGAACTACATATTTTATGATTAAGATCATGAAAGTTCAGAATATCGGAATGCAATTCGTAGATGAAAAAAAGCAAAAATTACTGAAGAACGGAATTTGTTTTAAAAGTTTGAAACGGAACCATATTTCCCGCTTATGCAAAACCAAAGTTAAATGTTCCATATGCGGTAAAGCTCATTTTTCAATAATGTGTAATACTGTTAAGGATGATTCTCACGGAAATAATTCTACAGACATTATAGGGGGTGAAAATGATAAAAAAGACTGTGTTTTGACAAATAAATCTTGCATGCAGTTAGTAAATTTGCAAACTTTAGTAGTAAAACTTCGTGGGGATGGGATCGAAAAATATGTGAGAATTTTAATAGATAGTGGTTCCCAGCGATCCTACATTTCTATGTATGCAGTTAGTCTAATGAATTATAAAACAAGTGGTAAAGAAGAATTAATCCATGGTTTGTTCGGAGGAATTGAAAAGAAAGAAACTCATAGTAAATATTTAATTAGATTGAGTAGTCCGGGTTCGAATCCTGGAGAAGGTATGGATGGTTGCAAATGTACAGTGTTCGTATGTCTTGGGGCACTCTGAATATGCGGGGAGCGAAAAATCCTCTCGAGAGGTTGGTGGTAGGGGAAGAGAGTGGGAGAGCCTCGGAGCCGTACTTTCAGGGTGCTCCCCTTTAAAATTGGGGACGGAACTGAGATAAATCGCTCTGTCACCTGTAAGATGCTCAAGGCTGTTGCCAACGACAGGAGTACACTTGCGCTCCTTGCCCCGAGGAATTTCGTGGGCTTGGACTAACTGTAGTAAGAGAAGTGAGCATTAGCAACAGCAGTAGTATCGACAGTAGAGTTAGGGAAGTAGAGTTAAACACTGCCATTGTTGTAGTTAACTGTAATATTATAATTTTTTTATTACTTAACTTACGAAAAAAATGTGTGACAACATTTTGAACTTATTAATAAAAGAAATTTCTAAGCAATGTCTTACTAAGTTAGCTGCTTATGAAATGAATATGATTGTTCGAAATCTTTTAAAAATTATGAATAAATATTACCGCAATTAATTTTTATATTTGCCATATTCTATTAATTATTTTAATAATTCACTATTTCATTTTAGATGATAAATGAAATATGAAATTCCTATAAGATACTAATTCTGTTCCAAATATCAATAAAAAGCCCATTTCATTCTAGTTTGTCATACAATTCATGACCTTTGAGGGAATGAGCAAATTTCACTTGCGTTTTTCATGTCTGTGACTTCGGATATATATTAGATTTATATATAGCGTTTTTCTAACATAGATATTCTGACACAAAATCGAACTTTTTCTGAAATGACAGACCGAAAATTTCCGTATTTAGATTTGAGATTTTTGCAATTCAAATCATGCCAAAGTCTCAAGCTTCATAAAACTCTAACAAGTAGGTTTTAAACAGTTAGCTTTCAGAATTTTAGCTCATTAATGTTAGTTGAATTTGGTATATATTTATTAATATCTCTTTTTTTTTTGTTAATTAATAGGTTCCTATAAATTTTTGTTAATTAATAGGTTAAATCCTATATATAAAATTAATTAATAGGCCCTAAACACGAGGGCTGCGGCTTTTCTTTTACGTTATAAGGTATTTCTCCCGCCATCTTAGCGTGCCCTCATGATGTGGTGGTCTGCACGCTGGGAGCGTTTTTCAGAGGTCCGTGGCTCGATTGTCGACGAAAGCATTGCGAATTTTTCACGACTTCTGTTTGCAAAAAAAAAGTACCTAATGTTTCTACAACGTAAGTGAATCGCAATTGCAGAAGAAAATTTCTTGGATCTCCATTATTTTATTTTAATTATAGGTAAGGCTTAAAAATCGATTCTAACGTCTGAATCTATGCCTGTCTTAGGATCAAAACTCATTCTCTGGAGGAGGCTGAGACTTTTAACCCTTTGCGGCACAGTGTGTCCGGTCTGGACAAACCTAAAAATTTCCTTCTGTACGCACAGAAAAATTGAATGAAAAAGGATTTATAGGTTACTATAGGTTACTCTAAACCTTCTTTATTTATCGTAGATGGCAGCTCAACACAATATATTTTAGCCATGTTTAGATTTTTAAGACCCTCATTTTTCAAAGAAATCTTCCAGATTTTAGGATATAAAAGGAATCGTTTGAAAAGAAATTTCTATGTTATTTTTTTAGCTGTATGCTAATCTACTTATTCTATATTAGTTTTAAATTTTTACCTTGAAATCTTGCCTAAAATCAAACGGCGAACCCTAGGTGTGCCCAGACCGGGCTCACCGATAATCTAGAACAACTGAGAGTCTGTATTCTTTGTTTCTCTGCATCTCATCGGTCAGTTCATTGACAGCAATGCTCGTTTCGAAGCTTTATTCATTTATTGTGCTCGCTTTGAGCGCACCCAGAGAATTAAAACGATAAGTGCTATCTTCACCAAATTTTACTTATGCACTCCTCCAGGACTAATTAGACTGCCTACCCTTTTTTTTTTTTCAATCAAAACTCCAACTTTAAAAGGTAGCGTGCCGGAAAGGGTTATGGAATGAAAAGCCTTATCCACATGCTGCTGGAAGACTTATGTTGCTGGAAGAGTAATGAATTGTAACAACGAAGAAGCTTTCCGTTACCAAAAGTAATAGAAGCGATCACACCAGTCGTGCATGTTCACTGTGAGTGACTTCTCACGGTAAAGAACCATGTGATCAAATACGGGAGGCAAAAATTTTCACTTTAGAAATAATTCCTGAAATCTGGGGAAAAGGTTTTCTGCCACATTCTGCTTGACTGTTAGAATTATATAAACAGAGGGCGGGGGTGAAAAGATCTTACTTATTTTCCTATTCACGCATCTCCGTTAAAATCTCATGCTATGGAGTACAATCTTCCAAGGTCTCATACTATTTCTAGCACTCTCTTTATTCTCATTAATGACGCTTTAGCCATTTCACCATTTTTGAACGGTTTTCTGAAAAAAGAATAATCTTTGTTTCTGCAATTCTTTGAAATATAGCTTAAGGGTATATAATGGAGAGTTTAAATTTAGCCAGAGCCCGTCTGAGCTACTTAAGAGAATTTTAGTGAAACTGTAATTCCAGTCAGAAGCCCAAATAAAACAATGTCTGGCATTTTAATTTAACTATAAATAATCATTACTGTTTATATAGTAATTTAACTTTTATTTGTCTATTTGAATTTTTAGTCCAAAGGGGCTTTGTCCCTGAGGGACTACTGTTTTCGTTTTTCGATTGTGCGTCGAATCACTTTGAATGTCCGTTTCACTTTTCCAACTGTTGCCACCAAATATTATCGCCCTGTATTATATTTCAAGAAATTAAAGAATGAGGAATCTGCAAAAATGTATATATGTTTCTCGCATTGTGATAAAACAACGGTACCTAGAGCCATCTAATTTTGAATGACGTAATCCGACTGCGAATATGGGCATCTGGAATCCCAAATTTGAAATGTGGAATTTGTTTATTATCAATTTCATGTTTTGTAAAACTTTGATGAATTTTGGATGAACAAACTCAGAGATTTCAAAGCGAACAATGACAACGTTGAACAGAAAAAATATTTGTGTCTGCAGCGCATGAGACTGTGATCGGAAATTCTAAAGATACGCTCAATTTAAAATTATTTTGCGACATTGCTCTTGAACTGAATTTTATGGCTTAAGTGCGAAGAACATAATATTTAGTAAATAAACGCAACATACAAAATGTTAAGAAAACGCCCCTTTAGACGTAATTTAAAATCTGAAACATTTCAGATTTTCTTTTTTTAAAATTTTTTTTATTGATTATTTATTGATTTATTTTCCCTCTTTCTTAACGGCCTTCCATACGGCTCCAGCATTTCTGCTTTTAGAAATTAAGCCCTAAAAAGGAGGAATTTGAGAATTGTTCTATGTGTTCTATTAACTCTACTTCCGCAGGTAAAATGCTTATTGGAGAATTCTTCTTTTATGTGACATCTCATACCGATCAAAAATCGCACAAGTTGTGGTAAGTTACGGTATAAGAACGCTTCTACTTACAGCTTAATACTACCCACTCCACATGCTATTTCTGGGTACACACTCTTACAAAATTACATTTTTACTCCATTACATTTTTGTCCACTCAACCTGCCTTTACATTTTTGATCAAATCCTTTTAATCACTGTCTATAGGACTGTCTATAATTACAGAGTATGTGTTTGCACTCACGGGGTCGCTTGACTCGGAAATGGATACTTGGTACTTATTAATGTAAACTCTCACCAATCCATAGGAGATATATAATGAATTTGTAAAATTGAGTTGCAGAGCCAACTTATTTCGTTCTGCTCTATATTTTCGCCAGATGTCTTTGAATCACTCAGTACACATTGTTTAATTGGAGCTTACTGGCGCACGAACTTTTGTTATCCGTTGTAGCTCATTGTGAGTTCAAAGTACTGAGATATTTCCGGGTTAGCTTCGCTCTTTTAGATGCGCTTTGCACTGTGTTCTGTTTAACATCCTTAGTAGTTTGAAGCGTAACTACTGATTTTACTATGGGATACAATGCAGAGTTATACGGCTATTTTTGTGGAAAGTTCCAGAACTCTGAAGTGTTTCCTTAGATAAAATAAATTTTATCGACTTATCATCGGATCTGTGGGCATTCAGGCTATCACAAACCCATACGCACGCCTTTATGAGTACGTTCGAAAGTCACAATATAATAATATTGGGCATATAAATGTAATATATTGTATACAGTTTGAAGATTATGTCTGTGTACTCAACTGAAATTCTGAAACGAATGCTTTTTAATTTAATTCTAAAACTAAACTGTCACTTTCATTAATCTACACTGGTGTGCAAAAATTAAGGACGAGACGGTTTTTTCAATATAACTTTGTACAAAAGCTTTCCAAATCAACGCATTTAATACCGTAAGATCCCCAATACGTAAGGACATGAGTAATGTAAGCAACACTTACTGAAAGAGAAATCAGAGGGATAAAAGGAAGCTTTATTGAAAAAGTAGCCTGGAGCGCAATGCGACTGAAGGCCGAAACATCCCTGTGATGGGTGTCCAGCAAGAAACATCCGGTCTTTAATAGGGGATATGATCTCCCCTGACTGCTAGGCAGGTTTCACAGCGTCTGCCCATGCTGAGAATGAGGGTGTCAATGAGTTGTTGAGGCATTGCTACCCATTCGTCTTGCAGCGCCAATCCAAGCTCCGGAATCGTTACTGGTGGTAAAGTACGAGCTGCCAAGCGTCTGCCTAGAAAATTCCATACATGCGCGATGGGATTGAGATCCGAAGATCGTGCCGGCCAATCCATACGTTCAATATCCTCACTCTCTAAGAGCTGTTCGGCAGCTACTGTGCGATGACATGGTGCATTGTCGTCCATGAAAAGGAACTGCGGACCCATAGCGCCTCTAAAAAGACGCACATATGGAAGAAGAATCTCGTTACAATAACGGGTCCCGTTTGACTGAACCTGCGTCGAAGATGTGAAGGTCTGTACGACTACCAAGCATGATGCCTCCCCAAACGAGAACACCGCCACCTCCATACCTGTCCCTTTCAATGATGTTCGAGGGATGATTGCGGCTTCCCCGCTCTCTCCAGATGAGTATGCGATGAGAATCGCTACTACAATATTTAGTATGCTGCATTTTTCAAGTATATTTCATAAAAATTTACTTCTAGCTGATAACATAGGATTAATATATCATTATTGATATTTTACTGAAATTTTCTATTCAAAAAAGTGTGAATATACTTTAAATGTACTGCTAATCTTCCGTAATATATATAATTTGTGTTTGAGATTTTATTCTTTAGAAGTATTATGTTTTTATAACCTAACTTATTGGTAAGTAAATCTAAACAAACATGTCAGGAATAATTAAATTACCTACGTCAATTCACAGTGCAAACACGTATTCAGAGCCGCGCAATATAAATCATTTAAATTTTTAAATTGAGCTAATAAGATTATAGCATATTTAGATAACAGCAGTAAAATAAACATACCGAAAGCACTTTGTTTACATACAGTTTATTATACACCTGACAATACTATGCATTACAGATTTAAATTCTCGTTCTTTGTGCAAGATAAAAATTTAGAAAAATCACATGAAGATTTTATTTTAAACGGCTTTTCCTTTTTACTTACTCTCAATAAAAAAAAAAGTAAATCACGCCACAATTGAGTGAAATATATATGTAATAAAACGATTCTTGAAATCTGCATTATATGCAACAAATATTTGAACAATAGTTTATTTTATTTTAAATTATCATATTTCAAGTAACTTTTGCATATCATGCAGTCTCTTTTTTGTATGGCATTTTTAAACATGCAGTTTTAAAAATGGAATGATTTAATATACAGAATGGAATAACAGATTTTAATTCTACCTCAATGAAAACCGTAGCATTGTCAACAAAAATTCGAACTGATAAATGAATAATTAAGCTGAATCTGATTTTAAAAGAATTGCTTAGGGATTGAGACTATTTTCCAAAATCCTCATTTTGCTTATTTCTTTCCTTCTCCTGATGCAACATTTTACAGAGTATCTAGCTGTATTTTTAAATTATGCATTTTATTAATATGAATTGTTTTCTAAGTCGAGATATTAGGCTTAACGGAGCAGTAAACACCAGGTTTAACGACAGGAAAATCCTGTATTCCTCCGATGGAATTCTAACCATGACACTTTTAACTGTTAACTGAATTTGATACATTCACAACTAGACGGCACGCATGGAGTGGAAGGATGAGATAATGGCTTCCGATTTTTGCTTGTAATACTTTTATGCTGCTCACGCAGTTAACTCTTTTCTTTAGTTATTCTTTTTATACCCACGATAGCAGGTGCACAAAAGATTCAGCAACTTCCTCACTCAAAAGCTATCCAGAAATTTCTTTAATTTATTTAAATTATAATATTGAAATGACACTGCTAAATTTGAAGTCGGAAATACGTTGAGAATACTCCACTTTCAACTCGAGAAAAAATGATCCGGATTTAGATGAGACTTAAACGATACCTAACGTCAAAAATAATGTTGAGAAATTTAAAAAAAGAATTTTATAAAGGTGCTGGAAGTTAAAAAGGTTCTGTTAGTTAGAAATTCCTGTCGAAAAGTATGATTTGAAATTCAGTTCGGAATTCATGACTAAAACACTTCATATATTATAATTCACGGGAACTAATTTTTTGACAGAATATTCGCGAGGTTTATTTTACTTAATCCAATTATCTTATTAATTTGTATAAACTATAACTTCTACTTTCGTCAACTTCCACAAAAGTGAAAATTACTTAAAGTATAAATAAGCTTCGAATTATTAAATTTATGTTTAAGCGCTTGTCAGTTTATGCTAACCGTCTCTCTGGGTTAGTTTCCCTGCTGTTGCAATTTACAAGTATATACAGTTCAAGATTTTGCAAGCCGAGATTTTGCGGGCGCTTAACTAGGGAAGTCAAGGTTTAGGTTAGGCACATTAATTTTATACTCTGCAATTTATTCAGTTTGAGCTGTATACAGCTTAACTGCACGCCAGCTGGGTATGGTTATATCTAAAGTTTCCATTTGTGTAATTGTGTGCTTAACATGTTCCAAAAAATTGTTTTAATTTTTTTTTTTACTTGTGATACTTTCATTTAGTATTCACAATGAATGAAAAATCGCTCGGTAATCTTCTACGATCACTAAGAGGTGAACTGGCATTTTTACGTTATTTAGTGAAATCGCATTTGAAATCTTTTTCCCGAATTTTATAATAGTGGCGGAAGATTTTAAAAATTAAATATCTCTCATAAATCGATGGTATCAAACTCTTCAACCATTTTGTTGACTGATAGCTTCTCTCCAAGAGTTAGATATTTTAAAATGGCAATAGGCCAACTGAAAGAAAATTATGGAAGAAAGAATCTAATCTACAAATCTGTATTAAAGAGTTTCGTTTTATGGTAATAACAAATGCAAAATTTAGATAAATAAAACAAACTCCAAAACGTTACGAAGTTGAAAATACCTATGCCATTTATGGAAGAAGGGGATAAATAGATTTTGATGAGAGGTGGAAAAGGCATTCAGAATCCATTTTTCAACTGTAAGGCGATAACTAATCGTAGCCACTAACCTGAATTTTGGAAGTATTTCAGGATACGAGTTCACTATATTTTCCCTGGTATCTATCTATATGTTCTGACAGGAAAATCTTACGTTAGAGATAAAATGTTATGTTATATAATCTTAAAGATCTCACGTTATAATCCATTGAAGATCTCGTATGATTTAGAGAAAACTAAAAGTGATGCAGAAATTTTATGCAAGTTACTAGATTAACAAATTATTAATACAAGATATTAAATTTCAGTTTCATTAAAATTAAATATATGAGAAATTACTGTAGTTGTCATGGAAATTCAAAAGCAGATATCTGCAGTAAAAATGATAAATTTATTGTCGGTAAAAAAGGGAAAGAAATCAGTAGATGAAATGAACATTCAACATAGTATTGTGATAAAACAAGGAAAAGAGCGTATTTAGTTTGTACTTATATTTTTCATTTTTTATAATTCAAATACACTTTCACTAAGTTTTATTTCGATAGATTAAACTCATTTTCCTAGGAAAGCTGCTCCCTTTTGCAGAAATATTCTCTCCCACATAATAAGCAATGGAACTAAAATACTTGAATTTGATTTCGATATTATCATAATCAAATTCAAATTTCTTATCATTTTGATGGCAGACTCAGTCCATATTATGTGGTCACGTAATGCATATTTGATTAACTTGGTCAGGTATATTATACACATGTATATTTTAGTTCTTATATGCAAAACAGTTTAATTTTATAAGTGGTCATACGTTTCAGGTAGGTGCTGTAAGAATTATGTTTATCATGAAAAAATTTCCCCTTTCCATTAACAGTTGATTTATTATTCTTTTTTGCTCATATAGTTTTCGACATCATGTATGTATTGAAGAACCTTAATGAAAGATTTGTCACTTCCGACAGTAATTATATTTTACTTAAATCACTCATATGTTCACCAGAAATTATATAACCGCAAGTATTCGTTGAATTTTCAAGAATACGCTTGAAAATTAAATAGTTCGACTAAACAGCTTAAATAATTCCTACTCTTTCATTTCTTTCACTACCACTCATCCCTTTAGATGTAAATTTTAATTTGCTAAAGCATTTAAATGTTACGCATTTATTTTGATTTATTTCTCAGCTTTAGCTTTCATACTTAACTGGCTACCTCTGTCCGGCTAATGCTCGATATGGCCGTTTAGACTATGCTTTAAACACAATTTAAGTCTTCTGTTTTCCTTATTTATTTAAACGCTATTAGCTGAGAATCTCAATTAAAATTACCTTGAGTTTGTCTCTCTCAAAAAAATAATGATTACTTTTGGAAATTTCTATCGTAATTAAATAAAGGTTTTGTTTATTGCAAATGTTTGAAAGCTGGTTTCTCCTCTTCAAATACCACATACTAAGAGGTAGCGAAAATTGCATGTCACTTAGAGAGTCATTCAGTAAAAGAAGAGTCTAACCTATTTGAGTTTGAAATTCTAGCTAGAAGCTTCCACATTTTAAGTACAGTATTATTACAAACAATTCATGCATAATGTGTATATCAAAGTTATTAATCACGAGATAACGTTTAACTCGAGAAAGCTAGAATTAAAAATAATGTGTCTAGTTTAGTGAAATGATGATGCTCTCTTCTCTGATAACTCACCATTTCTAAAAGTTAATTTCAGAAGTTACCGATTTTATCTCGAATATTATGAAGGATATGAAAATATTGATAAGAAGCATGTAGTGTATCACTACTTTGTTATGAAACGTAGCCTTTACATGAGCCAATAACTTGGATAAAAGCCAAAAATGAGGATTTATCGGTATCTGATCATCGGCATAAATACGTCGTTAATCGAGTGTATGGCAGGCAGTATAAGTAAAATGCAAATTTAATAATAAAATATAATTAGAGTCCGCGGGGTATAATAAATTATAATAAGAAACTGATACGACTGAAGGACATTGTAATGAAAAGCCACATCATAATGCACAGTTTTTTATGGTAAGAGATCCCTGTATTTGTAATACGAAATTCATGCATCTGTATAAACACACAAAATGTTGTTTCAAAATTATGAAACGTCAATATGTACAGACATTAGAATTTTTTTGGAAGCAAGAGAGATTGAAAATATGCAATTGTCTTCGTCGGGAATCGAACCACGTAGCTCTGAAATACCGGCTCAGTGTGCTGACCACTACACCACGAAGGCACGCTAGGAAGGCGGAGGAAAAACCTTACAAATGCTAGTATTTATGTAGGTTCGATGTACAATATAGGCAGCATCTATAATGAGGAATTCATACATCTGTAGAAAGAAGAAAACTCAAAATAATGTGTTAGAATTACTGTAGTGCTGTACTGTGCTAATATTTAAACATGTTCTTTGTGTCCATCATTGGCAGCAATACGTAACTATATTAGCATTTTGGTGGATGCCCTACGTCATTTCACGTGTTACGTTACAGCATGCGTTTAATGCAAGTTCCCAGATCTCTTACATCGCGGTAGCAAGGTAAACGGATGGAGTTTCGCGAAACACCATATGAAAATGGTCAATGGGATTCAAGTAGCTAACATTGATGATCACTCCATAATGTCTCCGTAACCAATATCCTGCGCCAGAAATTTATCGCTAAGAAATTTGACACTAATAAATTTGGTAGTAAGTAAGTAAACACAAGTAAATGTGGTGACGCAAGTAAATGTAAGACACAAATAAATGTGGTGACACAAGTAAATGTGGTGACACAAGTAAATATGGTTAACACTTACATACTGATAGCACACAGAGGTAGATGAATGAACGGCAAATCATCTAGGAAACCAGGTACTATTATTTAATATTATTCCAGTTACCTTCATTCAGTAAAGGCTCCAGCGTAACACATAGTTCCCATGACGCCAGGATTCCAAATCTCTTACCAGTCATTAATAAATCATTCTAATGACGGCACATGATGATTGTTACCGTTATGCTTTTTGAAGCTCCCAGTAAGAGAAATGTCTCTTTTAGTACCGAGTGCGATAGAATTTCATCTCGTCTGCCCAAATGATGTTAGAAAAAAATCTATGTATATTCAGTGCGTTGATCAAGAAATTTTACCAGTCGTACCATCTTTGATAAACTCTTGGTAATGTGTGCTAGTGTGCTCCTCATGTGCTAGTGTTGCACTCAACGGAATGAATACAAAGTTTGCGGAATATGACCAATGGTAAGGCCATTCACAGTATTAATATTTCTAAAGCTGCTATAGGAATGGATGAGCGCAGAGGCTAGAGTTTTCACTAGTAGTATGTGCAAACCTGCACTTTCTGTTTTCTCTTCATACGATTTTTATAATGCGCTTTGCATCTATACCCCCTCAGGGGCTCACTATTTATGAGTAGGGGTGTGGCAATCTCGAAATACCTTAGACCTTTAAGGGATCACCCTTATGGTGAGACGAAGGTCACAATCCTAGAGCCCTAGTGAACTTTCTGTCTTTTCTTTTCCTCTCCTCTTTAATTATCATTTCGTCTACCTTTCTCCCTTGTGGTTTTCTTCTTAAGAGGCTGGGGTTCATCCCGAGAAGCTGTTGCAGCTCTTGTCCCTAGTAGCAATACATAATGTTTGTCTTTCTCTCTTGCGTAGTGTACATTTCCTGTACAAAAGCATGTGCTGTCAGTACTCCTCACTGGTTAAATAATTAAACGATTAAGGCAAAACACTGTATCTGCTTATCTCTTTGACAAAGTCAGGTTTAGACTCGAAGATCCAGTTTATTCAGTTTGAAGCTTTCCTTGACTGCCAATGTATGCCTTACAAAGAAATAGGATGTCACGATTCTATTTGCATAATGTTATCCGCAATACCAACCCCTCAGCAGTCTTTAGGAGGTAATACTTTAAATATTTTACGCTTTGAAATATCATTTGTACCTTATTTACACCATGGGAAGGATAACGAAGAATCTGCATTTCAAAGGAATTTTGTTTAAATTTATTCTAAGCGTAGAACCAATTTCATATTTAATTTTTGATGTTCTGCACATTTGTTGTCTCTCATTGTTTGAAGATAGGGTTGCTAATGTACAAAATTCTCCTTTATGGCTGCAAATCTTGTGGGACAGAGCACAATCAGTTTACTATAAGTAACCACATCTACCACAGCTTCTGCAGTTTTCTATATTTAAGGTAAGTTCGGGGTTGCAGGGAATTATTATATGCCTATATACTATAGTAACAGCATTTGCAAGCTTAAAAAATCAGTGCAATATTTGTAAAATTGTTGCCAGCGGCACTATAATATTTGTGATATAAAGATACATTCTGCTAAGAGAATAGTGTGCTTAGTCGTAACTGAAGATTCCTGGTAACATAGCAGGTCACAGTATTTTTATTGAAGTCTGTTTGAAAGAATAAAATTGCTGGCTTGTGAAAGAACTTTATGGAATATTTTCGAAACATATGGAAATCAGTAACAGAAGGAAAAGTAGTTTTCAACTGATTAAGCAAGTAATAATTATAGTTGCTTTTAACAGTCGCTTATTTATAATTTGTGCCTAAAATGGGTCCTAGTTGCACTCCATTAATTTAGAGTAAACAAAAACTGAAAATTACTTTAGAAAACCCTTTGATAATTCTGTCTTGAATCGTTCAAATGCAGCGTAATTAGAGACTTGAGAAATAAATAAAAAAACTGCATCTATAAAGTTGTATCGGATAAAACAAAATTAAATTTTTAAAGAATTTAAAAGTTGCAAGTGTATACGTACTTTTGCAATCAAGTCTTCATATATGTATTTAGGCATTTTCTTAACAAATAACAAAAACTAAATATTAACAAAGGATTCTTTTATAGTAAGTTATGTTTAAATTGCAAATTACTTAAAGAATGGAAAATCGTTTGGCGTTTCCATAGATTCATGTTATTGGGTAAAGATGAAAGTTTTTTAAAAATGCATAGAACATCAATAACCACTGCCAGTATTATTGTTTGTAGGACACCAATATGAGCAGGATATGGTAAAATATTAATTACAATCCTTCTTACCGCATAAATTTATTTTATACCTGTAAAAGTAAAACGTTTTCCCTTTACGTTTCGCATGTAATCGCTATGATTAATGTTTTTGTTTCAGCAATATTTATACTTCTAATTTGGGCATCAGTTTGTCATTTAAATTGAGGAAAAGCAATAATCAAAAACCATGCTGCTGTTTAGTCTCAAAGAATAATTCTAATTTTTTAATATTTTTCTGTTTAATTTTAGATCATGCTTCCCAATATATATTTCTGATTTTCTTGCTTTCTTCAAACCTATACCTGTCAAATCTCTTGGAATAACTAAACTATTCCAAACTGCTTTCTTTTAATATTTCTGCACACTATATATTTTCATTTGAATGAAATCATGATATTTTTTCAAGTCTAATAAAAAATACCATTTTGAGCATGATAAAGTATTTACAAATGCTTTGTTAAGTATTTCTCACTAAACCTTCTCGCATATTTCTTAAATGTAAAAGTTAATTTTTATACCATTAATTTTTCGCATACTTTTCAGAAAATGTTTGCCTCCAATTTAATGTAAAATTTCCAAGTCTTATGCAATAATCTTAATTATTAATACTACTCTTATATTAATTAGAAAGTATTGTATCATTTATTAGGCTAGGTCTTTAAATTATAAATCATTTTAATTTTTGAATTTTTATTTCCTAGAATCTTTCAAATATTTTCCTTTTTACTTGCAACTCATATTTTAAAATACACTTCTGATTTACTGAAAATACTCAACTGAATAATTTAGTAGTCTACAAACATTTTAATTAAGAAATTTTGAAATTATAATATGCACTAATATTATATATTTACACAAACAAAATAAATAATTCAATGATTTCTATTTTTATATATGTTTACAGCTTATAGAGGAACAGACAATGAAATTGAAACGCATCTGTAATGCAATACTTTATTAATATGGTAAGACCCTCTTTCACAAACTGCCGTGATTCTTCTACAAATACTTCTTGAATGATACAAAGCTTGCACAATCATTACATGTATTTTTAGCCACACTTTTTTGGAAACCAGTGGCTATTTCATTTCATGATGTCGGAGGCAGAAGGCTCTTTTGAATTCGGTTCTCTAGGTTAAAAACAGATTCAGTTACGTTTCTATGTTCGAAAAAAATTCATTCCCATACACGTCCAGACAACTATAGGTCACAGTTATGTTGATATCAAGAGGTACAGAAGATGTAACTCATATTTTCAGGGCATTCTGTTTCAGTATTTCATTGTAAGTTGGTACATTGATATCCATATTCACAGCAACTCATGTGGAAAAGCATGTTTTAACCTAGTTGAATTTGATCTTTTAGAATGCGCTGATAAGGATTCATGGTGATGTGACTTTGGAAAACAACCAATACTCCTTGAAAATTCATAGTGCTGCAGTTCTCCATAACTCATCTCCTGTCTTCTTCACTCTATAGCTAAGACAGTTCAGATCATGGGCCTCTTAAAGAGTTTCTCACTCACAAACGTTTTGAGAAATGAAAAGAACAGATAGTTAAATTCGTGGATATAAAGCACACAAATCACACTGTGTTCTGTTGAAGTTTTGCTCCAGTTCTCCGAAAAGAAATTAACTCGGGGCAACCCATTTTATTTAGGTTTTGTAAAATGATTTGGATGTCAGTAAAATATTGTATGTTGGCGTAATTTGAACAGCTGGTGATTTATGATTTTTGATACAGTTTTAAACCTCTTTATTTTATCATGATATAGCAACTACCGAATGGAAAATGTCTTTGATATTCTAGGTATAATGTTATGATTCTGGATACGTGACCGCCGATACATCAAAATAATCTAATGTTTTGGTAAGAGGTAAACCAATCCGACTAATGCAAACCATTTGTTTCCTTTCGAAATCTGATCTATGTGTAATTTAGGTCATATCCCTCTTACTGCTTGAAGCTAAAACATCTACTGCATTTGAACATTCAAAGTCCACACAGTATTGCTAATGAGGTAATTCAAACCCATTTAGGGATTCCAAAAAGTGCATCCGTATGTTTCAGATTTTAAGTAATTTGTTTTTTAACTGTTTCTAATATATAATCTAATTCTTGTACCTATTAAGATCGATTAATAAATTTAGTATATTAGTGGTTCAACAAGATCATGCGGATTGTTCTGACATTATTTGACTGACTTGTCCACTGACATTATTTGACTAAGTAAAAATAAATTGCTTCATCTATTAGCAACCATTGTTAGTATTTAAGTAATATATGTGCAAGCTCGGACTCTAAGAATAATCTCTTCTATCTTACGTCTCTGTCAATGTTATCTAATTCTTTTCCAAAATATTTTCCTTTGACTCAACAGCTCATCAAGAAAAATGTATTCATTATATTTCGGTGTTATGTGAAAGATAAAAGACCTACTTTCACAAATCTTGATGAACGGAAAAATTCTTGACGAATGGCTAATTAAGGAATTATTTAACAAATTCATCTTTTCAGTAAAGAGCAGTTTATTTACAGTAAAGTATGTGGAAGTAGAATTTTTAATCACCTTCAGAAAAGCTTACACCTTATGCATAAATTTTGAGCATAATTGTCATATTTTACAAAACCATTCAAACCACAGCCGTTTGAAAATACGCACAAATTTTAAGAGGTGCTAAAGTGGCGTTGTAAGAGCACTATTTTAACCACTATTATTCCAAATATAAAACGCTAAATAGCTGAACTTGGTTTGGCTTCGTCATATGCTTCTGAAACATTTGGAATATAAATGCTAAATAACCAAAATAGATTTAAACAATGAAATGAAATTTTTCAATTTTAATTAAAAGGTATACAGCAAATTTTGATCCTAAAATTAGTAACAAACCTTAATTGTGTTATCAAAACTCACTTTATGTATTAATTCGTTAAAGGGTAGACTAGATACTGAAGTTCACGGGAACCTGATTGCTGTATTTGAAACTTGTAATTACAACTTGACACAAAGAGTGTAGCATCCGAGGCCGGAATAAAGTAAAACTTATTATTTTATTACACAAATCACATATTATTGCTAAGTGTTTTTGTTTTAGAGATGAAACTTTGACAAGCTTATGTTCTAGCTCGAAATCTTATGTTTTGGTTCTGTTCATAAACGGACCTTTTTGCAGGGTAGATGGTGAATATTATCGTCCAATGTATCCATGCTCGAAATCTTCTATCGCTGCAAAATAAAATCGAAATTCATTTTCGCAGTCCACGTTTCAGAGTATTACGAAAGGCCTTGGGGTAAATGCTCGTTCGATATTGGAAACAACCTTCTTTCAGGGCCCGTAGCCATCTCGAAAAGATCTTAAATCTGCGGAGAGATGGAATATACCCGAAAATAAACTAGAAAACGTGAAACTCTTTACTCGGCGGATAAAAACTGGTAATGCGACCTGCTCCGCCTCTAATCCGGCCCTTGAGATATCCGCTTTCCTCTCTCCCGGGATGTGGGAACTAGAAAAAGTTCCATTTGAAAAATGAAAATGTATAAAGAAAAGATATTGACATTTAGAGATCTTGTCATGGACGTATATAAATATTTATACAGCATTATTGTGAGAGAAATATTTTCATTTGCCCTGTGTCTTTTTTATCAATGTTATATTCCTTCAAAAATTTCAGAATTCGATTTACGCATGAAAGATTTACAAACAGATCGTTCAATAATTGTTTGTTTCAAGGAAAATATTTATTTGCATATAGCAACATTAAATGAAGAATTCAGTAAACATTATTTATTTTATTGCGATGATAAAATTAAATTTAAAGTATTGCCATCGAAATTTGAAAAGAATAATTCCCATTTGTTCAGTTACATCTTAAGGGCAAAGATTGATTATTTCATGCTTATCCCCCACGATGAGATGGCGTAAAATAAACAGATTTAGATTCTTAGATACGTATACATATACATTTATGAACGAAAATTTAGAAATTCCAAAGAAAATGGTAAATTATTTAAATTAAGGTAATAAATTATTAAATATGTGCAGCATACTATGAAATTAATTAAACAATCTAAACAAAATAATAACAATGCAAAAATTAGATCATGAAATGGGTCAGCATTATAAAACAAATACACACCTCAACAGTGAATCAAAACCAATTCAATAGGATTAATATAATGTAACATAATTGTTAAATATTAAATAATAAAGTAACTTTCAACAATTCTGTAAATTTTTATTATTTTTTTATGTGACATAATTGGCTCCAGCTGCTAAAATACAAGTTTGTTGGTCTAAAAAATTAACACAACTAATACAATGACTTGTCAGTCCTGAAAGATAATACAACAGTGCAATTAAAAGGATCGTGGAAGTTTAAATTTGGTTTTAATTAATGTCATAAAAATATGAAATTTTGCATGTATAGGTAACTCTCGTATAACACAGTAGATATGTTCCTAGAAAATGCCGTGTTGTGTGAAACCGTGTTGTATGAGACCCACAGCCAGTACAAAAAAGGTGGGTACATTCCGAAAATTTATTCAAAATATTCTTTAATTATACATAAACTATTTAATTTTTATGAAAAATATATATGTACAACACAGAATAAAAATATTACGCATTTTAATTTAACGCAACTTTAGTTTAATAAATTTCTTCGTTGTCACTGCTCAGTATAATCAAAAAAGTACGCTCTTTCGGTGGAATGAGATCGTTTTCACTTTCAGAATTTCTTTCTTCATTTAAAATTCTGGCATTTTCTTCCCTCTTTAAAAAATCTGTAATTTTACTTTGCTTCCTAGTTCTTACGGCGTCATTTTAAATTTCTGGATATAGAGCTGAGAGTTTTGCAGCACCTTTTTGAATTTTCGGCTTATTTCAGCGGAAGGCTAAGCGTAGGCAGTCTTTTAATTTTTTAATGATAAGTTATTAACTTCAAATCTTCAACAGTGGTAGTGTCCTCAGAAGCGATTTGATTTAGAGCTTCGGATGCCATTTCTATCAAATCTTCGTCAATTTCTTCTTCCGCTAATAAATCTTGAACATCCTCAATAACCATGTTCACAAAACCTTCTCCTCCGATTGATTTAGCAAGCTCTAATATGCCAACAATTACATTTTATGACGATTCACGCACCTATTCTATTTCAACTGAAGAGGAATCTTCTTCTAACATGTTTTCAGTTCTTTCAGCGACAAAGATCTCAAGTAGCACAACAACGTCGTAACAACATTGCAAACTCGTCACGGATGTCGTTGCAAAAACCTTACAATATGTAGGGAATATAAAATCTACTGTTTTGCAACCGTTGCAAAGAAGTCTTTATTACGTATTTGCAGATGAGGATTTGTCGCTTAGACGTCGTTATTGCGTCTTTCGCAGGTAATATTTTAGTTGTGAAAGTTTCGTAACACGACGTCTTAACGACGCCTAAATGTTCGCAAAATTCCACCTTTTTGCAACAGTTGTAAAAATGTCTTTATTATGTCTTTGTGCTACGTATTGATTTATGCAGAAAAATAAGCTTAATAATTATTCTTTTTAAAATTTTTGATTCCTTGTATTTTTCTAAAGTTCAAATATTTTATCATTTCCTGAAAACCAGAAGATAATGCAATGTTTTCTCTTTAGACTAAATATGCATAATTAATAACAGCTTTAATTATTTTCAGTACTTTAAACTATAGTTTTAAAATTTCTCTTTAGGCTAAATATGCATAATTAATAATAGCCTTAATTATTTTCAGTACTTTAAACTATATTTTTCAAATAACTTAAATTCTAAGTTACGATTATTTAAGATTTCATTATTTTTTCCCCTTAAGTGAGAGTAATTATGAAAGTGGTTAACATAAATATACTCGTATAACATTAATAGTAGGTTTTAAGTAAATAGACATAAATAAAAGTAAAGATATATATGTGAGTAATAAAAAGAGCGTTTCTGATAACAACATTATCACATTTATTTCTGTTAAATCTCAGAGACATTGAAAATTGCCCCTATCATGATAATATAGTAGGCGTTTTTAAGGTAAATTAATCAGTATTTTACCTGAACTCAAGGTACAAATTTATTCGCGTTTCATAGCAAAAAATATAACCATTAACTTCTATATCTCCAAGATATGCAAATGAAAGACTGTATATAGCAGTTAATAAATGTGATCAAAAATATTTCATACAAAAATATACCTAAGTCTAACAACCAAAACAAATTCCGATATCCATATCTAAAATGAAATAATAACCTAACAAATAACATACATGACAGTACTATTTAAGAAAAAACATGAACTAGTAGTGTTTGAAAGTATAAATAGCAGAAGGAAGGTAACAGAAGTAAAACTTCCAATTAATAAAATATTATTTGTGTTTTTTAAATAGTAAGGAATTAAAAGTGCAATAATTATGGATTGCAGTATTTACTAGTAATACTGATGTTTCTTAACACCATTTCTTTCGATCATATGTTAATGTATTTACTTATTTTTAGTTTCTACATTATAGAATAATGGTAGATTACAATGATTATTTCATGGACTTTTTATAATCGACAACTTCCCTTTTGTTACTGTACAGAAATAATTTAACCCGCGGGAAGGCGCGTGGGGTGTATCATACCCCAACCCTACATAAAAGTGGAATATTCCTAACTTGTGAAACTGAAATTCTGTGCTGCTTTCAGTAGCTGAGTTTCTAGTATTGTGGTTGACTTTCAGAACCGCTTTTTCCTTGCCTGTGTGTTTCAGAAAAAGATTTATCGGTATTTTGTTGGAACTGGGGTATGACACACCCCACGCGCATGTCCGTGTAAGTGATTTTCTGACTGAATATTTAGTTCAGAAATTTATTTCTAGAGTGTAACAGTAAATATTTCTTCTCGCAAGTGATTTTAAAGTACTTGACATTAAATTCTTAAAAATTTCTAACTGCATTATGGTAAAAAGAATGAGTCCCTATGAACTGGAGTTGTAACGCATGCTAGATTTATTAGAAATATTTGAAAGCGATGAAGACTGCATTTCGGAAACTGAAGATGAAACTAAGAATATTTTCTACAATGTTTTAGTTTCGAAAAAGATAAAACATTAATTCCTGATGTTCCTAAAAAAGGAAAAACTGTTCTTATGCTTTATATAACGATCATTACAACATTATAACATTATATGACGATCATACTATAGATGATACTATTGGAGGAAACAAAACGTTAGGAATTATATGTTTTAATAATATGACTGTTATGAATAAGTTCACAAAAAAGGGTAAGCGGACTGTAATCATCACTTGTTTATTTTTCATAACACTTTGAAATAGAAGGAATGCCGCCCACGTGACGACACAGCTCACATCACTCCAAGCACAGTAGCAATTAATGAAACAAAAAAGAAAAGAATACAAATCACATAAATTATGAGTTGAAAGTTCGTTACCATAGCAACCAGAATTGAATCATCAGGCGGCAAAGCCATCTAATGTTGCAAAGACACACTAGTAAATCGTTTGGTAACAAAAAATACTAAACATAGCCCCCGGCCTTGAAGCCTTCTAAGGGTTCAAAAAAAAGACAAATAGTTAAAGCATACGTAATAACATTAACAAACAAAAAAAAATTAATTGAAAATATAACTAAAATTAAAGTTCAATAATATGAAAAAAGTCAATAGTTCATAGTTCATATTAGTCATGATTGGGCATAAGACATAATTTAGTAACAGCTCGTTTGAAATCACCAGCGGCTGCATGGATTGTAGCCACTCGAACTTTTTTATCACTACCTGGATGAATTAAGGCAATTCTTCCAATTTTCCATTGGTTTGGAGGCAGTTGTTCTTTTTTGATCAGAACTAAATCACCACATTTTAGATTTGGAGACGCACGAAACCACTTAGCACGTTGTTGAACTGTTGTTAAATATTCTGCACACCATCGTTTCCAAAAATGTTACACAGTCTGTTGAACTAGAGACCAACGTTTAAGTCGTGAAGATTTCACATCACTCAAGTCAGATTCCGGAATGGCAAGCAAAGGGGCTCCAATCAGAAAATGACCTGGAGTCACTTATTTATAATACACGAGAACAAAAAAACCAGTTTTAAAACTAAATAATACTATTTTTATTGTATTTTAAATATTGGGGTATGTGATACCCCACGCGCCCGTTCTAGTAACTTTTCTTGGTGCGCCTTCCGCCGGGTTAAATAATATAGTATACGTTAGTAAGCTAAGTACGTTAAAATAGCACACGATGGAAAAAAATAAGACCCAATTTCCAACATTCATTTATTGAGATAAATAAAACCTAATTTTCAATATTCATTTATTGAGATAAACTAATAAACATACATAACGGCTATAGAAAATACTAAATTTTAATAAAAATAAAACCTAATTTCCAACATTCATTTATTGAGATAATCTAATAAATATAAAATAAGGGCAATATTAAAAAAAAAAAAAAAAAAAAACGCGAATTACACAGTGTTTGAAAGAATAGATACCAAACGAAAAGTAATAAAACTGCAATTTGCAATCAATAAAAATATTTAGTGATTTTTAATATTACACAATTAAATATCATATAATTATAGATTACAATATTTCATTGTAATGCTAATGTTTCCTTAACACTATTTTTTCGATCATACATTTCAAACACTTCAAAATCATTAACCTTTTCTGCATACTATAGAATGTGAATTATTATTAATTTTAATGCATTGGTTCTTTTTATTACATATATCTAATTCATCTTCAGCTGTCATAATAAGTACTGGTACCAGTCCAATACATTTTTTTGTATTTTGAAACTAATGAACATACCATAATAGCTTGAATTATTATTGCTTCTGCATTGATTGAATTTTCAGCAAATTCAGAAGATGCCTTAACGTTGTATGTTGTTTTTGGTTTTATATGAATTAATTCTGATCACCAACACAATAATCGAATTATATGAATGATATACGATATAGCACTTAGGACGTTATAACCGAATCGCTAATCCGTGTATCCAAATAGTATTGCATCGCTGGGGTCACTGAGGATTGGAGAAAACCACCATATAATTTTAATCACTGGTAACACATAAAACACCAAAAGAGAACACTATTTCACTGTATATGGACGATTTTGACACGCTGCAACCGATATTTTCTTTAAACGATGCATCCAAAATTCAAAATTTTGATGTGGTCTTGTAGAGCAGATATTCACAAACAAAATAAGCAGCAATTCGACACTAAAACGATGATTTCTCCGCAATTCTAAATAAACTGCCATTACTATATTCTTCTGCATCGTTCTCTTTCTGTATTGTAGCTCTCCAGTATTTGTTTACGACGGTGTATTGGAAAACCCTGAAGAAAACACTCCTGAAAATAAGATGCAGTCTGAAATTTATTGCGCAGTTAACTAATGTGTTCGAATTTGGCATCTAGCCAAAGCGCGCAAGCCTCGAGCTGAGATGTTCGTTTATATAATAATCCGGTAAATTATACACATGGAATGTCAATCGGTTGAAAAGCGTTTCAGTGTAACTTTTCAGCGAGTTATGCGATTGCATTAAACCTTTCGACGGTTCTGATAATTTAATAGAATCTTTTTAAATGGCTTAGAAGAATTATTTCAACTGAATAGAATTACGAACAATGTTCACAATGTTATATTTACCAAAAATAATTATCGGGCTCTTCATATTAAATATTAAATAAAGCCATATTTCAGTAGTGAAATAATTGCTAATATGTGATTTGCATTGATTTGGGAAATATGATTTCTTAAATATATAAAATGCATAACTAAATAACTTACTTTATAGATTAGTTTCATTTCTAAATATTTTGCTATAATATTTATAAATAAATATTTTAAGTATTAATTATTTTAACAAAATTTTATACGATAATTTATCACGTATTTTAGTACTAATTAAATTTAATAATTCAAAAGGATTTATATTAAATTTATATTTCATTAGATGAATCTACCTTATATTAATATATTTAGATGAAATAAAGTAATGAAACATTGCAAAGTAAATGTTATGCGGTCTTCAGATTCTTGGCAGAAAAGGGCAGATTAAGTTTAAGATTGATTTAGTCTCTTTTGATTGTAAAAATAACGCTGATGAATTATGAAAAAATTGCTAAAACTACCACGTCTAAAAAGCAGCCATATCATGATGTTTCAGAGATGTTCGACAAAATGCCAAGATGCAGCGGCAAATATTTTGCGTCGTCGCAACGTTGTAAAGACGTCGTAAAAGTTACCACGACCAGTTTACAACCTCTCGGACCAGTTTGCAACGTCGTGTGCTACTTGGGATACGATATCGATTCAGTTCTTGGTTGAAAATGTCTTCCAAGTTTCCATTACATTAATTGATTTTGAATCGGTTACGTCTAAAATATACTGTAATGCTCGTCTTATGTAATATGTTTTAAACGTATAAACAATACCTAAATAATTATAAAGGTATAAATAACCCAATGATCGGAGTAACGAAGTAGTGTTAGGTAATAGGAACAGTATCTTGACGCTGGAATAATTCAAATCTTGTGGGTGACATGGAGCACTATCTAATAGTATTAAGCGTCTGGCACAAAACAATATAGAAACAAATCTTTAAAGATATCCCCAACTACCCGAGGTATTGGATTTGCTTTCCAATATACCGGTAAGGTGTTTTCATTTACGCCTTTAAGTGCGCTAGGATTTAAAGATCTATAAACTAACAAAAGTTTTGTCACAAAGTCCGAAGTCAAACTGCACAAAAGTGGCTTTAGACAATTTTTAGACACCTGAAATCACGATGCAGTTTTTCTCTTTTTTCGATATAAAGGTTCTACTGGGCATTTTTGTTCCACCAAAACCCAGTTTTGTCGGCATCGAAAACTTGAATTGCTGTGCATAATTGTTCTTCTATAATATTTTGAAATATTTTCAGGAAACGTCCTATCACCTTCATAATCAGCCGATGCAGATTCGAATTGAATTCTTATACTATGAATTGCAAAACGATTTTTGAAATTTTCGACTCAACCTTTACTTACCAGAAAATCTGGGTTGACAGAGGGTTTTCCATGTTCTTTGAAGAGCTTTAAAATTTTGAGTGCATTTTGTTGAATGATATTACCATCCAAAAAAATTCTTTTTTGAAAGGTATCATCAATCCAAATGCTGAGTGACTTTTCCATCTTCTCAATTATTGGCGCCCTCGGGCACGAACTGCACGTTTTGCGGATGTCCTGCAGCAGCTGCACTTCTTATTTCTTTCCATTTTTGTTAATAGTCCGGACTGTTTCTTCATTCCAATTTAAACGTTTTCCAATGTGAAATGCCCTTTTTCTTTTTAAACGATGATCCAAAATTTGTATCTGTACTTCTAAAGAAATGAATTTACTCTTAAACGTTGTTTATTTATCTTTATCGGACATGTTTGGCGACTGAAACTTAATGTCTTAAAGACGAAAAAGTTATTATTTAACACACCGTGGCTCGACGCAGACTGCCGCTGCAGCGTGAGATACTTTTGTTTTCAGGCCATGGAGACGAAGATTCGAATTTTGGAAGCTGAACGTGCAGGTTGGGCGTTTTGAAGCACCTAATGTAACCTCATGCTATTCACCTTCTGCGATAGTGAGGTTTCTTCATTGTTATCTGGGGACATTTGTTCATACAAGTAGCGGATCTTGAAGACAACAGGCAGAACTTACGAGACAAGGATTCTTATGTGTTAAATGACTATATGGATGCTTTGCACAATATGGAAAAACGTAGTGCGGAGTTCGTTAAAGTTCTTCGATTGCTTGGACGATTTTCTTATCGTGTTAGAGCGAAACCGTGTTATAGGAAAACCGTGCTGTAGGAGGGTTCTCGCAATTTATGAATCGTGTTATAGAATGCCGTGTTGTAGGAGGGCTGCCTGTATATATATTTTACCATAATTATATCAAATATCTTTGGAAAAAAGTCTATTTCATTGCAATTTAATTTTGTATTGTTTCTTTAGAATTTTTTTCAAAATGCTGTATGCCTCTAATATTTTTTTTTCTATCTTATTGGTTTTGCTTTACTTTTATTGAAAATTTATTTTAAATTTAATTTGATATTAAATAGTTACATTTAACATAAAATGCTAAATTTAATTAATATTTCTTTTACATGTACTTAAATTTAGGAAAAAAATTTGGCACTTTAGTACACTTTAACTGGAATTTTATCCCCTTTATGAATTTGCATTCAGAAATGCAAATAAAATTGAATACTAATAAAATTGTAGAATGGTACATTGTAATATACTTAATATTATTTTAGAAATTTTCTCGAACACTTTTAGTAAATTCCATTAAATATTTTTTAAAACTAAGAGTTAGTTTAAAAACATCATAAACCATATATTTCTTCTTCCTAATTTACATTTTAACTATGTTTAACTACTTTACTCAATTTTATTGATAATTCTTCCTTTCTTGTATCCAGTCGAACATCTCTCTTCGCTTTGATCGACACGACGTTTATCTCGCTTCTGTCCAATAGATACTGAACATGAATTTATGTCTTCCTGTTCCATACCTAAAGTATTTAAAAATACAAAATTAAAGTCATTAATTGCTGTAATAGAAACCATTTTAAGTATGTTTTTCGGTGCAATGTTTCTTTGGGGTAGTTCTTCCAAATGACACTACGTAAACTCTTGTTACTGTTATGTGTTTTTCCAGGTATACATCCTGCTATTAGCAGGATGTACATCTGTATATATACACCCTGCTAATAGCAGGATCTGTATATATACATCCTGCTATTAGCAGGATGTATGCCTGAAAAAACACATACATTAACTAATCAAACACTAAGAAGTTCATTACTAAAAACACATACAATGACTAATCAAACACTAACAAGTTCATTACTTGTTAATGTTTGATACACTGGCAGTACTTTGGATAAAACATCTACTGTTAATTTAGTTTTCACTTAGATTTTTTTGGCAATGCTACATTGAAAAAAAGCATGGAATGACACCTGTTGGGCATTTAGTATGGCTGATTAAGTCATCCATGGAAGAGAGTGAAAGAAACTTAAATTGTAGACATTCAGGGTCTTACACATTCATATCTTACTAAGAATAATAGGTACTAGTATAGGAAATTAAAATAATATTTCTCAAATGTTTCATTACATTTTTACTGGCATTTAAATGTCACTAAAGAGGTAAACAAGCGTATATATGGGCGTCTCAGGTATTTCAAAGAAATAGATTTTGGCGTCTACCGATGCTAAAGATTTAAATAAATAAATAAAATTTATTTTCTTTAAAGGTGAAGTAAAATTCTTATTCTTAATACTAAAGTAACACACGTTAGGTAAGGTGTATGTTATTAAATTCCAAGGCACTGGAAAAGAATATTTTCCAACAATAATATAATTTCAATCTCTTTTCTGTACTAAAATATGCTTTACCGCGTTAAACTCTCTACGGTAATACATTACAAATTAATGTAATTCCTCTACATACCAATGTAATTCTAATCTCATTTCAGCATTAAAGTATATATGTTACAATACACAGCTTAAAACTCTCTCTAAATTTGCTTAAAATGAATTCACATAAAATTAATCACATTATTACATATTAGAAATTGGTAATACCGCTAAAACTTGACTCATATGAGTTGCAATACAACAATACAAATACATAAAGATACCAGAGAAGATTGATTAATACATAATCTATCAATCATCGGTTCTCGAAAATATACCAGTTCATTTATAGAAATGCGATATATCAAATCTGACTGAACATTTAAGTTTTAATGCTAAATAGCGTTTAAGAATTCAGTAAATTCATCTATACTAATAAGTAAAATTAAAACCACAAAACTCATAATTAATTAATTCTCATACTATAACAGCAGTACCCAGGTTCGTAATTTGAAGAATCCATGAGATTTTTGAAAGAAGATCTGACCATGGGGGGGGACATGACGGATCAACAATAAAAATTCATATGAAAGAAATTAATATTTTAAAACATTTATTTTTTATTTTGACTAACATAATCATTGCGATAGGTGAGATAGCTGACTTCTCCAGAATAATTTTCCGGCGTAGCCAATGCAGATACACTGGAATTTTCTTAAAACTATGGGAATCTTGAAGCCCGAATTGCCTCTCTAAGCGCTTTAAAATTGTTCTCTTCATTCTATTATTAATTTAAATTATTACTTTTAGCGTATAACAGTTAACATTAAAATTGCTATCTTTCTTCATTAGTTAATCCCCCAATTTCTAGTTATTAAATGCTATTTCAATTAACTACCTAATTTAATATTAAAATCATATTGCTAATCAAAAATTAACCTGAAAAAACATTTCCCTAAAAAATAATAAGATAAAAGAGAAAAGAAATAATTCCTCACGAAGAGAACTTCATGTCCTTTAATTCACTCTCGGAACTCGTCCTGACAGTTGCTGTAACTAACTGTACACAGACTACAGCTTCTTCCGGAAATCTGCACTGAGGAAGGATTGAAATATGACGGCTGCCTGTAAATGTTATTTGCCCTTCATGGAAATTCTTGATATCGGAAAGATTTGTTTACTTTTCAGAGATGGATGGCATACCGAAGCGATGAGATTTACACCGGCAAATTTCTTCTCCTGACGTTTTTTGGCACTGATATCGAAGAGCTTATAATTTTTCATTGTCAGGAAGCTATTACGAAATATATCCTAAATACAACTTGCATTTTGTGCCGGTAGAACCGATTCAAGAGGGGACTGCCCCACTCTTGTCTTCACGTCACTAACCATGTAAACCCTCTCATAGATCGTGCATTTCTTCCCATGATAACAAGGAAGCTGCAGATCCAGCGGTGACTATCACCACTAGTTTTTCATTTTCTTTACATTCAAAAATAGAACCAAATCTGAGTCCCTTCGCTCATATATCCATCTAATAAAACTCGAATGAAAGACCCAGCAAAATAATAATTGCCTGCTTAAGAAAAGTAAACATTTCCTAAACAATGCACTAAATTTCAAATTATAAGGATGACTAGCACCGCGTAATTAAATGATGTACAAATAAACCTAATTAAATGATGTTGACTATTATCACGCAACAAAGCATCCGAACCCACATGAGAAAAGAATTCGAGCTTCTTGTTAGCTTTCGACCCAAGCATCTAAATACAAAAAAGATTCGATCTCTAAATACTTGAAGATGTGACAAGTTAACACAACATCATGCTTTGCTGAGTGAAGTTTCTTTAATTGCATGGTGTCTCGTTCCATGTAAATAGTTATGTAAATCCCCACCGAAATTGAATAACGTCGTAATTTGTCGAGCTGTTAATTCTGCACACATTGAAGCTCATTAATGTTGCATGCGATCGGTTAGAGTGACTGAATTAAATAAAAGCACTTGACTACGTTTTCATAATTTGTATATATATATATATATACAAATTATGAAAACGTAGTATATATATATATATATATATATATATATATATATATATATACTTTGAGGTTTCTTTAATTTGAATAAACTAGTTATCTACATTTGAAACCTTTACTTTACTTTCTCCGTTTTCAGTGGCAGAACACAAATGAGTTTGTAGAGTCATTAGGATTTTTTGGAAGCCAGAGAGATGAAACATTAGCAACCGCCTTCGCCGGGAATCGAACCACAGACCTCTGGAATACCGGCCCAGCGTGCTACCGTTACACCACGAAGGCACGCTACGGAAGTGGGAGAAATACCTTATAATTTAAGGCAGATCATGTTTTGCCTCTTGAATGCCAAGCTCGTGGTGAAATAGAAAAAGTTACAGATGTAACTAGGGTTACTATTCTAAGATAAGAGTTCCTATCTTCGGCCTTGCATTATACCTGCCGACAGTTGAATTCACGTCGGTGAAGTCCGAGTCAACTTCATGTTAAATTACTCTGTACAGGCTTTGACTATTAATTATTTAAATTTAGCTTTACATTTACATTCCTGCTTTGCGTTTCTCGCACAAATGCTGGTAGACCTGTGAGCAGGTATGCCTTCTGCTCATCTTATTAAGTTTTAAAAAAATGGCCTTTTACACCTTTCTCAAGCATCTGTTGTACATTAGACATAGCGATAAATTGCTCAACGTGTACCAAAAAATTAGTCAGTGTTTCCAGTAGTGAAAGACTTAAAGCTTATATAACATAACGCTTAAAGCTATTTGCAAAACCCTAACGAAAAAGACAACCCTTTTACAGTAAACAGCCAACATTAGCCCCGCAAGAGGGCTGTACTTTTTCACACTGCCGCCGAGGCGACATTTCCCTAATGCACCAAATATTCGGCAATACTGCATCCTATTCTCTCCGCAATCCGGTGGTTTTGCAAAAGCAAATTTTTCTCTTCCTGTTTCGCTTTAATTTTTGATGTTTTTCCTATTTATGAATGGCTATAATTGGTGATGAATTATATTAAGCTTCAATCCTAGTACAATGGATGTGGGTTTCTAGTTCCACATCTGTAACTTTTTCTATTTCACCACGAGCCTCATCAATGGCCGAATGGTTACCACCGCTTTGTAAACGAAGTCTAAAATTATTATCTTTAATATTATAAATGATAGCATAATAAAATAAACGCGCACCTTACAATAGTGTTGATAACATGCTGTTGCTCTTCAGCACTGTATACGCATTACTGCGTAATTGCATTTCATACTTTAGTCTTGTTAAATTTTGTATCGTATACGTCTTATGAAACAGAACTGGCATCATGCAACGACAGTGTTACTGGTGTTGTCATAACTTAAGTTGCTAGAATTTTCCCGCATTCTATGCGTATGAATTTTGCTCGGAATTTCTTTCTTTAGCACCATACACATATTAACTATCTCGTATTAACCACAACAAAACTTTCTTTTGTCAACTCTTGTTTTGTGTATGACTTTTTGAATTTTAATAGCATATTCTGTCAACCGTGTAACTAATGTGCATTATCATATTGAACAATTAACCTGGTTAGGTTTTATAGTATATTTGTACGTACATTTTTCTACCTGTTTGTATTCCAATACAATTTATTTCCTATATTCGGCATTCTAAGATTTTTAGTATGTATTTAAATATTATGTTTTCTAGTATATATCCAATATTATATGTTTTATATATTCAATACTCTATGTTTTTTAATATTATATGTGTCTTATATATTCAGTGTTATATGTATGTTTATATATCCACTATTATATAGGTCTTCTAGTGTGTACACTTGTATTATATGTATTCTATACGTTTTCAACTAGTATATGTATTCTGTTTTAATATACGATCTTCGTTTCAATACTCGTATCTTCGTTTCAAATGCATTCGATTTTTAACTCTTCAAAAATTAATGCTTCCAATCTAATATGTGTGGCAGTACTATATGTATTCATATTATTAAAGAATATTTAGTACCGCCATTTTATATGGTCTGATTGTTTTCATACATGTAGACGTGATTTCTATTACTTTAAAATAACATATGAATGACTTATATTAGTGTAGTTAATGCTGTAGCTGCTTTTCAGTAATTGTAAAAACATTTGTAAGTATTGCATAAAATGATTTTGTCAGGACTACTTCTGCGCATATTCTTTTTATAATAGAACCGGTATAATATGACAAGAGTACAAATGCCGTTGCCATAGAACATGCTATTGCGAATATACCGCATTATGAGCACATTACTTGTCGTACAAAATCTGCTTGTCTGCCCTACACATGCAGTAATTGCTTGTATTTTCAGGTCTTGTCTTCTTAGAATTTTAACAGCATAATCTGATAAATGTGAAATCAGTGCCGGATCGTATTGCACGTTTTTATTTTATTTTTTTTGTTTTGTTTCGTAATGTTATGGATTACATGTACTCTAGCTTTATATGTATACCATAATGTTTTCCTGTATTATGTTTTAGTGTGAATGTTTGATCAAAGACAGTCTAGTTTAGACTATGCATTGTAATACATGTTGTGTAAGTGTAATTTAGTGTATGATTATGTTTTCTGATTTTGTATTGTAGTAAGTATGTTTTCCAGCTTAGCCCATATTTTATATATTTAGTAATACATATATACCAGAATGTATTCAAGCCTTGCATTCTACCATGTTCTACAATTTATATATCTCTTTTTTATGGATCTGAGTATAATTATGTATCCTATTTTGTAACTCATATATATTTCAGTATTATATTACCTACCATGCACTACAATTCTATGTATTTCAATATTATTGTACTCAAGTACCCCACGAACAGCAGCCAAGATCATTTTGGAATGATCTGAACTGATATTTCGAACTTAAACAATATTGTTGACCTTGACGCTCTCTCTCCTTTGCTACTAGCGTTGGCTCTTTAACTTTAGCGATGTACCCAAATATGATTGATCATGTAATCGTTCGTTGCAATTTTGCAACAATGCACAAATGTCTTTACATCAGACATGAGTGCAAAAGTTATCATATTTCAGAAATAGCTAAGAACCATAGTCTTATCTTTGAACGTAATTAATGCCGCTGGGCTCGCCCTGGCGGTGGCAATCGATGATAAGTAGTTATTTTTCCGCTTTGTAAGCAGTATCCCCCTTGCCTTAACCTTAGTTCGGGAGCCTGCGTAGTGGTGTTCAGTCACATTAAACCAAATAAACTTTATAGGATTTAGTATAATGAATTTCCTGTTAGTCTGTCAAATTTCGAGAATTTCATTTCTCTAATCTAAGATATTTTAATAACTTGTCATTTCTATTCTTTCCGAATAAAGTATCTCGAATTAAGCTGTTGGCCGAATAATCAATGTGAAAAATAACGTAGATGTTAAAAATAAATCATGGGGTTCAACTCGAACAAACAATTTTTGTATATGATACAAGGGAAGATAAATTTAAAGACCAAGGCCCAAGTTCAGTTGTACTAATTCATTTACGTCTTTAAAACTTGCAACACAATTCTAGTTTGGGTTTGGGGTTTTTATTTCTTCCATTAATTCAACACAATAATTTGTTTCGTCACACTAAACTTCATAATGAGAAAATCAGAAAACTAAACCTTTACTTATACGTACTAGAATTTAGAGTAACGAAGATTACAAACATAAACCTTCCTCTGTTGAATTCTCCACGGAATGTCTGTTTATTGCTAGAAATTCTTATTTTAACTTTTCCAGATTCGATTTATTCTGGAGGAAAAAGGATTAAGCCGGTAAGACATATTTGCACTCTTTCTGAGCCCTTTACTTTAACTGCTGTCATAAACATAGAGTAACGGACGTTACCACAATAATTTAAATTACAGAAAATTTTCCAGTTTCGTCTATGAGTCAAAACAGTGACATTAAAGAACACGAACGCAAATTGCAAACATTATTTATTTTCTAGAGTCTAAGTTTATTAACAAGCTATTTTATGCTAATTTGTTTTACTGTGTTTCTTATTTCCTATTTTCCTGGCGAAATGTAAATTTCTAGCTCACGTGTAATGCGATAAAAAGGAGATAGTCTTTAAAGGAAAGTTTTAGAGATTAGGATCAGAACGTGTTTCACCTGTTGAAGGCAACTTTTCTAATTTGATTCTCTTCGGATCAGTATTCTGCACGGTAAAAAAAAGTTCGCTCTTTACAGGAAAAGGTTTTGTAAAGTTACAGAAATCAAAAAGTTACAAAAGAATTTCCTGTAATGGTAACAGGTTGAAAGCAAACTGTAGCGGTAACAGCTGATTTGCTTGTAGCATTACAGATAATGTTTCAGTAGCCGCGCGGAAGAATCACGTGACTGACTGGAAATTAGCCAATCAGGAGAAAAGTGTTTGAAAGCTAGTTGCAGAAAAAAACATGGCTGAATGCATGTTGGTTGTATAGCGCAGGTAAGTAAGAAAATGTTTACAATTACTGCTTGAAATATTTTTTGTTCATTTTATGCAGATTATTCTCATGCACTTTGCACTGTTATATGTAGTGAGTAAGTATTTAAACGTTTAAGCTTTGCGATTAATTAATATCAGTGTTCGTAATGTCTAATGAGTTGAAAGAGTGCAAAATATTTATTCCAAATGCAGATCTAATAGTAGTATTTTGTCATTGTGCATCCGATAAATTACGCCTTAAATTGCCCGTATTATTATTTAAAATTAATTATTCCAAAATTTAATCACTGTTTGTGGTATATAATTGAAATGGTAATGTAGTTGTTGAAAACAAAACTAATCATTTTAGCGTTCTTTTCCAATCGTCTGACCAAAGAACGTTTGACATCTTTTTCCCGGCAGGCCTTGCGAGAAACGTTTATATAAACATTTAGAATTATGAATGTAATGTATATATTTTTTTCTTACTAGGTTTAGTTTATTCTTTTTCTAGGATTATCTAATTAGTTATACCTGGTTTATAATTCAGTCTAATATGTTTATGTACGAGTGTGTTATGAAGTAAAATTACAAAAACTTGAACAACGCGGTCGAGAATCTCGTTTATTCCTTTAGTGTAATAATATTTTTTTCAGTGGTATTAATTTCTTACGAAAATATTATAACTCCAAAATGAAGTAATTATATTGATTAAAAATATGCCGTATCATACGTTTCGTAATGTTTTGTTTTACTAACTAGATGCAACTTAATTATTCCATATATTTTAATATACCAATATCAAAAGGGGAAAAATGGAAATGACCTAAAATATTTTTCTAACAATTCGTTAAACTAATTATAAAACAAAACTAAAATTTTGTGCATTATTTCCAAAAATATCATTTCATTAATATTTTATAAATGACAACATATATTATATTGTATATATAACTACCATTGCATACTTATAAGTTTTTTAAACATTTAATGTAGAATTTATGTTGATTTTATTTTACCCAGTTTTAATACAGTTTTGAAGTATGATAGTCTTGTTACTAGGATAGCATGAATCTGCTAATACAAGTTTAATACATTTCTTGACAAATGTTTCTCTTATTCATGTAATATAATATATAAATCATAAAATAAGTTTTCTTAAAAATAAATTATTATTGTTTATTGGAATTTAAAACAATTCTGTATCTGTATGTTGTATTAAAAATAAAATAATAATGAATTTTTAATGAAGCATTGATTTTAGCATTAACAATGTAAATATATATATATATTTACATTGTAATATTTCATTGTATTATTTCATTATACTATTCATATAATAATACATCAATTGTATTATTTCAATGTAAATATATATATATATATATATATATACATGAATAAATGGAAATGCAAGCTACTTTTCCTTACAAAACCGCCCATGAATATATACTTCCCTTTAGGCTGATAGCCTTTGCATGCTTTGCCATATTCTATCAATCCAAATGATGCAAATATGCAGAAAATTTTACTTTCTTTGAAAGTTAATACCGGAAATAAAATTCAGTGCATTTGTAAACTACATTAGTTCTCTTATAGCTTCATTTAATTGCCCAATGATTTACTAGTCCAAACTAAGGCAGAATTCAGATATCGTTCAAATAAAAGAAAATTAATAAGGTCTGATTTTTAGACGTATATATGAAGATTTATTTTTTAAATATTATTTTAAGTCAACCAAATTAATTTCAAATTTAAGTAAGTATTCATGCCTTTCAGTAGCATTATTTTCGATATCTTAAATTAAATAACTGAATGCAAAATTTCTTGTTAATAAAAGAAAAGCAATGTTATGAAAGACTAGCGAAGTGGATTTGCAAGTTCTAATTACGAAAGGTCCCATGCTTTAAGGGGTCATTTTTAAAAATACTTAATTAAAAAAAAATATTTAACGTAAAACTTCCAAACTTCACACATGTGGAATATTAATTCTATATATTTTATCTCATTCTTATTTTATTAATTAATTTCATAGCATTTTGTGTGACACTAGTAGTAATTATTAATTAAATTTTATGCTTTTTCTGATCTATGTTTTGATTTTGTTATTAATTACGTTAGTTTACATAAGATTTAAAATTATGTAAGGTACAAAAACCTTCTGCATCTATTAATATATGCTGAAGTGAAGGAAATTATGCCAGTGAAATTTTTTAAAATCAAAAACAAATTTCTGTGGAAAATTAAAGTTATAAATTCTAAATGCAAACAAAGGAGTGAATTTGAAAGTTATCAAATAAGCCAAAGTGTTGATCATTTTTTCAGTTTTGCAGAAGAATTTTTATACTTTGCAGAATGGGAATATGATGTTTGGTTTTGTTAGTATTAATTACTACAACTGAATTATTGCAACTTACATTGCAACACGTAATTTAGCTTAAAATTTATTTGAACTTAATTTTCTAATTTATTTTGATCGTGTATATTGCATGTGTCATAAGTCTTTGAAATGAACTTAATTCTATTTATTTACACAATTTTTTTAAAGAAGAAAAAGTCACATTTGGTTTGCTTAGTTGCACACGAAGTTACATACTACCTATATATATATGGAGAGAGAGGGAGAAAGAGGAGTTATGTTTACTTGCAGACTTTTTTCTTCCTTTTTACTAATATTTAGTATGAAAATCAAGGAGGAAATTAAGCAATCAATTTAATTTTGAAGGATGTGATTACAATAAGATCATAACCAATTAAAAATATTCATGAATGAACTACTGGTAACTATCATAGTATTATTATTTAAAAGAAACCTACATTCCAATAATAACGCTTAGTAACATAACCATTTAAGTTATCTGATAAAAGTAATTTTCATTCCTACTTCCCTATACCTTGAATTTCACTCTTAGTATTGCCCACTGCTACTCCCTAGACCTCAAAGCATTTAATGCATCTGGAACTGCAATTTGTGTCTTCTTCTACAGCATGCAAATTATCACCGTTTAGTTTGTACTGCCACGAGCAATGATCTTCAGAATTACCGTATTGCGGTGCATATTCCACCCCACCGAGCTTTAGAACCAGATTCTGAAAATTAAAAAAATATTTACATAATTTTCCCCCTTTTAATGCATTCAGAAAATGAATATCCCAAGATTTTAAAATGTATTTATCAACATAATGATTGTTTTCGTCATACTAACAAAGGCAAACTTTTGCACACTTAAGGCCCCGTTGAATCTTTCTCTTCTAACTGTTGAATATTATGTCAGCCTGATACAAACAATGATCTATGATAGTGAAAGCAAATACCAACTGCCATTCACTGTGCAATTTTGCCATATCAGTTGAATGTTCACCCTAGCAAGCATCGGACAACAACCTTCTCTAATTATTTATGTATGATCTGAGGCCTAAGGATTTGCAAGAACAACAATGAGAATGACAGAAGTTCAAATTATAAAGAAGAAATGAGATAACTTATTAGATGTTGCAATTATGTGTATTCTTATTGAAATAGAGGTTTCTTTTAAATAAATAATATTGTGATAGTAGTAGTTTATCCATGATTACTTTTCATTTGTTCTATTCCTACTGTGACTGTGTCCTTTGGAAATTAAATTATTCGTTTAATTTTTCCCTCTTAATTTTCGGAAGATAAAATTAGTAAAAATAAGTGGGAATATGGCATCAAGAGCATTATATATCCCCATTTTCTTGAAGCTGTTCACTATTATTGTTTCATCAATGATAGACCATGCACCCAAAATCCACTAGCAAATCAGTTAGTAAGACGAAAATGACCACTATACGGACAAAACATTTAGGGTAACTTGTTTTGTGACCGCCTTAAGGAAGACAAACATTACCTAAATCTTTAAAACATATTCAGAATCCTGTGCTAAAAGAAAGCTAGGGAGAAAATGTTGTCCGAGTCCCAGTGATTCCTTTGGACATACTACCGAATATGTAATATTGTTTTAGAAATTTAAGGTAATAAATATAATATTTTTCGAATGCTAAAACAGTTCGAGAAATTTATTCAAGTTCTGAATTCTGAATATAAGTATACTGTATATTATATTTAATAACTATGGTGGCTTCATTTATGAAAATATTTGAATATTGGCTGTTTTTGTACAATGAACCTTCTCTAAGCTAGCTATACGTGATTCCTGAAAATTTTGATCTTTAAATGATAGTGGGCATCCTAGAGAAGTTATGTTTACTAATTAGTTATTTTATGAGGAATGCTGGTTAAATTTAAAAAGTGATTGACTGAGGTAGCTTGTCGTAATGAGACGGTTCACTGTAATCCAGTTTTTTAAAGAATTTAAGCTGTTCTTAATTAATTAAGATATTATAAAGAAATATGATTAAAAGTGTTATATAAGCACATGTTTAAAACATCTATTAAAATAATTTTTATAAGCTTTTTAAGAGCATGATTATGATTTTAAAAGAAATGTTTTTTTCTTTATTTAGGAGACATGGTTTACAAAGAGGAGAAAAACCATCCATTTTTTCCAAGCAGTCGAAACGAATTTTTATGAAATGTTTATTAAATTATATTATGTTATTTTTTAATTAATTCTTTTTTCAGGTTTTATGTAAAGTTTATGAATTAAGTAATAAATTATTTTTACTTCTGTATTTTAATTAGCATATCATTTGCTTCATAGTGTTTCACAATAAAATTATAAATTCAATAAACTTCTTAATTAACATGCTGTAATATAGAGAGAGCATAAAGTTTGTTTTCTGTTGTCACATGTTTATTTCACAATTTTGTATGCGAATCTCGAAATTTATAATAACTAGGAATACTTTTTAGTATCACTTTCGAAATGGTAAATATTAAGCTTAGATTTATTACATATTATGTTTGTAAAAAATTATAGGCAAAATTAAAATGCATTAAATTTTAAGCTAAGCTGAAGTATTAATTTTAGAAATAAATTTCTTAAAGGCATAATTGTATTAAGAATTTTAAGGGAAACAAGGCTTTAAAAATTAAGGTCAGTTGGCAAAGTTTTATGCTTATTCAAAAAGCATGACATTAGGTTTTTAATGAAATACTTCTATCTGTTAATTCAAAGGAAATTATTTGAAGGTAAGTAAAAACGTTATGCATTATTTCAAACAATAGCAGACTGTTGACAAACACTGAGTGCAGATAAGAATAAAAAAATTAGTTAGACGTTGTAATTCAAGCGTATGAACAAAATTTGAATTCCTTGTAGTAACAAAATGAAGTTCATTGCTATGTTGAATTCTTTAATTTACTGAAAATTGCATTTTTTAGAAGGAGAGAATATATTTTTGAAATATGAAGAAGAGCTGTTCTGAGTTCTTCATAGAAATATTTCACAAAATGTCTGTTACTATAATAATATGATCATATCACCATGCAACACGTTTACTCATATAAGTAAAATCTAAAGCAACATGTGTCTATTTTAGCTAAAATTACTAAAAAGAAAGTTCTAGAACATATGTTATTAACTGACACTAAAACATGCAAATAAAACATACTATTTTTTCAGCTATTTTACAGGGCAAATATAAGGAGTAGCATATCAATTTGAACTTTTAAATTAATCAAAATGATAATATGAAAGGCCAATGATAAATTACAATAATATCAGACATAAGTTTCTCTTCATAAAACAAAATACTCTGCAACAGACTAATGTTACATTTTGAAAAAAGAACATTGCTGTTGAAAGCGCATCTTTTAAATTAATGCTATTCTGAGGTCAAATTGACTAATTTAAAAAGCCAAACTATTATGCTTCACTTGCATATATCTGTATAATGATATACACATGCAGATATTGTTTTACTCAAAACATGTTGATTTCAATATATTTTATTATAATAAGCATCATTTTAGACAAAAAAATCTATTACTTTTATAGACATATCCTTTAGTATTATCTATGAAAAATATATTCTACACACATAATTACTTAATGGGATATTAGAAGGAAATAATCTTAAACCTTTACAGATACAACCATTGGAATTTTACGTAAGAAAAGTATCTTCTACTCACATAATAACTTGCTATAATAATACAAGCAAATAACCTGTAACGGTTACAGATATATCTATTAAGATTTTACATGAGAAAAACATGTTCTTTTTACATAATTATTTGCTGTAATATTACACGCAAATAATCTATAACCATTACAGATATATCGTTTGGGATTTTACATGAGAAAAACATGTTCTTTTTACATAATTATTTGCTGTAATATTACACGCAAATAATCTGTAACCATTACAGATATATCGTTTGGGAATTTACATGAGAAAAATATGTTCTACTTACATAACTATATGCTGTGATATTACAAGAAAAAGATCTGTAACCATTACAGGCAAAACTCTTGTAATGTTACAAAGAAAACACCTGTTTCTGTTACTCAAATAACCCATGGCATCCCAGTTTCCATGAGTTTTCTTAGTAACCTTACAGATTTTTTTTTACAGTGTGTAGCGTTACCTTATTCTCGCCATTAGGCGTGTCATGCCGACTTTAGATCAGAGCCAACGTGCGCGTTCTGTAATTGTGTGCATGCCAGGATAAGTTACATTTACTTGGCTAAGTGAATTCGCTTACTTTTGATTTAAGCCACAACTGCCTTCTGTAAACACAAGTTGTGCCATCTGTAACTTTTATTTGAGTTAAAAAAGACTCTTGCACACTTTCTCAGCTTCTGTGTCATTTTACAAGACATAGGGTTAATTCATTTTAGGTCTTTCGAAAAGAATTTATACTGGTGCCCGATTTTTGAGTAGATCCATGTCACAAGAAAATTCAATGTTTAATTTCGCCCCCTCAACGTCGCAAGTTCCAGCGGCTATAGTTAATTACGTGTATTTATCATTAATAATATAAGCACTACCGTGAAGTCCGCAATTACCTTCAATCAGAATACCTCAGTAGTCAGCTTTATGAATTCACATTTGAATTCATAAGAGTAGAATTCACATTTCTTACTGTATTCAGTGTCTTTTTTCTAATCCGTTCTTAGAATCCCTGAAACGATTCACTGCGAAAAGAGGCAGACAGTAGAGATTTTTAGTGATTGTGGCATTAATTTTGAAGTAGCTGATAGCGAGATCCAGAAGTGGTTTTCAAAATATGAACGAGATTAATCAGATCGAGATTATATTGCCTCCGAAAATATAAAATGGATCTTCAATCCTGCAGCATCTCTTCATTTTGACGGTTCGTGGGAATACGCCGTCACGTCGACGAAATATCACCTTTGTCGATGTGTAGGATCTGCAGTACTAACATATCCAGAGTTCACTACACTCATTATTCAGGTCTAGTTCTGTTTGAACTCTTGTCCACTGACAACTATGCATGAGGATTCGACAGGTTTTGAAGTTTTTACACCGGACCACTTTCTCAAGTTTCTACTTTAGCAGAGTCGGAGTTTCGCAAGAGGCTATGTTCTATATACAAAGATGGCAATTGCGTCAATCCGTCCTACAACATCTCTGGAACATGTGGTCAAGAGAATACCTTTCCCAAATGCAACAACGTCCTAAGTGGCAAAGACCACAAAGAGACTTTCGGGTTGACAATTTTGTTTTACTCAAAGAAGAAAAGGTTCCAGCACTTATTTGGCGTATGGAAAGTCATTAGACTCCATCTTGGAAATGACGGTGAGATGTGTATCGTAACAGTACTAACTGCACACGGAGAAATCAAGATACCTATCGTTAAACTTTGTACTTTATTGAAGTATAAATAAACTCATAAGTATTATGCAAAGTATTAATCGATATAGATTCTTGAGTATGAATTGATTAAAAACTTCAAAAATGTTTGCATTCTATTATGTTTAAAAATTTCTGTTTAAAACTGTAATTCATTGAAACTGTGTTTCAATTGTGGACGGTATGTTTAGGCCCAACATTTTCAAAACAAGACGGCAACCACAAGCAGATGCAAATTAACTTGCTATATGGCGAGAGTAGAGAAAGATCGTCCATTGCCTTGGTAACTTTCTTTTATTTTTGCTATTGTTTCAAGATCAATAAATTTGTTTTCATAATACTGTCCCCTTGAAATTTTACTTTATTACATAGATTCTACACTATTTACTGTATAAAGTGTATATATATATATATTGGTAAAGTATATATAAATATATACATATAAACCAATAATTCAGAATATTTTATAATAAAAAAATTTTCCATGTACCAACTCCAAGAAACTCAAATTCAATTTAAAACCATGCAGGCAAATAATTTTTAGTCAGAATTTTAATTAGTATTTATAAAATTATTATTTTCAAGACCTGCTTGTTTATATTATATCTAAACAACATTGTTTAGATATAAACAAAATTTTATACACACACACACATATATATATATAAACAGATATATCATTAACGTATTCTAAATCCTAAACTCACCTAAATTATATCCTATACCTGAATCCTTACCTATAGAACCTAAAGTCATTAACGAATTCCATACACTAAATCTATTATATAACAGCCCTAAAAATATAACACATTTTATTATTCTAGGCGCACCTATGGCCAAAACTGAATCTGGACAGTTAGTGCGAAATAAAATCTTAAGCAATAAATAAAAGAATTCGACTGACAATGAGTTTGTCACTCGATTTACAGTTATTGCAATTAAACATAAGAACATATATAATTTGCACACATGTAAAAAAAAATCAATGTTAAAAGTTAGAGTAAAACACGTAGCAGCGATTTGCTAAAAGAAAGCACACGATACTAAAAATAACTGCTTTAACTGTCCTGGGAAAACATTGATAGCAATCAACTTTCTTTCGTATCATGCAACGTTTCTGCATTTCATCACACTGAGCAACAATAGGATTAATTTAGCGATGCAAGATGGTTTTCGTAAATAGTGCAAGACGTAGGCAGTCTCTGCTTAAATTCGAAAAGTTTGGTTCATTCTGTCGTACATTAACACTTAGTAAGCCTGGAATATACTAGAATAATGCATTGTATTAAATGTGGGACTCTCGATTTTTCAAATTTTCTATTTTTGCCCGCCTCACAAAATTATCGGAGGCTGAATTTGAAAATAAATAAATGAAAATTACATGGAATACAATTTCTTTTCAATTTGCAGATGACGATAACACAAATGAAATGCAGACATATGCAATTATTTATATACGACAAGCAATTTGAGATAAGCATTCTAATTAGACAATTGTTTTCTTCACTTCCGATTCAGCTTCAGAATTCTCACTAACAGGTATTACACTAGGAAATCATCAGGATTAGGTATCTTCATATTAAAACAAAAACAAATTCGTCAGTCAGATCTGTCTACTTTTCATCTCTCACTCCAACTGTTTTTAATTATTCTATCAAAATAAAAACAAAAACAAATCTGTCAATTAGATGTCTCTACTATTTACCTCTCACCTCAGCTGTTTTTTCTTCTTCTTCTTTTCATCAGCAACTTTCACTCCATTTACGGCTACCTTAATTATAATCTAAAATTGACACCTAACATAATTACGCTTTACGTCATCTTTCACGGGTAAAATGATATCTTGAAATACTCCTTGGACGCTAGTGAAAAAAAAGCAAAGTAACTTTGTAGGAGAAAGTAAACACTGAAGATAACTGAAAAACAAAAACAAAACAATAAAAAAAAAAAAAAGAAAGAAAGAAAAGAACACTTGTGAAACAAAACATGAAGAAGCCTCTTTAGAAAATAGCTCATGGATACAAACTTTTACTATCCTGCTTCTGGATCTAAATGCTATTCCCAAAATAGTTATGGGCGAAAATGTGCAAAGAAATATGGTTTTGAACCACATCCCCCTTTCATGAGAAATTTCGTGTCTTTCTTCCCGTTTCTGTAATTCCAGATCCCTTAATCATATCCGCAGAAAGCTGTATATTTTTTCAAAACATCATCTGTTCCTTAGCCCAGAATCCTCAGTTAGTTTTAAAATTATATATTTAATTTAGACGCCAAGTAAGCAAGCATAATTGCCTAAATTTGTGATGGGAAAAACTATAAGCCGCTTATTTATCTTAAAATGTTTTGTATATGTCTGTAGGTTGACGGCTGGAAACGTATCTTCCAGTAACGAAATAAATTTTCTCATCCTTTCTTTCAAACAATTCGGAAATAAAAATATTGTGTTCTGCTTCCAGAGCTTTACAGAATTCTACTTATAAACTGTTTAATCAGCTGAAATTTGCACAAACAGAACCATAAAATATTCTCTTAATTCTGTATAGCACACGAATTCTAAAGTTCGGTCAAGAGCTCTGTATTATTTTAGTAAAATATCCACAACCGTTTAGTTCAAAAAGTGCAATAAAATTACAATTTACACCCTCATTAATGGCTAAATATCCCGAAGTATCTGATCTCATTAGAACTTCAATCTGAAAATAAAGGTAACACTACATCAAGATATCTGTGCCTCTATGTTCTGTCTAAAGGAATGTAGGGGATTATAACTACTAGAGCACTGCGCGAAAATCATTTTTAGATTTCGAAAATGCGTTTTCCAAATCTTTCAAAATCTCATTAAGTTTTATTTGACCTCATAAGTCTTGCAGACTCTAATATTCTGTATCCCTAATTCTATCTGATCTAGGCAGATAATAAAAACTGAAAATAAACTAAACTCAGTGGCGTAACAGCCCTAATGGGCCAAGACCTGCATTGCCCGAAATCTGCTTTCTTGACCGTGGGTCCCGAGGTGCGTAAGCACATGCCCTGAACAAGTAGTCAGGTTGTAGCAGAAGCCCCACAGTGTTTAGTCCCCAAGCGAACTTGGTACTCAATTTATGGACACAAGAGATGAAAATAAAAGAATGTGAGACTGAGTCGACCTTGCCCAGCCCGGGAATCGAGCTCCGGACTTGTTGTGCTACTGCGCGATGCGCTAGCCACTGCGCCACCGGGCCGCATGCAGACAATCCCAAAAGTTATTTGTACATAGTTGCATAAAACGTAACGGAGCTGTTAATCATATAAAAATCCGTTATTGGGATATTTATGAAACTATGATTTTTATTCATTCCTTTTAATAATTCTTTGAAAAACTATTTTTAAACAATTGTAGAGGCATTAGGTTATTTTGAAACAGGAGACGTGAAAAGTGTGCAGTGCCCTTACCGGGACTCGAATCCCGGACCTCTCGAATCGTCGTATATTGATGTGGAGTATGCTTCCAATTACGCCACAGAGGCATGGAGAAAACATAATTCGGGTTAGTTTATTTAATTAAGGCAAAGCTCGAGGGCTATATGCTTAAGGAGACGGATGCCTTCGTGGAGGACTTTCTAATTGAAACGTTCTCATATACACGTTACACATGGGGAGAACCATGAAAAGCGCCCAAGGAACCCACCCTGCTCACCGAGATTTGAACCTTGGATGGAACTACCAATGTTCATTGCGGAAAGGAGGGACAAAATATTTTATATACTCCCCTTTTTAAAGTGCGAAAGGGGATTAGGAGACCAAATTCTGGTTTTGATGAATTACTGACCACCACTTTTTAGTTCGTCGCCATTTGTAGATCATTTTGAAGCAGGAGATGTGAAAAATGTGCATTTCCCTCGCCGGGTCTTCTCGAATGCGCGCCGCGTGTGCAGCCGTTTCACCACGAAGTTATCCGGAAAGGAGGGAGAAAATACTTTCTGCACTTAGAATTCTAATTTTACTAGAATTATTTCGTATTCCAATAAAAACCATTTATTACATGAATGTAAAATTTTGTAGGAAAAATTACATAAAAATACAAACAAAGGTACAGATTCGCAACAAAATTAAGCATATGATGTACAATAATAAAAATATAAACCGAATCACAAGTAAATATAAATAAAGGAATCCGCATATTTACATAAAATTGCATCATTAATATTGCACATCCGGTAGTTATTCGTAAAGAAAATGGGCGCACCGTTACTATTTTATGTTGAAATAGTTATTTACCGAAAAAAAAAAAAAAAATACTGCCAACAATCAGTTTATTATAAAGTGATATAAACACTTTTCGTCAGCTACGTAAATCTAGATAATGATATTTTCCACTGCTATACAAATTTTCATACAGCTATCTTTGCACCATTTCAAACTGAGAACAAAATGAAGTGTGCAGCTAAGTTAACGTAATTACTCGATAACAGTAAAAAATTAGGAACGAAGTATCCTTATGCATCGATTGTAAATTTTTGATATTCTAAACTAGAGGCTAAATATGAATATACAAGCATAACATGCTTGATTTAAACTTAGATATATCGCCACACAATTAATATTGTAAGATGGTAATGATTATGCAGAATTATGGACTAATTTAGAAGCTTTCATATGGCATATAGTTTAGCAAGATTTAGCAGAAATGGCAGTATAAGCATTTGGTTAATGACTAGGGCTACGACCAGGTTATCGAATCTTATATGCCTCATTCCGTGTAGCACAATCTTTTAAAATTCCATTTCTTAAGCATAATATTATTGAGTTCAACACAAACAGCAAGAGCCTTTTTATAAATTATGCTAAGGTTTGCTAAATTATGCAAATAGGAACGTCAAATAAATCCATAAAAATTCATTTTATTTATGGGAAATTTGTTAACGATGTTTCAACTAACGTGTTCAAAGTTTCCTATTAAACTGCGATTCGCAGTTACTAGCATCACAGCACCCATCAAATATAGTTCATATGCCCAAAATTATGTTAAACAAACGAATTTACGATTTAATACAATTAAATATACAATTAAATACATGAATTTACGAGAAGCAAATGAATTTACAAGACATAAACGAATTTACGAGATTTTAAATGACTTTATATGTTATCTGTGTAACCTAAGTATGGTTGTGTGTAACATTCTTGAATATTCTTTTCAGTATGTATTGTATTTAATTTTCATGTTGTGAATTTATTATTTAATTATGATGTTGTTGAATAGGTGAAAATCAAGGGGCTTTTAACTTTTAAAACTGCATTACCTTGGTGCCAGACAAAACTAACAAAAACAAACATCGTAATAATTCCTTAGTAAACCTAAACACATTTTAAAATGAATTAGTCGTAAGTGGTTAGTACAATCGGGCGCATTGCGAAGCCTACCAGGGGGAAAAAAACAATAACACCAAATTCAATAATCCATGTTTTTAAAAAGCCTCCCCCTTGAACAAATGGAGTGACATGACAGACCACCGTAAAAATACACACAATATAATTAAACAAATGCAAATAAATTTTAAGCACACATTTATCAAATTTCTAGATTATTAAATTATTAGTAAATAATGGATAACTGATCAGTATCCCTTGCATATAATTAAATTACATTCCTCATTATTACTTCTAGCCATTTCAGGAGAACAATTTCGAAATTTAACACAACGATTATTAAGTTTATTCTATACATAAACTTAGTTGTTTAAAAAATTTGATCACTAACAAAACAGAAATTAAAATTATGGAAATTACATATTTTAGTCACAGTAATTTTTAATATTTCTTAAGACACAACCTATGATTCTTTCCAAATAAAAATAATAAGATAACTCACAGTTAGTAGACAGGTACCGTTCGCAAACTCAAGCAACCGCTTAACCGAAGCATTGCAGAATTCGCGAGCTCCATTGGTCCATATGAGGGTGAAGAAGGATCATCACTAATACTGAAGGTACTAAGATGTAAATCACTAATGCTGAAGTAGATGATTCGAGAAGACTGCGACGACACAAAGTGAATTCTTCGACCCAATAACCGGAATTCAGAAGAAAAGGGTGGCAGAAGACTCGACGAAGGCACCACAAGATGAATTACCTGCATCGCACACCGCAGCCGGATAATAAAACTGGTACTTCTAACTGTACAATATAGTAATAAAAAAATAAAAAAAACAAATGTTACACACTTCGCTGTCATCTGGGCGTTAACAATAGGAGGACTCAAAATTAACCAGCTTCTCTCAATATGACAGCCATTTGCCTTCATCATAACCGAAGCCTTCCGAACGACTTCTACAGATGCACTCAACGTTTCAGATGGCCTTCTTACCCTCCACTTCTGCATTCAGCAAGAAGCAGTGCTAGCGAAGTTACTCCATCCGTTTCCTTTCAGCGTACTGCAGCTAGAATTCACAGATGGCTCAAAACCTGATGCAGGTGTAGGAAGTGCCTTAGTCCACCTCACCAACTCTATACAGACATGTCACTGGTAGGGAAACCTCGCAGAACATAATATCTTCTTCCAGGCAGAGACCTTAGCTTCGGTGAAAGCAACCTCCTATGCCATTAAGTAGAGTCTTCAAAATGTGCAAATAATATAAGACAACCAATATGCGCTAAAAGCGATCAGCAATCCTTCACACTTCTCACAATCAGTAAAATACATTCAACAATTTCTTAGCCACAACATATACCACGCTCCATTGTACTAAGTCGGCTTATATATTCAAGTAGCTAATGCGTTCATTTAATATCATCCAGGTCCCTGTTTGTTCATGTGACTTCATAAAGAAGTAAATAAATTACCTAGGTATGCCTCCTGGGACTCGAGGCAGCTAGTAGTTCTAGATAGTAGAAGGCATGGGACACGTGTTTACTTTTATTACACATCAGGTGTCCCCGTCCGTGTCATTTATAAATTAATTTGAACATATATATGAACCGAATTCAGCTATACATTCTACTATTATTATGCGGAACACCAGATTTTGCTTACCTTATTAATCAGCAAGGGTGTGACTTAGGTCATACGAGTTTAGAAGCCCCATAAACGTTTTATGATTTTCTATAATTCCATTTCTTACTTCTAAAAACTAAAAAATGTGATTTCAAGCTTATGCTTACAGAATAAGTCAGTTTAATAAAAATGTGCATATTATATAGAGTGATTTGCTAGAGCGTGTACAATTTATGGGAGGGGTAGGTTACTCAAACACGAATGGGGATCAGTTATCAGTGAAGGTTTGAAAACCTTCACTGATAACTGATTCACTGATAACTTTCACTGATCATTATATATCAGTGTAGAAAGAACACGAGAAATGAAGGAGCAACACATAAGATCATTATTTTCTTCTTCGAAGCATTACAGTAGGGATATTAAGAGAAGTCATAGAAAAATGTTGGTAGTTTCGACCTCCAACTGTAGCAAGAGCCTCACTTTGGCACCGAATGTAGAGATGAGTATCGCGAGGTGTTAGCGGACAGCAACAGCTACGGATATTACGTAGGAAGAGATCACCTTTATTGTCAGCAGACGAATCGTTAGCCAAAACATTCATATGAACCCAGTTTAATATGTCTGATGTATTATTATCCAAATGTAGCATTTAAATGTTTCCGGGTAAAGTGAACTATGCCCCCATCAAGCACAACCCACATATCGTGGTCAATCACCAGTTAGGGAAAGATTTTTCTCAGTGTGTACCTATTAAGTGGTCCCTTGAAAGCTGGATGAAGTAATTACAATCAACCAGCGTTGCGCTTCGCATGTTTGTGCAACACGGAGGAGTTCCATGGCCATACATGCGAATTATGTGCATTGTAGTAACCATTTCTGGTGAAATATGTCTCGTTTGTGAATAAGATGAAAGTCGCAAAAAAGACGGTCCCTTCTGCAACATCCTCCTGCAACTACCATTGAATAAAAACAAACTTCTGCTGGTAGTCATGTATCTGTAGTTGCAAGTGCAGTGAATGGTTCAAGCGCAAATTCTTCGAGTTCAGGATTTTCCAGGCGTTGGTTTGGGAAAGACAGAAACTACACTGGTTATCATAAATTAAGGAAAAATCACAAAAATAGCGATAACTCCCTCAAAAATAAGCTAAACCGTGTAAAACTTGAATATGTTGCCCAGTAAGAGTAGCTGAGTAAAACTACGATATGCAAATTAATGGCGCTGCTTTCGGAATACGTCATCTGCGAGGAGCATAAAAGTCCATGTTTGTAACGTTTTCAGTAATCGTAATTTTTGTGATTTTTCCTTAATTTATGATAACCAGTGTAGTAATGATTGTAAATGCACTGCACGATGTGTATCTTCTGCATGGCAAAGCACAGTTTCGTTGGCTTCGTCGTCTGGGAGGAAGTATGCACGTTTGTAAGTGAACAATGCCTGTGCGACACTGAAACTTAAAAACTCACAAGCCGAAAGCTATATAGAGTAGTTTGTAGTAGAAGAAGGGGGTGGTATGTCCTCGGTTCTGTTCAATACGGATTTGGGTCCTCCACCACTGAGAGCGATTGTCGAATGACGGTTTTCCCTGCAGCTGCATCTATCTCGTTATGATTTTTAACCCTGCATTAAAATTTAATTCCGGTTCGTCTTTGAGTGATTTAATGTTCCAAAAAGTTAGTACATGCGGAACAGAATCACCTTGTATATTCATATATGTAAATGTGTGTGTATGTGTGTATATGTAGAGAAAAAGAGGCCAATAGTTGGAAATGTTAAATTAATAACTCCTAATGTAGCAGCAAATGATGCGATATAAAAGTGAATAAAATAGAATAAGTTTGAATATCTATCAATTCTAAGGTGGCCAGTTACGTAACATGAAGAAAGTAAAAAAAAACAAGCAATCCGCAGCACAAACGCGAAAATAAAATCTGAAACAAATGCATATTAAAAACAGAAAACAGCATTTAAATAATTAAAAAATGAAAATTCTTAATTTATTATCAAAGGGCAGTAACGGGTGTTATAAAAAAATCGCGTTCCTGAACTGATACAGAGACACATAAAAACTGAAAGTAATACAAAATAAAATTTCCATTTTATGTTAGAAATAGCATGCAAATTTGAGACTGTCGAATTTCATCCTATCTCTAACATGAACATTATGCGCGACATATTCTGTATGCATCCTTAGGCTTTCGAAAAAATTGTTAAGAATATTGTTGAAGAAAATATAAATGATGTGCGATAGAAATCCATTTATGTTAACTATCTGAGGGATCAGTTACTAAGGTCCAAAATATAAAAGCAAGATTTCTACGAATAAGACTTTGCCTGAAACTGCCTTTAATGTAAGAATAATTTATAAGGAAGATAAAAATTGCATAAAGTTGTATTTCACAATATAGGCCAGCTGCTTGAACGCAAACTTAAAACCCAGGTTCAGTTTTGAGATCCGCAGCACATAATAGCAGGGAGATATAAAAAATGGGAAATAGAATATCATTTAAGTGAGCTAAACTGCTATATCAGGTAACGAAATGGCATGTATGTATGTAGCTTAGTTTTATGTTTTTACTTCGATGGTATTACTTACAAATGGAAAGATACTGCATTGTGACCGAGCCTGCTATTGATTGGTAACTGGTTGTTTTGCGGACAAGTTTCCCTATAATATTTTTTCGCGCTATCTGGTACCATTCTAAATTTCATATTTCGTAAAATTTTTAATACCATTCAATTTTCGTAAAATTTTGATTCATGGTATATAACGTGGAACTATCTTTACGTAATTTAAAAAAAAATTATTTTGTTTCATTTAACAATAGTACACCGTAATACAGGTATATTGGGGATGCGTTCAATTTTTCAAGCATCAAAACCAATTGTTATTAGTAAAATCAAGGAATCCTATTATGACTGCTGGTAAGAGAAATGGAACATTTGGGGAAAAAGGAAAGATTATTGGTGAACTTTGAAGTTTCTAACAATACGAAAACGATATATGATCTTGATTACAAGCAAATAATTACTGAACGTGGACCCTTCCTGGCGTACCTGAAAATTTTAATTTTCAAAATAATAGTCTTTGTAGATTTTATAGTGCTGAGGGCAATGCACGACATTTCATCGAAGACTGCGTGTTGTTGCGGCATAATAGGGAAAAATGTGGTAATATAAAGGAATTCTATTGATACAGGAAAGCGTTTAGATCTGCAAAGGATTTGATCAACTTTATAAATGGCAAGAGCACAATAAATCCGTTACTGTTTGATAAAAAAATTGGTAAACAATAAATTGGTTGGGAATTTTTTTTTTTTTTTTTTGATGATTTTAAGTGTATTTTTTGTTTCAGTCAGTGCTGGGTGTGCTGCATTAAACATGAACCATGAATGAACATGAATTATTATCGGAGAGGATGTTTGCAACACTTATATTGCATGGCATTACATTACTGTAATACTGGTGTCAGAATTATCCTTTGTTAATTACATTACCTTTTATGCTATGGGCTTCTCCATATATTTCATGGAAGAATGGTTGTCAAGGACCCTCAAGGAAATTGGACTTCTACTTCCCACATATTGAGGGAAACCATTCTTGGAGGGGGAAGGTCCGAGGATCTCCCACCCGTCTCCTTTACCAACAAAGCACACTAGAGGGCTTTCGACTAGCCACACACTTAGAGGTGCCTACATGTCGCAAAGACAATATGCATTTACAAACAGCTTTGCCTTCTCCGGGTTTTTCGGTACCGCAGTAGGTTTCCCTAACCGCTATACCATCTGGGTAACACATTATCTTTTATTAATTTAATCAATTGTAAAAATTTACAAAAAATATCTGTTAGATATTTTGCACATTCATTTGCTTATATGTATTATTGAATGAATAAAATACCGATATAATCTTATTAAAACATGTATCTTAATTTTGTTTCTATGAATTTGTTGAGTAATATAAGATTATAATTTCAAACTCTGCTTTTTGATTACTTGCCAAACCGCACGGAAGACAAAGATCTATGTCTCTTAGAATCGCAATATTCATTAAGTTGCACTGTTGTTTTAATTTCAAAATTTAACGTCATTTTCTACTTATCTTGAGAAAACGGTTGATTAAGTTAGAATAATTCGAAGAAATAAGTTTAAAGAAAGTGCAACAAAAAGGAGTCTAATTTAATAAGCCGTACAAGGAAGTCACGTGATGTCCACATCGTATTATTTAAATAGGGTAAGCTTTTAAATTTTCCCTACTTATTAATCTTATAACAAATTTATGATGCGTTTTATATATATATTTTATCCTCTGTGAGTCCCAGAAGATTTATGACATGGCCATTCGTACGACATCTGTGAGATGTTTCATCAGTCCATATTGTACATTTATGAATGCCTAGCGCAACAGCTATATTTATTAAAAAAAATAAAAATAACTGTTTATCAATTAAAATAATCTATGTTAGTAAATTTGTCAATAGAATTAAAATTATAGATGCATCGATGTAAATATACTCTTCCTATGTTTTTGTTACCTCTGAAAATACAGAAACATTTCTCCAATAAAGCACGCAGAGATAGAAATGTCTTAGCGTACTAAAATACACAGAGATTATTTAAAACACTTACCGTGGTTCCAAACAAATAAGAAACATTTTCATAAAGTTTATTTTAGAAGAACTGTTTTTCCCAATAAGGGGTTTAATGCTTTTCTGTCAGCGAAATAATTTGCAATTTTCTTCTCACTATACCCTTTTTTTTTTTTTTTTTTTTTTTGGTCTTCCTTTCCAAACTTAGTGAAGCGTCTGTGCAATGAGTAGTCTCCTTATGTCTTCTTGTTTCGGCTTACAATATAGAACTTTCAATTAAATTGAAGGGTAAACTTTGGGAGAATATGAAGAATAACTGGAATGTGTTTAGTCGCATACTAAGTACAGAGTTTGTGGCTAATTTCAGGCTGGCTACAGGTCACGACTGCTTATCCGAAAGCAGAAAAGATATTCATTAATAGCCAGTTTCCTACTTATAAAACAAATATTATGAATAAGCAACACTTGTTTGTCTGTCCGAACCTTGACTCTAAGTTACTATATAGTGATGACGTTCTCAGATGGCTACAGATCTTCTACATTCAGCTCACGGTTGCTACTCTTCTAATTAATGAAGATTTTTAAAATTTTAAATTGTGAAATTTTTATGCCATAATTTATTATCATTGTAAAGAACTGAATTTTATTGCTGTAAATTTAAGTGTTTTTAATATTTTTGTGATGTTAAATTGGAATTTAATGTCTTTTTAAGAAAGTGACCTGATGTAAATGGATTGATTTCCGAATAAAGCCATGAGAAAAAACAAGAAACTTAAATTGTTCCTTCTGAGACATTGTTGACTTTGCAAAGGCTTGTTCACCGTTCGTAAAGAATTACCGCATGTCACTGAGCGAACCCTGTTCTGCTACAAGCGATTAGCTAGCAACTGGAAGTTTCCTGGTTTGAATTTTGATGACGGTACGGAGTATTTTCCATATTTTAGGCAGCGAAAACTCAATAGTTTACGGTAGCATCAAATAATGGTCATATATCGCACAGCATCAGTAGCAACGATATTCAGTATGCTTCTTGCGGGCAGTGGTTATCGCTGCAAGGTCAGACCTGTGAATTGTTTTGAGAATTTTAGCTTAAAAGACTATGCTTTGCAGTGTTACGTTTTAAAGCAATAAACAACGAACTTGAGGGATACGTATCGAAACATGAAAGAATATATATGCCATTTTAGAGAAAGACGGATTTTATGTCAGAATACCCATGTTAGATAAATGCTGTGTATCCGAAGGCGGGCTTTCGAGGCATGGAAAACGCGAGTTAAATTTCGTCAATCGTCCCAATAGAATGAGAGATTTAAGCTGTCCCATATTTTTTTTGTGCAGAGTGTACTTAACAATCAAGAATACAAAGATGAGTCAATAATCGATATATAAAAAATTCACGTAAATGTAAGGAAATATAATATAAAAGGAAGAAAAAAATAACTAAGGTCTTTAAAAATAGCTGTTTCGGTTATTTTCACCTTTAATATAACGATTAACTGTTTGACATTTTATTTCATAGGTCTGGATAAATGTCAAAAAGAAATGTAAAATAAATCGAAAAACAAATATGATGAGAGTGCGCTTCATCTGTTATAAAAATTCATTCTTTATATCCGTTAGAATAAGGAAAGACGTAAAATGCAGAAATGTGATAAACAGGTGACAGCGGAAAAAAGAGAGTAACATTATTTAAATGGTTTTAGAGCATAAGCTGTAAGAAACCGAAACCCTTGTCAAAAAAAAAATAATAATAATAATAATAATAAATAAATAAAGCAAAACATTTTTGAAAAAAGAGGAAGATTTCGAAAAAAATAACGCGGAATTGAAATATAAAATTGTAAAAAAAAAATCGTACGGCTTAATAGCTTTTTTTACACATTTCTTTTATATCTTATTCAAGAAAAAAATAACTCTGCGTTTTGAAAAAAGTCCTTATTTTAAGAAATATGCTAAAATTAATGTTTTCAAATAGCTTCAAACTTTAGATCAAACAGAACTGACTAAGATGAGTGTCAAACGCTGCATTACAGAAAACCGATGTTTTAAACGCAATTTACATTAAAAGAGTTGTTTTCTTTTTCTTTCACTAAACTACTTTTAATACAAATTAAGAAAAGACTTGCAATTTAATGCTGCTTTTCAGTAAATTATAAGGAGCCATTAAGTACGGACAGAATATTTAAATCTAAATACTTGGCTTGAAACAGTTTTCTTCACAGCCCAACTCATATCGGAATTTTAAAAATAGAAGTAATGCTAAGAAAGAAATAATGTTTCTTTTCCATTTCTCCAGAGACGTTACTTATTAAATTTCCATGTTCTCGGTTTTTTTCCTAACAGTTGATGATGGCATATACCATAAAAAGCTTTAAAAAATACGCAATAAACAAGTAAAGGGGAAACAAAAAGCAAAGCGAAAAGAGAACGTAATGCAATTTTCGTTTTGAGGAAATTTATTTTATTTCTGATTACAAGGGAAGGAGAATATACTTTTTCCCTTTTCCTTTGCGTGTATGCTCTTTACTTCTAGATTCACCACTAGACTTTTGAAATTCATTCCAACATGTCTCCAGGTAATGTTCTCTCTTTTCCTTCTTTCATTTTGGCTTTACTAATGGTTTTCCCCATCTCAGGCTTTGTAACCTGTGGTACGATTGCAACAGTCTTTTTTTTTACATTCGTAACATATAATTTTGAAAAAAAAATATTTTCCTAAAAGCATATATTCCTGAAAGCATATTTTATATGCAAATGTTTTACTTTAATAAAAGAAATAAACTGTTGATTTATATAATTAGCTAAATTTTTCAGGAACGAATCAACGTCATTTACGTAAGTAGCTAACTGGTGCCACCCAGACGCTATAGTGGTTAGGAGAGCGCACTGCGCAAAGGGCCCGGTTTCGAATCCCGGAGAGGGCACGGATGTTTGTAATGTATAGTGTCTGTGCAGCATGGGGGAATTTTGAATATTTGGCGAGCCGAAAATCTCTCGTGTGGTTTTGTGATAGAGGAGAGAGGTGGGGAACCCCTGGACCACCCTTAGAGGGCAGTCCTTCAAAATTGGGGTGGAAGTAGGAGTACAACATCCTTGATGCTCTAGCAACCAATCTTCCATAAAATATGAACTCGAAGAAAACAACTGTTTATTATCTACTTATATGTGCCTCAGAAACCTCCTATAACGCAGTCAGCAGGAGAAGATTTATATTTCTTTGGAGAAGTTAGAAGAAAAATATCAGATAAATATAAAATATATATTCTGAGAAAAATATTCTTAAAGATTTGATGTGAAATTACGCATTTAGAATCTAGAGTTAAAAATATATTTTTTTACGCGATCGAATTTCACATACTTGTTATTTTCAAAGATTTTAGTAGTTAATAGGTACATCTGATTCACAATAACAAACGCATTATTTGAAGTTTAACTCACTTTACTTTTTTATTGGCACAGTTCACAGCTAAAGAAAATAAATCTACATAATGGCAACAGCTAAGTTCAAGTTTCTTAAAGTAAAAAATTATTTCCTTTATGCAAAGGCGGCGGGTTATTTGGAAAATATATGAAATTTAAATTGTAACCATAAGGGCATTAAATTGCGAATATTTATTTAAAATTACTAACATCGATTTTTAAATCCATTTATATCTCAATTTCAAAAACAAAAAAATCGAGAAAATGTCATTATATGTGCATCATGCTTTCAATAACTGATATTTTTATTAGAGGTTATATGAGCCCACTCTGCTTAGAAAAATTTAATGTAGTGTCATTATTTGTGATGGTGCAGTATCTCTTATATTGAAACAGAATTAAATCGCTCATAGAATTTTAAGTGATATCTCATTTTAGCAAAGGGTGCTTGAACACAGAAGTTTTTCTTCCTTTTTAAGCTCAAAAGAGACTATTAATCTAGAAATGGGATGTTGAATTGATTCACTATAAAAAGCGCATTTCTTTACATATTGTTGCCATCATAATATTAACGTCCTGTATTATTTTTGAAGAAAATAGACATTGGGAGAATCTGCATGTATGTATGCATATTCTTAGCATTCTGAAAAAAGCGACGGTATCTAAAGCCATCAAATTTTTAATTACGTAGTCCTCCATCCAAATATGGGCACCTTCAAACCCGAATTTTAAATTTCGAATTTGTTTTTTTATCCATTTAATATTTTGCAAACATTAGCAAATTTTGTTTAAAGAAACGCAACGATTTCAAATTGAGCAGTGGCAACCTTTTTCGGAATAAAAACATTTTTATCTCCAGCACGCCAGACTGTCTAACTGACTGTCAGACAGGAAATTCTGAAGCTATGATGTTTATAAATATTTTGAATTCAAAGAGACATTAGCGCAAATGCTCTCGAATTGTGTATGTGTGTGTAAACGAAATTAAAGTGCCTCTACAAATATATAATGCAATACATATACGTAATATTAAGTCAGAAATCTTTCAGATTCTTTAAAAACTTTTTATTGTATATTTCATAACAATTAATGAATTTTGACACATTTAAACTGAAATGAATTAATTGTTAATTGTAAAGCTTTAATTAATTTTGAAATTTGATGAATTTGGACTAATGTTCGAAATAAATCATTTTTACGCCAGCATGCAAAATTTTTGCCATTTCTGAAAGATGTAAGAAATTTATGCTTCAGTTTTAATCAAGAAACTCGGCCCTGTGATAGCAATGTGTTGACGTCGCCGGAAGTGGAAGACTTGGATAATCCAATCACTCATGTGTGTATTACCATTCAGTAAAGCCTAAAGTATTTTCAGATATAATCTGGATTGTTACTAGGTAATAAACTAAGCAATTTAAAAACAATAAAAGCAGTTTTTTAAATAATTTCTCCTACTTTTTAGTGTATAACGTTGCGCGCCTCTAACTAGCACGCAACCAAGAGGTGACTGTGAAAGCTTGTATAAACCACAGAGTCTTATAAAGGGTTTAAGTCCCTTTTTATTCAACGTACTAATTTACAATTGCGTTCTCTTGACGCTTACAAACGGTGCCAACTCGGCAGTCAAAATAAAAATAAAAACCTGAAAAGAAATTAAAGACAATATTCTAACTACGAGGCTCTCTCAAATAACTAACTCACCGCGTTTTACAATACGGCTGCTAATTCAGCAGACTTGAAGCTCACTGGAACAATTGCAACTACTTCCCGCCAAGCACATAGGCCGCAACGCGGGGTTTTTCAAATCTCTATAACTACCTCCGCGCTCGCTAAGTAAGAATAACTCTCTCTCACCGAACTTGTTTCCTTCTATTTAAATCATACTACTTCCGCTGATAATTTGAATGCTTGCGCGTTCTACTCAAATTTACATATTCTGGCATTGGCAGTTCCAGGGGAAAGTAAGGATTGACAGGAAAGATAGTTTAAACTTAAAATAAATGTTAGTTAAAATAAAAATAAACCCTACATTTGCCGCTGCCAGAATTTGGAAAACTTGGAAGCAGGTCCTACAAACGACCTGTTGTAAGTTTATCTAATTCTGAACTAACTGGCGAAAGCCTCGTTTACACAAAAATAATCTTATGTAACAATTAAAATTCTGTTACTCTTTACAAAGGTTTCTTCTTACAGCAACTTTTCCTGGACTTCATCAATCAATCTTGGTCTTTCCTTCCAGCATCTGGAAGGAATAAGTATCAGTATCTTTCTACATACATTATAATTTACACTTTCTTGACACAATAAATTTTTGTTTTTAACGTTTCGTTTTTCTTAGTTATTGCTTACTTCACATTCATTCAATTTTTCAAGCATTAATTTAACTTTACCCTGGCTCTCCACCGTGTGTGGTGTCAAACGGGAATATTCGTGTTTTAGTCTTACAACACTTCCCCTAACCACCATGATTTGTTAGAATTCAACAACCAAATAGACACACCTTACTCGACATTCTACAACTCAATGAGCTACTTTAATATTCTTAAAAATTCAAATGTAGGTGGAGAACCCTACAAAACACATTCATTCTAACTTCCCCCTCATTCATCTTTTAAACATGCAGGCTTTCGCTCTAAAGCATGACTTTACAGTTTAATACTTAAATTTTGACTTCATTGCTTTTAAGCATTCACTTTTAGCATCTACAATTTTATGCTTCTAGACTAAATTCTACTTTTACATAACATGCAAGTATTTACATACATTTACAAAAGTTTAATACATATGCTTTTTACAATTTACCATAAAATGAATAAGAGAAAATAAATTTTTACTTTACTCATCCTTCGCCAAGCTGGCGGCACTGAAACTAAAATTCTTATTAGTACATACAAGAATACGAAGTTATTTTTATCTCCGGCCAAATTTTGGCTTTAACATAACAGAATTAGTCTTTCGACCAACAGAAAATGCTTGTTTTTAGCTTTTACACTTAAAGAAAATAATACTTTTGCCTTAGCTAAATAAAGTAATACAAAACTAAGTCTCAACCGAGACATATTGACTTTCGTCAAAACATAGAACTTCGTACTTATGCATAACATTTCGGAACAAAAGATAAAAATATTTATAGAAGGTTTTAACTTATCTTTGAGTTTTCGATGCTTGAAACTCCGTCATCCGTTTTTGACAAAATTGATCCCAAGTTAGAGGTGTCATGGATGTCAATCTTCTCCTTGTTGATCTCCAATTGTCGTCCCCGTTGATCTTTCTTTTGCGTCCTCTACATGCTGGCCTCTTGACGGAGTAATCGTCTGGTTGTTGGCTTTTGCGTTTCTGCCTGGGACGGCTGGTCTTGACGTCCTCCGGTCTGGAGTCCTTGAATTTCTTCTGTTCCTCGTACTTCTGTGCTTCCTGTTGGCCTTTCAGTTTCCGGAACGGCGGCCTTGCTGGCACCTGACTCTGTGGCCGTGTGCGCGTTCTTCTTGATGTGTAATTCCTCCTGCCATCCTTTGTAGGTGGTGTTTTTCTTTTTACCACGGTTTCTTTACCCGGTTCATCTGTACTTTTGTTTTTCTTAAACGCCAGAGTTTGATAATCATTTTTTCTTTTTGATACCGACGTCCGGGTTGTAGAAGTGCTAGGTCTCTCTTCAGTTCTCCGTTTCTTGGGTGGTGGAATAGTTGTTGCAGTCTCTGGCCCTTCTATTTCGTTTAGACTTGAGTCCTGCAAGAAACTTTTAAGGATTTCAAAATCATTGGGATTATAGTATTTTTTCACCTGGTCGGGACTTGCTTTACAGATTTCCCCTCTCTCGTTTTTAAGATATAAAACTACTCCTTTGATTTCCTGAATTACATAGGGGCCTTCAAACTTTGGAGCTAGCTTTGCCATAAAATTGTCTGGGGCACTTGATAAAGAAAATTTCCGTTTCAATACTTTATCACCAACTTTAAAATCTGCTTCACGGCGTTTTTTATCGTAATAAATTTTCTGCCTATTTCTTGCCGTATCCGAGGTTTTAAGCGCCTGATCAATTAGTTTTTGCCCGTCCTTTTGTTTGAATTCCTGCTCTCTTTGTTGCACAAAGAATAATTTATCTAAAGGCGTAATTAACTTTCTGCCTAAAAATAATTCTGCTGGAGTTTTTCCCGTAGTATCATGATGTGCCGTTCTTAAAGCATAAGCTAATTCATTTATGTAGCCATCCCAGCGCTTGTGATGTGTGCTAACGTAACTGCGAATTATTTTTACAATGTTTTTATTAACTCTTTCTGCTATGTTAGCCTGTGGTCTATACGGAACCATTTTGATATGGCGTATATCAAGTCCATTGCATATGTTTTCAAATATTTGACTAATGAATTGTTTTCCGTTATCGCTAATGACTTTTATCGGTGCACCGTATTTTAAAATGTATCTGTGTAAGAATGCATCTGCGACTGTTTTGGCTGACGCGCGTTTAAGTGGGACAATTCCTATCCATTTTGAAAAATGATCTACTATTACTAAAAGAAAACGATTTTTGTTTAACTCGCTCTGGGGGAAGGGACCAAGGAGATCTATGCCTAAAATTTCATTCGGAAATGTAGCGCGAATGCTATTTAAGTACCCGGCCGGGCTGTAATTAATATCATTTATTAACTGACATTGATTGCAGGACCTGACATACGCCGTTACTATTTTGTATAATTGCGGGAAATATACCGCCTCGCGTACCCTTTTTAAAGTCTTTCTGACCCCGAGGTGGCCCGCTGTTTTTTTTTTCGTGCAACTCCCTCAAAATGCTTAATCGAAGCGAGGCTGGGATGACTGGCTTATACTCAAGATTTTCGTTCGTTGTTTTCGTATAGAATAATAAATTATCTATTATTTCATAGTTTTTTGCTCTATTTCTTATCGCATCGATATCTGTATGCTCAAAGCCTTCGGGGTCTTTCAAATAAGCATAGATATTTCCAAATTCAGGATCAGCTTTCAGTTCAGTAATAACCGTATCTCTAGAATCTAAAATTTTTGAAGTCAACACAGCGCATTTAAGTTCATTCCCTTCCTCGTCCAGTTTTATACGAGAAAGTGCGTCAGCTACATTGTTTTCCTTACCCGGTTTATATTTTATTGTGATATTATATTCTTGGAGTTTTAAAGCCCATCTTATTAACCTGGGCGTTAGGTTTTTTCCCGAGTAAAGTCTACCAACAGCCGCATGATCCGAAAAGACAGTTACTGGCGATTTGCCGAAATAAACTCGAAATTTGTATACAGCCATTAATACGGCTAATGTTTCTCTTTCTGTAGCTGTATAATTCCTTTGTGTTTGATTCAATGTTTTACTAAAATTGCCAGCGGATGGTTATTTTGCATAAGAACCGCACCCACCGCATAGTCTGATGCATCTGCCGCAATTTCCAGGTTTTCGTCCCCCTCAGGGAATTTTAAAACAGGGGCATTAATAAGCGCTTCTTTTAATCTTTCAAAAGCCGTGTTAGCTTCCGCTGTCCACGTAAATTTACTCTTTTTTCTTTTGATTACTAAGAGTGGTTCAACAATATTAGCGAAATCTTTTATGAAAGATCGATAGTAAGAACATAGTCCAAGGAAAGACGAAAGTTTCTTGGCGGTGTTGGGCGGTGGGAAATTCTTAATAGCTTTTATTTTTGAATCTTGCGTTTCTATACCCTTTTGCGAAATTTTATAACCGAGATATTTAAGTTCTTTAGTTGCGAACTTGCATTTTGAGGCGTTAATTGTAAGACCGGCCTCTTTTAATAATTTAAAAACTTGTTCGAGATCACTAATGTGTTGTTCCAACGTACTACTCGTTATAATTATATCATCTAGATAAATTAAAGTTGATTTGCCTAGGACAGGCTTTAGAACAATGTCCATAGCTCTCTGGAATGTTGACGGGGCCCCACACAACCCAAAAGGCATGCGTAAAAATGCATAAGTGCCCGATTTTGTTATAAACGCGGTTTTATGTATATCTTCGGGTCTCATAGCTATTTGATAGTAGCCAGACGTAAGTCCAAAGTAGACATATATCTCGTCGATTTGATCTGTCTAATGATCTCGTCTATAACCGGCAAAGGGTAAACTGGGAATTTAGTTATGCTATTTAGTTTTCTATAATCGATAGCAAACCTCCAAGCCCTTTTATCCGAAGGAGGAAACTCGTTCTTTTTCCTACATAGTACGACTGGACTCGCGTATTCACTATTTATGGGCGTTATTATTTTATTCTTTAACATCTCCTGAATATGTTCTTCGATGATTACGTCTTTTTGTTTGTCATAGCGGTAAGGTTTAGTCCTACAAGGTTTTTCGGCATTTAATTGAATCTTGTGAGTCACGATTTGACTGTTTCCTGGTTTTTCTGAAAACAAATGAGAAAAATTACTCACCACTTGCTGTATTGCTTTACTTTCCTGGTCATTCAAATGGCTAAGGTCCAATTCAGGTGTCTCCACCGGTTCCACCACCCTCTGGTCCATCTCCAGCACCACGGAACGATCTTGAAAATTTAATTTGGCCCTCGCGGCCCTTAAAAAGTCCATACCTAAAATAAGAGAGTGTTGGAGGTGTTTCACCACAAAAATTAATACTTTGAGATTTTCCTCTTTTACCTGTACGTTTAATGCTACTTTCCCTATGCAGTGACATGTTTTTCCTTGCGCCGCTATAATTTCCGTATTTCTGGTTTTAAAGAGTCGTATCCTATAAAAATTCTTTTTGAAGAACTTTTCACTCATGAAATTGCCTTCTGCCCCTGTATCGATGAGGGCTTCTACTGGTACATCGCCAACCAGGACTTGTATAATTGGTAGCTGTGAGTTTTTTACGATGACTGTATTTAGATGTCTATTTGAGGGTTTTTCTAAAACTTCCGGGGTCTGGACCCTCCCTTTCACAGGCCCCTCTAGTCGTTTAAAGCTTTCTTTTCAATCTGTGTCTTCTGGGTACGCGGATGCTTATTTTCAAATTTTCTTTTTGGGCCTTGCCCTTCAAGTTTCGATGCGTTAGCTTGATAGTTCTTTCCCCCATATGAGCGATTTCCATTTCTTGTTTCCTCCTTCCTTCTGGTACTTTGAGAATATGTTTCCCCTCTCGCTCTTTCCGCGATTCTGCGATTTTGAAACTTCACCGCCAATTCGAAAAGTTCCTGCAATGTGGTTGGGTTTCTAATTTCAAAGTAGTCTTGGACAGCGGGTAACAATCTTGGTAATATTATTTCAATAATCTCCGCATCGGGTTTTTTCCCATACAACATATCCGTTAGCTTGATTTTTCGTAAAATAAAGTCCGTCAATTGTGCTGTATCCCGTTGATAGAAACTATATAGCTCGGCTTCCAGCCGTGCGCGATCTTTCACTATGGGGAAGGCCTTTACTAACGATTTTTTGAAATTTTCAAAAGTATACGTCGGGCTTCCAAATTCACCTAGAAGAAATTTGCCTATATTTTTCCACCATAGCGCGGCCTGTCCTCTTAGTGCTGATGTGGCGATAGCAACTTTTTGTCTTTCGGGCACAGGATAGAGCTGAAAGTGGTTTTCTATACCTTCTAAAAATACGGACACCGAATTTTTTCCGTCGAAATAGACGTTTGGCTTGATTGATGCTCTCAAAGTCTGGACCAGGTATCCAAATCCTTCTAACTGCGTTGTCATTTCTTGGTGTTGTCCAGCGGCTTCCATCCAGTTTTCGGCCATTTCAGTTCGATAAGTGTTCGGGCGCCAATATAACGTTGCGCGCCTCTAACTAGCACGCAACCAAGAGGTGACTGTGAAAGCTTGTATAAACCACAGAGTCTTATAAAGGGTTTAAATCCCTTTTTATTCAACGTACTAATTTACAATTGCGTTCTCTTGACGCTTAAAAACGGTGCCAACTCGGCAGTCAAAATAAAAATAAAAACCTGAAAAGAAATTAAAGACAATATTCTAACTACGAGGCTCTCTCAAATAACTAACTCACCGCGTTTTACAATACGGCTGCTAATTCAGCAGACTTGAAGCTCACTGGAACAATTGCAACTACTTCCCGCCAAGCACATAGGCCGCAACGCGGGGTTTTTCAAATCTCTATAACTACCTCCGCGCTCGCTAAGTAAGAATAACTCTCTCTCACCGAACTTGTTTCCTTCTATTTAAATCATACTACTTCCGCTGATAATTTGAATGCTTGCGCGTTCTACTCAAATTTACATATTCTGGCATTGGCAGTTCCAGGGGAAAGTAAGGATTGACAGGAAAGATAGTTTAAACTTAAAATAAATGTTAGTTAAAATAAATATAAACCCTACAAGTGTGATTGATTTAAATAAAGATGTACTAAAATGATAATATGTCTAATTATAAATATTTAATCCTTTTTATGAAGTTACTCTAGCTGAACTCATTAAAGTTATTATATGTTTTCTGTTCTTTTTTACGATAACTTTTCTAAACGTCTGGACGCGCTAGTGGCTAGTTCTTAAAAAAATAGTACAGCAAATGGAAGAAAAAGCGTACGGAAACTTCCAGCATTCTACCTGGAATTCTAAAGATATGTTTTTGAAATATTTTGTTAATTTGCTGTAGAATTGAATTTTTTGCGGCGTAGAACGTAATATTTCATAAATACGGCAAATGTATGTAAAGTTAAGGTGTATAAGAAGCCAATTTTTTTTTTTGTCTCTTTACTGAAAAATTAACTTAATGACTAAAAACATATTGCGAAAAAGTACTAAGAAATATCATCTAATACTAAGGAAACTGTAAACTGATATGATGAAGTAAGAAAAGAATGAAAAAATACAAAAATAGATGACGACACTTAACACTGCATGGGGAATCAAAATATGTGCTGCTATGCAGCTTTTAAAAGTATTGTGCCTTTATTGTTGAACTGTATACCTATGCTTACTTTTTAGACTTCCTATTGGTTAAATGTTCTATGTACCTTTAAATTTCTTTCTAAAATAAGTCAAGTTATTTCATACGCCAACTTACATCACATGCATATGTGGTCCCACCAATGGCCGAGTGTTCCCGACCGCTGAATACTAACACTGCGTCGGTATGGTTTGGGTTCGATCCCAGGTGAACGTGCTGGTCGCATGGCTGCTTTTCGTTGTTTACCCATATATAGTATGAACATGGGCCAGTTTCCTTTAAAACATCATCCAGGAAAACTTCTGTCCTAATAGGCAGACAGCTCCTTTTCTTTGTCGTATCGAAAAGAGTTAACCTAACCAATATAACATGTAATACTATTATATCGTTTCAGTTACTCATAAAGGATTTTTTAACATCACGTATATTTCCAACATTTTTAATGCCAATCTAATTTCAAATAAAAACCGTTATTTACTTATAAGTAACAGCTATAAGTATTACTTATATTTATATTACTTATATTTTTAAGTATTACTTAAAATTAAGTATTACTTATATTTTTTATTCTGATAAGGTACGTAGTAAACCGTGCCTTCAGATAATACTAAATGCTGTTTATTTTGCTTTCTCATGCGTACTCACTCAGCGTGTGCTCGTAATTTGACATGAACATTCATTGTACACTTACATGAAGTTATTGTATTCTTCAGTGCCTGCTACCATGATGTAAATGGTGGCACGTTCAATTATCAATTGGAAGCTCCGTTATTCGACTTCCGAAAAAGGCATAGTTGATTTCTGAAAATTCTTGACTCCGAGAAAATTTGATGTCTCCGTAATGGCGTCCAACTTAAAATGTGGTAGACGATAACTGAACTATCTGGATTTCTTCATCTATGACTCATTCCTCTCGACTTTTAACAGGGGAGAAAGAACTGTCTGTAAGGGTCTTACATTTAAATAACCAGTTATAATGGTTTAGATTTTTATTTGAACATATCCTCATCAAAATGCAGAAGATAAGCTTTTGTGTATCTAAGCTGAAATTTTTGCAACTACAGACAGAGAATTTCTAGTATCCGTGTTTCATGGTTAGATTTTTGTCAGCTCTAATTAAATGCAATTATCTCGGCTTTGCATGCTTTAGAAGCTGATATTTTGAACTTAGAATTAAAGACCTTCATTATATTTTTTGAAACAGCTTGTAGCTTAGTACTTAACTGTATATCCTCCAGACTACTGATTAACGTTTGCGTTGATTTGCTTGTTCTTATTCAATCTGCATTGCCACAAGCAGCAGTTATCTGTAAACGAGCCGTGGCCTGCTTTGTTAAAAGTTCAGTTCAGTAAAAGTTGTTTAAAACCCTTTGCAAGTCTTGTCGTGCTATTTTAGACATAGGGATAATTCGCTCCCTGTCTAGTAATGTTATACGACTTAAAGTTTTAGTATCAAACTAGCCATATAGTCTCATTTTCCTATGCAAAATATCGTGGCGTAAATGTAGCACACCCAATTACTGTCCTTCTCTATATAGGCGTTTCAAGTTTAATTTCAGCCGTCCGACTTAAGGGGACTCGTACACCTTAAAACCCATAAGATGTTCGAATAGGTGACTGTTGCAAGAATTGGGATAACTTATTTATTTTAAAAGCAATTACTACCAACGTTTTACAGCTGACTACAGAATATAGCTGCTTTCTGAAATAGTCATCAGAAAGTTTGTGTTGCCACAAATATTTTTATAATTAAATCCGCTTTGTGAGAACATTTTTCGTCAAGTTTCCATTTTGCGCGCACAGTTAAAAATATTCTGTTTCATAATATAATTCCATATTTAATATGTAGCTTTTATAACATTTGGAAACTACTGTGAACCTAAAATTCTAAAAATTTCATGTTAAACTTTTATTTTATTTTGCGTTGAGTTTATGAAATGTATTTTATTAAAAAAATTTGTAATGTTTTCGTCCATAAAATTTTTCAATATTAAAATATTCATCAGATTTTTGGTTCAGTTAGAAAATAGTGCCCATATAAAGAATTCCATCCAATTTCAAGTATGTACCGTTAGCCATTTTTAGAATATCATGCGCGCAAGGTGGAAACATGGCGAAATATTTTGTCACAAAGAGGACTAAATTACAAAAATATTTGTGGCAACACAAACTTTCTGGCTACTAGTTTCCAAAGCCATATAGTCTCATTATGTAGTCAGCTGTAAAATGTTGAAGTAATTGCTTTTAAAATAAATAAGTTATTCCAATTCTTGCAACAGTCACCTATTCGAAGATCATAAGGGGTTTAAGGTGTATGAGTCCCCTTAATTGTAACTATAAAAAGAACAGCTGTGGGAAAGATGGCTTCTACTTTCTGCATTTTTATTTCCGTTTAACACATTTCACTTCCTTTAAAGCACACGAATGAAAGCTGATTAGACGACGTGTAGAAAATATAAATGCTGTGCTATGATTAAGACGTGAGTTGCTATCACAGATGGATGAGGGACTGGCAATGCCGTTTTAAAGTAACGGACTATAGTAACTCTAAAATCCTCAGGGAGACATAGTCGACATGTCAAGTTTCTTGATCTAGAGAAACTTTTACATGTTCTGAGAAATTATCTTCCATAAAATTCTAAAGCTTTGAAACAAGAGAATATAAATATTTTACTGAAAACATGTATTCAGAAGGCATTTTGAATTTATTATGTACGCAATCTCGCACTTAGTCCTGGCGTTATTCTACTTACAAAACAATTTATACATATAATTTTAAATAATTTTAACTTGAAATAACTCTTTTTTTAATACGAATTTCATATGTTCCCATGCCAGTTACACATTCTTACAAAACCTGAGTTTCATAATTTTGTATAAAACTGTGTTTAGATTTCGTAACAAAATTTTGATTTATTTTTTACATTTATGCACTAGTGTACTTTAGTTTATGGTTCTTAACAATAAATAGCTTACATTTAATCATTTTGAGTGTTCTTGATTAGTTTCCAATGCTCTTATTCGAGCTTTATACATCTGGAAATCGATTAAAGAAAATATAATGTTTGGAATATTATTATGCTGCTATTTTTTCTCTTCAAAAACTCTTAATTAACTTAAAGTGTTTACGTCGTTTTTACTTAACGTAAGTCACCAGCATTCAACCCCAGTTGTGACGCCAAATTTTGTTGCATGCGAACGGGTTTGTAATAGATTGGATGCATGCAGAACCGATGAGAGCTTGATAAAATTTATTTTGAACAAAAAATCTATACAGCTCTGGAACTTTCCACAAAAATACTCATATAGATCTTCACATCACAAAGCACAATCAGTAGTTACACTTCAAAATACTAAGAACGCTATGCAAAGTGAATCTATGAGCGAAGCTAACATGGGGTTATTTCAATACTCTGAACTCAAACCGAACTAAAGAGTGTTACGTAGAAAAAAAAATAATTTTCATTTAACTTTTATCTCTTTAAAGCTGACTGCTTGGTGCCGCGACAAAAAAGAAAAAAAAAAAAAAAAAAACTAAAACTACTAACTCTAAACTCTGTACTTACATAAACAAAACTTTTAAATCTAAAAGACATCAAAGAAAGATATCCTCCCTGGTGTTTTGGTAGAATCACGATTAATTATGCACATCCACAACAAAATCTTTAACAGGCTATCTCTCACTAAATGAAAACTAATTTATATCTCCAACCTGAAAACACATAAATTTCAATCTTAAATCTAGAGATAAGCTTAAACCTTGAACATTTCAAATATCACACAGAACTCTTCAAAACACCGGGGAAAGATACAATCTCCCCAATTAAGAAGTCTACTCTTCAAATCAAAATAAATTCAGCAAACCGATCGTATAGTCACCAACACTAAAACTTATTTTTCTACTACCGCAATATAATTAGGTAATTACCCAGGTTCGGTTGAAAAACCATGTTTCCGTAAGGATCACATGGGTGACCTACAGTAGACCACAATTAATACACACAAAAAAAAACATACAATATTAAAGATAATAAACACATTTATCGAAAATTCCCACACATTATAACTTAAGATAGCTGGCCAGACTACCCCTACAAAATCTTTTAAAGTTACTCATAGTTTTTTTTTCCATATCAATCTCATATTTAACATTAATCCATTAATACAAAAATCATCGTGAAACACTTCACAGTTCTTAATCATTTTAAGCAGGAACTCAAGAATATTAAACTCATTTAAAAAAACTAATTTAGAATAAAACATATTGAACATAGCACTTAAACATTAAAACAAATATTCACTTCTTCCAATTAGTTCAATTGACTTCTGACTATTAAACATTAAATAAAAAATTACGATCTTAGCTGGAAATTTGGTAAAAATATTCAATTTTTAACTACTTAACATGTCAACTCTTGCCTTAGTATTAAACATTTCAAATTTAAAAAGATTATGTATCAAAATAAAAAGTCACTCACGAAATCGGCGTACCACCTTTGAGAGACTCAGGGAGCTGCCCAAATCCATTGATCCAATTTCAAATCACCGAAACAATAACTACTAAATCTTCATCGTTGTTTTCCGGAACCGGAGCCTTTTCATAGTTCATAGTTTTCAATTTACTCCGTTAAGCAGCACATTAACTCAATCAACTTCCCGTTTTCGAAGTTCCACTGGAGATAAGAGAAGGGGGTCGAAACTGGAGACAAAAGACCAAAGCAGACTTCAGGCGATGACGACTTTCCATATTTCCATCTTTTCGAAAGCAAAATAGATACTCCAGCACGAACGAGCAGTTCAGACTGTTCCACAAATGGGAAAAGAAATCTCAGCGACGTAATTGAAAATAATAGGCCGCAAGAATCGCCGCCGTCAAACATGTCGAGCACCCACACTGTCTCGGACCCTCCGTACCCAGAAATCTCGGAGATAAAAACTTAACTGTATACCGCGGTCGACCACCGAAGAACCACCGCGTTTTTCCTCCGCACCATCTCAGCACCTCCTGACCGCGGCCGGCCCCGTTGGGCCGCCGTCCAGGTAGCAAACCCCTAAGGCTCCAAAAACCTCTTAAAAGTCTTCTCTAAAAATCGCTTTTTTTTTCAAGTCCAAAAAGATCCCCTCCTGCCTTCCGTGCAACGGCTTAAGAAACCTCGGTTTACCCACACCAAGAAACGCCTCAAAATTACTATTGGTTCAAACAACACTAAAATTAAAAATTTAGCCAATCTTAAGGAAACTGGACTCCCTTTCGCCAACTAGAAGAAAGGTCATAAATCGCCACTGAAATTCTCAGAAATTCAGAACTTTCTACAAGAAGACAGACCCTTTCTTTCCCACGCAACAGAAGAATGTTTCCAACCTATAACTCTGTCAAAATATCGCTGCCTCTTAGAACTATTCGCCTCTGAACGAGAAAAACACGTGTTTTCAACCCCCGCGAAAAAAGGGGAAAATGCAGCTGGACAATGACCTCTAACCTCCAAGGAAGCCGAATCATGAGAAACGGAAATACACCCGCGCCCTTTTAACTGTAACACAATTCTGCCAAACTTAAAGGGAGCTTTGCCGTAAAGTTTAACAATATTAAATATTATACATTAATTTAAAAATAAGGATAATACAATTTCACAGTAAAATAATACGCAAAAATTATACACAACAAAAATACATAAGAATTTTCCATAACAAGAGCTACTCCGAAAATGATGCTCTTCCCGGTCTTAGATAGCTTTCCCCGCCGCAGAAAGATATCTAGTACCTTCCACTTCTCGAAATTTTTATGAGGGTAGGATACGGTTACAGTTACATATAGGATCAATTAAAGTTTTTCAGTTACAGTACTCGTTACAGTTACACAGTGACCGGACCAAAATATCCAAAACGGTAGCCAAATTTGGTGACTTTTGGAGATTTCTAGAGAAATTTGGGGAAAAAAATTAGTAGCTAAAACCGCTTAGTCGCTTCGCTATATTTCGCCGGTTTAGCAAGATAAGCAATTTACTCAGTGATAAATAGACCTCTGTTTTCTTATTTTTCCTGTAAAGCTTGGATCTTCACATTTTCATGTTAGTTTTGTAAGGATCTTAAGTTTTACTAACGTTTATTTTTATTTTGAATCTTTACTATCACTTCTTATTTCCTACTTTCGGCCAGAATTATAAGCGTTAAGGTTTTTATGCAAAGTTTGTCTGGCGAACGCCAAGTATTTAAGTTGTGGCTTTTTGCCAAGCAAGAGAGAGGAAGCAGTGAGTTCGAAGCAGGCCGCTTACCTTAGAAGTTACGCAGTTGCTTGTTGCCTTCCAGGCCAGAGGTTTTAATCCTCTTGATAACTTTTAAACGTACTGTAGTGTTCTCAGTTATCTGTACTACATACGCCTTCCTGTTAATATAAGGCCAATCTTCCACGTTTATTATTCTGAAGTTAAATTAGAGTTTAGTTTTATTTTTATACTTTTACGTTAGACCCCGAGTAGCGGGTCGGTGTATTCCGAAGTACGGAAGTTATTGTATATAGAGAAAAATAAAGGGTTTTGTATACCCTTCGTCTGTATCCTGTCTACTTACCACAATTAGTGAACATAGCTTTAGTAAGCTCTCTGTTCGGAGTCAGGTCCTTGTATGTTCCCGAAGAAGGTAAGAAGGAACATTGACCCTGATAGTGGCGCCCAACGAAGAAGAATAACCATGGCCGAGTTTCAAGAAGAACCTGTGCTGCCTGCAGAAGCGGCTCAGAATCCAGAAATGCCAGCTGCCGCCCTGGAAGGATTTGGTAATATCGTCCAGACCATGCGCGCTTCGATGAAACCAGAAGCAACATTTAAGGGAAACTCACCGGTAACCAGTTTTTTGGAAAAATTGGATGACCACTGCATGCTCTACTCCGTGCATGAGTTTCAAAAAGTTACCTTAGCTACCAGCGCTTTGAGGGGCCAAGCGCTTAACTGGTTCAAATGTATAGGCAGAAGTCTCTTGGGTCAAGCAGGAAGTCCCACCTATACTTACGAAAATTTCAAGACTGCCCTACTAAAAGCCTTCCCTGTTGTAAGGGATCGTGCGAAATTAGAAACGGAACTTTTCAGTATATATCAACAAAGAATCGAAAACCTCTCGAGCTTTATTTTAAGAAAAATTCACGTTTTCAAGCTCTTGTATGGAAACCGTCCGGATCCTGAAATAATTCAAGTGATTTTGCCGAGGTTACTGCCCCAAGTGCAAGACTTTATTGAATTAAGAAATCCGACTACACTGGAAAAGTTATTTGAGCTAGCAATCCAGTTTGAAAGTAGAAGAACGGCGGACGTCGAAAGAAGACGCCAGTATCAACAGCGAAACCAATTTGGTACGCCAAGACTACAGCAAACTCAAGCACATGGCTACGGAGAAAAAGCGAATCAGTGGGCAAGGAAACCCGAGCATTCAAAAACAGCCGGCGAACGTCGACAGTTCAATAGCAACCCAGGAAAAAAGTCTCAAGGCCAGTGGAAAAAGAACGAAAGCACGGAAAGGAAAAATAATTTAAACTAAAACGGATTTCTGCTGACGAAAGTGTGCGGAAATCCGAAGGCCACGAAAACCCCTCTTCCTACAAGTTAAATACAGTAATGGTGAAAAATTTGACTCTTCCGAAGATTGAAGTCTTGGTGAAAAATATCCCAGCCACCGCACTCCTGGATACCGGCGCGCAGTGTTCCTGTGTGGCAGAAGAGTTTTTTAGGAAGTATTTTCGCAAATACCGCATATATAATGCGGATAATACGACAGTGTTAGCGGCGCAAGGAGAAATATGTAAGTGCGTAGGTAAAGTACCTTTGTATATCCGTATCAAGGAGGAACAAGTAAAGGTGATGTTTTTTATAGTAAAGAATCTGCAAGCACATTTAATTTTAGGAATAGATTTTCTTTCAGAAGCACAAGCTACGCTGGATTTTAATGAAGCGTCCCTTAAGCTGACAATGAAACCAGTTCGTACAGAAAACGCTGAACCGCCGATGTTAAAACTTGACCACCTCTCTAATGACGAGCAAGGAAGAATCCGACAAGTGGTAAGTGAATTTGCTTCGTTATTTAGTGATATTCCAGGATTTACTCAGGTTACTAACCATAGTATTGACACCGGAGATGCAATGCCAGTTCGTCAAAAACCATACCGGTATGATAAGAATAAGGAAAAAATTATAGAATGGCATATTACCGATATGCTACGTAAAAAGATCATAACGCCCATCTCAAGTAGTTATGCTAGCCCGGTGGTTTTATGTAAGAAAAATAATGACTATCCTTTGACGCATCCAAAAAGTTGGAGATTCGCTATTGATTACCGTAAATTAAATTCCATAACTAAATATCCGGTATATCCGTTACCGATTATAGATGAAATTCTAAGGAACATAAAAGCAACCAAATTTATGACGACTTTAGACTTAACGACTGGTTATTTTCAAATAGGGGTGAGACCTGAGGACGTGCCTAAGACTGCTTTTATAACCAAGTCTGGCACTTATGCATTTTTGCGTATGCCGTTTGGCCTTTCGGGGGCTCCGGCAACATTTCAGGGATGCATGGACATTGTGTTAAGACCTGTTCTTGGAAAGTCCACATTTATCTATTTAGACGATATCATTATTACTAGTGATAATCTCGACCAACATGTACAGGATTTAAGACAGGAGTTTTCTTTATTAAATGAGGCCGGTCTAAAAGTTAATGTCGAAAAGTGCAAATTTGCAGCCCCTGAATTAAAATATTTAGGTTACAAAATATCTCAAAAAGGGATCGAGACAGATGAATCAAAAATAATCGCTGTACAAAAGTATCCGACTCCAAACACGGCAAAGAAGCTCTCTTCTTTTCTAGGACTTTGTTCATATTATAGGTCCTTTATAAAAGATTTTGCGGCTATCGCTGAGCCATTATTAAAATTAAAAAGAAAAAAGGCAAGATTCTCGTGGACGGCCGAAGCCAATAGTGCTTTCGAAAAATTAAAACAAGCATTAACGCAAGCCCCTGTGTTGAAATTTCCTGAAAAGGATGAGAATTTAGAAATTTCAGCGGATGCTTCGGATTATGCGGTGGGAGCGGTGCTTTCGCAAAATCAGCAGCCCGTGGCATTTTTTAGCCGAACTTTAAATCAAACACAAAGAAACTATTCCGCGACCGAGAGAGAGGCACTTGCAGTTCTTTTAGCAGTGCAAAAGTTCCGAGTCTATTTTGGAAAGGCGCCGATAACAGTGTACTCTGATCATGCGGCGGTAACTAGATTGTACTCAGGGAAAAATTTATCCCCAAGGTTAATAAGATGGGCACTCAAGCTGCAAGAATATAATCTGGTAATCAAGCATACCCCCGGTAAGGAAAATATCGTAGCAGATGCCGTATCAAGAATTAAAATAGATGAACAAGGGAATACCGTAAAGGTGGCAATGCTCACAGCATGTACAATAAATTCCCGAGAAACTGTTATAACTGAACTGGGTAAGGATCCTGAGTTTGGAAGCATTTATGAGTATTTGAAGGATCCTGAAAATTTTAGCCACCAAGATATTGTGGCGATAAGAAATAGGGCGGCCCATTACGAACTAATAGATGGTCTATTATTTTATACAAAAACTACGAATTCCAACAACGAATTTCGACCTGTTATCCCACTAGTCTTAGATAAAATATCCTGCAGGAGCTCCATGACAGCCCTTTAGCTTCTCATGCTGGTATTCGAAAAACTATCCAACGCGTACGCGAGGCAGTCAACTTTCCTGAACTGCAGAAGTTAACAAGGGCGTATGTCCAGTCCTGGCCAACATGTCAAGCAGTTAATTATATTAATTTCCGCCCGGCCGGGTTTCTAAATAGTATTAAATCCGAATTTCCAAATGAAATAATTGGCATCGATTTATTGGGCCCTTTCCCAAAAAGTCAGTTAAATAAAAGTCGCTATCTCCTTGTTATGGTTGATCATTTTAGTAAATGGACCGAAATTGTTCCCTTAAAACGAGCCTCCGCGAAATTAGTTACTGATTCTATTTTAAATAAATATATTTTAAAATACGGGGCGCCCCTAAAAGTTATATCGGATAATGGTCCTCAATTTGTAAGTAATATATTTGAAGACATGTGCCAAAAACTGGGCATACGTCATTTAAAAATGGTCCCGTATCGGCCGCAATCAAATATAGCGGAACGGGTCAATAGAAATATAGTGAAAATTATCCGTAGTTATGTTAAAAATTTTCATAAAAGCGGGGATAACTATGTCAATGAATTCGCTTTCGCCCTTGGGACCGCAAAACACGATACAACGGGCAAAACTCCTGATGAGTTATTTCTAGGCAGAAAGATTATAACACCGTTAGATAAATTATTTTATATGCAACAAAGAGCCCCAGAATTTAAAATGGGTGATATAGAAAAACTAATTAAGGAAGCAAAGAAGAATACGGAAGTAGCACAAAGAAAACAGAAGCTCTATTATGATTTGAAACGACTGGGAGTAACCTATAAAGTAGGGGATGAAGTTTTAAAAATTAAGCATTCACTTTCTTCAGCACCAGAAGATAAAACTGCCAAATTTTTTCCACGATTTGAAGGACCATATGTTATAGAAAAAATAACTCACGCTGTAGTAGTGTTAAAAGCCAGAAATGGTGAAACCTGTTCCGCAAACATTGATCAAATCAAGCCCTACTTCGATCGTAATAAAATGCAAATATTTTCAGATCTTTTGCAGGATCCGGCACGGCAGACACCGCAGGCACAAGCTCCAGAGGTGGAAAAACGACAAGTACAAGGGCAAGCCAATAAGAGGCAGGAGCAAGTGAAAAGAAAATTTCCCCGCGGAAAAATTGAAGGTAGCAAGAAAAAGAAGCCGTTCCACCGTCCAGAAAAGAGAGTTCACGAACACCCCCAGAATGCAGAAGGGAGAAGGACGACGTATGTGAAGAGAACCAGGAGAAATGACGGCAACTATAACCCGGCTCTAAAACGGAAGATCGACTCATCCGACAGGACTCTCCGCAGTAAATTTAGCCGAACTGCGAAAGGGCCATCAGCGGCGGAGGAAAAGTTACAAGGAAAATTTGAACGGCCAACAACGAGGTCCAAGCAGGAACACGACAGAAGTTTCCCGGTTCCGCCAAGACCAGCTGCCATCAAACGGCCAAGACCACAAGCAGAGGAGAAAAAGAAGGTATTCAAGGGTGACCGAACTGGTGAAAAAAGGAAGCTTCCAGAGGAAGGCACTGAAGGGCGAGCCCGTACAAGAAGGAGGATAAATCACACAACTATCTGCAATACCTTTAAAGACTGGGCCCAGAAAAGGATGTCCGAATATCACAAAGATAAGTAAAATTTTATGTTACTTTGCAAACTTAAGTTAATCTTTCATTCTTACTGCAAGTGGCAGATTTCAAGAAGTTTTACCTCATGCGAGGTCTACCTTTATCGCCAAAAGGGCGAGAAATGAGTTGTTACCGATTTTCGTATTATGTTTTTAAATTACTCGCACGTAAAACTAAAGTTGATGTATAATAGCGTTGTGTAAAGACTTAAATATTGTAAAAAGTTATTGTATAAATTTTATTTAAAACATTCTAGCAAGAAAGAAGTTTTAGTCTGAAAGACTTTTTGAAATGTAGTATTTCAATGTAGAAAGAATTGGCACTTGCTTTGAAAAGAATAGAAGTTAACAATGTACTACTAATGTATGTTTTCAAATGTGTAAAAGTAACGGCATGTTAATATGTTCTTATATACAATGTGAACTGTTATTTTAAATGTTAAGAAATACCGTGATATGGTAAAAGTGAATGTTAAAATTTTTTTATTCGTGTGACTGTAAAAAGACTAAAGCATGGCGAATATGTGTTAAAGGTTGAATGATGTAGTTAGGCTCTCTGACGCTACACTTTAGAGTTAGCCACTTTTAGAATAGTACCTCAGGGTTTAGAGTTGAAATTAGGGTGTGTTAAGAGGTCTTGTTATGTTGAATTTTAACACGTTAGTGTTTTGATTGTAGGAGGAAGTGTGGAACACGTAGACAGAAACACATTCGTGTTTGGTGTTCTTTTACAACACATGTCAGAGAGCACGGGGAGAGATAATTAAAATAGTCATGAATGAAATAAGAATGTTAAGAGAAGTATAATTGTATATGTTACTTGCCATTTCATTGTGTAACATTTCATTAAACTAGTTTTCCTTCCAGATCTCTGGAAGGAACCAGAATTGAATAAAAGCTCCTGTTTAGATGCTGTACAGATGAAAAAAAGTTGTTGTATATCGTGGGAGCGGCTACTGTAAAAAAAACAAATTTCTTTCTTTTAAATTTCTAGTTTCTAGCGAAGTATGTTTGTAAAAGATTGGCCTCGCGTTAGATTCTAGAGCTAAAAGTTTTCAACAAGGTCGTTTTAGACCTCAATTTCAAACTAATTATCTCTGGCGGGAAGTATGTAAGGATCTTAAGTTTTACTAACGTTTATTTTTATTTTGAATCTTTACTATCACTTCTTATTTTCTACTTCCGGCCAGAATTATAAGCGTTAAGGTTTTTATGCAAAGTTTGTCTGGCGAACGCCAAGTATTTAAGTTGTGGCTTTTTGCCAAGCGAGAGAGAGGAAGCAGTGAGTTCGAAGCAGGCCGCTTACCTTAGAAGTTACGCAGTTGTTTGTTGCCTTCCAGGCCAGAGGTTTTAATCCTCTTGATAACTTTTAAACGTATTGTAGTGTTCTCAGTTATCTGTACTACATACGCCTTCCTGTTAATATAAGGCCAATCTTCCACGTTTATTATTCTGAAGTTAAATTAGAGTTTAGTTTTATTTTTATACTTTTACGTTAAACCCCGAGTAGCGGGTCGGTGTATTCCGAAGTACGGAAGTTATTGTATATAGAGAAAAATAAAGGGTTTTGTATACCCTTCGTCTGTATCCTGTCTACTTACCACAATTAGTGAACATAGCTTTAGTAAGCTCTCTGTTCCGAGTCAGGTCCTTGTATGTTCCCGAAGAAGGTAAGAAGGAACATTGACCCTGATAGTGGCGCCCAACGAAGAAGAATAACCATGGCCGAGTTTCAAGAAGAACCTGTGCTGCCTGCAGAAGCGGCTCAGAATCCAGAAATGCCAGCTGCCGCCCTGGAAGGATTTGGTAATATCGTCCAGACCATGCGCGCTTCGATGAAACCAGAAGCAACATTTAAGGGAAACTCACCGGTAACCAGTTTTTTGGAAAAATTGGATGACCACTGCATGCTCTACTCCGTGCATGAGTTTCAAAAAGTTACCTTAGCTACCAGCGCTTTGAGGGGCCAAGCGCTTAACTGGTTCAAATGTATAGGCAGAAGTCTCTTGGGTCAAGCAGGAAGTCCCACCTATACTTACGAAAATTTCAAGACTGCCCTACTAAAAGCCTTCCCTGTTGTAAGGGATCGTGCGAAATTAGAAACGGAACTTTTCAGTATATATCAACAAAGAATCGAAAACCTCTCGAGCTTTATTTTAAGAAAAATTCACGTTTTCAAGCTCTTGTATGGAAACCGTCCGGATCCTGAAATAATTCAAGTGATTTTGCCGAGGTTACTGCCCCAAGTGCAAGACTTTATTGAATTAAGAAATCCGACTACACTGGAAAAGTTATTTGAGCTAGCAATCCAGTTTGAAAGTAGAAGAACGGCGGACGTCGAAAGAAGACGCCAGTATCAACAGCGAAACCAATTTGGTACGCCAAGACTACAGCAAACTCAAGCACATGGCTACGGAGAAAAAGCGAATCAGTGGGCAAGGAAACCCGAGCATTCAAAAACAGCCGGCGAACGTCGACAGTTCAATAGCAACCCAGGAAAAAAGTCTCAAGGCCAGTGGAAAAAGAACGAAAGCACGGAAAGGAAAAATAATTTAAACTAAAACGGATTTCTGCTGACGAAAGTGTGCGGAAATCCGAAGGCCACGAAAACCCCTCTTCCTACAAGTTAAATACAGTAATGGTGAAAAATTTGACTCTTCCGAAGATTGAAGTCTTGGTGAAAAATATCCCAGCCACCGCACTCCTGGATACCGGCGCGCAGTGTTCCTGTGTGGCAGAAGAGTTTTTTAGGAAGTATTTTCGCAAATACCGCATATATAATGCGGATAATACGACAGTGTTAGCGGCGCAAGGAGAAATATGTAAGTGCGTAGGTAAAGTACCTTTGTATATCCGTATCAAGGAGGAACAAGTAAAGGTGATGTTTTTTATAGTAAAGAATCTGCAAGCACATTTAATTTTAGGAATAGATTTTCTTTCAGAAGCACAAGCTACGCTGGATTTTAATGAAGCGTCCCTTAAGCTGACAATGAAACCAGTTCGTACAGAAAACGCTGAACCGCCGATGTTAAAACTTGACCACCTCTCTAATGACGAGCAAGGAAGAATCCGACAAGTGGTAAGTGAATTTGCTTCGTTATTTAGTGATATTCCAGGATTTACTCAGGTTACTAACCATAGTATTGACACCGGAGATGCAATGCCAGTTCGTCAAAAACCATACCGGTATGATAAGAATAAGGAAAAAATTATAGAATGGCATATTACCGATATGCTACGTAAAAAGATCATAACGCCCATCTCAAGTAGTTATGCTAGCCCGGTGGTTTTATGTAAGAAAAATAATGACTATCCTTTGACGCATCCAAAAAGTTGGAGATTCGCTATTGATTACCGTAAATTAAATTCCATAACTAAATATCCGGTATATCCGTTACCGATTATAGATGAAATTCTAAGGAACATAAAAGCAACCAAATTTATGACGACTTTAGACTTAACGACTGGTTATTTTCAAATAGGGGTGAGACCTGAGGACGTGCCTAAGACTGCTTTTATAACCAAGTCTGGCACTTATGCATTTTTGCGTATGCCGTTTGGCCTTTCGGGGGCTCCGGCAACATTTCAGGGATGCATGGACATTGTGTTAAGACCTGTTCTTGGAAAGTCCACATTTATCTATTTAGACGATATCATTATTACTAGTGATAATCTCGACCAACATGTACAGGATTTAAGACAGGAGTTTTCTTTATTAAATGAGGCCGGTCTAAAAGTTAATGTCGAAAAGTGCAAATTTGCAGCCCCTGAATTAAAATATTTAGGTTACAAAATATCTCAAAAAGGGATCGAGACAGATGAATCAAAAATAATCGCTGTACAAAAGTATCCGACTCCAAACACGGCAAAGAAGCTCTCTTCTTTTCTAGGACTTTGTTCATATTATAGGTCCTTTATAAAAGATTTTGCGGCTATCGCTGAGCCATTATTAAAATTAAAAAGAAAAAAGGCAAGATTCTCGTGGACGGCCGAAGCCAATAGTGCTTTCGAAAAATTAAAACAAGCATTAACGCAAGCCCCTGTGTTGAAATTTCCTGAAAAGGATGAGAATTTAGAAATTTCAGCGGATGCTTCGGATTATGCGGTGGGAGCGGTGCTTTCGCAAAATCAGCAGCCCGTGGCATTTTTTAGCCGAACTTTAAATCAAACACAAAGAAACTATTCCGCGACCGAGAGAGAGGCACTTGCAGTTCTTTTAGCAGTGCAAAAGTTCCGAGTCTATTTTGGAAAGGCGCCGATAACAGTGTACTCTGATCATGCGGCGGTAACTAGATTGTACTCAGGGAAAAATTTATCCCCAAGGTTAATAAGATGGGCACTCAAGCTGCAAGAATATAATCTGGTAATCAAGCATACCCCCGGTAAGGAAAATATCGTAGCAGATGCCGTATCAAGAATTAAAATAGATGAACAAGGGAATACCGTAAAGGTGGCAATGCTCACAGCATGTACAATAAATTCCCGAGAAACTGTTATAACTGAACTGGGTAAGGATCCTGAGTTTGGAAGCATTTATGAGTATTTGAAGGATCCTGAAAATTTTAGCCACCAAGATATTGTGGCGATAAGAAATAGGGCGGCCCATTACGAACTAATAGATGGTCTATTATTTTATACAAAAACTACGAATTCCAACAACGAATTTCGACCTGTTATCCCACTAGTCTTAGATAAAATATCCTGCAGGAGCTCCATGACAGCCCTTTAGCTTCTCATGCTGGTATTCGAAAAACTATCCAACGCGTACGCGAGGCAGTCAACTTTCCTGAACTGCAGAAGTTAACAAGGGCGTATGTCCAGTCCTGGCCAACATGTCAAGCAGTTAATTATATTAATTTCCGCCCGGCCGGGTTTCTAAATAGTATTAAATCCGAATTTCCAAATGAAATAATTGGCATCGATTTATTGGGCCCTTTCCCAAAAAGTCAGTTAAATAAAAGTCGCTATCTCCTTGTTATGGTTGATCATTTTAGTAAATGGACCGAAATTGTTCCCTTAAAACGAGCCTCCGCGAAATTAGTTACTGATTCTATTTTAAATAAATATATTTTAAAATACGGGGCGCCCCTAAAAGTTATATCGGATAATGGTCCTCAATTTGTAAGTAATATATTTGAAGACATGTGCCAAAAACTGGGCATACGTCATTTAAAAATGGTCCCGTATCGGCCGCAATCAAATATAGCGGAACGGGTCAATAGAAATATAGTGAAAATTATCCGTAGTTATGTTAAAAATTTTCATAAAAGCGGGGATAACTATGTCAATGAATTCGCTTTCGCCCTTGGGACCGCAAAACACGATACAACGGGCAAAACTCCTGATGAGTTATTTCTAGGCAGAAAGATTATAACACCGTTAGATAAATTATTTTATATGCAACAAAGAGCCCCAGAATTTAAAATGGGTGATATAGAAAAACTAATTAAGGAAGCAAAGAAGAATACGGAAGTAGCACAAAGAAAACAGAAGCTCTATTATGATTTGAAACGACTGGGAGTAACCTATAAAGTAGGGGATGAAGTTTTAAAAATTAAGCATTCACTTTCTTCAGCACCAGAAGATAAAACTGCCAAATTTTTTCCACGATTTGAAGGACCATATGTTATAGAAAAAATAACTCACGCTGTAGTAGTGTTAAAAGCCAGAAATGGTGAAACCTGTTCCGCAAACATTGATCAAATCAAGCCCTACTTCGATCGTAATAAAATGCAAATATTTTCAGATCTTTTGCAGGATCCGGCACGGCAGACACCGCAGGCACAAGCTCCAGAGGTGGAAAAACGACAAGTACAAGGGCAAGCCAATAAGAGGCAGGAGCAAGTGAAAAGAAAATTTCCCCGCGGAAAAATTGAAGGTAGCAAGAAAAAGAAGCCGTTCCACCGTCCAGAAAAGAGAGTTCACGAACACCCCCAGAATGCAGAAGGGAGAAGGACGACGTATGTGAAGAGAACCAGGAGAAATGACGGCAACTATAACCCGGCTCTAAAACGGAAGATCGACTCATCCGACAGGACTCTCCGCAGTAAATTTAGCCGAACTGCGAAAGGGCCATCAGCGGCGGAGGAAAAGTTACAAGGAAAATTTGAACGGCCAACAACGAGGTCCAAGCAGGAACACGACAGAAGTTTCCCGGTTCCGCCAAGACCAGCTGCCATCAAACGGCCAAGACCACAAGCAGAGGAGAAAAAGAAGGTATTCAAGGGTGACCGAACTGGTGAAAAAAGGAAGCTTCCAGAGGAAGGCACTGAAGGGCGAGCCCGTACAAGAAGGAGGATAAATCACACAACTATCTGCAATACCTTTAAAGACTGGGCCCAGAAAAGGATGTCCGAATATCACAAAGATAAGTAAAATTTTATGTTACTTTGCAAACTTAAGTTAATCTTTCATTCTTACTGCAAGTGGCAGATTTCAAGAAGTTTTACCTCATGCGAGGTCTACCTTTATCGCCAAAAGGGCGAGAAATGAGTTGTTACCGATTTTCGTATTATGTTTTTAAATTACTCGCACGTAAAACTAAAGTTGATGTATAATAGCGTTGTGTAAAGACTTAAATATTGTAAAAAGTTATTGTATAAATTTTATTTAAAACATTCTAGCAAGAAAGAAGTTTTAGTCTGAAAGACTTTTTGAAATGTAGTATTTCAATGTAGAAAGAATTGGCACTTGCTTTGAAAAGAATAGAAGTTAACAATGTACTACTAATGTATGTTTTCAAATGTGTAAAAGTAACGGCATGTTAATATGTTCTTATATACAATGTGAACTGTTATTTTAAATGTTAAGAAATACCGTGATATGGTAAAAGTGAATGTTAAAATTTTTTTATTCGTGTGACTGTAAAAAGACTAAAGCATGGCGAATATGTGTTAAAGGTTGAATGATGTAGTTAGGCTCTCTGACGCTACACTTTAGAGTTAGCCACTTTTAGAATAGTACCTCAGGGTTTAGAGTTGAAATTAGGGTGTGTTAAGAGGTCTTGTTATGTTGAATTTTAACACGTTAGTGTTTTGATTGTAGGAGGAAGTGTGGAACACGTAGACAGAAACACATTCGTGTTTGGTGTTCTTTTACAACACATGTCAGAGAGCACGGGGAGAGATAATTAAAATAGTCATGAATGAAATAAGAATGTTAAGAGAAGTATAATTGTATATGTTACTTGCCATTTCATTGTGTAACATTTCATTAAACTAGTTTTCCTTCCAGATCTCTGGAAGGAACCAGAATTGAATAAAAGCTCCTGTTTAGATGCTGTACAGATGAAAAAAAGTTGTTGTATATCGTGGGAGCGGCTACTGTAAAAAAAACAAATTTCTTTCTTTTAAATTTCTAGTTTCTAGCGAAGTATGTTTGTAAAAGATTGGCCTCGCGTTAGATTCTAGAGCTAAAAGTTTTCAACAAGGTCGTTTTAGACCTCAATTTCAAACTAATTATCTCTGGCGGGAAGTATGTAAGGATCTTAAGTTTTACTAACGTTTATTTTTATTTTGAATCTTTACTATCACTTCTTATTTTCTACTTCCGGCCAGAATTATAAGCGTTAAGGTTTTTATGCAAAGTTTGTCTGGCGAACGCCAAGTATTTAAGTTGTGGCTTTTTGCCAAGCGAGAGAGAGGAAGCAGTGAGTTCGAAGCAGGCCGCTTACCTTAGAAGTTACGCAGTTGTTTGTTGCCTTCCAGGCCAGAGGTTTTAATCCTCTTGATAACTTTTAAACGTATTGTAGTGTTCTCAGTTATCTGTACTACATACGCCTTCCTGTTAATATAAGGCCAATCTTCCACGTTTATTATTCTGAAGTTAAATTAGAGTTTAGTTTTATTTTTATACTTTTACGTTAAACCCCGAGTAGCGGGTCGGTGTATTCCGAAGTACGGAAGTTATTGTATATAGAGAAAAATAAAGGGTTTTGTATACCCTTCGTCTGTATCCTGTCTACTTACCACAATTAGTGAACATAGCTTTAGTAAGCTCTCTGTTCCGAGTCAGGTCCTTGTATGTTCCCGAAGAAGGTAAGAAGGAACATTGACCCTGATAGTTTAATAATAATAATAATAATAATAATAATAATAATAATAAAAAGACTACAGTTTTAAACATAACTTTACTAAAATTATCTACATGTATACAAAAATTTGTAACAATTGTTAGAAGCTGACCACCCAATATCTTATGGAGCTGCATTCTGTGTTGAAGCAAAAAGCTGTGGAGACATCGCAAGGGCAGCGACACGATGTTGTGTGCAAGTTGTTCAAAACAGCTTCAGGAAAGCAGCAATTATATCATTAGTATTTAAGTACATACAGTTTTCTGACAGAAGAATAATTATAAATCCTTTATTGCTTCTTTAAGAATTTTATGCCTTTATATCAAAAAATACTTAAACGTCGTTCTGTGTACTATGAATGCACTTATATCATTATTAATAATTTGATTTTTTATTTTTTAGGTATTTTTCATCACTCTAAGGAAAATGTTGTATTTTTAATTATTGTTTCGATGATTACCGTTGGCCAAGTTTATAGTAATTAACGCATCTTCCTATGATTTTTAAATGTACTACCACTTCTTTTCGTTAGCTCTCACCGGCATGAAAATGATATGAATGTAATTAAGACAAACTTCTTGAAAGTTTAGACAGAGACTTTTGGCAGCAATGCTGACCTTAATACTGCTCTCTCGATCAGTGTGTTACTTAATTACCCGGCTTTAACCATTTTGCTAGTATAAGGTTAATCGCACATATCGTATATTTCTACCAACGCTTGCTAGGTTGTTTGTCGTCTCCAGCAGTTTATCACCTTTGAATTTTAAATTCGCATTTCTTTTAGCTGATATCCCACAAGCTGCGAAGTTCTAAATTGTAAGCACAAGTAACGCATTTGTTCATTTGTCTTCAGTCATATGTATCAGTCATTTATTCATTTTAAAGTTTTAAATACACAGATTTTTTTTTAACTTTCTTTGAACTCTACTGCTATTTACATAGACTGGGCGATAATTCGCATGGCTGTTCAAAGGGCTCTTCAATGGGGAAGGGATGCCTTCGTGGAGCACTTTATCAGGGAAACTGGCTCGTATACACGTTACACATGGGAAAAAACACTAAAACACCCATGCAGCCAGCCCGTTCTCGAGATTCGAAACTCAGACGAACTACCAGTGTTTAGCAACTTTACCGCTCGGCCGCTGGTGGGCTAATAAGTATTAAGAAATTAAGTTATTTATGTTGCATAATCTTAAAAGTTCAGTTTGATAATGTTTTTCACACATTAGAGGAAAAGTACGTGCATATAAAATTCAATAAAACATTGTTTTTAAAATAAAGCATAAAGGAAAAATTCCTTAATCTTTTATCGCCGATGAACAAAAGGATTTGGTACAGCAAAATTATCAGGGAAATAGTTTTACTTCAATGGGCAAATTATTAGTATGCTATAGCTGTTCTTGAACTGAAATATTTCAAAGCAAACTACTCTATTTAATGGCTTTACTGCGCCTCAAGAAATCACAAAGAAGTGAAAAAAAAGAGAGAGGAAAAAAGGTGACTTTCATAGTTTTTCTTCTCATGTACCCAGTAAAAAAATATTACTACACGCCAAACAAAGGAAGCACTTAACACTCTAGTACAAAACAAGTGTTAAGTGATGTAAATAATTCGAATTTTAGCATTAAATTTTACATTTATTTGTTTAGTTATTTTCTTGCCTTACCTGCATTTGTTAACATTGTTTGTTGTTATTAACGTTTAGCAGACTTATTTAATCGATTCACGATTAATATTCTAGCTATTTTTTTAATTCCTGTGAATGTATACATAGATTTATTGATATTCAATATAAAATTATTTCTATAACTAATTTTAAAATGACAAATGTTTATAATAAATTAAGAGAATGCACAGTGAGGGTTATGTTGAGCCTAGATAAAGTAACTACCACACACTAATCGCAATTATGCATTATACATGGCTTAAAAATTTCACAATAGCCAATGAGTGAATCTTATTACCTACAATATTTAAAGGAATTTTCTAAGAAAAAGGAATGGGATCTTGCATACTTAAATGTACTTTAATGTTTATCTGGTATAAGTAATTAATTTCCTAAAACACAATGTGTTTGATTATTGATTACTAGTAATTTCTCCAGAATTCGGAGTCCAGTTACTAAATGCGAAGTGTTTTTTATGAATAGTATGAATAGAATAGAGTCCTTAGAAAGTCATTTTAAAGATGCTGGGTGTACAGTGGAATTCCGCAATAATGAATTTCGAAATTATTTAATCTTTCTTCATCAAAGTATATTTTAATATAAAAAAATTCAAAATCGAATTGAAATATAGCTATCTGAAGCAGATTATGTATGCACTCTTTCTACTATTCATCTATTATAGTGTTAAGACATAAAACATTAGTTCAAAATAGAAGTCTTTTTTCTTTCCAATACTTCCATGTAGGGACGATGTTAACTCTTCCTTTCGACGAAAGAGTTCATAGATTCGTCGAATTCACAGATGGCCCCTCTTCAAAGATTCGGAAGAATTCATAGGTGGCCCCTCTTCTGGCTTATAGTAAGCATCCTCTTGGGATTTATCTTAAGGCACAAAATAAGAAACTAATCTAATACTAACTAAACTGAAATCAATCGAAGCTGCACAGAAATAACTAACAGAGCCGGCTCTTATTAAATATCATCGGCGAATAATGGCAGGCGTGTAAGAATACGGCCGAATCATAAGAATATACTTTTAGCAGAAAAGTGGCCAGAACGAAGAGCTCAATTTACTAAGGTTCAACTAGGCTGTTCCAAGCTCTTCTTGTAAACTGACGGAAACTTGAAATTAAATACTGGTTTCTACCTCATTTACATAAAAAGTGATTCTGAAATTCATTCTAGTAATGACTCGTAGGTGGGAAAGAAGGAAGTAAAGGAAAGGTTTCTTTCTAAATAAAAATAACTATTAGAAAAAAAAATTGAAAGGTTTCAGATTTTACACTTTGTGTGTTACCTTTATTTATTAAACACCATGTTCTTCGCACGTAAACCATAAAATTCAATTCTATAGCATTCAATATAATTTAAATTGAGCATATCTTTAGAATTTCCGAAACACAGTCTCACGCCCTGGAGATAAAAATATTTTTTCTGCATAACGTTTTCATTGCTCGCTTTGAAATCCTTAAATTTGTTAATAAAAAAGTTTTACAAAATATGAAATCGCTAATAAACAATTTCCAAATTTCAAATTTGGAATTCCAGATGCCCATATTCTCAGTCGGATTACGTCATTCATGGCTCTAGGTACCGTTGTTTTAACACAGTGGGAGAAATATACATACATTTAAGCAGATTCTTCATTATTTAATCTCTTCAAATATAATACAGGGCGATAATACTTGGTGGCAACAGGTTGAAAAGTGAAACGGGCATTCAGAGTGATATGACGCAAAATCGCAAAACGAAAACAATAGTCCCTCAGGGAGACCCTTTGGACTAAAAATCAAAATAAATCTCACAAAACATAAGAATTTTACGTCACTTTGAACACATGAGTATGGAAATGAAATAAGAAAGAGGAATTTTGTATTTATAATTATAGAAGAAAACACAGAAAAAAAGCATTTAATAAACATTGTAGACATGCTGAAAAATGCGTAATAAAGGTGTTTAATTAGTATAATCTTCATTCAAATATCGTGCTTGTCAGCAAATACATTTTATTAAATTATATAGTTTTAGTTAATAAATTTACAAGTTGATATGCTATTTAGCTTTATGAACAGGCGAGCATTTCTCTCCGAAATTATGATATTTAAACCAATTCTAACGTACATGTATATTCTTTCTGCATTCAAAATTGGATATAATATATTCTCCAAAATCTTGAAAATGCTCATATTTTTAATAATAAAATATACATTAAGAAAATAAATATTAAATTTTAAATGTAATAACGAAATTTTATACATGTTTATAAAATAGGAAAAACGTAGTTTACATGAGAATGTTCCTATTATGAAGTTTCCATTTTTAGCAATTTGTCTCATCTTTTATCAAAAAAATAAAACAAAAATATCTTTAACACAGTATAGCAAACATATCTAAGAATAACTATTAACTAATATCAAGCTACAATATAATAATAATATAATCACAATACATTTAACTATTAATTATTAAATGCAGCTTAAATTTTATTAGCTTTTTTCAGTTCAATGGATTTCATTGCTTGTTTTTTGCTGCCACTAGCAAAACGATAAAACTCTTTAAGTTTTTTCTTTTTTGCAGGTTTTAATGAACTGGAATCTCAAGGTTCGCGGTTTTCCTTATGCTAAATTGGAACCTGATCCCCTGTAAAAGTTCTCCGTAAAAGAAATCCTTCTCAACTTTAAAGTATTCCCTGAGCGCTTTGGCTTTAAAATAACTAATTAGATGGTTTTATCCCACAAGAACCATGAAGTCAGAGAGCATATTTAATTGTAATCCTGTAATCCATTTAGACAGGGTATTTCTAAACATTATAAAGCCACCTCAAGAGGAGAGTATTTCCGATTGTGTTTGGCTACATCTAAATAGTATCTTCTGAATGGCCATTAATAGGAATGCAAAGTAAATTTTATAAAGTGTTTAGAAAGGAAGATTTGATTATACAAGCGAAGTGCTATTAAACTTCCTAAGTGTAGCTCAAAGCTTTTTAAGTGTTGCATCAAACCTTAAACCAATAAACAAGGCTTTTCAAAAGAAAAGGAAAGTATTTTATTAATTTTTATATAATTATTATTATTTCAATATTAAGATGAAGTTTGCATCATCAGGTACAAAGCTCCTGACTTCAGTTGTATTCAGTATGATACCCGAATTTAAATATTATCCACCATTAGATTGGTGCAGCTGTGCAAAACGAATGTGCATTAAACATTTGGCCCGTGTTTCTTTCTTCCAGTGGTCGAATATCTAACCCATTGCAAAGCTTATGCAATTAATTTGAGGAGTAAACAGAATCTGCTTATAGCATACATTGTTCACGCTGTTGCTACTAGAAAAATGTGTTTATTTGTTTACATAAATATATGGCATATGGCCATTAAATTAAATTCATATAATAAGTATACTAATTGTATCTAACCGTTCCACTAGAAAATTGTAACAGTCTCGTATTTGGCAACAGTTCAGCAGTTGAGCAGTTACAATTCATGTAACATGAAGCTAGTTAGTACTGTGAAGTGTATAACTTATAAGTAAAAAGCAAAGATATATGTAGGAACTGACAAAGAATTAAATAATTAGCTTAGCGAATAAATCATAGTAATATGCAATTTTAATATATTTAGACTTATTAAGAATGCTTTCTTAGAGTTGGCAAAGGGAATTAAAATTCAAAGCTAGATGTACGATATCAGCAGTTTTTCTAGTAGTATCTTGCATTTTGTATTTTGTGTGTCGTATGTGTATTCGCTGTGTGTCCAGTTCCATTAAAATGTATTTGTAATCAAGAAGCCTCATAGATTTAACTTGTGCCGCCTACATGTGCCTCTACACACACACACACACACACATATCTATATGTATGTATATATATATGTATGTATTTCTTCGTGATTTATTATTTTCCTCTAAACGAAATATAATTTGATGCTTACTTGGAAGAGAGACGAAATACTCACTTTTAACTTAGTTGTAGTTAATTGAGAGTAAATTGGTTTTTCCCCTTGAAAAGTCAATTAATCTGCGGTCAATGATAATAAATGGCTACATTTTCAATACTTAACACTTTTATTTTCATTTTTTCCCATTAAGAAGTTTTCTTTACACATTTTTATGTTTTAAAGCAATAGAGGTCTAGAAAATACTAATTAAAAATTAGATTTTTTTTAATAATTCATGGTTTAGTTGAATTTCTGTTCCTTGGTATATAAAAGGTTTTCTAATTATATATATATGTATATATATATATACGTTCATATATAACGTAAAAATTTAAATTTATGTATGATATATTGTAGGAAATTAGAAATTTGCAAGCAACATAAATAAAAAAATCTGATGTGTACACCACATGACTTTCTTGTACGGAATATTAAATTATACGCATTTTTCTTGCATTTCATTTAAACTTACTGGATTGAATTAAACCTACTTCGTCGACAGCACATAAACCACAATAGAATAAATTCATTCTTTAAAATTCACTTTGTTTACCATAGCGACACTCTGGTTTACTTAACAGTATTATATTTCGTTCATATTATAACTCAGAATGCACAAAATTTATATCATTTAAAGAATTATCTAATCGTTGCCACATGTTCAATTCAAATACTATAATAAAGCTAGAACGATGTATAAAATAATTAAGCAAACAAAACAAAAAAGAAACTATTTTTCACAGACGATTGAGTATTTCTCATTCAATTAATTAATTTTTCAATTCGCGACAAAGCAAATATACATAAAAACTCAAAATATCTGTATTAAAAATTACGAAGTAAATCTTAAACGCTTATTTCCTGGAAAAAATTCCAGAAAGGATTAAGCATGATTTAAACAATTATCTTTGATTATTATCTTTGTTATTGCGGAGCTAAGTTTCTCTAGATTGGCAACAAATCCGCTATCCTGCTGTTTCAAATGTAAACAGGAGCAATGGCCGCCATCAAAAACATTATTAGGCTTAGCGGCACTTAAACAATTTTAAAATAATTGTTGATAATTCTAAAAATATTGCATACAGATTTACTAAATGCATAAAAACCTTATCCGGAAGATAAGAACAACATAATTCAATCATTTTTAAAGAAAAAAAAAAAAAAAAAAAAAATGCACAATTTACAAACATATAAGAGTAAAGAAACTGAGATCCCTGAGCCGGGTAACATAGGGGATATATATATAAATATATTTATATACGTTTGGTGCGACCGATTGCAACCAAAATACGAGGTGCACATCTACATGTTATAGCAGTCCTATATACAAAATTTCAACGTTCTGAGGCTACTCGTTTTTGAGTTATGCGAGATACGTACGTACGCACGTACATTCGTACAGACGCCACGAAAAATTCTCTTCAGAATTCATTTTAAAGCAGTTTTATATATATATATATTTTTTTGGAGAAAAAGAGTGTTTTATTCTGTCCTTACGTACAGATATCACGAAAATACATCGTTAAAATGCATTTGAAAATGGTCAAAATGGGATATGTTCGTTGAAATATGCTGCCTGAAACTTTTTGCGATTACAATACTTCCTTTTTACTTCGTACAAGGAAATAAAAATTATAATGTCTCAAGAGATAAACTACATAAAAACATAAACATTTGAAATGGCTAAAGTATTATTACATTCATGAGTAGTTCCAAAGTACTTTTAAGTGCAGTTTTTGTCAGTTTTTAAGTAAAACAGAGTGAAAGGAAAAAAATGGCGACACAAAGTAAAAATTCAAATGTTATGCCCTTTATGCAAATTTCCGCTTTCAGAATCATTTGATGCAGAGCTTCTAAACTGCATCTAAACTGTGAGTTGTTTCTGTTATGTGCGGAGAAATAGGGTACATACACTGGTCCTGAGGAAAGAAGAGTGGTAGGAGTAAAATAATGGGAAAATATATGACAATTAATGAAAAAAGAAGAGAGTTATTAAAAGTATTTGCGAGAAATAGGCTAAAATCAACACGAGAGAAAATGGGGAGCAAAAATGCAGAAAACTTGCAATGTGGTAATTTTACATATAGCGCTGATGCAGTATATATTTTAAGTTTGAAATCCAGCATTCTATAGAATGCCTAGGTATTGTATATAACCCCTAAAATTATGAAAATGATTCATATTTCACACATTTCACCCTGCAACTAAGAAACGCATTTTGAAATAGTATTCTTTCCACAGAACATAGTTACATTAAAATCCTTTCCTATTTAGATTATAATTTCTTATATGATGGTTATTTTACATTTATGCAAGACACATTTCTGTTACGGGTTTGTTTCTAAAATTCATTTTAGAGATAACATCGAAATGCCAATCGCTCTTCAAAGTAAATTCTAAGTAAAAATATAAAAATTAAATGATTATAGCAGGTTTTAGTGCGTTTTTATTTAATTTCAACATGTCATATGTTAGCACCCGCGAATGCGTCATTATAAATTTAAGTAGTAAACCTGTAAAAAACTTTAAATCAATTCTAAAATAGAACGTTTAAAAAGTTAGAAATCAAAATCAAACTCATAAAGCAATTATATAAATCTTATGAATTACAAAAATCCTATGAAATGCAATAAAAAGTAAAACTTATTAGATAATGTAATTTAATTGATAAATTTATTGCACGCATTTGTACGTGTGTGTGCACACATGTGCTTAAAACATCACTAGGTAGTATAAATTAGAATTTATATTCAAAGAATGTTAATAGTAAATATTATTCTAGGCATTAATGCAAAGATAGAAGAATTAAAACTGAAGAAAAATTAGCCAGTTTAGTGCTACAAATGCCAGAGTTTGGGCCGTTCACAGCATGTGTGCTTCAATGGTATGTGTTAAATGTAATTTAAACCACAGAAGTGCTGAATGCTCTCTGAAGAGAAACGGAAATATTAGATCTCTGAACAGGCGAGGACACCACGTAAGCAGTTAAAGGGGATGCCCCGAATACATCAAGAAATAGCAAAAATCCCGAAAATAGGAAAAGCAGTTGGAAAGACAGATTGGAATAAAGCACGAATTTTTTTTTTTTTTTTTTTTTTTTTTTTCGTGATGGAAAGAATTCTGAAGGAAAACTCCCAACCAGACATACCCGAAGGAACTATAACGCTATGATTAAGGACGGTACATGGGAGCTAACACAAGCTGATGAAAACATGCAACAAATGATGAATTTCGCGAATATCGTGAGGAAAAGGATTTTCCTGAGAAATGGGCGAAGGAAAGTCAAGTCTACGGTGGATATTCTGAATTTACTTTTGAAGGCAGTAGAAATACTCATAAATTTTGCAGGAGAAGAATATGTCCTCACTATTTTATCATCAACTTGACAATATTAGTTAAAGCATAGTCAACTAAATGGCAATTGTGCATTCAAGTTCTAAGCTTAAAGAATGCGATTAAAGGTTTATGAAATGCTGGAACAGCATGCAAGTTGTGGAAGCAATATAACAATCGATAAAAAAACCTTAAACAAAACCAATAAAATTATATAAGTATCTATATACAGAGTCCCTTGTAACGTCTTCAACTATTTTCTGACGACAGAGCCGAAATTCTCAGAAAAAGGCATTTCCTAACGACCATTTAGCAATGCTCGGGAAAGCTGAACGTGACCTGTAATCACGAACCATTCTCAAGTCCGTTTCCTCCAAGGTGGTCCAAAAGGTAAACATTGTGTCGTTTCCGAGAAAAATGAAAAGTGGGAGTCTTTCGCCCAAAATTCCAATGCATCAGTTTACAGACAACCTGTTACCGGCCAAGGTTCTTTAATATACTAAGGTTAGGCCAGAAACGGAAAAAGCGTGCCATTGGTTGCTGGTAGTGACGTCACCCGGGAGACAAGACGCATCGGCCGACGCGTCTGCTACATGATTTTGGTAATGGAAAAAATGTAAACTAAAGCAAAATGATCATTTTATATGTGGTAGATATACCGGAAATACCGGGTATATACTTTCCGATTAAGTATTTTGTTAAAAAAAATGTTTATTTTATGCACAGAATTCGTACGAATGCTGAAAATAATTGTAAACATTAAATTCTTTTCGTAAAGGAAAGCATTAGAAAATGAAAAACGATATTTAAGTTAATTAAGGGAAATAAATATTGTAAAGCAAGGTATTTTTCAATATTTTTCGTAGTATTGTTTGCACTAAATAAATCTTGTTGAACAGAACACATGATGGCATAACTGCTAAGACCATGGTAGAAACATAATCAAAAAGTATTATTCTATTTATTTTCATTGCTCATGCACTTTCCATGAGAAATATATGATCGTGATTTTCAGTTCAAATTACATATCTCAAGCAAAAATATATATAAAAAGATTTGACTTAACAAATTCATATTTAAATACCATAAAATTCTACAAATTTCTTAATATCCGTCATTATACTTTTAAATAGTATACTTATCACATTCTTTTTAAAGTGAAAAGTCACTTCATACTGATTCACTTCAGATTTTAGCAGAAGTGCGTATATTTTCAGTATAATCTAAAAGTACTCTTATAATCCCTTACACTCCCAAGATTTCTATATAACATTTATCCTGACGTGATTATTTGCTATAGTAAATAATCTTCGATATTGGCATCCTATTCTTCCTTTCATACATTAAAAATGGAACAATTAAAATACATTTTCTTACACATATACACACAATAATAATAATAATAAACTTGCCTTACATCTTAGTTTCGGCCCACCAGCGGCCGAGCGGTAAAGTCGCTGAACACTGGGTAGTTCGGTTCGAATCCCGCGAACGGGCTGGCTGCATGGGTGTTTTCGTGGTTTTCCTCATGCGTAACGTGTATACGAGCCAGTTTCCCTGAGAAAGTCCTCCACGAAGGCATCACACCTATTACGCAGATAGCCCTAGTGTGCTTTGCCATAATTAAATACACCACCACATCTTAATTTCAATTCAGTCTGTACACAAATTAAATATTTTTAATTACTAATGTATTTTTATTAGCTTGTTTCTTAAAATACTTTTGTTATACTCGAAATATGTGTTCAATATTGAATTATTTTTCTTTCTCTTATAATTAAAAACAAGTTATATGGAATCAAAATTAAAACATATGCAGCAGTTAAATAACACTGAACAGAATATCTTACTTTCTCTTTCGCTATTTGTATTCTAGCATTATACACAGATTTGTTTTCCTTTTCAAGCATGTGTAAGTTATATCAATTAAATTACATCACACATACCTGTATGCATCAGTTAAATAACACTGAAGGAAATATGTCACTCACTCATTCGATGTTTGCAGCATAGTGTGGTCGAGAAATTGTCCTTTCCTCACGGTGAGGCATGTATTAGTTTACTTAGTTCGCAAAGCTTAACCCAGACGCTGCTTCAATACATAGAGTTACGTTTGGGATGTAAAGAAAGTAACCAAAACATGTGAATGAAGTTGGATACGCAAATTTATTAACTAATCATTTAGGTACTCAGTATTGGTAAACATGACACTGAGTTTAAATATCTCACTACGATGTAAGTCTCATACACAAAATGAAGATTATGATAAAAAATGATTTAAAATGAGAAATTTTTCAATTTAAATGTAAAATAGCAGTAAAATGAAAAATAAATGTAAAATTACATCACAGTTATGTATGAAAACTACATAAATTCATTAAAAAAATAGTTATTTTATCTGATTGTAAAAAGTGTTTTCCGCCAAAAAAAAGTATTAACGTGTATAATTCTGACACAACGCTATAGCACAATTTGCCACTTCCGCTTAGGTATAATAGCAAATTAACAACACAAATCAAATCAAACTGTTGATGCAACGAAAGTAAACAAACGCCAAGAACTAACTCTGTCACCCACATGACGTCATGCGTATGTGGCATAACTTTCTCCCTGCACTGCGCATCGCTCTTGGGCCCCCTGTTACCGGCGACCTCGTTTTAAGTGCGAAGTCGCAGCCGGAGAATGCTCATAGAAATTTTCCCAGGCCTGTCAAGGTCACACCCGCGAACACTCAGGCTGCTCTCGCCAATTGAGTGATGCTCTGAAAATATTCGGGTAAATTAGAATTCAGAAAGTCGTGCCGACACGCCTAAAACTCTTTGGGGAAACAGGGGACTTAGCTTCAGAAAGAGAATTAGTGATTTGAGTGCAAAGAGAAAAAAAATTTCTCTCGTAAGTTTGAGGCACGACAAGAGCATTCCTGTCTCTCTGCGGAGCGTCCAGTAGACGGTAGCCGGATTTTCCCGCTATCTAACTTGAGAGAAACCTGCTCGGAACGGCCAGCTGCGGGCAGGAGAGGAAACAACAAGGCGGCTTGCCTTACACAGAAACTTCCTACATCGGAAGAAAAATTCTTTGAGAACTGCAAAGGACTGTCATACATTTTATTGATGAGACCATTATCTTACAAATGATTTGCATATAACCTAGAATGAGAATTTTAAATAAATTAAATATGCTGTTCTTTTGTCTCAACTAACTTCATTCTATACAAAACAATACACAATAACCAACAAAATTGTAGATCAAATTTTCATAAAAACTTGTAATTATAAGCATGTGGGAATTCATTTTATTTATCTAGCAGTTAAATTTTATTTTAAGACAAGTTTTCTCTGATTCTCGTTTTCAATCTACGCTTTCTTGCCAGAATCTTAATAAGCTAGCGCGTGTATTCGAATGTGGCAGAAAGAGGTAATATTTAAGGGAAGACTTTGGAAAAGTGATTTTAGAGCGTGTTATGCCTACTTGCATTTCATATTGCTTCTTAATTTATTAGCGATTACATTTCTGCGGTGTTGAATGCTTCTAGCCATTACATTTGTCTACACCAACTTTTACGAGTCGACCTACCGACTTTATACGAGTTATACCGACCTTTACGTGTCAGAGAATTCCTGAGCGTTAAATATCCTGTGAGCCATTAAGGTTAAACCTACTACATTTAATTTTAAGTTATTGTTAACTTTCTGAGATACGACAAAGGTATTGCTTTCTGTAAGGACAAGTCGGTGCCACCTGTGATTATTTTGAGTGAATAAAGTGTTCTTTACACTCTTCTTTGGACTCTTCTTCTTTCTACACTCTTCTTTGGAGAATATAATCTAATAAAGAAATAATAGTAGGGCAAATACTGTGACGAACACATAAGTACAATAACCATCTTTGAATGCTAACTGTATTTCTCAGAAGAAAAACAACATTAAAATATAATAAGTTTAATAATATACAAAAATAATAATAATAATACTGTAATGAGACAAAATTTAAAAAAATAACGTGATCCAAAAAACAACGATTCTCAACCGTATAGTTTGGGAATTACTGAAATATATCACAGCACATGATATATATTATTTGATTTTGTATTTCACTTTTAGTGCTACATACTCTTACACAGATTTTATAAAAATAAAAACACATCAGAATAGGCATTTATACAATATACAGTTCTCTACGGGAGAAAGATTAGTTATGAACTTTTGTACTAAAATGTGTAATTTTGTACATTTTGTAAAAAATTACGTCGTGTGATTACGTATGAATATAGTCCCACTAATGTCACCTAATTATATGTATCTATTTATTAAACAACTGATTTAACAAACCAAGTCTCCATGGGAAAAATATATGTATAAACGTACCAGTCAATAAGCGTTTGTCTTTTTTTTTTTTTTTTTTTTCTTATTTACAAAACCAGATGAAATTTTTATGGGGCAGTACTTAAAGCAGTATAAGTAAATCTTTCAGTGGATAATCTTCCGTGGGCCATTGGTAGGCGTTTTAATGGACGTCGGCAGCATAATATATCAACGTCGGCCAGTCGACTCCGAGGGGTTCCTCTTGATACCACCGGATTCTTGAAGATGGTAAATGGCGTTGAATCGATGCTAGCGACGTTGTTGGAGCGGAAGTGGTCATTCCTATATGATTGCGAGATCCCCATCTCATTTGTGTTCCTGAGCATCATTTCTGGGCCTCATCTGTGACCCACTATGACGACAGTAGACTATCCCTTCCACTGCCGTCAATACTGAGCATCTACTACATGGCAGAGGTGGCGTCCGATACGTTCGACTAACGTGCTTCTCTGAGGTCTCTGAGGTACTCTGAGGTCTACTATACACCCGTTCTCAAACTCCAGCAGTTATTCGAACGGACGCCGGTTATGTCTCAGAGGCATCTTTAATCACAATACCGTCCATTCAAGTCGGACAGGTTCGTTTGAACAGCCCTACGGCACGAGCAATCGTGTGCTTTTAAACTCTCTCTCATTAGCGTCTAATTTTAAATTATTTGCATGTCTCTTACCTGACTACATTCTTGTCGAATTTTGTGATTGTGGAAGTAATTGTGTTTCATATAGTTTTTTTTTTTTTTTTTTTTTTTTTTTGTATGTGTGTGTGTGTGACGGAGTGTATGAGGTCATATTCTGACGATGAAAAAAGCACGCGATTGCATATGACGTAACTGTATATCGAAAAACTTTTCTTAATGTCAGTATTTTAAATATGTAGTTGCTGTTGCAACTTTTTCTTCAGCTTAGGGTAATTGATGAGGTATGTTATTGTCACTTTAATACTTTTATTCATATTGTGGAAAGGTTCTTATATTATATTAAATTTAAATCATTACATCATATGTATACGTATTAACATGAAGTGTCGAAAGTTTTTGTTTTCTGGTTTGGCAACAAAAAAGTTAATTTATGAATTGGCTAATGCTTGGAAAGAATGAATTGATTTCAATCGTATTGAAATGATTTTGTTCACTTTCTTTATAAGTTTTCATAGAATTGATTAATCTTTATTTGGCCTCGGTTAGCAGCTTTGTGTACAATATATTAAATTAACAGTTCATTTTACTTCCTGTTTGTTCAAACATTGACTCAATTTTAAGAGACTTAATATGCAAATTTAGATTCGAAAAGGAAAGAAGAAAAAGTAGGCTCTAGAAACTGTCACAGAAAGTAATTTACACAGGAGACAATTTTTAATAGTTTTTTCCTATTTTATTACTTGGGCTTTGAACCCTCACCTTGAAAGCACATCTGAAAATGACCATTTTGTTAAGACATAAGCAAATATAAACACTTAATATTAGCTCACTACGACGACCACTTCAATAACTGACTAAAAGCATCTGGAATCATGGGTAGTCGTTTTAGAGAGTATTCATTATGCATACAGAGAGCCAACCCTCTCGTGGCAATCACTTCTCTAAGATGACCAACTTTAAAGGGTACCAGTATTACGGAGAACATGAACACTAATATTGAATATAGCCTCTCTAAGGCGACATGTTCCTACAAGACCTAATTCATAGACAGTTCTGATTTCTGTCAAAGCAATGTGATGCTTCTTTGGCGATAATAAGCAACTCCAATGATGGACCACAGCAATAACTTTTATTTAACACTCAAAAATGGCGACATACAAACAAGAAGAGAAAACATATTCTATCATTTAAAAATAAATTACATTCTTCGTGCGAGAGTCGCACGTGGCACTCGAGTCTGGTTTCAAATATTGCCATTTACAAATAACTTAATGTTCATCTATTTAAATTATTTAAACTACAAGATTTTAATACTATTTAAAGCTGTTACAACCTCTCCCCCAACGGAGAGACTTTTTCCGAAGGGAAAAGTTCTGTAAAATTTGACAGTTTAATAAGCTCGGCTTGCTCATTTGCTTAAAGAGCAAAGGTTATTTCTCTTATAAATTTCTAAATTTCAGGCCAAAAAATTTTAAATTTTAAACAATACTTTTACACCACATTTAAAAAGAAAGAAATGGAGAACGTTCAAATACATTAGTTGAGCATACATTAAACAATAAAATTAATTCTAAACGTGGTTACATACACTAAGAGTTACATTACTTAATTCTACTCAGAACATCTACGTTCTTGTGCAAGGATCCTTTGCGATGAATGACCTTAAAATTATGAGAGTGCCCAGCGCATCAATCTAGAGTTACATTTGGCGTTGGATTGTAGCCATACCAAAGGATTATGATCAGTTTGAATCAAGAATTCTTGCTGACCATCCAGATAAAAATGCAGTTTCTTGGTAGCGTAGATGATAGCAGCGCACTCCTTTTCAGTAATACAATAATTCTTTTCAAACTTAGTAAATTTTTTGCTTATATACAAGATAGGATGTTCACGTTGTTCATCATCTAATTGGCATAGTACTATACCCATGCCATTGTCTGAGGCATCGGTTTGTATAATAAACCTTTTATCAAAATCGGGAGCATACAGAATTGGTTTCTTGCATAGCAACTCTTTTAAATTTTTAAAAGCTCTGTCACATATTTCAGACCATTGTATATTTCCTTTTTTTGTTACCCCCTTCACCCCTCACGGACGCTTTAAACAGGAGATCGCGAGTTCGTATCTCGCCGGTGCCTCCAAAATAATTATGACTGTGATGCTTCTTTGGCGATAATAAGCAACTCCAATGATGGAACACAGCAATAACTTTTATTTAACACTCAAAAATGGCGACATACAAACAAGAAGAGAAAACATATTCTATCATTTAAAAATAAATTACATTCATCGTGCGAGAGTCGCACGTGGCACTCGAGTCTGGTTTCAAATATTGCCATTTACAAATAACTTAATGTTCATCTATTTAAATTATTTAAACTACAAGATTTTAATACTATTTAAAGCTGTTAAGCAGCCACGTTAGAGAGATGATGTTCAATACCAAAATTTGTGTTCTGAAAAATGTTGATAAATGCATATATAAATATGCGTATTTATGCATCACGTGAACGAACTAGTGGCGATCATCTATAACCTCCCCTAAGAGACACTAGTATTTCTGAAAGGAAAGGTATATATTGGTTTTGAACATCACCTCTCTAGCACACGCAAAGAAAATTCTGGGCCTCTGGCTGGTAGTCTTAGACAGAATCATATATAAGAGACAACCTAAGATGATCCCTTTTAAAAGATATTCGTATTTCTTAGAACATAAATATATATTAGTGTTGAAAATCACATCTCTAAGGCCCCCATCCGCAAAAAAAAAAGTTTCTGGAAATGTAGCTGGCCGCCTTTAAGAAACCACATTGTGTGTGAGTATATAAATGATTGCATATGTAAATATTTTATTGCTTATTCTTTTCTGTAAAAGTTATAAAAAGTAAACAAGAAGATGAGGTATACACTGAACCCTCTTAAAGATCTTTCCAAGATACACTGATCGTCTTAAAGGAGTCATATTTAATACTCATGTTTATTTATATTCTTAAAAATACTGATCGCTTTCCAAGGTGGTTGTCTTAGGGAAGTAATCGAGACGAGATTTATTTTTAAATTTTAATCTGTTCTGTTGGTTACAAAACAGAAATCACCTTAATCTCAACAGTGGCAAATAAATAATTTAAAATAATGAATAGACAACATGAATATTGTTTTACTGATACCAGTATTAATTTCCCTTAACTTTCATTTTTCACAAGAGGTTTATTAATGTCAGTTAGGATATTCGTATAAACCGATACAAACCAACAGTATAGTTATAGTGACGTCCATTTGGAATGCATTGCTATCAAAATAATTTCTTTGATGCCAGTAAGAAAACCATTGAAAGTCAATATAAACTAGTACAAACAAGCAGAAAATTATATTGACATTGACGTTGATTGTATGGTTATCAAATGGCACCGGTAAGAAAAGATCACAGAGATGAACAGAAACTAGTAAAAATCATTAGAATTCTATGGGTACCGGTAGAAAATTTTACTGCTTTTTGTGAGGCATTTTGATACGAATACGAAACACCAGCAGAAACCAATAGAAAGCTATGGTATTCAACGCGTACCCGTAAAACGATTTTCTGGTTTCCACGGGGTACTCTTAGCAGGGTTAATTTCGAAGAAATAAATTAAAAGCTTTCTCACAGATTCTCTCATAAAAGCAGGTTTTTAAATTAAGTTACAAGTTATGTTTAAATAAATAATATTGTGCTTAACTTTTAGTTGATTATTTATTATTCTCAGTAATATAAATTGCTTCTTCATACCACTTCAATATTTCTCATTGCTTTCAAATACATTAGCCCAAATAATTCCAGCACTGCATTTTAGCATTTTAATGAAATGTTTTACTCAATTAAAGTATAATTATCTTGCTTTGTTTAAATATTTTATGTAATGAAAGGAGTTTTAAACTGACTTATTATTCTCCTTCCACAGCCAGCAATTATGATTGTATTTCTATGAATTTCATAATTCTGTCTTTTAAAAGCTAATGATAAATGATTTTAAAATACTAATACTTTTCAAAGGGCTCTTTTGATTGAGGAACCTTGTCGAATATTCAAAATAGAGCGATTTCCATTAGCTTTTGTGTATTTTATCTTCTTAAACAATTTCTGTTTCGAAGATATTCTTTGAAAATATTTAAGAGCAGTTCGAATTATAAGAGAAATTCCATTTAACTCATTCCGAATAATGTGCGCATACTTAAATATAATACATTGCATTTTATTCTAGCATTTCAGAAAAGTTAATTTCTTCTCATTGGACGCTTTATAGCTAATTTTCATTTTACGATACTACTTATGAAAGACGTTAATAGTATTGCATATAAATACCTAACCTAAGATAACATCATTTTGATTAAAAATAACCTGCTTGTTTACATTGTAATTTCCTGTTATTTTGTTGATCATTTTTGATTTATGCTCTTCATGCAAAGGTATTCCGATAATCAAATGGATATAAGTTATTGATAAATATATATAACACACAGATGGCTATCATGAAAGCACGTAGTTTCAGTGAAATATTATAATAGAGATGTAGCCTATTTTTTGCAGACATGGAAGTTTCGCGCTTAAGCGTAATATCATCACATGGTAATGAGATTACTGCTTGTCTCTAACTTTAAAATAAGACAATCAAAATGCGAGAGAACTTCTTGTTAGATTTATTCTAAGAAACTGCTAGATATACTATTCTTTGACGTAATATAAATATGGAATATGATCGTCTTAACACAAGCAATGAATTATCTGCGAATATTGCTCCTTCAACATTCGCTTATAATAAAGTGCATTTATCTTGCTACCAAAACGTACTAACTGGGTGCATTAAAACACTGCTAGCCTTAAAACTTGCTACACCATTAAATTTGGTCTGTAGCAAACGCTAAATTTCCATAAAAAGTGTTATGTATAGCGATATGGAAATGATTAACATTTCAGTTTATACGCGCAAAGCAAGTATGAACAACGTCATCTACATTGGGTATAAATAGTAAGATTGTACACCGGGTTTATCATTCGAAAACGGATATGAACACTGATTGTTTGTGTTAATATCGTCTTAAACCTCGCAGAAGAAAGGGAAACTACTAACATCACGTATCGGAATTCGACCACGCCAGGATCGTGCCCTAACAGGGCTGCGATTTATCAATCGCAGCCCTGTTATCAATCAGCTACATCACTGATGATGTAGCCGATTTATCAATCAGCTACATCACTGATGATGTTGGTTGGGATCCCATAATTGTAAGACTGATATGGATACGATGAGTTCGGTTGGCTCATGCTGAAGACCGCGCAGAATCTCAGTGGTCTCGGGATACTAATGTTTGAGAAGATAGACTCTGCCTTTGTGATTGGCTACATTATGCGCACCCTGAGTCAGGAACTCTGCTCGTGTGCTGGATGACAATTGTCCGCACGGAGAGGTATAGGTTGAAGACAGGCTTATCTATCCACGTAGGCATATTAGATATCCACGGGCCTTTTTAATTGCTAATTTTTCCTCAGGATGGAATTTTAAGTTAGAATACTGCAGAGATCTTAAAATCTCCCACTCGTCTTCCCTGCCAGCAAACTCTTAAGATTATTTCAGTTCGGCGGGTATTTTAAGTGTCTCCTTGCCGAGTCGCTACTATACGCCTACAAACATCAGTGTCTTTTCCTAAATATGAACCGGGGATTCTCGATACGGCAGTCAGCGTCATTACTTACAGCCTTTAGACATGCCAATCAGCTGTTTGGTCAGACACTTGACAAGACTCTTTCTGGAGGTCATACCAAATTCATAAATTACCCTGTGCCGAGTGCTCTGCATATCACTGACATACTCAGTAGAGCCAACAATCAGGAAGACCTTGACGAACACACTATCAACTCATCCAAACGACTAGCATAGCTTGTCGAATAGTCTTACAAATCCAAGGCTTATAATAGCAACCCAAGAACACACTAGTGGACCTAAGACCTGCCAAAAAAACGAAGTCGTGTAAGAGCGCTAAGGAGACGTGCGCAGGCCACTTGCGAAAACGTTCTTCGAAAATCTAATTTGCTGGACTTTACAAGAGAAAGATTCATCTTTTAAAAAACGCATTTAAAAATAAAGCATTCTTCATAGAGAAAATTATGCACAATAACTATGAATTCTTACGGATAAGCGGATAATTGCTATAAATAAAGTGCTCAGGACCTACCTCACTTCTTCGGAGTGTCCAAGCCACTACCAAATCAGTAACAAAGCTAACCAAATTCCTCCTTGAAAACATCTTTCCTCACGTCAGTCTCGATAAAGACCTTATATATATACTTATGGTGCTCAAGACACCGAACTTCCTTCCACTAGAGCAAAAGGAGACGGCATTATTGGTTCTCTCTCTTCGTAAAGCATTAGACCCAGGAAGAGGTCCCATGTATAACACGAACATGGAGGACCTATGAATAGTGACTAAAATATTCTTCGGAAAATTTCCAGTCTTACTCTTGGCCTTTCTGACCGCATGCTGGTGTCTCTGTCATTTTCCCGCCGGTCGTTTTCCTAAAGCCAAAAAAGATTCCTTTCCAGCTTTTTCTTATAGGCCAGTTTTTCTATTGCCTTTTCTGGGTACGTTATTAGGGCGTTTTATACTTGAAAACCTTGTGTACTTTATCGAACAATCTAACGGTATTCGTAAGGATCAACTTGAATTTAATACTGGTTGTCCACAGAGGACGCATAGAGTCATCTATTGGATACATACAAACCGATAGAATGGAAGATAGGCTCACAGTCATCACAGCCCTCAGTGTTAAAAAAGTTTTCGATTGGTGGCCAGACATCATGAACAATCTGGAGGCTCTCAAGTGCTCTGCATCCGTATATCTGACTCGCAGCTATCTGGAGAAAGGGCAGTTCTTAGTGACGCTAGACAGAGAATAGGTAAGGGGTATCAGAAACCCCTATAACGACAATGTTAAATTGGCCATTTTCGATGTACCTTTTCTCAAAATCTGATGCAGATACAAACTTGAATTTTTTTCTGTAATTAAAGTATAACTATCTGATTATACTGAAATGAGCTTTTGAAGTATTTTGAATTTTAGAGCAAATTACAGAATATTTTGTTAGGCATAGTAAAATTTAGCACTTTTCTCACACAAAAAATAAGAATTTTTTTCCTGAGTTTATTACATAAAGCTCATTTCAGTAAATATTAGGGAACCTAATAAATAAGCCATAAAATGTTTAGATACCTGTGAGCAGTAGTTCCTGAGAAAAGGTGCATCAAGTGTAAAATAATCACGTTTGTAAAAAACGCGTTTTTATGTAAAAATCCTCATTTATCAAAGCAGTAGATGACAAATTAAAACTAGACATTTTTACAGTTCTAGTTTTCATAGAGATTAAGGAATGGTATTTTTAGAAAGATAAAAGTGAAGAGAATTTGAAAATGCAAAAATCCGAAATCACAATTTTTTGAAGATTTTGGGGTTCCAACACCCCGTAAGGAAAGTACTTAAAAGAGAATGCCCACAAGATTTCTCTCCTAAACCTACCTTTGGTACATAATTGCTAACTAGGTCTTTCCAGGCTTTGAACACAAAGAAAGAGTTTAACTTTTAGGCATATGTAGATAATTTTTTACTCATTGTATCAGGCTGAAAAGACCTCAAAACGCGAACTGAGGACTGAATATCTTTTCTGAGTGCCCGAGAGAGCATAATCTTAAATTCCCAATACCAAACCACAAGTACTTGCAATTGTCCGAGGCTTTTTAACATATTGAAACTTTTGTCTCAAATCCTTCGAACCTCCATTGTGTAAAGCAACTGAAGTACCTAGGCGTAGGGATACATAAAAGTATTTCACTGCAACCGTATATCTCCTTTCGGAAGTTAAGAATCAACATACTGACCACATCAATGTGATTAATAACTTCCTTAAGATGGGGTATCCCAAGTCATTTTGTAGAGATATTAGGTAATGTTTTGCCTAATATCTCTACAAAATGACTTGGGATAATGCTTTCGCCGGGAATCGAACCGCGGACCTCTCAATTACGCGCTGAGCGTGCAGACCACTACACCACGAAGGCTAGACAGAAGGCGGGAGAAATACCTTATATACTCCCCCCTTAAAGGGCGACCGGGGTTTTTAGGGGACATCCATCACCAAGTCCTGAGTGAGGAGAATCATCATCCAACACCCGTTTTTAATTCGGGCGCCACTGTAGAGACATTAGATTATTTTTGGAAGCAGGGGAGATGGAAAATTATCAACGCCTTCGCCAGGAATCGAACCGCGGACCTATCAATTACGCGCTGAGCGTGCAGACCACTACACCACGAAGGCTCGCTAAGAAGGCGGGAAAAATACCTTTCTTACAAAATGGTACAAAAATGTTGTGGAAATAATTATTTTGTATGTTGCTGCCATACTAACATCTCTTCCAAAATCTGACTTTGCACTCTTCTCCTTGCAAGGACACCGATTTCTTCTAATTCACAAGGCTTATGACATCACGTCTAGAGCAGCCCTGCAAATTATGGCAGGCACGCGACGTTTAGATTTGTTAGTTGAACGAAAGGCTGCAGCGATTAGAATAAACAGGGTACTGCACATCATTCGCCTCTGGAGATACGTCCATGCCCGCACAGACTACGAGAATCTATAGCCATACATTCCCTGTTACCCAGCTAAAAGAAACCTGTGGAATCCATACACTTTAACAGAATATCGGACACTTATTTTCCAAATCGTATTTCGACTGATGGCTCAAAAACGCCAAAGGCCACAGCTTGCGAAATATGTGTCCTTGCCGAAAGATTAATAACATATTAATGGCAAAGAAAATTTTGTTCTAAAACTCCATCTGCCAGGTGGAGCTTATGGCTGTCTTAGCAGCCCTTCTCAAACTGAAGGGTAAGGTTAGCTTAGGTTATTTGAATGCGTCAAACCCCCAGGCTCTTTCTGGCAAAGAAGAGATATGACTTCGTGGAAGACTTTCTAAGGGAATCTGTGTTAACACATGAGGAGCGAATTCGCGTTTCATATAGGTAAAACCGCGAAAACCAACCATTTTGCTACGTGTTTCATCCTGGTTCAGGTCACATTACCAGCATTCAGCGGTTTGCATCTACTTGGCCAGCGGTGGCGCTCCTGAGACTTACCAGTGCTTGTTACAATGCCCAGTCTCATATACACATACTTAGCCTCAAGCCTCGTTGCAATAATGTGCATTCGTTTTGTGAACCCTACTGTCAGCAGCATTACAGACATTTTAATCGAAATGCCTCCTTCGAAAAACCCCCACTCACCTGGTTACCCACTCAAATGAGCATAGAAGCCAATAAGAGGGTAAATCATTCCTCAAAGAAGGCTGCAAACTATTCAGATTACGAGAAATCCCGACCTTCAGGCCGGTATCGGACTTTAAGATTCGTACTTTCAGACAGCTCATAAGCATACGACAAGAACGCCTGGACCAAGCCTCCTCAGGGAGGAAACACATTCCTATGGTTAAGTTGACAGTTCAAGATATAGCAATTACATGATGTATTATTTCGTCACGGGCTGTGAGCCCTTTCTCTATGGCGTTGGCTTCAAAGAGGATAGCAATTGTGAATGGAGCGTCATTCAGACCACACAGTGTTTTCTTCCCAACAGTCAACAGACAGTCAGGAACAAGATTCATGCTAAACGGGTTTTTGAATCTATAGAATAAAAGAGTTTTCCAGCTGAAAGTGAAGACAATGATTGACTACTGTACAAGATATTACACTAAGGACACACGAAGCCAGCAGTCATATAGCGCAAAGCTTGGGGCATATTTAACATATCTCAGGTGTCTGATATTGCCATTTCTAGAGCATAGTTGCTCTCAATTTTGAACATCGTTGTTTAGTATTTAGCCGGCACATTCCATAACCTGAAAGACAGATTACTTTCTCTACAAAGCATAACAGTATACTCGCAACGGCGTTTAGTACAATTCGCGCATTATTCCAACTATTTCAATATAGTCTATTCTTGGATCATTCTTTATTATTGTTTGTGTCACAGTGCGTAATGTGTAGGTAGTAATATATAATGTATAGGTGTTGTATGCAAAGGATAGCATTAATAAGCGTTATGGTAGTGACGTTTGCCCCATGTAAGTTTCTAATGATTTTACACTGTAAACTTTACACTTATTTTTATGCAATTAAAGGCCTGTTCTAGAAATGTACGCACTGTAATTTTAGCGTAAAGTATAATTTTGTACTCACGAGCTAGATATTCATGCTCAAATATTGTACTGCACCTGTATCGTAATTATTTACTAAAGTACCTAACCAAATATTGCTCATTATTTTGGAATCAGTTTAAACTGGATCTAAGTACGCCGCTTTGTTATTATAAGCATATGTAGTTTATTGTTTTTTATGTAATGTGTAGCAGCATCAGGCCTAATGTTAAAGGTAAACTTTAATTATCATCATAATATAAATGCATATATAGTTGCTTGTGTGTATATATGTATGTATTTTTATTTGTGTATATATACTGTATTTTTGGTCTACTATGTAGATTTCAGACGTGATGCACGGCAATGATTATTTTTTAATAACAGTCTTTGTTTCAGATGGGATTACAGTGCATATGGACTGAAGACTTCAAAAGTTTCCTTGCTTTTGATGAAGAGGGATATGTACCTATTTGCCCTTGAAATCGATTTTGAGTTTTTCACTGTATATACGCCAAACACAAGGTATTGCTTTGCTGATTTTACGTTCTGTTATTTGCTTGCCTTCATGGCGTAGCAGTTGTAATGCCCGGCACTGTAGTAAGCGTGATTACCGTTTCGCAACATTTTCTAGGTCTTTGTAAGATATAGTTTAACATTAGTCACAATTTACTGAAGTAGTTAAATTGGATCATTTTGGCTATTGAAATAGTATCTCCTAGTTCTAAGAGGTCACGCTATCTTAAGTTCATTTTTTTTTTCAAAATAAAGGTTATCATGCTCTCTCTATATATAATAGCAAGGTCTTCCAACTATTATTTTTTAAGCTCCCATTGATGTCCTTAACCCTTAGCCAAATATATGCGAAATTAATAGCTAAATTAATAGCTGTATATCAGGAAACACACATTGCAAGAATACAGCAGAGATCAGCTGGTTTACAGACTAAATAATATCCAATATACATGAGGTGAATTAGTTAAATAAATATAGAATAGTATCAAGGACTTTCAAGGTTTTCATAAAGAGTTCAGAAAAAAAAAAAAAAAAAAAAAACTTTCATGAAGAGTTCAGAATAACAGTGAAGTGAAAATCCATCTCACAGATTTTGAGTACATTTATTGTTCACCTTGTATTTAATTTTAATTGTTGCTTCCTCCCCATTTAGATGAATCTAGTTAAAAATTGAATTTAAAGGTATGATGGCTTTTAAAGATGCTATTTAGAAACAGAACAAGAAGAGTCTGAATTGTGTATCTTAAACTCACTCATTAGGAAGGAAGACAATCAAAAAATTGTAAAAAGACGGCTGGTTTTCAAATGGATTCTTTTCAAATTATTAATAATGAATAAAGAATTATAGAAAAAAATAAAAAAATAAAATTATTATTCTAAACGATAGCAACTAACGCAAAGTAATTATGCCAAGCTACCAAAATGAGAACTTTTTTAAAACGTTTCTATGCATCAAGTTTTACATATTCGATGATTTTCACCACTTCTATTGCTCCAATTTTTCTACAATTTAAAGCTACTTAATTAAAGTAATGCACATGCTTATAATCCTCGTCCTAACATCACCAAGCTAAATATGCAAGTAAATATGTTAGTTTTTGTAGGCAGTAATTTTCTTAAAGATATCCTTGTTCTCTTGTTAGTTAACCTTGAAGCTTAAACAACAGGAATGTATACAAATGCTAAAATGTGTAGGACAAATAATTTTAGTAACTCCCCAATAAATAAGCAAGAACCAGCAAATAAAAGCACACATTCGGTTTATAACTTTTGATTACAAAGCAACTCACTTCGTGTCTAGGAGTAAAACGGTATTTTTGACTCTTCTGTTTATTGATGTTGAAAATTGCCTATGATGTATAATGATAATAGTTTATGTATAATGATAATAGTTTATTTCCGACATAAAACTTCATCCTGAAATTTAGCTTATTGATTACAGACGAAATGATCTATGAAAACAGTGATTCGATTTCCCGATCTTTAATTTCACAGAAAGAATCAGCTCTTAGAAGTATGTGTTGCCTATCTTCTGTAGGAACCAGGCTTTTGGTAGCATTTATTTTTTCACATTTAAAAACTTAGACTAAAAAACGAATTACAATTTTATGAATCAAAGTTACTTTAGTGAAGGACAATACACAATCAAACTTCGTGAAGATGTCAATCCTATCAGTTCGAACTCACTTTCAACACAATTTTCTAATTTGCGCATCATTTTCAGGATCGTTTCCTATATTTCTATGAAATTAACTGTAAAAATAAACATCAATGTTCAGAAATAGCTAAAGACTACAAAATTTAATGTACTATTAATCAACTGAAATGGTTTTACGAAGCAAAAATAAGATACATTGGTATTAATGAGGTACTTAAAAGGTTTACTTTTTCAAACACCAATACTTCCTCAAGTTGAAGAAGTATGTTAGAAAATTTTAAATTTAAATATATGAGAGGATGACCCCGAAACCTTGCAATGACAATTTCAAAAAAGTTGAAAATGAAAGCTACTAATAGGCAGAAATTAGTAATCGTTATCTTCATGGTTTAATTTTTTAAACTTCGATATGTAATCTTATATTAGCCAAGAGGAATTAAAAAGATGCAAATTGTTATGGAATTATTGCATTAGAAGAAGATTAACGTTTTCAGAATTGCATAGACTTATATAAGGTATCTTTGAGAAGAAACTGGATTGATGTTTAATTATTCTACTGGCACCATAGTGTGACCTGAGGTATAGAATAATTAAACAAGAGCAGCATCTTCGTTTCTTTCCGAATCCCTTCAAGATTCTTCTGTCCTTTGCTTATTGTATAGTCCGTTTCTTTATATTACTGTATAGTTTTCCTCCACTACATTTGAGACTGTAGTTTAAGGTCTGCTTTTATTCACACGCCTTTCATGAAGCGAAATGCGCTAAACGGAAATGAAGTGTAAGAAAAAATTAAGAGACCCAAAGCGTTGACTGGATATATCATATCGACGGTTACAAGGCAAGCTGTGCGACTAAATTGCCATTAAGTAGTTTTCTAAGTTACGTTTATAATAAATTCTTGCGAAAAAACCTTAAATACTGTTGCAATAGTTGTCAAGTAGATGTTTTTCAATATGTAATTCAATATGCGTTAACACAATAAAACAGATGAAATATTTATACACAGGTTCTTTTAAAGAAAATTTATAGCAGCTTTTCCTGATAATTTTACAAAAGTATTCCCATGTAATGTTATAATATTTATTATATCAAATTACGTCCTATACGTGCAAGGCAGGAGCTTCAGAGTTTAAACTGCCTTTATTGGTATACACAATAACATAAAGTGTTTTAATTTATATGCAAAATCTTCTAGCAGAATATTAAAACTTTCATCTTGCTTTACTTGATTCTAGGCACTAAGAAAATACATATGCTTAAAAACTTGCAGTTTGTTTCAATTTATACAGCTACACAAGCAAATGTTGCATTTAAAGACCTCACTCTGAAATTTATTATCTCTTTGGCGGCGTTTTTTATACTCAGAAGTTTATAAAAACTGAACTATATTTCACTAATTAAGATACAATAACACGCCGATGAAATATTAATTTAGAAGTCAAACAACAAAAATCAGCATTATATTTTCAAGTTTTCACAGAACTAGTTTCGATGGGTTTACCGAATCATCATCCTCAGCTGCAAAAGCGCAAATGAACAAGATAAAATGTAATGATTAGATAAGATAAGAAAGCCTGGACAGGAGACAAGCTACTGGCGCTATCTGTTGATGAAACCAGAACTAAAACATAAATTCTTTAAAGGCTGAAGGCAAAGATGGATTGGAATTAGGGTCGTTAACTAGAGCAGAAAGATTTTTTCGAACGTGAAATGCCTGTAAATGTGGTTTTCGTCATCTTGCGATTGTAGGTGTTTTGGAACCACAAACGGCTTATTTTTCGCTTCCTTTTTTGCTCGTGATGTAACCGCCATTTTGTGATTGCATGAGTTTTGGTAAGTACTTGTTTGCAAATCTTAAGTTCTATTTGTGTTTCACATATTTGAGTATTGAGCTTTACTTATCTGATTTCATGCATTTTAGTTTCAAATATTCTGTTTTCTATTCATTTAACGGTGATATTTTTCAGCTGTTTTGTGCGTGCGTTTTTATTAGTTAATTTATTCGACTTTCTGCATTGTTTATCATGCCTTCATCCATTAATCGTTTCACTAAATTACGCCTGAAACGACAAAAATTTCTGAATCATCTTGACTTTTTAAATGTAAAAATTGATTCCCAATGCAATTCAAATCAAATACCTTCCAGTCGTGTTTCACTAATTCTCTTAAATTGCACGCTAGCCTTACTTCGGTCCATCATAAGGGATACACGTCAACAGTTATCCGAAATTGAACATGAGCTATATAAGCTTCATCTGGAACTCGCTAATTCATATCCAAAAATCACGGGCCTTGAACAATAGTCTAGAACGGAGAATGCAGTTAACCGTCATAAAAACACACTTACAATTAAATTCTTAAATTCGAAAAACTTCTTTTGCAGTCTTCCAGTTCAAGTAGCTCAAAAAATCTTCCCATTGTAAACATTAAGCCAATAGTTAATATTTCTAATGTTAGTTTATCAGAAGAACAAGAGAGAATCCTAAAATATAATTTTAACTTCTCACAAAACTCTAAACCCTCGATTCAAAAGATGTTGGCTCCTATTGAAAAAGCTTTCAAGTTCAGTAAAGTTTCAGATGCACAGAAAGAAATGATTAGGCATCTTATAGCTCATAATTTTAAATTCAATAATAAACCTTTGAAACCAAATATAACCGCGAAAGAAAGAACTACAATACGCGAAATTCATTTCAACAAGGATATTATCATTTCAATGAACGACAAAGGTGACCAAATATTCGTCATGGATAAGAATACATACATCGATGATGTCACTAAACTCTTAAACGAAGGACCATATAATCCGATCCTTAAAGATCCTTCACATTCGGACCTGTGAAAAATAAAAACTGCGAACAAATCTTCACAGATCCTTTCAAGCAACTTAAAACATTCGCTTATCCCATCTGTTGCGAATTGTGGCAGATTATATGCTCTTCCCTAAATTCATAAAAGTGGCATTCTTTCCGCCCTATTGTATCAAATTTAAGTACTGCCTCGTATCGATTAGCTAAATAATTAGTTTCTAGATTTTCAATTTTATTAGAAAATAACATTTACACCATGAAAAATTCAATTAGAGTTTTTAGAGTTTTTAAAAAAGGTTAAAAATATTTCTCCTAGAAATTTAATCATGGTATTTTTTGAAGTAAAATCATTACTCACCAATGTTCCAGTGAAGGGTGCATTAAGGGGTCTAGAAACCAGACTTTGCGAATTTCCTTTCTCTTGCATCGAAATCGATGAGCTAATTTCTCTCATTCATTTCTGTTTGAAACAAACGCATTTTATTTTCCAAAATAAATACTACACGCAAACTGAGGGATTAGCGCTGAGAAGCTCCTTCAGCGCCATCCTCGCTGATATCTGCATGCATTATTATGAATGAAAATGGTTTGAAACTTTAAACATCCCGGTATGGTTCCGCTGCGTAGACGATACTTTTACCTTGTTTGAAGGTAATAAAGATGATTTAAATAAAGTTCTTTCAACAATGAATTTATTGATACAGCTATTCAGTTCACTTTAAAACTTCAGACTTGCAATTCTCTTCCGTTTCTCGACATTCTAGTCACACGTAACACATCCAACTTCAGTACTACGGTTTACCGTAAACCTTCATCAGTTTGCCTTTCAACACACTTCAAAACATGTCATCCGACTAAACAAAAGTTAGCTTCATTTTATTCCTATGTCTTCCGCGCTCCTTAAGTTTGCTCTTCCAAACTATCCCTTGATGAAGAACTAAATTATTGAAAAGCAATAGCTATTGACAGGTGCTTTTCACCCAACATTATTAATCAAGCAGTTAAAAGATTCTCATCTCAGCACACCAAAAGGCACACTCTTGCTTTATCAGATTATAAAAATTCTGTTGTTATTCCAATCTTTCCATCAATTAGCTATAAAATTGCACGTATTTTGCAGAAATTTAACTTTCGGGTCGTTTATTCTCCTATCAATAAAATTCCGAGTTCCATAGTCAAGGACCTCATTCCGCATACGAATTCCTGGGGTACTTACTGGAGTCCTTGCCAGTGTGGTTTAATTTGCATTGGCCAAACTAAGAAAGCCTTAAAATTTCGCGTTTAGGAACATGACGCATATATTAGAAAAAATGAAAACACAGAAGTCTCTTGTTGCCCAAGATTGTTGGCCCGAAAATCACACTTTCAATTTTTCTGCTGGCAAAATTATTAAAAAACCTTTTCCATTGGTGAACTGCATTTTCCAGAGGCATTTCACATTAAAAAAATCTTTCTGTTCTAGTTAACGATCCTAATTCCAATCCATCATTGCCTTCGGCCTTTAAAGAAATTATGTGTTAGTTCTGGTTTTATCAACAGATGGCGCCAGTAGCTTATCTCCTGTCCAGGCTTTCTTATATTATCCAATCATTATATTTGATCTGGTTCATTTGCGCTTTTGCAGCTGAGGAGGATGGTTCGGTAAAACCATCGAAACTAGTCTTGTGAAAATATGAAAATTAAAACTTATTTTTGTTGTTTGACTTCTAAATTTATATTTCACTATTTGAAGCACGTCCAGTGAATTTTTGTATATATAGATGCTAGTTGAAAGTATGAAACTCCTGTCAATTACTGTTTTGCACAGCTAAAGACACGCATATACGTAGCTCACACAGTTACTAACAACTCACATTTATCGATATTTAATGGTGGTACGAGAATGAGACAGGTCTTATTCTTATTTTAGTTAATGCACACTTATTTTAAAATTTCTAAGGGTTTTGGGCGCTATAAATCGTGACAAATCGACTGATTGCGTCATCGGTTTCTAAGGCAACATGAAATTTACAAAGAAATAAACATGTGTTTGGAGTAGATTTTAATCAAGATTTTCTCGATGTTGAGGGCAAACAGGTAGGGGCCCTTCTTCATCAAGAATAAAGATATCTACAACGACTGGAACGGCACAGTTGCTATATATATCCAAAATGAGCAAAATTAATGAGAATATATCGCCATCTGTCAGCAGAAATACTGACAAAAATATAAAAATTAAATTAATGGAATTTATAAGCTTTAGAATGACTGCAGAAACGAAGGTCATTAACTAAACAAGATAAATCTTTGTGTATGCGAAAAGCTTCGGTTCACCAATGGAAGATATTTTTTCGGTAATTTTTCAAGACCCAATGTTAAAATAATGGTTAAATTTCCAAACAGCGCGAAGTATATAATAGTAAAAGAATGCCATTTGTTTTCTGACCAGGGGACATGGCTTATCAGTATGGATTAAGATATGCCAGCCAAACTAAAAGAGAGTTAAAGGTTCCCATCAAAGAAGACGAAATCTTATGTCCAGAAGGGTGAAATTAACTAGTCTTCGATAGTCAATCAGAGCTCGAAATCTAGTCATAATTTGGATTTAGGATCTGCAAAAATTATCCAAAAGCTTCTTTCGTTGGTGAACTGGATTTTATTGAAGCTTTTCACATTCACAAAAGTTTATCTTGCGTAGTTAATGACTTCAACTCTAATTCAATCCTTCATAAAGCTTTTAAAATTCTGTTAACTTAATTTTTCTATCTTAGATACTTTTCCAGCCAACGGATGGCGCTACCTTCTCTTTCGTTTCCTTCCTCTGGATATAAATAAAACTGTGGCCACTTGTGTTCCTGATGGAGAGGGATGGCGAACTGGTTGCCTTCGAAATCAATAGAGTTTTGACTAAAATCTATGCAAAATACATGTTTGTTGCTTTGTTAATGTTTTACTTTGGGGTATTTCTTTTCTGTCTTTGAAGTACAAATAGTTTATTTTCTATTTTGCCTTGACATCCTCGAATGATTATATACTTTAAAAACCCATTAATCATTCAAGAGCTTATGCAAGATTTAAACCTTATACGTTGTATGTAATTTCATATCAGTTTATACATATTAAACAAATAATTTTATGAAATGTTATGATGTCCTTTAGTATTTAAAATCATAATACAGTTTTGAATTTACAAACGTTTCACGAATATTTTGTTATATTTATCATGCAAAATTACAAAAATAACATTTTAGGGAATTTTATAACCTTCAGTTAGAAATGTTTTAGAAATACTTTACATATCAGTAGATACAGCAATCATGATAATATAATACGTAATAGGGGTGGAAATGATGACATTTCCTGGGTTCGTGTGTGTAAATGATTGATGATGAGATCTTTAGACAGCATGAATTAATCATGTCACGAGAGATCCTTGGAATCATCTGTTGGTTCATTCGAAAGCCACTTTCTGAAATCAGACATTTAAGAAAATTGGTGACATTCGAAAGCAAATAATTGAAGCGACTGATTTTATATATCCGGCTGGCTTCTCTTATTTCAAGTTTTATTCAGTCAACTAACTGTAATGTTCAAGTTTACAATTAAGATCACAGAACTCAAGCAGACTCAACTTCAGGTCATCAAAAGGTAGTATTTCCTGAAATCTAGACTTCGAACTAAATTACCTCACTATTTTTTTTATAAATTTCTTTATTAATATTATATAGTCCTTATTTTAATAAGCAATATATCAGTGTAGATATAACTTCTAGCCTGAAACAAGAAATTTTTTTGCACGTTTAGTCGTGAATTCTCTCTTTCAATTAAAATGATTCTTCAGAACATAAAATTTACTTTTATGGAAAAAGTTAGTTGAAAACCGATAAGAGATATCCATTATTATTATTGTTATTATTATTGTTACAATCATATATTTACCTATCATTATGCATTAAAATACGACGTCTACTCAGAAAAGTTCAGAATATTGAAAAAATGCGACACTGAAACTGGAAATCTAAAATCGTAATATCATTCAAAACATCTTGGCAGTGCATGCACGCACATTTTCTAGTCATCCCTTCACTATTGGAAACACTTCTGGAGAACATTTCATTATAGAGTACAATCTATATTGTTCCTCAATTTTTTTTTTTTTTTTTTTTTTTTTTTTTTGTAATTTAGGTAAATAGAAAAATCTGGCCTCTTCCAACGGAATGTTGTCCTTTGTAATAGAAAAAAGTTATATGTTGGGACAGTAATAAACCCGAAGAACCAAAAAAGAACCAGAGTCGAAGAACCAGACTGTTTAGCAATTCTGAACTGAGTGCTAATAATGAGTCTGACGGCGGGTGGCAAGTTTTCATTATACATATCTTCGGTCGTTGCATTAAGCAATGGCATTAAAGCGACAGAGAAGCCGCAAATCGTAATATTTTGCAGTGATTATATTTTATAAAATATATGCATATATGTTTACAAATATATACGTATATGGCTACAAATATATAAATATATGGTTATAACATATATAAATATATTATAATTTTTATTGCTGAGTTTATTCATCACTTTTCTCAAGTTCATCACTAACTCATTTTTATTTTGGAAAAATGTAGGTTTCCAAGAAACCTCGTTTCAGGAGACTTATTATTTGTGGTTATTCTAATAAGGCATAGAGGACAAATTTGCACTTTTCTCGCTAACAATTTCACGCTCAAGCATTTGAATGTAGAACAGTGCATATTCAAGGAAATATGAATACATGCATATGAAACGAAACCATAAAAAATTCCACTACTATTGTATAAGGTTTTGAAAAGGTATTTAATACTGACAATGGTTTTGACCTTAATAACGGCATCGCTAATTAGAATATAATTAAATTAAATTCGAAAAAATAATTAATTTTTGTCATTGCATTAAAGCAATGAATTGGAAATACCATTTAAATTTTTAATAATCAGATTTAACTGCTGTAGAAATAATATGAAAAGCGAAAATTTAGACAATCATTTCCTATATATATATTCTATGCATGACCACTGAAAACTGTTCTTGTAAACCGAACTATGATCATAAATATACAATGAGATTATTAATAAACATCCGCTGCAAAATCTTTTACATTTCTATCACAAGCTTAAATGTAATTTTTTCCCCTCTTTTGCCTTTATTTTTGAGTCAGTGCCTTAAAACAGAGAAATAATTCTTTACAAAACTAAATATATGAACCCAATTATAGATCTTTCTCTTTAGAATCTGTCCTAACATCTGGAATCGTTTTCTTTAGCTAAGATCTGTTATTTTCTTTTGCTTCTTATTTTTATGCAGTATGTTATGCAAAGATCTAAGCTAACTGCACTAAATTTCTCAAAATGATGGTTAAATCATTAAACATGATAATGGTTCTATTTCTCTCAAAAGTGAAATATTTGGCGACTTTGCGTTTTTAACATATGTCATTTTGAATATTTTCTCAGTTTCTCAGATAGAACACTCGATAAAGAGGAATTTAGGCTCGAAGTAGAGCAACAGGAATAAAAAAATAGATTTCATTTTTATCCATAAAATATGTTTTATCTACTCATTTGCATTTTAATTTCTCATATTAAAGAGCTAAATAGTGCTTATTTAAAATCAGGTAAAACGGCAACCTTATTTTGGAATAAATTTTGAATAAAATATTTTTTGTCTCCAGAAAATGAGGGCCGTGTATCTGGTCGCTCTCAAAATCATAACTGAATGTTATTCAAAATTTACTTTAAAATAAAGTTGCTGTTTCAATACGTTTAAATTGTACATTAGTATGTTTTTCTTCCAGTTTGGTCAAACATTATGCTCCATAGGTATTTATTCTTTGACAAAGTGGGGCTATAGAACACATAAAAGCCTTCTAAAATTTATATTTTATCTCACTCTATGTATTGAATTGTAAGGAATTATAGCAATTTTTCCTATGCGCCTTTTGTTGCTGAGTATCTGGCAGCCATCCAAGAATTAGAAGATTCATCGTTCATTATAACAGCGCAGTTGATTGTTCCTTTTGTGTACTTAAAACATGGGAATCGAGACATAGCTTTTTATGGAATTGTTTTAGATAATTCTTCGTTTCTTATTCATTCCTTTCTGTACATTTAACTTTTTATCTTTCCTCCATCAAAAAGTAAATTTATTCGACTCAAAATAGGAAGCAGTCATATGGCTTATACAACATTTATGGCAATCATATAGCTGTTTAACCTGCGACTAATGGCGAATTGTGAAATGTCCACCTAGCCAAATTGTGGATTGGCAACAGAAGTTTGTATATGTTAGGGCGAAGATTAGAATCACTACTACTGAAGTTAATAGGTGAAAGTTTGAGTTTACCTTATATTTCTTTAAATATTTCAGTTCGCCGTAAGCATAGATGACTTCGTAAACATCCGTAGCTGAAACCCCCTAAGCGTCGCTGGCCAGTATTATAAACTTTTAGTTTTAGTAGATTTTGGTATTTAATCTTTTAATGTTACAAGATGTAATTTAGTAAATCTTTTAATGTTACAAGATGTAATTTTAGTAAATCTTTTAATGTTACAAAATGTGGTTTTAATAGACCGTTTAGTTCCATTTAACCTCTTTTCTGTGTCGTTGTGGATTAATCAGACTTCCGTTTAAGTATAAAGAGGAGAATTCTTAAAAGAAGGAAAGGTTAAATAGAAGTAATTAAACTGCTAATTGAGTTTAAGCTGATATAATGTTTTTCAGTTACCTTAACATCATCATTTCATTTTATGCGTAAAAATTGCAGTTGTAAAACTATTTCCCATTACTATTTGATATAACGAGAAATATTATCAAATTTTATTTTTTAAATATATTTTTTATTCCTCTGAACCTCTGGTATGTATTGCATTGTTATATCCTCGAAGATAAGTACGACGGGTTTTAAATCGTGATTAAGATTGTATTATGTTTTGGAAAGTTCTGGTGAAATTTCCAACCTGAAGAAACGGCAGTAACCTTTTCCTCAAATTAAATGTATTTTGAAGTAATGTAACAAAACTCTTCACGTTTGCACATAGCTTATTATAAATAACTGGTATTGGCTTCGTCTCTTTCCCATGATAAATGCCTCTTTTGGAGCAAAAACCATTACAATGCAAAAATTAATTAAGACTATATTTCGGGCATGTTTGCGTGTTAAGTAAAATATAATTAACATTTACATATCTGATGAAATATAATGTATACTTTAGAATTATTTAAAATATTGTAATATATTTCTTTTCATTTCTAATTTTCTTTCGGATTCGATTGCGTTGGATATTTTCTTTTACATCCTTATACAAAAATGTGAAACCATTAACTCAGAATCCTAAGTATTCTAGGTAGAAAAAAGGAGCTTTAATGCAGAGAAATTGCTTTAGAGAAAAGTGTTATTTAGTAGAGTCCATAAAAAGATCTAGAACTGCCGGCTGAAAAGCAAATTCGAGATAAGATAGTCAGCTCTTGGCACGTCACATCAACAAAAAACGATGCTATTTGCTGCTGGATAAAGAAAATTTTACACCAGCAGTAAATGAGATGGAAAGATGTAATCGATTCTCACGTTTCTTGCATTTCAGCTGCTGATTTGCATTGAGGGAAAATCCCCATAATACAAAAATAAAGGTTTTGATAAGGCTGCACAAACTGGTTTCCTGATATGTTCTCAATATGTTTGTAGAAGTGTGAAAATGCTTCTAAATGCTGATATATATATCGGACAGATCTTTTCATAAGTTTTCTTTTTAGCTTCAAATTTTTATGTTTATAACGGTTATATATTATTTATATTCTGCACTGTCGTGTTTTTAGTTCATCTGATAACGAATCTCTCTTTTTGCATATAAAACACCTTTGATGCTTTTGTGATCTCGGTTGTAATCTCCAGTGGAAAAAAAAAACCGAAAACGTAGCAAGCTACATATCTCAGTGAATTGAAATCATACTGAATGCTTAATTCGCAGAAAAGTCGTGGCCATTATTTTAAGGATAAGAAGAAATCTAAAAAAAGTCCAGATATCCCCATTTTAAATTTCGATGTACAATAAAATTTCTAAAATATTTGAATTAGGCAGTTTATCGATATCACTTAACAATTAATTTAAATATCAACACATTACTACACTGCTGGCCACCGTAAATGCAACACCCTGAAGGAACCATGCAAATAACATGAAATTTACGACATGCATTATAATGCATGATGTGAGATATGCAAAAGATTAAAATAATTTCAGCTCAGACGCATATCAGGCGCGTCTGTGGCGCCACTTCAAAGCGCTATTTAAGGCTTGGAGTTTTCGACGATTTCAAGTTAGACAATTGTTTTTTGTTGTAAATGTTTTAAAAAAGATCAATTATGCCTCGTAGTAAACAGCGATCATCGTTTGATCAAGTATCCGAGTTCGACAGAGGAAGGATAGTGGCCTACCGAGAGTGTGAATTATCTTTCAGGGAAATCGGTAGTCGTGTTGGACGAAACCAAACAACTGTAATGCGGATATGTTACCGTTAAATGCAGGAAGGTAGGATGGACCGACGTGTCCGATCGCATCCACCTCAGTGCAATAATTCACGTGAGGGCAGGAACATTGTGCGCATGGCAGTGACGGATCACATCACGAACCATACCACAGCACATTCAGTCTGTAACGCATCAGCCAGTGTCTGCGCGTACCATTCGACGCCGTTTACAGCAGAGTGGTCTGTCCGCAAGACGTCCCTTGCTTCGTCTACCCTTGACGCAGAACCACAGACGTCTCCTCGGCCAATAGTGCGATGAAAGAAGGATTTGGGCAGTAGAATGTAATGAAATTGTCTTTACTGACGAGTCACGCTTCTGTCTGCAACACCACGATGGTCGAATTCTAGTCTGGAGACAGCGTGAAGAGAGGATGCTGAACAGCTGCGTTATACACCGCCACACTGGTCCTGCACCAGGTATTATAATATGAGGCGGTATTGGATATCACTCTCGCACTCCTCTAACACGCATTGCCGGTACTTTAAACAGCCAGCGCTACATCTCCGAGGTGTTGGAGCCATTTGTCTTTCCTTACCGTCAGGGCTTGCCCACAGCCATATTTCAACAGAATAATGCGCACCCACACAGGGCACGCATTGTCCAAGAGTTCTTCGTCAATTGCCAGATTGAATTGCTTAATTGGCCGGCTCGCTCTCCGGATCTTTCGCCGATAGAAAATATGTGGTCCATAGTTGGTGAACGATTGACCCAGATTACATCCCAAGTTGCCACACCAGATCAACTTTGGCAACGTGTGGAAGCTGCTTGTTCTGCTGTACCCCAAGAACACATCCAAAGTCTCTTTGAATCAATGCCGAGGCGTGTGGCAGCTGTGATCTCCAACAATGGCGGCTACTCTGACTACTGATTCTGGAAGGAACCACATTTCACAGAAGTCTATAAATTTAAGCATTTGATACTTGGTCAACATGTTATATACTAAATAAATTTGTTATAATATCTCTTGTTTTTCTTGGTGTTGAAATTTGGGTGCCAGCTGTCTAAATGACGGATCCTACATTCTTCTACACCTAGAGGTTTCCAATGGTTTCGCTCCAAGCACCCTTTCACAGTTGCTAGAAAGTCAATAATAGTCGCCTTTCCCAGAACTCGAAAAATATATACATATATATTTATCTATATTTAGATGAGTTTCCAATGTGTTTTATAAGTTAAGCAACAAAATGTGTAGTACATATTGATAACTAAGAAAACATAAATGAAAATAGATTTTATATTCATAAACTAAATACTTAGCCGATAAATAAAAGGCTGGCCGCAGCACCGTCCCTCAAACTGTGAAATTTGCCCTAGTTGAGAACTCCTGTTCTTAGAGCCATTTATGTGCGAAATAAAGAGATGTGCTTTGGGAGATTTTCCATTATTATTCAAAAACTGCGCGAAGTATTTAAACCTTTTAATAAAAGAACAGCGTATAAGGAGATTTCACGGTATTAAAAGCAACAAACAGTTTGAAATAATAAACGTACGATAGCTGCCTAACTGAGCAGATAATATATGATTTTAGGATATCTCAATGACAAAAATGTTTTTTAAAAATGTAGATTTTAAATTATATCAAGTATACATTTCTTAAAATACACTGAATTAAAAGTAAGTAATAACTTCCTACTGTTTTAGCCTGTCAGGTTTCTACACTTACATCACTTAAAAATTATTTATATAAATTTTAATATAATTTAAGTACCTTTTAACCACAAAATTAGTAATAGCTTTAATACCTTGTAACCTGCTACCTCTCTGATTGATTAATGGTATCGTAACACAAAACAGCATGACTATTCAGAACCTAAAATTTGAGAAAACTATATATTTTTGAAAATTATATCAATAATTAAAAGGTGTGTGTGGGCGTGTATTTAATTATGGCAAAGCACACTAGGGCTATCTGCCTAAGGGGAGAGATGTCTTCGTGGACAACTTTCTAAGGAAAACTGGCTCGTATACACGTTACACATAGGGAAAACCACGAAAACGCCCATGCAGTCAGGCCGTCCGCGGGATTTGAACCTTGGACCGTTCTATCGTTGTTCAGCGACTTTACCACTCCCATCATTAAAAGGAATAGTGCATATTGACATGCATGTAAAACAATTTATTTACAAAAGCCAGTAGCAATAAAATTATATGAAAGATCATATATTCAAAATTTGCAAAGTGGAAGAATTATATTTCAATGATTTTTAAGGCAATGAAGTATTTATTTCTGCAAAAAAGAAATAAATATCTTCAGATATCATTTTAAGAATAAACTCTTCTTCAAAAACCGAAATATTTCGTGTTCTTTATTACAGTCAATAGTGGAATATTTAAAATTTTTCCTCATTATTAATTGAATTTATTTTCTACAAATTTTCAAATGTTTCAAAATGTTCTATTTCACTTCGTTTTTCATTTTGATGAAAATTAATATTATTTTGTTCAGGCAAAATTCAAATACACTTTATTGTAGTTACAGTAGCATTAATTTACTTGTAGCATTAATGAATTTAAGTTACAGTCGCAATTAAAAACGAAACATTCCAATATCTCTAATACACTCAGTAGAAGAAAAACATAATTCATATTTCTGTCATTTATGTATTTGTAGTTTAATGCTAGTTTGAAAGATAACTTTCTTATGTATTGTTTTTTATTATATTGCACGATAGAATGCATGAAAAATCATGCTTTATAAAATCAAAGTAAATAGAATACACTTTAACAAAATATTTCAACTTAATGCATACATTACAGAGATACTTGCGTACCGATATAAAAATGAGGATAGCATAGATTCACACGGTTTGTCAGAAGAAGAAGGTAAACTTAAAATTTATATATTTTACAAATTTACAAATTATTTGTGAAATTATTTGATACCAGACTCTTCTACGTATTTTTTTTAAAATTATTATTAATTGTGCAGATTTATTCTTTTTACCTTTATTGTTAGGTATGTTACCTTTTTTGCCTATGCTTCTTATACTTTTTATCGATATTAAAGTAGGGCCCAGCAGCCGAGCGGTAACGTCGCTGAATACAAGTAGTTCGGGACGAGGCTTGAATCCCGGCAAACGGGCTGGGCTGCATGGGTGGTTTCTCTATCTGTAATGTCTGTAGGAGCTAGTTTCCCTTAGAAAGTCCTTCACGAGGGCATCCTTCCTCTTAGACAGATAGCCCTCACAGCCTTTGCCGTAGTTAAATAAAATAAACCTATATTAATAAAACGCTCATATTTATGCCCTCTTTTGAAACTTTACCTTCCACTAAACATAGCAATAGAATACTTTATTTTGAGAAAGTTAACAAAAATTCTGAAAATTTCTTTTCCACAAAATTTGTATTTCATGTCTATTTATGCATAAATTTATAAAACAGAAAGCAGTAGAAAATTAATTAAAATATTGTATTAGAATTAAACTGCTAATTTAATAAGCGTAATTTATGCAGCCAATATTTAATTACCCATTAAATAAATACATAAGTGTCTTCTTCCTCCAGAATTTTCCCAGTGATGTCATGAATAGTTTAACAGCAAATACTAAATCACGTAGTAACTCATCTAATTTTTCTGAAGTAATCCATCTCTAAGTTTTTAAAATTTATATAACAGTCTATATGTTTCTATAACAATTATTTTAAAACATTGCGGCAAAAAAATAAAAATCCGGATGGAATTGTTTAAATTATTTTTAAAATGTTCCTGCTATAAGTATGAATAAATACTGAATATTTCATAACTGCTTTCGGAAATGAATTATAAACAAAAGCATCATGATTTCAAGTATTATTTCTTAGATATTAAGTTAGATATTAAGCACGTAATTGATTCAGCTATAACAGACATATCCGTCTTAATGATTCGAAAATTCTGGAACTAATCAAAGTAAATGTTCTCAAACTAGCCTCGAACTGCAGACTCACAAAATTTTAGAAAACTATTCATTCTTCCAATTAGAATTTGAGGTATGGAAATTCCTGAAATGATTTTAATCCACCTCAGAATAAACAAGAGGTAATAAACAAGATGACTCGAGTATTTTATGATAACGCAGTTTGTGGTAATTCTTCAAGTATTTTGTGGTAGTACAGTTCAAAGATGAAACAAATGTTTGAAAATTTCTAGAAATTGCTAAGTTTTATAGAATGTTCTAGTTTATTACAGAAAATAGTGTTTAAGCTCTCTCGCCTTCGACGTTTTTAGATTATGTGTCATTTTCGGCAACAGGCGTTGATTTATTCTTCTCTCAAAAATTAACCAATATACTGACCGAAGTTCTCTAAAAAAACATCTGATATAATAATATCGACAATCATACTCTTTCTGTCAATAAGTAAATAAAACGTAAACACATTATTTGAAAAATTTCTTTTAATGCATTTGAACAAATTTCTTTCAATTAAGGATATATCTTCTAAGATTCAAACACTGTTGGGTCCTCGTATATTAAATTAAAGGCAGAGAAGAAATTAATCCATCCCGGACACCAATTTTACACATGGTGTTCGCAGAAAAGAATTCTCGCTCTTTGGCAATCGGCATGTGAGCGCTAACTTCAAATTACGAAAAAGGCTGAGATTTTTATAAGTGTATAAAATCATGGCAATCATCTTTGGCATGGGCACATAAAAATGCTGTGTAACCGAAAGTCCTCACAAGAGTCTTATGATACGGACAGAGTAGTAAGAGACCTTCGGATGCATTTTCCACCCAAGTTAGGATAGAAGACAAATTTTTGCTTATATGCTACCCGAAAGTTAACCTTACTAACTCTTTGCCGTAATGAATCCAAAGACCTGGTTGAGATACCCTCAGATAAGGAGAATAAGTTTGATAACTCGGACGTTTGATTTTTTTTCTTTTAGTATAAGGTCATCCTGCACTGATCTAAATTGTTATAAAGTCTCCGGAATGAACATTTAAACCTGTTGTATTGGTGAAATTTTGTATGTATATATTTTTAATCATTCGTGGTATGCATGTATAATATAGTAAAATAGAACATGAAATCAAACGAATCAGCAAATCATACGCTCATTCAAAAAAGTTAATTAAAAAGAATCGAATACAAAATTGCATGTGACATTATGAACGAACAGGCACCGTAATCCGTTGCAGATTAAAAATAATCTTTGCAGCATATAAAGAAAAAGATCCCGAAGGCATACGTTCAGAGAGAAAGATTTTGATATGTTATAAATACGAAATTAAATTAACTGTAGATTTCTTGAACTTTTACATTGTTAAGTTATAGCGTCATAAATAATTATTTATTTTGAAGAAATGTGAACATAAAAACGATTCCATGATAATTATTTTATTCATTCATTCAAAAAAAGGATTAGGGTACTTCAAGAAGTTTAATTTTATGCAATGGAAGAGAAAATTAATCTTTATATAAATCCCAGGGCTTTGTTTAACGACGGGAAAATAATAGTTTCGTCAAATTTAGCAATAATGAAAATTTACTGAGGCATAATTTTTTAATATTTCCAACACATAATTCGTGCTAAAGTTTGTAAAGTAAACATATCTAAGTTCCTCGCGTAGTATATAGACAAAATTCTCCCATTTATTTCATTTTTGCTGGTTCCAAGGATATTTACTTTTATTCTGTTCACACTTCTAACACTCGTCAAATATTCAATCAATATTCTCGAGAGACTGATTTGAATATTTTATATTGCATTATCCTTATGAGCATAAAAGTGAAAGTATTTATTTTTGCTGTTTAACGTACTCCGAAAAAACGCCAACAATGCAGACATTGGAATCTTGCAAGCTAAAAATATGTCTTTTTCTCTGACATTCTGTCCTTTTTAAAAGCAGCAAGAAAGCAAATAAAAGACACACTTCTCAACTTGTTTATGTATTTTATGGCACTATTTTCATCGAAGAAATTTTCTTCGTAGCTGTTTATTCTCCTGGCGTAGGTCGCTTTCTTTGTTCTTTTATTTTTCTCTGAAAATGGCGGGGGCCAATATTTTTGTTTTCACTTTTCCATCAACCCTCTGGCTCATTTTGTTGTAAAATATTGCTATTAAACTCTTCACCACTCCACCTTTGCTTAGAACACTTAAGTTCCACTTTTATGGCGATGGCGAACTCGTAAAAACTCTGGAATATACAGTGTTGCAATTGACGGCAGAGTTACGTTTAAATTGCTGTTGTTCTATGCGGGCCTTTATCCAAGGTGAAATTACTTTGAAAAGGAATATTCTTCGTTCTTGTCGGTGAGATGGCAAGGTTCGTTTACTGCATTTATAAAGAGGAAGCATGACACAATACATTAAACAAATGTGAAAATTTTCCATACATTGAATCGAGAAAGGGTTGGTTGCTTCAAAATTTTTGTCAGTTGCTTATGCAGACGGATATATGCGATCCAGCGTTTTTCGTTTGATATTTATATCAAAGTATATGTTTTAAGTATTTATAAAATTACTTTGCTAAAGTGAGAGTAAATGTGTCTTTTTGGATACTTATTTACATCTTCAAGGAAAATTAGTAAGTATTGAAAATTTAGCAAATATGCTTATAAAGTTTGCTTAATGAATTATAAGACACTTATCAGGATTAATTTTGTTTAATACTTCTGATAACTAATTTCTCAGAATTAAACTAAAAATTTCGATTTAATATACGCATAGGTAATATATAAGATTTTGAACTTCGTCAGAGATAAAAGAAGATAGAGTAGCTTGAAGCAGAAGTACGGAAATTCCGAAAGTTGGATAATCAGTTTATGTTGTACCAAAAGCAGCATTTATGATGGAAACCAAAGGCTGCATAATAGTTTAGAAAACAAATCAAGAACACATCAGAGAACAGTAAAACACATGTTATTTTGGGATATTAATTGTACTTAATTCTGATTACCAGTGAAAACATTTATTACAGAGAGCATATGTATTACTACACGAATGAGAAATATAAGATGCTCTTTTTAACACAATTAAATATTTTTAATGAAATTTAGAAACTTAACGCTTAATGTTGAAACTTAATACTTAATATTATGGATATTAAGCATTAAGTCCATAGTCGCTGCATGCGACTAAACTTTGAAAGTTGGACTCAATTCATAGTCCTTTTGAGAAGTGTTTGATAACGTGTTTCGATTTTAGTTCAGTTTGTTAAATTGCAGCAAAAAATATCTTATTTATCCACATATCTTTTCACATCGAGTATACCCCTTAACTCTTTCATAATATGACTCGCAAACTTTTGCATTATGGTAACAACATACGAGGATTTTATGCATAAGGAATACAGGGTCAACACATCGCGGCAAAAACATCGTGGACGAAAACGTCGCGGAGAAAACAACGCAAGGCGAAAACGTCGTGCTACAAACCATCGTGGGAGAAAACATCGCAGTTCTGAAACGTCGTGGTACAAAACACCGTCGTCGAAAATAAAGCGGTTCAAAAACTTCGCAGTTTAAAAACATCGTCGTCGAAAATATCGTGGTAAAAAATAAAGTATCTACAAATCATCGCATGACGATATCATCGCAGACATGCTTTTTTCAGGCATGCTTTAATAAGTGTAAATGGATATTCCCATAATGATTTGTGAGCGCAAGATGGAAAGAAGGATAATTTTTACTTTCATATTTTTTATTAATTAATAAATTTTTGCTGAGAAAATAAAAAGGAAACTTAAGCATAGAAAATTAATGCAACTTATAGCACTTAATAGAATTTTAAACCAACATAGTTAACTAACAAAGGCCATTAATAAATCATTTTTATAAAGTTTTTACTGATAATATTTCATGAAAAGTATAATCTATAAGTTACATTTAATTTTCTATGCTTAAGTTTCCTTCTTACGTTTTCAGCAAAAAATTATTAGTTAATAAAAAATGTGAAAGTAAAATTTATCCTTCTTTACACCTTGCGCTCACAAATCATTATGGGAATATCATTTACAATTATTAAAACCTGAAAAAAGCATGTCTGCGATGTTATCGTCATGCGATGATTTGTAGATACTTTATTTTTTACCACGATATTTTCGACGACGATGTTTTTAAACTGCGATGTTTTTGAACCGCTTTATTTTCGACGACGATGTTTTGTGCCACGATGTTTTAGAACTGCGATGATTTCTCTTTGCGATGTTTTCTCCCACGATGTTTTGTAGCACGACATTTTCGCCTTGCGTTGTTTTCTCCGCGACGTTTTCGTCCACGATGTTTTTGCCGCGATGTTATCGGCGGACACCGAAATACAGTATGTAGGTAAAATATTTTAAATACAATAACTGTAACAGACTTCTTTGAAATACAGAATACTATAATAGAAGTACGTCTGTTCTCATGCGCTTTTTAATCAGCTAGTCGCCCTTCAAAAAAGGTAAATTTCTTCTCTCGAATTTCAGTGTATAATATGAATAAGAAATACATTGATATTACGCATGTAAAATGAAGATTGGTATTACGCATGCGCGTATTTAATTACGTTTTGTCTAAGTAGCTCATAAATCAAGACCATTTCCTATATGTTTAGGTAAAAATAATAATAAATTTAAAAAACATATATTTAATTAATTTTTAGATGTTTATATTTCGCATAGAATTCAAAAAGTAAAAGCTGTTATTCAGAACTCTTCGAATTTTGATTTTGATTTGAAGAATTCCTAGAGCAGTTTCGTGGAATCCTGGAACTCGAATATTTCTCAACATTCGTAAAATTTGACAATTTTCGTCCTAACCTTTGATAATATTACGCCCTACCTTTAGACAATTTTACTCCCTAAATCTAATAATTTTACGCCCCATTCTCTAATTGTTTATGTGCTTTTTATAAACCTGTAAACACCAAAATTACAAAAACTGTTCCTTGAATAGAATTTCTTGCCATAACTTGGAAATTTGATTCGAAATTTTACCAGCCGGAACAGGAAAACATAAACACCCTTTAAAAACATTGGTAAAATAATGAACTGGAATCGTAAAATATACCATTAAAATATGACCTAACTATTTCTGAAAACAGTGACAGGCTGAAATCTTGAAGCATTCACTTTCTTCGAAAAACAAAAACTGCACAGTATGGTACCTTTTCACATTACATAAATGAAAAAATCGCCGTACAAGTTCGAAAAAACCATGGATGACAAAGTCAAAAGATTAACAAAATTGCTAATTTTAAGATAGTATAAAACCTCCTACAGCACGATAATCCCCAACTATGGATTATGATAATTAATAACATAATAAAATGCTTTTAATATCTCATTCTGTATTAAAGCTTATCATATCGCAATAGTGCATCCACTATTTGATTACAGCAAAGCCAATTAAAGAAAATCTTTGCAATACATGGCATTTTATTTCAGTGGTTGTTATTGATATACTGTCATAATTAAGAATGCTTTGGATGGTGCAAGTTTCATTAATGTGGGTACCCAATTAAACAGCGGATCTGAGTGGAACTGGGCTGAACTGGACGGGAAATTATACACAATATGCATATCTTAAAATGGAAATTGCACAACTCTACAGTTTATTGGTTTCAGTAATCCATACTGTATTATTGTAACTGACATCTGATTAACACGTAAACAATACTTGCATATCATTACTGTTGTATTTCATTGTGACGCAAGCAGAGGTGCAGAAATTTCGCAGTAATAGAATATGCTAATAGTTCAGGGTTGATGAGGCTGTTTGACCATGCTATGATACAAACGACTTAATAAGCTTTCAGTAACACTGAATAAATTTAAAATTAGCTAGATGTCTAATTCTCTTTTAATTTTTATATTTATAGGGAATATTTCTTAATTTTTTAATTACGTATGGTGCGCATGGTATTACGTAAAATATTTATTCAAATATTTTAGATCATTGTTAATTTTTTTATTTAAATACACGACTAAATATTTTGAACAGCATGTAAAATATTAATTCAACCCTAGATAATAAAAAAATTATATAACTAAAGCGTTTGTATGTGTGTAAACAATCAATGATCAGTGTAATGTAAGTGTAAATAGCTAATATGCCATTTACACTTAAATTAAGGTTTATGACTTCAGAGACGAGCCTAATTTAAATAAATTATCTAAATATGATTATTACCTTAAAATATAATTATTAGTTTCCCTGAGAATATGCAGATCTGTTTGATGCTGAACATGAGTATGTAAATATAACATTCTTCAACATTGAGAAACTTAACGATTAATATTTCACTTCAATTCATTTTATTTCCTAATATTAATACATTTGCATTATAACAAAGCTCTAGAAAATATTTATTTTTAAACTTCTTGGATTCAAGTGCTTATTCAGAGTCTTATCTGACATTAACCCATCAAACAAACGCTTTGGCCATTTGTAAAATGTCCCTAGTTATTAACACATTTGTATTTACAGACGTACAGCTTATCTGAATTTTTATTCTCCTTAGAACTACTCACAGCTTTCGAAAATATAGATGAATTTTTCGAAAATTTGATGAAATTTGTTTTGGGAATTGTTAAAATATTTGAGTTTCATATATGAAGTTCAATTTCTTTTATTAGCTTTTTCTTGTGTAAATGTAGCAATCTTATTACAGAATATTATTGTAGAATTGTTTAATTCTATTTTAAATAATAAAAATTCCTTTGATAATATATGCAGACAAATATTGTGCAACTGAAATGCAAAATATAGATATTTGTGTTTTATATAGGATTTTAACCTCACATAGAATTCCTTTGTGGCATCTGTGAAGACTGCCTATCTAGGCGGAATATCTCTTATGAATACATCTCTGGATGAAATGGAAAGAGATAATAGCAATAAATATTTTAAATTGTATTTTGTGTCTAATTACATTAAAACAGAACTTAAAATATTAGTATAAACTTGAATTTTAAATGATGTCTTGCAATCCCAAGGGTGAGATGCTCTTTATTAGAATATAAATTCACGATCATTGAAATGAACTTCGAAACGAAGACACTAACATTTTAAAGTAATATGTAAGGAGTAAATGAAGTATGTTCAGTTAGTATTTGTACAGATTATTCCCCACCTTTTTTGTTTTTCATTTCAAGTATGCTTGAAATGTAAATGAAAGTCGGAAAGGTTTGAATAAATCACTGCTGAATTAATTTCAAGATTTCTCTGACAAAAATTTAACTTGTCCATTTAATAACTAAATCAGACAACCTACAAGGCTCATAGACAGAGAAAACAAAACGTTTTATACAATTTGCACGGTTATTTATATCTTATTATTTCACTTTCGAATGGGATGTTTAATGCTTTTTGTTTCCCGTCAATGAATTCAGGAAATCCATTCGATTATATATTTTTTATACTGAAATGCATTAATAAAATAATTTACTTTATAGATATCTCAAATGTTTTCATTTTCTAATCAAAAATATCATTATTTTATTTTTAAGCAAAATACATTTTACAAAGTATATATGTACTTGCTTAAAAAAGAAACTCATGGATGAAAATGAAGTTTATTTGCTCTAGAATCAAATCACTGTAAATTTTCATATAATTCATACAATAAGTGTTATAAATGTGTAATAATTATTATCTAATTAATTTTTAATATAATTTTGAATATTTTAATGCATATCTAAATCTCTGAATGAATCCGTTTTGGTTGATAGAACAAAAATGTAAATTGTAAGATTCTAGCTAAGTTAGAATTCTAACTAAGTTAGTTATTTACTCGAACTGTAAAGTGACTATTCTCCAAGTTCGAACTTTATCAATGACAAGACGCATGAAGAGATTTCCCACTTTTCAACTCAAGAAGGAATTTACAGAGGGCGCTTGTGCTTACAATCTGAGCCAATACTTTTGGCTTCAACTCAAAATATTATTATAGAACTCAGTTAAACAAACAGCCGAAGCTTCGCAGAGATATTTACCTCGAATTTGCTTTTTGCACTACCACCGAGTAAACAAATCGGCAATTAATATGCACTGCCGTAAAATATCAAGTTTAAATCAGCGAAACAACATTGTCGAAGGGCAGAGCACACTCTGTTTGAAGTAACTCAGGGACCAGCTTAAATTGCATATTTCTACCCTAATTTGCATATCACACCAAAATAAAATATCATTCTGAAATAAATGAAGACAAAAATGTAAGTAACTGAACAAAACTGGTTAGTTCGAAACTAAGTGCTTTCTTAGAAAACTATTAAAATTCTAAATTTTTATAGAGTGAAAAAGGAAATTGTTAAATTATGGAATAAATTAAAGTCGAAATAGTTTTATGAAATTTAAGAAAATAATATTCCGATTAACAGTCGACTCACATAATGATAAAATAGCCTTAATTATTTTAATGAATTTTTATTATGTGAATACAGATGGATATTTAGTACACATCCGCACATCATACTGATATAAAGCCCACCAGCGGCCGAGCGTTAAAGTCGCTGAACACTGGTAGTTCGGTCCGAGGTTCGAATCCCGCGAACGGGCTGGCTGCATGGGAGTTTTCGTGGTTTTCCCCATGTGCAACGTGTATACGAGCCAGTTTCCTTTAGAAAGTCCTCCACGAAGGCATCCCTCCTCTTAGGCAGATAGCTCTAGTGTGCTTTGCCATAATTAAATACACACACACACACACACATACTGATATAAACCATTCAAATATATATCTATGTTCAACATTTTTTTTGCGTTTTATGTAATTTTAAACGGTTGTCTGTTGTTTATATTTACATATTAATGCATTTTTAGGAAATTTTATAGGCATTTATGGTGCATTTTATTCAGTAGTGTATTTCAAATGATCAAATTTATTTGTAAACATTTAATTTAAATATCATTTTGAAGAGCCTTTGATTAATGCTCCAAGTAAATTTTAAAAAATTATTTGTTAACACATTTAAAATGACTTAAAGAATCAGTCAATTTAAGCTGTAGATCGTTGAACGGCACTCAATGAGATACGTTTCAGCCAAATTTGCTCTGCGTGAATTGGAAGACTGACTACATTCTTTAGAAGTTCAGAACACATTTTTCGAGACACCAAGAGCGACATTTAATAGGCTGTGGAAGTGGAATAAGAATAAGTACTGCAAAGGAACTCGTAATGAAGACTATTACATGCAATGGAGACTATTATGTGATTATGCTTGTTGTTATCATTGCAAAATGAAATAATGCTTCTGTATTCCTCATGAAATGTCTGGATTTAGATAGGATGCTTATTTTAGATAGGATTCCGGCGTGACATGCCTAATGGCGAGAATAAAGCAACACCGCAGACAGATTACTATCCAAGATATTCAACTATTCACATGACCTTCAGCAGGCGGAAAACGCTCTGATTAAGGGGACAAGGGACGTTCAAATTCGTAAATTTCCTTCAAAAGTTCGAAATTTCATTTTTTGTTTCTAAAAATAAAGAATAATGTAAGTGATGTTTACAAAAAAGAATTTTTAAGTTGCGATGAAAATTAAGCATTTTATAAGGAAATTTCGTTTTTGACATGGTCATTTAAATGCGTTTAAAGGGCAGCCATATTTGTTTTTCAGACTTTGCACTCAGAAAAGCCACTAACTCATTTTATTTCGAATTGTAGGAACTGCAACATGCACATTATTCTTTCAGTGAATGGCAACAGGAACTACTTCGAGTTTTATTTACATTTAGCGGCACGGCGAAGTTCGTTTGCTTATATTTGTGATTTGTTTTTATAAATCGAAAGTATGCATGCTGTGAGTTCCAGATGGCGAACATCTGTGTCCCGTTCTTCAAAAAAAAAAAAAAAAAAAAGAAACTTGCAAGTGATAAAGCAAACAAAAGATTGAATAAATACAAAAGTGAAACTGTTGAATGTTTTGATAGTGGTTTGCACAAAGTATGCAACCCAAATGCTGATCTTTCACAGTAATTCTGATGTAGATGTGTTACTACATTCTGATTGTGCTGACACACAGAGTATAATTTTAAACAATAGTAAAATGTTTAGAACTGAACAGAAGTTGTGTTTCTTCAGTAACGCTGGAAATAATGATGATTTAGTGGAAAATAATGTTTCTAATTACACTATCATGTGTGGTAATATGTGGATTCATTTACTGAAAGAACTTAGGTGTCAGTATGGAAATAAAAATGAACTAAAAGTAAACAAATAATGATAATTTTGGTTATTCTTCAAAGCTACAGATAATGTGTAACTCATGCAATGCACTTTATGGCTCAACATATTCATGTCCACGACTAGCTGAACAGCGGCGTTTTGAGATAAACAAAAACATGGTTGAAGCTTTTCTAAATATTGGTAGAGAACATTCTGCTATGGAACAGTTTTCAATGTCTGTTGGTATGAAAACAATGGACAGGAAAACTTTCGATAAATGTGTTGTGCAGCTTGTTAAGAAAGCAAGAGTATAAAAGAGAAAGTGTTTGAGCTGTCGAGGAAAGCAGTACGGGAACAACATGAAATTCTATATGAATGATGAAATTATATATGTTTTGAATTATATATGTTTGAATGAAATTATATATGTTTTGAATTAGTCATGTTTAGCCTAAAATATTAAAGTATTTTCAAAGCAATGTGAAAATTTTGAGTACTGAATTTATCTCTTGCGTTTTAATTGTTCTCGAACTATTTTCATACTTGAATTATATCATTCCAATACTATTCATAAGAGAACTGTGCATCCATTTTACTATTGATGAACTTTTCTAGGAATTGTTAGGCTTTTCGTAAAATAACGACCCATAAAAATTCAAAAAAGTATGAAAAATTTAATAAATAATTTATTTTTCAATAATATTTTATCCTATTTTAAAATGCATGCCCAGTTTTATTTATCATTTGATATAGATTCATTAGGAAAATTATTGTAGGTTTCTAATTAATTTTTATGCGCAAGGGGCTATATGAATATAAGTATAAAAACGTAAAAATACATAAAATTATTTTACTTTTTTTTTTTTTTTTTTAATTTTACCTCTATCATTATAAAATTGTATATTTAGGTAAATACATGCACAATACACATAACTGAAAAATAATTTAAAGTTTGAACAAAACGTAAGAATTTTTCATTTAAACGTCCCGTGTCCCCTTAAACAATCTAAAACCTTCTTTTAAAGTTATCTGTTTATACTACCTCACATACCTCACATGAATACGGGAGGACGAAAATTTTCATTCGGGCGGGAAAACGGAAAATGAGGAAGATAGTAAAGCTTCTGAACATAAAATAACTGGTTAGTTAAAAATAAATACGTCTTTACATAAAATAGGGGCAATTTTCGACAAAATGTTTCAGAACAGTGGCAGACCAGACCTGCAACTTTCTCAATGGCAATACAACAATTTATACCGCAATTGTGTACTTAATTATACTTTAGAAAACATTAATTTATCCCCCAGTAAACAAAAAATGATAAAAATATGAAGCCGATGAACACCGGAAGTTCGGACGCCTAACTTCCGGAAATATTTTTTTTTTCCGTCCCTAAATGATGAGTAGTCAACGAGGTGTCTGTCTGACAGTGTGAAAAGGAAAAGATAAAATTTTGTTTAGAGCAGGCATAAGTGCTACGGTGTTTTTGACTTCTGCGTATTCCTGAACGATTTACTAAGGGTGGCAATGTGGAATGAAGATATTATATGGCATTAGCTATACCTTTTGTTGCTGCGGGGGTAAATTGTTCCATTGTTTCAAAAATTAAGTAGTGTGCCCAAAATAAATGCAATAAACTACAATTATATCAGAAGATCAGCCTGTGAGACACATGGGCTTTACAGATGTAAATTGCATTTAAAAGGAATTGGAGGTTCCTTCGAAATGACATAAATACTAATATCTGACACCCGACTGTAGCATTAAATTCTTTTTGAGCTAAAATGGGAATCAAGAAAAGTTATTTTAGAACTTCCCGAATGAGCTTATTTTTGCATAATGTAAGCAAATGTATTATAATCAGCAGTTCACATGATCTCATCCTAATTAGTTAAATTCAGCTTTTCAAGAATCTCCGATAGTAGATATTTATTGAAAATACACAAATTGAAATTACGAATATCGAACTTAAACAGAAAATATTACATATAATATAATTACATGTAGCAATATGTACGTATGGATAGAAAAATTATCATCTTTTTGTATCCGTGGTTAAGCTCATACAGTTCATAATTTGAAAAAAATACTGCATGAATTTTATTTTACCAAATTTAAATTATTTATATCCAGACCCTCTGATGACTACAATCTATGGTTACATTTTAAATGAAACAACATTTCTTAATCTGTTGAAATAATTTACAAGATCGTTAAGGATATTCAGACATCTGTTTTCCCTTTTCCACGAAATCTATTGATTCAAATAAAATAATAGGAAATATAATCAACACTTCAGTTGTTAGCTGAATTTAAACAGCAAATGATTACTTCTGCATTATATGCTTTGTATTCATTAGTATAATTTCCCTTCATTATTTACTGTTGGCTGATTGAAGGTCAATCAAGACAATTATATAGCTACCCGTTTGGTTTGGAAATTGATGCATAGTCAAAAATATCATCAGCAAAATATGTATACATCATAATAGTCAGAAGAAATTATTTTTGAAAGATTCACAATTCGAAGTACACCATTTTATTAGTTAAAACACAAAAAAGTTTTCTGGAAAAATACAATCCTTATACAAAAACATACGCCTTTGCAAGTTCTCTCATTGTGCGAAACTGAAATCTTAATTTATATTCCTACCTTAGTCAGTATATTCAGATAGTAGCGTAAACAGCAAAACAGGGAAAAATCAAAGAATGAAAATTGAAACTAGTAATAACCAGCTTGTATATATCCATTCTAATCGACTAAATAAATCCTTCATATTGTTTTGTATCAATAATGTGTTTTTGTAAATTTATATTCAAAATTTTGGGAGCAATTTGACATAGACATTTACATTTGAGAGAGAGAGAGAGAGAACTGAAATTATTTGCAGTCCTGCTTTACAAATAATTTTGGAAACGCAATTTTATTGAGTTTCAGGGGTTATGATATTTTCTTCATGATAAAATAATGTTAATTTACACAAAATTTCATTGCGTAAAATAAATTTATGCACAATATATCGGCAGTTATATGAATTATCTTAAGTATAGGAAATTATTTACGATTGTCTTACAAACTACTTTCTCTTAATTTTGTTATAAACTCCCCTTCCCTTGATAGACATCACGGAGAAATAGAATTTCACTTTTAAAAAGCCATATACTTCTGACTTATTTAAATAACTATCGCTGCTATTTTAAAGAGAGTGCACTTTTTAACGAAATAAATTCACATTATGGATGAATGTTAAATTATCAAAGGGAACGTTTTTCCTTTCTCCATAAAAAGTGTTTGTATAATGAATCCCAATAGTGTAATTTTGTACTCTTTGAATTTTCTATTTCATGTCCCACTTTAAGCTTCAACATGTAGCTGCAGGGAAAATTTTCATTCGCCATTTTTGATAAAAAGATGTGAAATGTTTAAGTTTCAGGGTTGTGATATTTTCTTTCGCAATATAAATATTTTACTCAAATAATTCGTTCGTTGTGCTCACAAAAGGATAAATATTGCATGACGCAGAAAACTGACTACATGCTAGAAGTTATTGTGTCTGTACAGGTTTGGTTTACTGTGATTAATTTGATTATGGCAACGTACACTATGGTTATCGGCCTAAAGGGAAAACTAGAGTAGAGACTTTTTATAGAGTTCCTAACTTTTATTCTACTAAACTAAGATGTGAGGAGCTTAGTGAACTGTTAATCAAATAATCGCTAAGTCCAAGAAAAGAAAAGTAACCTCAAGAAGGGATAATTACCCTTTATTTACTCCAAATAAAGATTAACAGCCGGTCCCTACCTCAGGGCGTACAGCAATGCCTCCGCTTGAGCTTAAACCCTGTGTGTTAGAAATAAGAACTAAATAATGACTAACTAAAGAGATTTAGCCTAAGCTAACACAATTCCAAATTAGTTGGCCAGTAATATTAAATTAGCCAGCGAAGCTATCAAACGGCACGTAATACGGCCGAGCGTAATAACAGCTTAGAGAGACGTATCCCAGACGCCCGCTGTTCAGGAATTCTAATTCTCTCTGGCGAAGTCAGTTGAAATTGGCTTAAATGCTATTCTACGTATCACTTGCATTCAACGCGATTCTAGAAACTCTTTATCGTAAGGAGTTGTAAGCTGAAGCTACGAAGGATAGGAAAAAAGCATAAACTTAGAATAACTGTTATAAAATTAAAATACACCTTACAACGTTATAAGCGAAACTGCCTGGCATCCATCTTACACATGCGGAAAACACTTAATGCAGCCAGCACATGTGCCTAGAATCGAATTACCAGCGTTCAAACATTTACTGCTCGGTTGGGAGGTCGTGTACTGTAGAGAAGAATGTTGAATGATATTATATTAAACTTTAGTCTGTATTTTTGTAGCTTTAGCTATGAAAAAGGCATACATGTTTTGCTCAAACGGCTCTAAGTAAGCAGAAATAATATGCTACTGCAACTAGAGCAACGTAATAACAGTGAGACATGAGACCGTATAAATCACGAATTGTCGCCATTCCGAGAGTGGGAAATGCTGATGATCTGACAGAAAGCATCCAAACTAAATAACCTTTTGAAAGAACTCGCAATGACCAAGATGCTATTGTGGGATCGTTCGAAACTGCGAGCATTTGATGCAGTACATTTAATCTGCTTGATATTGAAGGTAAAGACTATATCTTCAACTACTATTCGCAATATTATCATCACACGATGTGATCAGACATGTAACCAAGTTTCTGAACCCCGCCCGTTTTTGATCCATAGATGTCCTGCTTGTATTAGTTCTCAAATTAACCTTAAAACTTCATTGTATTGGAACAAAGTGACAGTGTAATCTTTCTTTCTCTTTTATTATCATTATATAAGATGATATTAGTAGCATGTATTCTCATATATTAAATATATATTAGAAACCAAATCAAAATCAACTAGATCAACCAGATCAAAAGTATGTAAACCAGATCAAAACTATGTAAACCAGTCAAAAGTATGTAAACCAGGTCAAAATCAACTAAATCAACCCGATCAAAAGTATGTTTCAATGGTCTTCGTTAGGGTAAATTTTTCAATATTCGATTTCACAACTTCCAGTTTACTTAATATGTTTCCCAAACATCTAGTGTCTTCAAAATCATTAACAATATATTTCTTGTTTGCTCTTACCTGTTTCAAATAGCTGCAAAACCAAAAAACAAATCATCGAAAAACTAAGAAAAACTTCTAGATAAACAAATAAAATAACACTTGATAGTTCATGTTGTTTTATCCTCTGGCATTTAATTCTATGTTTAAAAACATATTTCAGTTTCCAATAAATTATATTATGTTCTCTAGATTTATTTCATGAATCATTAATAAATTTTAAAAACACAGTAACAAATAAAATGCATTTAAAAAACTTTTATCGTCCCCTTGAAAAAACAGGAACCGAAGTGACAATACTACAGTTTAGAAATGTCTATGACGTTATACTACAATAGAAACCGTCCAGCTTCCATGCCAAGAGTAATTTTCTTTTGTAATGTTTAACTGTTTATTACTGTTAGAGAGAGATTCCATGAAGTAGCGTCATATAACAATATCTAGGAAAACATAGAGTATAATTCTCTTACTACAGACATCAAACTGTTGCCTACAGAAATTACACTGTTGAGACAGTAAGTTAAATGTTTTGATGCACTTATCTTCGCAGTGGAAAAACAGATTTGACCATACTCGACACTAATAATTATGTTTTATATTATAAGTTATTTTCTTCCTCCTTCCAGCATGCCTTTATGGTGAAACGATAGCACACTCGGCAAGTATTCGATAGATTCAGCTTCGAGTCCCGGCGTGGGTATTGCACATTTTTCATATCTCCTGCTTCAAAATAATCTAACGATCTACAAATGGCACTCGAACTAAAAGATGGTGGACGATAACTCGTCACCACCAAGATTTGGCGATTGGTGGTGACGTCCCAGTCGCCAATAAAACCCTAATCCCCAGTCGTCCTTAAAAGGGACGGAGTATATAGGGCATTTTCCTCCCTCCTTATAGCATATCTTCATGGTGTAACGGTAGCACACTCTGCGTGTATTCGAAAGATCCAGGCTGAAGCCTTCGGAGAGGGTATTGCACATTTTCACATCTCCTGTACTCCCAAAAAGAAACCTAATACTCTACAATATCTAAGCGTATTTCTATCCATTTTTGACAATCCTGAAATAAGTTTTTTTTTTTTTTAATTTAGGCATTAACAGTTTTAATCTCATTGAGAATTATCGTATTTTTTAATTATTCTGTTGCCCAGTTTATTTTTAGTACGAATTGTATTTTAGTAGAATTCAAGGACAAAAGTTTGTTTTCTTGATATGGTGATATGGTAACTAAAGTCGCATTTTAAATGCCAGTAGACGAAACTGAAATTTTCCTTCCATTATTTTGATGCAATCAAAAACCTTTTCATAACCAGATCTTCCAAACTAACAGCTACCAATTTATGTAGAGACTAGTAAAGAAGAAGGTATGCCCCCCGCCAAACAAAATACACTCAAGAGCCAAAACATTATGACCACCTGTCAATAATGAGTTGGGCCACCTTTGGCGCGCAACACAGCTTCAACCCGCCTTGGCATGGATGCCACAAGTCCTTGATAGATGGCCGGAGGCAGATTGTACCAGATGTTGTAGCAACGGTCACGCAAATCCGAGATATTGCAAATTGTAGCCTTGTGACACGGGGCGTTGTCCTGTTGGAATATTCCATTTCCAGCTGGAAAAACTGAGGCCATGTAAGGGTGCAACTGGTCCGTAATGCTGTTCAGATATCCTGTAGCATTCATGGTCTGTTCTACCACAACCATGGGTCCCAGAGACGCCCAAGAGAACGTCCCCAAAGCATAATACCGCCACCACCGGCCTGTGTGCGACCTACTGTGCTTTGAGGGAGCAACTCTTCTCATGGAAGACGGCGTATCCTGACACGGCCATTGGCGTGATGAATGACAAACCGTGATTCATCTGACCAGGAAACTCTCTCCCACTGATCCATGGACCAGTCGCGATGTTCCCTGGCCCAGCGCAGGCGCAGTTGGCGATGACGCTTGGTCAGCAAAGGTACACGAGTGGGACGTTTGCTGCGTAGCCACATATCCAACAGTGTCCGCTGAACTGTGTGCTCCGATACTTTTCTACTTGGCCCTGCATTCTATTCGGCTGTCAGCTGAGCCACTGTCTGGCTGCGGTTTTGCTTCACCATGCGAGACAGTCTCCGACGACCTTTTTCTTTGATAGCGTGTGGACGTCCAACACCATGTCGTCTACTACTAACAACTGTAGATCGCGAACAGCCCACGAGTCGTGCAGTTTCGGAAATACTTGTTGCGAGCCTTCGAACCATTACAATCTGCCCTGTATCAAAGTCCCTTAGATCCGCATGTTTCCCGTCACACACATGAATTAAGTGAAAGAATGATTCTTCAGACTCTCCAGCAGCAGTTAAATATCACTTCCTCATGATCACGTGCCTTCCACGACATCAGGCGCGTTCATCGTAAAATGTAGGGTTGGTCATAATGTTTTGGCTCTTTAGTGTACATGTAATCAAACAACTCAAAGCTAGTAGGCCAGGATATAACGAAGCCCAGAATATTCAACAGTGAATACCAACACTTTAGAAAAGTATACAAGAATCTTGAGAAAAGCACTCCCAGATTCACGTTTTACTCAAGTAACCTTTAGAACAAAACTCTGAAGTAATTCAGAGATAATTTTTTTAACTGGTGTAGGATTTATATAAAATGACCTCTGTTTCCGGAAATTTCGGTACACCGCAAAGAATCGCCGCATTCTGACAACTGCTTAATTTTCAAACAGAGGAAAGGAATGCAGAAGAGCAGTCTGTCTCTCAGGCCCATAGACGCAACATAAGAGATAGAAACATCGGCAAGTTGAAGAATGTACCGGTGAAAAGAAAGATATACAGTGTCTCATAAAAGTGATGGGACACATGTGCTTTACAAAAGGAAACTAGTAAAATAAATTAAGAAAACATGTAAAAATTTTTCTGGGTGTGTTTCATACTTAAATTTAATAACAATTATTACATAATATACATTTTCTCAAAATATTAAAATATTAATTTAATAAAAATACAATTGTTTAGAACGGAACAAAAAATGGCTCACATAAGTGATGAGACACTTAATTTTCCATCAAATATTTATCCAAAAATTTTACTTTTTAAAAGGTTTTAATATTTTGTTGGATTTCCTTTTACTTTTAAAACATGATTTAATCTTCTTGGAATGGATTCGACTAATTTTTTTTGTGACATCTGGAGTGATTTTACCCCATTCTTCTTGAAGCACCGATTTTAATTGTTGTTTTGAAGAAATGGTGTGTTTGCGAATTCTTGATTACAATTCTTGCCAAATATTCTTTATGGGATTTAAGTCTGGAGATTGTGGTGGTGTTTTTATTATTTCAGGATAGTTATACAGCAGCCAGAGTCTAACGTTCAAAGCAATTTGCTTGGGTCATTGTCCTGGTAGAATTTAAAATCGTTATGAAAGTTCAGTTTTCGTGCTGAAGATTTTAAATTTTGATTTAAAATGTCAAGAGTACTTGTACTGATCCATTATACTGTCAATAAAAACAAGATTACCAACTCCAGCGGACGACATAAACCCCCGTACCATAACTCCTCCTCCACCATGTTTTACTGTTGGCACCAAGTTCTCTTTACTAAATTCTTCCCTGAGTTTTCTCCACACCAACTGTCAGAACCAAATATATTAAATTTGTTCTCATCAGCAAATATAACTTCATTCCAGTAATTAGAATTCTTATTTATGTTGGATTTTGCGAAAGCCAGTCTGAGTTTTCTATTCTTTTCACTTACGAAGAATTTTTTCCCGACTGCACTACCGTGATATCCAGCAGATCGAATTACTCTTCTAATAGTCTCAGGATTAACCATTACTCCATATAATGCTTGTAAATCAGCAGAAACTTTAGGAGCATTCATTCTTGGATTTTTTTTTAATATTTCGAACGATAATTCGCTTTATTCCATTGGATAGCTTTGATGGTAGGCCAGGTCTTCTTTTATCCTGAATCATATTATTCTTTTTATATCGTTTAATGATGTTGAAAACTGTTGAATGACTCAAGTTAACTGTTTCTGCAGTTTTTGTTATAGATTTTTCACGTTCAATATGCAAATTAATAAGTAATTTTCGAACTTCAGGCAAAGTTTCTTTTCATTTAGCATTCATGGCTGCACAGAGCTAAAAAACACAAAAATTCCAAAACAAACTGGAGAGAAATACTGCAGACGATTTTATAAATTATTGCCAATTGCTTTTGAGTAAAAACAAAAACCCGCAAAAATATTTTTATTGTAGTTCGTAGTAGTATCTAATGGTGTCCCATCACTTATGTGAGCCATTTTTTGCTCCGTTCGAAACAATTGTATTTTTATTAAATTGATATTTTAATATTTTTAGAAAATGTATGTTATGTAATAATTGTTACGAAATTTAAGTATGAAACACACCCACAAAAAATGTTTACATGTTTTTTTAATTTATTTTATTACAGTTTTCTTTTATAAAGCACAAGTGTCCCGTCATTTTTGTGAGACACTGTACGTATAGAAAGAGGATATATTACAGTACTGAAGAATACTTCCTACAGATTACAAGGAAACTATATACAGTAAGAATGAGTAATAGAAAAGGAAGTCTATGCTACGCAATTTACATGAATATGCAATAACAATTATGAATATATGTTGACAAGGGTTCTATAACAAGTTTGTGTTATAAATAAATAGAGTATAATTAATAGAATATATTATATTCGTCCTAGTTGCGTCTAAATCTACGTGTAAATATTTGCAACTGCATGCAGCCATTTAGTAATAATGGAATGCATCTGTTAATGTTCTTCACCCAAGCTCCCCCATACTCAGTAGCTCGAATATACAGATCAGTAGTGTTGTATATGAACAGGTAAAAACATAATGAAACATGAGTATGTTTAAGAACATAATGATGTGGGGTTACGGGTGCACCGAATAGACAAACTACATGACTACGGCGGTTCCTGCAGCATTGAAGCGATACATGTAAATTGGGAACTGGCCATGGTCTGTGAGGAATCGACAGATTTTGAAATCTAGGCTCTTTTTATTCATCAAATCTGTGGAATAAATATTTAAGTTCTTCGACCTGTCAACGCCGAATTCCATCTTTCCTGGCACTTTCCAAGAGTGAGTGAGTGAGTGAGGTTTTTGGCGCAAAACCAAAGATGATTATGACACGCCAAACACAGGATGGGATAGTTACAAATGACGAAATAAATATACAATAAATAAAAACAAGTCGACAAATGTACCAAATCCAGAGGATGAAGTCATATAAAAGCAAGGTAAAAGCACACAATAAAATCCAAGACACAATCTTCAAAACATATTACATTAGGTAGTAAAAGCCAGTATCTTTTAAATAATAAAGTAAATTACAATTAACCTCTCTTCCGATTAAACGGTCAAGAGGTAAGTCACAGCTATTAAAATATTTCTGACGAAGACTATTAAAACATGGACACTCAATTAAAATATTACGGTCAGATAGACAAACATTACAATTTGAACAATGAGGCTCATTCTCAGCTTTTAAAAGGTAGTTATGTGTCACTCTAGTGTGATAAATTCTGAGGCAAGTCAAAAGAACTTCCTCCTTACGATTTCTAATTAATTCCCAATGCTCAATTCTAGGCTTTAAATGTCTTAACTTGTTTTGAAATCTGAACATCCCAAAGTTGCTGCCATTTTTTTTCGGATCTTCTCTTTCACAACACAACAGATGTCTCCAAAAGGAATAAGGCGACTGGACAGTTCAACAGCACATTTCGCTGTGATATCTGCCAGCTCATTCCCTTTTATTCCCACATGCCCGGGAACCCAGTAGTACAGGATTTCATATCCACGACTCGTTAAGTTTAAATGTAACTTCAGAATATCCACTATTACTGGATTTTGAGTATAGGAAAAAGCTTCTAATGATTTAAGCGCACTATAGGAGTCTGTATAAACTATAAAGTATGGGAGAGCCTTGAGATGTACAAAAGAATATGGAGAAAGCATGTACAGAGAAAGCATGGTGCAAGCATCTGCCCTCCATGTGATCTCCAATTACAAATGCTATCCCGACATGATCTTTTGACTTGGATCCATCTGTATAGACTGGAAGATAACTGCTATATTTGTGCCTGTGCTCAGCAAAGAGTTGTCTGTAAATGATCTCGTTAGTGCTTGCTTTCACATGATACTTGAAAACATCAAGAATCTGAATCCGTGCATTTTCCCAAGGTGGAATTTCAAAATTCTGTACTGCTTGAGGGCGCACATCACAGAGGGAAAGTTCCTCACTTTCCGAGAAGTCTATGAAATGTGTATTCCTTCTGTCTGCTGCTTCATTGCTGATGATCCCAGTATAGGCTGGCACACAACAAAGCAGTATCTATCTTTTCTAGAAATTTTTTACTGCTGGTGTTTTATTTGGGGGATTTATAATTCTTTGTGACACTAGAAGTAGTCCTTGTGACACTAGAATGTAGCTATAATAGAATAAAATAATATAGTGAATAATATAGCTAGTGGGTGGAAAACTCAAGGAATAAATTATGGCTTGTTTAGTGGCGTGTAATTCCGCCTCATACATGCTGTTGTAATTTCTGAATTTCGCATTCCATTTGTGTATTTGTCTAACATCTATATAAAAACAAAAACTACAACCTGTTTTTTTTATCATTGTTAGAACTAACTGTAAAAAGAGCTGAAAGTGTCCATATAAGAAGGTAGTTAATATCGAAGAGTCCATGGTTACATGGAAGTTCACTGTCGTGGTATTCATTATCGCTTTATACATAAGTGTGTTTCCAAAAGGCAGTAGTATGCTTCAGTCAAGCTCTACGTACAGCAGTTGTTTCGCATTGTACGATTACGTCTAACTAGTGTAGACCAGCTACTATTCTAAATCATTCGTAGAAGCTGCCCAGTACGCACGACAAAGTTAGTAAAAGCTTCCCTGTTTACACGACAAATGTAATAACATGTTTTCAGACGATCTATTAACTGTCTTGTGGGATTGAAGCTTCAATGTCTGCACCGGGGAAGGCAATCCATTCGGCTACTGAACGATACAAGATTTTCTGCATCCTGGTGACGCTTTTCATGTATAGCCCATAGACCTTTAGACGAACATAAGAGTTTCATTAGCATATCCTTTACATAGGCCAAAATTGTGGACACTTTTGGAAATTTTTTATGTTTTTGAACTTTGTATGCTTATAGAAAATGTTACGTTTCGCAAAATGCAAACTTGCATATATATCATTTTAAAGAGATTTTTTACTGAATTCAATACAAAACACAACATTTTTAACATATTTATAATACAAAAAAAGTTATATGTACTTTAATAAAAATAAAAAACACAGTTATGAAAGGTGAAACACAAAACGTTAAAAAGACGCCTCTTTAGACGTAATATAAAATATGAAAGCTTTCATGTTTAAACTATTATTTTTGTATGTTTTAAACCTCCTTCTTCTTCTCCTTGAATATATTGAATTACGCTTTAGAGAATATGTGCATATGAAATAAGAATGATCGAAATAGTGAGCTTCATAAAATTGATTTTTAAATTACAATAAACATTGGATTGTCACTGGAGATTGTTCTCTGCCATGTAAAAATTTCCATTGTAACCTTATTTTATTTTCCGAGTTCTAGCATTTCATAAAAAATTTCTTTTCAGTTTTGGATTCTATATAAATTATTAAATTTTAATTTAAAATAACAATATATTTTAAATATTAAAATTTTAATATTACGTACATTTCTGTTTCTCTCGACAACATGATATTTTGTTTTCAATCATGATGTTGAAGAAATTGTGATATCGGTTACCTGAAGTATGCAAAGTATATCAAAAATATCATGAAGCAGTTACTTTTGCAGCAGCTCGACAGATAAGCTCAACGAAAAGTATATTCCTTCCTACCACAAGCAATATCGGCATTAAGAGACAACAACGAACTGGCCCATTCCATTTACAAAAATAGTGAGAATCCATCTTAGGACAAGGAACCCTTTTTTAACGCATGATAATAACTACCAATAATAAAAATTTTAGTTATTATATGGAAATATATCAAATAAATGGCAATGGATATGAGATGGAATTTTTACTTTTGAATCCATTAACAAGCTACGTAACCGTTTCGTTACGTAACCGAAGAAGTTATTACGTCATATTTATAAAAGTGTTTGTTTTTCTTCCTAGGTTTTTGGAACTGAAATTCCAGCCCCTTCAGCTCGCTAAAAAAAACGACAGTATTCCAATTGAAATCGATGCAATTCGACAGTTTTTCTGTTAAAGATATAGAACTTTTTATTTCAAAGATACATTCAGTTTGTTGTTAAATACTACATTAGTTTCAATTTTAAATAGTTTGCTTAGTCTGATATTTGTAATTCCCGCTTCTTCAGTTCACAATTAAAGTGTCTAAAAAGTTTTAAATAGACAATCTAGTAGACCCAACTTGTAAATCCTAAAATTCCTTAATCAAAAGTTAAAGACATGCAATGTGAGTTAAATTAAAAAAACCAGTACTATATTTTATTCATGATTAGTGTACAAAATAATTTTTTACAAAATTTGACTTTCTATAAACATGTGCTTAAAATGTATTTTTGTTTATCGCCGGGTTTTGAAAAAGGAAACTAGGGAACATCCAATCTACGCATGATACGTATTCTATCATAAAGACTTAGTGAAATAAATACGTTGAGAATGGAAATTGAGCATAACATAATTACTTTACGACAAGTTTTCTTACGACCAACATTTCACTCCATCGTAGAGAGAGAGATGAGTAAATTAGGTTTGGCACTCAACATGTTAATAAATAGTTTGCGGGTCATAGTAAAGCTATGAGTCAATTTAATTTAATTGCTTTCTCTTGTAACTTGTCTGTTCGAGAGACAAACTCTTCTAAATTTAATTTTACATGCGTTGTTAATTATGCAAGCTTATTCTACCTATGTCTATTCGATAAGGGTACATTTAACAGAAATGCATTCCCCAAACACCAGATATAATCAAAGGAGGCTCACTGCATCACATCTTCTGTAAATCCCCTCACACTATCGTTACCTTTCTTGACTAAAGATGCCATCCTTAAGACTTCTCAGTTAATAGAGTTATCTCGAAACTTTTATTAATGCTTTCACTATGCTGCTTTGCGATGTAATGCATGTTATCTAAGATAGTTAGGCCCTCATAAATATTTATACAGTTTAAAATCTAAGACTATTATTTATGCAATATCCTAGCTAAACAACTGGTGTATCTTCCATGAAAGTTCCTTAATCATATTTTAATATAAATTATGGACTTTTAGCGTTTAGCATATCAGTATTTAATATTGATTAATCTAGAATTAATTTTCAAGAAGAAAATTATTTACATCAATATTATGTTTACATGAACATAATTCCCTTGCTTTTCACGTTTAAAACAGTATTAATACTACTTCGTAAAAAATATTCATTTCTTTTAAATTTACTTAAAAGTCAGAAAATACTATTTGCATTCGAAATTTATAAGATATGCTTAAACTACAGTTGTTACGGTAGCTCCAAAAACTTAAGTAGATAGCAAATTATACATTTATATATATATATATATATATATATATAACTGATACTTTGTAAAATATCTTCTAGCTGCATCTAATTCTTTATTTCGCAAAAGGAATTCGATCTAACTATTTATTATTGCGGAGAAAATTATTTAGGTTTCTAGCCAGAAACATTTAACAGGAACAAAATACTTAAAATATGAGTTTGCTAAATGCTGGGCACAGCGCAATAGCAAAAGTTAAGAACTGATACTGAAAAAAAAAAGGGATTTGCTTGAGAAATTTAACATCACAGCTTAAAAGTATGCCTACACTCCTTCTCTTCTTATATAATAAGAGAAGAACTATAAGCAAAACATTAAGTCAACACTTCTTGATAGTTTTCGACAGATACTGGTGTTTCGCAGGAAACATATTGCTACAAAATTCTTAATTCAGTTGTTGTGTTTTTCTTAAATCCTGAAGTGTTCTGTTAATATAATCTTTAAACTGAATTTACATAACAAAAACTGTCCGAAGGAAGGAAATATGACAAATAAAGGAAAAGACTAATAAGAGTTACACCTGTCTTTGCTTCAAAATTATGAGCAATATTTCTATACCATAAAAAAATAACTCTCTTGCTTTTCATTTTTCATTCATTGAATGCATAAGGTAAATATAGCCTGCATACTTAAAAATATAAATTAATTTTCATAAGCTGATTTTCATTCAGAAGAAGAAAAGTTAGGCATGTGAGTAATCAACATTGTTAAAATGTTTTTCATTAACTTTGCTGGGGCTCAGTAAAAATTCCAGTTCTAGCAGTTTTTAGACAGTATTTGTATGCTAAGTCCTATGCAAATCTAAATGTAAGGAATGCTCTTAAAAATCACAATTAATGAGTAAATATTCACCTTGAACTGATAAAATAATTTAAATTATGTTTAAAATCATAGTTACACGATGCCTTTCAATATATCATTTCAAGTAATATTGTTATTAGCGCAACTGGGAAAACACGTTTACAAATTCCAAAGCTCATTTAAGTATTTGCTTTTTGTTATTAGCGCAACTGGGAAAACACGTTTACAAATTCCAAAGCTCATTTAAGTATTTGCTTTGTAAAATACAGAAGTATGAAATTTTAAAATTCAAAATAGTTTTAAATGAGTGCTGTAGAACAAGTTAGTCTTTTAAATGTACTTATAATACTTTCTCGTGAGAGCCTCCATTAGCATGTGGAAGTTCCCTGCTTCGAATCCTTCTGAAGCCATAGTTTATTGTTCATGATTCTGGCCACAAAATACTCAATTGACTAGACACCTTTTGCAAAATAATGTAGGTAACTAGCAGCAGGTGAGCATATGGATACATAATGATATTTTTCTCATTTTAAAACAAATAAAAGAAATATTACTGCAGTGGTAACGTTTTCGTTGAAGAAAGGAAATTTTTATATTCGAGGTAAGTTCGAAACCAAGAGTTGTGACCCTCAAGTTAAAGAACATTGCTTAGAGTAGTTTTGCCGATCCCACTTTTCCACATGCTAGGTTAACGTTTCACTTAAACCACAGAACACATTGAAATCTCGGGATTAGATTCAAGTGCTAGTAACAGCTCAAATGCAATTTCAAAATGAAATTCGAATAGAGAGCTCATATGTCTAGTATCATAGGAATTCGTACATAATTTATGCATGAAATATTTGAAGCACGACTGCCTCATTGAAATTCAGACATCAGTTTATTAGTACTTTTCCTTTTTATTACTCTGTAATCTAGTTCTTTTGAGATCTCATTTCTTAAGACTTCTTGCTACTTCAAGACTCAAACGAATATTGCGAATTCATTTTATCGAGTGGAATACATAGTCGATCAAACGATTTGCTGATTGAAGTTATTTTTCTCTATCTGGCAATAATACTAGGCCTAAAACATAAAACCACAAACGTTTTTAATAAGAAACAATGCCTTTTGAAAAAACTAATCAACTTAAAATTTTACGATAAATTGGGCAAGAATGAAAATGAAATTTGTAAATTATTTAAGGAGAATATGGGGATTTCACTTCAAATAGGTTAAAGTTAAACGTTCCAAGATGCATAACAATGACTGCGAATTGTGAGAGAAAGACGATTATCAGTTTGTCCGAATATGAAATATATGTTGTCAGATGTCATATGTTATTTTGCATGCAACATGATCCCTGGTAACTGTTAGAATTGTTATTAAGTGTTACGTTTAAAAAATCATCTGCTCACATGATTACAATCAGAACACTGAGAATGAAAATTTAGCAGCATTTGGGAAACGAGAGAAACTGTAGGAATGCTGAAACACCAGTTGAAAATCACAGTTGAACACAGTTGAAATGAAGTATTTCTAGCACGGTTGAACTGTGCTAGAAATACTTCTAGCACTGTTTAGAACATAGAAAATTGCATTATCAAAAGCACATTAATTACGAAGAATACTAGAATATTATTTCGGAGGCATCCCTATTGATATAACTACATAAAATTATATTACGCATAACAAAATCATCCCCCGTGTTCGATGAATTTGTAAAAAGATTTCTTTGATCGCTTACCTAATTTGATTTTCTATAATGACGCAAGGAACATCACCAACAATAATAATAATGTAATGCTAGATTGGATTAATGTAAGAATAAAGATTAAAGATTCATTTTATAAGAACCTCTTGCCTCTTGCAATCTGTTGATTATAATATTTATGATAATGTGCAATATTAAAATGGGAAATAAAAGGAAAACCTACTAAAAACGAATATTGAATTTTAAAGCTCAATACAATTTTACACGAAATGAAATAATTCTAAAGAAAATAGTGAAAGAAAAACGGTTCTAAGTTTTATTACAGTTCAACACATGCAGAGTATTAAATTATTCACAACTATAATATTTTGATAAGAAAAGCAATTCAGCAAAACGATTTTCCAAACCTTACACATAAACTCTTTAGTATGTACCTTGTAAAACAATTATTTTTTCCTATTTATTAAATTTATTTTTTCCTTTTTATTATATTTATTAAAATGCGAAAATGAAGAAAACAAACAACTATACTAGGATAGCGTTATTCTTAACATCAGGATCTTCAAAAGCTACAATGGCTACATACATAAATTAGATTTTATACTGCAATACTTTAAAGAAGAACGTGTAATTTCCCTCTTAAATCAGAGTAACATTTCTTTTTTAAATATTAACGTAACGTGCGGTAGAAATATGGCAATACTTTTAATTTCAAATGTGTTTAGAAAACTATAGATATTACGTTTTAAAGCATCCTATGTAATGAACTAAGCTTAATAACGCATTTGGTAAGTATTCAGTATAACTGCTAAAGTATTATGTACTCAGTACTTTAAACAGATAATTCAGTTAGATAATATTCGATTTATTTTAAGAAAAGCTGATAAAACCTGCTCAGTATTAAACTCTAATATTTAATATCCCTGTATAGTTCTATATATTATTGAATAGAAGTAGATAACATTATCTTCTAACTTTAAAATAGCCATCACTATGCAGAACACGTATAGTTCACATAACTGCATCTTTCCAAAGCAAACGAAGGACTGATACGGAATACTGATGGATGTTTACAGATTTCCCTTGAAAGAAATTGCTTTAACTTCATTGATTTTTGCGCATGATAAAGAAAATTAAAAAAATAATAATAAAAAAATAAATAAATAAATAAAATAATAAAAAAAAAAAACATTCCGCTTTCTAAAACCATCTGTTAGCCTATTTGAAAGGTTGAATAAAGATTTTAAGAATACAAATGATTAGTTTCTTGTCTATCCGTTTAGTTAATAACGTAAAACAAATTCTATGGAAAATGTTTATAAACATACATTTTATGAAATGTTCCGAAACGTACATATTCATCACAACAATTACTGTTTAACTGGAAGGTTATTTCTAATTTACTGCTCAGTTTTTTTCCCAACAACATCTTGTTTTGAATCTTCTAACGTCATATACCCAAGTCTTTACTCCAGAAGATAACACAGTTTTTCATATGCAGTTTTTGATTCATTGAACCACTGATATCGGCAAATAAATTTCCGTTTACAGATCAGTGGCTGATGTTACACATGTTACTTATGGAATCCTAGCACACACATTTGGTGCGAGGATTGCGATTGCTTTCAAATGCAATTCAATTACAATTGAAGTATTGTATTGAAAATCTGTATCTACGGCTTGTAACGAAACGTCTGGTTTAACTTCAACATACATAAGAGGCATCGCCGGTTCCTGTATGTTAGTTTTCCTGACTTGTGTAATTTGAACTGGAATTTTAAGATACCTTTTCGTATTCATTTGAGCCTTGCATCAATTACCACTGAAGGCAGCATCCTGGAAACTACAAAACATCCACCGATGAAATAACCTTATCGAAGGTCACTGGCAGTCATTCTCCTTTCAGCCTCACTCAGCTCTCGTTGTATGCTCTTCCAGGTAACTACAGTTAGTATACATTTCAAACTAGAGATAACAGCCCTTTTAAAGACTCAATATTAGTTTTGTGTGAGGGATGTTATTTATTTTAAAGACAGTTTCCGGTATTCAGGGGCAATATATTACAACGTCATTATCACCGAGGAAATTGGCAGAAGCCCTCTATAAAACAAAAAAGTAACGAAGTAACGAGTAATGTATGAGCAGACAAAGTCCCAAAATTTTGTTCAGATAACCGACTATTTCAAAATAACCCGATGACTCGACAGTGGAGCCCGAACTAAAAGGCTGGTGAATGGTGATTCTTTAATACCAGTATTTGGCGATTGTTCCCCTAATCTGCAGTCGTTCCTTAAAAGGAGGAGTATATCAGATATTTTCTCCCTCCTTTGTGCATGCCTTCGACGTGTAGCGGCAGCACACTCGGCGCGTATTCGAGAGGTCCAGGTTCGAGTCCAGCGAGGGCATTGCATATTTTTCACGTCTTCCTACTTCAAAATAAACTAATGCCTTTACAACGTCATGAAGAAGTTCAGCGATATTTCCTATACACTAATTCAGAAAAGGGAGTCTAATATCAGGAATGTCATTCTGCGGCTAAATATTCCTAAATGTTTCTGATTTGTGATTTAGAAAAGTGAGGACTTTTGATATTTTGTTATATATCGCTAAATGCTTCGATATGGGTGTTAAGTTAATATATTTGACTCGCCATTTATAAGAAGATTGATTTGCGAAACAAAAGTGTTAATTACTACATAAATCTATGTAAAAACATAGCAAAAGTTTCAGCTATGCATAAATACAATGAAAAATTCAAATTTGGTACACAGATATTTTTATAATTTATAGCATTTTCTCATAGATTCAGTTATTTGTTTCGAACATCAGTACTAGAATGATAACTGGCGAACTAATTCTCTTATCATAACAAAGCTCCGAAAGTATCATAAGCCATTTTTCCTTCAGGATGAAAGACCATACTTATTGAAACGTAACTCACGACGTTGTTCTTTTCTTTAATTACTTACTAAAACCTAGTTACTTGGAACTAGGAAATATTCTCTGCGAGTTCTCTCAAAAGCTGACAGGCGTACTCCCTTGAATTATCTACTTCTTACTTTGCTGCCAAGTAGGCTTTCTATCAGTCACTGCTGTAATTTTTTTCCTCTGGTGAATCCATCAATTGATCTAAATCTTGATCCTTGGTTAACCTTTTGTTTTAAAGGAAATGCTGAGATGAAGAAACCACATCCGGCAGTCTTCAAACAATTTAGCAAGACTATAAATTTCTAACAACCTCATTAATGGAATGTTAAGTCTGGTCTGCCAGAAACTACATGATGGAAAACATAACGATTGTAGATTTCAGACATTTCTTTCTGGGACTTGCATAAATAGAGGGTATTGCGATTCGATGTTTTAATCTCTCAAACATGTTGTCCGAATGTATGAGTAGAAAACGAGCTTGCATCTCAGACAGTCATTTAAAATCAATAATTTCCAGATTCAGCATTTGTTTAATTTCATAAATTTTAAGCAGAAAAATTATAAAACTTTCATATTCATTATTTCAAGAAGGAATTGTAGTTAACAGTTTATGAACATACTGAACATACTGTTTATGAACATTTCACAATTTCTCAGAGGTCCGATGAAATAAAATCCGCTGAAAATAATCCTATTGCCTACAACATATATACTCAATCGAATCTTGGTGTGGTGTGGTGGTGTATTTAATTATGGCAAAGCACACTAGGGCTATCTGCCTAAGAGGAGGGATGCCTTCGTGGAGGACTTTCTAAGGGAAACTGGCTCGTATACACGTTACAGATGGGGAAAACCACGAAAACACTCATGCAGCCAGCCCGTTCGCGGGATTCGAACTTCGGACCGAACTACCAGTGTTCAGCGACTTTACCGCTCGGCCGCTGGTGGGCCCAATCGAATCTTGACAATCTTGACAACGGCACAGTCAGTCTGAGATAAAAGTGATATATATATATTATTCTTTATTAGACAGCCAGGTTTATTTATTCGCATAACTTATATCGCAATTAAAAATTCATGTGTGCTTGAGCCAAGCATAACGGAAATTTAGTTTTCCTTTCGTAATTTGTCCAAACATTCTCTAAAATGTTTTCTAAAAGTTAAGCCTTTTATACAAAATGCCTTAACTTATTTCCTGGTTGGGTAATTAAATACTTTTGCATTTACCCTGGCTCTACTTCTTTTGTGGATAACTTTGTAAAAATACCTGGCTCATATTTTCTATATTTATAAGCTTGAAGCTTTTCTGATGCTGTTACATTTCACTATTACATTTTATTTTTGTTTACTGAAACCCTACCTCTGCTTGGCGCTTATAATATTGCAGTAGTTTCAGATATCAGTATTTAAATTGTTAAACAACAAGATATTATAAGGCGTGACTACGAAAATGATTATGACACACTTAATTTTTCTGGTATTTCTAATTACGCTACGGATAAATATTTAACAAAAACAGTTGACAAATCTTCAAATTAGGTACTACTGGCCTTCACAAATAGAGCATAAAGCATGAAAAAGTCCATCTAGTTTTAATGCAACAACTCTTAAATTATAAATTTCAGAACAAGTTTTTTTAAAGATTTTTTAAGCTTTTGCTATATCTTAGGCAAAGGGTAGTATAAATATTCATTATATAAATTTTGTCTTGTGCCTTTAATGTGCCTTTGCACTTAAGATATACTTCTATTCTCCTTCTGCGTTTTCCCAGAATGCAATTGTAAGCCATTTGGAACTCTCCTACAGAAATTCCTTTCTTGATGAACATTATTCACGTAATTAAGAGTAAATTGCACTGAATCTCAGCATCGCCATTCTTTACCAGTGAAATTTGACGACTTAGATTTCCTTCTATATTTGCTTTTGAAGTTCAAAATAATCATAGGTATACACTTTTCTCAAAAAAATATCCTGTCACAAGTAATACCACTTACACTAACGTTAGGTGTTTCGAATGCATTAAATCAGTAGCAAAATTTAGCTATTTAAAATAAATCTTGACTTCAAAATTAAAATATAGCATAGATAACCTAAACTCACAAATAAGGTATGACAGATTTGATGGAAGATGTTTAGATGACTTTTTCCTCCCTGTGATAAATATTCGTAAAAGTACAGTGTCTGTGAGGCATAGAGGCACTTTAAATATGCGCCGATCCGAAAATGCTCTCCGAAAATAGGTGATAGTGGAATAGGTTTGGTAAACCCTCTGATCCGTCCCCCCCCCAGGATGCTCTCCATCAAATTTTGGGGCAGAACTGAGCAAAGTCGTACTGTCACCTCCATGTTGCTTCTGGCTTTTGCCAAGACAGGCACAATCCTGATCTCCTTGTCACGCTGAATTTCGTGGCCTTGTTCTGATATGACTGTCGACAAGTGAGATAAGTCACAACAACAGCAAACTAAAAACTAGTCGTGTAATTCTAATACAAATTTTATCTCAACATCAGTATAAATTTTCTGTTAAAAGGAATATAGGTGAAGCTTTTTACCAAATTTTATTGAAAAATCGTTTCCTTATTAAAAATTATACTTTTAAAACTTTTTCATTATTTCATGAAACTAACATTAAATTTCTTGTATTTCATATAAATTTATCCTCCTCTCCAAGAATCACATTTCAAGTAAGATTTTGAAGGCATACCATTTGGAGAAGTTTGAAAACTTTTCATTATTTGTTATTAAATTAAGTACATAGGCTAATCACTAACAAATGATTTCGACATCTTTCACAGGCTTCATTCTTTTGTAAAATAACAAATGTATGACATATTAATATTTATAAGCAGGGAATTCAAACATTAAAATGTTTTAAGCATATCATAGTATGTAGGCCAAAAGTTTCAGTGGAGCCAATTGTAATGATTTCCGTTAATAACAGTTAAAATAGATAAACAATAATCAATCAAACACACATTTCAAGCTTTAAATATGCTTATATATATATGCAAAGCGGTTAAACATGAAATCGAAACATTTCAAAATAGAAATTATCATAGAAGTACAAACTCGAAAACTAAAAACGCAAAAAAGGGAACATATATACAAGATAATAAAAATGTAAAATTAAATCTCCCTTTATTGAAACTTTAATTCAGAACTCATCAGGGGAAAATGAGCTAAAGCTTCATAAAGTCGATTAATATGCTTCGAAAATGTGTTTAGTTCTCCCAGTAAATTTGAGATCAATAACCGGAAAAAGAAACAAATTTATATTACATAAAAAAAAAAAAAAAAAAAAAAAAAAATCTGAAATTTTTCAGATTTTAAATTACGTCCAAAGGGGCGTTTTTTTTAACGTTTTGAGTGTTACCTTTATTTATTAAATATCATGTTCTTTGCACTTAAACCATAAAATTCAGTTCAAGAGCAATATCGCAAAATAATGTTAAATTAAGCATATCTTTAGAATTTACGATATACACAGTCTCGCGAGCTGGAGATAAAAGTATTTTTTTTTCTATATAACGTTGCCATTTCTCGCTTTTAAAGCATTGAGTTTGTAAATCAAAAATTCGTTAAAGTTTTACAAAATATAAAATCTATAATAAAACAAATTCCAAATTTGGGATTTCAGATGCCCATATTCGCAGTAGGATTTCGTCATTCAAAATTCGATGGCTCTATGTACCATTGTTTTATAACAATGCGAGAAATAGACAATCATTTATGCAGATTTTTCATTATTTAATTTCTTCAAATATAATGCAGGACTCTAACATTTTGTGGCAACAGTTTGAAAAGTGAACCGACGTTTATGAGTCCGACGCAAAATGCCAAAACGAAAGCAATAGTTCTTCGGGACTGAAATCCCTTTGGACTAAAAACTCAGATAAGACCGAAAAACGTAAATCTCAAATGCACCAGAACTACATGGCCTCAAAACGCTTGGAAAAAAAATAAAACATAACGTTTCAAATTAACGACCAAAATATAAAACATTACATATTGTAAAATGGCGATTAGAAAAAAAAAATTGGTCTAAAAACTTCATATACGAATCTAAAATTCAAATTCAAATATAAAGGTAGATCGAAATACGTTTAAACCAAATAATCATTTAAACAACATTCTAAAAATGGCCGGTCCCTGATTATGTTTAACTAAACTTTTAATTTCAAGAAAAACGAATAATCTTTCATAGAGATTGCATAAATAATAAAATCAAAGCAGAAACTATTTCGGGGAAAAAAAAAACTGAAATTATAATAAAAACAAAATTGAAAGGACCTATGAAATACAAAATTGAAACAAAAAAAAAAAAAAAAAAAAAAAAAAAAAAAGAAAAAAAAAGAAATCATATGACGTCCTTCAAACGAAAATTTACTTAATTCTTCAGATGACCAAACTCAGTTTCTTCTAGAATTCATAGTGGCTCTGAAGAAGCCGAAGATGATAGTTCTTGGAAAAAGAAGCGATAAGGTTCAAAGTGTCCAATAGCAGAACAAAGTATTTAATCATGTGTACAAAAAATCATATCCTCTTAAACTTTGTGCACGGGGGTGTCAAATGTGGGTGCGGTCGTGAAAATTTTTATCACGGGGAAGGGGGATAGTCGAAGTTAAAAATGGGGCGTTAAGAAAATCTAAAAGATGCTGTCCTCTGTAAAATCTTAAAACGTAAAAGTAGTACAAGCTCATAGTTGAGGAAAAGGAAAAATGTGTTAAAAAAGGTAAAAGGTCTTCACGTAATCGGTGTATAAAACGTCTTTGAAACTAAAAAGCCCCATTTTTTAGTAAAATCAAGAAATTCTCAGAAATAAATTAATAAACTAGTAGAAAGAAATATTAGTAATTGAAAGGATGAGAAACAAAATATTCGTATATATTTACATTAAATTTCTTATCGTAGCCAACCAACTATTACCTCCGATTAAGGTTTAAGTAATAATTATCATATCGCTATAGATATGAAATTTAAAAAAAGTGTTATGTTTAACACCTTTACAAGGAGGCAATTAATATTGTTGAGGAATCGCCTTGCTTTGACTCCAATTTTCTTTTAAGTTTAGAAGCTTTATGTTTATACACACACGAATATATAATTTTTTTTATATAATCATTATTCTATCTTGGAAATTTTAAGAAGCGTTTAATCTGAAAATTACCAAAAAGTAAATATTGTGAAAAAAATAAAGCTTTAGCATAGCTCTTTCCTTACTCTTATATACTATAGATATATAACGGGTGTTCAAATGAAAGGGTACGAAATGTCGTAAAAACCACACCTGTTGAAATGTGAATATGCCTCTTTGGCATAACGTAGTGAGGTATCTAAGGACGCGAATGCAGTATCCCACATGGTTATGCGATGCGCAAGAGCCCGCACATGACGCCGGAGTAAAGCAGGTGTTTGTGTATTGCGTCCAATTGATCCTGCAGGGCGCATGGCGACATCTTGGCGTTCGCAATGCAAAATTCGGCGATTGAGGAGCAGAGATATGCTTTCAGATTTCTGACTGTGGAAAGGCTTAAACCGGCTGATATTCATCACCGGATGGTGACTGTATACGGAGCAGACTGTGTGTGTGCCAAGTCAGTGTGAAAGTGGAGCACAAGTTCTGCTCCGTATACGGCTAAAATTCGGCGATGATTATCGACCGGTTTAATCCCTTCCACAGTCAGAAATCTGATAACATCTCGCTACTCCTCAATAGTCGAAATTTGCATTATGAACGCCCAGATGTCATCACACGCAGTACTGCATCAATTGTAACTTCCTGCTTTACCCCGGGTCATATGCGGGAGCTTGCGCATGTGCACAACTATGTCGGATACTGCATTCGCATCCTTAATAATAAATTGGTCTGAAGATGGAATTTAGAAGAAGCATTGATTCAGTTTCAAGCTGACCACTTTCAGGGCATTTGCTCACGCACCCTAGGGTCCACGGTCAGGAAAGCAGGTATCGGAGTGCTGCAGGCCATGGCCCATTAGGGCTGTTACTTCACTTAGTTTAGTTTAATTATATTTTCATTTGAAGAAAAAAACGGCTTATATATAGAACAGCCTTTTGGGAGAAGAAATCATTAAAGCTGAAGTAAAGGTAGAGAAATTTTAATACAAAATGAAATGCATACAATTTCAATGAGAAAGCAAAAAGGTTCTCAGGGATATAACTTTGAGATTTACCTATGCCCCATCATTTGGTTCGTGAACTTTCTCATATCTGAATGTATGAAAACATGTGAAAATGCAATTTTAGAAACATGATAAAATAGTATATGATCGGTAAATGGAGCAAGATTCAAATTTGAAAGTCTTTAAATTATATTTGTAATGTTCTTGAAGTTGTTTCTTCAAATAAAGTTATCCTGAATGTGAAGTATCACTTTTTCTGCGAAAAATGTTCAAAGTTTTTGAAACGTAGCTTCAGGTCACATCATAAACTTTCAGTTTTTATATAAACTAAGTGATATAATCAATATAATATTAAAATGTTTAAAATGTAAGAAAGAAAAATATGTAAATATAAATTAGCAATACACAATAAAATGTTTTTATAGACATACTAAATATGTATTTGGTATGTAATTGTATTTGGTATGTAATTTGGGTATTTCGTTTCTCTGTTCTAAAAATAGTAATCTTTTTCTGCCTTATCTCATTTCGCAACTAATCCATATCCTATTTCTCATACATAACGTTGGTGATGTAAATGAAGCTAAAACTCAAACAGCCAATACATTTTACAGTATTATTAATTATACAATCAGATGCATTGAAAACGGAAGCTAAATCATTCTGAATTAAGAGGTCATCCTGAACGTAAAACGCTTTCTGCACTGCAGCCTAGACAAAACTGCTACTTTCTGGTTCTCTTTTTACCGCAAAGCTGTGCAAAATGCAAATGTTCTTGAAAAGGCACGAGGAATGTGCCCATTTGTGTGTGGCCTTAAAATATTTACGAAATAAAAAGAGATACTTAATTTGCTTCGTTTGTCAAATTGATGTTCATTACACATCAACATATAGGAAATGCAGTATTTTGCATTATCTTTATATGCTTTATGCTTATTGTGCAGCTATAACGCAGGACAGATATAAAAATTTTGCTTTTAATTTTTAGCCTCATATACTCATACATTTTTAGGCTTTCTATACGTATATATATATATATATATATAGGGATAGATAGATAGTTAGATAGAGAGATCTTGCAATATTTTAACTGCAAGAAAATAGAACTATTTTTGTTTTATTTTAATTTATTTCAATAGAATTCCGATATTAAGCAGTAGTAACAATTACTCTGAACAGTCACATTTTATTTATTGATGAATGAAAGATGAATATAAAAGGAAATTGAGTCGCTATTCCGAAACGCTGAACGTGGGCATATATTCAATAATTAATATATCAAAAAGATCGTTTCTACTTTTCTTAATTATTAACAGCAGAGATGTTTCTAGTGTCAAATCTCACTTTTTTGTTCCTATCACATTTCATATCTTGCCACCAAATGTTATCGCTATATACTAGTTCTAAAGAAATAGCATAGCAAATATAATATACTGGAACAGCTACTAACATAGCAAATGTAATATATATATATATATATGGTAATACAACAAAAAGATGTTGCCACCAAATAATTTTATGCATTCTTTTTGAAGAAACACTATAGCAAATATAAAAGATATCGGCACCTAGAAACTGTAGAGACACCTCAAATATCATCTTTGTAGCCATGATGTATTAAAAACTGGCTAAATTCTGTACTAAATTCTGGCCCGCGCATGGAGTTTAGAACATATGGAATAAACATGAAATCACAAAATTGAATCCAGTAAAATGTTGGATATGGGACGTTAAGTCTTTTTATAGCCGCCATACATCGTTTAAGAAAATTACACTGAATTTGAAAGCGAACATCAACTCCCGCAGGATCAGAAAATTTGTTTTGTAGTAATAATCTGCTTAAAATACCAATGAAACTTCCATTGATCTTCCAGGTGTTACCATGTATATATTTGTGTTATAGTTACCATTTAGAAATTTCATGTATCTAGATTTTATTAAGTTTGAAAAAGTTAGTTGCAATCCTTGTGATTTTTTGCACACTAAATAGAAAATATTTTATGTTAAATATTAAAATTAGAACGCGGGGGGTGAGAGGTCTTATAAAAGTTCAGTAACGAATAGCTAACATGTAAACAATGCTGATTAAAATATAAACAAATCCAACGCTAGTACGCTTATGGCAGCGGCTATAATTAGCGCTGACGTCATATCGTGACACTTCGTACATTTATTTTCATTGCACGGAACATACAGAGAAGGATTACTCCAATCTAATCTCCATAGGCCCACAGTTTAAAGCATTTGCCTCCTCCTAGCTAATATATTTCTGTTTTCTTTTAACATGATATTCATAAAAAGTGCTTTTAATGTATTTATGGCACAAAATGTTTCTCCTAGCATAGCGATTTTTGACTCATTTATGATTTTTAGAGACATTCCTGAGACTGGTTCAACAATATTTAATGATATTTCTTTCTTTCGAAATTTAAATTTAGTGTACGACTATGAAGATTGAATTACTCATAAATTTCTACATTTATTTACATTAAAAGCATATATTTGTATTTTAAAATGGCATAACGTTTCATTTTCTAAATGGGTAAATTTGTGGACATTTATAACGGTATTCCTTGAAATAAAACTAAACACACTCACGCACAAATATACTTTGCTCTATGTTATATTTAGATAAAAAAATTCTCACTTATATATGCATATATATATTTGTTTAACAATTTCTCGTAATACGCTTCTTTTCCCTGAAATCATAACACGCCAAAAATAATCCTAAATCTTTTATATTCCAGAGAGATGCTAAAACTTAAACTCAATAAGGAAAAACCTATTTTATTCCGGTATTTATTTTATTCGAAGAAGTTGTCAAGCTTCGCAGCTAAGCTCATTTCACTTCGTGGTTTTATTAATTAATTTCATCCTTTCATTGGGCATCATTTTCCTGAAATCGATCACATACACATATGTTCGTGAAGGTTTAAAAAAAGTGTCTTCAGTCAAGCAGGTTTTGATAGGCATTCTTGTCAACATAATTAATCCAACAGTTCGTGACTTGAGCAATGTGGCGCTGGATGCAGGTCATCCTTCAAACCTTGACTGGAAGTGTAGAAGCTCAGACAGGCATGCTGCACTATTTTAATCGCTTATGATAAATCGTTGAATACTTCACATTGTCTTTTAATCTGTATCAGCTACGGGTTAAACTTCCGGCAAATTTGTGCGCTCTGTTAACCAACCATTAATTATTAATTAATGTTTGATTAATTGCAGTTCCCATAGATCGAAGGCAAATTTCGATATCAAAGGATGTTCAGTGATTGCTTCTGTAATAGCGTAACTGCTTGCAGGCAACGATGTTTCGAGAGAAGGTTTATTGGGGTTTATGGATTTAGTTTCCGTATGACTAACTTCCAGACATTATTTATAAAAGGAGACTTTTATAAAGTTTCTTTCACTGAAACCTCTATGAGTCGTTGTAAATGATACTGACATTTATGGCTTTAAATATTTGCACTAATGCCTTTAATTTCGGAGTATTTAATTTTTGGCCTTCATTGCTGTTATGCGAATTATTTAATTACCCACTGTTTATTTGACGTCAAGCACTTTCGATTCACCTAATTTTAATTAATGATTCCAACGTTCCAAACGAGTACCTTAAATATTTAAATTTTTAGTAGAAATATAGCTTATTATTGTCTTAATTCCTGAATTTTATCCCCATCAAGAGCACATACTAAATAATTTTGAGCTAATTTTTACATGATGTGTACATGACGTTTATAGTCTTTCAGATTAGTCTTAATAAAATGTACTCTTTGCACATAATCTCGATAATGATTGCAAAACTTTGGCAATATCTTGAAGTTGCAACTGTTAATCTTCAAGAATTCATCCGCAATTTCCTCTTTGTTCCCGTTTAATGTAATCAGTTTTTCAACTTGCTTAATGCAAATATCAAATTAATGCACAGCTTAATTAACGATTTTAAAATATGTCATAATGAATTAAGTGAACCACATAATAATGTTTCTAAATGATAAATAAATTATTTAAGCAACCTTCAGAAAATCAACTAAAATTAAAACAAAAACCTAGGGCTATAGAAATCAGAATTTAACTGCATATAAGAAGTGTATAAATTAGTAATTTAACTTATAGCATTAATAATGAATTTGACATGAATACAGCATGGATTATGCACGTAATAAGACATACAGAGCAAAAAGTACAATTTTCGCGAAGATGTATACACGGATAAAAATAGGGCGATTTTAAGAATTCCGAGAAAACGTCCAATGTTAAAAGAAGATGCATATCCATGCATTTTTAACGTGTGTCCAATATATATGACGGAAAACTCATCGACGGTCAGGACAAGCAGAACGAAAAAATTAATGGAAAGGAAAAAGAAATATTAACAATTTTAATGGAAAACGACAAAATTAATGGCTTTGAAAAATTACTAATAAATGTTGACATCAAAATTAGAGAAACTGTGAACAAAAATACAAAATTCATTACCTATAAAAATTCTGATGAATTTTTTGTTATGTTTTTACGTTTTTTCCGTGCATTCAAAAATGCTTGGTTTAATCCTTGTATTACAGTACACTCGGGATTTGGCGACATTGACATTACAAATGTTTTAGCGAGCCCGATAAATATTTTTTTGTAAATTTCGTATTTTGTGAACACTGTTCGTAATTCTATTCAGTTGAAATAATTCTTTCAGGCCGTTTAAAAAGGATTCTATAAATATCAGAAAAATCGTCGAAAGGTTTAATGCAATCGAATAAATTGCACTGAACTTCTGTTCGACATTCCATGTATATTATTCACTGGATGATTATATAAATGAACATCCGAGCTCGAGTCTTGCGCGCTTTGGCTAGCTGCCAAATTCGAACAATTTAGTAACGGAATAAGTTAGTAACTGCGCGATAATTTGACTCCATCTTACTTTCAGGAATATTTTCTTCACGCTTTTGTAACTCACCGTCGTAATTAAATACTGGGGAGCTTCAATACAAAAAAAGAACGACGTACAAAAATATAATGATGACAGTTTATTTTGAATTGAGGATAAATCTTCGTGGTAATGCCGAATTTCTGCTTATTTTATTTGTGAATATCTGCTTGCAACGTGTTAACATCGTCTGTACAGTTAAATAGTGTTCTGTTTAACACTAGAAGCGCCGTTGGGGTCATTTTGACCTTTTTTTCCAATTTTCCGCGTTTGTTTTTAACATACAGCTGAGCTTCGAAGCTGATATTTTTTTTTACTTTTTCTAAAATGTTTCCAGTTATACTATGCTAATGTTTCATATTTCTACGTTAATTATTTAAATAAATAATCGCAGATATACCTTAAACAGCCAACTGGGGTCATTTAACCCTCATAAGAAAAACGGCATATTTTTAAGCGAATGTTCGTTTTCGAATTCCTGATGCCACGTTTTCATTTTCTGCCATTGGGAAACATGCAGCTCTTATCGCGATGACTCAGGGGAGAAAAATAAAATCCAGAACGGAGCATATTCTCTCTCCATTGCAATGCCGATAGGAAGAGGATTGAGTATACAAGAGTGCCTTGCCCTCCTTGAAGAGATGATTTGAGGAACAAGAATTGGGGACCACCTGTGTTCAAAGAAACAATGTTACGCAATCGGTTCCGTGAAATAATGCGGTATCTCAGATTCGATATCCGAAGCACCAGAGCTGATCGTCTCACCACTAACAAATTTGCTCTCGCTTCTGAAACCTGGTACAAGCTAATGAAAACTGTTATTTATGCTATAACCCTGGACCAGAAATAACCGTTGATGAACAATTGTTGCCTTGTAAATTAATATGTAGATTTATCCAGTACATGGCGAATAAACCGGACAAGTTTGGCATCAAATTCGGGCTAGCAACTGATGTAAAATCCAAATATGTTTTGAATGGTTATCCTTATCTGGGCAAGGATGAAGAACGACCAACTAATTTACAACTTGGGGAAAGTGTAGTTCTCATATTACTGCAACCACGTCTAAACTCCGGACTCAATGTCACAACTGACATTTTTTTTTACTTCTGTGAAACATGTAAATGAACTTTCTGCGAAAAAAAACACAATTGTGGGGACGATGCGTCTAAATAAGCGAGAATTACCTCCTATTGCTCGTGACACTTCTTCGGCACGATATTAATCTTTTGCACTGAAAAATGGAGACAAAACACTCACAATATATAGGTGCAAGAGCAAAACGAATGTCATGATTCTGAGCACGATGCACAGTAATGTGTTTGTTGACGACAGCATAAAGAAGAAACCGAACACTGTCACTTACTACAACAGTACAAAATGTGGCGTTGATGTCGCAGATCAGATGCTGAAGAAATATAGTACAAGTAGTGGAAGTCGCAGGTGGCCTATACATGATTTTTACAACGTCCTTGACATTGCTGCACTCAATGCTTGAATTATATTCAAAGAATCCTTGGGCACCTCTATTTCCCGTCGAGAATTTATTCTTGCACTCGTGGAAGAACTACAAGTTGGTGCACAACGCAACAGATGCCTCCCCCCGATTGCTCAAACACAGACACTTGAAATGTGCATTTCAAAGTTGCAAGGGACAAAACAAGACTGTTGTCAGCTGTGAGGGTTGCCAGAAACCAATTTGTGGTAAATGTGTTGCTTTCACTGTCAAGCGTTCATATTGTATCGCCTGCGGTAATGTATAACAAACTTTGGAAAACATTGTGTGTTTATTCCCAATTTATGTTTTTTTGTAATTTTTTCCATATGTTCTATTTCCACTTTTTGCATTTGTATCTTTTGTTTATTTTTCATAGATTTTGTTTTTGTTTTTGTAATCTTACATTGAAAGATATTGTGTGCTAATTTGCACTAATTGCACGAAAAAAAATTCTAAAGTATGAAAAATAAATAAAAACCTCTAAAAACTCTTTTATGTGGTCATTTCAGCATCATTTCAATCATTTACTGTGTTTCTATTAACATTTCTTATGAGGGTCAAATTGACGCCCAATGGCGGTTTTAGGTTAGTCTGAAATTCGGCTGTTCTAGTGTTAAATTATATTGTGGTTTTCCAAACTTCAGTGACTCCAGCGGTGCAATATTTGGATACACGGATTATCGTTATATTTGTATAAACGGATTCGGTTATAACGTTTTAAGTGCTATATCGTATATCATTCATATTAATCGATTATTTTATTCATAATGCAGTTTGGTACTCAGACTTTGCGCGTATAATCGAAACAATAGTGTTAAGGAAACATTAGCATTAGTATGAAATATTGTAATCTATAATTATGCCATACTTAATTGTATAGTATTGAAAAGCACTAAATATTTTTTATTGATTGCAAATTGCAGTTTTATTACTTGTCGTTTGGTATCTATTCTCCCAAACACTGTGTCATTTGCGTTTTTCTAAATATTGCTGTTATGTATGTCTATTAGATTATCTCAATAAATGAATGTTGGAAATTAGGTTTTGTTCTTTATTAAATTTAAGTATAATCATTATACTTAAATAAGTACGTATATTAAGTAAGTCATTTAAGTATAGTACTCGTATATTCAAAATTTAAGTATATTCTTCGTTTACATTTTATGTTCTTGTGATAACAAAGAAATTCATAATGAATAGAAACAAAATGTTTCATCGTGTGCTATTTAACGAATGCTTACTTTAACGTACTTAACTTACTATCCTATACTATATTATTTAAACTAGCAGCTTCGCTGCCAGCCTTCGTCTGGCTTTTAAATGTACCGGAAAAATGGCTGAAGAGAACACCAAACGTTAAATTTAAAAACTGTGTAGAATTTTACACTGCAGAACAACTTCATAAAAAAAGTTATTATGTATAACAAAATTACAATGAAATAAGCAATATTCCTTAATACAAATATTAATTATCCTAATAAATAAATTAACCAACTTCCCTTTGCAAAATCTTAAGAACTCAAATGGTATAAAGGAGGTTAAAAACTTTGTTTCCTAAAAGAAAATCACTGAAAACTTTAAAAACAGTGAAATGAGCAATAAATAACATACAAGAATACAAAAAATAAAAAAAATTCTGAAAAGCAAAATATAATTAATGATATTTTATCTTATATTTTCAAGAGAAAATTACAATGAAATAAGCTATATCCCTTAATACAAATATTAATTATCCTAATAAAAAATAATTAACCAACTTTCCGTTGAAGAAAAATAATCATGCAAAATTTTTCAATATCTTACAAACAGTGAAAAAAGCAAAAGATAACATGAAAGCAACAGTGAAATAAGCAAAAGATAACATGAAAGCAACTCAAAAAAATTAAATTTTGCGCGCAGAAGTTTACTCTGCAGAACAACTTTATATATATATATATATATATATATATATAAATCAATAAAAATGTATTTTATATATCATATATATATAAATGACAATGAAATATGCCAATCTCTTAAAGCAGTGACATAAGAAATACGATGAAAAATTGTTGCCAAACCCATATTTCTAAAAGAATGAAATTATTCAAAATGATGCGATTTCATCAAAAATCTATCTACAACAATAACAAAGGAAAATTGTTGCCAAAATCACGTTTTTAAAGATGTGAGATGTGAGAAGTGTACTCGGAAGCTTCATTTATTTATTTATTTATTTTTTTTTTACATACAAAATATTATCATTCTTCTAAAATTTTTTTTGCAAAAGCAGTCGCAAGGATGAAAGTTAATGTGTCCAAAAATCAAAAAAAATAAACTGTACAGTTTTAAAAATAAACGTTTTTAGAAAAAATCCCGCTGAAAAGGTGTTAAGCTCCCTTTGTTAAATAAATTCGTATTTAATCGATTTATTGAAACACGAAATTTATTTTAAGTTCGTAAAATAGCTAAGTGCCTACGTTTCATGACAATGCGAAAATGAAGTGTGTAGAGTAAAATCTCGCTTTCCTATAGCCCATTATGTCTCAAAATGACGCTATTTTGTCACAAAACATAAAATAAAAAAATTCTAATTCAAATTTCGAAAAAATTGCTTCGAGGTGCACTGGCTCTTGTCTAGATGCACCTATGTACCAAATTTCGTTCCCGTGGGTCTATTAGCTTACGCGCATCGCGAACGAAAGACACACACACACACACACACAGATAGACTCTTTCTTTTATTATATGAAGAGATTATTTCCGTACAGAATCAAAAGGAAAGTTATTGATTATAAAAAGTGCCTGAAATGATCATTGTAATCTAGCACTGTTCTAAAATGTAGAATCTAAAAATAGGTAAATAGATCGAAAGAAATGGTGTTAAGAAACATAAGCATTACTAGTAAATATCGCAATCCATAATTATTGCACTTTTAAATGCCTACTATTAGAGAACACAAATATATTTTTTATTAATTGGAAATTTTAGTTCTGTTACCTTCATAATACTATTTATACTTTCAAACTACTAGTTCATGTTTTTTCTTAAATAGTGCTGTCATGTATGTTGTTTGTTAGGTTATTATTTCATTTTAGATATGAATATGGCAAGTTATTAGATATAGATATATTTTTGATCACATTTATTAACTACTTTATACTATCTTTCATTTGCATATCTTAGAGATATAGAAGTTAATGGTTATATTTTTTACTGTGAACCGCTTCCCAGTTTATCATGACAGGGGTAATTTTTAGTGTCTCTGAGATTTAACAGAAATAAATGTGATAATGCTGTTACTAGAAACACTCTTTTTTCCCCACATATATATCTTTACTTTTATTTATGTCTAATTGAGTTTTATTTACTTAAAACCTACTAATTATATTATATATCTATAATAACCACTTTCATAATTACTCTCACTTAAGGGAAAAAATGATGAAATCTTAAACAATCGTAACTTAGAATTTTAGTTATTTAAAAAATATAGTTTAAAGTACTGAAAATAATTAAGGCTCTTATTAATTATGCATATTTAGTCTAGAAAGAAAAAAATGTATTATCTTCTGGTTTTCAGGAAATGATAAAATATTTAAACTTTAGATAAATACAAGGAATACAGAATTTTAAAAAAAGAAGAAAAATATATTAATTCTTTAGCTTTTTTTTCTGCATAAATCAATATGTGACACAAGAACATAATGACGACATTTTCAGGACTGTTGCAAAAAGGCGGAATTTTGCGAACATTTAGGCGTCGTTAAGACGTCGTGAAACGATGCTTCCACAACCAAAATATCACTTGCGAAAGACGCAGTAACGAAGTCTATGCGATTAAAACCTTATCTGCAAAGACATAATAAAGACCTCTTTGCAACGGCTGCAAAACAGTGGATGTGCGCGGTGATCTGGGCGTCTTAAAGACGACATATTGTCACGTTTTCGCAACGACATCCGCGACGAGTTTGCAACGTCGTTACGACGTTGCTGTTATGCTTGTGTGGTATTCCTTCTAGTAAAAAATTGGAATTGAAGATTCAACTAAATAGATCCATATACCTAACACCTGCCGAAAATTAATGATGTTCTAAAACTTAAAAACTTCGAGAAGTCTTTGTACGCACGTGCTTTAATCTTTCCTGATGATTTAAGAATTCGCCTTGTGCTTCTTTGAAAAATATATTGGTAAAGCAAGCTAACTCAATTTCTGTCGTTAAATTTTGACTTGTTTCTCACCGAGACTTTGTTTCACGTTGATGGAGTGTGATCTACTTTGATTTAAGTACAATGCATAACTCGTACGAGATGATCCAATTCAAAATTGTAGGACTGATATTCGTCTGTCTGGCCGATAATTGCTTAATTTATGTTAATACTTATTCAGAATTTAATGATGTCAAAGGTATAATAAATATTAATTGATTTGTGTTATTTGAATTGTCATCCTTTGAGGTAAGTTATTTTGACTTCCTATTTCTCCTTTAGATTACACATTTCTATCTGCTTAATTGTAAGTATTTATGGGTTATTGTGTGCACAATGCGATCAGTAGATCAGGCTAGCAATTAGATTTCACATTTATTAATCTTTAATTCACACCACCCATTATCACATTTTATAACATTTGGTGCCGTTCCAAAAAAATAATAATAATAAATTAACTTGAGGTTGAGAACCTAAATACTTGAAATAATTAAATAATCATATTTTTTTTTCAATTTTTTTCAATTTTTTTTTTCAATTTCAATTCACGGATGTCGTTGCGAACTTGAGATGAAGTGTGTGATCTATTATTATTTGCTGCACATGTGATATAAATTAATGAATTATATTTAAATATATTTTAAGATATGTATAATATATTTAAATCAGAAGTAAATTTCAATAACTAACATTAGATTATGATGTATATCGATAGGTATAGTGTGGTGCTAAGTATCTAAATACAAATTTTAAAAATGTTTGAGCGATTCCTATTGCACTGATTGATTTCATACATGTAGTAAAATGTGTTGAAGCATATTAAAAACTGAAAAAGAAATTATCAAAATTTGTTATCCTTAATGCGATAATTGCCAAAATTATGCATGTTTGATAAGTAAATTTATGTTTGTTACCAAATTTAGCATTAAGTATTTATAAAAAAAAATACGTGTACCTTAATGTGTTTGAAATTGAATGTTATAAAGTAAATATAAAAAAGATATGTAACACTATAGCTCATCTATGCCAAAATCAAAATTTAAGTCAACTACCATAATGACTACTTCCATAGCATCAGCTTTGCCCACATTTAATGGTAATGTTTCGGAAAATGTGAACTTCTTCTTAGATCAGATAAATAGTGTGGCAGAACTTGAAAAATCGCCCGATGAGACAAGGTTGATTATTCTAAAAATTAACTCTCGGGATAAATCTCTAGATTTCTTGGTCAATGACCCAAGGGCAGCTAAAGAAAATAGTTTTGAAAATTTAGCGAAATTATTAAGAGAGAAATTTGCTCAAGTTGAATATTTTCAGGTTATTCAGCAAAAATTCTCAAATATTTCACAAAAATTTAATCAGTCTGTCAGAGAATTTGCTGAAGAGATACTGTAGCTAAAAAGGACATTGATGAAGATTCGGTTGAAAATCCTAGTTTGTACAAGTTAAAAGAAAATATGAAACTCACAAAATTTCTTGAGGCTCTTAGAGCTTATATCAGGATTGAAGTTAAAAAGTTAGGCCCATCTTCATTTGATAAAGCTGTAGAACTCGCTAGAAATATAGAAAATGCTTTGAATGACCAACAAATGTATCTTAACAGTATTAATGCTGAGCAAAATTTAGAAATAAATACTCTGCTTAAAGAAAAATTTGAAGAAAATAAAATCCTTCAGGTGTTAAAAGATAAAATAAATGAATCGTCTCAAAATATGCAGATGAATACCTGAAATATTTTCTGCAATGTGAAAGGAACAGAATTGAACAAAGTTGCAATAATGAAAATATACTTACTGGCACACAATGATTTTATAATTGGACCAAGATCGTCGCGTTTTTGTTTTAGCACTAAATACGTGAACTCAGCAATTTATATAATCTAAGCGTTTAAAATTGCTTCTGATATTAACAACGTATCTGAAAGATTTTATAATTATTTCATGAAACAGGAAGCTAGCTAAAGAACGCTGCGGTTAAACGCTGCGGAACGTATCTCCAATCACAAGTACGGATGTTTTCCAATGCGCGTGGTGCGGTACAGAATGTTTACATGCTGCCGGGGCTGGCCTTTCCCATTGCTCTCCGTTGCCGGCAGTTTTCTTTTGATACCTCTGTACCAAGCTGGTTTCTTTCGGCTTTGGTCTACTTCTGCGTGCGGGAGGCGCTTTCCGGCTCTGGCCGAGGAACCTTGGACTGGCCGGAGAATTTTTGGCTGGACCTCCGTGAGATTTCCTGAGTTTCTTAGATCTTTCCTTCTGTTCCACGGCTCCTCGTCTAAAGGACGTTTACTATTTGGAACTTGAGTTGCTATCTTATTCTTACCTTCCTTCCTTAGTGACTGGTGTCTTGAGTTCTGATGTCTCAGCTGCTTTTCCTCTCCATTTGTCTGCTTTTCGATCTTGTGCGGGGTCTAGTTTCCCCTTCTTTTCTCAGTACATTATTTCTCTTACGGGCTGTTTCTATTTTCCGCTTGGTCATACATTTAGGCCCTTGAAGTCGAAGCTTCTTTCCATCCGGCATCAAGACTCTGTCTTCTTTCCTTTTTGTTCCTGGGAGAACCATTTGGGCTGTTGAGGGCCCTTCTCCTATGTTTGAAGTTTCCTCAAAATGATCTTTAAAAATAGGCATCTCGTTACGATCATAATATTTTTTCACTTCATCCAGATTGGCAGTGGTATTGCCTTCTTTGCTTCCTTTTAAATATAAAACTGATCCACAAATACGTTCAATTACGTCGGACCCTACAAATCTGGGGAAACATTTTGACACATTTTAGAGTAGGGCACAAGACAACGCATGTTTTCTTTTCAGTACTTTATCCCCAGGTTTAAAGTATCTTCTTTTCTTATTATAATACAGTGATTGTTTTTCTCTGGCTACATCTGAATTTTTGATTGCCTCATTAATTAACTTTTGGATATACTTTTGTTTAAATTCTGCTTCCCTTTTCCGGACAAAAATTAATTTATCTAAAGGGGTAATTATCTTTCTCCCCAGAAAGAGTTCACAAGGGGCCTTTCCTGTGGTATCATGCTTGGCCATTCTGAAAGCATACGCCAATTCATTTACAAAGGCATCCCAGCGTCGGTGATACGTTTTTACAAAGCTTCTAATAATTTTTAACTATGTTTATGTTTACGCGCTCGGCTATATTTGACTGTCTGTACGGGACCATCTTAAGGTGGCGAATGCCTAGACCTGCACATAGCTCCTCGAAAATTTGACTAACGAATTGAGGCCGTTATCAGATATTACCTTACGTGGTGCACCAGATTTTAAAATGTATTTATTTAGAAAAGAACCGGCTACAATTTTCGCTGAGGCTCTTTTAAGGGTGACTATTTCTAACCATTTTGGAAAATATTCTACTACAACTAGTAAATATCTATTTTTATTACTTTCACTTTTTGGAAATGGGCACAGTAGATCTATTCCAATTAACTCATTAGGAAAAGTAGCTCTTATACTATTTAGATATTCGGCCGTACTATAATTTACATCGTTGACTAACTGGCATGTATGGCAAGATCTGACATACTCGGTTACTATTCTTTGAAGTTGCGGGTAAAAAAAACCGCCTCGCGCACACTTTGTACTGTTTATCGAATACCTTGGTGACCAACAGTAACTGTGTCATGCAACTCGTGCAAAATACTGAGTCGCAATACGGCTGGAATGACTGGCCTTATTTCATTATTGTCATTTGTTGTTTTAGTATAGAGTAATAGTTTGTCGACTATTTCATAGTTTGCTAAAGTCCTTATGGCCACTTTATCCTGATGTTCAAAATTATCCGGGTCTTGCACGTATGCATAAATATGCCTATATCCTGGATCATTTTTTTAACTCAAATAATTGTTTCCCTGGAATCTAATACTTTTGATGTTAATATGGCGCATTTTATTTGTTTTCCTTCTTCGTTCAACTTTATTCGAGATAATGCGTCTGCTTCGATATTTTCCCTGAGGTAAGGTCTATGGTGGTCATGTACTTGATGGACCTAATGTAGACTTAATGGACATAATGCATATATAATTAGAATATGGCGCATTTGATGATCCTAGAAAGAATACTTAATTGTCGAAGCATCATAGGAAATCATATGTCAGTGTATGTGGATTTCACATATGTTCCACTGGATAACATTAGGGATAAAAGGCTTCCTTACATTTTAAAAACAAAACTATCTTACCCGATCAATTCAGTATTTCGCAATCCGACTGCAGATTTATTTTGAAGGTAATAAGTCTTATAACGTACACATACACAAATATATATACTGCTGGGCCATTAAAATTGCAACATCAGGAAGGAATGATCTGACGAACGTCATAATGACAAGAAAGAAAGAAGAGGTTGGGATATGCAAATGATTAGTATTTCAGCCCATTTTAGACTACGCAGAAAAGAAAAACCACATGTGAAGATCTGCATAAAAGAAAAGTTGTGTAGTGGATTTCTTATTCGGAAAACGTTTCGTAAGGGCAATGTTTGCTCAGAATATCGTGTTATGTCTCAAATTAATACGAAGAAATGTTATTCAGAAAATGTCGGAATGCGATAGATGCAGGATCGTTGCCTATTGAGAATGTGGATTATCGTTCCGTGATATCGTCTGTCGAACTGGTCGACACCCACTGGTTGCACTGGTCCACACAACTGCCATGCGAATATAGAATCAATGGGTTGCTGAGGGACATACTGAACAGCATGTAGGATTCTCACCGCTTTCCTATGACTAACATCCGAGAGGACAGACATATTGTGAGTTCAGCCCTGCAAAACCGTACGACCACATCACGGAGCATTAGTCAGGAAATGGGCATGTTTGTAGCATGCCTAGTATCCTTTCGTTCGGTGCGTCGACGTTTGCAGCCGCGTGGAGTATGAACAGTACGACCATTGCTTCGGCTTGCCTTGACAATGCAGCATAGAGAGAGATGGCGACTCTGGTGCACCGAACGACAAAGACGGGTACAGGAGTGGCTCAACGCCGTCTTTTCAGACAAGTCACGTTTCTTCGTGCAGGCTACTAATACAAAATAGTAATAGTAAATCAAAAGGCAACTGTGCACATGCAAAAGAATCTTGTGGCCTGACGATACCATGAAATTGAACATATGTGTCAATTGATGACCAAGAAAAATCAAATTTTTACCCCTTCTGCTTCAAACTGTAATACATTTTTTTAATGTAGAAAATCTGTCAATCAGTATTTTTTAATCATTTTTTCATTAAAAAGAACGAAGATTTTGTTTCATAATTTATGAAAATTTCAAAACCTTGTATAATACAAATTTTTAGATTCTGAAAAACTAAAATAAGGTTTATCAAATAGTCAAAAAAACGGAGGTGTTTTAAAAAATTCCCCCAAAATTCAAAAACTGAGCTATAAATTCGATAGAAATTTCATTTAATAGCCTTTTTCCACACTCTACTTAATGGTGCGCACAGTAAAATTCTGATATTTTTAGCATTTTCGTTAAACGAAGATAAGTACGAAAACTCGTTTAAATATTAAACTAAAATGATGTAAATCGTATTTTGAAAACATCGCTTCACCAGATTTTATTGTTCTTCAACAATGGCGCCTCTACAATATTTGATTTCGATAGCATATCAGAAAGTAGTTTTAAAACTAATGGCAAACTTTTGACCACAGTAACAAACACCATGAGTGATATAAATGAACACATATAATAAATAGCCCACGAGCTAAAAATATGGAATTTTATAATCAATGAGTATTTTAGACGAAGTAACGTAAAGACAAGGAATCGTTTTGGTCAACAAGTTAGTGTCAGTTCATAGTATGTTCAACCTTTCTGTTTCGAAATAAACTCTGCGAAGGCGAAACTCTTCGAAAGGCGCTGTTCTGGACAGTTGAAGAATTCGGACAATATCTGAATAGTCTATATAAGCTGCCCGGGTGTCCGGATCCTGCTCTCACCTGTCACCTGTCCCCTGGTTAGTTCATAGTATGAATTGAGTTAAATGAACATGTTTTACAAATTAATGCAATGTCTTGAAAAATCTTTAATTATCATAAAATTTCTGAAATTGACTTGATAGACAAGACTTTTAAGTTAATTTTAACTAGTAAGAATTTGTTATTTTAAAGCTGCTTTATACTGCTCCTAATTTGTTTGCCTTACCATAATATATCAATTAAAAGAATTTCAAATAGAAATAAGAATTTAAATTTATATCAGAAGAAAGGAAAATTCATTCAGCTTGTAATAAAGCTCCTCTGTAACTGTCGGCGTGAGCACTTTTGCTATAAACTAGGGAGTTTCCACTATTTAAAGATTTCGTTAAGCAGTAGTAGTGAAAATTACTACTGCTTAACGAAATCTACTGCTTAACAAGTTAGATTCCAAGGCATAAATTTAAACTTTTGAAATGCAAATAGGTCAACTCACTGTTGTCTATCATTACCGTGTAAGAAGAGGAAATAAAATTATGTTAGTTAGTTTAGTGCTGAATTTTAAGATGAAGTAAAAATAAATCTTTAATTGTTTTATTTTTCTTGTATTTTCTTAGCGTTTAATAATATATATAACTTTACTTTACCCACGTTAAGTAACAAAAGTTTGAAAAATATGACTTCGCATAAGTTACTATTTTATATTTTCTTCCCATGTTTCATCTGAATACAAATTTAAGCAAATGTAAATCGAATCGTCTGCTGTGTATATATGCAGTTCGAACTTAGATAGGTAAGTGATATGCAATGTATACTGAGTTAAGGCTCATTATAAAATACTCATGAGATAAGTGAAAATTCATTTTGTGCTGTCCTTTCATTCGTCCTTATGGTCCATGAAATCCAAACTGTCAAGAGATATGAAAATGGTTTTCTTTGTCATTTGCATAATTTTGTAATAGAAAATAGCTTAGGCGCTGAAGCATTTTCCTTATTTCAATCCAGTTAAAATGGAACATGCCTGTTTAAAAACAAATGATTTTGAAAGAGGACCGAGCAAATGACACAGGAGTTATCTAATATGCATTCCTAAGCAATAACACTTACCTTTTGATATTTTCTGTAAAAATGGATTTTTTTTTTTTTTTTTTTTTTTTATATTTTGTTTTCAAATAGCTTTAAAATACGGCAAAACTAAAATATTAATGTTTTAATGCCAAAGTTTTCATCTAAGACTTTTTAATGAACAAAATTTCTTAATCTAAATACCAAGTAAAATAAATAATAAATTCCACTATTAAAATCTTAATGCTAGAATTTCCATCTAAGATTTTTTAATAAATAAAATCCCTCTGACTATCAAATTAATCTAAATGCCAAATAAAATAAATAATAAAGTCATCTGTTACAAACTCGTTTTTAAACATCGCAATACCTTACTTCTTACCATGCAAAATCTACTTGTTCATATTTAAATCACATGAATGATATATACTATATAATAGTAATTTCATCCTTTATTAAAGGAAGACACACTAAACCGAATACTCGCAATAGTGTGACTCAGTAATTTGTATTTGAAATTATTATAATTCCATTTGTTATTATGATATTATTAACTGGTAGAAGGTAAGAGTTTAATATGCTCCACAGAATTTATAAAAATCGATTGTCTGGTTGACAAATTAACGTTTAAGTTAATTTCAAAAGTCAGATTTTCTATTAAAATACCAAGACATATATTAATTGAAAACATTTTTATAAAATGCTTTTACCCTTCACCTATTTTTTTGGTAACAAAATAAATATAACATACATGAAGGTAAATTTATTGAAACGTACATAACTTTGTGATTAAAACTCAGTCCCTTATTACGCTCGGTTAAATGAGTTCATTGGAAGATTTCAAAGCTACATAAAAGTACGTTGCTCATAGCAATCTAAAATGAAGTGAAATTCAGCCAGTAATTTTATTGGGTATATGATCTGCCACTAAAAAGGATATTAATGCTACATGCGCCGGACATGCTTACTTCAAGCCATAGTTAGATCACGCTCATATATGCTAAAATTTATTTATTCCAAACCACCTTCTGAGTCGTATCTTTTATAGCTTCGACAGTCATGCATTCACTCCAATCAATTCCAATATCTAAACATATTCAGTCATCAATTTATGTGTTCCCAGCACTTCATTTCTCTTAAAGGTAAAGGTAAAGGTAACGGGGGCACGGGCACTGTCCCTTTACCATAATGGTTAATCGGTATTGCACCGTGCCCACCACTGTCTAGAGCCAATGTGTAGGAGCCACATTTGCGCCCAGCACCAAAAGCCGAGGCCCAACGCTCGGACCATCCAGAGAGCAGTCAAACTGACCAAAAGCGCCCTCCACACAACGCTCACCCAACCGTCCAGGCATTAGTACATATGATAGCAAATACAGAGATTCTCTGACGATTATAATACAATGTGCAATTGGTACATAATGAAATTGCAATTATAAATATACTGCATAATACAAGTCCAATAGTACAATATCAATGTAAAAAGTAAGATATAATTACAAATGCAAATATTTCGTGAACCATAAGTGCAAAATAATAGTAAGTTAAAGGACTACTGCTTCAAATATTAGTACATATGATAACAATACTGAAATTCTCTGACAATTATAATACAATGATCAATTGGTACATAATGAGATTGTAAATATAAATAGACTGTATAATACAATACAAGTCCAATAGTACAATATAATGCAAACACGAGTATGTAATTACAAATGTTAATATTTCATGAACCATCAGTGCAAAACAATACTAAGTTAAAGGACTATGCATATCAATGCAAAACATAAAGTGTTAAAGAGTAGTAGTATACAATGTTAGATATAGATATACTATACAAAAGAAAGTCATATTCTTACAACAGAATGGTATTGCGATTTAAATACCAACAGCATTAAAATATAATTATAATAATAAACTCAAATAAAAATCCGAACATATGACCAATACAAAAGCAAAATGTTATTCTTAAAATATCTATGCAATGCATATTCAAATACAGTCAGTAGATATGTACTGATATAATTATACATGCATAACAAGTTAAATACATATCGAGAAAACAACCCAATGCAATCGATAAGATCTATACAATACAAATTCAAATACTAAAATAATCCAGATACTAATAGAAAAGTAAATGCATATATCAAATGTGTATATATATATATATATATATATATATATATATATATATATATATATATATATATATAAACATTCTTATTGAACAAAATTCAACGAAGATTCAATGAGACAAATACCAATCCAAGCATGTGATAAGTTGACATATGGGAATAGTAGATTAACACTAACATGTATACGTACAATATACTAAAATAGTAAATTATGTTACCAAGCACAAGTCAGTACCATAGGAATGAAGTATTTCCATAATTTTGATCAGTTTTTTAACTAAGTATTTTTGTTTAATTAAAAACTTACAAAATGCACGAGTGTTAGTATTTGGTATGGGAATGTGATAATCTTGTGTAATAGGACACTGAGTCACATAATGTTCAGGATTTCCAAGTTTACCACATACACACATATCAGTATTTGAAATCCCATGTCGATAATAGTAAACTGGATAGGGTCCATGCCCTGTAATATAACGTACCAAATGATGATTGGTAACCTGTCTATGTATATCAACATATGAAATATGAAAATAAGTACGACGACCTGTGTCGGAGTCATCCCAGTTTGTTTGCCACGCAGAAATAGTCTTGAGTAAAATTTCCTTTTTAAAATACGAAATTGGCCATTTTACCATTAGGTTTTCAATTTCACCAATATGATCAATACATTTTTGGGCAGCTATTTTTGCAAACAAGTCTGCTTGGATATTGCCAATGTTATCTGCATGACCTTTTGTCCAGGCCATCAGTATTTTAGAATTTCCGGACATGTGCAATTCCTGCTGAATGGCAGAGATAATAGGCGAAGAATGCCTTGGATTTTTAATTGCAAAAAGAGATGAAAGGCTATCCGTTATTATTATACCTTACATCTCGCCAGTTTGTTTAAAATATTGAACAGCTTTAAGAATAGCCATCGCTTCTGCTTGAAAAACGCTGTTTTCAGCAGTAAGATGTCCTAACCATTTAAATATTTGGTCGTCATTGTGATAAGCCATAAGGGCACAACCAGTTTGTTGCTAAATTTTCGAACCATCAGTGAATATCTGTAAATGAGGTAGTTGTGGCAAATTGTCACACTTCAAAAAGACATTGAGTCCATATCCTTGTTGAGCAGGATGATTATCCAAATGCTGTGTTTGCTTTTCATAGTTGGTTGGAAGAAATATGTCATTATGAAAATTTACAGATTGCTGCAATTGGCGAACTGTTTGATAAGCTGCCTCCTGTAGAGTGCGTAGAGGCAATGGAATAATGCCTGCAAGCACAGTCAAGGCATTAGAAGAAGTTGTACAAAAAGCACGGGTAATCTGTAATACAAAGGGTCGTTGTAAGCTTTGCAATAGTCTGGCCTTACGACCCTGCATAGGGTCGGCTCAGACTGCAGCTGCATATATAACCATCTTCTCGATTACAGTTTGATATATTTTTTGTATGTACGGACTAATACCCCAATTGTGTCCATACATACGGCGAAGATTATTTGCAATGATAGTTGTTTTTCTTTTCAATTCCTGCAGATGCAAAATCCAATTTAATTTCTCATCAAATACTATACCGAGAAATTTGAGCTTCCTTTTAATACCAATTCTGGTACCGTTTATTGTAATTATCGGTCGTCGATTTAAAGATTTTCCTTTCTTTGGGACAAGGAGAATGGTTGACTTTGAAGAGGAAATTGTAAGTTTGATATTATTACATAATTCATAAAAAAGATTACAAGTTTCTGTGGAGTTAATTTGCAGTTCATCTCTTGTTCGCCCTGTGACAAAAAAAGCTGTGTCATCAGCATAAGCATATAAACGGGTATGTGCTGGCCAAGTGGAGGATAGAACATAATTAAATGTTACATTCCACAAATCAGGGCCAGCACAGGAACCCTGGGGACAGCCACGATTTTGTATCTTGGTTATTACTTCCCGGTTAGTTAAATACATTAATTTTCGTTCAGATAGATAACTTCTAAATACCAAGAATATATTCTTAGGGCAATGAGCTTTTCCTAATGATTCCAGAATTGCTGGCCACCACAGCGTATCAAAGCATTTTGAAGATCAATACTAATGAATGCGCTGTGGTGACCACTGATTCTATTAGATTGCAAATCATTAACAATCTTTGACAATACCTGAACAGTGGATCTACCAGGTCGAAAACCAAACTGATTATCAGACAAAAAGTTTTGCACATGCAAATGATGTTTTAAGCGTAAAACAATTATTCTCCCATATACCTTACCCAATGCAGAGAGTAAGCATATGGGTCTGTATGATGCAGGATTATGTGGGTCTCGACCCTGTTTTAGGAATAAGACCACTCTGCCAATTTTAAAAGCCCTAGGAAAAAGTCCTAAATGGAAAAGTTTGTTGAAGAAGTCCTTGAAGAAATAAGGATGAGAATAGTTGCTCGGATGATAACATAATCAATTCCATCTGGCCCTGGCGCCCGTTTTTTAGGAAGATTTCGTATTGTAGTTTTAATTTCGTCTAAAGTTATATCTTGATCGTCTGCAGTATCAGGAATTGTTAAGTTATTTCTAATTTCTGTTTGGAACTGAGAATCTGTGGAAGGATCATCAGATGGAAACACGGTGGTTAAAATTGATTCTATTGTGTCTTGTGTTGGGTGCTCAGTCGAAGTAGAAGATGCTATTAGATGAGTTTGCGAAGGTTGAAAAATTTTTGTCTATTAAATTTCGAATTTCTAATACTACAGCAACTTGATCTCTATCAATTGATAAAATTGAGGGAGAAATTTGTGTATTACAGTTAATAATGGCTGCACGGGGAGGTGCTAAAGTGTCTGCCTTAGAGAAGGTTGTCCAAAGAAGAGGAAAACCAGCAACTTGACCATTTCTAGTATACGGCTCCTGGGCCAATATGAGATCAATGTGATTTCTTAATGCAAATTCTATTGTCTGTGCTGTAGCTGCCCGAGATCTCTGCATGTTTATTTGTAAGCATCTAAATGATGGCAAAGCACTCTGTGATACATGAATCGCACCTTTAGACATATGTGGTATTCTGGCGCATTCGTTCGACTTGTTTCTGATAGCAAAAGCATGCGTTGGAGTTGGCGGTATGATCAACTGGGACTGGGTTTCTGGAATTCTTGTTTGCGTCGAGACAATTGATGCAGACTGCAAAATCCGAGGAACAGTCTCGGGAGTCATGTTCACCGGCACAGTATGTGCAGTAGAAGTTGCTGCGACATTACCGCTGCAAATGTCCAAATCGCCGACATTTATAACATCTCTTGATGTTAAAATGTTCTGTGATGTTGTGAGACTGCCATCCAATATGGAGTTTGGGGTACCGCATAATTGTATTGAAAGCTGCGGGCTTACATTGGAAGATCCACTTAACATTTTTCTTTTCTTTTAATCGAAAAAGAGGTTTTATATCCTCTGTGTCTAAACCAAATTCAGTAAGCAATGCTTTCCCTAAATCCTCTTGAGGAAGATCTGTAGGAATGATATAAATGGCTAGTAAAGGATTTTTTAATGTTGGTTGCTTGATAGTAACTAGTGAGGAAGCTCTCTCAGATGTTAAGGTATCTTTTAGTTTCTTCTTATCTGACTCTATTGAACAGACAACAGCAAGACCACCCTTTTTAATTGAACGTATAGAAGTTACCTGAGCTCCAGTTTTTGGAAGTGGGAACTCCTTAGCAAGTTTATCCTTCAATTTACGACTAGTTGTCGTATCTTTTGGATATATTAGCAACGTCGGTTGAGGAGCTGCTGGAAGGATGGAATGCTGCACTGCAGCAGCGTAAGAATAGCCTGCGAGTGGAGTTGGTAAATTTACTGTATCTTGCACAGGAAATGAGATATCTGAAGCCTGTTTATGATGGGCAAGTTCACAACAAATAACAGTCGAGGTATTGCTACCAGTATCAGTTGTGGGAGGCTTAGGTACAAAATCTGGGCCTTCTTCAGCTAATTGTTTGAAGGCGTCTAAGGATTTACAAAGAGGTTCTCTTAAATTTGAGGGAAGGACAAATTTGCTTCCTTTATATGTTACTGCTATAGTATGGATAGTTTCATATAATACCTTTATTTTTTCATGATAAGAAATATCTGAATGTATCAATGTAAATGGATCCAAATCACTTATTGAAGGAGTTTGATTACTATCAACAGGTATTACAAAAAGTAATGTAGCATAAACACCATTAAACATATATATTAATCAGCTGTATAATGAGTAAAGATAAAATTGTACCACAGAATTTTGCAATTTAACAAGAAGTATAAAGAGCAAAATAATATAATACAAGTAAATTTACCAATACTGCATAATAACAACAATATATAAACATAAAGTATATTAAAACATCAATTAAAATGATTTAAAACAGTTTAAACATTAATTACTGTTACAATAATACATATAGATAGTATTCCAACACTTATCGAAATCAGAGTGAAAGTGTCGTAATAACACTCGTCATCGAGTTCAAATAACGACGACATATAGGGCAATTCAACAGAGTCAAAATTATTGTAATTTCAAAGAGTCTAAGCCAGAAGGACGAACCCTTTGGAACTATTAAATATTTAGCTTGAGAATATGGGTTTCATAGTAAAATGATTGCAAACCAATTAATAGAACAATAGAAATTTCAGTTAAAAGATCAAGTCCGAAGATACAATAGTTAGCAATAAAAGAACTGTACAGAATAATAGATCATGAAAAAAATACCTTTTTCCCGAAAACCAGGTAAGCCTAGGTGCAACTGGAGGTAAGATATAATTTTTTCAAAATTACACACCAATTTCGGGACTTGAAAAAATTGAGCACTTTTCTTAGCCCTACCAGGGCACCACGTGGTAAGCTGGCGGAAGGCGACAGTAGCAGTGGCGGTATCACATATGAACAAAAGTCCGGCACTTTTGCAGCGGCCTAGAATCCTTTGTTTTCGGCACTAAAACACTAATAACTAGAGAAATACTTGGCGCACACGCAAAAATTATATATCCTCGGATGCAGCGTATATTCACACACAAATTTAAAACAAACGACACACTTTCATTTCTCTTAAATCGTCTCTAACTCTACCTTATACAGGCCCTCATGCCGTTATTAACCTTCCAGCGGGCGCGCCCTCTGCACCAACAAGAAAGGTCGCGCGTATTTCTTAGATACGCTATTATAAAAAATAAATTTTCCAGAGCAAAAATATTAAAATTAGCTTGTAAGTAGTTAAATGTTAATAAGTACAATTGAGTTAAACAATATTAACTTTAAATTAAGGAAAATAAAATAAGTATAAAGAAAAAAACAATATAAAATGGACTAAAGACTTATCAAACTAACTTGAAAGTAAAGCAAAATTAAACTGCCAATATTTCAATTGAACTTTTATATTTTTAATCAGTAAGTGAAAAACACATTAAATATTACATAACAAATCAATTTCATAGTCACTTCTTTGCATCGGTGCAGTCTGAACAAATATGTTTACAGTGCTCTAGACAAATGAATTTTAAACAAATCCCACAGCTGAACCTCGTAATTCCAGTATGCTTGTCATTTTGGCAGGGTCTGCATCTTTTTTTTTCCTGAAATCATTTCTTCAACAACAGCTAATTCTGCTTTTCGTTTCAACAATTTAAATGTCAGCTCACTTTGAAGAGAGTTACGGATTCTTCTTTCAACGTTTTCCTTCACAAGAGCATTTGCTAGTTTTCGCAGATATTATCTTCTAAGTAATTTTTCACTATTATTCGTTAAATGAATTATGTAGCTATTGATTGCTGCTATATTCAGCATAGAGAAGAAAACTACAAGAGTCCACACCTCCTTTGGTACGATTGTAAAATTTGATAATCTCAGGCTTTTTTTGGTCTTGGGTACTTTCATCTATTGCTACGTCATCATGAAGATTTGAAATCAATATGACGTTTCTATAACGTTTGGGTACATAGGAGAGAAGTGTCATATTTTTTCTAAATCCAAAAAGACTCGTATTGGGTTCCCGAGTTTTCGCCAGCTTGAACTGATCCGGAATTTGAGGTTTATTGTTTTTCAAAGTACCTACAAATGACAATTTTTTTCATCTATTTCTCGTATTAACTCAAAACTTGAAAACCAGTTGTCTGCGCTTACATTTCTTCCAGTGTTATCAATAGGTTCTGTCAACCTTTTTACATCTTGTGGTTTGTTGCTTACGTAAAAAGACAATCTGGCTGCGCTCCAACATAAATGTCCATATTGTATGTGTAAAACATACGAGCGTCTACCATGGTATAAATTTTTATGCCATATTTGTTCGGTTTTTTGGGGAATGTATTGAATGGCACCACATCTTCCTCAAAATCCTTCTAATTTCTCATCGGTTGTGACATTCTCTCCAAGTGAATAGCACTTCTGGCAATTAGAGACAAACTTTTCAAAAATGTTTCTTATTGGAGCCAAGCGGTCGACTTCTCTTCGTTCTGCTCTTGTAAAGCTCTTAGTAAAAACAAAAATCTCTTCAAGTTTATTACTACTTTAAATTCCTCCATTCTCCACAGTTCCTCAAGATTCCAGAACTCTGTTACCATGATAAATACCAGCTAAGTAAAGTAAGCCCAAAAAACCTTATTTCTGCATTTCTGCCCATTCGTTTCTCTGCTGTCCCTTATACGAGAATAATTAGACTTCACAGAAGACATAAACTTATTCGTATCTTCAGCGATGATTTCTATCAAACTATCAGTAAAGAAGCATTTCCATATATCCAAAATATCTGTTAGATATTTAGCTTCACCGATGACTCCAGAAACATGAGCCCATATGTTACGAGGGGCTCGTTTAGTTTTCTTTTTATGCCATGTCCAAGAATCGATGACTTTTCTGTTTTATGAACTATATACATTTCGGAAGAATTATCATCATTATTTCCCTCTTCAAAATTCCCCTCTGCACTTATCTCCGATTCTGAATCACCTTTTTCTGAAATTCTCTTTTCTTCATCTGTAATGCTTTCATCTAAAATAATGTCCTCATCGTCATCACTGTCACATAAAAGCATATTTTTTATAATCTCAAGATCCTTCGGATAATTCATGTCGAGTATTTTACTTTTATTCGCCATAACTGAAAAGAAAAGAACAAAAATATCATACATGGTCGCGCGTATGTGACGCATACAGTGCTTCTATTTGATCATTAAAAGTAATTATGCACACAAATTATACAAAATTATAAGATTTAGATGCAAAAGAATAAATATTTTCTATAATAAAAAAGGAAATTAAATATAGCAAAAACTTACTTCAACGCTCGCGCGTAGTTCTGGAATACAAATAGTAAATCTGCAGACTCGCATTAACCCCTCGAAATCCAGCAGACGACTGAAAGAAGGGCGAACGAAGAGGAGAGAATAGCCAAGAACACTCGGTCATAGCGCCTTCTGGCCTACGAAAAAAATGCGAAATTAAAATCTAGTGTATGTCACACATACGCGCGCCCGCTCGAAGGTTAAAGAGAAATGCAAAAATTTTATTATTTAGGTAAGAATTAAAAATATGGCAGTTTCAATGGATCGCTTAAAAGATCTTTTACAATGTCGGAATTCATAGATAAATCCATAGTGCCTCAGATTCCACGTGGAAAGTCTGCGAAGACTAATTTTTCTAAACAGACAGCAACTCGCAGAAGACGTTGTGATCATTTTCCCAAAAGTCTAATTGTAATAAAAATATGGTGGTTTGCGCAATAAGCCAGATATATTTGATAAACGTGCGGGATGAAATGTGTGATCTGAAACAAATATAAAATTAAAAAAACTTACCCCCAAAGGATGACACTTCAAATAAAGGGAACTAAGTAATATTTATTATAAGTTATACCAGCATAAATTAAATAAATATCGCCAGACAGAAGCTTATTAACCGTGATCGAATAGCGGCTGAAAGAAATAGTCCTGTTATTCTGAATCCTAACCCTTCGTACATGAAACGCGTAATATTCCAATCAAAGTGAATCTCAGTACATCGTCTTTAAACAAAGTTTCATGATAAAAAATATCAAATTTTATAACGGAGGAAATTGAGTTGACTGGTTATTCCAATATATTTTTGAAGAAACACAAGGCGAATATTCGTATTATTAGGAAAGTGGAACACGTGAACATGAAGTCCTTTCGAGGATATTTCAAGGCGTAGAACATCATTAATTTACTGCAGAAATCAGCATCTAGATAATTTTAGTTGAATCTTCAGTACCAATTTCTATTTTCTAGGAGAAATGCATTACTCTACAAACAATATGGAGATAGCAGCCAAAACAGGAACGAAAAAGAACAAAATGACATACAAGCGTCATCCGAGATGAGAACGGCCAGAAGATGGTCCTAGACCTTCGGAGCCCAGCAGCAGGAGAAGGAGAAACCGGTTGTAGCCGTCAATCTCGCTCTGTCATTGAGCGGTCGCAGTGAACAGACTTGATGTTGAATAAATGTGGAGGCTTGCCTGCACACTAATCACTGTAATATAAATGAATATTATCTCTTATAAAAGTTTTAGTACTGAATACTTAAAGACTTTTTTTGGCATATATTTGAGTTTAGTCTTATTTTACTAACTTTTCATTACTTTTAATTCATTACAGCTTGAATTATTATCACTATGTATTTCACTATGTTATATGTTATATTATCACTATGTTATATCACTACTTGCATATCCCCATTCGTATACATTGTGTTTCACTTTATATGCACATTTTAAGCGCATTTTAATGTATAACTCTTATTGGAATGTGCATATGTTTATTAACACTTTCGACTTCTTTTTGTAATCAGCCTCTTTTTGTCTTGTGATTAAGTCACTGGGAGGAATACTCTATGGTTGTTTCATGCTTAGTGGAGGGCGCTGCCAGCTGATGTCATATCGTTTCGCAATAACTGATCACGCCCTTAGCTGGAAACATATCGTCTTTACTATCTGTTCTGTGAAGCTGGAATACCACGTAGTAGCTTCTTTGCTTTTAACGAATAAACGTTTTAAAAGGCTTAAAGGATTTTTAAACCTCTTCATTTAAACACTGCATTCATAAATTCATATAATTACCGTATTTGCCTGCGTATAAGACGCACCCCCATTTTTATACAAATTTTTGAAGGCTAAAACTTTATTACTGGTGATTATAATGCATTTACAGTATCTTAAATATAAAGTAAGGCACATACAAAGTAATACTTTCTGCAAATACCCAATCTATCTGTGAAAAAACACCTTTTAATCTTCTTCGTCAAAACCCAGACACTAATATCTAGAGTTAAATGAAGAGTCACTTGAAACCTCTTCTAAATCAGCATCTGAGTCCTCATACAACAAAATGTCCTCTGTACCCTGTTTCCATGTTAAGCCCTGTTTCCATGCTCTTTAACATAAGCAATCACGCATAGCTTGTATGCTATGTTAATGCAATTTCGACATTATTTTTGAGCCATAACTTGCCAACAAATTTAAGAAAACTGAACAGTAGAAATTTCACACACTTAAAAGTCGTTCACAAAAATTGGAAAGTTTAAACTAACCCAGCTGAAATCGTTCATGGCAGGGCATGCGCATTCAATGAACTCTACGTAGCTGTAATATTCCGACATTTTGGAAGGAAAGTAGAAAAAAAATCGCATATCAACGGAGTATCGACGTATAAGACGCATACCATTTTTCAGATCTATTTTCAAAGGAAAAAAGGCGTCTTATACGCCGGCAAATGCAGTAACTTCCGAATAGAACCGAAGAATATAGATGTGATAAACAGTTTTTTGTATATGTCAGGTATGTACCGAAAGATTAACTGTATAACTATTACAGTGCTAACTATTACATTCTATATAACTCTTATACAGAATGCAGTGGTATACCGATCAGTGAAAATCTCTTTATTTCTTTAAATAAAATATTTACCTTTGCGCAAATAATTACCCAATGTATATTATTTGAGTAATAATAAAACCTTTATCGTTATTTACATGTTTTTTTATTTCTTTTATGTGTCTTGAAATTTGTCTCTTGTAGCCGCCAAATGGAATTAAAGAATTATCTAGTAGTCAGATTTTGTTAGGTCTTTACTGTGCACAGCTGGTTAATGTTGCCGATGAAAGAGGTAAAGATTATACTTCTAAGCTTGGATGTTTAGTTGTAAATAAATTAATGCTGGTAATGGTTTTGGTTGGCAAAGTTTTAGTTCGCATTTTTCAGCCTTTTGTTAATCTCCTTTTTCAAATTAGTTATTTATGCTAATAGGATTTCCTCGAAGCCGCAAACAAAATGTAACATTACTCTGTTTCCCTCTTTTTTTAATTATTTTGAAGTCATCTAATTTTCTTATTTTGAGAAAGGATAGTGCTTTAAACAAAATTCATCTAAAAGAAGAATGAGAAGGTATTAATTGAAAGCTATGGGGGCGAGTTTAACGAAGTAAATTTAGAATCTGCATATAGTAAAATATGTAAGATTAGACATAAAAGAGCCATTGTACCAATATTATGGAATCATGATGGAAGAAATTAGTTGTTCTTACATTAAAGTGCTTAAGAACATGGAGATTATAAAGAACGATTCCCATTTTGCAGCTGATCGCCATATAATATCGCCTCAGGAATTGAAATTATGAAACGCTAAAATATTCCATGTAATGACATTATATGAATTGTTGAAAATATTAAGATACCCTAGCTCTTACACATTTTTAATACTAAATACATTAACAAGGATAAATTTCTTGTAAATACATGATGTTTTTCAATATTATTTTTATTATTATTATTTCAACTTGATTTTATTTTTGAATATATTAGAAACAAGTTAGGAATACGAAAATCTGCAAGCACTTTTTGAAAAATAAAGTACTTTTTCATTATTGCCTATTACTTGAGGTAAACTTCCTAATAAACCCCAATCTACAGATAAGAAAAAGAATATTCTAAAATCAAAAGGAGAAACTCTTTTTGAAGTTGCAATACCTACCTTTACCAGAATAAAAAGAATAAGAAAAGATTATGACAAGCGCAATAAAGTTGAATTCATATTATTATCTTCCTGGCATTCAGACCAGCTCAATCACCTAATCTGATGCTATCTGAAATTTTTCCTGCAAACACCGTGAAGAGAAAAATGTGAGCATGTAGTTTGCATATATTTTAGGTGATACAGAGTACAGTCCTAATTTACATTCAGCAAACCATACCATATAGCATGAGAAATATCTGTACCACTTTCCAACGATAAAAGCAGACTCGTCAGAATATTGTTGGGGCTGCATTTCATCAGTTTTGTCGTACACGTCCTCAAACACATCTTGATAGTACTGAGGACTAATTTCTATGGCGTGTATAATAACGGTTCTTAACAGTACGGATAAGTAAAGATATATCTGAATATCAATGAAAAATAATTTTGACATCATTTACAATCTAACTCTCAAACGAGGAATGTGTTAACCTGGTATTGGTAAGATCAAATTTTCACACTTTCTAAAGCAACGGCTCTGAACCAATTGAGAATGTATTTCGACAAAAATCTGAATATCTTTGATCAGTTACCACTCTTTTATTACAAAGTTTCTTAGATGAAGTAGCATTTCCAGATGCATAAGGATGATGGATGGGACTAGTTTTCTTTCCTTCTGTAGCAGTAATTTGGGACACCTGTTCAAAAGTACCTTGATATGCATAAGAATCAGTTTCCAGATAGCACATGCTCTCAACTGAAGGTAAAGAAATGCAGACACGGATGAATGTCAACGGAATTGTTTCGACCTCGACTGGGAGCGGGGAGTCTCTGTTGGTAGTTTTAATATGGTTTCTTAGAGGAATTATCAATTTATTCATTTGGTTCTCCATCTCAGGTTTTCGGACAAAAAATTGCAATAAAAATCGCTCGGAAAGGAAGACTAAGACTAAATTTAAATCCTACGTTGCCAAGAGTTGGAAGAAAAAAAAGATTCAACAGAGAGGCACTATATAAGCGCACTGAACTGTAGCCTCCGTAAAGGGAGGCGAAAACCACGACCGAACATACTGTAAACGTTTTCTCATTTATATTCATTAATTCCTAGCCCATTAGCGACAAAGTGGTAAAATTGCTGAACGCTGATAGTTTGACCCAGGCTCGATTCCAAGCGAACGGGCTGGCAGCAGGAGCGTTTCCTTGGGTTCCCTTATGTGCTACATGGTCATGAGGCGTTTCCCTTAGAAAGTCCTCAACGAAAGCATCCATTCCCTTACGCAGATAGTTCTAGCGCTAATTGCCATTATCAAATGAACCAAAGCAAACCTAGCCTGAGATGTCATTGTCCGCGAATTTATAAGCTATGATAATGTTGTGTTGAATTTGAGCAGTTAGATCATTCAAAAGTGTTTATTTGATTTAGATACCAAATGCCAATTTCTAGCTGCTTCAGGACAATTCCAGTGCTAACGTTATTCTTGTATATTCTCTTTCTTCAAGTCTATAAAATCTCAAATTGCAATAAATGTATTTTAGTTATAATCATGCTACCAATAATTTACATTTGGACAGCGAAGCTGAACTAGAAGTTTGGATGAACGCTCGAAGGTCGTCAATTTAGTACTGTCCCGCACCGTACTTTTAAATAAATAAATAAATAAAAAGCAGATGAACTAAAGACATTTCTAATTATTTTTCCCTCTAAATTGAAAAACAATGTTATGCGGCTGATTTGATTAATTGGATAGTCAAAAGAAAAGCAATTAAATTATCTCTTTGGAAGCAAAATAAATTTAATCCTTAATTTAATGATGCTTATAAAAAGTCTCTCCTATTATTAGTATGACGAATATTTTACATGAAGAACCTTAGAAGCTTCGACAATCGGTTCCTGATAGCTCTGATACTTAATTGTAAAAAATTAAATTCATAACCCGGAACTAAAAGCGCATGACAGTTTCAATGAGTTTTGTTGTTATTCATATAAACAAAAAACGTCTAGCAATCGGAATTTCATAATAATGTATTTAACTGCTCGAAATCCTGCATCTTCCTGGCAGTTAACTACTTTGCATAAAAAATCATTTCTAGCACTTAAATCTTGAGATATTCTGGTACTTAGATATCTATATATTAAAATCTCGTATTGGAATAAGAATTATTTTCAATCATAATACTTTTTAAATTTTGATTAATTGATTTATTGATTAATTGAATAATAATCCCTTACGTTTGATTGTAATTATTTTATTAATTATGACCATTATTCCAAATTTTTTGTTCTTGAAAATACACTTTGAGAACAATGGATAAAATATGTTACAAATATCGAAACATGTTGCAGAAGTTGTGATAAGAGTGTAAAGTAAATTACATAAAATACCTATATTTTCTATTAAACATATATTTGTCAAATAGACTGCGAGAAATAAAACTCGAAGCCTAGTTGGCTGCCTAAAAAAATTAAAATCTGAGCAAATGTTTATTTAGTCCGCCTTTATTTTGTATAAGCAAAAGATGTAAAATTATTTTTCAAGTGTGAAAACGTATAAAACAAGAAAGAATACATCCCTTTAATTTTACGCAATTCAAATATTAGCTTTACATAGAAAAGAAGGGAAAAAGTCAGTAAATGCAAATTCGCTTTTCTATGCTCAGGAACAAGAAAAGAGTGGAGACAGGAAAGAAATCTGAATGGATAAAAGAACTTCATAAAAAAGCCTTTATTATGGATAAGCAAAAGATAGCGTCATGCGTCAATGTTGAACACAAAATTTTCCCATTCAAACCCCCCGTCTATCAAATCCTTTTTCTTAGCAGACAGCTGCCACTGTCCTCTTTTGTCCACGTAGAAAATATCTTGACTCAACTCTCGCAGATGAATTTTCCGAAATTGTTTGTCGGCTGTCGGAACTGCTGCGTTAATTATCAGAACTCGTTAAAGTTGAGAAGTTCCTGAACTTTGAAATTTCTAATCCTTGCGCTGTCTGGTTCCAGAAATTTATCTTTAGACAATGACTGTAATTTATCTGTAATAATGATGGAAGTTCGAGGTGGCAACAAATAATTTCTCGCGTTGTGTCAAGGGTTGTTTATTCTAAAAATTTTTGAGACAGAGAGTGAACAGTTATATGTTACTTTTTATACGCAGAGATCTCTTTGAGTCTACTAGTACTTGCGAATTTTCAAGGAACATACGATAGTATAATAGCGCAAATAAATAGTTAAACTTTCCTCATATAAAAATTTGTACTGAAAAGGTAAAACATAAAAGTCAATTCATTGATTTTAAGCCAGAGTTAATTATAAATTTATTATTTTTTTACTCAGAATTTCTTTATTTTGTTTAATCTTACCAACACCTTTTACTTAGTTTTTGTCATTATTTTGCCGTATCATGGCACACTGTAAGAGAATTAGTGCCAGCGGCATCCTCCCCATCTTTTCTCAAATTTCCCCCCAATACAGAATCAGTCAGCAACATAACGATAAAATGCACACCCACAAACCGTATTCATGCTAACGCTTTAAGACATCAAATATGATTGCTGTTAACGCACCATTTTGAAAAATTCAGCTTTGATTAGGGTAAAATGTAAGTAAAATTTTTAATTAATTTTGGGCGTTAATATGTAAAACCACACTGTTAATAAGACACTTATTTTTATATTTATTTAGCTACTTTTATTTCAGTTCCTTATTAATTTTTATTTCACTTATTATATTTTCACTTATTCGCATATTTAAGTATTGTACTGAATGTATAATATTTTAAATTTTGAAATTAATTTTCGACTATTGCGTCTCCAATTACATGGCACACATTAAAGCGCTTTTTAAATGCTTGACATCCGCCATTCACAGGGCATCCTGTATGTCAGGATCCCGGATACCATCGATGAAGTATTGCAGCGCAAGATCTTCCTTGTTTCTGATGGACAGTAGGAATAAACGAAATGAGACAGCTGTTCTAAAGCCGGGGCAATGGCAAACTCATGGACTGTTTTCTCGGGCTTATGTTAGCGACATTTTAACTGACACTGCTATATACTTTTAAAATATTCTCGCCAAAGCACAGCTCCAACGATCCGATAGAGCTTCGAAGTCTAGCTTCTGATTTTCGGGCAGAGTTTGGAGGGTATCCATTGCGTCCACTCTTAAAGAAGCTGCGAGGCGGTAGGCCTTAGCTTGTCAAACCCATCCATTTGCGTCCGCCACTATAGAAAACTGAGTCTTATACACTTACGAGGAGGTCTTTCCGTCATATGTGGATAGCTTTAGAGAGGAACGAGAAGACATGGCTATAAATTCAGATTTGTTGCCTGCTGTAATTGTGGATTCCTTTAAGCTTTCAACTTCTTGGCACCTGCAGTAAAAAGCTTCATAGCTTCACATTTAATTTCTATTTCGGTAGTTATTTCTCTTTTCATTTCTTCTTGACCTGCTCCAATCTTTTTTTAACTGACTTGACGACCCCTTTCTATGTCTTCTTGCGCCGATTCCGTCTTTTTTTTTGGCCCTTCTTGAACTGATTTGATGGCGCCTTCTATCTTTCTTTCGCCCACTTTCATCTCTTCTATGGTCCTTTCCATCTTTTTTTAGAATGCAGTAAAAGCTGTTTTCAGCTATCTTACTTTCTTATACATCGCTCCTAATACTGGCATTCAATCCCGTTTCTGACACCAAAGATTGTTGCCCGCCTACAGGTTTGTAATGGATTAATAAAATTTATTTTCCAAAAGAAACACTTCACATTTCTGAAACTTTCCGAAAACGTACTCTCACAGCTCTTTTTCGTATCACAGAGCACGATCAGTAGTTATAACTACTTTAAACTACTTAAAGCGTTAAACACAGTGCAACACAAAGCTTACCAAAAAGACAACGCTCTCACGGAGATTTCACAATACTCAGAAGTCAACTTTGAATTAAAAGCTGAGAAATGATGCTTATAACTGTTTTTTTCATGCCGAGAAATTTCTAGTACCCTCCGTTTGACGAAATTGCTGGAAGATATATTCGGTTAAAGTTACATATAAGGCTCTATACGGTTACAGTTACATATAGGGATCAGTTATAGTTATTCAATTTACAGTACCATTTACAATTATACAGATTTCTAAACAAAATGTTGCCAAATAGTCGCCATGTTTGGCGACAATATTATCCGCCGAAACTGTCGCCAGCTTTGCGATGTCTCGCCAGTTAACGAGATATCCATTTTCCTCAATGTAATGCGGGTTTGCCCATGTAACCTTATTTTTCAGCAGACTTACGCTTTTTCAAGCATTTCGTGTAACATTACGCAAAATATACTACATTTTCATATATAATTTCACTAAAATTGTTTCCATATATACAAAATTTGTAACAGAATTAAACTAATAAATCTTAGTAATGAAAAACGTGCTAAAAGCTGGAGTAAACTTAATAGCAATAAATAATCATATAAATAAAATGTATAAATTTTTATTCGTTTTGGGCTAGACATGATCTCATAATGTATAACATATCAAAATGATTGAAAAATTGAAATGAAACGTTACTTTTCTCATATCATCTCTCCAAGAATTGATGGAACCAAATTATGTAAAAATACAGCCATGATTCGGAACCACAATGAAAACTGTAATAAAGCAATAGAAATTATGAATCACAAAATTCTTACAATTTAAGATCAGTAATTTAAGCTCTGAACTGAAAAGAAAAATTCCCTTCGCAAAAGCGATAAAAGAGATTGAATGCTGAAGAAACTGAGTTTTTTAATATGTAAAAGACATAAATCTTTTGCAAACCTAAATCATTGAACGGAACATCGAAACTAACTGAATCTGTAATCCTTCTTTTTATCTGTCTGCATAATCAAGTACAATTCTGATAAATTAAATCAATGAAACTACTTAATCCCGCACGAAATTTAAATTATGCTGTTTACATTTGAACAAAACTGAAATCTTATTGCTAAAATGTATAATTAGCTGTTATCGTGATATATATTTGCATGGAAATGGCGAACTAGATTATTTTGTTACTTTAATTAAAATGATCAGGAATAAATATATACATATATATATATTTACGTATATATATATATTATGTATTTTGTATGTATATAAAATATACATATATATAAAATTCTGAAAAATTATCGACACTTTAAGCCAATTCTTAACTTTTATAAATCGAGTTTATTTCTGCTTATGGAAGTCTTTACGTCTATGAATAATACAATTAAAAACAGAAATAAATTCGTATGTTAAATGAGACTTTCTTCCAAACTTGCTTGGATAAAATGAAAAAGAAAATAAGTTTCATGTTTTAGCTGTTCAATACTAAAGCGTTTAAAAATATTCTGTCATAAAAGCATACAAAATAGGATGAACAGAGAAAGAATTCCCCCCTCTCGAAAAGAGTAAAACGAAGGCAGATATGACCATTTGCTTTTATTTCATATCTCAATCACATATATATTCTGAAATAAAGTTTCTTGTTACTTATTGCATTAAAATTGCGAGAGAAAAGCCGGCGGCTCCATTCTTACCGTATAGAAAGAAATTATCACTTGAACAGCTAAATATCTAAGACATTAATTAGGAAAAGTGTCTTTCCGTTTTTTCAGATAGAAATAAACAACTCCGTCAGGGTATTTTTTTGACATTTGAATTAAAGTATCGCCATACTTTAGCAAATAAATCACTGCCTTTAATCTCCAAATTCTGAACCGTAAAATCAGATGAAGCTATAGTTAATTAGATTTGCTACAAATATATGCGAGTATAAATAAGAAGTAATAAAAAGGACTACTCTGCAAACACTACCAAAACATTTAATGACTATTGAATACGGAACTATATGGCTCATAAAATCAAATATTTGCTACGTAATATACGTATTTCAATAGTTGCTTCTGATTATAATAACCGAGATGCAGATATTCCTACAAGAACAATTAATCACGCATTTAGAATTTGCCCCAAGTTCAGTTACGTTTAAATATTTCTTATTTTCGACACCGTAGGAATAAAATTTGCAATCTTTTGTGCTAATAAAGCAATTTTTGTTTTTAATCTATGGTCCTTTGAATGACGGGAGAAATAATTATTGCAACGTGCGTAAGGGTCCATAATGGATTGAATGCGCATAAAACCAACACCAGATTGATTAATTTATTTTTTTTAAATTATGAAATCTTCCAGATTTTATATTACGCCCAAAAGAGGCGTTTTTTTCATTTACACTCACATACAGGTTTCCGAGGCATTTGAGTTAATGTCCCTCTGGGCTAAAAATATTCAAAAAGAGCACATCTGTAGAAATTCCGATATACAGTCTAGCACACTGGAGATAATTTTATTTCATGCAGTGTTAACACTGCTCGCTTTGAAATCGTTGAATTTGTTAATAAAAAATTCATTAAAATTTTAAGCAATATGAAATAGATAATAAAACAAATTCGAAACTCAAAATTCGGACTTGGGCTCATGTTCGAGAGAAGGACTACATTTTTCAAAATTGAATGGCTATAGGAACCGTTGTTTTTTTCAAAAGCAAGAAACATATATAAATTCATGCAGGTTCTTCATTATTTAATTTCTTTAACTATAACACAAGCGATAATACTTGGTGGCATTCATCTGAAAAGTCATAAAACGCTTTTAGTGATTCAACGCAAAATGCCGTTTCGAGACTAATAGCCCTTCTGTGCTAACGACACTTCGTGCTTAAAAAAACACTTTTTATAGCTCTGGAACTTTTCACGCAAAAGTATTAGTACAGCTCTTCTCAGCCCAACAAAGCCCAATCAGTAATTATGACTTCAAACTATTAAGAATGTTAAAAGAAATGCAAAGCGAAACCTCGGAAGATGATCTCGGAATACTCAGAATCTCTACGGTCTTAAGCAGATCTTCGCTTCTGCCAGAGAAATTTCCAGTACCTTCGATATCTCGAAATTCCTGGAATTCATACACAGTTATAATTACGTAGGGCCGAATGAAGTTTCAGTTACTTAGGCTGGACTCAGTTACAGTCACACAAGGATAGGACCAGTTACAGTCACACAGGGATAGGACCAGTTACATTTACACAGAAGTCGGACAATTACACTGGGATTGATCCAAAATGTCTCCAAATGTGGCTACTTTTCACGATTTCTTGCCAAATTTTGAGATAAGAATTAGTTGCCGCAGTAGTTTCAGTATAACCATCAGCTTGGCGTTGTCTTGCAAAAATTGTGATTTAGCTACTTACCTGCTTCAATCTTTTCTTGAGTTGACTTTACAGGGTTCTCTATCTTTTCTTCGCCTGCTTTCATTTCTCCTTTAATGGAATTGACGGCTCCTTGTATTTTTTCTTCGCCCGCCTTCATCTCGTCTTTAAATGCAGCAAAGGCTGTCAGCAGTTATCTTACTTGCTGCTCCATCGCTCGTCACCGATATTCTGTTACTTCTAACACCGATACCCAGATCATATGTTTGAGAGATCGGACGTGTGTCGTTTCGCTCTTGTTTTTTCGAGATATTCTATTGGAAATTCTGCCGCCGAAAGTGCGCCGTTGGTTTTAAAGTGTGTATGAATATCTGCTGCATGCGTGGATACTTTGTTTATGTGTGTGTGACCATTTTTTTACGGAGATATAAGTGTTTTAGTGCAGTAACAAAGGATTATAGGCTGCTGCAATTTCAGCGGACTTCTGTTCACTTACCTCGCCGCCTTCCCTACGGAAGGTTCCCGCCGGCCAAACACGTGGCACCGAGGTAGGCTTAACTTTTTGCTTGAAATTTTCAGTCCAGAGATTAGACAATTGTTTTCAAAAATCCATAACTCTTCAAATTTTAGTGATTTTCATACCGGGTTTTGTTCAAAATGTGTTAAATTTTAAGTTCTATCTTTTTGTATTACTTAATATATTCTTGTATTGATATTTAACGAGTTAGGATATAATAGCTATGTTTTTATGCACTTATGCTAAATTTCACCCTGTATTTAAATAGGCTTAACTGTATTTTCATATGTATTTGCTCCAAAGGGTTTGTCCTTTTGGCAGTTGTTTTTCGCGAAATTTTTAACATTGTCGAGAAGTTGAACTTTTTGTCGAGATCCAGTTCTCGTCATTAGACTATTGTCGAATCTCATCGACAAGCGTTCGGTTTTCGTTTTTTGACATTTGTATTGATTAAAATAGTGTTTTAAGTATATTTCTTGATCTCTCAACTGTCTTATAATATTCCTTAAGCATTGTTTCACTTTATTTTATGTCTTTTTTTATGTAGTTTAATTAATTTTACTGGACTTAGTTGTTTGATATTGTGAAGATTGAAATCTATAATCTCTACCTATATTTAGTGTCTTGCTATTATAACTGCTGATAATATACCTCGATATGTATTTGAGTCAGATAAAATGTTAGTCATTCTGCTGTCTAAACATTACTTTGTGTACATTGATTAGTTATACAGGAATTTTGTTTGTATTATTTCTCTGTTATCACGTGTCACATAGACATTTTAATCTGATCGTTCTTAGTGACTTTTGGACATTGCACTTTTAGTCTATGTTTTGTTACTGCTCTTTAATACTTTATAATGTCCCGTAAATCTATTTTAACAACTGCCAAAGAAACATCACAGGGGGCTACTAGCGCACCCGATTTGTTAGACTCTGACTTACTTTATGCGGATAAAATTACACTACTCTGTGCTGATATACGCAAAGTAGCTACCACCAGCAGAGGTGGCAGAATCCTCTTATCTTCGGACCTTCGAGAGCATCTGTTACAATCTCTGACAACTTTGCAAACTTTGGCCTAACAGGGGCCTGAGGGCTTACCTATTCCAGAATTGGTGGACGCTGAAGTCAATACATCTACCATACTTTGCTGTGAAGCGGTTCGACAACATTCTTTCCAGTCACCTGTTCTCCCATCTACAGCTGATCAGGCTTTGGCTCCTGCTCCATCTTTAGCGGATATTGTTCGACGACCTAAAAAGCTTAGCCTTGTCATTCGTCCTAAAGCTGACACTACTAGTGATACGCTTAAAGAACAGCTTAATACCAAAGTTCCGCTCTCACAACTTAAAGTTGGAATAGATCGTATTACTAAAATAAATAACGGAGGTTTGGAGGTCTTCTGTCAAACCCCTGATGATATTGCGACACTCGAACAAGAACTCACGCGCTCTGATGTACCAACAGATGTCAGTAGACCAATCAGACGAAAACCAAGAATTGCTATCCATGACTTGCCGGAATCAATCACACCGCAAACAGTACTTTCAGAACTCAGCGGAGCCACGGGATTGCCAGAAACAGCATTCACGATGCGATTCCGTCTCAGGGAGCGACGGAAGGGATACATTAAATGGATTGTTGAATGTGACTCCCCAGGTTTTGCTGCGGTCATGCGTCGGCGAAAAATTTTCGTCGGCTGGCAAGCTCAGAGAGCCACTGAATTTATTGGAATTTAAAGATGTTACTCCTGTCAGCAATATGGCCATGTGCAAACAGAATGCAAAAGTAAGCGAAAATACTGCTCCTACTGTGCAGGAGATCACGGGCTCAAAGATTGTACAGCTCAAACACCTGAATGTATCAACTGTGGCGAAGCCAATAATCGTTACGGTGCCAGATATGACTTCGCCCATCCCGCCTACCACCCCGATTGTCCAGAGTATCAACGTCGCGTCCAGCTCATTAGGGCAAACACAGACTACTGACTTCAAGCCTTATAGCCTAGCATCAGGTAACTTAGTATCTGATTCTTCATTGGATCATATACAAAAAGATCTTAATACCACTCTTCTGCAACGAACTTTACCGACGGAATGTCTACAAATAAACCTTCAACATGCTCGAGCTGCGACGGCACAGACTGTAGAACATGCTACTTCTGAGCATATTGACTTCATCTTAATCCAGGAGCCGTATTGTCTAAATGGTAAGGCGGTTGGCTTTCCACTGCACTGGACACTATATGAAAAGGAAGATCCTTTGACTTCCACCCCGTGCAATTATTGTCAATTGTAATTCTTCCTGGTCTCCTTTACTTGTCACTGCGCAGCGAGATATTGTTGCTGTTCTTCTGGAAGTTCATGATCTGACAGTCCTCCTGGTTTCCATTTATTCTTCACCGTCTTCAGAAATCGAACCTGTGCTCTCTGCGATGCAAGATTTACTGACCTCAATTCAAATTCCAAATTTGCTCTTTTCTGGTGATTTTAATGCTCATAATGTTTCGTGGGGATATGCTACTACGGACGTAAAGGGTAGACTTCTGGAAGATTTTATATCCAGTTTTAATCTCGTGAAACATAATTCACATGATGCTCCTCCGACTTTTGATCGTCAACATTCACATGGTTGGCCAGATTTGACTTTGACTACTTTGCCTATGGCCTCTCTTCTTCAAGATTGACGAGTAATTGAAGGTCTAAGTCTATCAGACCATAACTATATACGTTTTTCACTCGCGGGAACTACAGCTACCTCCATCATACGGCGTTATAATTTACCTGGCCGAAAGGTCAGACAGTTTACTGCAGCCATTCAAGCCAATTTGGCCTCTTATCATTCTCGTCTTCGAAATCAATCATCGAAATCAATCTGTGCATTCTCGTGAAGATCTACAAAATTTTACTAGTGATCTTATGGCTACCATTCGAATAGTATGTGATAGTGTTTTGCCTTTTCGTACCACTAAGAATTTATGTACATTAAATTTGTGGAATGCTCAGCTTCGTACTCAACAACAAAAATGTAGAGCTCTTCGACGTCCGCTAAAGCAAGAGCTTCGAAATAATATCAGCTCCAATACTTTGCTTCTTTACCGACAGAAAAGAGCATGTTACAAACAAATGATTATACGTGCCAAATTAACTAGCTGGAGCAAATTTTGTTCTGAGACAACATTTGTTTATGGTATTCATCATAAGATTGCGACCGACAAGCTGTTTAAGCCAGCAACTTTCTATCTTTTACCTACAGTTAGTCCTAATAGTCACCTGACTGAATCAACTCTATCAGAAGTCCTTGACACGGTTTTTTCTACAGATGATAATTCAACTGATTCCTCCTTTCATCAGACTATTCGAAATCAAACTTCTAGTCTTCAAACACCAGACGATGTTATTTTTACTACTCAAGAAATTCGGCAAGTCTTACGCCAACTCCCTAATAAGCGCGCACCGGGTCCAGATGGTGTTGAATATCGTATTGTCAAATTGATTATTAGCACCAATCTCAGTCTCTTCCAAAGCCTGTTTAATAAGCTATTAAATAACGGAACTTTTCCTCAATGTTTTAAAATTGGCCAGGTGATCTTATTTTTAAAGAAACACCTTGATCCAGCCCGAGCCGATTCTTATCGCCCTATTTGTTTGTTGTCAGCTTTTGGCAAAACTTTTGAAAAACTTCTTATGGGACGATTGAGATTTCATTTGCACTCAACAAATTATCTGTGTCCTTTTGAATACGGTTTTCGCATCAAAAGATCAACACTGCACGCTTTAAAGGAAGTTCAAGATACCATCCTGCGCAATAAGTTCTCCGGCCACCACACAGCGTTTATCTCAGTGGATTTAAAGAGCGCCTTCGATACGCTGTGGTGGCCGGCAGTTCTATATGCATTAAGAGATGCCAATTGCCCCCGCAATTTATATAATACTCTTGCACATTATCTGTCCGATCGACATTTGATCATTTCCTATAATGGAGGCCTGGTACATAGATGTCAGACTCGAGGGTGCCCGCAGGGTTCATGTGCGAGCCCCTTTCTCTGGAATGTGACATACAATCTTATCCTTAAGCAGCCATGGCCTGAACATACAACTGTGTTTACTTATGCCGATGATACCGCATTCATAGTGCGAGGTAGGACTCGTGATCAACTTCAAGCAAACTCACAGGAGCCCTGTTCTTTGTTTCAGACTAGATGTGAAGATTTTAAATTGCAAATCTCTGAAGAGAAATCGCAAATTCTGATCATTCCTAAGAAGGGTGGTTCTATGTCTCGTCAGCCGAGAATAACCATAAATGTCAAGCGTCTTCGTATTAAACGTGAACTTAAATACCTTGGAATTATTTTCGACGACAAACTCAATTGGATTCCCCATGTGTTAGATCTCAAGAAGCGTACTGCCGTGATTGCTCAACGCTTTAAACTTATGAAGGGAATCCATTGGGGCTTAAATCCACATCTTAAAGTTTTATATGCAACAGTAACTGAAAAGAGTGTTTCATATGGTGCTGAAATTTGGGCAGCACCAATGCAAGGACGCAAATTCCGACATTTAAATAGTATACAGAGACCATTTCTCTTAAATATCACTCGTGCCTTCCGCACATCACCAACTAACGCCCTTGCAGTTGCAGCTGGATTCTTGCCTTTACCTATTGCGGTTGAAAAGGACGCAGCTTATCAGTTGATTAGACAACTTGGCTGTTCAGTTCAGTTTGGAGATCACTCTTTCTCCTCCCATGATTACGAAGCAGCAATAAACAGAGAAGATCAACACCCCTCCCTCTATGGTACGGGAATTAAAGTTAATCTCAAACCGAGTCATCAAGTTTCTCATGCTGATCTGGTCTTTTATACTGATGGCTCTAAATTGGAAGATCAGGTTGGCTGTGCATATATAGCCATACTGCAATCACTCGTGCCTTCCGCACATCACCAACTAACGCCCTTGCAGTTGCAGCTGGATTCTTGCCTTTACCTATTGCGGTTGAAAAGGACGCAGCTTATCAGTTGATTAGACAACTTGGCTGTTCGGTTCAGTTTGGAGATCACTCTTTCTCCTCCCATGATTACGAAGCAGCAATAAACAGAGAAGATCAACACCCCTCCCTCTATGGTACGGGAATTAAAGTTAATCTCAAACCGAGTCATCAAGTTTCTCATGCTGATCTGGTCTTTTATACTGATGGCTCTAAATTGGAAGATCAGGTTGGCTGTGCATATATAGCCATACTGCAAGATCAGACAACTTTTCACCAGTGGAAATGTCATCTGTCTTCTTTTAACAGCGTCTTCCAGAGTGAGGCTATTGCTATTCAACAAGCCATACAAACAATCATTAATCATCGATATTCACATTCCTATGTTCTTACCGATAGTCTCTCCACATTGTATGCCATTTTAAATCCTCTGCATTCATCCCCCATTATTGTGGACATTCAAACTAGCTTGTCTCAACATAAAAATCTACACATTTGTTTAGAATGGACAAAAGCTCATGTGGGGAACTACGGTAATGAAACTGTCGATAGGCTTGCTAAAGAAGCAGCACAGAATCACGAGATAACACAGACCTTGACGGTTTCACGCCCAGTATCTAATCTAAAGCGTCATTTACTTCTCACAGCCATCTCCTTGTGGCAAAATGCATGGAGTTCGGAGGAAACTGGTCGCCGAGCATTTGCCAATGTCCCTAAAGTAGATTTAGACCGATTAATCATGCCACCACAGCTGATCTTCTACATTACGGGCCACGGGCCTTTTACTTATATTTCGAGAGACATGTACTCTCTTCCTCAGCACTCTGTAGTTGTGGACAACTGGGCAATCCAGAACACTATCTAATCGATTGTCCACTTACTACTGAATTCCATATTCCTTTTCCACCAACGGATAGGACTGCCTTTAGTCGTTTATTGATTAAGCAACGGCATCAAGTCAAAAAGATAGTCCGTTTAATTGACAAACTGATGAATCTGGGACTTGATCTTTGTGCCTTATAATATCGACATATGATTCAACTTCTTCAACTGCTTGTATATATTATAACCCATCTACTTTTATGCTCTGAAGTGTTTGTAACCATTGTAATCTATCTGTTATAAGTCGCTGTGTATAGCAGCAGTCAAATATTTGTATATTCTCTCTCAGCATCTTTTTCTAAGTGCAACCAGGTAATATTGTCTATAACAGCTGTCCTTGTACCTATGGTACATTAATTACCAGGTGCTGTTTAGTATCTGTATATCGTGCATTTGCCTATTTACCGATCAATAATAATGTTATCTTTTGCATATGCACATTTATTATCAAGTGCTGATAGCAGCTATCAATGTACTTATGGTATATTGATTACCAGGTGCTGTTAAATATCTGAATATATTGAATTCGCATATTTATCTGTTGCATATGTCCCGTCCTAATAATCTCATTGTTGTCCATAGCAGCTATCAATGTACTTATGGTACATTTTTTACTAGGTGCTATTAAATATCTGAATATATTAAATCTGCATATTTACCTATGAATAATAATGTTATTGTCTTTATTTTTATCTTTTGCCCATGTATTATCAAACATATAACTGTCTGTATTTTCTCATAATGCACTATGATAATATCTACTTTGAACGTATTTTGCGTTTTTCACTGTATAATAGTATATAATATCTTGGCATATCTAGTTGGGCGTATTAATGGTACATTGTTTGCCAGTTGCTGTTAAACATCGGTATACCATATACTTGCATATTTGGCTATATATTATACTGTTACTGTCTTCTTTTCATCAATTGCCCATGTAATATCATACATTTAATTCTCTGTGTAATAATAACACTGAATGTATTGGGGTAGCTAGAGATTTTCATTGTATAATATATCCAACCATTACCCATTGTTTTAAATATATCCATTGTATTTATAGCAACATTGAATGTATTTTGTGTTTTTCACGGTATAATATATGTTCATAATTTGTGGCATACTTAAGTCTATATTTCATCCTTTGCAAATGTATAGTAACACATTTAACTGTCTGCATCAATTTATTTGCTGCATAAGGATCACAGGTGTCATGACAATTTTAAATGTATATTTGTGTTACCAACACTGAATGTATTTTATATTTTTATTGTATAGTATTGTATAGTATCTACTGTATCGTATCGTATTATGGTATTGTTTAGTATTGTATAGTATCTTATGTCAACTGGCTTTATACAGGTTAAATATGTTAATTTTTATTCATTATACTCGTTTAATTAGCTTTTGTATTGTATTGTATTGTAGTATTGTATAGTATTGTATGGTATCTTATATTAGTTATCTTTTATGCAGGTAACTGCATCAATTTATTTGCTGCATTAGGATCACTGGTGTCATGACAATTTTAAATGTATTTTTGTGTCACCAACACTGAATGTATTTTGTATTTTCATTGTATAGCATTGTATAGCATCTACTGTATCGTATTATATTTTGGTATTGTATCTACTGTATCGTATTCTACTGTGGTATTGTATAGTATTGTATAGTATCTTATATCAGTTGGCTTTTAGTACAGGTTAAATATGTTAATTTTTTTTTGTATTGTATTGTATTGTATTGTAATATTGTATGGTATCCTATATTCGTTAACTTTTATGCAGGCTAAATATGTTATTTTTATTCCTCATAATCGTATAATTAGTCTTATTGCATGTTTTTCCCACAATACCACGTGATCAATTGTATTGTACCGCTATTGCATTCTGTTACTAAGTTTGGTACGAATCCTGTACCATAATTGGTAGTAACCAATTTATCGACCTTTGTATATCTTAAACACAGTTGCATGCTAAATATATTTTGTATAACATATTCCTTTTTCCTAACTATTGTTGTACTATAGGGATTGAATGCGTATCGAGATCAAATTATATTGTACGCTACCTACTTCTTCTGTATCACATCACTACCTGCGGTATTGTAACATGACTTTGTCATAGCGAATATCTAGTTTATTACACTGACTTTCAATATGTTGCCTTGTCAAATATATGTACTTGGCTATGCAATGTATCCCGATCCAGTTGTTAGTCTTCTGAATTAAGTCGAATTCTGAATGCTTTACGCATTTCCCATGTATCAGTACTTCCAGTCACACACTGATGGCTATTGTATTCTTTTATTTTTATTTCTTTTGGTATATCCTCTGTGTATTGCTGTAATCATTTACATTCATTATTTCACTATGTTCTCTATTTTTATGTTATATTGTCATTAAGTCTAATTCTGCTGTCTATATTTTACTCATTGTATATTATTGGGCTGCCCAACATCAGACTGTACTTTAGCTTATGTATATTCTATATTTGTGTGTATTACACGTTTGTAAAATTTTTGCTTATTGTCAAAACTCGCCCTTTTTGGCCCTGCATGCTTTTGTTATTTTATTTAATAAATGTGGGGCCTGGGCGGTTGTTGGGACTGCCTTTCGTGAGCATTTGGTCTGTTGGACTGCCCCCGGGTTGAATTTGGCTCTGAGTTTGGGCGCCCGGTGCGTGGCGTCTTGTGATTCCTCTTTAGGCTCTAGATATAGGTGGACGTGGTGCTATACCGATTATCCTTTTGGTAAAGGGACTGTGCCCACGTCCTCCGTTGCTTATCGCTTGCTTACTTCTAACACCAAAAATATATACGTGAGTACGGGTTGGGCAGCAAAAAATATTTACTCTTCTGGAACACTTCACACAAAAGTATTCGTATTTCTCAGTATAACACAGCACAATCAGTAGTTACTACGTTAAACTACTATAGGGTTGAAATATGTTTCACTTTTGTACTATATGCATACATATAAATGAACGACTACAAAGTTTTATTAATTTCAAAACCTAATTTTAATTTATTTTATTTTGCATTTTACAAATATATGACTAGAAAATTTAATTTATTCGTTCCAACTATGATTGTATTCAATTTAGTAAAACTCTCAGAACAAAACTAAAAACATTTCCTTATCAGTGATCTTAATTAGAAAAATGGTCTTCCAGATACAAAAATTAGTTGGTGTAATTACTAACCGAAAGAGTATTCCAGTTATTAACCCTCCTAATTTCTTCCGAGACTAACGTTAGCAAAAATATGTTCACCTATATCAGCACAACGCATTATTAACGGAGACCTGAGTATTATTGAAAATAAGCAACTTAGACTGATAACGAATTTTGACATTAATTCTCAGTTAATTAAAATCCAAGTAAAATCATTGCGAGCAAAATCAATCATAACCTTAAACATCTTGTTATCAGCAGTAGCTGCAGCCACCGTTTTGCACTAAATTTCTTCAAATAAATGAAAACAAAACATGTATATAGATCATTGAGAAGTATTAAAAAGGCATTAAATGCATTCAAGGCATTAAAGGGTATTATGTATAAATTACATTTCGTTAGTAACAGTAATAACAATAACTAAAATGGGATTAAAAATTTTGAAAAAACAAAAAGAATCATTTATGATAACGACTACTGGCAAAGCTAGAAATAACTGTTGGCAATGCATTATCTATAGAAAATTCTAAAATTATAAATAGAAAATTAAATAATACAATTTCTTACAAATTCTAAATTAAATAATACAATTTCTTACAAATCAGAGAAACACTAGATAAAGTTCATAAAAAACCTAAAATTACCAACAAGCCAAAGTACAATATATTTTGCAGTATATTATAACCTATACCAAAATTTCACAAGAATCTTATCACATTCATATTGGTATAGCAAATGGTGTGAGTAATTCTAAAATATGTGATGTGTACGCCCTATGACTTCGTATTAGTACTATTAAATTATATACATTTTTGCTGCATTTCATTTAAATTTATTTCCTCGAATTTTATTACTGGTATGTTTCTGATTCAACTAATTCGTTTCTTTTTTCTCCGCTCAAAACCTTTTCATGGAAAATTGTAAAATACAGAAAAACATAAAGCACAAAATACAGTTAAAAAAAAGAATTTTTACGATAAAAATTATAGTTTCTACGTAAAAATAAGCAATTCGGCCAGCAGGCAAGAAAGCAGATTTTTGGGTGCACATAACTGAAAGTTTTTTTTTTTTTTTTTTTTTTTTTTTCGTCCCACTCGACAAAAAGACACTAAAGGTGAAGAAACTGATCTTATTCATTATTACACTAAGCGTTCCAAATGTAAGCTTCGTTAGGCTTAGTAGCACTTAAACAACTTTTAAATTGTTGATAATTGTACAACTATTTCCTGCAAATTAAGTGAAGTCATAAAAACATTAACCGAAACATAAGAACACAATTCAATCAAATTTAAAGCAAAAAATTAAAAAATGCATGATTTACCAACATATAAGAAGAAAAAAACTAAGCTCTTCGAGCAGGGTATATATATACGTATATATATGTATATATATGTTGTGCGTGTGTGTGCATTTATATACTTTTGGTGCGACAGATCGTAACCAAAAAAGTGAGATGCACAACTACATATTATAGCAGTCCCATGTACAAAATTTTAGCGTTCTGAAGCTATTCGTTTTTGAGTTACACGGGATACGTTCATGCGTACGTACAGACGTCACGAAAAAATTTTCTTCTAAATCCATTTTAAATCCATTTTTCAATCCGTTTTGGGAAAAGAGTTCTTTATTCTGCCCATACGTTCCTATGTCACGCAAAAGCATCGTTTAAATGGTTTCTAGGGCGGTCAAAATTGATATTTCCGTTAAAATACGATGCCCTAATTTTTAGCGATTTTCGCGATTATTTCTTTTTACTTCCTTTATTCGTACAAGTAAGTGCAAAGCAACACATACTAGCATTGCTTAAATACATTAAAAACGTTATATGAAGGTAATGGAGAATATTAATAAATTTTTTACTTAATAACTGGCTCAGAAACAGACTAATTTATTTATTTATTTAAATCCAACAAACCCCCCCCCTGAAAAATATGAACCATGACAAGTAAATTTTTCATTTTTGCCTTTATATTGTATTCTTAGTATTTCTTTTTCATTGTATTTTAAAACTAGACTCATTTGGTTATTTTATCACAATTTTTTTTGTAAAATAATTTAAATAACTTATGTAATTAATTATTTTTAGAGTTTTATTCCAAGCTGTGTATGCTTTTCATTCTAATTTATAAAATCAAACATACACCAAAATACATTTCAGTCGAGACAAATGCATCGGTTCATTACATATATTTCGATAGTCACAAAAGTATATACAATTTTCAATGGAGACACAAAACATATATCCAATATATGTTTACAGAGAGAAAAAGTCAAATTTTTCTTCGGCAAAATATAAACGAAAAATATAGCAAGGCAATTCTGATTGTTTTAATTAAATATTGGTAAGGATACGTGTTATCTCTGTTACATATGTTGCAGCATTATATTAATATTTTATCTAAGAATATTATCTCATGCTTAACCTTCCACTTTAGCTAATGTTGTTTGGAACATCCAAGAAGACAGTAACGTTCTTTATGCTTTTACACGTTGCGTACAAGAGTTGCATATAATGGAATGTTAAGCCTAAACAGTAAGAATCAATATACTCATGTAATCTAACAGCAAGACCACGTACCTTTTATAAGTGACTATATCGAGTATTAATATCACCGATAAAGCAGTAAATATGGTTTATTATAACTTTATAGACCACCGGTAATTTCATTTCATTTATTATTTTTTTAAGTATTGAGAGATTTGATTCTTCCGTGTTATGCAATTCTTTAATTTCAAAGCAATTACAAGAGATATAACACAATTTCATTCTATTGAGACAGGAGGAGAATGTTCAGCTCTCACTAAAAGACAGAAAAGAGCTTTACTGATCACCGAGAAAATAAAGATAACTGGCTTATACATAGAAAGGAAGAGAAAGCAAAGGAATTGATGCACTAATCATTCTTGAGAAAAATCCATTAAGGCTTGCTCTTATGGTAACAGAAAATGTTTCTAAAACATCTGAAACTAATTTGTTGTTCCAAAAAACCTGATGTTTTCTTTTTCATTCTGCTATTATCGATGTATTTGCATTTAAAGAAGATGTGAATCTAGATATATTAATCTCAAAAGTAATCTTATAAGTGTATTTTCCTTGTGCATTTGTCATTCTTTTTGCTTTGCACCATATTCTTTTATTATCCAATAAGTAATTTAATATACAAAATTATGACTCTAACAATGTATTTAGCAACCTGTGAAATTCATCATTACTTAGAATTTCAACAACTCACACTGAAAAATTTCAGCACTAAAATCAACACTGAAAAATTTAGAGTGTTGTCAACATCACTAAATCATTGCGTCAAGACATTGTGCGCCAGTGATTGAGGGTTAAATCTGTTTAATATGAAGTATAAGCTGTATCAACAGTATTTTTAATGCTAAAACGGTAATTTTAAGCCTTCTCGTGTAGTAATTTATACCTATATGTTAGCTGTGTTCCGCTTTTCAACTGATATGGAATGCAAAGTAATTCTTCAGAAAAGTAATTAAAGTGAACTTGTTCTATCAACCCTATAACTTCATAAAAATATGGAGAGAGATATTTACTACAGATATGGGGTCTCTGTTACCATATTTCATTTTCTAACCGAGGAATTTTAATTTATTATTTGCATCAGTTCGCGTATTTGTTACCTGTGTCCTTTTAAATTGATAGTTCGAAAACTAGCTTGAAACAAAACATTCTGGAACTGAGCGAAACTTCATAACTCACGCCGGCAAATTACCCTCACAGGGAATATTCCATAAATTATAAATAATGACGTTAACTACATATAATGAATAGAGAATGAGTTTCGAACTTTAACATTTTTTTGCAAGCATAGCAGAATTAGGGAAAGGAAATTAACATTTCAAATTACGAGACTTCTGATAATGAGTTCGATTATATTTTGCGATGAGAGGCATATTCATTTTATTTTATACGATAAGGAATGAGAATTCTGTTCTACGACGAGACTACGTTTACTATTTAACTATAATTAAAATGTTTTTCAGAAGAATCGGGAAATAGTTACAATAAAAAGACACAGATGAGATAAAAACAAATTGTTTCAGCTAATTAGAACAAAATTCCGAAGTCATTTCATAACTTTAATTAATAGTTAATTGTTAAGCAGATCTTAACATTTTGCACATAAAGTCAGACATTTCCTTCTTAACTGAAATAACAAAAAATACCAGAAAATATCAGATCATGTTTACAAAAAAATATTTTGATACGAATATGGTCAATATAGATGTTAATGTTAAACAGAAAATATATGTTAAAAATATTCCATGATCGTATGTGGTTGAACAACCTGTTAGGTAGGGTGGCTGGCGCAGGCAATTGCCATATTGTTTGGTCTGGGTTCAAATCTTAGAAATGCCACAACTCATTGCAAATATATTATATCCTTTTAATATAGGGCTCATAAAATTCCATACAGACGAACTTCCTGTCGAAAGGTTGAGCGTAGGAAAACGGGTGGACCTGTTTCTTGATAAATGAAAAGAAATTGAAACCATTCTTTGAAATTCAGTGTTTAATGAGTTGTAGTTAAATCTATGCATTGGAATTTCAAAACGCTTACCTCCACGTGCTACGAATTTTTTCAACGCACCAAGGAAGGCTCCAATGAGTGATCCACAAACAGTTTCAAAATAAGCAGCTTTAATAGCAAAACATACACTGAAGTGACAAACGTCATGGGATAGCAATATGCAAATATACAGATGGCAGTAGTATCGCGTAGAAATGTATAAATGCGAAGTGCTTTGGCAGGGCTTTCATTTGTGTTCAAGTTATTCATGTGAAGAGGCTTTGACGTGATTATGGCCGCACGACGAGAATTAACAGACTTTGAACGCGGAATAGTAGTTGGTGCTAGACGCATGGGTCATTCCATTTCGGATATCGTTAGGGAATTCAACATTCCGAGATCCACAGTGTCAAGAGTGTGCCGAGAGTATCTAATTTCAGACAGAACATCCCACCATGGACAGCGCAGTGGCCGACCACCTGCACTTAACGACCGAGACCAACGACGTCTGCGTAGAGTTGTCAATGTTCACAGACAAGCAACACTGCGTCAAATAATCGCAGAAATCAATGTGGGACGTACGAGGGACGTGTGCGATAGGACAGTGCGGCGAAATTTGTCTTCCTTGGTCTATGCCAGCAGAAGACCGACTTTACTGACAGCAGGACATCGCCTGCAGCGACTCTCGTGGGCTCGTGAGCATATCGATTGGTCCCTAAACGAATGGAAAACCGTGGCTTGGTCAGATGAGTCACGATTTCAGTTTTTAAGAGCTGATGGTAAGGTTCGAGTGTGGCGCAGACACTACGAAGCCATGGACCCAAATTGTCAACAAGGCACTGTTCAAGCTGGTGGTGGTTCCATAACGGTCTGGGCTGGTTTTACATGGCATGGACTCGGTCCTCTGGTGCAACTGAACCGATCATTGACTGGAAATGGATACCTTCAGCTACTTGGAGATCACTTACAGCCATTCATGGACTTCACGTACTCAAACAACGATGGAATGTGTATGGATGACAATGCGCCATGTCACCGGGCCACAATTGTTCGCGATTGGTTAGAAGAACATTCTGGACAATTCCAGCGAATGATCTGGTCACCTAGATCGCCCGACATGAATCCCAGCGAACATTTATAGGACATCATCTAGAGGTCAGTTCGTGCCCAAAACTCTGCATCGTCAACACGTTCACAATTATGGACGTCTATAGAGGCAGCATGGCTCAATATTCCTGCAGGAGACTTCCAACGACTTGTTGAGTCCATGCCACGTCGAGTTGCTGCACTTCGCCGAGCAAAAGGAGAACCGACAAAATATTAGGAGGTATCCCATGACTTTCGTCACTTCAGTGTATAACAATACAAAGCAAAACGTCTACTAAAATTCTGCTTTCTACCTGAAAATGTTTTTATGGTGAACGACCTAGCAGCTTCAATCCTTATTTTAATAAATACTCTTGAAAAATAGTTCAAGCTGATGGTAAATCAGAGAAGTTGCACGTTTATGCAATACATTTCTTATAACAAACTTGGGCCTAATTAACCAGAATCTTGTTCTAATAAAAACAAGAACTCCTTCTGCACTTGCATAAAAATACAAAACATTATAATGATTAATGACAAGTTATATGAAATTGTGATTATTAGGTAGTAGTACTGAGTGTTCCTGGTGAAGTTCTAGCGAAGAATTCATTAAGCGTCAGCCAGCTCTTAATATTCCTCCAGAATACGGAAACAGACACAAATTTACCAAGTTTCTATCAAGCATGGGCTTTCCCTTATTTAAGTACTGAATCTTTTCAAGAAGCACTGTTGCTTGAACGTTTATAAAATGCACATTAAGACGCGAGAGATTTCACCACAATTCATGTTGGCTGTTTATCAAGTGGTGTTGCTTATTCAATAAAGAGTAAGCACCAGGCAACCACTCTTTGAAATTTCGTGAATGATGAACATTTATCAAGTATATAAAATAATTCTTGCACAAACGCACTAAGTTCATTGGGCACGTTCTTCAGTTCTGGTAAAGAGAGTTCCATATTCTCTACAGATGCTATGTTAAAACATTTGAACTCTGCTTACTCGCACAAAAATTATCGACCAGCCCAACATAATTGACAACTTCCAATTTTATTTTCATCTACTCCTGTTGAAAACATATCAACAGGATTATCCTTTGGACTGGCATGTTTCCAGCATGCGATTTCTGTACGTACTGAGATTATATTAACACTTTTTTTACAAATAATGTCAATTAAGATATCGGTTTCACTGTCTAAGCTAAAACAGTTTTTAAAACTGTGCAAAGAAACACTCGATCAAAATTAACCATTACAGCGCCTATCATAGTTTTTACTAATTTTGCTAACAGCACATCACCGCATAATTCTAAACGTAGAGTAGTCATTTCCTTAAAAAGGGCAACTTTTGATTTTCTGTAAAGATAGTATCTTTTATATAATACTTTATATAGATTTATTATAGTATTTGAATGGAAGATAATTAGACAATTGGTGACAACGATTAGATAATTCTTCAAATGGTATAAATTTTGTACATTCTGAGTTATAATATGAACGAAATATAATGCTGTTAAGTGAACCTAGCTCCAGAGTGTCGCTATGGTAAACAAATATAGTGAATTTTAAAGAGTGCATTTATTCTACTCTGGTATATGCGCTATCGACGAAGTAGATTTATTCCAATCCAATGTTTAAATGAAATGCAAGAAAAAATGCGTTTAATTTAATATTCTGTACAAGGAGGTCATGTTGTGTACACATCAGATTTTTTAAAAACTACCATTGCGATTTTTATAGAACTTTGGCATAATTTGAGTCGTAGGGTCGAAATGTGAAAAAAGCATTAGTACGTTATTTCAGAAAAAGTCCGATTTTGCATCAAAATACCTATGTTAGAACAATGCTATATATAAATCTAACATATATCCCAAGTGGCGCTCTCGAGACATGAAAAACGCAATTTTAATTTCATCAATCGCCCCAATATAATTGGAGATATAGAACTGTCCTTTGTTTCTGCTCAATACTCTGTTTTGCTTCTTTCAAATAATAAAATTACCAATATCATTTAAATCAAAACGAGGTATTATCCCCGCACGGCAAAAAATTAATGCATGTGGAATAAAGACTTGTGTATCTTTAAATAGTAGATAAAAAGTAGGGGTTCTGCTGCACGCTATGTGCGGTGTGGGCGTGGCCAATGACGTCACACAGAGAGCGGGACCAAAGGCAATGTCATCACACTAGGAGGCGTGGTCACTAGTGGAGTTGAGGTGTTGGTAGATTGCTGGTTGAGTTGTAGACCTCCTGCTTTTTATTTAAAGTTAGGTTTTTTTATATTGGCAACGGGAAATATTTTCTGCATCTTAATTTTGATGATATAGCGATGCTGCCCTCTATTAATGAAAAAGTGAATTATATGTTTTAGAAATATATTTTTTAAGTCTGGTGTTAAATTATTCAATGCGCGACTCTGAAAACAATGTAAAAGAAACAAATATAAAAAAGACTTTCCTTTAATGATAGTTCATCATGTTATGAAAATGTAACTACAAGATAATTTGTTTTTATTACTCAATTTTTTTCTGATACTTTCATCCTTTCTAGTTTTCCATGAAACTTTAACTTATTTCTCAGGTTTTCTGTTTTCATAATAACATATTCATTTACTGTCATATTTTTTAATACTTAACGTTTCTAATTTGTAATATTTTATTTAATTAACACATACTATTTTTTTTATCATACCTTTCATAAATTTCAGCATACCCTGATTTTTAACTTATATGTTATATTTCACAAACGTTCCCGCACATGCTGTTTATTTGTTACATTACTTAATTTTAGATGCAAATTCACACTTTTTTTTAACGTTATAATGTTCAATATATTCTGAATTTTAACTTCATTTACTTTTTTAAAACATTCTAGTATTCTATACACACTTTAACTTAGTGGTTTGAAATTCTATTTAAAAAGAAACGTTTATATTTCGTAATCTTAGTTCTTTTACTAAATTTTCTACAAAATTTCTAATTTCTTTCACATGTTCAACAATATCTTCCTTATATTACCGAATATTTTTTTTAAAAAAACTTAAGTCTATAACTGTTAATTGCTTCTCTTACGTTCATGATTTCCCTTCTGTGTTTATATTTCTTAATTCTAGTTTAACTTATTTATTATAACGTTTTTATTTCTGTCTCATCACTCGTAATTCCAACATTTTATCCCTTTTCATTCATTTTAACGAGATCGATTGTTTTCATTTACTCCATATTCAAATATTTCCTTGCAATTTTTAAAATACTTGTTTTATTCTCCGATCATAATAGATCATCTACAGGTTTTACTCAAATTTCCATTCACAACTTTACAGTTTAATACCATTTATATCTAAATGTATTACTTTCTCATATAGTCTTATGGTCTTCAAAGTGTCAAACATCATGTTTAGTTTTAAATTCCGATTACCTTTAAGTGTGTTGATAATTTTCATTTCTAATTTTACAAAAACATTCAGTGTTTATCCAAAATATTTCTTACATCTTCTGATATTTAGTCAATGTCATATTTCAGTACTTCAAATGAATTTACACTGCTCACAGTATTATTTTTTCATGTTTTAGAGACACTGACTATACTAATTTTACTATTTTTCCTACACTAATTGCATCTATGTCAACACTCATGATAAACTAGCAATTGTTTTGTATCACATGCATAAAAAAATTCTTAAAACCAACTTTTTCAATATCGTACTCAAATTACTGTTTTCCAGATGGGAATTACCAATATTCTTTGGTTTTACTCTGTTACATCTTTTTAAATTTTAACATCTTACTTTTAATTCTAACATACATCTTTTGATCAGTTTTTTTCTTTTAATGATAGCCGTACCTTATTTGTTCAAATTAATTCTTTAATTCATCTTCTTTACTACCTTTCAGTACCTTCATAATTCACTATGCAAACGCAACGTCTTTCACTGACATTCTGTTTGATAATACTACAAGTTTCCTTAATTGACAAAAAGCGAATTATTTCTCATTTCAAAATAGAACTACTACATTTTTGCACAAACATTACCTTCATCCATTCAAGACACCCCTTAACCTGTAACTGTCGTAGCGATAAGAAAGGAGACCCTTATCATATGCTCTTTCGACATTTGAGGTTTTTAGAACTTCTTTGGCAAGTATATCAACACCATCAGAAAATATACTTAACATTTTTACCCAGTTTAAAGGCAACATACTGTTCTAAGAATGGTTTTAGTTAAATTTATAAGACAAATAAATACATTTTGTGCTAAATAAGCATAAGCATTTAGATTCAGAATATTTCTTTTTAATCCGATGTAAGACTTGAATTTCATTCATGATACGGATTGACTCTTGATTTTTTTTTTTTTTTTTTTTTTTTTTTTACCTTAAACTAATAGAAAATTTTTATTTTACAAGTTCAGCTTTTAACGAAATAGAAATAAAAACTAAGATGCACCTGCTGTTTTTAAGAAAAGGAACTTTGATATATTTCTGGAAATGTAAATCCTTTTAGAGTTTTCTTTGAATAACGTTGATTTTCATTACTTTACTAACTTCAATAATTCTCTTATTAGCTAATATGAATGAAAGATTGTCAAAAATGTGACACAGTATAACTCTTACGAACATACGTACCTTTACCAGCATACGGATATTACCGACTGAAATGAAGAAAGATACAGATATTTTACTCCAATCTACATTAAATTAAAAAGAAAAAATATTTAATCTTTCATACATTCCAAAGAACAAACGAAAACTCAATAGATATTGTCATGTTTGTATATATGAGATAAAAGTTTTATGAATGATATTTAAAGTAATGCTTAGAACTTCGTAAAAGTGATCATTCACTATGTTAATACACATATCATCAGTTATTTATATTAATCAATGTAATATTAATCATTACATGTACTATATGCATATATATATAAGTTTAATTGTCTTACAATTGAATAATTTACTATTGAGAGAAAGAGGTTAATATCTTGTACTATTTAATTCACATGGAACAAATTTTCCCATCAACCCCATTGAACCACGTTTATTAAATTTGCCAAAGCTCTTTTATTTCTGCATTTTCACACTCACGACACATTTTAAATGTAACTATTGATTACCATTTCAAACACCGATATCATAACTCAGTGTAACACTACACCATAACTCATTTTTTTCCCTACTAACTACAATTTTATATATTCAAGAAGTACATCTAAGACATGATCATTTTCTATGTTCTAGAAAATCGATTCAGTTGCGAACATACTATTAAGACTTGCGAATTTAGAAGACTTACATGTATTTACGATGTCAACGTTTCTTCGTTTTTGTAAGATTCGCATCAAACCATATCGCATTCGCATCAAACCATATCGCATAAGAGATCACTTTTTCTTTTAAACACTTGTAAACAATGGAGGCAATTTATAAGAAGAGAAGTATCATGCTGTTTCAAAACATCATCAGCAGCATATTTCTGTTTCTTTTGACACCGGCAAAATTTAAAAAAAAAAAAAAAGGTTCGTGAGATTTTCTTCAAATTCTGTTTTACTTGAAAAAATGTCCGAACATTCAGTACGATGTAAAGTTTCATATTGTTTCAAATTCTTATGCTCACTCAATATTTTTTATCATGATTTACTCTTAAAAGTAACTTTATAAGTTTTCATGTCCTTTTTACATGAAAAGCACTTGTGATTATTCACTACAAAATTCTAAGACGAAAAGCTTCGCGACTTTTCAAACTATAAGTTTATAGTTTGAAAACTATAAACTATAAACTATAAGTTTCAAACTATAAACTATAAGTTTATAGTTTGAAAAGTCGAAACTTAAGTTTAAATTTCTTAGGACATACACTATATCTAATGTTTCTTTCATGAGATTTCAAATATCTCTTCAGATTACTCGTATTCAAGAAACCTTAAAAATATATCACATAAGTTCAGCGAATAATCGCTTCATAAACTCTTAAATCTTCAACACGAGTGAATCACTTGAAGCATATACTGCATTGTAAACATATAATACTTAAAAAAATTGTTACAAAAAATAAAAATACATTCATTTCACCAATAAGTTTTCTATTTAAATACATTTATTTATTTCCAAAGAACAAGTTTCTGTATTATACATAAAATGTACTTAGAATTTCCTTTCATTAGTTAATATCAAATTAACTGCAATATCCATTTACTGACATTTGATATACAGGTTTGCTTTAAAATTAAAACTAAAATTTCAATATATTTCTATTAAAAAAACATAAGGAAAACAAATAGTCATAACATCAACCAAAGACAGAAATTTAATGCATTTTTATAACCTATAATAATGCATTTTTATATATATAGTTAAATATTAATGCATCTTTATAATCTTCATAACATTTCGATTCAAAAAACCTATCACAAAATAAATGAAAAATTTTTTTCTGCCTTAAAGAATCTCTTATATTTTTAAAATTAATACATAAAAATATATCTTCACCAATATATTTTATAATATCATCAACACTTATTATAATGCAATCATGTCTTGTTTGTGAAGGATGATTTACAATGCAACCTTCGCATTTAAATAGTTTTTTAATCACTCAATTTAATTCAGTTTTGATAGAGTTTATGAGTTCTTTAAAAAGTTCATCATCATCACTTAGCATATCCGAACAATTGTTTTTACATTTGATTTGCAACAGTAAAATAATTTCAAAAATACTTTTATATAAAGTATTAGATACATCAGGAATAATTTCTTTCAATTTTTTTTTTAAATATCACAGTTTACTTTTAGGTATTTAGGTTTTAGTTTAAAAGAATTTTCATCTTGTTTAAAAACTTGTTGAAAAATACGCTCACCTTCTTTGTTGAAAACTACCAACTCATTATTACAAATGATGCTGGCACTCGTATAGACAAGATTAAATTCATATAGTTTTGAGGAAATTCTTGCCATGTTGCAGGAGTTATAACAACACCGCGTGTAGTAGGGTATAATATTTTATTTTGTTTCACACATTCACGTAGATGAATGTTCATTCTGTTTTCAAACTGATTTATGGACTCAAAATATTCCCAACCAAGAGTCCACTGTGCAATCAACTTCGAACTTTCTTTTTTCTGTTCTCGATTATTCGGCATGAAGATATTTTCAGGAACAGATTTCATATAGTGGGCAAACCAGTCATCCTCTGGAAGTTCATCCTCATTATCTTCCAAGCGTCGTTTTTTAATTTTCGAAATTTTTATGTTACGGAATGTGATACTAATTCTAGGATCTTTAACGTCAGGTTGAGAGGGTATTCCGTGCATCCAAAATTGATTCGTTGGTGGTTTCATTACAAGGAGAGTTCCATGAGTTAAGTCCACGCTTCGAGATGTGAAATTTCGCCTGGTAAATACCATTTGACGTTTTGCACCTAAACTGATGATAGGTATATCACTTTCAGGTTCGAGACAAGTTTCATTGTCTTTATGCGTTGAAATTTTAGCACCTCCATCAGGATAATAGTTCAATAAAGCAAAATTATACTTTTTGCCAGTTATCGTTTCAACATCCGGCGTCATATGTGTAAAAATAATCTTCTGTTATAGGTTTTTCAGTGATTATCAGAGTTTTCCATTAACCTATCTTATCATGATAACGCAATATACATATGACGCCCGATAGGCTGGCTTCGCAAACAAGACATGAATGCTATTGTATCAGAGTGAAGAAATCATTTCGCTAATGTATTTTTTAGATAACTTTTGCTATTTAAAAATGCTACGTATTTCTATATCATGCAGAATTCTCGTTAGATTCAAAAGAGAATATGAGGAATATATGTGATATAGAGTTAAATTTGGAATTATACGAAGAATTTTATTCACGAAAGGAAGCTGATATTTTGCTAGATGAACTATCAAATTATGATTTTAAAAATATTAGTTTTGAAATTAATGGGACTCAGTATGTTCCACGAAGAAAGGTACTCGGTTTTGGTGATGAAGGACTTTATTACGAATTCTCTGGAACGAGCATTTATGCAGAACCATGGACTCAAACTCTTCTAAATGTAAAAGATTATGTTGAAACGATAACTGGCAAAAAGTATAATTTTGCTTTATTGAACTATTATCCTGATGGAAGTGCTAAAGTTTCAACGCATAAAGACAATGAAACTTGTCTGGAACCTGAAAGTGATATACCTATCATCAGTTTAGGTGCAAAACGTCAAATGGTATTTACCAGGCGAAATTTCACATCTCGAAGCGTGGACTTAACTCATGGAACTCTCCTTGTAATGAAACCACCAACGAATCAATTTTGGATGCACGGAAAACCATCTCAACCTGACGTTAAAGATCCTAGAATTAGTATCACATTCCGTAACATAAAAATTTCGAAAATTAAAAAACGACGCTTGGAAGATAATGAGGATGAACTTCCAGAGGATGACTGGTTTGCCCACTATATGAAATCTGTTCCTGAAAATGTCTTCATGCCGAATAATCGAGAACAGAAAAAAGAAAGTTCGAAGTTGATTGCACAGTGGACTCTTGGTTGGGGATATATTTTGTGTCCATAAATCAGTGTGAAAACAGAATGAACATTCATCTACGTGAATGTGTGGAACAAAATAAAATATTATACCCTACTACACGCGTTGTTGTTATAACTCCTGCAACATGGCAAGAATTTTCCTCAAAACTATATGAATTTAATCTTGTCTATACGAGTGCCAGCATCATTTGTAATAATGAGTTGGTAGTTTTCAACAAAGAAGGTGAGTGTATTTTTCAACAAGTTTTTAAACAAGATGAAAATTCTTTTAAACTAAAACCTACATACCTAAAAGTAAACTGTGATATTTAAAAAAAATTGAAAGAAATTATTCCTGATATATCTAATACTTTATATAAAAGTATTTTTGAAATTATTTTACCGTTGCAAATCAAATGTAAAAACAATTGTTCGGATGTGGCAAGTGATGATGATGAACTTTTTTAAAGAACTCATAAACTCTATCAAAACTGAATTAAATTGAGTGATTAAAAAACTATTTAAATGCGAAGGTTGCATTGTAAATCATCCTTCACAAACAAGACATGATAGCATTATAATAAATATTGATGATAGAATAAAATATATTGGTGAAGATATTTTTTTATGTATTAATTTTAAAAATATAAGAGATTCTTTAAGGCAGAAAAATTTTTCATTTATTTTGTGATAGGTTTTTTGAATCGAAATGTTATGAAGATTATAAAAATGCATTAATATATGTACAGCTATTCTATTTAAATTTCTGTCTTTGGTTGATGTTATGACTATTTTTTTTCCTTATGTTTTTTTTAATAGAAATATATTGAAATTTTAGTTTTAATTTTAAAGCAAACATGTATATCAAATGTCAGTAAGTGGATATTGCTATTAATTTGATATTAAATAATGAAAGAAAATTCTAAGTATATTTTATGTATAATACAGAAACTTGTTCTTTGGAAATAAATAAATGTATTTAAATAGAAAAGCTTCTTGGTGAAATGAATGTATTTTTATTTTTTGTAACAATTTTTTTAAGTATTATATGTTTACAATGCAGTATATGCTTCAAGTGATTCACTCGTGATGAAGATTTAAGAGTTTATGAAGCGATTATTCGCTGAACTTATGTGATATATTTGTAAGGTTTCTTGAATACGAGCAATCTGAAGAGATATTTGAAATCTCATGAAAGAAACATCAGATATAGTGTATGTCCTAAGAAATTTAAGTTTATAGTTTGAAAAGTCGCGAAGCTTCTCGTCTTAGAATTTTGTAGTGAATAATCACAAGTTCCTTTCATTTAAAAAGGATACGAAAACTTATAAAGTTACTTTTAAGAGTAAATCATGATAAAAAATATTGAGTGAGCATAAGAATTTAAAACAATATGAAACTTTACATCGTGCTGAATGTTCGGACATTTTTTCAAGTAAAACAGAATTTGAAGAAAATCTCACGAAACTTTTTTTTTTAAATTTTGCCGGTGTCAAAAGAAGAAGAAATATGCTGATGATGATGTTTTGAAACAGCATGATACTTCTCTTCTTATAAATTGCTTCCATTGTTTACAAGTGTTTAATAGAAAAAGTGATCTCTTACACCACATTCGAATGCGATATGGTTTAATGCGAATCTTACAAAAACGAAGAAACATTGACATCGTTAATGCATGCAAGTCTTCTAAAATCGCAATTCTTAATAGTATGTTCGCAATTGAATCGATTTTCTAGAACATAGAAAATGATCATGTCTTAGATGTACTTCTTGAATATATAAAATTGTAGTTAGTAGGGAAAAAAATGAGTTATGGTGTAGTGTTACACTGAGATATGATATCGGTGTTTGAAATGGTAATCAATAGTTACATTTAAAATGTGTCGTGAGTGTGAAAATGCAGAAATAAAAGAGCTTTGGCAAATTTAATAAACGTGGTTCAATGGGGTTGATGGGAAAATTTGTTCCATGTGAATTAAATAGTACAAGATATTAACCTCTTTCTCTCAATAGTAAATTATTCAATTGTAAGACAATTAAACTTATATATATATGCATATAGTACATGTAATGATTAATATTACATTGATTAATATAAATAACTGATGATATGTGTATTAACATAGTGAATGATCACTTTTACGAAGTTCTAAGCATTACTTTAAATATCATTCATAAAACTTTTATCTCATATATACAAACATGACAATATCTATTGAGTTTTCGTTTGTTCTTTGCAATGTATGAAAGATTAAATATTTTTTGTTTTTTTAATTTAATGTAGATTGGAGTAAAATATCTGTATCTTTCTTCATTTCAATCGGTAATATCTGTATGCTGATAAAGGTACGTATGTTCGTAAGAGTTATACTGTGTCACATTTTTCACAATCTTTCATTCATATTAGCTAATAAGAGAATTATTGAAGTTAGTAAAGTAATGAAAATCAACGTTATTCAAAGAAAACTCTAAAAGCATTTACATTTCCAGAAATATATCAAAGTTCCTTTTCTTAAAAACAGCAGGTGCATCGTAGTTTTTATTTCTATTTCGTTAAAAGCTGAACTTGTAAAATAAAAATTTTCTATTAGTGTAAGGTAAAAAAAAAATCAAGAGTCAATCCGTATCATGAATGAAATTCAAGTCTTACATAGGATTAAAAAGAAATATTCTGAATCTAAATGCTTATGCTTATTTAGCACAAAATGTGTTTATTTGTCTTAAAAATTTAACTAAAACCATTCTTAGAACAGTATGTTGCCTTTACACTGGGTAAAAATGTTAAGTATATTTTCTGATGGTATTGATATACTTGCCAAAGAAGTTCTAAGAACCTCAAATGTCGAAAGAGCATATGATAAGAGTCTCCTTTCCTATTGCTACGTCAGTTACAGGTTAAGGGGTGTCTTGAATGGATGAAGGTAATGTTTGTGCAAAAATATAGTAGTTCTATTTTGAAATGAGAAATAAATCGCTTTTTGTTAATTAAAGAAACTTGTAGTATTATCAAACAGAATGTCAGTGAAAGACGTTGCGTTTGCATAGTGAATTATGAAGGTACTGAAAGGTAGTAAAGAAGGTGAATTAAAGAATTAATTTGAACAAATAAGGTACGGCTATCATTAAAAGAAAAAAACTGATCAAAAGATGTATGTTAGAATTAAAAGTAAGATGTTAAAATTTAAAAAGATGTAACAGAGTAAAACCAAAGAATATTGGTAATTCCCATCTGGAAAACAGTAATTTAAGTACGATATTGAAAAAGTTGGTTTTAAGAATTTTTTTATGCATGTGATGCAAAACAATTGCTAGTTTATCATGAGTGTTGACATAGATTCAATTAGTGTAGGAAAAATAGTAAAATTAGTATAGTCAGTGTCTCTAAAACATGAAAAAATAATACTGTGAGCAGTGTAAATTCATTTGAAGTACTGAAATATGACATAGACTAAATATCAGAAGATGTAAGAAATATTTTGGATAAACACTGAATGTTTTTGTAAAATTAGAAATGAAAATTATCAACACACTTAAAGGTAATCGGAATTTAAAACTAAACATGATGTTTGACACTTTGAAGACCATAAGACTATATGAGAAAGTAATACATTTAGATATAAATAGTATTAAACTGTAAAGTTGTGAATGGAAATTTGAGTAAAACCTGTAGATGATCTATTATGATCGGAGAATAAAACAAGTATTTTAAAAATTGCAAGGAAATATTTGAATATGGATTAAATGAAAACAATCCATCTCGTTAAAATGAATAAAAAGGATTAAAATGTTGGAATTACGAGTGATGAGACAGAAATAAAAACGTTATAATAAATAAGTTAAACTAGAATTAAGAAATATAAACACAGAAGGGAAATCATGAACGTAAGAGAAGCAATTAACAGTTATAAACTTAAGTTTTTTTAAAAAAATATTCAGTAATGTAAGGAAGATATTGTTGAACATGTGAAAGAAATTAGAAATTTTGTAGAAAATTTAGTAAAAGAACTAAGATTACGAAATATAAACGTTTCTTTTTAAATAGAATTTCAAACCACTAAGTTAAAGTGTGTATAGAATACTAGAATGTTTTAAAAAAAGTAAATGAAGTTAAAATTCAGAATATATTGAACATTATAACGTTAAAAAAAGTGTGAAATTGCATCTAAAATTAAGTAATGTAACAAATAAACAGCATGTGCGGGAACGTTTGTGAAATATAACATATAAGTTAAAAATCAGGGTATGCTGAAATTTATGAAAGGTATGATAAAAAAAATAGTATGTTGTAATTAAATAAAATATTACAAATTAGAAACGTTAAGTATTAAAAAATATGACAGTAAATGAATATGTTATTATGAAAACAGAAAACCTGAGAAATAAGTTAAAGTTTCATGGAAAACTAGAAAGGATGAAAGTATCAGAATAAAATTGAGTAATAAAAACAAATTATCTTGTAGTTACATTTTCATAACATGATGAACTATCATTAAAGGAAAGTCTTTTTTATATTTGTTTCTTTTACATTGTTTTCAGAGTCGCGCATTGAATAATTTAACACCAGACTTAAAAAATATATTTCTAAAACATATAATTCACTTTTTCATTAATAGAGGGCAGCATCGCTATATTATCAAAATTAAGATGCAGAAAATATTTCCCGTTGCCAATATAAAAAACCTAACTTTAAATGAAAAGCAGGAGGTCTACAACTCAACCAGCAATCTACCAACACCTCAACTCCACTAGTGACCACGCCTCCTAGTGTGATGACATTGCCTTTGGCCCCGCCCTCTGTGTGACTTCATTGGCCACGCCCACACCGCCCACCGCGTGAAGCAGAACCCCCACTTTTTATCTACTTTCACTTTATTAATTGCAAATTTCTGTTAGCCATTAAGAATTAACAAATAGAAATTAGCACGCCTCAGAGAAGGAAGGAAAATTACTTGAAATCTGAACCCTCACACAAGGAAAGAAACATAAATAAAAAATAAAAGAGGGTATGATTAAGTAGCCAATATTATGCAACAAATTAGGATGTTTCTGAAAGCATTTAATACAAAAATGATATTACACACGGTATATTAATTCAACATTTATTTCTCAATAATTTTTATGTAAGCGAAAATTTTAAAATACAGTAAACTAATATTGAACAGGAAATTTGTCCAACGTGATGAAAAATTTTTGAGGTTCCTTTGCATCTTTTGGACTATTATTAATTCCTCAAGCACTGAATCCATCGAATAATTTATTCTCTACATATTATTAATTTGTTACCCTTACTATGGGGATCAAGTTATAAGAAAATATGTACAGTATCTACAACTGCTTGCGAATTTTCATTTTTTATGTCAATCTATTTTTTGTCATATACATAGGCTACCTTCCAATTTGATAATTTTGCTGTACATGATCATCGGTATTTAGCACGCTCATTTAGTTTCTAAATATTGGATTACAACAGGCTTTACGACATGAAATTATAAAACAAGGAAAAGAAAATAATTAATTTAAGTTTATTTTTTTACCATCCTCATTCATCTATCTCTCCGTTTAACTATTTACACAGGCAGAAAAATAATGGAACACATAATAAAAGGTGCTGTAGGTAAATTCTTTTAAGCGAAGAACAATAAAGATACTTTCTTGAAAGTTCAAGGTTAATGCTGTGACGTTGTTTAATACGACTTACCTTCGCTAAGCAAAAATTTAATTTTCTGTACATTTTTAGCACATGTTGAAAAGCGTGCAAAGGGGCCTCAGATTCTAGCTTCAAGGGATTGTACAAGTATAGATGCTTCCCATCTCAAAAGCGACCGTTCGTACCATGGATTGGTTCGTAAAATGTTTCTAGTTTCACTATGCATATCACTTAACCATGCTTCTGAGAAGCGATTTATAAATTCTATCAAATAAATTAAATATACTAAAAGAATTAGATAATATATTTGAAATTTTAAATATAGTAGACGGTAAATAATGAAATACTTATACAGTACATTGTTCAGACTGTTGCCTCTGAGTTATCTGTCTACGAGAGGCTAGTAGAGGCTAGTAGATTTGAACGTGAGTGGAGAGGATTCAACTTCTGATCCTCGCTCTCAAGACTCATCGACAATCAAAGGAGACATTTGTGATAAGGATGTTGTATGAGAGGTAGAAAGATTTGACATGTTAAATGGGCCAGCAATACTGATTTTTGAAGTGTCTTTCCTAAGAAAATAATAGTCTAAACTTGTCTGAGGTTTCTGTTTACGTTAGTTGTAAATAAGGCTGTAGTACATCATAGCATTGTCTTATGCAGACTTTACTTAAGCAAATGTCTCAGAATTTTAATCTTGGTTTTCCAAGGTTCTGAGGCCTTATTGAAACTAGGAAAATGCAACTATCATTAATTTTGTATCGTATTTTTTAACTGAAACAGGCTATTCCTCCTCCTCTCTCTTTATTGCTGTTTCAGATACATTTATTTTCCATCTAGGAGTTCCTTGAAATTCTCCTCGTTTAGTCTTGGATCAAGTTGCCTACTATTGTCCCCGTGACTCAAAGAAATTTCAGCTTTTTACCATATTGATTAAAACCTTAATACTCATGATCAAAATAGAGGAAATTTTTTTTTCCAATTCCTGTCATATTTACATCTTTCATATCTCACCATCAATTAAGAATGTTCTATACACAGTTATAAATATTCTAGTTTCCCGAAAAGTTCCGTAAAGGAACTAAAGTCTCCGAAAAAATTTATTATTTGTGGAATATGAAACGTTTCATTGAAAATCATTTTGCGGATTGGCCGAAATTGTGAGTGATTGGAAGAATGGAACCAAAACAGAAACCAAATAAAGGTCTATAAAGACCCGAAAGTAGCTAAGACGTTCTTCCAAAGCATCTGAAAACGGTTTAACGACACTGATATATGCAAACAAACAAACTAAGATCGAAAAGTACCACAGCGGACTCTTAGCAACATGTTACCCAGACGTCAGGCCCATATTGGAAGACAGATCACTGCAGCTACAGAAACGCAGCTATCCACATATAACATGAGTGATAAGCTTCATGAAAAATGGTTTTATGAGAAAAAAACCCGCATGATTTTTGTCCAACTAACTCGAGTGCGAAATGAACCTAGCTGCAATGATTGCGGAGACAATTGTCATTAGCGTAACATGACCTGAGAAGAGTTTCTTTTACTGGAAAGCCTCTTTCTCTCTTTTCTTCTTTTCGTAGGCCGAATGGGCTATTAATCTTGAAACAGGATCTGGTGGCATATCATTTTAAATGTCTGAATCATTTTTCAAATTGTTACCCCGAAGTTTTATCGTCCTGTATTATTCGATTTCCTATTGCGTAAAACTGTCCACATACCATACAGTTTGTTGCTAGAGAGTGGTATCCGTAAACATATTAGATTACCATTTTTAAAATATTTCATACTTTTTAGACGGTTAAAAAATATGCAATGATTTAATAATAATTTAATTATTCATGTTGATGAGAAAAGACCCTTTAACTAACAGTCATGCTAGAGTGTCGGATGGTGACAGAAGATAGCTGGACTCGTAGATAATTGGGAGTCTTGTGAAGACGCATTAAGTCACTTGATAATCCGAACATCTCTTTATAATATGTCGATTCGTATCAACATATCTTATTACATAACATATCTTATAAAATGACACAGCACAATCTGTATCTCACAGTTTTAAACCACGCAGTTGCATTTTTCAAACACTGGGGAAATAGAGCTTAGCGAAGAGATGTGATTTGTCAGGATAATACAAGCGGTGAAAGAGAATGCTTACAATGTCGCTGAAGTATCTATAGCTCGTAAATTCTTTATTTGAGTTCTGGGTAGTGATTGGGCAAGATTTTTAGAAATGCGAGGTATTGCAGATAAGTGATGCCGCAAAGCGAAGTAGTATTTATTTAAATTAAAATTAAAATTCTAAATATCTATATCTGAATTTCTCTTTCTTCTTTCATGTTTTTCATAAGATCATTGGTTTTCTGCAGCAGATAAAGAAGCGAAGTCACCTGCTTTTTCAAAATTTATTTATAATTCTTGTAGGCAGTCAACCGTTTAATTGCTTGAATTAGGTGGCAATGGTATTTCTCCGGACCATGATTATTTTAACACAGAAGAGACCTTTAGCTTCATGGCCGTACATGAGCTTCAAAGGAGATGCACTTGTAGTGCAATTTAGGAATTCAAGGAATGCAGAAAATAGATAAAGAATATGCTTTTTCCATTTAACAAGATTTGTGCTATTTACATGATATAACGTTTGTTTAAAATACACGGTTCCATTTCTCTACTAAGCCGTTTGGTGCTGGGTAACCTGCTGTTGAAAAAAGAGGATGAGTTTCTAACTTTTTTTTTCAAATTCTTGAGTCAACCTCATGAGGTAAAATTAGTACCTTGATTGTCACAAAGTATTTCTGAAATAACTGTTCTAATAGTAATTTCTAAAAGAGCATCGCAAGTAGCTTTAGCAGAAAGACCTTTTTAAATGTATGACTTCTAGCCATTTTAATGATTATCTTCCTGAAGGTGGGGCCCTCCAGCGGCCGAGCAGTAAAGTCAATGAACATTAGTAAGTAGGTCCGTGGCTCGAATTCCGATAACGGGTTGGCTGCATAGTCCTTTTCATGTTTTTTACCACGTGTAACGTGTATACGAACCAGTTTCCATTAGAAAGGCCTCCCCGAAGGCACTTTTTCCCTTACATAGCCCACGAGACTTTGCCGTAATCACTTAAAATCAAACCAAATCTTCCTGAAGGGGGGAACATTTCACCAATAATTTTAATATTTACTGCACGAAATGATTTGGCAAATGACAAACATGAATAATAGAAGTTTATCCAATCACCGTTCAAGACGTTTTAGCTGACTTTTTTGACATTTTCTATTACAACTTTCTACATCTTCGGAAATATTCGGGAAGTATATTGAAATTTTAATTCTTTCCATAGTTCATCGCATTCCTAAATGACTTCTAAATACGAAATCATGAACTAATTGATAATTTTCTAGCAAAACTAACTGTCGTATTTTTTACTACATTTTTTTTTTGTAATACAACACTTCATCTCGTAAAAAGAAATTATGTTTTCTTAATTATGCGTCTTTAAAAGAATTAAATAATTTTGGACATTTTCTCCTTAAACGTATTCCATTCCGATTTGGTAGTTTGATGGCGTCAGCTCTTTCTACCTCAAATTACTTTTGTGTTTCCGGTTTCGTCTCTAAGCAAACTGCAGATTGAGATACATTTTCTTCTTCAAATATGTGGTCTCACACATCTGCAGTAATTAAGCATTAAATTTATCTATTAACGTTGCATTTTTTGTAATAAATGGAAATTGCTGCTAATGTTGCTTCTACGACGTCACCAAATACGGAATCTAAGGCTACTTTCTGTTTCTAAAATAGTATATAATGCTGTGGTCTAAATTTGTATTTCTGTTCTTGAACCTTTTATTGCTTCTACTTGCTTCCTTTTCAATGTAAATAATAACTTTTTGCAAGATATATAAATTACGTTTTTCATTAGAACACTCACGGTTTTGTAAATGCTAAGAATTTACATTAATAACAACTGCATTGTATTTCGGTTTACTTGGAGTATTAACTCTAGCTTTTACTTGCAAATTATCGTTTTGGTTACTATAAAATGTATTTCGCTTATTTGGTAATCTTTACCTAAATGTAAACTGCTACTCCACATGCATATCCTCGTGGTTTAAGCGAATGTTTTTGTTCATTTACGGCTGAATCTTTTCTCAGCTTTGGTGAATTATAGTTAAAAGGCTTGTTGAATGAATCGCGAACGGAGACGCGTTTTTCACCACTTATGTCAATGAAAAATCGACTTTCTATATTTCGCGATGAAAAAATTATCACATTCCTACGCCAATTCTTACGAACGTAGCCAACTTTCACCCTGTCGAACTGCAACATGAGATGCCAAATCATTATTTGGTGTTTGAGAACGTTTATCGTTAAAATGCAAAATGATTAACTAAAGACTCGAAATCGTTGGCGTTACACTTTTCCAATAATGTATCCATCATCACCTTAAAAGAGAAGCGAACTCTAAATGAGTTTCCCAAAACAACATTTTTGCTTGACGAAAATTTTCTAAACATACAGTTCGTGATAGTTCGCATTTCTTAATGATTAAAGACTTAATTTTCCCATAATCGTTTAAATCATCTTTAAAACATGCATAAAATATTAGAAGATTTATGACCTATCAATTTTAAGTAAAGTTTCAGACTTAAATTCATTTGGTTCATTCTTATATTAGAACGACTTTTCTATTACATTAAGAAAATAAATTACATGTTTCGTTCTTGTTAGATACAGAAATCGCTAATGTTTGTAAAGCTATCAAAAGCTACTTCATGCTTCATTTAAAAGCTTATGTAATGAAAGTATATTTTCTACGTTGTTATACTTTACTGTTACTGCCTTCTATATGTGAAGAATGCAATTTCAAAATTTCCTCCGATTTTTCATTTCTTCACCTGAAATATTAAGAACTTTAATGATGAAATATAACTTTCAATTATTCTTTAGAATTTAAAAGTTTATCTTTCAATTCTACAGCTTTTAAACTGGAATCGGGGTTTTCATAGAGCTTTTTTAAAACTGAAATAAGATCAGTTCTAATTAATCCGTTAAATATATTTATAGGCAGTTAGTTTTTCGTACAAATTACAACAAAAATTCTCATCTCTCTGTGAACAGTCACAGAAATTTCCTTCTGATTCTCACATGAAAGCTTGTTTTGCGTGCTTAAAAAGCTCGCAGAGGTATCATATAAAAGGTTTTTCAAATGTAATTTAACATTTTTATTCTCTATTTACACGGCATTTATTCACAAGAATAATTACAAAATTAATCCAGCATGCTTTAAGGAAACCTCTATGTTATGCCTAAACACTCTTAGCTGAGGTGTTATCTCATCTATTTGCAGAATTATAACAGTCAGACAAGCTAAAAGCCAAATCCAGACTCAGAGTGAACACTCTACCGAAGTTCTCGTCGACGGATCTTCAATGGCAATAACGAGCGATATTGACACATGTCTTAATGCCATGATTAGTCACATGTAAGAGTAGAACTTATTGCGAATTAAAACCATTTAGTGAGGTAATATATGTGTCTACATGTATTAGTGTCTGGGTTGACGCTCTCGTATTATAATAAATTTCCTAATTCGTTCCCTGAAATTTTTGTTTAAACGTAAGCTTCATTGTACATTCTGAAATTTCTTGCAAATGCACTACTTCTTTAGTTATAGAATATATACGTTTAATTAATTATATAAAATGAAACACCACGAAGTGGAACATTAATTAAGTTCTTATTATGAGAAAGAAAATATCAGAACTCTGCATTATGCTAAAAAAACGTACACTGCACTTTTATCTCACAAAGGAATAATTAACTTTTCTCTGTAGCTCGTTAGTAAATAAATTTTTTACACTTCAGTAGCTAAGTTGGAAAGTCTAGATTACAGCATCTGTGGGAAACATTTTAATCTCTGAACTACACAAGCAGAACAGGAAATTAAGATCTCCGACTAAAGCTAATGAATGGAAAAGTTAGGGTAGTTAGTCGGACGTAAATAAAGCAGTCTGATACTACGCTAGAAAAACAGAGAAATTGCTCACAGAAACATTGTACATAATGAGAATATTCTTTGAAATTTTACGGGATTGTCAATATTTTTACCTTGGCTTGATGCGCTTAAGGGATACTGGGATATATAATCGTTATGCATATGCTTTGAGTTAATGTGTTATCTTAAATTCATAATAAATATAATTTCTTTTCGAAAAATGTTCATAATAATGGATAAAAAGTACATTTGTTCTACACGGAACAATAAGAAATATCTGTCGGTAATGATATCGTTAACGTGTTCTAGTAAATTCATACTAAATGTAATTTCTTGCAAGAATTTATTAATAATTATGGATAATGAAATCAATTTCTTCTACCCGAAACAAACGTAAATTACTTTTGAAAGGACAAAAATACCTCAAAATGAAAATTTTTCTCTGTTCAATGAGTGTATTTTCTTTATCAATAAATGCACTCAGTTTTTAGCCCAAAGGAGCCTTAGTTCAGAAGGACTAATAGTCTCAAAAAGGGATTTTGCACTGAATCACGACAAAACGCTGAATCACTTTTCGGATTGTTGCCGCCAAATATTATCGCCCTCAATTATTTTAAAAGAAATTAAATAAAGGAGAATGTGCATGAATGTCGGCATGGTTCTCACGACGTGAAAAAAACGACGGTACCTAGAACCATCAAATTTTGAATTACGTAATCCTCCACTGAACATGGGCACATTGGAAGCCCACATTTTGAAATTCTAATTTGTTTCATTATCTATTTCACATTTTGTGAAACTTTCAAGAATTTATGATTTAAAATTTCAACGATTTCAAAGCGAGCAAGGGCAACACTGTACGCCCCCCCCAAGAAAAAAAATTACCTCCAGCTCTGGAGACTGTCTATCGGAAATTCTAAAAATATGATGTTTTTAAATATTTTGTGATACTGTAGTTGAATTGAATTTGGTGTGGTTTAAGTGCGAAGAAGATGATATTTAATATATAAAGGAAATACGCAAAAAGTTTAAAACACGCCTTTTTGGGTTGAGGAGCTGAATATAAAATCTGAAATCTTTCAGATTTATTTTATTGTTTTTGTTAAAATGCTACTTTACATTTTAAATAAAACGTGCCTGAACTATATAATCTGTATTGTAAAGCATTGTACCATTGTTTAAAACAAACATGTTCTACTAGAGAATTTTGAATTACATCTGATAATTTTTTCAGTTCTATAACCTGAAACAGCATATAAGGCTTCAAAACCTATAGTACTTTTGTGGAACACGTAAATAATGTATTACAAAGATGTGCATAAGACATGTCTTATCAAACAGTATATATTTAGGAAAATACAATTATTTATTTATTTGTATTTAATTCCTACATTTTTAATTATTCCTTGAAAATTTTTCTAATATAAATGCTTTGCATTTATTAAATAAACAAGTGACAGTCCTATTTATTTATGGTTTGGAATATTAGTATTGTTTTAAATAGCATTCTGATGTAACAAATAAATGGCGTCTGCTTTGCTTTTAATATTCTTAACTCAGACAAGGAAGAAAACTGGGAATATAATTGATATGTATCATTAGACACCAAATGTTTAAAACTGAAGGTAAACACTTTGCTAAAAATTTACGCGTAAGTAAATTCTAGAATTTTATCTTCTTTGACGCTCTTGAAGGGCGACTACAATTAATTTCAAGAATTTAATTCTTCTATATACGCCATATACTTCAAAATATGATTCCTTTTCCAACACATTTTGTTTAACAGTCAGATGCAATATATTTTGTCACTGCATTTTAAGAAAGATTTTTCCTTCGTTATGCATTTTAACTTCGTTGTACGAAGTAAAGGAATTACTATGATCGCGAAAAATTTCGAGTTCATATTTCAACAGGCAGTCATATTTCAGGTGTCATATATTGACCATTTCGGAATCATTTTGGACCATTTTTTGCATGATTTCTGAACTTACGGACAGAATAAAAGTCTATTTTTTTTTCAAAACGGATCGTATAATGAATTTAAAATGGATTCAGGAGAGATTATTTTCGTGACGTCTGTACGTACGTACGTATGTATGTATATATGTATCTATCTCACATAACGCAAAAAGGATTAGCCGTAGAGCATTAAAATTTTGTGTAAGGGACTGCTAAAACATCCACATGTCTACCTTCCTTTTCTATTGCAATCGATAGTACGACTCTTATATATATATATATATATATATACAGAGAGAGAGAGAGAGAAAGGGAGAGAGAATTCCCCCTTACCCAGATTTTATATTCGTAGTAGTTGATTGCAGTATATGAAGTGTTTTAAATGTCGAACATATTCATAATTTGGCAAGGTCAAATTTTAAAAGAATAATTTTCGATAAATAATGAAATTTAATATTTAATGCTATGTGCCAGTTCCTATAATTGTTTTATACTTGTTATGAAAAAAAATAAAATTATAAGAAGTTTGACTCCCGTAAGACAAATTTGACCGGGTTATTTAATTTTTAAATTTGAAATAATTTGCGTCATTTTCAACTTACATTTAGGGTTCGGTTAATTAAGTTAGAGTAATTCGAGGAAATAAATTTAAATGAAATAGAGCAAAACATGTGTATAATTTAAAAGGTCATGCATGGAAGTCATGTAGTCTACATTGTAAGATTTCTTTTAATTTGAATAACCAATTATTCTTATTTTTTTTTTTTTCTTTTCTTTTCTTTTCCGAAAACCTCAACTTCCCCTTGCGTTTCATCGCCAAGATGCAAATTAAGTTAATGTGAAAAATAGTATTTTAATGGGCAAAAAAAGAAAGTTAGTGAGAGCGTGATTTCGCTAGCATAGCGCACATTGTTATTTCGACCTTTGTGGTGTTACTCCGAGTTGCAGGTTCGCCTTCTGGCCTGTTAGTTAAAGTGTATTCGCCGGCGTAGGTTGTTGAGTAAGTTTTTTAGTCATACGTACTCTAGCACTACTTTCTGCCATTTAAATTTACAGTAGACTCCTGATTATCCGCGGGCGGATTATCCACGGAGCGGATTATCCGCGCCTGCAGTACAAAAGTTTTTTTTTTTTTTTTTTTTTAATTTTATTTTACAAGCGTAGAGCAAAGAAAATAAAAATGTTCACAAAACTGAGCGAAACGTTAAATTTGCTAACACCGTGCTTATTTATAGCAAAAATATCCCAGGCCTTCTCGGAACCTTCCCCTCTGATGAGTAAGTGATTTCTTACTCACCCTTGCAATGCCCGCTCCACCGCCCTCTCTCGTCTTAATCTTACTGACACGTCCACTTCCTCCCACTCGCCATTGTTAGTTTAAGCCTGATAGTGTTTGCGAACCGGTCGGAATTAATTTCTTATCTTTTATTGTGTTCGATGCTTGTGCTTTTCGGTTTTGTATTTTTCGTTACCGATTTAAAATGTCAGGAAAACAAAAGAAGGTTGAGTTGACTATTGCGCAAAAATTAGAATTAATTTCCAAAACAGCAAACGCCGCTGCAAGGTAGCAGATGGAATTGGATCACGGAATCGCGGAAACAACATTCTAAAGCAAAAAGACAAACTGGTGAACTTAACATCAATGTCGGACAGTGCTTCCGCAATGAAAACGCAAAATCTATGAAGGGTTCTGCTTCCTTTGATGAGGTAGACACGGCATTGACAGAGTAGTTAGCTCAAGTTCGAAAAGAGGGTACTCCTGCAAATGGTCCTATCGTTGCGGCTGAGGCAAAATACTTTTTTTGAGTATTTAGGCCTGAAAGGAAATTTTGATGCGCCTTCAGGCTGATTGACTCGTTTTAAGCAACGACATGTAATTCGAGAAATTGGACTTCATGGAAGAAACTTAGTAGTGACCAGCAAGCAGCTGACGATTTCCACCATGAATTTGAAGAATTTGCTTTAAAAGAAGAGCTATCTTTTGAACAAATTTACAATGCCGATGAATCGGGACTTTTGTGGAAATGTCTTCCCCCTCGCACTTTAGCATTTGAAAGTGAAAGTAAAGCAACGGGTCATAAAAGCAGCAAAGAAAGGATCACTATCATGTCTTGCAGTAAAGCTACCGGTGGACATAAACTTAGACTTGTTGTCTTTGGAAAGTCAGAAAAACCGATATCTTTCAAAGGCACAAGGATAGAACATTTGCCCGTTGATTACTTTAACTGGAAAAAAAAAAGGATGGATAAGCCAAAACATTTTTTAAGAATGGTTCGAAAAAATCTTTGTTCTTCAAGTGCGTAAACATCTTAAATCGAGAAACCTGCTTGAAAAAGGGGTGCTATTGATCGACAACGCACCTTCTCACCCAGCAACAAGTGTGCTAAAGTCTTCTGATGGACAAATGTTTGCAAAGTTTCTCCTCCCAAACGTTACTGCGCTAATCCAAACCATGGACCAAGGAGTCATTGCAATAATGAAGAGAACATACCGAACCATGCAGCTAATGACCAAAATTGAAGAAAGTTATGATCTGAAAGAGTTTTAGAAACACTACACAATCTTGGACACCATCTACGATATTGCATCTGCATGGGACTCAGTGAAACCGTCAACCCTCATAAATCATGGAGAAAACTCATGCCTAATATTAAAGTCAACAACAACCTAACCCCTTTGGGTTGTGAAGAAAAGAATGAAGATGTAGACACGCCCACGGCAACTCTTGCCGATATGGTGAAAACAGTTCCGTGTGGTGAGAACGTCGATGCTGAAAACATTAACGAGTGATTGGAGTGTGACGTCAACGAACCTGGCTTCGAACGCTTGAGAGATGACGAAATTATGAAGAACGCAATGTTCAAATCATTTTACGCAAAGTTCAAATCAAATTTATTGTACCGGAAAAGGCCTGATACCGAAATTATTCATATTATTTTGCCCCGACTCTTTCCGCAGATCCAGGATTTTACCAAATTGAAAGACCCCCAGTACCTTGGAACATTGTTTGAGTTGGCGATTAAATTTGAAGGCCGAAAGGGTAGCTGAGAGTATACATATAATGGGGTTAAGGGGACTCATGCACCTTAAAACCAGCAAGACCTTCGAATATGTGAGTGTTGCAAGAATAGGGATAACTTATTTATTTTAAAAGCAATTACTTCCAACTTTTTACAGCTGACTGCATAATATAGCTGCTTTCTGAAATAGTAATCAGAAAGTTTGTGTTGCCACAAATATTTTAATAATTTAATCCGCTTTGTGATAAAATTTTTCGTCATGTTTCCACTTTCCGCGAACAGTTTAAAACATTCTTTATTATTATTTCCATATTTAATACATAACTTTTATAACATTTGGAAACGACTGTGAACCTAAAATTCTAAAAATTTCGTGTTAAATTTTTATTTTATTTTAAGTTATGTTTATAAAATGTATTTTATTAAAAAAATTTGTAATGTTTTTGTCCATAAAATTTTTCAATATTAAAATATTTATCATATTTTGGGTTCAGTTAAAAAATAGTGCCCATATAAAGAATTCCATCCAATTTCAAGTATGTACCTTTAGCCATTTTTAAAATATCATGCGCTCAAGGCGGAAACATGGCGAAATATTTTGTCACAAAGAGGATTAAATTACAAAAATATTTGTGGCAACACAAACTTTCTGGTTACTAGTTTCAAAAACAGCTATATTACGTAGTCAGCTGTAAGAGGTTGGAAGTAATTGCTTTTAAAATAAATAAAATATCCCAATTCTTGCAACAGTCCCATATTCGAAGATCATAAGGGGTTTAAGGTGTATGAGCCCCATTAAGGCCAAATGTTGAACAGACAGTTTAGTACGCCAATTTCAAAAAACACGAGAAAAATTGAGAATAAAAAGAAAATTTTATGCGATCGGCAAAATAGGCCGCAAGATTCTAAACAAGCGGCAGTAAAACAGCAGTTAATCTAAGCCGGGATGTTGAATAAAGGAGGGTGCAATCACCTCTCTCGTATAAAAATCCTTCTAAATTACATTTTACATGGTTGTAATAAAATGACCTTACCAGTTATACAAATTTTATTAAATAGTGTACCAACAGAGGCCTGTTAAACACAAGGTCGCAAGTAAATTTTATTTCCGAAAATTTGTTTCGTAAAAAGTTGAAAAGATATAATATAGATTGTTTAAAGTACAAAATACCAAGGATATTGCAGCTCCGGGAAAACATTGTGCATGTAAAGACAAAACCACATTTGATGCACAAGTTAAAAATGAGGTTCAAAAATCTTTTTTTGTGGCTAGAAACTTTCAGACTGCGGTCATTCTAGGTACAGATTTTCTCAAGACTGCTGGAGCTCACATTAAGTTTCAGGAGGAAACAACTCTGGAACTCCACATTCAACCTTGGGCCGTAGAAGCTGTGGAAGCACCGGTGCAGAATTTAACTAATATACAACCTGATAGCAGGCGAAAATTGGAGGAACTGGCAAGAAAGTTTTCTGGTTTATCTTCTGAAACTATCTTACCCAGATAGTTAAGCACGAAATCGACCTAAAATGTGACGAGCCCGTGAAAAACAGATTTTATAGTTAAGACAGCGTTAAGGACCAAATCATCGAGGAACGTATTCAATATATGCTCAAAAATTAAAAAAAAAAGCCTGTCAGCAGCTCATATGCTACTCCGGTAGTGCTCTGCCATAAAAAGAATGACCTGCCTCCCTCAAATTTTAAATCATGGAGATATGTCATTGGCTATAGAAAACTAAATAATTTAAGTAAATACCCCGTTTATCCGCTACCCGTTTTTGAAGAAATTATACGTAAAATAAAATCAACTAAATATATGAGCACGATAGAACTCGCCTCAAGGTATTTTCGGTTAGCGATGAAACCCGAGGATGTGCGTAAAACAGCATTTATCACAAAATCTGTCACAAAATATGCCTTTTGCGCTCCAGCAACTTTCCAGCAAACTATGGACATCATATTATGACCTGTTCTCGAAATATCCACATTTATTTACCTCGACCACATAATAGTAAAATACTGATGAGCATATAAAATATTTAAATGAAGTTTTCACATTTTTAAGAGAAGCAGGTTTAAAAGTAAATGGAAATTTCCGGCAGGCGGCAGAAGAGGTTAGGTATTTAATCTATAAAATTTTTCAATGGGAAATACAAACAGAAGATTCGAAAATAATTGCTACAAAGAATTACCCGTCGAGAAACTCAGGAAAAAAAAAAAAAAAAAAACCTCGCTTTATTTTTTTTATTTTTCGGCATGTGTTTCTACAATCAAATATTCATAATGACTTTGCAAAGACAGCAGAATCCCTATTAAAATTAAAGGTTTTCTTAATCAGCCGATGCTAACGCCTCATTTGAGAAATTGAAAACAGCGTTAATACAAGTGCCGTAACAAACAACGTTAATACAAGCGCCAAAAGTCTCGAACGGAGATTAAAATCTTGAAATTTCGGCAGGCGCCTCAGATTATGCTGTAGGCTTTGTTTTGATGTGGAATGGTCAGCCGTCATCTATTTTTCAAAAACTCCTAATCAAACACAGCAGACTACTGAAAGAGAAACATTGGCTGTACTTTAGCGGTGCAGAAAATCAAAGTATATTTTAGCAGTGCACCGATTACTGTATATTTCGATCATACTGCTGTGGGTCGATTAAATGCCGAAAGCGTTTGTCTCCTTGGTTAATCAGTTGGATCTTAAAATTACAAGAATAAAACTTAATAATCAAACCTACGCCCGGAAAGAAGATGCAGTAGCCAATGCTCTATCCCGTATAAAACTAGACGAAAAGGGAAAAGAAATAAAATGTTCAATGTTTCCTCGAAAATTTGGACTATTGAAACTATTATTTCTGAATTTCAAATTGATCCGGAATTGGGACATATTATGCATACTTGCAAGACCCTAATTTTTTTTAATATACTGGCCATTAGAAATAGAAAACTATGAGATAATTATGAGAATATCAGAATATTATGGGATAACTGATAAACTCTTATTTTATGCTAAAACAGGAAATGAGAATAGTGAACCAAGATCGGCTATCCCAGCCACTTTGCGGCTTAGAATATTGCAAGAATTACATGATGCAGCTACTGCCGGTCATTTTGGCATTCGAAAAATGGTGCAGAGAGTACGCGAGGTGGCCTTTTTTTCGCAACTTCAAAAATTTATAACGGAATATGTCAGGTACTGCATACGTGCCAATTAATTAACGTTGTAAATTATAGCCCAAAGGGATATCTAAATAGGATAAGAAATACTTTTCCTAATGAAATAATACGGGTAAATCTGTTAGGGTCATATTCAAAAACTGAAAGAAATAAAAATCTAAAACGTGAAGGTAATATGCTAGTTATTGTCGACCATTTCTCTAAGTGGCTAGAAATTATGTCCCTTAATAAAATCGTATTTGACTTATTTCTAAATAAATATTATCTCAAAATATGGTGCACAACTTAGGGTAATATCAGATTACGACAGCGAATTTATTAGTCAAATTTATGAAAATCTTGTGTTCAGGGCATACGCCACCTAAAGATGGTCTTTTACAGACCTCAGTCTAATATAGCCGAGAGCGTAAATATGAACAATATTAAAATCATTCTGAGTTATGTAAAAATTTACCACCGACGCTTATATGACTGCGTCAACGAGTTGGCTTTTGCCCTGGGAACACCTAAGCACAACACTACCGGAAAAGCTCCATGCGAGTTACTTTTGGGAAGGAAAATAATTACCCTTTTAGACAAACTATTCGTTATGCAGAAAAAGGAGGCAGAACTTAAACTAACTGATATTAAAAAATAACAGACGCGGCAACAGGAAATTGAGATATCACAAGAGCAAAACAAAAAGTTTATTATGACAGGAAAAGAAGGGATTTTGACTTTAAAAGCGGGGTAAAGTTCTGATATTGAAACAATCATTGTCTTGCGCCCCAAAATAATATCTAAATTTTATCCTCGTTTTGAAGGTTTGTATATTATTGAGCATATTGGTGATACGGTTTTCCACTTAAAAGTATAAATATTACTGCCAACGTGGATCAATTAAAAAAATATTACGACCGCGCTGATATACCATTGTTTCGAGATATTTTGCAGGAAGCGCCTAGCACAAGAGATGGGGCTTCAACATCCAAGATTGTAGTTTCAAATATGTGACCAAATCAAGTATATGATCCTATATTAATTAAAATAAAGTTTAACAAACAACACCAAGTCATGTTTACAACAGCCTTAAAGTTTTGGCTTAAATGAAAAGGTTAAAGATAATTTAAAACTGATGGAGATAAGTATAGTCTAACGGCTTCACAGTTTAACTATCGCGCGAGCTGACTCTGACTCGAAGTCGGCTTAAACAAGCCTAATGGCAAGAGTAACTCAACGCCGAAGAGTTTTATTCGCTAGAGAAAGGAGGTTAGCAACGTGGCCTTTAAGCCGACAGAACATGCTCTGATTTTAACCTCAAAATCCTTCTTTCTTCTTACCTAATTTGCATATAGCGCGTGCTGGAAATTTGCATTCTGGCAGGAAAATAGAATGAGGTTTTGCAGGAAAGGTACTTTAAGTTAAAATAGCGAGTTACAAAATTAAATGATACTCTACAATTTTATCAGCACCTCTTTTTGCTTACGTTGATAAGGGCTCTACACACAACAACCGACGTTTATGGGTTAACCGAGTATACTAAATTTCAGATCCACAGGTATATAGGAGTACTAAGCCATTTTATGCTATTGAACTAGTAAAAAATAGAACTTTATATATTTTTTGCAGGAAGATGAAAAAAGATTTTCTGTTAGAAGAATGTGTTTTTACATAAATGGTTTTTTTCCAGCTGAACCGAGAAAAACAATCCGGATAAACCACATCTGTTTGAATCTCTAGTAATTAATTTTTTATCCCAGAGCCTTTCGGTCGTAATCTATTTTTTATGCAATTACATATTTTTTCAAATTCCTCTCTCCTAATTCTGCATTCTGGAGAATGACAAAACATATCCGGAAACTTACCATGCGCAATTAAATTGTAATCATGCATTGCAATTTACCGAAGTTCCCCAAATGTTTTCTGAATTATTCCATTATTTGTTTTTCTACGATGAGACGAATTCTTCTCCAAGTAAAATACATTTTTTTGTCTTTTTTTGGATATTCTTGGAAATTAGTAAAAAATCTAACGTTTGTCCAACGTTATCTTTTCGTAACTATTACATTAAGGTTTTTGCCAATAACTCTTTGTGTTAATTTTATTACTAAAGATCTCTTAGATTTCGACCACAAAGAAAAACAACACGTTATATGTTAGTAATTCTGAAACTTAGTTTATAAAACAAGGTTTAACGTTTTAGTTAACATATATTAGTTCCTAAACAAAGCAGTTTAAAATGAAACGTTAAAAAAGAACGCTATTTAAAATATAAGGAAATCAAATAATTCTAAAGAAGTGTTAAAATATGTACGCAAATTTCAAAAGTAAAGATTTAAAATAAATTCTAACCTTTTATCTCGTGTTCCACTTAGACTAACCATGTTTTTAAATGCATTTGATTTCACGTTCTCAGTAAATTTAAGAATAGAGAAAGATTTGCAGGAAATCCAAGAATTTGCAAGGAAAATGACAAGAGGAAAGTCGTATACAAAAAAAAAAAAAAAAAAAAATGTTGCATTTATGGCAGCTTTCAAATTCACGTTATTTTACATAGTGTGACTTCTGACATTTACTTCTGTGAAAATGCCGCTGACTAATGGTACTAAATTATACACTGAAAGAAAATTGGAGCTGGTGGTCAGTTTATTGAGTGAAGAATGGTCAGTAGATCATTGCTTACTGAAGTTTTCATAGAGAAGCAGTATTCCTGCCAAAACATTTATCCGCTATATGAAGTTAGACAAAATTTAGATTTAAGCACAGCTGCAGGAATTCACATAGTACTATAAATCTGAAGTTGGATGAACTTCATGAATATAAAGACTACGCTATCGACAGAATACCAGATCCACTGGAGGAGTAACTGATCAAGCTATTTTAAGCCCTTCTGGTGGGTTTATCTGTTTCATAATACCTTGAGTGCATACGTACCGAAACTTATTGTGAAAAAAAAAAAGACAGCAGCTCGAAAGGTCAAAGGCTCACCAATCATCTGAGTGCAGGTTGAGAGTGAAAAGTAGAACAGGATAGACAAGCAAATCATTGCATCTAAATATGTTGTACACTGTTGTCGCTGGAATATTTAGCTCTAAATTTATATTTCAAACAAACTGTCAAGCTTGCTTTTAAACTCGTTTAAAATGCACATTTATCACAGTGAAACTGTCCTCCTTTTGTAAATGATATATGTAAACCTTATACTGTAAAATATCAATAAAATTCAGTCATTTGGAAAATACAAAATTCTCATGAAAATCAATGCCCGTTCTATACTTTAAACTGCAAATTAGTAGCAACCCTAGCTATTAAATTTATCAGTCGTGGGCTATCAGAAAAAATTCGGTTTTAATTTAACTGCTACACTTATTTAAATACCATTAATGTGAAACTTTCTAAAGAGCATTCGAAAATATAAATTTTCTATTCCTGTAGGCTTTTGTGAAATTTTTTATGATTGCTTTCGCAGCGCATGACTTTATGAATTTTAAGTTGCTTTTTAAATATATTTTATAGCGAAGTTTAATGAAATAAGAAATGTTAGTCAGTATTGAGAATATGGATCGAACACTACTGGCAGTTTAACCGAAATTCATATTTCTGGGATCATATTTTGTTCCAGAGAGATAGGTTAAGAAGGACGTATATAGTTAAAACATTCTATGCTTCGGCATCGGTATGCTGAAATCGGTATTCAACAACGGCTACTACAGTATTTTTGAGTTTAATACCAAAGAAACAGAATCCAGAATATTATAGAAACTTTGTTCTGAAAAAATAAAAACTGTAATATGGTAAAAGATCAGAAGAATGATCTTCTTATGAACAGTGCTAAAATATGAAAAATATTACATTTAATCTCATAAATGTAAGTTTTTTGTATGTTTATATACTCGAACATACTGTGAAATATTTTGAATGAGTAAATATGCAAATTATATCTCTAAAATATGATGCTTTCCCAAATAAACGGTTTTCCTAATGCTAAATATATCTGTTGTTATGCTTTTATTCTAAATATTCTCATATTTAGTCCAAAAGGGCTTTGACCCTGAAGAACTGCATATTTGGCCAGAGAAAAAAGTAGACCACGTACCCGAAAATCATCCAGTTTTTTCGAATATTAGTGAAAAGTGTAGTTCTAATTATTCTGAATATTAAGTCGTGAAACCCTTAAAGAAAGAAACGAAACGAAAAAAAAAAATGTATTACTGGCATTAAAAGCTAAGTTTTTTTAATGCCAGCAATCGGTTACAAATAAATACAATTTTGTGTATAACTAGATAAGCATTACATAATTCAAGACGGTAAAAGGTTTCCTTTTTTTCATATAAAGCTCGTGTCCAGTTAATTTGGTAACAAACATAGTATACTGATATTTGCTAGTTCAATTCATATTATTTTTCCTTATATTTAGTACATCTGACGACCGGGAAGACAAAGTCTTCTTTTGTAACATATATAATAATAGCAAAGAATCTAAAATAAAATTCAGATATTTATCTGTTCAGATTTTTAATTTTCAGTGAATATGAAAACGTCCACGTTTTATTGTACATATTTTCAACAGTATAAGGATAATACAGATGACTTTGAATTTCAGTTTATACGACTCAAGTAATTGTAAAAAATAGTTCATTATAAATTAAATAAAAATACTTCAGCTCTTTTTTGAAAAAAATATTTCCTTGATACTGATTTGTCAGAAAATAAAAATGTCCTCGTTAGAAAATCTAGTTTAATTGCATTTGTTTATTTTCACATGTGTAGCATTTAATTTCCTTTCATTAAATCAATTGAATTAAATCCTTTATTCCAAGTAAAAACTGCAAATGGAGACAAAATTGAACATTGTGAGATCGTAGGAATATAAAGGCTTAACAAGTAATGTTAGGAATTTTAAATATAAATAGCGTGAATTTAAGAATCATTTTATTTTGTTTTTATTTAATTATCGCAGGAATTTATTCATATTTACTAAGAACTTAGACATATTAACTGAAATTTATTTTGAAAAATGTTGAAGATAATTTTATAATTGTTTCTTCGCCGAACCACTAATTAATTATGCTTTGTATATAGATTTAAACTACAGAATGTAAACAACTGGATAAACACTAGCTTAACTCTATTTATTTAGTATGTAATAATGTTTCTCGAATTCTTTATATATAAGTATAATATTTTGCATATCAATTATTATACTTCTTTATATTGGAACTCATTAAATCAAATTACAAATGTGTGATAAGTTTTAAATAGTAGTACGAAAGCGCATATTTGTTTTGATGAACTATACATCTCAAATAACCTGAAAATAAACTACGTATGATATAATTCAGCGAAGTAAACAGTTCTAAGTTAAAGAATTATTTCTTGAAGCCTATTTTGCTTCTGTAGAAACAATATTCTCTTTCAGTTCAATATTTCTTTTCCTTCAAAATAAATCGTATTTTTTTTTTTTCGGTTTAATGTATCTGTTTTTTAGAAAGGTTTATGCTCTAAGATAATTTGCTATAAAAGACAAATGTTTAACAAAAACATAAACTGTCTGATTCAAAATTTAGATATAATAAGTTTAAAAAATCACTTAATTCTTAATAACTAAATACTGAACATTTATACTACAAATAAATTACATATCACCATTCATGATTTTTAAAATATCTAATTCAGATTAACTGTAATAATAAAAAATTAATACTGCGATATCTGAGGTGACGGAACAAAACAAATCTTTCAATTATAAATCGTAGGAACTGATATTCAGATGAAAATTAGGGAATAAATACTGTACAGTCTCTTAATCACCGGTATACGAGGCGTATTCGAAAACTAAGTACCGTTTTGAAAAAAAAAAAAAATAGTAAAACGATTTTTTCGAATCCAATTTTATTTTTACATGAAAATACATGTCTTAAACTATTTTTCAACATAGTTTCCGCCAATGATCAAACACTTGTCATAGCGGGTGACCAGTTTTTGTATACCATCGTCAAAGAAACTTCCCGCCAGTTTCGGTAACCACGACTCCACAGCATTTTTCGTGTCATCGTCAGATCCAAAGCGCTTGCCATCAAGCTCGCGCTTTATGTGCAGGAACAAGTGATAGTCGGACGGCGCCATGACCTGGCTGTACGGCGGGTGATCGAACTGCTCCCAATGAAACTGTCGAATTAACAACTGAGTGACACCAGCAGTATAGGGCCGAGGATTGTCATGGAGCAACACAATTCCTTTACTGAGCATTCCTCTTCGTTTGTTTTGAATGGCACGCCTTCGTTTTGTTAAAGTCCCACAATATCGTGCCGCATTAATGGTTTCACCTCTGGGAAGAAATTCAGTAAGAAAAACGCCTTTCCTATCCCAGAAGACAGTGCACATGATTTTTTGTGATGACATTGTCACTTTGAACTTTTGTTTTTTCGGAGAATGAGTGTGTCTCCACTCCATCGATTGTTGTTTCGATTCTGGTCTGAAATGACACACCCAACTTTCATCACCTGTCACAATTTGGTTTAAAAAGTTTTCTCCCTCATCACTGTACCGCGTGAGAAATGTCAGGGCACTACCAAGTCGCTTTGTTTTGTGAACATCAGTGAGCATTTTTGGAACCCATCGGGAACACAGTTTGCGATAATTCAAGAGGTCAGACACAATTTCGAACAAAACAGTACGTGAAATTTGTGGAAATGCCTCTGAAAGAGTTGTCATTGTGAAGCGTCTGTTCTCATGAATTGCTTCATCAACCTTCCTTACCAAATCATCGGTGACAACAGAAGGCCGACCACTCCGAGCCTCGGCGTGGACATTTGTTCGACCTGCATTAAACATTCTTACCCACTTTCTCACCATTCCATTATCGCGTATTCACCGTAAACTTCTGTCACTTGATGATAAATTTCGGACGGTTTAACATTCCTCGCGTTCAAAAATTTAATCACGGCACGAATCTCACAGTCAGTGGGAGAACTAATTGTCTTAAACATTTTGAATGTGAACAGCAAACTGAAAACACAACATAGAGTAACCAAAATGGCGATAATTGAAATTCAGTGAACAAAAAGACTAGTGCGCATGCGCGGGACGCCTACCACAGCACTGCGACGGCGCTAGAATGAAACGATACTTAATTTCCGAATACACTACGTACAACAGATTTCTAGTTACAGAAATTTTCGCTTTAAGTTAACTGTTCAGTTTTAAAATTCCAGTTTGCTTGAAACTGAATTACCATTTTTCAGTAAAAAAAAACCTGAATCCTTTTATTTATACAAAATAAAAATATAACATAATCTAGAATTTAATTTGAAGTAGAGGCTTCATTCATGTGATAGAATTCATCTGTATTAAAAATTAGAAAGCAAATAAAAAGTCCTGAAATTTGAGTAACATATTTATTTGAATATTCAAAAACGGAAAGGAATAACTCATATTAACGGCATTAGCTCTAATGAATCTATATTTTATTATAATTTGCTTATATGAGGATACAATTTAGTAATAATTACATTTTTAACTCTCTGTTTTCTAATTAATGTTTAGGTAGTTACATAAACTACACAATTTTTGAATAGTTAATTAAGCTCTATTATTTAACTTTTATATGAGTTATTCTAACCATATTGTATGCATCCTACCTACATAAGCCTAAAATTGTAGCCGAGTGGCTAAAACTGCTGAAGACTAGTAGTTCTTCTTGGATTCAAATCACACTATTAACACTATAACACTACAACTCAAATTACATTATAACTATTCACGATGCAATATATACAATCTACCACATTTGGCACTGACTCACATTTGCTAATAGAAAAGTACTGTCTCAACTCTCAGATGTAGGAGGGTAACAAATGAGTGGGTTTTAAGTCACAATAGGTATCTAAAAAGGTCATAAAATCAGTATCATCCCTCCTCAAACGTTTAATTAAACTACCAACCTCTCCTCAGTAGTACTTATTTGATATTTAAAGAAATAGCGAAGAGAGGAGTGAGAAATATGAAAGTCTTAGGAAACTTAATTTACATATTCGTGTGTGCTCTGTAAAACGTCAATGACAGATGAAAGGAGCCTTTTACGTCAAAGAGTTGCTGGAATGACAGTTTAATAATTAGCATTGAAAATCTTGAACTTCAAAGCTCCCACCATCATACACACAAATAAGTCGAATATTCAAATGAATGATGGAATTATGGTGATAGAGCTAAGTTGCCAGTGCATGTTTCTAATCATTGGAAAGATCGAAGTCACTACAGAACTATCCGTCTTAATTCAATAAAAGAAATAATGCTGTAAAACTTAGTCCAGACGAAGCACAATGAGTTTTTTTAAAAACTTCCTCGAATTGACAAACGCCAAGCAATGACAAGTAAATGTAATGGATTTGGACCTTTGAAATTAAAGCCTAATGACATAAATATACATCTTTCATTATGAATAATTATGAGGAAGGATTTTAGACTTAATGGGAAAGTTTGTTTCCAGAATATGTTTACAACCCGTAATGGGCCTCATCACAGGCATTTTTTCTATATAATCAGAGCCTGTTGATGGAAATTACCTGATGTCAACCCAGTCAGTACATAAGAATTTTTTCTGAATCATGTAAAAACCTTTCTTAAAATTAAAATGCAAAGGTACAAGATTTTTGGATGTGACAATAAATGGTTGAATGAATCTGCATTCATGACAGATGTCACTAAATCTTGAAGATTTAAATGTGAAATTAGAGAATTTTTCAGGTTGTCATTAAATTATGCGAACATATTGAATCGTTCTTAAATTGAAGGTTGGGATTAAATGAACGTTTCATTCGCTATCAAAAAGGTCACTAGAAACACTGAAAGCCTTCCAGACGTTATAGTGGTTAGGTAAGCCCAATGCGCTACCGAAACACCCGGGTTCGAATCCCGGAGAAGGCATAGATATTTGTAAAAGTATAATGCCCTTGAGGTATGAAGGCACTCTAAATATGCAGCGAGCCGAAAGTATTCTCGAGAGGTTGGTAGTACAGAAAGAAGGGTGGGAGACCTCTGGATCCGTTCCCCCGCGGGTACTCTTCATCAAAATTGAAATGAGCGAAGTTGTACTGTCACCTATACAGTGCTCAAGACTCTTGCCAATGAGAGGAACAATCTTGCATTCCTTGCCAGGGCGAATTTCCTAGGCTTGTTCTGATATTACTATCAGACAAGTTAGATAAGTCGCAACACAGCAATAACATGTTACATAGGAACGGTATTGAATTTTGCAGTTTCTCATTTTATGATCTAATATTTTTTAATTATATTTACTATAGAAAGAGGGAGGTAAACTGGTTAGCAATTCGATATGCCAGAGTTCAAGAAAAATTTCTAATGTATTCGATTTTATCATATTTGTTTTCATGCAGCAGATATCAGTTTTAATCCGTGAGATGCAATAAATTGCAAAAATTACCCATTGCATAAATGATGCAAAATAATGTTAACTATTCTTGCTTATCCATTGGTAAAATTTATTTTAAATTTGAAGATTTTATAATAGAATTTATATAGACTAATTACAATTTTTAATTTTAATATTTTCAATAAAAATTATTAAAACTTAAAGCATGTGAAGACAGACTTTTTCATTTACATATCGGATATACTTCCGGGGACTAACAATGTTATTAAATAACGACAGCTTCGCTGTTAATTTAAATATGATCATTTTGAAATTTTTTCTTGTATTTAATGAGTTAAAGAGCTAAGTATATTATAATGATGAAAAAGCCAGAAGTCAATGTATATCGGCATATAACTTAATAAATACATTATAAATTAACAAGCAATTATGTTCTTACAAGTAATCCGAAAATGCTCCTTTCGAAAAAAAAGTTACACTTTAATATAATTTAAATTCAGAAAAAAGTCATCAGGAGATAAAAACACAATTTTTCTTATGTGTTAAACACTTTTTTTGGATAGAAACATCATACATAATGACGCGCTATGTGATTAATGAGTTCTCAGACACATAATAGCGGGGTGTTTTATTGAGGCATCAAAATGTAATTTGCGTTTTTTATATACAAACACATACACAAAAAAGCAAAATTTGCCAGCATTATAGGGAAAAGAGAATATGTAATTTGCAGAAGAAATGCTTTACTGTATCATATATGTAAATACTGCTACAGATCATCGTATTTGAAAATAAGGGAAAAAAGTATGTGACACGGAAGAGTGGTAAAACTTTCTCATATGGAAGCTCTAAATTTTGTTTTGCTAATTAAGGTATTACCTTTAGTTAAATAATACTAGGATAACTTCCATTTCGAAGGGAACTGAAAAGTATAATTGATATAAAGCTATAGGCAAATCCGAGTTATTTTGGGGGTGCTTAGTTTGCAAAAAAAAATCTAATTAAATTTCCAAAAAATTTTAATTGTACGTAAGTAAAAAGAAATCTGAAATCTTTCAGATTTTACATTAAGCTCGAAGGGGCGTTTTTTGTGGGTTACATTATTAAATATCACGTTCATCGCCCTTAAAGAGGTTCGAATCCCGCAAACGGGCTGGCTGCATGGGTGTTTTCGTGGTTTTCCTCATGTGTAACGTGTATACGAGCCAGTTTCTCTTAGAAAGTTATCCAAGAAGGCATCCTTCCCCTTAGGCAGATAGCCCTAGTGTGCTCTGCCACAAGTAAATACACCACCACACATCGCCCTTAAACCATAAATTTCAGTTCAACAGCAATAATAATTTTAAAATGAGCATATTATTTGATTTTCCGATACACAGTCTCGCTCGCTGGAGATATTTTCTTTTCATACAGTGTTGCCTTTGCTCGCTTTAAAATCGTTGAGTTTGTTAAACAAAAACTCGTTAAAGGTTTACAAACTATGAAATACAGAGGTGGCCAAAATTGTGGAGACTTTTGGAAATTTTTATGTTTTTGAACTTTATATGCTTATAGCAAACGTTACGTTTCACAAAATGCAAACTTGTATATATCATTTTAAAGAGAATTTATTACTGAATTCAATACAAAACACAAAATTCAATTATTTGCAATACAAAAGAAGTTAAACGATAATAGGTATCGATATACATTAGATAGTGATAATTGCAGTGAGTTATCAGTACTTAGTAGGGTACCCTTTATTTTTGATTACAGCTTCACATCGACTTATCATTCAGCTGACAAGAGTTTTAAGCTCTTCTTTCGTTATTAAATGATGCCAGGAAACAATTGTAGCCTCAATTAGTTCCCTTTCATTTGATGGGCGCCTCATTCGGACAAGAGTTTTCAATCGGTGCCACAAATTTTCGATAGGATTGAGGTCAGGACTGTTTCCTGGCCATGACAACAATTTAACGCTCTTTGTCCGAAACCACTCTTTCGATATTTTGGCCGTGTGGCAAGGAGCAGAATCCTGCTGAAAAATAAACGAAGTATTGTTGGGAAAGATATCTCTGATGGAAGGTAGAAGTTTTGGTTCTAGAATAGTGTCAATGTATTTTCTGGCATTCAGTGTCCCATCGATGACATGAAGGCGACCAATACCATCTGCTGACATGCATGACCAAATCATAACACTAACTGGATTCTTCACAGTTGCTTGAATGCAGTCAGGATGTAGCTCTTCTCCTATTCTACGTCTTACATATTTTCGATCATCAATATCGAATAACGATATCTTAGTTTTATGACTCCATATAACTTGTGACCACTGATCATCTGTCCAATTAATGTGTTCCTTTGTCTACTGTAGTCTTTTTTTTTCGTTGCTGAAAATTAAGATAAGGATTTATTCGTGGAATTCTACCTCTCAGTCCAACATCTGTTAATTTTCTCCTGATTGTTCTTGAACTGACAGAAACACCAGCGTCATTCAGATCACTTCTGATGGCCGCTGATGACATTTTTCTATCTTGGAGACATAGTCTTTTTATTCTTCTGTCATCAATAGATGTGGTGCACCTTTTTAGGCCTTTTCCTTCTTTGTTTTTTATTGAATTTGTCTCCTGATATCGTAAACAAGACTTTCGGACTCCAGATGTAGTCACTGAACCACCCACCTGTCTTGCAATTTCAGCATAGGAAAGACCACTTTCTCGTAACACAATAATATTACATCTCTTTCTAGATGTCCAATCTACTCTTTTATTTGATGTTATTGTTTCTTGACTAAGTATTAAACATTTTTACAAAAATTCCTACTTGTAATTGCAGTGTATAAGAAACAGGTCCTCCTTCTACAGCACAAAGCAAAATAATGAATTGTTTCAAGTGTAAACATGCTGTCAGCCTCTACTGGCGGTTACTAACATTTGATTGGTTCTCAGAACAAGAACAGTGATTGGCCAGGAAAGCTAGACATTACAAACCACTTCATAACTGTGTTTTTTATTTATATTAAAGTACATATAACTTTTTTTGTATTGCAAATAATTGAATTTTGTGTTTTGTATTGAATTAAGTAATAAATTCTCTTTAAAATGATATATACAAGTTTGCCTTTTGAGAAACGTAACATTTTCTATAAGCATACAAAGTTCAAAAACATAAAAATTTCCAAAAGTGTCCACAATTTTGGCCACCACTGTAGATAATAAAATAAATTCCAAATTCCAAAGGTGGGCTTCGAGATGTCGATATTCGGGTAGAAACGTACGTTAGTCAAAATTTAATGGCTCTGGGTGCCGTTGTTTCATAACAATGCGAGAAACATACGTGTATGCAGATTCTTCATTAATTAATTTCTTTAAATATAACACATGGCTTTAATGTTTGGTGGCAACAATTTGAAAAGTGAACCGACATTTCAACGCAAAATGCCAAAACGAAATTAATTGTTCTTGTGGGCAAATTGCCCTTTTGGACTACAAAAAAATATATAATCAAGTAAATTTGTTTAATATATGTTTCAGTGGCGAGAAGAAACTAGTTACGATATTAAGTATTATAATTTGATTAAAATTTATATGCCTGCTTTACTACGATGGTATTACCGTCATCTACACTGGTATTACTATCACTGCTACACTGGTTTGCAACACTGGTTCAAACCTTTATTACTTTCATTTAAAAATGTTACTTTCATTTTTTAATGAAATATATAACATGTTTCATTTCCTTTAGTTAAAGGAAATGTATGGAAACCATTATGTATAGGATACATTTAAAATTTCTCCGAATGATAATATGAACACGTACAGATTTAACTCACATTAAAAGAAACAAAAACGCTGAATTATTTAAATGACGTAAGATTAAGTGTGAATTTCGTGTGTTAATTCTCTCGTTTTATCTGTGTTAAGTCTTAAGCAAAATCCCTGATAAGTTTGTAGAAGCATTAAGTTTATTCTTGGAGAAAGTATAATGCCCTCGTGGATTTGAAGGGAATTCTCGATTGCTACTCGGGTATGCTTTTAATCACACCACGAAGGCATGCGGTACGGATGAAGAAATTTCTTTTCGAGCTGGCATTTTATATTGAAGTACTTTTGGTCCTTTGGTAATTTTTTCATAATACCCAGTGGTTTTTATCCAGTTGTATCCATTGTTTCCAACACGATGTTTAAATATGAAGAACAATCACAGTTTCTAATTTGTAAATCATTGTTTTATTTTCACCAGTATAGCTGTTAACATTATTTATTGTTATACAACATTTTATGTATCCTTTCGAATTTTATTTTTCTCCCGCTTAAACAAGCTGACATTTATGAACAGAAAAAACTTTAAAACATAAAGAAAAGCTTGTGATTCTGCTGAAGGAGCAAACACATTCAGTAAATCTTAAATTTTAAATTCATATATGACAAGGAAATCCTTTTCTAAAAATAAAATAAAAGCAATATGAATTATTCATGATTTATAAACATAAGAGTAAAAATTTAATATCACATTCTTGTTAACTCATCTGAAAAGTTTTCGTCTCCTAAGAAAAGTTGCACTTATCTAATAAGTAGAAAGTTATATTAATTTAAACGAAAACGTAAATTATTTTACCTCCTTTAAATTACAGGAGACCCAAACAAGATCATAAGATCTATTTTGATAACAGGTGTATCGGGTCGTATTCCTCTCATTTGTACCTTATACATCCTTTCGATATATAGAAAATTCAAGAACGCTAGTAGGAAAACCTTATGTTTACAGCCTGTCAAATAGACACGTAGATATAACACTGCTGCTAGTTTGGCTTACCTAAAATCCAAGTGAAAAGTCTATGCGAATAGTATCTTCGAGATTTTTTTAATACGCATAACTTAAATAACATGCAGACGCTCTTTTCTGTTTCAAATATGGAGTTTGTAAGGGAATAAATTTTATGGTCTTGCGAGAAACTAATGTTGGAATCAATAGCAGGTTTCAGATAACTTGGTACATTACACATACAATAATTCTGTTTTTAGGACAAGACTTTATTGAACACCATTCAAAAGAGATTAAGAGTTTAATAATTTGCAGTCATCAGATGAAAAGCTAAACATATCTATAACTCTATAACTTATGTTACATGCTCATGGCTAATAATATATTTGCATATTATTGAATTTACGTTGTTATATGTGAAGACAGATTATATATATATATATATACTATCGATATGCATAGTTTACTTTAGATCTTGAATTTCCAGATTAGAATTAGATGCGTAACATCTTCATTATATGTCATTTATGTTCTTTATGATTTTTCAGAAACAATTACGAAAGCTTAAATGCCAGTGATGTAAAATTTACATCTATTAATCCATATCATCTGCGTAAAAAGTAAAATATTTAAGTGTTATCGCATAGTTTATTATTTTAAGTCAATTCAAATGTTTATTAAATGCATGCATCAACATAATTGCATAACAGTTTTAAATTAAATGCACAATTCCTCACCATAATTGTCGTCATGTATAATTGTTTTATATTAAGTGCCTAAATCATCGCCAGTTCAAGAATTCCCTTAAAGACTTAAAGGATGAAGATATATCAAATGACAGAATGTTACTAAATTGTGAACAGACTAAAAAAGTAAAATTTTTAAGTTTATCTGTTGAAATTTATGTTTATACCACATTTCTCATAGCAAAAGTTAAGCAGTGTCCATAACTGGAAGATATTGGCTGGTTAAAAAATTTATTATTTCTAATTTACTCAGAAATTCGTATTAATAAATGAGAGGAAAAAAGAAAATGACATGCAACCTCACACTGTTTATATTCCGTTTTCAGGCAAAGTATAAAATTTTCCAAAATGATATTTGTCGAAAAATAAATAGGAAATTCTCCGTTTATAAGGTTTATTTAAATACATAAGGAAAAGATACAGAACAAAGAACAAAACATCGGAAATAAGGCGCAACAAAATTAAGCCAACAGTAATTATTACCTACCATCAAATTTTATTTTATCAACTGAAATAATGTTATTAAACAGGAAGTGTGCGATTGCTTCCACAACACGATTAAAACCATAAATTGTATCATCATCTGAAAGAGTGAGCTTGTTTTTACAAAGTTTATGTTTGAGTAATAATACAGAATATTTAAACACGTTGATGTATTCAAAAAGTTACATAAGATTCCTATGAATTAGACAGCTCAATTACAAGAATTACGTTTCCATCTGAAAGAGGGTAAATTAATATGAAGCAAAGCTTTTTCCAACAGATGACGAGAAAAATATAATAGATTTATGTAATTTGATACTTTAGAATGTTTCTACTAACGAACAATTATAATTTACTATATTAATTTACTTAGACCATTTAGTTTGCTTAAATATTACTAAAATATCAGAAACTCCCTAAAAGCTTTGATTTCCCAAATTTTTATGACCTCGGTTAAAAGCATCTTGGATCCCTTGTAAGGATTATGTTCATTTTACTAACAGTTAAATTTTGAATTAAAATTCCTTTCCTATCGCTTCTTAATTTCAACTTACACCTTCCGGACAGAACGTATTTTTAGAATCACGTGTGAACGCAAATTTAAGGAGTACTATTTAACCGCTAAGTTCTACTGTCTTAGTCAGAGAGAATCAGTGATTCTAACTAGCACGCGTCACCTTTTTAGGCTACTTTCTCTTAAGCTATTATTACGCTCGGCCATACTCTAGGCCTTTGATAGCTTCGTAGTGAATTAGCGTTAAGGGGATAACTCCTTTAGAAGTTTGATACTTCGGCTATATCTTTTCAGTTAAGATTAGTTAAGTTAATTTCTTAGTTTTTGAGTTCAAGCCCGAGTGTCGACTTTAGTGTAAAATTTCAAGATGGAATTCTGTTAAACTTTATTTTGGAATAATAAAGGGTCTTTAACCCTTTTCAAGTCTTATTCACTGTCTCACCAGCTCAAGCGATTATTCGCTTACTAAGTTCTTAAGATTATTCAAATTCAACTGTAACTTAAAAGTACACAGTAAAGATTAAAGGTGTACCCATATTATTTTTATCGCCTTTACACCTGCTTCATGATTCTTTATTTGCGGCGCGATATAAACATTATTTCAATATTTACGTTTTTTCAAATCACTTGCCGTTTCGGATAAACATTGAAAATTTTACCTTAGTAGCAAGTAATGTAGCTGAACATTTTTTTATTAACTTAATCCCTTTTTTACAAGTCTTAGGAATTCTTCACTGACCTACAGTTTTGTATGTAGCCTGTATATATAAAGTTATTCGACGAGTATATCGTGATGTTTCCATGCTTCCATGCATATAAAGATTTATATACATATATATATATATATGTTTAAAAAAATCCATAAATAAATTTTACTGTTTTGAATATAATACTTTAATTTATTAAAATTATGTAAGACGTTGTACGATACTTCAAACTTGTACGAAACTTAAAAAGTTTCTTAAAATAGAAATTTTCATGTTTCGTCACCTAAAAAGGTGACGCGTGCTAGTTAGAATCACTGATTCTCTCTGACTAAGACAGTAGAACTTAGCGGTTAAATAGTACTCCTTAAATTTGCGTTCACACGTGATTCTAAAAATACGTTCTGTCCGGAAGGTGTAAGTTGAAATTAAGAAGCGATAGGAAAGGAATTTTAATTCAAAATTTAACTGTTAGTAAAATGAACATAATCCTTACAAGGGATCCAAGATGCTTTTAACCGAGGTCATAAAAATTTGGGAAATCAAAGCTTTTAGGGAGTTTCTGATATTTTAGTAATATTTAAGCAAACTAAATGGTCTAAGTAAATTAATATAGTAAATTATAATTGTTCGTTAGTAGAAACATTCTAAAGTATCAAATTACATAAATCTATTATATTTTTCTCGTCATCTGTTGGAAAAAGCTTTGCTTCATATTAATTTACCCTCTTTCGGTACATTTCTTTTATTCTTTCGGTACATTGCATGACATTAAATTCAGCAAGTCAGAGTCTATGAATATTCCTCACAGCCGCGTTTCCTACCCACACATCGCAGGATAATAAGCTTAGGAGACGGGTGATGCATGTGTGGCTTTTAAGCTGAAACCTTTTTAATGACCACTAAATGGCATTTTGTTTTCGTTACTTTTAATCTGAGCATAATTTTAGGATCCTTATTTTCGTCTGAACACATTACGCCTGACTTTGGTGTGAGCTGATGCGGGGGGGGCGAGGGAAAGAGTAATGTAAACAAACGGATCTCAGCTTTTTAACTCACCTCGTGATATAAACATTTGCGTTTCTGAAACCCCTCCGGAATTTCTTTTATTCTTTTTTTCGCTACAATATAGGGCCTTTTAGAGTTTTACTATTGTGGGGTTCTGTAACGCTTTTCGTTGTTTTCGGCCATGTATTACGTACTTCCCTTTTTATTTCGGAAAAGCTTGACTCCAGTTATTATGCCGAGAAAACGTTATTTATAAAAGGAAGGATATATTCGCATGGTAAATGAATCTATTAGTGACATCGATCAGAGAGATGGCTCATTTTCTGAAGAGTTAGCGAGTGATATTCCTAGTGATTCTGGTACGGGCATTTTGCCACTGACTTAGATCACTGAGTGCCTTCCTCCCACTTTTCTTGAAAGATTGCGTTATTCCTTCTTTTAAACAGATTTTTTTTTAATTTTTAATTTTAAAATTTATTAATGTATTTTATTAATGTATTTTGAAAAATTGAAAATTAAAATTTCGGAATAATTTGAATAGAGATTCCGAAAATTATTTCTCAAAAAAGCGATTTTTTATATATTTTCATGTAAAGCAAGGGAAAAAGATTATTAAATGTTAATTTTGAAGTATATAACAACTTAAGTAATAATCTAAAACGGTACCAAAACTTAGGACGTTAGGACTTACGTTTATTTTGTGTGTGTTTTTTTTTCTTCTAAAGTTTGGCTTAGCTACATAAAACTCCCGTCCTGTGGGACGATTCCTGTTGGGAATGGCATCACTACGCCAGCGAATCAAAAGCCAGATAGAGACTGACGTCATGGGACGCCAGTGAAAAACGAATAGTTGCGGTTTAGTTATCTAAGGACGATGTTTGCATAATGCGGTTAGATAGATATTGTAGCTAGATAAATATTTCTTATTCATTAACTTGTCTTTATGTGTAAATAAACCTTTATTTTGCTTAAGTTTAAATGATGTGCTCCATTTATGATAAGATAGCTGTTAATTCATCGGGTAGATGACTTATGAATCCCTTCTGAGCTAGCCATTGTTCGAACGTAACGCCTTACGTAACATATCATTTGTGGCGCCGAGACGTGGGGCGCGATAATAGCTAAAATAAATTGAAAATGGAGCTTTCACAGTTGAAAACTGAACGAAAATATCTAAGAACTTCCTTTACTACATGTGCAAACAAAATTGATGGAGAACTGAAATCAGATGTTCCTGATTTGAAGCTATTTTCGGTTCTGGAACAACAGCTTAGAGACAAGTTTAATCGTCTTGAAATTTGCCAAAAGGAAGTAACGTCGCTAATTTTACAATCTAAAGAAGCTCAAAAGCTATATGAAGAAGATTTTATTTCGTCTGAGCCTTATAGATATAAAAATTTTGAACTGTGTTCTCAAATGGAAAAGCTGTTGAAGGATCCTTTACCTACTGAATTACCAGAGAAGAGCAAATTTAAACTGCCGAAGATCGAACTAAAGAAATTCAACAGCGAAGCAAAAGAATTTTTGACGTTTTGGAGCCAGTTCTCGTTTTGGAGCCAGTATCCATGAAGATCTGACGATTCCAGATGAAGATAAATTCCAGTTCCTCCTGCAAGCAGTTTTTCCTCAGTCCAAAGCCGCACGGATAGTGGAGCGCTTTCCCGCAACAGCGTCGAATTATTCGAAAGCAATCGCCCAGCTTCGAGAGAGGTTTGGAAGAGAAGACTTACTTGTAAAGATATACGTCAGAGATCTTCTAAGCATGGTTATGCGTAATGCAAGTAGTGGACATGTGAAGACGTATCTTTCCACTCTCTACGATGATTTAGAAACCAAGATTAGAGCTTTAGAAAGTCTTGGAAGAACGCAAGAGGTGTATGGTGATTTCTTAACGCCTTTAGTTGAATCCCGTCTGCCCAAAGAAGTATTAATTGCTTGGGAGAGAAACAGAAATTTAAAAGAAGCACCTCAGCCTGATGATTCATGCCTTGAAAATTTGATGAATTTTCTGAAACAAAAAGTAAAAGGAGAAGAAATGGTCGTGTTAGCATGCACTGGGTTTGGTTCTAATCATATTTAAGAAAAAGGATACACTAAATAAAAATCTAGATTCCGCCACAGCAGCTGCGTTTGTAAGTACATCAAATTCTGAGAGCCCAGGTAAGCGCAATTTTAACAGTCTCTTTTGTGAAAAAAGGCACCCAACTAAAGAATGTTTTTCTGCTAGAAATATGACATTAGAAGCTAAGAAAAATATATTAATTAAAAAAGGGGCCTGTTTTGGATGTTTCAGATTGGGGCACACTTGTAAAACATGTCGAGTAAAAAATTCTTGCATGAACTGTAATAAAAATCACCATTCATTAATGTGTCCCAATCGCCAAGATAAAAGCGCAAATGAAAAGTCTAAAAGGGACGTAATTGAAACCAGTACATTAACTAATAACTGTAAAATAGAAAATGTTTATTTAATGACTCTAATAGTTAAAATTAAATTTAAGAATGTTGAGCTTAAAGTACGCACGTTACTGGATACAGGTTCTCAGCATTCGTATGTCAGTCAAAAAATAGTAGAGAATTTAAATTTAAAACCATTAAGGCAAATTAAATTGAAGCATTCGTTATTCGGTGGAAGAGGAATGCGAACGCAGATTCACGATGTTTATAATTTGTTGATTTCGGCATTAGATGAAACTTTCTCCTTTCAAATCGAAGCACTTTTAGAGAGCAAAATTTGTGGCATAGTGCCAAAAGTGAGTGATAGTAAAATTATTAATGAAGTGAAAGATAGAGGCGTCAGTTTGTCTGATTTGGGTTCTTCTGACCGTGAGATTGATCTGCTTTTGGGAGCGGATATTGTGGGCGCTTTATTTACTAATAAATCTGTTCGTTTGGAGTCAGGGTTATTTTTGATTGACACTTGTTTGGGACATGTGTTAACTGGAAAGCATGAGTCATTTGGACATAGCAATGATGATACTGTCTTGAATGCAATTTCGTTGTATGTTAGTAATTATTCGATAACAGATTTATGGTCTTCAGAATCCATAGGTATTTTAGATCCCATTGAAAATAATAGAAAGAATTTAGAACATTCTAGAATTTTGGAAGAGTTTAAAAATAATGTGAAAATTCTTTCGGACGGTAGATATGAACTTTGTCTACCTTTTAAATTTGATGTGGCCGATTTGCCGACAAATAAAGATTTAACCTTGGAAGCGGCATAAAAGGATGTGCCAGCGAGCACAAGATAAAGCATTTTTAGAAGATAAAGATAAAGCACAAGATAAAGCATTTTTAGATTTTAATATACTACGATTTTCCGGGAATGGGAAAAATTGAATATAATTGAAAAGGTAACTGATAATAGTGAGACGGAAAATTTTTTACCTCATCGGCCAGTAATTAAGGACAGTACTACTACAAAAATCAGACCTGTCTTTGACGCGTCAGCCCGAGGAAGTGGTAAATGCTCTTTTAACGACCTTTTGTATAAGGGTCCGAACTTACTAGAAATAACTCCAGACATACTTGATACGTTTCGAATTCATCCAATAGGATTATCTTCAGATATTGAGAAAGCATTTCTGATGCTAAGTATAGCCCCTCAACATAGAGATTTCTTGCAGTTTTTTTATCCGTCAGAGAGAGAGAGAGCAGATTGTTTACCGACATCGCAGAGTAGTATTTGGGTTAAAGACGAGTCCATTTTTATTAGCAGCCTCAATTACACATTTATTAGATAATGTACCATATGAATTTGATGCTATAGCACAAAAACTGAAACATTCTTTTTACGTAGACAATTGTGTTTCTGGCTTTGCAAATATTGAGCAGGAGGAGAATTTTATTGTAAATGCAAAAGATATTTTGTCACGGGGTTGCTTTAACTTAAGAAACGGGGAGAGTAATGTAAAATGTAAATATGTTTCTAATAGTTTCTAATAGTTTCTAATAGTAATGTAAAATGTAAATATGTTTCTAATAATCCTGCTGGTGGAAAGGCCCGGCATGGTGTCACGAAAGTATTGGGAATTTTGTGGGATCTCGATAAGGGCACTCTTAAGTGTAATTTAAACTTTGATCTTGTAAGTGAAGCTCAGAATTTTACTAAGAGAATCATTTTAGCTACAGTTCAGAAAATATTTGATCCAATAGGTCTGTTGAGTCCTGCAATCTTACCACCTAAGCTTTTATTGCAGGAAACATGGAATTTAAATCTAAAGTGGGATACTCCCATACCAGATAATATTCAAATGTCTTTTAAAAGATGGTTTAGAGAAATAGACGCATTAAGAGATATCGAAATCTCAAGTTATGTTGAAATAAATGATTCCACTGAGATGCATGTTTTCATAGATGCGTGCGAAGAGGCATATGCCACGTGTATTTTTTTAGAACAAGAACCTCTCAAGGGGTAAAAATTTACTTTGTTAGAGCAAAAACCAGAGTTGCACCTTTGAAGAAAGTAACGATCCCTAGGTTAGAGTTAATGGCTTGTTGCATTGGTCACAGGTTGGCATATTCAGTGAAGCAAGCATTAAATGCCCATGAGATTAAAACAATATTTTGGAGCGACTCTAGAGTATCTCTATACTGGTTAAAAAAACAGGGTGATTAGACAGTTTTTGTCTCGAACAGAGTAAAAGAAATAAATAATCTGTTTCCTAATAATAAATGGCGACATGTGCCAGGGAAAATGAATCCCGCTGATCTGATCTTGCGAGGGTATTCTCCTAAGAAATTGTTAGAATCCTGCTGGTGGAAAGGCCCGGCATGGTTGTTGCAAACAAGAGGCAACTGGCCTAATACCGAGATATTGACGACAGAAACACCCGAAATTACATTTTAAAGAAGAAAGGTTAGGTTATGTTATATTAATTTGTCGGAAGAGAAAGTCCCGTGGTATGCCATTAAATTCTCAAATTTCCATTCAATAGTTAGAATGGTTGCATGGATATTGAGATTTATCGGTAATGTAAGATCACGTCACGATACTAGACGGGGTGGGAGAACTTCTAACGCAGGAGATTGAAAATGCTAAAATTCTGCTTATTCGTAATGTGCAAGCTCATTTTTTTCCTAGTGAAACCTCTATTCGGAACTTCGGAACTTGTGTGTTTTCAAAGACGTGAACGGAATTATCAGAGTTAAAACTCGAATTACTGAACGCATAGATAAGCCATTCTTCATTTCACCTATTCTTCTTCCTGATAAATGTTTCTTTACTCAGAGACTGATTGAATATTTTCACCGAGAAAACTGTTATGCTGAAACCCAGATATTACTAAGTATATTGTGTGAAAAGGACTGGATTACAAGAGGAAGAAGAGCGATACGTAGTATTCTGAAGGACTGTATTAAATGTCGACGATACAAAACTAAATCTCTCATCGATGAACCAGTTTCTTTACATGCTGATAGAGTGGAAAAGGCAGCAGCTTTCGAAGTAGTTGTTATTGACTTGGATGGTCCCCTATTTGTAAAACGTGGGGACAAAGTATGGGATGGTTCTCTACACGTGTGCTCTTTAAAGAGCAATTCGTTTAGAGTTAATAACATCGCTTTCCATTGATGCTTTTCTGTTATCAGTTAGACGTTTTGTTGCTAGAAGAGGAAGACCTAGAGTGGTTTATACAGACAAGGTACAAACTTTAGGGGAGCTTATAATGATTTGTTAGAAATTGATTGGAGTTAAGTAACTCGACAAACAGAAATACAAAAGATCGAATGGAAATTCATTCCCCCCACTGCTGTCTGGTGGGGCGGATGGTGGGAAAGACTTGTTCGAGTAGTCAAAGAACTCCTTAGGAGAACCTTGGTCAGAGCTGTTTTTACCTATGAAGAACTGGAAACAGTTATGTGTGAATGTGAAAGGGTAGTAAATTCACGACCCTTGACATATTTGTCCGAAGATACAGAAGATTTAGTTCCACTTACACCTGCCATGGTTTTAACCGATAGATCGAATCTAGATGTAACTGATATAGACACAGTAGACACCAATCATTTCAGGAAAAGAATCAGATTTCGCGCAAAATGAATGGAAGATCTCCGAGTACGTTTTCGAAAGGAATATTTAGGACTACTTTTTCAGAAACGACAGCAAAATTCACAATTTCCAAATATTCGAGTAAATGACGTTGTGTTGATAGGAGATGATATCAAAAAGAGATTGAATTGGCCTTTGGCCAGGGTTACAGAACTGATTCCAGAAAAACACGATAAAGTGAGAACAGTTAGATTAAGAACGCAAACTAACAATTTAGTACGTCCGATACAACGAGTGTTTCCTCTAGAAATCCAATATGATGATTTGTCAGGTTCATGTCATCCAAGTGATCCTCATAAACATCAATCCGTTGCAAAGTCTTCAGTTTCTCATCAAGGAGACGACTTGCGTACCTCTCATCATTCAGAAATTTCTGGGTCACCCCGGTCTCCAGACCCCACTGATGTTTCCTATGTATGTAACAGTTCTAAGACTGTAAAGGCACGAGCTGGTAGAACTGTTAAGATGTCACTTAGACTGAACTTGATAGACTTGAATGTTTTCAGTAGCTATCCAGCAACTCAAAGGGGGAGGATGTTGGGAATGGCATCACTACGCCAGCGAATCAAAAGCCAGATAGAGACTGACGTCATGGGACGCCAGTGAAAAACGAATAGTTGCGGTTTAGTTAGCTAAGGACGATGTTTGCATAATGCGGTTAGATAGATATTGTAGCTAGATAAATATTTCTTATTCATTAACTTGTCTTTATGTGTAAATAAACCTTTTTGCTTAAGTTTAAATGAAGTACTCCATTTATGATAAGATAGCTGTTAATTCATCGGGTAGATGATTTATGAATCCCTTGGTCGAATGTAACATATCAATCCCTTTTGACTCCTGTTTGACTCGAGCGAAAGTCTTAAACAAAGGCGCGATACCTAAAAACGGTTGAAGGGCGACTAGAAAGAGATACAAAGGACAGACGATATTTTTAGTTTGAACGCCACTATAAAGACCATTAGACGTTCAAGAGTCAGAAATGTGAAATTTCAATTATGTGCCTTTGCCAGGATTCAAATCATAGAACGCCGATAGCTAGGTGAATGTGTTAACCAGTTATATCGCAAAAACACATAAGGAAGATTGTGACGCTTGTTTATTGAATAATGATTTTACGAATCATATTAATTGAATTATAGTATTTTTCTCGGTATACATTGATACAACATCTGTAAGCAATACGGGAAGAGCAATGTGAGTTATAGTAACTTTTACAATGAAAGTAAAGCGTCTCCGTTTAATAAATTGAAATTTTAGATTAATATAACTTAAAAAACCTCATTTTCCAATTTATCTTTATACTAACAACTTTTCCAATGTGTCATAATGTAATCGCACATTTTCTTTAATGGCGTGTTCATAAAAAAAACGCTTTTGAGGACCTGAAATAAATATAAAGACTTAACAAAGAATGTCCAATGTATTAAGTTTCAGCAATAAATCTCTCAACCACGGTAGCAATGCTCAAATCCGCTTTCTATAATGGGATTTATTAGATCTAAGATACATCACCCTTTTCTAACTTCGCTGGTGTGTATCTCTAATAGCCTCAACAACACTGAAATATCAGAATTTTTTTTCGTCCTAAAAGGCGTTCTAATTCTCTATTCATTTACGTCATAGATGCCACTAAAATCGATATTAAATCCATAAAAAAAGTTGGAGGAAACACTGGAAGGTTCCATCTAGACAAGAATACTGATATCCCGAATAGATTTTCGATTAATCTCTATTCACCGCAAGGCGATGGTTAAAAAAAACAGCAAAGAGGAGCCAAAGTATGTAGGGGAAAATGGCCTCCTTCATGTGGCTCTTTCTTGAAACATTCAATAGATGTCGCTCGCGGCAATTTTGTTTTCCATGCACTCGGAGACATGGAAGGATTTTTATTTCATTTTTCTCTCCTTTTTCAAGTATTATGCGAAAATTGCGTGACTAGAAATTGATTTGGGTACCAGGAAAATATGCGGAATCTTATATGCATGAGAAAAATTCTGAATTAAGTTGTTTGCATCAAAATGGAATTCGCGAATAAGTCGTTGTTTTCTTCACCAGAACCTTTCACAAAAATTTTTGACGAATGCAAATATTAAGTGCTCGGAGGATATGAGCGAAACGCATTAATGCGTGTCTTCTGTTTAGATTTTTACGTCTGGAGAAAACACGGCGCCATATTAACTTTAAAAAAATGAAAAGAGAGACATAAGCTTTGTTGCACGGTAAATAATGTATTAAAATACGAAATACTTATGCTAACAAATATATTTATATTTTAATAGTTTTAATGTTTACTTAAGTCAGTATTTTAAATCACATTTCCTTAATGTACAACCATGTTATTTGAATTTCTCTTTTCTGTAAAATATACATTTTGTTGCATTTCATGGTACAGAAAAACTAGTATTTCCTCGGTTAAAATTTTTATATTATTGTTTTTATATTAAGCCTCTATTTTCTTTACTATTAATTTGTTATTTATTATTAGTTTAACTTGTTTTCTTATAACGGATTAACTACGCTTTTCTTAAACTATGTGCACTATGATTTTTTAAAACTGCTACTTCCTCTGGTTAAGATATTCCTCAAACTGATGTTGCAAATTTTTGAAATTTCAGTATAATATACATTTTGATAAATGTATTATATTTTATATACATAATACAGTTACAAATTATTTTGCTATGGCCAAATTAATTTAGAAATTTAACTATGCGTATTCTACCCCTACCGACTGAATTAAAAATTTTCTCTAAGTATATAAATAAAGTAAAAAATTTAGTATATAATGTATGATATTAGAACTACTTTTCTAAATTACATTATTGAATAAAGATCATTATAATTATTTTTATTAAGAAGCGTGTTCATAGTCTTAGATAGCAAGCTTTGTTGCGCAGTTAAGCAATATATTGTTTCGATTTCAAAGGTCATTCAAAGGTTTCATAGATCATACACTGCGTAGCTTGGGAATGGCACAGACAGCAAAAAATTTACTAATTCGGCTGGTTGATTAATGCAATAAGGAAAACACATTAAATTAAGATATGGTGCATCCACTAACATAATATTAAAGCGGAAAGAACCGAGCTGTAGACATATCGAACGTAAGAAAAGGCTGCCTTATTTTCTAATTGTTGGCTTTGACTTAGATTTCGATATCAAAGAAACAAAACTCGAAGTCTTTATTTTGTTTTACGTAAAGCATACTGTACATTATAATCGCATCTGAGCTTATTTTTAATCATAGATATGTCATAGTTCTAAACATTTTCAGTAATGCATTTCCAAAATCGTAGTCACTCCTTCATTTGCAGCAAGCATTACCAGTGGCCAAATGGTTAAAAACCGCTGAATATACGAAGTTCGACACAGATTCCGTCTCAAGCAAACGGATGTTTTTTAATTATTTTCCCATATGTTAATGAAGTCATTTAACCTTAACTTGTGCTCCACAAATGCACCTTTATGTAGATAGCACTTGTGGGTTTTGCCTATTCCAATAACCTTCCCTTATCAAGCCTAACATCAGCTTAACCTTTCTCTAAACTTAGCTTAACCTTCATCTGTAGCATGAGCGGCAAACGCCAATATAGCCAGTTGGTCCTTAGAGAGCAAACCAATTTCTCTTAAGCTTCATCTGTAACACTGAGTGACAAAAGCTGAAGTTTGTATCTTTTCAAGAAAAAAGATAAAGAACTTGTGAAAATGTGGGTATTGAAAAACATTGCATTGGTCAGAAAGTTAGAATAATTGGACACTGGGAAGGAACGTTTACAACATATTCTGCAATTAAAAATATTATTCGTCTGAAATTCATAAAAATCTCATCAAAGGGTATTGTATTAATGCATAGAATACATAAAATGAGATGAATATTTTACAGAAACTCGCTTCCAGCTTACATTAAAACATTTATTTTCTCTGTAAAGGCTCTTCCCAAACAAATTATCCAGAGCCAATAACGACCTTTTCATAATTCTAATTTAACCATGGTATTCGAATTAATTTATAAAGTTTTCTTCAATTAACACAGTTATCGTATTACTTTGGTTTCAAGTAACTTCTATTTTCGTCAGGTTTCGTCAGAATGCATATTAGTTAAATGCATCAGTAAGCTCCTACTTGTTATGTTTCTCAGAGTGCGCCTAGCAGCGTAGACCTTAGGTGTCACTCTGCGTTTGTTTACTTGTTGTAATTTACTTTTCAGGTATAAGTTTCTGTTAGAAGTGATTGCTTTGAGAGCTCTTAATCAGGTGGGGGGAGCAAAGTTTAAATCAAACGTATTTACTTTCTATTCTGCAATTTATTCTCTTTGAAAGCGCGCTTTGGTTATTCGGAAGTCAGCAAACTTTAGCTTTTATCAAAAGCTTAGTTTTGCAACCATATTACGTTCGTATGTGATGCTCATATGTTAATAAGCAGTTTTGTATTAATCTTTTACATAAATTTTGACAATTTTTGTTAGCAATAAGACATGATGAAAAGTCTGTCGGTATGCAATGTCTCAGCAGTGGCCGAGTGATTAAGACCGCTGAATACTGGTAGTTCGAGACAGTGCTTGAATTCATAAAAAAGCGCGTGGACTGGCTGCATGGTTGGGTTTCGTGGTTTCCCGCATGTGTAACGTGAGTGAGTACCAGTTTCCCTTAGAAAGTCCTGCATGAAGGCATCTGCCGCTCTTACTCAGAAGCCCTCGTTCGTCTGCCATATTCAAATAATCTAACTTAAGTTAACATAAATGCAATGAATACCGAGTAGTAAGAGGGGGTTAGGGGCTGACAGTCTTCCCCCCGGAACCAATGGAAAACCCAATGTTCGCGAGGACTGGATGCATTCTTGCCTGAATCAGAAGGGAAACTCATCAGTGCGACAACTCCCCTAAGAGGAAACGAGTGGGTTTCTGATTATATAAATTTTGGTATGTATCTTCTCTTTTATAAAAAAATTGGCACATAAGAAATTTCTGAAGTCCAACCTCAGAAAATCCAAGATCCGGTGTTGATTACAGCTCTTATTTAAAAAGCATAATACAGTTATGCAATTTTTGATATCAGGGTAGATTTCATTTGTGAAACATACTCATGAAATTTTTCGCTCTACTTTGTGCATCAAATTTCTAATGCATCTATTTTTATAAAGGTGTAAATTAACTTTGAAGTCTATGACGGGGTTCTCAATCTTTTGACTAACGCGTACCAGCTAAACAAAAATTGAAAACCTTTAGTAGCACCACTACAAAATACTATTACCACCACCACTCATGAACAAAGCTCAGATCGCATAAATTTATGAGCGTTAGAGAAAAAAAACTCATTTAGGATGTTGGGGGTTAATGTTTGAATTCAACAGCTAAAAGTACTTTATTTCTTTGCGTACCTCATATTTGGCCTTGCGCACCACCGGTCATTTTTCATAAAGCAAATATTTTCCTGGTTTGCGATTTGTTTTCAATTATGATGAGATTTGAATGTGTGGCATCTTTTTTTAAAGCTGTTAAAGGATTAAATTAATAATATTAGTTTTCTTTCGAGAAAGAGAAGCTTATCCTTTTATCGCCCATTTTCTCACTCCAAATAAACAAAGATGAAAAAAAAAATTAAAATTCAGAAATGTTTTTAAAACATATTCCGATATCTTAATCCCAAGGAATATGTTTAAGATGGATGTATTTTAATTTTCATTTGATGACATGAAATGTAATGAAAGAAGGTTAATGCAATTCAAACTCGTTACGTTGAAATATGTACTGCAATAAATAAGAAAAGCGAAATATTTAAAAATCAAATTTAGAAATAAACTTTTACGATTCTTATCAATTTATATACTTTTGGAAATACATTTGTGTAATTATATGTCGATTAATGTAAATGTTGGTTTAAATTTATGATGTATTTTGTTCTGTTTTATTTTCGGGTATAATTCTTTTTCCTCATAGTGTTCTTTCTTTCTGTATTGGGTTGTGCATTGTTATTATTGTTATTTATGTCAATAATTGTGCTTATTTGTTCTTAATTTAACTTTTTTATGTTTTCGTGTTGATGTTTTTCATTAATTTATTTATTTAGTGCAATTTTATTTTAACTAGTTTTAAATAGAGCATTCCAGGTGTTTTTCTTTTTACAAGGGGCACAACCTTTTTACAAGGGGTGATCAAATGGAAAGGTACGAAACAGCACGGTGGGTACAAATGTATACTTTATTCAAAATATACACCATAGGCCTGAGCACAACGATCCTACTGATGAACCAGCCGCAGGATTCCGTGTTCCCAGAATTCCTGTGGCTGTGACGAGACCCAGTCTTTCACAGCGTCCTTGAGTACGTCGTCTGAGTTGAAGCGCTTCTCTTTCAAGTGTTTCTTCAGTGGACCAAACACATAGAAATCGCAGCGCGACATGTCCGGACTGTAGGATGGATGGGCCAACATCTCCCACTTGAACTTGGCAGTTCCATGTGCGTGACTCTGGAGACTGTGGACGCGCGTTATCATGGAGCAGAACCACACCCTCCGTGAGTAGCCCCGGTCTTTTGTTCTTGATGAACCTGCGTAGGCGTCGAAGTGTCTCACAGTACACATCGGAGTTAATGGTTTTTCTGTGCTCGAAGAATTCCACAAGCAGCGGACCTTGAACGTCGAAAACGACGGTTAGCAACACCTTGCCTGCTGAAGGCACGACTTCGAACTTCTTAGGGGAAGGCGACGACGCATGCTTTCACTGCATGCTGTCCCGCTTTGTCTCTGGCTCGTAGTGATGGCACCAGGTCTTATCACCTGTGACAATCCGTTCCATGAAAGTGGGGTCTTCCTGATACCGAAACAGATATTGCAGTGCTATCCCCATACGCAGTTCCTTTGCTGGTCGATGAGCTGCTTCGGAACGCAAGCGATACACACCTTCCGATAACGCCACCTGCCGTGAACAATTGTCCACACGGTTCCATAGCTGACATCCACCTTCACCCTCAACATTCGCAATGTGACACGCCGATCACTTCTCACTAGGTCGTCCACCTTGTCGATAAGATCTCTCATGGTGACAGTGTTTGCCTGGCCTGTCTCGGGTCATCACCCACACTCTCACGGCCTGCTCGAAAACGGGCACTCCATTTTCTGACAGACTTGTCAGAGACACATTTCTTTCCGTAAACGGTCACCATCCGGCAATGAATAGCTGCCGGTTTCTCACCTTCCGCTGTCAGAAATCGGATTTCACATTGCTGCTCCTCAGTCGTCGAATTTTGCAAAGCGAACACCATCCTGTCCTCATACGGACTGCCACATCATTTGGACGCCGTGTTGATAAGAGCCTCTGCTCTCTCCTGCGCATGCGGGTGCTCGCGCATGCTCCGATCCCAGTCAGAGACTCCAATCGCATCCAGAGATGTATCGCAACGTTCTCCCATGGCAGAATATGCAAATATTTAACTGTTATGTTTTTACGTTGTTTCGTACCTTTTCATTTGATCACCCCTTGCACCTAAAGCCTTGATTGCCCTTATATACACTTAGTTCCTGTATTATTATTTTGTACTGTTATAAATTTAAGTTATGATAATAGCATTAGGATTAAAAGTCTATAGCGGGCTTTGGCGTTAAATATTGACACCAGATTGATATTTAGCGACTATCGCCATTTTGTAAATTTTATGGAAGTTTCCAGAAAAAAAGATTTCTAAGCTATTAGCAGTTATTTCTCTAGAAATTTCCAAAAGTGTCTTCTGCACCGTTTCGAGCTGTGAGACAAACAGAAAGCTTGGAAGAGCCATTAAGGAAATGAATATTAAGACTTTCATCCATAGAAGACTGATTGGTTTTTAAACCCTTGTAAATGACTTCGTAAGCTACGATACTTATTAAAAGAAAATTTAACTCATTTTTCTGCTTTGCGTGAATTAGTTTTAGCTGACTTTCTCTTATTTGTAGACACTATCGTCCCTGCAAATGGAAATAAAGTTTCGTAAAGCCGTTTTCGTAAAGCGTTACTCTTTAAAAAGGTCTTTACAAATCTGTAGGACTCTGTAGTATTATGGCTAAATTTTATTACAATTTACCTTATTCAATATTATACATATAATTAAATTACTATAGAGCAGGACAGGTATTTTTCCCCACATATTTCTACGTAAGAAATATGGTGAACTCCGACATCTGCATATATGGGCAACAAAGAAATTCTGATCATTACACTTTCTCATGCACCATAACTGAGGATAATCACACGAAATCCCCCACAAACTGATCTCGTGGCATTCCAAAGATTTCTATTTAAACATAAACGTCAGTATACGAAGTTTAAAAAATTATGCAACGCCTCTCTTCCTACGACCTAGACTTTTGTCAGCTATCTGTCCTCATACTGCTTAAATTTAATGAACTTCTACATCCTGCGAAAATTTTCAAAATGATTCCCTTTGTTAACTTGATAAATTGTATTAACCATTAACCTTTTTATAACCCTGTAGACACCTCTTTAGTATTATTATTACAGTTCATTATAACATTGTATTCATAGTATTTATTATATTTATCTATTACTTATGCTTATCTGTTGGTTTATTTTACACTAAAATGGATTTTCAATTTAATTTGTGAATTTCAAATTATATTGAAACTATATTAGAATCACTTTATGTCATAAATCATTATTCTTAATAAGTACTGGATGCGGGATATATGGTGTATTGTACGATGTACAATAATAAGTAAACTCTAGATCGTTGGAAAGCTTCGGTTGGTCCTTTCCTCAACATTTCATTGTAAATTCTTAGTAAACCTGCAAATACTTTAGAGTTACTTAGAATGGGAAAACATTATCTGTTGACCCAAGGTACATCGTTGGTGTCCCCTCTAATTTTACCTGTACCTGTGTCTATGTATATAGTTGTTTTAGTTGATGAACAGATCATAACACGAGAAAAGCTAATAAGTTGGGCTAATCGCAGTTTAGATTATTATAAAAATTATAGTGAATGTCTTAGGCTGCTGGTTAAGGGATGTAGTCTTAATGGTACGTATTTTATTATATCTTAAAATTATGAAGTGTAATTTGACTGAAATGAACTGAACTTTAATGAAATATGAAAAGAAGCATGCTAGATTTATTATTCCCTTTTTAGCTCCAAATCTAAAATTCTTCGTAATTAAATGTAAAAAATCTGATGTGTTTGTTCACCATATGACTTCCTTGTACGGCTTATTAAAATATACTTATTTTTTGCCGCATTTCATTTCAACGTATTTCCTCGAATTTCCTTAGAGATATATTTCTCATTCAATTAATTCAGTTTTCACTTCGCGGCAAGGCAAAATACATAAACATTCAATACACCTACATTTCATTAAAATTGAAAAATATAGAAATGCATAAAACAATTAAAATACAGCTAAAATATTTTTTTAAAAAACTGACAGTTAGAATTAGAGCTTTTACGCATAAACAAGCAATTCGGCCACCTAGCAAAAAGGAAACTATTTCGGTGCTCAAAACTGAAAGTTTACTTTTGGTCCCACTCGGCGAAAAGACATTGGAAGTGCAGAAACTGACTTTATTCTGCTGAGTTTAAAATGCAAACAAATGGCTGCTCCTTTAGGCTTAGTCGCACTTAAACAAATTTCAAATTATGGACAATTCGACCACAAATGCATTCAGATTAACTAAAGACATAAAAACCGTAACGGAACATAAGATCAATATAATCCAATCACTTTTAAAGCAAAAAATACACAATTTACCAACCAACATGTACGAATAAAGGAACGAGCTGACTGAGCCAAGTAGCAGAATAGGTATACACACACACACACAAATATATATATATGTGGACATTCGATCTTACAACGTATCCACCTTTCTCCTTCCTGCACCTGGCAACCGCATCAGCAGCTAGATGATTCTCGAAGCTGTGTGATAAGTTTACTTCTCCACTTCTGCGCGTGAGAGATGCTGCGACAGCAACATTGTGAACGGATCCTAAAAACTATTACGTAGTAACTAGAGACTTTAAAAACATTCCCATTTGGTGTGAGGATTACCACTATTGTGATGCCACCCTATGCTATGGAGCTAAATTTTTATATTACTTCCTTTCACTCTGTACATACCATAATCGTGTTTATTCTTTCATCATTAAATACCTTTAAAATGCCACTGCCTTCCTCTATTTTAATCCTAACCTCATCCCACATGGGGGCTCGGCCCCGCGAACTCTTTCGACCCCTTGAACTAAAATATGTTCTTTCCTTCAACTTTTTAAATCCCCTAGACTACCATATAACATACCGAGTATACCTATGAATGATGGACTACTGTGGAATAATATCGCAAGATTCCATTTGTTGTGATTCATCAGCATGTAAGTACAGCTAATTTTATTTGATGAAGTAATACTAATGAGGAATTAATATTCTTTCAAGTTATTATAAATATTTGATGACGCCTTTTTCTGAAGTTTATTTGAAGAAGCGAAAGGCATTTGATTTTGATGAAAATTCATTTTATTTTTGAATGATTATTACTTGGAAGAATTAACACTTCTGTTTTCGAATTTGATGTTGATGATAATTAATTAAACAGTTTTGATGAAGTTTAATTGAATAAACTAAAGGTATTTGACTTTGATGGAGATCCATTGCCGACTATTTAAAAAATTGTGATGTATATATATATATAAAAAAAGTTACTTTGAAGAATTACTTTCGTTTTCGAATTTGGTGCATAAATTTCTTATTTCTTGTGATGCCTATATTTTACAAGGACTGTAGAATATTATTTTAAGTTATTAATTTTGATATCATATCTTAACGTGAATTTCTATTTTTCATTCTTAACATAGTCTTATATGAAGATTTGTTTGACGATATATTTTACTATTTGTTTGAATCATATTTTCACAATTTCATTTATGATTTTTGAATGCTTTAAGATCATTATTGTGTATGAAGAATTAATATTATTGTGAAGAATACGAAACATTAAAAACATACTTTGTTATGTTAATTTCTAAAAACGAAACTGATAAATAATGGCTACACTTAACGATTATCCCAACATTGCACAGTCATTAAAAACTGCCAGTACAAAGCATATCAAGCTTTTACATCGTTTAGTTTTTGGCTCAGATGGTGATCGGCAGAATCGTGCTAGGTTACGCAATTTTTCTGGTTTTCCCAAACTATTTAACTTTGAAGATACGAAACAAAAAATTATCAAAGAATTTTCTCTCGCGGAATTAATTGCCATATGTAACTTACTATATTTAGAATTTTCCACCGATATTGAAAACTGTGCTAACACTATTCTTACGAATCTAGCTGATGTATCATTATTAAAATTAGATTCCGCTGACTACAGCGACCTTGAAGAAGAAGCTTTGGTGCAAAGTTCACCATTGACACGTAGCGTCGCCCAAACAGCCATTAATCACAGTCCAGATGATTCTTTATGTAAACAATTGGAGGCAAAAATCTGTCTTGAAAGTGCGCCTGCAAATTTGTTGCTATCAACTAACCCGCAAACACAGACTGTTCCGTTTCAATGTTTTGGATTAAAGGACATTGTTGATTTGATCAAACCCTTTTCCTCTCGGGATAATTACAGCGTTGAAACTTTTATTTCTGACATAGAAGATATTTTTAATCTCTATGAAATCACGAATCCTGTACACCAAGTAATTTTTGTTAAAAAATGTCTTACAGGTCCAGCTTTAACTTTAATAAAATCAATTCGTGGAATTACTAATTGGGAACAATTAAAACACCATTTATTAGATGAATTTTCGGATAAAATTAATAGCCTTCAATTACATAAAATAATGGAATCTCGTCACATGAAAACATCTGAAACCTTACAAGAATATTTTTTAGCTATGAGAGACCTCGCACACAAAGGTTCTATGGATGATTTTTCTTTGATTGATTATGTTATCAATGGTATTCCTGATTCATCAAACAATAAAATAATTTTGTACGGTTGTAAATCCATTCCTGAATTTAAAGAAAAACTGAAGATTTATGAAAATCTCTTTAACAATTCAAAACATTCGAAGCAAAATACCCCAAAGAAATTTACAGATTCCTTTCTCAGTGCTAAAATTCATGCTAAACATACATCAGATACTCAACCAGTATGTTGTTCCTGTGGTTTGAAAGGCCACAAAAACAATACTTGTCCTAATAAATCTAATGGCAAATTCTGTTATGGCTGCCAAAATTATGGTCACGTTCATTCCAACTGTCCCAAACGTTCTGGTAGTTCGACCACGGAATCTGCTCCTAATTGTTCTACATCTGATAGTACTGTAAATGCACTTTCTGCTCAAAATTTTTCTAAACATCCGATGCATGTTGATATTCAACTTAAAGAAACTCAGTTAACTGCTCTCTATGACACTGGATCACAAGCAACGCTAATTAATGAGCAAGCATACCGCAAAATTGGTTCTCCACCATTACATCCTTCCAGAATTACATTTTCAGGAATTGGCCGAGACACAGTTCAAAGTATTGGATTCTTTCAGGACTACATTCAAATTGACAACACTATTTTACCTGCTAAAATCCATGTAGTAAAAAACTGTGTGATTCCTCTTGATGCCATTATCGGAATAGACCTTTTGCAACAAACTCGATTTACATTTGATAAAGATAGTATTCATTTATGCAACAATAATAATGATCAAATTTTTGTTAATGTTGCTAATGTTACTGATGATCACACAGTTTCAACTGATCTGTCACACATCTCAAAATCTGAAATTCGCGAGGAAGTTCAACATATCATTACTCCTCACAAACCACACGAAGTTGACACTGCTATGGAAGATTTTCAGAAAATAACAGAAAATGAAATTCAGTTGAAGAAAACAGTTAAGGAAAATGATAATGATGATGCACATGACGATTCAGAATTGGATTTAGATGATGACACTTTGGATTTGGATGATCACGATGACAAAGAGGATGCTGATACCAATCATGGAGCTCATGACGATGATGTTGATGAAGATGGTGAGGACGCAGACGACGACATGGATCAAGATCATGATATTGATGATGACGACAATCATAACGCTAATGGTGCTGCTGCTGATGATGATGGCACTCATGAAGATAATGAAGATGATGATAATGATGTTGATCAAGATGACGTTGCTGTTGTTGATGAAGATCATGTCAATAAAGATGATGTTAATGACAACGAAGATGATGATGATGACAGTCATGAAGCTAATGATGATGACGATGTCGATAATGATCCAAACGTGCAGAGTACTGAAGAAACTGTGAAAAATAAACTGAATCAGTTTGAACAAGAATGTGCTGATCAAGCAAACGACAAAACACCTGCTAAAAGTGCAGAAATTCCCAAAGAACAGAAAGCCTGGAGGTATAAACGAAGAAAATTTAAACGAACTTCAAAGACTGACATTGCTGACACAGCAAGATGATGAAAAGGCTGCATTATACATTGAAGCTCAACGGAACCTCCTCCGTTTCCAGCAAGCACATATACGACAGTATAAGAAACGTCGCAAACCTGCCTTCAAATACAAACTTGGACACCAAATGCCAATCCAGCCTGAACTGAAACTTCCACTTGGACTGAATCTTCGACTTGAACTGAAACTTGGACTTAAACTTCGTCCCAAATTCTTCGGTCCTTATGAGGCAGTTCATCCATCTGATTATTATGAAGTACGAAAGATACACCATGAAGACACCATTATGATGTCAACCTATGCTGATAAGATGAACTGGTGGTGCACAAAGCTAACATTCGCCACCTGGACATTGATTTTTTTTCACTTTCTCTGCTTTTTTTTTTCTTTCTTTTCAGATCAACCCCTAGGCGAGGACGCCCGGCAAGGCAGAATGGCCGTGTGGACATTCGATCTTACAACGTATCCACCTTTCTCCTTCCTGCACCTGGCAACCGCATCAGCAGCTAGATGATTCTCGAAGCTGTGTGATACGTTGACTTCTCCACTTCTACGCGTGAAAGATGCTGCGACAGCAACATGGTACGGATCCTAAAAACTATTACGTAGTAGCTAGAGACTTTAAAAACATTCCCATTTGGTGTGAGGATTACCACTATTGTGATGCCACCCTATGCTATGGAGCTAAATTTTTATCTTACTTCCTTTCACTCTGTACATACCATAATCACGTTTATTCTTTCATCATTAAATGCCTTTAAAGTGCCACAGCCTTCCTCTATTTTAATCCTAACCTCATCCCATATATATATATGTTGTATGAACTTAATCAATACTGTTTAATACTGTTTAGGAAATAAATTACACCATTATGGCATGATGGTGATTAATCAATACAATTTCCTAAACAGTATTGATTAATTGCCATGATGGCAATTAATCAATACTGTTTAGGAAATAAATTATTATATATATATATATAATATTATAATATATGTATTGAAAACAAATGTACTGATGCAGTACAATTAGAAGTGCTGATGTAGGTACACTGAAAAACGCAGAAAATCCTGATTTCGCGTCACATAGAGGGGACAGATTGTAGATCCACATTGAAGAGGAATAATTTTGATTGGGTAGAATGTGAAATCCTTAATGACTAGGAAACATGGAAGTTTAGACGGAATAATTTTTTTTTATTTATATTGACATTTGTGGACATAATTCACTTGGTACTGTAATAGTGCTTATTTCCAGTTGTGGACATAATTCACTTGGTACTGTAATAGTGCTTATTTCCAGAACATTTACATTTTTTAATAGTGTTGCGATAAGAAGGGAGCACAGCGAAATGGTGACCGAGCAGCAGCATAAGATGCAAACGAAGTGCGCATTTAAATTCCAGTATGACACTCTGTTAAGAGAAAGGCTTTTGTTTACATTAGAAAACGATCAGATTTTAGAGTTGAGATTCTGAATTTAGTAGTCATCAGAGTTATGCAAGCTCTGACATAGACTTATTTAGAAATGACGCAGCCCAGAAATGTTATTAATTTTTTTAGAATAAAGAGGAAATACCCAGATTAAAAATGAGGAATTAAATGGCTATTAATGTATTAAACTATAAAGCTGGTTTACATATGTTTTCTACTGATGAATACTTACATTCATTTTGATTTGTTTAGATACAATGTTTGACCTCTTATCTGCGGTTGCAATTATTAACATTGTTAGGGTTGTTTTGATTCCAATTTAATTTTACTTTGAATCCTTTAAGTTTAATTTACTTTATCCTGCTACTATAGAAATCTCATATATAAAATTTCAACGTTCGAAGACTACTCGTTTTTGAATTATGTGAGGTAAATATACGTATATATATATATATAAACTAGCGGAAGTACCCGATGCCAGTTAAGTTAGATTGAGAGTAATGTTGTATTATTTTACTCATGACATCATTTGAAAATTCGTATAATAGCATATGACACGTCATAAGGAATATGATGCGTCATTGTGATGCATAAAAATGCCAAAAAAAAGTAATATTCAATACATGTACCACAACGGACTACATAATCATAGAATCATATGGTATATATACCTATGTGACATATGGAATTGACATTTGGGTCAGCAAAAATAGAAACAAATGCATCATTATTTTGAGTAAAAGCTACGATTCATAGTCATTTATTTTTCACTCTGATACGATATGTAACATATAAATTTCGAAAGAAAAATAAACTAATTCTCTCTCATTATATCAGCATTGTTGCTAATATATCACTGTAGGCATTGTTGTTGATATCAGCGCTGTTGCCACTCGGGAAAATGAGGGCTAAAAATTAGCGTTTAAAGGTTGTTTAATTAATATCTCTGATTTCAGCCTTTAAAAAAACAGTGGCCGTTGACCTTTTGCAGGACCCTAAAAAGAACTGCAGAAAGTTTGGTCATGATAACTTTAGTAGAACTGAGTAATTAGCTAACAAACTCACAGACTTACTTTCTTCTTTATATATATATATATATATATATATGTGTATATATACTTTATATATATATATATATATATATACTTTATATATATATATATATATATACTTTATATATACATATATATATATATATATATATATATATATATACTTTATATATTTATATATATATATATTATATATATATATATAGAGAGAGAGAGATAGATATACGTACAGACGTCAAGAAGAAAATCTCTTCTGAATCCATTTTAATTTCATTTTTAAATCCGTTTTGGATAAAAGAGACTTTTATTCTGTCTGTACATACAGATGTCACGTAAAAAACATTGTTCAGATGGATTCGGGAGCGCACAAAATGGATATTTTCGTTGAAATAAGTTACCCGAAAATTTTTGTGATCACAGTATTTTCTTTACTTCGTTCAAGGAAGTGATTTGTAATACTAAATTCTACAAAATTTTGTTTCAGCTTTTCTTTCCGGAACCTGCAGACGATGACCAGACACAAAGTAACTAATGCATTTTATATTTTTTAAATATCTTTTAAAAATGAAAAGAAGTTTAAATAGATTATGTTGCTGGATTTTATATTGAGGGAATCATCTACCATAAATTTAAAATAAACAGGAAAAAAAGCAATATTATTTTATTTTAAATCAGATAAAAGGTAAAAGAAACATTTTTGAAATGGTGTTCAAATTCTCCGAAGATCAAGTATTAGTATGATATATAGTTTTTCATTCGCACGCAGTATTTTCTGATAAGCAGGATAATGCTGAAGTTGAATCCGTGAATGATCGCCGTTCAAAACCTAGAATGGGCGATAATGTCGAAGAATTACACTGACAGTTGTGAAAATAACTTCTGTGCCCGTAAATATATAATGGTGTAAAGTCTGAAAAGACTTTAACGCGATATGTTAGAAACGATTCCGTTAGGCAATTGATTTTTTTATGAATAGCAAAACATACTTACACAATTTAATTATCTTTAAAATTTTAACATCAGTAGAAATTATCGATAGAAGTCGTTTAGGTGGAATAGCGAAGCATTTTAAAGGATATTAGATGAATATGCATTTAGAATAACATGCGAATGTTATATATTTGCTTTACATTTAAAAAGTGAAAAAAGTATGTAATGTAATTCTATAAAATTTTTAATTTTTTTAATTAGCTATATCATGAAATAAAGCGTTTTATTTAATTCAATCAGATGATAAATTATAAAAAGAAAATACTATTCTTACGAATTGCTTTTAAGTAGTTTAATTCCTAGTTAATAACAGACAAACTGAATATAAAAGAACAATATCCTAGGTTTTTCCAAATGGCAATTGACTTGAACAAAAATATAAACAATGTAGAATCGTGTTTCAGCATTTTTGGGCTAAAACTTATATTAACCCGCGAGCACACGCAACGGGTATGTCATACCCATGTGCATTTTTCTTTTTGTATATTTCTCACCCATTCTTTCATAAAAGGACGAAACTTGGTGTAGCTGAGTTCAAAGTCACATACTTAAATGGGGGAAATTCCTGAGGTGACAGGTGCAACGGTTTTTTAGGAACACCATTGTTCGGGCATGTCATACCCGCGCATGTACTCGCGTTTCTCAGTGAGTCACTTCGAATTTCTCGTTTTCAAGCTTTTACTATAGGTTTTTCTTGAGTTGTAAGCATGGCGCCGTATATTCCTTACGATGAAGAGATGAAAAGATTGAGAAATCTTCTTGAAACCGTTTCTTCTGATGAGGATTTATTTAGTGAAGATGTTGATTACGAAGAATATAATAGTAATCATGATTCATCCATAGAGAATAGTGATTCAGATACAGAAACAGAAAATGAAACTTTGGAATGTAGCAATGAGTTTAATTTGGAAAAAATGGAGTAAAATGGAACAAAAATAAATTCCGGACTGATGTTATAATTGGCGCCAAAAATATTATAACTAAACTCCCTGGAAATATGAAGTATTCTAAAGACGTCTCAACATCTTTAGATTTCTGGTCACTGCTTATCGATGAAGATACGTTAAAACATGTAGTCGACAATACAAATATTTATATTGATTCAGTACGTGGAAATTTCACTCGTGAAACTCGGGATGTGAAACAGCAAATTAGTTGGAAATCAAAGCTTTAATTGGATTGCTGTATTTATGTGGAGTTTATAAATCATCCCATGTGAACGTAAGAGATTTGTGGCCAACAGACGGAACGGGAATGGACATATTTCAGGAAACAATGTCAGTGAACCGATTCCTCTTTCTTTTACGATGCCTCCGTTTTGATGACATTAGAGATCGTCCCATTAGAAGAATTGATAAATTAGCTCCAATCAGAGAATTTTTTGGAAATTTTGTCACAAATTGCCAAAAGCCTTATACTGTAGGAGAGTATGTGACCATTGATGAGAAGTTGGAATCATTCAGAGGTCGTTGTTCCTTCAAACAATATATGCCCAACAAGCCAGCAATGTATGGCATAAAAATATTTGCTCTTGTAGACGCATTGCAATGGTATTTTATATCTGGAGTATGGAAATTTATGCTGGTAAATAACCAGATGGGCCATTTCAAGTTGAAAATGGTGCAAGCGAAGTTGTCAAACGTTTAATAAGGCCCTTATGGAAGTCTGGTCGAAATTTAACAGTTTATATTTGGTATATGGGATATGAATTATCTCAGGATCTCCTAAAGAAGAAAATTACGATAGTAGGTACAATGCGTAAAAATAAGAGAGAAATGCCACCTGAGTTTCTGGCAAAGAAAATAGAGGTATATTCTTCAATTTTCGATTTTCAGGAAGAAGCAACACTTGTATCTTATGTGCCGAAAAAAAATAAGAGTGTGATCCTGTTATCCACAATGCATTCCGGCGTTCAAATCGATAAATCTACTGGGGAATCTAGAAAGCCTAAAATCATTACATTCTATAACATGACAAAAAGAGCAGTCGATATTGTAGATGAGATGGCAGCTGCGTATTCTACAGCAAGAGTAGCACGTCGATGGCCTATGGTGATTTTCTTTTCAGTGTTAAACGTGGCTGTCATTAATGCAAGAATAATTCTACTATCAAAGAAGGAACCACCAACGGAATACCGTACCAGGCGTACTTTTCTCAAAGCCTTAGGGATGCAGCTAATAGAAAGTGTTCAAAATGAACGACGACGAGCATCTGTAGTTCCTGATTCTAGACAAACACTGACCATCGATGAACATGTTAACAATGAACCCCCCAACCAAAAAAAACCTAAAATTACAAGAGGTGTACAGAGTGCCCCAAGAAAAAAGATAGAAAGACCAGATTCATTTGTGAAAATTGTAGCAAAAGTATATGTATGCAACATATGACCTCATTTTGTAAACAATGTCCAAAAAATTGTAAGTAAATAATTTTACCTCTCCTTATTCTTTCATATCTTGTCTAAAATGAAGTATTAACTTGGTTTTACATTTTAATTTCTTTTAAAAACCGATTGGCAAATTTTTAATTACAAACTTTTTATTCGGGTATGACATACCCGGCGCGTGTTCTCGTGTTCGTCGGATCGGTGCGTGTGCTCGCGGGTTAAAAATGTTCACAAATTTATTGTCAAAAGACTGAAAAGTTCAAAGAAACCTACGAAATGCTCAGTATATAAATATATTTTCTAATCAAATTACGTTTTGATAGTTTTTACATTAGAAACATTTGCAGCTTAGTCTTTCAAATTTAACCCCAGAAAGAAATATATTCCTGTACAAAATAACATTTTGGCAATTTTACCAAAAATTAAACAAATATTTCGAAAATATGTATATTCATATTACTAGCATTTGCACAATTCGTAACTTAAAGCAAGAGTATCACATGAAAGCAACCGAGATGAAAGACTCTTCCTATGACAAAATTTTTAATTTAAGACAACATAAGGCCAGCCAAAGTTAGTTAATTAGTGTTTGATTTTAATAACTCGGAGGAATTAATATTTCAGGAACGGCAGAAGATAAGCGTTAAAGTGAATGCTTTTTTTTACTTCGTGGTTACGTAAGGTACCTTTTTAAATATAATTTACTAAGATCAGGTAATATTTGTCCCAAGATTTTGCAATTTAAATCTATTAATCATCTTGGACAGGTTTTAAAGAGGAAAAATAATTCCTGCGCTTTTGAGGCAATTGATTTGGATGCGGATCTCATCTCTAGATGAAAGGATATGATTGATGGAATTAATTTAGTTTCCGAATTTTGTACACAAACTAAATTTATTCCTTTTCTAGATTGGTTAAATGTGTCCTGGCTTAGTCTTCGAGAATCTAGTTCCAGGCCGTAGCAAATAAACTCACATGCTTATCGAATCCAAACTATTTTAATATCTTGAGTCAATATGTATAAATCAATACTTGGTATCATTTCTGACGCTAGCTAACCATGACCTGCTTTTCAATCAAGAAATTTGTCATGAAACCTCAGAGCGAACATGTTTAGGCTAATTAGAACTATATTCTATTTGGATAATTTGAATCATTTCATCTTGTTTCTCTATACGAAAATTATGCATTTATCATACTTAGGGATAAAATGTTTCTAATCATGCTGTAGTTCAACAAAACTTCCACAGTAAAATTAGAAAATACATTATATTGGAAATTAAAAATATCAAAATAGGCAAAAAAATGACAAATATAAAAGTTAAAAAAGAAACAAAATATTAAAAAGAATTGGAGAGCTTTCAGATTACCTCCAAAGGGTAAATTGTTTTCTATTTATACACATACACAAATACATTTCGAAAGTCGTTTCAACAGCATTTCAACTGACGCCCCTTTGGGCTACAAATATGTAAACACAGCATATCTTTAGAATTTTCGATAGACAGATTTGCTCGCTGGAAATAAAAACGCTTTATTCCCTATAATGTTGGCACTACTAGCTTTAATCAAAAATACATTACAGTTTTACAAAATATGAAATAGATAATAAAACAAATTCGAAATTCAAAATTCGGGCTTTTAGGTACCTATATTGGGGGTGGAGAAATGCTTTATTCAGAATTTGATGGCTCTAGGTGTAGTTGCTTTTACATTACACAAGAAACATAATGTACATTCATGCATATTCTTCATTATTTAATTTCTTTAACTATAATACAGGCGACAATATTTGGTGGCAACAAACCGAAATGTGAAACGGACATTTATAGTGAATGCAGTTTCGAGACCCCTTATGGGCTGACGCCCCTTTGAGCTAATAATTTAAACTAGACGCATACTGTTTATTTTATTTATTTAATTACGGAAAAGCACTCTAGGGCCATCTGCCTAAGGGGAGCGATGCCTTCGTGGAGGACTTTCTAAGGAAAACTGGCTCGTATCCACGTTACACATGGGGAAAACCACGAAAATGCCCATGCAGCCAGCCCGAGACGCATACTGGAGAATTCACGATAGTAAAGACTAGATATGTACGATAAGATCAAGAGTTCATCTCTTGTATATGCTGTCATTATATTAATTTATACTATTTTTGAATAGAAGTATTTATCTAAATTAAGCTATGACTCGCGTAGCAAACTAAGAACAAATCATCTATACACATTAATCGACTGCTTTATCTTCGGTATATTAATTGGGTAAGCTCTTAAAAAATGCATTGATCTGTAATATTGTTTTAAGGTTTAAGGAATTTGCAGCGTCAACAGTTTTCCGGAACAGGAAGAAAAAAGTGACGTGCCTTCGCCAGGATTCGAACTCCAGACCTCCCGATTGCCAGCAGAATGTGTTTCCAATGAAAGGCAAGCGATAAAGATGGCGAAAATACCTTACATTCTGCTGCTGATGAAGTCGCTTAATCTTCATGGTGACTAACTATCATCTTCTACGTGTTAGTTAAGTAGCCACTGTAGAACTATTATAATTCTTCAGGGCAAAAAACTTAACAAATCAGCGATTCCCTTTCCGGGGTTCAAACTCCGAACCTCCCGTTTTCCAGACGAACGTGTTTTCAATTACACCACGAAGAAATGCAACAGAAAGGGAATAAAAATACATGAAAAATAAAAAAATAGGTAAATAACGTTAACATGCTTAACTTTACTTACTTAAATTTTGGATAAATGAAACTATTAAGGTAAAAAACAGAAACTATTCTATTTGAAGTAAAATGACTATTTAAATTCACTCATCTCTTACAATTTAACTGTAATATCACTTTGATTTGAATTTGAGTAATAATATATGTAACATATGTAATCATTATTGAAAAGTAGTATAAAATCCATTTCGTAGGTAAATTAAAATACAAACTTGTATAAGAAATGTGAAAAAATTTCATATTCCATAAAATTAAAATAAGAAGATACTGTTCTGTTATCGAGACCCGAGTCAGAATTGTATGCATGTATGTACGTATTTACAAAATAATAATACAGGAAAATGTCAAATAAAAAATTTTAGTAATTGAAAAAATTAATTTATATAGAAATAACTGAACCATAAGGGATTTACGGTTTATGAAAACAAACTCTTTTCAGTGCATATTTCATCTATTGATACGTCTGCAAATAAATAAATAGTGCTTGACTGAATTAAATTGCAGTTTAATTATCAGTGTAATTATCAGAATTAAATTATCAGTGTAAGGGACGTGAAAAATGTGAAATATCCTCGTCAGGATTCGAATTCCGAACCTCCCGATTACGCGTTGAATGTGCTTTCAGTTACACCATGTAGGCAAGGGGAAAAGAGAGAGAAATAGCTTTATAAATTATACCAAAACTTAACGGGAATAAATATTGAAAAATCAGTACATGTATAGTTCTAAATTTATGCAAATATTTGTGTTTATTCAATTTTATTCTGCACTTTATAGTGTTGTATGTACGATTATAAATATTTTAATTTTAAATCAGTTGATATTGAATTGTAAGGACAGCTCAGTTAGGATTGGTGACTCAGGCAAGAAATTCCTACACAATCCTGACGACAATTTATGTCACCCAACAGACGACATTTAGTGATGTCTTAGCAATTCGGCAATATTTAAGGGCTTACTAATAGATATATTCCCGAAAACCTAAGAATGGTTTTTCTCGAAATTTCCAAATGTGCTCGGGCAAACCTATATATATATGTATATTGGATGCGTTAGTGTCGTCAGTCGGATAATTCTTTGACTCGGTTCAGAATGATACAATTGTATTCAGCTTCTGCTTGTTCATTACTACTTTGTTTTGCATGTAACTTACATGTTCTGAGATATTTCTCGCGTATTAGAGAAGAACAAATTACGTTTTGTTGGTTTCTTTACCTTTTTATCATCTTTTATCTCTCTGTACGGTAAAATGTCGATTTTTTCTGCATATCTAATGTAGTTATTAAAAAGAACTTTAAGAAACCGTACCTCGCAACAATATATGTGTTCTATATAAAACTTTGTAGATATTGGCATGATAGTTCGAAAAATCTTTTGTTAAATTTTAAATAGTTAAATAATTGAAAAGCTAAACATACCTATTGATGATGACGGAAATAATTAGATATTTATTAATTTATATTTATAACTATTAATTTCGCTTATTATAATATTAAATACTAACAGATAACGGGTTAAGAGAACTGAAACATTTCGTCCTTTATCTCTATAATGAACATGTTATTTTCGTGATGTTCCTTTCTAAGATTTAATAGTTCTTAGAAATATTAATAGTGTTTCATTGCTCGATGTCAAAAACGAAAACAATCAAACACAGCAGTCGCAAACTTATGTATTATTGAGCAAAATGTTTTTTAAAAAAACGAATCCAGTAGTGAAATACGTTTGGAACAGAAACCAATTAAATCAGATATTCTTTGCTAACTAAGCTTAGAATCTTAATAATATACGAGGGCTATCCAGAAAGTAGATTACGTTTTGGAATAAAAAAATAAACAAAGTATAGGAAACAAATTTTATTATATACAGATGAAAGCCACACTCAAATACTACTTTTCTACATAGTCACCATACAAATTAAGGCATTTATCGTAGCGATGTACGAGCTTGGAAATTCCTTCGTCGAAAAATTCGGCCGCCTGCGCCTTCAACCACTTCGTTACCTCTTCTTGTAGCTGTGCGTCGTCATCAAAACGCTGCATAGCCAGCCACTTCTTCATTGCTGGGTATAGGTGGAAGTCGCTCGGTGCCAGGTCGGGACTGTACGGCGGATGAGGAAACAACTCCCACTTAAAAGATTCAAGAACTTTACGAGTGACATTTGCCGTGTGGGGCCGGGCGTTGTCGTGAATCAACAAGATCTTAGAGCTCAACATTCCTCTGCGCTTGTTTTGAATTGCTCTTCTGAGTTTTTGGAGAGTTTGGCAATACCTTTGAGAGTTTATTGTAGTGCCTCTTTCCAGGAAGTCCACCAAAATTACACCTTTTCTGTCCCAAAAAACAGTCGCCATCATCTTCCTTGCCGACATTGTTTGCATGCATTTCTTGGGTTTTTGGGGAGAACTTGTGTGCCCCCACTGCATTGATTGCAATTTCGTTTCACAGTTCACATGTTTCACCCATGTTTCGTCACCAGTAACGATGCGATCGAGTAAAGAGTCACCATCCTTATGGTAAGCGTCCAAAAAGTTCAACGCTGCAGCCATTCGCTGATTTTTGTGGTCCTCTGTCAAGATTTTTGGAATCCATCTTGCACAAAACTTGTGGTAACCAAGCTTTTCGCTGATGATTTCGTGCAACAAACTTCGCGAAATTTGTGGAAAACTCAAAGAAATTTCCGTTATTGTGAAATTTCGATTTTCACGGACTTTAGCATCGACTTTTTCGAGAAGTTCGGCGGTCACTATGCTGGGTCTCCCACTTCGATCTTCGTCGTGAACATTGGTTCGGCCATTTTGAAATCTTATGACCCACTGACGCACTCCACCTTCAGTGATAATGTTGTCCCCATACACTTCACGAAGCTGCCGATAGATTTCTATCGGTTTACAGTTTTTTGCAGTCAGAAACCTTATTACTGAGCGCACCTCGCAGCTCGCGGGATTTTCAATTAACGCAGACATTTCAAACCGTCACAGTATCTGAACGGAGCACAGCACGAACCTCTCACTAGTACAGCTAGATGCAGACTGAGCTGCGCAACGCTCTGACCCCAAGATGGCCGCGCTAGCCCCGCCCCTAGCGGACACAGACGGAAACGTAATCTACTTCCTGAATGGCCCTCGTATAATTATCAAAGCATAGGTAGTAAAAAATTTAGGAGAGAAATACACTGGTTGTATAAATTAAGGAAAAATCACACAAATCACGATTACTGAAAAAGTTACATGTATAATTTTATGAAACTTACTCACAATATACAACACATAGTAAGGTATCAAATAACATAAAAATAAATTACCAGACGATTATGGTAGTATAAAAATTAGCACATGTATAAAATGAACAAATCGAAGGTGTCAGTCTGCTTTAGGAAAAGTATGGTCGCCTCTAGAAGGAATACAGTGCATACAGCGATGCGTGATGCTTTCAATTATGCGGTCTATCAGTTTCATAGGAAGCGAGAGCTATTGCTTTTTGTTGTGTAGCAGATTTAATGTTATTAAATGAATCACAGAAATCATAATTTTAATTTGTAAATATTCAAAATTTTAGCTACACAACAGGTTTGGTTTTATTAATTTATTTGGCTATTATTATTTATTGCAATCAATTTGGGTTATTAGTTTAAATTCTGTGGAATATAATTCCTCCTGGAAATTTTTGTTAAAGTTGCTCTCCTTTTGGAAAACTTATTTTATGTGTGTACAATAAGGGTGTAAATTACATTATATCTGAAAAATTTTGAAAATTGTTCTATAGAAAACCTGTGAAGCAAAAGTCTAGAAATATGTTACAGTTAATAGAATTAATAATGGCATTAAATTTTTATGTGCAATATTCAGAAATAAGTCTATATATATATATAAAAAAAGTAAACCTATTTGTATTAAGGGTGAATTTTTACAAATTAGAGATTATCTTACGTTGAATATTTTTTTTGATATATCCTGGGAATATCTTTAAGCTATAATACACAATTGTTTATTGATTCTATCATATGATATTTTAAAGGATGTTCTTTTCCAATAAACAAATTTGTTTTCATTGAACTATTCAAGTGTATTTTTTTTTTTTTTTTTTTTTTACTCATGTCATGTCACCAGGTCACTAAAAATTGAATTAAGGGTTAATCCGATTACACAACGTAATGAATGTTGAATGTTTTAGGTTTATTGGGATTAGTATATATAACTGTTACTAAAATTTTGTGTGTTACTGTGTCAACTTAATAGGCACATAACATTTTGGTGCCGTGTAAAAGTCACGTAACATTTTTCAAAGCAGTTGCAAGCGCGGCAAGGTTCTGAGGGGGCGGATTGTAAGCAGTTAGACGTCTCTTTAAAGCATCCCAAACGTGCTCGATAGGATTCAAGTCCGGGGATTGAGCTGGCCACTCCATGCGCATAATTGTTTCCTATTGAGGATAATCATTTACGATGCGAGCCCTGTGTGGCCTTGCGTTATCGTCCTGTAACAGGAAAGCATCACCTATTCCCACGGTACATGGGCGCAAATAAGCATCAATGATGTCATCTGTAAACCGGAGCATTCACGATTTCCGTTGGAAAGATATTGAGCTCTGTGCGTCCACCCAAAGAGATTCCACCCCAAACACAGACACTGCCTTGCCTCTTCCGTATGCATCTTTTTAACAGATGTTTGACGGATAATAACGGGTTTCAGGTTTTCTCCATATCAAATAACGCCTACTATCGCTTTCTAAACTAAATTCATCCGTAAAGAGAACAGCCAGATCAGGCGTCCAGTAGACATGTTGTCGTGCCTTCTGCAAACGGTCCCTCCTATGGTGTGACGTGAGCGGCACGCAAACGGCTTTTCGCCTCGCATACAAACCACCTTCCTGGAGCGTTCTACGCACAGTTGACGTTGACACCAACCTTCCGGTGGCTGCAGCAAGGGAGGATCTAAGAAGAGTCGGAGTAGCGGTTCTATTCCTGCTTGCACATAATGTCAAATATCGGTCATCGGTGTTCGTCGTAGCAGTTGGCCGTACTTGGCTGAACCTCCTAGATGCCGAATCTGTGGTTTGAAATCGCCTGCAAAGTCTATGAACCACACAAGAACTCACATTTATCCATCTAACCACTTCTGTTTGACTTTATCCTGCCTCTAGTCTAACAATGGCTCTCTATCGTAGTTCTGCAGGCAAATGATGCCTGGAGGTCATTGTTACGAATTGGCTATCTCAGATTTCTGATGTCACTATCACAGTGAAATATTTTGGCTTGCTCTCAAACATGGACTTTTATTCTCCTCCCGGATGACGTACTCCGAGTGTAACGCCACTAATTTGCATATTGAAGTTTTATTCAGCTACTCTTACTTGGCAACATATTCAAATTTTACACGGTTTGGTTTATTTTTGAGGGAGTTATCGTTACTTTGTGACTTTTCCTTAATTTATGATAACCGATACATGTTGGAAGATTTGATGAAAATTTTGAATTTTGAAAAATTCTATTTTTAATATATAAGTATCGGTTTTATAAAATTTTATAACATTCCGAATTTTAAATAATTCATGACAGAAGGAAACAGAACAGGAAAAAGAAACATAGATGAAACTTGTTCAAAACACGAATATAAGAAGAAATAATATTTTTCAATCTCTTTGAAAGATATATGGCAATTTATCCCAACCACGGAAACATGAAGAAAATGAAATTATTATGAATTAAGTTCTACGAAAGAAGTAGAAACTAGACGTATTTAAGCTGCATTTCATATTATTTTTTTTCTTCCGTTGTATTAAAAAGACGTTGCAAACAACCCCTTTTCACATCATTTCCTGACACTCTATTACAACCGCATGATCATAAAAAGTATTTTGTTGTATTTTCTTTTCTATAAAATGATCTTTCACTTGAGATATTTTTATGCAATAAATTTTATACCATTAGCAATTTCGAATGCATGTTAACAATTATAATAGAGGTTTAAGTATCTGCATGTGTGGTACTATTAATTTATTTATGTAAAATTACCTTTCTATAGAATTTCCCATACGTAATGCGGTGAGAGTCAGTTTCTCTTAAAAGATATTCCACGAAGGCTTCTCTCCTTAGGCAGATAGCTTTCGCATGTTCTGCAATCATGAATCAATCATGCAATCATGAAGCAAGAAAAATCAAATCAAAAATTTATATTAAAATGCAATATCTGAAAAATTAATATCGATATCGTATAGCAATATTGATTATTTTCTTCTAATTATACATAATAATTTCCCCTAACAAGCGCAAATCGAACGCAAGTTTATCGTAAGTCAAATTCTCTGAAACGAAGCATTGCATAAATTTTAATTAATTGAAGATAAAACACATACTCACGAAAATTTTAAAAAGCTGAAGCTTATGCTTATATAACAAGTTATGGAATTATTAAAGACTGAGCTCAGAACACATTTCACTGAAGTGGCTATATAGTATGGTATAATTAGCAACAGACTGGAGTGGTTATCGATCTGGGCTCTCATCAACACATGGTGTAGTAGATTCTTGGTTAAATTACATTAGTTTGCAGTAGTTCAAATTTAAACCTCATTAACAAGTTTAATGAACTATCTACATTTAAACATACAATGGCATTAAATGAAAACCAAACATGACGTGATTTGTTAATGCCTTAGTTATACAAATCTATTGAACTTCATTAAAAGAATTAATTTTTTTTCCAACAAACTTTCTTAAAATCTATCTGCTTCTAAAATATGCAATAAACGTACTGTTAGAACATTTTTATTGTTTTAATACTAAGTTTATTGTGTATTTTTTGGATGCTTGTAACATTTTATTAATGGCACAGATTGAACATCTGTTGCCCAGACGGTATAGTGGGTAGCGTAGAGTAGCTTATTGTGATACTGAAGGGCCCTGGTTCGAATACCGAAGTAGGAATGGATGTTTGTAAATGTATAGTGTATTTGGGAGTACTCTAAATATATGGAGAGCTGAAAGTCCTCTCGTGTGGCTTGGTGGTAGAGGAGATGGGTGAAAGACCTCTGACCCCCCCCCCGGAGTGCTCTCTCTTAAAACAGAAGTGAAAGTAGAAGACAACTTCTTTGAGGCTCTGGCAACCATTCTTCTATGAAATATATGGACAAGAAAACAACAACAGTTCAACAACTTTCAAATTTCGTTCTCTTTTTAGGAATAACTCATACTTACTAATAGTTTTGAATTATGAAAATAATCATGCTTTTTAAAATTATTGCCCTGGCGAAATAAATTTGTTTTCTTTCAGTTACTTAGCCAACATTAAAAAATCAAAGCACTCGAGATAGTTAGTGGCATTCAAAATTCTAAGCTATAGTGTGACATTTATAGCACATTGTGCTTCGAAAACATAAATTAAAATTTTAACAATTAAAAAGTAATAATATTTCGAAATGAACTATTTCACATTTTCGCTTTATTTTTTTTTATTTTTTTTTTATTTTATTTATTTTTTTTTTTTAATTTTATTTTGGAAAATTTCTTTTACACTGCATATACTGGGTATTGGCTTCATGGCAAAAATTAAGTCACCTCTATAAATCACACAAACGTGAGTTTTCTTACTACAATAAAAAAAATTAAAGTAAATTTTTGTGTAATGATTTAGGAGTACAAGCAGAAAAAGGAATATTTTTATCTTTGTGTTAACTAAATCATTTTTACTGAAAACGCAAGAAGGAAACTTAGGCATTCAATACCACGAAATTAGTAAAATTTATTGCAATGTATAACAGATAAAAGAATTTCGAAAAATTAGTCGAAAAATTAGCATATCAGCTGAACGAAGAGGCAAAGCGGACAGAAAGACCAATCAGGAGATTAAGTAAGGTGATGTACGGTAGCAAATGCGCAGATATGCAGGTAGACGTAATGGGGGAGTGTCTGAGTGGTATAAAGCATGTTGTCGGTGTAAGATCAGTATTTCTGGCAAAGAGATTGCACGCCGTATAGCAGTTAAAATCACACCGAGTTGCTGCCTCAGCGAGAAATGGCGAATAATCAATCTGTTAGACGACATCTAGATGCTTTCACCCGAGGTCGAATCATTGGGAAGTTCGAGGAAGGCCGCAGTGTGACAAGTGTGCAGAGTTCGGAATTGCTCACAGCATCGTTTCACGACTTTGGAGACAATTTCAAACTACAGGAACAGCTATCCGGGGGTTTAGTAGTGGTCGTCCACGAGGAACCACACCCGCAGATGACCGGTATATTGCCTTACAGGCCAGAAGAAACAGGCGGCAGACAGCGGGAGAAATCGCTAGACACACGACACAGGCGACTGGACGATCGATATCGCGTTTTACCGTGGCCAGAAGACTGCACGGTGGTGCACGACGCCCTGTACGGTGTGTACCTCTAATGCCTGCCCATCGGAGAAGGCTTTCTCTGTGGTGCCGGGAACACCGGAATTGGAGAGACAATGAATGGGGACGAGTACTCTTTACAGATGAGAGCAGATTCAGTCTGAGTAGCGATTCTCATCGCATACTCATCTGGAGAGAGCGGGGAAGCCGCAATCATCCCTCGAACATCATTGAAAGGGACAGGTATGGAGGTGGCGGTGTTCTCGTTTGGGGAGGCATCATGCTTGGTAGTCGTACAGACCTTCACATCTTCGACGCAGGTTCAGTCAACGGAACCCGTTTTTGTAACGAGATTCTTCTTCCATATGTGCGTTTTTTTAGAGGCGCTATGGGTCCGCAGTTCCTTTTCATGGACGACAATGCACCATGTCATCGCACCGTAACTGCCGAACAGCTCTTGGAGAGTGAGGATATTGAACGTATGGATTGGCCGGCACGATATCCGGATCTCAATCCCATCGAGCATGTATGGGCTTTTCTAGGCAGACGCTTGGCAGCTCGTACCTTACCACTAGTAACGATTCCGGAGCTTCGAATGGCGCTGCAAGACGAATGGGCAGCAACGCTTCAATAACTCATTGACACCCTTATTCTCAGCATGGGCAGGCGCTGTGAAACCTGCCTAGGAGTCAGGGGAGATCATATCCCCTATTAAAGACCGGATGTTTCTTGCTGGACACTCATCACAGGGATATTTCTGCCTTCAGTCGCATTGCGTTCCACGCTACTTTTTCAATAAAGCTTCTTTTTATCCCTCTGATTTCTCTTTTAGTAAGTGTTGCTTACATTACTCATGTCCTTACGCATTGGGGATCTTACGGTATTAAATTTGTTGATTTGGAAAGCTTTTGTACAAAGTTGTATAAAAAAACTGTCTCGTCCTTAATTTTTGCACACCAGTGTTTGTTATCATGCGATGACTTGTCTGCGTTTTATTTTGAACTAAGATGTTTTGTGCGACGATGGTTTTAAACCTGCGAAATTTATTCACTGCTTTATATTTTTCCACAATGTTTTATACCATGTTGTTTTACAATATTTTTCCTTCTTGCGTTTTTTCTCCTACGATATTTTGTACAAAGATATTTTCCTCTAACCTTTTCCGAGCTATATATTTGTCATGATGTTTTTGCGTGTTACCTGTATATTCGAAATTCTTTCTGACTGGGATAATTTTCATCTGTCGTGTCTGCTTAGAATTTAAATATTTAATTTTTATGTTTGTTATTTAATTTTTTCGAGCATTATTTAGAATATTTTAATATAACTTTTAATTTAATTTTTTAATATTTTAATAAGCTTTCTTTTCCGCCCGTTATTACTATGAAGAAATCGAATTTCGAAAATCCTATATAGCTTTTACTCTACAATTTAAAATTTAAATGCCTAACTATGTTTACGTATGCATTATTACACTGCCTGAATGATATTAATTTGGTATATTTCATTCCTTCGTTTATTCAGATTGAAAGCTATCAAGAATTTATTTTCCTTAACTCCAAAAATATATTATGATGAGGAAAGCGAATTTAATAAAGGTCGCTTTTCGGCTTCGGTTACTTTTAAAACGGCATTTCATCATCATTATTAATATCTTGCGACATACCTTTCGTTATTAAAATTCTGTCTTAAAGCTTAATTACTGCAAATACTCCCAGTTATGTCTCAGCAACAAGCGTTCGAATTTGAATTGTTTTAAATAGAAGAAACTGATAATACGTCTTTCACTATTTGAAAAGGATAACAAGTGTCTCTGTTATTCCTGCTGATTAATCGATATTTCTGACAAATCCATTTAGCGGAATTAACTATTATATAGTTAGGGTATTCATTCTGAAATTGTAACTTTAAAATGTAATATTTTCTGTAGTGGATGCTCTTCAAAACATTATTAAAATATTTCCTAAACTCTTGAATAATGAAATATACAACTAGCTTAAATCGATAATGTTCGACAAGTGCTTGAAGTTGGGATTACAGATGGATTTGTTTCGACGAAGTTTATGTCATACGAGACATACGAGGGTAATTTTATTGAAACTGTATTATTGTATGCGTTTCGGTCCGAGGTTCGAATCCCGCGAACGGGCTGGCTGCATGGGCGTTTTCGTAGTTTTCCCCATGTGTAACGTGTATACGAGCCAGTTTCCCTTAGAAAGTCCTCCATGAAAGGCATCCCTCTCCTTAGGCAGATAGCCCTAGTGTGCTTTGCCATAATTAAATACACCACATACAATATTGTATGCGTATTACTTGTTTAAAGAGTTACTTTAAATTATTGGAACGCATTTAATATTTTTTTTTTTGCTAAAATGAAGAGTTGGAAATATGACACATGAAGAAGTAATACTCTAATAACGGTTATTACAAGTAAAATGCAGTAGCAACTTTAACACTGCCCCTTCTGGGAAATTTTTGGAAAATGTTATGAAAATATCTTCTTATTAAAACAATGATGCTAAATGCTGCTTCGATTTCTGATGAAATTTAAGTGCATGTAAACTTTGTAAGATATGTTTTTTTTTATATAAAATGTCCGATAACATTCCACAATGCTCGATATTTGTTACGGTGATACAGATATCAAACGCAAACGTCGGGAAATGGTCCCAAGTTCGGCGATTACTGGTAGCAACAATTAGTCGCCAAAGACTTTGCCATCTTGTCGATATCTCTCCACATTAGCGAGATACCCATTTAAACAATGATAAATAGTCTTGCCCTGTATTAGACTAGAAGAGAAACACGCTAATGCGACAATAAAAATCATAAAAACAACCTTGTATTTAGCGTAGGTATAATGAAACACTCAATCGATTTCGAGGGCAGCTACAGGTCCCTCCTCCTCAGGAGAAAGAAATACCTAGAAAGAAGAAAATAAAGGAGAAGGAGTCACAGAAACACGTGGTCCTTATCAGCACTGCACGTGGTTATAACTAGATTTTTAATCTGAGTTGCACTGGCCGCCTACTTTTACTGAGCCAGGCTATCTGATCAAGCATAAAGGACAAGAAAATTAGCGAAGTTAAAATAGGGAGCGAGGGGCAAATGCACCTTACGCTCAAAATCTAAACTTCAAATACTGGAAAGCAACCACTGAACGGATATTTATACCCTTTGGTAGTACCAAACGCGAGGAGGTAACGCCAACTATCGGCAAAAATAACTGAATTAAGATAGTAGAATTTTAAAGGCATTAGGAAGGACTGGATTGGACTTCAAATCATTAACTAAACCTGCTAAATCTTTGTGAATGTGAAAAGCCTCAAGAAAATCCAATTCACCTATGGAAGAAGCCTTTTGGATAATGTTTGCAGACCCAAAATCAAAATTATGGTTAAAAGTACAACTATGATACGCTATTGAAGACTTGTTAATTTCGCCTTTTCTGACATAAGATCCATGTTCCTTGATACGAAACTTCAACGCTCTTTTTGTTTGGCCAATATATTTTAAACCACACTGACATGATATACTATAAATTCCCCAAGAATTCAAGACAGAAACGCAATCTTTTAGAATCGAAGGGTGAATTTTATTAATAGGGGAGAAACCGATATGAAAATTGAATTTCTGGAAAATCCGTGCAATTTTATAGCTAACAGAAGGATAAAATGGAAGCACGACAAGGTCATTAATATTATTTCTAACAGTGGAATGTCTTCTTTGACGAGAATCTGAAAATTTTTGAACAGCTTTATCAATAATCACGGGAGAAAATCTACGGTCAATCGCAACTGCTCTCAAATAATTAAGTTCATTGGTAAGCAAAGATTCAGAGGAACAAATTTAAGCGCGCGGAATACATAACAGTAAAAAGAAGCCATTTTTTGCTTAACAGGGTGGCATGACTTGGCATGGGGTGGTAAACAAACTGCAAAGGGTTTACGGTACACAGTGGTGCTAAAATCAGAATATCGAGGAAGGGGAGGGAATTGTTGGATTGAATCCAACAATTCCCTCCCCTTCCTCGATATTCTTATAATCCGCAATGAAATGATTTTAGCACCACTGTGTACCGTAAACCCTTTGCAGTTTGTTTACCACCCCATGCCAAGTCATGCCACCCTGTTAAGCAAAATATGGCTTCTTTTTTCTATTATGTATTCCGCGCGCTTAAATTTTGTTCCTCTGAATCTTTGCTCACCAATGAACTTAATTATTTGAGAGCAGTTGCGATTGACCGTGGATTTTCTCCCGTGATTATTGATAAAGCTGTTAAAAAATTTTCAGATTCCCATCAAAAAAGACATTCCACTGTTAGAAATAATATTAATGACCTTGTCGTGCCTCCATTTTATCCTTCTGTTAGCTATAAAATTGCACGGATTCTACATAAATTGAATTTTCAAGTCGGTTTCTCCCCTATTAACAAAATTCACCCTTCGATTCTAAAAGATTGCGTTTCTGTCTTGAATTCTTGGGGAATTTATGGTATATCGTGTCTGTGTGGTTTAAGATATATTGGCCAAAGAAAAAGAGCGTTGAAGTTTCGTGTCAAGGAACATAATCTTATGTCAGAAAAGGCGAAATTAACAAGTCTTTAATAGCGTATCATAGTTGGACTTTTAACCATAATTTTGATTTTGGGTCTGCTAAAATTATCCAAAAGGCTTCTTTCCATAGGTGAATTGGATTTTCTTGAGGCTTTTCACATTCACAAAGATTTAGCAGGTTTAGTTAATGATTTTAAGTCCAATCCAGTCCTTCCTAATGCCTTTAAAATTCTACTATCTTAATTCAGTTATTTTTGCCGATAGATGGCGCTACCTCCTCGCGTTTGGTACTACCAGAGGGTATAAAAATCCGTTCAGTGGTTGCTTTCCATTTTTTGAGGATTCGCGTCATGGACGCCAAAAGCGACAGACGTGCGAGCTCTGAGCTCCGCAATGCGAATATGGAAACCTCGAATACGGCGCCGCCAGCAGGCAATCACTCTACTTCTCCTCAACCATTACAAGTACTAACTGATATTGATACCACACATTCAACTCCTTCTGCTCATGAGCTATCAAAAAGTGCAATTCAAATTTACGCCCTGAAGACTCGACATACAGATCTGCTGTTCGATATCCAACGTTTGCAGAGATCGGAAACTCCAAACAAGGACCTGATGATTTAGATTTTGAGCGTAAGGTCCATTTGCCCCTCGCTCCCTATTTTAACTTCGCTAATTTTCTTGTCCTTTATGCTTGATCAGATAGCCTGGCTCAGTAAAAGTAGGCGGCCTAGTGCAACTCAGATTAAAAATCTAGTTATAACCACGTGCAGTGCTGATAAGGATCACGTGTTTCTGTGACTCCTTTTCCCTTATTTTCTTCTTTCTAGGTATTTCTTTCTCCTGATGAGGAGGGACCTGTAGCTGCCCTCGAAATCGATCGAGTGTTTCATTATACCTACGCTAAATACAAGGTTGTTTGTACGATTTTTATTGCCCTGTATTCTTATTTTTACGACACAGCCTAGTCTCGCTCTAGATTTTGATGCTATATTATACAGAAAAATATAACAATTTGACATATAATTTCACTGAAGTTATCTAAATATACTAAACAGTTATTTTCACATAGACATACTAAACAGTTATCAGATAGATAGATAATTTCACTGAAATTTCTATCTATGTAGTAGTAAAAACTTCATGTTCGATAGCTATCTATTTATGCACGATACGCATTTAACACATGAATTAATTAAATGTCAAATGCATGCAAAAAGATATCTTATTAATGACAATGACTTATATGCCATGACATTTTATTATTTATTTATTTTTTTATTCTGGTAAGATAAGTATAATAAAGATTTTAAGATTGTTCTTTTACACTGAGATAATAGGTTTTGAAAATAGGTACAAATTTTCTTTTTCAAACGGAAATTTTCTCCATTTCGGAACAAGAATTCCGAACAATAATATATATGGGTTAAGCGAACAAATCAACAAATATAAATCACAGATAATTCCATATATTTTTTTATAGATTTTATTAAATTCTGTATTATTTTTTAGATGGAAACAATGAAAACAATTGGATAACGTCTCAAAGGAATGAGCCAACGATAAAATACGTTAGGGACTGAAAGCGAAATAATTCTCGAAAACACATTATAAGAACGTGAACTTCTCTTTACTTGTTCATATAATACGTGACTGATTCTTACGATTTCTTGAAATCATCTTGCTTTTCCCAAGAGCACAGTTCTCCTATTAATTTCCTAAATGGAAAATTCCACTGTCATCAACTACAACTGCAAAAACGCAGGTTGTAAGTTTAGCAAAATGATATTTCTTTTTGCCGAATAGATATATTATAAAAGAGCTATTGTGAAGTTTGAAATTCTAGCGGTAAGTTTGAACACTTTATCAAAACTTTAAACTACAATTGATTAGAATTCCAATTTAAATCATTTCAAACGCGGCATAGACTTTTAAACATTAAAAACAAGACAATTAATTTGCAATCAATAAATTATATCACTGGATATTGAAGAAACATTTACGTGTTTCGCACTTATTTATAGGCAATAGAATTAAATCAAAAATGAGTAAACGCAAAACTCGCTATCTTTCTTTTGGCAGTCCATAAAGAAATGCATTCACATGCATATTAAAAATAATAATTTATTTTAGAAAATCAAATTCTAAAAAATACTCATTTATGCTACATCAGCCTCTTAACCGTTATGTAATATAAATACGATGCAAGTCGATTATTTAACAGACGATCCCATTTACATTATCGGGCATCAGGTTACAACAGATAGTTCTGTTTAAACAAGAAATTCCATAAATATATAAGTTGCTACACTTAATACTTTATTTAAAATTTCGCTTTACCTCAATAAGAGTTACCAGTGTCTCTAGAAGTTTCTCAGACAGAAGATTCTGGAATTAAATTCCTGTCACTGTCTTACCCATTTAAAAAAGTTATTTTACAAACAAGTGCGTTTCCTGAGTAAAAAAGGAAATATATTTCGTCTCATAAAATATATATAGAAAACAAAATACATCCATCATTAATACTGACACCTGTAGAAATGATTAATTTTATTTCAATTTTACAAATTCTGTGAAAAAACATCAATTCTAAGCCTAGCAATTCTGAAATAATGTTTCGCCTGAAAATAATAATAAAGATAAAGCAATTCTTTTGAGTTTGCTTTGGTTCTTTTCATCGTTTAAGGATTTAAGTGGCACGGCTAGCTATATTTATTCTATGAATCTTAGCTCCAATACTTCTAATTTTAAAATTCGATGATTGGTTTCCTTAAAAAGTAATTAATGTCGTAATAAATTACATGACATTAATTTGTATATCATTAATCATTTCAAATAATTTCCTGATTTTGATAATTGTAACAGAATTAAAGTTTAAAATGCGCAGATTGGTTCAGAATTTCTGTTTTTCACATTCAAATCATAAACTCATTTCTGTAAATATTCTAACTGATAATTTTTTTAATCCATACCTTTGAAAACAATTTATTACAACGGATGCTAAACTGTTTTAGAAGACAGAAAATTTTCAAACCTTAGTGATTTTCGTGTAAGTGACTGAAATTTTTTCTTGCAAGAAAAGATAACTGCCTTATTTCCTTACTGTGCATTCTTGCCCCAATACCACTTTATTTCTTTAGTCTATTTTTAGAATTTGTATTATTTGTATTTTTGTATATAATTTGTATTTTATATTTCTTAAATAAAGAGTTGTGAGTCTTCCTGCAATCCACTTTTCCCATTAATACCTGAAGACTACATATTTTCAAAATTTTGAATACCAATTTACATGAAATACAAAGGGACCCAACCTTCATGTACATGAGAGACAATTTAAAATGTTAAATTGATATCATCTCTTGTATAACATGGCTTTCAGTTAACGTATACATATACACGGGCATTATAATCACGGAATATATCAATATATTTGTTTTATGCACTTGAATTTATCGTTTTTAATTTATTTTGCAGATAAAATAATATCGGTGTCAAAGTTTAATTCCATTAAGAAATTCAAAATTTTCTTTTGAATTCATTTTCTCTGCATTATAAGTAAATGAGAGCAGTCTAGATACTGATGCAAAACAACAAGGTTACCTAAATGATTTTCAGTTTTCTAATACCGGACATCATTGTAGGTTTTGTACGTCTGTATCCTTTAACTTTTGGGTTAGCAAATCCTACTATTACTATCTACCTAAATGGAAGGATGCCATTATGGAGAAAGGGGAACTGGCTTATATACACCTGTGTCCTGTAAGAAGAAAGGGCAAAAATACGTGAAAATCAGAAAATTCATCGTCAATAATTTTAATGATGCATTTTATTAACTTTTCCTGAAGTAACAATAATTTTGAAAGATATTGTCACCCTCCTTTCCGTTTGCCTTCGTGGGGTAATTGGAAGCATATTCGACGCTTCCGAAAGGTTCAGGGTTCGCGTCCTGGTGAGAACACATCTCCTGCTGGGAAAAAAAAAAACACCTCTGCAAATTGCAAGTTTTGATATTACAATAACTTCTAACAGTTCTATAGCTTCTAACAGTTTTAAACATTCTGACCGTTCTGTAATTTCACCAAATATCCAAGTTTGTGCTTAAGTTTATACTTAAGCTAAATCATAGCCGTCTGCTGATTGTTTGCGAGAATGAGGGTCTTTATTGGTAGGTGTTCTTGCGTTGTTGTCAGCCGCCATTAGGTTATAGTGGACTAAGGCAAGTGAGAATTAATGATAAAAGAAAGGATATTGTAAAGATGAAATTATGTAAACAGCTAGAACTTAAAAATTATTAGGCTGTGGATTTGTCACCAAACCAGAAAAGTGTTAAGTTTTGAATTCCATTACTTTTCTTCTTTTATTTCTTAATTTGAGTGTAATCACAAGCTATATTTAATATTTTACATTTATTATTCTAAGGTTTTCTATTTATTTTTTAATAATTTGTATTTGCATGTTTATTTAATTATTGTAATGCACAATCTCACATTTAATACTATATAGTTAATTTTTGTAAGGTTTTCATATTTTCGGGCAGATGATAGCTTGCTGTGACAAATTTATCTAAAAAGAGTCATTAGGAAAAGATCATTCTTAGAGAAATACTTCAAGTAGGGCCAGACTTTAATAGCTTCTTAAAAACAGGTACTAAGCTATATTGCATTTAAACTATTTAAATTTACAATAAACTGAAAACACGTAGAAAAAATAAACACAAATTTCTGTGATCTAAAAAGAACAAGGGATTCACATATTGGTATATCAAGATAATTGGAGTTCTATATTTTTTTGAACAAAGCAAAGAAAAAATAAACTTTAGTAAGCTTTTAATTATGTATTTAGTTGAAAAGGGAAAACTCCCTGATCAGCCATTGCTCCATTTCTGTTTCGATGAACATTTCCTTCAAGCAGAGTTGGTGATTGATTTCCTCGAATGACGCTTTTCTGTCACTGGATGATTAATTGTGGACAATAGCTCCAAATTTGCTGAGAATCATATCACTGTAACTATGCCTCTCCGATAGCTCGTATCTATTCTTTCTACTGCGTTATGGTGCAGGCATTCATTATCCCAATAATTCGCGAACTCAGGCTTCAGGTCTTGAATCACCAACAAAAGATTAAATTATATAAAATTAAATTAAAATATACTATTAGAATGACAATGTATTGGCGTCAGTTTCAACATGAATGAAGTAAGCTGGGTTCGAGAATTAATTTTGCTCTCTTTTCTACATTAGCTTAAGGAAATCCCATAAGTTTTCTAATTTTTCGAATAGCTGTCTTGCTTAGCAGTTGCTCTCAAGAATTCTGCCGTGAGAAACTTTGTGATTTATAAGCTATATTAAATTTCAGCATTCCAGCACTAAAAAGAATTTTTTAGAATACTTAGGAACTAATATCTATAGATACATACAGACATATGTATATACACACACACACACACATATATATATATATACGTGTGTGTGTAGAGAGAGAAAGAGATTTATAAAAAATGCAAAATAAAATGAAAACATACATTTAAAAATTATCACATATTCAGTTCGCAAAAATGTATATGCAAAAACCAAATACAAAATCAGAAGCACAATAACAAACTGCAAGAAATAAGGGTGTAAAACTTTCCAGAACCAAAAATAAAATACGATATATGTAACTTGCATCTTTTGCTGCATCACCATTAGGGGACTAGTACAAAGAAAGAGGTAAATAAATAAAATAGCCCGTTTCTGAAATAAATGAAAGAAAGGGATTTTTCATACGTTGGACTTCTTCTGTTCAACACGTTTATGAACCCGATCTGCTAAAATTGTAAATTTTTATTTGATTTTAAATCTTTATTGCTTATTAATGATTTATGTTATTTTTCAACCCAGCTCGTATGTTTTCAAAATCTGCATATAATTTTGTTTTCCAAGCATTGGATTGAAAAGTTTACTTAGGATTTGTTTTCAAATAGTTCATTATTAATTTTAGAAGTTTTGTTTTTGGATTCGATCTGCTCAAAATAATTTTTATAATTTGCCTAAAATTTCATACTTTTTCTTGAATTTGTCTGTATTTTTGATGCAATAATTTTGCAATTTTTTCACTGCTTAATTCCACCTATAGGAGTTGGACTGATAGAGAGACAAATTACATTTATTCGTATGTTATTTCAGAAAAAGTCCGATTTTGTGTCAAAATACCTACATTACAACAAAGCTTTATATAAATATATTATATGTCCTAATTCGCGCTTTTGAGACTTAGAAAACGCAATTTGAATTTCCTCAATCGGCCCAATTGAACGGGAGATATACAACTGTCATTATTTTTTTTCGCAGTGTACGTGTTAAAATGTGAACACAGAATATTTCATCATTTATCAAACACTATTTGATCTTTACATATTACTTTAATTTACTAACAAGTAAATAAAAAATATCAAAGCAAGATAGATTATTCTTTGATATTTAAAGTCAAACAGTTGAGAATATTTGAAAAAAAATATAATATAATCATTAAGAATCTTACAGAACATTTACATTCCACCATTAAAATTTTTAAAATACCGTTTAATGTTTTGTTATTTGAAAATACGCTAACCGCCTTTAATTTAAAGTCGGATAATTTTATTTGTTATCAATAAATGCAGTAATATACTTCTAAATTTACTGAGAAAATTTATACAATACATCTCGTACAGCTTCCAAAACCAAGTCGTAAACTAATTTCTGTTCAGGATTCAACATCCCGTTCAACACTTCGGCTTGTTCGTTTTCATACTGGACATCGAACTGCGGGACTTCGAGAGAAACAGCATCAGTCAATGTTGGTTGCGGGAGACCAAGAGAACATAGCGAAACATTGTGCACTTCTAACTGGTCTTCTATACTTCTCAGTGCAAGGCTGAAACTGTCTTCTAAGGAGTAAGATCTCGCAAAATCTTCAGAAAGGGACTCTTTGAATTCATTCCACAAAGCGACGGGTTCCGCAGGGTTGCAGAAAACACAGATGAAGCAAAAAAGCTGTCTTAGCTGCGGTGGCATTTGAAAAGCTGATGCTTCTGCCAGAGTATTTTTCCATTCTTCGTCGTCTTGCAGCAGATGCCTTGCACGGCAGGCTTCCTTGAACGTTGAATACTCCACACCTTCGTAAGTTCTTAAGTCGGCAAAACTCTTCGCTCCTTTAACGTGACACAGCAGCAACCTCAGATGGAAACGCTCAACATCTTTCGGGCTAACAGAATACATTCTTGAAATGATGTAATCTCCAAGTCTAACTCGTGTCTGCCAGGCATGATTCCTCCAGGTGAAATGTTTAGGAATTTCGGCATACAGGTAACCATTCGCTTCGGGAACTGTCCTGTTCAGTTCAAACAATCCGGTGAGCATGGTATTTTTCTCGGCAGCTCTCTGGAAAGCATTCCTTTCTTCGGATTCGGCAAAATAGACGGGCTGCAGGTTTTCCAAATGAACCGGTAGTCGTATGATGGAGTGCGACTTAGAATGCATTCTTTTTTCAAACAGCCTCCACGCTGCTTCAGGGGCAGACACGTATCTTGCATTTAAGAAGCATTTGATCTCGTCCCACATTAAAGTTCTATCTCCAGATTCTTCCAGAACAACTTTAGCTGCATCATGACCCTTGTACACGTATTTGAACAAATACTTCACCGATTTTATGGAGCTGCATACTTCAACGTTTATGTGGGCGTTGTACTTTTTCGATAAATACGGATTGTAAGGAACGACCCATCTGTTATCGATGGCATGACCCTTGATCACGATAAAGTTTCCATCGTCCCTTCTTCTGTAGAGTGGGTAGCCATTCACGTTCTCTTTAGTTTCTGCCTGAAACGGTTTCGGAAATCCTTTCGAACATACACCATCACTCATGCAGGGAGAATTTCTATTCAGTTCACCGCAGGGTCCGTGAATCATCGATGACTTCACAATGTTGTGTAGCTCCGGATGTCGAGTAGCATCTGGAAGTTCAGCACACACCAGCGAGTCGATGCACTCTGCATCTCTTATTTTGTCTTCTTCCGCTAAAAACAACAAAAGGTGCATATGAGGCAATCCTCTCTTCTGAAATTCGATGACGTGTATATCTGCAATGGTCGCACCTAAGATGTGATTCTTTGTCAAATCTTGCATCAAAGCCGTTTTCTTCAGGTCAAATACCCTCGAAACGATGTCCGGGCGATCGTGAGCCTTCTGTCCTGGGAATAAGTTTTCTGTTATTTCCGGCCATTTAGGGTTGCACGTGAAAGTCAAAAACAGATCCGGTTTACCAAAGTCGCGCACAACGGCCATCGAGTCCTGATAGTTTTGCTGCATGCAGCGAGGGCTTCCTATAAACGTTGACGGAAGTATAACCGGTATTCCAGGGCGGACGCCCGTCTCTTGACCAACTCTGTAAATGTGATCGGCAAGACCCATGTAAGTTTCCACTCTCAGATTCGTCTGATGGCTCCGGAGGTACGCAATCCTGTTGCCTTCAACTTTTACGTATGCATCCACGAGATACTGCTGAAACAATTTCCGGCCATACAAAATCGGGTTGTAGCAATCTCGTCGTACGGACACCCTGTGACTGTAAAACTGTAACTCTGTGTATTGCTGTCCGACTCTGAATCCTTGCTCGCCGTGAGGAAAGAAAAGTACGTACGTCATGGGTTCCAAGTTGGGATTTAAGGTACTGATGTTGATGAGACCGCCACCTCTCGGATGGATCACGATGTCTCGGTTTCGATGGAGGAGCGCCGTCCGTACTCTTGAAGACAACTGCAACTTCATTTTCTTTCGGAGCATTGTAACGTCCCCTGTGCTCGCGTGCAGCAACACTTTCACCCTTGATGTACATGCGGATATCCGCAGCAGTTTCGGCACCTTGCTCTCGTACAGTTTCTTCTTCGAATTCCTTCAGCATCTTGTAGGCTTCCGCATATGGATTAACGTTCCTTAAAACTGTGTCCAACTGTCTCAGGAGTTCGGCGTTCAGGGCAACATTTCCAAATATGTTCATTCTCTGCCTGAGGGCTTGATCCGAATCTAAAATGTACAGCTGAGCATACTGTTCTTGACCGGGATGAGGCGGATGAAGGTGGCTCGTTCGATGATATATGGCACCGTGAATCCTGAAGCAGTAGGGACCCGAACCCGAAGGCATTTCTATATTGGCACCCAATGAAGCAAAACTGAGCAGGCAGTTGTAAGTACGTATGTTGGCAAAAAATTCTTCAGAAAACGGGTGGTTCCCATTCATTAAATTGTGCCATTCTTCTGGATATCTTCTTTCAGCTTCGACAATTTTCCCATTGTTACAGCAGTGCATGTATCTTCCTCTTGCATTCCTTTCTCCCGTAAAGAACAATCCGTTGCAGAGATCGCAGGAAGCTTCCATTGAACCGGCGCTGTGTTGCTCAACATAAACTTCGAGTCCACATCTTCCTGCATTGTGAAGAGTGCTGCGTGAACGTTGTGCTGCATTCATGCATAGCCTGTCTTCTCGTACGGACATTGTTTCTTCGGATAGGACTTGTCTGTGGCGTGCAGCGTCTCGCGTTCTTCGTGTAGCAGCGTCCTCTTCCGACTCTTCCGCTCGAACTTGACGATGACGATGAGAGTCCAGTCTGAGCCTCCTACTGGTTTCTTCTTCACTTTCTTGAGCACGCAAATTTTCTTGACATTGGGATTGCCTGCTGAGTCTCCTAATGGTTTCTTGTTCCGTTTCTGCAGCACGTAAATTTTCTTGATGTTGAGCTTTCCTGCCGAGTCTCGTAGCGGTTTCTTCTTCCGTTTCTTGAGCGCGTCGGTTTGCTTGCCGACGCGCTTGCGTGCTCAGTCTCGCAGCAGTTTCTTCTTCATTTTCTGCAGCTCGCCGTAAACTCTGTGCTTCAGCTCTTCGTCTTCTTGATGCATCTCCTGTAATGCCTCTTTTCCGTTTCGGCATTTCAGTACGTTAAAAAAAGCACTACTAAAATATTAACTCGACTCAAAAAATTGACTACGCAGATGAAAGAAAAAAATTGCTCATTAAACCAATACTGCTAGAAAAAAAATTAATGCATACTATATGTATACAACACAAATTTTAAAATAATCCTAGACTAAATGAAAAATTTTCCACTTAAGAGCAAATTAATTTTAAAAAATCAAAAATGTAAAACAAAAACTTCCCTGTTAAAAAATTGCTGGCAAATAAAAAATAATATGGGTAATATTATGAAAAATTCCAAGCACAGATAAAAATTATGAAAATATTTCTAATAATTAGGTCAATCTGAGAACAATGCACATAAACAGAAAATGAAAACCTAAACACAAAATAAATAAAAGGTATAAATACAAATATAAATTAGGAACTTCTGAAATCAATTCTGAAATTCAAATAACAAACCTAACAAAATAACAAATCTAATAAAATATAGAACATTCGATCGCCTTAAAACGATAATTGTTATCGCATACAAGAAAATGTCAAAAATATAAAATGTAAATGCAATTTATCGACCAACAATAACAGAAATATAAAACACGAATGAATAGATCTTTAAAAAAATACAAAATAATACATTAAATATATAAAAAGAGTCACCAAGTTAATGTTCCGAAGAATTCTCAAGTTCTAAACTAACAGGAGCATATAAAAGTCTAAAATACTACTTTAAATTACTAAAACTACAAATATAAATGCAAAAAACAATCAAATATCCTGTAAAAAGAAATAAAGATTAAGTGCAATGAGTAATAATAGGAATATTTACGAAATTTGAAATGCTGGAAAAAATTGCGACGGTCTCCTTCCAAATCCAAAATTCGTAAATAAATTTTTTGTTGCCAAACGAGGAAACTAAACTTTTGATTCTATTTGATCTGTTGCCAGACCGGGAAACAAAACTTTTTATTTTATCTATGACGTCATTTACTCGACTTATCAAGGGCATAAACCAATCTACATTCAACTAACGACAACTAAATGAAGAGAATGTTTCTATTTTTAGTTTTATTTTAGCTTTTCAGTTTATTCCTTTAAGTTATTTTAATTTTTTATTCTTAGTTTGTTAGTGGCGAACGGCCTTGGCGTTCCCATAGCATTTTTATCTCCGACGACTGCCGAGACTGTTGCCACTCGGAAGACTGAGTGCCGAAATTATTGTTTTCGCACTTTTTAATTAATAACTCCGCGGATTATTGTCGTACGAAGATGGGACCGGTATCGATGGATTTGTTGATTTTTTTCGAATCCGGAGATATGCGTTTCGAATTCCAACTCGGCGCCGTTCCCAAGTTATTCGAGAAAAACGAATTTGGCACTCGGCCAAATCCCTAAAACAGGGAAAACGGGTGAAAGAAAGTGCAAAACGTAGGGAAACGTAGGGGAAAAAGCAGTTTTTAATTAATATCTCGGCTGATTAAAGTCGCACGAAGATGCCGATGGTCAATATGGCGAGCCACGGGAATTCTGAATCCAACGGTACCTTCCGCTAAGCTCTACACCCAGCCGTTCTTGAGAAGATGATGTTACAAACACACAAACAGACAGAGGCACACAGATTTTAATAGTATAGAGAATGCAAATTCGTTAGAATAACATATATTTTATTTTGTGAATTTGGTGTAAATATTAATAAATAAAATTCATTTTATATTTGTTTATGGAGTTATGATATTTGTCTTTATCGACAGGAAAATGAAGAGCTTCTGCAGCTTTTAGTTGTACTAATATTTTATATGTTACTGAGATATGTTTCTCCTCTGTCAATACTCATCCGTTATACTCGATATCGTTGGAAAGAAAATATCTTAAATTTAAACCTCATTGCACCTTTTTAAGTTGCAACTTTTTTCTATATGCGAGTCCACTCTGCCATTACTATCTCCCACAGGAGCCCCAGTCTGGCTTTTATAAGTCTTCTATCAGCAATGTGGAACTGTAGGGGGTTTCCTTATTTTGCATAACTAATTTATTTTAAACCGCGGGAAAGCGCGTGAGGTGTATCAAAGTGGAATTTTCCTAACTTGTGAAACTGAAATTCTGTGCCGCATTCAGTAGCTGAGTTTCTAGTTGTGGTTGACTTTCAGAACCGATTTTTCTTTGATTATTATGCGTTTCAGAAAAATATTTATCGGTATTTTGTTGGAACTGGGGTATGACACACCCCACGCGCTTGTCCGCGTAAGTGCTTTTCTGACTGAATATTTAGTTCAGAAATTTATTTCTAGAGTGTAACAGTAAATATTTCTACTCGCAAGTGATTTTAAAGTACTTGACATTAAATTCTTAAAAATTTCTAACCGCATTATGCTAAAAAGAATAACTCCCTATGAATTGGAGATGCAACGCCTGTGAGATTTTTTAGAAATATTTGAAAGCTATGAAGATTGATTTTCGGAAACTGAAGATGAAACTAGGAATATTTTCTACACTGTTTTGGTTTCGAAAAAGATAAAACATTAATTCCTGATCTTCCTAAAAAAGGAAAAACTGTTCTTATGCTTTCAACATTATATAACGATCATACTATAGATGATACTATATGAGAAAATACAACGTCAGGTATTATATGTTTTTATAATATGACTAAAGGAGCAGTGGATATGTGGGATGAAATGTCAGCCAATTATTCAATTTCCAGAATAACAAGGAGATTGCCAATGGTAATTTTCTTTCCTGCACTGAATGTTGCTGTAATGAATGCTTGAATTATATTACATTCAACTGCTAATCCGCCAACCAGAAACAGAAGTATGTTTCTGAAGGACTTGGCATTACAATTAATGACAAAAAAAAAGTCTAACAAAGATCGGAGATTAATACTTTACCAAGAAACTGACGCACTACATGCAAAACAAAAGTAGAAGTTTCGACGAAGAATTAAAACGAATACAGGAAATTCGAAACAGCTAAGTATGAAAGATGTGATAAATTTGTAAGGCATTCACTTTCATTGTAATCGTGCCAAGGACAGAAGAACGTGAATGCAATGTTTAAAATGTGAGAACATTCTGTGTCAAGAACACATGAATGTATTTTGTTCAAAGTGTAAAGAAATAAAATAAGCATTGTGTATTAAAGATGCAATGAAACTTAGAGGCATGGTGTTTATTTTTTTTATTATTTTCATTTATCTTAATTTTAACTCTAAGATTATTTTGGAAATTAATATTTTGAAACCCAATTATTATTCACTCATTTATAGCACACGAGAAAAAGAAAAACAGCTTTAAAAATAAATAAAACTATTTTTATCGTATTTTAAATATTGGGGTATGTGATACCCCACGCGCCCACTCTAGTAACTTTTCTCGGTGCGACTTCCGCCGGGTTAAGTTTGAGACCTATAATGAACTTCTCAACTTCCCCTCACATTTTCTGGCCGGGAAGTAAATTTAAAGTGAAGTGAAATGCATATTTAAACGGGTGAATCTCTTGAGTTTGTTCAGAGCGTGTTTTCGCTAGCCAGCGCACGTTTTGTTGTTTCGCTTTACGCTAGTAAGCCTTGTGGCCAGTTCGGATTTACCATCACGCCTGTTAGGTTTTTGTGAGTCAGCCTGTTAGGCGTAAACGTGCTATCCAGCACTACGTATTTTAGATTTTCACTTGAATTCAATTCTACGTTTTTACTTTCACCGCAAATTTGACGATGCCATTGTACCACACGAAGACAATGCCTTTCTGATAACTATTGTGAATTTAATAAAGGGTTACTTTTTCCCTTCTTCTATGCTGGTATTTATTTACTCCTGTGCGAGAATTCGCCAGGTTCACTTTAGGAGCTACATTAGTGTATGTGGAAAAACAGAGAAAATTTAAGAACCGAGCAAAAATATTCTTAAACGGTAATAATAATACCTGAAACGTAATAACGTACTGCAGCAAATGTAATGCTTATACGATAAAATAGTAAAAATGTGAATGTTCTTTTAATAATAGTAGATGGGAATATGTTTTTTAATAAATTAAACGTAATTCAAAGCTTTTTTTACGTAGTTCTTTACGCAGTACTTTAAGCAGTTATTACATCACATTTGTAACTATTCTAAGCTAATTGGTTTTCCGGGAGAGTTTCGGTGTCTCGAAACCTTTTTTTCCAAAATATTTATTCAAGTAATAATAATATGTGTTTGTAAATAGACCGAAAACCTAAAACCACGTTGCATAAAACTCAAGATCATTTGATTACCGAAAAGGAAAAGTATAAGCTTACAGTTCCCTTTATTTAAGTATTTAAGATTACAGTGCCAAGTTTGTGTAATTTTTGTGCAGGAATCCAGATTTTATTGGTACCTCTAGATAAGAAGGAACTAGAAATTCTCTATGAAAAAGTCAATTCATCTTTCATTCTTAAATAACGGTTGCAAATTCTAAGTGCAATCACTGTATTTTAAATTATTGTTCATGTATGTAATATATTAATTTGAAGTTTGATTTCCTAGACGATATTATTTTGTTTGTGGCTGAGAGAAGAAATTTATGAATAAAGGGGAAAATGTAGCATTAAAGAAAAAATTAACAACTAATTTTTAAATGAGTCGGAATTGGATTAATTTTTAAATAATACGTAGAATTCGGAAAATTAAATAGAATTAACAAAAAGCTCAAAAGAGAAATTTGATACTTGTTTGTACAGAAATTACAGAAGGACAAAAAAAAAAAAAAAAAATATAGCATATTTTAGCCATAATTTCCTTTTCTTGTATTCATTACGTGTCTTGCAAGGAAAATGTTTTTTGTGATTGGAGTTTAAAGATTAGTTTTATCAGAGAAAAAAATATAAAATTAATTGTATACATTCAAGAAATAAAAATTCGCAACAAGAAATTTTTCTTGGTAAATTAATAATTGCATCTGTATTTGCAATGAAGATTTTGTGACATTCGGCTCATTTCCTACGAAAATGAAAAATGTAAAATAATCTTAGATTATAAGTGAAATTTTAGCAGCTTAGGAACATTATCTATTTATATGACTCCTCAAAATGCCTGTGCTTGCGATAAACCGCATAAGCAATAAACAAAAAATCACATGGAAGTGAATAATTAAGTTCCACAATTTTACAAATTTTCGTCCGTAACATATAAATATAAGGACTAAACACAAACTAGTAAAAAGAGCAAGAAAAAGAAAACTAAAGGTCTTGACAAAGGTAACAGGGGTAAACGGAAAAGTAAAGCAAACAGAATGATAATTGAAATAAAATTATTACGAAATATTAGATCATTTCGCTTGAAAGGTTTTAATTTATCATAAATGGTCACTCGCTAAACTGCCTTTAGCATGATTGTGCTAAAAAGAGTATAAGTACAAGATATTGAGGAATGAGAAAATCTTCCCAAACAAACTATGCTCCAGTCTGGAGTCCAATACAGAATTATTTCCGAATTAGATCAGTGTGCTAAACCTTGCATCGTAGGAATAGTGTAACTTGGTGATTTAGAAAGCATATACAATCTCTCATACGCATTAATTATGGCGAATTTTGCTCTCTGGATGATAGCGTTTAACTTTAAACAAACTTAGAATTAAAAAATATTATATGAACACCACATGAATTCCTTATATGGATTATTAAATTATACATATTTTTAGTTGCACTTCATTTAAACTACCCAATCTCTCAAGTCAAGTTGAAAATGATATAAAAACTGCAGATTTTGAAATTGAATATCCTGATCAATTTTTGTCGTCGCATGGGAAAGAAACTTTATAGTTTACTTTTATAAAGAGTATACAATTTTCCCAAACATAAGTATAGGAACCAGGAGACCCCATTAAAAATTATACTCCATTGTAACTGGAAGTAATTGGAAGTAAGATCAAGTAACTGGAAGTAACTTGATTGTAACTGGAAGTAAGATCAAGGATTGAGAAAATAAAGGCCTGGTAAGGGCTTTTAAGCCTGGTAACGGAATGTATATGTATGCTTGATTAATGCCGATTGCGATAAAAAAGGGTGTTCAAAACTAGATGTAATAGCACTCCCATACAAAATTTCAACTTTCTATGGCTAATCATTTCTGAGTTATGCAAGATATACGTACATATATACATACGTATGTACGTACAGATGTCACGAAAAATATCTGTCTTGAATCTACTTAAAATGCATTTCATAATTAGTTTCGGAAAAAAAGATTCCTTTACTTTGTATGCACGTTCCAAAAAAATCTAAATGGCTTCGGGAACTGTCAGAATGGATATATCTGTTGAAATATTATAGACCAGGGCTCGGCAACCTGCGGCTCTTTTGATGTAAAGTTGCGGCTTTCCAGTTCCATACGGAAAAACTAATAATTCATTATCAAAACCCTTAAAAAATAAGAAAATATGTTTTTAAGTACCTAATTTCTCAATAGCTTCTATTTTCATAATCGTTAATTAAGCTTAACATTACCGTAATTAGACAAATTTGAACCATTGTTACTGTATTGTTAATTTGAACTATTGTTCATTTTTTCAGCTCCGCTGTCAGCATGGCAGCTGGCAAAAAAAAAAAAAATAAATAAATAAATAAAAAATAAAAAAAAAGAGAACAACTGAAGAAGAAAACAGAGAATTCAATCAGGTTTGGGTGGAGTCGTTTGCATTCATATGGAATACAGATGGCCTTCCGAGTTGTCTCATTTGCCACCCAAAACACGCACACAATAAGAAGTCGAATTTGGGGAGACACTTCACTACAAAATATACCGTTGTATAATATAATAATATATAATACAGTTTGCTGGTAAATATCCAAACGAGGACGCACCAAAAACGCTCTTGAAAAAAAAAGTCAAATTCCATGCTAAGTAACTGGGTACAATCTTCCGATAATGTAAATCTGCCAAGCTCTGCAGTATCATTAGAAATTGCAAAAAGAGTAAAACCATTCACGTCAAATACGTCAAAGATTGTTTTATGCATACATCTGAATAATTTTTTCATGATATTAAAATTAAAGCAGAAATCATGAAAAAAAATAAAGATTTGTCATTATCTGCAAAACCTTTACAAGATAGAACTGCTAAGATGTTTTCAAATGTAACACATATGCAAGTGGAAGACATTCAGCTGGCTTCTGCCTTATCACTTGCTATAGATGAGTCTTGTGACATAAAAGACACGACACAAGTTACTCTTTTCGTAGGGTATACGTCCTCCCAAGGTCCAAACGAAAAACTGTAGGATCGCTATCGCTCTCAGGGCAAGTTCTCTTGGAGGAGATATAGCAAATGCTGTGCAAAAAGATGCCTGGAAGACAATGGAATCGATATAAGTAAAATCATTTCGATAGCAACTGATAGAGACAGAAGTATGACAGGAATACACAGAGGTGTAACACCAATTCTTCAGAAAACTTACCATGAAACTCTAACGTTTCACTGTGTAATTCACCAAGAAGCGCTTTGTGCCCAGACATTTTCGGCCGAAATTGTTGAGGTCATGAACTTGGTAATTAAGATTATTAACAGCATTTTGCAAAAGCACTTTACCATCACCAGTTCAAAGATTTCCTGTACAGATAACCAGTTTTCTGACCTACGTCTGCACAATAAAGTGTGATGGCTTTCCAGAGATAACGTATTGCAACGTTTTACTTTGTGCTTGAGTGAAATAAAAACATTCCTCAATGATAAAAGCATTGATCATCCCGAATTGGAAAAAGAAAAACTGCTGTAAAACTTCTATTTCGTGGTAGATACCACAATGAAACTAAATGAACTAAATCTAAAACTGCAAGAAAAGGGCAACCCAGCCTACGCCTTGCTTGAACAAGTAGTTTGTTTCGAAAACAACTTACTTATTTTTTTGAATACATGGAGATCGGTAAATTAATTCATTTTAAAAATATGATGTATATCGCAATGAGACCAATGCAACTATTGACACGAATTATTTCAACAGAGCTTTAAGAAACATGAAGGATGGATTCTCTAAGAGAATCAAGCAATTAAAAATAAACTAAACTACTCTTGCGTTCATAGTAAATCCTCTCAACGCAAATAAATATGATATCAACAATGAGACATTTGGAATTGAATTGATTTTCAAATGCGGCTGCTATACTTGAAAAGACTTGTGGAGTGGCAAGTTCACAGAAATCAAGAACAAGTTGGAAGAGTTGGAGTTCCAGAAATGCATGCGCATCGAGCAGCACAAGAGGACAGCTCTAAAAGAAATTCTGCGAGTTGAGGCCCTCATATTCGGGGCATGGAATAGTCTTCCAGAAATGTACAGTGAGGTGAAGAAATTGGCATATGGAGTAAGCATATATATAAGCAAAACTATAATATTGAAACGAAATGTTTTAGTGGCTCTTTAAAAATTTGGAAATTTTGTAAATTGTAACTTTTGGCTCTTCCGTTTCAATAGGTTGCCGACCCCTGTTATAGACGAAATTTTTCGTGATCACAATACTCTACTTTGTTTTTGCAAAGTAAGTAAAAATGCGAATTATTATTAAACGAAAAGTTGTATAGATATGTAATGATTTAGATAAGAGAAAAGAAAACTGAATAGTGCTTAAAAGTAAAAATAAAAGAAGAAAATTATAGTATAATGCTGAAGGATTGAGAAGTTACTTTATAAGGTATTTCTCTCACTTCCCTAGCGTGCCTTCGTGGTGTAACGGTAGCACGTTGGGCCGGTATTCCAGAGGTTCATGGTTCGATTCCCGGTGAAGGCGGTTGCATATTTTTCATCTTTTCTGCTTCTAATTAACCTAATGACTCTACAAGTGGCGCCCGAACTAAAAGGGTTGTGGATGATGATTCTCCGCACCCAGGATTTGGCGACTAGTCCCCTAAAACCCTAGTCGCCCTTTAAAAAGGGGAGTATATAAAGTATTTCTTCCACTTCCCTAGCGTGCCTTCGTAGTGTAACAGTAGCACGCTGGGCCGGTATTCCAGAGGTCCGTGGTTCGATTCCCAGCGAAGGCGGTTGCATATTTTTCATCTTTTCTGCTTCCAATTAACCTAATGACTCTACAACTTAACAAAATTTTACATGATGGAATTAAACAATAGTTTTCTTAACTTCTTCACACATTTTCTGCATTTATGCTTAGAAAATTCAAATTTCGAAATTTTTTCAAATGTTAATATCTGTTTCATCTTACGGTAATCACATTGCATCACATAAAGCATAATTTTAAATCTTTGCATATAAAATTAATTACAGGAATTTAATAGCCTTCATAACTTTTATTAGTTCAACTGCAGTTCGAATAGAAAACAGCATTTTGACAACTTACCATCAAAATTTACGTTTCTTCTGAAAGAAATTAATTGCTTGTCTACTAGGTAGGAAATACTTATGTCTGCCTCTCTTATTTAGAAAATTAAATCAAACAAAGAAAATTGACTGAAAAATCAAAATAAGAATATTTGACTCTTAATTAAATTTTCAATTACTCTTGGAATCTACATTAAAAAAATTCAAATGGTTCAATAGATTAAATACCTGCAATTAATTAACCTACTGATATCTATTAAGAAAGGAACTCAGATAATTCTTTTGGCTCGTAATTAAAATTCGCATTTATGACTTAATTATCCAGTGACATTTTAATTAAAATCGAGCAACTTTTTTAATATAAATGTCAGTTTTTCATCCTTGTGCTGCCATTTATTTAGAGCCTTTTATTTCTGCTCAAATGCATAGCGCGTATAAAGCACATACATAGTTCTTTTCCCCCTCCAAGTTTTTAAGTTATGAGACGTAGTTAACATTCTCTGAAATCACTTAATAAGCATTCTTTGGGACTTACCACGAGAGTATAAATTTTGAAATATATATAAAATAATTTCATATGTATATATATATATATATATATATATAATTCATAACAGTATATGATATTGTCTTTATAAATTTATAGTGCAGCATTGCTAAGGCGATAAATCGCCCGAGATTGTGAAACTATTTAAATGTTTAGTTCAAAACAGACAGCACTCCCGCACTGGTTTTCGTTTGGCATTTGATTAGTATTTGACTGAAAACTCTAGTAAATAAATGCAAGTAAATTAAAGATGAAATAAATTAAATTATAATAAAACAAATCAAAGATTAAGAAAATTAAACATTAAATAAATAAATTAAGCAAAGATTAATACTGTTTTCATGATATTCACAACTCAGTCATTTCCATGATGCCAGTTTTTTTTTTTTTTTTTTTTGTTTGTTTGTTTGTTTTTGTTTCTGCTGAAAAACAACTAAATACGACTTTCATTTGCTCATTTTCTATAGAACCGAGTTACGTGCTTAAACCATTTGTTTTGTATTATTTGGAAAATAGCACTTGAAGGAATATTGTGAATTTCTAAGTGTTGTTCAAACACAGATTTCAGCTTATTCGTAAAGCATATTTCACATTAAGAAACCTGCTGTATTGGAACACGTAATAGAAGTAATTTTCACTAACCTTTCGTGGTTCACTCTCTTGATTCCAACATGTCAGAGAATATAGTAGCATGATAAAATGCAAAATATTATTTATAGCAATGTAAAAAGTACACTATTTCATTTTTATGAAAAAATGCATACTTTCTTTTTTATGAAATTCCAGTTTCTTTTACTTTTTGAGTATTTTTAGTGTATATTGGGGCTAAGTTTAGTGCAGAAGGTTATGTATCAGATTAAAGATATATCATAGTTTTATTTGTCATTTGACTAACTATTTAATATTATAAAATATTTTTTTTACAAAATTAATGTTATTATTTTATTTATTGTGTTACAATAATTACTTTACGAACCTTGTGTTAATTCATTACAGTTAATCATGTAATGTATTGGCATCCGACTTTACACAGAATTTTGCAGTTTGCTTAAAATGTCTAAACATAATTCAGTTCAACAGCAATGTCACAAAATATCTGAAAGAGCATATCTTTAGAATTTCCGATGCACGGTCTCACGAGCTGGAAACAAAAAATGTTTTTTTTTCTTGTACAGTACTGCCATTCCTCGCTTTTAAATCATTGAGTTTCAAAACAAATTCCAAACTTGGGCGTCCAGTTGCCCATATTCAGGTGGAGATGAACGTTATTCAAAATTTGATGGCTCTAGGTACCGTTGTTTTATAGCAATGCTAGAAACATATAGACATATATGCAGATTCTTCATTATTTCATTTCTTTAAATATAATACAGGGCTATAATATTTGGTGGCAAAAATCTAAAAAGTGATTCGCCGTGTATAGTGAATCAATGCAAAATGCCAAAATTAAATTAATAGCCCTTCTGGGCAAACTGCCTGTTTGAGCTAACAAAACGTTCTCAAATTCCTGGACCACGTCTTTTCTCGAGTTTTTTGATAACCTGCCTGACATGGTATCTCATAAATGTTATCACTCGTGTATTAGTATAAGAGATATTAAAGTAGCACAATAACATTAATCTTTATGCTTCAACAAACTCAACTGTAGAATTATAGATGACATGGATTTTAATCAAAGGTCTACGTGTTTACACAGAAACCGATATATTCGGCCTACTGAAGAAAGGCCCCCTCCAATGCGTTCCGTGGAATGATTTAAAGTCTGTAATACAATAAAACAACAAATATTTAAAAGTGCTGATGTGCCAAGCACATTCTTATATTACGGATTGAAATTAAATTCTTTTGATAATAGTATAAATACTAATGGTACGTATGTGAATTTCAGATAGGTAACTTGAAATTTTTTTCGGCCTTATGACTTTTATAATTTGCAACCAATTATTAGCTAAAATACTTTGAAAATTTTCTGTCAGTAATTTTTAGTATATTTGCACACAAATTTGACCGAGATGGATAGAAACAGAGAATAAGCGTACCCATATCTCATCCATATAGCATTTTAATGTAGAGGAATGTGAAACAGAATGGGCATATGTATATAGTAGGAATTCATTCGAAAATACTGTTGAGTTCCTAAACGTTTTAATTTCAGAAGAAGATGGGAAAACGTTAAAATAAAAACGTCCAGTACGTTGTAAGGATCTTAAGTTTTACTAACGTTTATTTTATTTTAAATCTTTACTATCACTTCTTATTTTCTACTTCCGGCCAGAATTAAAAGCGTTAACGTATTTATGCAAAGTATGTCTGGCGAACGCCAAGTACTTAAGTGGTGGCTTTTTGCCAAGCGAGAGAGAGGAAGAAGTTAGTCGAAGCAGGCCGCTTACCTTAGAAGTTTTACTCAGTTGCTGGTTGCCTTCCAGGCCAGAGGTTTAATCCTCTTGATAATTTTAAACGTATTGTAGTGTTAACAGTTCTCTGTACTACATACGGCTTCCTGTTAATATAAGGCCAATCTTCCACGTTTATTATTTCAAAGTTAAGTTAGAGTTTAGTTATATTTTTTATATTCTTACGTTTAGACCACAAGTAGTGGGTCTTTGTATTCCGAAGTACGGAAATTATTGTAAATAGAGAAAAATAAAGGGTTTTGTATACCCTTCTTGTGTATCCTGTCTACTTCCCACAGTTATTGAACATAGCTTTAGTAAGCTCTCTGTTCCGAGTCAGGTCCTTGCATGTTCCCAAAGAAAGTAAGACAGAACATTGAACCTGATAACGTTTCATTGAAAGATGAAGAAAATGCAATGTAATTAAATGCTACAAACTCTTAAAGGGAATCTCTTCAATTAATACAAAATAATTTTTCCATGGACTAATTGCTGCTCTTAAATTAATCTATGGCAAAAGTTTATAATACAGCCACATTCCTGTAAATCTAATGTACGTATTTTTATCTGACTTAAACCGAATAATTAAAAGAAAATGTAAGTATTTTCAATATTCAAATTTATTATCGATGAGACTGTATATACCAAGCTCTCTTTTATTCATGACTTTTTAATGTATACTCACAGAATAGTGAAATGTGTAACCAGTTATAAACTATATAAATGTGTCATAATCATATACTGCAAGACTTTATATTATATCCCCTTTTGCGCTGTAGAAAATATGAAAATCATTACGAAAATTCGATATGCTGCTGAATAAAAATCCATGCATTTCTAGTAAATAGCAACCGTAGTTTTGACGTTCCATTCAATAAGGAAAAAGGTTCTTCTAGAAATGATATGAAATTATAATTTTTCACGATTAGTAAATTAACAATTTCAAATTTTGAATCGTCATCTAAACTAAACATTTATTTATTTATTGCTTTATCCAGATTAAATTTTACAATCTATTCCGTTTATTTTAATCATTGACTGAGCTGGTACTAAACTTTTAAAATCATCACCCTAAACAAACATTTAATGAGTCTATGTAAGCGTGACAAATTGAATTAAAATTTTTGACGTGAATAAATATTGAGTAATCAGATAAACAATATGAATAGTACTGAAAAGATATTCAACTGAGTTTTACAATTACAACCCCTCCTTTCCGCATGCCTTCGTGGTGTAATTGGAAGCTTACGAGACGCGTACTCCAGATGCTCAGGATTTGAGCGCTTGCAAGGACACTGTCCATTTTTCACATCTCCTGCATAAAAAAAAAAATACTAATGACTCTCTACAGGCCCTCAAACTAAAAAGATGGTGGACGACAATTCGTTACCACAGGTTTTGGCGATTGGGTACCCTAAGCCCCAGTCGCCCTTTAAAATAAGGGAGTATATAAAGTATTTTCGCCCTCATTTACGCATGGCAATTGGAAGTGTATTCGAGAGGTCCAAGGTTCGAGTATCGGTAAGCGGCCAGCACATTTTTCCCGTCTTCTGCTTTAAAAAAAAAAAAAAAAAAAAAAAAAAAAAATTAGCGCTCAACAAACTAAATAAATAAAATGGCGTTAAAGGAAAATATTTACAAAAATGATTTAAACACCGCCGCTGAATATGAACAAAGTTACTGAAATTGTGTGAAAGTTAGCCAGAAGTTTTCTTTATTTTACTCTAGCGCCTTATGGTTATAGTTTTTCAAACTTTCTTAAATAAATAAATGTTTTACCTTTATTTATTAACCCAAAGAGAGTTAGGCCAGAAGGGCTATTAATTTTGTTTTGGCATTTTGCGTCGATTCACTTTCTGCTTTGATTCAATTTTCAAGCTGTTGCCACCAACTATTACAGCCCTGTGTTATATTTAACGAAATTAAATAATGGAGAATCTACATAAAATATACATATTTTTCTCATATTGTGATAAAACAACGGTACCTAGAGCCATCCAATTTTGAATAACGTAATCCTCCAGCGAATGTGAGCATCTAGGAGCCCTAATTTGGAATTTGTTTTATAATATGTTTCATATTTTGTCAGACATTAAAGAATTTTTTATTAAGAAACTCAACGATTTCAAAGCGAGGAATAACAACACCACTGTAAGGAAAAAACATTTTTTATCTCCATCGCGCGAGACTGTGCATCGTAAATTCTAAATACATGCTCATTTTTAAACAATTTTGCTTTTGAACTAAATTTTATGGTTTAAGAACATGATATTAAATAAACAAAGGTAACACACAAAACATTAGAATTATACAAAATTATTAAAATTAAAGAATTATACAAAACATTAAAATACAACCCTTTGAGCTTAATGTAAAATCTGAAATCCTTCAGTTTTCCCCTTTTTTTTATTTTATTTACTTATTTTAAAAGAAAATTAATCTGCAATTCGCTTAACCCGCTCCCACTTAATTGACTGTTGACTAAGAGTATCTTATAGAAAATCTCCTAATAAACTGAAAGTGTTATCATAATTTGGTGAAGGAATGAATCAAATCACTGTATAATGAATGAATGGTTATAAATAATCTGAGGGTTGTATATATCTAGAAAGGAAATCTGAACTATATTAACACAATTCCTCTTTTTCTCATTCAAATATAGTAAACTGTTCTTCATCATGTGATTTAAAATCATATGCCTCATCATTTAACTCCGATTAAATTAAGATACAAGAAACACCTAAGATATATTATTTCAAATGCCTAAACTTTTGTTTTGAGGAGCAAATTATGAGGTAACAAAACAAACTTTGTTAATTAATTAGAAAGTAAGAGGCGTGAATGTAGGCACAAGAATAAAGCAAAGGTCTCCAATGAATTCTTTCTTCATTTCAATGCAACTCGCCACATACCTTTTAAAGATATGCACAGCTAGAAGTCTTCATTTCATGCCAAGGGTGCAATTAGAATTTTAAACTTTTCCCTTGGATAATGGGAAATTCATTAAAATCTCAGCAACCAGTCCAATTAGCATACGTTTTAAACTGAGAAACTCTTTGCTGCAATAAGGGGGAAAACTTGGGCGATTTGGAATTTATAAAAGTGTTTTAATTCATCAAGAGGAATATTATAGTATCAAAGAAATGTCTTTTTGATGGTTAGAGATTCCATAAGGTATTATAAAATAATATCAACTTAAAGAAAAGATCCATTTGACGTCAAAATTTAAATAAAATATAGCTCCTTGAGGCCGGTCCGAAATTTGCAATTTACTGTCAAAAGAAGCACTTTAAAGGCAAGCAGATAAAAGATTTTAAAACGTTTTTGCTATTTTAACCACGCATTAATTGTGCAAGATATTTGAAAAATAAAGCAACGTATTCCGACTTAAAAAAATTTATACTCGTGTTGTGCTTTAGTTTAAGATTGTTTTTAGCCATATTACCTTCTTTTTTCGAATATACTCCTGATATTATTGCCTAATAGTTAAGCTTGAAACTTATAAATGATTCTCTTGTTAGCTCTTTTTTTTTTTTTTTTTTTTTTTTTTTTTTGACACTTCAATTTAAATGTTTGTGAAGACTGTTAATTTTTATTTGTATTCTACCCGAGTTAAGCAAACTCTGTAAATTGTTAAACAAATATTTCATAGTTATTATAACTTATGATTCTTTAATAAACTGTGATAAATAGAGGATAGAGTACTTAAATTCCTTAACTGTGTTAAATGCAGGACACATCATGTTATGTATTATGATTACAGCAAATAGTATATACGAGCGATTCTTCTAAAAGCCCATACTATAGTATATGAGTATGTGTCCGAGAGCTAGTGGTTGCACTTTTTAATCAGTTCTATGACATGTAACGTTAACTGAACTGCGATCTAGAGTTTACTCTAAAAGTGATATTATTAGTCAGTGATATTCCTAAGGCGATATTCGAATTTTTGAATATCCAGTTCTCTCTGAGATATTAATGCGGCAAAGGCCGAGCGGTAAAGTCACTGAACACTATTAGTTAAATCTGAATTCTATTCCAGGCTGGCTGCATAAATTTCATTGTTTTCCTCATAAGCAATGTGAATTTGAACCAGATTTCCATAAAAAAGTCCGCCATGAAAGCATCCCTCCCTGTAGGCACATAACATTCACGTGATTTGCCATAATCGAAAAAAACCAACCTTGCACTATTTATTGTACTTTGCATCGTGAATTTTAACAATAAATTATCAATCCCTTCCTTCTAATCTGCAGTGATTATTTAAAGAGGTATCAACGAACTCGTACATCGCAACAATAGCGACTTATCAGAAGCAAGAAATCCATTAAAATATTTCATCTATATAAAGTATTGACAAATTTAGTCAAGCGAAAATAAAGCATAGAAAGAAAAATTATAGTTTTAGATAATAAATTATAAATAAAACATAAATACATATATAAAGCATCTAACCTAGAATTTTAGATGCTGTGTAATTATATTATACGTGAAAAATAACATATAAATAAAGATTATACTAACATAGAACACATAGGATATTCATAAATGCGTTTACAAAATAAACATTAATTCATAAAAAAACGCCAAACAACTAAGATTCGCTTTATCCTATGATCATCATATCATCATAAATGCAAAATTTATAAGACAAAATCGTATTATGCTATTCTATTAAAATACAGCAGATGCATTAAAAGTCGTACATATAAATATATGCCTCATACATATTTAATAGGTAGCTAAACGGTTGATTTGTTGTTCGAAACAAAAAGAAAGCAAGCAGGGAAATATGTGCTTGATTTGGCATAATTATGCTAGAAAATGTATTTTACCTTCATTTATTATACAAAGTTTCTGTAGAAACTGAAAATACAAGAATATACTTTTCCTTAAACAAAAGACAAAACATATATTTCCTAACAAAATATAAGTGAATTTTTTTTAAAATTACTTTAATAAACAACCAGATTCTGAATCATATGCTTTTACGCTGATCTTAAAGTTATAGATATAATCCTCTCTTTATATTTCTAAACTAAATTAAAAGCAAGAGGCTTTCAGTAAAACAAGCGACTTAGTTCTTCAAGTAAAGTTATTATAATTAAGACAAAATAACACGCCGAATAAATACTAATTCAGAAGTCAAACAACTAAACTCAGGGTTATATTTACAAAATTTCCACAGGACTAGTTTCGATGGTCTTACCGAACCACCATCCTCAGCTGGAAAACCGAAAAAAAAAAATAAATAAATAAATGCGGTTTTGCGGACTTTTTTTTTTTTTTTTTTTTTCTCTTTTGCAGCTGAGGATGGTGGTTCGGTAAAACCATCGAAAATAGTCCTGTGAAAATTTTGTAAATATAACGCTGATTTTTGTTGTTTGACTTCTGAATTAGTAAAGTTATTATAATATATAAATAAATATAGCAAACGGAAACTAATTAAAAATAAGATTCATTTTCCTAGAATTTTCACCAATTATGCAATTAGGAACACGTAAAAAATTAACAAACTTGATCTTCCTTAGTTGGTAAGAACAATAAGCGATTTGTATCATTGGTTTCACTTCTGCAACTTTGCTCATCCTGTGCACTCATGTATAGATGAGCTGAATACATGATAGGACGTAGAAGACTACAGCTACAACGGTATGAAATTTAGCTAAATGAGAGTACTAATATAGTCCGAAAAGAGAATACTAATATCGCCACCAGAAAATTTAATCACACTTTTAAGGGTCATATAATGTACTGTTTCTTTCTAAATTGTCAAATACTCGTAAATTAATACATTCGCCGGAGATGTCTTCATCGGCGATTTAGACCAGCGGTCGCAAACCGGGTGGTGATATCTTTTTGCTGGTCCGCAGAAATATTAGGACATTATTTATATTTTTATGAAGATTCAGTTTAAAAAGTGACAAGTAGCAAAGCCTATCATGGAATATGGATTTTATACCTTTTTTTTTTTTTTTTTTAATTTTAGCGAAATTCCTTCTGAATTTAGCGACATTTTATGTACTTTTGCAGGTGTATCTAGAGACATTTGGGCTAAATCGCAGAATAGGCTGCATCAGTCGATGTTGTGTTTACTTTTCTTATGCTTGGACACGCCTTTTTATGACGTAATATTGGTTACACCTCTTCTTAAAAACAAGTTATAAGTATGTTATAGCTTCGTATTTAAAGAAAACTTAAATTATTTTTTAACTGAGTTGAAATGGTAGGTTTATAATGTTCTGAGCGAGATTTTTTTAATTATAAATCTACTTTTGTGTGTTGTGTGGTAGTGTTAGCATTTAACGCAACGAATTATCTCTCACAAATGTATTATTAAGATACCAAACGATTGAAAACGATCACTAGCAAACGATTGAAAATATTGAATGGATGAATTAAAAATTATAACCGTAACTTCTGAAAATACAGAAAAGAATTCTTTTGCTTAAAGAATGTTTAGATATTGATGAGTGTGTCTAATTCGGTGCTTACTGCAGAATGAATGAGTATCTGAATCTGGATTTTTTTTATCAGTTGGAGCGAAGAGATAAAAGAAGCGTTATTGAGTGGTATATGGATAAAGGTTTGATTGCAATAGCATATAAGTGCCCAATTTGTGGAACAAATATGAAACTAGTAGAGCGAAAAAACCGTATAGACGGTTTTGAGTGAATTGGTGTATGGTGTATTTAATTATGGCAAAACACACGAGGGCTATCTGCCTAAGGGGAGAGATGCCTTTCGTGGATGACTTTCTAAGGGAAACTGGCTCGTATACACGTTACACATGGGGAAAACCACGAAAACGCCCATGCAGCCAGCCCGTTCGCGGGATTCGAACCTCGCACCGAACTACCAGTGTTCAGCGACTTTACCGCTCGGCCGCTGGAAAGGTTTTCAGTGGATGTGCAGAGTTACTGGAGGTGAATGTAGGCATCGAATTTCAAGGTCTGTTCGAAAGAACTCCTGGTTTGCGAGTAAATTGAGCATGTGTGATGTTTTGCGAGACACCTATATGCGTGGTTGGGTAAGTGCGGGAATGATTTTATACGAACGGAATTACATATTGCTAAAAATACGGTGACAGATTGGAAAAGTTTTTGTAGGGAAGTATGCATGGAGTTATGTTTGAAGGAGAATGTGATGTTGGGTGGGGCAGGCGTCATTGTCGAAATCGACGAAAGCAAGTTTGGTAAGCAAAAGTATCATAGAGGAAAAAGAGTCGAAGGAAGATGGGTTTTTGGTTTGGTTGAGAGAGGGACAGATAAATGCGTCTTTATAGTTGTTGAAAACAGAGGTGCCGAAACATTGCTAGAAATCATTAAAGAGAATGTTCTACCACGATCGATTGTTATATCGGATTGTTGGAAAGCGTACGACTGTCTCGAGTTCGAAGGGTATGCGCACCTGAAAGTCAATCATAGCTTGCGTTTTAAAGATTCAGAAACAGGTGCGCATACCAATAGTATTGAGGGAACTTGGGCAGCAATCAAAAGAAGTTTCCGTGGCTCTAGTAAGGCAAAAGGACAGTTTGATTCCTATCTTGCGGAATACATTTGGAGAAGGAAACACAAGAAATCCGACGCCAGCCAATTGATGCATATATTTCTCAGTGAGATCACAGCCATATATTCTGCAAAAGGAGAGGACTGAAGGTAAGTTTCATTTATTATTATTGACTTAAGTAAAATATTGGGTGCTTTTCTAATATGGCAGTTTGGATGTTCAGTCGTTGCTATATTCTGGCAGCTTTATTTTTGTTTTGTATCATTTTTCTGGACAATTTTTTTTGCAGCTCGAATCAATGGAGTTGGTTACGCACGAGTTTCTGCAATTCTCTGATTTCTTTAAGTGAAAGCAGGAGTATATAAGCAATGGAGAATTTATTCAATGTCTGATTTTTTAAAGTAAAATAGATCGATGTGCCCATGGGCAAAGCCAATGTGGTGCGCAATGCCGAGAATGTGCGCGATGCCAAGTTTGTGCAATTCTGCGATTTTTTAAGTGAAAATAGATCGATGTGCACATGGGCAAAGCCAATGTGGTGCTTAATGCCGAGGTTGTGCGCGATGCCGAGTTTGTGCAATTCTGGGATTTTTTAAGTGAAAATAGATCGATGTGCACATGGGCAAAGCCAATGTGGAGCGCAATGCCGAGGTTGTGCGCGATGCGGAGTTTGTGCAACTCTGGGATGTTTTTTAAGTGAAAATAGATCGATGTGCACTTAGGCAAAGCCAATGTGGTGAGCAATGCCGAGGTTGTGCGCGATGCCGAGTTTGTGCAACTCTGGGATGTTTCTTAAGTGAAAATTGATCGATGTGCACATGGGCAAAGCCAATGTGGTGCGCAATGCCGAGGTTGTGCGCGATGCCGAGTTTGTGGAATTCTCGGATTTTTTTTAAGTGAAAACAGATTGATGTACACATGGGCAAAATCAATGTGGTGCGCAATGCCCAGTTTGAGCAATTCTCTGATTTTTCTATAAGTGAAAATAGATAAATGAGCATACGGACGCCGAGTTTGTGGAACTCTTTGATGTTTTTCGAGCGAATACTGATCGTTGTGTAAAAGGGAAAACGAGGTTGTGTGTGACGCCGAGCAGTAATGTAACGTTATTTATGTGCAATGTTTAACATATCGTTAGTGTATTTTAAATATGTATTGTTGTTTTAATTGTGAATTATATTTAAAACATCATTTTTCTTTAAATTGCATTTATAATTTTTTTGTTTTTGATATGCTTATAACGCTTTCCGACTTACAATATATATCGATAGCCCGACGATCTACTCAACAGTAGTAAAACTGTAAATTTTAACCCTTTAAGTAACGTTTACCTCATATTTTAATACGCAGTGTTTGGTATCGTAATTGCACTTGATAATATGAGTTCATCGATAATATGTGTGTGTATGTGAAGCATTGCTTAGTGTTCCAAGTTTGTAGTATTTATTTTATTATATTATTTTCTTTCATTCTGAGAAATTAGATTTTTTTTATTTATTAATGCGTAGAATTCTAGTATGCCTGCACAGAATATGGCGTGATTTAGGAATTTTAGAAACTAATATGAAAGCTGTGTAATGATGTTCATATGCAATAAAAATATTCTTCTTTTCTTATTAATGTAAAGTTTAAAATTTTTAGAAAATAATGAAATTTTTCTAATTATTCGTATGTCAGGAATTATGTCGTTACGTATCAAGAAGGTAATTTGTAAAAATGATAAAATTGAAATGTTCCACAATATGAATTTAAATTTTAAAAAAATTATTTGTATAAATGATTTAATAAAAATCTCTGAAAATATTGAAGCTCTACAAGTATTAGAGACTGCGACGTTGTTTATCGTTTTACTACTGTAACGCCTAAGCTTAAATGTTACAAATGTAAATTAAAAGTAAAGAATTTGATATTAATTTACAATAATAAACAATTTATTATTGTTATTTCTAAGAGAAAATAGAAAGTACGCGTATTGTAAATGCGAGACTGCATTGTGACGTCACAAGCTTAGTCCCACCCATTTATAGACGTCACACAGCTCCGCCTACTGAACTTTGTTAATGCAGCCTATTCTGCGCTTTTACCGACATTTGAAAGTGAGAGTTTGCATCTATGTATATACTCCTGTTATCAATATTAGCGCGAACTGGAATTCTCTTTCCTTTTGAATTACAAGCATATGCTATTGTCGTTAATAACACAGTTTTTTTCTATGTGAATGATCTGTATGAACTTGATGGATCATTATGGATGGAACTTGATGGAATTATAAACAAGAATGGAAATGGTTCATCTGCATAATTGTTTAGAATTGCATCACTGGATGTTTCCGTTTTCGTTTCGTCAAACTGTTGATCGATGGAGCCATTGTTAAGTAAGCGGTGATTATTATATTTACAATAATTAAAAACTGGCGGCATAACATTATACGTTTATTGATATTTCTTAGCTTTTGCCGATTTGTTCTTGCTTTTCGTGAAGTTCCTTTTCAGTGATATGGAAATGTGAAGCTTTCTGTGCAAGAAGGTAAGATTTTTGTACTTTTCATGTAATTTTTTAGTGTGAACTAAATATGTGTAGTTTGCTGATTATTATTGCATAAATGTATTTGCCTTTTTTCAATTCATTATTAGTGGTCCGCCAAATATAAAATTATATATGTAGTGGTCCGTTAAGCTCTAAGTGTTGACGACTGCTGATTTAGACTTGAACCACCGAGAACTTTGCCCATGCTGCATCAGAGGGGATAATCTATTCAGACCAGTGAAAAGAAGGATGCTCCGCCTCAATTTTGATGCAGAAAACGTCGGGAGATGAATCCTAGGATCTCCTACCCCTCTTTCCCTATCATTAAAGGGCCCACAGCGGCAGAGTGGTAAAGTCGTTGAACGCTGGTAGTTCGGTCCGAGGTTCGAATCCCGCGAACGGGCTGGCTGCCTGGGCGTTTTCGTGGTTTTTCCCACGTGTAGCGTGTATACGAGCCAGTTCCCTTAGAAAGTCCTCCATGAAGGCATCCCTCATCTTAGACAGATAGCCCTCGTGTGCTTTGCCCTAATTAAATACACCAACACCAACACTATGTCATTAAAGCTATTGAGAAGATTTGAAAATCGCCAGTATTATAACAGTCCCCATGCTGCACAGATACTTTACAAACATTTACAAGCATCCAAGTCTTCCCAGAGATTCAAACTAGGGCCAAAGGTATGACCGAAGCCCTCAATATCTAACCACTATACGCGATAAGCGCAACATAAGATAACATATATATAAAATTTAAAATTTTATAGCTTTAATGTTAGGGAAATTGTTTATGACACATTTTTTGATATGATTTCGGACATATGACATACAAATTTTGAAATTTTCTCATTTTCAGTTTTGGGCTAAAAAATATAATAGACTGAGACGATTCTAAAACTATATAATTTATGCAGGTGTCTAAGTTTTAAAAGACCAAAATCTTTCATTAAAAAATGTAAACAAGCACTACCAAGTCTACCAGTTTAGAAGGAATAGATGTCTTGTGTGGTCACAATAACGCCATATCACTGGTAAAATGTATGTTCATATACATTCCTTGCCAGATCTTGTTTTATTAGCTGTTAAAAGTGTGTTTATAAGTATCTCTGATAAAAAAAACTACTTTCAAATTGCATTCATGAAAGAACTCAAAACCCAAATGAAAGGTGTGTGGTGTGGTGTATTTAATTATGGCAAAGCACACTAGGGCTATCTGCCTAAGAGGAGGGATGCCTTTCGTGGACGACTTTCTAAGGGAATCTGGCTCGTATACACATGGGGAAAACCACGAAAACACCATTGCAGTTAGCCCGTTTGCGGGATTCGAACCTCGGACCGAACTACCAGAGTTCAGCGACTTTACCGCTCGGCCGCTGGTGGGCCCCAAATGAAAGCTTTAATAACTGCAGCTGGACATCTGTTTTTGTGAGTATCATCACATTAATATTAGGTTTGTTAGATGCAATAATATATTTTAATGATGGTGTACAAAATGGCGATAAAGTTATGAAATTATTAGGAATATTATAAGATTTTATATAGTAAGTTCTTCGCGAAAATAGATTCTGATAGAATTCGTGAGGCCCATCTCGCTTACCAAAAGCTTTCTAAAATGACCGAACAGAAATATAAATTAATAAAACAAGAACAACTTGATTCAGACATGTCAATTCAAGATGATTATTGCGCAGGAAAATATGATTTTTTTTTTTTTTGTAAATTAATAATGTTTAAATAGTTTTTTCAGTTTTTCTCAAAATGCGTTTTTTTTTTTTTTTTTTTTTTTTTTTTAATTTCGGCACATTGTTCTTGAAACCTAGTCACCCTAGAAGGTTTAAATTTTCCACAGTATTTTACCTTAACTATTTCTTTAAAACTATGCAGGATATAAAATTCAGGATCATTAGTTTTTTTATATACTAAAAATTTAATACTATTTTTTGCTATGATTTCCAAAGCATTTTACTAATTTATTTTTAATATTTTTTTCTTAAGTAAAATGTAAAATACTGTTTATTTTTCTTAAATGGTACGTTTTTAGTTTAGTGCAGTATTTTTTAAGAAAAGTGTATCAAACTAGCACATTGTCACAAAAGGTTCGTGAAAGGTAAGATTAGTTAAACAACTGGTTTTTAAAAACGTTAGGCATTTTATGTGTTTTATATAATCTATAATTTGTCTATTTTAAATGCAAAATAGCATATAGGGTTAAAAGGTTATAAGGTATTTCTCCCGCCTTCTGAGCACGTTTTCGTTTTGTAGTAATCTGCACGCTCGGCGCGTATTCCAGAGGTTCGTGGTTTGATTCCCGACGAGGGCATTGTTCATTTTTCATGTCTCCTGCTAGGGCTCATCAGTGGCCGAGCGGAAGAATCGCTGAACACTGGTAGTTCGGTCCGATGTTCGAATCCCGCGAACGGACTGGCTGCAGGGGCGTTTTCGTGGTTTTTCCCATGTGTAACACGTATACGAGCCAGTTTCCCTTAGAACGTCTTCCACGAAGGCATCCCTCCCCTTAGGTAGATAGCCCTAGTGTGATTTGCCGTATTCTCAATACACCACATCACCATGTCTCCTGCTTTCAAAAACTACCTGATGTCTGTCCAGCGTTTAAGTTTATTTTGAGAAAAATTAATAACTTTTGTCTTCAAATAGTTGCATTTCGCAGTCGAGATGACACATGTCTCCTTAATCAACGTAAGATACAATGTGTAAATCTTACGTTGATTTAGGAGACATGTGTCATTAAAACTAAATTGACTACATCTGACATCGTGCTATTCTGAAAGGCGTATGTTGTCTGCATGTGAATGTCAAAGACGTAGAATGCAATAACGGGTGGTAGTTCCTGTCATATTCTGAAAATATTAGTAGTCTTTTAAGACATCAGTATTTTAAGTTCACTGAAATTAGCTGTCTCGGCATAAACGTAGGAGCTCTAGTATAAATTATCTTCCTTCAATTGCCCTTCAAAGTCTCATATCATGGATGTTTTTCGGTGGGGGTTCTTTTTAAGCGATTTTTAATTATCTCAATTTAAAAAAAAGGTTTAGAATTTTGTTTATTGAAATATTTGGCCCTGCTTATGAACTTTGACAAGTTCATAAAAAGTTTCTTACTATCGAATGCTTTTGCTTTTGTAAATTTTTGAAAAATCATTTAGTGTATATTTAACCATTTTTTAAATAAAGAATAAAACTGTAAATGAAAAAAAGGAAATTTAAAACCTTTCTGAACTCAAATTCAAATGCTAACGAATTTTCTCCACCTCCCTTTCATTTATCAAAGAAAACACGTTTCCTTTAGACTAGATGTTATTTTGCCTTCTCGATTTTCCTAATCGCTTTATATGCATCCAAAAGTATCGAAATTTGTCTTCTGCGTTGCAAGCCAAAACATATAAAAAGTGGGGGCAAGAGGAAGTAAAATCGCTGTGACGGCAGGGGAAAAATTTCCATACATCATTTAGTATCCTCTTTTTTTCATTCGTTGTGAGTTCAGAGATAACGTTTATAGGAATTTTATTGTAGGGTTGCTAAACTATCCGAAAAGATACGACGAAGAAAGCGTTTTTGAAATCGGGGCATTGCTTCTCCGTTTATCCAAAGAACAACCAACGCTGATTGTATTTATGGAAATTTCCCGAAGGCTAGACGAATACTTTTCCTTCACAGGAAACGTAAATTTCTTATTTTGCAGTTGAAATGCCATTTTCTTTATTTATACGGTACGGTTTTAGTGTTAAAATATTGAAGACTCTTCTTGTTCTACCAAGATCCTTCAAATATTCGTTTGATCGAATTAGAATCAATGGAATCGGAAATGTTGAAAATTTCTGTTGCTAAATAATTTTGAAAGGGATTGCAGCTTGTTTAAAGAAAACTCTTGGAGATACAGGAAAAGATTCTAGACTTCAAAATGGTCACTTTTCTTACAGTTTTTTTATTTCAAGGATTCCGAAGGTCAAAGAAATATAATTTAAAATTAATTTTTTTTTTCTGTTTTTGCTTGCTTTAGTAAGCTGAGGTCAGCGATGTTAGGTAAGTCTTTTTATTGTAAATGCAATAAAGTTATCAAATAAAGTTATACTTGCCGTATTTAAGTGGGATTATAAGCTTTAATAGTGTTTTGCAATGTACTATTAGAAAAATTTCCTATAATAATGTTGTTATAACATTGATGGAAACGCTTAAATATGTTTATTTAGAAACTTTATCCGTACAGAACTATCTATAACATAAAATTTAGCCAGGTGTAAAACAAACAAGACAAGCGATTTAAATAAAAGGTGCAGGAATTCTATCACTAATCGTGCTCCTTAATAGGCAAAACTAAAGCATATGTGAGTAAAATAAATAAACGTGACTATAGGTATAATAGACAATAATAAATAAGAAAGTTGTAAAACTTTTAGAACAACCCAAATTGCATTATGGAAGATAACGATAAAAATGGTATATATAGGTCGGAATACAGAAAATAGGCGAAATAATAACTCTACAAGCGAGTATTTGGTAATTACGGATCCTGCTACTAGGCATTTTTAGCATATGTTATGTTCAACCTGCGTGCCTTAAATGCTGATTTATGTGTACTCATTTTCTCAGCGTTCTCATTTTTGTCACGTGGAGCCATAACGAAAAATGCACATGTGAATTTTTTTGCTGATAAAACCTGCAGCTGGTACCGTTATCATGCTTCTTCACACCTTTAAAGATGATGCTTTAAGTTCTATATCGTAAGTTTCCGAGTTGCTTCCCCAATTTGAAAATGGCGACATATCAAATGAAGACTGCAACGACTTTGAAAACCGCTAAAGAACAGAATTGAGAAAAATGCTGAGAAAGTTCAAAAAATTTTTGAGAAAATTCAACAAATTGTTAATGAAGATCATCTAAAGACCATTCACCAGAAGAAGCTTTCTCCGCCCAAAATTCTTGGAGTATAGCATCATTGCATTTATATACTTCACTAACTCTGCTCGCCAAATCTTTTTGCTCAGTGTGAATTTTTCATTTTCACGGATAAGAAAATATGTTAGAAATAACATATTTATATAATGTCCACAATATAAATAGTTCAGCGATGTAAACGAGCTGCTTGATAATATGCTTAAATAATATTTCATGAACTCCATATTTCCAGTAGTCGACAAAATATATGGAAAAGTGAATACATCAAGCCTCCATAACCTATGACCAGAAAATCGCCGAGAGATCCATTTCACAGTTTAAAGTGGCTTACGCCAGCCAACTTGAGATACGAAAATAAACTTTAAGCATAAGTATGAAACAAACACCTAAAGAATGCATAAAAATTAACTGAAATTAAATAATATCAGCAATATTATTACAAAGTTGCAGTAACAAGCACACGTTTTCATTTTAAAAAAATAGAAACTGTAACATAATTTAGAGGAAAAATAGATATATTTGGTAATGCTAATTCATAAATAATAATTTCAAAGAATTTGCTTCGCTATTTTTCCCGCATTGTTTCAAATTAAAAATGCGAACAATTGCTTTAAGTACGAAAACAGCAGCTTAAATACCGAAAATGCTCATGCCTGTATTCGTTTTAAAATGACTAACGACTGGCCTCAGTCAGACTAACGACTGAAGTCACAAATTCATAATCAGCAGGGCCATTCATATCGATGAGCAAAATAAGTTTATTCCGTTATGTTTCTTTCTATAACAATTATAATTGTAATTTACAATGTTATGTTTGAAATTTAAAAAGTAGTTTCTCCGTAAAATGTATCCTATTATTCACAGAAAGACTTCTTTAAAATGGAAAGACACTGACCCGAAACGTCTTCTTAATAAACGCATTTTGGTCGATCTGCCGACACCTCGAATAAGTTCTAGGGAAGAACACCAAGAAAAGACTAAAATGTAAAGTGTAAAATATAACTGCTTAAAATATTTTGCGTTAATTTTTAGAACCCTCAATAATGACCTGGCGTGTTAAGTACAGGATGTAAACACATAACATTTAAAGAGATTTTTTAACGAAAAAAAATATTTATTTCCTGTTTTGCTTCTTTATAATATATCTGACATTTTCTTATTTAGTAGAACTCTTATGTTTAGATTTCACTGTTATATGTCCAATAATTTTCTATTTTTTATAGAGCATGTTCAGAATTATATTATAGATTAAAAACTTGAAAATAATATCTTTTTATGTGATTTGATTTTAATACACATTGTATTGTTAGTCATCGTGAGATGAGATTTTATTAAACTCTAATAGTTCTACCTGATTTAAATTATTGTGAACAGACTGTTTGCGGGAAGTTTTAATGTATTTCTTTTGTATAACATGAGTAGAAACCTATTTTCTTATAAAAGGTCTTTCTCAAAAGCATCATTTCTTTTAAGCTGAAGTTCTTGCATGTTTACTGTAATTGAAATAAGGTATTAAGGAGCTGATCCATGCTATTAAGGAGCATGGTTCAGCTCCTTAATAGCGGGAACCGTCTCGTATATAAGTTTACAGTAATCCTTAGATGTCTGTGTTAGTTCAAGTCAAGTGTTTCTCAGCAAATGTGAATGTATACCTTTTTCTTCCATTTTATCACTCATATCATTCTGAGCCGCTCCTAAATCAGCTCTTCAGTTCAGTCCACAATATTGATAAAAATAGTGCTCACTATTAATTTACAACTACCGGAAAATGGTGTCCTTCTTTGTGCGACCATCTATCACTAAACAATAGAACAAAAAAATTGTATTTTACTCATAAAAAGAGAGTAAATGAGGAGAAAGAAAGCTTATGATGCTTGAAAATAGTAACCACCTTTGATATAGAAAGTAAAATTTGCCAAGCTATTGCAAAGTCATTAAATAATGCAAACTGCCAAAATTTGGGAGAACTGAGAATTGTTGTCTTCAAAAATACCCTTTCGTTTATATAATGTCCACAATCCAATTTTTCGAATGAAGTTTAAAGATGAATCGACACTCATCTTTAGATCGCGTGATCAGTCTAGCCAAACCAGAAGACCAATTATTTACATTACTACTGGATTTATAGAGCGATTTATATGGGCTTTCAGTTTTAGCTGAATTTTTGCAAGAAAATGGCTTTCCATTTATACACGGATCGGCGTACTTTCGGAATATACACAATTTATTTATGAAACTTTATATTTGTGGCTATTTAGGGTTAATAAAGGGTTAAGGAGGCCTGACTTTATTATCAGATATTATTAAGTAATCTGGATGCTGCTTCCAAATTTAGCACTAATTCCTTTAACTTACATATAGCTAGGTAAACAAACTTAAATTTAAATTAACTCCGAAAAATATTATAGTGAATCTAATTTTATCAATTTTACTAAAAATGTTTGCTTCGTATTTATAATATTAAAGACTAATCAGAGATTTATTTAGCATTTGATTTACCGAGATATCTAGAATATGTTTTAAGAGAATTCCTAGCATTTAAAATAAGGATTCAGTTTATAAAAATAAGCAAATATTTCAGAGGCATAATCTCCTTACTTAAATGTTTCCGTTTCTCCACAGAATGTTTCAGCAGTGAATGATCAAGTGTAAAATCGTGCTACATTCAATGTCGAGCTGTGTATGAATGTATGTCTGATTTTTTGCAAATGTCGTTGTAGATTTGAATAAAGTAACTACATCTTTCGAGTATCTGGAGTCTTCAGTTATCCAGCTCTTAGATACTCGAAATTATAGTTATCACTTTTTGTTTTTTAAAGCAACAAAAAGTATAAATTTGTTTCTTTCTATATTTTTTTTTATTTTAAATAACTTAGAATTTTTATTTTAGTTAACGTAAAAACGATGCTTCATTAGACTGCATAGAATAAAGCAAAATGTGCGTAACGTAGGAAATTAGATGAAGTTATATATATTGTAAACAACTGATCATATTAAATTAGTTATCTTAATATCTGAAAGGCAATAGTCTATTTATAGTGCTGTTTCGCTTCAAACATGTAGTAGAAATGTTGGCGAACTTAAGATAATATTTTCCAATGTCGTAATGTTTTGTAAAAACGCTCTAATTTTGTCCTGAAGTTTTCACAATTGGAATCAGAAGTCACAATTGGAATGATTTTTATCAATTGAGAGAGAGTAGCTTGAGCGCATCCTCTAAAATGTAAACAGCTTTATCTAATTTACATACCGTTTAAGTCAATGTTTACGCATATTCATATGATGCTTAATTTTTTCCTCATCTTGTCTATTGTGTTAAGATATATATAAAACATGTAAGGCTAAACCTAATGAACTATGTAATTTCATCTGTCAAGTTTTATTCCAATGAATTATCGTTTCGCAACTAAACAACAGATGTCTACCTGAAATGTGTTAGTACAGATGTGCGGTGAAACATAAATAAAAGCTTTTTATAATATGATTGTAATGTAGTACTACTGCTGTCATTGTTTGCAGGGATACAAGAACTCAATAATTAAGTTGGAAACAGTAGAACACGCTATCTAAAATTCATGTAAATAACTCGTTCCAGCTAAAAGGATTCCAACCCTGCACGCTAATAACATAAATCTCATTCACTAATCCACAGGTCGGCTATGCCGTAGGCTCATGTTCCCAGACTTATTTCCTGCATTACATGATTACCAACGTATCTTGTAATTTCGCTAATATATGCGTTCAAATCAGTTTCCATTCTGTTGAAGAAGTAAAATGCCCATAAAACAATTTACAAAAATGAACGTGTTAGTTAAAATAAGTACTTGAGACGGATATATATACCGAAAATAGATTAGCATACAATTTATGGCAAATTCCAGGCTTGCAAAAGAAATGGTTCGATTTCAAAAGTTAATTAAAACATTAATTCTCACTTTACACGGCCATAACATATCCATCGATTAGAATCCTTCAATAGGTGATCCATGAGTCCCACGAAACGTAATCACGTGGTAATAAAACTCGTTCCAAACTCGGTGTATGCCGCTATCCTTATCACTTACAATGGTGATACATAAATGTTGTCATTTAATAAGTTCCTAAAAAATAAACCGCATGATGTAAGATTTTATAAACAAGAGGGTCAGAAAAGAATGCATTTGTTTCCTCCTACAGCTCATCTGATCCAGCGCTAAGGAAAAATATAATTAGGAAGCAGATGCACATTCCTGTTAAAATGATAGAGGAGCTCCAACATTTGCAGAATATAATCTGTAAAAGGGATATTCAGTTGTGTTAAAAAATCAATATCCTTGTATGTCCAGAAAAAATCTCCAGTCACGGATGTTTCATTGAAGAAAAAGAACATATCTCATGGGAAACTGTGCAGAAACCATTGACTTATGATGAATCACATTACTCAGTCTTATTAATTTATATGCAGATTTCAAGCTTAACACAAATCACAAATTTGACACTTCCAAACGGAGCACCCTTCAGTAAACGTGAGAAGGGAAGTGTTAGTATTGGATGACGCACTTAACTCTTGCTGCTGCTGAGAGTGTCAAGTGGGTTCAAGAAATATAAAAAAAGAATCGCTTGTAGAAACATAAGATTTTTTTGAAGCAGGCGACGTGAAAAATGTGCAGTGCCGTCGCCAGGACTCGAAACTAGAGTTCTCGAATACGCGGCCGAGTGTGCTAACGTTACAGGACGAAAACATGCCGAAAGGAGGGAGAAAATATTTTAAATACTCCCCCTTTTTAAGGGCAACTGGGGATTAGGGGACCCAATCGCCAAATCCTGGTTTGAAGAATCATCATACACCAAGGTTTTTAGTTCTGATCTCACTGTAGAGACACTAGGATTTTATTTTTGAAAGCAGGAAACGTGAAAAATGTGCAGTGCCCTGTCTGGGACTCGAAGTTGGACCTCTCGAACACACTCCGAGTATTCTAACTGTTACATCCCGAAGGCATGCCGAAAGGAGGAAGAAAATACCTTATAGGATTTCACTACATTTTTAAATAATGCTTATAAAGATTAATGAGACTGGAACTGCTTACAGAATATATACCTACTGCCAACTGTTAATCAGAGATTAATTCCTTAGACAGAATAACTTTTCCGGTCTTGAAATTAGACTAAACAAAGGAGGTGATTTTATACAAATTCTTTCCACTACGGGAATTTTTGTTTTACTGGCGTAGTGTAATTTACCCATCCTCAATTACTTATCAGGCATTTGCTGGGAGCAAATAAAAAATATATAACTAAGGCAAGCAAGTAATTTATACTTAATTGTAATGTGAAAAATATATTTTTCGATTTTTATTATTACTTGTTATAGTAAAACAAGGTAAACGAATAAAAGAGTGGAAATAATAATAATAATAATCCTCAATCAGCTCATCTTAAACTAGAAAAGGCGAAGAAAAAAGCATACGTAGCGTCAGTGTACCCTAGAAGCATTGCCTTAATACCCCAGTATCAGAAGTAAGTAACTTCATTTGGCCATTTATGGCCCTTTTGTGGTTTTTTATTTAAAAGTTACTCGATTCTAGAAATTTTGACCAATAAAATTTGAATTATTTTCTCTAATAAAACTTAAGAAAAGACAATCTCCTTATCAGATTCGAAGAAAATATTACTGGAATATGCGAAATAGTTTGTAGCTCAAGTTTTAAATCGCAAATATGTTTAATTGTCAAAAATGATGACATATAATTTAATCCTTTACAAACTTTTAATTTTAGAAAGCTAAATTTTTAAGTTTATTAGCGAAAACGAAAATGTATATACAGTATTTTCTCTGTACTGCATTTATAAAATTATGCAAAATTTGATTTTTAGCATATATTAAGATTAATATAATTAGCATTTAATGAATTTAATATAATTTTTAGAGTTTATGAAATTTAACAGAAATAGTATTTATTAAACTTAATTTATCTTAAATATCATAAAGATTTTAATTATTTAGTAATATTTCACAGTCTATAAATTATTCTAAAATTGCATTACTGGTATATTATAAAATTTTAATCTTTATTAAATGCAATATCATTATTACTCATTAAACAGTATTAATTTACTAGCATAATTTATCTTATGTTAGAAAATATGTGTGTGACGTGAACGCCTTCAGCTGATGAAAGTTTATTGATGGTTTACAATGTTTAATAGTGTTTTTATTTATCTATTCGTTAACTTTTTCGTACATTTTGCGCGAAATTTGAGTTATGCTGTAAACTAAACAGTAAAATAATTTATCTAACTTTGTTCAATATATATTTATTATTATTTATTTATTATTTAGTTTCATTTAATCTTCGTTAAAACGTATCGTCAGGTATCGAGAAATGTATAAACAACTTTAAAGTTGGATTTATTCCTTACCTTTTTAATTCTCCTTCGCATGCTTCATACCATGGCGAATTTTACCAACACCTTTTAGATTATTAAGATACAATAACACGCCGAACAAATATTAATTTAGAAGTCAAACAACAAAAATCAGCGTTATATTTTCAAATTTTCACAGCAATCAGCGTTATACTTTTCTGTGAAAATTTGAAAATATAACGTTGATTTTTGTTGTTTGACTTCTAAATTAATAACCTTCTAGATAGTTTAGGTTTTCAGTGCAGTTCTGTACGTTCAGAGGATAAAACTGTCTGAGAAATTTTAGGAAATTTTGTACATTTAATGTGGTACACCAATCTAATGCTCCACGACAGACTATTGGTAATATTACCTTGTTACACCAGAATTTTAAAAGAGCTAAGGAGATTCCCGAGGTTTTTCCTGTCATCTGAAAGAGACTGTTGGGCTGCCGAGATGTTTTAAGGTATTCTAAATGCGAAATCCAGCCTAATTCAAAATAATGCTTAAATAACTAAAATAATGCGTAAATATCTAAAATAATGCTTATGTATTTTAAGATTTTGCTTATTTTGACTGAGTGCTCTTTAAATTTAGCCTGATTAAAGTTCTTGGATTTCCAGTTACTATGCAACCGTTTTTTCGCATAGGAGCGTAAGCTTCCGCTTTGAGTACCAGACCACCATACAATCTATCGCTTTCCCTGGTTTATAATCTTCTTGCACTCACCCCTACTATTATCAAGATGTCGTCTATGTAGAATCGTCATTGAAAACGTAAGAGATTAAGCTACCCATCCGAAATTAAATTCACCACCTTAACTGAAAATAGGCATAAATACCACAGAAACTCTTTCTTACATAACTTTTTATACTTTGCTACGTAGAGTTGACAGTCTCTGTATCACCGTGCGATATTTTTCCCTTTCTTACAGCTAAAAATATATTTCTACATTCTAATTGTGTTTCTCGTGTTCGCATTTTGGATTATCCCTTAATGAGGTAAGAAACTTTGATTCTACTTTAGTATTTACTTATCATCAGTTAACAGCGTTTAGATGATAAACAGAAGAACTGTGCCTTTATTTTATAGTCTGCATACGCTTCTGCATGTACACTCTTTTGCGAAAAACTCGAAGCACCAAGAAGGACTTTTGCGAACGTGACGAAATTTGGTATGCAACAATATCTTGATCGAGCATGCAAATGATCAACGTTTCAAGAAAAATGAACAGGAATTGCGATCACAGAGCGCATTTCTAGTGCGCAATTCGCAAAGTATAAAACGAGTAACAGAGGCATAAAATTTATACTTTTTTTGTTGCTGCTATTGCAATTGCTTAAAGAAGCAACTAATGATACCATTATGACGATACGAAGATTTTACAGACAGCTAAACGACTTCGTACCTGGTCGCATTGTAGGGTTGCGTGAAGCTGGGCGGTCATACCGAGCAATAGGCCGCCACCTGCAGCGTACAGACACTGCTGTGCAAAGATATTGATAGCAATGTTTGCTACTAGAAAATTGCCGATGAAATGAAGGTTCTGGAGGCCAAGGAGCACAAATGCGAGCCAAGATAGGATGATTGCGAGCCAAGATAGGATGATTGTTCGGAACCGCCGAAACGGTTTCATTGTCGACTATTCAACGCACTTCCAGCCACGTCTGTACCTCCCGTGGTACCGTCCACCATCTCACGGCGCTTGTCTGAGGCGTAGTTACGCTTACAGAGGCCTTTAAGACATTCACCTTTGAGCCCATAACACCGTCGGAGTGTTTTGGAGTGGTGTCGCCGCCGATCATTATGGCTGCCTTCAGACTGACATCCTATAGTGTTCAGTGATTAATTTGGCTTCTCTCTGGAAGAAGATCACCACCGTTTTCGTGTCTGGAGCTAGCGGTCCCAATCAGCCATTGTTTTACAAAGGCATTCAGCCCTAAGCTTTGATATGATGGTGTGGGCGCTATTTCGTATGACAGGAGGTCATCTTTAGTCATCCTCCGTACATCGTTAACAGATCAACAATATGTTGATACCATCCTGCGGCCGGTTGCATTACCATTCATGGCACGTCATCCTGGGCCATTTTCCAACAAGATATTACCATGCCACATACCGCTTACATATATCTGGACTGTCTCCGTGCAGTTAATATTCCTTGTTTGGCCAGCAAGGTCGCCTAACCTTTCACCATTCGAGCATGTCTGGGACATAATAGGCCGCCAGATTCCGGCACCACAAAATATCGCAGATATGGAGCAACAACTGTTGAATGCATGGCAGAATGCGTCGCAGGATGACATCAAAAACCTCTACCACGCCTTGCCTTGACGAATTCAAGCATACACCAAAGGCGGATCGACCAACTACTAATTTGAACACTCAATGGGTGATTGTGAGCCAAAACAAATACTATGACCTTGATGTTTTAATAATTTTATTATCTGTGTATGAGCTATACACATATTCAATTTTCATCAAAAAAAAAAAAAAAAACACTTCCTTCTTGGTGCTTCGATTTTTTTTTTCAATAGAGTGTATTGTTGGATTGATTAAGCTCTTCATCCGCTTCGACGTTCCAAAGGTCAGACCAAATCACGATCCTTTTGGGCAGCCTCTGTCTGTCTCTCTTATGAAGATGTCTCCATCTGTGAAGAGTCTTAATGTTATGTATGACACATGGCTGCTAAGATTATATCTACGACTCTAATCTTATAATCCGACTATCTCAGTGATATTCAAGAGAAAACATTCGCTGTTTCGCAATTGAGGAGAGTTATGACAGGTTCCTTCAGGTCCTCTGCTGTTGCTGTTGAATGGACTTCGAAGGCAGTCAGTTTAGTCAAACAGTAGGGAATTTACTAATGTATAGAGAAATGACGGCACGGGGCGTCCTTCAGAGCATGTTGAAAAATAACTATGTCTTCTTTCTTTCCACAGTTATGATGATCTCTTAAGAATGGTCAGCTCTGCTATTATTATGGCTAATAAACAGCTTATATGGATTAAAACTCTAAGCTGACTGAGCTCTCAAATGCTTTGGCAATCTTCCTTTATCTTAAGGCTTTAAAAGCAAAACGTGGTCTTATTTGGACTTTGAGACAGTAATAGGTAGTTGTTATTATAGTTTGCGATTTCGGCGTATGAAAGATTAATATTTCAGCCTAGGTCCCTTTTCTAACAACTGTGGGAGGCCGTTTGAGATGGAGAGACTCCTTGCTGTAAAACAAGGACGTTAAACATTATAAATTCAAAATCGTCTGAGTAATTCAGGCTTTTTCTGCACCTATAACTAGTTTCTGTTCTCCTGTTAAGTATCGGATATCCATTAATGAAGTTCTGCAGTTTTTTATAATTTCCAGCAAAGAATTTTCCCGCGATTCGCAGCACGTGGCCGAGTCTCATAGTCGTGTAGAGTAGGGGTTTTTTGTTGAACATTTTGATTCTGCAGTAATTAAAACTAATAATAGCAGTAATTAGAAGGAGCATTGGAGAACCTTTGAATGAGCCTTTGCATAAGGCAAGATCAGGCAGTGAAACCCAGTCAAGAAAGCATATAAAGAAGATTGAATTGTGCAAAATTGACGAGGCCTAATATTTCTACAGATAAGTTGCTTTCAGGATCGTAGTGCACTCTAATTACTAAGGAGAGTAATAGAATAAGAGAAAATTTGTGATCTTAAAACTGTGCCTACACACACACACACACACACACACACACACACAAAAAAAAAAAAAAAAAATTAAAAAAAAAAAAACAGTAAACAGGAGTACAACCTAAAACAAAACAAAAAAATGACAGTTTGTCCGATGGGCAGGAAATCTCGAAAGCGCGATGCACCCAAAAGTAGACAGGCCTTCTTTTGTCAACGTGTTTATCTGTAGGCTAGGAGCTTGCAAAACACAAATACTAAGCCTAGTTAGGCTTAGTTATACACAATTTAAGAGATGTTAATTATTCATCCATTTTTTACTCAAAATAGAAAAGGTGAAGTCCTCCTAAATACAAGTAGAATATCACTTAAATTATACTTAATACACAAAACTGCAAACGTAGTAATTTTAGAAACATAAAATAAAAGCATAAATTTAAGAGCTTTTCAGCTCCATACAATATCCACCCAGCATGCACTGACATCACAAAATGTAAATTTTTATTCCTTAAATACATATTTATTATTCTCGTTGGATTAATCTTTTGATTATTAATAGTTTTGCATAAAAATATTCATTTCAACTTTGAGAGCTAACAGTTTGCTGAGATTTTAACTTATTATCATTGTTTGCTATTTCTAACTACATTTGTCTATAACTATTTAACAAGCGCATCTTCTAAGACAGAATAACCTTTAAAAGCTACATTTGTCTATAACTATTTAACAAGCGCATCTTCTAAGACAGAATAACCTTTAAGAGCTTTTTTACTGAATGTTTATTTGCTTATATCTTTCATTTCTTCTGCCTTTGATTTATCTCTGTGGGCCTCTAATGTCCCTGTGGAAGATTTTTAAGGGGAATCTAACGCATCCACGTTACACAAGGAGAAAAATACGAAACACTCTATATCCAGGATTTCTGAATAATGAATAACCTAACGTAACTTAATGATAAGAGAGCGCATAAATATTTGAAATATACTGAATGTTGTTATTAATACACTGTAAGTAAAATGGAAAGTACATTTTACCCTAACTTAATTTTCATTAGTGTAAATAAAACCATTGCATCTGAGGAGGCAGTGCGAACTAATGGTTTTGTATACGTAGTGTCTATCGTTTAATGTCTCCATTTATCTTCTTTATTTTACTTTATTTCTTTGAAATTCTTATCAAAATGTTTAAAGCAAATTATAGCTTTTAAAATGAGTAGTTTAAAGCAAAGCGATGCTTCCCGCTGCTGAAAGTATAGGTATAGTTTTCAGCCAATAGGTTTGCCATATTTTATTCTTAACTGCAATTGAACGCAAATGAGCAAATCTTATCGTTATTTAAAGCCTAGAAACACCTCGTTCCTTTAAGATGGGCATCTTTAAATTGTTTTACAATACAAAATATTCCCTCGCTGCGTTGATTGCGTTACAAAATCCGATAAAGAACAGATGCATTTTTCGAGTAATGATGCTTCAATAATGTGTCTGATCAATATTCAGATACGTATCTTTAGGCGAAGCTCATCTCTTCAAAGAATTCCTTTGTCATGCGAAATTGCTGTGAATCAACGTACGCAAATAAGGATTTCAGATTCTTCTCATGTTGTAAAAGAAAACTGAGGAAATAAAACGATTGTGCAAATTTCGTTTCTTAGTTGCTTACAGAGGCGTTACATGTTTTCGAGATTTATATGCAGTTGGACATCGATAAAGGAAAACCGAAGAGACAAGGAAAAAATTCACGAGACGTTGAAAATTGGAGTTAACAATATTATCAACAATTTGCGCGTAAAAACATCCCCATTTAGGTTCCAAATTACATTTAATTTGCAAAATCGAAATGTTTTGCATATATTAATGATTAAAATTATCTTGAAGTAAAATGTTTTGCATATATTAATGATTAAAATTATCTTATTGTAAGATATATCAAAACATAAAAATATAAACTTTAAGTTTTAATCATTTACTTACAGTTCAACTACATACGTTTTATAGTAGAATGATATTCATAAGCGTAATAAGTCAATGTAGAACTGTTCATTATCATTGCGTTCGAGTGACCAGCACAAGGTACTGTTATTTAACTTTCGAAGTATAATCAATAAGTGTCATGTAACGTTAAAAATTAGATCACCCGAATGTTGAAATGTAAAGGGGTTACTATTTGCGTACATAAAATTCAAGAAACATAATTCTCAAGCTTTACTGAATTTTACCTAATATTTCTTGAAATATTCCATAATTTTTCTGCTCTATAGCAAGTTTTAAATGTTCTGGGGTAGATTTTCGCTTCTAGTGCTTGTTATAATATCTTGGCATTAGCGGCAACAAGCAATTACTGTATATAATGAAAATAGGAGTTGTGGAAAAAATTGCCTCAGGATTTGTACATGCGTTTTTACTGTCACTATTAGCATATGAATAGTCTCACTTCCTTATTAACATCCAACCACGACAGATACAATCAGAAGCACATACACAAATCCTTAATTCGAACATACGTTTTCACGAAATATTGTGAAAAGGTGCAATATTTTGGCAGAATGCTAGTTAATGCTTTTGTCCCTAGTCGTTTTGGATTAGCAACAGCAAATGACGTAACAGTTTCATTTGTTCAGGCAAAAAATGTGCATACTGTTACCTGTTTTTCAACGAGAGAGAAGAACATGTAGGGTTTCCCTTATTTTGCATAACAAATTTATTTTAAGTTGGATACCTTTTCTGATCTCCTCAACTTTCCCTCATATTTTCTCGCCACGATGTAAATTTAAAGTTAAGTGAAGTGAATATTTAAACGGGTGAATCGCTGAGTTCATTCAGAGCGTGTTTTCGCTAGCCAATGCACGTTTCTTTGCTTTCTCGCTATTACTCTAGTAAGCCTCTTAACCGTTAACGGATTCTTATCACAATTATTAGGTTTTTATCAGTCAACCTGTTAGGCGTAATTTAACGTGCTAATCAAGCACTACTTTATTTTAGATTTTGGCTTGAATTATTCTACGTTTCAGTTTCACCGCAAGTTGACGGTGCCATGGTCGTGCATTTCTGTTAATTACGTATTTTGAATTTAAATAAAGGGTTACTACCCTTCTGCTTTAATATTAAAGGAAATTTAAATAAAGGGTAATTTATTCACGCCTGTGCGAGAATTCGCTAGGTTCATTGTAGGATCTAACTAGTTTATGTGGAATAACAGAGACAGATCTTACAAACATTCTTTCTCTAATATGAGAATTGTATTTAAGAGGTTAATCCATCGTCCTATGAATAAATCAAATAAATAAATAAATAAAAATTAAAAAAATCACAAACAAACATAAACTGAAAAGTAAAGGGATTATTATTTGCAATAGCATGTCATTTAAAAGCTCGATCTTTAAGAAATTGCAAAATGAATTAATGACACCAAATAAGAAAACTTCTAGAATAATTGAAAGAGGAATACTTAATTTCAAAGACCCACATAAAATTATGTTTGATTAAAATAAATGGCATCACCCTATAAAGTATTTCTTCCGCTTTCCTAGCGCGCCTTCGTGGTGTAGTAGTTCTGCACGCTGGGCCGGTATTCCAGAGGTCCGTGGTTCGATTCCCGGCGAAGGCGTTTGCTTATTTTTCATCTCTCCGGCTTCCAAAATTAACCTAACGTCTCTACAACCAAAGCTTTTATCGCTCATTGAGATGCAATTTTAAGATTCATTTTGTTTTTTCATTAAGCGAAATAGCCATTAGGGAGGAAAAACTTTTATTGCTACTTCACTTCGCAGCTACAAATTTCCAGTATGATGTATTCAACGTTACGCTGCTGCCTTCTAGAAATTCAGTTTGAAAATTTTTATAAATCCAATAATATTTTTTATGCTCGTAATAATTCTTTTAACCTCGAACCCACTATTCGACCTTTTGCGAAGAGAATACTATAGTAACGTATATCTTATAGATTTCGAATTCTATACGTTTAATTTGTATTCGTGATTTTTATTAATTTTGCTTTACGAAGACACGCCTTTTACACGCCAAGCTTTCCATCTAAACTTCAATAACCTTCCGTTTCATTCCATCCTATCTATGAAAGCAAAATATACGTACTTACTGTATTTTTTCCTAGTTTATCACACTGGAAGACAGCGAACGAAAAGAATAAAATATAGGAAAAATAAATAAGTATATAAATAAATATTTCGAACCTGGAAATCAGACACAAAGGAAAAAAGGCAATTGGTTTAGCATTTACCTTTGATCAGTCCGCCGACTCAAATAGATCGAGATATAGGCAGACCCAAATCTCGTAACCTATTCTTTCTTCATTTCTTTTTTTTTCACTGAAACTTGTTCCATTCCATTCCCTCTGCTAAGGGCCTTCTGTAATCGTGTTTGCAATTTATTTCCGTAACGCCCATTCTAAGTCAAGGAAGAGGTATTTTCCTTTTTTCCGTCCAACATCGCCATAGCTATTATTTCCACTTCCTTACAGCGCAATCCCTTCTCGTGTAACTATTTTCCACGATCGGTGAAAACATTAGTTAGCTGAAAGAAGCTAGATAAAAAATTTCGGCCATTGATGTATTGTTTCTTTTCGTCCTTCCGATATTTCCCTCTTGGTTTCTTTTTTTCCTTTGGTTACCATCGAATGCATAATTCACTTTGAAGACCTTCTTCCATAACGAAGCAAAAACAGTTTTTGTCCGTCATAGCTAGCATTGGGAGGAGGATTCTGAAGAAGTAATGATTTTACGTCATGTTCCGTTCCGGAGAAAAAAGAGCGTTTCTGAAATGTTATCGGTTAATTCATAAAGAAACTTCGAGGTTTCGCAAAGAATACTTATTCCGAAAATAGACTCAGAAATAAATGAATAGAATAAGCAAACTAAATCGAACGGTCATTTTTTTTTACTTTTATTTATTTTTAATGCAAATATTCTAGGTAATATTTAATTAATTCTATGTTATATTTAATTAAAATTATTCGGCTGTTAAGATGATTATGTATCATGTAAATTTCTCTCTGAATTATATTCTTCTGAGGATACTGTATCTAATTTAGCACGTAAATACTTTTCCCAGTTGCAACGTTTTTGCCGTACGCTAACAACCTGTGAATCAACTGCATAACTATAAAACATTTTTCTCAGTTGATCTTTATTTCACTATTCTTTTTTTCAACTTCAGCATATGAATGGCATATAAAATGAAATGGATGACATAAAATTTTCAAATTCATACCAAGTCTGTCTAAATTTGCGCATAGTCTTTTCACATTTTAGAGCACATTTCTCTGTTTGGTGGTTTTAAATTTTATTCTATAAATATATATTATTTGATATAATTAATAATTATATGTTGCTTTGGAAATAAACCGGATTGATTAAATTACTATTTTTAAAAATCTCTTATTTAAATTTAAACAAATCTTCATAATTTATTAAAATTTCCATACATTAAAAACACATCTTAAATAATTCATAGTTATTAGTCCAAACTAATTTCATAACATTTTATATTCTTCCTGATAGAAAACTCTTTCTGATACTTTCTGAAATCCTAATTTTCTTTTAAACACACTATTTCTGGAATTCATATACTTAAAAAATGATTTTCTACATTTGAAATAATACTTCGTAAATAATAATAATAATACTTTGAAATAATACTTCTACGTAAATAATAAAAAAAATACAAAGTACGTAAATGATACTTTGAAATAATACTTCGTAAAGCATTTAATTACTTACAGTTACAAAAATATTAGTATGATAATCTTGAAATGAAATAATTTTTCTATGCTTAGCAAATTGATTACTGCTGGTTTAGCAAATCGTACTTTGATTTGCTAAAATATATCAGAGAGAATTAAATAATCTTACCTTTCTAAGAACTATTGATACAATTATAACCCCAGATTTAATTATCCAGATAACCTTTTATACACTCAAGTGTTTACACTTTAAATCTTAATTTTAACACTATAAACAATGTAGATATTTATTAACTTGGTTTTGAATACAAAGAAGAAGCAAGAAGCAAGAACGTAATATTCGCAAAGTTAGAACAATAATAATAAAGTAGATTTCAAAGAATTTTTATCAAATATATGTTCCTTAAGATTTTGTCTTAACATTATCAGAAAAATGACTTAACATTATCATTCATTTTTTACAGTCGAAAGTTATGAACTGAATGTTAAAAAAATTACTTAACATGAGCAGAAAATTTACTTGGAATCATTTAGCTTTCATCAGTGCTGAAATACGAGGTAATTTGATGTTTCCTCTTGAAAACTACATTACAGAAAGCAGTTTAAATAAAGAGAAGAGAATTATTTATAGTGATTATATATGTGCTTGAGACGTTCTCAAGTAAATCGATATCACAGTAATGTATATATATTTATAAATAACATGAAAAAGGTTATTTTTATTTAATTTTTTGATAAATAATTTAAAATGTTTGCATTATTTTTATTGAAAATACATTTTATTCCAAGTATTTAAATTAACATAAAGGTTTAAATTTTAAAATATATTATTAATCCAGGTATGGTTTACAGTTTCCTTCGTGTAAATTAAAGAAGAATAAGCATCCCCAGCTTTTTAGTCTTAAAAGCAAATTATATAGGTCACTTTAATAGGATGAAACAAAATATTATTGATTGAAATCAATCGACTTTCAAGTTATTCAATAATGTAAATGATTATGCAAAGTATCTTTCGCATCTTGATTCTGAAATATTCTATAAATAAAAACCAAAATAACAAATTACTGTCCCAAAAGGAAACATGATAAAGTGCCAGATATGTTGGCAATTTATCTGGCTCATACTGACTTGACTGAATAAGACTACAGTGAGCTTAATGTGAGAAAGATATCATTAGCTAGTGTAAATAGTGAAATTCATTAACTAATTTTCAATATAAAATGTAAAGTTGTCCAGGCTTCATTATATGGATGCATAATGCAATGCTAATTTGATTTAGTAAAATATACTTGCTATATTGCTAGATATAGTTAAACAGATTTGCAGTTGCTGAATTACATGATTAGATAATTAAACTAAAGTAGATTAATTAGTTGATTAATTTGATTATCTGCGAAATAAGTCTGTCCTACTGTGTAAGAAAACCTGTTCAACAGAAGATAAGTTAGTTTGCAGAGCGAAAAATGTCAGAGCAAACACAACAGCAATTATACCAATGAAGGTTTTGGAAATATTTCTTCTCTCAGACTAGGACGAGGGGAATGAATTTACTCAAAACAGTTTTCGAAGCACTCATCAGTTCGTACAATTGGTTATTCTGCCCCACTATATGGATCTGCAATGTGTGTTAGCAATGATTTCAAGTACTGTGGCTAGTTTCTTCCAAAATATTGCCTAGCGGCTTCTGAATAAAGCTTTCAGATTTCTTATCGACCACTACGGGAGATTTCACTACTTTTTCTTGCGAACTGGTCTCATATTTTGAATGGGATTGAGATAGCTTGAATTTAGGGCTCAGTACAGTACCTTGGATTTCATTTTTGCAGAACCAAATAAACATAGAAAAATCAATATGTGTGGGGAGAAAAACTTGCTGATATGCTGAATCTTCTTGTAGATAAATTGGTATCAAATCCTATTGCAGAACTCCTAGTACTTCTGTACATTGGTAACATAACTATACAGGCTTGAATGCAAATTTGTGATGCCAAAGAAACATAAAAAGTCCACACTTGCAAAATAAAACCGCAACCGATTACTTCATATAATTTGAATTTAATTAACTCATGCATTCACAATTTTGATCGAGTTCTTCATTCATTAGGCTAATGACATTCATTCAATGTTTGTCTGTAGTCAAACTGAACTTTTCTTTGCTCTTGAATAAGTAGACTTACAGGATAAGTGATCAACGTAAATTCCTTCTTTCGCTAAACTGACATCAGCATATACTTTCTCCTGCACTTGGATGAAAAGTAGGCCATATCACATGGTATCACATTACAATAATTAATACAAATATTAATTATTTTAATAAATAAATTAACTAACTTCCCGTTGCTTTTTCTCAATAAATGCCCAGTATCCAAGAGAAATATTAAATTTAAAACTGCACAGAATTATTGCCCTCATTTTTCCAAGGGGTAACAGTGCTGATTTTCAACTCTCAGCAGTCCAATATATAATTGAACGAAAACCTGTTGCCAAAACCACATTTCTAAAAGAATTAAACTATTGAAGATGATGCTATAGAATCGAAAATATAAAATTTAAAAAAAACGCTAAAAAAAAATCTGAAAGGTTTCAGATTTGAAATTACGTCCAAAGGGGCGTTTTTTACACGTTTGGTGTGATACCTTTATTTATTAAATTTCATGTTCCTTATACTTGAACCATAAAATTCAGTTCAATAGCAATGTCGCAAAATAATTTTAAAATGAGCATATATTTAGAATTTCCGATACACAGTTCAATCATTGTTATCAAACAGCAATTATTAATCCAATCAATGGGTTTTAAGCGAAATCACGTTAATTACTTATAATAATGTATTATGGCATGTATCACTTGTCACGCCTAATCTGAATATATTCACGAATTTTATCATGACAAGGAGCGTAAAACTGCGTCTGTCGTCGGCATGGGCCTTCAATGCCACGCAGGTGACAATACGACTTCAGCTCCATTCAAATTTTGATCGAGATAGACCCCTGGGACAGGTCTGAAGGTCTCTCACTTCTCTTCTCGTAGCACCAAACCGTTCGGAAGAACTTTCGGCCTGCTGTGTATTTTGAGTGCCTCCATACAGCACAGAAACTATACGCTAACAAACATCCATGCCTTCTCCTAGAATCGAGTTTGAACTCAACGAAATGTGCAGCATCCAGGAGCAATAATCACTATACTGATGAAGGCGGCAGCTATACTAAGTAACTGAGGTAATTACTATAATTATGAATTAGCTTCAGTCAGTGGAAAATGAATCATTTCATTATACTATTAATAGGAATGCATTTCTAAGCTAACGTCTTGGAAAACACTTATCCCAAAAATTTCGGCAAACTTAGAGACTTTGTTATAATAGAAGAAAGGCTAGGCAACAAAATTTTCCTAACATATCCAATGAGGTTAAAAGAAGCTCAAGTTTTCATTTGGTTTCTGAGTAACTGAATTAGCTGCAGGTTTGGAAATAGATAAAAGAATCACAGTAAGAATACTTTCCACTCGAATGAGAAAGGCTAGTTTCCACGTTTCTTGGTGCATCAACTTTAATGTTTACTGAATTCTATAAAAGAAACAAATTTTACTATTTCTCAAAATCCGATGACTCGATTACTTAATTCTGTTAAGAACGTATGTTAATCTCTAGAACTAAACTCTCAATTAGAATGAGCTGTGATTTAATACAGTAAATCTCGCCGATCACGGATTTGCGGAAAGCGATTTTGCGTATGCGCGTTATCGTAATTGTCTCTCTTTAATTTTACGCATTAGCAATTAGAAATGGTACGCTGCAGAGGGTTGCGACAGTGCTCTTTAATTATTAGTGTGAAAATTCGTTCATTAAAGAAGTCAAACATTGCTTAAGTCAGCAAAACCAGAGCTTGCAAACTCTAATTATCAATAATGCTCCAGGACACGGTGCTGAAGCCTTCACAACATTGGATCCAAATGTAGCGGTATTACTTCTTCTATCGAACATATTTTCCTTAATCCAACAAATGGATCAAGTAATCATAAAAAAAACTATTATATCAGATTATATCATTTGCATTTTCTGCAAATAAAGCAATACAGAAAATAAAACAAGCTATTCTAATGGTAATTTGGAAGCAGTTCAGTATAAGAAACTGCATGGAAATGATTAAACCCGCGTGGGAACAAGTGAATTCATCAATATGAATGGTTGGCATTAACTCTGGCGAGAAATTGTCAACAATTTAAACAAAAATCCAATAACTCAAAATGAAGCAAAGAAACTCGTACAAATTGAAGAAGCTATAGACAGCTGAAGGATTTTCAGACAGAGGAGAAGGAGAAGTTAAAGAATTAGTCAAGAATGACAACCATGAAATGCCAGATGAAGAACTGGATGATCTTATTGTACTTTCAGATGGTGAAAGCAGAGATAGTGAAAAGATAAAAGCAGTTTAACTACAAAAGATAAATCAATTATTTAAACACGCACAGGAAATCTCTGATTTTACAACGGAGATTGATATATTGGGATAACTAAATAAAGAAAGAGGAGGATACTGTATGAGAGGTATTGAAAATCTTTCCACTCCTTACCGCAATTTTGTGTCAGACATCGACGCATACCAGCTTTTTAAAAAAAATAGTTGTTTCATATACCTACTTATTAAGTACCAATAGAAATCCTTTGAATTTTAACATTCGTTCCATTTACGATAATGTTTAAGTGTGCATAAGTTATACAAACTTTCTTAATTTGAACTATAGATTAGTTCCTCCCGTAGAAAGTTCACTTTACGAAACGCGATTTTGCCGTATGCACAATATGTTAATGACGTAACTCTCGCGCTCGGCAAAAACTGTATTATGTTAAAATGCACTGCCATGGTGACAACACACTGTTTTTAGAATCCAGTATTATATTTCCTTGAAAATTAACAACTCTGGATTTAAAAAAAAATTCGTTTCAGATTAGAAATGCATAATTTTATGCGATATAAAACATAATATAGATTTATCACTCACGTAAGGAAGAAAATAGTAGAATTTCACTAATTTGCGCTAACTAGTTAAAATATGACTTTTCCTGCACTGATATGTATATTACTTATGATGCGTTGCATAAAAACAAATCCCAGCTGTAACGAACGTCAAGGGTCATAAAATGTGGTTCCTTATATCTAATGGTTCGCTATGAACGATTCGGTAAGAAAAATTGATTTTCTCACTAATAGCGTGTAATAGTCAAATTAATATATCACAAAAAACTCCATTAGCTTCGTCACATCTATTAAAATGTGAATAATATATAATTCGTAAGAATCATATTAAGGTTAATTACAATATTATTCCTCTCAGATATTATATTCCTTGATAAATGCTACGGAACGCCATCATGCTTCGTCATAACTTTTTATTACTATAAAAATCATTTAAGGGAATACGATCTGGTGAATATTTAATAGAGGATCTAAATTATCGTAATTATGAAAAATAGTACAGCTGTCGTTACATAGCAAAACAAGAAAATCAAGAGAAAAGATGCTCCTTACATCTATTTTCAGTTCTTATTAAAAAAATTTGTTCCGATCGAAATAAGGACAGATATGTATCCATCTATATCGAGTACTGATATCTATTGCTATTCGCTATTCGCTAAATAATTGGAGCGCGCTTGGGTTCTAGGCCATTTGTCTCTTACGATGATTTTGAGTTTTTGTACAGTTCGACGATGTTTTTGTCTTTGAGAAATACGCCTCCTTGGCAAGCGCCGTCTACTATCACCCATGAGTATAAAGTCTGAACCAGTCGTACCACAGGAAAACCGGAAATGGCTCAGGAGAGTTTGTATGCAATACTGGTGTGGTAACACCTTTGCTGAAGATGTGAAGAGGAGTTCTGCTGTGACTCCTCGCCGCAGTTACTCCTTGGTTATAACGATCAGTTCCCATGATATAACAGTAATGGAAAAGAAGTTTCTTCCTCTCTCCATACTCGTTGCTGCCCAAAATCACCATTGTAGGCGAAATGAGATTCGTCAGAGAATATATCCTCAGAGATATTTTCTCTGAACACGATCCGGACTGTTGCTGATCCTAACGAAAATGCCTCTTATACCGAACTTAATTATTCCTGATGATGTCGGCCGGAGCGGTATGCATGCGTCATGTTTCCATTTATAGAAATCAATATTATTTAACCACCGATAAATAATTCTTACAGATAGCAAATCCTTGTAGCGTTGGCAAGTTCTGTGATTATTTGATCGATATAGAATTTTCTGCTCTTCTCGTCTACTAGACAGATTACAGGTCTATATCCTAGTAAGGGGATTTTATTAACCCCAAATTGCTTTTGCACATTTCCACCTTCGCCCATTAACAGTGCACATTTATCTGTTATGTAACATTCTTCGAAACGCCTATTGTGGAAATCTGTGTGCCACTTTGCTTGCCTCAAGATTTTAATTTGTTCTGCAATGTTTGTTAGAAAATTTACAGTAATATTTTCAGAAATTGACAACATGATTTTTCTTTGAAAATTTGCTACTTGCAATTAAGAGTAAGGGGAAAATGCGAGAGCACTGTCTTTCTTATAAGTAAGAGGCCTTGTCCTACAACTTGTACACTTATTTTGTCTGGAATTGTGCGGCTGTTGAGAATTGAAATTTGTATAAATCAATTTCTTTTAACTAATTCACAGCACAGTAACTTGGTTTTCATGCCTTTCAGTTTCATCATATGTTAACATTTTTGCATGACGAATTACGTAGCATAACAGTCATTGTTCATGCCCATTTCTTGAAATACATATATTCCTCTTAAATGCGTATTTATAATTATGAATAATCGTTTTAAATATAAAGTTGTAAAACAATAAAAATGAATAACAAAAAATTTTGATGAATGGCACTTTAATTTCTGCTTAACGCCTGAATATAAAAGCAACCTGAAATTTTCTTCTGGGATGATGTAGATTCCATGAACGGGAATTTAATAAATTAAATTTCAACTGATTACATCATATAATTTTATATATGAAGTAGCTATTACGTATCAATATAGTCTGACGCCTCCATGGCTATCAAATACAAGAAGTACACGTGGCAAATGGGAATTATATAGAGATAACATACGTGGAATAAACCACAAAGTCATGAAATCAATTAAGCACAGAAAACAAACCAGCCAAAGAAATTAAAACTGTAGCACAATGACCAATTCCAAAGAAAGTTGATAAGCAATAGCTATTTTATGCTCAAAGTCTTAAAGTTTATTTACTTAAAATTTAATTTTAGGTATTATCGTATTGTCCTGTGGTTCAAAAACATGGCTGTCATATTACATTATCCAATAGCAGCAGCCCCTTGAAGACATATTAAGAGCTAAATAACAACGTTTTTATGTTTTAATAAATTTTTCCCGTTATACGTTGGTGCAGTGGCATGTAGCTGATATGGGAATAGCTAATAATTCATCCCTCTATTTTGTATTATTATTAATAAATTGACTACAACTTTCACCGGCATGTTTAGTTCACTGATTGTCTGAAACGGCATTATTTGTTATTAAGTTTTGAACTATATATACATATAGTCATATAAATATTTAATAGCATACTTTCAGTTACTGGGCTCTATTACTTAGTTATAATATTACCAAAAGTAAAACTGAATTGCCTTCATTTATGCTAAGATACTACAAACAGTTATGAAAATGTTTTCTTTTTAATGGTGTATAAAGTTTTGGCAGTCAATATGAACATTTCTTCAGTATTGATTCCGTATGGTCATTGATTATGATAGCTGAAAATCGTGCCTAATAAAGAAAATACACACGTTAGAGGGGGTATCACATCAGTTACATGCGCTACAGTGTCATTAAATTTTATTAATGTTACAGAAAGTAGTTGTTAAATACGTTTGCTTTATTGTCTGAATCTCAAGTTCTCAGTCACGAAGCTTAAAAAATGCAAGAAATATTCACGGTGTAACCTAATACCACAACCGCTATTTAAAATTTAAATTATTTACTTGGTAAATGACTCTGCAAGATTTCTGCCTAGATTATATGCTTTTCTGAATCCTAATGACTTGACGAATTCCGCAAAATATACGTGACTTAATGCTTCCTAACATTAAATACCACTCGAGCACAAGCACAATTAGGGAATACTACTTTTTTAAACCTTTAATTTCATTTGTAAGCATTTTTTCAAGTACTTACACATAAAAACGCTACATGGGCAATTCAAGGATATGCTAATGTTATTGTTCTTGCAATAAATCAAATGTTTTTAAAAATGATGTCGCTTTGTAAATGAGGAAAAAAAAAATTATTTGAAATATTTTTAAAGTTCGCATGTCTGCAATATACCTAAAATGAGATGTATTTTCATTTTAGTAAAAAGCTTCATAAAAATGCATTTAAAATTTCCTTTAAAATGATATTTTTCCCGTTTTAACAATATTAAATTGACAGATATAATTTTCTCGAAATTTTACATCAAATACATTTCTAATGACATTACTTTAATCATTTAAAGAACTTTATAAACCTTAAACTAAATGTATTATATCCTAAATCCAAATCCAGTAATCTAGAATTCTTTTATTGCTAATTGTAAAAAAATTCTTTTGATTTATGAAAATAACAAAAACATTACATGATGGGTACACTCTATTTTATTGCTTTTTATTTACATTTTGCAAGACAAATTAAAATGAACTTATTTTTATCACATTTTGCTGATTACATCATAATGCCTTAGATTTGAAATTTATTGATAATATGTCTGTGAAGTTTTGCCAATACTAGATTAAAATTCTCAATTAAATAGAGAGCATAGCAGTACGCCAGAAAAATTTAAAGCGGGAAAACACAGTGAAGCTACCCAATTTAAGTATATTTCACTGAACAAATTTAGAAGTCAGAGGAGTTCTGTACGAGATTCAGCCAATAAGGTTGTAAAGTTTTAATTTAAATTCCCAATTTTATTTACGTTTTATTACGCTTTATTTACGTTTATTCACGTTGTCAACTTAATTAAATAATATTAAATTAAATCTGTGTAAACATATGACTCAAGTACATTAGAGCTCCAAATGCTTATATTATTTGGCACCATAATCCATCTGTACATATAAAAAATTCTGACCTCACATGTCTAGTAGATTAAATAACTAATTACTGCATTAATAAGCGAGGAAATTTCACTTCGCATTTAAACCGTGTTTTATTTCAACAACAATTACGGAGTTAACAATTTAAGTATTTTTGTTCCTATAAATAAAAATGTAAAACACACCTCTTTCGATAAACTTGAATAAAGCAATTATTTCTATTTGCATTTCAACAACACAACCTAATTTTGTTTAAACGCAAATAAAGCAAAAGACATAATTTTTATTTAAACGATTTCTACATAAACCTACTGTACTAGGATAAGGAAAGAATTTGTCCTCTAATTATTATTACACGTCAGTAAGGCAAAGTTTATGAATTTCTTTTTAATTAAACTTAAACCAAAACTTACAACTTAACAACTTGAAAAAATAAAATCAGAATTAAAATCCTGAATAATTAAAAAGCATTTCAGTTATTAACTAGCCTAATTCTAGCCGACTCTGTCACTGTTACAAGATGTTAGAGTAATTTTAATTCCCGACAATTGAAGCTCTATTCTATTACCCAAAATATAGCATTCTGTCTAATTTATTTATGAAGTTAAAATAAAAATGAGACTTTATTCTACCTAAGAAGAAAAGATAAATTCGAAACGATTAAAACCACTTTTGTAAAACTCTGAAGGATTTTCTTCTTTGATTAAAACTTGTCACTCTAATAATCTCTAATCGCATTTGTCTCGTACTTTCATTAACAGAATAACAGTAGCTTCTACTTAAGCAATCACTGTACTACTTTCAACGTGTGCAGGTGCATCCCTAGGCAGTACTTCGCAGTAATTCATGCATTTACCGAAACGCGTTACAGATTCGGAAGGAATGTTTTGTCTATCTGAAAGAACATCCATTTAGCACCTTGTCTGAACGACCCCATGTGTCCGAGAAGACGACTCCAGAGACGAATAGGAAAGTTTCAGAACAAATGTAATGGTCCCTTACGTTAGGGTAATATCGCTGGTCATGGCTCTAATGTTTCCTTGCGGAGAGATTTTTTGCAGGTGCATCTTGTGGGGAAGGAAACAAATAAAATGGGTTGAAGATCACTGCTTTTTACGGACTTTTGTTTGTGTCCAGTCCGTTTGAATGTCCATAAAATGTCTGTAGCCATTGCGTTTATGTTTATCTAGCAAGAAAATAAAAGATTTACTTCTCTCTTTGATAAAAGATATATTGTTTTCCACTATCTGGTATATAAATATATATTTTCAATATTTTTGGGGATCCAGTTAAATACATATATAACTGTTGACAAATAAGCGTATATCTGTGCTACTTATGCATTGTCATGAATATGCAATAATTCAATATATTTCCACAGGAACATTAAATGCATATTTCTTTTTATCTTCAATCTTCTTCTATATTTCCATTTGCTTTCATATGTTAAAGGAAGTAATACTATGGTTCTACTTGGGTTAATGAAACATGAGATGCATTCCGAAATCTACTTAGTGTCAGATTAATACTTTATAACTATCCAAATAATATATTGATTGATTGCCAATAAATAAATTTAGGATATCCATTTCATGTTTAGTAAAAAGAAGACATTTCTGTCATTGCATAACACAATTTATAAGTTCTGTGTACACCTGACATGAACGTGCATCAAAACACTTCAATATGAATAAAATCAGTTGATTCTTTCTAAGCAAAAGGAAGTTCTTAAATAATTTTTTGTTGCCTACCCAGGAAACAAAATATTTTGACACGTCAGATTAATAAGTATGACGTTGTGATTTAAATTTAATATAATATAACAACTTTTTTCAATATCAATAAAAGAAGTAACGTGGCAATTACATAGCCTGTCAGTTATCCTAACCTAAAACAAAACAAAAAAAAAAATTGACAACAGCAGCTATTTATTTAAAATACTGATATTAACGAAATATTTCCGACATACAGTGACGTCACATGCAATCGCGGGCTTTCTTCAACGTCAGAATATGACTGTATTTAATAATAATATGTTTTATATTTGGCAGTAATTTTATTTCATATTTTGTGAAACTTGCAAATTTTTTATCAAAATCTCTGCGATTTGAAAGCGAGTAGTGTTAACACTTTTCAAATTAAAGCATTTTTCTCTCCAGGACGTACGACTGTTGCCACTCGAAAAAACATGAGTGTGAAAATTAGTGTGTTCAGAGTTTTTAATTAATATCTCGGCTGTTTAAAGTCGCACGAAGACGAAAATAGTTAAAATTGCTTCCCACGAAGTTTTGGAATTCTGAGGTACCTCTCTCGAATCTCAAATCCACGCCGTCCCGGAGGAGAGGATGTTACAAAGAAACAGAGAGATGCGCATAGATTTTGATAGATTAATGTTTTTGAAAAATGCAGCACATTGAAGGAATTGTCGGAAATCAATGAAATTTATTCAACATATTACTGCTAGTGGTACAAATAAACGGTCAAATTTGCAGTAGAGAAATGGAAAAAAAGAATGTTGGTAATCAATGATCAACGCCAATGAAATGAGAGCCTGTACACGTCGTGGCATTGAATCATACAGGTTTGGAATGAAATTCTGAGGAATGGCATTACATATGGCTTCGACGTGACGCCAAAGTTCAGTTTTAGTGTGTGTCTCACCAGCTGTACGAGCGAGTCGCCGACCGATGAAATCCTAGGGATTACAACTGAGGTTGTCTGCAAACTGCACGAGCACACTGTAATGTCTGACGCGTATTCTTCCATCATTTTACTACAGATTGCAACGAAACTCATCGGAGAAAACAGCTTCTTGCCACAGGGCACACTACGCACTGTGTTGTCGTGCTCAATGAAGCCAGAGGCGTTTGTGATTCAGCGACATGGAAATCCTGCTTAAAGGAACCATTGCACGCAGTTCATGCTGCAGCAAACGGCGATGAACCGTAGGGCTAGACAACACAACAACCTGTAGCCATGTTCCAACATTGTGCTAATACACGAAAGGATGCCGTACGATCCGTCACAGACATGCGGAGGAGGTGTCTTTCGCCCGGTGCCATTGTTCTTTTGCGTGCCCCACTGTCAGGATTTCGCTTTGTTTGGTTCTCTTCTGTCGATTTCTTCCAAACACGCATCACTGTTGTTGCATTAAGCCGCAGCTGCTCAATATAAAAATTCACCCTTTCACATACCTCGTTCGAATTCCGTTAGTTCTTATGGCACCCTCCGCTGTTGACAAGTCATATTGACCACTAATTAAACGTTCACCCCAAACAGAGGACGATAAACAGATTTCAATGCTACTATGAAGTCCTTTATATACATGGAACAAGCGGCTGGTTCTCATTCCACGCATGCTCAGTCGCTTTGTAATTCTAATCATTTGTTTGTCTTACCTGACTTTTCTGTAAGTTTGGTTCAGTTTGCACAATTCCTTTATGATGTTGCAATTTTCACAAACATTAGTGTAGATTCTGATTCATTTATCATGCATTTCACTTTTGTAAAATATAAACGTTAAAGAGAATTCATAAACAAATATTTGCACATTGCTTTGAAAATCATTAACGTGTCAGTTAAACTTCTTAATAAAATTATAACTTGTAGAGACATTAGGATTTTTAGAAGCAGGATAGATGAAAAATGAGCAATCGTCTTCGCCGGGAACCGAAACACGGACCTATGAAATACCGGCTCAGTGTGCTGACCACTACACAGGAAAGCGGGAGAGATACCTTATATACTCCCCCTTTTAAAGGGCGACTGGGGATTTAAGGGACCCAGTCGCCAAATCCTGGGTGAGGAGAATCATAATCCAACACCCTTTTAGTTCAGGCGCCACTGTAGAGACATTTGGTTAATTGGAAAAGCCGGAGAGATGAAAATTTAGCAATCGGTTTCGCCGGGAATCGAACCACAGACCTCTAAAATACCGGCTCAGTATGCTGACCACTACACCACGAAGGCACTCTAGAAAAGCGGGAGAGATACCTTATAAGCTGATTCAAAATTTCAGCTCGCAATGATTTACAATTACTGATAACAGTAATTTTAAGTAATGATTTTACTTAAAACTCTGCAAGAATTAAATAAGGAAGACTGTAATTAATTCCATCATTTCTGGTCTTATCTGAAACCTGTACTATTCAATGAAAAATTGTTTATACATATTATTCGGTGTTGTTTCTATGTTGTCTAGTAACCACAATAAAACAGTTGTCATGAATTCAACAAAAATGAAACTAAATTACGGTGACTAAAACACAAAAGAACAAAATTACGTATAGAATGGAAAATAGCTTGAAATTCTATTATATAGAGATCTAAGAAATTTCCCAATTTAGGGAAATGAAAAATGCAGTAAAACTCTTTTGTAAACAAATTTTTCATCATAGAATGCTCCGCGTAATCTTAAGAAAGAAAAAAGTTCATAAGCCATTTTATTTACAATATAAAGAAAATATGTGAAGAGATAAAATACTCAAATATGTCAGTCTTCAGAAGAAACTAACAAATTGTTCATTGCAGTACTATCCTTCTAAGCATACTCAAATGTCTAATAAAACTCTTTTTCAATTTTTTTCTCTAATTGGCAAATTTTACCACTTTTACCTTCCTTTTAATTTATTGCAGTCACATCATTTTCCCAAACCACAGTAAAAAAAAAAAAAATCTTAAATGTTTCAGATTTTAAATTACGTCCAAAGGGGCGTTTTTTAACATTTTGTGTGTTACCTTTCTTTATTAAATATCATGTTCCTAGCACTTAAACGATAAGATCCAATGCAACAGCAATATCGCAAAATAGTTTTAAAACGAGCATATCTTTAGAATTTCCGATACAGAGACTCACGCGCTGGAGTTAAAAATGTTTGTTCTGCACAACGTTGCCATTGCTCGCTTTGAAATCCTTGAGTTTGTTAATCAAAAATTCGTCAAAGTTTTAAAAAATAGGAAATCGATCATAAAACAAATTTCAAATTTCAAATTTGGTCTTCCACATGCTCATATTCGTTGGAGGATTACGTTATTCAAAATTCGATGACTCTATGTACCGTTGTTTTATCACAATACGAGAAATATACATACATTTATGCAGATTTTTCATTATTTAATTTCTTCAAATATAATGCAGGACTCTAACATTTTGTGGCAACAGTTTGAAAAGTGAACCGACATTTATGAGTCCGACGCAAAATGCCAAAACGAAACTAATAGTCCTTCGGGATTCAAATCCCTTTGGATTAAAAAGAGAGGGCAAAGGCAAAAGAAGGGGAAAAAGGAAGGGAAAGAAAACTCTTTTAACTACTTAAAACGATTTTCCTCCTTATAAGAAGCCGTACTGAGTCAGGCAGCTCAAAAATCTGTCTGAAAATTGCAAAACTAAGATGAAATCATGATTAATTTTGATTAATTTATAGTTTTTAAGTTATTGTTCTTTTCTTACATCTTTTATAGTAATTTCGTGCTTACAATTCAACATAATAATTATTTAATTATTTGACCTTATGACTATATTATAACTATTATTTGACTTTATTATGATTTTGAATTATTAACAATTATTACTTACTAAATTCTGTATGATGTAAAAGAACTTGATATTTCTTTTTTACAATCAGTTAGACATTGATGTTTCTAGCAATTTGTATAACTGATTGACTCTCATATTTGTTAATATGCAAAGCTTTCTAACATTTTCAGTCATACATTAATATTGTTTCACTTTTGATTTCAATCCTGTGCTTGTTGACCTAAAAATCATAGCATAATAGCCATTCGGCTATGGATATCTATATCATGAATGCTATTTATTGCCATGTAGGAACAACATACACGCATGGTTAGACTTAAATCCAACGTTTATATGTTGTGACAGTATTAAAAAAAAAAAAACACGTGATAATGTTTCTTCTCACTTCTTGAATTTATTGCATTCAACATTATTTAAAGGCATCATGCTCACAATGAATCCTTGTATAATTGTGGTGATATAGCCCATATGGTAATGGTCCAATAGAGATAGATCTGTTTTATTATCAACATGTACAACTATCGCTATAGTACTGATAAACTCATACACGTGCTTTCAGAATCAAGGATTGAATCTATGTTTATGAATATAGCGCTGAACGAGATATGCAATAACTCTAATAATCCAGTGATAGTAAATACCTCGAAGTTTCACCTTTACTAGCCATTGGTCCAAGTAATTCTGAAATCCATGCATAATTCTGAAAATAACTCTCATTAATGCAAAATTATTATACATTATGCATTACATCATGCGTCTCTTATGCATATGTCATGATTTCCCATTAAATTTCTCTAGGGAACTATTATAAATTTGTTCCCTTTTACAGCTGAAATTTATTAGCAAATATGTGAAACTCCCTAAAATCTATCAAAATAAATTTATTACGTTAACTGATACTTCATGACCACCGTTGATCGATCGATCTACTAGAACAAAGTTGTAGAACTCTTTTCTTGCAACTCTATGTAGTGCATAGTTCTTATTAATTGTATTACAATTTTTAATAATACGACAAGTTTTAAAAGCATTTTTAAAACTTCTTACCTACATTGATGTACTTTCTAATATTTTTATTGTTTTTAGTTAAGACACCTGATAGTTAATCGCAGATAAACTCCCTATTGATTTCCTATAGGTCAGTAAGTATTTATTGCCCTTCCATACATCTACCTGCGTGTGCAGCGTTTTTAAGAATGCATTATTATTTTAGCGTTAATGTTTCGGTATACTTTAGATGATAGATTAATCTCAATTTAAAAAACTTATTATTTGTTATGGTATAATGCTTATGAGGATTTATCCTGCTCATTATTTGTCTTTGATATAGGTGTAACTTGTAAAATAAAAGCTAACTGATAAGGTATATTATGTATGCAGGAAATATGAGAAGGAAAGAATAATTATGAATATTTTTGGTGCTACTAGAATCTGATGGTTAACAGAAAATGTTTAATTTCCATTTTTTATTACGTTGTAGGGTTTATATTTATTTTAACTAACATTTATTTTAAGTTTAAACTATCTTTCCTGTTGTAACAGCTTTAAATAGTATTAAAATCTTGTAGTTTAAATAATTTAAATAGATGAACATTAAGTTATTTGTGAATGGCAATATTTGAAACCAGACTCGAGTGCCACGTGCGACTCTCGCACGAAGAATGTAATTTATTTTTAAATGTTAGAATATGTTTTCTCTTCTTGTTTGTATGTCGCCATTTTTTTTAGTGTTAAATAAAAGTTATTGCTGTGTTCCATCATTGGAGTTGCTTCATTTCGCCAAAGAAGTATCACAGTCTTAATTATTTTGGAGGCACCGACGAGATCAAATAATCGTGCGTATTTTTATTTTATTAGTTCATCACTGAACATAATATTAGTGATACCAGATTATTACTTAATGTTTATATAGAATTGCTTTATTAGTTCATCACTGAACGCAATATTAGTGATACCAGATTATTACTTCCTGTTAATAATAAATTGTCTTATTTTATTACCGCATTTGATATTATATTTAATATTCATTTTAGTTGTGCAGACGGTAGATATATATATTGCTCTATGTTATTATTCTTATTTTAATCACAATTAATGTGGTAGAGAGAATGAACTTCATATAATTTAAATATTTCTAATTTCGTGATTCCTGACTGCATTAATTAATTAAAGTAATTGAATTGAGCTATTTTGAGGAAATATAAAGAAAACAGTGTTCGTTAATTTTAAACATAGAAACAATGTCTTACTTAGGAAGAGCTCGTAAGGAAGATTTGCAAAATCTCGCGGCTGAACTGGGAGTTCATGTGACTGCAGATTTGAAAATAGTCGATTTAAAACAGAAAATTGTTGAAAGTAGAGATTATGATGAAGTATTCGTCAAAGGAGTCTTAGACACAATAATAGAAGAACAGAAAGTGAGGGAGGAAAGGGAAGAACGGAAAGAGAGGGAGGAAAGAGAAGAACGGAAAGAGAGGGAGGAAAGGGAAAGAGAAGAACGGAAAGAGAGGGAGGAAAGGGAAAGAGAAGAACGTAGGAGACAGGAAGAAGCGGAAGAGCGGAGAAGGAAAGAACAGTATGAATTAGAGAGATTAAGACTTGAAGCAAAGACAAAGTCTCAAAATACCGGACAGATCCGGCCGAAAACGGAGCTGCGTCACCTTATGCAGAAATTCGATGACAAGAAAGGATATATCAGTCTATATTTGCTATTGTTTGAAAGGCAAGCAGAATGGGCTAAAATTGATAAAGAAGAATTTGTATCTCATTTACTAAGACTACTTCCTTACGAAGTAACCCAGTTAATAGCTAGAGAACCCTCCGATAAAGCTAAAGACTATGAACACGTGAAGAATTTATTGTTAAGACGGTTTAAACTAAGCCCGGAAAAGTTTAGGCAGAAATTTATGAAACATTAAAAGAGTACCGAATCCACATGGGTGGATTTCAATTATGAAAAAGAAAATTATTGCAAGGAATGGGTGACTGGTCTAGGAGTTAAGACTTTTGATCAGTTGCTAGATTTGATGGTGATTGACCAACTTAAGCGTCGAGTTCCTCCTGAAATTCGAGATCATTTTCTTGATGAGTGGGTAGAGATGATTTCATCTAAAAAATTAGCTGAAAAACTTGATGCCTATGAAAACGTTTGCGGAAACTTTAAAAAAAAGCCTGTAGTGGATAGGCAGAAAGAAAGATACAATGCACTAACTCAAGGTAAATTGAGTTCAGATAATAAAAATAAAACTGAAAACAAAATGTCATCAGGATTTAATACGCAAAGCTTGTTTCATAGACCTAGAAGTCCACGTCCAGATGATAAATATGAAAAACGAAAGACGCCACAATGCTATCAGTGTGGGTCCTATCAACATTTAAGGCCCCAATGTCCAAAACTTAAGAATAGTACTGAATCTCCTGCTAATCTTAGCAGAATTAGTGCAAAACCAGAGGATAAATTTCTATTACCTTATACTAGTATGGGTTACGTAAGTGGTCATAAAATTCCTATATTAAGGGATTCAGGTGCTAGTATTGATATAGTTTGTCGCAAATACATCACGCCGGAAATGCTGACAGGTGAAAATGTGTGGGTGCAACAGCCATTAGACTTGAATCCAACCTGTTTACCATTGGCTGAGATCGAACTAAATTGCGATCTTGGGCGAGTAATAACTAAGGCTGCCATTATTAGAAATGAACTCGACAAAGGAAGGTATTTATTAGGCAATCGAACTTTTGCACTGTTGAAGAAACAAGGAAAGGAGCCTGATAGTTGTCCTCACCAGGTTAATGCTGTCTCTACTAGAGCTCAAAGGAAAAGAGAAATAGCTGAAGAGAAGCTCTTGGAACCGATGAAGGAAGAAAATAAAGCATCCAGAGATGTTTTTGAAGAAGAAGATAATTTACCGGAACTAAATACGGAAGATGAAGCTCTCATGAAACTGGTAAAAATTGACTCAGAAGAAATTGCACAACTTCAGCTTGCTGATAAGGAACTGTCTAAAATCATCCAAGAAGTTAAAGAAGGTACATGCAAAAATGAGAACTATAGTCTGACAGGAGAAGAACTTTTAGTTAAAAAAACGACGGATAAAATGGGCTTTGAAAGACAGCTTGTCGTTATACCTGAAAAACTCAAGCCGTCAATTATAAAGATGTGCCACGAAGGAACTTCTGGTCATTTGGGTGTCAAAAAGACCAAAGACAGACTTGCTAGATATTTTTACTGGACGAGGTGTTACAAAGAAACTGAAGATTTTGTAAGAGCCTGTGATGCTTGTCAGCGCGCTGGAAAAGGAAATGACAAAAAGAAGGCTCCAATGACATTAGTACCAGTAATTTCCGAAATATTCACTAAAATAAATGCCGATGCCGTTGGTCCGCTACCTATTTCAAACACTGGAAAAAAATATACTATTACAGCTCTATGTATGTCGTCCAAATATCCAGATGCTGTAGCGGTGACAGACATTTCTTCGCCATCTGTGATTGATGCTTTCTTACAGATTTTCAGTCGTATGGGTTTCCCAAAAGTGATCCAAACAGATCAGGGGACCTCTTTCGTCAGTGCTTTGACAGAGGAATTTTTGGAGCGTTTCGGCATTAAACATGTAAGAAGCTCTGTGTATCATCCGCAGAGTAACCCCGTTGAGCGATTCCATAGAACGCTAAAAAGGGTGTTAAGAGTCATATGTGTAGGAGCGACTTCGGATTGGGAGAATTATCTACCATCAGTTCTTTTTGCTCTCAGAACAGTCACACACGAAAGCACTGGTTTTACACCAGCAGAATTAGTTCATGGCAAAAACCTACGAACGCCAGTCACTTTACTTTATGAGCAGTGGCTAGAACCGATTGAAGAAAGTAATAATGTTGTCAGTTACGTTTTCGAACTTATTAATCGAATGAAGAAATGCCAAGAACTTGCCGTGAAAAACATGAAAGAAGCTCAACAACGGAGGAAAACATGGTACGATCGAAACGCAGTGAAAAGAGAATTTGCTAGAGGAGATTTAGTTCTTGTTTTATCAACGAATCGTCAAAATAAACTAGAAGTACAGTGGAAAGGACCTGGAAAAATAGAGCAGAAAATTTCAGAAACCAATTATATTGTATGTTTCGAGGAACAAAATGAGCCGAATCAAGTATATCACATTAACATGCTTAAACCATATTACAAAAGACCAGAAATGATTAATATGATAACTGAAGTGGAAGGAGACTTAGAAATGGACATTCCTCGTTTACCTTCCAATCCAAGTATATTAAATTTCTCGGACATCATAGAGGAGAATGAACTCGAGAAAAGGTTGAAATCCGAGCAAATAGAAGATTTACGAAAGATTTTATGGAAATATTCTGGTTGTTTTTCAAATAATCCTGGACCAACAAACTTAGTTTGTCACGATATTGAGCTATTAAATAACGAACCAATACAAATAAAGCCATACAGACTGTCACCCCGACAGACTGAAATTCTCAAAAAGGAAATACAGAAAATGCTCGATCTTAAAATTATAGAGCCGGGAGAATCGGACTATACATCTCCCATGATTTTGATAGAATCTTCATCAAAGGATCCTCGGCCTTGTATTGATTATCGTAAACTCAATGCTGTTACTAAAACTGAATACTATCCTTTGCCTAATATTGAAGAACGTATCGAAACTGTAGCGAAAGCAAAATATATTACCCTATTAGATTTATCTAGAGGCTACTAGCAAATTCCGTTAACAGAAAGAGACCAAAGATATGCAACGTTTGTAACTAGTTTTGGAAGTTTCAGGCCTCTACGTTTACCCTTTGGATTAAAAAATGCCCCATATTTTTTTAGCAAAGTTATGACTAAAGTCCTGGCTGGATGCTCAGGTTTCGCTGTACCATACCTGGATGACATTGCCATTTACTCAGAAAACTGGGAAGAGCACCTTAAAAACTTAACTTCTGTTCTAGAAAGAATACAGAAAGCAAATTTACGACTAAAACCATCAAAATGTAAATTTGCACAAGATCAAGTGAGATACCTAGGCCATGTTGTGGGACAAGGACAACGAACCCCGGATGAAGTAAAGATCCTGGCTGTAAAGGAGTATCCTACACCTAAAACCAAAACAGAAGTACGTGCTTTCTTAGGACTGGTAGGGTATTATCGCCAGTACATACCGAGATTTTCAGAAATTGCTTCACCCCTCACGGACGCTTTGAAGGGGGTAACAAAAAAAGGAAATATACAATGGTCTGAAATATGTGACAGAGCTTTTAAAAATTTAAAAAAGTACCAGAGTTGCTATGCAAGAAACCAATTCTGTATGCTCCCGATTTTGATAAAAGGTTTATTATACAAACCGATGCCTCAGACAATGGCATGGGTATAGTACTATGCCAATTAGATGATGAACAACGTGAACATCCTATCTTGTATATAAGCAAAAAAATTTACTAAGTTTGAAAAGAATTATTGTACTACTGAAAAGGAGTGCGCTGCTATCATCTACGCTATCAAGAAACTGCATTTTTATCTGGATAGTCAGCAAGAATTCTTAATTCAAACTGATCATAATCCTTTGGTCTGGCTACAATCCAACGCCAAATGTAACTCTAGATTGATGCGCTGGGCACTCTCATTACAACCTTATAATTTTAAGGTCATTCATCGCAAAGGATCTTTGCACAAGAACGTAGATGTTCTCAGTAGAATTAAGTAATGTAACTCTTAGTGTATGTAACCACGTTTAGAATTAATTTTATTGTTTAATGTATGCTCAACTAATGTATTTGAACGTTCTCCATTTCTTTCTTTTTAAATGTGGTGTAAAAGTATTGTTTAAAACTTAAAATTTTTTTGGCCTGAAATTTAGAAATTTATAAGAGAAATAACCTTTGCTCTTTAAGCAAATGAGCAAGCCGAGCTTATTAAACTGTCAAATTTTACAGAACTTTTCCCTTCGGAAAAAGTCTCTCCGTTGGGGGAGAGGTTGTAACAGCTTTAAATAGTATTAAAATCTTGTAGATTAAATAATTTAAATAGATGAACATTAAGTTATTTGTGAATGGCAATATTTGAAACCAGACTCGAGTGCCACGTGCAACTCTCGCACGAAGAATGTAATTTATTTTTAAATGTTAGAATATGTTTTCTCTTCTTGTTTGTATGTCGCCATTTTTTTTAGTGTTAAATAAAAGTTATTGCTGTGTTCCATCATTGGAGTTGCTTCATTTCGCCAAAGAAGTATCACACTGTCAAGCCTTACTTTCCCCTGGAACTGCCAATGCCAGAGTATGTAAATTTTAGTAGAACGCGCAAGGATTCAAATTATCAGCGGAAGTATTCTGAGTTAAATAGAAAGGAAACGAGTTCGAGGTGTGCTGTTCTTACTTCACGAGCGCGGAGGTAGTTAGCCAGAAATTAAAGAACCCCGCGTTTCGGCCTGTGTGCTTGCCTCGGAGAATTGTCATTCGTTCAACGTGATATTCAAAGTTTGCTGAATTAGCAGCGGTATTGTAAAACGCGGTGAGGTTAGTTACTTTTAGAGAGCCTCGTAGTTAGAGTCTTGTTATTATTTCTTTTCAGGTTCTTATTTTCATTTTACCGCCGGATCGGCGTAGTTTGTGAGCGTCAAGAGCACGCAATTGTAATTTCTTAAGTTGAATAAAAAGGGACTTAAACCCTTAGCAAGACTCTGTCTATTTTCCAGTTTCAACAGTCACCTCTTGGTTGCGTGCAGGTGGGAGGCGCGCAACTCTACATTGGCGCCCGAACACTTATCGAACTGAAATGGCCGAAAATCAGATGGAAGCCGCGGGACAACACCAAGAAATGGCAAGCCAATTGGAAGGATTTGGATACCTGGTCCAGACTTTGAGAGCGTCAATTTTTTCCGTCGAAATTGACGTTTGGCAATCAAGCCAAACGTCAATTTCGACGGAAAAAATTCGGTGGCGATATTTCTAGAAGGCCTAGAAAATCAATTTCAGCTCTACCCTGTGCCTGAAAGACAAAAAGTTGCCATCGCCACATCCGCACTAAGAGGACAGGCCGCGCTATGGTGGAAGAATATAGGCAAATTTTTATTAGGGGAATTTAAAAGCCAGACATATACATTTGAAAATTTCAAAAAATCGTTAGTAAAGGCCTTCCCCATAGTGAAAGATCGAGCAAGGCTGGAAGCCGAACTATATAGTTTCTATCAACGGGATATAGAAGAGTTGACGGACTTTATTCTACGAAAAATTAAGCTGACGGATATGCTGTATGGGAAGAAACCCGACGCGGAGATTATTGAAATATTCTTACCAAGATTGTTACCTGCTGTTCAAGAATACTTCGAAATTAGAAACCCAAGCACATTGCAGGAGCTCTTCGAATTGGCGGTGAAGTTTCAAAATCCCAGAATAGCGGAAAAAGCTAGAGGGGCATCGTATTCTCAAAGTACCCGAAGGAAATCTTCAAAAGAGCAAACCAGAAATGCAAACAGCTCTTATGGGGGAAAGAGCTATCAAGCTAACTCATCGAACCTCGAAGGTCAAGGCCCAAAAAGAAAATTCGAAAAAAACATCCGCGTACCCAGAAGGCAGAACTTGAAAGGAAACCTTTAAACGAGTAGAGGGGCCTGTCAAAGCGAGGGTCCAGACCCCGGAAGTTTAAAAAAAACCTTCAAAAAGACATTTAAAAACGGTCATCGTAAAAAACTCACATCTACCAATTATACAAGTCCTGGTTGGCGATGTACCAGTAGAAGCCCTCATCGATACAGAAGCAGAAGGAAATTTTATGAGTGAAACATTCTTCAAAAGAATCTTTATAGGTTACGATTATTTAAACCCAAAAATACCGAAATTATAGCGGCGCAAGGAAAAACCTGTCACTGCATCGGGAAATTATCATTAAACATACAGGTAAAAGAGGAAAGCCTCAAAGTATTAATTTTTGTAGTGAAGAATCTGCAAAATCCTCTTATTTTAGGTATGGAGTTTTTAAGGGCCGCGAGGGGCAAATTGAATTTTCAAGACAGTTCAGTTGTGCTGGAGATGGACCAGAGGGTGGTGGAACCTGTGGAGCAACCGCAAGTTGACCTTAGCCATCTGAATGACCATGAAAGTCAAGCTATCCAGCAAGTGGTGAGTAAATTTTCTAACTTGTTTTCAGAAAAGCCTGGTAGTTGTCAAATAGTTACGCATCAGATACAATTAATTGCCGAAAAACCTTGTAGGACTAAACCATATCGTTATGACAAACAAAAAGACGTAATCATTGAAGAACATATTCAGGAGATGTTAAAGAATAAAATAATAACGCCCATAAATAGTGAGTACGCGAGTCCAGTCGTACTATGTAGGAAAAAGAACGAGTTTGCTCCTTCGGATAAAAGGGCTTCGAGGTTTGCTATCGATTACAGAAAACTAAATAGTATTACTAAATTCCCAGTTTACCCTTTGCCGGTTATAGAGGAAATCATTAGAAAGATCAAATCTACAAGATACATGTCTACTTTGGACTTAACGTCTGGCTACTATCAAATAGCTATGAGACCCGAAGACATACATAAAACCGCGTTTATAACAAAATCGGGCACTTATGCATTTTTACGCATGCCCTCTGGGTTGTGTGGGGCTCCATCAACATTCCAGAGAGCTATGGACATTGTTCTAAAGCCTGTCCTAGGAAAATCAACTTTAATCTATCTAGATAATATAATTATAACGAGTAGTACATTGGAACAACACATTAAAGATCTAGAAGAAGTTTTTAAATTATTAAAAGAGGCGGGTCTTACAATTAACGCCTCAAAATGCAAGTTCGCAACTAAAGAACTCAAATACCTCGGTTATAAAATTTCGCAAAAGGGTATAGAAACGCAAAATTCAAAAATAAAAGCAATCAAGGAATTCCCACCGCCCAACACCGCCAAGAAACTTCCTTCTTTCCTTGGGTTATGTTCTTACTATCGGTCTTTCATAAAAGATTTCGCTAATATTGTTGAACCACTCTTGGTAATTAAAAGAAAGAGAAGTAAATTTACGTGGACAGCGGAAGCAAATACCGCATTCGAAAGATTAAAAGAAGCGCTCATCAATGCCCCTGTTTTGAAATTCCCAGAGGGGGACGAAAACCTGGAAATTGCAGCAGATGCGTCGGACTATGCGGTGGGTGCGTTCTTATGCAAAATAGCCATCCTCTGGCATTTTTTAGTAAAACGTTGAATCAAACACAAAGGAATTATACAGCTACAGAGAGAGAAACATTAGCCGTATTAATGGCTGTACACAAATTTCGAGTTTATTTCGGCAAAGCGCCAGTAACAGTCTTTTCGGATCATGCGGCTGTTGGTAGACTTTACTCGGGGAAAAACCTAACGCCCAGGTTAATAAGATGGGCTTTAAAACTCCAAGAATATAATTTAATAATAAAATATAAACCGGGTAAGGAAAACAATGTAGCTGACGCACTTTCTCGTATAAAACTGGACGATGAAGGAAATGAACTTAAATGCGCTGTGTTGACTTCAAAAATTTTAGATTCTAGAGATACGATTATCACTGAACTGAAAGCTGATCCTGAATTTGGAAATATCTATGCATATTTGAAAGACCCCGAAAGCTTTGAGCACACAGATATCGATGCGATAAGAAATAGAGCAGAAAACTATGAAATAATAGATAATTTATTATTTTATGCGAAAACAACAAACGAAAATCTCGAATACAAACCACTCATCCCAGCCTCGCTTCGATTAAGCATTTTGAAGGAATTACACGACGCGAAAACAGCGGGTCATTTAGGGATCAGAAAGACTTTAAAAAGGGTACGCGAGGCGGTATATTTCCCGCAATTATACAAAATAGTAACTGCGTATGTCAGGTCCTGCAATCAATGTCAATTAATTAATGATATTAATTACAGCCCGGCCGGGTACTTAAATAGCATTCGCGCTACATTTCCGAATGAAATTTTAGGCATAGATCTTCTTGGTCCCTTCCCCCAGAGCGAGTTAAATAAAAATCGTTTTCTTTTAGTAATAGTAGATCATTTTTCAAAATGGACAGAAATTGTTCCACTTAAACGCGCGTCAGCCAAAACAGTCGCAGATGCATTCTTACACAGATACATTTTAAAATACGGTGTACCGATAAAAGTCATTAGCAATAACGGAAAACAATTCATTAGTCAAATATTTGAAAACATATGCACTGGACTTGGCATACGCCATGTCAAAATGGTTCCGTATAGACCACAGGCAAACATAGCAGAAAGAGTGAATAAAAACATCGTAAAAATAATTCGCAGTTACGTTAGCACACATCACAAGCGCTGGGATGGCTACATAAATGAATTAGCTTATGCTTTAAGAACGGCAAATCACAATATTACGGGAAAATTCCCAGCAGAATTATTTTTAGGCCGAAAGTTAATTACGCCTTTAGATAAATTATTCTTTGTGCAACAAAGAGAGCAAGAGTTTAAACAGAATTATGTGCAAAAACTTATTGATCAGGCGCTTAAAAGCTCGGATTTGGCAAGAAATAAGCAAAAAGTGTATTACGATAGAAAACGCCGTGAAACAGATTTTATAGTTGGGGATAAAGTATTGAAGCGGAAATTTTCTTTATCAACCCCAGACAATTTTACTGCAAAGTTAGCTCCAAAATTTGAAGGCCCTTATGTAATTCAGGAAATCAAAGGAGTCGTATTGTACCTTAAGAACGAGAGAGGGGAGATCTGTAAAGCAAGTCCCGACCAGGTGAAAAAATACTATAATCCAAATGATTTTGAAATCCTTAAAAGTTTCTTGCAGGACTCAAGTCTAAAAGAAGTAGAAGGTCAAGAAATAACGACAACTGTTCCACCACCCAAGAAGCAGAGAACTGAAGAGAGACCTAGCCCTTCTACAACCCAGACGACGGTACCAAAAAGAAAAAGTGAAAACTTTCAAACTCCAGCATTTAAGAAAAACAAGAATGAAAAGCCACCGCGTAAAGAAACCATGGTAAAGAGGAAAACACCACCTACAACGTATCGCAGTAGAAATTATACATCAAGGAGAACGCTCCCAGGGCCAGAGAGTCGGGTGCAAACAAGGCCACCGTTCCGGAAACTGAAAAGACAGCAGGAGGAACGAAAATACCAGGAACAACAGAAGAAATTCAAGAAGGACTCCAGACGGACGACGTCAAGACCAGCCGTCCAATGGAAAAACGGAAAAGACAGCAACTCGACGATTATTCCGCAAAGAGGCCAGCATACAGAGGACGCAAAAGAAAAACTAATGTGGACGACACTCGGAGATCAGTAAGGAGAAGATTGACGTCCATGAAACCTATAACGTGGGAACAATTTTGCCAGAAAAGAATGACGGAGTTTCAATCATCGAAAATTCAAATATAAGTTAAAATCTTCTATAAAATTTTTTTCTTTTGTTCCGAAATGTTATGCATAAGTACGAAGTTCTATGTTTTGACTATGTTCTATGTTTCTTTGTTTCTAATTTCTTTCTTTTGTTCCGAAATGTTATGCATAAGTACGAAGTTCTATGTTAAGTCAATATGTTTCGGTTGAGACTTGGTTTTGTTTTACTTTATTTAGCTAAGGCGAAAGTAATATTTTCTTTAAGTATAAAAGCTAAGAAAGGCATTTTCTGTTCGTCGAAAGACTAATTCTGTTATGTTAAAGCCAAAATTTGGCCGAAGATAAAAATAACTTCGTATTCTTGTATTAATAAGAATTTTAGTTTCAGTGCCGCCAGCTTGGCGAAGAATGAGTAAAGTAAAAATTTATTTTCTCTTATTCATTTTATCGTAAATTGTAAAAATCATATGTATTAAAATTTTGTAAATATACGTAAATACTTGAAAGTTATGTAAAAGTAGAATTTAGTCTAGAAGTATTAAACTGTAGATAAAATCATGCTTTAGAGCGAAAGCCTGCATGTTTAAAGATGAATGAGGGGGAAGTTAGAATGAATGTGTTTTGTAGGGTTCTCCACCTACACTTGAATTTCTAAGAATGTTAAAGTAGCTCATCGAGTTGTAGAATATCGAGTAAGGTGTGTCTATTTGGTTGTTGAATTCTAACAAATCATGGTGGTTAGGGGAAGTGTTGTAAGACTAAAACACGAATATTCCCGTTTGACACCACACACGGTGGAGAGCCAGGGTAAAGTTAAATTAATGTTTGAATAATTGAATGAATGTGAAGTAAGCAGTAACTAAGAAGGAAAACGAATCGTTAAAAACAAAAATTTATTCAGTGTCAAGAAAGTGTAAATTATAATGTATATAGAAAGATACTGATACTTATTCCTTCCAGATGCTGGAAGGAAAAGAACAAGATTGATTGGTGAAGTCCAGGAAAAGTTGCTGTAAGAAGAGAGATTTATATATGTATCGACAGAAATTTAGTATACATTTTGTTACATAAGATTTTTTTTGTGTAAACGAGGCTCTTGAGAGTTAGTTCAGAATTATAGAAACTTTACAACAGGTCGTTTGTAGTACCTGCTTCCAAGTTTTCCAAATTCTTGCAGCGGCAAATGTAGGGTTTATATTTGTTTTAACTAACATTTATTTTAAGTTTAAACTATGTTTTCTGTCAAGCCTTACTTTCCCCTGGAACTGCCAATGCCAGTGTATGTAAATTTTAGTAGAACGCGCAAGGATTCAAATTATCAGCGGAAGTATTCTGAGTTAAATTGAAAGGAAACGAGTTCGAGGTGTGCTGTTCTTACTTCACGAGCGCGGAGGTAGTTAGCCAGAAATTGAAGAACCCCGCGTTTCGGCCTGTGTGCTTGCCTCGGCAAATTGTTAATCTTTCAACGTAATATTCAGAGTTCGCTCAATTATCAGCGGTATTGTAAAACGCGGTGAGGTTAGTTACGTTTATAGAGCCTCGTAGTTAGTCACTTGTTATTATATCTTTTCAGTTTCTTATTTTTATTTTACCGCCGGGTTGGCGTAGTTTGTGAGCGTCAAGAGCACGCAATTGTAATTTCTTAAGTTGAATAAAAAGGGACTTAAACCCTTAGCAAGACTCTGTCTATTTTCCAGTTTCAACAGTCACCTCTTGGTTGCGTGCAGGTTGGAGGCGCGCAACTCTACAACGTAATTTGTAATGTATGCAGGCGAATGCAGTGTATTTCAACGAAAGCATAGTATCATGTGAAATTTCTGCTCTTTTAATGAAATTTGGTGTCCATTTTATTAAATTATGTTAATTTAAGCTCACATGTTCCATTTTAATGAATGAACTGATAATAACGAAAGAATCAAATTCTTAAATAACTTACGAAACAGTTTCCAATACATTCGTACTGAGATTTTGCTAGCTTCTGAGAAATCGCGTTTCGTCCGAAGCATCGAAATTGTTAAATGCTACTGATTTAGTAGTTCCTCCATGTGAAATCAAATTCTTATTTCGCAATTTCAGTCGCATATTATTTTCTACATGCGATTTAGAGCTTTGGAGTATATATTTCTTTTAGTATTTACAAAACTAAAATATTTGGGAAGTATGTTAAAAGATTTTGAAAATTATATTAAAAAAAGTGTGGAAAGTATGACCATTTTTGAAGTCATGTAGAAACAAGCTTGATAATGATTTCCTTTGTCTTCCCAAAAATGTGTTATCCGAAAATGCTTCAACTCATTTGGTAAGTGTTAACGGCTTTCTGCTTACTTTACAAAACTCAGAAGTAAACACCAAACTGTCATGAAAAAGAACGTATCACCAATAAAAAACATTCTGATATTTTATGCGTTAGGCAAAGACAATAATTGGCTACATCAGTTGCAACTGGAAATGTAAAACTGTTTTGAAGAAATAGCCATGTCATGTTTTGAACAGAAAAACGTGTTATCAGTGAAGTTAGTCGATGAATAAAATATTTAATCTTTGTTTTTACCTTTCATTTCGGTGTCCATGAAACATATTAGGTCGTAATCTTAATGGAGAACTTTTAAAAATGCAGCAAACATGTTAAGTAAAAGAAGCAATCAAAATTAAATGAAGTGCAGTCATGATAATAATAAACAATAAATAAAATTCAGTTATAAAAGAATTTCTCTCCTTCCAGCATACATTTGTGGTGTAACGGTAGCATATTCGGCGCATATTCGAGAGATACCGGTTTGAACCCCAGATAGGCCATTCCTCATTTTTCATATTTTCTGTTTCAAAATAACCTAATGATTCTATAAATGGATTTTGAATCAGGAAGACGTGAAAAATGGGCAGCATGCTTTTGTGGTGCTACAGTAGCACATGTGGCTGGTATTCCAGAGATCCAGTTTCGAGTTCCGGAGAGGTCATTGTTCATTTTTCATATCTTCTGCTTCAAAACCAACTAATGACTTTATAGTGGCGCCCGAACTGAAAGGTGGTGGATAATAATTCACCACCGTCAGGATTGTGCGATTGGAACCCTAATCCGCAGTTACCTTTTAAAAGGCAGAGTAAGGCATTTTCATCCTCTTCGTTTTCGAGAGGTCCGGGTTCGAGACCCGGCGAGAGCGTTGCTCATTTTTCATATCTCCTGCTTCAAAATAACTTAACAACTCTACGCAGTCTTAAATAGGAATGGAGTTCAAATAAAAGATATTTATGTATTTTAGTTAACAGCCTAAGGAAGATAGTATCTCCCCATTGTGAGCTTTAATGGTACACAAATCAGCATCTAATTTTCTCTGGTCGTATATTTTATTTCACTAAGCATTTTATTTATCCTAAGATTCAATATAGTGCTGAATTTTTGTTAATTTAAATGATTCTTTTCTGTTAAATTGATTAAAGCATTAACTTTTAACGTTACGACAGAAATTTAGGCCTTCTGAGTAAAATATGTAATTACAGAAAATCATTTTAATCTAACTCTGATTCGTTATAAATGAATAGGTAACAGTATATATGTTTTTATTTTGACAATACAAATTACAATATTTATGTATACAGTGCAAATAGAACAACTTTTGATTTGAAAGAAATTAACATTTATGCGTTAATCAATCAACTTTAGATTTTATTCAGAATTAATTAATTTAATTTAGAAAAAGCTTGCAATGATTACCCCATTTGAAAACCGGTTTGTATTTAAACATGATTATGATTTAATTTCGTTTCCAAATTTCTGACTATAGGAAAACTGGAAACGTTCATCTTTTCATGAAAAAAAAACAGAAAGATGACAACAAAAACAGCACTTCACAGTGTCTTTGTGACTAAAAGATGTATGTAACATAAATACGCGGAACAATTATTAATGCTTTTCGGATACCCTAAATGTATTTCGATGAATTTTTCTCTATGAAACACACAAGTTAGTCGATAAGGAACTTAAGTGAGGAAAATGATGTTTTATAAATTTAATATTCTTGTCAGAGTATAAATTTGTTGTACTAAAAATTTTAATTTATTAATTAATAAAATACTAAATCAATTAAGATGTCCCCGACAACTATCGAAAGGTTGAAAGCTTTAATTTTGTGTGCAAGGAAATATTTTGATACTTGATTTGAGATAGAGCAGAAGTAGCTGATACCTATTAAAAGCAAAACCGTAGTAAAAAAATAAAAAAGAATTTTTTATACAACTTTCGTGAAGACTTATCCTCCTTAAGCCTATATGAGAAACAAATATTTCACTCACAGATGTGAAAAACACGGTCTACTGCACTAAAAGCACCAACAGGTATAATGAAACCAAGAAACACAGAAAGGTAGGATCTGATTTACAATTCTGAATGCTTAGAACTAAACATTTTTATGTGACAGTACCTATTGTATTGGTTCGATAAAGAATAAATCATTAACGAGAAATATATAAGGTAATTTACATGATAATCTAACTACTTCTTGTTTTTTCATTGAAATTTATTTAAATAAAAATTCATTTCATCTTTATGTATTTAATTTCCAAAGTTTATCATGTATTGTGCAGTTTATCATATGTTTGTTTATAAGCTTATTCATTTTATATCATGGTCTATTCATGGATATAGATAATAAAAGAAGGATAAAGAAAGCAGATAGAGGGGAAAAAACCTCATGAATTAAGGATTTTATTACAAACATTAATAATTTAAATTACAACAGATATAACAAAATAATGCTCTAATTATCAATTCATTAATTTAATATGTTCATTCATTCATTTCTCAAACCAAGTATTAATTGCGCCGAGATATTGCATTTAGATGCAACGTCTCCGATGCTCATTTAGATACTCATGACAAGTATGCCCAAGGGGCGCATGACATACATATGTCTGGATCGGGTGACAGGAGGTATCAGAATTGGGAAAAAGGGGGGGTGACCACAGGACGTCACAGGCTGAGAATCGAACATGAAGGCCAAAGACCAGGAGAGGCAGCATAATGTGGAGGGTCTGAAATAATTTTGTTCATGATGGGCAGGTGGAGAAAAACATGAAAATGCAAACACAATTATATTTCAAAATATAAGAATACAATAAAGGTGAATATATACATATACAAAATACGAAGAATTTCAAAGTACAATACGAAATAAAATTATATACAGTATTTACAGAAAAAACAGATGATGTTGCATACATAAATCTGACTATGTTGGAAAATTAAGAGACCCTAGTGAGGAAGGCCGCTAAAGGTCTGATCTTGGCGTCCTCTGGAAACACGACGTAATCGAAAACCTTAAAGTAATTCATATGCGAGCAGTTTCTCGCTTTATGAAAAAAATTTACGATTTGCATTGTGAAGGAAATTCTCGACATTCTCTATTTTCAAATCCCTGTGAAGTGTTTCATTTGAAACGTAAAAATGAGCATTCGTGATAAGTCTTAAAAATTTGTTTTGTGTAACCTGTAATTTCTTGAGGTCACTTTTCCAATAGGTCCGCCCAAGCTGGAGACGCGAAAGAAAAAAAATGGTCTAACAATGGCAGTATAAATATGCATTTTTCTTCTTAAATCAAGTTTTGAATTTCTTCCGATCAGTGGAATAAGATCTTTAATAGCAGCTGCAGTCTTACATCTCACCTTATTGATATGATCTGTCCATGTAAATGTATTATTTAAAAGAACTCCCAGGTAGGTAGCCTTTTTTACAACCGGAACTTTAACGTTAAAAATTTTTAGTTTATTTTCAAAGGGACTTCTAAAATGTCTTTTCCCTATAATAATAAATTGAGATTTTTGTGCGTTGATGTCTATACGCCATTTCGTACACCAGTGCTCGATTTCTGGTATTTTCTCCTGAAGTTTGGAAATGGCAAGTTCCTGGTTATGTGACTTATATGCAAGTGCCGTGTCATCGGCTTAGCATCCTAAATACAAATTTGGGTCTGTGCAGATTTTTGGAAAACCCGCTACATAGAATAAAAATAAAATGGGCCCTAAAATTGTCCCTTGTGCAACTCCAGCGTTAAGTCTTCTGGGATCAGAGTTATCATTTTCAATATCAACAACAAAATTTATATTTTTGATGAACGAATAGATCAACAAATCAAATCACTGTCGAAGTCCAGGGAGATAAGCTTGAAAATAAGCCCTGATGCCAGACGCGGTCGAAAGCTTTCGCCACGTCTATCATGAGTAAGGCGACACTCTGATGTTTGAAAAGGGCAGAGCCGATATATTCACATAGTCTGACAAGTTGTTTGGTCGTTAAAAGATTCTTACGAAAGCCGAACTGTTCAGGTGGTAACTTATCCATGTAGGGCTCAATTCTTTTATATATGACACGCTCAAAAATTTTACCCAAGCCGGGCAGTAAACTTATAGGTCTATAACCCTCCGGGGAAGTAGCATTTTTTCCTGGCTTAGGTAACAAAATCGCCTTAGCATTTTTCCATTTATCAGGGAAGTAATTTCGCTCTAGGCATGCATTTAAAATGCTAACATACCTCGGGATAACGTTAATGGGCATGTTTTAATAGCGACATTAGTAATATTATCAAAACCGGGAGCTTTTCTATTTTTCATTCTTTTAATAATATCCCTAACTTCATCAGATGACGTATAGTTTGTTTTATTTTTGGCACACGGGCCGCTTGTCCAATCTTGTATGAATTTAATATGTTGTAAACTCTTCGATGATCAAAAGACCCGCATATTCACGTGACATCATTAGCCTCACATATGACGGTCACAGAGTAACATAGATTGGTTTTGCAAATTGGCATTATTGGTTGCGTAAATTGGCATTAGTTTACAAATCAAGTTTTCACTAAATCATGTTCGTCGCCAATAAGCGTACATGGCCAGGATCCACTGTCTATTTTCAACACAGATATGCAACATTTTAAAATTTGAGTTTCTGCTTCTAATATTGTATTTTTAAAACTAGAACTGAAAACAATTATGCAATTATGCATTAAAGTTTTCATATTTCAGTACTTCAGAAAATCTGGTTCGAAGCATGAGGCATGTATGCTATTAGCTTTTGTTTAAATAAGTATTTCGAGTACGCAAATAAAGCCAGAAGAAATGAGTATAACCAACGAAAAGAGAAAATGCGATTGGATACATATAGAGCAAACTTATTATATTCTCAGAGAAAATGCTTACTTCAGGTGTCCGTTATCTGGTATATGAATACAGAAAAGGAAAAAAATATTATTAGTAATTTATCAAAATTCTCCCCAAAATAAGGATTATAAACATATGTTCCGTTTACTTGAACAACAAAATGACTGAAGCGTTTTCAGCGATTTAAATGATTTTCACTGGAATTATTAATTAATTTCCACTAGAAATTAATTTCCAGATACAATAAATTTTAATAATCATCCTTTAAAAGCAATTTAGCTTAATTACTTCCACTGCAATAACTAATGTGGCGCAAACGACTGTTGTATTTCATTTGCGCAGTATTTATAATTTCAGTGCAAACTGGGTTAAGTAATACTTCGTTTCATTAGTGACGTTTCGAAACACATTCGTATCTCAGTAAATTATCCTTATAGTAATAATCCTTCCACCTCCAGCCGTACTTTAGCCTGTGAGTGCATCACTCGCTTTAAACTCATTATTAGGACGATGAAAACACATTAAGGCAAACATTACGCAGCTGATCTGTTGTTTACCAGGTCCCATAACAGCTGCATTATCGATTAACAATGAGCTTTCCATTAGCGAGAAACGATTTGCTAATTGTAGGGCAAGTGTATTATTTTCTTACACTTCGTAACTGACTCAGAGCTTGGTAAAACTCACGAAATTAAAGACACCTTCCCATCACAAGCATGATGATTATAGCTTCGAATGATCACCGATCAAGATCTCAGAATATCACCTTCAAGACAGGGAGGGGAATTTTCCAAGAGGCGACAAATATAAAGGATTATCATAATTAAATGAATATATTTTTAATTGCTAAAACCCTTGATAGAAGGTTTACTAAACATAGGAAGCAACACTGATTAACCCATTACAATGTTTATAAACACCCTTTTAGGAATATAATGGTTTTATAAATAAAAAACAGGTTAAAACAGGTAAAACACATCAATTATAACAGTATTTAACACTGTACTTCGAACATAAATCTTTCCTTAACAAAATGCAGCTTTAATTTAGCTTGGAATATCTGCCATGGGCTCTGTCAGTTTAATTCTAAATGGCAAATATGCTGAAGCGAAACTTCAGCCCCCAAAGTCCTTATTTCTAAGACAGCCTATACTTGATAAAGAAAGATCTACACCAGGACATTGTTTCCTGCAAACTATAGAGCTATCTAAATAATCTACAATAGTTAGATCTCACAATTTTATTCTTTCTTAGCTAACGAAAGACTACTAACTGGATAATCTTAGGCACTTTTAGTCACATATTACCACTTTCATTGAAATTTCACAATATGAACAAGTACAAACTAACAGCTCCTAAACATTTTACAATAAAAACAATCTAAATTTAAGTTAAGTGTAAATTGAAAAATTTCACACTGAATGCAATTAGCTCTAAGTTACATATCATCATTTTTTGTATTTAAAATGTTTTTCCTTTTCTATATACAAGAATAACCTATTCTATAATGCTGATAATTGATTTACAAAATGTTACACTCCAAACTTATGGACTACAAAATCTGTGTCCAAAATAAAGTCAACAATTAATTTAAATTTCGTACTTCAGTTGTAACAAAATATTTCATTAAAAGTGCATAAATGTGTAAATGTGGAAAAATATGGTTTCCACTGAAAGTATCGTGACAGAAATCTCCCACTTTAGGAAAAAAATCTGAGCGATGAGTAAACATCGCCGCGCAAATCATCGTGGTAGGAAAGAAGGCCAGAAAATATACTGAAATTCCAAAACATTGCGAGGAAAATTATCCTATCAAGAAAATAAGTAACCGGGCACAAGTCTCTGCAATAAAGCACAAATAAGCTTACACAAGATCGCATGAAGATGCCACATCGAAGATATAACGCTCCAACTATACAGGGTGATTCAGAATTCATCATCAATATTTAGTGGTAGGGTAGGGAATGCGAAAAGGAGATTTCACATAGGAAAAGGAAAGTATGGCATAGGAAAGTATGGGCGCGGTGGTGTAGAGAATGCATGGTGTAGAGGGGCACTGTGTGTACACAACTTCCATACATAAGCACAGCTGTTTGATGTGTGCAGCCAACCCTTTCCCTGCTCCCTCCATGGGATTCGTCCAGGAACCTTTCAACACCATGTACATTGTGGATTTCCTTCAGGTTTACAGGGAAGTACTGTGAATGCAGTAGATCCCCTGTATCAACGTATCAATATGCGCAGCTAGTTATCATTCGACTAGGTGACTTTCCAGAAGTAACATGAACCGGTATACGTGGAACGAACTTGCAGATATGCATGCAAATGCTAAGCATATTCCAGAAGGTCCGGTCGTCCATGCAATGCCGTTGTGAGTCATGAATTCTAGCATTTGGTCAGCAGTACGAGCACCCATTTACATTTTTTAAGATAACAAATACACTCATGTCCATAAATTAAGGATAATGCAAAATCAGGCAAAGGAAGAGTTAGAAGCAAAACAATTTGACTTATTTGTAAAGCTTATTTATTAAACAAAAGGTAAAGAGCAAACAAAGATGCTATATGTTTGATATTATTAAAAAAATTAGCGATTTTGTCTCCCTGCAGCAAATTACAAAAAACCAATATTACATGATTGGTATGATTGTTAATACAATGTATGTCTCCCAGACGATGCATACAGTCCGTAAAACGTCTAGGCATGCTGAGTATCAAATTATCGATCTGATGTTGGGGGATATTACACCACTCAAAACGCAATGCTCTCCGAAGTTCCGGTAGACGTGTAGGAGGAGGTTGACGGGCTGCAACTCGTCGGCCAACCATGTCCCACACATGCTCTACTGGATTCAAGTCCGGTGAGAATGCTGGCCAGTCCATACGGGTGATACCCTCCGATTGAAGGCATTCGCTTACGATGTTTGCACGGTGGGGACGGGCGTTGTCATCCATAAACACAAATTGTGCGCCCATGGCGCCCCGAAACAAATGTACATGTTGTTCCAGAATGACGTCCCGATAGATTTGGCTTGTCAAGGTTTCAATTTGAACATGCAGGTCAGTTCTGGAACCCAGAATAATTCCGCCCCAAACGAGCACTCCTGCACCACCGTAACGGTGTCGTTCAATGACGTTTTATTGGTGGTAACGGGTACCTGGAGCTCTCCATATGAAAGTTCGGCGAGAATCAGACTGCAAGCTAGACCTGGACTCCTCGGAAAACATCACACAAGCCCACTGTTGCGGTGACCACAATGCATGCTCTCTACTCCAGGCTAACCGCAGGCGACAGTGAGTTGCCGTAAGTGGAACGCATCTGACAGGTCTACGAGCATATGGACCAATCTGCCCTAAGCGTCTGTTCACGGTCTGCCTTGAAATTGTCGTACCAGTGGCTGAAGAGAGCTGTCGAGACAGGTCTGAGGCTGTGCTCCGCCTGTTTCTTTTGGCAGTGACTGCCAAGTACCGGGCCTCATTCGGTGTTGTAACTCTGGGTCGACCTGTGCTGTAACGTCTCCTCACATTACCATCATCTCGGAATCGTTGCCAAAGCCTGGAGATGACACTCTGGGCAAATCCAAGTTCGTCTGATACTTCCAGTTGGGTACGCCCACATTCCAGACGGCCGATAATTCTACCACGTAAAAAAGTCATCCAAATGCGTCCTTTGTGTCATAACTATTCGGTTATTGCACTGAAATGCTTATAAAGCACCTGCGAACAATTTTACTTCTTTGCCTGTATTCCGTATATATCACTCTCTTACACTCTCGTCATTGTGACGTATCATCGGTGTCATCTGGTTATTTCCTGAAATTTGCATATGATTCTTGAAGATGTGTGTAGTGATTTTACAGGTGATATATTTATTTTAGAGTTCGATTTCCGCGTGACTCCGAATTATCATTAATTTATGGACATGAGTGTATTTTTCCCTTACTACTTCCTTCTCATGTGTTCTTTCCATCATTGAACTGGTGTCATTTTGCCCTACTACATGGCATATGCGCCCATGCATTCCTATGTGAAATCTCCTTCTTTTCCTATTCCCTACCTCCCCACCAAATATTGAAGATGGATTCTGAATCAACATGTAAGGAGTTTTTAAATGTGTGTTCTCTGTCACGATAAATTTATAAAGACGAGAAGAAATGAGAGATTTTTTCAGCGTGATAATTTCTCTCTGTTAACTCAGAAAGGAACCTTAAGAGTTCAAAATCGGAAATCTCCCCCCCCTCCCGATATTTTCGTTCGCGATGTTTTTGCCGTAATGCTTGCAGCAGTGGACGGCAGCTAATCTTTACGATAATTCTGAACGGAACATTCTGTATTTGAAACTTAAGGCTAGATATGTGGTTATTGATATTAATGGTTTGTTTAGTTCCATAGTTCTATGAATACCAATTTTTTTCTAAACACTCTAGCTAATGAACTCTATCACCTAATTTTCTCTATGCGTCCGCGCACTTTTCAACTTTGAGACATAAAGAATTATGTTTAAAAAGGCTAATTATTATAAAAATAGCAATTTAGAGATTTGTTTAGCAATGATGTGTACTTATGTGTTTTTTATTTCACTTGATTTAAATTTAAAATAAAATTTAAATGCGAAATTTTATAGATAATTTTTGTAATTTATTTTACGAAACTATATTAAAAATAGCCTCATTGTCGAAAGTGATGGGTTAGGAAAGCGAATGATTTAAATTGTTTAATGAAAAGGAAGCTCGTGTTGGTTATCCAAAATAAGGTTTTATGGATCTCGCCTATTAGTTTAGATAAACGAGTTGCCTATTAGTTTAGATAAACGAGTTGCCTATTAGTTTAGATAAACGAGTTGCCTATTAGTTTTGGTAAACGACATTTCATTCATACTTCTTTCATAATTAATAACTTCATTCATAATTAATAAATTATCAGTTACATAAAGCGTTGAGAAAAAACAAATGTAACCGAAAGCTCCTGAAGACCTTACTCTGAAGTCTGAAAGAAAAATATACTTGTTGAACTGATCGAAACATCGGAAAGTTAATTTACTTTTTTAAACTCATCGAAATCTTGCCAAGTTTGTTATTCATGCTGCTGTTCTTTTATTCATACTTTATTCTTGCTAAGTTAAGGTTGTAGGTAGACATTCGGCACCAATATTCTCGAAAATTTAGTAAACGGCACACGTTTTCTTTTCCACTGATTTGATATATCTATGTATGATACAAATGCTCGTATGCAAGTATGATGGTTTAATAGATACTGGTAGATAAGTAACGTTAATCCGAGAACATATGCATAAGAAGATCAGTTTTCCTGAATTTAAGCCAAAAAAACTACAATTAACGAGATTTGGCAATGAAAAAATTTAACTTATAGGGAGATTCGAAGTGGAATCCGAAGCTAATGCTTCTTCATTTAGATCAAATATTTGTGGTATCGGTAAAAACTAAATGCTTTTACAATCTTGAGTACAGTCAACTAACTGTAAACGTAAAAGGAGTCGAACTTAAAAAATTCCAGCCAGAAAACTGTTTGATGTGCATTTTTGATAATAATGACGAGGAAAACGAATTAAATATTATTAAAGACAGGGTACACCAAGATGAGGTATTGCAATTAGTAACGAATTATAAACCGAATAAATCAAAAACATCTGCCTTGGAGATGAAACTAGTATTGAGAGATAAACTTCTAGTTCAGTGTGCGTCGGAACGTCCCTCCTCCCTGCTGAGCAGAGTAAAATTGATAAACAGATTTTTGAGTGATTAGGTAAACAAATCATAAAGCCAAGCTGTTTCGATTACTTAAGTATTGCTGTGTTAAAGAGAGGTGTTCATATCGACCATGTATGGATCATAGACGCATGAATAAAAAAGAATAATTCCTGATAGCTTTCCATTGTCATTAATTGATGACGTCATTGATAAATCAGATTCGGATATTCATTGAAAAACTTCTTTTTTTTCGTGTTGAAATAGTAGGAGAAAGTAGAAAATCCACTTCATAATTCAAAAATGACAACTGGAATTTTTGAAATTGCTCTTTGGTATTGCTAACAACCCAAGAATTTTCCAAAGGTATATCTACGATGCGTTTCGTCAACTTTTAAAGGATAAATCTGTAGTAATCTATATGAATGGTATCATTATTCTTTCCTACAACGAAACTCAAGGAATCCAAATATTGAAACGCGTGTTACAAAGTACATCGGAATATGGATTAGAACGAAACATTAAGAAGTGTCAATTTTTAAAGCATGCAATTTAATTTCAAGGTCACAAAATTAAAGATCGGAAATTATATCCCTCTTCTTCTTTAGCTGAAGCAATAATTAAGTTTACGGAGAATTATTATGTAAATGATATTTAAAGTTATTTAGGTTTACTGTGTTACTTCAGAAAATTCATACCTAGCTATGATTCCTGAAACTGAATTTTTCTCAACTTGACAAACGTCTCCCGATTTTACTAAAAGATTTAAGGAGGTAAACCATTTTAAGAAGAATAAAGATGATGTTTAATGTTGAAAAGTATTAAAGAAGACGGCTTAAGGAAGACGATGTTTAAGAAGACGCATTTAGAAGATGTACCCAGACGATGTTTAAGATGACGCATGTACGAAGGTGAATTCAGACGCACATAATCAGGTGACGCTGAAGAACAGATTTTACGACAATGATATTCTGAGATGCTCACGACGATGACGTTTGAGGGCAAACTCAATGAAGCTTACAAATTTGTTTTCTCTCTCTTTTTTCTTAAATTATAAATTTCGTTTAATTGTTTATTTATGAATACTGAGCGTTTTGAATTTGTTAAAGATTTCTTTAACAATTTAGCATTTTGAAGTCGTTAAAGACTTCCTTAACTTTTTTTTCCTTCTTATATTTAAGCCTCATTTTATTACCTTTTAAATAATTATTTATATGTATATACACACACATATATGTATATATATTTCTTTGTTTGATTTCAAATCCTAATGTAGAATTAATGTACAGGCGGAAAAATATTGGCTACATTTATCGATTGCAAAAACATCATCGATTGCAAAAACACTTAGTGATTTACGGAAGAAAGATTCGAAGTTTAAATTCGAAACTAAAGAACTTTATGCTTTAAAAGAATTGAAACGCATGTTGTCATCTGAATCTGTTCTGTGTATTTATATTCCAAAAGCAGAAATGGAAATGCATATCGATGCCTCTGCTGACAGTTAAGGTGCGGTTGTGCCACATAAATATTTAATTGATTATCAGATGGATGTTATTTATTATTTGAGTAGGAAAAGGACAGATATTTAAAGTACATATTCGAGCTACGAATTAGTAGTTAAAGCAGTTGTAGAAGCTTTAAAATGTTTGTATTCCCTTTAAAATCCGGACGCATTGCCATGCATTCAAACAAAGGGAGACATTTGTATTAAAATCTCTAGATGGACATTAATGTTATAGATTTGCGATTACACAGTCCAAGAAAGATTTGGTACCCGTAATTCAAAATGGTGTAACATTTAAGATAATTCAAGCTCAAGAAATTGATGAAAATATAAAAGCTATAAAAGAAGTTTTGAAGTCTAAGCCCTTTGAAGATCATTGCTTATAAAATGATGTGCTTTGCAAAACGGTGAATGAAAATGATGATGTCAACAATAAATTAAAACACAATAAACTCAGATTCGAAGACATCGAGGAGAAATGATTCTGAAGAGTCTAAGAGAGAAGTACGTTCCTTAGGAAGAGTCAGTTGCTAAAGTTGATAAATCGAAGGCAAACTACACTGAAAACACGGAAAAGTAGATTTAGAAGATCCAGGAGAAAATTCGAAGACATTAATAATTCAACACCTAATTTGATGATTCCTGAAACTGAATTTTTCTCAACTTGACAAACGTCTCCCGATTTTACTAAAAGATTTAAGGAGGTAAACCATTTTAAGAAGAATAAAGATGATGTTTAAAGTTGAAAAGTATTAAAGAAGACGGCTTAAGGAAGACGATGTTTAAGAAGGGGCATTTAGAAGATGTACCCAGACGATGTTTAAGATGACGCATGTACGAAGGTGAATTCAGACGCACATAATCAGGTGACGCTGAAGAACAGATTTTACGACAATGATATTCTGAGATGCTCACGACGATGACGTTTGAGGGCAAACTCAATGAAACTTACAAATCTGTTTTCTCTCTCTTTTTTCTTAAATTAGAGATTTCTTTTAATTGTTTATTTACGAATACTGAGCGTTTTGAATTTGTTAAAGATTTCTTTAACAATTTAGCATTTTGAAGTCGTTAAAGACTTCCTTAACTTTTTTTTCCTTCTTATATTTAAGCCTCATTTTATTACCTTTTAAATAATTATTTATATGTATATACACACACATATATGTATATATATTTCTTTGTTTGATTTCAAATCCTAATGTAGAATTAATTTACAGGCGGAAAAATATTGGCTACATTTATGAAATATTTATTTGATGAAGGTTAGGAATGAGATATTAAATATAATATTATATCTTGCAGCAATGAATGGATGAATAAATTTGTCGCCCTAAGGCAAACCCAGATGAATTTTAGCCAAATTTATTCAGCTTTAGCGCAAATTGATGAATTCAGATTCTGTATAAATACTCATACAAGAGCATTTTTAGTTTGAATTTGTGCTTCATAGAAAATTTAAATGATATAACATAGGGCTTAGAGTACATCAATGTGTAATAGCTTCTAGTATTTAAAGCAATACTTTGTTTCCTTTACATAATATTGAAAATAACTGAGGCATTACATTTATACAGATTTCTAGATGTTTTATAAATTTAATATACGAACATTATTTTTTTCTTAATTTTAAATAAAGTGGAAATAAAATTGAACCTAATATAATTCATGCTTGCACGCGCAGTTAACACCATTCAAGAACAGTTCATCTACATTTAAAATAATTTACATTTTACTATAGTAAATAATAAATCTTGTATGATAGAGAAACATAAATTTTATATTTAAAGTAAATATTTGAGAGTGCATGTTGGTAATAAATGGGTTCCTGTATAACTAAATAAGAATTATATTTAATTTAATGTATATCTATTTTCATTAAATGTTGTAACTTATTTTTCAAAATTATTTCAGTGCCCTGATAAAATTAGAAAGCTGTACTGAAATGTTTAATAGGAGGATTAGTATATGCATGAAATAGTATTTGACTCTCATACACAAAGGCATCCATCGAATTCTCCCTGTAAAGAAACAATCAAAAAATTCGCAGACATTTGCAGCTGAATCGCCATTCAACTGAAGTATTACATACCAATAAACTGTCCTTTAATTCTGCGTGATTATATTAGAAGAAAAAGACTTAACGCCGGACTGGTGCTCTGCCTTTTGAAATAAAAACAAAAACGTTTCGAACTTAACGATTTCTTTCCATTATTTTCAAAATATAAACCAGATTCTTATTTCTGCGAGAGAATTACTTAAATTAAATGAATATAGCGTATGCTCAGTATGATTTACAAAAGAAAGAGGCACTTTGCCTCTTTCTTTAGAAAGAGGTTAGAAAGAGGCAAAGTGGTTGAATGGTTAGGTTCCTACGTATCAGTCAGACAATTACTTTCATCCAAGAAAGTCAACAAACTGCCGTTTGCATATTTTAAAGTAAACCTTTTTATATTGAAAAGTATAGTCTATGAAGAATTTGTACCACTTGTTGAAAAATTAAATAATATTTTATCAAAATACGTTTTAGGATGTTTACGACTTGGTATTCATCTCATCTAATCCATATTTAAGTGTGTTTAGATAGTGTTTCATGCTCCAAGGCGATATCACATATCATTTGACTGTTGAGAATTTGTTCGCAGACTATTATTAGATAACTGCTTATATATATATATACCCCATATTGACCGGACATTTCGTCGTGTGATTACTTTCTATTCTGGAGCATGAAACGAAAGCTAAAGGGCAACTTTTGTTTTAGTAAACATTCTAGTTATCAAAATTTCTGCTTTAAATAAAGCGAGTTCTCATAAACAGGCTCGCGGAAATACTATCAAATGCTGTCCGAAACTACTTCAAGGGTCTTAGAAATGCAACAGACTCCATAATTCCCAAGGCAATTAGCTAGTCTGAAAAAAAAAAAGTTAATAACTGCACACGCGTTTCCTTTCATATTGCTACGAAATGTACAGGCGCGGTAAGATGGCTTCCACGCAAAGCAGTTTTAGGGTTGCCATAAAATGCCAAAGGAATGCAAGGTTGTCATATTTGGCGAGAAATCGCTCTTTTGGCGACAAAATTGACAAAATTGGCGATATGCCACGGACGGATGGAGACCTTCTGGAACGAACTCTTACCTGTTTAGCCCAGAATGTTCTCAAACAGAAGCCGAAAGCTATATAAATCCTGCTGGTGCGCGGTCAGTTAGTGTGTGTCTCGTCTAGCAAGTCAGTCCGTGTGGAGTCAATCGAGTTGACAGCCGGGCAGCGAGTGCCGAGTGTGTCGTCGAGTGCACCGAAGGAGTCTGTTAGTGTATCGCGGTTAGTGCAACGTCGAGAGAGCGTGTTGAGCTCCGGGAACAACTGAACCGAAGAGTCGGGAGCTGTGCTCGTGTGTCGTCGAGTGCATCGCGAGTTGTAGCGTGGAGAGTCTCGAGAGTACGTGGAGTTCCGAAAACGACCAAGCAGAGTCTGGAGCTGTACTCTGGTGCTTTGCAGGAAGCTGTCTCCAGTGCTATTGCGTCGCTGAACGTGTCAGCGTGTTTATAACATTTCGACGACTGTAAAAGTGATTTTGGAGCTGTCCTGATTACTATTGGCTAAATAAAGTGTGTTTCGATATTTCAAAAAGTGTCGCCGTTATTCACTCCAAATCCACACAAAATCCGTACGAACGTGAAGGAAGAAAATAACGTAACAACTGGTGTCAGAAGAAAGTAACGTAACAACTGGTGTCAGAAGAAAGTAACGTAACAACTGGTGTCAGAAGTGGGATTTGAGGGTGAATGACAGTGACAAGAGCAATGAAGGATCTATTAAGACAGCTCGTGACTGCCTTTGCTGAATTCCAAGAAAAGATGGAAGCCGGACAGGAGTTGAAAGCCGGATATGATGAGATAAAAGTTGGGTATAAAGAGATTACAGCTGAGATCAAAGCCGGACTGAAAAAGATGAAAGCCGGACTGGAAGAGAAGAAAGCCCGACGAGAAGAAATAAATGGCGGTCAAGAAAAGGTGCGAAAACAACTCCAACAGGGGAAAGTGGAGCTTCCGGAATAAACTGGAGCCATAAAAGAAGATGTGAAAATGAGAGAAGTGGCATCTGAAGAATCAAAGGATGAAGAAAAGAAGAAAGTAGCTAATGAATTGTCTGAAAAAAGTCAAGAAATTAAGGATGAAAGATCTAACGGGATTCAAGAAAACGAACGAAAACATGAAGAAATAAAGGACAGTAAAGAAGCTTTTGATTGTCAAGTGCCTGAAGTGGAAAAACATAAAAATGCGACTGTTAAGTTCGTCAAAACTGATAGTGAAGTGAAGTTACGAAGCCGCAGGCAGCAAGTGTTGATCCATCTGAAAATACATGTGATGCAGAGATGGGAGAAGCTGATGTGCAGCTTAAGCAGTGCGCTCCAATACTGTAAGAAAATTCACCCACTTCGCAAACTGGGAGCGCGTCTCATAGTGTAGATTTTGTAGACAAGGACTTGATTCTAAACCTGGCTACTTCTGCTTGTAAAGAATCGGATTCTATTCATGATCCTGGTGCAAACATCGGAACTGACTTTCAGGAAACAGAAGTAAATAAGTATGTACCAACTGCTAAAATTACTGAGAAAAACTGTACACATGATCGGAATAAACTACAGAGTGGTGTACAAACTGTTTTAGATTTTGTTGTGGATGAAAAGTCTGAAAGGACTGACTTTTCAGACTGTGATATGCAAAACAGAAATGCATCTGAGAACTGCAGTGGAAAAATATTTAATCCGGGTATATTTTAATGAAAAGAATGAAACAGACATTATTTCTGAACTTTAATTTTATATAAATTTAAAATTGTTATTTGTTTAATTTGTGTATATAACTTCTACAATAGTGTAAATATTTGTTTAGTTATGTTTTTTGTTTGTTTTATTATGTTTTGTATGTATCGAATTTGGTTTCTGCCCAAGAGTTGTACTGCCCGGGACGTGCGGTCCTTGGGAGGCGGCAGTGTTACGAAATGTACAAGCGCAGTAAGATGGCTTTGCGGAGGCAAAGCAGTTTTAGGGTTGTCAAAAAATGCAAGGGAAGGCAGGGTTGAAACATTTGGCAAGAAATCGCCCTTTTAGCGACAAAATAGGCGATATGCCATGGACGGATGGAGAACCTTCTTGAACGAATTCTTACCGGTTTAGCCCAGAATGTTCTCGAACAGAAGCCGAAAGCTACATAAACCCTGCTGGTCCGCAGTCAGTTAGTGTGTGTCTCGTCTAGCGAGTCAGTGCGTGCGGAGTCGATGGAGTTGACAGCCGGGCAGCGAGTGCCGAGTGGGTCGTCGAGTGCACCGAAGGAGTCTGTTAGTGTATCGCGGTTAGTGCATCGTCGAGAGAGCGTGTTGAGCTCCGGAAACGACTGAACCGAAGAGTCGGGAGCTGTGCTCGTGTGTCGTTGAGCGCATTGCGAGTTGTAGCGTGGCGAGTCTCAAGAGTACGTGGAGTTCCGAAAACGACCAAGCAGAGTCTGGAGCTGTACTCTGGTGCTTTGCAGGAAGCTGTACTCTGGTGCTTTGCAGGAAGCTGTCTCCAGTGCTATTGCGTCGCTGAACGTGTCAGCGTGTTTATAACAGTTCGACGACTGTAAAAGTGATTTTGGAGCTGTCCTGATTAATATTGGCTAAATAAAGTGTGTTTCGATATTTCAAAATGTGTCGTCGTTATTCACTCCAAATCCACACGAACTCCGTACGAACGTGAAGGAAGAAAATAACGTAACAACTGGTGTGAGAAAAGAAAAAAACGCAACAACATTTTCTAACAGTAGTCCTAGAATTTTCAGGTCGTAGATAGTAATAACATATCAACAACTTCTCATCATAGCCATGATTGTATTTTCTCATGTCATGCCAAATGATATATTTCCTACATTGTACACTAGTTGTTAATTCACTTGATGTTTGATAATGTCTATAGAACAATTCGTATCCTTTCCCATCTGCAATATTGTACTACACTTCAAATTCAATACGGAAGCTAAGAGTAATATCGGAACCCACATTTATGATTTAAATTTGCAATTTATGATTACGTTTCTATAATGAACTCTCTAAAATAAATGGATTTAAGAAATATTGTAGTATCATTAACATACCATAAAATCTTTTGATGCTAGTTGTTTACTGTTTAATTAAACCCAACGATATTGTTAAATTTAGCTAATAAGCACCTATTTACCTAATAGGATTCTTTCTTTTCCGGTCTTTCAATCGCATATGTTCATGTGAAAATTAATTTTTTTCATGTGTTAGACAGACATTAAGTTTTTCCGGAGTAAAAAGTCAAGTACGCCCTTACGAGAACTCAAACGACCGAATGGAGCCGAATTTTAGCTGGACGTGTTATAATTTACATCATGATAGTGCATTTGACTAAAGGTAATAATAACTAGTATAATAAGTTTAAAATATTTATTACATTAAATTGTGTTTGAAGAATATACCCCGGTTTAATTTTTTTTTTTTTTTTTTTATGAAATTCAGATTTTCTTTTTAAGAAAATTAACATTTTCAATTTTATAATTTCATCCAAAATTAGAAAAATGATCCAAAGTTTAATATCTTTTGCAAAATTTATTAGGTCATCTGGTTGAAAGATGATAATTATACGAGTAAAATTTTCTTCATGAGTATCGCCGTCTAGACTGCGTAGGAAGATATAAAATCGAAGTGCAAAGCTACTGTAAGCATACTTTGAATGCATTGCAAAGTAATTTTTCTTCCAAAATAACAAATAAATAATGAAATCTCAAATTGCATTTACTTTAGTAATCAGTTTGCGAATAAAAGACTTCCTATTTTAAACTGGAATGGAAAACTAATTACTTTTTCTACCATTTCCTTCTGAACCAAATTGCCTTTACATTTCTAGAAATGTAAAGAATCCATTGAACTTATTACCGTTATTTCTTTTTATATGTTTTTACAATAAAATACGCATTACAAATAACAGTTTTTTTCTGCATTTCCACAAAACATTGTTTAGTATATGCAAGATAGAAATGAAGATTCATGTTAAGATTTTTATTCAAAATCATACAATAAATATTTTCTAAATATATTTTTATTCTGATAACTAATGCGAAGCTCTGAAAGCCGTTTGACGCTTAAACAAATAACTATCGCTTCTGAAAAAGTGTACCTCTTTGAAATAACGACTAACCATATAATATTTGAAGCTTGCACAAATTTGAACATGTGGATTAAATAGGCCTTTTGCCATTATGCTAGTGTCTTTTGAGAATATATTATCCTAAAAAACATAATAGTATATAAAAAAATAATTTCAACATAACTTGAGATTATAGTTGGGCTACTTACCCTTGTTATTATGCGGCACTCTTCTATCGAGAAATTTATCCCAAGTGGGCCATGTCAGATTCAACACGCAACGTCTTCTCGGTAGTTGCCTGAGCTCTGCTTGCCGTTGACCTTCTCCCATACATTCTTTAAATTGTTGGTTGCTCTTGTAATTTCTTGTATCTTCAAATATTCTTTAAGTTTTGGGGCTATTTCAGTCGCTTCCTTCGCGTATAAACACCGCTTCGGTATTTTCCGCTAATCGCTCGTGTTGTTTTTGCAGCATATACTTCAGGCTTCATGCTCTTTCTAATTCTGAGTCCTGGCACTTATTATCCTTGTAGTGGTAGCTGGGTTCCAGTTTCCCCTGCCAGTTCCATCATAGGCCGCTTTGCGCTTGTTTATATCGAGCCGTCCTCTTTGCCTTGGCGGGACTGCAGTAGGCACAGTCGTACTTGTTTTTTCTCGCTTTCCCATACATTAACTATTACCAGACTGGCATGGCAGAATTTTTTTTCAGGGTCTGTTCCTAAAGTTTCCCTTATTAGAAGAATATCAAACCGCTCATAGAAAGCTAGACTTTATCCATATTTGTCGTAATAATGAAGCATCATTCTTTTGAAGGTAAAATATCGCAGATGTTACATGCTTATTCCAACTGATCCTTCAAATTTCGAACTTAATTTTCTAACCCCTTAAGTTCAGTAAGGATGGTAAAGAATTACTTATTTCAACGCTTTATCTTCAACTGTGAAATTGTATTCATGCTTTTCTTCCAATGCTTCTGTTGGCGCAAGCTTGATCCAAACTGGTATTTGCGTCATCGATTAATTTTTGAATACCACCATCGATCAGTTTTTCATTATGTATATTTTTAAGCTTTTTCTTTCGCTTTGCTACAAAAAACGATTTATCCAGCAGCGTTATTAGCTTCCTACCAAAAGTACTTCTGCAGGTATTTTTGACATCGCGTCGTGTTTTGTCATTCTCAATGTATAGATAAACTCATTAATACTGGAATTTCAACACGAAAGCTACATCTGTTTAGCCGTTCTGCTGCATTCCGTGGTAAGTAAGGGACCATCTTAAAGTGATTTACGTCAAGGATCACATTTTGTTTTTCAAAACTTTGACTAATAACTAGTAGACCATTATCGTTAATTATGCTTTATGGACGTATTATATTTTAAGAAAAACGTATTTAGAAATGTAATGTAACAGCTTTAATTAGCAGAAAAGCAGAAATCTGTTTTGTTAATCTCCTGTAAGATATAAAATCCGGTTATTTCCTTAGGAACCTTCCTTTCTAATAGTTTCTAGTACCTTGCCTTCTATATTTGCCAGGCGGACTAAAATTAATATCATTAATTTATTGGCATCTGCCACGAGGCTTTCACATGCCCTCTTAGAAGCCTTTTTACAACGTAGGAAAATATGCCTTTTTTCTCTACCTCTGTAGTGTCTTCCTCATTCTTAAATGTTCAGAACATCTAGGCGTGAGGAAGAACATGAGGAAATTTATTTAAAATACTTAATCTTTGAGATACTGAGATTACCGGTTTTGATTCTGAATTTTTATTTGTGGCTTTTGTACAAGATAAATAGTCTTCGATGACTCCATAGTTATTTGCCTTGTTTCTCATACCTGTGATACAATTGTTTTCCAAATTATCGGTATCCCTGAAAGAAACATACTTTTAAACCCGGGATGCTGTTTAAATTTATTGATTCCTGTCTCTCCTGAATCTAAAATTTTCGAAGGAGTCGTGGTGCCCTCTTTCAGTATCCACTCAAATTATCTACGTTTCATCATGCGACTTATGCAGCTGGCTTATCACCCTGCACAAATACAGATCTTACTACGAAATCACGCCTTTGCAGACATTACCGATTTCTCTACTGGGTTGAGAAATTTCAAGACCGAAGCTTGAATTTACGCAAGAGCGTTAGCTTCTCAAAAGCTATATTTGCTTCTGTCAAGCAATTTGAAGTTTTTCCTTTTCAACTCAACAAGGGTTCCGCAATTCAATGAGCGTCCTGTAAAGTAACCAGGGAAACGACGCTAATTTTTTTTTTTTCATAGCCATTGGTGAATAATTTTTATTGGCAGTTGGATTCGTCTTTCTGAATCCCTTTATGCGATGTTTTGTACCAAAGTAAAGAGGGTTTTTAGCCTTAAATTTAAATTTCTACACATTCACTTCTTATTTTTCTTCTTAGTGTAAATATTTCTCGATTCTCAGTATACTCATTAAATGTGTTACTAGTAATTGTTATGTCAAGGTAAATAAAAGTTGGATTTAATGTTCCTTTGTTGGGATCTCAAAATTATCTCCATGGTCCGACGGGATTTTGCAGAACGTTATCTTTGTTATATATCTTCAGTTCTCATACTTATCTGAAAGAAATTAAATCCATCACCGGCATATGCGACCTTTAGTAATTTGTTACTCGACTACGGATCATGAGTCAACTAGATATATAATTATGATATTTGCCTCCTGTAGCCACACATTTGCAGCCACACAATTTGTGGTCTGCAATGACTAAGTTATTTTTATTCTGACGCAAAATCCTTAAATTAGCGTATGAAATAGTTGTAGAAATTGCAATCTTATTAAACATTTACTTAATATGTTTCCATTAATTTCTTTATTAACTTTAACGTGCATGTAGGATTTTATTGTACAAAGGGGATAACAACATGTGTATGTTTCTTCTACTAGTTATCTACTAGTCATCTACAAGTTACTTTCGTCAGCTCAAGAGTTTCATCAAAGAATGCAAGAAAAGTACCCGCGAACTTATGGAGCATATCTTTGTCGTCTACAGCATACCTTGCAATTCAATGGCTTGATGTTAAATCTTTCTCTTGAAAATTCATAAGACTCAACATCATCATGTATAACCGAATGTAAATTCGCGCACCTGCCGAACTCAAGGGATGCAAACTCATAACCATATTCACCTCCAAACTCGTCATTACATAAAACTCAGGGCAATATTTCTCGTTCCTAACATAAATGTTTATATTCATCTGCTCATGCAATCACAACGTTGACCCTATATTCCCAAATTGGCATTCGTTATTACGACTTTTCATCAACACCATTTCAAACATACTATAACTCCTAAAAACATTCTTGAAAACCTTCTCCGCCAAAAACCTATTCTTCGGTCCTGTGCCCAACAATAGCTGTAGTTCAATAGACCATTACCGCGCGGAGTATCCAACAAAGTTGAACAATAAATCTAAATGCCGCATCTAAATTTCTACATGTTTGGTTCAGCAGTGTTTCTATCTAAATCAGCCTTCAATCTACACTCATGTCCATAAATTAAGGATAATTCGGAGTCACGCGGAAATCGAACTCTAAAATAAATATATTACCTGTAAAATCCCTACACAGATCTTCAAAAATCATATGCAAATTTCAGGAAGTAACCAGATGACACCGATGGTACGTTACAATGACGAGAGTGTAAGAGAGTGATATGTAAGGAATACGGGCAAAGAAGTAAAAATTGTTCGCAGGCGCCTTATAAGCATTTCAGTGCGATAACCGAATAGTTATGACACAAAGGACGCATTTGGATGATTTTTTACGAGGTAGAATTATCGGCCGTCTGGAATGTGGGCGTACCCAACTGGAAGTATCAGATGAACTTGGAATTGCCCAGAGTGTCATCTCCAGGCTTTGGCAACGATTCCAAGATGATGGTAATGTGTGCAGACGTTACAGCACAGGTCGCCCCAGAGTTACAACACCGAATGAGGACCGGTATTTGGCAGTTACTGGCAAAAGAAACAGGCGGAGCACAGCCTCAGACCTGTCTCGTCAGCTCTCTTCAGCCACTGGTACAAATCTATCAGGACGTCATTCTGGAACAACATGTACGTTTGTTTCGGGGCGCCATGGGCGCACAATTTGTGTTTAGGGAGGACAACGCCCGTCCTCACCGTGCAAACATCGTAAGCGAATGCCTTCAGTCGGAGGATATCACCCGTATGGACTGGAAAGCGTTCTCACCGAACTTGAATCCAGTAGAGCACGTGTGGGATATCCTTGGCCGACGAGTTTCAGCCCGTCAACCTCCTTCTACATGTCTACTGGAACTTTTGAAGCATTGCGTTTTGAGTGGTGTAATATGCCCCAAGATCAGATCGATAATTTGATACTCTGCATGCCTAGGCGTTGTACGGACTGTATTGCATCGTCTGGGAGATATACAATATATTAACAATCATACCAACCATGTAATATTGGTTTCTTGTAAATGAGTTTTTTTTATTTTCTTTTTTTTTCTTTTTTTTTATTTGCTCCAGGGAGAAAAAATCGCTAATGTTTTTAATAATATCAAACATATAACGTCTTTTTTTGCTCTTTACCTTTTGTTTAATAAATAAGCTTTACCAATAAGTCAAATTTTTTTTGCTTCTAACTCTTCCTTTGCATTATTTTGCATTATCCTTAATTTATGGACATGAGTGTAGTTTGAAAAGAAGTTTATTAAAACAAATTTATCTAATCTAGAATCTATTTAACATCTCAACTGCAGAATACAAATTGCATGGAATAAATCGAAAGCAAGTGAAAAGCTCAGAATGTTGCCAGTTACCGCTTTCTAAATTAGTGCGCTTGTACTGACGTTTGTGTTGCCATTCAGAGGCAGAGAAAAGTGTCTATTCAAACACCCGAACAGATGCCTTGTCGGCGCGGTGATCAGCAATCATGGGTGTCGAATCATTAGGCCCGACCTGGAGTCCCAGAGAAAGCATGGGTCTTTGAAAATGTATAGTATCTGTGCTGTATACGAACATTTAAACTACTAGGGGTAAAAAGTCCTATTGAAATGCTTGGTATTACGAGAAAAAGAGTGTGAAATCTCCACATCTTTCACCAGAGGTGTTTACTAGAAAAATTAAGGAGAAGATGCACAATTTGAACGGTAGGATTGTATTTATATGACATAAAGTAAAATGCTGATTTCTCGCCCCACTTCTACCTGTAATTGTATCGTATAATGGTTTAGTGCTCAAAAATTAAATACAAAATAAAGCGATCTTTCAACCACTCTACAAAGTTTAACACCGATCCTCTACTACAAAATTGCCGAGTAGCTTAATCGAATGTCACGATGCCTTTCTGTTAAGAATAACCGCAATAACCGAAATGAAAGAAAATTCAGATAAAAGTACTTAAGTTGTGTCCGCAGTAGCCAAAAATGGAAGATCATTAAGATAATATTTTAGTTTGCCTTAACAACCCAATATTAAGAAAAATGAAATTTACTTCACCATGTTTAGTGACAATATACACTCAACAGATTATTTTATGTGTGAAATACGTTTATTTTGACCCTAGAACTGTAGCAGAAATACTGGCAAATATTTGGTCACAAGGAACCTACATAACACCAGTTACAATCATATTCACGAGTTCTTCCTAAAGTTTCACAAAAAGGATATATGAAAATCTTGAAACTTCACAAAATTCACGAGTTGAATTTCGAAGTAATATTAGGAGAAAATCTTATTACTTGATATGGATAAAAAATGCCCGGATATCTTTGCATAATTGCCATTCTTGTACGCAGGTATGAAGGATAAAAATCACATGAAGATGCAAGAGGACATGTCAGCGGTAATGGCTACGCTGAATGGCCTTTGAAGAAAGATTCTGGTCAGATGAAAATATCGAACATTGCAGAATTCACTTCCTAAATTTCACGGCCATGCTAGCGGGAAACTATACGACTTGATAAAGATGACAAATGTCTGTCTATTTTTACAGAGCTGTCATAATCGTTCACAGGTAGGAAAGATAAAATTCACATCAAGAAGCAAGAGGACTTTCCAGCGAACATGCCTGTGTCGAATGGCCTTAGAAGAAAAACTACGTTGTAGGCTAGGCTGAAATTCAAAGTAGCTCCAGTCTTTCTCAGTATGCATTTTTGGAGCTACTGAACAGTTTCACACCGCTTAAAAGATCAATTGGCACAGTTATAAAGACATATGAATGATTACTGCTCTGTTTTGTTTCTAAATTACAGTAATCACATACTCTGAATGTTTAAAATATATACCTTAAACGTTCATCTGAGCCCGAGGCGTCCCCTGATGGTCACAGAATTTTTTTTTTTAATTAAAAACAAAAAATAAAATATCCGCAGCGCCAGGGACAGTCACAGTAAATTATCTAGTCGAATTAAATAGTGTAAAGTTATATCTAAATAAGAAAAGTAACACCTTAAAAAAAAAAATCTGAAATGTTTCAGATTTTAAATTACGTCCAAAGGGGCGTTTTTTTAACATTTTGTGTGTTACCTTTCTTTATTAAATATCATGTTCCTCGCACTTAAACCATAAGATCCAGTGCAACAGCAATATCGCAAAATAGTTTTAAAACGAGCATATCTTTAGAATTTCCGATACAGACACTCACGCGCTGGAGATAAAAATGTCTTTTTCTGCACAACGTTGCCATTGCTCGCTTTGAAATCCTTGAGTTTGTTAATCAAAAATTCGTCAAAGTTTTAAAAAATAGGAAATCGATCATAAAACAAATTTCAAATTTCAAATTTGGTCTTCCACATGCTCATATTCGTTGGAGGATTACGTTATTCAAAATTCGATGACCCTATGTACCGTTGTTTTATCACAATACGAGAAATATACATACATTTATGCAGATTTTTCATTATTTAATTTCTTCAAATATAATGCAGGACTCTAACATTTTGTGGCAACAGTTTGAAAAGTGAACCGACATTTATGAGTCCGATGCAAAATGCCAAAACGAAACTAATAGTCCTTCGGGATTCAAATCCCTTTGGACTAATAAGCTTTAGATCTATCCGTTTCTCGAGAAATATGTATTGCATTTAAGCTGTCTTAAATGAGGAATAAATTTGATTAAATACCGTAATAGAAAATTCGTTGGCATGATCAGTTGCGGTAGTAGAAACTTTTATTCATTATGTGTCAGTAATGGTATGTTGTAATACTGTTAAGAAACAAACTGGTGTTTATATTACTGTTAAGCGATATTTATACTGTTTTACATAGCTTTAAGCAATTAGGGCCCACCAGCGGCCGAGCGGTAAAGTCGCTGAACACTGGTAGTTCGGTCAGAGGTTCGAATCCCGCAAACGGGCTGGCTGCATGGGTGTTTTAGTGGTTTTCCCCATGTGTAACGTGTATACGAGCCAGTTTCCCTTAGAAAGTCCTTCACGAAGGCATACCTGCCCTTAGGCAGATAGCCCTAGTGTGCTTTGCCATAATTAAATACACCACACCACACCACACACACCTTAAGCAATTAGAAGATCAGAATTGTCATTTGGCCAAGACACATAGCTGATCGACGCACACAGTTATTTGACAGCGCAATAAAACATAGCATAAAATTACGAGCTTTCAAATTACTTTGGGCTATCCTAAAGTCAGAAATTTGCCAAAGGTCGAAAATAAAATTTTGAATACTACCTTGATCTTATCGAAAAATCATATCACGATTTCTCGAACTACCCATGAAAAAAAAAAGCTACGAGAATATCCTCTGTAGAGTCATTAGGTTATTTTGAAACACGAGACGTGAAAAATGTCCAGTGCTTTTGCCGGGACTCGAACCTGGATGTATCGACTACACTCCGAATGTGCTACCGTTACACCACTAAGGCATGGTGGAAGGAGAGAGAAAACAGCTTATGCCACTTTAACTCTTCTTTACCGTATTAAATAGTAGTTCCACATCTTTCTAAAGTCTTTCATGAAAACTCTTCTACAAGTTACAAAAAACAGATGAATATCAAATAAACCCGTTCACTGATAATAATTCTTACCCTTTTGCTCTTTAAAAAAGCATATACTACATCTCCGCATTTGCATTTGCCTTCTTATAAAAAACACTCATTTTGGACCACAATTATCTCCTCCTCATATCTCATTACTGGCTAATAACTATACATCTTTCTAATATCTGCGATAGAGTAAGAACTCAGATTTTTTGTAAATATTATTTGCCGTGTATCTTACAGTAGTTCTTTCTATCAAATTAAGATGGATAATTTGTAAATGAGAGGTTGAAAAGGTTTACTTAAGAAAGTAATGATGGAGGTTCATCTCCTATGCTCTGTTAAAAGAACCAAGTATAGCTAAATATCATTCATTGGGAAAATGTACTTAGTTGGGAAAAATCTTCTTCTTCCCCCTTTTTTTTACGGGAGTTGAAAAAGGTTCTCAGAAGCGCACAATAAAATAATAAAAGTTCTAATAAAACTCAGCCATTATGAATTGTAACTATTTTTTTTCACAGTATTGATATGAGTACAGAAAATTTCATTTCTCGGCTTGTAAAATATTTGAAACATTCAGAGAATGTTATTATACATTTTATTAATTTTTTTTGAAAGTAATTAAAATTAAAATAACCCAGTTTCACGCAATGTTCTAAAAGTGAATTTCAATTTTGAACTTTGAACATGAGATTTAAATTGTAATATTAATTTTCTCTAAAATTTACCTAAAATACAGGCATATTTTTTTTTAATTTTAAAATAATCTTGTGTGCACATAACATATATACATACATATGCATGCATACTATATTATGCACATACAGATGCATACATACGTACATACATACATTCATGCATACATGCATACGTATATACATACATACAAACATTATGGCACTGTAAACACTACTGACAAACATATTACATATAATAATGAAAATACAATATATTTATAATAGAAACCCATGTTTCTGCAGAGAACACTTCGATCTGGCTATCTGAGTCCTCTCCTCCTCACATGCTCTTCAACTGGAGGTAAGAAATAATGTAAGAAATGTAAGAAATCTTCTCCTTCCTTAACACGTGCTTTCGTGATATAATTGTAAGCACGTCCATCTGGCAATTGGGAGGTCAACATTTCGAAATCCGGTGATGGCTTGACTGATTTTCATGATTCCTGCTCCGATGTAAACCTAATGACTAATTTAATTGAAAAAATACAAAAATATATTAGTGACATTAATGTTAGATGTGAGCTACTAGTAAATGCTACTATATTCATTAAGAGTAAAACATGAATATTTAAAATCCGTTCATTTTAAACTAAACAGTGAATGCCAAATTATTTTCCTGACACCATCAAAATATCATATTTATGAATCTGTATTGACCATATAAGAATATTATAGTGCATTAAAATTCTAAAAAGGAAACAACATCTATTTTTGAAAGCCTCTACGAAATAAATAAACTCTTAACTTTTAAAAATAAGTAAAGAATGTTATGTATTTATTAGACTGGATCACTCAAATAAAATCAAGATCGCTTTTTTTTCAATGGTGAAATCATACAATCGCTTACCTAGCGTTCAAATAAAACCGCCAACTCAACTATAGATGTCAGATTATGTCATTTTGCTCATATGTTATACTGCAGGCAGTCGAATTTCTATAGAATAATCTTCTGCATTCAAAATAGTCTAGTTGTCAATTAAATGATACATAATTCACAGAATGTCTCTTTAGTTCTGTTTTTTTTTTCCCTGCTGGTGGTATTATCCTCTATTCAAATTGAAAATTCAGGATCAAACAACGGCATTATGAAAAGTTATTGCAGCAATTTTTAAACGGAACTAAGATTAGGAAGAAGTTTATATAGAATTTCGCTTAAATCTATGTAGAAAGTGTGAGTAAAGGATTTTTTTATGGGCTTATTAAAATGAAGTAAGAAATATATGAAATGCAAATGCAAATAACGTACGATTAAAGTAAAATATACAAGCCTGCATAAACTGTAAAAAAGAAGATATAACAAGAAATAATTGCAAGTGATGCATAGAAACAAATCATAATTGAACATTTCATATTTTTCTATAATTTATATTAAATTAAAGATATGTATCTTAAATCATGATTTTGGAGTTACATTTGTGCAAATGAGTGATTGCTTAGAGTACATAAGAGATACGTTTATTCATTTTAAATCTCATTTATATTATAAATTATAAATGCAAAACTTTTGCATCTTCAGTTGATGGCAACCTATGGAAAAAAGTTAGAATTTTTCTAAGGTAAAGACTCGTCAGGATCACATTCCAATATGATGCGGTTGGTAATAAGCTCTAGTGTCTTAATTTCAGCACAAAATTCAGTCTTAATAGAGATAAGTGTCTATTTGAATACTTAATTCAGATTTTAAGCTCCACCTTCCTTTGTAGGCTCATATGGATTGTTACTAATGTTTTACTTCATATTCTATGACAGGACTCCAGCTAATGCATGTCCAGCTTCGCACATTCCTCAATTTCATCTAACTGAGGTATTGTGTTTAAGACAGACTGAACTACAAATACACATTTACAGATTTAATAATTTACTAATGCATAATAAATAAATTTGTGTTTTTAAATAAAGGTTCAAACTAACAGAAGATTTTCTAAGATTTCATACAGAAGCAGAAACATTGCCAAAAGTAAAACTGTAACTAAAGTTATGTACACGAGGTTTAATTACTACGTAAAAACGCAAGGCCTGACCCTGAGACTCCAGATATCCTATAATCCAGATCATCCTATAAGTTTTCACAAATTGTTTTCACCTCATAAATGTAAGGAAATTGTGCTAAACATGACTCGATGCACCCGATGAAAGAAACGATGCGTAGAAAATCAAACGGCCTTAAGTAAGGTTTCTATGTGAAAGAATTATTATTTTAGCAATGTGATCATGAGCTATTATAAGAGATGTACGAATTAGAGTCCACTTCGGATACCAGCTAAATTCGAATACATGTTTATTATCTGAAAATATATACAAATGTAAAGGTTGTGAAACAGCACACAACTAACACGAAATGACATTTTGCAGAAATCTGTGGTACAAAAATTTTTATAAATGTCACTGTTTACAAGTCTCATTTAGTGCAAAGCGATTTTTAGAAAATTATGAGTTGGATTTACGTACAATATGTAGTAAACTTGACACAATATATATACGTACTCAGTAAAGAACATGAATGCTTACTAACATTATATGAACATCATAGTGTCTTACATAGGGGAGACAATAGTTAAATGTCGTAGATCTTGCCATTATAGTATTTATCACACACAGGAATTTAAGAGCCCATCTGTGTAACAGAATTCCTCGAGTCACTGTGCTTTGTTGGCCAAATAAATAAGTCAAAAAATCAACTGATTCATGAATGTACTCTTTCAAATATATGAGATTTACAAAATCCCATCGGGACTTAGCTGTAATAATATTTACGCCTTTAGATTGCCTTTATTCTTGTATTCTATTTGATGACAAAATGGCAGACGAAAGTTTGCGTGATTAAGTTTCCGTTTTACCTTGAAAAGTCAGATTATGTGATGGACATTTCATTTCAAAGAAATTATGTTTGGATGTTTCTGTTTCCTCTACATTTTTCTGCAGTATGTCGTTTCTTTCTCCGCAAATCGTTAAATTCACATTTTTTCTAGAAGCCTGTAATTTATTTTATGTTAATTAAAAGATTTTTATGATTTAATTCTTCTACTATAACTCCAACATTGCGGTCTTCATCAGAATGCGAATGAGCTTGTAAAGTATTTCATTTGAGGGTTTTGATGGCTTTAGATATAGAGCTTTTTAACATCGTCGCTAGCAGCCTTATGTTCTGCCTCCCAACTGTAACCGTTAATGTTACGGCTTTAGCCATTTTGTTATCCGATGTTAACATGCGTCATTACAGTTTTGTGATAGCTCACTAATCCTACGGACAGAGTACGGGATGTTATTAGAATTAAAAGTACTATCTATCACACCCTCAAATAATCCCGAATTATAACCTAACAAAAACTTATTTTCGAGTGCTGAACGATACATCTCAGTATCGTTTCAAAGCATATTTTCTGCGTTCTTGGGACTGGGTACAGTGATAACGTGAGGACCTAAAGACCTACTTATAACTTCCCAGAAATACTCTTAGATCATCTTCCTATGGTTAGTAAGGTACAATAAATTTGTTGAGAAGACTTATATAATTTTTAGATTTCTTACATTGGAATTTCATTTTAGATTCTTAGAGATTAGAGAGTCTTAATGCGTGCAAGGATTATTAAGAACTAAAAGTGCGCAAAGAAGTTAAATCAAATCTTCAGTATAAAGTACCAGAGATTCATTTAAATTTAATAATGTTCGGTAAAATATGTTTTTATCATTAAAATTACGATTTAAAGTATTAAAATGTTTTGGATGACATTTAAATAACCAGTAGACACAATTTTATTAGTACGTTTTCATCCATAAAATTATTATTTGAGTTAATTTATATTCGGAATTAAATAAAAAAATTAACCCATTTAATAATGTTTGAAGATTTAATGAGCCGTTGTTCTCAAATGTCTCTCTCTCTCTTTCTCTATCTCTCTATATATAATTGAAATAATAGCCTCTTAATGGAACTTTAGAGGGAAATTTTAGTAAAGGATTTTTTTTTAATTCATTAACGACATTATTTTTATTAATTTTTGAACGACATCATTTTTATTAATGTTGCTCGCATTGTTACCCACATGATAGTTAATATGAATGGAAACTTAGCTATATCAAAATGTTCTTAACTTCTTGAAATTTTACCGGTTATTTAAATACAAAATTTCCAATCTTCCTCTGTCAGTAAAATACAATATTGTTAGCTATAGACATTTAATATATATTTATTAATTATAGCGAAATGTATGCTGTTTGTAATTTACTTGCTGAAAGATCACAACTCCTCTGTAATTTTAAAAGGTAAAGGTTTAATAAAACCTTTAAATTTCAATCTTTATATGCTATTTTTTTATCTCTTGATGAAATAGCGTAACGCATTTTGAAAGAAAATTGCTCTAATTAGTTCATATAAGTTCATGTAAAATTTAATGAAAAGGAATTTTTCAACCCAAATCAGTACCAAAACTGAAGTTCATTTTTTGAATTATTAATTATAAATTTGTGAAATTTTGAATTTAATTAAGTGATATCTTATGTAAAATCTTATTAGTAGCTATTTATAAGAAAACAAAATTAAACAATATACGTCAAAGTTTACATCAGTGGCATAAAGGAAAAGGCTAAAATTAAATCTTTAAAAATATTTATTATGAAATAAATAATTAATTTTATTCTGAATTCAATTTACCACATTTTCAATACTTTTTATTCGGTAGAATGTAATTTTTCTGTTTAATATGTATTGCATGATATTTCTCGCAGACTAAGTATTAACTAAGCACTCGGAACTAAGGACCTGCTACGCATTCTGCGCCACTGAGAAAGAGACCAATATGGCAGCGCAGATTTGATAGTCAACATCATGTTGAACACGCACACAGATCTTTATGTCTTCAAGACATTCTCTGTGACTGCTGTGAAGTATAGAAAATTAATCTTTCCCTCTTCAGTGGTGCAGTTGGCTCTTAACTTATTTTCATGAACGACACCACTTTTCCACGTAATGGTAGTTTAGCCTTTTCCCGTAAGTTATAGAATAGACATTACTTTTGTATTAATTTTTGACCGTTTAAACAAATATTCAGGCAGGAAAGTAAATAAAAGAGATTAATAGATTCTTCCACATCCCACTCCACTTTATTCAGCAAATTTTAAACCTCTAAAGTGGTCTTAAGGTTCTCGAACCTTGTAGTCAATACATGGGACATATATGTCCCAGTTCGAGGAAAAAGATTAGCTGATGAGTTTTCTAGAAAATAAGAATATTAAACGGCTGGCTTGACTTTTCTGAACCCCAGACACAGTCCTTAGGCAGTATGTCTGAGAAACTCTTCGGATAGAAACTTCGACACTCTTTTCCCTTTCAGCACCCTTCAGGACCGAAAACAGTGTTTCTGCAAAGTCGTACAGACTCTTACAGAAACACATAAACTTTGTCATTTCCAGGAAGAAGTAGAATGTTAGAGGGGACCATACTCTATTAGTTTTCCTTCGTGTTCCATCTTTCAACCCCTTATTTAGATCTTTCTACGTCAATGAGCTTTAAGCACGATCATGCGTATTTACCATTGTTATTGTGTGGTATATTTTTATATTATCCCAGTTGATCTAGCCTTAGATCTTTTTTTAATCTGTCGATCCTCTCTGGATATTATTGTCTAAATCTTCAAATTCTCTTAAATGTGAATTTAATTTGTCCAGCAGCAGTATACTTTGCTGCTGGACAAAGGGGTATGACCGACTCAAAGGGAAGACTTAAGTTACTATCGGAAATAAAATTTTTAAAAAAATATATTCTTTACTTTACATATCAATCGGCCTCATTTATTGTATTGGCTTAGATCTGACAGTCTCGGCTCTGGGGATACAATATACATGAACTTCGGTGATCCGAACAAGGCTTGAGCGACGACCTAGTCTTTCTAGACAATACACATCTCCAAACGTTTCCTGGTGTGTTGAGAGAATTCAAAGGGTCATCATTTCTCCGCCTAAAGGAGCAAAGCGGCCATAGAACCACCCCTTTGGGACTTTCCATCATAGCTTTATCATAGGATTGCTCACAGTGTTTTTCATTAAGATGGCGTGGAACGGACTCTATCGATTTCGAGGGTGCAAACAGGTACAGGTGACTCCTCATCAGGAGCAAATGCATCTGCAGGTTTCCTTTCTCGAAGATTTTCGCAGATTTGTATACTTCTTATGAAGAGAAACCTGCATCACCTGTTTGCCTCGAAATTGATAGTCTTGACTAAAATCTACGCCAAATACAAGATTGTTACTTTCCCTAATTCGATGTTTTACTCTAACATGTTTCTATTCTCTTTTAAACAGATAGTTAGTTATGTTTTGTATTGCAAAATTAAATTTTGAGACTGACATTGATGATAATTGAGCGCAAATTTTAAAGTGCAGTCATGACATTTAACCCATTTCTTATTTGTATTTAATTTGATTTTTAATTACTTTATTAATATTATTATTGTTGTTGTTGTTATTTTTCATTTTTTGCATTGCATAATTAAAGTAAACCCATACAAAGTTAAACTAGTACAAAGGTTTCCACCGCTTTTCAGTTATTACGAACGTACTTTTACATTAAAAGGAGAAAGAAAGGGGCGTTGGACTACCTTCAGGAGCTGAATAAAAGCAAACATGAAAATATAGGATGATTACGCTATGAGAGTTAGAATTGTGAAGGCTTATTTTATTTGTCTACTAGCAGCTTCGCTGCCAGCCTTCGTCTGGCTTTTAAATGTAACGGAAAAATGCCTGAAGGGAACACCAAACGTTAAATTTAAAAACTGCGTAGAATTTTACTCTGCAGAAAAACTTCATAAAAAAAAGTTATTACGTATAACAAATAAGCAATATCCCTTAATACAAATATTAATTATCCTAATAAATAAATTAACCAACTTCTCTTTGCAAAATCTTAAGAACTCAAATGGTTTAAAGGAGGTTAAGAACTTTGTTTCCTAAAAAATCACTCAAAACTTTTCAATATCTTAAAAACAGTGAAATGAGCAATAAATAACATAAAAGAATACAAAAAACAAAAAATTCTGAAAAGCAAAGTATAATTAATGATATTTTATCTTATATTTTCAAGATAAAAAAAATTACAGTTAAATAAGCTATATCCCTTAATACAGCTATGAATTATCCTAATAAAAATAAATTAACTAACTTTCCGTTGAAGGAAAAAAATCATGCAAAACTTTTCAATATCTTACAAACAGTGAAATAACCAAAAAATAACATGAAAGCAACTCAAAAAAAAAAAAAAAAAAAAAAAAAAAAAAAAAAAAAAAAAAATCCGCGCACAATTTTACTCTGCAGAACAACTTTATAAAAAACATCAATAAAAATGTATTATATGTATGAAAAACGACAATGAAATATTCCAATCTCTTAAAAACACTGACATAAGAAATACTATGAAAAAATGTTGCCAAACCCAATTTTCTCAAAGAATGAAACTATTTAAAATAATGCGATTTCATCAAAAATCTATCAACAACAATAAGAAAGAAAAATTGTTGCCAAAATCATATTTTTAAAGATGTGAGATATGAGAAGTGTACTCGGAAGCTTCATTTAAAAAAAAAAATACAAAATATTATCATTTTTACAAAATTCTTTTGTAAAAGCAGTCGCAAGGATGAAAGTTTAAAATGTCCAAAAATCAAAGAAAAGTAAACTGTACATTTTTAAACATAAACCTTTTTAGAAAAAATCCCGTAGAAAAGGTGTTAAACTCACTTTGTTAAATAAATTCGTATTTAATCGATTTATTGAAACACGAAATTTATTTTAAATTCGTAAAATAGCTAAGTGCTACGTTTCATGACGATGTGAAAATGGAATGTGTAGAGTAAAATCTCGCTTTCCTATAGCCCATTATGTCTCAAAATGACGCCATTTCGTCACAAAACATAAAATAAAAAAATTCTAATCCGAATTTCGAAAAACTTGCTTCGAGGTGCACTGGCTCTTGTCTAGATGCACCTATGTACCAAATTTCGTAGCCGTGGGTCTATTAGCTTACGCTCAGCGCGAACGAAAGACACACACACACAGACTCTTTCTTTTATTACGTATATGTGTAGAGATTAAGACATACTGTTGCTTTAATACTATTGACTTATAAAAGTTTCGGCCTTAGTATCATTTGTTAGGAGTCTTTTTTACATCCTTATCTAAATACGTGAGTCATTTACATCACATAAGAAAATATAAAATGGCTATTAATGTTCGGATAATGCATTTCGGAAAACATATGTTATAAAGATTTTTGTATTTTAAGGGAAAATAGGAAAGGGAAAAAAGAAGGCTTTAGGTGTTATTTCTGATTAAAAATAAGATTTTATCTTACTCTTATGTGTGTATTATTTCACTAGATTTTCTTCCGGAAATATATGTACTAAAATTTTGCATTTCGAAAGCTGAGGCATTGGTGAAAAATGCAAATCTCTTTATTGATTGAGTATAAAACATCGATTCGCCGTCTTAGAATGTGTATGTTGTATTTCGTATTATTAACCAGGTAAAATATTTGAAACTTGAAGTCAGTTCTTATGTGCGGTTTGTATTAGAAGTTAATACCTTGATTAGAAATCAGTTATCGCTTTTTTAAAGTACCGCGTTTTCGTATTTTCTGCTTGCTGATAAGTATTTCGCACATCCAGCAACTTTGCATTTTTTGTCGGGAATCATTTCCTCGCCTGATTTGCAGTAGCAAGTCATAAAACTAAACCGGATTCTCTAAAATGCATAAAACGCGCTTACATGAATTTTCCATTCATTACTTTTACTCTCAGCAAGTTACTCAAAAAAACAATTTATTTTGTTCTGTTTATTTACACATAGATCACGTTTTCCTGGTGTGGCAGTATTTCCTAACAAGCTAAAATATTCCTTCGCTACTGCTTTTGAGCTAATAAACAATGATGGAGAAGCAGGGGAAAATAAATAAAAAAGGTTAAAAAATGCAGGGCGAAGACTGTGTTAATAGCTAACTGTGATTCATTTTGCTGGGTAATGGTTGCTCGTATCTTCCCTTTCTATTTAACATCGCGTTTATCAACACCAGGATTGCAATGCTTGAGTTAGAGTGAGACACCTATTAGGTTACCATATTTGGCATTATATCGCGTTTTCTGTAGATTTGTTTTCGCATACATTTTTCAAATGAGCTTCAACACCGATACCAAAAAAATCATTATCGTGGAAAAAACATTACCTACTTCCGTGTAAGTTTAAAAAGTCTTATATTCCAAATTGTATCTTCGCTGTTTGAGAAATTCCATCAGTATACATTTGATAAAATTTTTACAATTGAAAATTAAGATAAACCTTTGGAATCGATTTTCAAGAAACTTTTAAATTAACGCCCAGTAAGATTACGAAATATGCGTATAAGATTACAGCGATATCAATTTGAGAAAAAATATAAACCAGGGAAAGAATTTTTTTTTTTTTTAAACCTAGTAAGATTCTCACTAGTGTATTTCTCGGTTACTGTAGAAAGTGACGAATCTTAAGAACTAATTAGCGAATAATCGCTTAAGTTCGTGTAACAAGAAACAACAAGATGGAAGGGGAACTAACCCTTTATTATTCCAATAAGATTTAACAAAACTCTGTCTTGGAGTGTACAATAAAAGCCGACACTCGGGCTTGAATTTGGAGACTAAGAAATAAACTAAAACTAAGATTAACTAAAGAGATATAGCCGAAGCTATCAAGATTCTAATCTAGTTGGTCCCTTAACTCTAGTTGACTACGAAGCTTATCAAGGTCCTGACTACGGCCGAGCGTAATAACAGCTTTGAGAGAGAGTAGCCAAAAGGCAGATGCGCGCAAATCAAAAACTCTGATTCTCTCTAACTCAGCAAGTAGACTTCGCGATTTGAATACCGCTCCTCCTCATTAAGTATTCAGAGTGATTCCAAAATTATGTTCTGGCCGGAAGTAGTAAGTTGAAGTTAAGAAGAATTGGACAGGAAAGGAACTTTAACTTAAAATTTAACTGTTAATAAAATTAACATAATCCTTACATCTGAAGCAAACAAAAAGAGCAGCATAATTCGATGCATATCATTATCATATTTTTGGATTAAAATACGAGTTTCGTGGAAATTTCTGCTTTTGAACTACAGCAAATGTTCATGTATTACTAGTCTAATGTTTTTATTAAGAAGCATCACAGCACTGACAAAATGTAATTGCTATATAATCGAATATTCAGTATATTTGTTGCTTTAAAATATTAGAGAGAGAAAGTTTAATATAAGGACCAGATTTTGGACAAATGCTTTTCCTTGTTTATGCTGTAATGTGCAATAACTGCATTTGTTTTTAATCTTCTGCTATCTGTTCCATGTATATTAAATTGTGTTTATTAAATATAGTTAAGGATATGAAGGCGGAATATAGAAGCGTACTACAGTTTGTTTTGAGGACAGCGACTTTGCCAACCTTAAAGGTTAGTTTGCCACTTAAAATTACGCAGGATTTGGGCTGAGAGCATAAAGATGGTTATTTAATCAGTTTTAGGTGTATTTTAACTTTCAGCTTTGTAAACTTGGGTTACGTTTACTTTGGATTTTGATAAGACAGAAACTATCTAGTGACATACATGTCTAGGAAAAAGTTAGATAAAAATAATAACAGAATGAGAAGATATAATAGTCAAAATTTAAATTGCAATTGTTGAGATCCTCTTTGCTAAAGGCACTGCAATTGTTGAGATCCTCTTTCCAGAAGGCAATGTGATGTAATAGTTCTTTTTCTTAATCAGGATGTCTGAAAACAAAACTCTACTACAACGTTTCTACAATACAGACTTTATAAATAAAGAAAGCATTGTATATATAATTACTCAACAGGGATATAAAATGATAATTACCGTGTAACTTATTTGCTACAGAATTAAGAGTTTAGCATGCTTTCAAACAAGATAAAAATTCAAAGATTCAATGTTAGGAAGAACGGCACATATCAACTTCTAAAAAAGCATAATTTTACAAACGAAAAGAGCATAATCATTGTTTTCCTTGCAAACATGATGTGCTTTATTGGAAATATTTGGTCATTTAATTGTATGATATGAAATTGAATAATTATTATTATATATCAGAGGAAATAGTAAAAACCTAAATTTCTGGTAGTGCTAAGAAAAAATAATAAAACTGAAGTTAAACATTTGCTCTTTAGACGTGTAAAATAATAATATTTTTTAAAAGGTATTTCAAAATACAATATTAAATCCTATTTTTCATATGCATATCCTTATCAACAACATACTTAAACACATTTTTAAAGGAAGTTTTTTCAACAGTCATTTAAATATCATCAAAAACAAATTTTATTTTACTTATTCTCAAAGAATGTTATGATACTACAATAGCAGTTCTCAGAAATGACAAAAGCTGTTTCATCTGGCAAAAAATCCTAAGATAGTCTCCTGTAACATGTCCTTCTTTTACATCTTTTTTCGACAACATACATCTTTTGCGCACAATGTTTCTCCAAAACTTTTACATTTTTTTGTATGCAGAATATCAACACATATAGAATACTAACACGTTGCACACAGTCTTCGTCAGATTGTGTACAGTCTTATATTAATCTATTAAAATTGTGAATACAGTGTTTAAAATTTGAATTACTTTCAGATTATGATGTTTCGCATACGTTTTGTCAGGAAATTTATATTTGGAACCGAGGTTTCTAATGAATATATACTATATCCTAAAATTGTTAAATTTTTCAGTGGGCTTTGCTGTTTGCATTCTGTCTTAAAACAACAAAATAAATATAATAAAAAATAATCTATCATAGTAACCAGTACTGTAGAGTAATCTTATTTTAAAACAGATCTGTTTCTTATGCAGTTGATTGGTATATTTTTGTGTTTTAATGTAGAGTACGTACAGCTTTAAATCCAAATGTTTACTTTTCTTACTTTATATGCTTCTTCTGGTAATTCATTTCTTGCACGTTCCTCATAGATTCTCTTTTTAAGCACTGAATAAAAAGAATTTTCATAGATTCTGAATTTACATTGGTAGAAATTTAATTGGTATTCGTTGTACAAGAAAAACTCATTTTTTACATGAATTTTGTGTCTGAACAAGATATCCAATACATGCATAAAAATTCTCAAACGGCAATTTATCTCAGTCTTTGTTTTAAGGAGCATCAGTTATATCGCATTATTTTTTAATTAGCCGAAAAGGGCGTTAGACCCAAAGGACTAATAGTCTCAAAATTTTTTGTCTTTTTTAAGTCCAAAGGGCTTTGTCCCTAATTGTTTTCATTTTGCGATTTTGCGTTGGTTCACTATAAATGTCCGTTTCACTTTTCAAACTGTTGCCACCAAATGTTAGAGTCCTGCATTATATCTGAAGAAATTAAATAATGAAAATCTGCATAAATGTATGTATATTTCTCGCATTGTGATAAACCAACGGTCATCAAATTTTGAATAGTGCAATCCTCCACTGAATATGGGCATCTGGAAGCCCGAATTTGGAATTTGTTTTATTATCTATTTCAAATTTTGACAAATATTAAAGAGTTTTTTATTAATATACTCAAGGATTTCAAAGCAAGCAGTGGCAATACTGTACAGAAACACACATTTTTATCTCCAGCGCGTGATTAAAACAGTGGAATTTTAACAGCTTAGATCCTACGTAGATGACCGAGAAGATCGTACTGGCATGAATGTGGCTGAGTGGAAAGCATGATGACGCAATTTAGCACAACGTATCTTGAAAAATCACAATCTTCCTTTTTTCCACTCATATAAAATCATCCTTTTTCAGATAAGATGTTTCCTAATTATATTTAATACATAAATTGCATTTTGAATTAGAACGTCATCTTAAGTAAGTAAGCAGCAGCATGGTTTAAAAGCGCCTTGCCAGCAGGAGAGCTATGCGGGAAAAAGGAGAAAAGTTGTACTTTCAGAGGAAGAAGGTTGGGAATGGGAAAGTTTCAGTTCAGAGTTTTGGTTTACAATTAATTTGATTGGACAAGTTCCAAAATTGGAGGCATCTGCATTAAAACTTTACGTAAGATAGAAAAACCTGCAACCTGTGAGAAGAGATATAGTTCCGAGCAGATCATTAGAATGTTAATTTTGAGCGCGTCAATTTTTTTTTTTTTTTTTTTTTTTTTTGAAAACGCTATCATATTTTGATACATATTACATATCCCCCCTTCAAAAGAAAGGTTGGGTGAGCAGGGTGGAAGAAAAAGCAATAGAGCAGCAAAATGTGAAAGATATAATTTTGAAAATATAAAGCATATTAACTTTTAAACAAAAAAGTGTTGTCATAAAAGTTTGACCGATACATTAACATTTCACTGGAAGTCATAAAATTTTGAATTGAATTATTAATTTTAGCACTGTATTCTTTTAAAACAATAGCATATTTTAGAGTTCTGAGGTAAAAATGTCCAATGAAATTTTGTCAAGTTCTTGGTAGTTCCACACGGTAAAAGTTCAAATTTTTTTCACAAAGTAAATGTTCAAATAAAAGTCTTTCCAATTTTTGTTGATGAAAATATTTCTATTATAATACAAATGTAAATGCCAACTTTCATGTTATTTTAATTATGTTTTTAGGGTAGGAATTTTAAAATATGAACATTTTATAACACATCATTCATAAACACAACAAATTTCAATCTTTTCTCTATTATTAGGATGTTTAAAATTTACTTATTCTTTACAAAACTTGAAGACTACACAACTTTATCTAAATACTAGCATTTCAATCATATCGGTTTATTAGTTGGGCAAACTGGTGTTTATTATTCACCAGTGGGCAAAAGATTTGTCAAATTAGCAGTTACTGTAGAAAAGGCCTCCGTTTCTTCGATAGAGGCAACTGGCCTTTTTCGAACTGCTGTCATTCCATTATAAAAATTAAAAACACACTCTATTTTATGAAAAAATAAAAAATACTTAGAAAAGAGGTATTTTTTCATAAGGTGAGAGCCTTCAACGTTTATTTTGAAAACATTAAAGAAATACCTACAATTAAAAAATTTCAAACAATAATATCATTCGTAAAATACAGTAAAAATTAAAAATATAAATTCAAAGAAACTTAAACAATAGTACAAAAATCTTATTCACATTAGGAACCTTCCCTAAGTAAAACCTTCTAATTCCTTACCTAATTTTATTAAATTCAATGATTTTCCCAATTCTGAAATATAAAACTATATTTAAAAAAAATCATAATATTTTTTAATTATTAACTCCGATTTTAAAATGATTTAAGCAAAACATTACCATCAATAAATCATAATACAGTAACTTATAAATTCAAAGTTTTTTTTTCCTATTTTTCTTTTTTTAAACGTAATTTACTCATTTTGGAACTTAATACCACTTCCCTATCACATTTGATGCCTTTTGATAATACTGCATTCTTTGAACATCAAGAATTTGCCCAATAAAGCACTAAATACGCAAAAGAGCACAAAATACTACTTAGTTTTTCACATTTCGCTGTTGAGGTTGCTGACCTTCAAAACACTTTCGATGTTTAATTTTCTTTTTACGGGATGATTGTAAATGAATAAACTTTGTGAATATTTAAAGCGAGCGAGAACCAGTAACCATATTTCACTACATTGGTGGCACTGACCTTGATTCGAAATACTTTTCATTTCGATTTTTTAACTTAGAGATACTCGATGATTTTTAAAGCACATTTTGAATATGCCGTTAAATAACGCAACGGAAACGAATTTGATAAATTCGCTGGACGTTTGAAGCAGCAGAGTTCGAAGACCATTGGGGAAACTTGCACTAGGTTAATCCTGTCTTGGCTTTTTATAAGTATGTAATAATTCCAAATGTGTAGATGAAAACAGTGGAACTTTTAACAGCTTATATATTGCGTAGATTACTAAGAAGATCGTAGTGGCTTGAAGGTGGCTGAGTGGAAAGCATGAAATCACAATCTTTCATTTTTCTACGCATATTAAATCATGCTTAGAGAAAGTGCAGAATTGCCCACTGATTGGCGCGTTTTTAAGAATTGCACATTCTCGGTATCTATCCATGTACACATCGACCTATTTTCACTTAAAAAAAACATCCCAGAATTCCATAAAAATGGCCCCAAACAAATAAGTGGGCGATTCTGCACTTTAGCCTCATCCTTTTTCAGACAAGATGTTTCCTATTATATTTAATACATAAATTGCATTTTGAATTAGAACGTCAATCTTAAGTAAGTAAGCAGCAGCAGGATGGTTTAAAAGCGTCTTGCCAGCAGGAGAGCTACATGGGAAATGTTGTAGTACTTTCAAAGGAAGAAGGTTGGGAGTGGGAAAGTTTCAGTTCAGATTTTTGGTTTACAATTAATTTGATTGGATAAGAGGCATCTGCATTAAAACGTTACGTAAGATAGAAAAATCTGAAACCTGTGAGAAGAGATGAATTTAGTTGCAGATCAGACAGATGTATTATATTTAAAAAAACTAAATAGTGAAGAAACTGCATTAATGCATGAATGTTTCTGGCATTGTGAAAAACAACGGTACCTATAGCCATCAAATTTTGAATAACGTAGTCTTCCAACCGAACATGAATACGTGGAAACCCGAATTTGAATTTTGAATTTGTTTTATTATCTATTTCAAATTTCGTAACCTTAAATGAATTTTGGATTAACAAACTCAACGATTTCAAAGCGAGCAGTGGCAACATCGTATGAAAAAAGAATTATCTCCAGCGCGCGAGACTGTGTATTGCTATTAAACTCAATTTTATGTGGTTTAAGGGCGAAGAACATGATAGTTAACAGATAAAGACAACACTTAAAACGTTAAAAAATAATGTTTTGGCGTAATATTTAAAGAATCTGAAAGTTTCAGATTTTCTTTCTTTTTTTTTTTTTAATTTATTTTTTGTGAAAAATATTTAGTGTCAATTTCTCATTTTACACATTGTGTAGTTTATTTTCTAAATTTTGGAACTTCGGTATAAAAAATCCTTTTCGACAAAAATTTTATGGGCTGTTTAAGATTCTCTCCGGTAACTTTTAAAGGGTGCACTTCATCAAATAATAAGGTAAGTGATTAAAAGACTTAGCCACTGAAGATTACTATTTAAAGAATTAAGCGGTAGCCATAAATCTAAATTTTTAGAATAGACTTCTGCTAAAGAAATGCACTTAATAAACACAATAACCTGTTTTAGAATATTTGCCTCAAATGTACTTAAAATTCACATATAATAATTAAATTATATCGTTTGGTACTTTAACATTATTCCGTGCCACAAATTGGTATATATCTTTTTAATGAATACTTATTGAGAATAATAACAGAACATGCAACAAGATAAACAACTATAAGTAACACAGAAAAACAGACATTAGATAGAATTCTCTTCAACACATGAGGAATATCCAAACTCACAAAGTTGCTCAAACTAAAAACTTGCCTGCAGAGTAAAATCTAAAGTAGCAGTTTTCGAAACCTGAAAATTGCAAACGCAATAAATGTTAATCTTCTTCCAGCTGACTAACTGTGCACTAACAGATACACTTAATAAACAATAGTCAGGTGTACCTGACTGACGGGCACTAATGGTTCTGCTGTAATAAAGTCATATGATTTGGTTTGGTTTAATTGATTACAGCAAGCACGCTAGGGCTATCTGTCTGAGGGAAGAGACGCCTCTTCGGAGGACTTTCTCAGAGAAACTGTCGTACCCACGTTAGACGTAAGGGAGAAAACGAAGGCGCACATGCAATCGGACCGTTCGTCTGGAGTCGAATTACCAGGGTTCAAGGCCCACCAGCGGCCGAGCGGTAAAGTCGCTGAACACTGGTAGCTCGGTCCGAGGTTCGAATCCCGCGAACGGGCTGGCTTCATGGGCGTTTTCGTGGTTTTCCCCATGTGTAACGTGTATACGACCCAGGTTTCCTTAGAAAGTCCTCCACGAAGGCATCCCTACCCTTAGGCAGATAGCCCTCGTGTGCTTTGCCATACTCAAATATACCAATACCAGGGTTCAGCGACTTTACTGTTCAGCTGCTAGTGGTATAATCTCAGAAGGAAAAACATCACTGTTTGAAAGCTTTTAGAAATAGCTTTCCTCGGGCTTCAAAAAAGTATTTGACGGATGTTTTTTAAAATTCTGCCAGTCTGGGAAAAAGTTTCCAACCGTCGTAGAAACAGATAAACCCGCAAACAAGGTTTCTGCACATAGGATTATCGTACAGTGTATGAAATAGCAAAGATTAAGTTAATAAAAGCAATATAAAACACTACACAAATGCATAAAAATAAAATAGGAGCCAATAAAACAAATATTAACGAAAATATATTTTGTTTATATATCATCTCTATTAACGGAAATAATCTTAGATAAATTCTCATCAGGTATTTTAATCATTTTGTTTGCTTTCTAATATATTTATTTTTGTAGGTTTGCAATTTTATTATAAACTTTTATTAATTTATTTAAATTAAACTATTTATTAATAAACTCGACTGAGCTCTTCGATTTTAATTCAACAAATAACCAAGCAACCTGAGGTGTTTCCTCGCATTTTTTTCAGCATACAATTTTCGAGTTCTGATTATACAAAACTAATTTTATTTTCTTCTGAAAAACTCCAAACATTACGTATTTCTCTAAAATATTAATCGAAGAAATGTCTTGTACTGAAATTAAAATTATTAAGAGATTACCACAGAAAAATTAATAAAAGAAAAGAAACTGTTGAGTAATTTTAAAATTACATCAATCTGACAAGAGCTGTAATTACTGCGTAAACCTTCAAATTTACAAAAGTTTGCCGCTTCGAAATTACTTTCCTTCAAATGTCATTTGTGCAGTTTGAAATTAAAATAAATAATGATTGTGCAGATGGGAGAATGACAGTGACAGATGTTTGGTTTGACAAAGGGGCTAATTGAACTGCAGTGGTCTCTCTGGGAAACCAGAAGCTGTTTCATATCCAACGTTTTAAGTTATCAGTTAAATGAAATGCACAATATAATGACGTCGAAATGCAATCAACCGAATATTTTCTCTCAATTTGAAATTTGAAATGCATTAACGAATATGACATTAGGTAACAAAATAGACACTATCAATATAATTCAAATCCCAGATGACTAACCTTGAAATGAATTTCAGCTTCAAGTAAATTAGCTAGACCTAAGAGGAGAATAATCGAGAAATAATGCAATTATACGCTTAAAAGATTAATTTCATAGCATTAATTCAAAAATCACAAAATCTGATTTTACTAGGCTAAAAGTAGCATCACAGGTATAGTAATATATTTGCAGAAATTAGTCGTTTCAAATTTAAAACCACTCATAAGGAAGTCAGTTTCAAAATTTTATGTAATTATCGTTTTAAATTTAGAATTATACAGCTAAGGTCGATAAATTTGCAGTGCTACTACGAGCACTGCGTGCTAATTACGTATATAATATTTCTTCTAAACTCTTACCTGCATTCATACTTATGCATTTTAAAATATTAATATTAATATGTCAAATATTTGCATCTTTACGTAAACTGCCTTATTTTTAAAGGCTGACAAATATTTGGGAATACCCTACATCTCATTACCTATCATATAAGCTATCGTTAATTCGAATACTCTTTTCGTTAGTATCAGGACTTAAAACAGTAGTTTTATAACACGTCTTAAACAGAGGTTTGTACAAAGTATTAAAACCAACATCGAATATTGAAATACTTGAGAAATAAGCGTGCATGCTCAATAAAACAACCTTTCAAAATAGATATTATTACTGAAAGAAGAATGAATTCCTGTTCTTCAAACCACCTAACAAACTTATTAAATCTTGCGACATAATTAATTGATCGGTATATATATTTGAGTATATATGTGAGGCTTTGTATAGTTAAGACAAATTTAAAGCGTGAAATTTTATTAACAGTGTACTATGTAGTAATAATAAGTATAACAAAATGTTTATAAGCTGTGAGATTTTATAATGTTGGTGAACTTTACAAATCATTTTGTGAAATATTACAAATAATTACTAAAACATTACTAACATAATTATTAAACCAATTACTAAAATATATTTAAAAACCTAAAATATTTCAGAATAAATGCTTGAAGATTTTGAAATTATGCATCAAAAGAAACATTAAATGTCTACATATGAATGCTTTGAAATCGCTCGAAAATACACGCTGTTTACCTGACATATACAAAAAATGTATTAGCTCCTTTTATTATAATTAAATGCATCGTAATTCAAAATAATTAAAGCAAATAACGTATCCTGTAACTTCTTTCATCTAATGAAAAATGTTTCCGAGTTTATAGAATGTGAAAAAAAAAATATTCAACATTTTGTTTAAGGAACAAATTTAGAGAAATAATGTTTTTTCAAAATATAATATTATCTGTTTTGATCAGAGAATTACGAAGTCTAAGAAAATTTTTGAACGGAAATAATGTAAACAAAAAATCGCATTTGAAAACAAAAGTTAGTAAGATGTTCAGTATGTTTCTTGATATCGAATTTTGTTCGCAACAGTAAGGATGTAATTGATTCAAATAGAGAGCGTATTCGTCTTTGATACTCGCAAAAAATTCTTTTGAATAGGATGCTCGTAGAGATAAAAAAATATTTTAATGATTCGCATGATTTGCAATAGATATTTCCTGTATTTGTATAGATATTAAAGGTATGACCCACATGGATGAATGTTATCATACCGATTTAGAGAAAAGTGTTTTTTACACTTCAAATACAGAGTATGAAAATTTTCTTCAAATGTACTAAAAACATAAGTTTTACTTTAAAAACTGACTTCATATACTTTCAGCACGATAAATCAGAATTATACAAGTAATGCGAGACTCACGTTTTATGAAATAGAGAAATTATTGTGAAGTATTTCAAAAAATTTTATGTGAATGCAGAACTTAAAAATAAATGATGAAGAAATCTAATTCAAGATTATTGGGAACTATTATAATGACAGTATGTATATACATCTTCTCCATTATTAAACAATGAATAATCCATATCTCTGTATATATTATTTATGTATGTATCTACACATGGTTTTCCTCCTCATTGTGCAAAAAACGGCGGCATCTAGAGCCATTAGATTCGATTATATATAATCAATCCTCTGTAAGCATGTGCACGCGGAAGCCCAACCTTTGCGTTTCGAAATTGTGTTTTAATTATTATATATTTTTTTGCGAATCTCGCGAATTTTTTATTAACATATTCAGTGATAAAAGCCTTGTGTTGTCACATTAAATAACACATTTTAATCTTCTGCTCGCACTGTGTTATCTCTCAACAATTTTTCAAATTTAATCTTTTATTTACTGATTAAAAATTTAACTGATTTGAAAGCTATAAATGCATTTTTTATTATATTTTTAATATTTTAATTCGATTGATTTAAATAAAATTAATTTCACTATAGTATATCTAATGAATTATTTTTGCATACCTTATATTTTGTCATTCATCAAATATTTTTCTAAACGCCATCGTAAATAATGGATACGGAACCATTTTTATTTATTTGGCTCAAGAAGGACTAGTAGTCTTGAAATATGATTTTGCGTCGGTTCACGATAAACGGCGAATCACTTTTCAAATTTTTGCCACCAAATGTTGTTGGCCTTATGTTATGTTATATTATTAAAAAATGAAACAAGGAAGAATCTGCATGCATATATGTATGTTCCTCGCACTGTGGAAAAATGACGGTAACCAGAGCACTTAAATTTTCAATGATGTTCCACATGGAAATCTGAATTTTGAATTTCGAACTTTTTTGTATGTTATTATTATTGTTTTGTAATTTTTTACAGATATTTACATTGTTCTAAAAGACAGATCTTTCTCCTGGATGTTATATTTTACTTTGGATACTTTAGTTCCTCAGCTAGGTTCAAGCTAATAATTAATAAGAAAAGTCTTCAAATTAGTCCGCCGTATCTATCCCATAATTTCTGATTATGTCATTTAAAGCTCGCAGTTTTCCTTGTGGTTCTTTGAGAAAGATTCGCTAGGCTTCGTTACATTGGTAAGAAAAAAAGGAAGAATTTTATTACCGAAATTTTATATATGATCATTATTACAGAACAATTTTTGTAGCCCTTGTCATGGAACTCTTGTACAATGGAATGCAAAATTAAATGAAACAAACGATATTTCAAATAATATCAGTTATGTCAATATATGCTGAAAAGTAGAACAACATGGCAATAGTAATTTAAATATAACTGGAATTGTCTGAAAGAGAGAAATACGCTGATCCATGTTTCATATTCTGTACATAATTTTTACGAAAATGATGCTTGAGTACACTTAAAAATAAAGTGCTTTAAACAGCTTTCTTCATGTTTCTTTTTGGAGCATAATTAAAATTAGTTGTCATATTAAAGAAACTGTATAATTAGCTGCAGTATTTACTACAGTATACTGCAGAATTTCTCTTGCATTTAAATTATAGAATCGTTGAACTGCCTGGAATCGTTGGAACAATTGATTAAATCACTATAATCAAGAGAACAATCTGGTTTACCATTAAAGTCATTAAATATTTTTATGAATTTATACCATTTGGAGAGAAACAAATTTCTCATTAAATTAATCACCACATATATTTAATGCATTAAAATCACCACATATATGTTTTTTTTTTTTTTTCTTTTTGTAAACAATTTTAGGCCAATGGATGCGGAAGCAGTTAGTTAATTTATAAGATTTCATACATGACAACACGCCTCAGCCTTCAGAAATGAATCACATTCCGAAACTCAAACTCGCTGAAAAATGTTAACATGGAATGAGAAAGCACATCTGGATGATTTCGCGTCAGTAATAGAATGATGTATTTTGAAGAACAGATTCATAAGCATACTTTCATAGGCAGTTTTTGAAACAGAATTGGTGTAAAGTTTAGTGACAATACAATAATTACTATACAATATTTTTTGGCACTGCTACTGCAATAACATTGAGAGAAGAGAGTAATAAGAATTGATTCTGTTGTGTCTTTCAATAACCAAAAATGACTTTAACCTATAGTTTAACAATATAATTTATCATAGGTAGAAGGAACAGGCAACAATGAAATTCTTACCCACGTTTCAATCTTATTTATGTTCGAGATATAAATATTTTTTCCTGAGTAATAGTTTAGTTTTTACTTTAAAATTTCTATTCGTCAAAATTAAGCATAATATGCTATTTTATTATTTTTCCTGTTTTAAATAGCATCTTTTTCAAATAATACTTTTCTCCAATAAAGTTTTTCATTAAGAACACCTTTCATCAAAGTTCGATTTTTTTTAAAAAAACGGGCCTAATATTTGTATTTTTTCAAAATTCACTTATGTTTTAAGGAAATTGTCTGAAAAAAAGCTAATCTTCAGAACTTCTGTCTCTCTTTCAGCATGGAAAATAAATATTTCTAAAACAATTGTTACATTTTAACTTAAGGTTATTTGCAGCGCATAATTTCATGATTTTAAAATTTTCTTTTCCGAGACATTTAAAATGTTAAATATTTCAGTAATATCTGTGTATATAAAGCAACTGGGAAGGAACATTTTGTGGCATAGACAATTATTTTGTTAGTATTTACAGAACATTCTGTGTTCAGAATGATGATGATGATGATAATCTTGATGCTTCTTAATGCTTTGGCAAAACGAATAGCTTGGAAAGTGCCTATAGTTCATATTAATTTCGGCATTCGAAATTTTATTCGAATTTTTAAATTTAGCTATACTAGACACTAATATTCTTGTTTAAAATGTAGATAATCGGACAGAATGTTATAATGTTTTCTCAAATGCATTTGTATTGTAAGGTGAAAATCCTGAAGCTTTTCCTGAGAAACAAAGGTAGGTAAAAGAAAAAATGATAAAAAAATTCTGAAAGCTTTCAGATTTTACATTACGTCCAAAGGAACTCTTTCTTTATATTTTTATCTGTTACCTTTATTTATTAAAGGTGTTTTGCACTCAAACCATAAAATTTAATTCAACAGCAATATCGCAAAACAGTTTTAAAATGAGCACATATTTAGGGTTTCCGATACACAGTCTCGCGCGCTGGAGATAATTTTTTTATAGGTACAGTTTGCTACCACTCGCTTTTAAATCGTTGAGTTTGTTAATAAAAATTCCTTGAAGTATCATAAAATACGAAACCAATAATAAAACAAATTTCAAATTCCAAATTAGGACTTCCAGGTGCTCATATTCCGTGGAAGATTACGTTATTCAAAATTTGATGGCGCTAGGTACCGTTGTTTTATAACAATGCGAGAAACATACATATGCAGATTCTTCATTATTTAATTTGTTTAAATATAACACAGGGCGATAATATTTGGTGGCAGCAATTTGAAACGTGAATCGACATTTAAAGCTTTCAAACAAAATGCAATATGGAAATCAATAGCCCTTCTGGGCTAACGCCCTTTGCTCTAAAACGCATAACATTGATTTCGTTTAAATTTTTCACACTAAAGTTTCTTTCTTCATATTATTTTGGAAAAGTTCCGTTTTTCTGTTGTTAGGATTAGACTTCTGAAAGTTACAAGAATAATCAAATAACGAAGCTTCTTGTTTCCACATTTCATATGAATTTTGCACTTCTAAAAGTAACTTAATGCACGTTATTTAAAATATGCTGTTATAGATTAATGTTTAATGTATATTTTATATGCATTTTTATTGTGCTTCCTAAAATTTTGTCAAATCTGATTCTAGAATTCATTCGGATTAAATTAAATTCCTTAGTAATTCTGAAATAAAGACGTGCATTGAAACATTTTTGCAAACACTGAAAATTTTTTTTTCTTTTAAATATAATCCTCATCTGTGTAACGAATTCCCATATAACGAATTTCTCAGTGTGAAGTACAAAAGTTTTTTTTTTATTCCCGGTACAATAGATATTTCCACAGAAAGCAATATTCGAACAGTAATATAAAATGTAGGAATTAATATTTAGTACACGGGAAATTAATTCTCGGACAAATGCATGGAGCCATAATAAACACATAACTTGGAATGAAAATGTAAATTTAAATATTATGTAATGACATTTCGGGTAACATTCCATTGGGAATATTTACAAACTATAACTCTCCAACATAACTGTACAGTATACAAAAAATATATATATGAAAAAGCGAAATTGAGTATAGGATTATCATTTTGTTATCTTTAAATCGGTATATGCATAATACAACAGAAAATTCAGATATTCGGTGATATTTTTAAAATATCAGATAATCGCATTAAATTACCGGGATAGTGGTTAGTGACACTGTCTACCGTACCGAAGGGCCTGGTTTCGAATCTCAGAGAAGGCACTGTTGTTTATAAATGGATAGTATCTGAGCGGCATTCGGGGCACTCTTAACATGCAGCGAGTCGAAAGGCATCTCGAGGCATGGAGGTAGGAAGTAAGATGGAGTTGACCTAAACAAGTTTCTCCCGTACCCTGGACGGTTATTCTACGCTACGAGAGTCGACAGCAAGTTGTGGGCCGCCAGATGTCGCTGCTAGTAAAAAACAGGTCTGCCCAACATCCTATATTCTCTGAGTACGGAAGTTGTCGAAAGCGCGTGAAAAAGTGTTGCCGCGTCGTCAATCAGGGTTGTCCAGTTGACGTACTAAGTAGACAATGGCTTTGTGTGTGTTTTCGCCGCTGATTTTTTTCATATTTAAACGAAGAATACCGTCGTAGATCTCTGAATCGATGGCGAATTTATAGAAAATATGTTGATGCTTTTGCTCTGCCAAAAGATGTTTTCATTGCGTATTTCAGATTGCCAAAATTTATAGTTATTTTAATTTGGGATGAACTGAGAGAGTATTTGGAGCCACATTCAGAAAACAAGAACGCAATTTCTACTGAAAGAAAGGTTATATTATTCCTGAAATTATAGATATAAATTGTAATTGTACGCTTTAAAAATGTAGAAGATAATAAGTTTATCAAGCACATAAACCTTCTTCATTTAATACAAATATAGACATCTGATAAGCTTCTACTCGATTTATGTACAGAAAAAATTACGTTTACTTTAAAATCTAACAGTTGAATACCTTACGAATAATACTGTGAATACAAAAAATGTCGTTCATTATTACGCGAAATTCACACTAAAATAAAAATTAAAAAAAATAATAATTATAATTATAAAACTATAAAATAGACTTATAATATTTTTTTCAGTAGTTGTACTACTACTAGTGTGATACTTTTAAAAATAAGTTTTAGCCCAGAAGGGCTATTAATTTCGTTTTGCCATTTTGTGGCGTTTCACGATAAATGGCGTTTCACTTTTCAAATCGTTGCCACCAAGTATTATCGCACTCTATTATATTTAAAGAAATTAAATAATGAGGAATCTGCAGAATGTATGAATGTTTCTCGCACTGTGATAAAACAACGGTACCTAGAGCCATGAAATTCTGAATAACGTAATCCTCCATCCTAATATAGGCATCTGGAGGCCCAAATTTGGAACTGGGAATTTGTATTACTATCCATTTCATATATCATATTTTGTAAAGCATTTATGAGTGTTTGATTAAGAAACCCAACGATTTCAAAGCGAGCAATGGCAAAAAACACTTTCATCTCTAGCGCGCGAGACTATGTATCAGAAATTCTAAAAATATGCTTTTTTAAAATTATATGATATTGCTGTTGAATTGAATTTTATGGTTTAAGTGCGAAAAACATGATATTTAATAAATAAAGGTAACACGCAAAACGTTAAAAAAATGGCCCTTTGGGAGTAATATAAAATCTGTTTTTTTTTTTTTTTTTTTTTTTTTTTTTTGGTGTGTGTGTATGTGTGTGTGTAATTTTAATACGTTTTAAAACTGGTTTCTAAGTGAGAACTTTCTAAGGGAAACTGGCTCGTATACACGTTACACATGGGGAAAGCCACGAAAACGCCGTCCAGCTCGTTCGCGGGATTCGAATCTCGGACCAAACTACCTGCGTTCAGCGACTCTACCGCTCGGCGGCTGGTGGGCTTGTTAGCAGAATTATACTGTATTATTATTGTATTATGCTATAAAGTAACAATGCTATAAGACTGAGGGTTTGTTCATGGAATAGTACTTTTGTAACCTATTATAGTATTAAAAAATCATTGTTCCTTTGCAAACTTAAAAAAAAAAAATAAATAAATAAATAAATTAAAATACTGTTCATAGCATTCTCATTTTTATATTGTAAAAGAGATATTGATTATTATTAGTTTTCTATTTAAAATGTGTCGAAACGCTGGTTTGATAAGGACTTGAACTGCAGGAGACCTACACTGATTATTTTTACTTTAGTACTTCCATTGTGAAAATATTACTATCTTTTAATTATTTTCAAAGAACAAAATCTTTTGAGAAGGAAGAATATTTAAACTGAGCAGTTCTTATGTACAAAATTAAAATAACAGCAATGTAATATTGAAAAAAAGGTATTAGTAATTGTGTGACAAAAATTGCAAAACGAATTAATCACACATACAGGATAGATTAGTTTAATTTTGGTTATATATTTTATATTGAAAAAATATTTTCTTTCATGTTAATTATAGAATAAATTATTTAAAATGAAGCATTTTGATGCGTGTGTGATAATTGAATGCAGCAGCAATCGGCCATACTGTAATAGCGAATGAATTTTATTTCTTTTCCTGAAAGAAATAATTTTCATAGAAAAAGAAAATAAAAAAAGGGAAGAAATATTAAGAAAGAAATATTTTCTTTCTAATTTCTTATTTAAAGAAATATTTTTCGAATAGTAACTGTAAAATAAATTACGGGAAAACAGTTTTAATGTAAACATGGGGGGAAAAAAAAAAAAAAAAATTTAGTTTGCTATTAGATTGTAATGCAAATTAATCATATTATAAATTTAAATAATTAAAATTGTTTATTTCTAAAAAGATTTGAAGTAAGCTTAATTCATTTACTCTTATCTATTTACCATTGCTTTCATGGTATCCCATATCACTCTTTATTTCTTACCTCTAAATTCCTGCGTTAACTTTCCCATTAAAAAACGAGATTTTCTTTCACATAACACAGCAGCATATTCTACTGCGTGTTGGTCATAATACTGTTTTGTGCAATTTGTTTTTCGAACTACAAATGCAGCGTGTGAGTTAGTGAAATAATGGGAGAATATTCTTAGAACTTCAGCCAGCGCGCGCTATAAATTTTGTCACTCGTCTGTACTGCGATTGGTCTAAAGCTCCTTGAAGTCTTGTCCCCTTCCAGTAAAGTTAAATGGACCCACCCGCCCTCCAACTGAGGACCACAGAATGGCTTTCTCCGATAAGTTGTGATGGCTGTCCATACCGGTTCTTTTGAGTCAATATTGTTCGCTCAAGTTGTAGACAGATCCAGTGATCATAGAATAGGCGTCCTGCTCTGAAGCATCGGCGATCCCTACGTGGTGACCAAAACATTGGGTCATTTACCATTGAGTTCAATGGGATTTGACGCGTTCGGATGTAAATATTTTGTAATTACGTCGTAAATATACATATAAATGTATATATTTTCTTTTCCTACAACACTTCAGAGTCCTAAGTATATGAAAACAACATATTTTTAAACAACATTTCATTCTGAACGGAATTAAATGCTATACTTTTCACAGGACAGTTTTCTCAGAATGGTTTAATTTGAATGAAATATTTTCACAAGTTTTCGTTAATTACACTAGGAAAAAAATTAAGGTAATTCGATTTTATTCGGTTAAGGTACAAAAATTAAGATCAAAGTTTATTGTATTATTAATATTAAAATTATGCGTTATTTCTTTTCTATTTATAGAGCTTCTACGTAAAATACTTTCTTAAATATGGCATGATTTTTTGGCTTCTGAGGCATCTTTTAAATCGAAAAATGTAAGTCAATTTATAATTAATGCTCTATTCGGTTCATTTTAAATTAGAGAATTATTAGGAATTAGCGAAATACTTTAAATAGTACTTGACTTTCTCTGAACATTTCTGAAGTTATTACAGAATGTAAGGGGAATAATTCTTTTAATTATACTTATCAGATTTTTTTTTACCCTTCATTTCAACAATACAAATTCCAAAACTCTTTATTACGTTCTTAAGTGCGCATCTCATAGCATTTGCTTTACAAAACCTTTTAACAGATTGCTTTCCAATACGAACAATTCTTGCTTAAATAGTTTTATAACGTATTTGTCAACAGGATTTCAACTTATGTTTACAATTCAATATTAAGGTTATTATATATTTAGATAACATTTATAATCATTATAAATTAGATACATTTAATAATCAGATTTCTTCACAGTACTTTCACAGTTGTTTATAAGTGAATAAATTCTTCATTTCAAATACATTTATAAATATTTTAATGACTATATATGTATTTTGTCAAAGGCAGATACATGCTTTTTGCAATAATATGCAACAATAATATATGGATGTGAAAAAAATTTGTTTTATTTAAAACATTTTGGCGTTTGGAAAATAAAATAAAAGTAGCGAATACTCTATCAAGGGTATCGAAAGACGTACACAATTTTAAATGTACCGTAAGGTATTTTTCATTCTTTAAGCATAACATTTTTCTTAAAATCTATATTTTTGTAGTTCAACAGCTTAGAATTTTATAAAACAAATTCATAATCAAAATCGCGCTGTTGTTAGTTATCGAAAAATAACCAAGATGTGATTTTTGCGTAAATGTCACTAAACTATACAAATTGCTATTATCCATCACACTATGAATGTTTCTTTCATGCGAAAGTGTCCCTTTTTCAATTTATATGGAACTGTCGTGTGTCGAAATACTATCAGAACCGTGTCAAGCCAGCTTCTGAATGTAAACAAAGAACACCCCATCTGGTGACCCAAGCTTCAAAGTAGTGCTTCACTTCTAGTGCCGACTGGCCCCTCCTTCCTTTCCTACCTCCATGTCTCGAGGGTAGGGCAAGAGAGGGGGAAGACTTCGGAGCCGTCCGCCCGGGGTGCTAGTCTTCAAAATTGGGGGCAGAACTGAGGAAAATCGTATTGCAACTTGTATAGTGCAATCCAACGACAAGCGCAATCTTGCGCAATCGGCGATAAATTTCGTGGGCTTGCTCTGATTTCAAACAAGTGAGATTAGTCACAACAAAAACAATAGAGTTGGACTGTTCTGAGTCCTCGAGTCACTGTGATCGCTAATTTAAAGGCAACAAGATAAATATATCAACTCTTTTAAGAAATCAAAAAGAGATACCGACAGGCCAAAAAAATGAGTAATTATCTTTAAGAGTATTGCTTTAAAAACTGAAATAGAAGCTTTGAAAATAATAAAATAAATTACTAAAATGTTAGATTAATCGAGTTCTTAAACAAAAAATACGCAAAATTTACACGAATTGCTCTCGATGATCAGAATGATTGCTCTTAACTTTTGCTAACGAAAGAAAAAACACATTTTGCCCAAACCTCTCATGTTTTGTTCATGAGTTTTTGTTAAGTTCCTCCAGTCCTCTCTTACAGCTTCGAAAAAAAAGAGAATTTTTAGGGACAATGAATATTAGTTGTATTGTGTTCTGTTGCCTTCAAAATCATCCAAAGAATTTTGTATATCATGTGACTTATCTCAAACGTTCATACTTTTTTAACTGCACTGCACCTTGTGAAAGCCTTGTGCACCAACTGTAGTCAAACTGTATTAACTATTTAGTGAATTTCATCAACATGGATATTACACCTAAATGGGAAACACCAGCACTAACTTTTAGTTATTTTGTGCTATTCAAGGTTTTGATTAATTTTCCGGTTTATTTCAACGAAGACTAATTTTGTGGGTTTCTTTGTAACTTTCATCGTCGTTTCACGTAATCTAATCAAAGATCTTATTTTTTGAAGATTTTCCTTTTTGCATTACTTTCATTCTGCATTATTATGACTGCTGGCTATAGGGCTATAGTGTTTTTTAACAATGCGAATTGCATACGATTCAGACAGATGGAACCTATTGGCGTTGTTGTATATCCTGCGAAATCATGTACCCATATCTACCGTATCCTAAATGTAGTTATTCAAGTTGATCTCGCACACTCTCCCGAGCTGGAGATAAAAATATTTTATTTCGTACAGTGCGACCACTGCTCGCTTTGAAAACTGTGAGTTTTTTAATCCAAAATTCATAAAGTTTTACAAAATATGAAATACATAATAAAACAAATCTGAAATTCAAAATTCGGGCTTTCAGATGCTCATATTCGGAAGGAGAACTACGGTATTCAAAATTTGATGGGTCTAGGTACCTTTGATTTTTCACATTGCGAGAAACATACGTACATTCATGCAAATTCTTCATTATTTAATTTTTTGAAATATAATACAGAGCGATAATATTTGGTGGTAACAATATGAAAAGTGATTCGGTGCAAAATGCTGTTTCCAAACAACGTTAGCACTTCTGGGCTAAAACCTCTTTGAGATAATAATGATATTTAGAAAATAAGTATTAAATAAATCTTTGTTTTCTTAATCTTTGTTGTTTGTACTTTATTGCATATTTCCTTATTTTAATATAAATAACATAGCCTATAATAGACACGTTTTATTTCCGCTGTATGTTTTTAAATTATATATTATGCTTCGACTAATTCATATTAATTTATCTTTACTACAGTTAATAACAGAGGTTAATTTCTCTTAAATAAAAAAGTTACATTCATTTTGTGTCTCAGGTTATTAGTGAACATTCATTAATATGAAGACTTTCGATACAAATTCGAATTTGAATATAGCTGAGATTTACAAATGCGTTTCTTCATACTGTTATTTTGAAATGAGTGAAATATTTTGCAAATATGAATGAGTTTTGGATTTTAATTTGTGTTCCTTAATCTTTTGATGGTCATGAACGAACTCAGCTCGCATTCCATTTACTCACTGCAATGGGCGCATACGAACCAGTTCGCCTTACATATTTACAACTGACAGATATCGCTCCTTTTTGCTAAGAAAGATTATTTAATTCCGAAACCGCCTAAGGTTTAATACAATCAAATTGAAGTTTGTAAAATGAAAACAATTATTCTTTTAAACTATTTCCTGTGAGTTAAATTTTTAGAAGAAAGGGAACGATCGCTGAAAAGAAAATAGCTGGTGAAAATTAAGCTGATTTATGCGAAATAGTCATTACACTAGTGTAAGTTTGCCATAAAAAGAGAATATTTTTAGCGTGTATCTCAAATCTTTTCTTTCTCCATGTTAAATATTTTCTGTTTGAGATTTTTTTTTAATAATTTGTGTTAAAGTATTGCGATACATGCTCGATATATTTAATTCTGATGATGTATGAAGAAATAAATGATGCATTTTCCATATACAAGTATTTCGCGCTACGAATCTTTATAATTTTTTCTGCCCCAAAAGTAGTTATCAGAAATCCCATGATGATGCAAATTGCTATAAGGCCTGCTAAACCTTCATGTACGCGGAAAAAAAAGGTTTCTCTTACGTCTCTTAGAGTGCAGAAGAAAAACATAATTAAATTCTGCTCTTTATGTTAATGTTAATGCTTTCGCATTGATGCTTAATTTACAAAACATTAAGAAGCACCAGAGCGTTGAAAAATCTTTTAAATGGTTGCTTGGGTTAACACGTTTGCTAACGTATACCTACATTTGGCGATAATGCTCAGGTTGGCGACTTTAATTTGTATTTCGAATTTTGAAATCGATGAATGCCGAAGAAACACTTTTTTTCCCTCCTTCTAAGAAATATGTGGCTGGATATTAATTTTATGTTTAAAACCAAACAAAATGTAATGCATCGGGAAAAAAGGCAGGTAAATTTAAATATATTTTCAAATCTTCTCGTAAGGTTGAAAGCTGCGAATAAATTTGATGATAATCATTCCCTTCGAAAACATCTTATCAGCTAGAGCATTTTGTATCATTTCTTAACGATATGTAATGCATTGCAGCATTTGTTTGTATAATTCTACCAAATTGGATACACTGAAGGCTTCCTGGCTGTCAATGATAGGATCTTAAATGCCGAAATATGGAAAACATTTAAGTGTTTTTGTCGGTGTTCAATCTCTAAATCCATTTTGCTTCCAAAATATTTGATTAGCGTTTGGTTTGGTTTATTTCGTTATGATAAGCACCCCTTGGGCAGAAAGCTAGGGCTGTAGGTTACGTGGTCAGAGCGGACGTGGTTGGAGCGGACAGTGGCTACAGCGGACACGTGAGGGTAGCTGGGTGGGTTAGAGCGGACATTTTTGCACCTATTGTATTGTTTACCTAATTAGTCACATGTCACCTATTATGTACTTTCGAGCTTTGCACCTGCTGTAGAGATAAGCCGATATTTTAAGAGTAAAGATTTTTCAGTGGATGTTTTATCCTTATGAAGTGTGTATGTCATTTTATAGCCTCGAAAAAGTCTGTGATGAAATCCATAGCCATTTCAACAAAATTACTCTCTACAAATAAAGGAAAAGGATATTTAGTTGTAGATGATTAGCCACGTCGTTTACACCGAAAATATGAATTAGGAATGAGCTGGGTATGTAAGACAGATCGTTGTAAAGCAGGGATGTCAAACTCATAGGTACACTTGGGCCAAACAAACAAGGTTTAACTTTAGGCGGGCCGAAAAAAAAAAAAAAAAAAAAAAAGGAAAAAAAAAAAATCAATATTCATAGAAACGTAGATTTATTTCGAATAATACAATAATAAACTTATATATATATTTATATAGAAAAGAACAAGAAAAATTTAATGTTTACGTCCTGATACTTGACATCTCTTCTCTGCTATTATCTTTCCTATTTCGGAAGAAATTTTGTTTGCGGTGATAACTTTCAACGCTGACCCAAGGTGAGCATCATTAATACGGTTTCTAATAGGAGACTTATTACCTTTCATGACCGAAAATAACTGCTCGCACCGATAAGTGCTGCCAAACATGGAAATAATTTCATATGCGAATTTTCGAGTATTTTCAAACCTGGCTGGTAAATATTTGTAAAATTCAGGCACGCCCACTTCAATGAATTTTGCTTTCAAATTTGAGTTGCATTGAATCTCGATCACCTCCATTTGCATATGGCTGGGTACTGAATACTTATGGAGAAAATCGAAGAATTAATAGTATTATTAATAGTACATTAATAGTAGTCCGCCGAGGAGTCGGGAGAAGTAGCAAGCGTTTTTTATCGCTCCGCCTTAAAGCCGTGTATATGCAGATATAGCGTGTGACAATAGTCAAAAATAGTATCATCGCAAAGAGCATGCTCTATAGTACATGTTGATTAACGATTTTGACCGTGTGACGCTTATGAAAATTATTAAGGAATATTAAAGTGTCTCCATTTACGTGCATTGTGTAAAGCAAGGAGCTACAACTTCCCTAGCAGCGGCACTGCCGTTCGATAGGTCCGAGCTACCACCCGTGAACTTTGACCTTCGCAGAGCAGCAGTGCAACCTTCCCCGCCTCCCCCCTGCAAAGGGAACTTATGGAGCTGCAATAAGGAGCGATAACAAATGGAAGTGTGTGTTTATTTTCAAAGTCATATCTCCGCTGCTAATTACTTTAGCGCCTCCAAGCTAATTTTCCCATAAACAGCATATCGAGTGGAACCAAAGTTTCTAAAATTGAAGAAATTCGGACTGTTAGTTCGAAAACTCCAAGTCTAGCTTTTTATACAGTTTCGTTCGAACTTTTTACACAGCGAAGGACGCCACCAACTCAAAATTCAAATTTGACGAAATAGTAAGTTAATTGGTTTTAGTGATTTAAGCAAATTTTTCAATGACAAGCAATTATTTTTCAACGCTTCTAAATTTACGTTTACATCTGTGCGGGAAGAGTGTTCTAGTCTGAATTTTGCAAGCCTATTTATACATACAACTAATAAACTTCAGTTAATTTAGTGACTACATCTGTGTGTACAGCGTTATAGAGTGAATTTAGGCCATCCCGTGTTCCGCTACTAGATAATACCCAGTCAATTCGGGTAATTACATTAGTGTCTGTGTTTTCAGTGTTAACATTTGTATCTGCGTGTTTTATCTGTGGATTCTTATGAAGAGAAGAATAGATGTATATTATCATAAGGTAGGATTTTAAAATTGTTTATTGCATTGGAGCATTTTTGAGTTTTCATCTTGCATGCGACAATTTACTATCTCTCTGCTAAAATCTACAGTGTCGCAAATTTTGCAATAACTCCGCAACGTACGTTCAGTGGTCTCGTCCGTCTTGTATTATTGTACCTTTATTATTCTACATTACATAGTCATTTTAATTCTCAAACATTGTGCTTATCGAATATTATAATTTTAATTATTGTATTCTTTGAATATTCCTAGTATATGTTGCACTTATCATAATTTAAACATATTAATTCTCAAATTTTGTTCTTATCGGTCATCGTAATTTTAATTTCAGTGTTATTTGAATATGCCTAGTATACGCTGAAACCATCATAATTTAAACATTTCAATTCTCAAACATTGTGCCTATCGGATATTATAATTTTAATTTCTGTATTATTTGAATATTCCTAGCATATGTTGCCCATCATAATTTTAACATACTCGTGTAAATAACACGAGTTGAGTACGTGTTGAGTGTAAATTGTGTATCTCAGTTCTCCGTAGTTTTCTCTCATTTCATTGTACTTTGTATAATTGAATTAATTCTTTGTTTTGATATTTTTTTGGTATTGGGTTATCTTATATGTAGCTGTTTAATTTATTAACGCTGTGCATTTCCCCTATGTTTTGTTCTGAGCTATTAGCTCATAATTATTATGCAATTTTTTTAATAGTATTTAGTGTGTTCAGTTAAGTTACTTCCAACTGTTTAATTCTTAGATTACCTGTATATGCTTATTTAAAGGGGCTGGCGGTCGAGGCTCTGTACCCTACTGAGAGGATTTCTCAGTGCGACGGTGCATATAATTCTACGCAATTACCATCCTAGTGCTGAGTTATACCTACTTGTATTGTTTATGCAAGATAATTTCTAGTCACTAGAATGAGCTCGCAAACTCCAAAATCCCAAGCAAACTCAGATGGTGCTATGATTAATGTGAACGCTTCCCCTCCAGCTGAGACGCGTACCACTACTATCAATTCACCAGCTTCCAGAATCGAGACCATCAATCATCTTAGCGACCAGCTACATTCATTTTTAATGCAAACAAGAGACAGCCGCAAATTCAGCGTGAGCGAGAAAAAACTGCTTGGTTCATTAATTACCTCTATCCGCAATACTTTTGCAGAACAAGAAGTGTACTGTGCAAGTCTGCAAGGAAAAATTCAGCTGCTGCAACAGCAACTCAGCGCGAATAATAATCGTTCTTTAACAGTTCCGGCCACACCAGAAGACCTTCCAGAACAGACGGAAACAGAAGAAACCCCATTTACCGAAGTCAAAAAGAGAAAAAGAAAAGCACGAACTGCGCAACTTAACAAACAGTTATCAGACCACGTCCTCTTAATAAAAGCAAAAGAAACAGACAGAACTCCAGAACAAGTCAGATCACAACTGACTGCTGAACGTAGCACCAGAGAACTGGGCATTACTGTTGAAGAAGTGCGGCCCACACGCTCTAACGAACTTTTAATTAGGTGCAGCCACAGACATAATATAGAAACACTCAGGAAAGCGATTGAGAAAAAGCCCTCACTCTCAGCAGCAGTCACGCTAAGAGAGCCCTCTTTCAGGAAGTCCACAATAATCGTCTTTGGTACCCCCACATCCGCAACAGCAGACGACATACGTGAAGCTTTTGCGAGCCTGGTGCCCTCAGCAAGTGAAGAACAAATACATCCAAGAAATCCTATTCGCACAACTATCAGCCTGACTTGGATCGTCGACCTACAGCAGAATCTGTACGAGGATATTAAGGACCTTAGAAGAATTCTGATAGGATTCAGCTCTTGTGCTTTCAGAAAATACTTTCAAGTTGCAAGGTGTTTTAATTCTTGTAAAGCAGCGTTGACCTGCGTAAACTGTGGACAAGCTCATAGCCAGGATAACTGCAAGGCAAAGACTCCACATTGCGTCAATTGCGCAACTCACAATACATCCAAAGGCACTAGCTTCGACACCACACACCAAGTGCAAGACAATGTCAAGCCTACAAGGCAGAAATGTTCAGAATGAAAACAACGGCGCAGTGGTAGATGAACTGCAGGCTATTGCATATCCAAGAACAGTTCATGGTTTTGCAGTTCTTCAAGGCAACTTGTAACGCAGCCAAGCCGCAACTGTCCATGCAGCACAGGTTATTCTAGAAAACAATGTAGATCTAGCCGCACTACAAGAGTTTCATTCCATTAACAACAGGATCACAGGATTCAGCAACTTCAAAACTTACCATTCCGTAGGCAATCAAGCAGCCATCGCCTACAATGGTCCACTCACGCCCCTGCTAATGCATAAAGCAGATTACACAGTTACTGTACAACTAGAAGGGCCTTACGGTCAGATTGCCATCACCAGCGTGTATTTTTCTCCTTCACACGGCATTGTCACTGCACTCCAGGAGCTGGAACAAGTCATGATGATTCTGACTAGGAATAAGATAATTGCTGGGGACTTTAACGCTGCTAGCCCTCTATGGGGTGCGCCAGAGGAAAACAGGCGTGCTTGCCCTGTCCTTGACTTCATCACTTCTCATAACCTTGCAGTCGTCAACCCCACCGACAGCCCTCCTACATACTGGACTACCAGGGCTCAGGGGTGGCCTGATATCACTTTAGCCACCACTGGTATTCTTAATAATATTCACAATTGGAAGGTTAGCGAAACTCCCTCGTTCAGTGACCATCGCTACATTGAGTTCAGAATAGATTCGGAGCACCAATTTATAACAAAGAACAGATGGAAAACGAAGTATATAAACCTGAACAAATTTAAAGATGCACTTTCAACCCATATTGAAAGTCTCGTGGCACAATGTAATAATTGCAACAGTAGTAAAGACATCGACGCCATGCATGAAGATCTTATGCAAACACTGCTCTCAGTGTGCGAAAAAGTCTTGAAAAGGAAACATTACGCAGCCCCGAAATGCACTCCTTGGTGGAGCACCACGCTGACTGCTGAACGCAGCAAAGTCCGTGCCCTAAGGCGCAAAATGCAAGCATGCAAGGATCCCTTAGAAAGAGAGACACACTCGCTAATTTTTCGAAAGCACAGAGCTGCTTACAAAAGACAGATTGCAAAAGCGAAGATTTCATCCTGGAAAGAGTACTGTACCAACACTGCGAATAAGTTCGGAACTGTCTTCCGTATTGCACATGACAAGATGTTTACACCTACTAATCTTACTGCCACAATAAGCCACGGAGCAGCAACTAGCACAGAAGTAGTTGCGCACATTCTGGACAATATCTTTAGACCTGATAACGCAGACACAGATAATCCCGCACAAAGAAATATCAGAGCCAGCGTTGAGCAATATTACAATACCAAGAAAACAGATTTTGAACCACTGCCTAACGCCAAAGAAATAAGCGACATTGTTAAAGCGTTAAACACCAATAAAGCACCAGGTCCTGATGGGATAGATAATGGCATTCTGCAAGCCATTAACAGTATGCATCCGGAGTTACTGCATGCCTACATCACTGCGTGTTGGCACAACAGATATTTCCCAGCCGGCACGAAACTTGGTGAAGTGGTGCTCTTCCTCAAAGCGAAAAAAGACCCTAATGTACCAACGTCTTACCGGCCTATTTGCCTTCTTCCTGCCTTGGGTAAAGTACTAGAAAGAGTCGTCCTTCAAAGACTTAAACACTATATCCTGTCTGGACAAAGCATAAATGACAAACAATACGACTTCATTCCTGGCAGATCGGTGGATCACGCGCTGCAGCACCTACGAAAATTAATAGCAAATAACAGAATAAATAACCAACATAGTCTCATTATCTCTGTGGATATACAGGGCGCTTTCGACTCATTGTGGTGGCCCGATGTACTGAAGAGATTACAGGACATGGGTAGCCCTAAGATTCTCTTTGACCTTATTTACAGCTACCTAAGTGATCGCCGCTTACAAGCCACTACGGACGCAGGAGTGCACTCACGTTCCATCAATAGAGGCTGTCCTCAAGGATCCTGTTTGGGTCCACTGCTCTGGAATCTTGTAGCGGACACAGCGCTGACTCTCTTTAACACAGATCCTCACACGGAAATACTGGCTTATGCCGATGACTTTTTGCTGGTAACCAAAGGGCACAGCCGCAACGCATATGAGACTAGGGCACAACAAGCAATGGACAAGATGGCCAAATGGGCTAATGACCATAAGTTAACTATTGCCAACTCAAAAACCCAAGGTATGCTTATCTGTCCAGGTAAGCGCCATCGAAGAACCCCGCGCATCAACCTTCATGGGAAAAATATTAAAATAGTCAGAAACTTGAGGTACCTTGGAGTTATAATTGACGACACATTGACTTGGATGCCACATTTAAAGGAGGTCAAGGCACGACTTCACAGGATATTTCATCCCATGCTCAGAACAGCAGCACCAACATGGGTAGTTTCTTCGAGGATGCTTAAGACGTGGTACTCTGTAGTTGCTGAACGTATTGCACTATATGGAGCCTCCATGTGGGGCATAACGATCACTACTAAAATGGAGAATCTGCTACGCTCAGCACAAAGACCATTCCTCCTGAGCATTACCCGAGGATATAAAACCTCGCCCACTAATGCTCTAAACGTGATTTCAGGACTACCGCCTCTGCATCTCTTAGCTCATCGCGAGAGTGCAATAGTGCGAGTGCTCCGACTCAAAGAGACAATAAGTTTATGGGATAGGACTTATGTTTATACTGACTATGAGCAAAGCATTCCCGAGCCACCTTGCCAACCGGCCGAATTCAATATCTCGATTAACTGCAGGTCACCAACGTGGTTCAACGCCGCTGCAATCTACACCGATGGTTCCAAAGGAGAATGTGGCACCGGTAGCGGATACTGTGTTCTACTTGGGAACCAGATCTTAAAGACCTGGGAAAGAAAGCTTAAGCACCACAACTCAGTTTTTCAGGCTGAACTGATTGCATTAAAAGCTGCACTTGTCTACGCACTGGGAAATAACTATTCCAGTATATATTCAGACTCAGCCTCTAGCCTCCAGGCAATCCAAGGCAAATGTAGTAAAAATCCACTCGTCAGGGCCATACAAAAACTCTTACTAATAACACCTAAATACTATAGGCCTGAACTCCAGTGGGTACCTGCCCACACTGGAATACTGGGTAATGAAATTGCAGATGCAATAGCCAAAAGAGCAGCAACTGACCCCCACGTTCGCACACTTGACGTGCCTCTCCCGGGTTCGTTCTTAAAAGCTGAGCTCGAGAGAGAATTACTTAAACGTTGTCAACATCTGTGGGAGACAGAAACCACCTGCAGAAGAGTTTACAGATTTTTTCCAAAAGTCTGCCGGCTTCTAAAATCTGGCTCGTCTCACTTCACTCAGTATCTAACAGGACATGGTCCCTTCATGACTTACCTGCATCGCTTCAGACGACGCGAAAACGAGCATTGCTCATGCGGGATGGTAGGAGATCCAGACCACTATCTGTTCGCTTGCAGAGAGACCGCTAAATATCATCTTAGGCAACCAGTAGCAAACCACATCCATGCATGGGCCGAAGCTACTTCAAAAAATCGCAATGCATTGAAACGCATATGCGATTGCATAAACATTGCACGCATAATCTCAGACAGGCTGGAGTAATTCTCAGCCACCATCCTCGTCACCAGCACAGCCCCTGTATGCTCTGTACCTGTAGCGAACTAATTTTATCTTAAGTTAGCTTATTCGGCTTTTCTTATTCCCTGTATATATTTATCTTCTTGAACTGTAAACCTTGAATTATGAACCTTGAACTATGTATTTTGCTTTATTTTATGTATTGTTTACACTGTTTTGCCTTTTTTTATTTTATGCATTGTTTTACTTCTTATTACTTTTAGTATTTGTAACCACATATCCATTACTCTGTAAATATGTAACTGGAATTGTTCTTCACGCCCGCAATGCACCCTTCTTCCATCATGCACTATCGTCTTCGTCCAGCATTTGTTTGCACTGCCCCCAGCAGTCGTCTTGAGCACAATATGTATTTATAAGTGTGTTTTTTGTTCAAGTTATTTCCGTCAGCAGGGCTACCTGGCCGATATGCTAACTACCCAGTGGACCGGCTGCCTCGCTGTCAGTGGAAAGAAAGAAAGAAAGTACATTAATAGTATTATTACATATCAAGCAGATTATTTTATCTTTTATTTCACAGCAAAAATATTCTAATTGCCATTTTACTTGGAATATTCTATGTTCGTCAGCGATTTTTCGTTTAATTTTACTACCACTTAGTTTTAATATAGACATACTGAATACAAAGTGCTGGAATAAACACGGTTAACGTTAAAAAGCTAACAAAAATTTATTCTTTCCACAAGAGATAAATCAAAATGCTGAAATATTTCTTCAAAAATATTCTTACAATATCACAAAATGTCAAACGTTTAGCAAAAATCAATTCAAAACAGAGAAACTAATTCTATCTCACAGCGAAATCGCTACAAATCAATCACAGCATTAAGTAAACAAACAGTTCGCTAGAACTACAGCTACTACTGAGATGAGTTGTTTGTTCTCGGCTTTTATAAGCTTTATAATTAATTTCTCGAATATACTGGAAACATCTATAAATATCTGGATTTTAACTATGAAATCCGTAACAGTATGAATTAAGTAATAATTAATAATAAAGCAAAGTGCATGCACATGCATGCACCAATATATCGTACAAAACTATGATTGGAAAACTGAGACCATGAGTTCGGCCACATTCGGCTATCGGGGGATGCGTACAAGTTCTGAGTGCACGTGTCCCCCAAAAGCCGAAGGTAGCTGAACGCAAGCTACTCACACGCATTTGTAATTTAAGTAGTGTGTGTGTCAGCTCGCTGTGAGTAATCTAACAACACTGAATAAATTATCGTTAATTACTTAGCAGTAAACATTTCATTTTTTTCTTCGTCGATATGTTATTTTATTATTATATATTATTATTTGCCGATATATTGGCCGGGCCGCAAAAATATTTGTTGTGGGCCGCATGTTTGACATCCTTGTTGTAAAGGAAATGTAAAGACAAATTTTCAGAACGAAGTACTGAAGAAAACTGAACATTCCTGCGTGCCCAACGTTACTGAGATGGAAGTTAAAAGGAAGTTAGAGACTTTCAGAAAAAGAGTACGAGAAGAAACGTCAGTTCCCGTTCCCAAGATATTTCAAGAACTTTCAGAATTATATCAGAAAGGTTATGATTTCGTCACTAAAACACCGACATACTACAGTGCCAAGAGTAATTCCAGTGCCTTGTAATTCGATAATCGAATGCGAAAACAGAAAACTTCGGTAAAAAAAAAGTTATCCCACTTGAAAGAGATTTGCAACTTAAATTACTGTTTAAATTATATTATGGATTTTTAAAAATATTTATTTACTTATTTATCTGCACCCTTTGTCTGTTCTTGGGGAAAAAATGTGTCCGCTCTAACCACGATGAGTTTCGTAGTGTCCGCTCTGACCACGAAATCATTTGTGTCCGCTCTGACCACGTCCGCTGCAGCCACACCACCGGGCTGTATGCCTAAACTAGTTCATACACACGTTCCCCATGATGAAAAAACACGGAAACGCCCATACAGGATCATACAGCTTCTTTAACTAGAAGGAGGTTAGGTATTACAACTTCTGTACAGAAAATCGCATTTTTTAGATACTTTTAGAGCCAGCAACTGCCTAAGAACACAATAAGCTGCACTATATTTGTAACCGTAAGCCTCGAATAATATAATCACTATGAATATAATCAATATGAACTGGCTACATGTCGACATTTTTCATTTAGTATTCACGCATCAGAATAAAACAAAAATTGGATTAGATTGAGATTTCATGCAGGCCTCTGGCCGCTCGTCCAGGAGGGTTCTGCGGGAGGATCCACAAGTGTTACGAGAACTCCCGCCATTGTCTGTGGTTCAAGAGTGTCGATGTGGCTCGCTCAGGTTTTCTTTCTCCTTCCTGTCCCTTGGTCTCAGTCTGCGTCTTTCGAACAATGCTGCAGTCGCTTTTTCTTCCTTCAGCGGGCACCTTGTACTTGGCGATGAGTGAGGATGTAACGGTCGCCCAGTTCCAGCAGCCCTATCAATTCGATCTAGAGATTCATAAGCAGTCCTGTCAGTGCGATCCAGAGATTCAATTGGGGAAAGCAACCCTATCAGTGCGATCCAGAGATTCAATTGGGGAAAGGGTCTTCGCCGGCTTCCGGAAGTTGGCTGACATCTCACCATTTTCAGTGTTACCCCTCAAGGCTAAAGAAAGAGGTCAAAAACCTGTCCTCTGAAATACGACGTAAACAAACTAGCCTCTCCCAGCGTCCTACTCCAACATAGTGATATGGGGGAAAGTGCAGAATCCCCCACTGTTTGGCGCGTTTTTAAGAATTGCACACACTCGGTATCCATGTACACATCAATCTATTTTCTCTTCAAAAATATCAGAGAATTGCACAAATTCGGCATTGCGCACTCTCTTGACTCTGTCTATGTACACATCGATGTATTTTCCCTTAAAAAGTCAAAGACAATTCACAAAAGTCCAATTCTTCTTACTCTTATAAAAAGCGCCAAATAAGTGCGCGATTCTGCACTTCACCCGTGATATGCCTAGCGGCCATAAGCTTCACCCCGTAAGTATTCTCTCCTAGAACATACAAATAAAACATACAAAAGAGCTCTGCGATAAAGGGTGCAAACTATGCTAATAAGCACATATAGTTAAATGTTTGTCAACGGCATTCAGGGACGCTGTCTGCCCGAGATAAGAAAAAATATTTTTCCCACCAAAATTCTGGGAATACGAAAGTTTTCCCTTCCAACAATTTGTCGACAAATAAATTTTTTACATTAGAAAGAATATAATTATACAGTTGTTCGGATGAGTAATCATTTCTAAAATTATGTTTCTTCAACCCCTAAATTGACATTACCACCAGAGTCAGAAAATATGGATACGTAATCTTTACCAGAAAGAGGTGTAAACGTTCAACAAAAAATTATTAAACTTACACACCAAACTAGTGCAACAAACAAAAATTTAAATTTTAAAAGTTAAATAACCTTAAGAGTCAAACCTAAATACCCTCAAACAAAACTGTATAAGTAAATCCAAAAGTAAACCTAAGTTCTTAAACAAAACATTAAAATTTAAAAACCGTACTTCACTTTAAAGGAGAAAAAGATCAGCCAACCAACTTAAATTTAAATTTAACAATTTACAGCTTGCCCCCCCCAAAAAAAATAACTTTCAACAATTACTTTAAAAGGAACAAATAAAAGTCAAATTAATAAAAATTCAATTACTGACAAAACTGAATTAAGAAGCAGTAAAAGTGATAAATTGAAATTAAGAAACAATATTAAATAAAAATCTTTCTATATATTCCTTGCCCCTTATATTTCACTGTGCGTGTGCTAACTCAGTTTTTCGAAGGCGTGATTTCTTGCAGGATTATTTTTAAAATCTGACTTCTATGTGTAGTTCCTATGTTTATTAAAATAACTTAGATTTCTATTACAGGTTTTCTATCTGTCTTTCTGACTGTTATCTGTTTAGATATGAATCATCTTTATTATCTTTAATCTCTATTGCTAAGTAATAAAGAACCTGTATTATGCATACGTATATTTGTTTAAAAAGGGCAGCTCCTTGAGTCACTTAAATTTTGAACCTAGATAATCCACTACTATGTGAGTCTTTAAACTCAAATTTTGAATTTTATTTTTCATTCATTTCCTATTTTATGCGAATATAATGAAATTTTTATTAAGATCAGAGATTTAAATCAATATTTTACCACTGCTCTTATGTCGGAAATATTTAGGATGTACCATGCATTGCTTGGACGAACTCCTGTTAAACAAGGTAAATAGATAAATAGGGTTAGGCTCTTTCCTATGCTCTAGCTTAATGATATCATTCAAGGTACAGAAGTAGAAGAAACAAAGACGCAATGGAAGTAGAGAGCAATTGCGTTTTAGCAGATTTAGAAGGTAAGGCAAGCGGACGCGACAATTCATAGAACTGGATTTTCTAAAAATTGGAAAACATCATCTTCATGAAACTGAAAAGTTTGCATCAATTCTCAGCGCATTTTGGCAAGTGCTTAGTGATTTATCTTAGGCAAATGCAAAATCTATGCCAAACAAATCTCTGAGAGTTGAAGGTGAATCAGCTGGGATTTTGTTTGACAAGTTAAGAAATCCAGCCTCAGCGAAGAGCAAAAGTGAAAAGCTGCTGTTCTTTATGACATCCCGAAAGCAGACGTTGCCCGTATGCCGCCTTCATAGTGTAATTGGAAAGCACGTTATGCTGTCCTCGGAATGCCCAGAATTTGAATATCGGCAAGGATATTGTTGATATTTCTTGTTTCTTGTTCTGAAGTTGTAAGATCTAGTCTTCTTTGCTAACATACACTATAACTATATGTACTTGAATGTATCTATTGCGAATCTCGCGAAGATTAGAAGATGAATACAAACGAGGTAAAGAGGCCTACCAGCGGGCGAGCGGTTAAAGCCGCTGAACACTGGTAGGTAGTTCGATTCGGTGTTCGAGTCCTGGCGAACGGGCGGCGTTTTCGTGGTTTTCCTCATGTGTACCAAGGCATATCCTGGTGGACGGGAAGACTGAGAGAGATGCAACAGAGGTGCAGAGCTCTGCGCCGCCGCCTCAGATCTGCTACCAACGAAATTGTAGCTTCCAACATCCTTACGGCCTTTCGGCAAGAAAGGACCGCCTACAAGAAAGCAATTCTGGAAGCTAAAATTAACAGCTGGAGACCTTTCTGCACCAGTAACAGTAATCCATATGGAATTTTACACAAACTGGCAACGCAGAAGATCTTCCAACCAGCGCAAGTACCAGTTCAACCAACAGCACCACGTACTATGGACGTAGTATGCACTACCTTTGCCAACCTCTGCGAAGAGCTAAAACTCCAAATATCCACCACAAAGTCCACTGCTATCATCTTTCCAAGAAAGGGTACAAATCCAACACATAGCCCATGTGTCAAACTACAAGGCCGGAATATTAATGTCGTAAAAACTTTAAGATACCTTGGGGTAATATGGGTCCCAGGTCTGACTTGGCTTCCGCATATCCAGGCACAAAAGATTAAAACATCTGCAATTGCCAGGAGATCACGACATTTCCAAGGCCGAAACTGGGGACGGAAACCCCACATTCAAAATGTACTTTACAAAACTGTAGCTGAGAAGGTGGCACTCTATGCGGCAGCTATATGGGCACAACCCATGACCGCACGCAAGGTTAAGCAACTCCTATCACTACAGCGCCCATTCGCCCTAGGTTTATGCAGAGCCTACCGCACCACTGCAACTTATGCAGCACTCACCTTGGCAGGCATCATGCCACTTCATATCCAAGCGGAGCTAGAAGCCACATATACTAAATACATCTACAGAAAGACGCAACCTTTGCAGGCACCTTACATATCCCTGCAAATTACGAACATGCATATACTCCTCTCCATACCCACCCAGCACACAAGGGACTTGGCATTCACACTATCCTCAAACGTCACGACGTCAACCAGAAGGAAACCCTAATATGCACGCGTTCTACACAGATGGCTCGAAAACTGCTGAGGGTTTAGGTAGTGCCTTTATATACTACAGGCAAGGCCATGCTGCACACCATTGGAAAGGGCACCTCAATCCAAATAATAGCATTTTTCAAGCAGAAGTAGTTGCCATAACAGCTGCCATTGAATACGTAGCGCTCAACAACATCACACATGTGCAGCTTTATACAGACAGTATGTCGACACTGCTTGCTCTTGACAAACATAGTCACGCCTCCCCGCTGATCATACGACTGCAGCATATCCTAAAAGATAATCGGCACGCACATGTTGACCTAGTATGGATTAAAGCCCATGCAGGAACATGGGTAATGAGACAGCGGATGAACTCGCTAAAGAGGCTGCTTCGAACCAAAATGCCAGACTGATATCAGTATCAGCACCACCATCTTTCCTCAAAAGTCAACTGCGAAATGCCGCTATGCAGTGGTGGCAAAGAGAATGAGATCAGAGCGACACGGGAAGGAGAGCGCATAGCTTCTTGCCAAAAGTAACCACGGAGCGCCTTATGGCAATTGCTCCCCTTACCAACTTCATTACTGGTCATGGTCCCTTCCCGGATTACTTCTACCGCCGCACCATCTCAACCACGGATCGCTGTGTTTGCGGGGGTGCGGGGTCACCGGACCATTATATCTTTCAGTGCCCACTCACGGAACAGTTCCACTTCCCGATACCAGCCAATATCTCAGCGTTTCACAAGTTCCTAGCCAAAAACAGAGCGGCCATAAATAAAATCTGCGAAGTAATAACCACCATTGCAGCTTATGGCCAGGACCTCTGTCAACCAGAGTAATAGGGCTTATATGCATTATTTGCACTGACATATGCACTCTAATGCTCTACCATCTAATCTCTGACTGCATTGGGAGCAGAAGAAAATTGAACACCATTTTTAGGTGTTTAGTTTTCTTCTTTTGTTATAACCTATTAAACTATTAAGTTTTTTTTTTTTTTTTTTTTTTTTTTTTTTTTTTTTTTTTTTTTTACCGTGCTTGTATGTTAATTCAAATGTACTTCAAATGACAGATGTTGAACAGTTGCCCCTGTATGGCCATGTATCCACACTTATAATTATTAAATAAACTCCAGGGGAGGACGCGGGACGTATGCCTGTTAACCTCTGTTAAACTTCAGGCGTCCCCGTCCTCCGTTACCTGTCACCTGTGTAACAAATACGAGTCAGTTTCCCTTAAAACGACCTCCACGAGGCATCCCTCCCTTTCCGTGTAGTGCCTAAGGGCGGAGCACGTAATAAGCCAAAAAAAAAAAACAGGGTAAAGGTGTGAAATACTTCTTTTATCGAACACAATTATTTACGGAGTGCACAAACTTACGCAATTACACTGACACCAACGACTTGTGGTGAGGAATTTAAATATTGTGCAACAAACTAAACTTAAAGGTAACCAGCACTGCACTACACATTTTAATTTAACCTACCATGCTGACTTCGATACCTACACCAGCGAGATACTAATTTTGGCAGTAGGAATGCGAAGCCGAGATTCAAAATTCACACAGCTGGTAACAATAGCAACGTGCGCACTCAGCTACGAAAACACGCTCTGATTACTCTTTTAGCTACTTCAGTTTAGATACACTTTTACCCTACTCATTTAGTATATAGTGGGGAGGACGCGAGAGAAATTAGAAGGCTAACAAATAAAAATAACTATTACTAAAAATAATAGGAACCGTACAAAGTAGGCCTAAGACTTCACAAAGTGCTGAATGGTTCTTACCTGAAAACAGTCCTCTATGCTCTCAATTTGTCCTCAAAACTATGATATTTAAGAGTGTTCTTTACGGATGAGGTTTTTTTACGTATTATGTTATTTAGGGATGAGGAATTCATTTTGAAACTTGTCCCTTCGCCAGGAGTAGGGTGACCGATCCCTAGGTGTTAGCATGTCTCCTCCAGTGTTATATGTATGTACAAATGTCTGAAATACGGTCTTGGTCGAATACAGATACATTTCAGATGTGAAAGGTGGAAGGGAGTAATACTCCGATGCATTAGTACAATTAACAGTTGAAAAAGCTGAAGGCAATTACCAAGTCATTTTGTCGCTAAGCAAAATGCGGCACGACATTAATCGAGGATAGACTCTATTTTTACACTACAATATTTCTCTTCTCCAGTTTTTAGCCACACTTAATAACAAATATACATTTCAGCAATTTGCTGGACAATTAAATTTGTGATTCCTTTTTTTTCCCCATCCTCTGTAATATTTCAACCTTCGTTTTGCGATTATTTTCAGTTTTAGATATTAAAGAGTGACTGAGTGAATTATGGTTTTGATCTGTAGATGAAATCATCTGTGACATAAGGGAATTAAGATAATGGAAGAGTTCAAAATGCAACATAATGTTTGTCACGACTGTAGACAACAAAATCAACAAGGAAAAGCATTATATGCAATTAAAAGTATTATCATAAACATTCATATACGTAAAATGCTTACTACGTCATTTTACTCCTTCATTGTAGCATTTATTAGAACACGTCCGGGATGGGTTTCCTATATTTAAGAAAACAAATTAAAAATTGTTACAAATATTAATGATAATATTATAGAAATTTTAAAATTTTATTCCGTGAGTATAATATAGATACGAACTCTTTTCTTTTAGAAAGATTTCTGCGGAATATCCTTTTCTTAGACAGTAATTGATTAAGAAAGCAAACAATTATGAAAAGTCTTTTAATGCGTTGGAAATGCTGAAGTATATCAAAAATAGTGAAATCTGTTATTGTAAATATAAAACGAAAAGAGCAAACAAATTCTGGAAAAAGTCATATATGCCTGATAATAAATAATATTTAATGCAACAGACTGCTTATATGCACTTTATAGTGATAACTTAAGGTAATAGAAATTTCCCATGCATTCAGTAATATTTCTATTATTCCAATTACTGGTACACTGCGCTGAAATGTTAGAGGTAAATGATGTAACTAAATGGAGGACTTAGAAACCCCATTTTTATTTTTAAAATACTTGAATTATTTTGAAACGCAGAAGAAATCTAAAGGCAGATTATTGCCGCTTAATTAATAATAATTTACATATTGCCTGTGCAGAAGTTTTAAACGATTCTTTAAAATACATCTTTAAATATTTTCAAAATTAAGTATGTATACTTGTAGAAGAAACCGAATGATTAAAATAAACAAAAACGAAAACGCCGATGTGCAAAAGTGTTGGAACATATTTTCAGAGAAAAACGTTAATTTAGTGATGTGGAAAAACTAAAGCGCTGTTATACAGTCCACATATATCTATTATACGAGAAAAACAAAAACAGAAATTTGAACTAATCGAGAGTTAGCATGCAATATAATTATTGTTATATAATATAGTTATATTCGCTGTCTCAAAATCGGAAAACTGAAGAGACCAGCAAATACTTCGAAAAAAACTCACATGGCAGTCATATTTCAAGATGACAGATATCTCTGCAAGAAACTAAAATGACAGTTCGTCATCTTGCTTCGGAAGTTATTGTTGCCTTAGGGTTGACAGTTTCTGCAGCATTCAAGTTAAAAGATTCTAAGTAAAGCCACGCTGAAAGTGACAATATCATTTTTCACTTATGCCTGACTTTAAAACAATAATAGAAACTGATAGAATTAAGTTTTTATGTTTTATGTGTTAAACGTAAAAATAAGAAACAAAGTTTTTTAAGTATGTGCTTATATATTGGTTTACTTCCGTGTGATTTTAGCATTTACTTCACACATTCACAATTTCATTGCGAATATTTCATTTTGTGTTTTACATCTAAAACAAGTTTTGGCCTGCAAATTTATGTTTCACATTTTTATCTCTTTTACCTTCATATTTTCATAGATAAGTTTGTGTGATTATAGCAAAGCCTCCTTGGATGACTTTCTAAGGGAAACTGGCTCGTATAAACGTTGCACAAGGGGAAAACCACGAAAGTGCCCACGCAGCTAAGCCGTTTGTGGGATTCGAACCTCGGACCGCTACCATTGTTCAGCGACTTTATATATTTATATATTTGTCAATTTGTTTGTGAATAATACGCAGATTATTAAATAATTTCTTTTAATTTATATAAGAAAATTCATATCATACATATACTCCTAAAAGACTTTGATGTTTTGTCAGCTGTATTCAAATGTTCTTTTTCTCACTCAATCGATATTAATTCTCTGGATAAAGCTGCAAATAGACATATTGTCGATAATAATTGTTTTTTAAAATGTAAGAAACATACAGAATATAGGCTAATTTATGGTTAGCGAAGTATGCATAGCGTCAGCCTCGTAATCATTTTTCGTGAAATTAAAACTTGGTTTATTAAGAATCAGTCGTGGCTATATCGTCAAACGAAAGCGCAAATGTTATGAGATTATAGAGACATTATGCTTAAGCATAATTGGAGCTAAATCGCTCTGCAGGACTATAGTTTGAAGGCCGACAAGATAGTATGTATGTATTAAAAAAAATTTTTTTTTTTTCAAAAGACTTTCGTAAGATCAGCAAACCGAAATTGTGAGCTCAGTCTTAATACTTTAGAAGTCAGAGTGAAATTTCTGATCAACCGGCCATGCTTATCAGCTGAGGTTGCTGCCCGAAACTAATGATGAACGATTTACTGCCGTGTAAGCGTACGCTTGTTCTATTTTTCCTGCTCGTTGATTTAAAAGAAAATAAAATTTGTTCAAATTGATAAAGTATGTAATATTTTTTCATGGATAAGTATTTTTGAATTAAAACTTTGCTTTGAGGAGTTTCTTAACAGAAATAATACTATAGTTCTGTGTATATATATTGAGGATATATATTTTCATATGTATATATTGAGAATGTATACATACGGCGTTTGTTATTATTCATATTTGTGAAGTTACCTGAATATGCACATCTATGATAAATTTTATCACTTGTGCTTTGGATTCTGCAATTTTCTCAGCTTAACTAAAGAAATGCTAAAATCTAAATAGAAAACAGGCATGGGCACACGAATATGTACCGCTTGTAAACTACACTGAAATGCCAACTTGAGGTAGCCGAATAGTTAGCAGATTGCTAATGAAAGCGAAGAATCGCGAAAAATGGACTCCGCAGGCAAGTGGGAATCTGCGGTATGCAATAAATCACAAAGTTCCTGCACAGTGGTGAACAATTTCTTTTTTATTCGGAGATTAGCATATTTGTATTCCAAAGAACGCTGCATGATGACCAAGATGTCCTCAAACTTGAGCATTGTTTTGACAAAAGTACCCAAATCGTTCAAAATGAATGGAGGATATCAATGATATAATTTATAAGCAAAGACATGTTCATACTATTCATCTTTTACGAACATTTGTAAGCTTTCCAAGAATTCAACTGAATCGTTAAAACTGTAAAACCGTGTGAAACGCGCTACAGTATGAATGCGTGGGAATACAAATAAGAGAATTAAAAAGTAGAGAAAAGTTGATTATACGTTTTGAGAGTGTTGATTGAAGATGAAACGAAATTAAATAATAAAACAATATTAAATAAAAATTAGACGAATGTGGACCAATTATTTCGTTATTTATTTTACAACATAACTCAAGCTTTAATGAACAGTGGGAAGTAAAGTTAAAAAATTAAATCAACTCACAAAATTAATCAGAAACTTGTTTCGCTGTAACCTTTTTCGAAAAAACAATGTTGAACAATAATGTATACTGCGCAAAAAAAAGGGGGGTTACAGTTCCGTATTTCTCGTTCTACTGGGCCGATTGACGAAATTCAAATTGCGTTTTTCATGTCTCGAAAGCGCGACGTAGAATATATGTTAGATTTTATATATAGCATTGTTTTAACGTAGATATATTGACACAAAATCAGACTTATTCTGAAATCACATGTCCTTTTTGTTTCATTTTTTGATTCGACTACTCAAATCATGCCTAAATATTAAATTTTGTAAAATTTGGTGCGAAATTTACAGAGAAATTCCAAAATCTATTTTGGCGCATCTACTTTCAACATGCGCCAAAAATAATTTACTTCGCGAAATACTTAATTCTTATTAACCGACTTACTTTATGTTTTTTTCCATTGATGCACGAGCGGAAAAAAAGGTCCATCGTTCATTCTTTCAAATAATTTTAACAAAGTGCGTAAACCACATTTTCGTTATTATATCGCTTATAATAAATACAACAAATTTCAAAACGCGTCAAAATGTAAATTTACGTATATCTTACGAAATTTTGAATAATTTTTTTTAAATTTTTGCAGGTATGCTTAGAAATACATCTACTTTAAGATGATGATAAAAATTTTATACATTATAATTCAAAATGTTTTTCGAAAAATTTAAGAAAATAATTTTAAAATACGAGGGTTGGAACTTTAATAGTGGCAACTATTTATTTACGAGGAATACAAAAGTGATTCATGTCACCATGTTTTACAGTCCTTCAATATAGTCGCCAGCATTGTGTACAACCCGTTTCCAACGATGTGGAAGTCGCAGAATATCTGTAGCAGCGCCTGTTTTGTTGATAGTTTGAATGGACCGGTCTACTGCCGCAAGAATCTCAGGAACAGTTTGGAAGCGAGTGCCACGAAGTGGTTCTTTCATCTCAGGAATTAAGTCATAGTCACAAGGGCTTAGATCTGGGGAGTATAGTGGATAGTAAAGCACTTCCCAGCCCCATCGCTTGAACAAATCAGTCACAGCTTGCGCTGCATGCGGCCGAGCATTGTCATGCAAAATGAGAGGAGCGTTCTGCAGAAAATGTCGCCGTTTTTTTCTCAAAGCTGGTGGGAGATTGTGCTCCTTCGCGCTCTTAGCGCTCCAGGTGCGTTCGGGCAGCATCGTATCGTAGCCATTTCTGCATTTCCCGTCAATTGATGTGGAACCCATCGTGAAGCAATTTTTCTCATGGACACGCGTTCCTTCAGAATGTGCAGCACAGTCGTATGCGCTAATCCTGTTTGTCCGGCCAGCTGACGAATCGTTTGGAGGCGATCACTGTCCATTAGTGCGGCAACAGCTTGCACGTCTGCATCGCTGACACTCGGACGACCTGGCCGCAGCACATCTGCCACGTTTTGGCGTCCTTCATTGAATGCTTTCACCCATCTTGCTACGGTTCTGTAAGGCAATGCAGATTCCCCGCAATCCTCTTGAAGCCCTTGATGACACTGTCGTGCTGTACGACCTCTGGCACATTCAATATTTATCCAACATCGTTGTTCTTGTTTTGAAAACATCCTGACAACACTTACTTTAGACCGCGAGCTAATACAAGGATTCGTTCTTCGCGTCATTCCGCATGCGCGTGACGTAGGCAGGACGAGTCTTTTTGCTGAGAGGTAAGGTAGGTATGTAGTTTATGTGTGGTGTACGCGATATTCTTTGGTTTTTTTGCGTAGCGTTTTTTCAGCTGTGTTGCCACTATTAAAGTTCCAACCCTCGTACAAATTTAAAAATAAATCATAAAAAATTGGCGAATTTTATTTGGAATAAACCGAAATTCCGAAATCTGAAAGAGAGAATCAAATAAGTTTAATAAGAAAGGAGATACTATTAAATATATACTAAATTCAAACAATGTGGATGAGCTAAAATTTTGAGAGCTAATGTTTTAAGAATTACTCGTTCGATTTTTACGAAACTTGGCAGTTTATCTGAGTCTTAGATCGAAATATCGAAACAAATTGTCACGTCATTTCAGAAAAAGTCCGATTTTGTGTGAGAACACCTGTATTAGAACAATACTAAATGTAAATCTAATGCATATCCTAAGTCGCGCTTTCAGTACATGAAAAAAGCAAATTGAATTTCGTTAATCGGCCTAGTAGAACCGGAGATATAGAACTGTCCCTTTTATTTCGCAGTGTACATATAATGCACATATACAATACGTTAAATTAAATGTAAACTTCCGGAGCAGAAAATTTTGTTTTTATAAAATTTAATAATAAACTGATGCGCATTCATTGATAAACAAATATTATTAATTTTTTTCTCGCTGCATGTAACAGAAAGAATCCCGTTGAAACAGAAAAATCCGTCTATGATTTTCAGGTTGCGCTATGATAGGAGGGGAGAGAACAATCCCTTTGTCCTTATTCAGCTGAGTGCTTCCACTCCATGTACATGTTTATCTCTTCGCCTTTTCTAAAATTAAGACTATATGACATGTTTATTTGTGCCATTTCTTTAGCTCCAGTTTTTACTTTTAATAATCTTTAGCAGTTCGGTATATAGTGAATGATCTTATTAGAAGACTTCAAGTTTTCGAAGATACTTTTAGAGTATGTAGTTAGACAGATATACAAAACAATCCATATGTGATGAAATCAAATTTAGAGAAGTTCTAATGTAAGAACACTTGAGAATTAAAAACTCAGAAATACTGATTACTTAGATACATGATAGCTTATAACGTAGATCCACAATGAGGAATGAGAATTCTGATTGCGTAGAATGTTAAAATCTTAATAACTAGGAAATTTGACAGTCGAGGAGGATTAAATTCCATTTTTATTTAAACTTACGTGTGTGGCCAAAATGCACTTGGTAGTCTAATCGTGTCTATTTTCAGAACATTTACATTATTAATTTAATACTATTGCGATAGGAAGAGAGCACAACGAAATTTCGTCCAAACAGCAAAAGAGATACAAGCGAAGTGCGCATTTATCCAATATGGCAGTTATTTAAGAGAAAGGTTTAGGTTTAGGTTAGAAAGGTTTCAGTTCTTAGAATTTGGGTTCCGAGCTATTGTTAAAATTAATTATAAAAGTGATTTATGTATTTTTATGTTACAAACACACACACACACACACACATATATATATATGCAACAAAGAGTACGCTGCCAATTTAATTAAATAATCAAGAGTTAAAAATTAAATTACAAAGTTATAGATCACGTATCTAATCAGACGTTGAAGCATCAAAATTGGAACAAAAACAATTTAATAAAATATAATTAATACAGCGTAGTAAAATTATGCCGAAGAAGTAGAAGAATTTTCAACAGAGCCACGTTTCTGAAATTATACCTGAATGGCTGTGAATGCTTGTAATAATAATGAAAAGAAAGTTATAAAATAAAAATTAAGTTCCTTAAAAATGTTATAAAGGGAAAATTTAAAAACGTGTTTCACTTTAATTGCTTTTAATTACTTTTCAAGATATAATCTGCTCAGGCATTATCCTAAAATCATTTCTTGAAAATAAAAAGCAGAATAAACAATGGGTATATCCAAAGCAATGTGCTAAAAATAAATATTAATTAAATTTCGAGCAAAAGAAAAAGTAGAACTTCTAAAAAAGTTTACAAAAGCAACCATTGTAAAACAGAAGCAAAAATATTTTAAGTCCAAATTTCGAGGAAACGAGTTTACTTAGAAAAAATTAGCCAAATAAGTAAAAATTTACAAAAAAAAAAAAAAAAAAAAAAAAAATGCATAAAAGTTTTCAATTTGAAGGTAAGGCTAAAACTATAGAAAATTGGAAGACGTAACGCATAAAATGAATAATAATAAAAAATTAATCTAAAAATGCAGTATGTCTAAAATTTGGAAAAATAAAGCAATTGATTCAATTAAATTAATATGCACGGAATATGAGAAAGGAAATAGAACCTCACTGAAGCATAAAAAATCTACACTCGAGAATCTACACTGTATAGAAGTGAGAGTCGATTTAAGTTGCAAGAGAAAAGTTTATTAAATAATAAATAATAAAACGCTAGAATTGAGTTGAGGTGTAATTTTGTAGCCTGAAAAATTGAAAAATGAGAATGTTGGGGATTGAAATCTAAGTATTAAAATTTGGAATTTAATTGGAATTATCGATAATTTAAAAATATTATCAAAGAAAAAAAATAATTTAGAAATAATATTTAAAAAGTGTTTAATTTGTGGAAATAAATTTTAAAATTTAATTTGATTAAATTAATAGATGTATAGCAGTTAATTTTTAAGGGGATATAAAATAATTTTAAAGTTTTTGTAAAAAGAAACTTTGAGCATTATGATTAATGGGAAGTAGAAAATGCTTTAAAAAGGAAAAAGGTGAATAACAATGAAGTCTTCAAGGATTTGGCATGTAATATAACTGGAATAGAAACTGCCATCTGTTTGTAACCGAACTAGATGGACTATTTTCATATTTAACAAGTATATTTACAAGTATATTTACAATTATTACGCCTGCAGTAAAGGCTTTTGAATAATTTAATCGATTAATTCCAATTAAATTTCAAATATAACAGTTATCATTTCAAACATTTTCATTTTTCAGTTTCCAGGCTACATATTTACACCTCAACTCAGCTCGTGTGTTATATTATTTCTATTTAATGAAATTTATCTCATAAAATTCCACTAAACACTTACTTCTGAACAGAATTCTCAACAGTTACGTGGCAAATAACCATGCCGAATTTTTGCTTCATTTACGATTTATTTTCTTTCTGATATTCCGTACAGATTAATTAAATGGAATAAATTTATTATGTATTAATTTTTCCCAAGTTTAGACATACCGCCTTTCTAAATTTTAATTTAATTGTGCTTTCATTTTACATGTTAGGCTATAAGGCTTAAATTTTTATATAATTTTTTAATTCTTCCCTCAATTTTGAAAATTTTGTGCATTAAGTATTTTAAATGTATATTTATTTGGTTTATTTCTTCTAATTAAATTCGTTTCCACAAAATTTTGAGTTCTAATAATTTTGTTTTTGTTTTTGTCTGTAATCCTGTGAGCAGTTCTGATTTAAAATTTGCTCGAAATTTAATTGATATGTATTACTTATTTAGCACATTGCTGTTGATATACCCATCGTTTATTCTGGTTTCTTACGTTTCAATAATTTTTATTTTAAGGTCATGCCAAAGGAGATTATATCTTGATGATTGATTAAAATTAATTAAAGATTTAAAGGTTTTTCAATTTTCACTTTACTGCACTACAAGGATTTAAACTTAATTATATAAATTTCAACTTTGCAACTTTCTTTTAATTATTGTTTCAAGAATTCTATATTGTCCACATATGAACATGAATATGTAGGTGCATTCTGGAAGATTTATATTAAGTTTACAGAGTTTGGTGTTCCTTAGTAACATAAAAAGAGACCCAAAATCTAATGGTAATCTGTGAATTATCTTGAGTCTTTTAAGTACCACAAAAACAGAGAAATGGTTTAAAGAACCCTTTAATTAACTTAAATAAAGTTTAACAGGCGGCACCAACTCTGCTTACTGAAGCCAACAATTATGGCTTAAATTAAAGATAATGGAGGGAAAAAAAACTAATGAAACTAAGCATAGCCTAACAGTTTCACAATTTCAATAGAGCGGAAGCTGGCTTTGACCTAATTCACGTAAGGAAGCCTAATGAAAAAAATAACTCAAGGCCGCAGAAACCGCGACAGAATCAAATTTAGCAACGTGGTATTCAAGCAGATGAACACGCTCTGATTTTATCCTATGAAACCTTTCTTTGAATAATCTGTCCTTTCTACCTCATTAGAATATCACGCGAGCTAGAAATTAATAATCTTCCGACAATAAACTAGAGACGAGATCGATAGGAAAGTGTATTAAAACAAAATAACTGATTAAAATGATACTTTATAAGCTTAAATGATACTTTATAAGCTTTCAAAAGATGTAATTATTTATACATCAGATAGTTTTTATCTTAGGAGGACTTGCTTTTTATCAATTCGACCTATGAAAAACATCTTTCACTTTGACATTTCTCACTTTTGGATCCCACATAGCTATTTAAGTCTCACAGAGTTTTACTAAAAGGTATCGAGAGAAATATTATTTTAGCTGAAAGCGCACCATTTTTTAAATGGTAATTATGTATGTATGGCTAATCGATCAACAAACATTTAGTAGTTCAATACTTTGTGGACATCCTGCACATATACTTACAAAGAAAGCATTATGATAAGCGTAAACGAATTAAACTGAACAAATTTGTGTAACTTATAAGTAATTAATTCAAAAACGTATTGTAATGAATTCCTGTTACTCGTATTGAAGAAGAATGAAGAGGGCCTTAGAAATGGAACCATTAGTAAAAACTATTGTGTTGATCTTTAAATGTCTTTATGCAGTAAAATTTTAAATATATATAGAATATTATGCAAACTTTAAGTTTCTATCTCAGTTATCCGGCTTTAAAATTTCATGAGAATCTTTAATTTTAACGAGAAAAAAGTTTTCAAGCGCAGGGTACAATTGTTAGATAAAATTTAGATAATCTAATTGGAAAGGCTGTAAAGAGGAATGTATTCATATGCTTTGTGATCAAACATGATTTTAATTCAGCACAGCACTTAATAGATATGCAGTCCAATCCTTATCGTGATATAAAATTCATTTTAGTGTATCAAGACCATCTTACAAAATTCGTCCTGAAGCTGAGGAAGCTGATGAAGTTCCATATCATCTTCTGGATATTTTCAGAACTTGTGGACCCCCGAACATATTCCATTCCGACAATTGTTGGGAATACTGCAACCGAATCATGAATAGTTTATGTAAAACAGTTATGTAAAAATAGTTCATGGTAAACCGAGATACAGTCAATTGCAAGGTTTGTCGAACGGTCGAACCAAAACATTGAGAGCATGTTGGCGACATGGATGGAAACAAATAAGACAGAAAAGGGGTCGGAAGGATAAAAATGTGTTTCAACTAATGGAAAGCTAAGCATATCACGAGGGAATCAAATGTTCACCTTACGAAGCTATGTTTGGTTGTCCTATGAAGATGGGACTTACTAACTCAGTTTTTCCTCGTAATTTGATTGAAAACACTACTGTCGAGGACTTGGAAAAAATTATAAATATTAATAATGAATACATGATTAATACAAAAGATGAAGAAACTAATTTCGAATCAACAGTTGATTTAGAATTGCAAGCTAATAATAACATATATTGATAAAAAAAGAACCAAATATATGATCTGACGCAACGGGTGCGATTATCAACAAAGTTCAAAATGTGAAAGTGAACATCATCATTTACGAGGACAGCTAAGGAACGACATCAAGTACGAAAGACAACTAATGACATCTTCAAGTACACGGGACAGCCCAGGACAAGAGACAGCTAAGGAAAGACATCAGAAGTAGACAAAGAAGATGATGATTGCGTCTACTAAAAAACTTTCCGAAACCTACTGTCAGTCAGAATATTAAAATAAAAGTACCTGCTATTGATATATCGAAAATGGATCCAAAATCAAGAATAGCCATTATTACAGATATTCAAGATGACGAGTATTATGTTCTTGGTACTAAATTTGGTAAATTAAAATTGTTTTACTCAAGAAATCAGCTTACGTTTTTCAAAGAAAATTATTAAACATCGAAAAATTTGATACAGGAGGAATAAGTGTAAAAGAAGTAATAAAAAAACTTTAGTTTTGGGGACAAGGACTCCAAAACTACGATGATTTGTGTTAGTAAATCAGTTGAGCTACTTTGTAATTCAAAATGCCATAACTGTCAATCTTGTTGTAACAGATAGTAAGAAGTATTAAAGTAGTAATCTTGAAAAAAAGTACTACGTTTTTCTTATTTTTTTTTTAATTTCATAATTTTTATTTTTATTTTATTTCTGAGCTATCAATTTATTTTTTTTAACTATTGGCAAATTATTTTTTAAATCTATTGAAATCTCTTCAGTAGTTATCGAGAGAATTGTGCGTTAGTTCAGATTTTCATATGGGATCTTATTTGTGAAATGGCATACATATTGCATTTCTTTTTATTTTTATTTCTTGTAACGTTTTGAAAAACAATTGTAAGACAATTCCATCGACATAATCTTAAATCACACCTTATGTTGATCATTTTGAAAATTTATATTATCAATTAAAATTTTAAGTGTGTTTGTATACAATATATAAGCAATTCATCGTTTATATAAGCAAATCATCGTTTTGGGCTTTTACAGGAAGTTGTTAGTAACTCCTCGGTTTCATCACAGAGGCTTGGTAAAAGACCGATATAGAATTATATTAAAGCATACTTCTGACTTTTATCAAACCATTTTGGAAAAAGTTAGGTTTTACCGTTAAAACCTGTGTATAAAAGATTTTCTATAAATTAGTTTGCTTTGAACTGTTTAATGTTTACATGAGGAATTTTATAGTTTTTTTAAAGAAGATTCCATAATTGCAAATTTAGAGATCAAAAGAGAATTTATTATTTTATATTTTAATTTCTGTTAAAGTTATTTAATTAATTATTTTATATGTGCACATACACACATGTATATAATGTATTTTTGTCTTGCCTTTTTGTATGCCTTCGTGATGCAGTTAGAAGCAAGCTTGATGCGTATTTGGGAGGTCCGGAGTTCGAATCTCGGCTAAGAGATCACAGATTTCTTACGTTTTCTGACTCCGAAAAATTCTAAAAGACTCTACATGTTTTATCGAAGTAAAAGATGTTGGATGATAATTCTTCAACACCAGGATTTGGTGACAAGGTACCCTCATCTCCAGTCGCCTTTTAAAATGGGGAGAATTAACCATTAGTTTAATGTATCTAATAGTTCTTGCTCGAATTTCAAAGCATTGTTTGAAATTAATGAATGGTAATATTAAAACCGGGGAGAGGAGAACACAGAATCTTTCATCAGTTGGATTTTTGTGCGTTCAAACTTCAGAATGTATCGGTTAAAAAATAAAAGTCACGATAAAAACTAAACTTTGAATTGCGGTCTTTAGGAATGACATCACGTACTTACGCAGTATTTTTTTCTTCTCGTTGACAATAAGATACCAAAAATGAGAGAAAAAAAATTAAAGTAACCAAATGAAATGGTTTTATTCTTTAGATGCTGAATACCTCACTTTTTTCCATTTAGTAAGAGCCCTTTTTTTAGTAAAAGGTTTTGTTTATTTTGCTTTAAACGGCATCTACTTTTTTATTTCTTCAAACTTTGAACTTTTTTAACTTATTCATTCGTTATCTAATCTGTAAAGCTTTCTATTGTTCATTTTAATTATAATTATAGCTAACATGCTTTAATTAAAACTACTTCATTGTAATTACCTTACTTGCAGATCAGGAGCCTACTTAATGCTTTTGAAGGCCATTATTTGTCATGTCATTTTAAATGCTAAGATAAAAGACGGACTTTTAAATTTCCGTTATTACTGCCAATCATGTTTATTTAGAAACTTGTGTACTTTGGTGTACACGGATTTATAAATAACTATAAACGCAACAAGAGATATACTTTGGGTATAAGCCCAAAAGTGACATAATTGAGCATAAGCCAAAGACTGGATTGCCACCAGCATTCCAAAATCGCTGGCCTTATGCCTCATGGCACAGAAGCTACTGTTGCTGTACCCAGTGATAGCAGGGAAGTTACAAGGCATAGAACAGAGTGCTATCAGCCGTTTTAGATCATAGAGATAACAAGAGCTTTCAGACCACAGGTCAGCTTTACCTTCATTAAAAATGCAAACGCCGATATCTTACTCCGGTTTCGAAGCCTGGTCTTATAATGCGTGAGCAGAATCATTGTTATGAATTTCCAATTACGTCTAGTGATACTTGGATTTTGTAAATTACTGAATGCATGAAGACGGCACAGAACTATAGCGTCTATGAAAGCGATGATTCCTTTTGCTCAAGCTTAAAACCGCTATCAGGCCTATTAGTTGCCAAAAAATACGCGTCGAAAGAAATATTTCCCTGAAACTTAGTTTCCTATTCTTCCTCCCAGATAAAATATCCCTCTCGTAGTTCTCAACAAGAAGTCTTCTAATCTTAATTCGTCTTTTTTAAAGTGGGCTCGCATGTGGCTGAGCAATAATGTCGCTAAGCACTAGTAGTTTGTTTCGAGTTCTCGCAAATGGGCTGGCTGCTCGGACATTTTCGTAGATTTTACCATGTGTAAAGGGTATACGAGCCAGTTTTCCTTAGACAGTCCTCCACTAAAGCATCCCTCCCATTAGGAAGGTAGCAGTCGAATGCTTTGCCGCAATTAAAAAACAAAACCAGACTCATTTTAATGTGTTGAAAAATTATTATTACAATTCATTCGAGTCAGTACGTGTATGGGATATTGGCATTTGAAGGAATACAAATATAAATACAAGTAATGTAAAACTAAAGCAAAGTTTTACATTAAATTGGCCATAAAAGATGATTACAGATGTTATTTACTTAAATGCTGATCGTAGACATGTACTCCTAATTACAAAACTTATTTAAATAAGGTTAAGAATTTTATGAAAACATTTTTAAATACTATGGACAGAAAATATGAAACTTAGAATTTTATATGATCGTCGTAAAGCAAAATTGTTCTTAGTAAAATATTCACTGTGCTTAATATGTGGAAAGCCAAATGCTAAAATAGAAATACATTTGAATGCAAAGCTAATGGTCATAACCGAGGACAAGTTAACTGATTCGGTCATTTATAAATTAATATTACCAACCAAATTCCAATATCTTTCAAACACAAGTGCTTTGTCATCTTGCGGTCTGTCTTTAATTTAACGAGTATGGAAGACCGCATTGTTAGTATTTACAATTTATTTTACAGTTAACCGTTTGGTTCTTTTATTATCAATTACATAACTACGGTATTTCATTGCAAATACGAAAGATTAATTTAAACATGCTTTACGTACCAACGAAATATTAAGGTTACTTCTTTCCGCAATTAATTTTTTTACTGAATTAAACAACTTTTATTATTAAATTCACGTTTGTTCCTAGAATAACTTAGTTAAACATACATCAATTGTGTAATGTAAATTTTGCGTTTGAAGGTATTGAACCATTTGGTATTGAACGTACTATAACAGTATAAGAAGCATTTTAACAACGATGTTTTTACTCTTGATACCCTTCATGATTTCAGACTTTAGTTTTTGAGTTGCACTCCTATCCCCAATGTTAAAAGTGTTTTCATAAACTTCTTTACTTTATTATAAGAAATTTGGCACTTGTAACGCACACGTCAAGTTTCAATAGTAAATTAAATAACTCTGCATCCTCCCACCATAAACACAACAATCTTTGTCGAATACCGTGTACGTACTTAAATTTAAGAAATCATTTATTTTACATGGTCAGAAAGGGCAAAGATCATTTGCAGAGATTTAATTAATATTTGTGTCAATACGCACTGAAAGATTTTATTTTTATTTTATTTTATTTATTTAATTCTCAGAAACCGAGAAAACAAAGATATCTTTATTTTAGTTGGTGATGTTTCATTTGAGTTTAAAAGCAGCTAAGATTTTATTTTAAAAGATTTTATTACGCTCATTTCGATACCTACGTCCTCAATGTGGAGGTTTACGCAGATGAGGCAGAAACAAACTCAAAATATTTAGTATAGATTTTCGGCTGTTGCTTTAGCTGCAGATCTTGCCTTGCATGAGAAACAGCTGTTCGAGTAAGAAAATTGCTGAATATTAAGCAGTTTTGCCTCCTAGTCGATTTAGTGGTTAGGGGAGCGTATTACGGTATAGAAGGGCGAGGGTTCGAATCCCGGAGAAGACATGGATATTTATATATGTATACTGTATTTGCGGCATGGCACTCTAAAAATGTGAAGAGCCGAAAGTCCTCTAATGTGGTTTAGTGGTAGGAGAGATGGGTGTAAAACCCTCGGACCACCCTTTGGGGTGCTATCCTTCAAACATGGGGTGGAAAGTAGAACCTCCTTAAGGCTTTGGCAACCATTCTTCCACGAAGTACATGGACAATACAACAACATTAGACAGGGTTGGTACTTTTGGGTTTAGAGTAAGTTCTTCGACTACCCAAGTCTGATTTGTAGCCTTGAGTAGGAACATTGGTATCCTAAACATCAAACTCTTGCATGTCCCAGTCAGTTGCTGAAAGTTTGATTTTGAAATATTTCAGTTAGAACTCAAAAGCAGTGAGATAAGCAGTGATACTTTAAAAGTGTTGTGTGTTTGCTGCCTCGTAGTTAGTTTAGGTTAAAGGCGATAACTTGCACTGAAATTTTCTGATCACGCTTGGAGTGAATGTTTGGTTCAAATATTCAGTTAGTGAGAAAAAACCTCAAACAATATAAAATCTGTCACAGTGACAACTATACAGGCTACGCTGTAAATAAAAAGCGTATTTTAACTTTCTCAGGACTTTCTAATTATGCTCAGACATAACTTCCCGTCTTCACTTATGTAATACCAGCTGTAACGTTGTGTTCTATAAATAGCTTCATCTCTGTTGTATGCGAAAACGACCGACGCAGATGTTATCTAAATAATATTACCTAGGCTGTTGCCTTAAATTCAGGATTTTGTTGAATTTCGAAACCCAATTTTGCGAGAACAATTATTTTACCTATCATTGAAGTTCTAAAGTAGGCAAATATCAAGGAATATACGCAGAGCAGGATATGAGCAGAAATCGAGTAGTATTTTAGAGAATCTTGAGGAAGAAAGCTCAAAGACTGACGGCGCAGACGTTTTGATAAGCAGAAGAAATTTTCACCAGCTGATAGCGATCTCCAAAATAAATCGCAAACAAGGAAACTGAAGAAGATACAAAGTATTTAAACTAATCAAGAGTACAGAAATACAGAGTGTACGATTACCCCGGAGAGAAAAAATAATCCCTCTTAGATTTAATTACAGTATTTATAAAAACCTGTGCTTTCCAGTGACTCAGTTACTGTTAAATAACGTACCATCAGAAGCATTATCTGTTGGAGAGAGCAAAGCTGGTGCAGACGGTAAAACATTTTCAGACTTATTTGATGATGTCCTAGGGCTGACTCACACATCATAAATTGGAAAGCTTTCCCCTGCCGAGCAAAACATTACAGCTATGATTGTGTAAAAGAAGAAATAATAGGGCAACATACAGCAGACGTGCTAAAGAATAAAACGGTAATGTCCATAAGCAGCCCTGCCTGAGTACTGTGCGGATAAATAATTTCCATCTACGCATTAAAGATAAATTTAATAAATCTACGCATTAAAGATAAATAATTTCCATCTACGCATTTTAAAGCATGGCCTTTTGCTATTAAATATAGAAACCTAAACAGCATAACAAATATTCAGATCACTTTTATAAATAATTAGAAAATTAAAATATGTAAATTGCATATTGATGTTAGATCTGATCTCTGGATAGCTTCAGATATGCGTGAAACCAGGAAAGCACCGAAAACCGCTTTGATTACTGAATCAGTAGTAAACGATTTTCTTAAGCTGGGGTGTGGCTTATGCGGAGCAACCGCCAAGTTTAAAATAGCTGTGAATATTATACTATGACCAGTCCTCGGAATTTCTACATTTATTTACTTAAACGAAATAACAGCTACTAGCGTGACAATTTATGAACATATTCGGGATTTACACGAAGCCTAATCGCTTCTAAAGGAAGCAGGTATAAAGCGGCCAAATAAAATTATGAGGCCAAAGATATTCCTTACCTGAGATGTAAAATATCTCAAAGATTCCAAATCCGTAATGATAAAAAGTTATCCACCGCCTAATACCGGAAACACGTTTGCCTCATTTTACTTCTGTTTCTATTAGAGGACTTTCACAAAACATTTACTGACGTAGCAGAGCCACTATTAAACTTAAGGGGGAAAAGGGATTATTATTATACGTTAAAAACTTCACGTTCACCGTATCGGCAGAAGCAAACACGGCAAATTAGAAATCTACACCAATGCATCGGTAGGAGCCGTGGTTATGCAAGATGTGTAGCTGGATGCATATTTTAACCAGACACTTAATCCAAGTCGAAGAAATTATACATCTACCGGAGGGAAACAGCAGTCCTTTTTGTAGAGAAATCTCGAAAGTATCTTGGGAAGAAACCAAATAATGTATGTACAGACCACGCGATCATCGTTCGTTCGTACTCCGAGAAGAATTTATGACCGAAACTCATACAATGAGCTCTTAAACTACTAGAGTGCAATTAAATATTTCTCGAGAAAAAAATGTTGTAGCCGATGCTCGATGACGAATTACAGCAGAACTACAAACGGATCGATAATTTAAAAAGTTGTATGCATATTTGAAAGATCGCAACCAATTTGGACGCCATGATATGAGATAAGTTTTAATCATAGAACACCGTGATGAAGACAGAGCTGCAAATTTTGAAGCAATTGACAATATTTTGTTTTACTCCAATGTAGCAAATAATAATAATAATGGATTGCGATAGATTATCCCAGTGAGTTTAAGTATTTTTCTGGAATTGCATGATTCGCCAATTTAAGGCAATCTTGACAAAAGAAATGCAATCCAGACAGTAAGTGAAGCTGTTCATTTATCATAGCTACAAAAATTTGCAAGTGAATATGTCAGGTCCTGTAACATTTCTCAGTTAATTAATGATAGTAAATATATACTAGCTGAGTACCTAAATACCATAAAAGCAACGTTTTTTAGTGAATTAATAGGCATTGGCCTATTAACTCCCTACCAACGCACAGAAAAAATACAAAAATAGATATTTGCTCGTAATTGCTCATCATTTCTAAAAGTGGGTAGAAATAATTCTTATCAAAAGGCCTCCACTATAACTGTTGCTGTTCTTTCTTCAATTAATTTATATTTAAATAAAGAGCTCCACTTAAAATTATATCAGACAACGAAAAGCCAATTACTTAATTTTGTTTCTGAGCATATATGCACAGATCTCGGCCTACAACATTTTAAGACGCTCCTTATCGACCACAGCCGAATATTAAGGGACGGATGAATATAAACATAGTGGAAATTATTCGCAGCTATGTAAATATTTATCTCTAATTGTGGGATGACTGTGCCGACGAACTCTCATTTGCCTTGAGAACGGTCAAACATGATACTACCAAGAGTACACTGGCTGAATAATTTCTTGGCAGAGAGTTAATTTTGTCGATGGATATTTTTTTTACTCCAAAAAGATCTGCGGAATTTCTCATGACAAACGTTCAGAGATTTATGGACGAGACAGTTAGAAAGTCAGATATGGCCAGTGAGAAACAAAAGCTCTAACATGTCAAAAATAGCGGGAATTTGATTTTAAGGTGGAATATAAAAACTTGAAAGTTAAATATTCTCTTTCGTGTGCATCAAAAGGAAAGATTGAAAAATTTTGTAATAAGTTTGAAAGCCCACAGTTTAATGAACGAATAAGAGAAATAATAGTATTTCTGAAATTCCAATAGTAAAAGCACCAAAGCCAACTTTGATCAGATCAGCCGCTATTATGAGAGAGCTGACAGCTACGAATTGTTTTGCAAGAATCTCCAAGTAAAAAAAAAGAATCTGATGTGTACACCACATGACTTCCTTGTACGGAATATTAAATTATACACATTTTTCTTCCTTTTTGTTTAAACTTATTAGATTTAATTATATCTACTTCGCCGACAGCGCATAAACCACAATAGAATAAGTGCATTCTTTAAAATTCACTCTATTTGTTTACCATAGCGACACTCTGGCGCTAGGTTCACTTAACAGTATTATATTTCGTTCATATTATAACTCAAAATGCACAAAATTTGTATCATTTAAAGAATTACCTAATCGTTGCCACATGTTCTATTCAAGTACTATAATAAAGCTAGAACGATGTATAAAAGAAATTAAGCAAACAAAACAAAAAAGAAACAGTTTTTCACAGACGATTGAGTATTTCTCATTCAATTAATTCAGTTCTCACTTCGCGACAAGGCAAAAATACATAAAAACTTAAAATATCTCTACTAAAAATTACTAATTATTAAAAATTAAATTATTAAAAATTAAGTAAATCTTAAACACTTATTTCCTCGAAAAAATTCCAGAAAGGATTAAGCATGATTTAAATCGCAATAACAAATGAAGGCATTTATCTTTGTTGTTGAGAAGCTACGTTTCTCTAGATTGGCAACAAATTCACTACTCAGCGGTTTCAAATGTAAACAAGCAATGGCCGACATCAAAATAGGCTTAGCGGCACTTAAACAACTTTTAAATTGTTGATAATTCTAAAAATATTGCATACAGATTCACTAAAGGCATAAAACTCTTAACCGGAAGAAAAAAAAAACAACATAATTCAATCATTTTTAGAGAAAAAAATGTACAATTTACAAACATATAAGAGTAAAGAAACTGAGATCATTGAGCCGGGTGACAGAGTGGATATATTTATAAATATATTTATATACGTTTGGCCTCGGCCGATTGAAACCAAAATACGAGGTGCACATCTACATGTTACAGTAGCCCTATATACAAAATTTCAACGTTCTGAGGCTACTCGTTTTTGAGTTATGCGAGATACGTACGTACGTACGTACATACGTTCGTACAGACGCCACGAAAAATTCTCTTCAGAATTCATTTTAAAGCAGTCTTTTAGTTTTTTTGGAGGAAGAGAGTCTTTTATTCTGTCCTTACGTACAGATATCACGCAAAAACATCGTTAAATTGCATTCGAAAGCGGTCAAAGTGGATATTTTCGTTGAAATATGCTGTCTGAAGCTTTTCGCGATTACAATAATTCCTTTTTACTTCGTATAAGGAAGTAAATGCACCATCTAGAAATTGACGGACACACCGACGACATCCGGAATACATTGTCCGCAAAGAGAAAAAAAGAAGGCCAGGAATGGTGAAAAAGCATAGAAAAAGGTTTAAATCTGAAAAAAGTAAAAATACCGAAAACGAGAAGTAAAGAAGATCGAAATGAAGCTTATCCCAAAGGAAAAGAAATATACAAAGGTCTAGCAGATGCAGCGATCAGCACCGACTTTTAGGAAGTCCACGAATGAAAAGCTCGGTTATGGCAGACGCTTGCAACGACGGGATGATGTTGGGGTCCTCAAGCCAGAATTTACGTAGCAAACGTCTTATGTATGTCGAGCCAGGCCAACAAGAGATGTTCCATATGAACCAGAGCAGGTTCTAACGGCACATCAAGTAGCAAAGAAGCGATTGGCTGTATCATAATTGCTCAGTGCCAGAGGAAATTCAGATAAATAGGGGGCAAAGTTCAGAAATGCATACCTCTAACAAACCAGGAAATCAACGGCCCCAGACTGAAACTACGGATTCATCACACTCACATTTTCCAAATTCAAGGTACCATATTTGAACGAAAATATCCATCTTGATCGCTATCGAATGAAATTTAAGGATGTTTTTGCGTGACATCTGTACGTAAGGACAGAATAAAGGATTCTTTTGTTCCAAACGAATTATAATATTGATTTAAAATGGATTCAGAAGAGATTTCTTTCTTGGCGTCTGTACATACGTACGCGCATACGAACGCACATATGTACGAATGTATGCATGTATCTCGCAGAACTCAAAAACGAGTAGTCTCCGAAAGTTGAAATTTTGTATATAGGACTGCTGTAACATGTAGATGTGCACCTCCTATTTTGGTTCCTTTCAGCACTATTCTGCTGCTAACGGACATACTATATGAACTATTGCTAACAGGATCGTTTAACTTCACGGTAGTCATAAAAACCTTCGTGTATATACAAATCCCTGGTGGCCTATTAGCTCACCCAACCGAAATGAAATTTCAGATATTGTTATTTAAAGATATACGCACGAGATTGCGATGATTCAGAAGAATAGATCTCTCCCAGTTATGGTTAAAGTGAAAGTATTACGAAATTTTGAAACAGCAACACCCACTGTTTTCCTGCGCAAATTGATCAGCGCACTGAAAAGCAAATTTTGTGCTGCCGATACAGGTATGCGGAAAACTGCCGGCTTAAAACATTTGCAAAGAGGAACATTGTATAGTACCAATGACAAGAGACGTGAAGAGAGGGGAAAGAAACTTTTATTGGTGTTGAATGCTTTCAATGTATTCAACGTTTGAAGATAGAGTAATCTCCCTTAACTTTTAAGTTTCAGGGATATTCTCCGACTTCCCTCCGATGGATTCCTGATTCTGGAGTTATCTAAGACGTAAACATCAAAACCGTGAAATTTTTCAGAATTAAAAGATATCATAAAATGCGAAGTTATACAGATTTTTTCTGCGATGTTACGTTCGTCATTGGTATCAACAATCTCTCGAACGCAATACGTTATCGTCTGCGAGAGAAGGCATACTGAGAACTTGTAATTCCAATAAATATTCCCGTCCTCCTCTCTTGTATTGTAAAACTGGTTCTTTACAATGCTCTTCTTTGCTGTTCTTTTAGGAAGGCAATTTTCGTCATACATGTATCGTTCCACCGCCAATTATGGGTTTTCAGTACGCTGATCATTTGCACAATAAAAACATGAGTATTGCCATACATAAATTTTGAAATGTATTCATTTTAACTGTAGCCGTGAGAGTTCTCTTGTTTAAAATCATCACAATCTCGAGCACATACCTTCAAATAGCAGTACTTGAAATTTTTTTTCGACTCATTGAGTGGATATGTTGCTAGGGGCTCATATATCGCGTAAGATTTTATGCCCACTCTATACGATGGCGCCCCAAACCTCGTTCTGAATGATTGATTGTTGCGATCAACTGACGTTTTTAGGCCCTTGACATGTCGACACAACCATCCCGTTTTAGTTTCTATTGATGTGAACTCATTCAGATTGTTGTACCGTCTTCAGTTTTTAATTTGTACCTTTTTGCAAAGCGCCACAGAGAAACTCTGGCCTGACAAAATCGCCATACTGTGTATCTTGTGATTTCTCAACTGTTGTCCGTTATCTTTCCACAGCTCTTAAATCACTTTGTGTATGTACTGGCTGTGCTTTTACCGTTACTTTTACGTTTGGCTGTAAGTTGAGCTCTCTAGTTGCGTTGATTTAAACTGCAGTTTTGAAAAATGTAAATCAGCATCATAAATTAATTACTGGTAAATTCCGGGTCACAGTTCCCTTTTAAAGAACTTTAAGAGTTATTTTTTAATATGCTTTTAAATAACATATATGGATTACTTCATTGCCATTTTTTAAAAACCTAATTTGAATCCATAACGGAATTACTTTTTGATATAAATCTATCAGTGCAAGGTATCAATAGAATAAAAATATAAAATATTTTGTAAGAGTTGCATGAAACAAATTGCATAAACATATCAAATGTAGAATTTATGTACTGCCAGACTTTGCAATAATAATAATAATAATATTCATGTTATATTTTTAGTTAATAAGCATAAAACATGTTACAAATTTAGTTCTGTTTTAGGAACAAAACCATAAACCAAGTAAAATAATTTCTTTAAACTTTTGCTTCTGTAACGTATTAAATAAGGTTTGTTTTCGTGGGATCATTTGATTTTGCAATTAGCAGTTGCTCATAATCCTATTTAATTTTAGTGTAATTTATTAGATTGATTTTACCAGCGTAACATTTCAAATAGTTCAAACTAAAAATAAGATCAAACTAATTATTTTTTAAAATAGCCTGTATTAAAATTTTTACGAATGTCCTTTAAGGAAATCTGATATTTAATATATCTTGATAGTAGAAAAATTTAGTTAGTTTCATTAGCATGGCTTCTACAATTTATCTTCAGTATTTTAAATGGTCTATATTCAAATAAACACGTTTTTTAGGCTACGATAATGATTAAAACGTTTTTTTTTCTTGTGAATAACTTAATTTTTTTACTTTTATATAGTTAAATGCTGCATCCTACATAATTAGAAACATAGAAAACAACTAGGAGTAATAGAAAGACATACATTGAATTTGTGAAAAATATATAATAATTTGCAGCATGACAGGTTAATTCTTTCAAAAAATATATATTTATATAGCTGAATATAATATATAAACTAATGAGAAGTTCTTTATTTATTATGCAGTTTTTTCTTAGTTTTATCAGATTCTGAAGTAGTATTTCATTCGAAAATTCTTCGATGTCAAGTAAAAGTATAGTTTATATAGTTAGTAATAATTTTGGTTAATAAGCATAAAACACGCTACAGTTTTAGTTATGTTTTAGAAACAAAGACATATACCAAGTAAAATAATTTCAATAAACTTTTGCTTCTGTAACTTATTACATATATAAGCTTTGTTTTCCTAATAATTCTTTATGCACATATTTTGAACTTTAAACAAAATGTTCCTTTCATGACACTGCTTTTAGTCTTTGATTTGCACTCTCTGCACTTGATGAACATTATTTTGCGAATGTATTTCAGCTTTCTCAAACACCCAACCATTCGTATACTGTTTTTTAACTAAAATAATAAAAGCAAAACCAAGCAGGAAAAAATATATGACAGACAAACCCCAGGCTACTATAAATTGACTATAAAATAAATCTGAATTTGAAGGTACAAAATCGACGAAAAATAGCGATATATATTTATATACTCCATTTTATTTACTTTTACTTGCCTTACGAGTGACATGGCTGTATTCTAAGCGAGCTTTAAAGTTGGGTTTTTATTGAGAAGAATGTCTTTGACAGCATCATTTATAAAAGCATTTTTTTACCTTTTTGAATATTTGGCCACTTCAGTACAACGGCGTGCTTCAGAATATTGAAATTTATGAATACTCAGAATATCCTTTTTTTCATTCTTCACATCATATGTAGAAGCCATGTGGTATATGTAATACTTTAAAAGTAAGTTCTTAAAAGTATATCTAATATGTTACAGCTTAACGCTAATTTAGAATCATAAAGCAGAAGTTTGAAATATGTTTTCATTGAAATATAACATTTTATTTAAAATTTTTTTATATTATATTCTTAGAGATATGTAATTTAACTTAAAAACTTTTGTATGGATTTGTGGATTAAGGAGTATTATGTCTTCCAAGCTAGGATTTACTCGAGTTATGTTGCATCTTTATGAATGTTCCTTTCTAAAATTGTATGAATATGATTCGAAGAATTTTCCTGTTAAATATCTTACTACAGTAGGTAATGATAATATGAATGCCTAATTAATTCTAAAAGGATATGAGTTTGCTTTAAAATAGGCCTTATGGGTATTTTCTTGATCTGGTAAAAGTTAATTAGTCCCAAACTCCTAAGAAACACGAAGCGAATTATCGCTATGTCTGAAAGTAACTACGGAGTCAGACAAAAGTTTACATAAACCATTTTATTTAAAACGTACTGCAAATATAAACGCACATTCTTTTGCTACCAAAATCAATTACAAATCGTAGTGATGCAACTTTAACACGAGCAGTCAAATTCACTTTAAAGAGTAGAACAGTAGTCAAAGACTACATAAGTCCACGATGTTGGCCCAATAACTCTACTGGAGCTCAAGCGTCGCAGCGATAATGCAAGGTCGAATAATCACAGCTCATTAGAGATGGTAGGAACTAACGTAGCATGCCACGCAGGCCAAAAACATGCTCTCACCTGCAATCCGGGAACCCAATTTAAATACTATGTTACGTCATTTACATTCTGGTGAGGAAGCGGAAATTATAATAGAAGCTGAAATTATAAATAGCTGGCTAAATGAAGTAATAACTTTATAATTCAACATAAAATTATTTAGTCATCTCCGCACTCTAATTTAAAATTGCTGTTTTTCTCAATTGAGGGGAAAAAAGAACATGTTTTCGAGCCTAATTTAATTTGAAATATTTGTTCCATTGATACTTACAATGAAATCTTATGTTAACTAGAGTAAATTGTAAGAGTATGTGCTTTAATAAACCTGGTTTTTTTTCACGCAACGAATTAACTCTCTTCGAGGAACAAATTCATCATAGAGTTATAAAAAAAAAACATATAATGATTTTTGCTACATTGAACCTGCTGCACTATAGCAAATAGTTCTAAGAGAAAAAACTTACACTTTTAATCCAACAGATAATGAGCAGCACTATAAGAATTTGAATGTAAGTTGATTTAAATGAAACGGATCTCACTGCACTTAACTTGTGGGCTTTGCAAGAAAGTCTTCAGTCCGCCTTTGATTACTAAAAGGAAAGTTTGCTGATACCTAAAATGTAATCTTTTTTTAACATCACTAGTGACCAAGAGGACATGCCTACTGAACACTGGTAGGTCGATTCAGGTACAAATTTTGACGAACGGACTGGCTTTATAGCTGGTTCCCTGTTTTCCTCCAAGAGCACGGTAAATACAAGCCACTCTTCGTTACAAAGTTCTCCCACGAATGTATTTATTCACCTTCCCTAAATTCAGTAAACAGCCCTAGTGCAGTTTATCATGATCTGATAAATCATTAACGCCTTTTACAAGAATATTCACATCTTTAAAAATTCACAGGTCGAATCTTGGAAAATAAAGATTAATCAGGAGAATTATGTATTTCAAATTTCATATAAATTTGCCCACTGTGATGCTTAAAATTTTTCTTGTGCCTTATGTGATAATTAAATTGATGTCTGAAAATCAAAAATTGAATTGAATATAACTTTCATTTCACATCTGATATAATACACATACCATTATAAAGGCTAGTACCTTAAAATGCGTTTTGTAAATGAATTTTGTTTTCATCTTTCTTTTATTTTGTCTTTCAAAAAGCATATGGCGTTCCATCTACATCTAGAATACATTATAATACAAACGGAAACATATACTACATGTTTCTTTAGATTATACAAAACTGTTTTAAATTACATCCCGTCATATTTTTGTAGGGAACAAAAACAGAAGTCTTCATGTAGCTTAAAAAACGCGCCCCGTTGCTTCAACATTCCACAGCTCTCATGTAACAGCTGGGTCAAAAGTAAGTTTGCTTTTTTCTTTGATTTAAGCTCTTTTCTCCCCCCCCCCCAAAAAAAATCCAAAACTACGATGGGACATATATAAATATATCTCCATGACATTTTATGTTAGAGAACGTTCTCCTTCCAAGTCACGATCAGTAACGGAGACGTTTTGCAAGAAAAGGAAACTTTATTACTAGGTCTGGTCATTTCAAGCTCCACGTGAAATTCAATTTTTATGAATTTTCTTCCTCTTTCGCTTTTTTCGAATCCTAAAGTGTTGGATATTGCTTCAACGAAAGCAAAGGGAAATTCTTCGTGAAATGTGGTGTGGTTATTGGCGTTGTAAAATTTATACATTTGAGGCATATGCTCTGAAATGTGTTGTTTCTAAGCGATTCTGGTAGCTAATCTGTGCTTGTAATTTTGCTGTAGAATCTTTAATCTTCTTTAATGTGAACCGCAGTACATTCACACAGCAGATTACTCATGGAAGAAATTCGTTTTCCCTAAAAATTTAGCAAGTAACTTAAGTAAATTTAATTTATAATGAAACTGAATATAATTATGATTATACATTGCAACAAAAAAAGAGATTAGTGAAAACTCATTTGTTCTTTGTTTGCGTAAAGAATCTTGATTAAAATTGTATCATTAGGCAGTTATTGAAAGACATTAATCAGTACTGTTTATAATATGTTCTCTAATATATATTTTACACTTAACGGAAAATTTCAAATTATTATATTATTTACTGTACGTAATTTCTTTAGAGTAGCAGTTTAAAATGTATATGAAAATTCATTCATTCATTTAATACGCATTTTCTCAATGGTTCCAAATTTTTCATACAGAAGAAATGTTTCGAAAATTTTAGACTGGCTAGTTGTCTTTTATTGCTTTTAGTACTATTAATCTCATATACACCAACTTCGACTGCATTAGCATCTATATTCAATGAAAAAATATTTGCTTAACCTTTTCGAGCAAATGCCTTAATTATTAGTTTCACAATTAAGTACCTTTCATTTAAAAACTCACAGAATTTAAGCGTATGCATGTGTCTCGTTTCACATGTGATACTTACATTAATTCTTATAAAAATGTATAAATGACAAAATTCTTAAAACTCTTAAAAGCTGTAATTAGATCTGGCTTCCATTATAACATGTTAACATGATGTATAAATGGATATCTCGTTTGAATTCTTTATAAATAAGAATGAAAAGCTTCAAGTTATTAGATTCTCTTTATCATAGATACCTTATCTAAAATAATGCAAATTATTCATACCAATAAGATAGAGTACAGTTTGAAAAATAATTTAATCAGTTACCTAGTAGATAAAGAGTCATTTTTAATGCTTCTAGAAGTTTACTTTTATAGATGCTAATTTCTTTTTAAAATAAAGCCTTATTACAAAATATACTTACTAATACTTGAACTATTCCAGTTTTGCTTATGTATTTTAAGGTTTGGTATTAAATTATGAATTAGTTTACATAAGTGCACATAAAATGAGCTTTGACGGATGGCTCCTATACGTTAAGGCATTGTTTTTCTTTCAGCACATTATTACGTTAATTATTTTAGCAAAATGTTTCTTTGTAAAAGTAATTCTTCGTGGAGTTACCAACGTTGTAAAATTTACACATCAAAGCATAAAATTTAAAAGCGTTTTTTTCTAAAAAATCACTTATTCATTCTGCGTCTGTAAGTTTTCCTAATTTCTAAAGCAAAATTTCAGCGTTAGTAGAATCTGATATTTTGAAAAAAATATTCTCAAGATCTCGTATTGCTGAGCTAGAGGTAATACATTCCTGGTAAAACGACGAATGTTTATATCTAATAATAAATTCATAGCACAATCATTTACCTGCTTTCTATTTCGTACACAATATAGCTAACTTTAAAACACAATTAAGATAAATACATATTATTTCCTTAAGAAACATTTTAAGCTTACTTAGCAGAATTTTAACCAAAGGGGGAAAAATTCTTGTCATATTATCGATGTTATGATTTTCAAATGGGAAGATGAAATTTCGAAGCTATTTTTATGTACCTAATTACTTTTTAACGTAGAATATATGTCTGGGAAACTAGATAAATGCATGCTTTTGTTTAATAAGAGGAATTTGTGAAATGATAATATCTATAATGTCTTCTGGATCCATTGAACCTAATCTACAGTAGGGTTCAGAAATAAGGTAATTTTAATATTTATTCGAGTATCTGGTCCTGATGACTAGAATTTAATGAAGTCTGGGATGGACATAGGTTGATGTAAGGTTGATTATATAGGCTGGCGTAATACAAATATATATATATATATATATATATATATATGATTGAAGTAATGTAAGGTTGATGACATAGGCTGATGTAATATAAAAACAAATATCTATATAACAGTCATGGTACGTTCGCATGATCATACTTACAACTTATTTACCAGAGCAAGAAGTTTTGAAATCATATTTACAAGACAGAGAAAAAAATTATATCTAACTGGAAGGGGGGGTGTTCCCTTTCAACACCCATAAAGCTTTTACAATGTCCATTCTAGAAATAACATAGTTTATGGGTCTTTCTAGCGGTCAGTTCTAATCCTGCAGCTCATAAATGGATCTGAGACAGGGAAAGCGAATGCCAGAGTTACATTTGTGGAAAAATCCCCCAAATGATTTATGTATCGCCGTTAGAGGGCGCTTCGCTTCTGAAAAGGAATGTTAGTTTTTAGTTTGCGACGTAGTTAGTTAGCACTGAACCTTCGATGCAATCAAATTGCTTTGTAAATAAAATGATTATTTTTGTAGATTGTTGAAGATATTTCACTTCATTTAGAATTAGAACCACCTTTCGCAATATGGCGCATCGGTGCCGAGAACCTTTGGCCAATTTAGAAGTTTGTGTTTTTTAATTTTGGATATCATTTTATGCGAAGACAGCCAAGGTAAGCCTGTATTTTCTATTTTTATATAATATGGAAGATCTTATTGCTAAACTGAAATCGAAACGAAAGGTATTGAGGACCGGAGTGTCCAAGATATTAAAGAAAATTGAAACCGAACTGAATAAAGATGATAGTAGTATAAATGTAAATGTATTAGAAGAAATTTTAGACCAGTTAAACGAAAAATCAAAATCCTTGAGTAATTTAGACGCTGAAATAGAACGAGAATTAAAAGTCAAAGAAGACGAATTTGAACTTGAAATCTCATCCGCTTTGGAATATGAAGAGAAAATTCAAGTGTGGCAGTTTAGAGGAAAGAAAAAGTTGAAAGAGTTGAATAAGTTGGAAAATTCGGACAATGCAAATAGAGACATTTCTAATGAAACCGTTACAGAATCCCAAAACGAAAGTAACAAATTCACTCGTCTTCCAAAATTAACGATCTCTAAATTTTATGGTGATTCTTCGGATTGGTTAGAATTCATAGGTCAGTTCGAAAATGCGATTGATAAAAATCCGAATTTATCAAAAATAGAAAAATTAATTTACTTAAAAAGCTTTCTTGGTGGCTCAGCCGCCAAAGCTATTTCTGGTTTCGCTCTCATCGAAAATAATTACGAAGCTGCTCTTGAACTGTTACGTTCCAGATTTGGTCAAAAGAACATCTTAATTAATTCGCATTTAGGACAACTCTTAAGTACTTCACCTGTTAGAAATCCTAATGATATAAACGGATTAAGAAAACTTCTAGATCACGCCGAAGTACAGATAAGAAATCTTGAAGCATTAAAAATAGACTCTGATACCTACGGAAATCTCTTAACGCCTTTAATTTTGAAATTACTTCCTAATGAATTCGTTCTTGATTATAGCCGAAAAATTAAAGACGAAAATTGGGATTTAAAAGGTTTGTTAGCCTTTTTGAGGAACGAAGTATTCAGTAGAGAACGCGCGGCTTCTGTTAATTATAATTCTAGAGAAAAATATTCGCGATTGGAAAAGCATTTGCCCTTCAAACATAAACATTCTCCAGCCATAACGAGCAAGCCGTCTACAGTTGAGTTATTAGCGGCGTCATCCGAATCGCAGTGTCTGTTCTGCGGGAACACAAATCATAAATCTGCGGATTGCGAAGTTTTAAGTGTAGAAAAGAAAAAGGAGATCTTAAAAAGTGAATCGCGGTGTTTTTTATGTTTAGGTCGGTTTCACCGGATCCAAAATTGTAAACAAAAAATAAACTGTGCCTTCTGCTTTAATAAACACTCGATAGCCATTTGTTATTCATTCCATCAGAAAAAAGATAATGAAAAACCTGAAAAGAAAACGTCGGATTCGAGCGTTATTTCCGCTGTTTCGTCATATAATTCCGATGAAAATAGATCTAATAAAATATTATTACAAACGGCTTCTGCATTGATCCGAAATAATGATAAATCTGAAAATGTCAGAATTCTTTTTGATAATGGCTCAATGAGATCTTTCAGAACTAAAGATGTATCTACTAAAATGGAACTTCCGATTGTTAGAAAAGAATCACTTTCTGTTTATTCCTTTGGTGATAAAAGTGCGTTAGAAAAAACCTTTAATGTTGTTCGAGCAAAATTAGAAAATGTAAACGATCCTAATCTTAATATATATATTGAGCTTCTTGAAACCGAAAATATATCCAATACTGTTATCTCTCCTCCAGATTTGAACTTTGCTAAGAAAAATAAAATTTTACAAAATTTACAATTAGCAGATTGTTGTAGAAAAAGTGACAAAATTGATATTCTCATAGGGGTAGATTTCTACTATTCTATAATTAGTGGTAAAATTAAAAGAATTTCAAGAAATGTAGTAGCCACAGAATCTTTATTTGGGTGGTGTTTGCAGGGTAAAGTAAATAACGATTATAGTGAATTATTAACTATGAAAGTAATTGTAAATGAAAACTTGATATCAGATCAGTTACAACAGTTTTGGAAGCTAGAAAACTTGGGTTTGGAAAATGATACTCAAAACGACAAAACTGTTGATTTAGAAATTATGAAATCTTTCGAATCTGATATCAGGTATAAGAACAGCAGATACCAAGTAAAATTACCTTGGAAACCGAATTCAAAACATTTAATGGAAGATAATAGGGATATAGCACTTGAAAGATTTAAGAAATTGAGTAACAAATTTAAAATTGATAACTCTTTGTTTGTTCAATACACAGAGGTTTTAAAGGATTACGAGTTAAAACATATTATTGAACCAGTTCAAGAAGACAATCAAAATGATAAGACCGTATTTTATTTACCTCATAGAGCAGTCATCAGAAATGATAGAGCAACAAGCAAACTAAGAATAGTTTATGATGCTTCAGCCCATAAACCAAAAACACTCTCTCTAAATGACTGTTTATACACTGGTCCGAACCTATATCCTGATATTTTTGATTTATTGATAAAATTTAGACAAAATTCGATAGCCTTTACAGCGGACATTACACAAGCATTCTTACAGATAGAGTTAAATGAAGAAGACAGGGACGTTACACGATTCTTTTGGAAAGATGATCCTAATGATAACACTGAGAGTTTGAAAATCTTTAGATTTACAAGAGTTTTGTTTGGAGTAAAATCTAGTCCCTTTCTCCTAGCTGCTACTATTAAGCATCACCTTAAAAAATATTCAGAAATATATCCTGAAACAGTAGAACTCTTAAAGAACTGCCTGTATGTTGATGACATTATTGGTGGTCAACAAAATTTAGAACAAGCCCTGAAAACAAGTTTAGAAATTGTGAACATTTTTAATGAAGCTAGCATGTCACTACATAAGTGACATACTAATTCCAAAGAACTCAAAGATATTTGGCATCGCAAAGAATTTTCGATGCAAGAATCTCCTGAAGTTGTCCCGATCAAAGTGTTAGGAATTAACTGGGATACGGATAATGATAATTTTTATTTTGACACTCAGCACTTGACAAATTTCATTTCCTCGTCAATCAACTCAAAACGTTTTCTATTGCAAACCGCAGGCCGTATTTTTGATCCTGTCGGATTTTATGGCCCTTTCACTATAAGAATAAAGTGTCTGATTCAGGAAATCTGCTCTGCCAAAATTGATTGGGACGATGAACTGCCACCTGATCTTAGTTATAAATGGAAAGCCTGGTACGAAGAAATTGAAGAACTGAACCACCTCAGAATTCCCCGCTACTATTTAGAAGGAATATTAGATGCAGATGTGAAACAAATAGAACTCCATAGCTTTTCTGATGCTAGTTTGAAAGCTTATGGATGCGTGGTATATCTGAGAATAGTTTTGAACAATGGAACTTTTCAAACAGTTTTTGTTGCTTCCAAGAGTAGAGTTGCACCTCTGAAATCTCTTACACTTCCTAGATTGGAGCTTCTGGGTGCGCTTTTATCCGCTAGATTGAGTGATAAAATAGCAAAATCTTTAAAATACGAAGTAATCCCCTTCCACTGGACTGATTCTCAAATAACGTATTTTTGGATTCAGGGATCTCCCGAAAGATTTAAATCTTTCATCAAAAACAGAGTTTATGAAATTCAGAAACTAACTGAAAGCAATAATTGGCATTATTGCCGTGGGAAAGATAACCCCTCCGACATCATATCACGAGGAACTACTGTTGCTAATTTAAGAAATTGTTCACTTTGGTGGTTTGGACCAGAATGGTTGCAAAACAAACGTATAGACTGGCCAGTTCAACCGAAGTTTGACGTGGGAAACGATAAGCAACTAGAATTCCGTAGTAAGATATCTGTTTATGACGTTGTTGTGAAAAGAGATGATCAACTATTGGATATAACAAAATTCAGTAATGTGCTGAAATATCTCAGAATTATGGCATGGGTTAGACGTTTCGTTGCTAAGGCAAGAAAACTGCCTGCTAATAGTGGAACATTAAGTGCTTCTGAAATTCAGGACACTGAAATTTTTTGTGTTCGTAAAGCCCAGATGGATTTCTTCACACCTGAAATTAAGGCTCTTCAATCTAACAAGTCAATTTCTCCAAGCTCTGATATATTCAGCTTGGCACCGTTTCTTGATGAAAATAAAATTCTTCGAATTAAGGGAAGATTAGAAGAAACCGAATATACAGTTGACGAGAAGCATCCAGTTCTTCTTCCTAAAGATTCCAAATTTACTGAATTAATTGTAAAAAGGGAACATAATAACGTTCTTCATGCGGGAGTTGCAGCAACTTTAGCCAAACTAAGACAGAAATTTTGGATTCCTAAAGGCCGTCAGTTGGTAAAGAAAGTCTTAGGGAACTGTTTAATTTGTCGGAAATACGCAGTAAAACCAGCGAAACAAATGACAGCTCAGTTACCTAAAGATCGAATTGTTGAAACTCCACCTTTCTATGTTACAGGCGTGGATTTCACAGGTCCAGTTTACATCAGGTCTGGAAACGAAATTCAGAAATCATACATCGTATTGTTTACGTGCGCTGTTACACGAGCGTTACATCTAGAACTCATTTCCAATATGTCTGCAAACAAATTCATTTTGGCTCTCAGACGTTTCATTTCGAGAAGAGGAAACTGTCGCACCTTTTATTCAGATAACGCGAAAACTTTCAAATATGCTGCCAAAGATTTACAGTATTTTTACAGCATAATTAAAGGTACAGACTTTCAAAATTTTCTAGCAAATGAAGGCTTGACTTGGAAATTTATCGTCGAGCTTGCTCCATGGTGGGGAGCTTTTTATGAACGCCTTATGAAAATCATAAAGGAACCATTGAAAAAGATATTAGGCAGAGCTCAATTGAATTTTGAAGAATTTATGACTGTGTTGACAGAGGTCGAAAATATTGTGAATAGACGTCCTTTGACCTACGTTTACAACGATTTACATGAACCTGAACCGCTTGCACCGGCTGATTTTCTATTGATCGGACATAAGGATGAATATCCATACAACTTTGCTGAGATCCTGAATAACTCTTCAACAAGAAAGAGTCTAATAAAACGAAAAGAATATCAGACAACACTTATAAAACAGTTCTGGAAAAAATGGAAAAATCAGTATCTTCTTGAGTTAAGAAATGCTCACTTCTTCGGTACACCAGAAGCCAAGAAAAATCTTAAAATTGGTGATATAGTTTTACTTGAAGGAACAACTAAATCTAAGTTCCTCTGGGATTTAGGTCGAGTAATTCAAGTCTTCAAAGGACGTGATGGTCTTGTACGATCATGTGTGGTAAAAACTAAAAAGGGGGACTTTAAGAGACCTGTACAGTTGATATACCCCCTTGAACTATCAGACTGAAAATGAACTAATTTTGTAACCTTTTAATTTTACTTCTTATATTTCATGTTCACTAACATTAATTTTAGATAATTAGTTTAGTTATTACTAATAATTTACTGTTTGTAATTTGAATTAATATTTACGTATTGAGTAACATTTGAGTTGATGCAGTTAACTATATTTGTTTATTTTATAGAATTTTCTTTTGCAGTTTATATTTACATCAGTTGAATGTATTTGATATGTAAGTTGCTTTCTTATATTTTATTATTTGTATGCTGAAATAGTGATAATTTTTGCAGAAATTATCAGGTGGGGAGTGTGGAAAAATCCCCCAAATGATTTATGTATCGCCGTTAGAGGGCGCTTCGCTTCTGAAAAGGAATGTTAGTTTTTAGTTTGCGACGTAGTTAGTTAGCAGTGAATCTTCGATGCAATCAAATTGCTTTGTAAATAAAATGATTATTTTTGTAGATTGTTGAAGATATTTCATTTCATTTAGAATTAGAACCACCTTTCGCAATAACATTCCAAACAGCGTCACAGATATATTCTGTAAGGTCTGTGCATCACATCTGTACGTAAAGAGTGGAGATCAGGTTAACCAATCTATCCTTTAACGCCCACATTTTTCAAGAAAATTATCTGCCAGCTTACAGCTTTTTGGATAAGCGATATAGCTCATGAGAGAGAACTGAGAGCCAACTGCATTCATGAAAACGCGAAGATAGGCATCTAAGATCTCTTGCTTGCAGCGCTGACAGAGCTTTTGTCAAAACACAAGGGCTTTTGAGACAATCCAACAGGATGATGTTCAGACCATCAAACTTCCACTGCCATATTGATTCCTTTCTTGGATGTAATAGGACAAGTAGGAGGGTCTCTGATTCTCTCCATATGAACGTACGTCGAAAATCAGTAGTTAGCTTAAATCCTGATTCATCTGAAAAGAGAACGGTCTCCCACTGATGCTTAAAGTCGATATTCTTTGTACCATTCACTTAGCTTAAAATCGATATTCTTTGTACGATGATAATTAGTTTTCTAGTGCACAGAACTGGGCGAAATGTAAACAGCAAGTCTTCTTGTAAACACACCTCTCTCGTGTAACTTTCTGGAATTAGCAATCCTTGAAACTCGGCTTCCTGTAGCTGAATGGTAGACACGAGGCAAATTTACACTCCTATTACGCTCTCAAAGAAATAAATAAATATGGACCTTTTTGCCACTGTGCTTTAGGATGAGTTGCCCGGGCATTTTCTTTTCGGATGTGGTAGCCTGTTTCGATAAATTGCATACGACGCTGGGCATCACTTTCAAGTCTTTAGGAATCTGCTCTTGAGACTTACCATGCTATCATCCAAGCGTTGGTGTTAACTAATTTTAATTGTCTGCTTTTGAACTTCACTATCGGTTGTAAAAAAAGCACCATACAATTCCGCAAAGAGTGCGAGAGAACAAAGCACAGAAGATGTCATGTGTGCTTTTAATAAACCCTGTCCTAAATGTTCTACTCTTACGCCAATGTAAGCTGGCGTACTGGATTGTAGTTTTGACTGGAAGCAAAATGTATACTGTACGCTCAGCACTTTCGAGAAAATCACCAAAGTATGCGAATTCTCTTCGATTGGAACACCAATATTTGTTGAATCAACTGTATTATTGAAATTCTATTTATATTTCAAAGCAGATGATTAAATGGTACCGTAGATGCAGTTTACGTTTATTGCATTAAATAAGCCGTATGCAAGCATGTGAGGGGAAACTATAGGGAATATATATTTTTTTTAAATGCAATTGGAATAAAAGATTTACGATTCAATGCGAATGAGAATAGAGTAATATTAAACACTATATTTAAACTTTATACTAAGTTTCAAACAATACTTTGGCAAACATCCTCTGTACTCCCTTGTACGATGTAAAGGAAGTATTGTAATCATGAAAAATTCCGGGTATCATATTTCAACGAAGATATGCATTTCGACTGCAATTTAACGATGTTTTTGCATCACATCTGTACGTAAAGAAAGAATAAAAGCCTCTTTTTCCCCAAACGAATTATAAAACTGATTTAAAATGGATCCAAAAGAGACTTTTTCGTGGCGTCTGTATTTAAGTATTATGTACGTATTTATATCGCATAACTCAAAAATGAGTAGCCTCAGTACGTTGAAAATTTGTATATAGGACTACTATAATATGTAGTTGTGCATCTCCCTTTTTGGTTGCAATAGGGCACAATAAAAGTAAATATATGTAACGAAACTGCGCTTCGATGACACGGCATGAATGATTTGATTATGAATGCGGCGCAAACTTGCATTAAAATTTTCGGTGAAACGGAAAATTTCTCATGCTTCACTGTGAACACAGAATAACAAATCCGTGTAGATTTATTAATAATTAGAACTGGCCGAAAAATGTAATGATAGCATAAATTTGGGAGCACTGATGTAAGACCACCAAGATGTAGATGCGTATCAATATTGTTTAGAGTAGATAGTTGATACTTAGAGCATCCATCCATTTTGAAGAATAAGCAGTAGAGCCGGAATAAATTGCATATTTTTTTATATTCACATGTTGTGGCCACAATTCACTTGGCACTCCAAACGTGCCTATTTTTAGAACAATTTTGATACTATTATGATATAAGCGATCATTGCAGAGCAGAGATGATTACAGGATAGCGTCTTAACAGTATGAAAGCAGAAGCCAGAAGAGTGTGTCGCAGTACTTCAGAAAAAGAGGGGAGGGAGGCACACAGTTTCATTTTTTAATTTACAATTTGGTGATTGCTCAAGAAGCATCTGCAATAAGATCTTTGAATCAATCTTAGATCAATCTTTGAATGAAGCAGTTTATATTTGCAGCACTATTTTTATACAGAGAGATGAAGTTCCTAAATGAAATAAAAATAAAACAGGCTATACATAATTAAATTTAGAAGTTCGCTTTCATATTTTTTATCGTACACACACAGACACACACACATATATATATATATATACCGTCTCTATTACCGGATCAGTGAGCTCAGCTTTTTTTATTCTTATATATTAGTAAATTGCTTAAATAAATTGCTTTAAAAATGCTTAAATTATGGTGTTCTTATCTTCCGGTTAAGGTGACTTTAGTTAATCTGCATGCGATATTTGTAGAATTATCAACAATTTAAATGTTTTTTAAGTGCGACCAAGCCTAATTTTTGTTTACCATAGCAGCCATATTTCTTTACATTTGAAATTTAGCAGAATAGTGAATTCAGTTTCTGCACCTTCAGTATCTTTTAGCCGAGCGGGAAAAAATTAAACTTTCATTTTTGTGCACTGAAAAATCGGCCTCGTTGCCTGCTGGTCGAATTGCTTGTTTTTGCGTAGAAATTGTAATTTTAATTTAATTTTTTTTAATTGTTTCAACAGCATTTGGTGTTTTATGTTTTTCTATATCTTTCAATCTTTAATGAAGATATTTTGTAGTTTTATATATTTTTCCTTGCCTTGAAGTGAGAACTGAATTAATTGAATGAGAAATATATCTCTAATGAAATTTGAGGAAATACGTATTTTGTATTAGCAGCAAATATTATCGCCAGTCTGTCTCGGACAGAGCAGAATGTTTACTCGTAGCGCATGCGTATTATGTAAGCGGGGCTGAATCCTCTGAAAAACTGTTTCTTTTTTATTTCTATAAATTATTTTATACATCGTTTTAGATTTATTATAGAACTTGAATACACCATCTGGCAATCTGGCAACGGTTAGATAATTATTCAGATGATATAATTTTTGTGCATTCTGAGTTACAAAATGAATAAGACGTAACACTATTTAGTGAACCGAGAGCCAGAATGTCGCTATGGTAAATAAATGCAGTGAATTTTAAAAGTGCATTTATTCTATTGTGGTTCATGCGGTATCGACGAAGTAGATTTAATTCAATTCAATAAGTTTAAATGAAATGCAGGAAAAATGCGTATATTTTAATTTTCCGTACTATGAAATCATGTGGTGTACACATATGTTGTTTTTTTTCCCTCTCGGAGGAGCAAAGTTTCTACAGAATTTTTATTAATTTATAATGTCTATCTGTACAGTGAAATTTCAGCATCTTCCTAACATGCAACCTTGAAACTGCAATGGACTTGAAACAGCAAATAAGTAGACATTCACATTGCCTGTCTCAATAAATTTAGTGAAACGTGTAACGAAAATGCTGATATGGTAAATGCTTTTAAATATGATAGATAAAGTATAACATTTAATAAATTTCCTTTTATCAAAAATTTTAGTTATAATGTAAATGCATTAAAAGCAGAATAATAGTGCAATGAAATTCTCTATCAGAATTAATCTGTAATTACGTCTGTCTGTTGCTTAATAGCGAAATTATTTATAGTGCAATATTTGCTGTAAACAAATGTGCAAAATTATTTTTATTATTATCGTAGTTATTATTATTATTATTATTATTATTACTATTATGTATCACGAATGAATTATCACCATGAATGTATCACGTTTAGTGTCTGAATAAAGGAATGCCGAATTACAGAATCTTTTAGCGGTTACGTCATCAACTTTTTTAAACAGGTTCTTTCCACGTCACCAGACAGGGTGCTGGTCAATGACGAACTTTACGCAATCAAATACTTGAAAAAAGCATCGTAAACATTGTGGCTGATAGACCCGAGTCAAATACTAAAGCTCCTGCACGAAACGCAGGTGTAAGTCAACATACCATTTGGAGAGTGTTAAAATAAAATCGCTTATATCTCTTTCATTTTCAGCAAGTTCAAGCTAAGAATCCGCAAGACTATCCTCTGCGCCTAAATATTTGCCAGTGGCTTTTGCAGGAATATACATTGCCGCCGGACTTCATAGCTCATATTTGCAGATGAGGCGGCTTTCTGATTTCTGATTTTCTTTTCTTTCACAGATGAGGCGAGGGTGTATTTAATGCGCATAATTCTGATGTATGGGCAATTGATAGCCAAACGCAACGCGACCACATGCGTCTCAACAAAGAATCTGTGTGAATGTGTAGACGGGTCTCGTCCACTACTTTTTAATTGGCCCATACCTACTGCTGCATATACTCAATGTCTAGCGTTATCTTATTTTTCTGGAAAAGGTGTTACCAGAACTGTTACGACATATTCCGATCTCCTTTCGTAACCGAATGTGGTTTCAGCATGATGGGGCGCCAGCCCATTTCAGCACTGGTGTTCGCAATTACTGGAATGCTACATTTGGAGCGCGATGGATTCGTCGTGGTAGAAAAGTCCCTTGGCTAACACAATCTATCCATTTACCGATCCTCGATTACTTTTTCTGGGGGCACCTGAACACTTGTTTATGCGATTCTAGTTTACTCAGCTGAGAATCTCGTTACTTGACTATCAGTAGCTGTCGCATGTTTGCGTAAAATGCCTGGTATCTTTGCCAGTATACGCCAGTCGCTCCACTGATGCTGTCAAGCATGTATCGTTGTTGCTGAATTAAATTTTGAATAGTTCTTGTAAACCTCTCGTTTCAGTTGAAGTGAGACACCCTATATTTATGACTAAATAAAGGGACTGCAACCAATCTGGGTTACCTATGTGAATATGATTCGTATCTTTGTTCTGTACCTCTCCTCCAAATTTGTACCACGAATTTGGAATTACCCCGTATTTAAAAATAATATTTACAATAAGTGCTTCATAAATATTTACAGGGATCCTACATATAAATATTGTTATTTTGGGGGCAATTTAATTCCTATCCTGCCAAACTGAATATATTTGAATTTATTTGGAATTTGTTTTGATTTTAATTTTGTACAAATGTATAATAGAAAGATATTTAAGTTAATTTAATAGTTTAAGACTTCAGTAAAATCTAATTTAGTCATTCAAAAAATATAGAATATGTTTAAGTGCTGCATTAAGTAAAAATCATAGGAATTTCTGCAAAAAACACTTAAAATGTTTTGAAACTTTCCATTTATCAAAAGTATATTTAAGATGTACAAAAAGTGGAAATGAATTTGAAAAATATTATTAATAATTAATTTTAAAAATGGAAGAATCAAGATAGCTTGTGTACAAACGTAAGGTATTGTATATATACCAAGGTATTGTATATAGCTTAACATTTTGGAAAACTAAATTTAGATAAATAAACTAATTAAGCATTTTGAATTACTTAGAGATCTCTTTAAAATATGAATTTTTTTATTTATGAAAATTAGCAAATATATTACTCATGTTACATTACTAATGTTTATTTTATTTTATTATATTTTTAGTCCTTTTTAGAATTTTTTTCTACTTACAAAAATAGTTTTATATATATATATATATATATATATATATATATATATATATATAAAGAAATAGTTTACTTCTTATTAACAATAAGCTCCTAATGAAGTTCCTAATTATCAATATAATGAGAACTTTATATTATGTTCAGCAGAATATTTGTAATAAAAGTACAATAACGTACTAGAGTAAAACATTTGAATTGTTAAAAAATGAATTCCAAATAATTATTTCAAATTGAAATAAACTCTCGACCCTATTTCATTATCTTACAAAAAGTGTATGTGAATTATAATTAGCCTCGTTTTTATATAAATGTATATTAAGACATGAAAATTTCAATAGTTAATATTATTTAAAGTATTTTAATCAGTCTTCTGGGAAATTAAAATTTTTCTTACTAAAAATAGGGATAAAATTATTATTGTTTTTGTCATATTATAATATTTTAAATCACTGAAAATTTATAATTGGTTTCATTATTTTCGCTGAAGGATAAATAATACATTTAAAAGTTATTTAAAAGTGTATTTTTCAAAATATATTTTACTACGTGTCTATACATGAAAACGTTATGTGATTGAAAGCTTTGCATAAAACATCTTATATTAGGAAATGCAAAGAGAGGAAAAGGGTGTGCTGTGGAAGTAGGCAGATGATCAGTAATCTTGTTTACAGAAAGTATGTTTTTGCATTGCATTTTTTTTTTTTTTTTTTTTTTTTTTTTTTTTTTTTTTTTTGCTGCACTCTTTATATTTGGTATGAAAATAGCCGTAATATGAAGATATCCCGATTTGCTCCGGATAACTTGTAAAAATCATTATGGTTTGGAGCTCTAAAATTAGTTCAAAATTTTTTGTTAAATATTTTGCTCTTCTAGTATGTCTCAAAGATTATGCGAACGTTTAACGCACAAAAATACTGACTCAGTATTTGAAAATGCTGGTAAATATCAACATGTTTAATTTAAATAATCTTTATTTTGCAGTTGTGAATGGCAATGCTCTTTAGATAAATTTAAAATAGAATATTAAGTTTGAACAATTTAGTATTGAAAAAAGGTAAAATGTTAATTTAATTTATTTGAAATTGTGGATTTTAAGTTTCCAATAATAAAATCAAGCAAACAATTTTGATGTTAGTGTTAAGCTGTTATGCGATAATTGAGATTTAAGCCATATGCTGTCTACTTTAGGTACTGTTTACTTTAGGTGTTATTTCCAATGTTATCAGTGTCATTTTGGTTAATATAATTCAGAAAGACTTTGAGCAAAAAAATGGTGATGAGAAAAGAAAAGCGAAGAGAAAAAAAAAATATATGGCGGGGACACATTCACCCAATCAATCACTACAATTACAAGTTATGTTTCCGAAAACTGATTAATATTCAATCTCAGATTATTTTTCAGAATAATCAAAAATAGACTTAGAGTGATAATCATAATAACAAAAAATATCTTCGTTCTCTCCGTGGACTGGAAGAGATCACATCAAAAGTAATAGATAAAGAAAACTTTATTCTAGACAGGTCATTCGGGATTGAAAACAAGGGCTGAACGTTGCAGAGTAACAAGTGCAGTGGTTGGTCATTTTACTTTAAAGTATTATTTAATTTGTTAGAAAATAGGAGGCTTACATGTATTTCTAACAAAATACGAAGAAAATGATTCCGTGCAATTAAATTGCAGGAACTGCAAATGACTGTAAATTTTGAAGTATATATTTATTTAATAATTCTGAAGTTCTTTACATTGACTTAGTTTCTAATAATTTCTAAGGCGATCAATTTTGTCTTAATAAGATGACGTCATCTTTTTAAATTAGACAACCCGACATTGAAAATGCAACGCCAAGGAGGTGGCCAGAAAGTGATGAAATTCGCAAACAGAGAGAGACAGCAATGAACAATAAGTGATCTTAAGAGAACAATAATTGATTTGGAAATGATATGCGTAATACAGAGCGAGAATAGAGTCGGCTCAGTAGGTCATAGGACCAATTTGGAAGGCGATACACGAAGCAACACGTGTATATACAGAATCAATGAGACTACTCGTAGTGTCCTGAGGAATGGCTCTCCATTCCTTCTCAAATATTTGCCACAGCTCGTCATCTGAACGCGAAAACGGTTGCGTCTGCAAATGGCTTCCAATCACATACCAAACGTGTTCGATTGGTGAGAGATCAGGAGAGAACGGTGGCCTGGGAAGCATCTGTACTCCTTGCAGAATACGTTGACTAATGAGAGCAGTCTGTGATCGGGCGGTATCCTGCTGGCAAAAGAGCGGGCTGCAGTCAAAGCAAAATGTATACCGCTGAAAAGCAAATATATAAAAACATTTCAATATGAATGAAAACCAGTTAAGGTGCTACTTTGTAGACGGTTGCACGGATTTTTGGCGATTTACGTTGGCGCGGTTTTTTACAATCGTCAGCCATCTTGAAAAATGCTACATTTACGTATTTTACGCATAGTAAAGTATTCGAATCTTTAAATAAATAAATTGGATTAATTTTTCGTTGAAAACGTCGTTTTTTCAGATGGCAGGTAAATGTAAATAAATACACTTACTACGAGTATAAAATACTACAGCAAGGTTAAATTATTACTTTCATAAAGCAAACTAATAGAATAAAAACAATGCTATAAAAACATTGACCTCTAACCCTTGTAACAAGTTATAAATAAATCTTTGTTTAGAAAAGCCAAGTTGGCCAAAATAAGATCTCAAAGGACAATTTTTTGATTCCATTACCAATAATTATTGATACTTACCAATAACAGCATTCATCTTTGAAAGGGACATATCCGTTCGCTATGAAATCTAAGAAATTCGAAGAGATGAATTATAATATTTTAAAATGGCGCGGTAATGCACAAATATTCAGTATCCAATCAAGGAGCTGATTACAGCTCGTTAATGCACAAATATTCTGTAACCAATCAGGGAGCTGATTACATCACGCATAGAATTAAAATTATTTAAATAATCGTATATAATAAAATCATTTAAAAATATGCAAAATTGTATTTTAATATTTAACAGCCATAAATAATATTTAAAACATAAGATTAAATTTATAGATATTAAAAGCAATTACTTTTAAAGTAAGGTGACGTCATTGATCACATCATTCACAACATAAAATTATATAAAATATCATAAACAATAAAATTTTTATTCCAAATAAAAATGCAAAATTAAATTGATTTTTAATATTTAGAACCCATAAATAATATTTAAAACACAGAATTAATACATAATAAAACGCATTACTTTTTAAATAAAATGACAACGAAGTATCGGTTACCATAATTAACTTGTCCAGCAATGGGTTTACCATAAGTCGTGTCGTTCGCCCAAAAAAAACTCCAAAATCCGTGCAACCGTCTACCAAAGTAGCACCCCAGTTAATACTTCCCAAGCATTCACTAATTCGTAAATGATTTTTTTATTGCCAAGCCAGGAAACGAAAACTTTCACACTTCAGGTGAATACCTTTTAGATCATGATTTAAGTTTAATGAAGTATAACAATGTTTTCTCAATATCAATAGAAGGATAGTTTTCCGTTTCGCCGGCGCAAATCTCGCCAAACAAACTTTATGGGCGACAACACACAGTATACACATGAAAAATGTTAACAAATGTTAGTTCTAAGAATTTTTTATTTTGAAAGCATAAACATTTTAATATCGTTTGAAATTTTGTGAAAAGGCAATAAATAAAGACAATAAATTTTTAAAAAAACATTAATTTAAAAATTTATTATGCTTTCATGGTACATCATCCTGATTCGCCGGCTCATAACACGTGACCGCAAGTGATCTTATCTCATGCAAACTACGCTACAAAAATATAATTCTCTCACTAATCATCTACATTAATTTCAAGTTAAATCTTAATATGGAATAGAAGTTAAAATGCAAGAATCATTTTAATTCGTATGAATAGCTTAATCAGAAATTATGTAAAACCTGCTTACTTCGTGGCGCTTTTCGGGCCCACCAGCAGCCGAGCGGTAAAGTCGCTGAACACTGGTAGTTCGGTCCGAGGTTCGAATCCCGCGAACGGGCTAGCTGCAAGGGCGTTTTCGTGGTTTTCCCATGTGTAACGTGTATACGAGCCAGTTTCCCTTAGAAAGTCCTCCACGAAGGCATCCCTCCCCTTAGGCAAATAGCCGTAGTGTGCTTTGCCGTAATTAAATCAACCAACCAACCGACGCGGTGCTTTTCGATAGTGCATTCTCATTAGAATTGATGAATTTAACCTTTTACTTTGCCTTTTGTATATTTTGGCCTCCGGGTGAGCGGTGTGACTGCATCCTAATTGACTTAATTACCGCGAATTGCCTTAGAGCATAAAATTGAACTATCTGGTAAAAATTCTATGTAATTGTATGCCAGTATTGAAAGAAACAATCAATCTGATAAAAAATGGCTGCGACTTGTTTTGAAAATGAGGCGTAAAAGGTTACCAGCGAGGATATTCCGTTTGGCATCGGTTGTACCATTTTTGTCGCCTCTATTGCCTGCGCCGGAAAAATGGAAAATACCAATAAAAGAATTAACGTGGCAATAGCAAACTCTACAAACAAGCAGTAGCAACACTTTATAAATAAAGCATTTTTATCTCCAACTCGCGAGACTGTTGCTACTCGTAACACGTAGTGTGAAAATTAGTGTTTTCAGGGTTTTTAATTAATATATCTTCTGAATAAAGTCGTACAAAGATGAGATTAGTCTGAATGGTTTCCCACGAATTTTTGGAATCTGGAATAATACATTAAATGCTTGGAACTGCTATTTGTATTTTATATTTTGTAAAACTTACAAATTTTTTATTACAAACTCTACAGTTTGAAAGCGAGCAGTGGCAACATTTTTTGAAATAAAGCATCTCCGGCGTGCGAGACTGTTTCCACTCGGAAAACTGAGGGCAAAAATTAGCGTTTCCAGAGTTTTTAATTAATATGTCAGCTCATGAAATTCGTATGATGACGAGAATGGTCGGAAGGTCTCCCACGAATTTTTGGAATCCGGGGTTACCTCTCTCGAAACTCAGCTCCCCGCCGTTCCGGATGCGATAATGTCACAAACAGACAGATGCGCACATATTTTAATACTATAGATGAAATAGCCTGTTATACTGATAATATCACTTCAAGAGAATGACTGAAAATTTCACACATACAACATGACATTAACTATTTGAGCAGATTCCCGAGTAGTAAATGAGCACGTGTCAAAACTATTCAGAATTATACACGGTAATGTAATCAGTTACTGATATGGGGTAATTATTTTTATAGCAAATATTTAATTAAGATTACGAAAAATAATATGGGAAATTATTATGTTAAACATAAATTTTTAATGTATAATAGATGTGTAAATGTGTCTCACCTTTTCGGTCAAATAAAAAACTCAGCATGTGCTCAACAAAAGTGTTTTTAAAAAGATCCTTAAATGAAGACGAAACGTAATTAATATTGGCATTTGAACTCTCCCGTTAGAAAAATGCTTTGTACATTTACAATTGTTTAGCTAAGAGAAGTTCATATGTATCTGGATCCTATTATTCCTTAAAGAATTGAAAATCTATAGTAACATATGACACTCATACATTTAATGATTCCAAACTGTTTTGTGTATCTCAAACATTCGGTCAACAACTGCAAAAATAAAAATTTCCTTCTTCTCATGACACACTGATTTTCTTTACTGAAAAAGACATGAGAATTTTTTGACGCGATGGAGCGTGAAATGCCTTCAGTATTTTTCTTTAAGTATGAAAGTCAAACAATAAACGGAAAGTAAGGTGTTACAGATTCCGCATACATTCAGAATATCTTTATTATTATTATTATATTATTTTATGTTATATTTTCACTTAGAAATTCTTTGCGGCTATAGTGTTTCGTTTTAGTGGGAAAACTTGAAGGGATTTGAAAACCACAATTTTCTCGTCTTAACTGATAATATCCATGGCAAAATATTGTATCTGGTATGAGCACATCTATTATAGGAATTTTTCATTTTGAAATTTTGTGTGACTGTAGTGGCCTTTTCCCCCTTCATTTTAGTAAAGAAATTTGAAAAGATTTAAACTCCAATTTAAAAAAACAGAGAAAAATTTTAAAAGCTGCAATAAATCAAAAAAAATATTAATTCCGAGAAACAAGACGGCATTAATTAAGACACAATAACACGCCGAATAAGTACTAATTCAGAAGTCAAACAACAAAACTTTTGCGGTTTTGAAGCTAGGATGGTGGTTTGGTAAAACCATAGAAACTAGTCCTATGAAAATTTTGAAAATTAGTGCTGATTTTTGTTGTTTGACTTCTGAATAAGAGGGCATTAGTTATAAATCAGGGGAATTTTTTAAATACGTTTATTTCGTTTCCATATTTTTCTCGTTTTTACTGATAATATCCATGGCAAAGTATTGCATCTGATGAGAGCATACCTGTTATGTGATCAGCAGAAAACCAGATCAATTCGATATTCTTAATTCGATTATTAGTTGCTTTATATAGTTAAGATAATCTTCATATAAAATTCGAAGAGATTTTGCATATTTCATTAAGCATACTTTGTTTTCATTAAATAAATCTGAAGTTATGTACAGTCTTTTAAAATTTTATGCATATAACATAGCCTTATAATTGATCAAAGAATAATTGTAAACAAAGTAAACCGCATTCAAGATTATCAAATGTAGCCTTTAAAAAAAATACATATAAAATTAATCACGTAAAATTGGTAACGTTTATTTTAGACTTACTCCGCTTTTAAAAAATCCTTTAATTTTAAAATGAAACTGGTACAGCGGAATACGTACCATATAGTTATTTTGAGCCGTAAGTAGAAGTGCATCACCTAACAAGGCAAACGAAAATAAATAGCAATGAAAAAGAGAATTACAAACCTAGCGTTATTTATCACTTAAAACAGAAATCAAAGAACATAAAATTTTACATTATCAGAAGGACACATACAAATTCCACATACAAAATTTAAACTTGCATTTACGCCGCTCAGCCGGGAAAGTGATTAGTGACTCTGACTGCCGTACTGATGAGCGCGGTTTCGAATCCCAGAGAAAGCATGGATGTTTGTTATGGACGCATGGGGCACTCCAAATGTTCGAAAAGCCGAAAGTTTCTTCAAGGTCGATAGTAAGAGAAGAGAGGTAAGAGACCTTCGGACCAGTCTCCCCGATGTGGAAGCGAAAATTGGGTCGAAACTGAACAAAGTCGTACTGTCACTTGCATGGTGAAGGCTCTTACCAACGACAAGCGCAATTTGGCACTCCTTGCACGATTTTGCACGATGAATTTCGTGGGCTTGTTCTGATATCTATGCCAGAGAAGTGAGATAAGTCAAAACAACAAAATTATATTTTGAGATTAATTGTTAACTTTAGATACGAAAATGTAGTAATTATAAAACTAAATGAAAACAGATGGAAAAAATGCAGTTTTACGCAACTAAAAAAGATTCTTCAGATTAAAATCGTAATCGCCTCTTAAAATATGTAATAAAACGCAGCATTATATTAAAAAAAAAAAAAAAAACTCTCAAAGCAGTTGAATCAGACAACTCAGGAAACATGAAAATTCAACTGCGATTCGAATTTACGGGTCTTCCAATTGTTAACTGTGTATGCTGATCTATTAAACCACAACAGCACATCCATAGACGTGGGAACATTCGTAAACTTTACATTAGAAAATTAAGGAAAAAATTTTTTCCTACTTTTAGGTAATAGTCCTTATTTTTAGACGTTAAGCACATGCCATTTTTGCCATGCGAGAGGTATTTATTCAACAATTTTTCGTACACTACTTTTGCTTAGATTTTTTGTTTTATTAGTTATAGCAAAACGCTTCTCCAAATATTACATATATATATTTCAATGCTTTCTATAAAGAAAAGAAGGTTAGCATCCGCTTAACCTAAACTGTGACTAAAAAACCAGTAATCATTTTATTGTTCTGAAAGATAGTTGCATAGTTTTAGGAAAAGTACTTTAATACCAATGCCTAGATAAAAACTGCTTTTAAAGCCTTAATATTTTTTTAAAGATACCCGCAAGCATAAAAATGAAAAAGTGATGTGTAATTGAATTTCTACGTTTTAATTACGTACCGCTAAATAATATTACTCCTAGCCATCGAATGAAATTCCTATTTGGAAATTAGGCTATAATATGAAATCTTTACACCATCCCATTTTCTATAACATTTCAGCGGTATTTAGCAATGAGCAGGTGCGCTTGTGGACGTTCTGTGCGAAAAGAGTCTCTTCATAGAAGAGAGCTTAATAATGCTGATGTAAATGTATGTTTTGTGAAGTCAAGCATGCTTGTGTAGGGTAGTATGCATTGCACTACAAACCTCATGTTGAGAATTGACCCAGGCTTATGGATTGTGAACCGTAAACATATATGCATCTAGTGGAATTCAGGTTATTATTCAGGAATGATTTCAGGTTAGCTGTGATCGGACAAATACTGTTCTGCCGTGTGCTCATCAATACGATCTAATGACGATTATTAGGTACCTCCCACCTTCTTACCGTGCCTTCGTGATGTGTTGGTCTCCACGATGGGCCCGTATTGCAGAGGTCTACGGTTCGATTCTCTGCGAAAGCGTTGCTCAGTTTTCATATTTCCTGTTTCCAAAAAACCCTAAACAGTGGTCCCCAAACTAAAAAGGGTGGTGGATGATGATTCTCCACACCCAGGATTTGGCGACTGCCCTTTTAAAGGGGGAGTATATAAATTATCTCTCCCGCCTTCGTGGTGTAGTGGTCTGTATGCTGGGCGCGTATTCCAGAGGTCCGTGGTTAGATTCCCGGCGAAGGCGTTGCTCATTTTTCATGGCTCCTGCTTCCAAAAAATACTAATATCTCTACATGATAGTATGAATTTTGTTCGCCTTATTTAGAGTCCTTTTACAAGCCATACCACCAAATTCTATAAAAAAGAAACCTAGACGGCAATGTGGTATGTGTTACTTAAAAAAGACAGCAATGGGAAAAAATGCGTAAGAGACTAGCATTTTGTGCGAAGAATGTGAAGTTGGATTATTTTTAGAGCCATGTTTCAAAGTTTACCACACTAAAAAAAATGCTTATAATAATAAGGTGGTAAGAGTAATATTATTATCTGTACAAATTAGTTAACATGTATATTTATAAAAATCAAAAAGATCCTGTGTATTTTTATGTTTTTATTCCATGCACGCTAATGTAATGTGAGCCGTATTGTATGTTTTTTAAAAATTAAAAAAATACTATTAAAAGTCGTCCATTATACTAATGTTGTTTATAAAGATTTGAATAGTAATATATAAAGACAGAGAAAATTAAAAAAAAAAATGAAAAACCGCCTCGTATTTCAGGACCAGAATGTATCAAAATCGAGCAGTACGAGGAGAGTTAAAGAATCCTGGGTTTACTAATTTGAAATAAGTGCAGAAATTATTTACTTAATAAAATTTCTGTTATCAGAAATTCGGTATCGCAAATTTTGGAAAAAATTATAATATTTTTCTCCAATAAATTCTTGAAATAGCTCTTCTTTCTGATGTAAGGATAAGAGACCTTTACATCGGAACTTTACTGCATTTCAGTCCGTTAGTTTAAGTTGCTATGGAAAATAAAATACAAGTTCAAAGAAATGCATTAGCATTCTTATTGTAAATTAGTTTATTAGTATATAGGGATCAAGCTGTTTGAAAAATTTTCTTCAGAGCGACAGAGGGAAGAAGAGTACTACTAAAAAGAAAAAAAAAAAATAGAGAAATTGTATTAGATAACACAGCTTTTGATATCATTAAGTACTTAATATTGCTCTATGAACTTCATATATTAATTGCATTAACTATGATTTCATGATTGCAATCGATATAGTTGAAACTTCCTCAGACTTGAAAAATAAAAGCTGAAAATTAAATTGTTGAATGTAGCTGTTTGCAAGAGTAAAACGTTTCGGAAATACAATTTAATACATCTATTGCCATAACTCTCCACATATACATGTTATGCTATAAATTTTTATAATGGGCAAAACTTTATGAAAATAAAAGTATCTTAGTCACTAGTGTCAGATCGTAGTTCGAAAATTTTATTGGTATACTTTTAAAATTTTCTAGTAGGTTTGTTTCCACTGAAATTCTAGTATAGTGCGAATTCCTTCTCATGACAATGAAGTAATTTCAATATTTATTACATCTTCTTCAAAATAATTGCTTTCGACTGCACTATACACCGCCATTTTTTTCCAGTCCTTAAAACCTGTTTGAAATATATTGTTGCGTGCGTACGGGTTCGTTACGAAATGAAAACACAGGTCCGATGAAAAATGAACAAACTTTATTATTATTACAACAAAAATGCTTAAGTCTCCTCAGATATTCGTGCAGTATTACAATATCTCACAGTAGTTATCTTTGAACTACTCAAACGTTTAAGAGAACTTAATTCAAAACAGCTAAAGAAAGCTAATCCACGAATTCGCTACAGTCAACAAGAGCAGTTTTCTAAACAAACTCTTAAAACAACAACAAACTAACTAAAATTGAATTCCAAGTTCCAAGTTACATTTATGCCGAGATTATCAAGCATTCTGCTTGATGTGTTCCGTTTGTCATCAGATGTTTGCTCTTTGGGCGCTGAAAGGAGAATAAGTGTGGGCAGAAGCTAATGGCGAAGGGGCGTGACCAGTTGTCACGTGGGCTGCAAGCTGATTTACCATTGGTTACGAGTCTTCTGAGAAATACCTCGCTAAAATAGCAATTAAATACAGTACAAAACATATATGAAAGTAGAAATAGTGAAATTAATTTCAAAAATTAGTCTTCTAAATTACGGATAGTTGCCAGACGTCTGGTGTAATTATCTATGAATTTGGGAGTCCGGATTTCGTTCCTGATGTGTAGTTGAGTTTTCATCAATTAATTTCTTGCACAGAAAAGGAATTCCAGATTCCTCAATGAAGGTCACCAACATACGTAGTTGTTGGAACATTTGTTTGGCCTCTGTCATCATTTTCATAGCTTCCGGAGCGAGTCCCGTAGTTAATGCCTGAGCATATGATTTATTCATCACTATACGTTCATTGAACGTTTTAGCTTTGGGAGTCACTTTCTGCTGTGGAAATTTCTCGCATCCTCTATAGTTGGCTGGGTGTCCAACTTGCAAACAGTTGGCACATTTCGGAGGTTCAGATTTATCCTTTGAACAATTGAAAGTTTCGTGCGCCTCAGCGCAACGAACACAACGCGGCTCGTGATTGCAGTTCATTTGCGAGTGGTGGAACCCTTGGCAGCGATAACACTGCAAGGGTCCCGCTCTGACCTTGTAATCCTCAACTTTCATTCCCATAAGGAAAGATTCTTGATGAATTCTCTTATTTTTGTCATTTCTCTTAAGAGTAATGAGAAAGAGGGGGAGGTTGATTACATCACCATTTCTTCGTCTTTTCAATTGGTTGACACGGATGACGTCATAACTTTTGGCGACTAATTCTTCAGCAATTTCATTAATGTCCATGTAAGCCGGTAAAGGCCGGATTACTACTTTTAAATTTTTAGATGCAGGTAGCTCAAAACAGTGGAAACTCGCCTTTTCATCTTTCAGAATTTTCTGGACTTGTTTAAAAATAGTTGGTATTTTTACAAATATCTTGAATCCATCCTGTATTTGCTGACCGAAGTAGTCTCTTTCAGAGTACAGTCCATGCTTCTTTAAGAGCGCTCTAGCTTTATTCCAGTTGAAGTTGGTATCTCTTACAATGAAGGGCGGAAGCCGTCCGCCATTCTTGTTAGGATTTACTGATTCCGGTGGAATTTCATCTATTTTTCCATCATCAATGGGTGCTGTTTCCATGGATTCTGGTTCAGCGGTGCTGGGATCATCTATGGGCGAATTAAGGTTCGTTGCGGCTGCTTGGAGTGGTGCCGGCTTTCTGATTGGTTGCTTTCGGGGTCTCCGGGTGGTATCTCCTCTGGGAGCGCAGTCATCAGAGTCCGAACTGGCATCTAGTGCTTTATATTTCGTAAAATCATTTTCAGACTTTCCTGGGCTCTCCGCTCTTCTGACATTAGCTTTAATATTAGGACGGGGAGGAAAATCATTTTTCATGCTGTTTGCTAATGGGGGAACCGCAGAAGTAGCAGGTGAATCGTTAGAACCATCCTCTGGGTTGTCATCTTTTAGTGGTCTGCATTCATCATTGGCAAGTGCTCTAAATTTGCAGAACAGGGCCAGGTCACGAGCTTCTCTTTCAGTCAAATAGCCTCTATCGTCCTGAATCATCTGTAGGTTCATGATTTCTGAACCTATGAAGTCAAAAAATCGATCCATTTGTGAAAATAAAACAGTACGTCGCAAGGCCTTTTTACGGCAAACTGATAAACATAGTTCAAAGAATGCCAACCTTTTCTTTTTTTTTTTTTTTTTTTCTCTTTCTTTTTTTTTTTTTTTTTAAGTACAAGTAAAATCAGATAGTAAAACGCAAAGTATTGAAATCGAAATCGAAATCGAGTCAATGGCTAGGCGGGAATTAGTAGCCAACCGCTACTTTAACCGTCTCTGTTGGTAAATTGCCCTAAGGCGTTGGTACTTAAGTTTTTAATTAAGGCGATTTACGCCACGCCAACTAGGCGAAACTTGTCAATTTTTTTAAATGTAGGTGGAGTGGAGGGAGATGATTGGCAGGAGCCTGTCACGTGGGTGGTCACCCACCCAAGTTCAGACTCCGAGCAAAGCAGCTTACGCGTGCAATGAAAAATATTGGATATATTAATAATTATCAAGTTTTGAAACAGGTTATCCAGATTGGAATAATTAAACTAATATCGCGATCTAAATGAAGACAAATAGCACAACTATGTGCAACAGATTAGCTAAACAAAATATTCAAATTCATCCTTTCTGTAAAACACAGATTGGACAGTAGTAGTCACATGGGAGTCACCCTCCCGTGAACTGTCCACAGCCAATGCATCTTGAAATAGTAGATATCACAATTCAGAGAAGTCTTGGTCTGAGAAATTAAACACTAAAGTTCTTGTACAACACTGAGGCACATGAGTTACTGAAACTATACACTATGTACATATAGGGACGGCGGTATTTGAGCGAAGTGGCAAATGGTGAAAAACATTTTACACTAGCAATAAATAATCAGAGCTTTGAAGATCCAGGTACACGGATCATGTCCATAAGCCCACAATATTACAAAGTCTCTGATATAACAGTAAGAAGATTACGAAAATGACAAATATAAGATCAGTGCTTTGAAGATCCAGGTACAAGGATCATGTCCATAAGTCTATAAAGTTTGTGGTAAAATGACACAATGAAGATAAAATAAAGATTATAGTACTATGTGCAATATATACACATTTCACCATTTGCTGCACTTTCTATAGTAGGATCATAATTTATCAGATCACGGATATGTTCATATTGAGAAAGTTCTATTTTAGCATAGAAATTGTGGCTCGTGGTGAGAATTTGATCAACTATAGGTCTTATTTTTAGTTCTTTATGTATCTGCAGTTTACGTTAAAATCGAATTGAGAGGTTTTCCTCCTTTTATATGATTTTAAATCGCACGCGAGAACTTTCTGGAGCTTTCTCGAAAGAGATATTTATTAAATGTTAAATGCACGCGCTCTTGTATTTTCAATTTTCCGGCTTAGCTTTCATTTAATATTCGTCACGCGCTGCACTGCACGGGGAATAAAACAATTTAATTTATAATTCATCTAACATTAGCTATTTAAATACCAAATCCGTAATAATATTTACAAAAATCCTCATCAAGTGCTTAGAGAAAGTTTTCTTTTGTTGTATCTACACTCTAAACTATAACCAAGAATCTTCAGTTCTCATAGTGTAAAAATAGAGAAGTCACATGGTATTATATCAGTAATACGAAACTTGCGAAGACGCATTTGTTAATGTTTTAGCCAAAAATCCATAAGTAGCATGGTGAGCATGTGCATTACCCTGGTGCGGTTTCCAAGGAGGTCAGAATAAATGGAGTAATCCTCCTCGATATGTCTCGTGCAATGAAAAGGAAGCCATAAACGTGACAGTTTGACGTCACGACTTATCATGGCCGCTGCCATATGCAAATTCCTGGTTGATTTTGTTTACATCCTAATCGGTGTTGTCTATATCTTAGCTATACCTGGCCGAAAAACAAAAGTCTATCGGATATATATATCTTCCGTTCTAACTGTAATTCATAACATAAATTATTTTCTGCTGAGTATATAAAAAATCACAAGATTTGCAAACAACTACTTCAAATTTAATAAAATTTAAGTATATAAAATGACTAATCTCATTTAGCAATACGTTTCGTAGTCTCATCCCTACATCGTTACGTCACGTTGTTGTTATTTCCTTGGCTTCATTTTTATTAAGCCATGCTTACTTCATCTTGTCTAACCTCTTTGGCGTAATCTATTAATTTCCGATTATTTATTACTAACTAACCACTATGCGTTCATCTTCGTCTGGCTTTTAAATGTACTGGAAAACAAACGTCCTTTCGACAAAACTCTTGACAAACGTCCTCTCGACAAAATTGGTCAAACGTCGTATTGAAGTGCTTCTCGACAAACGTCCAGTATTCAAGAGAAACATTAAATTTAAAAACTGCACTGAATTATCGCCCTCATTTTTCCCACTGTCAACAGTGCTGATATCAGCAACAATGGCAACAGTAATATATGAGCAACAAATGGCTGCGTGTTATCGATTTGATGCGATTTCTTCAAGAAACATAAAATAAAGAAATTCTTATTCGAAGTTTGAAAAAAGAAATCGCTTCGAGGTGCACTGGCTCTTGTCTAGATGACCCTATGTACCAAATTTCGTAGCCCTGGGACGAAAGACACCCACACACACAGACAGAATCTTCCTTTTATATATATATATATATATATATATATATATATATATATTATATTTTCTAAAACTTTGATGAATTTTTGGCTTAAAAAGTCAACAGTTTCAAAGCGAGTACTGGCAACACTGCAGGAAATAAAATATTTTTAACTCCAGCGTCCTAGGTTGTCTATAAGAAATTCTAAACACATGCTGTTTTTAAGTATTTTAGCACATTATGGCATTAGCCCAAATGCTTTTTAAATGTGTTTGTGTCTATAAATGAAATAAATGTCCGTTGTCTTTAGCCCAAAGGAGCGTTAGCTCAGAACTATGGTGGGCATGATAAGTCGTTATTAGTCTCAAAACGGGATTTTGCGTCGAAAAGACGAAATCACTTTTCAAACAGTTACCACCAAATATTATTGCCCTATATTATTTTAAAGAAATTAAATAATGAAGAATTTGCATGAATGTGTGCATGCCTTTCGCATTGTAAAAATACAACGATACCTAGAGCCATCAAATATTGAATAACGTAGTCTTCTAGCATTATATGAACACCTGGAAGCCCGAATTTTGAATTTCGACTTTGTTTTGTGTATTTCATATTTTGTAAAACGTTAACGAATTTTCATTTAACAAACTCAATGATTTCAAAGAGAGCATTGTCAACACTGTACGTTTTTATCTCCAGCGCGTTAGCCTGTCTATCGGAAATGTTAAAGATCTGCTGTTTTTAAATATTTTATTATGTATTTAAAATTTTGAAAAACATTAAAACGAATTCTGACTAACAAACTCAAGGGTTTCAAAGCAGGCAATGGCAACACTGTGTGGAAAAATTAATTTTTATGTCCATCGCGCGAGACTGTCAGTAAGCTGTTTTTAAATAATTTTAGTACAAGAGAACATTAGCTCAAATGGTTTCGAAATGTGTATGTGTACAAAAAATAAAAAACATTATTATAAAATTTGAAAGCTTTCAGATTTTCTTTTAAAAATGTGTTTCTCAAAGAATTTTTGTTTTATCCCAAAAGGGATTTAATTCTAGGAATGGGATTTTGCGTTGGTTTACTATAAACAGCGTTTTCAAATTGTTGCCATAAAATTATCGTTGTATTATCTTAAAAAAAAATAAATAGTGAAGAATCAGCATGTACAATATATACACTCATGCCCATAAATTAAGGATAATGCAAAATCAGGCAAAGGAAGATATAGAACCAAAACAAATTTGACTTATTTCTAAAGCTTATTTATTAAACAAAAGGTAAAGAGCAAAAAAAGATGCTATATGTTTGATATTATTAAGAAATAGCTATTTTTTCTCCCTGGAGCAAATTACAAAAAAAAACCTATTTACAAAAAACCAATATTACATGGTTGGTATGATTGTTAATACATTGCATGTCTCCAAGACGATGCAATACAGTCCGTACAACGCCTAGGCATGCTGAGTATCAAATTATCGACCTGATCTTGGCAGATATTACACCACTCAAAAAGCAATGTTCCGAAAATCCGGCAGACATGTAGGAGGAGGTTGACGGGCTGCAACTCGTCGGCCAGGCATATCCCACACGTGCTCTACTAGATTCAAGTCCGGTGAGAATACTGGCCAGTCCATACGGGTGATATCCTCCGATTGAAGGCATTCGCTTACAATGTTTGCACGGTGAGGACGGGCGTTGTCATCCATAAACACAAATTTTGCGCCCATGGCGCCCCGAAACAAACGTACATGTTGTTCCAGAATGACGTCCCGATAGATTTCACTTGTCATGGTTCCAATTTTAACATGCAGGTCAGTTCTGGAACCTAGAATAATTCCACCCCAAACAAGCACTCCTGAACCACCGTAACGGTGGTTCAGGAGTGCTTGTTTTTAATTTAGATGATTGTGCATGACTTTTTGATTGGCCTATGATCTTTTGCTCATGTGGAGGTTTCAACTTTGTTGTAAAGGCATAACAAATGAAAAATGTAAAGCCTTTAAGTCATCTTTAGTCCGGATGAAACGGCAGCAAAAATGCGAAGTAGCTCGTCTGCTCTGAACCCACCACCTACCGCATGGTGAGATTTCTCAGTACTATTAACTCGACCGGAGTTCAATTCTTGACGAACAGGCTAGCTACACTCATGGCCATAGATTACGGATAATACAAAATCAGGCAACGAAAGAGTTAGAAGCAAAACAAATTTGACTTATTTGTAAAGCTTATTTATTAAACAAAAGGTAAAGAGCAAAAAAAGATGCTATATGTTGGATACTATTAAAATAATTAGCGATTTTTTATCCCTGGAGCAATTTACAAAAAAGAAAAACCTATTTACAAAAAAACAATATTCCATGGTTGGTATGATTGTTAATACATTGTATGTCTCCCAGACGATGCAATACAGTCCGTACAACGCCTAGGCATGCTGAGTATCAAATTATCGATCTGATCTTGGGGGATCTTACACCACTCATAAAGCAATGCTCTCCGAAGTTCCGGTAGACATGTAGGAGGAGGTTGACGGGCTGCAACTCGTCGGCCAAACATGTCCTACACGTGCTCTACTGGATTAAAGTCAGGTGAGAATGCTGGCCAGTCCATAGGGGTGATATTCTCCGATTCAAGACATTCGCTTACGATGTTTGCACGGTGAGGACGGGCGTTGTCATCCATAAACACAAATTTTGCGCCCATGGCGCCCCGAAACAAACGTACATGTTGTTCCAGAATGACGTCCCGATAGATTTCACTTGTCATGGTTCCAATTTTAACATGCAGGTCAGTTCTGGAACCCAGAATAATTCCACCCCAAACAAGCACTCCTGAACCACCGTAACGGTGTCGTTCAATGATGTTTTTTTGGTCGTAACGGGTACTTGGAGCTCTCCATATGAAAGTCCGGCGGGAATCAAACTGCAAGCTAAACCTGGACTCGTCGGAAAACATCACACAAGCCCACTGTTGCGGTGTCCACAATATATGCTCTCTAGTCCAGGCTAACCGTAGGCGACAGTGAGTTGCAAAAACTGGAACGCATCTGACAGGTCTACGACCATATAGACCAATCTTCCCTAAGCGTCTGTACACGGTCTGCCTTGAAATTGTCGTACCAGTGGCTGAAGAGAGCTGACGAGACAGGTCTGAGGCTGGGCTCCGCCTGTTTCTTTTGACAGTAACTGCCAAATACCGTTCCTCATTCGGTGTTGTAACTCTGGGGCGACCTGTGCTGTAACGTCTACTCACATTACCATCATCTTGGAATGGTTGCCAAAGCCTGGAGATGACACTCTGGGCAATTCCAAGTTCGTCTGATACTTCCAATTGGGTACGCCCACATTCCAGACGGCCGATATTTCTACTACGTAAAAATCATCCAAATGCGTCCTTTGTGTCATAACTATTCGGTTATTGCACTGAAATGCTTATAAAGCGCCTGCGAACAATTTTACTTTATTGCCTGTATTCCTTATATATCACTCTCTTACACTCTCGTCATTGTGCCTTACTATCGGTGTCATCTGGTTACTTCCTGAAATTTGTATATGATTCATGAAGATGTGTGTAGTGATTTTACAGGTGATATATTTATTTTAGAGTTCGATTTCCGCGTGACTTCGAATTATCCTTAACTTATGGACATGAGTGTATATGATCCTCGCGTTGTGATAAAATGCTGGAATCTAGAGCCATCACATTCTGAATAACGTAATTCTTTACCGGAACATGAGCTCCTGGAACCCAGAATTCTGAATATAGAATCGGTTTTATAATTTATTTCATATTTTGTACAGCTTAGATGAATTTTTAATTAACAAATTCAACGATTCGAAAGAGAGCAGTGGCAACATTGCTTGAAATTAAAAGTAAAAAAAAAAAAATTCTCCAGCGAAGCAAGACTGTTGCCGTTTGAGAAAAAAATGATAGATATTTATCTTTCAGTTTCAATTAACAAACTGGGCTCTGAGAGAGAAATGTGCTGCCACGGCGAAATCAAAATAATTTTGTAGAGTCATAAGTTTCTTTGAAGCAGGAGATATGGAAAATAAGCATTGCCGTCACCGAGATTCGATCCTGAACTTCTCGAATGCGCCGAGTATGCTACTGTTTCACCATAAAGGCATGCTAGAAACAAGGAAGAACTACCTTATATGCTTCCCTTTTAAAGGGCGACTGGGTATTAGGCGACCGAATGACGAAGTATTGTGCATAACCTTTTTAGTTTGGGCTCCACTTTAGAGACATTAGGTAATTTTGAAGCAGGATACATGAAAAATGAGCAATGCCTTTGGAGCGACTTGAACTTGGACCTCTTGAATATGTACCGAGTGCTACTGTTGTAGAGACATTAGATTATTTCGCAGCAAGAGAGGTGAAAAATGAGCAATGCCGTCGCCGGGACTCGAACCACGGAACTCTCGATTACGCGTCGAGCGTGCTGATCACTACACCACGAAGACATGCTAAGAAGGCGGTAGAAATACCTTATATTGTTACACCACTGAGGCATGCTAAAAGGATGAAGGAAATATCTTATACTTTTATCGTTCACGCACCAGTGATTGCCTTTCAGTAAAACCTAACAGACATATTTAATCTTGAAGGTTATTGAGAATAATTTAAGCGATTAAAAGCAATCAACAGAGTTATTAATAATATTTGTCTGTGCTTTTTAATGTAATTAATTTAAATAAACGTGTATTAAAATCATGAGATCTCTAATTAAAAACTCAATAATTTTATGAAATTAAACTATTTGGTCTCATTTAAATCCTTACGTACTTTTTTTTTGTTTTATGATAATAATTTTAGACTGCTGACGTTACGAGCAAATAGTCTTTAAAGGAATGTAGCAAATATAAGAATTCGTATCGCATCCTCTAACACTCTATCGAAAATTCTAAAAATATACTGTTTTTATATATTTTGTGACTTTGATGTTGAATGGTGCTTTATGCGACGTAAGCGCGAAGAACGTGATATTTAATAAATAAACTTAATACATAATATGTTAATAATAAAAAGACAAAAAAAAAGGATTTGTTACCCATCTTTCTAAGAAAACTGAATATTGATATGATAAAATGGGAAAAGACTTAAATAAATAGAAAAATGTGTGTTAACACTTAACACTGCATTAGGAATTCTAAACATATGCTGCGATACAGCCTGTAAAAATTTTATGATTTTCTTTGAGTTTCATAGGGTCTAATTTAAAAAAAAAAAAAAAAAAAAAAAGATGATTAGTAATAAAGCTAAAAAGACAAAAAAAAAAAAAAAAAAAAATGAATTAGCAAGAACAGACTGGTAGAGTGAGAGCTCACAGAGAGCATAATCTTTAGTCCTTTTGAGTGAACGTTGAAATCTGAAAAATTTCAGATTTTTTTCCTTTTTCCAAAATTTTAGATGCATTTAGCAATTTAGCAAGTATTGCGTGAGAGAGTAAAATGTAACAAATTTCATTTCTATGTTGCATTTAAGACTTTGGGATATCACTAATGCGAACATTCTGTGTTCATTAAGTACAAATTTATTTGTATGTGATCAATGGAAATGATAGTTCTCTGATGTCGATGAAAGTATCGTGCCTTTGCAGACCTTTGCAGACCTTTGCAAACCTTTGCAGACGTGCAAAGGTGCCCTTTCCCCGTGCATATATTAAAATGATTTCCTGTACTTCTTTTTATCATAGTAGTATGACAGTCTTTTCTACAGTTTTAAACTAGATTACGCTCCAGCGTCAATGCACAAGTTTCCGCACATAATACTAAATAATAAATAACTCTATTTCAAAACCTGTTTGACAAACTCGTATGTCACACCTCAAGGGAATGATTGAGCTATTCAGATAACAAAAGAGTCTGCTGAAATTAAAATTGTCGAATTTATTACTGTTTTCTACTTAGAATATTTTTCTAAAAAATGCCTTTCGATCAAATGTATTGAAAAATGAAAGAAAAAACACAATATTTGTGTGCATTACAGATGTTTGTTTAATTATTGACCATTAATTAACGCGAATCGTATAATTTAATTCTAAGGTATACTGATTATGCATTTTAGTTTTATTTGCGGACAATATACTTCTTAAAAGGCTTAGAAATTAACTGAGGTATTGTATATTTGTAAAAGTGTATATTTCTTTCCCCCTTTAAAGTACCACGAACGGAGGGCGGTGACGACGGGTTATAAACTGAAGTCAAATGATATAATATTTCACCATACTTAACGTAATTATTACATAAATAAATTTTAACAATAGTAACGTTTCATACCAGCTAATAGTACGGAGCAAATGGAAAATGTATGCAACCTATAAAAAGAAACAAATTTTTGTAGTATACCTCAACTGAGGGAAATTGTAACTGAATAGAGCTTTATTATCTGGTTTATCATCAGATTATTTCATTTATATGCATTATCGTAGTAAAACTCTCATTGAACGAAATAATACAAGGCACAAACGATAAACACTTCGGAGAAAAAACTATTTGTCAACGAATCTTTTATGATTTACGTTATGGCTCTTATATAACCTTACGGTCAGAAAAACCCCAGCTTTCGATATATCCTTCCTTTATTTATTTCGTGACTATCTGTGGGATGTGTTGAAACGTAAGTTATGATATGACCGTCTAGAACTTTTCTTCTTCTCCGATTTACAGCATCTCGGTCTCCTTATCTATCATGCCTGCATTTAAGAGAATTTTTCCAATTCGAGAAAGAAATTTATTAAAAAAATAACTAAGCAATATTCACTGGCGAGAGTTTCACCTACCTCTTCAATCAACAGAAGAAAATTTTTCCTGTATTTTCAAAAGCAATAAAAAGAAAAGAAAAGGTAAACCGTTTTGCTATATCTTTTGCTCTAAAGCAATCTTAGAGCCACAACTATCACGACGAAGTTTTTTAATAACTTCCTCGACGATTTTCTACTCCGTAGTTTTCGAGAAACGTTTATATCAAGAAAATAATATTTTTCATTTTTTCCATGTGATCAAAACGAAACCGTTTCGTGCAATATATTTTCTATTTAACTTAGTTTTCTTCAAAATATTTCCTTTTTCATTTCTTAGCCCTATGTTGTAATGATACTGGGAAAATATTTGAACAGCTCCTTCTGTTCCCGATAAGGTACTATACGGCGATTAAATTATGTTACTAAATACATACAAGTGTGGTTTTATAGAGGCATTTCACATTCAAAAAAATCTTTCTGTTCTTGTTAACGAGCTTTATTCCAATCCATCTTTGCCTACAGCCTTTAAAGAAATTATGTTTTAGTTTTGGTTTCATCAACAGATGGCGCCAGTAGTCTATCTCCTATTCAATCTTTCTTATCGTATCTAATCATTATATTTTACCTGTTCATTTGCGCTTTTGCAGATGGGGATGATGGTTCGGTTAAACCATCGAAACTAGGCCTGTGAAAATTTGAAAATATAATGCTGATTTTTGTTGTTTGACTTCTAAATGAACACTATTCTTATTGTTCCAGTGTTATTAAAGTAGTTAGCAAACAACTGTTCCCTTTTATTACCTAGTAGAAAAGACTTTAATCAACTTAATTACTTACTGAACTGTTTTGAAAGCGGTCGTTTAAGAATTACGTTAAGCAATTCTAGGGCAAATATTTAAAAAATATTTTAGTATTCTAAGTGGCATTAATTAAAATAGAGCATTTGGGTAATTAGAATCTTTGATTTTGATTCTGAAAATGTCCTTATATTTATAAATTCAAAAACTGCAATAATATAAAAAATAATGACTATAGGTCATATACCATTGACTATAGGTATCTTTCCATTATTGAAAAAGAATACATTACGCATAAGGTATTGCCATAAAACTAGCTTTTCCTTGCAGGTGTACGGGATTTTGATTTCCTTTCAAGTATATGAGATATTCTGTATATTATTTCCCTTTATATACAAAGCTTGTCATTTTATGTATCATTAATTTAAATATAGTTTTTTTTTTTTTTTTTTTTACAATTCGCAAACGTTTCTGTTACCCTAGAAAAACTTTTTTTATTTTTTTTAATCAAGTGAGAAGTTATTTAGTTATAATAAATCATTCAGCGAAGATATAAATTTAATAAAGATATTTCTCGTCAAGGGAATTTCTTGTTGTCTCCAGCTCTGGAAACATAGAACCGAAAACCTTCTGAAGCATCCACATTCTTGTGTGAGTTGCTGCATTTAAATTTGTTTTTATACGAATAATACAAAAATTAAAAAAAAAAATTATACGATTTCCCGATTTGAGAAAATCGCAGATGAAACAAAATATGCAGAAGCCGTACCAATCTCTGTGAGACCACAACTCTGAATGGTCTAACAGAAAATTTACTTTATTTGACTACAAAAATTTTGTTAAGTAAAACTGAGTAGATGAGAGAAATAATTTCTCAGTCAAACTTTGCAATGAGATCTTTATGCCAGATGCTATCAAAAGCTTTCATCACATTTAGTATGAGAAGGGCAACACATTGTTTAACGTGAGTGCAGAACCTGTAATTTCAATTGTTCTAAGAGCTTAATTGAATAAAAATTCAGAAATTCAGAAAAAAGTCGAACTTTTCGTTTGGGGGAAGCTTCATGTAAGTTTAAATTTTAGAATAAGTGAGTAGATTTTAATTCTTGATGAATAAAGAACAAACTCATCGGCTAATAGAATTTAGGCTTCGTTGAGTCCTTTTGCTGCTTTCTACAGGATTGTAGTTATATAAGATTTCGGTGAGGTAGAAAATAATATAGGGCTAGGCATAAGTTCAAGATCTGCAAATTTTGCCAATTTTATTGTATTTATGTTTTACATGTATAATGATTTGCTTTTCATGTGTATTGATTTTTGAAAACGTCTTTAACCTTTTGGAGCGGCAGCTCTTGGTAACTTTTAGGCGAGCTTTCTACAATTTTTATTTTTTACTTATTTTGCAGCATATTGCGCAAGATGTTTTCTTGACCAAAATTGTTTTTACTGCTTTGCTTGATAAATTATTTCTTTTTCGCAGCTTTTAGCGCAAAAAAGTGTCATTTAGTTCTGATATATTCAGTTTATCAGGTTTTTGAGCTTTAGCTTATAAGTTGCCGGGAACTGTTAACAGTTCCACTTTCACGATAGGTTAGTCTTCCTCCCAAAAAACACTGTAAAGCAGGCTAGCTCCCTCTTTACTTTCAATCACTGGCTCAGATAAATAACATAAAAATAATTAAATGAAGCAACCAGCTTTGAAAAACCTGTAAGGCTAATGCTACTCCGCTTCCTTCTACTGCAAGTAAAACACAATCACTTTGAAAGACATACAATTGCATCTACCAAATCACCTGTAAAGAATGTTCTCTCGCATATATAGGTCAAACTAAAAACCCTCTCAACCTCAGAATTAATAACCATAGATCTCATATTAAAAGATTTAAAAATAAAAATAATAACAATAATAGCACCAAAGATCATCAACTTACAGCTATTCTTGAACATTATTATCAACATAATTTTGATCACATAGAAATTAACGTACTTGATATTGTTCCTAACACCAAACTTCGACTGTTTAAGGAGTCGATTTACATACTTCAAAATAAGTCACTTTATCCTTACGGACTGAATGCATATCTCAGTAATACCACTAATAGGCAGCACGAGATTTCTATATATGGACAATTCAGATTTTTTATCACTACTACTAACAGAGGAACTAGAGGAGGTGATGCTAAAAACAAAAAATTTTTTTCGACACAAGATCTGAAATTAATTATTCATAATCTTAATTCCTACCTTGGACATCAAGACTTCGTTAAAAACGCCATAAAACTTCTTCATACCTTTAAGAATACTACCTTATGGAATCTGATTAAAACAGTAAATCAACCGTCTCAATGCTCCAAAATAGTCAAGGATCTTATTTTAGACTTCTGCAATTTTAAACTAAAAAACAGTAGTTTCTTTCGCAAAAAACTTTTTTGTACTATTCAGTTCAAACACCCTTCTTACGATAAGTTCAAAATTCCTAGCATTTTCAAAAAAATATCAGCACTTGCTTCCTAACCAACCAGTCCAGATTAAACCCTGTTTTAAATTTGAAAAAACCTTGGGTCAACTAGTTATAAACCACCACGTTATAAAAGATAATAGCACTTGTTACTGCCAAATGCCTGTCTACAAAAAATATGTCGATCCTTTCCACCAACATATAGTCACAGGAGATCTTAATATTGTAGAAAATACTGAATTACGTAACCTTATGCAACTAGGCACCAAGTTTCGTCCTACTTTCAGTCTTAATAGACACGTCAGCCTCAAACAATTCAATAATGATTTAGATAAATTTATTATTATTGCTAGTACAAGATCCAATTTACCCACTACAACTTTTCTTGAATGGAAAGCTGCACTTATAAAAGAATTTCAATGTTTGCTTTTCAAGGCGCCTAATTTCAACTCTTTACACAATAAAAAACACCTGGAGGATCTCATTCAAAAATTGCAACATAACTTTATCATCACGAAGATTGACAAAGCAAGCAACAATTTTAGTATTCTTTGACAACACTTCTACTACAACCTTCTGCATAAAGAGTTAAATAACACTTGCACTTACCAAAAAATAACTTCCAGTACTCAGATTCTTCTAAATAAATTTAAAGCACTACATAAAAGACTTAAAATACAACCCCAGAAATATAACAACAGGTTTGCAAATCTCTATGCCTTACCGAAATTTCATAAGTCTCCAATTAAATTCAGGTTCATAGCTAATAGTACTAAAAGTTATCTCAAAGAAATAGATTATCTCTTTGCGCAAAAACTTCGTAAGATTCGTGAACTAATCAATAACTATGATTTTAAAGGTTTGCATTGCAACTGGATGATCTCTAGTAATGAACAAGTTATTAAAACTCTGAATTCCCTTCAAATAGAACATATCCAATGCTACGACTTTGAAAACCTTTATACATCTCTACCACTCGAAGAAATTTTTACAAGTTTACTTGCTCTTCCAGATTTATTTCCACAAATTTCTACCATTCTCAGCAACGAAAAATGGCAGCTATTCCTTACCAGCGTTCTCTTCAATAATTTTATTCAGTTTGACAATTACATCTATAAACAAGTACAGGGAATACCTATGGGCGGGAATTTTTCAACTTCAGTTTGTGAATTATTCCTGTTCACTAAAGAACTAACCTATGTGCGTTCACTCAGAACGGAAGAAAGTCTCTTTTTCCAACACATCTATAGATATATTGATGATGTCATAGCATTTAATAACTACAACAAAATAGAAAACGCTAATATCTACCCTGCTTGCTTAAAACTTAATAAAACCAATACAGAACAGCATGATATAGTCTACCTTGATTTACATATTATTGATTACCGTTTTATTAAAGTTTACGATAAAAGAAGAGAATTTAATTTTTCCACACTTAAACTCACTAACTGGAATTCAAATATTTCCAAAAGAGTAATAATCAACACAATTTATTCACAGCTACTTAGAATGAAAAGAATTTGCAATACTGCGGATCACTTACAAGAAGAAATACTATACTTCGTAACTATTTTAAAAAGTAACCAAATACCACATAAAATAATTAAAAATTCCCTGACCAAAGCTGGCATTAACCTTACCTAATTATAGATTTTTTGAGTTAGATAATGATTTTTTATACCTAAAGCTACGGACGGTTTAAGAAGGATGACTAATTCAGAGAATCTATTGTAAAAATGTACAGATAATTCTTGTTTATTCATTCTCTTTCCTCCAAAAAAATTTTGGCACTTTAATCTTAAATACTATTATGTACATATTTTTAAATTTAAACTTCTTTAGTGGCCAATTTTACTGCTTTTATTAACAAATCGGGCTTTTTTCATTTTTCATAGTAGCTTGGTCGCCCGCTAGCTTGAAGAATTACGACTTTTTTAACATATTACTGTTTTTTCCTTTTTCTCATGCTTTTTTTCTCATGGCCAAGTTTTTATAGTTTTAGCTGAATTTGCCATTTTCACTTCAAAAAATTTTTTCCATCCTTCTACAAGCCAAGCGCCATTTTTTGAGCTCTTAACACAATTCACGAGGTTTCCGGCCCCCTCCGATAATAGGAGACGAGTTACAGATGACGAAAATCACTTCGCATTGGCTAAACGCCCACAACTCTTCGCTCCCCCCTACCTACGTCATCCAAAAATAAGACGCTTAAAGTTAGCAGCCATTTTACTACATGTTTTCAGAGGGACAGCTTTACATCGCCAAGGTCAGTTTTTTATTTCTTTTGTTTCTTTTGTTACAACTTTTTCTTGGTCTTAGCAAGACCCACTGAGTTGTTCTTTTCTCATTTTTTTAAATTTTATATTGATTATTAACTACAGGTTTTCTTACAGTTTTATAAAATCTACAATTTAAAAAATTAAATTGTTAATCTTTAAGCTTGCAGGCCCAGCCCGAATGTATTTGTATTTTTAGGACTAATAGCTCATCGCTATTTATTTTCGTTTTGATTTTAATTTTAGACTAGATTTAGAAAGTTTGATTTTGATTTACATATTTTAACACCTTAATGTGTCTTTCTAAGCGGACGCGTCGGGAAATTGAAACAGAGAATTGAGACTATTAAAATTTCCAAGACACTTTGTCAAAAAATTTTTTAGCGTAAAAGTTTCAATTGTCTGTTTCGGCGAAACGCGTAATGGGGTTAGCTTGATTCGACGTTCAAACAATGAAATTTCCCTTGAAAAGCCTGTTTGGATATCGAATTGGGCTAATTTACCATTTTCCGCTTACTTTTTAACTTTTTCTGTTATTTAATTTTATTGTATTTATGTTTTACATGTATAATGATTTGCTTTTCATGTGTATTGATTTTTGAAAACGTCTTTAACCTTTTGGAGCGGCAGCTCTTGGTAACTTTCAGGCGAGCTTTCTACAATTTTTATTTTTTACTTATTTTGCAGCATATTGCGCAAGATGTTTTCTTGACCAAAATTGTTTTTACTGCTTTGCTTGATAAATTATATATATATATATATATATATATATATACATATATATACATATATATATATATATATATATATATATATATACATATATATATATATATATATATATATATATATATATATATATATATATATATATATACATACATATATAATGGTCAGTATAAAATGATTTCACATATTCATTTACATAAGTCGTATTCATCCAAGTACTGATCGTGTAATCTGTTTCATTTACAAATTGAGGATTAGTTGATAAAATATTCCGCGAGAATTGTGTTTCTTCTTTTTCAAAAAAGAAAATTTTGGATCTGTAGATGGTTCACCGCTACGTAGACTATACTTTTACTCTGTTTGAAGGTAATAAAGATGATTTAAATAAAGTTCTTCCAACAATGAATTCCATTGATCCTGCTATTCAGTTCACTTTTGAACTTGAGACTTGAAATTCTATTCTTTTTCTCGACATTCTGGTCATACATAATACATCTAACTTCAGTATTACGGTTTACAGTAAACCTTCATCTGTTTGCCTCCCACCACACTTCAAATCATGTCATCCGACTAAATAAAAGTTAGCTTCATTTTATGTATTCCGTGCCCTTCAAGTTGTCTCCTCGAAACTATCCCTTGATGAAGAACTAAATTATTTGAAAGCAATAGCTATTGACAGGGGCTTTCCACCCAACATTATTAAACAAGCAGTTAAAAAATTCTTATCTCAACACACCAAATGGCACACTCTTGCTTTAGGAGATTATAAAAATTCTGTTGTCATTCCCTTCTTTCCATCAATTAGCTATAAAGTTGCACGTATTTTTGCAGAAATTTGACTTTCGGGTCGTTTATTCTCCCATCAATAAAATTCCGAGTTTCATACTCAAGGTCCCCATTCCGGATATGAATTCCTGGGGTATTTACAGGATTCCTTGCCAGTGTGGTTTAATTTACATTGGCCAAACTAAGAGAGCCTTAAAATTTTGCGTTAAGGAACATGAGACATATGTTAGAAAAAAGGAAGCACAGAAGTCTTTTGTTGCCCAATATTGTTGGTCCGAAAATCATACTTTCAATTTTTCTGCTGCCAAAATTATTCAAAAAACATTCCATTGGTGAACTGGATTTTATAGAGGCATTTTACATTCAAAAAAATCTTTCTGTTCTTGTTAACGAGCTTTATTCCAATCCATCTTTGCCTACAGCCTTTAAAGAAATTATGTTTTAGTTCTGGTTTCATCAACAGATGGCGCCAGTAGTCTATTTCCTGTTTAATCTTTCTTATCGTATCTAATCATTATATTTTACCTGTTCATTTGCGCTTTTGCAGATGGGGATGATGGTTCGGTTAAACCATCGAAACTAGGCCTGTGAAAATTTGAAAATATAATGCTGATTTTTGTTGTTTGACTTGTTGTTGACTTGTTGTTTTGTTGTTGTTTGACTAAATGAACACTATTCTTATTGTTCCAGTGTTATTAAAGTAGTTAGCAAACAACTGTTCCCTTTTATTACCTAGTAGAAAAGACTTTAATCAATTTAATTACTTACTGAATTGTTTTGAACGCGGTCGTTTAAGAATTACATTAAACAATTCTAGGGCAAATATTTAAAAAATATTTTAGTATTCTAAGTGGCATTAATTAAAATAGAGCATTTGGGTAATTAGAATCTTTGATTTTGATTCTGAAAATGTCCTTATATTTATAAATTCAAAAACTTCAATAATATAAAAAATAATGAACCACAGAATTAATAGTAGATGGTCCATGAAGAAAATCACACCCTCTAATCACAAATTTTAATTTGACTTTTGTGATCTTTTAAAAGGTTACTACGCAAGAAAAGGACGGGAAATTCCTGTTTTAAATCAATTGCGAAAATAGTTCCAGTCTATACTCCAGGCTGGGGTTTAACCTACGATGTATATCAACAGTTTACAATTAAGCGGTAGTTAAATTGGCAAGTGCAATTTTGAAAGTTGATTTAAAAATATATATATATATATGAAATTTTATTATTTTTGAACCTATTATTAAACGTTTAAGCTCATTTGAAAATTCTGCATCATTCATACAGATATTTTTCTTCGTTTACTTGGTTACGGCAAAGCACACGCGGGTATCTGCCTAAGCGAAAGTTACCTTCGTAGAAGATTTCTGAGAGAAATCTCGCTCGTATGCATGTTGCACACTGAAGAAACCGCCAAAAAAGCCCCCCGAAGGCAGTTCGTTCACCCGGATTCGAGCTTCGGACTGAACTATCAGTGTTCAGCAGCTTTACCGCTCAGCAGACTTTTGTTAAACTGTTTTTTAATGATCACTTTGGCTGTGATTTTCTTTAAAATGTTCAAATTCCAATGTATTAGCCCCAAGTTCTAAAATTAAATAGTTTTTTTTCGCAAAAATTTTAATTTGACTAATATTACAGTTTTTGTCTGCTTCTGCATCTTTAATGATTTTTATTGAACTTAAAGCATTTGGATAGATGTGGTCTTTTTCAAAATCATTAAAATTATTTACTCTATAATTTCATCATCATATTTGAACCACAGCATAAATAGGTCACCAATATTTAACTTATTAGGGAAGATAAATTTTCTGACAAAGCGGCTAAGGTTACATAAAGTGGTAAAGTACTTTTTAATAATATCGATTTGCTAGTAGAAGGTTGTCTTGAAATTTAATAATATTGGGAAAAAGTGCATAACTGAAGTAGATGGGGCAAGTTCCTAATTTAATAGTTTCATTAACTCTAGGATAAAAATTAAAAACGTTTATCGAGACAATTGTAAATTTCATCTAGCTGTAAAGAGGCTTATGAATATACGGAGTAATAGCAGAATAAATTCTGATTTGGTTTGTTTGATTAGAGAAAAACACGCTACTCTTATCTGCTTAAGGGGATTAAAAGCTTCGTGGAGGAATGCGAATTGATTCGTACCCATGTTATTTTTTTAATGGTCAGGTGTTTTATTTAATACCTATTTTCCTTGCGCCACTACAAGGCCCAGAATTGGTGGCTATTTCATTATGGAAGTTGCTAACAGGTGCCACCATTGCCTCCTATTAAGGAACAGACAGTTACAACCATGCCTTATCCGGGATTCGAACCCGGACCCATAGCTACGGCAGTCAAAGTCACTAACCGCTATACCGGCTGGGTGACAATACTTGCGTTATACATGAGGGAAACCACTAAAACGCAAAGCAGCCAGCAAGCTTGTTCGCCTGAAATGGTACCCAAGGATGAACTACCAATGTTTAGTGGCTTTACCGCTGTACCTATAAAATTTTTTAAATCATCTTAAAGTAGATGCATTTCTTTCTAGGCTCACTTGCAAAAAAATAAATTTTTTTATTCTAAATTTTCTAAGATATACATGAAATTAAATATAGGCACGTTTTGAAATTTGGTATCTTTTTTTCTGAGCGAAAATATCGCTAAATGTGGTTTACAAACTTTGTTAAAATTATTTGAAAATATGAACGATGACTTTTTTCCCGCTTGTCTGTAATGGAAAAACAGGAAAGGAAAAATAGGTTGCTATAAATTAAGAAGTTCGCCAAGTAAATTTTTCTTGGCGCAAATTGGAAAAATTTCGCCAAGATAAATTTTTGAATTTCTTCGTAAATTCCGTACCAAATTTTACAAAATTTAATATTTAGGTATAACTTGAAGCGCAGAATCGAAATATGGAAAAAACTGGAGTGTCATTTCAGGAAAGGTCTGATTTGATGTCAAAATTCCTATGTCAGAATAATGATATATAAGAATCTAATATGTATCCCATGTCGCGCTTTCAAGACATGAACATGAAAAAAACATGATGTTCATCACCTACCGCTGAAACATATTTCTTAGAGTAAAACTATGTGCAGATTGCTGTATGAAAATTATTTGGCAGGTGAAAAAATGGAAATGGTTACAGCTGACGAGGTTTGGATATACATATCCTGCTTGCAATAGAAAAGAATTAATTTACTTCCGAAAACGAATAGAAAAATACTTAATATATTGGTTCAGAGAAAACAAGGAAAGTTTTTCTAAAGGTTTTATGGCTATTACTGGATTATCTTACAACGGAAATCTTAAAATAAAGAAAGTAGAAAGATGTAGGGTTTATATTTATTTTAACTAATATTTATTTTAAGTTTAAACTATCTTTCCTGTCAAGCCTTACTTTCCCCTGGAACTGCCAATGCCAGAATATGTAAATTTTAGTAGAACGCGCAAGGATTCGAATTATCAGCGGAAGTATTATGATTTAAATAGGAAGGAAACAATTTCGGTATGTGATATTCTTACTTCACGAGCGCGGAGGTAGTTAGCGAGAAATTGAAGAACACCGCGTTTCGGCCTATGTGCTTGGCGGGAAGTAGTGTTAATCGTTCAAGTGAGCTTCAAGTCTGCTGAATTAGCAGCGGTATTGTGAAACGCGGTGAGTTAGTTATTTTAGAGAGCCTCGTAGTTAGAATCTTGTCTTTAGTTTCTTTTCAGGTTATTATTTTTATTTGACCGCCAAGTAGGCGCCGTCTGTAAGCGTCAAGAGCACGCAATTGTAATTTATTACGTTGAATAAAAAGGGACTTATACCCTTCACAAGACTCGGTGTTTTATCCAGTTTCCACAGTCACCTCTTGGTTGCGTGCAAGTTGGAGGCGCGCAACGTTACATTGGCGCCCGAACACTTATCGAACTGAAATGGCCGAAAATTGGATGGAAGCCGCTGGACAACACCAAGAAATGACAAGCCAGTTAGAAGGATTTGGATACCTGGTCCAGACTTTGAGAGCGTCAATCAAGCCAAATGTCCATTTCGACGGAAAAAATTCGGTGGCGGTATTTCAAGAAGGTCTAGAAAACCACTTTCAGCTCTACCCTGTTCCTGAAAGACAAAAGGTTGCAATCGCCACATCAGCACTATAAGAGGACAGGCCGCGCTATGGTGGAAAAACATAGGCAAATTTTTATTAGGGGAATTTGGAAGCCAGACATATACATTTGAAAATTTCAAAAAATCGCTAGTAAAGGCCTTCCCCATAGTGAAAGATCGCGCACGGCTGGAAGCCGAGCTATATGGTTTCTATCAACGGGATATAGCAGAATTGACGGACTTTATTCTACGAAAAATCAAGCTAACGGATATGCTGTATGGAAAGAAACCGGATGCGGAGATTATTGAAATAATATTACCAAGATTGTTACCCGCTGTTCAAGACTACTTTGAAATTAGAAACCCAACCACATTGCAGGAACTCTTCGAATTGGCGGTGAAGTTTCAAAATCGCAGAATAGCGGAAAAAGCGAGAGGGGAAACATATTCTGAAAGTACCCGAAGGAAATCTTCAAATGACGAAACCAGAAATGGAAATCGCTCCTATGGGGTAAAGAACTATCAAGCTAACGCATCGAAACTCCAAGGTCAAGGCCCAAAAAGAAAATTTGAAAATAAACATCCGCGTACCCAGAAGACACAGATTGAAAGGAAAGCTTTAAACGAGTAGAGGGGCCTGTGAAAGGGAGGGTCCAGACCCCGGAAGTTTAAAAAAAAACCCTCAAATAGACATTTAAATACGGTCATCGTAAAAAACTCACAGCTACCAATTATACAAGTCCTGGTTGGCGATGTACCAGTAGAAGCCCTCATCGATACAGGAGCAGAAGGAAATTTTATGAGTGAAAATTTCTTCAAAAAGAATTTTTATAGGGTACGACTATTTAAAACCAAAAATACGGAAATTATAGCGGCGCAAGGAAAAACATGTCACTGCATCGGGAAATTATCATTAAACTTACAGGTAAAAGAGGAAAGTCTCAAAGTATTAATTTTTGTGGTGAAAGATCTGCAACATTCTCTTATTTTAGGTATGGAGTTTTTAAGGGCCGCGAGGGCCAAATTAAATTTTCAAGATAGTTCCGTGGTGTTGGAGATGGACCAGAGGGTGGTGGAACCTGTGGAGACACCGCAATTGGACCTTAGCCATCTGAATGACCATGAAAGTAAAGCAATACAGCAAGTGGTGAGTAATTTTTCTCATTTGATTTCAGAAAAACCAGGAAACTGCCAAATAGTACCGCATAAGATTCAATTAAATGCCGAAAAACCTTGTAGGACTAAACCTTATAGCTATGACAAACAAAAAGACGTAATCATCGAGGAACATATTCAGGAGATGTTAAAGAATAAAATAATAACGCCCATAAATAGTGAGTACGCGTGTCCAGTCGTACTATGTAGGAAAAAGAACGAGTTTCCTCCTTCGGATAAAAGGGCTTGGAGGTTTGCTATTGATTACAGAAAACTAAATAGTATTACCAAATTTCCAGTTTACCCTTTGCCGGTTATAGACGAGATCATTAGACAGATCAAATCGACAAGATATATGTCTACTTTGGACTTAACGTCTGGCTACTATCAAATAGCTATGAGACCCGAAGATATACATAAAACTGCGTTTATAACAAAATCGGGCACTTATGCATTTTTACGCATGCCTTTTGGGTTGTGTGGGGTCCCATCAACATTCCAGAGAGCTATGGACATTGTTTTAAAGCCTGTCCTAGGAAAATCAACTTTAATTTATCTAGATGATATAATTAAAACGAGTAGTACGTTGGAACAACATATTAATGATCTAGAACAAGTTTTTAAATTATTAAAAGAGGCCGGTCATACAATTAACGCCTCAAAATGCAAGTTCGCAACTAAAGAACTTAAATATCTCGGTTATAAAATTTCGCAAAAGGATATAGAAACGCAAGATTCAAAAATAAAAGCTATTAAGAATTTCCCACCGCCCAACACCGCCAAGAAACTTTCTTCCTTCCTTGGGTTATGTTCTTACTATCGATCTTTCATAAAAGATTTCGCTAATATTGTTGAACCACTCTTAGTAATCAAAAGAAAAAGGGCTAAATTTACGTGGACAGCGGAAGCTAACACAGCTTTTGAAAGATTAAAAGAAGCGCTTATTAATGCCCCTGTTTTAAAATTCTCAGAGGGGGACGAAAACCTGGAAATTGCAGCAGATGCGTCAAACTATGCGGTGGGTGCGGTTCTTTTGCAAAATAACCATCCGCTGGCATTTTTTAGTAAAACGTTGAATCAGACACAAAGGAATTATACAGCTACAGAAAGAGAAACATTAGCCGTATTAATGGCTGTACACAAATTTCGAGTTTATTTCGGCAAGTCGCCAGTAACAGTCTTTTCGGATCATGCGGCTGTTGGTAGACTTTACTCGGGGAAAACCTAACGCCCAGGTTAATAAGATGGGCTTTAAAAAACCAAGAATATAATTTAATAATAAAATATAAACCGGGTAAGGAAAACAATGTAGCGGACGCACTTTCTCGTATAAAACTGGACGATGAAGGAAATGAACTTAAATGCGCTGTGTTGACTTCAAAAATTTTAGATTCTAGAGATACGGTTATTACTGAACTGAAAGCTGATCCTGAATTTGGAAATATCTATGCTTATTTGAAAGACCCCGAAAGCTTTGAGCACACAGATATCGATGCGATAAGAAATAGAGCAAAAAACTATGAAATAATAGATAATTTATTATTCTATACGAAAACAACAAACGAAAATCTTGAGTATAAGCCAGTCATCCCAGCCTCGCTTCGATTAAGCATTTTGAAGGAGTTGCACGAAGCAAAAACAGCGGGCCACCTAGGGGTCAGAAAGAGTTTAAAAAGGGTACGCGAGGCGGTATATTTCCCGCAGTTATACAAAATAGTAACGGCGTATGTCAGGTCCTGCAATCAATGTCAGTTAATAAATGATATTAATTACAGCCCGGCCGGGTACTTAAATAGCATTCGCGCTACATTTCCGAATGAAATTTTAGGCATAGATCTTCTTGGTCCCTTCTCCCAGAGCGAGTTAAATAAAAATCGTTTTCTTTTAGTAATTGTAGATCATTTTTCAAAATGGACAGAAATTGTTCCACTTACAACGCGCGTCAGCCAAAACAGTCGCAGATGCATTCTTACACAGATACATTTTAAAATACGGTGCACCGATAAAAGTCATTAGCGATAACGGAAAACAATTCATTAGTCAAATATTTGAAAACATATGCAATGGACTTGGCATACGCCATATCAAAATGGTTCCGTATAGACCACAGGCTAACATAGCAGAAAGAGTTAATAAAAACATAGTAAAAATAATTCGCAGTTACGTGAGCACACATCACAAGCGCTGGGATGGCTACATAAATGAATTAGCTTATGCTTTAAGAACGGCACATCATGATACTACGGGAAAACCTCCAGCAGAATTATTCTTAGGCCGAAAATTAATTACGCCTTTAGATAAATTATTATTTGTGCAACAAAGAGAGCAGGAGTTTAAAGAAAAAGATGTGCAAAAGCTAATTGATCAGGCGCTTAAAACCTCGGATACGGCACGAAATAGGCAGAAAATATATTATGATAGAAAACGCCGTGAAGCAGATTTTAAAGTTGGGGATAAAGTATTGAAGCGGAAATTTTCTTTATCAAGTGCCCCAGACAATTTTATGGCAAAGCTAGCTCCAAAGTTTGAAGGCCCCTATGTAATTCAGGAAATCAAAGGAGTAGTCTTATATCTTAAGAACGAGAGAGGGGAAATCTGTAAAGCAAGTCCCGACCAGGTGAAAAAGTACTATAATCCAAATGATTTTGAAATCCTTAAAAGTTTCTTGCAGGACTCAAGTCTAAACGAAATAGAAGGTCCAGAGACAACAACTATTCCACCACCCAAGAAACAGAGAACTGAAGAGAGACCTAGCCCTTCCACAACCCGGACGTCGGTATCAAAAAGAAAAAATAATTTTCAAACTCCAGCGTTTAAGAAAAACAAAAATACAGATGCACCGGGTAAAGAAACCGTGGTAAAGAGAAAAACACCACCTACAAAGGATAGCAGGAGAAATTACACATCAAGGAGAACGCGCACACGGTCAGAGAGTCAGGTGCCAGCAAGGCCGCCGTTCCGGAAACTGAAACGGCAACAGGAGGCACAAAAATACGACGAACAGAAGAAATTCAAGAAGGACTCCAGACCGGAGGACGTCAAGACCAGCCGTTCCAGGGAAAAACGGAAATGCCAACAACCAGACGATTACTCCGCCAAGAGGCCAGCATGTAGAGGACACAAAAGAAAAAGGAATGTGGACGATACTCGGAGGGCAATAAGGAGAAGATTGACATCCATGAAACCTCTAACTTGGGATCAATTTTGCCAAAAACGAATGACGGAGTTTCAAGCAGCGAAAACTCAAAGATAAGTTAAAACCTTCTATAATTTTTTTTCTCTTTTGTTCCGAAATGTTATGCATAAGTACGAAGTTCTATGTTTTGACGAAAGTCAATATGTCTCGGTTGAGACTTAGTTTTGTTTTACTTTATTTAGCTAAGGCAAAAGTATTATTTTCTTTAAGTGTAAAAGCTAAAAGCAAGCATTTTCTGTTGGTCGAAAGACTAATTCTGTTATGTTAAAGGCAAAATTTGGCCGGAGATAAAAATAACTTCGTATTCTTGTATTAATAAGAATTTTAGTTTCAGTGCCGCCAGCTTGGCGAAGAATGAGTAAAGTAAAAATTTATTTTCTCTTATTCATTTTATGGTAAATTGTAAAAAGCATATGTATTAAACTTTTGTAAATGTATGTAAATACTTGAAGGTTATGTAAAAGTAGAATTTAGTCTAGAAGCATAAAATTGTAGATGCTAAAAGTGAATGCTTAAAAGCAATGAAGTCAAAATTTAAGTAGTAAATTGTACATAAAGTCATGCTTTAGAGCGAAAGCCTGCATGTTTAAAGATGAATGAGGGGGAAGTTAGAATGAATGTGTTTTGTAGGGTTCTCCACCTACATTTGAATTTTTAAGAATATTAAAGTAGCTCATTGAGTTGTAGAATGTCGAGTAAGGTGTGTCTATTTGGTCGTTGAATTCTAACAAATCATGGTGGTTAGGGGAAGTGTTGTAAGACTAAAACACGAATATTCCCGTTTGACACCACACACGGTGGAGAGCCAGGGTAAAGTTAAATTAATGCTTGAAAAATTGAATGAATGTGAATTAAGCAATAACTAAGAAAAACGAATCGTTTAAAAACAAAAATTTATTGTGTCAAGAAAGTGTAAATTATAATGTATGTAGAAAGATACTGATACTTATTCCTTCCAGATGCTGGAAGGAAAGACCAAGATTGATTGATGAAGTCCAGGAAAAGTTGCTGTAAGAAGAGAGCTTTATAACGATCAACAGAATTTTAGTATACAATTTCTTACATAAGATTTTTTTTGTGTAAACGAGGTTCTCGCCAGTTAGTTCAGAATTAGAGAAACTTACAACAGGTCGTTTGTAGGACCTGCTTCCAAGTTTTCCAAATTCTGGCAGCGGCAAATGTAGGGTTTATATTTATTTTAACTAATATTTATTTTAAGTTTAAACTATCTTTCCTGTCAAGCCTTACTTTCCCCTGGAACTGCCAATGCCAGAATATGTAAATTTTAGTAGAACGCGCAAGGATTCAAATTATCAGCGGAAGTATTATGATTTAAATAGGAAGGAAACAATTTCGGTGTGTGATATTCTTACTTCACGAGTGCGGAGGTATTTAGCGAGAAATTGAAGAACACCGCGTTTCGGCCTATGTGCTTGGCGGGAAGTAGTGTTAATCGTTCAAGTGAGCTTCAAGTCTGCTGAATTAGCAGCGGTATTGTGAAACGCGGTGAGTTAGTTATTTTAGAGAGCCTCGTAGTTAGAATCTTGTCTTTAGTTTCTTTTCAGGTTATTATTTTTATTTGACCGCCAAGTAGGCGCCGTCTGTAAGCGTCAAGAGCACGCAATTGTAATTTATTACGTTGAATAAAAAGGGACTTAAACCCTTCACAAGACTCGGTGTTTTATCCAGTTTCCACAGTCACCTCTTGGTTGCGTGCAAGTTGGAGGCGCGCAACGTTACAAAGAAATGTCAAAATTAATTCGAATACTAACAAAAACAAGCTTTAACACCTATTTTAAAAGAAGAAATTCCATCCCTTTACCCAAAAATTCTTCACTCTCTGTTAAATTCCATCAGGAAAAATTCCAAGCCATGTCTCTAAATCAACTGCTCTATTTTTTGAAAAACAAATGAAAAACAAAAGCGGAAATGAAGCTATTCCCTTTAAATGTATACCACCCAAGTCACCTAATATGTCTCCTATGGATTATTTTTCATTTGGATCTTTAAAACAAGCTTTTTATAAGCGGCATTCTAAAACACTAGATGGACTCTGAAAGTCTGTGAAGAATCAACCTTAAATATTAAAACCAAGCTTGATGTTTTAAGAAAATTACTTTTATCTTGAAAATCAAGATGTAATAGGATAGCTCAACAAAAGGGCTATCAGACTAAACATATTAGAAAATAAAATTCTAAGATTTGTTTATATATAAATCTTTGCAAAATCGGTACAAAAATGTATAAACACCTTCTGCAGTTACTAATTCTAAATCTGGTGCCAGATTTTATGAGTTTTTTAAGTTATTGATTTTCTACATTATGATCATAAAAAGTGCAGTTATCTAAGTACAAAATTAACTACTTTTACCTGCCCACAAACGACCGAGCGGTAAATTCGCCGAACACTGGTACTTCCCACGTGGGTTCGATTGCATGAGAACGGGCTGGCTGCATGGACGTTTTCATGGTTTTCTCCCATGTAGTACGTGTATACGAGCGAGTTTCCCTTACAAATTCCTCTTCGAAGGCATCCCTCCTCTCAGGCAGATGGTCGTAATGTTCTTTGCCGTAATCTCAATAAACTAAAACTACTTATACCTGTTGCTAACAGCGTCTTGCTTATGTATATTAGCTGAGCTAAAACTCCAGGAAGTCTACCTGATGCTACAATACTAGGTAATTGAGGAAAAAAAACAGTTATTTTTCAACACTACCAGAGTCAGACGATTACTTCTGTTTGAACGCGAGATTTTTAAGGTAAACAGAGCCGACAAAATTTTCTGCTTCGAATCATACCACTACGATTTCCTTCTCATATAATATATGGCGTGTGCGCTAAAAATATACATTGTACTCCTGATCTTGAGCGAGTATGCGATGAAGCAAGTCACACCGGAAAGGATAAAAAAGCAAAGCAGACTTACAGTACAACGTAAGTCAAATGTCATAATCTTTTTATAGTATTCATGCAACCAGATTTTAAGTTATAATGAAATTATGATTTAAAATATTTTTAGAGGGAAGTGGAATATTTCAAACATTTAACATATTTATATTATTTTAAAACAATCTAAAAGCAACAAAAGTTAACATTGAAAATTTCGCTGAATAACGTTTCCGTTTACTTTTGAACGCTCGAGAACAACATGTGTATATATGGTCAGAAATTTGAGAGATGAAAACATGATAAACGTGCTTCAAAAGAAATCATAGTACTTGGTAAAAAGATTATTTTCCACAGCGTAATGTTTGGAATGTCATTAGTTTACAAAATCGATTCTAAGCGGTATCGGCTGAGGAGAAAGGGAGGGGAAATAAATTCATAATTTAATTAATTTTAGGCCTCAGAGTATTTCATGTTTTTCTCCTCAAATAGTTATAAATATGCAAGATTTTTCCATGTATTTAATTTTCAAGTTATTTTCTCGAAAAACCGAAGATTCCTGACTCAGTTTTTAAAAAGATCTGCATTCCAGCCAAAGTATGCCAAAACCCTGCTAAAAACGTTTTCTTCTCTAAAAGCAGAAAATTTTGAATTAAAAATGTACTATTACAGAAAAAAGAAAATACGTAACCCTTTATCGCGATTAATCTTAAGTTAACGATACAAGGTTGGCTATTCGGGGAAACGTTTTTACTTGGCAATCTTTAAACCCATAATTCCTCGTGGCTGATGGGCCCACCAGCGGCAGAGTGCTTGTAGTCACTGAAAGCTGGGTTCGATTCCAAGCGAACGTGCCGGCTGCATGGACGTAATTTCGTGGGTTTGCCCATGTGTAACGTGTATATGACCCAATTTACTTCAGAAAGTTCTCCACGAAGGGAACCCTTCCGTTAGGTAGATAGCTCTACCGTGGTTTGTCATACTCAAATAAACCAGTTCTTCGGGATTCGAAACCGGGATCTTCGATAACTCAGTCGGGCTCCCGTAACCACTACCCCGTCTGGGCGGCTTTACTGCTCTACTTAAGAATATAATTAATGATTCATGCAAATTAACTAAACAGTTTCTATTACAGTCATTATACGGAGCATAGAGGCACTGGAAGAATGAGTATTTATTAAATATCAACAAATACTAATATATACTAAAATTCTAAGTTTTTTGTCTGTATTTTAGTTGTTGGCAGCTGTTACTCTTTGCAACAATATGCTTGTATTAAAAGTTTTACTATTAATTACTGCGTAAACGAATAAGACTGATAATAATGTATCATTGAAAAATTAAACGTACTTTCTTCCAGTCGAACTCCATATTTCAGAGTTTCCGCATCCGTTACACTGTATGAGAACTTATGAGAATTTATTTATTTATTTATTTTATATTCCTACTCTTCCTCTGAAAGTGCGCCAAGGAACAAGGACATATCGTCATTTTCCACTGTAGTAGAGATGGACGATCCGCTCCGGAACCGATTTACTGTACTGAACGAATGACCAGCAATCCACCGAAAACGGAACGGCATTTCTTTAACATTTCACCGAGAAATATTGCTGGGAAGCGTGCCAAAAATTTGATTCCTCTTAATCTAAAAACTTAAGTCTTTCCATTATTATTTACCGAAACCGTCTCTGACCAACTTTTCATGTGTGTTATGTAGGTATATGTGTGTGCTTTTAGGCTTGTTGTGTTCCATCTATAATTTGAAAACAAAACATTAGATAATCCGACGAATGTCAGCGAAAATGATAACCCCTGTTTGCAAATGGATGGAGTTTTTTTCCCCATCTGGGAGTGAGAGGATCTGCTTAAAGTACTTATAGGAATAGTTCCTCGGATTCTCAGCTGTCACCGCTCCGACAGTAGTCTCAGATCTGGGTTCTTCAGAGTCGTGATTATTTGCATTTTTCATCGGTTCTGCTGTAGCTGCGGTCTTATTCCGACGGAATCTTCATTATTCGCTCTTCCAAATCTGGCTCCGGAGGACTTTTGATTATTTGCTCTTTTCGCTTCCTCGGAGCTGTTTGAGTTTCATTTCGATTCTTTGAATACTGTGTCATAGTATAGGTATGTATATTAGGTATTACCTTTCTTATACAATATTACTGTAATATTTATGTAAAATAATAAATTATATTTTTAATTATTTACTTATTTTACTAACGTTTTGTAATCAAGAGCTGTAAATTTCTCTTTAATCTTCTTTAGAATTAGTATATATTTATAAACATAAATTTTTTCAGGCTGCAGAACAAAATGTGGATCCTACCGAATAGAAGAACCTCGAGCGATATTTGGAAACATTTTGTCATATTAGATTTAAAAAAAAAAAAAAAAAAAAATTGGAAAATGCCGGTATTGTCAGCAGATAATTTCCTGTTTTGGGGGATCTGCTTTCAATCTAAATAATTATTTCTACACTGTGTTTTGTAGTAGAAGAAATATCAATTATACAAATAAAATGATGTAATCTTTAACAAAAGTTGTTTTCATTGTTTTATAACTTTCGCATTTCTTTATTCTAGTATTTTTCGGTGTTCTATGTAGAATAATTTTTTTTTAAGAATCTCAAAAGTACAAATGAAAAAGATCATTCCAGGGAGTGAGCTGTTTGAGTTGATTCCAGCGATCCTACTCCTTGCTAAATTCTTTCTGCTTTTCTCCCATCTTTGCACACCGCTCTTGATTGCTGCTTGTTCGGAACGCATTCATCAAGGTCACTGCTAGTGAGTGGCGAATCGCTAAAAAGAATTGATTCACTTCAGTGAGCGAACGGTTCAGATCTGATTCCTGAAGGAGCGGTTTTTGCCCATATCTAAACTGTAGGTCTACTGATGAATTACCACTATTTTATTTTAGGCTCTAGGTATAAAGACCAAAGTAGTTCGGAAGCAAGGTATCGTTATAAAATTAATTTATTCTATAAGGTATTTCTCCCGCTTTCTTAGCATGCCTTCGTGGTGTTGTGGTCTGTACGCTTGGCGCTTATTCCAGAGGTCAAACATTTGATTCCCGGGAAAGGCGTTGCACAATTTTCCCTTCTCTTGCTTCCAAAAAATCCTAATGTCTCTACAACCCTTGCTCTTATTTAGATTCTTGACCTTTTAATTATAGCACAGAAAAGGTTTATGAAAAGAATTTAGTTTGTTTAGTGCACCAAGGTTATCTGTCTAAACAACAGTAGAAGGGAAGAAACTTTAAATAAAACAAAATAAGGAAAGTTCAGTGAAGCCTTTCTAAGTAAAGCTGTCTCATATTTTTATTTCACGTCTGGAGAATAAAAAATCCCCTAGATAACATGTTTGCGAGAATTCGAACTCGAGCTGAGCTAATGTTATTCAGCTTTCTTCGCATCACAGCCAAAGTCCACTCCAAAAAATAGATGCAAAAAATAGCTTCAAGTCGGAGTCAAATAATAACAAAAAATATTTTATCAGAAATAATTCGTCTATCTCCCGCTCAAAATGTTTGAGTATTTCTAAGGAATTACATATATTTTCCACCCTTCAAGCAGAAACTAGCAGTAGCTTTAGGTATCTGCTTCACATATCTATTTAATGGAATTATTAGATTTTATTGAGATAGTTGAAGACAATTTCGTTATATCCTTTAAAAGACAAAAACAGAAATAATGATTATCTATCATCGCATGATAATAAGTATTAAAGCAAATATTATGGTTTAAAGGCACAAAGTACTTCAGACAGGATTAAATTAAAAAGAAAAGAAGACACGGTAAAATTTAAACACGAGTTAATTCATTCTTACGGAACCCCAAGTAATCTTTCTCTTTATTTAAAATAATCTGCAGAGAAATCTAGTAAATATTTGATTTAATTATGAAATATACTAAATAAAGATCTTGATAGTTATATATTTACCATTGGCTTTGAATTAAGCTTTCATGGTTTTAATTAATTTAATTCTTATTTATAACATAAATATTAGAAACTAGCTCCACAACTTGTTTTTAATTTAAAGAAATAATTCTATGTATAAATAATTCTTATTCAAGAGGGCTAAGACGAGATGTAGCTAAGAAATTTTGCAAAAATTATTTAAACTGTCATTCATATAACATTCAGAAAATTGTATCATAAAATATGAAATGTTGTAAAATTTGGGAAAACATGTCATGAGTTAAGCAGAATCGTATATCTTAGAAATGAACAAAAATATTAATTGATTTTTATGTTTCTATTTGTAACCGAATGCATTCATAAAATAAAACATAGATTACATTAATGATGCATATCATGCTATTGTCTTATTTCACCAGCAATATAAATGATTGATTTAATTATTCATATATATCCAATGTTTCTTTCAACCAACTAAAAACAATTGAAAGAAAATTCCCATGATTCGTTTCGATCATTTACATTTAGCAATAGATATTTTACCAGATAACTTGAAATTTTTTACTGCATTCTTAATTTATAGATATATCCAAGTATCATGAAAAAGTAGTTTTGTAAAACTGTGCACAGGAAAAATATCTATAATATTTAAATCAAATAGATTTGGGGATTCTTTATGTGTTGGGGGGAAGCATATATTCCCATGCCAATAACATTCAACCCATGTCTTTGTATCATTTACAAATAGGGATGAACAAGACGGACTTTTAAAATTGGCAAGTAAGTTTATTTTAAGCAAAAGGTTAAAGCTACTAAATAATTTTCACGTGTATGTATATTTAGAAACTGTTATTGTTGATTACATTTTAATAATCTAAATAATAAGCAGTCGGTAATGCCAATAATCGTTAACGTATACGTGGATAGATACAAAGGTTTCCAACTTTATATACTTCTAAAAAAAGTACAATTCTCATTAGTTTATTTATAGATATAACCTTATTATACATAGATACAATTTTCACATTTTTTAGCCAGAAATTCTCTGCTCCCGAAAAAATAATCTGAATGTTTGTGTTTAAAATGCTTTATACAGTCTAACGAGCGTGAACGGACGCGATATTTGCTTGCTATAATCGAATGCCCGTAAAATACTGTTCGAGTGAAAATCATAAAAATTCATACATACTTACTATATTATATATACTTTACTTGTTTTTTTATTTCTGCACAAAACAAAAGAAAAGTTGCTTAATTTGCATTGAACTGCCTTATTGCCTCTTTTTGCTATTGTTCTTCGGAGAAACATCGTCATTTGCACCCCTGGTTTCGAAATTTTTCTGCGCACTCAAAAGCCACTGAGTATGTTGGGGGTGGTTCAACTTGGAATTCTTCACATTCGTCGTTATCAACCATGATTTCATTATTTTTTTTTTCATGTTCTTTAGTTTGAATTTCAGCTACAGTATCCTCGGAAGAAGATATCTCGGTAGTGATAACATTGGCCTCAACAGATGCATAATATTCAAATTCTACTCTACGCATTTCCAAATTTTCCAAGACGTCTAATTCTTCATCTTGTTCCTCAGTGATCTACTCCCCTCGAGAAATTTTAAATCCAGTTTTACAGAAATAATTGTCAATGTATGTTGATGAAATGTTTTCCCATCCATCGTTCATTAAATGTAGCGCTTTGAGAACTTTTACATTAGTATTTGATTTTGTTCCTATTTTTCTCTTCTATCCCAGAAGCACCAAAATCAAGTGCTTACAAAAAATTGATTTAAAGCGTCTGATGATCTATTGGTTCATAGGCTGGATAACACTTGCAGAATTCTGAGGTAAAATTTTAATCCTGATCACTCCCCAAGAATAAAAAAGGCCGCCGTCAAGTGTTTGCAGGACTTATGACTCATTACTAACTTTCGATTGACTTTAGAATGTTAAAGACATTTTTACAAGAAAGAATTAGCTAAGGTGGAGAGGTGGAAGTCAATAGAAATTTTATGAATCACAAAACTATTTTTCGCTATAGCTATTTTTCGCTATAGGTTTGCTCGTTAGAAGCGAGTTCCTCTTCCATAGATTCCGTTGTACCAACCAAGTAGTTTTATTTATTTCCTCATTAATTACAAATTCTCGTTAAATCAGGGCTCGTTATAAGCGAGTTGTACTGCAGTTGCTCTTTTCATTCTATCTTCAGCATTAAATCTTTTGCTACGAAGTTTGGAAATTAAATAATAATCATCTAAGAACTAAACTGTAAGGGGTGTTATACTTCTTTAATCCACATTTCTTTAGCAATAGCAGGTAAACGTACAGGAACGTTATCACAGAGAAAATTAATTCTTCATCTCAGTATTTTATGATTATTATATTTAATTTGAAGGTGAAGTTTATGATAAAAGGTTGTATAATATTTCCATAAATGGGAGTTGTGTTCTTTTTTTATAATGTCTACCAGGAGAGTTTCTTGACAGTCACAAAAACCTGCCACCATTAGTTGTTCGTTGATTTTTGCATTTTTATTGGAGTCTCTTTAGCCAGTTTTCTATATTCTATTAATTGCCTCTTCGTTGGGTGATCGTAGAACATTATTTGATCAGTTATATATATATATACAAATTATTAATCAATGGAGATCTTTAGTTCAGTTAAAATTATTTGTTGTGCTCATTATATTTTCCTGCATATATAATTTTTTTTAACGAAGACGCATTTGTGTCTTAGTAAAAATAAAATTCTCCATAAATTTCTATTAAAGTCTTTTAAAGTACATAATGCTAAAAGAGCTATTAATTATACATCATTTAAAATATTAGGAAAATAATTTTACATTTTCAGCATTTACTTTCTGTTGAGGAATGTTAACGAGCAGATTTCTGATGCCAAATATATTTTCGCGTTCAGATCCTGCTACAGCTTCAGAATTAGAAAGTCTTTTTGACATAATCGATTTTTTTTGCGTGTGTTCCAATGACAGACTCTAGCCGTTTATAGGCTTTGGCCACTACTGAGGTCGCAAGTGGTGGTCTTTTTATTATGAAGCACTTAATAGGTGGACTACCGTTACCTCCTATAAAGGGACGGACACATTACGCCCATGCTTCTCCGGGATTAGGCCCCAGGTCCTTCGGTATGGTAGTCAGACGCACTAACTACTTTCCCATCTGGCTGATAATCGAAATGTATTGCAGACATTTTTATTTATTGGAGCAATAAATTAGATTTTGTTTACAAATGATCAGCCGGAAGTGACACTTTACTTACGTGTTGCTATTTAAAACATGGAATTGGCAGGTAATGTGCTGGCCACATGAAATGATTTTAATATAAAAACAGCTCCAATATCTCATTAAGATGCTTAATATCTAAATTATCTTTACAGACGTTTTTTAACTTTTCCAGAGGCTTATTTACTTAAATAAATTTAAGTGAGAGAATACTTTTTTTTCTAACTTTTCTACGTTCTTTTTATATAACCTGCCACAGCTGTCTACCGCAACGCATTTTGTGTTCTTTCAAAGCTTTCCAAATCAATTACACTATTGGAAATACAAATTTAAAAAAAGATATTACAGCATTTTTCATCATTTTAAGATGAAATGAAAAAGTAAATATTTAATATCACTGATATAGTATTTGTTTAATCATAAAAAAAACTCACAGTTTTCTCAAACATATATTGTTTATATGCTTTTCACAGTTACAGGTTTCTTATGTTAAGTGAAGAAAATATTTATCAAGACACGCAATAGCAAGTTTTCAAGGTCAAGAATTTTTAGATTCTTGGGCTTAAAATAAAGTGATGTGAGTTTCAATGTTTCGAGATTTAATGTCACTATTTAAGGCACTGTTGTACTTCTAAAATTGAATATGTAGCACTTACGTACTTTTGTACCAACTAGTCTCATTTGGTCGACAAAGCAGTAATAGTTTGGAACAATTGCTTGCGGCAAGTTTTACTCATAGTATTTCTAAACACAGCTTGAGGTAAAATCGAAGGCCTAACACAATAGCAGAAATCGACGAAAGCCTTTTCCGAAAAGCGAAAAACAAAGCGGGTGGAATACTGATTGTTTATTTAATAAACGGACGTCAGTTCCTTTAGAACTTCGTAGGACTGACCGACGAAACTTTAAAGGGATCTACGCCAACTACTGCCGTTCATGCTGGATCTACTGCCGTTCATGTTTGGGTAGTATCCAGTTTTCACGATTGACGGGATAATATGCAGCTACCCTTTATTCATATGAAGTTGGTTTATGTAGATCTAATCATGCTACCATCTTATTAACTTTTATTCTCCTATAACTCAATATTTCCTCATGGACACAGGTAATATTTTCCAATGTTAATAGCATCAATGATCAAGATTCACGAATATCATCATCTAGATCCCATGTAAAATTGCTTCATCCTTGCTTTTACCATGGAATTAGAAAGAGGTGAATCGTCTCCACTCATACCTTTCAAGCGTTTTTGTATTTCTTTTAAGATTACGACCTCTTTTAGTCAAAAATTTAATTATAAAACGCTAATTAGCTTTGAATATTTAGAATAAATTAGCATATATCTTCATTCAGTAAAGGCAAAAAAGACTGAACACTGTTTGTCTAATCACGATAAGAAATTTCAAATTTATAAATTAAGTATTTATACTATGCTTCTGCACGACAGGCCTGAGGAATGTATTGCCACGGTTTTTGATACGTGAAAGCTGAAGCATTTGGTTCCATATACGCATGTAGAGGGATCTATACCAAGTCAGGAAAGATGCTAAGACGTAGAAATGGTACCAGGCATCCCTTAATATTCTACCTCGTTTCCCTAAAATGAAATTTATAGCGGTTTAAATATTAAATTTTCGTTTTCTCTCATTTTGTCAAGACATTAAATAATATTCTCTAACCATGTTTTCTTCCATCGCCATTGAAATTTAAAATCTTTCATGTAATTTAGTATTAAATAACATAATTTTAGTAACTTTTTATACTTTTAGCGTGTGAATTTATGCTGATGCAATACCATTTTTATAAAATTTATAAAAATGGGATTCACGAAAAAAATAATTAATTTAGCGCAAGAAACTATACCTGCATTAACTTTTTATAATTATTAAAAGCTCGAAATTTTCATGCACTTTTCAATTGTTTTGAACCATTAAAAAGTATTAGACATTTTTACAACTATTTAAAATATATAGATATATATTTGGGGTCACTTATAAAAGCGTCTGAAAAACATATTTGTTGAATGCCGATTTTGATACACTTCAGTACAGAGTTTGTCCAACGTAATGGAAACACCTACAGATACGAAAATGGACACCTAATATAGTATAGGTGTAACCTTGGTATCTTAAACTGATTCAGATATTTTCGAATGAAGGTATCCAATACCTTTTTTTTTCCAATGGCAGATTGTGAACAATTACAAAGTCTATACAAGGTCGAATGTGGTGGTCTCTTTCTTATGGAGGCACCTGGATAGGTGGACCACCATCGCCTTTCCTATGAAGGGACGGACAGTTACAACCATGCCTTCTCCGCGATTCGAACCCAGGCCCTTCGGCATCGCAGTCAGCTTCCCAGACCACTATACCGACTGGGCGGCGGTATAACAATACCTAAATAGTAGGAAGTGGTATTTTACGCCATCCGTCTGCCATCAGTGTCTCCAATTCTGACTGAGTTTCTGGAAGAGAAAAGTAGGATATCGTCATTTCTAGCATTATTCAGCACATTATATACTTAGCAACAGTATTTTGTTACTAAACAGAGCGAATATATCTTTTTCCATTTCAAATCTTCTGGTTCTCTAATACTGTAGATTTTAAGAACTAGCTCCGCTTTATATTTATCAATTTTATTTTTATAATTTTAGTCGAGATTTTCATAGTTTGGATTACTTCTGTTTTATATGTCTTTTGGAAGCCGTCTATTTAAATTGAAATTGTCATTATTAAATTTTAAAGCTTTTTGACTTGTTAATCAATTTTTTGCTATAAAAGTGTTTCTAATCTGATCTGAATGGATTCAAATTTTACATATATTTTTATTTTTTCATATATCGGATTCGTTATATTTGCATGTTTTATTCCGTTTCTTGGACTGTGCACGCTGAAAATAATAATGCTTTTTAAAATTCGCTTATGTTTTTGAAGCTTATAATTTTGTAATTTTTTACACTGCTTAACTCCAGCCTGTAGTGATTGAACTGCTAAAGACATGGATTACTTTAACTGTTTTTATAAGATTATTTTAAGTTTTAAACTTTGTGTTGGTTCAAGAATAGGCTGATTTATTTACTTCTTTCGTTGACCTGAAGAAGTAAAATCTTCCACAACCTCCTGAAGATCACGCATCGAAAGAAGTAAAGTTCTTATTCTTTTTCCGGGGGTGGGGTTGACACGTTTCTCTCCTTTTTTTTGCGGTTTGCCAGTCAGCTTCTGTTTTTTAATTCTTGCAAATGTTTATTCCAAACTCAATATGGGATGAATATTAAGTGTATTATTTATTTTACATTATATATATAAAAAGCTTCACCTTTTAGATGCGTTAACATTGCATTCTGTTTAACGTTCTTTGTAATTTGAAGTGTAATTATGTACTTTATGAAGAGTGTTATGAGCAATTTTGTGGAAAGTTCAAGAACTGAAATGTTTCTTTTAGTTAAATAAATTTTTATCAAGCTATCATCGATTACCTGTGCATTCAATATATTATAAACCCGTACGAATGCAATAATACTATGTTTAAGAAATTGGTTTAAAGTTTTTTGCGTCAGTATCTGTGGGGATGAATATCACTAATTTAATCGTTTCGTTAAATGTTTTAGTCCTTCATAGCCAAATCGATATTCTGACTGAGTCCCTACACCAACATTTAGAATCATTATTGTGTTAACCATGTTTCAGGTATGCGTATGCTTTTTCAGCTAATACTTCTTAATTTCAAATTAAAAGTCATTTATTGCTTTTATGTTTGCATTAAAATACGAAATACCCAAAGGAAATATAATTCTGAAGTGGTTTACTGTATTTGCCTTAAATATAGTTAAATACATAAATAAAGGGATTAAATGAAAATTTCAGTGTTAGTTAATTGTCTTTGTTAAGAAAATATTATTTCCCTGTTACTAAAAGTCTGTATCATATGTATTAGTTTCCAAGGATTAAGAATCTCAGAAAGGATTTTTTATTATTTATATATTTGAATGCATGTAAAATAATGCTATATACCTAGAGAATAGAGAGATCACGAGGTGTCCGCCGATAACATCGCGGCAAAAACATCGCGGACGAAAACGTCGGGGGGAAAACAACGCAAGGCGAAAACGTCGTGCTACAAAACATCGTGGGAGAAAACATCGCAAAGAGAAAACATCGCAGTTCTAAAACATCGTGGTACAAAACATCGTCGTCGAAAATAAAGCGGTTCAAAAACTTCGCAGTTTAAAAACATCGCCGTCGAAAATATCGTGGTAAAAAATAAAGTATCTACAAATCATCGCATGACGATAACATCGCAGACATGCTTTTTTCAGGCTTTAATAACTGTAAATGGATATTCCCATAATGATTTGTGAGCGCAAGATGTAAAGAAGGATAATTTTTACTTTCATATTTTTTATTAAATATTAAATTTTTGCTGAGAAGAAGGAAACTTAAGCATAGAAAATTAATGCAACTTATAGCACTTAATAGAATTTTAAACCGAAATAGTTAACTAACAAAGACCATTAATAAATCATTTTTTATAAAGTTTTTACTGGTAATTTTTCATAAGAAGTATAATCTATTAAGTTGCATTTAATTTTCTATGCTTAAGTTTCCTTCTTATTTTTTTCAGCAAAAATTTATTAGTTAATAAAAAAATGTGAAATTAAAAATTATCCTTCCTTACATCACTTGCGCTCACAAATCATTATGGGAATATCCATTTACAGTTATTAAAGCCTGAAAAAAGCATGTCTGCGATGTTATCGTCATGCGATGATTTGTAGATACTTTATTTTTTACCACGATATTTTCGACGGCGATGTTTTTAAGCTGCGAAGTTTTTGAACCGCTTTATTTTCGACGACGATGTTTTGTACCACGATGTTTTAGAACTGCGATGTTTTCTCTTTGCGATGTTTTCTCCCACGATGTTTTGTAGCACGACGTTTTCGCCTTGCGTTGTTTTCTCCGCGACGTTTTCGTCCGCGATGTTTTCGGCTGTAACCGATCACGAACAGAGATTAACTTATATTATAAATCTTCTAGAGATATTTCCAAGCATAATAGGAATTAAGTCCTCATATTTCGCTCTAAAAGTCTTGTAAAACGAATTTAAAGTGAAATGCTTCCTTGGGTTAGAATTTTTTATATGTATGCAACTTAATGCATTTTTAAGAAAATTTTATTAAACGAATTCATGTGCTTTTGACGCTCACTAATCCAAATTTGCGATATATATAGGTTCTGTCATTTTCAAACCATGACCTTCCAGTCGCTAGCTTGACATGATAATGTTTTATCCTACGACAGCACGCATGTAAAAATCGTGTAATCCCTTACAAATCAGCTTTCTGTCGGTGAAAATATCCTGCGCTCAAGTTTAAATCGAAATCGCATTTGTAATAATGGTTATGAAAGAGTTTTCATTTGCGATAAATGAACATACATAAAACATGTATCTCTCCTTCTATAATTAATGCGTCACATTTACTAACCACTTCTTAACTTCATTGCATATTTCATTTTTAAACACTGAAAGTGTCTTTGCTGTATATATGAATGGCCAACGATATTTTACTGGAATAATGAAGTTTAAGGACGAATTTAAATGTTCTTCAGTATTCGTGAATTTTAGAAACTTCAAACGTATAAATTTTATTCTAAAAGTTTGTATCTGAAATAGAGCAGATCACTTCGTATATACTTTTACTTTGTATAATAGTATGTTTATAAAATGTTAAGAACAATGAAATTATTATCTTTCGAAATCTGTTGAAATGATGATGATAAATCAATGTTAAGTACTTCCTTATTTTAAGTGAGTTTTTTCCCTCAATTTAATACTATAAAAAGTATTTCTGATTTACTGTGAATCGTGAGACACAATAAAGTAAATCTAGTGTTTATTACTTTACATATCAGTATCATCAAAAACAAGAAATACTTTTGATAAATATAAAAGGAGTCAATGTCCATAAGGCGATAAAAGGACTTTAGGAATAACATGCGAGATTTATTTTATTATCAACGAGAATCCTTTAACTGTGTAGTTTCTGCAACTCTAGATGAGATTATCTGGATAATCTGAGTTCTATCTTGCATTATTCCTTTTGAAATGATGCCTCAATAACAACTGTCAGATATCAGTTAAGACAGCAATCGAATTCCGAAGCTTCTGTTCCCAAACAACAACAACAACAAAAAAAAAAAAAAAAAAAAAAAAAAAGAGTACAGATATAGCCATTCTTGTTGAGATATATATCAGCCCCATGGAACTTTCTTCGAAGCATTTTCAGCCCATTTTTCATGATTAAGAGAGCAGGCTTGCAGTTACTATTCCTCTTTTATTTGCGAGATGTTTTTTTTTATGTGTGGTGTTCTTAGTCGCCATAAAAGAGCCTAGCGGAGCTTGTAAGCTGTAATTGGTTCCCTACATAAAACACCTCTAAGATGAACGACATGGCCTGGTTAACCGGAGATTATGTATGAGAAATTCCCTGGCTGTTTAGGCACAAAGAGGATTAGACTCGCCCCCGGAGTTTTGCTTTTTCAACACGCTATGTATCGCCCAATGGGCAAAAGAAAAAAATTATGTTCTTGGGTAGTTATGGTTGTGAAGGGTTTCGGACAAATGAGATGCTGTTTATCTTCGAATAGAAGCTGAAGTATTTGTGTTTTCACTCTCTTGTAGGAATTTTTGTTTAGATAAATTATTTGATTATTCTCTGAAATATTTCAGGTTTGTAAAACTACTTAATAATTTAAAATTAGTTTCTTTAAGGCGTTCATTGTAGTTTTCCTAAATCCTACGTTTTACAACCATTTGTTTGAAAACCACCAGTTTTTTGGTGTAATAAAAAAAATTAAAACTATCGTAGACAAGAAATGCTTTCTATAAAGGACTTAACATACTCTAAAATCTAAATGTTTATTCATCTTAGAATGATATTACGCATGAATAAGGAAACCTCAGAACAAAGACATTATCTTTCTTCGTAAAATAAATTATTTATGACCTTCCAATAAGTATTAAATTATAGCAAAAATTAATTAAATTATAGCAAAACAAACTTACGAGGAAAATAATTTTGATCTTAGCATATTAACTTTTATTTATAGTTACGTATTTCAATATTAAATAAACGCAATGCATTCAGTTGATAGATTTATTTTATTGAATAATTGTGTGACGAATCTTAATAATCTAATCCTTAAGTTTGGTGGCACTACATCCTGGGATCGATTACTAAGTAAAAGCTACCTCAGCCAGATTTAAATTTAGAAAAGAAGGAAATTTTAAGTTTACTTCCTTTAACCATTGCAATATCGAAATAATTCTTCAGCTAGCAAGCCAGAAATATTTGATCATTTTGTAGGAAATCTGTCAGTTAAATGTAAGTAAAATTTAAAGATTAAGCAAATTAAGTAATTTTTAAGAGAGGATTTTGGTTCTAAACCTTCTGGTCAAAAAATGTATAAGGTATTCCTCCCACCTTTTTAGCGAGCCTTCGTGGTGTGATGACCTGCACACTCAGCGCGTAACTGAGAGGTCCGCGGTTTGATTCCCGGCGAAGGCGTTGCTAATTTTTCAATCTGTCTTGCTTCCACAAAATCCTGATGTCTCTACAGTTGTGTCCGAACTATAAGGGTGGTGGATGATTATTCTCCTCACCCACTATTTGGCGATTGGGTCCCCTGAAAGCCGCAGTCGCCCATTAAAAGGGGGAACATATAAGGTATTTCTCCCGCCTTCTTCGCATGCCTTCATGGTGTGGTGGTCTGCACGCTCAGCGCGTTTGAGAGGTCCGTGGTTTGATTCCCGGCGAAGGCTTTGCAAATTTTTCATCTTGCCTCATTCCAAATTACCCAATATCTCTACCCGGTAAATGTTTACAATTGGGTGCCTCTTGTTTTTAGCGATTTTTTTTTTTTTTTTTTTTTTTTTACGATACGATCGGCGCCTGGAAGGCACAACTTCAAGATGGCCGCTGCACAAAACCAAAATAAGAGGTCAAAGTATTGCACAAACTCTGTGTCCATGTACACATCGATCTGTTTTCACTTTAAAAATCTAGAATTGCACAAACTAAGCATTGCGCCCTGTCTTAAATTTGTCCATGAACACATCAATCCATTTTCATTAAAAAAAATCAGGAAGCTAAAACAAAGTTAAAACTATCATGGTAACCAGAAATGAGGTTTTATCGCCAAGATTTTAAAAAAAAATTCGTTAATCGAAGGGGCACCCAAGTCTACACTAGAGCCAAATCTACAAATGTTTCAAAATCTACAAATGTTTCAAAATATTTGACAAGAAGAGCCTCAATAACAACTGTCAGACAAAAAATGTCTCAAAATATTTTTATAAATCTATTTGCGTTTTCTTTTATCTCCAGTTTTACTGAATATAGTGGTGTTTTAAGTCTTTTAACATAAAAAATATTAATGGTACATGAGCATATTCTAGTTTCCGAAATAAAGAAACCACAACAGAGCGTTCTTTTCGACATCAACGACCATAAAATGCATAATACTCGAGAGAGGTTCCAAAGGCTCCGGTTAAAAGCTTGTGAAAGTAAAAAACAAAAGCTGTGTGAAAGAGTGAAATGAAAGATGCATTTGCCCACCCACAGCTCTGAAGTTAAACTCTCGATTTCTTTATAGATATTAGTTTGAAATATTATATTATTCTGAGCATCAAAGTAAGCCGTACAAGTCGGGGATAATTTTAGTGCTGCCCATGTCAGAAGTATGGATTGGACAAAATCTTTGTTTAAATGATCATAAAACCTGAATGTTGGGAATCGCATTCGACTTACCAATAAAATTTCAACTGTGATAAAAATCAATTTGCTCAATTTCAAAACGTGCCCCAGTTTTGAGACGATATAGGTTAAGTAAAACCATCAGCAGCATAAAAATAGTTTTTTAGGCAGGTTTTACTACAGCAGCCACCAGAAGTCTTAAGAATGAACGAAATTAATTAAAAATTCATGTCAAAAAAGCCATCAGACACCAAGAAAACAAACGCCGTTGAGAAATGGTAGTAAGGCACGCTTTCAAATCCAAGCGAGCAAGATGATTGGTGTGAAAATTTTGCGGTTTTTTCCATATATAATGAAAATAATAGGCAATTTCGCTGCGAAATTCTATCACGATGACATGCCTTTCTACAGACAGATAACCCTAGTTTGTTTTGCCATAACAAGTTAATCTCAAGAAATATATTTCTTATACCATCAAGCTAGCAGAATGCAGGAGTCTTTTTAATACAGCTAACAAACGAGTTTACTGAAGTTGAGTTAATATAAAAATCTGATAATTAAAATTATCAGACTTCAAATTATGCTATTTGATTGCACAAATGCGCATGCCTCAAAATGTTTACAAACCCAATCATTTAATGTTAATTGCTCTGTTTCCCTGTCAATGGTATGATACCGCAATGGGCACACGATTTTAAGAAATCAGGGGAAGTATACCCCTCAGAGGCTGATTGTGGTATGAAAAAAAGAAAAACGCAAACGTTTCTTGAAATTCCATCTGAAGGACATGAATAAGGTAACTACACACTATTTAATGTGCATTGATTACGTAACATGAAGAAAAAAGGATCAGCATTTACAAAATAAATTCATTTCAAATAAAAAAATAAAATAGCTTAAAAGTAGAACGGCACGGCAAGTGAACTGTGTAGTAGAACTGTATCAACACTTATTACAACTTTATGGAGATATAGGACAGAAGTATACAAGATGAAATGATATACCTATAGAGCAGTATCTTGTTGTAAAGGAAAGAGAAAATGTATAGACTTAATGTATTCCTTTCTTTCCAATTTTATAATTAAAGTTCTTATTAGTTAACAACGCGGCTCAGAACAACTTTTCAAAAAAAATTTTTTTTTTTTTTTTTTTTTTGAGGTTCCATATCTTTAAGCAAATCATTTTGCACAAAATATGGTGCGCCCTAAATTATTCTCAAGACTAATTTTTTTTCAAGAATTTGGAAATTTGTGTAATTAATTTCTTATTTTTCTGAGATACTTCTTCCTTTCTTTTTTTCTTTTATTTATTTATTACTTTGTTTTGCTGCAGTACTTTTTTGTTTGAGATGGGCTATTTTTAATCCCATAATTTTACGTCAAATAACAACTTCTTAAAAACAAGGAATAGAGTCTCTATTCAGAGGAGACGTATATTAGTACTTTCCAAGATCAGGGAGCATTTCTACATTCTGAGATACGCCTGGGGATTATTAGCCAGATTCGGGACGGCAGTAAATCCTTTGTTTCTAATAACGGATACTTTTTTGCTTCCATAAGCAGGTAGACACAGTGAATTTTATTTAAATCTGTGATTGAAACTTGCCTAACTTTAAAGTGCCATGTTTATTTTACTTCATTAATAATTCTTGTTTACTATTTGTTACTTGTTTTTTAATACCTCGCGTATAAGTATGACATAGAAATAACGAAAAAAGATAAAAAAAAAGTATTTTTAACCTTCACGTTACATTATTTAGTGTTACACATTTTTTGTATGTATTTTATGCTTTACCTAATTATATATGGCTTTATCCAATTATAAAAAAATATTTTAATAGAAAACAATACCGTTCAAATTACAGCTTCATTGTAAAATTGTTCTTAGTTAAAAATACATTATGAATTGAATGCAAAAGGTAGTATTATCCAGCCATATTTTATTTTTTAGTACCGATATAAAATGATTAGAGAATATCAAATTAAGGACGCAATATGATAAATTTAGCAATTTTATATAACGAAAAATTCGAAGATATATTTTTGGGGAAAACTGAATAAAATATTCATTTGAGTAAAATAGTAGGTATAAGTTATTGTAGGTAGTATACTTAGTTTTAAAGAATATATTTAAAGTAAGTTTTGGACTCACTAGCGGCCGAGTGGTAAAGTTGCTGAACACCGATAGTCGGGTCTGGGGTTCGAATCCCGGCGAATGGGGTGGCTACAGGGACGTTTTTGTGGTTTTGCTTATGTGTAATATTAATACAGGTAAGTTTCCTTAGAAGGTCCTATACGAAAGGATACCTCCTCTCAGGCAGATAGGCGTCTAGTGCTTTGTCGTAAAAAAAATAAACTAAAAAATATTAATAAAATAATTTTGATTTTAGAAGCTTCGCTCTTTACGACTAGATATCTTTAAAGTCATTGTATCACTGTCTGCTGCAAAGATATGTCTTCCTTTCTCTCACTTTTATCAGAGAAGTGACGTAACTGAACTTGGGCGTTATGATGAGCCTAACGTTATCTGTAACGATTAGCCTAACATACATCTGCAGCTAAGCCAAACGCCACAGTCAAAACGGTACTCTCGGTTTCGAATTAACAGTCAGCCTTCACTATTCATTATACTATAGATTTTCAAACATTTTAAATATTTAAAAATTTGCAGTATGTACCACAAAGTCATAGCTAACATTACCGGTTCGAACACCTGGTGACCGTCACCACATTCGGCAGTTTAAGACTGGGCCCAAAACAAAAATATATACATATTAAAATTAACAAAAAAAAAATTAAACACTTTTACTTTATATTTCGGTTTTGAAGGAATTTAATTTGTAATTTTTATTTAATTAATTTTATTTGACACTAGCTTTTCATCATTAATTTTGGATTACTTCAAGAATTGAAAGTCATCTAGTTATAATTCAGAAACAGTAAATCTGCTGAAAATTCCTCATCTGCTCTTTGAAGAGGACAATAGAATTTTCAATAAATTTTTATATTAGTTTAATTATGTTATATTTTTTTGAGTATATTATTTTATTGAATCATTTTTCTTTCTTTTTATATATGTATACTTCCTGTTATAGTGTTAACCCATTTCTTAATTTAATTTTTGATTTACTTACTACCTATTTATCATTTAACTAATTTTGCAGAATACTGTGCTGTTTAATAATTTATTATCTTAGTTTAAAATTATAGACTTATATTCATACATAGAATAATCCAAATATAAAACAAAACATTAAAGGAAGGCCGTCTTACATTCATTTAAATTTGTTTCGTAAAATGTGTAACATCCAAAATGATGTAAAATATCATTAATATTACATAGATCATAGTTTGATTGATAGGAAATTGCTAGGGCAAAAGTGCAGCTCCCGTTCTGCTTTTTACCATCCAGGGCGGTTGACAAAAAAAGTGTCCAGCAAATCTATCAAATATTCTCTTATTGATATCAACATCAATATGACGCAGCCTCATATGTCGGTAAAAGTTGAAGCTAATAATTTTGAACCAGGAAGAAAATTCTGTTGAGATTCTTTTTTCGTGGCATTAAAGATTGCTTGATTTTTTTTATATCTTTCCGAAGTAACCATTTTTTATTTCCATTATCATTCTTTATAACGCAAAGACGGAATACAGGCAGAAAGCCAACCTTAATTTAAAACGAACAACAGTTTATAATATGAAATTTGCAAGTAACTCTACTCATTTTATAAATTGAGAATTTATTAAATAGCATTGCGTACTCTATATGTTTTCTTTCATTTCATATTTATTTCAAAATTTATCTCTGATATATATAGTATATATATTTTCTTTTCATAAATTTTAAAATCATAAAGGAATGGCTGATAAAACGACACTGTGAATCACAATTTTACAGACGGTAAATTTTGAAGTAAACTCTCTTCTAACATTTGAGAAATCATATCAGCATGACTGGTGAAATGAAACTTAAATCTGGATGGATATTTCTTTAATGGCTGTTATACGATGGGGTACCAGAACACTTAGAGTCATAGTTTAAGAAATAATGACTACACGTAGGCTGTAGGAGATTGCTGGGAGAGTAATGCAGCATACGTTCTGGTACATTTACTGCGAAACTTTTCAGAAGCTATAAGTCTTAACAATCCTTCCCCTCTCTATTCCTTTAGAATTTGATTTAAATCCACATGTCGTTAACTTCCTATGAGTGTAAGAAATTCAGCAGCCTTTCCGTATTTTCAAAAAATGGCTGTTCAGATGTTATACGTAAACTTATGATACGGAAAATGTACGGCTGGCTAACAAAGTTAAAATTTTCAACTTGTATCAGAAATTTGTAATAGTGCTAAGTATACAAATTGTATTTAATATCTTTTTAGACTGAAACCCTGTACAGCTTTTAATGGTAATAAACAATTTTAAAAGAAATAAGCATGCGACATCTTTATTTCGTTAAAAACAAGGTCATTAATAATTTACTCTTTTTAGTCATAGTGAGCAAATATTATATTAGTTATCAAAAAAAAACCTTTTAACATTTTTCTTATACAAGCTTAATCGATGTATTAAACGTTTCGGCAATAAACCTTAGTCTGTGATCGACGAATGATTTTATAAATGTTTGACATTCAAAAATTACTATACTTTCGAACCTTTTTATTCCTTCAGATAATAACAGAAGAATGTGGAATAGTCTTAAAAAACTGTATTTTCGATAAGAATGCAGAAACACGGTTTATCTCTTCTTTTATTTACAATTTTATTTATTGTGAAATCTTTTCTTTACTTACTAATTTCGCAGATTGTTACGTCTTCCCTCTACATTTGCCTAACGTAACATAGTATTCTAATTGCGAATTTTATAATTTTCCTAGCTACGCCAACTTTCATACTTTAGTAGACAGTCCACAGGCTGCTTCTTAAGAACTGAGAAACTTAAGAAATTTATTCTTGAGTACATTTTTCGAATTGTGAAATTTAAACAAACCAACTCTACGAAGTAATCGTATTTATTCATTTATTGCCTGATTACTTGACAATTTATCGAAGATATTCTCCCTCGAAGTCATTTTTTTAAGAAAGGTTATCAGAACTTGTGTTCCTCTTGATTTGCTTTGGAAACATGAATGGTCTGAATAGGAACAGGGAGCTTACTCAAGCTATGTTCAAGAATGTGTGAAGTAGGCAACACAAGCAGAAGGGTATACAAAACCCTTTATTTTCAATACTTTACAGGTATTCCCGAACTTCGGAATACAGAGACCAACCGCTTGTGGTCTGAACGTAAGAATATAAAACTAGTAACTAAAACTCTAACTAAAAGCTCACTTTGAATTAGTATACAAATGCCTAGCACTAAGACTGGCATTTATTTAAAAGGGGTACGTATGTAGTACGCCGAGCTGCTGAAACTACAATACGTTTGCAAATATCAAGAGGGCTAAACCTCTGCCTTAAAGACAACCAGCAACCGAGTGAAAACTCGTAAAACTGCAGTAACAAGCGGCTTGCTTCCTAAAACTCCTTCTCTCTCCCTCTCTTGGAAAAAAACCACAACTTAAGTACTTGGGCGTTAGCAAGACAATTTGCATAAACAAGTTAAAGCATTTAATTCTGGCCGGAAGTAAAAAATAAGAATTGATAGTACATTTTTAAAATACAATAAACGTTAGTAAAACTTAGGATCCTTACAAGGTAGTCTCAGAATGCCTTACTATAATAAATTACGCGTATACCTCTTCATTTTTAATGACGTTTGTGAAAGTTAATTTCCTTCCCACTAAAACTCCAAATTGTTTCTTACAATTTAGTATACAACTTCTGAAATCATGATTAAAGTGCATCAGAATAATGCTCAGTATCTTGTAACCTCTCAAATGTGAATTTGAAGACTGTACTTTCTTTTTCGTTCCGGTTTTTGAGATTGAGATTATATATATATATAATAATATTGATTATATTATCTCCTAAGTTTAATTAACAAAATACGATTGGCGACCTCAAAATTAACTATTCTAGATTTGGTGTTCTCCCCCCTAAATTCATCTGTTCTCCCAAACACGAGACCTTTCCATGTGACATAACGCTGCTTGGAAAAGGTAACTAAAACTAAAATTAATCAATCACAGCTTAGAATACTTTCTGCGTGTACTCGGTATAAATTCCGCCTGCAAGTTAACTACGTCATCTTCCTTTCCTAGCTTCCGCCACTGCCAAAAATATGCCCGCTGCTCTGCTGATGTCGCTTCCTTTAGCCTGTGTATATGAGAAATTATTGCAATTGCTCATGATCAAAATGTATATTGTCTACAAAGAATGTTTCTAGTGTGCCTAGAAATAAAGATTGTAATTAGCTGAACTTGGTTTGTTCCAACATCTTCGTCCTGCTTTTCCATTTGATTATTGAGAACTGTTAAAAGTTCCAGTGACGTCTACGCACTTAAAATATTACACACACACACACACACACACACACATATATATATATATATTGGAGGCTCGAAAAATATCTTCTGTGTACTTATGAAGGGCATCCAATTAATAACATGATTTTGTTCTCATAACACGCACAAAAACGTTATTCAGTAAATATGTCAGATAGTTTAAATTATAACAGAAGTGCGCTTCCCTATATAAAACGGTACTGGAGTAATTTAGTTCAGGAAAAGGTATGTGGTCATGAAATTTCTCGTGAAAGATAGTTCAAAATTTGTTAAAATAAAGGTGTAGCATTTCACGTATGTTTGGACAACCGACTGCAACACATTTATCAGGGTTATCCATGAAGTTTAAGAATCCTCTGAGGATGAGACGTGATGGTCCGCTAAAATGTATCTTTACGAGTGAATTGATATACAACGTTAAGCACATGATCAGTTAGAAAAACAAATATTCGCTGTTCTTTCACTCTTTGTTCTACTATATATTCACCGGAATGCGCTTTTCAGTCATGAACTTTATCAAAAGTAAATTTATAAACCGTCTTATTGATGAGAATCTGGAATCGTGCTTGACGTTAACAAGAACAACAAACTTTACTTATCCAAACTTTCCAAGGGAATGCAACTTCATTGTTACATTAAATTCGTGTTTTGTCACATTTTTATTTTAATGTAAAATATTTTATCAATAAATAAGTTTATTATTATTATGATATCTGGGTTAATTTATATTAGTATTAGTATATATATATTAGTATAAACCGACTCCTAAAGACATGGCGTTTGAAAAGACATTCGGCTCTCAAAAGAAATCTTGATCGTTGTATTACCGATCTTTGCATCTTTGACGAATGAGTTTGCCTACCACTAAACCAAGAAATTTCTATACTGACGAAATACAGAAGTTCGCAGCCACGTGGGAAAGAATATTGCAATGACAGGGAAATGCATCAAAAAGAATATAGAAATTTCAGTTTACATCTAATGGTTACCTACATATTAAATAGGTCCAGATGTTAACTAAATATCCTATGTGCATTCTATAAATGTTGTAATGTTAATATTGTTATTATAAACTAAAAATTGTTATTACTGCTAATACTATTATTATTATTATCTATGCGCAAAATTTTTAAAGAAAAGTTAACAACAAGAAGTGGCTTACGTAGCTATTCGCGTATTTGCTACAATTTAGCATGACCTCTGTCTACTTGTTGTGCACCCTCATCGATAAAGCTTCTGTGCTTTAAAGCCAAATAAAATTTTACGAAAAATGTGAAACCAGCATACGAGATACTCTGTTTTCGCATCTTGCACATTATCGAAAGTTTGAAGACGAAGAAATCCGTTAACGATCCAAAAGATGGTAGTTCAGAAAAGTACATTGGATGAAGTAAACATTCTGAATCACATTCAATTAGTTTTTTCCCCTGGGATTGAATGAAAGCAGCATGATCTGTGGTGTTACCATGTAATGCTTTTGTTTCACTTTTTAACAAGTACTGGTAGTTCTTAACCTTAGTCTATCGAACTGTTAGCAGTACATATGAACGTAGAAGAAACTCCCAATGGATTATCCCTTAAATCCGCCATACACTTAAGTATTCTGGAGGCGTAATCCTTATTTGGAGGAGGATGAAGTGGACTCTAGTATGTAATACTTAACACTTCACGTTTTACATTCCGCTTGAGAACTCATTCCTCTTCATCTGTTGCAAATTGTTCCGGAAACATTTTCTTCCTTGAACAAAAAGAAAAAAAAACAGATTAATGATTCTGATTCTGAACTGTGTTTAGACTGCTTATGTTCAACCTATTAATCCATCTTTCCCATGAACCCAAGTGCGTTTTAGCTAATTTCTGAAGTGGGTATGAGACAACCTATATGATTTGGTTCAGAACATACTCATAAACCATTGTTGGACACTCGGAATTTCTTTAATCTTTAGATCTTTTTTCTCGCTCTCTTTTAATTACTGAAACCAGGAAAAACGTGCTATTATCACCTGCATTCTTCCCATATACTTGGCGAACGCTTCTTTATGTTAGGATCATAGCGTAGGCCGTATTAAACTCGTACAACAAAAAATATATGATACACAACTGATAATTTTCTATTTTTAAAAGATTTGAAATTTTGTTACGTTACTCTTAACACACATTATGTTTTTATACCATCTGTCTACTTATTTTACTAGCCGAAAATTCCTGCCATCACTGCGTGTGCGATTTCAAATAGGATTGTAATTTGTCTGTCGGAAGTAAAGCCTATCTAAATGTCAAGTATGCATATAGGAAAAAATGCCTCCGTGGAGAAGTATTTAAGGAAAAAAGTCAGCCCATGCTCCATCTGTTGAGTCACCTAGTACTGCGGGATTAGGAGAGGCATACTATCAGAGTTTAACACTTTTACAGCTAGGTAATTTTGGAACCTTTTGTTACTATGAACTTATTATTTTTACCATTATTTTAATTTAAAATGTACATATGTTTTCTCAGAAATAAATCAGCCCGCTTCAGAAGTGTTACTGCTAAGCAAATTAAATATAGATTATCATATAAGTATACATCAGAAAAAGCACAGTTAACGAATTAAGCAATTAAGGAAGACTGGTACACATACAGTATTTTAATGCACAATGGAATACATTAGGAAGAAACATAAGCTTGTGAATATTACAATTACATATCGAAATGCGATTCACTAGCAGTAATACATGCGGAAGAACATTATATCAACAAATTTTCGTATTGATAACAACAGTACTTAAACATCAGTACGGGTTTGAATAGTTACTTAAGAAAACTATATAAATCTCATTTTGAGATCTTAAAGGTTTTATTTATTTATTTAATAGTTGGATGCTTGCTTATTTCAAGAATTCATCTGAAAGGGCCAAATTCATCGGGCATTTAGCTCGTCAGTCATTTAGGTAAAGTGAAATGGTAAAACACTTTCTTCAGCTGCATCAAATGCATAATGTTTCGACAAATACTTGATCCATTTTCGTCATATTATTAGATTGCTTAATTTTCAGCTTGAAATTACTTAATTTTCATTTAATACCTAGTTAATCCAGCTTAAAATTAAAGTTCCTTAATGTTTTATATCCCTTAAACCAACTTAATCACTAATTATGTATATTAATTACCATCAGATTTATACATTTCAGCAATGTTTGCAGACTGAAAGCGCCGTTAAGAAACATACTGATGTGACCGATGTTCTAAACAGATCCGAGAAGAAATTCCTTTGCTGTACTGAGAATGCTATAGAAAATTTTATTAATCTTCAGTCCATTCTTGCTTGAAAAGTTTTGCACATGATTAGAGATTTTGACCATATATCCATAATAAATGATTCATGGGAACGCTAGAGATTTATTATAGTCATGTGTTTCCCTGTTGTAATGAGCGATGGCTAATGAGCTGGAATCCTAATTATAATACAATCCATTATAAAAGGATAATTTGGGAACCATTTATTTTTTATGATTGTGTTTACAGCATGCATTAAACTTTAGCAAGATATTTCGTAATAAATTGGTGCGAAGTATTCAATTATGCGAATGAATTTTTAATTGAACGCCTTGAAAATACAGGTATAAAGAAATTACACATATGAGAAAAATGTCATGATATCATATGCCATATTATCTCACGTTTTTACTAATTATTATCATTCCTATCTGAATTTCAATTTCTGGCCTGCAAGCTGTAGCGGAAGCTTCATTTGTAATACTGTACTCAGTATCTAGCAGCCGCCTTTTAAGTTTATATTTCGTTAGTCTGATATTTACTTATAATATACCTTATAATGCATACGTATATGATATAGCTTATAATGCAAACGTGGTCAAAAAAACCATATAAAAACAGTTGGTAAAGTGTGATAAAAAATATTCTAAACAGATCTCTTACTGTCCTTGGTCCTTATAACTTGAAGTTTCAAACTAACCTGCTCGGAGAAAGACAAATTCGTATCCGAAAAAGTTGGTGAATTGAATTCCTTTTTTCCATTTTATCATTTAAAGTAATTAGTGTTGCCTTTAAATATTACTTCCCCGCCCTTGTAAAAATACAATCTCACTTTCGTTGTCATTTAATTTACATTAGAGAAATGCTAAAACAGAAGATAGAAACAACGATTTTGCTTAAAATTGTCCAGTTTCGTGACAATATTTTTTAATTAATGGAAGATGAAGTAAACTTCTGAATTTAAAAAAAGCAGCATTAAGATCAAATATATACTTCAAAAGGATTAAACTTTTACGATAAGTTGACACGAATATGTATTTAATGTCTGGATAGAGAACTGTTTAACTAAAAGGTTTATAACTGCTGGTATGAAGTAATAATCTCCAGTACATAAAATTATCTTTCAAAAGAAATAATTCTAAATAATTTATTACAATTCCATTTATAGAACCTACTTACATTACTGACGATTACAATTGCTGCACCATGAGAAACGAAGCCAATAAACCCGGAATTTTCATGAACATGCTGAGACATGCATACGATTATTATTTCACGGCAAGAGCATATTACAAGCCAAAGCCAGAAAGAGCAGAGTAGAAGACACATGGGAAAAAAGGGAAAAGAAATGAAAAAAAGGAAAAATTTTTACTCGAAAATCGCGTGTACTCATTGCATTTTGTGTGGAGGTGTGGTGCAAGAACTCATATCAGGAAGTCTCAGTATTTTATTGTAAAAGAATGGTAGTCTGCTAGGACTGCGAATTCCCTAATCATGCAGATCTTGCTCACACTGATCTATATTCAGTAACTGTAATAGAATTTGCCTTTTGATGGGTCCACGCAACATTTTCCACTCAGATAACCAAGAAACAGACATCTTGTTCCTCTTTGTCTGATGAACAAACATTTCGGGTACCCTGGATCCAGAAATCAAGTCTCTTTTTCAGTACTAAATATTCGTATTTACAGTGAAACGATGTCTGCGGGTTGCCAGCCATGTAACCATTGTTTTGGCTTCTGTCTATGCTACAGCAGAGGAAGAACACTTATAATGTCCAACGCACATGGGTCTACTCCTCCCCAACACACATTGACGTGACATCTTCTTTTCGCCGTTTTACTTACAACATCATAGTAGGTTGTATAGGAATATGGAAGCAACCAGCGGAATCAAAGCTTAAAGCCCCATTCTCCATGGTCATATCGGCCCAGCATCTAAACAGATGGTAGAAGAGGCCACTAAACTAGAGGTAAATGGATTAATATTCCATCCAAATGTTGTTGTACTAGACACTTTGACCAGAAATCGTCACATTGCTGAACTAAATATGAAGAGATTATATTCAATTCATTATTAAAATCCTATCTTATTTTCAGAAGTCATTTTTCCATAAATTAAATATACTGAAAAATAAACATAGGAAATCCAAAGGATGTCATTTATTCTTAACTAACATCTAGGTATTTTGTATCATGTAGGTAAAATGAGTAACCACGAACGTATGAATAGCGGATTGAGGTGGAAGTATTTTTAATATAAACATTTTAGAGTTACTTAAGGAATCTGAAAGGTTATGGAAACGTGAAGAATAATTTTAAAAGTATCCGATAACATATTTTCTTTCGCATATTTTAATAAACGTAATTCTCGATCAGCGAGTTAATTTTCGCTGTATTTTGTATTTTTAGAGAATAAATTAGTTAGAGTGTAAGTAAAACGAACTTTAAAAAAGTCGTCGAAAGATAATAATATAAATTTCCAATCAGAAAAATTAAAATATAATTCGATTCGAATTCTGTAAAATTTACTTATGCTAAGTCGTAAGCATACTTTTAAATTCGAATCAGATGTCTTTAATCTGCAATATGCACAACTTACTGTCACACGAGATAAACCGATCAACTTTGATAGATATTTAATAGCTTTGGCTGTGTAAATCTGAGTTTCATTTTTATCTTTAAACATAAAAAGGAATATTTTGGGTCAGAGATTTTACTGCGAAGTAACGTAACGAAGACGTGTTAGTGATTATATCAGTGCTTTATAAGGCTTTTAATATGGCCGAGTCATCAGTAAGAGAACAATGCGACACCATAAGTAAACATACTTTGAGAAATATTAGGTGAAGTGAAAAACAAATTAATTTCCTTGTGCGAAGTAAAGGTAGCATTGTAATTGCTAAAAATTTTGGATACCGTATTTCAACGACAATATCTATTTTGGACACTCTCGTTTCTATTTGAACTATGTTTTTGCCTTACACCTCTGTACGTACGGATAAAGGACTCCTTTTGCCAAAACAGACTTTGAAACGGATTTAAAATGGATTCAGAAGAGATTTGTTTTCGTGACGTTCTGTACGTATGCACGTACGTACGTACATATGTATTTATCTCACATAACTCAAACACGAGTAGCCTCAGAAGGTTTCAATTTTGTATGTGGGACTGCTCAGCTCGGTGAAAGAAGTCTGTTTCATTCTTATATGTTGGTAAATTGTGCATTTTTTTGCTTTAAAAGTGATTAAATTATGTTTTTGTTATGTTGCGTTTAAGGTTTTTATGTCTTTAGTTAATTTTCATGCAATAGTTGTAGAATTATTAACAATTTCAAAGTTGTTCAAGTTCCAGTAAACCTAACGACGCCGCCTTTTGTTTACATTTGAAACTTAGTTGCGTAGTGAATTAAGTCAGTTTCTCTACCAACTTTAGGGTCTTTTTGCCGAGTGGGGCCAAAAGTTTTGCGGACTGAAAAATCTGTCTTTCTGCTAATTTTTATTAATTTAAAGTCAAATTTTAATTGTAAACATATTTTGAAACGGTTTTTAACTCCTTGTTTTTCCTTGTATTTTACAATTTTTAGTTTTGAGTTTTTATGTATTTTTTCCTTACTGCGAAGTGTGAAGTAAATTGGTTGAATGAGAAATATATTTAATAACATTCGAGGAAATAATTTTAAATGAAAGGTAGCAAAAAGTGTGTATATAATTTAATAGACCGTACAAGGAAGTGTTGTGGTGTTCACATCAGAATTTTTTCTTATTTAGCTAGATTTAATATCTTGCTTTCAACTCAATACCTTTCAATAAGGAATCATAATGAAATTTAAAGGGGCTGGGATGTATTTATGCATTAGTTTATTGATACTAGTACTTTTACATGTTTAACTTCTCTTGTTTATTTAAAGTTCTGCTTTTTCAGTTCTGCTTTCTATTTTTCAGTTGGAAGCTAATTATTAATTATCAGCAAAACTGAAATAAGCGAGCGATGGAAATCCTCCAGGTATTTTCACCTCTCTTCAGAAATTATTATTATTTCTTTAAATACTATATAGTTTACGCTACATTAATTATTACATTTATTTTTATTATTTTAACATCTTCATTCATATTTTTATTACAATTCAGTTTATTTATTTAATGATATACTAGAATAAAATTGTATTTATTTAATTAGTATTATCGGCAAGGATATCAACTATATGTTTTGCGATAACATTTTTGGAGCTTTTTATTAAAACATCATTTTTGATCATGCACTTGACTATGAGTTTATGAAGAGCATGTAAGATAATGGATGCGCATGTCTCTTCCAAGACATCTTCGTTTCTGTAATACAAAATTATAACACTAAAATTTCGAAGATTGTTTATAATTTCTGGAAACGTCATGTCTTAAATATTCGTCTTGCAGAAATAACAAATCTACAAAATATCCGGCACATTTAAGCCCAACAACAGAGTGAAAATGTTTTGCAATTATTGACTTCAGAAAGAAGACATAAAAATTATTGTCGAAAATTTAAAAGCATGCACTTAAACCTTAATCCTCTAAGGCCTTTTCTGAACTGGAGAAAACGGGGAATTTCATAGCTTCAGGGAGGACGGATGTGATCAGTGTTTTGTTTAGTTGTTAAGTATTCAGTTTTAGTTTACGAATTTAAACTACTATTTTATTCAAGTTTTCCTATTTAGCTACTTTTTGTTGTTTAGTTTATAACATACATTGAAAAATCATTTAAATCTTTTTATTTTTGGTATTTAGGAAAGGCTAGGCGGGGAATTGGTCATTTAACTATGGTGAAAAGGATGCATGGGTCAAGAAAGATTGAGAATCCCTGATCTCTAGGGTTTCGAATATAATTAATTGAAAGATATGCACTAGAAGTTCCTTCCAGAAGTATAACGGGAATTAAAATGACAACTATGATAAAGCATTAATTTGTTTTATATAAGTATCCAGATATGCAAATATTTATCTATTGGCCCTAACATATTCATTTTTTCATATATCTAGGTTCAGTTATTTTGAATATGGCAAAAAAACGAGGGCTATCTGCCTAAAAGTGTATGCCTTCGTGGAAGACTTCATTAAAAAAACTGGCTCGTATTCACGTTACACATGAAGAAAATAACAAAAATTAAGCATGGAGTCAGTCCGTTCGCCTGGGTCGAGACCAAAGCAGCTCATTTACCAGTATTCAGAGGTCTTAACCTCTCGGCCAGTCGTGGAGCAATTTATAAATTTTCGTACATTAGGTTTATAAGGTATTTCTCCCGTAGTGTATTGTGGTGTAGTGGTTCTGCACGCTGGGCCGGTATCCAGACTTCCGTGGTTCGATTCTCGGCGAAGGCGGTTCCTCATTTTTTCATCTCTCTTGCTTCCAAAAATATAACTAATGTCTCTACAGGTTGAACATCATATTTTCAATTTTAGTACTGTGAAAGAAGCTTACGTTATTTTTCGCTTTTGTTATTATTACGCGTGGTGTTTCAAATTTTACATTATTTGTGACTAAATTTCTCTTTGATCTTCAAAACAATTATTTTATTACGGAATTTTTATTCAATTTTAGTGTAAAAATAATGAGAAGAATTAATATTTTGCAAAAAATGTTAAGTTGTTATCCCAGTTTAGGTACTTTAGAGAGCGAAATCTTTCATTTCTTGTTTCAAACGCATGACAGCAAGCCAGATTAGTAAGGATACATTTAATAATGTAATTGAATAGGGAACTGGAAATTTTTCCAACTGTAAGAAACACTTTCATTCTATTTTTTTTTTTTTTTTTTACTTTTAATTTAGCCTGTAGAACAGGTGTCTTTCCTAATTTGGTACTTCCAAGTGGTTTCCAGCATGTAATATTAACTTACACATTTGCATGTTTACAAAGAATGAAGAAGTATTTAAAATGCGTGTTGTAAGCTACTCAGCTCATTTGAAGTTTTAGAAATGTAACGCTGTTTCGTTTAAAGGATAGTTAATTTTAAACAGCTAAAACATGTTTGCCCTCGCAAGAATTTGGCTTCTTTGTACCATTTTAATGAATAAATTTGGAACAGGAAAATATTCGTAATAATTTATTATTGTGATTTAAACTTATATATTGCATTATTTACAGTAATAAATCAAATCATTTACTGATTTTAAAACTTAAATAAAGAATAGGATTTTGACTTCACTTAAAAACTAAATATGCATGTGCAGTGCGGCGAGCGGTCAAGTCATTAAGCTCTGGTATTTAGACCTAGGTTTGAAACCCGTAAACGGTCTGGCTGCTTGGCCGTTTTCGCCGTGTTTCCGTGCGTAACGTGGATACGAGCCAATTTCCCTTAGAATGTCCTTCTCGAAGCCCTGCATAGCCCTCGGAATACAACTTTTGCACGATTTGCTATATTATCAAATAAATCAACTAAACCAACGTAGCTGCAGTTATCCGGTAGAATGTCTGTAATTTTATTCTGTATGTAGGTGCATTACGTTATGATGCGTAAACGTTTGCTCAAAGTTTTGCAGTTAATTGTGACTAAACTTCCCTTTGATCTTCAAAAGAATTATTTTATTGCGGAATTTTCATTCAATTTTAAAGTAATGAAAAGAATCAATATTTTGAAAAAAAAAAAAAATAAGTTGTTATCCTAGATTAGGTACTTCAGAGAACGAAATTTTTGATTCCTTGTTATTATTTCAAACGCATGACAGCAAGCCAGATTAATAAGGCTGAATTTAATAATTTAATTGAATATGGGACTAGAAATTTTTTCAACTTTAAGAAACACTTCTATTCTATTCTTGTACCTGTAATGTAGCCTGCAGAAAAGTCTCTTTCTTAATTTGTATCTTCTAAGTGGTTTTGATCACAATAACATTAACTGTCCCATTTCTCTGTCGACTGACTTCACTCACTCCTCACAACGTTTTCTTGATAGAAATGTCACATCCATAAATGCTGTATTACGCTTTCGACTAGCCGGATGCAATGCATATATGGCAGCTTGGAACTAACTTCCGAGTCCAACTGAGTACCTGGTAACCCTGCTCCAACGACGCAATAAGTCTAGGAAAATCCATTAAGCCACCGCACTGAGCTAGTGTCTGCCGGGCTGAGAAAGGCCTCAGACTTAGTTCAATGTTGAGCTATAATGGAAAGACAGTCGGGAGGGAGCGATGAAATCACTGGGGAAGATAGGAAGGGATTCCAGGGGGATAGCTTTTGTTTTCCTGATAAGAGAAGTTGTCAACTTGTCGTCTTCCGATAGAATACAGAGAGATGTGCGGAAATATTTCCCCTGCAGTTTTTGTTTAATCGTTGGAAATGTTTCTTTCGTAACTGTTATCGTGGAGCTCCGTGTTTCGATATCCAATTGTCTTTCGATACCGCTCCTTAGTCGTTTCTCAGAAAGAGTTTAATGTCTTTCTTTAAGCGTGGCGAAGGAGTTACAAGCTTTACTTTTGTCTCCTGGTATTTTTGGTCAAGTACATGAAACGTATTAGCTGTCAGTAAACTAACAAAACAATTATGAAAGTAATCACGGTGCTGCTATTAATCAGTTAACACTAATTTAAATTGTTAATTCTGTATCGGCCAGTTCAATTTTGACTATAAATCAAAATGAAATAGGATAACATTTTATAAATGGTTGATGAGCAAAAGTAGAATTTTAAATAATTACGTAATTTAGAATGCAAATTTCCTGCGCTTTTCAAAAATAGAACCGGATAACAGACTATATCAACTATTAAATGTAATATGAAACGTAATAAAAACCAATACTAAACATTTTCACTGAGCTACAGTATATACATAAAAAAATTTCGCTATACCAATATATAATGAAAGTTGGTAGTGAAAGGTTTAACTAATCTAATTTCCAATGCACATGACTCTTTCTAAATGGCATAATGAAGCTAGATCGATTCTTAACATCAGTGCCTTCCAATTATTTTTAACATTAAAAAAAATGTCTTACAATTAATATTCCGAAGAGTTTGGTGTTAATAGCTATGGTACGATTTGGTTCCCGAAAAAGAGCAAAAACGTCTCTCTTACTACACAACAGCTCTACTTTCGAGTTGTAGGTGTACGTTAGTAATTTCTGTACTACTATCGTGCGGGCTTTAAGCACATTTCTTTGAACATATTTCTGAATGAAATGTATCGAATAAAATAGAACAGGGTAATACAGTAATGACACCCCAAAATAATAATTAATATAAAAAAATTAAAATCTTACTATATGAATAAAACGATGAGATTAAAATTCATCATATTATGAAAATATAGGCAAGGAAATAATTACTTTTTATCCTTCTTCTTGAAAAATGATAGACCTTAAATCTAATTAATTAAACTTCAAATAAGATAACAAAATAACCCAAATACTGCCATTCAGTTAACTTTGGATTATATCAGACATTATCTGAACAAAAGTATTCATATTAATAGAATATTATAAGCTGCAGTTTTCAAAACTTGTAACAAAACATCTGACAAAAGTAATTTTCCCAAAAATATTCCCAAGTTGCAGTATTCAAAATTATTTTTGACAGAACTTAAAAATAAACATTAAGGAAATTAGTTTAAGACTCCTCTTGAAATAAGCAAGAGATATGCGATTCTGAAGGAAATCAACTATAATGCTTTGAAATCACGATTTGTACCCCTTGGTTCAACGTGCGTATTTTACACTACTGGCCATTAAAATTGCAACATCATGAAGTAAAGCAAATACAAAAATGATATTTATTGCACGTAAATAGTACGGCATGAAGACAAATTGATTAAATTTGTAAGCATTTTGGAGGTTTAGAGAGGTGCGAAATTAGTAGAAACAGCTGCCACCCCTGGCAGCTAAAACGGCCCTTACCCCATTAGGCATAAAATCAAACTGGGAATGGATGACAGAAATGGGCAACCCATTCCATGCTGCTTCAAGTCTATGCCACACTTCGTCAACCCTATTAGGTGGACAGGGGTGGCGAGCTAGTCTCTCAGCGATCCATGACCAGATGTTTTTAGTGGGTGACAGATCTGGAGACCGTGTAGGCCAGGGCAGCGATCAAATATCCTGTGTATCTAAGAAGGTCAGAACATGACGTGCAACATGTGGTGTTGCATTATCTTGTTGGAACATGGCGTTTGGGAGCGTTGAAGATAAAGCACAACCATTGGACGTAACATGTCAGAAATGTACCCATCTGCCTTCAAATTACCCTTGATCGATCCGAACTAGAGATGTGCATGTCATGTACCCAATAGCTGCCCAAGTCATCACAAAAGGTGCAGGGCCCCTATGCCGATATCGAATGCAAGCAGACGACGTGCGGTCTCCTCGGATACTCCACACACGTATACAGCCATCGAAATATGCACGTACAACCGGAACTCGTTTGAGGCGCGCCAGAGTCCTCATCACTCGCTATGCTGCATTGTCAAGGGAAGCCGAAGTAATGGTCACCCTGTTGATAGTCCACGCTGCTGCAAACGTGTCCGTGATTTGGTCGTACGGTTTTTCAGGGCTAACCTCATAATATGTCCGCTCTCTTTGGCATTAGTCATGGGAGAGAGTGGAGATCCTGCATACTATTCAGTATGATCCTCAGCGATCCATTGATTCCATATTCGCATGACAGTGGTTGGATGTCGGCCAATGCGAACGGCGATATCACATAATGATAATCTACATTTTCGATAGGCACGATCCTGCCTCTATCGAATTTCGAAACTTGCTGGTAAGCATTTCTTCTTTTTATTCGAGACATAAGACGATATTTCAAACAAATTCCAACCTTATTAAGCACTTTCCGAATGAGAATTGCATTTCACACCTTCTCTTTAAGGCAGTGCTTCAGATGTCGTTCTCCCCACTGCGTAGTCTACATGCGATTAAATGTTTAATCATTTGCATATCCCAACCTCTTCCTTTCACGTGATTTTGACGTTCTTCAGATCATTCCTTCTTGGTGGGACACAGAAGTTTAAACCAAATAACATTCCATATAGCACTAGCTCATTAGCTTGTAGGGTTTATATTTATTTTAACTAACATTTATTTTAAGTTTAAACTAACTTTCCTGTCAAGCCTTACTTTCCCCTGGAACTGCCAATGCCAGAGTATGTAAATTTTAGTAGAACGCTCAAGGATTCAAATTTATCAGCGGAAGTATTCTGAGTTAAATAGAAAGGAAACGAGTTCGAAGTGGTGCTTTCTTGCTTCACGAGTGTGGAAGTGGCTAGTAGAAAATGAAGAACCACGCGTTTCGGCCTGTGTGCTTGCCTCGGCAAATTGTTAATCTTTCAACGTAATATTCAGAGTTTGCTCAATTATCAGAGGTATTGTAAAACGCGGTGAGGTTAGTTACGATTAGAGAGCCTCGTAGTTAGTCACTTGTTATTATCTCTTTTCAGTTTCTTATTTTTATTTTACCGCCGGGTCGGCGTAGTTTGTGAGCGTCAAGAGCACGCAATTGTAATTTCTAAAGTTGAATAAAAAGGGACTTAAACCCTTCTCAAGACTCTGTCTAATTTCCAGTTTTCAGCAGTCACCACTTTGTTGCGTACAGGTTGGAAGCGCGCAACTTTACATTGGCGCCCGAACACTTGTCGAACTGAAATGGCCGAAAATTGGATGGAAGTTACTGGACAACAACAAGAAATGGCAAGCCAATTGGAAGGATTTGGATACCTGGTCCAGACTTTGAGAGCGTCAATCAAGCCAAACGTCAATTTCGACTGAAAAAATTCGGTGGCGATATTTCTAGAAAGCCTCGACAATCACTTTCAGCTCTACCCTGTGCCTGAAAGACAAAAAGTTGTCAGCGCCACATCTGCACTAAGAGGACAGGCCTCGCTATGGTGGAAGAATATAGGCAAATTTTTATTAGGGGAATTCGAAAGCCAGACATATACATTTGAAAATTTCAAAAAATCGTTATTAAAGGCCTTCCCCATAGTGAAAGATCGAGCAAGGCTAGAAGCCGAACTATATAGTTTCTATCAACGGAATATAGAAGAGTTGACGGACTTTATTCCGCGAAAAATTAAGCTGACGGATATGCTGTATGGGAAGAAACCCGACGCGGAGATTATTGAAATAATCTTACCAAGATTACTACCTGCTGTTCAAGATTACTTTGAAATTAGAAACCTAAGCACATTGCAGGAGCTCTTCGAATTGGTGGTCAAGTTTCAAAATCGCAGAATAGCGGAAAAAGCTAGAGGAGCATCGTATTTTCAAAGCACCGAGGGCAATCTTCAAATGAGCAGACCAGAAATGCAAACCGCTCTTATGGGGGAAAGAGCTATCAAGCTAACTCATAGAACCTCGAAGGTCAAGGCCCAAAAAGGAAATTCGAAAACAAACGTCCGCGTACCCAGAAGGCAGAAGTTGAAAGGAAAGCTTTAAACGAGTAGAGGGGCCTGTGAAAGCGAGGGTCCAGACTCCGGAAGTTTTAAAAAAACCCTCAAAAAGACACTTACATACGGTCATCGTAAAGAACTCACATCTAATAATTATACATGTCCTGGTTGGCGATGTATCAGTAGCAGCCCTCATCGATACAGGAGCAGAAGGTAATTTTATGAGTGATACAATTTTCAAGAAGAATTTTTATAGGTTACGATTATTTAAAAACACAAACACAGAAATTATAGCGGCGCAAGGAAAAACCTGTCACTGCATCGGGAAATTATCATTAAACATACAGGTAAAAGATGAAAGCCTCAAAGTATTAATTTTTGTAGTAAAAAATCTGCAAAATCCACTTATTTTAGGTATGGAGTTTTTAAGGGCCGCGAGTGCCAAATTGAATTTTCAGGACAGTTCTATTGTGCTGGAGATGGACCAGAGTGTGGTGGAACCAGTGGAACAACCGCAAGTTGACCTTAGCCATTTGAATGGCCATGATAGTCAAGCCATCCAGCAAGTGGTGAGTACTTTTTCAAACTTGTTTTCAGAACGGCCTGGTAGCTGTCAAATAGTTACGCATCAGATACAGTTAACTGCCGACAAACCTTGTAGGACTAAGCCTTATCGCTATGATAAACAGAAATACCTAATTATAGAAGAACATATTCAGGAAATGTTAAAGAACAAAATAATAACGCCCATAAATAGTGAGTACGCGAGTCCAGTCGTACTATGTAGGAAAAAGAACGAGTTTCCTCCTTCGGATAAAAGGGCTTCGAGGTTTGCTATCGATTACCAAAAACTGAATAGTATTACTAAATTCCCAGTTTACCCTTTGCCGGTTATAGAGGAAATTATTTGAAAGGTTAAATCTACTAGATACATGACTACTTTGGACTTAACGTCCGGCTACTATCAAATAGCTGTGAGACCCGAAGATATACATAAAACCGCGTTTATAACAAAATCGGGCACTTATGCATTTTTACGCATGCCCTATGGGTTGTGTGGGGCCCCATCAACATTCCAGAGAGCTATGGACATTGTTCTAAAGCCTGTCCTAGGAAAATCGACTTTAATCTATCTGGATGATATAATTATAACGAGTAGTACGTTGGAACACATATTAAAGATCTAGAAGAAGTTTTTAAATTATTAAAAGAGGTCGGTCTTACAATTAACGCCTCAAAATGCAAGTTCGCAACTAAAGAACTTAAATATCTGGGTTATAAAATTTCGCAAAAGGGTATAGAACCTCAAGATTCAAAAATAAAAGCAATCAAGAATTTCCCACCTCCCAACACCGCCAAGAAACTTTCTTCTTTCCTTGGGTTATGTTATATCGTCATTCATAAAAGATTTCGCTAATATTGCTGAACCCCTGTTAGTAATTAAAAGAAAGAAAAGTAAATTCACGTGGACAGCGGAAGCAAATACCGCTTTCGAAAGGTTAAAAGAAGCGCTTATCAATGCCCCTGTTTTCAAATTCTCGGAGGGGGACGAAAACCTGGAAATTGCAGCAGATGCATCGGACTATGCTGTGGGGGCGGTTCTTACGCAAAATAGCCATCCTTTGGCATTTTTTAGTAAAACGTTGAATCGTACACAAAGGAATTATACAGCTACAGAGAGAGAAACATTAGCCGTATTAATGGCTGTACACAAATTTCGAGTTTATTTCGGCAAGTCGCCAGTAACAGTCTTTTCGGATCATGCGGCTGTTGGTAGACTTTACTCGGGGAAAAACCTAACGCCCAGGTTAATAAGATGGGCTTTAAAAAACCAAGAATATAATTTAATAATAAAATATAAACCGGGTAAGGAAAACAATGCAGCTGACGCACTTTCTCGCATAAATCTGGACGATGAAGGCAATGCACTTAAATGCCCTGTGTTGACTTCAAAAATTTTAGATTCTAGAGATACAATTATCGCTGAACTGAAAGCTGATCCTGAATTTGGAAATATCAATGCATATTTGATAGACCCCGAAAGCTTTGAGCACACAGATATCGATGCGATAAGAAATAGAGCAGAAAACTATGAAATAATAGATAATTTATTATTTTATACGAAAACAACAAACGAAAATCTCGAGTACAAACCAGTCATCCCAGCCTCGCTTCGATTAAGCATTTTGAAGAAATTACACGACGCGAAAACGGCGGGTCATTTAGGGGTCAGAAAGAGTTTAAAAAGGGTACGCGAGGGGCTATATTTCCCGCAATTATACAAAATAGTAACTGAGTATGTCAGGTCCTGCAATCAATGTCAGTTAATAAATGATATTAATTACAGCCCGGCCGGGTACTTAAATAGCATTCGCGCTACATTTCCGAATGAAATTTTAGGCATAGATCTTCTTGGTCCTTTCCCCCAGAGTGAGTTAAATAAAAATCGTTTTCTTTTAGTAATTGTAGATCATTTTTCAAAATGAACAGAAATTGTTCCACTTAAACGCGCGTCAGCCAAAACAGTCGCAGATGCATTCTTACACAGATACATTTTAAAATACGGTGCACCGATAAAAGTCATTAGCGATAACGGTAAACAATTCATTAGTCAAATATTTGAAAACATATGCACTGGACTTGGCATACGCCATATCAAAATGGTTCCGTATAGACCACAGGCAAACATAGCAGAAAGAGTTAATAAAAACATTGTAAAAATAATTCGCAGTTACGTTAGCACACATCACAAGCGCTGGGATGGCTACATAAATGAGTTAGCTTATGCTTTAAGAACGGCAAATCACGATACTACGGGAAAAACCCCAGCAGAATTATTTTTAGGCCGAAAGTTAATTACGCCTTTAGATAAATTATTCTTTGTGCAACAAAGAGAGCAAGAATTTAAACAGAAAGACGTGCAAACGCTTATTGACCAAACGATTAAAAGCTCGGATACGGCAAGAAATAGGCAAAAAGTATATTATGATAGAAAACGCCGTGAAGCAGATTTTAAAATTGGGGATAAAGTGTTGAAGCGGAAATTTTCTTTATCAAGTGCCCCAGACAATTTTACTGCAAAGTGGGCTCCAAAATTTGAAGGACCCTATGTAATTCAGGAAATCAAAGGAGTCGTATTGTACCTTAAGAACGAGAGAGGGGAAATCTGTAAAGCAAGTCCCGACCAGGTGAAAAAATATTATAATCAAATTGATTTTGAAATCCTTAAAAGTTTCTTGCAGGACACAAGCGTAAAAGAAGTAGAAGGTCCAGAAGTAACGTCACCCGTTCCACCACCCAAGAAGCAGAGAACTGAAGAGAAACCTAGCCCTTCTACAACCCATGCGACGGTACCGAAAAGAAGAAACGAAAACTTTCAGACTCCAACATTTAAGAAAAACAAGAAAGCAAAGCCGCCGCATAAGGAAACCTTGGTAATGAGGAAAACACCACTTACAACGTATCGCAGAAGAAATTATACATCAAGGAAAACGCTCCCAGGGCCAGAGAGTCAGGTGCAAACAAGGCCGCCGTTCCCAAAAATAAAAAGACAGCAGGAGGAACGAAAAGACCAACACCAACAGAAGAAATTCAAGCATGACTACAGACCGCAGGACGCCAAGACCAGCCGTCCAGGGGAAAAACGGAAAAGAGAGCAACCCGACGACTACCACTCCAACAGGCCAGCATGCAGAGGGCGAAAAATAAAAATTATCGTGGACGATACTCGGAGGTCATTAAGGAGAAGACTGACGTCCATGAAACCTATAACATGGGAGCAGTTCTGCCAGAAAAGAATGACGGAGTTCCAATCATCGAAAACTCAAAGATAGTTAAAATCTTCTATAAAATTTTTTTCTTTTGTTCCGAAATGTTATGCGTAAATACGAAGTTCTACGTTGTGACGGAAGTCAGTGTGTCTCGGTTGAGACTTAGTTTTGTTTTACTTTATTTAGCTAAGGCAAAAGTATTATTTTCTTTAAGTATAAAATCTAAGAACAAGCAGTTTCTGTTGGTCGAAAGACTAATTCTGTTATGTTAAAGACAAAATTTGGCCGAAGATAAAAATAACTTCGTTTTCTTGTATTAATAAGAACTTTAGTTTCAGTGCCGCCAGCTTGGCGAAGAATGAGTAAAGTAAAAATTTATTTTTCTCTTATTCATTTTATGGTAAATTGTAAAAATCATATGTATTTGAATTTTGTAAATATACGTAAATACTTGAAAGTTATGTAAAAGTAGAATTTAGTCTAGAAGCATAAAATTTTAGATGTTAAAAGTAAATGCTCAAAAGCAATGAATTCAAATTTAAGTATTAAACTGTAGATAAAATCATGCTTTAGAGCGAAAGCTTGCATGGCTAAAGATGAATGAGTGGGAATTTAGAATGAATGTGTTTTGTAGGGTTCTCCACCTACACTTGAATTTTAAGAATGTTAAAATAGCTCATCGAGTTTTAGAATGTCGACTAAGGTGTGTCTATTTGAATTCTAACAAATTCTAACAAATCATTGTCGTTGAATTCTAACAAATCATTGTGGTTAGGGGAAGTGTTGCAATTCTAAAACACGAATATTTTCGTTTGACACCACACATGGTGGAGAGCCAGGGTAAAGTTAAATTCATGTTTGAATACTTGAATGAATGTGAATTATGCAGTAACTAAGGAAAATAAATCTTTTAAAAACAAAAATTTATTCAGTGTCAAAAAAGTGTAAATTATAATGTATTTAGAAAGATACTGATACTTATTCCTTCCCGATGCTGGAAGGAAAAGAACAAGATTGATTACTGAAGTCCAGGAAAAGTTGCTGTAAGAAGAGAGATTGAAATAAGTATACACAGAAATTTATTATACCTTTTGTGAGATAAGATTTTTTTATGTAAACGAGGCTCTTAAAATTTAGTTCAGAATTGTAGAAACCTTTCAACAGGTCGTTTGTAGGACCTGCTTCCAAGTTTTCCAAATTCTGGCAGTGGCAAATGTAGGGTTTATATTTATTTTAACTAACATTTATTTTAAGTTTAAACTATCTTTCCTGTCAAGCATTACTTTCCCCTGGAACTGCCAATGCCAGAGTATGTAAATTTTAGTAGAACGCGCAAGGATTCAAATTTATCAGCGGAAGTATTCTGAGTTAAATAGAAATGAAACGAGTTCGAAGTGGTGCTTTCTTGCTTCACGAGTGTAGAAGTGGCTAGTTAGAAATTGAAGAACCACGCGTTTCGGCCTGTGTGCTTGCCTCGGCAAATTGTTAATCTTTCAACGTAATATTCAGAGTTTGCTCAATTATCAGCGGTATTGTAAAACGCGGTGAGGTTAGTTACGTTTAGAGAGCCTCGTAGTTAGTCACTTGTTATTATCTCTTTTCAGTTTCTTATTTTTATTTTACCGCCGGGTCGGCGTAGTTTGTGAGCGTCAAGAGCACGCAATTGTAATTTCTAAAGTTGAATAAAAAGGGACTTAAACCCTTCTCAAGACTCTGTCTAATTTCCAGTTTTCAGCAGTCACCACTTTGTTGCGTGCAGGTTGGAAGCGCGCAACTTTACAAGCTAATAGATGGCTATTCCTCAAGAGAAAGGAAAGGCCACCCGGCTAGCTTCCAAAAAAAAAAAAAAAGAATAATGCGATTTCCGGATGATGTGCGCCAAGCCAGTGTAGAAAATTATATGCCAAAGATAATTTTCATCTATATACAATGTAGGAAATGTAGCACAAAAGCACTAGAAAAGAGGCTCCGCAAAATGTGTGCAGAATATGATGTACCCTTGTGCCCTACAATATGTTTCGTACCTTTCGAAGTCGAATAATCGCTATCAAATTGAATTTTCTTTATGTAAAGAGATCCGTAGGAAGTATACTTCCTACTCCTACAGTTTAATGCAAAGGGAAATTCATAAAAAAGTAATATATTTACTTAACCCGTTAAGGACCAGCTTGCGGAGAACGAAGCGCAGTTACGGGACCGGATCCCTGAAATAGATCGTCGGCCACCGGCCCGCGCAGTTAAGCCTAATTTTACAAACAACGATAGTATAAAATCAGCATTTTAATCTGAGGACTTCAATTTCTGAAGTTGCGTGTTTAATGTGCTTGTTTTTAATGAGTGTTATATTAATAGAAATAAATTAAACAGGCAAAATACTGAAATTATAACTATGCACACAGAAATAAATATTATAAACACGAGAACAAAATTACAAATACGAAGTAAAAAAAAAAAAAAACTAAGCAAGTATTACCTGTAGGTAATTAAATTCCAATTTAAAAATTCTTCTGTGTGTGAAATAATTCAAAACAAAAATCGACACACAGTTTTATATTGCACTCAAAATACGTTGTTTGCTTTCAGTTTTCCTTGTTTTTAGCGCACGCAACGCGCCTTTCCTACCTTTATTACTTTTCCCATCAATATAAATTTTCGGAAAATGTGTTCCAGTTAGAGAAAATGTGGAGTATCCGGTGATTTTGGACAAATTTTTAAGATTTTAAGTAAGGTTTCTTATGGCTAACGGAATGAAACTGAATATAACCCCAACACATGTTCCAAAACTTATTCAAAAGACACCCAGATATATTTCATCCTCAAACCCTGTGTCACATCATGTTTATATTAGAAAACTTCCTGTTTTTCAAGGTTGAAAAACAGTGTCCGCCAGATATCTGGAAAGTAATCAAGAAACGACCTCCATTGGCGGGATATCCGTTACTGATCACGTCAATATATACATTATATGTAAAGTAAATATATTATATACAAAAATATATATCGGGTCATTATATACAGCCAGTTTGAAATCAAAGGCACGTTTAGTCTCTCTTGTAAACATCAGAGCCATTCATAGTTATTTAGTTGCTTCTAAATTAATGACTCTTTTTCATCGGTTTTTTGCATGCTGTTCATTATATTTTTAATTATTATCAGACATAAACAACAATTAAAAACATAAAGAACTTCAGTAATAATCTAGGGAACAATCGTAATTAGTAATTCAATCAGTCATAAATTACAATTAAAAACATAAATAACAATTAAACAAACTTTTAAATCAGACATAGAGAACAAATATGTGCGTGTGTATTTAATTATGGCAAAGCACACTAGGGCTATCTGCCTAAGGGGAGGGATGCCTTTCGTGGAGGACTTTCTAAGGGAAACTGGCTCGTATACACGTTACACATGGGTAAAACCACGAAAACGCCCATGCAGCCAGCCCGTTCGCGGGATTCGAACCTCGGACCAAACTACCAGTGTTCAGCGACTTTACCCCTCGGCCGCTGGTGGGCCTTAGAGAACAAATAAAAAACATAAAGAACTTCAGTAGTGCCAGAAGTTGTTTTTTAATTGTTCTTTATATCCGATTTAAATGTTCTTTATGTTTATTTATTATTCTTTATGCCTGATTTAATTTACGTTACTAATTAAAATTATTTGCTAGATTAAATTGCTTTAAAATAAATCATTAACATTAGATTTCTGTTAATCATAGTTTGAGTTAGTCCTCTTTCTCATTTTTTAAACAATCTCTCATTAATTAAGGTAAAATAACACGCCGAAAAAAATACTAACTTAGAAGTCAAACAACAATAATCCGATGATTTTTGTTGTTTGATTTCTAAGTTAATACCCTCTCATTCACCGGGATTTTTATTAAGCCGTGAATACTATTCCTAGTATTATTCGAGTTAATTGGGAGTTAATCGCATTAACCGAGATTACGCGGAATTTACTCTTTAAATTTCAATGAGAATTAAAGACTAACTTACATTTCAACCAGAATTAGTAATAATGCGTTTAAAGATTACAATATTTAAAACTGTCGAGGAAACTGTATTCCTTTAATACTTGTTCAAAATGTCTTCCTTCGATATAGATTATCATTGGAATGTGTTATTAGAAAGCCAAGCTGTGACAAACAAAAAAATACATGAAACATGAATTCAAAATTCAAAATAAATCTATTGATTTCCTTATATGAGTTACCCATAAACTTTATCGATGAGAATGCTTGAAATGTTACTGGGGTAATCACAAAAGCACTTCAAGAGTTTCAAGTATTGCGAAGAGGAACTGAAGTAGTCCTTTCCGAATGATAATTATTTGCGCTTCGATAAACATTCGAGTTGATGAGTAAACAAGAAACAACTCCATGCTTCTTATTAGATAGGAATACGCGTGTACCGATATATCAATTAATTAAATTGATTAATTGGTGTACGTTTTAATTCATCAATGAAATCAAAACGTTTTTAAGTGCAACGTTATCGCAAGACGTATCGTACATGCCGGAGTATGAGACGTAATTCAATTTTGCAAATGCATGTTCTGAAAAAATAATAATGCTATTACTCCCTCGCTAATTTACTTTAATGGAAACACAGTATTTAATTGCTTATAATTGCTTCCTGTTTTTACTGATTTTACCTAGTGAAAATCGAGAGGAAACAAATTACATGGCGCACACTTTTTCTCCAAAGGAGAACATAAAAGCACATATAAACTGATGAACTGATGTATTATAGATTTCAAAGAAGTCAGCTGCCACTGCTATTGATAGAAAAGATGAAGCACCAATACCGTGTATTAAACGTGTATTAAGTCATAACACATAAAAGTGGCAAGAAAAACACTACTTTTAACAACGAAAAATAAGTGTATTTACATAATAATGCAGGTTCATGGGATTTACACATATCACTCAATAGAGAATTAAAAACTTATTAGAAATCTCTGATGTCTAAATAAGAAAATGCCTCTGGTTCATCAATAGCCAACAAGCTAATATCTGTTTTAATATTTAACACTTTGCGTACTGGTCAATTCTGATACATTCTGGTCTTGAAATACGAGGTTTTTTTTATTATTATTTCCTTTATCTTCAAATATTACTATTAATATCTCTATACACAAAATTAGTATAATGCAAAAATTTTAATAGATTTTTAATTAAAAAAACATACAATACGGCTCAAGCGATTTTAACGGGCAAGGAATAAAAATATAAAAATACACGGATCTTTTTGATTTTGATAATATATGCTAACTAATTTTTACAGCTAATAATATTACTCCTACTCACTTATTATTGTATACAAACATTTTTTTTAGGGTGCTAACTTTGAAACATGGCTCTAAAAATTATCCAACTTCACATTCTTCGAACAAAATGCTAGTCTCTTAACGTATTTTTTCCCATAGCTGTCTTTTTTTGAGCAACACATACCACATTTGACTTCTAGGTTTCTTTTTTATAGAATTTGGTGGTATGGCTTGTAAAATGGCTCTCTATAAGGCGAATAAAGTTCATACTATCATGTAGAGACATTATGTATTTTTTTGGAAGCAGGAGTTATGAAAAATGAGCAACGCCTTAGCCGGGAATCGAACCACGGACCTCTGGAATACGCGCCCAGCATGCAGACCCCTACACCACGAAGGCGGGAAAAATACTTTATATACTACCCCTTTAAAAGGGCAGTCACCAAAACCTGTGTGTGGAGAATCATCATCCACCACCCTTTTCAGTTTGGACGCCACTGTTTAGAGTTTTTGGAAACAGGAAAGATGATAAAGGAGCAACGCTTTCGCATGGAATCGAACCGTGGACCTCTGGAATACGCGCCCATCGTGGAGACCAACACAACACGAAGGCACGGTAAGAAGGCGGGAGAAACACCTTATAATCATCACTAGACCGTATTGATGAGCACAGGTAGCAAAACAGTATTTGTCCGATCACAGCTAACCTGAAATAAAGAAGGGATTATTTCGCATTTGTTATTTTTCTGTGTATTGTATACGAATTCCACATTTATTGATCCAATATATGGAAAAATAGTTTCTTGTAATATTTACAAAATTGTTTTCGGGTATTAGGGTAGTACGACATCTCCTAATCGCATCTGTCGACGTCACCTATTGTGAAGTTATAATCATAAATCACTTTCGGCTTTAGTTTTTCTTTTGTCATAACTGATACAGATGGCGCATCAGGAAAAGAACTAAGCATATTAACTATTTTCTTATCATCTCACAATGAAATGTGCGTCGATCGTGTTCAGCTGGGAAGAAACAGTGCTACTCCCTTACAATGGTATAAATCTGTAGCGCCATCTAGGTGCAAAACGAAACGTGAAATATGAATATTACAATATTCTCAGCCTACACGGAGAGAAAGCGTGATCCATACTGAAAAGAAGAGAAATAAACTTACGCACGGCTATTTTCAAGCGACTCGTATTCCGAGACGGATTTCGTATCCCGTGGTAATCGCGGGGTCCGTACGCAGAGTGTTTTAAGGCTTTGCTTCCTAAAAATAAAAACTGATACTTAAATTATTCGAAGTACATTAGTCCATTACTCTGATTCTTCTATAAATAACGGTTTTACAGATTTAGTCTGTTAGGAATTTCACTTTCATGACTACATGCGGATTGTTTCGGAAACGTCTTACAAAGTTCGTTTACCAATTATGTTGCATTTTGCTTTTCATCTTGAGTCATCTGTTTATTCAGCAGCATTTTGATATCCAACAGTTTCATAATAGTGAATTACTTGAATTGGCCTTAACTGTATGCCCAATGATGCTTTGAAACGCACAATTCTATCGTTATCACAGTGGCTTGGGGTAAAATCTATCACTTTAGCAAGCGACCAATCTCTAAAGATTTCTCGTTATCGCTCTCAATTAATGCCATGTCACTGACACTTATCTTTTTGATGACCTTTTACTTATCTATACCTTCAGCTGGCCAAAATATTCAATGCGAAATCTTTGCTTAACACTTCTCTCAATCTCAATCTATAGTTCAATTGTTTATCGAGATTATGAGCTTCTAATAAATCTAGGCCAAGCCTCCAACTTCTTCAGCATCATTCAGGAACATATTAGAAGAACAGGATTACATGGATCTTCGAAAATGTAACATAGAGGTCGAAAAACTATGATTGCTTCAAAGTCACAAAAATTTATTTGGAAATCATCAACGGCTTTCCAATCGACAGCATTTTAGCAACTGTTTTGCTCCACATGTTATGAATTGTGCAAGCGCTTCCACGTGCTGATTTGTGTTAATTTACGTGTTTACACGTTTAATTAACCTTACTGCTGTCACCAAATATGTGGGATCTTTAGATTGGTTAAATATAAGTCTTTCTACCATTTAAAAAGTCTTCTTGTGCATTATTATTCTCTTCAACAGCCCAAGTTTCCTCTGTCTACCATGCTGACTGCAATAAAGACGTAAGATTACAACTATTTTTCATTAACCAGTTATTTTATATTTTGGATCTTTACTGTCACTTCTTTCTTCCGTTTCCTCGCTACAATGCAAATTACACGGAGTATTTAAGCTGATGTGGTTAGATTCTAAGACAGAGAGTGTTTCTGTGTTTCTGTTTCTCGAAATTACGTTATTAAATTTCGCTAACTCAAATAAGAGTGTATTATTTGACTTAATACAAAATAGATGGCTTAATAATACTGGCGAGAAATTTGAGAATTAACGGCAATTGTATAACGTTTGGTAAATAGATTTAGTTTAAATTGAAATTTGAATTTACTATAACCTTAATTTACATTGCCACATGGCTGTCCTGTTAAGAACAAGGCATGCATTTATTGTCAGAGTTCAGATTTAATAAAAACGGTTATTGAAAGTTCTCGAGATTCTGCAGCTCTGTCCAGACGCAGCGATATTTCGCTTAACGTTGGTCATGAATTTGATACTAGCTTATTTTTGCAAAGTACCTTAAACTTTTCAAAAATTTGAGATTTAAAATTACAGGGCAGGAAAATCATGTCTTGAATTTTGAGATGAATCTTCATATAATTTGGAAAAAACGTTTGAACCTATTTTCCTTCAGTTTTAGAATTGCAGCTAGTGGAAGCAGGAGAAGATTACTTCAAAATTTTATACATATCAACTTTAAATAGGGAACATGATATTTTTCGAAATGATTTATTTTAAGAGATAATATGGTTTAAGGTGTAGTATAGGTTACGAATCTTGATTCAGGCATTACTGAAGTTGTAAACATTGCGCTTTTGTTTTAATGAAAGCAGGACGTCCATGAAGCTGTATTTTCAAACTCTTCATTTAAAACATATAACTGTTTTAGGTTATATATAGAAAAATTCGGAAGACGATTTTCAATTTTTAATTTCTCTTTAAGACTCGGAAGACGATAGACCTCATCTAATACTGCACTATTTGAAGATTCGAGTATTCCACGCATAACATTTTTTTAAAATTTTAATAGGCTGTTTATTTGTTTGTTTCTCTCCCCCCCCATGCAAAAAATGACATTATTCGCCGCCCAGACGGTATAGTGGTTAGGGGACCTTACTGCGGTACCGAAGGACTCGGGTTCGAATTCTGCGGAAGATTTGTAAATGGATGTTTGTCACTCTAAATATATGGCAAGCCGAAAGTCCTGTCGTGTAGTTTGATGGTAAGGGATAGGGGTGAGAGGCCCTCAGACTCCCCCCCGGGGTGCTCTTCCTCAAAATTGGGGCGGGAGTAAAGGTCCATCATCCTTGAGGCTCTGGAGACCATTATTCCATGAAATTCATGGACAAGACAACAACAACAACATGACATTATTCAAATTTGCGTTAAGTCGGCTGTTTAACTATAGAAAAGTACCAATAGATGACGAAATCGTGCTTGCTTTCGTGCTGTGCTTTAAGTAGGATGATCAATTATTCAGCTTATGTGCAGACATTATTTCTCAAGATATAAAAGAAATCAGTTTATTTCGTGTGTTATATGGTTCAATTATTCTTGCGTCACCAACCTGCATACGAAAACCAAGTCATATTTTGAAGTTTTATTTCTCTCGAAAGTGTTTCTTTTTTAAATATTTTTAAAGCGGCACAAAATGATTCACCTATAAAATTGATATTTCTTTTGACGTTCGTTCATTTTACAACCAATTTGAAGATATCCTAATGAATACCTTGGTCAAAAGAGTTCCTTTTATGGCGAAAATAATTCTGAAGCTGCACATACATTTTCTTTTGCAGGGTCAGTAACTAAGTTTTATGGCGGCATAAAGACACTAGTAAAATCTTATGACTTGGTTGCCTAGAACTCCTATTACTTTCGGACTAAAAATCAATAAGCTGTAACTGAAAATCCAAAACGCGATGTATTATAAAGAGAATTTTGAAAAGTTTCAAATTTCTTACATTCCTAATAAAATCGAATGATCTTAGAGAAAACGTATTATACATATTTGCGATATATACGATCTGTTAAATGTAGACATTAAAGCTAGCTAATGGTATTTAAGATAAAGCATTAAGTTATTTTCTTATACAATGATTCATCATATTGAGACATTAAAAATCTTTATACTTATTAAGCTATTAAAAATTAAAAATCTCTATACTTATTGAGCAATTAAAGATGCTTCAATTATTTGTATTTATATGAAACTAATTCATATTACTTTTATACATTTTTTAAGGAAATTTCTTTTTATAACATGCATTTTTATCGTGTAACCAAAGTCGCCTTACGCCATGTCCACGAAGTCTTTACGCAGCTTTTACTTTTGCAACTATTAGTCGCAAGCTAGTAATTCAAGTTAAGAAAATTTTTAAATGACGCAGATATTCCTGTTGCGGCGTTTCACGATTAAAAAACATCAAATTTGTAAACTTTCGGAATCCATATTTTATAGTTTTCCCGATTTTTTAAGTTATATTTAGAAACATCTTTGCACATAAAAATTAACACAAAACGCTTGAATCTCATACGACAAAATTTAACTGAAATATTTAATTTTAATATTATACACCATGTTCAAGAGTCGTACATAAACTGAAAAGTGAAATGTTTGCCTTTTGGTTTTCAGTATTTTTTTTTTTTTTTTTTTTTTGAAGGTAACAAATGCATTACTATGTATACTATAATATGAAATCAAGAAACAAGAAAACCCATCACTTTGAAACTACAACATGAAATTTAGAATTACTATTTTTTTTTTTCGATTTGAAAAAAAAGAGTGGATTATAAAATAGAACATTTCTAGAGAATTTTTAGAACATACATATAATTGGTGAAAAACATTAACGCAAGCACAGTGTATGACACAAATATTGACACGTTCATAATATATAACTTAATATTTCAGAAGTCAAACAACAAAAATCAGCGTTATATTTTCAAATTTTCACAGGACTAGTTTCGATGGTTTTACCGAACCACCATCCTCAGCTGCAAAAGCGCAAATGAACGAGCTAGGATATAATGACCAGATAAGATAAGAAAGCCTGAAAAGAAAATAAGCTAGTGGCGCCATCTGTTGATGAAACCAGAACTAAAACATAATTTCTTTAAAGGCCGAAGACAAAGATGGATTGGAATTAGGATTGTTAACTAGAAAATAAAGATATTTTTGAATGTGAAATGCGTCTAGAAAATCCAGTTCTCCAACGGAAGATGTTTTTTGAATAATTCTGGCAGCAGAAAAATTGAAAGTGTGATTTTCGGACCAACAATGTTGGGCAACAGAAGACTTCTGTGTTTCCTTTTCTCTAACATATGTCTCATGTACCTTGACGCGACATTTTAAGGTTCTCTTAGTTTGGCCAGTATAAATTAAACCACACTGGCAAGGAATCCTATATATACCCCAGGAATTCATATCCGGAATGGGGGTCCTTGAATATGGAACTCAGAATTTTATTGATGGGAGAATAAACAACCCGAAAGTTAAATTTCTGCAAAATATGTGCACTTTATAGCTAATTGAGGGAAAGAAGGGAATGACAACATAATTTTTATAATCTCCTAAAACAAGAGTGTGCCTTTTAGTGTGTTGAGATGAGAATTTTTCAGCTGCTTCATTAATAATGTTAGGTCAAAAACCCCTGTCAACAGCTATTTCTTTTAAATAACTTAGTTATTCATCAAGGGGTAATTTGGAGGAGCAAACTCGAAGAGCACGGAAAACAAAGGAATAAAATGAAGCTAACTTTTGTTTAGTCGGATGACATGATTTAAATTGTGGTGGAAGGCAAACCGATGAAGGTTTACGGTAAACCGTAGTACTGAAGTTGGATGTGTTACGTGTGACCAGAATGTCGAGAAACGGAAGAGAATTGCATGTCTCAAGTTCAAAAGTGAACTGAATAGCAGGATCAATAGAATTAATTCTTGAAAGAACTTTATTTAAATCATCTTTATTACTCTCAAACAGGGTAAAAGTATCATCTACGTAGCGGAACCATACCGGGAAGTTTAAAGTTTCAAACAATTTTGATTCATAATAATGCATGTAGATATCGTCCAGGATGGGACTGAGGTATCTTCCCATGGCTAATCCCTCAGTTTGCTTGTAATATTTATTTTGGAAAACAAAATGTGCTTGTTTCAAACAGAGTTGAGTAAGAGAAATTAGCTCATCAATTTCGATGCAAGAGAAATGAAATTCACGAAGTCTGGTTTCTGGATATCTTAATGCATCCTCCACTGGAACATTGGTGAATAATGATTTTACATCAAAAGAAACCATGAGTAAATTTTTAGGAGAAATATTTTTAACCTTTTTTATAAACTCTATTGAATTTTTTATGGTGTAAATGTTATTGTACAATTCGCAACAGATTGGATATGCGAAAGTTTCAAGTTGCTTGAAAGGATTGTGAAGATTTGATAGCAGTTTTTATTTTTGACAGGTCCGAAGATGAAGGATCTTTAGGCATGGGATTATATGGTCCTTCGTTTAAGAGTTTACTGATACCATCGATGACGATTCTTATCCATAACGACTATCTGGCCACCTTTGTCGGCCTTTGAAATGATAATATCCGGGTTAGAATGAATTTCGCGCATTGTAGCTCTTTCTCTCGCAGTTAGATTTGGTTTCAGAGGTTTATTATTGAATTACACATTATGAGCGATGAGATGCTTAATTATTTTTTTTCTGTGAATCTGAAACTTTACTAAACTTGAAAGCTTTTTCGATAGTCTTTGGAAACGAGGGTTTACAGGTTTGTGACAAGTTAAAATTATATTTTAGAATTATCTCTGTTCTTCTTATAAACTAACAGTAGAAATATTAACTATTGGCTTAATGTTTACAACGGGAAGATTTTTTGAACTACTTGAAATGGAAAACTGTAAAAGAATTTTTTTTCAAATGTAACTGCAAAAGTGTTTTTATGACGGTTAACTACATTCTCCGTTCTAGACCAAGACTTTTGTTCAAGGGCAGTGAATTTTGGATATGAATTAGCGAGTTGCAGATGAAGCTTATAGAGTTCATGTTCAATTTTGGACAATTGTTGACGTGTGTCCCTTATGATGACCGAAATAAGGGAAGCTTGCAGTTTAACATAATTCTTGAAACGCGACTGGAAGGGTTTTGATTAGATTTGATTAGAATGAAATTGGGGATCATTTTTTTACATTTACACTTAAGTAAAAACTCAAGATGATTCAGGAATTTTTGCCGTTTCAGTCGTAATTTAGTAAAACGACTAACGGATGAAGGCATGATAAATAATGCAGAAAATCAAACTAAATTTGCTAACCAATAATAAAGCACGCAGAAAACAGCAGAAAAATCCCACACTGAAACGAATAGAAAACAAAACGTTTGCAACCAAAATGCATGAAATCAGACAAGCAAAGCACAATATCCAAATATGCGAAACACAAACAGAGCTTCAATATTGCAAAAAAAAAAAAAAAAGTACTTCTCGAAACCCATGCAATCTAAAAATGGCGGCCACACGATTTGTTGTTTGACTTCTGAATTAGTGTTTGTTCGGCGTGTTACTGTGTCTTAACTTAATATTTATAAAATTCTTTCAGTTAATAACTATGCAGTTTACTCAGTTAATAACTATGCAGTTACGACTCAAAATTAACTCAAATGTGAAATTACTCATTCGAAAATTTCAGATTTCGTACCCCTGTTCTCAGGCATAAACATGCACAATGGGCAAGATTCTCATAACATGAATATCGCCATTGGCAAATCACTGGCCGTTAACAGGTATACGTAAGGACACGAGATCATAACTTATTAGATTAGGTGAATGAATTAAAACATAGCACTTATGGGAGTTTTCAAATCCCTGGTTTTATTTTTGTTGTCTTGACCATTTATTTTATGAAAGATTGGTTGCCAGAGCCACAAGGAGATTGGAATTCTATCACCAGCCCAATTTTGAGGGAGATCACGCCGGGGGTGCATATATATTTATATTTGGGTATATATATATATATGAGTGTGTGTGTGTATGTGCAAATATATATGTATATGTGCAGATACATATACGTATATTTGTGTATATATAACATCTTTTGTAATTCTTAAATTTAGGATAATAATAGAAAGGAACTATTATTTTTTACTTTTATTAAATAACCACAAAAATATAGAAAGCAAGGCAATAATGAAGCAAATAAATAACGACTGTCTTAAAGAAAAATACTTAGTTTACATAAAAATAAAGCAATAACCATAACAATAATAACTATTATGTGACGAAAGTTCTAGATCAAAGTCGAATCACTCATAATCCAAAAGACGAGATGCATGGCCTGGAGGGTTTTCCATAAATTTTAATTAAACCTTATATTTACATATATACAATGTAGGCTAAAATGCCTGAATCGAATATTTAATGCTCAAAAGTCAAGAACTGAATAGTTCCCGCTAAAATCTAAATCGAATTCTATTGCGTAGTGCATCGAAATTCTACCTTCAAGAAGAAGAATATTTTTTCAAGTCACGTGTTTAGAAGGGGAAAGGTCAAGTAAGCCAATAGATGGACTCCTAACGCCAAGAATATTCCTTAACACACTCCTCACCTGAACTCTGACAAGAGTTCATCTAACTCAGTTATACATACAATAGAGTACATAAATCACTATTCTATAAAAATACTAAAATATACTAATTAGTCAAACACTTCAATTCCAATACAGGTATCAAACAATAAATGTTATAACTAATAAATGAACTAAATTTTAAAATATTTTCCACTTAACTGAACAAACTTAACTAAGGATATTCAATATAATAATTAATAGACAAAAAAAGAAAAAAGCATAACTAAATCGTTAAAGTTCAAAATATCTAAAGTTCAAGAGGATATAGATGTTGAACAGTACGTTTTAAAATCCCATTACCAGTTTTAATTCGAATGATCGGACTTTACCATCACGTCCAGGAATAATTTTTATGACTCTACCAAGTTTCCATAAGAGTTTGTTTTTATTATCCCCTTCGACTAAAACAACATCTACTTTTAGTTCTGGTTGAAGTTGCGGATTCTTCAAGAAATGGGCAGTTCTAAGATCTAATAAATATTGTTGCTTCCATTTCCACCACAACTGTTTTAACAGCAATTCTTGATAACGCTTTCTTTTTAACAGCGTTTCTCTTGTCGTTTCGCTACCAATGATTCTAGCAAAAGTCAAAGGATACTTCAAATCAGTTTGTCCAATGTTTAAGAAGTGCATTGGAGTCAACGGTTGTGGCTCGTCATTGTCGTTGTAAACGTAACTTAGAGGTCGTGAATTAAGAACTGACTCCACTTCGACAAGTAGTGTAGACATTTCTTCGAAAGTCAACAATGCTTTTCCTACGATTTTTCTTAAACATTCTTTAACAGATCTAACAAGTCTCTCATAAAACCCTCCCCACCATGGGGTTCGTTCGATTATAAATTTCCAATGGATTCTTTCTTTGGCAATGAAATTCTTGAATTTGTCATCTTTTAAAACTTTTGAAAAATTCTCAAGTTCTTTCTTTGTCCTCTTAAAGGTCTTGGCGTTGTCAGAGTAGATGATTACGCAGTTTCCTCTTCTGCTCAAAAATCTGCGAAATGCAAGTAAAAAGGATTCTGTTGACATATCTGATACAAATTCTAACTGTAAAGCTCGGGTTACTGCACAAACGAACAAAACAATATAGGATTTTCGAGTGCCTTTAGAATTCTTTACGTAAACTGGTCCGGCGAAATCAATTCCACAGACTGCAAATGGAGGTGATTCTTGGATTCTATCTTTTGGTAAGGGTGCTGTCATCTGGTCTGCTGGTTTAGCTAAATATTTTTGGCAAATTATACAACCTTTTAATGCTTTTTTGACTAACTGTCGTCCTTTAGGAATCCAGAAGCGTAATCTGACTTTAGCTAAAGTTGCAGCAATTCCTCCATGCATTATCTTCTCATGTTCTTTGCTTACAATTAGAATCGTTAGTCGAGAATTTTTAAGTAAGATTATTGGATGTTTATTATCTAGTGAGAAGTCAGAAAATTCCAGTCTTCCTCTCAACCTCATGATTTCCCTTTCATCAATGTAAGGAAGAAAATTGTACAAAGGAGAATTTTTTCCAACTGAATTACCTTCTTTGAGGGATTTATATTCTTCGGCAAAAAACTTCTTTTGCTCTGATCTTATCCAGAAATTTTCTGCTTCTTGTAACTCTTCAGCTGTGAGAGTTCCTTGAATGTCGCTAGTTTTTCTTAATTTTCTAATGAAACGTGTTGTGCAAGCAGTGACTCTCAACACCTTCTCTAATTTGCTATATTTTGATATGTCGAAAAGATCATCTGCACATTTTTCGATTGTACGATTTTTCGATTCAAGTTGATGTATATCACCGGATCTCTTTCGGTATTCCAGCTTGTTTTCATCTATTGTTTCTTTAATATCTAATCTTGGCCAAAGTTCGTGAGGGTGTTGAAGCCATTGGGGACCTTGCGTCCAAATGGTCTCATTTATTAACTTGGAAATCTTCGTTCCCCGAGATACGAGATCGGCAGGGTTGTCGACACCTGGGCAATAATGCCAATCTTGAGGTGAACTCAATTTTTGTATTTCTTCGACACGATTCCTGACAAAGGGTTTGAATGCTTCAGGTTGTTTTTGGATCCAAAAATAAGTAATTGTTGAGTCTGTCCAAAAATAGCACGGAATTCTCAATTTCAGTGCTTTCAGAATATTGCTGACTAACTTAACTGATAACAATGCCCCCATTAATTCTAACCTCGGTAAAGTAAGGGATTTTAGTGGGGCTACCCTATTTTTAGAAGAGACAAAGGCCGTTTTGATTTCTTTATTTTCTGTCGTGAAACGTAAATATGCGACTGTACCATACGCTTTGACACTTGCATCCGAAAAGCAATGTAGTTCGAGATTTTCGACATTAATGTTCGAGTGCATGAAAAGGTAACGAGAGATGGAGAATTCAGCCATTTGAGGTAGCTCTTCACACCACTTTCTCCATTCAGAGGACAAATCTTCAGGTAACGGTTCATCCCAATCTATTTGTGACAACCAAATCTTCTGTATTAAGCACTTTATTCTAACAGTGAAAGGTCCTAAAATTCCAATCGGATCGAATATCCGACCCAACACTTGTAGAAGAAATCGTTTTGTTTCTATTGGTTTAGATGTGAAAGACAATACGTTCCGAACATCAAAATATAGTAAGTCCTTTGAATTATCCCATGCCATACCTAAGACTTTAAATGGGAAATTTTCTTTATTAAAATCTTCAGGATTTTCATCTGGAACGACACCCTTTTTTACCCACAATTCATGTAATTGTCTCGAGTTACTATGCCATTTGTGAAGCTGCATGCTTGCTTCCTTAAATATTTGGACCGATTCTAGACTCGTAGTTAATGCTTCATTGATCGTTGGTTGGCTTCCAATCACATCATCTACATATACGTTCTCAATCAAAAAGTTAACCGTTGTAGGATAAAGTTTATTATATTTTTTCAGATGATGTTTAATAGTAGCGGCTAATAGAAATGGACTACTATTTATTCCGAATAAAACTCTAGTGAACCTATATGTGTCAGGAGAAATGGTTTCATCATTAGGGAAATCGGAAAACAGAAACCTGGTTGCGTCTCGATCTTTCTCATGTATGAGAATCTGTAAAAAGGCTTGTTTTATATCTGCGGTGAAGGCTATTAGATTATACCGAAATCTTAACAATATTTCGAATATTTCAGGGTATAAATTTGGCCCAACATGTTGACAGTCCTTTAAAGAAATGGATCCTGGCGCATGCGATGATGCATCATAAACAATACGTAATTTACTTGTAGCTCGATCCTCGTGTATAACTTCCCTATGTGGCGAGTAAAACACGACATCCTCTTCATTTGAAATTTCTGAAACTGGTTCGATAATATTTTGATTTAACTGATCTCTTAATACGTTCCTGTACTCGGAAAATAGATTAGGATCTTTTTTAAATCGTTTTCTAAGTCGATGAAAGCTTTGTTCTGCGATTTCCCTATTATTATTTAGATTTGATGTGTCATGTTTTCAAGGCAATTTAACTTTATAGCGAGAATTTTCATATAATTATATTTGATTCGAAATATTCGACGACTTCATTTTCAGTTGAATCAAAGTTTTCCCTCTTATCAATAAGTCCTGAGTTTTCCAAGTCCCAAAATTTTGTTATTTGTTTGGAAATCAAATCTTCCCCTACAACTACATTGAAAGCTAAAGAGACAACCTCATCACCTTTTCGTCCATGTAGGCACCAGCCGAAAATAGTTTTCACTGCAACAAGATTTTTGCTTAAGTATTTAACGTGTCCCATTACTATGCTGTAATAATAATCTGCACCAATTAGAATGGCAATAGGTTTTTTACAATCGGGAAAATCTGCGAGCAGCAAATTTTATAATTGTCTGTTTTGCTTAATTTCTTCTGATTTAGGAGGAGGAATATCTGTACCTGATATATGATCAGTTACTAATAATTCAACTTCTATTCTAGAATCGGGAGAACTTCTATGTTCTAAAGTTAATTTAACTACGTCATAATTTTTTTGGATGGGAGAAGTATTCCCAAAAGTGTAGACAGTCAATTTTTCTTTTCTTATGACTTGAGGTTTAATCTGTCCGCTAACTCGCGAGCACATAAACGTTTCATACTTCCACTATCCAAGAGAAGTCTGGCAAACACCTTTTCCTTAGCTGTTTTAACTTTTATCGTGAAAGTCTGAAAAGAATTGTATTATTTGCATTATGTGAAACGGCCGAAACAATTTCTTCTTTCTGTTCCTTAGTTTGTGTATCATTTTTCGAAATTAATATACTATCCTTTTTATCACTTGGTGTATTTTTAACTATCGAACTGGATATAAAACATATGGCTTCTGAATGTTTACCTTTGCAAATTTTACAAACTTTAGTTTGGCGTTGCCGGCACTGTGAGATTTTGTGTTTAGGGGCCAAACAAAGAAAACAACGCGCTTGTTTTTTCAAAATATCTCTCTTCTCATTAACTGTAAGGCATAAACAGGACACTGAGTCATGGTTTTGAAAACAAAAAATGCAGTTTCCATTTGATGACGCAACTGCCATAAATTCATGTGTGGTGACAGTTTGTTTATGTTTCGGCGTCGGTGGATATCTGTTAATACCTTTCATTTCCGGGTTTGACTTGCGTGGAAAGGATAACGAATTAATCTTTTCTCACGATTCTATTTCTAATCGGAGAAAGTCTAGAAATTTGTTTAAATCATAGGTTGAAGGATTTTCATTATTTGTACGATGAAATTCTAAAGTTATATCGTTCGGGACAATTTTCATCAAAATTGGAATAAACATGTTGGAATATGTTTCTGGTTTCACACCGAATGCTAAAAGACTTCTGACTTGAACGTTAATTGTATCATAAAGTTTTCGCAATTTTGCCACTTCACTTGAACTTTGAACGGGATTTAAATTTAAGAGATTAGAAATGTGTGTATTGATAATAAGGTCACTTTGACCGAATCTGTTTTTAAGAATGTCTATAGCAGAGTCATAATTAGCCTCTGAGATTGAGAGACCTTCTATGGCTGATGCTGCGTTTCCACATAAATAAGTTCTAAATAATTAAATTTTTCTATCTTCGAAAGTGTAACATTGTCATGAATAGTGACCTTGAATGAATTCCAAAAATTCATCCAATCGTTATAATTTCCGGAAAATTTGTGAATTAAGAGTTTGGGCAATTTCACATTACCTTCAATCTGACTTTTGGTTTCAACTTCTGTAGATGAATTATTTAAATTCGTGTTAATATTTTGAGTATTGTATTTCCTTAAATAACGGTTGATTTTAGACTTCGCTATTATTATTTTATCGTTATATTCCATAGAAATGTTAATATCTGAATCTAATTTTGATTCATCTTCAATCAAATTTTGTATTTTTTCATTTAAATCATGTAGTTCCGTTTCTTTACTATTTAACAATTCCAAACAATTTTCTAACTCTTCTTGATTTTCTTCTTTTAAATACTCATCTACATTTTTAATAATTTGAGTTACAGAAGCACGTATATGTGCTCGATTCTTAATTAGTGTCTTCTGTTCCATTTTAATAAATTATCATAGGAGACTTACCGTGAGAAGTCTTCGCTTACAAAGCTAATCCAAAAGGCGAAAAACACAAATTTTCAAATTAATCAGATTCTTTTCTGGAGCCGATGCACCATTATATGTAACGAAAGTTCTAGATCAAAGTCGAATCACTCATAATCCAAAAGACGAGATGCATGGCCTGGAGGGTTTTCCATAAATTTTAATTAAACTTAATATTTACATATATACAATGTAGGCTAAAATGCCTGAATCGAATATTTAATGCTCAAAAGGCAAGAACTGAATAGTTCCCGCTAAAATCTAAATCGAATTCTATTGCGTAGTGCATCGAAATTCTACCTTCAAGAAGAAGTATATTTTTTCAAGTCACATGTTCAGAAGGGGAAAGGTCAAGTAAGCCAATAGATGGACTCCTAACGCCATCTCTTGGCGATATCAAAGAATATTCCTTAACAATTATTAGCAATGATATTATCACAAGGTACTAACAGAAAGAATCAGTGAATTTGACTGTAAAGTATGTCGAAATGAAGATCATAATATGTCCCAACTTGATTTTGTGGATGTCCAGAGCAATAAAAATCAGAGCAAATATGATTTTTAAAAAAATTGATGAGAGGCTGTCTGTTACATTTACTCCAAATGACCGCTGGGTTTAGATGCGTAGGACTAGTTTTAAAGGTATTTAATATTGCTTATTGATTAAGAGTTCTTTTTGTTTATTTTACATGTCATTTTCTTAAAAGAATGAATGTTCATGGAAATTAGGAGAAAAATAAAGTAAATCGAATAGTCATGCATTACTTACTTATTTCTTAACATTATTCCTGAATGTAAAGTGTAGTTGTTCAAACATTCTATACAATTGGTCGATGATACAAAAATAGTAAAAATAATTAATTTACTACTATTTTCATAATATCGCTTGTTTCGCTCTTTTCTTTTTACAGCTAAACCTTTGTTATTATCTCCTTTCAGCAATTATATTAGCTTCTTGAATTATTAATATTATCTTCTTCAAAGATTTCTTTAATTTTTCTGCTTGTCTCTTTCTCTGTATTCTTAGTGCATCTTTATTTTTTGAAACTATATTTATTTTTGTACAAAAGTATCAGAATGTCGTTCCCACAACCACTCGCCCTAGACTTTGACATAGAACTGAACAGCGTTACAACTTAACTCCTGACCGCTCATATGTGACATCATCAAAATATTACATATTTTTGCCTAAATTTGAGAGACTCTATTGTGACTCAACCACAATTCCCATTTTCAAATTTGTTTTTATTATGTAATGGTCTTCAACTATCAAATACACGAAAAATATACCTTTTAGGATTACTGAGATGTGTCTACTAGGACATGTTTTGCGTCTTAATTTCTCTTTGTCCCTAAAACAGTCATTGACGAACGTAGTAGTGCGTTAGAGTTAAAATAAGTTTTAAAATTATCTTATGCATTATCTCATCCACATTTACACGTTAAATAATTTTAATCCTATTAACCAAATTTTTTATCACATTAAGCGATGTCTTTTCCCTGTTTTCCAATACAAACGAACGAGACTTCGGCAATTTGATAACAGGCTACAAATAATAACATTAAACTTGATCATGTTAAGCGACATCTACGGTAAAACAAGAGCGTTAGGCATAAAAATTATTGTTCTCAGTTGAACATTTCCAGTAATGTTGTAAAAATATTCCCCTGCGATATACTGTATCGCCGCTTGTTAGACTAGATCAGAGGTCGGTAAAAGTTTCTTGTAAAGGTCCAGATCACAAAAAATGTAGGCTCGGTGGGACAATAACATTATTATAATCAGCAGAAACAACAGTAATAAAACTTTTTATGTACTATTTATGAAATTAAACACATTTTGCTTATATTTATAAAAAATTAAATATTTCCATTTATTAATAAACGTGTACAAGTTAAATTTTATTACTGCAATGAACGCAATTTTTTAGATAACGTTTATAATACTGCAGTTCGAAATTAGTACCTTTCTGGTTTCAAATGGTCATCTGTTAAAAAGATCTGTATCAGGAATTAAAATACTTCGTTTTCGAAAATCTCCTTTCACATTGGTAAGGATTTCCAAGTACAGATATATAAAGTGCGTACAATTTTACTTGATTGTACATATCTTTTGAAAATGTTTATAAAATCGGGCTATATCTGTTTCTTTAAACATTATTTTAATCATATCGCTATTTTTCAGATCAATCGCTTCCAGCTGAAGGTCTGACGGAAACACCTCAATTGTAGTGTTAAATGGACTTTAAGGTACGGAAATGTTTTCGCACATCCTTCAAGAGCTGGAAACCGCTATTGATAACTGTAATTTTAGCTCAGAAAATATATCCGCCGAAACTTTTGGAGGAATGGAAATTTCTTTAATATTAGGAATGTTTTACAACGTAACAATTAAACAAATTTAAACATGGAAAATGTTTAAACTTGTTTAATGTGATTTATGTTTCAAAAATGAACATTTTTCACGATATGGCTTTGACAGAAATGCCTTTCACAAATAAGCATTGCTTTTCCCCTGTAACGTAAAAGTTAAATTCGTTAAGATAGCCCATGATGCCTGTAGCAAATGCTAATTTCCATAGCCATTCATTCTTCAATAAAGTGATTATGGGCAGTTTCCCTCATTTAGAAAAAGTTCTACTACTTGTCTAAGTTAAAAAAAATTCTCAATCAAACGTTTCTGTTGTTGATTCATTATAATACTAAATGGCATAGCAAATGGTTAAGTACACGAAAGCTAATAAAATTAACCACTTACACAACAGATTCAATACGCCATGACACATGGAGATGTTTCCTACAAAGAATCTGATCGTGAATAATAGAATTACCAGATGTGCTGAGTATTTAGCTTTTTTACTAGCCTTAAAATTGAGCAGCTAATACTTTCCCCGTTCTACGCATATTTTTACCATCATCATATATGATGCCTTTTAATAGATTCTATTGTTAATTGTGTTGTATTAGTGATTTTTCGACTTGCTTAAAAACATTTTGCCCTGCAGTTGTTTTATACGGACTATTCATAGAGGCTAATTCCTCAGTCATCTCAAACTTAGAAATGATCCCTCGTATAAACACCAGCAACGGGACAATATCAATAATGTCTGTCGATTCATCAATAGCCGACGAAACCACTTTTTTTTTTTTTTTTTTTTTTTAATCTTTCAACTGACTCTTGGGGTGGCTCCGTTTTCCTCAGTTCTTCTAACCGTTTTCCTTGCGGAAAGGTTGCCAGTTCGGAACAAATCCGGTTGTTTGGGCACATTTCTTCGACTGTTACAAGCAACCATTATTTAAGTAATTCACCATTGGTAAAGAGATGGTCTTTTGTCTATTAAATGAGTTTTTGTAACATGACTTTAGATACTGCTTCAATATTTCTTTTTTATTTTTACGAAGAAACTGTGCGATGATGATCTAGCTTTTAACTTTCGAGATTTAATGATCGTTTATTTTCTAAAGTACTGAATATAGTATCGCGCGTTTATTTTGCTAAGGACTACGCATATTGTAATATTTTTCCATAGATATTATGTCATTGCATAATAAAGACAGTACAGGGTGGTCCTTCACAAGTCGTGCCCAAAGCATTTAAAGAACACATAAACTGTGAGGTGATATTATACGTATGATAAACAGAAACGGACATGGAAGATTTTACATCCTTTGGGTTTAGTTTGTCTTGGTCCATCTAACACTTTGTCACTTACAGCTAAGATAAAAACAAAGCTGACTTTCCATTCTGCTTACAAATCCCGATATTTTGCATAAAAACGGTGGGTGGTAAATAAAATGAAAAGAACAGAGCATAGAGAGACAGAGAGCGCCGATAGACATAACAGACAATAAACAACATTTGCACCGCTAAAACAAAACTTTGAGAACTGGTAACGCATGTTCTACGACAACGGTAAACATCAAAATTCGAATCTGAATGACTCAGTAGCGCAACATGTGATCATTATTCACAACTTCTCAACACGACCAATAGTTATTGCGTCACTTAATTTACTCAAATATTTCCTTAGAAACATAGATTTATTAAGATAAATTAATATAGGTTTAAGCCGCTAAGCCAAATTAAGACTGACAGCGAGCTGGATTTGTCCCGCAAGCAATGGTTTGCCAGCTCGTCTCCTGAGCTAGATCACCAGAACAATCCAGTTTCCATTTAGGGAAAAAAAGTATTTCATCTCAAACGCTCAAGAAAGGAATGTCTTCCGGGTGAAGTAAGAGTTGGAAAGGCACTTAAATATCAGCGATTTTCTGCCTTTTTTTTTTCTAAGTGCAGTCTTATAATTTAAATTTGAGAAAATATAGAGTCTCCAGTATAAAGTTAGATTTAAACTTCCGGTTTTAAAGACGGCTAGAATTTCACCATATTGTACAAAAATTTAATTCATAACCTAATGGAGTTCAAAAAGTAAATTTAGAATTTATGTTTATATATGACTGTAAAAGGCTAACGTGTTAGTTACAAGAAATTTTTGAGTACCCCTGTATGTGCTATCATGATGTAAGAGGTTAGGACATTCAGCCACCACGCGGAAGATCAGTGTTTGAAATGCTGGAAGATCGCAGCCAATTCTTCACGTTTTATTACTCCGAAAATAAATGATATTCTCTGTGACAAACTCGGCGAACAAACAGGGTTAGGCTCTCCCAACGTTGACGGCAGTTACATACAGAAGCTTCAGAAAGAGGCCACACAAGGACTAGTAGTTGCTTTTCAGCAGAAAAACAATTACGACACGCAAAAGCAAACCTTGTAATGTAGTAAACTTGTAGTATGCTAGCACCCTCACTAAAATTGTGCTGAACGGTAACATATCACTGCTTGGATTTGGTCGACTGAGTTTCGCACTTTTCCTTAATCACACATTCAGTAGAAAGAATTACCACAGTCACCCTTCCAGAGTAATTTATAGTGTAAGTTGGCCGAGTGTAGTTAGCTTCAAACAAAGAAGTAGCCTGATGGCAAACTTACGCCACTAAGGAGATTTCTAGCCTTTTCTGTTGAAGTAAACGAAACCTTCCTTTAAATAATTTTTCGACCTCATTTACATGCAACGCGATGCTAATAACTTATTCTAGTAGGCAATAGTAGGTGGGAAACGAGACCAGATACTAAAGCATATTTAAAAATTAAAATAACTGTTAGAAACTTAAAACAACCGCTACGACATATAAAATTTTTATTCAAAAATAAAATATTTTGACAAAAGCGGAATAATAAAAGAGAGAAATCAAATGCAGATAATAAAGAGAAAATGAAAATGAATGTCTAATTTGGTTGAGTGATTATGGAAAATTTACATATCCAACAATATAAAAGAAGATTTGGGAGCTATAGAAAATAAAGTGCATTTGTAGACTTAAGCATTTTAAACCTTAAATGCTAAATAGTTACAAAATTAAAACTTAAATATTAGCAATTCGGTGCTTTTAAACAATGTCGTCAAATTGGATTGAGAAGTATTAACTAACAGCCATACGTTTTGAATCATTTAGCGATAATAACAATGGATTTAAAGATGATTAATGAGGTTCACCTTCCTTCCATGTGCTTCGCGCCGGCGAGCGGCGAAAGGAAGAACAGGATTAACTTTGAATTTTTGAATATATTCAAACACTTTTATTAAAAAACATACAATAATTTTATCGACAATATTTGCTGAATATGAAAATAGCAAACTCGAAGTATTTTTATAACCTTTGTGTTAATGCAATGAACATGTGATAAAATGAAAGCATGTGATAAAATAGATAGGGATTGAAAAGAAGAATTTCCTTATTAATAAGATTGAGATATAAAATTTTAAATTAGTGTTTTTTTAATTTATATTGAAATAAACAAGCTTTAAATTAATTATTCACCGGAAGAAGAATAACATATTTCTGCAGCTCCCAAATTCTAAAATAAGAATTGTTTCATTTTCACCCTAATAGTTTTCTCAACAGAAAAAAAAGAATTTGAATAGTAAAGTGTTTCATCGAAATATTGATCAAGATAGACGTTCCGCAGAAAAATCTGTAATGTTAGAATACTCTGTCTTAACATGAAATGAAGAAACTCTAATATGGGAAAATTCGATTATTTCGCATACCATAATTTGTGTAATTCTTATATTTTTTATAACTGCTCAAAATGTTTACGCGGTTTTGTAGTTTTCTTGGGAAAACGCTTTGAAAAAACAGCTTACGTAATTTTCCAAAAAAAAAGAGAAAATTTTCTTGGAAATTCCATTGAAGAAAACACTTCGAAAACTTATTCCAATTGGGAAGAATAAGGAAATGCTATTTGCAGTATAGTTAATTCACATCTAAATCGCCTTACTCAAGCAAGCTATATGCCTTTTAAAATTTATATAAGTATTTCATGTTTCGCTATTTACATAGATGTGGGTGTGAATGCTTTTGTTAAGATTATGCAAGATAAAATTACAAAATTTTAGTTAAATTTGCAATAACCCAATAGGTTTCCTTTAGTTCGGTTATTTTCCCTTTATGTTCTCTAAAATACAGACGAATTTCTCCGAGTTCAGAGAAAAAAAATTTCTCTGAACTACGTCATTTCAAACAAAATTAATTTCTGTCATATTTTTCTTATTCAACGTACATTTTGCGTGTACTTACCAGCGCAAAATAGCTTTCAGCCAATAATAATATAATAAAATTTCTGCTTAGGAATACCTGTTAATTAGGAACACATTTCTAGGTTCTTACGAAGATTTTGAATATAACATTTTATTGACAAACACAAAGAAAGACAGGTATAACAAAAAGGCTTACATTCGAAAAATTTTTTCCTCTTTATGAAAGACACATATGACCTTCCTGAGTTCTGATACTCATGTTTCGTTGATTTACTATATTTTGTCGAATTAATGCATCCAATTCTTGAATATGGCTTAATTTTTTCAGTTGACCTTATTACATTTTAATAGTTAAACTATTTTATTCCCATTTCCATGCGCTTAGAAAGAGGAATTGTTCTCAACAGAAAAACCCAATGCTTCTTTTCTTTCCTTCCACTAATGTGAAATTGAATGGAACACAAATATGAGATATAATTTCATCTAGAATGAGTTTTTCACTTCCAATCGTACGTTAAACATTTCAGTAATGGGCAACGCACATGGTTAAAAGTGCATATCGTTTTCGTTTTAACATAGCTACTTGTCTAACTACTATTTGCTTTCGTAATTATCAACATTGCCATTTTCCAAAACATCCCAGAGCACTTTTGAAATGCATTCTATGCTATATTTCACCAGTACTCAGTTTCTGTTCAAACTGAGAATTAGGTAATAAATCGCGTACTTGAGGCCGAACAAACATACCTTTTTTTAAATTTTATTTTAACTTAGGCGTGAAACTTTACTGCGTAAGAATGCAGATGCTGGACAAACTGCCTCCACGAAATTCATTATCAAATGAAATTTGACATGAAGTACGGGAAACAGTACTTTCGAAGGTGTAAAATAACACTTTTAACTTTAGGTGTGAGAGATGTACGTGCATGTCAATCATTCCTTTATCGTGTAATTTTTGTGCCCTGACACAAGTGTCGCCCTCATATAAGTGGCAAGAATATTTTGTGCAACAGTTTTGGAAACCAAGCAACACTGCATAACCTTCAAGTCACAGCAAATTTGCCAACCAAATCTATCATATTCCAATTAAAGGATTTATTTAATTTCTCATTACGTTTTCTTAAGAGCGTTCAGGTTTTTCGCCAAGAAAGCACACATTTCCCCAGACTGCTATGGAAAAAAATTATGTTTTGATTTTAATTTAAAAATCTGCTGATATTTCATACCTGTATTTGTGTACTTTTGATATATTGCCTTAATTTCTTTGACATAATTTAACTTTTAAACACAGAGGTGAGGGAGAGCCAATATTTTAGAACTGCGAAACTGCTTATAAGTTATATAGTTATTCTCCTCCTCTTCAGTACTTTCAAGTTGACATAAAATATAGCTATTCCAAAATTTTTATTAAACTCTATCCATTAGTTATTTTAATATTTTATTTAATTGGAACTCGGTCATATAGACCTCACCTCTGCATTTACGTTACTTTTTTCTCGCGTGAGGAGGGGTATGGCTTTATTATTACTTGACTGTCGAACTTGTACAAGAACTTTACTCTTGAGGTTTGACATATGTCGGTAATATGAAAAAAATAAGAGAGAAATACTAGGTGATTTTTTACGAAATTAAACTAAGAGTGAAGAATCTTCCCTTTATGCTTTCACAGATAGAATGAATCTCGTTTCATATGTACCTCAAAAAATAAAATGTGTTATTCTCATTTCTTCAATGCATCGTTCGAAATCAGAAGATCTTGAAACTCGGAAACCAGAAATGTATAACGTTTTACGATTTGACTAAAGGAAGTGTGGATTCATTGGATGAAAAATGTTCTAAACATTCTACAAGCCGAAGAACAGGGCCTAAAGAATATGTCCAATGGCCATATTCGTTAGGTTACTTGATATAAGTAGAACTAATGCACATGTAATACATCAATCGTTAAGAGATGGTTCCAAATGGGAAAAGACTGACTGTTTGATGGAGTTATTATCAGCATTAGCGAAACCACATATGGAACGGATTCTACAAAAGCTAACTGTGAACCGATAAATAAAAATGTTCATTCAGAGGTTTCCAGCGGAATCTATTCTAGCCCAGATATAACCGATACCCTTAAAAAGCGTAAAATATGCCATCTTTGTCCTCCCTAGACTGAATAGAAAAACTGCCTATCTATGTTTCAGCTGCAAGAAAAGGATATGTAATGAATATGCCAAGAGCATTTTCAAAAATTGTGTTGGAAATGCTTAAAATAATGTGCTGAAGTTGTTTAATATTCTTTATATATTATCCTTTTTGCATTATTTTATATAATCCAGATTCTGTAGATGGAAAATGTATTAAATAGTTTATTTTCTAGGCATCTGCAAGTAAGTAATGTTTATTTTATTTATTAAGTGTTCCGTACTTTTTCATATGTGGTTTAAAAATTAATTTTAATGCATTTATTTTAGGGTTTTAAAATGAAATAATTGCTTCGATATAACAAACAAAGTGTATTAATGCTTATATAATAATAATAGAACATTATTTAAAAATTTTCTATTTTTAAAATGTATAAAATAGAACGCGGTCTGAGAGACCCCTCCTCTGTGTTTACGTAACAGAAAATGAACGTGTGTACTTAAGGGTTAATATGCACGTATATATATATTCTTACAGGTATCACAAAAAAATATTCTAGGCTGTATATATATACGGCCTTGCCGCTTAGAGAGTTAAAAACAGCTGTATGGACAGCAGATAGTGAAGGAAGAACATTAGCGTTTTGCAGTAATACTGCTTTCAGAGAGAGCTTGAAAAATTCGATAAAATGTTTCTGGGTTCCTTGGTGGAAAAGATGGCAGAAACGCTTTGTGGCTGAAGCAAAAAGCTATTATTTTCATACCATCTACCAGTTGATCCCATTTTTGTAGCCGTAAAGTCAATAATCAACATTTTTTATGTTTGTGCTTTTTATACAGCTAACTGCCTACTTAGTGTGGGGAAATATCCGCATGTTTAGATTCCAAAGCCTGTTCTTTATCACTTGTACCATTGTCATCGTATCTGTTCGAGTTAAAATATCCTTGAGGCTATGGTAGTGATATATCGGGAAAATATTAAATCTGGTATTTGACCGAAGTGATTCTGGGTACAATCTAATCGTCTATTGCATGTTTAATAGATTCTTGCTACGTAATATGTACTCATACATGGTAGAACACACGTGAAACGTTAAACGAGAGATAATCCAGCTTTTTATGACATGTCCATGGTCAGCATCACTAAATGAGTAAATGTATCGCGCCTTCATGTATATAACAAAATATGCGTAGAAAAGTGTATTCAACAATGCCATCGTACGTTTATATATACAGCATCACATTTGTGTCATTACAACATTAGATGAAATAATCACTGATAAAAGTATAACACTCCTCATGCGTCTAGTTCACCACACTTACGAACGTACCCTGAAATGCCTAATCGTTTCAGTATGTTCTATCACTTTTTAAAGTTTGTTCTATTAACTTCGAAACAATTTCTGCATCAATACAATGTCAGGTTGAAAAACTGAAGAAATCAAAAAATGAACAAATGTCCTTCTTGCAATATTCGAGTGCAAATGTTGTGAAATATCATATATTTCGGAATTTTAATTGATTCCTAGGTACATCGAATAAAAAGATATACAAAATTTTTACCAGAATCGGAAACAGTGTTTGAAGCGAAATTAAAATCCTTTTATAAATCCCGCTATATATGGCTTAAAGTCAAATAACTGGTCATCTAATTTAGCTAGACATACTACATTAGCTGAAGATGCGTACCATATCTTCATGCACTCCACAAATCGACCAGGAAAAAACTGTCCGATCGTTCAAAGTATGTTACACCAACAATGTTACGGATGAAATTGAAGAGGCAGATCGTGAAATGAAAGATGATGTACTCAGCCGGATTTCTATACTGCAAAGAAAGACTTCCGATGATTATCAGATAATTTTGACAGTGAGCATGAAAAGTTTGATTAATGTATATTAGAATGAAACAAACTGCAAGGATTTTTTAATTACTTTTAACTATTTCAGTTATTAATATTTTCTTCAATTGCTTATGTTAAAGCTCGAGCTATTTGTAATCATTTATTGACCTTGTATACATATATATGTGTGTGTGTGTGTGTGTAAAATATGGAATGTGAAAGACAATTACTAACAAAATTACTAACATCACTGGTAATAGACCTTTAGATTCCTAACTTTAATTTAAATACAACCCCCATAAAAGGTTCTGCACTGCGGCATTTGAGTTATTAGTTCTTCTGCATTAATCCTCCATGCTGTAAGGTCATGTCCAGTTGCTGTTCAGGATTGAAACAAAGCATTTCGAGCTTATTTATAGGTACTGAGAAGTAAACAGTTATTTTTTCTATGGTTGCTTGCCTCAGTAACCAAAGTAGCTTCGCTTAGCTGTGGGTTCTATTATTTTAGACGTGATCACTCTATATAAAATTGTGGGAAGTTTATAGCGCCCCAGTGTTGTACCAATTAAGGAAACATGATATATAATATTAGTCTCCTAGAAATGAAAAGAAATAAAATTATGTTTTAACTATGAATCTTGTTATGCTTTCAAACGTTTCAGTCATCTAATACGCAACCGGCATATCTGCCACTTTTACAGCCATTCCGATCATGACTTCACAGTTAAATGGGGGTTTTTTCTCTCATAGTATCGCCGAAATTGTTATACAACTCAAAAAATAAAAAGCATAAATAGATTTAAAAGATAACAATCTAGCGCTATCGCTGCTAGGCCTGTAAATTTAAATTCAATTAATAATTTTCTTATTTATGATTATCTCTTAGGAAATAAAGATTGAAACTATTACAGCTAAATTTATTTAAATTTTAAGGTAAATACTTAAGAATACTTATATAAAACTATTAAACATGTAATAGACCTAGAAGAAGTTTAAAATTGTGAAGTCCATCAACTAAAATTCAAAGTACAAAACATAAAAAATAAAAATATTCAAAATCCTATGAAAATTAAAATAAAATAAAGTTAATCAGTGCGATTTCAGGGAAGAAAGTTGACCCATGGGGAATTAGCTTTGTTCCACTGTAAGACCTACCTCTATTACTCCACATAAACTAAATTAGATCCTACAATGAACCTGGCGAATTCTCGCACAAGCGTCAATAAATTACCAGCACAGAAGAAAGGGGCAAAATAACCCGTTATTAATTCAAACTAATTTAACAGAAAGGCACGAACTTCGTGCGTTATTAAAGCACCGTCCACTTGCGGTGCGAATTAAAGCGTAGACTATAATACAAATCTAACCTGAAATAGATAGTGCAAGAACGCACTTAAATTTAAGCCTAAGAGGTGGACGCACAGAAATCTGACCGGCGTGATACTAATCTGATAAATCCAAGAGGCTTACTAGCGTGACCGCTAAGTAACAACGAAACTTGCTCTTGGCTAGTGAAACACGCGCTGAAAAACTGAGATATTCACACATTCAAATAGCACTTCACTTAAATTTAAATTTACATCCTGGCGAGAGAATGTAAAGGGAAGTTGAGAAGTTTAGAACAGAAATCAAACTTAAAATAAATTTGTTATGCAAAATAAGGAAAACCCTACAGTATAAGATCCGCAATAATTGTGCCTGATCATGTTTCTTTCCCTTCCCGTTTATGAATGAACCCTTTAAGCTTGGGGAAAAAAATCTAACGTACAATTTTTGGCTTTAAATTATTAGTTTTAAAATGTAGGAAGAAAATTCCCCGACACGATGAAAGGGATTTAGTTACAAAATGCATTTTCTAAGAATAGGGGGAAAATACAGAAGTAAACATACTTATGCACGGAAATAATACGGTATTCTCTTACTAAAGCTTTGCTTTCAACAGACAATAACCACATCTTCAGATTTACAAAAGGAAAATTACTTCATATTTTGTAAAGATAGCATTTTAAATATTCGTCTCCTAAAGCATTACTTTAAATAAAAATCTCCCAAAAATCTCAATCTCTCTGTTCTTATTCTCTTTATTTACGTTATCCTAGACTAGAAGACAAGTTTATTTTCTTGAATCCTCACTAGCGAACCTGACAGTCACACATTCGCCTTATGAGTCGAAGGCTGCATATTAGGACAGAGCAACGAAGCATGAAGAGAGCATTGCTATTGGCCGAAAGATTACGGGTGCTAGCCGGATTAAACCATGCGGATGATAGTCTCGGCCATTTGCGATCAATCAGGATTTTCGGAACTCAAGCCGACCAGAGAAATGGGACGAAAAATATTTGATTTGATGCTTCTCCAATGTGAGTTAGGATAACCAGGATATTGTTTAAGCTATTAGATATTAATAATCTGCGAATTTAAAATTTAAATAAAAAGATTTATTGGAAATGTGTTATGTAGCCAGCTGATAAAAAATTTAAATCCTGCAGCATACGCGCCTTATTTGTTATATCTGCCGCACCGTATAAGTTAGAAGATAAATTTTTATAGCGTGCAATAAATATTTTTTCTTCTTGACTCATTTGTTAAACTTTATTTAGATTCACTCGTATATTTATGCGATTAGAAGAAATATTGCACAAAGCATAAAATAATTTTGATTGGTATATGTTAATTATTTTCTAAATATAAATGCATAATAATATGAAGAAATCATATTTAATTATAAATTTAATGATTTATAAATGACTCACTAAAAGTACTTACACCATGAAGATACTTGTACTTAATAAACTATATATTTTATTAATTTTAGTATAGTTATTAGGAGATATGAAAAAATCCTGAAATAACTAAGTCGTTTATTTTATTAATTTTGATATAATTATTAGGAAATATGAAGGAATCCTGAAATATCTAAGTCGTTTATGTCCTTTAAATATGGTAGGCAAAGAAATGATTTAATTCTTCTCCGCCAACTTATGAAGCGATAAGAATGACAACGCAGAACTCTAATAACGGTATAGCCCATTCGAAAAACTATTAAATTAATTTAGATGATTGTGCATGACTTTTTGATTGGCCTATGATCTTTTGCTCATGTGGAGGTTTCAACTTTGTTGTAAAGGCATAACAAATGAAAAATGTAAAGCCTTTAAGTCATCTTTAGTCCGGATGAAACGGCAGCAAAAATGCGAAGTAGCTCGTCTGCTCTGAACCCACCACCTACCGCATGGTGAGATTTCTCAGTACTATTAACTCGACCGGAGTTCAATTCTTGACGAACAGGCTAGCTACACTCATGGCCATAGATTACGGATAATACAAAATCAGGCAACGAAAGAGTTAGAAGCAAAACAAATTTGACTTATTTGTAAAGCTTATTTATTAAACAAAAGGTAAAGAGCAAAAAAAGATGCTATATGTTGGATACTATTAAAATAATTAGCGATTTTTTATCCCTGGAGCAATTTACAAAAAAGAAAAACCTATTTACAAAAAAACAATATTCCATGGTTGGTATGACTGTTAATACATTGTATGTCTCCCAGACGATGCAATACAGTCCGTACAACGCCTAGGCATGCTGAGTATCAAATTATCGATCTGATCTTGGGGGATCTTACACCACTCATAAAGCAATGCTCTCCGAAGTTCCGGTAGACATGTAGGAGGAGGTTGACGGGCTGCAACTCGTCGGCCAAACATGTCCTACACGTGCTCTACTGGATTAAAGTCAGGTGAGAATGCTGGCCAGTCCATAGGGGTGATATTCTCCGATTGAAGACATTCGCTTACGATGTTTGCACGGTGAGGACGGGCGTTGTCATCCATAAACACAAATTTTGCGCCCATGGCGCCCCAAAACGAACGTACATGTTGTTCCAGAATGATGTCCCGATAGATTTGGCTTGTCATGGTTCCAATTTGAACATGCAGGTCAGTTCTGGAACCCAGAATAATTCCACCCCAAACGAGCACTCCTGCACCACCGTAATGGTGTCGTTCAATAATGTTTTCTTGGTGGTTACGGGTTCCTGGAGCTCTCTATATGAAAGTCCGACGAGAATCAGACTGCAAGCTAAACCTGGACTCGTCGGAAAACATCACACAACCCCACTGTTGCGGTGTCCACAATGCATGATCTCTACTCCAGGCTAACCGTAGGCGACAGTGAGTTGCAGTAAGTGGAACGCATCTGACAGGTCTACGACCATATAGACCAATCTGCCCTAAGCGTCTGTACACGGTCTGCCTTGAAATTGTCGTACCAGTGGCTGAAGAGAGCTGACGAGACAGGTCTGAGGCTGTGCTCCGCCTGTTTCTTTTGACAGTAACTGCCAAATACCGTTCCTCATTCGGCGTTGTAACTCTGGGGCGACCTGTGCTGTAACGTCTACTCACATTACCATCATCTTGGAATGTTTGCCAAAGCCTGGAGATGACACTCTGAGCAATTCCAAGTTCGTCTGATACTTCCAATTGGGTACGCCCACATTCCGGACGGCCGATTATTCTACTACGTAAAAATCATCCAAATGCGTCCTTTGTGTCGTAACTATTCGGTTATTGCACTAAAATGCTTATAAAGCGCTTGCGAACAGTTTTACTTCTGTGCCTGTATTCCGTATATATCACTCTCTTACACTCTCGTCATTGTGACGTACCATCGGTGTCATCTGCTTACTTCCTGAAATTTGCATATGATTCTTCAAGATGTGTGTAGTGATTTTACAGGCGATATATTTATTTTAGAGTTCGATTTCCGCGTGACTCCTAATTATCCTTAATTTATGGACATGAGTGTAGTTCTCCTCGTGTGTAACATGCAGTCAATCCAGTTTTACCTAAAAATTCTTCATTGAAAACATCTCTCTTTCTACGTAGTAACCTAGCCTATCACTCTCTGAATTAAAACTCAGTGCACAAACATGGTTAAGGTCCGGTGGCGCAGTGACAGCACCACTAGTCCGGGGTTTGATCCTCGGGTTGGGAAACGTTATAGATCTGGGGCTCTCCCCCTTTGCTCTCTCAAATTCGAGAATCTTCTATGTTGTGTAAAAACCCTCAAATTAACCAATCATAGAGTAACTCTACTTAAACCTCAGACTTAGTATAAATACCGCTGGCGAGTTAATTGCGTCATTCTTCCCTTCCCTAACTGCTGCTCTGTAATCCTCACGCCGCTTCGTTTCTCAAATGCCCACATCTTATTATTAAAAAAAAACCAATCTACTCATTTTTGTGTAAATAAAGATTTTGTGGAAATAAAGATAATTTTGTGGAAATAAAGATTGGAAATTTGTCTAACTCATTGTTTCAGCGTCATCTGTTCGTTTTCTCAGGCTGACACTATGGCACCTAGACTACGCTTCAAATATTTTACATAAATATATATATAACGAGAGAGCTATATATATATATATATATATATACATGATATATTAGTTAGAAATGACTTGAAGAGAGAAAGTACTATCAGGTTCTGTGTTCCTCCTTACTTGCTTTGGGAACATTACATGTCCTGACTCGGAACAGGGAGCTTACTAAAGCTATGTTCAATAAATTTGGGAAGTAGACAATACACACAGGAAGGGTATACGAAACCCTTTATTTTTCTCTCTTTACAATGATTTCCGGACTTCGGAATACAGAGACCAACCACTTGTGGTCTGAACGTAAGAATATAAAAATATTAACTAAACTAACTTTGGATTAATCAAACAAGTGCCTAACTCCAAGATTGGCCGTATATTAACAAAAAGCCGTATGTAGTACAGAGAACTGCTAACACTACGATACGTTTAAAATTATCAAGAGGATTAAACCTCTGGCCTTGAAGGCAACCAGCAACCGAGTAAAACTACTATTGCAAGCGGCCTGCTTCTAGTAACTCCTTCCTCTCTCTTGCTTGGCAAAAAGCCACAACTTAAGTACTTGGCGTTCGCAAGACAAATTTGCATAAATAAGTTAAAGCTTTTAATTCTGGCCGGAAGTAGAAAATAAGAAGTGATAGTAAAGATTTAAAATAAAATAAATGTTAGTAAAACTTAGGATCCTTACATACTTCCCGCCAGAGTTAATTAGTTTGAAACTGATGTCTAAAACGACCTTGTTGAAAACTTTTAGCTCTAGAATCTAACGCGAGGCCAATCTTTTACAAACATTTCTCACTAGAAACTAGAAATTTAAAAAAAAAGTCGTTTTTACATTATCAACTCCATGGACAATTACTTTTCATCTGTACTTGAATCTAAACAGGAGTTCTTAGTTGAAATCTGGTTCCTTCCAGAGATCTGGAAGGAAAACTAGTTTAATGAAATGTTACACAATTAAATGGCAAGTAACATGAATACTTATATTTCTGTTTTACATTCTTATTTCATTCATGACGTTATTTAATTATCTCCCCTTGCTCTCTGACATGTGTTGTAAAGGAAAACACCAAACACGAACGTGTTTATGTACAAGTGTGCAACACTACCGCCTGCAATCAAAACACTAACGTCTGAGGTCTTGTTATGTTAAAATTCAACATAACAAGACCTCAGAACACACCTTATATTCATCTCTAAACCCTGAGGTACTATTCTGAAAGTGGCTAACTCTGAAGTGTAGCGTCAGAGAGCCTAACTACATTCATTCAACCTTTAACACATATTCACAATAATTTGCTCTTTTTACAGTCACACGAATAAGTTAAAATTTTTGGCATTACTTTCACTTTTAACATATCACAGTATTTCTTAACGTTTAAAATAACAGTTCACATTGTATATAAGGACATATTAACATGCCGTTAATTTTACGCATTTTAAAACATACATTAGTAGTACATTGTTAACTTCTATTTTTTTCCAAGCAAGTGTCAATCAAGCAAAGTCTTTCAGACTAAAACGTCTTTCTTGCCAGAATCTTTTAAATAAAATTTTATACAATAATTTTTTACAATTTTCTTAAGGTACCTTTCTCAAAGATTATCAATGCTTTTACAATATTCACGTATTTACACATTCCTATTATACATTAATTTTAGTTTTACTCGCGAGTAATTGAAAAATATAATACCAAAATAGGTAACAACTCATTTCTCGCCGTTTTGGCGATAAAGGTAGACCTCACATGAGGTAAAACGTCTTGAATTCTGCCACTTGCAGTAAAATTGAAAGATTAACTTAAGGTTTCAAAGTAACATAAAGTTTTACTTATCTTTGTGATATTCGGACATCCTTTTTTCTGCCCAGTCCTGGAAGGTAGCGAAGACTATGGTTTGGTTTATCTTTCTTCTTGTGCGGGTTCGCCCTTCAGTTCCTTCCTCCATGAGATTTCTTTTCCTTCCAGTTCGGTCACCCTTGAAGACCTTCCTTTTAGCCTCTGCCTGTGGTCTCGGCCGTTTGATGGCAGCTGGTCTTGGCAGAACCGGGACAACTCTCTCTCGTTCCTGCCTGGATCTCGTAGCTGGCTGTTCAAATTTTCCTTGTTTCTTTGCCTCCGCAGCTGGTGTTCCTTCATCACTTCGTCGACATTTGCTGCGTAGACTCCTATCCGATGGGTAGATCTTCCGTTTTGGAGCCGGGTTATAGTTGCCGTTATTTCTCCTGGCTCTCTTTGCATTCGTCGTACTTCTCCCTTCTTCATTCTGGGGGTGGTAGTGCTCTCTCTTTTCTGGTCGGTGGAACGGCTTCTTTTTCTTGTTGCCTTCAATTTTCCAACGGGGAAACTTTCTTTTCAATTGCTCCTGCCTCCTAAGGGCTTGCCCTTGTGATTGTCGTTGTTCCACCTCTGGAGCTTGTGCCTGCAGTGCCGGATCCTGTAAAAGATCTTTAAATATTGGCATTTTATTACGATTATAGTATGGTTTTATCTGGTCAGTGTTTGCGGAGCATGTTTCACCATTCCAATCTTTTAACACCACTACAGCCTGAGTTATTTTTTCTATGACATATGGTCCTTCAAATCCTTCAATCGTTCTTTTTTTCTTCTTTAATTAATTTTTCTATATCGCCCATTTTAAATTCTGGGGCTCTTTGTTGAACATAAAATAATTTATGTAACGGCGTTATAATCTTTCTGCCTAAAAATAACTCAGCAGGAGTTTTGCCCGTCGTATCATGTTTTGCGGTCCTAAGTGCGAAAGCTAATTCATTGACATAGTTATTCCAGCTTTTATGAAAATTTTTAACATAACTACTGATAATTTTCACTATATTTCTATTGACCCGTTCCGCTATATTTGATTGCGGCCGATACGGGACCATTTTTAAATGACGTATGCCCAGTTTTTGGCACATGTCTTCAAATATATTACGTACAAATTGAGGACCATTATCCGATATAACTTTTAGGGGCGCCACGTATTTTAAAATATATTTATTTAAAATAGAATCAGTAACTAATTTCGCGGAGGCTCGTTTTAAAGGAACAATTTCGGTCCACTTACTAAAATGATCAACCATAACAAGGAGATACCGACTTTTATATAACTGACTTTTTGGGAAAGGGCCCAATAAATCGATGCCAATTATTTCATTTGGAAATTCGGATTTAATGCTATTTAGAAACCCGGCCGGACGGAAATTAATATAATTAACTGCTTGACCCAAGAGGCTTCTGCCTATGCATTTGAACCAATTAAGCGCTTGGCCCCTCAAAGCGCTGGTAGCTAAGGTGACTTTCTGGAACTTATGCACTGGATACAGCATGAAGTGGTCATCCAATTTTTCCAAAAAACTGGTTACTGGTGAGTTTCCATTGAATGTTGCTTCTGGTTTCATCGATGCGCGCATGGTCTGGACGATGTAACCCAATCCCTCCAGGGCGGCAGCTGGCATTTCTGGATTCTGAGCCGCTTCTGCAGGCAGCACAGGTTCTTCTTGAAACTCGGCCATGGTTATTCTTCTTCGTCGGGCGCCACTATCAGGTTCTGTGTTCCTCCTTACTTGCTTTGGGAACATTAAATGTCCTGACTCGGAACAGGGAGCTTACTAAAGCTATGTTCAATAAATTTGGGAAGTAGACAATACACACACTAAGGGTATACGAAATCCTTTATTTTTCTCTCTTTACAATGATTTCCGGACTTCGGAATACAGAGACCAACCACTTGTGGTCTGAACGTAAGAATATAAAAATATTAACTAAACTCTAACTAAACTAATTTTGGATTAATCAAACAAGTGCCTAACTCCAAGATTGGCCGTATATTAACAAAAAGCCGTATGTAGTACAGAGAACTGCTAACACTGCGATACGTTTAAAATTATCAAGAGGATTAAACCTCTGGCCTTGAAGACAACCAGCAACCGAGTAAAACTACTATGGCAAGCGGCCTGCTTCTAGTAACTCCTTCCTTTCTCTTGCTTGGCAAAAAGCCACAACTTAAGTACTTGGCGTTCGCAAGACAAATTTGCATAAATAAGTTAAAGCTTTTAATTCTGGCCGGAAGTAGAAAATAAGAAGTGATAGTAAAGATTTAAAATAAAATACACGTTAGTAAAACTTAGGATCCTTACAGTACCAATTATTTTTTAGTCATGGCCGAGATGTTTAGAGATTTTGTTGACACACAGATAGGATGCTTCATAGAAGGATGGAATCTGGAGACAACCAATACCTTCACTTCATAGTTTTTTTCTTGAAGAATAATTTCTTAAAGCATACAGTCTTGGTTTACAGATCACTAAATGTATGACACATTTATATGGTTTACAGATCACTAAATGTATGACAGGCATCCCACATTTGATATACAGCGTCTCAAATTTCGAGACAGTAGAAGATATCGCAAAGCAAGGAGTCATGTGTTAGCAGGGCAAGAGCTAGTAGAAAAGTATCTGCAAAGAAACGTTTATAAGATTTGAATCCTTTATTTAAATTTTGGGCTGTTATTGGACAAACTATTCACGGCATTGCAGGTGACATAATGCGATTAGTTTTCCAAGCGTGAGAGCTTAGATTCTAGGAAAAAGTAGCAGCCAAATTTAAATGAGGAATTAAGGGACTATTACCAATTTAAATTATAATTTTCATTTACATATTATATACATAAGAAACATACATAAGAAAATAATACATACATAAGAAATGTACATACATAAGAAAAATAAAGAATATCTAAAAGATTAAATTAGCAACGTAAATTAATTTTCCTTCTGTATTCTAAAAATAGTAACCTCTATTTGCACTGCGTCATTTCGAGACCAATCTATGTCATAGACTCTTACATAATTCTGAAGATGTAAATGGAAGTAAAACAGACAATAGTAATTTTACAGCAGTATTAACTATCCAATCAAAATGTATTGAGAACCAAAACTAACTCTGTCTGAATAAATGTTTCACCCTGAACATAACGCACTTGCTTTCTACGTTTTGGCCTAGAAGTTTTCCTGCTCCTTCTATCTACTGAAAATTTATCTACAATGTAAACTTTTTGGATTAGGCACATTTAATGTGAAAACTTGTTTGTAACCGCAACATGTTTGCTGAAATAAGCAATGAAGATTTAATCTGCCTTCGCCTCTAATTTCCTGTTCATTATGGATCAACACTTCTATATTTGCTTCTGAGTTTGATTTTATCACTTATATATATATATATATATATCCCAGACTTTGCATATTTCAGACAAAACTATAAAAATATATTCTTCATTTAATTTTAGTTTTAGGACCTGCGCAGATTATAATCAATTCCATTCGGATTATTTGAAACAGAAGTGTCTTCTGCTTTCTAGTAAATAAAAAAATAATTGCTCTGCTTAGTTGTATCGAATAATGCAGAAATAAAAGTGTATATATCCTAGCATAAAATCGTTTTTTTAAATGGTAAACTGAATAAATAAAGTACCTCATTTGAAGGTGACCTAAAAATTAAATGCAAACCGAATCATTCGGATTATTTGAGTATCGAGATGTGTTTTAATCCCACTGTGGCAAATTGGTTGACGTTACTTCATATTCATGATCATAAGAATAATAGTAAGCACAAATTTCAGTTTAGATTTCATTTTATAGTGCAGTGAAGAACCATAAACAGAATCACGTAGGAAACAAAATATGCTAAGATTATGTGAGTTTTCAAAATTCCTGTCAAGAGGAGTTTAAATCGCTCTTATGTTTATGACTCATCCTGAAATATTCCCAAAATCATCTTACCCTATTCAGACTTCTTCAACTCTCAGACAACGTTTAAAGATTCGCAAAAGTACTCACAAACTCCAGATTTCAATCAAGATGATGAAGTGGTAGTCGTAATCACTCTCCTGGGGCATTTTATGTTTTCTTTTCGAAAGAACTCCTCGTAATATTTCACTTCCAACATCAAGAGTAATATAATTCTTCACTAGTGATTAAAATAAAATATTGCACCATGTAAAACCAATCACTTCAAACGATGATACTCATAAATCATTTTTTGAAACTTATCGTAAATAAGTAACTACTTAAGTTGAAAATAAAGAGCGTTCGCCTTCCCGATCAATGCCATTAAATCATTTTCATGATTTCACTGTCATTTAGGGATAAAGATATGAACGGATGCTAGAACCTTATTGTTAAACGATATCAATAAGTTTTATGTTTCACTGCTTTTCATGCAGCGTTGATACCAATAATAGTTTCAGATTTTGTTTTTAAAATAATTTCCAATAAAATTCTTCTACGCAGGAAATGAATTTAAAATTATTGCATATTTATGAACAGACGATAACCGAATAAGGTTTTATAAACTGCGTGTCGACTCCAACTGCACTATTTTCACCGTTAAAATACAGAAAAAATCGTGCTATACAATAACAGATTTCCCGGAGTCTTCGAAATAGTTCTGAAACTTTGGCTTTGTTTTACTTTCGTATTATTGTACAAATTTGATATATTTTATAAGATATCAAAGTAACTTAATTGTATTATAGAGTCTCATTCTCTGAGGAAGCATAAACTAACGATCTTTCAAAATACGGCGTGAGGAATATCTCCAGATCTTATCAATAACAGACAAATACAGAAGAAGGGTGCAAAGAACCCTTTATTCAATCGCATATAGTTGAACAGACGGCTCCACTTGGGATTATATAAGCCAACACGTCTGGCTTAACTCAAAGAAGTAATTTTGAACTTAAAATAAAATGTAATTAAACTAGCCAAACGGCTCGCAGGATAATTTAAACGCGCAGCAAGGCTCTGCCTCATAGAAACTGGTGGAAAGAAGCCTAATGGTTAGAAGCACAAAACGCCACAGATTCAAATCGCTAGTAAGTCAGAGTAACAACGTGGCCTTTAAGCAAGTAAAACAGGCTCTATAATTACCTTCCAAAAGCTCTGTTTGTTAGCATACTGGCAATAGAATAGGTAAAAATGAGAACAAACGGAATGTTGATTTCTAAAGTTAACTGTTAGTCAAAATAAATAAATTAATCCTCACAGTGTGAAGTGCGCGACTGGAATATCCACATACGTTAGAATTATCTACGCTACTAAATAATCAGTCTAAAGAAAAATTCAAAAATTATGCACTTTTTCGCCACAGCATTTGTTTAGATTTCTTACATTATCTTCTGTGCATGCATGCATAGATTTAGTAAATGCAGTCATGTGATGCAAAGTTTTAACTTAATGGCTGCCTTTTTCTTGCTGCTGCGAGAGTGTACAGAATAATTATGGCCACTCTTCCGCTAATACGTAGCATTAAAGAATAAAAATAAAAGTAATTTAGTAGTCAATTTCTCTGTTCGGAAGGTCTTTCAGATATTATAGTCGCTGACGCTCATCAGAGGCTTTCAAAACTCATAACCAACGAGTCTAAAGCTGAAAGGCAGAACTGGTGGTAAAACGCCGGACAAGGCAGAAAGACGTTTGTGTCTTTTAGGAACAATTTCATAGAACCGTTCCTGAAAGAAGGCACTGCACCCAACCCATAACAAGCGAAATAACGTGGTTCATATCGAAGGCATGGCCTTTTTTTAGGTCCGTTTATGAAAGGAATTAAGCTACATCAGATGAGTGTGTATGTGGAGAAAAAAGCAGCACGGAACGTTACTTATTTAAATGCTTCCTCACAGCTGAACATTATCTAAAAATTCCGAAATCAGAAAGTGAAATAAATCCTTTTATAAGATACGCTATCTAAAACAAGCATTTCAGAATGTAAATTATAACATAATAAACTTCCTGTCCAAATAAGGCACTGAGCCATGAAACACAGTAATGCCTGGCAGGGACCCTTGTAGGCTCTGTGAACTGTAGTTATCTGGATAATTAGTACGGGTGGTCAATCCCCAATTTTCCTATAATCAATCAATGAGTGTTGATTGACCACACTTCACCATATCCAAATCCATGTCTATCAGGGGATTTCAACACAATATGAGGCATATCTGCATCTGTCAGACGAGACAATTTTGTACTGTGTATACGTCTCTATGAGTTTATCGAGAAGTATATAAGAAGATCGTACACGTGACAGGTAAGAGCAGGTCCGGACACCCGGACGGCTTACATAGACTAATCGGGTATCGTCCGGATCCCGCAACTATCTGAAGCTACACTCCGAAAACAATACAAGTGCAAAGTGCATTGCCATAAAAGGGCAAAATATAGGTTTTTCTGCATGCGAAATTAAACATTTTCCTAGCTACATCGCATGTTAACACACTGCTACACATACTCGCTACAATATATATTTCATAATATGCATTGCGTTGATCATTGCACTGTACATAAGGCGCATTTGCAACTCAATGCTACACTTAATACACTATATATTCTTTGCAATATATTACGCTGAACATTATTCTTGACAATTCAACATAGATTCTGAACAATGTAATTGTTTAAATAAGACATAACTGGATTATATAGTAAATAACTTCGTTATATAAGACAGACTTAAATAAATAACTTGATACAACAGATAAATAAATTAAGAGCTCTTAAATAAAGAGCAAAATTGCACATTACAAACAAATTACACATTTTGCACACAGAAATACTCGTTGTTTACTTTGTGCTGTACTTATAATATACAAAATACAGATTTAAGGACACAGGACAGTCCATATTACTTTTGATTAAACAACATGTTAAAAGTTAACTGTGGCATAAAGTTTGCTGTATTCTTAAAATATACCAAAAATAACTTTGTAATTAAATATTCTACTGGTTACATTGCACCTTAACATACTTCTATATATAAAACACTCATTACACTAAAATTTTTATAATACATATTACATTGAACACTGCACTATATTTAGGACACCTTACAAAACTCATTTCTACTCTTAATGCACTGTGTGTATTGGCTACATATTACATTGAACATTACTCTTGATTAAATAATATAGGCAGTGGTAGTAACTCTTTGTTATATACAACATAATTCTTAACACAAAATGCTTATAAAAAACACTGCTAGAAATACACATTGAGGAGAAGAAAATTACAGATTAAATTAATTGCAGTTAAAAAATTACATGTGCTAGATACATTAAATACTGTATTTACCATGCACTATACATTTCATAATATGCACGTTAACACACTGATATATATAAATCACTCAATACATTAAAATTTACAGAATGCAATAATATTTACATACATATAACTACTATAATAATTACTACTATAATATTTACATTCTGTGGTCTTGAATACATTAAGTTGTAGTACTACAGTTATAATTACTATGCTTCCTGCGGCTCAAAGCATATCTCTGCATGCTACGAGCACTTACGCATTTTACCAAGGTATTATACAATACATTATTCACAATATGCTGCACAATATTCTATTTATAAAATGCAAATGCTTACAATATTGCACCCATGCATTAATACGCTCGTTACAAATATACACAATTAAACTATTTGCATTTGGATAATATTAAATTATATTTACATTTGTTTTTCGTGTCCCAGCCTAATTTTACTCTGCGTACTGACTCAAGATGGGCTTCTTGCAGAGGACACTGGAAACCAGTGTGCACTGATGCTTTGAATCTCTGCGAAATTTAAGTCTGTTATTGTGGGCTGCATAATTCTAGTCCTAGTGCTTCAAGTTTGTTCATAATGCTTTTGAGCTTCTTGAGATAGGCTGGCTGCTTAATGAAGAAGCGTTTATACGCAATGTTAGTATCAGGAAGCCTCATGTGCCATTCTTCCGTGAGAGGGCAAGACGTAACGTAATGACCAGGTGTACCTACTTCATTACAGACACAATGATCAGTTGTTGATATTCCCCTTTGATAGAAATTTTGGAAAAATAGTCCGTATCCTGTAATGAAACGGGAATGTAAAGGGGCTGAGATGAGCCGATCTTGGGAAACTCTATGGACAAAGTCATGGGTTCTTGCGATATAGAGTCCCATTCCTCCTACCATTATTGCTGAGATTTAATGCGACAGACTTGCTTCAGATAAGATTTGGGAAGCGGGATCTGGACATCTTGCGCCCCGATATTCTTTGCAGCTTTCTTTGCAACAGTGTCTGCATCCTTATTGCCCCTGTGGCCCGTGTGCGCTTTAATCCATAAAATCTGGATGTTGCAGTCATGCGCATTTTCTTTGAGCAGGCATTGTATATCTGCTATGATGGGTGATGGATGGAATGGATCACGAAGAGCAAAGATTGCCGACTGACTATCTGAGAAAATGCAAACTTCTCGGTCAACAAACTTCATAGCTGTTGTTATAGCCTGGCGCAATGCTACTGCTTCAGCTTGGAATTTCGATCTATTAAGTCCAAGGTATCCTTTCCATGTTTCTAAGACTTTATCATGATAATGAGAAATAAATGCGCAGCCTACCTCTTCGTTGATTTTTGAGCCATCAGTGAATATTCTGATGGTATTTGCACCGCCTGTGTCTCTTACCCGTAAATCCTGAGACATAGAGCTATGGGCACTAATGCCAAACCCATAACTAGCGGGATGAACTTTCAGCTGAGAATTTTTGTTCTCAAAGTCTGATGGTACAAATGTAGTTCACCTAAATGAGGCTGACTTCCTAAGAAGCATGACAGTAAAGACAGTTGCCTCTTGTAGTGCGACTATTGGCAGAGGAGTAAAGGAAGAGCAACAAGCTTATCAGTTTTTCTAAAAAGATTCTGCAAACTCGAAAGATGGTATTGGCTAATCGGCGAGTTGCTTCCTGACAAATAACATATTCTGTAGATAGTTTTTCGGTAGATGGTTCTTTCTATCAAATCATCTACGATGAGCTTGGCTACCATAATGTCTGTGCAAAATGGGTCTCAAGAGAGATAAGTTCTCATTTTTAGTTTCTAAAATGACTTTTTCGTGACCAAGGTCACATAGATTCTGTGAGTCACAAGTTTGTATTCTGACTTTAAAAAGTTGATGAAATGGCGGGTCTTTTAATTCTTACATTTCGATACGTTTCCATTCTAGCGAAACATTTAGGAGACCATAGAATAGAAATGATTATTATCACTGCAGGTACAATTTTTCTCATTATAAAGTAGAAAATTTTTGTTAAACAAATTTAACACTGAAGTAGAAGAATTCGGCAAATATAAGGATTAGCATTTTATTTGGTATAAAACAAGTATAAAACAAGTATATAAATATATTAGAAGTTAATTTTGCTTTTTTGTGTTAAATGCAGAAAGATGCTGTGTCTTTATTATTGAAATTCGCAGGAATATTTGTAATTCACAAATTAGTCGCTAAACATGAACAACTTTCAATTCGTATTTTCTGCATGAATCAAACCAAAATTGCTTATTATAGCACTAATAGTTACGAAAAGAAATTTAAGTGAATAAATACGTAAAAGGATACAAAGCGTTTTGTCTATAATCTAAGTTAAGCATAATGCAAAGCTTACGGATTTGAATAGTTTAATCAACAGAGACTGAATAAAAATAGGTCGAAGTGCAAAACGCTAGCAATATTAAGGGAAAAAACCTGAAAGTTTTCAGATTTTAACTGTCGCCCAAAAGCGTTTGTTAAGGTATTTACGCTCTCGCTCACCTCGCAATCTACCAGTCTGCTATTACACTCACTCCAACTAGCCCATTTCTTTGTCTTTTTAGCTCTGATATTAAACCTCATTTTCTTCGCACTTAAGCCGCATTCTATTCAACAGCAAAATTACAAATAGCTTAAAAGCAGCATAGCAGTATACGTTTAGAATTTTGGATTCAGCATTAAGTGTTGGCATATAATTTTTTTCTTTCCTTTTTTTTTTCAGTCTTTTCTCAGTTTATTGTATCAATGTTCAGTTTTCTTAATAAGATTGCTTTCAAAACTTTGCTTTCTTGTTATCATTAAAGGTTTATTTGTGAACTTTATTTATTAGCTAAGACATTCACGGCATATCATCAAATCATAAAATATTTGGATACAGCATATACGTAAAATTTCCAAAAGACAGTTTCCCGCGCGGCAGATGAAAATATTTTATTCCGTACAGCGTACAGTGTACATCAGAGAAATATTCGTTAAAGGTTTTCAAAATATGATACAGATAATGAAAGAAATTCGAAATTCAATATTAGGGCTTTCGGGCGCCTAGGTTCGGGTGGAGGACTGTGTTATTCAAAATTTTGTGGCTCTAGGTATCGTTGTTTCTTCATAATGTAAGAAACATAATACATGCTTGCAGGTTAATCATTATTTTATTTCTTTACATATAATGCAGGACGATGATATTGGATGGCCTCAATTTGAAAAATGATAAGCCGTTTGTAATGATTCAACGAAAAATGCCGTTTCGAGACTGATGTCTCCTTTTAGGCTAATTAGTAGTAATTTATTAGTTTTGCAAATAACTAAGAAATTATTGCAAATAGTTTAATACGCTGTTCTGTGCTGAGAAACTTATATTCATTAATCAACTTCAATTTCATTACTGCCTATAATTTTGAGAGAATTTTAGATGAATCTGTTATGAAATATATACTTTGTAATATTTGTCATTTATTCCAAAGTCCGTTTAAACATCAATATTCCACAGTAGTCTTATTTAACAAACGATTTTACCATTACAGCCGGAAATATCAACCTTAATTTCAAAGAGCAGCTTTAAATTATGACAACGATAATTTCATGCAACCCAATTATATGTTTTTTTCTTAATCGAAATTATTCCCCATTCGGATAAACTTAAAATTACCCTCTTTGTGCTCCATTCAGTTTCAGATTGAAGATTTTATTTTTTGTCACCATAGCTGTTACGTTGCATAATAATGTTCTGCCTAACGCCACAGCTTTTGTGTGAATTTAATGAAACACTTTTCCCGTGAGATCACGCGAGATTTTTGCCATTGTCGTTGATGTTTTATTTCTCTTTGTGCTTATCCTTTCCAGCAGAAAAATATTCCTTTGCTTTGTGTCCCTATCCTCCTTTGCAAGGTAATTAGAGCTGTTTAAAGAAGAGAATCAGATTGCGTTTTTAAGTTAGTCAGTGGAAAATTCTTTTCATTATTTATTTTTTCTTTTTTTGAATGAATTTGTTGCCTGCGAGGCAAAGTTAATATTTTCCTCTGCTGGTAAAACGTTATCATTTTCATCAAGTAAATTATTGTATGGTATAAGTTACCTGCACGAAGTTTTCTAAAGACTAAAGAATCATGAAAATATAATATTGCAAAAACTTTGATTGCATGTTGCACTTATGAATTCAGTACAACTATGATTATTTTATTCAAAGAAAAATTTAAACTTTGGAGTAAAAGTTTTTGAATTTAGAAGTATTTAACTGAAAAGGTATAAGTGGGCAAAACGTTTTGACACACGAATATTAAAATTTAGAAAAACTTTGTTTGACACACAAACACTTGAATTTTAAATGGTTGGCAGATACTAAAATTTTAAATGCTTTGATGTTCAAAATTCAATCCTAATCCACTTTTCCGCTCTTCATACTGCTATGCAATAACATAATTTCTGGATATGTATAATTACAAATTAGCAAATACAGACGATAAAACATCCATTTTGGCTGATTTGCAACAAAAACCGTTAAATTAAATATCATTTTTTTTTTTTTTTGAGTTGATAATAATAGCGCATTTCAACGACATTTGACACAACAAAAGGATCACGCTAAATTAACTAGATGCTAAAAAATCAATAATAAGCAACAGAAACGGGTGTAATGTTGGTGAGGTTTTAATAACATACGTTCAAATATCAAATAGAAATTTTTTATTGAACTAAAATAATTAAAATGATACAAATTGGTCATGCCGACATCAGACATAGAAAAAGGAATGAAACTCTATGCACATGTTCCTTTTTATCATTCACATTCGTAATTGAAAAAGGAGGTTCAGTTTTGATTTCGAAACTCTACTGCTGGAATTTTACTCCCGTTATGACAATTTCTATTGCTTCTTGTTGGTTTATTTAAAATATACTTTTTTATGTTTGAGAAAGTTAAACACAGTATACAATGACCTCACTAACGATGAAATCAATACAAATACTCGTAATTAATAACATACTAATAACTAGAAGGTTCAACAATGTTTGTAATACGACGTTAAATTCTTATGTTAGTGCCTTTCTGCAATTTTGAATGTACTTCAGGGACATATGTGGTCGACTGAATGAACCACATAATTGACTTAAAAAAGAATAAATCCTTTTTCCCAAAGTAATATTTATATTGCTGAATAATTCCATGCAGGGGTATTTCTCATTCTTAAAGAGGAACTGTAATTTCACTGAATTATTTTAAGGTTTATCATTCAGTGGAAGGTTGTTGCATATAAAGATTTTCTCTTAGCATATGGAGACCACATATTGGAGACATACGTATTCCTCTGTATTAGTATACTCCTCCATACTAGTTTATGGCGGCATACTCTTCTCTGGCGTAAATTTCTTAGACAGACGTATCTCTCTCTGTTATGATATTACCTTTAATATAACGTAACCTCGTCCTTATGATCCCATGCAACATGATTAGGAGATTGCATCCTGCAGAATCATTTTCCCAGTTTAAGACACGAAGTTTATCAATGTATAGGCTGAATCGGAGCTAACTATAGATATCTGTTTTGTTTCTGCATTCAGTAATGATGTTTTAGCATCAGTTTAAAGAATCATTTCAATGATTGCACACTGCGTCCGATTACATAATGCATACATATGTAGCAATTTGCATGCGTTATATCTAAAACTAATCATATCTGTATTCCCTTCTGAAAAACCTATAGCGAATTCATTTACACTTCTCATATGCCAGCTAGCACGTAAAGAAAACAACTTCCTTAGAAGTGACACTGTCAGCTTCGGGTATGTGCGAATTGCTTAACTCGTGCTAAAATATGGTTCTTCTTTATCTTGCTTATTTGAAATAATTGCTAAGCTGTAGAAAGCACCCAGTACGCGATGCGCACCTCCTAGCATAACACGAAATGTTTCATAATTTTCAATCTACCTTATACGTATGCTCCTCTTTAAATCGCTAACGATTTTTTTTTCATTTTGCAACAAATTCTTTAAACGTAACGTTTTCACGTCAGAAAAATAGCGGCGTGCGGTATTTTGTTGTCGCGTCTACCGTGTGGTGTTTGCGATGAGTCAATTATCGCACAAGGTAACTGCTATCTAACATTTTATTCATTGTGCACACAGTATAGACAACATGTTTCTACAGACAATAAATTAAGGAATATTTAAAGATGGTAAGCATTTATGTTAAAAGCATCCAGGTGACAGTATGGCTCCATTATTGATGCCAGCGAACTCATTATCTGTGACGTAAAATAAGAATTTGCTTTAAAACATCCGTTCACTACACTAACATTAAATAATTAAGATCAAAAGAACAAAGCTAAAACGGAAAAATGTACAATAAACATCAGAAATATTTATTAACCGAACATGCTATATGTATTCTTTTGATTTACTTCTAATAGAATTTTATAGGATATCAATCGGACAAAAACCTGTGCTAGAGAAATATAGAAATATTATATCTTACTACGTGATGCTGAAAAGAATGTGACACGTTATAAGGGATTAATCTTTAAGAATCAGAGCAATTTAACAAATTCTTATTTACTTTATCATGACTACTGCCAAGCTAAATTCTCATAAGACTACAGATTGGTAATTGTAATTCCAGCGGTTTGAGTTAATCGATGTTCCTTAATGAATATCTCTCGGTTCATTATAAACTTTGCAAACTTTCCTCTACCATGTAAGTTTGTTCTGCTTCGAAATATTTATTCAAGGATAGCATTAACGTAACTGTATTATTTTAAATAACATTTTCTTTTAATATATTGAGCTTGATTTCGCTCTAGATATGCTATTTTATATTTACTAAGTATATTTTATTCAATTTACATTTTATTAATGACTTTTTATGTTATTATTCTACTATGTACAAAAATAAAACTTTACAATTACAGTACACCTAATTTATGTAAATTCAAATGTACGTACTCGGAAAAAATTACATAGTGAGACCTTTAGAGGATAAGCAACGAAAACAACAACAAGAATTCCATCGCTACTATCAAGAACAGAATAAACTTCAAAGTAAAGGACTACCTTTCCATGCATGAAGTTAAAAAACAGTTTACCTACTTTATTAAATCTTTATGCATGTCTGAGTGTTTTCATGCGCTTGATATGCATACAAATATTATTTTTTAAAATTATATTTTACGTATAATAAACAATATATTTTCGTTTCTTAGAGTTTGTTGATTTATTTCTTTGAATATTTTCAATAAATTTCATTATATTTCCATACTATTTTCAAGCTACTTTTAATATTGCTAGAAATATCTGCTTAATTGTCATGGTTTTACTTGAGAGTACATGGTTGTACGTGAGAGAAAAATTACTAAATTTAAACTTGCGTTCACAAATCAGATTAAAGAAAATGGTTCTTTTATTTAAAAATCCAATGAAAAGTAATATCATTTAAAATCTCAATCTAGAATGGAAATTTTAAAAAGAATGAGTATTTTCTGAAAATTTAACGTGAAACAGAAGAAAAATCAGCAAATTGTTAGAAATGTATCTCCTATTTCTTCATTCACTAAAGTCTCTTTGTTTATGTATACCATCATCACACTTCTCCTCATTTGTATTCTTAAAATTATCCGCCGCGATACTTACCTTTACTAGTTCTTCTCTTGTTCACAAAACTGCATAGTTTTGCCATCTGTTCATGAACCATCTTATTTTCTCTTTCCTGCCCTTTAGAAGTTTGAAAGAATTTGCTTGATCTTTTAAGATAGAAATACAACAGATGGCGACTTGACAGTACGTGAAATCTATGATTAGGTTACACAAAATTAAAGAAATGTTATTATTTATTTGGAACCTTGTAAAGGTATTTAAGAGCCGAACGTAATTTACACATCGCAAACATCAATGTGCAGTGGCACCGTCGCCGAACGCCTTTTGCCAACACCGTCGTCCAGCCGAACGTCACAGACAGCACTACCCAGTGATGATATCATCTGAAAAAAAGGAGGTGTATTACTAGTATAAAGAGTCATGTCCACACCATAGCATAATCAGCTGTGACCAAGTTAGCCGTAGGCTGTCAAATCTTTAAAAAAAAATCCAAATCAGTCAGTGCAGTTAGTAATTGACAAATTACTTAATCATCATCTGCATTGTAATGAGGAGTAGTTTGACGTAATATTCTCTTTCACTCTCTGTGATTACTATACTTCCCAGTCTCGAGCGCTTTGCTCCTTTCCCTATATAGAAAAGCTCAAAATTTTAGCACGCTATTAAAATTTTCGGAAATATACATTTTCTGTCTTACATCTTTTACGTGAGATAATGCAACCTAAGTGCTTTCATATTCTTGAAATAAGAAGGCGTCATACTTGTAAACCAAACTAATGTCTAGACATATTTAAGATATTACGTTAAAGACGTTGTGTGCAGAATGAAACACTAATATTAATATCTGCAAGGATTTTAATGCATTCGAAAAGTAGTGATAAAGTACAGCGTTTAATGTAAAATGAATTTAAGATGAGTGTTTAATGTAAAATGAATTTAAGATGAAACTCCTAGCTTAATAGGAAGTTCAAGAAAATTTGCGTACTTAAATAAATGTTAAACTGGCAAAACTGACAAATTTAAGCATATTTCATCTCCGTAATTTAAGTCTGAGTTTCCAAAAATAACTTCATAATTTAATAGCGGTAAAACATTTGACTGTTTGTTGAATATATACTGGTTGCTGCATGACTATATTTAGTTAATTAAGAAAGATAATTGCAAATGGTTAATTTACCGTTACACTTCTGCATTTTATAATATTTTAGTAGAATATAAAAAATCAAAAAAATTAAATTAAATATATTATAATATTTCATAAATAAATTTATTTATTTCGACCATTTTGCGAGATTTCCTCTAAAGGATTGTGTATAGTTTCTGATAAATTTCTTTCCAATTTTTCGATAAATTTCTACCGTGTTTTGATTAAATATTTATAATAATGTAGATAAAAAATCATAATTCAATTTTTCCTGAGCTTCTGCTCCTATAGAACTATGATTAATGTTCTCGTTACTTAGAGATAAATTGCTTGACGCTATGTTCCTACACATTTTTATTCCATAAATATTTTTCGTTAGAGTTTCACACTTTAAAAGTTTCGTTGATTGAAAACTTGTAAGGTATAATAGAGAGAAAAAGAAGAAAGTTTGCAAAAACAAATTTACGCTTTTCATGCTCAGCTCTCAGCGAAAATTTATGTAATATAATAATGATTTCCCAGAAAGTTTTGAAACATTATTTAAAATTTATTATTCTAAGTTTGTGTTCTTATGATTCAGTTTTTATTTTTTGGGGCTTTGTGAATTTAATTTAAATTGTAATATGATTACAGAAGGGCTACAGCCCTTATATAATATGGAATTTAAATGCAGGAACACCTTGTTGTATGTTTCATTTTTCCATTTTATTTTACTACATATTGCAGATATCATGTATTTTCACAAATGAAAATTTATGGAAGTTCTGTAGCGAGCTAGTTAATAAGAACTAATTATATTTCTTTATTTCTTGTCTCTGATTTTAAATAGGGTAGTTATCAAACTTTAACTGATGACATGGAAATTAAAATAAAAGAAACATTTGCCGATATAGAATTTAAGATTAGACAACAAAGTTATGTTAGTTTTAGATATTTAGGTTTTAAATAAAATTCTGTCAGTTTCGTAGGTGATTAAACGAAGGTAACATTTTCAGAGAAAAATATTTTTCCTAACCAGTATTACAGAATAGAAATTTCTGTAATATTTTCTCTGAAAATTAGCAACTATAAGGATGATTTTTGTTGGTTTACTTTTAAATTAATATATTTTGGCGTGTTATTTTTACCTAAATTACAGAATAGCCTTGCTCGCTGAAGCTGAGAATAATCTTGTTCTTTGAACATGAAAGACCTCATGTCAAACTCTCTCGAAATGCATACAATATTTTTATAATGCCAATCCATATTTAAATTTTAAATTGAAATTAGTACAAGTCTATTTTTTGTATCCGCACTACTTGCATCAATTTGCAAAACCTTTGTGGAGAATTATTAACTAAAAATCCCAGAAACAAAAATATGTAGTGTCTTATCTTTGAAACTTTTCAGAACACGGTTGCCAGATTTGGCTTGATTTTTTACATAAAATGGCAGAGCAATGCAAGAACAAAAGTATAATTTGTAAAAATGGGTTTAGAAGAAAAGTAAGAAATGACTTCTTTATATAAAAATATGATAGAGCGAACAAGAATAGAATATAGTTGCGTGCGTACGGTTTCGTAACAGATTGAATGCACAAGTCCGATAAAAGGTTAATAAAATTTAGTCTTATCAAAAGATGTACAACAGAATGCTGAAATTTTGCTCAGAAATATTTGTACAAATGTTCCCAATATCACGAAGTAATAAGCAGTAATTAAGATACAATAACACGCCAAAAAATATTAATTCAGAAGTCAAACAACAAAAATCAGCTTTATATTTTCGAATTTTCACAGGACTAGTTTCGATGGTTTAACCGAACCATCATCCTCAGCTGCAAAAACGCCTTATCTTATCTAATCATTATACCTTATTTTGTTCATTTGCGTTTTTGCAGCTGAGGATGATGGTTTGGTTAAACCATCGAAACTAGTTCTGTGAAAATTTGAAAATATAACGCTGATTTTTGTTGTTTTACTTCTGAATTAATAATAAGTAATTATACCTTAAACTACTAAAAATGTTAAATAGAACGCAAAACACAACACTGAAGAAGCTAATCCGATCAACAATAACAGCATCAACTAACTGAGCTGAGAGGTCGCTCTCCGCCTTTTTAAAAACCAACAAGAGAATGCAATTGCGGTTACAGCTAATACAGTAGTCAATTACATTTATTCAATTTCAATACAAATAAAAGAGATATTTATTTATTCAAAGTTAAATGCAAGTGCTCTTATATTTTTACTTTTTCGGCATGGCTTTCGCTTAAAATTTATCACGCGCTGCATTGCACGGGGAAATAAAACAATTTTAATTATAATTCTACAGACATTAACTATCTAAATTTTAAAATTCGTGAAAATATCTTCATGTTTGCTTGTCAGGTATTAAGACTCTGCCCTGCGTATTATTAATAAAACATCGGTTAGCTTCGGTGAGCCAAACCGATGTTATATCCCTTCAGAACACTTTTTACAATATAATTGTAGTACTATAATTGAAATGAGCTAAAAGTTACTGTTAGATGATTTATTTAGTAATTAAATTTTGGTCACTTTATTTCTGACTTGTTTGTTAAATTTATACTTATAGAAATAAATAAAAGTTATTTAAAAAACTAATATCTAGAAACCTCTAGAAACCCTTATTTCTTTTCGGCGTGTTACGTACGTGCGCATGAAACTATGCTATGCTTTTAATCTCAGAGTGTGTCATTAGGCCATAGCAAATGTTCTACTTGTTTGGAAATGCTAAAAAACATAATACGTTTTCTCATTAAAATTTACTTATATTTATTATATTTTATAATTAAACAAAAATATCTTGTGGAAAAAATAACAAAAATCATGGACAAACTATCTGCGTTAGGCACCGATCTTTGCCAAACAGCTTAGTAACACTGACTATGTTCATGTAATTATGTGCTTGAAAAGACACTTGCAAGTGAATACACTATCATCAATCAATTGCCTATTTGAGTGAATATAATAATAAAAGTCATGCACATATCTTCTGCCTTAGGCTCGATCAGTGCCAAACTGTTCAAAATTGCTGAATATGTACTTACATGCTTGAGAATACATTTGTGAATTACTGCATAACTATGTGTAATATTTATCAGAATTACTAGCAGTAGCACTGCATAATTAGGATTGTAATGTATAGTTTTGTAATGTATAATAATTGTATAATTGATAATGTAATTAGTATTGTAATGTATAATAATTGTATAACTGGTAATGTTTCTATTATTCATCGTAACATACACTGTAAAGTCTATGTGTGTACTGCATAATTATTATTGTAATGTATTGAAATTGCATAATTAGTATTGTAATGTATTGAAATTGCATAATTAGTATTGTAATGTATTGAAATTTCATAATTAGTATTGTAATATATAATTGGTAATGTATGAATTGTATAAATCAGTATCGTAATATATAGTGCATGCTACAAAATTAGTTTTTAAATGTATTATAATTGAATCATTACTATCGTAACGTATTGTAAAAGTAGCATGTTACAAAAGCCCCTGTATGGCCATGTACTTATATTTTTCTCAAATATCAAGAAACACTGGGACCCGGGCAGTTAGACGGCAGCGAACCCCATCCGCGGCTCTGGATAATGGCGGACGTGGTGCTGCACTGATTAACCATTAAGGTAAAGGGACAGTGCCCACGTCCTCCGTGACTTATACGGAAATATCAAAGTATGTCCCATTCCTCTCCAAATCTAAGCAATCTCAAATCTATAAAAATTTAGTAATTTAGGTTCCACTTATTAATATACTTTTACCTCAGTCTTTAAAAATCAGTTTCTATTTCAAACTATGCATTCGCACAAATTAAATAGAACACATATTCAAATTATACAAAATGATCCGTTCGTATTATGAAAATTCATCCATTCGCATAATGGGAAATATAAGCAGATTTTTAAACACAAATGCAATTGAATATTATTTGGAATAGCCGGCATGCTTTAGCAGTTTAAAATTTCTGCCATATCAATTAAAAGTTGGTAAATATTTTTAAAATTTATTTTTTTGTTTAAATACAGCTTATGGTAGCTTTATCGAAAAACGTATAACGGACGTATTTTTTAAAACTAATGGACACTGTTTACTTCAGAATCCTGAACTTTACGTTTATTAAGCTTGTAGAGTCACTAGGCTATTTTTAAATGTCATGAGAATGAGCAACGCCATCGCCGCGCCCAGCACCCAGTGTGCTGACCACTACACTACGAAGCCACTCTAAGAAGGCGGGCGAAATACCTCATATACTCCCCCTTTTAAAGGGCGACTGGGTTTTTAGGGGACCTAATTGCCAAATCCTGGATTTGGAGAATCATCATCCACCATCCTCTTAGTTCCGGCGCCACTGAAGAGACATTAGGTTATTTTTGAAACAGGAAAAAGTGATGAGCAATGCCTTCGCCGGGACTCAAACCACGGACCTCTGGAATACGAGCCTAACATGCTGACCACTACACTACGAAGGCATGCTAAGTAGGCGGGAGGAATACCTTATAAGCTAACCTCTCCCATTTTACTAAATTCTCCCCTTGAGAAACGATGACGATTATGTGGAGTATGCTAATATTCAGGGAAAAGAATTAAAAAGACAAAAATGAAAGACTTAAAACGCGCATATCAATAAATACCTTTTCAAAAGGGTCAAAATTACTGCTGTAAATACTCTTAAATTTTACTTTTCATTAAATGTATTCTAATCACCTATACTTCGCATATTACTAGTACAGTTTTAAAACTTTCAAATTATCTGCTAAACTGTAATGCGAAAAATTTATAAGACAGAGAAATATTCGAATAAATACAGCATGCAGCTTTTTCTTTGAATTTTTTACTGATCATTAACATAAAACTTAGAAAGAGGAAAATCTGGAAAGGAGGAAATCTTTGGATTATTTGATTTTCATGACGAATGGAGCATCACTCCATAGCGCTTCTTCCTTGCTTTCAACCTCTGCAAGAATCTGAGCTGTACATTTCAGCCTGAAAAGTCATCCAGATCCCCAGATCTAAATGCATGTGATTTTTTGTTGTGAAATGATGAGCTTACATACGCTTTTTTATTAGAAACATTAAAAGGCATTATAGGACGGCGTTTATCAACAATCTCTAGAGAAATGGTTTTATGTTCTGTATTACTTCTTCACTGGTATTGAGTTAATGTTTAATAATGAAACCTGTTTTATTTAAGGTTTATATTAGAGATATTTTATGTTACACTGCAAATCATCATTTCGAGTTTATAAATTCAACTAAAAATGCAGTGAGTAACATTTCTTTAAGAAACAAAATTATTTATAATGGAAGGCATGAATAATTTCCTTTTTAAATTTATTTTTGTATATAATGTTCACCAAGAAATACTGTATGGCCCCTTAGTTTTGGCAATTTAAAACTTTTACGTGAAGTATTTATTCCATTTACAATACAGGGTTTGAGCTAAACATGAAAGAAACTTTGTGCCAGAATACCGTTATGTTTAGCGAAAAGATGTCTTTAGTATGTAATTATAAACAAAAATACGGAAGAAAAAGCTGTCCACAACACACAAAAAATTAAACTCGTAAAATCGTGAAAAATTATGAAAGCAAATAATATCGGTGGAAAGGAGGCTATGTAAGAGAGACTGCAACGATCGATCATTGTTAAGTTAGGAAATCCAAATATGACTCCTCTCTCGCTAATCCATAAAAGTGCAGTCCTGCTCGTGAAGTAAGATTAATGATTGAACTTAGAGAGGATATTAATTTGAGACGAAGAATTTTATGTTCCTATCTGCTGTACTTTTTGTTCCTTTACAGCTCGGCATCTTGACACTGATCTATTATCGAAAACTTAACGAGATGAAATTTATTTTCCGAGTTCTGGGAGCTGAAAGGGAGCACTGATACAACATCTGTTTAAATTGCGAACGAAGATAACAGTCTGGAATTAAGATGGAAGAGTTTTTGCTTCTTGAATTATTTCATTATTTTTACAGACTCACGATTTCATATCTAGAGTTTATTCTTTTGATTTTTGTGTCCTATATTTTAGCAATGATAGAAAAGCAATTTCAAATCAGACTTTGATTTTCTTTTGGTATATAAATTTCCAGGACCCATAATGGGTTATGCACTAAAAATATATTATCTATTTGTCAGAAAAGAACTGTTTCTTTAATTCAGTTTCATGCGATTAAATTGACATTTTAGTCAAATAAATAATACTTTTATTTAAGCTGGTTTTGACTTAAAACTCATTTTGTTGCAAACTACTTTTTGTTTATAACTTCAAAAGAAGCATGAGAATGTTAATATTGGAAAAATACAGTTAATATAATATTAAAAAGATAATAATTAGGCAAATAAGCAACCTCAGATTATAGTAGATTTTGAATAATCTCTGTTCGTTTCGAAAACAATCTAACACCCATTTTCTTTGGAAGGAAAAAACAAATACTAAGATGGAGGATCAATGACAAATTTATAGAAAAATCAAAAATGCGGAGCAAACAAGGGTGAATTACTGTAACAGATCACTCTTGAATTTGTTATGGTTTTAATTTTGCTTAATAACTTTGGCTTCTTTTAAAACGCTTAAAAGAAAATATTTTCGATATACACTGTTTTTCATTTTTCGCAAAATAAAAATTATTGCCACTTAAGGGATATATTTATTTTAGGGCCCTTATTGAGGATTTAGGGACAAAAATATAATTACTCGATTTAACGACTTTTCTTTGTTATAAAATACTAGCAGAATACAGCCTATTCTGGGGTTTACACAAAGTGAAGAGGTAGTATTCAAGGGTAGGAGGAACATTCTGCGAAATTTCGTTTTCGAAGTATTCTCGAAAATTTGATAGACAGCGTAGTGATATTCTTCTCTAAAGGATCTACACAATTCCGGAAAGTTCTACTCTGTTCTAAAGAGACACTTATAGGTTTTAGTAGAGCAGATATTTGCCTTTGGTTAACGGTTAAATCTTTTTTCGAAAAATCACCATCCACTTTGGCCTTCACTGTTTTCGAAATATCCGCAAAAGCTGATTGAGAGGGCACTTAAATTCTGCTTTAGGTCTACACTCTTGTGGAAAGTTTTACTCTTCTCAAGAATAAACAAATATAGCGCCAGCCAACAGTATTATTAAGAAATTAATAGCGGAAACGAAATAAAAGCGCCGTGAATTTAAGTTGGTTGACATGATTTCGAAATTGAAAGTATGTAGAATCATTAAATTTTTCTCTTGCATATATCACTTCCTTTTATAGCGGGAAGCGAACAACAGGAAAATGAACTAACCGGTTGATAGTTTTTCGGATAGATGTCGTGAGTACACCATTCTGATTATAAATGCCCTGTCTGTAGATCCCGTGGGGAGGTTTATCGAAATCTTATGTAAACTGTGATCTTTCTCTTGTTTTAAAGATCAAGTATGCCAAGTTTCATCAAGATCCGAATAAAACAGTAGATTTGTATTTAAAGCCAAATCACTTTATTTATGTAGAAGTGTACACTTCTTTATTTATAAAAAATCTTTTCTTTATTTATAAAGAAGCACGATCTATTTATACAGAATAGTGAAGGACACTCCTCTTTGTTTATACAGAAGTGTACAAATCTCTACGCGGCTTAATTTGCTATGAAATAGCATCATCGAAATATTTTTTACCAACTTTCATGTTTTAAATAAAATTTGCTTGTCAAAATTGACAACTTTATTTAAATGAAAGATTTCCCTTTATATATCTTTACTTTGTGAGAGACTAATTCTTAAGTTTTTATGGCTATCATAATTAATTATTTCAAAGTACTTTTAGAAGTTAAACCAAAATCTGCATACCAGAATCGGATTACAAATTCCTTATAAACCTTACGATTACTTTTTTTGTAATTTTGTATGTTTAAAAAAATCGGCTATGATCCGTAATTTTCGTATTTAAATTTTAGCCCAAACAGCTATTATTCTCGAAACGCAGTTTTGCATTGGTTAATTGCGATTCTAATCTAATGCAATTTGGCAAAATATAAGATATTTATCTTTCAAATTTAATCTGTCACTTATCGATTAGCAAATTAGCTAAATAAAAGCCATGAATAGATGCAGTTTTTAAGAATATTATTATTAACTTAAAAGTGAGTTAGCGCAAGTGTTTTATTAGTCTCGATCTCGAAATGGGATTTGGCGGCGTCTTCACTTTTCAAAATATTGCCAGGAAATATTATAGCCCTGAAGTACCTTTAAAGAAATGAAATTATGAAGAATCTACGTGAATGTATGTATGTTTCTTGCAGTATGAAAAAACGAGGGTGCTAACGACAATTTTGAATAACGTAGTCCTCCACCGTAACATGGGCACGTGGGAGACCTTAATTTTGAATTTCGTATTTTGTATTTCAGATTGCGTAAATTTTTAATGAATTTTTAACAACCTCAACGATTTAAATTGAGCAGGGACAACACTGTACATATTATAACACCGTTATCTCCAGCACGCGAGATTGTTTATTAGAAGTTCTAAAGTCATGCTGGTTTTAAATATTTTGCTCTTCAACTGAATTTTTTATGGCGTAAGTGGGAAGAATATGATATTTAATCAATAAATTTAACGCACGTGACATTAATAATAAAAAGAAAAATAAAGGTTTCTCCAAGCCATCTTACTAAGAAGACTGTACATTATAATGATAAGCTGAGAAAAGACTGAAAAAATATAGAAAAATGTATGCCAAAACTTAACATTTCACCGAGAATTCTAAACAGATGCTACTTTTAAGAATTTTATCATTTTGCTTTTGAACTGTAAATGGCATAAGTGCGAAGAAAATGGTGTTTAGCAATGAAACTAAAAATGCAAACAGAAATGAGTTAGCAGGAGTGACGGCAACAGCAGACTGGTAGATTTCGAGCCCGACGAAAGCGTGGAAAAACTTTAACAAACCACTTTGGGCGGCCGTTAAAATATGAGGCCTTTCAGATTTATTGTTGTTATTATTATTTTTTTGCTTTTCAATCGGACTGAATTTTTAAAAATTAATTTTAATTCATGAGACAGCTTATAAAAATATTCAATATTGTTATAGAAATACGTTACATATTTTTTTCATTTTTCAAATACTCAAATGATGCATAATATTCCCATGTAAGTCTAAATATAATATTCAAGTAGTGTACAGTAATTTTTTTCTATTCCACATAAGCCATCTCTATTGATCATCTGTACTAATAACCATATTAAACTTTTAAAGGACCCATCTGGGCGACCGTTAAAATCTCTAAACTCTTTCAGATCCCCACTCCCTCCATTTTGTGTTGGGAGAAAAAGTTCTGAAGAAACGATCTTGAAATTTTTCGTAAAACTAAAGCACGATTTATAATAGACTTTTTTAAATTTTAATTTTAAGTTAAATTTTATTTTCTCAAGTCCATGAAAGCGTTAAAATTAACTGTTTACAAAATTTCGCTTTCTAAAAAAATTTAAGTAAATTGTTATTCTATTTACAGAATTGAAGAATTTTGGTTTTAAATGAAATAACTATCCTAGAATAAATTTTCTAGTTCTAAGTAAAACTACAGACTCATAATCTAATTTTCAGCTGCAAATTCCGTAACAATTAAATTGTAACTAAGCATAAAATAATACATAAAAATGTCTTATCATGCTTGTCTTTTTACTTTAACCAAAGCAGATATTTGCGATTTAGTTCAAGCTATAACGAAAGAAAAATGTTTAAGACTAAACATATTATTATAAGGCAAACTCGAAATTACACCAATGAAAGCTACCTATTCCCTTCTGACCATAAACTTAACAACTGATCAAAAAATAATTCTGAACTAAACTTAATGAGATTTTACTTCATATGGGACATGTAAGACATTTATTTATGCTCCAACATAATCTTTTAACACTCCCCAACAAGCAAGTTTAGCTAACGGTCTATTGTCTCAATTTTTTTGTCTGAAGTTTCGAAAACATTCTTATTTGCATGAAGACATTCTCCGTGTGATTCCTCTGGCGAGAATTTCTCGAGAGAGAGGCAGCAGACTAAGAACGTACAGTAAGCTTTCACGGACAGTCTTAAAACAAATACGTAATTGTTAAAGCATTTTGTTAATGTCAGTGTAAAATGTACTCATGAAAAACAAGTTTAGTCAGACAAAATATTTGTTTATTTCCAGCGGAAGGTATAATCTTATCTTTATGTGAAAATGTGAATTAGATCTTAAGTACAGGAAATATTTTAAACAGTTTTAATTAAAATTTGGAAAAGATTTCTTCAAAAATATTTGCTACTACGATAATCATATATTTCCTAAATCCTAGAATTCTTAAACCTTATTCAACTCTCGTTAACCAATGTTCAATATGCATTATTTATTCGATCTTTTATTCAATTTTAAATGGCGTATAAAAGATATATTTGTTCAGCGTATTTCAAAGGTTTTAGAATGCTTTTGCAGTTGTTTATTTTATACTAAAACATTATGTGCATAACATATTCTCGCTGAGTAGGTTTCTGAAAAACATCATGTGAATTTAGTTTTTAAGAACGTTTTCTGCAAAAGCAGACAAAATATTATATCAATCTGTTATTTTACCAAACCACTGCTGTTTTTATTTATGGTAAGTTTCCAATATATTAGTTAAAAATCCCTCTTCCAAATATAATCATTTATTTTCTTTTTCTTATTCCAAAAAGGCTATTAGTCTCGAAACACGATTCTGTTATTTCAAGTTAATGCATTGTTTCATTTTCATTCGAGTCTGTTGCCATTCGGAAAGACGTAAGATGTTATTCTTTCATATTCAAATTGTCTGTTATTAAATAACAAACTAAATTATTTAAAAGCAATAGATACATATCTTAAAAATATTATTTTTTATTATTTAATATGGTTGATTTAAATAAAATGGTATACCTAATTAAAATTCATGATATACCTAATTAAAATTTCATGATAATATTCCCGATTCATCATAACTAATTTTATGATTTACCTAATTAAAAATATCAAACAGTTTTCTAGAGTTACATTACTCTTTGTTTTTTCACATATTAAACATTTGGAAGAATTATAACGTTCCCATTTAAGTCTAAATGCATATTCATCTAACATCCTATAAAATGCTTCGTTTTCATCTGGGTCATGTCTATTAATAATTTCTACTAATAAACTATATTAAACTTTAAAAGAGCCTTTTGGGCGTCCGTAAAATCCGAACCCTTTCAGAATAAATTTTATTTATTTTCTTACATATTTTTATATATTTTACTGTATTTCATTATTTTATGCTAATCGGTTTTTAATTTAAATCTTTCCAAGCGCTTCGTATTGCTTGATTTCCCTAAGGAAACGGACATTTATGTAAATTAAGGGAAAATTCAAAATAATTTTGGAAAAATATAAGCATGAACTGCTCAAGTCTCTAAACTACATAACTCAGCTGCTGCTAGAACTGTAAATAAGAATGTTCCTTTAATCGTATTTGATTATGATGTTTGATACAGACAAATCTTTCACTGGAATGATTTTCTTAATTCCGTTTCTAACCAGAGTTTAAGCAAGTTTATATGTAAGAACCGTTCTAAAGCATGCTAAGCTTAATTTTTGTGATGGATCTCATAGGCTATACGCTAAAATAAATTCGGTGAAAAATCTGGGTGATAAAACAAAACATCTAAATTCATTAGGCCACATGCTATTGTTTCCTGGACAACATTAAAAATACTTAGATCTAGATATAAAATACTCAGATTGGCAACAATGAATGTAACAGAGAGAACATTGTAATCAACAAATCTCCGTTTAATTTGAGGCTGAATTATTTTTACTTCTTGCGTATTCGGCACTTTTTAAAAACTTACTAACTGGGACAAAATGACAAAAGGCCATTACTCAGAGACACTGATTATCAAACCGTCCGGTAAGCCTGTTTAGAACCCCCCTTATTCTCTGCTTAAAAGCTTCACTTATTTTTTTTTTTTTTTGTTTGTTTTTTAATATCAATTTATCACCTGTACGAAAATTAATATATGATCATCAGACTATAGTAGAAAGAAATTAGTTTATTATCAAATTTTATGGAAAGAATTTTCAATAAAATATAAATTAAATAAATACAAATATAATAAATATAAATATAAATCGCGTCTTAAATAACCTATTTTATTTAAAATTAATATACAACCAATATGACAGATTAATTATATCAGAAATTTAATTAAATTACTATCAAATCTAAGCACTGTTATTCTCTACCTAGAGAAAGGTTAATGAAACATATTATTTCTGAAATGAATAGTGTGTAGCTTTTAAAATATTACTTTATGCCACAGTATCATACATCACCATTCTTTAAAAAGAAAATGCGAGAAATAACAAAAAAATTATTCAACTTTCAGACTATACTTTTGATTGCTCATACTTATGTAAACGAGGAAAAAAAGACGTTTCGAAATGTATCTATGAAAAACAGGGTTTTGAAGCTCCTTTCAAAAAAGGTAAAAGGAATGATGATGTCTTAAAAAGGACTCAGCGGAGAGAATGGAACGTGTTGAAGATGCATTTGTAATTAGACGTTAAAAATTGCGGATTTCTGAAACAACAGGAGCTCAAGAATTACCAGAATTACGATTGTGTGCTTGAGAGTCGTGTGAATATATATATATATGGAATCCTTGTTTGAAAATGCTTTAATAAAGCGTTGGAATTCTATTTTTGAACGGTCAAATCGTTCTTGCGGTGTTCATAGTCTTGCTGATGCAGTCTGTTCCTTATGTCAATATACTTTCTAATTCTCGGTTTCGTTATTTGTCTCCGTTTGCAATGTGAGGAATATGGGAGGTACGTCGGCGAGTATTTATAGTTGGACGTGTTCTATAATCTCTGGTGACAAGCAAAATAAAAAATTGCTGTATATAATCAAGTTGATGTCTTTCATTAACTTTTAAACGAAGGCAGCAAACTGATACAGTATAGATCAGACAGTTATCTTTGACTGTTTGGCACGAGAGCTGGAGAAGTTTAAATGGAAATATCTATGTAGCGGCATGTTTTTCTTGGTAGATGGTTAGCTAATTAGTTTAATTTTTCTTTGAGATATTTAATATACTGGTGCTATGAGAAGTGGTTGTCCAGTTCTCTTTTTAAAAAAAAATGTATTTTGAGCATCAATATGTTTAAATAAAAATGTGACAAAATATGGTCTGGAACATAAGAGATAATAGATATTGGCTTGATTTAGATGCTCATGTGGATCACATTAAATGAAGTGACTTGGCTAAAAAGATAAATGGTACCAACAATAGTTATAGAGCCCTTACTCGCAAAGAATTTCAAAAATTGCGCAGTAAACGTTTTTTACCCCTTCTTATTCCTTTCGTAAACTTGAAAATTTTTGAAAGCTGTGGAATCTTGAAAAACGTTTTTTTATAAATGCTAACATGTTCTACAGAACGGTCGTGTTCGAAAGTGGTATTTTACAGAGAATTTTTTCTTTCAGGAAAGAAGAAATTCCGCTTCTTTCACTGTTTTCGGAACCTTAAAACTTCAGTATACATTATTTATTTCACATACCTCTAAATTGAACTAATGAAGATCTCATCAAATATTTATCTCTCGATTATGACTTTTTCTAAATTACGGACGCAGAAAACCATGTTAACAACTATGTCGAAACGATGAAAACATCCTATGTAAAATAAAACTACTTGTGAGAAATAAATAATTCACAAGGCTCTACATGATGTTGGCTCAACTAGACTCTCAACTACATGTCAGAGTTCAAATTCTGCTTCCAGATTCATCTACCGCGCTTTAATGTTTTTCTTCATAACGTCAACTACGAGTGACTTCGTAGGTTTTCATTTATTTTTACTAACAGTTATTATGAGTTTAGCTTCGCTACTCTTAGCGCACGTTTTTATTTCTGCCAGATGTTAACAATGAATATCGGTATCCTGCCGGTGTAGGTTATGAGTCAGCCTATTAGGTTAAAATGAATTGTGTAGTCTTATACCACTCTTTAAATTTAGTGCTACGTTATGTTTTAAGTTTCTCACCGCAAGTGGTCGGAGACTGTAAGCTCTTTAAATCCGTGCCGCCTGTAAAATATTGTGTTCAATAAAATTGTCTTTTAAGCCTTTCCCCTGTTGCGTTCATCTTCTCAAGTCTTGGGGGGAATTTGCAAAGATTAACACTTAAGTAAATCTATAGTTACATTGAAAGATAGCAAAGATGACTAGATCCCACAACTTTGCTTATTATCCTAGAATTTTAAGTCAAAAAAGGACGTTTAGAGGATTTTAAATTTCGTTATAACCATATTAATCAAACTCTGCTAACTGAATAAAGGTTTATAATAATTTTAGTCCAGGTTGTATAGAGTTCCGTTATATCTGAGTGAATGTAGAGTTTTTTGTTCCTTAAAAATCCGTATATTAAATATGTGTAATATCTGTAAAGCTACTTAGTAGATAATGCTAAATTTAAGTTATATTATTAGAAATTGTATGAAAACGCTTTTATAAAATTGGCTAAAAACATTATATAATGTTAATTATATACAGTACAAAATTGCATAAATGATTCAATATTTAGTAACACTATAATGTCCAAAAATTGGTACACTAACCAAAGACATAAAAACCTTCATAGGAACGTGGAGTTATAAAAGAATGGAATCCACGAGATGCGAAAGCATTCTGTAGGAAATCAGTACCATGCATCTAACAGAGGGGCTCATAGTTTTATTTTATTATAATGTGTAATATTTCTGCTATCCACAGCTTTTCGCTTGCGTTTTATATTGTAAAGTGATGTATTAGGTGGTTATGGCATTATCTTAAACTCAGACGAGCGTACTTCTTATCATAATTTGGCATATTAGACTTGGGTGCTATACAGCGTTAACCTTCAGAGACATTTGAATTTTCAAAATAAGGATCCTATCGAATGCCATCTGAAGAAGTCAGATATCATTATGGAGCTTTCACTACAGTCTCTCGTTGGCATGTTGGGTGCAAGGATTCATAAGGCTTCTTCCACACACAGAACTTTTCATCTACCTAAACAACCAGAAATGGGATCAGTCAGAGTATGCTATTTATTTGCAGTCATTGTCTCATTGCCTCAATTGTCTCCATTGCAAAGCCCAGTCGAGATGCATAGCTCTGAGACTTGCATTCTTCAAAAGAACTCTAGCTTATGTCAGTTTCTGAGGCCTGCATATTTATGAGAACATTTCACAATTCTCACGCTCAAAGCTTGTTAAGTCAAAGCTCAAAGCTTGTAAGTACTCAGTTTAATTTAATATTAGCTAAAACGTGTCGCTAACACGTGAAATATCTTGCCAACAGATGCTTCATTAGCATAATTATTTCGTGTTTATCAGCAATACGTTCTGTAGTCACACTCTTGTAATGATTATAAGGAAAATTTCTAACTTGCCTTGTCAACTTAAAAGCTCTGAATATTAAGCTGCTTTAAAATGTATTTAAATAGGGGGAAAATTATCATTTTTAAGAATAGAAACAGTTCTAAAAGTGTTGAAAAATGTATAATATATCATTTTCTGTACGTCTTGGCGAAGGCAATCAGGGCCATTCAAAGATAACGTTATTATATAATTTGTTTAGGCTCTGCTGTACCAATATCTGAACTCTTCAATGCACATTTCATAGAAAAAAAGTATAATTTTATATCCCATCCTTGCACTCTGAATGGGTATTGATCTTATTGTTGCTGATATCCTGAAATCTAATTATACTTATAATACTGTTTTTACATATACTGTTTATTATATTATACTGTTTATTATAATATACTGTATTTATAATACTTTTTATAGTATTATGTTCTATTTATAAATACTGTATTTATAATAATGTTTATAGTATTATACTCTATCTATAATACTGCTTATTAGACTTAATACGTTCTTCACTTCTACATCAATATCTGAAGAGAAAACTTCATATGCCAATGATATGTGAAATTTGTTGCGCCACAGTATTTGTTAACCAATTTTTTAAGTATACAAAATTTTAAACTATTTAAAATTAATATGAAACATTACCTCTGATTTATTAAGACATAGTTACTTACAATCGCATATTCGTACCTTGAAAACAGGCATTTTAGTTAACAGTTAACTTTACCATATCTATGTCCAATATAAGAAAGAAACGTGTTTAAGAAAAACGAATTGAATTCGGAAACATGATAATTATAATTTAATATTTAATATCATGAATAGAATAATGAATTTACTGCAGGAATATAATAATTATAAATTAATTTTTAATATCATAAATAATTTCAAACGCAAGAAATATTAGCATCTTTGGATATATATATTTATAATATAATCATATTTTTCGAACAATTTCATCAATGATAACTCAAAACATCCAAAAAATGTCATCTTTGTCAAATATTTAAAAGTAAACTTTTTGTGCAGAAGTATTTCAACAACATGATTTTCAAAGTTTCCTCGGGCGATATAACATCAGCACCAAAATCTCACTAAGCAATTTAATTGGAAAAAATACGAGTAAAGAATGTTTAAATTCTGCTTTATAACCTAATATAACAGGAGCAAATAAAAAATTTTGCATGAAAGCGCTCAGCCTTTTTTATAAACACTGCCTGGCGGGCTTTGTTACATCAAAGATATTCAGAGAAGAATTTAATTTTGAAAGCGGTAGACTGGAAACATTGAATCTGTAATATTTACAATTCTCAAGATACATGTTTGAATTTCAAATCATAATGTTTGAAGCAAGACTCGTAAGAAAAGTGTTTGTATAAAATATGTAGAACCATTTCTCTTCAATAAATACACAGTAAACATTATATATCAATTTTATTTCTTATGAATCAGTGTATTTGGAAAATGATTTTTTCTTCATTTAGATAAGTGTGGACTTCATAAAAAAGAGAGAAAACGTTTGCGATTTGATCTTTGCATTCAGATCGATTCTCGTTTGAGAAACTGAAGCTATGTTTTCATTTAAAAGGGTTTACCCCCTTTTAAATGATACCAAATATTTGTAAAACATAAAACATAGATTTATGTTTCACAAATATTTGGTAATCACCACCGTAAACGCTTCATTTTCCAAAGAATAGCCAAACAAATCAGAACTTCTGGGTATAATGCACCAGATTAAAAAACTGTTATGAAAATATCCGTTTCATATACAGGGTGTCTCGTGAATGTTGCGACAAACTTCTGGGGGAGGTAGGGAACATCATAAGGATTAAGAATTGCATAAGAACCCATGCTCGCAAATATCAGGGGTAAGTGGTAGCAGATGGGAAAAAACAAGAGTGATTAATTTGAAACATTAAATGAACATGAATACAAATGGTGTACGACAGCTTGAATGTTGTAACAGATGCTCGAAATTTGTACTATCACACCACAAACATGCCTGACACCGACGGACCATTTTTTGCAAGACATGTTCAAACATATTCCGGAAGTTTCTTTGATTGTAGCAGCTGCGCATGCGAGTCTTGCCACGAGATCCATTTGAGACACAAAAGGATCGTGATACACGACACTTTTGATGGCTTCCCACAAAAATAAATCAAGGCTTGACGGTGAGCGTGGGAGCCAGGGACTGGTCCACTACGCCCAGGCCATCGATGCGGGAATGATCTGTTCAGATGTTTACGAACATCCTGTCCAAAATGAGTCCACTTCTTAATGACCCGTAGTCGCACTTTTGATGCAGACGTGCAAACAAACTGTGGTATGGTTGATGTCTGTCAGAGAAGCGTTCTCAATAAATGTGGGCAGCGGTTCATCCATTACCCTCAGCTATTCCGTACACTAAGTACATGTCTGCAAGCTCTCGTTCGTATATCCTTCCATGCTCTTCGTACCGCTCGAATGAGGCAATCCTCACTTTCCACTAGCACTGTCCTGTACAGCACCCCTTGGCGTTCGTATCATGAAAGCCAATTTTTATTTCGTCTTATTGGAAATCAATTAATGCCAATTTTTCATTTTATCTTATTAGAAATCAATCAGTTTAAGCTTTTTAAGATTTTTGGAAACAAATAAAACCGAAATGCATTTATGTGGAAAATATTAGTTTTTATACATAAAATATTTAGTTTTATTTGCTCTTCATAAAACAATTGTTAAAATTTTAAAAAATGAATTTTCTTGTGACTGGTTATTAACTTTAAAATTTCTGTCCTTACTCACAGAAAGAACAGTATCTGTTTGCTGTAAAACTTTTGATCATACATTTTGATCCATTGATTGTAATGTGATGAAGTGTTCGGTGACAATAATATAATTTTGATGAAATTAAACCTTTCATCCAAATCATTTTCCAGTTGTGACGGATGTGTTGGAGCATTATCCATAATAATAATAATAATAATAGACCTTTTTTTCGATATAATAATATGCAGAGGTAGGAGCAAAGACTTCTGCCATCCATTCAGAGAAGTATAGCCTAGTTAACCAATCTTCACTATTAGCTCTATCAGGATTTGGTATTCTGTGCATACTTTTGGCAAACACAATGGTGCTAGTATCAATGTCCTGACTCGAACAGTGAGCTGAATGCAGCTATGTTCTTAAGAGTGCTAGAAGAATTACAACGTAAGAAGGGTGTAAAAGACCCTGTTATTGAAATCACTATTTACAGCAACTCCCAACTAGGGAGAGATAACAGAAGAAATAATAATCGCGCTTGGGTCTTGAACAATCAAGCAATTTAAAAGTAAAACTTCAGTAGACATTTAAATAGTTGCTGTCACAGAGCTTAAACGCGAGAGTGGCCTATTTATGGTACGTAGCAAGCCTTTGCTAAGTACTAACGCACTTAAATCACTTCCATCAGTATTTGAGGAATAGCACTAGGCGTAAGAATTTAAATAATAACTATTCTGGCGAACTTCCACCGAGCCGACGTGGTCTGAGACTAAAAGCTCTCTCACACTTGAGAAGTTTCTCACTAACCTTAAATACAAAACTTGGCTCCAAAACAAGCTGAACAAAATTTGGCTCCAAAACAAGCTGAACAAAACTTGGCTCCAAAACAAGCTAGCATAAAGCTGAACCGTGCGCTCATTCTGAAGGGAAGTTGAAATAAGAGTTTACAGGAAAGGATAACTTAAAATAAAAAGAAACTTGGTTAGTTTAACTTAAAACCTTACAACTCTCAAGATAACACTAAATCTGGGGTTATTGATATTATGCCTTTTAAAGACGAGGGTCTTATCTTCAAGTAACCTTTGGAAGTAAGACAACTAATTAAGCAATTTCAGATTTAGCTGCCTTGTGCTTTGGCAGTACCGTTTTTACTTCCTTGTACGAAGTAAAAAGGAAGTATTGTAATCACGAAAGGTTTCAGGCATCATATTTCAACACAAATATCTATTTTCACCTCTACCGAATGCAAGTGAACGATGCTTTTGTGTGACATCTGTACGTAAGGACAGGATAAAGGACTTTTCCCCCCAAAAAATTCTAAAACTAATTTTAAATGAATTCTGAAGAGAATTTTTTTTAATGGTTAAGCAGTTTTTTAGATATTTCTCCAGGGACAAAAACAGTCTTACCATGGCTAAGATTTTACTCTGGTATATGATCATCTGACGCCATAAGTTTATAAAAATTCGTAACGCACTGCAACTTTACGTGTTTAAAATGCAAGTACAAGTATTTCTTTAAATACCTACTGTAAAATGAAAATGCACAGGGAAAGAAAACACGTTTATTGTTGTTTCGACAAATGGAACACAACTTGGAAATACCGTTCAAGTGCCTTATACAAAAAATAACGGCTTAATTTCATTATACACTAGATATATTGAAAACTGAATATCGACAAGTGCGGTCAAGCCATTATTACTAAAGCAGTTTAAAAATCCACATAATTAAATCAGACAAAAAACGAGAAACTGTACATTCAGGTATCGCATTTTAAAGCTGAAAATTTATTAACAAGGTATTTTATTTAAATGGAAATTATTACGTAAATACTTAAATATTACCAAAAAATGAGAGGTCACAATAACAGTTGCATATAGCTAGGTAATTTTAAAAATTAAGTACAATACATATTTTTAGTCCAAAGGGGCTTTGTCCCTGAAGAACTGTTGTTTTCGTTTTGCGAATTTGCTTTGGTTTACTATAAATGTCCGTTTCACTTCAAACTGTTGCCACCGAATGTTAGAGTGCTGCATTATATTTGAAGAAATTAAATAATGAAAAAGATGCATAAATGTATGTATATTTCAGTGTGATAAAGCAACGGTACATAGAGCCATGGAATTTTGAATGATGTAATCCTCCTACGAATATGGGCATGTGGAAGCCCAAATTTGAAATTTGGAATTTCTTTTATTACCGATTTCATATTTTGCTAAACTTTAACGAATTTTTGATTAACAAACTCAAGAATTTCCAAAGCGAGCAATGGCAACGTTTTACAGAAAAACATTTTTGTCTGCAGAGCGCGAGACTGCGTATCCGAAATTCTAAAGATATGCTCAATTTAAAACTATTTTGCGATATTGCTCTTGAACTGAATTTTATGCTTTACGTGCGAAGAACGTGATATTTAATAAATAAGGGTAGCAGACAAAATATTAAAAAAGCCTCTTTGGACGTAATTTAAAATAGTTTTTTTTTCTTTAAATGGTCGGGCGCTTTATTTATTAGCCATTTATTAGCCATTAGTCTGCGCAATTTATTAGCCATTAATCTGCGCAACTACAAGGGCAGAAAGTGGTGACCATTTCAATATGGAAGCACCAGCTCGTCCGGTTCCCGCAACTATCTAAAAGAACGACATCCTCCAGTGTCCCACGAGCGCCACATCCGGAGTTTATTAAAATCTAAAGACAACATTACATTGACACATAAATACACATTACTGATTAATTCTCAATGCTATGTTAATACTGCGTTAATACGCTTGCCACATCATTGCTACATTGAAATTGCATTAAAACTCTCACATTAAATACTGTTTTATTGTAATTTCAATGTTGATTTATTCAATTCAAATGCTCCGGGATTTGAGACCGGGCCCATCGCTACGGCAGACAGGGTCACTAACCATTATAGCGACAGGGCGGCGCTTTTTGCAAAACTTATAAAACTAATTTAGAAACTCATATCATAATATTAAAATTATGTATTGTAATATAAAAAAATATTGTAAAAATTCATATTTTGAGAATAATTTTAATTCTAGAGGCAGAAAATGAAATTTGTAAAAATTTTCATAATTCGAGAATACGTTTCTATTAAAGGGTTAACATACGATGTAACGAAAGATCATATCTTGAAGAGAATGCACGTTAAGCGGTTTTATATTGTTACGAATTTGGTATTTAAAAAGCTAATGTTAGTTCAGTTATAAATTAAATGGTTTTATTTCTCGTGCAGTGCAACGCGTGACGAATATTAAAAGAAAGCTAAGCCGGAAAAATTTAAAAAAAAAATTTTTGGTGTCAGGAGTGGGGTTTGAATGCCAATAACAAGAGCGATGGAAGAACAATTCAGGCAAATGATGACTGCATTTGCTGCTTTCCAAGAAAAGATGGAAGGGGCCGTCAACTCCGTTAAGGTAGAAATGAAATTGGGCCAGGAATCCGTTAAGGAAGAAATGAAATTGGGCCAAGATTCCGTTAAAGGAGAGATGAGATCCGTTAAAAAGGAAATGGAAGCCGTTCACGAAAAGTTGGAAGCTGGTCAAGTAACTTTTAAAGAAGACATAAAAGCTGTACAAGAAAAGATTCAAGCAAGTCAAGACGAAATGAAAAGAGAAATAACCTGCGTAATAGAAAGTAAATTTGAGGCTATGGAAGACAGAATAGGAGCTGTCGAAAATAAAGTCGGGCAAATTGAAGAAAAGGTTTCTTCTGTCAAAGATGAAATAGAAGATAGAGTGTCGGCTGTGGAGCAACGAGTCGAAGGAAGAGTTTCGGCCTTCCAACAACAAATTGAAGAAAGAGTTTCTGCCGTCGAACAACAAATTGATGATAGGGTTTCTGCTGCCGTCGCCAAAGAAGTTGACAGCCTAAAGAAGTGCATAGCGTCGGTAGGAAACAATTCTGAAGGTTTCAAATTTTTATCGATGCCTGCTCGTTCCGTTCTGAAACTATCTACATATGATGGAAAGACCTCCTGGCAGGTGTATAGGACACAATTTTCTATCGTTGCGGATGCGAATGGATAGGATTCCCAAGCTAAGGCCTGTCATCTCGCCGCTTCTCTGAGAGCAGACGCAGCGGATATCCTGCAGACGCTTCCCGAAAATCAAAGGCTAGATTTCGAAGCTCTATCCGGCGCTTTGGAGCTGCGCTTCGGCGAGAAATGTTTAAAAGACTACAGCAGGCTCCAATTAAAATCTCGTCAACAGAAGCTCACCGAAACGCTTCAGGAGCTCGCCACGGATGTTGAAAGGCTGTCACATCACGCCTTTTCGGAGTCCCCGACAGAAACGAGGGAAATCCTGTCGCTGCAATATTTCATCGACGGCATCCGGGATCCTGAAATACAGAAAGCTCTTCGAATGGCAAATGTAAAGGACATAAAAAGCGCTCTGTTGTACGCCATGAAGTTCGAGGCAGCCCAGCAAGCAACTAATAGAGATCGCTACCCAGTTAGAGCTGTGCGTGTCCATGAGCCAGTGGATCAACTGATGGCTCGTTTAGATGATTTAGCCAGACAAGTCGACGCTTTGATACGGAGTAGGAGGGAGAAGAAAGTGGCTCTAAGGTGTTGGAGATGTGGTAGTGAAGGTCACCTAAGACGGAATTGCAGAACACCCCAGGCTACGGAATATAAAGCAGATGATTTTACCAGACAAGTCAGTGGCTTGAGACGGAACATAAGTGAAAAGAAACTAATTCTAAAATGCTGGAACTGCGGAGTTGAAGGCCACATACGAAGAAATTGCAGAACATCCCGAGGTACGGAAAATAAGACCATTTCCCAGCAAGGACGCAGTAAACAAATTAGTGACCATATCGAGGAACGGAGGTTGTCAGATAATGAAAAACCTTGTTTTAAAGCGCTTAAAATTTATACAGTGAGTGGCAACAGTAACGGAATGTCCATTAATGGGAATATCGATGGAGTTCCTTGCGACATGATCATTGACACAGGAGCTAATGTTACCATCATTAGGAAAGATTTAGCTGAACAGTTTAAAGATAAACTTATTTGGACGCCATCCTGTGTTACCCTTCAGACTGCGTCTGGTGATAAGATCGACATAACTGGGAAGTTAAACGTAAACATCACGTTTGGAAGTGCCGCCTACCATCACACGGCTTATGTGGCGGATATCACAGATCCATGCATACTCGGATTGGACTTTTTAAGGAAATACAATTTTTCCTTAGACTTCAAAAACAACAAACTGCTTTCAGCATGTGGTGACATGACTATCCATCCTCAAAAGAGATCCTCACTTGGAAATGCCGACGCCTTGTCCGAAAGACCCAGCTCGGGAAGCCGCCGAAATCATGCTAGGGTCGAAAAGAAACGCAAGACTACCAGCTATTCTCCATCTCAGAAGCTCTTCGGTCGAGACCTTCGTCTGCCTTGTGACCGCCTGTTTGGTCGCCCTACGGATGCGCCTTCATCGCCTGAGGAACACATCCAAGATGTCCAGGCCCGGTTTGAGGGGATGCACCGTTCTGCACGAAAGCGAGTCAACTTGGCGACGGAGAAAGTAAAGACCAGATACGACACGCGAGCTACTAGACATAGATCCAACAAAGGAAACAAGGTGTGGTTGTGGAACCCGATTCAACGAAAAGGACTCAGTCCTAAATTACAGTCACCTTCGGATGGTCCATATACAGTGCTGAACACGAATGACGTCGTGGTTCGGATCCGTGAGTCTTCGAACTCTTACGACAGGTTAGCTTATTACTATGGCCATAGTACATAATGTAAATAATTGTAAATAGTATCAGACCATGGTCCTTTTTGTTTATAAATGTGTATTTGATTTGATTTGTATTTAGTATTTGATTTGCATTTAGTATTTGATTTGTATTTAGTATTTGATTTGTATTTAGTATTTGTTTTGTATTTAGTATTTGATAGCATTTGATTTGTTTAAGTTAGTTATTGCATTTATTTTTTATATTGTTTGATATTGTAATGTAATGTTTATGCCTCAGTTGCATTTATGCCACAGTTGTAAGTTTAGCTTCCTGTCCAGGGATTGTACTGCCCGGGACGTGCAGTCTTTGGGAAGGGGGCAGTGTTACATATTTGGTATTTAAAAAGCTAATGTTAGTTCAATTATAAATTAAATGGTTTTATTTCTCGCGCAGTGCAGCGCGTGACGAATATTAAAAGAAAGCTAAGCCGGAAAAATTAAAAATACAAGAGCGCGTGCGTTAAATAAATAAATATCTCTTTTTGATTTCGAGAAAGTGCTGGAAAATTCTAGCGCGTGATTTTAAAATCTTATAAAAGGAGGAAAACATCTCAGTTTGTAGGAGTTGCTTAGTTTATTGTTGTTTAGAAAACTGCTGTTGTTGATTGTAGCGAATTCGCGGATTAGCGTTCTTTAGCTGTTTTGAATTACGTTCTATTGGATATTTGAGTAGTTAAAAGATAACTACTGTGAGATATTGTAATACTGCATGATAATTTGAGAAAATGTAAGCATTTTTGTTGTGATAATAATAAATTTTTGTTCATTTTTCATCGGACTTGTGCATTCATTTCATAACGAACCCGTACGCACGCAACAATATCTAGGTGCTACTGTACTTCATAGTCAGAAGTAAAAAAAAACTGCCTAAAAGTACGAAATTATTTCAAAATTTAAGCTCAAATTAAACAATGCTCATGAATCGTAGTTTTTTAAGGAAGCAAGCAGCTTACAAGTAATCATTTGCACAAAATAATAGAATACATATCAGAAGGACGATAACATCGTGTATCTATCTACAGGTGCATTATTTCTCCGTATTTTCAAAGCTTTCGATCATGTATGGGCGGAGAACTACTCCACAAATTACTCGTCCTGTGTTTCTAGGAGTACATCATGCACACGATTTATTCCTATCTCAAGGGCAGCTACTTTGTTGTTCACCAAAATACTACTCTACCAAATACAAGGTGGCGTCCAACAAGATTCGTTAAATGGGCTCGTAACGTTGTAGAGACATTAGGTATTTTTTGGAAGCAGGCAAGATGAAAAATATGCAACGTCTTTGCTGGGAATCGAACCACGGGCTTCTGGAAAGCGTGTCCAGCGTGCAGACCACCACACCGCAAAGGCATGCCAAGAAGGCTGAAGAAATACCTCATATACTCCCCGTTTGAAGGATGAATGGGTTATATTTGGAGGGTGGGGGGTAATCGCCAAACCTTGGTTGGGGATAATCATCATCCACCAACCTTCTAGTTTGGGCGCCACTGTTGAGAAATTAGGTAAATTAGAAGCAAGAGAGATTTAAAAATGAACAAACGCCTTCGCCGGGAATCGAACCTCGGCCCTCTGGAATAAGCGCCCAGCGTGCAGACCACCACACCACGAAGCCATGCCAAGAAAGCGGGAGAAATAGATTATAATGTTTTTTAATTTATGCGATCCACATACCTCAAAGTAACAACACTGCACTTTAGATGTGGAAAATGTTATCCTAAATTATACTGCACCATGTTTTTTTCGGTTTACCGATCTGGTTTGGCTTTGAATTGCAAAGGCTTATCAGGGTATTCACAGAATGAATTTTATGTTTTTTCATGGAACTTCACAACAACAATGTTATGGATAGTAAATGCTATGCATGTGCTTATCTTTAAGACACACAAGAATAAATTTTGTCAAGGTCCCTGCTTCTCATAAGCCTCTCCTCATATCACACTAAAAATGCTTGGATGCTTGAAGAATAATTTGTAGCGATCACAAAAGTCAATAATAATAGCTAATAATAATACTGTCGCACAGGAGCTCTTTTGCTTCAGCGGTTCTCTATGTTCCAACGAATCAGATCTGTGATCGCCATTGAAGATCGTCTAGCATAGCGAAGGGCATGAGGAAGTTGTCCGACGTATTTCCTATCATTACTACAGCATCCCATCATCACAACACAAGATAATAGCAAAGGCCGAATACATACTAATTAATCTCACTTCTCGGGACTGCAATAAACTTTTATAATCCAATCTTGTTCCTTTGCTTAAATTGTCCGTACGGCTCCATTGTATTGAATGCGAAAACTTATGCGTTTCGAAGCCTTTTTCACATTCAATTTGGACATTTTCAGAAGTATTTTATAAAATCATTGAAAGGAAATATCCAATGAAAATGGTAATAAGTGCAAAGAAAAATGAAGGTCGGACCTCTAAGAATTTAGAGAGCATTACACTGTTATAATATTTAACATTTTCGTTGATGCTGAGAATATTATGTTTGCACTTGGACCGCAGATCATAGTAATAATTTGCGATCCAGTAGAAAAGCTGAATCCGCTCTCTTTGTAATGAGTAAAGAGAGATTCAAACCCATAGGGCCGTAAAATATGTACTTTCCAAGCTTGTTACAGGAACCTGCACATCTATAATGGTGAGAAGAAGTCCATATTTCGAAAAAATACCCAGGGTCCCTTAACCGCTAGCTTAGTAAACTCGCAGTGATCAAGAATTTCTTGCGATACCCTGCAGTTAGAAGTTTGAATTTCTGTTAGGTATATGGTTAGTTTTATACGGGAATCAAATATTTGGTAGTTTATTTCTTAGAAGGAAGATGGACATTTACTAAATATAAGTGTGATGACTGACAGCGGGCCATATAAAAAAATTAAATGTCGTAATTTTTACAAAATTTATACTTTAAACTTTAAAATGCCAAATCCTGAATATTTGTGCTATTTAAAACATTTTTGTAACTGTAAGTCTACAGCACCAATAACTACGAACATAACGCTATGAAAAGACTTTTAGTTACATAATGTATATTTGAAATTGCGTCCAATTAAATTACGTCTCTTTTGTGTATAAAGGGAATTATAACATCATCTGCTATCACTGTTTATATCCCCAGCATTTTTTCCTTTTTGCAAATATTACAGACATTTTAGACTGATTCTAATGTTTGATTTATAGACTGATTCTGAAAGTTGGCGACAGTAATTTTCCACTATTCCGAAATTAACAAATACACATTTGAAAATAAGATTCTGTTATTAAGGCTCTGATCAAACGGTATCAGTTTTTTCTCTATAATATAATCCTTTGCAACAGACCAAATATACGGCTAGAAATTTTCAGACATATTTTTCAACACGTCATAATATAATGAATGCAATGGGAATCGTTTCGTTTGATTTAAAAGATCAGACTGATACCAAATCATTTTAAAATTAATATTATTAGGATTATAATGTTATTCTATTTCTCTCTTATGTGAAAATTGTACTTAAAATCGATACATACATGTTTCAGCAATTTAAAATAAAAAAAATGTGACAGACATATTTGATTCAGAAAAATTGCAAATAAGTTTCCTTATTAGAAATAAAAAAGGGAGAATTCGTATTTTTTGTTACTATTCCACTGTTAATAAAAGTAAACTTTTTGAAAGAAAAAAAATATAGTCAGTTATGCTTTCTTTTAAATTTAAAAAAGCTTGGGCTATCTTATTTTACGTTTGATTTTGTCATATTGAGTTAATTCTCATATATTAACAATCTTTGCTTTTACAGCTAACGAAAAATGTTGAGAACATATGGTGTATATGAAAAAAATGAACACAAACCGCATTTATTACCACAGTTCACAGACTGTCAAATTCGTGAAAGAATGCCTTTTAAATGCGGAAACACCAGGTGATATTGACTTGAATTATTCAGTCTCTCACCTGTTTATAAAGGAAAGAAAAACTACTTTTATTTGCAAGAGTTTCATAGCTATCTTATTCAAGAAACAAACATAGAATCTGAGTGGAGGTTGAATAAGTAAACAAGTATTATTTACAATATTTATATAAATACTCTAAAATTTCTTAACAAAAATATTTTATCATTTACTAATGGAAAGCTACTTTTTATTATCAAGAGCTTCATATATATCTTATTCAAAATAAGAACTTGAAATTTGAATGAGAAGATGCATAAAATGGCAATAATTTGATTTACAATATTTACATAAATACTCCTAAAATTTCTTAATAAAAATGTTTTGCCATTTACCAATAATTATGGAACGAAAACTTAAAGGAAGGAGTTTTTAAGGAATATATCAGAAAATGACAAAAATATAATCGTTTCGTAGAAAAAATGTCATAAGAATCGACAACAGTAAAATCCCGCTTAACTGAATTAGTTTTATTTAATAATTAGGCTAATCAAATGAGTGCGTGAGGTGGGAGAATCTGTTCAGTTAATGACTCCGAAAAACACTCACCTGCAAATTTCTTTAAGTAAATTTCCTTACTTATCTTATTTTTAGAGGTAAACATCTATTTTATAATAAAAGCATATAATTTCAATATGTTATACGAAAAGAACAAGCATTGTTAAATCTCAGGGCAGAAGATTATATTTCTTTAACTGTATTAATTAATAAGTTACATTAATTAATTTTTTTAAATAAGAAGAATTACCTAAGCACTAGCAGGGTGGATTTAATTAAATTAAAAATAATTAGAAAAAAAATTAAAGTAAGTAGGAAAAAAAATCCGAAAGTGTTAAGATTTTAACGACCACTCGAAAAGGCTCTTTTAAAGTTTAATATGGTTTATTAGTAAAGGTTATCGATAGAGATGCCCAGGTCGAATAACGAAACATTTTATAGGTTATTAGATTCACATTCATTTAGACTAAATGGAAACGTTTTATATCATCTGTATATTTAAGAAGTGAAAAATATGTAATGTAAATCAATAAAAATATTTGATGTTTTTAAGGAGATATATCATGAATCAAATCATTCCACTTCTGATTCATTTTCACTTAAATAAATCAGAACAAAAATTTCAAAAAAATAGTCTTAAGAACTGAGTCTGTTGCCTTTAAATAGTTTAATTTGTTAATTAATAACAGATAGATTAATTATGCATATTTTATATTTTATGTTTTCCGAATTATAATAGACTCGAAGGACAAGTGAAACAAAGCAAGATCTTATTTCGAGACAAATAAACCTTTTGGATTAATAAATTAAAATAAGAATACAAAACAGCATGTAGTAGAAATCAAACTTTAAAAAAATTTCATATTTACTGTCTTGATACAGACAGTATTCCAGAAGTATATCTCTGAAATTAGAAATTTACGAAAATTCGTAGAGAACTATGAGCTTTCTTAATTTTCTTCTTTGTAATGCATTCGTTCTTTTTCTAAATTACATTACTTATTTCTTTATATTTTACTTACTAATGTATTTAAATTAAAATAATTCTAGTTTTAATTATGCGCGCTTCATAGTTCATTGCTTTCAACGAATAATATTAATATTTTTTTAATAATTTTTTACGCATAATTCTTTAAACACTTCCAAACTCATAAATATACAAAAATACTACATAAATAACAAAACATATACAACTTCCACATAAATATACAAAACGCGGCTCGCAATCATATTATTAAGGCAAACAAAACCACAGAACAGTAATCTAGACTTCAAAGTTCACTTTCGAAATCCTCTTAAAAATTTGAAATCATTCTGTAGGCCTAATCGAAGGCCATCAAAACAAGGACAGGGAAATATTAAATTTTACACATTCTCAGGTACATTTTTCTAACAGTCACGTAAGCTGTAAGCTGTTTGGTGTTCAAACTAAATGCAGATGACTAAGTGCAATTTAGCTATATGTTGCTGGAGAAAAAGAAACAAATATTACTTTATTTTTTTCCTACCTCACCACTTATGAGGGTTAAACTTAATTATTGCACATGGCAAGTGGGATTGCAAATATAGCGTGATCGTTAGACCTAGAATACCAGGTCTGACAGAGGAAATACTTTCAGTGACGGATCCTGACAACTGTAATAGACGCGTCTTGACCCATGCAGTAACGCCTTTAATCCAATCTTTATAATAGCAACGCCACTTAGCCAAAAACAAGGAGTCTGATCTACGATATCCTTTCATTTTATAGTAGGACCCCACTGCTCAATTCGTGACAAATTACTGAGTAGAGGTGTATTGAAGAAATTCTGAAGGACTGTTTATCAATAAGATAATATTAGTATATACAGCCAGCATTTATTTGATTGTTTTCATGTTTTGCAAATATATCGTTGACTATTTAGATCGCCAGATATCTCCGTCATAAAGCACATTTTAGGGCTGATGATGTTTAAGCAGCTGTAATCATCGAAAGATACTGGAAAATTAATTCGATGACTAAAGGCAATTTGATGAAGAATTCTGCAAGATATCATTCACTAAACTTATTGAACAACGCCACGCCAATTAACAATTTGTATGTAGGTCAGAGGTTTCACCAGTATTTAAGTTTGTGTAGCTTTGTATCTTTGTAATGTTGCACGCTTCCAACCTGCACGCAACAATAGTGGTGACTGCTATGAACTGGAAAGTATACAAAGTCTTGAGAAGGGTTTAAATCCCTTTTTATTCAACTTTAGAAATTACAGATGCGTGCTCTTGACGCTCACAAACTACGCCGACCCGGCGGTAAAATAAAAATAAGAAACTAAAAATGAATAATGACAAGTGACTACCTACGAGGCTCTCTAAACGTAACTAACCTAACCGCGTTCTAAGATACCGCTGATAATTCAGCAAACTTCTGAATATTACGTCGGAAGATTTAACTATCTACCGAGGCAAGCACGCAGGCCGAAACGCGTGGTTCTTCAATTTCTACCTAGCCACCTCCACACTCGTGAAGCAAGAAAAGTACACTTTCGAACTCGTTTCCCTTCTATTTAACTCAGATTACTTCCTCTGACAATTTTGAATACTTTGCGCGTTCTACTAAAATTTACATACTCTGCATTGGCAATTCCAGGGGAAAGTAAGGCTTAAACTATCTTTCCTGTCAAGCCTTACTTTCCCCTGGAATTACCAATGCAGAGTATGTAAATTTTAGTAGAACGCGCAAAGTATTCAAAATTGTCAGAGGAAGTAATCTGAGTTAAATAGAAGGGAAACGAGTTCGAAAGTGTACTTTTCTTGCTTCACGAGTGTGGAGGTGGCTAGGTAGAAATTGAAGAACCACGCGTTTAAATTAAATATAATCCCTACATCTTAAATAAATCATCCAATTTTCTAGTTTTCTGGTTATAATAATTTTTATTATATATGCACATCGCATAAAACAGGCTTTCTCTAAATGTGATAAAATCTTTTTCGTGTGTCGAGTTTTATATTTATGTGTAAATAGTATATAAACGGTACAGGATACTAAATATCTGAAAGCATTCAAATAGAATTTTATTTTAAGTTCTGTGATTTGATATAACTATTACATTACACTAATGTGACAAAAGCAAAGAAATTCAGCAAAGAAATAAGTCCAAATATCAAAGAAAGAAACTAAAACAAAAAAAAATCCGTTATGATAAGTCCACTCATCTAAATTACTTTTGAAATGGTAAAGCTTTTTGCATGCACAAAAGTAGCAACTACTAATATCTAAAACGGTTCAAGAGATGAAATTCAGTAATTGATAAAATTGAAATTGAGCTGACGTCGCTATAGATTGCTTTGGATTCCATATTACTTTTGAAGCGCGGTTCGAAAGAGCCTAAAAAAATACTAGAACATGAAAAATGCGACTGCAAAAACTAAGAAAGTCATCTATGAACTAAGAAGGTCAGTGTAATACTTCGAGCAATTATGTGATAAGGTACTCTGAGTCTAGTCATTAGTTTGCAGAAAATGTAGACAACTGGTTAGCTAACTAAACTTTATTACAAATTCTTCCTTTCCTAGCAATGTATCCTTCCCCGGCACTTCAATAGTAAGAAATTTCATAAGAGTAGATATCAGATTGTTTTAAAAAGGGTCTCTTGGAATAAAACTTGCTGCCATTAATTCAGTCAAACACATCTGAAACGTCTTTCTACAGTAAGCTGTATCTGCTGCAGCTCATTAGTATATATAATTAAAGGAAATTCTGGTGATGTATTTTTACTAAGATTCCACAACACCACATTAGAAATCTTCGTAATAGGTATAATTTTTCAGCATCTTGTGACAAGTATAATTGTTCAGCAGTACCCTTATATATATTTTAGCATCCGTATGAAGATTACTTGATATGTGGGAAACTTGCCCATTCCGTAAATAAATGTTAGCATATGAATATCTTCATCTGAATTCTATCTCTGCTTTGCTTGTTTAAATCTGCATTCCTTTCAATGTCTTTCTATTAAAACTAGAAAGCTTATTGCCAGGATTACTATTCACTTATTTTTAAAAGATAAACGATAAATCTATGGACTCTTTACGATTTTGAATGAATTGGTCTAGTTTCAACTGGATTTCTAAATCGCGCTCGATATGTTTGATAACGATGTTATCATATTTCTCTAAAAACAGCTTATTTAACTCCTTAACAATAATTTTACCAACATATTCTCTCATGAATACTGTTTGCCAAAAGATAATTATACTGATATATAAAGCAGTTCTTTATTGAGCTAATGATATAAATTTCAGAGCATAGAATGGCATAGCATTATTGGACTAGAAGAGAAACACGCTAATGTGACAATCAAAATCGTAAAAACAACCTTGTATTTAGCGTAAGTATATTGAAACACTCAATCGATTTCGAGGGCAGTTAAAGGTCCCTCCTCATCAGGAGAAAGAAATACTTAGAAAGAAGAAAAATAAATGGGAAGGAGTCACAGAAACACGTGGTCCTTATCAGCACTGCACGTGGTTATAACGGGATTTTTAATCAGAGTTACACTGGCCGCCTACTTTTACTGAGCCAGGCTATCTGATCAAACATGTAACACAAAGGACAAGAAAAGTTAGCGATGTTAAAAATAGGGAGCGAGGGGCAACTGCACCTTCACGCTCAAAATCTGAACTTCGAATATTGGAAACCAACCACTGAACGGATTTTTATACCCTCTGGTAGAACCAAACGCGAGGAGGTATCGCCATCTATCGGCAAAAATAGTAACTGAGTTAAGATAGTGGAATTTTAAAAGCATTAGGAAGGACTGGATTGGACTTAAAATCATTAACTAAACATGCTAAATCTTTGTGAATATGAAAAGCCTCAAGAAAATCTAATTCACCTATGGAAGAACCCTTTTGGATAATTTTTGCAGACCCAAAGTCAAAATTATGGTTAAATGTCCAACTATGATACGCTATTGAAGACTTGTTGATTTCGCCTTTTCTGACCTAAGATTCATGTTCCTTGATACGAAACTTCAACGCTCTTATTGTTTGGCCAATATATCTTAAACCACACTGACACGATATACTATAAATTCCCCAAGAATTCAAGACAGAAACGCAATCTTTTAGAATCGAAGGGTGAATTTTATTAATAGGGGATACAATCTTTTAGAATCGAAGGGTGAATTTTATTAATAGGGGTTTAGCTGCCCTCGAAATCGATTGAGTGTTTCAATATACTTACGCTAAATACAAGGTTGTTTTTACGATTTTGATAGCATTATTGGTTAACTTGCAGAGAGGTATTGGTAACGAAAAACGAAAATGCATCGTTTTGTATTTTCCTATGAATCTTATATCACTCTAGGTTACACTTGCTATTTTCATGGTTAACCATATGTTTGTATATTCCACTAATCTTCTGTATTAACTAGAATGATGAATCCTGTAACCATCATTATATTTAACATTCAAATACTCAAATCTGTTGTTGACAATAGACGCTTGGGGGTACAGAAGTAATTAAAATGATTACAAGTATGATTGATTTCTTTAACTGTGGAATAGTCAACTCAGAAGTAACTGCTCTAGAGTTTAAAACTTTTATTTTATAAGGTACATTTTTCGCGTGCTTTCGTAGCGTTATTGGAAGCATGCTCGATGCATATTCGAGAGGTCCAAGGTTCGAGTCCCGGCGAGGGCATTACAGATTTTTCACATCTTCTGCTTCAAAAACCTGATGACTCTACAGTGGTTCTAAACTAAAAAGGTGGTTAATCCGTGGAATTTCGTTGCCACGGGATTTGGTGATTAGATCCGCTAATGTCAAGTCGCTCTTTATAAGAAGGAACATAAAATGTGTTTTCTCCCTCCTTTACACATGCCCTTGTGAGTACAACAGTAGCACACGCAGAACAGAGTTGGCCCCTTAACGCTAATTGACTGCGAAGCTATCAAGGGCCTAAAGTACGGCTGAGCATAATTATAGCTTACGAGAGAGTAGTCTAAAAAGGCGGACGCTTGCAGTCTGAATATCTGGTGTCTCTCTCATTAAGACAGAACAACTTCGCCATTAAATACCGCTCTTCCTCATTAGCATTCAGATGTGATTCTAAAAGTCCGCTCAGGCAAGTTGAATTTAAGAATAGATAGGAAAGAAAGTTTAACTCAAAATTTAACTGTTAATAAAATTAACATAATCCTTAGATAGCAATAACATTGTTTGTAGTTAACAGGTCCAGGTCGTAGTGCAGCGGACACCCATTGTTTAACCATTGGTAATGTGGGTATTGTCCAACTGCACTATCTCTTTATTTGAAATTATATATTTTTTGAAGAATTTTGACATATTTACATTTTTTACATATGATTACAATATAGTTGTGACATATGGTGCCTTTCATACTCGAATACATAATGGTAAATATGTAACATATTGATACATAATGACATACATATAATAATACATTTAAGAACATATACCTATATATAGCATGATTATATGCATAAATGCAAAGAGTACTTTTTTTGCCTATATATGTGAGAGATTATATACTGAGTGCATGCAGAAATTATTTTGCACATGAATTATGTTTTTTTTTTATAATATTTTAGAATTTCTTTTATTTTGTTGGATGCAAAGAGGTGTTGTATGGTCATCTAGTCTTTTTGTCAATTCTAGTCTGTACTTTTGTCAATTTTGTTCTTCAATGTTTTGTCAACTTGATCGTTTTGTCAATTTTAATTTAAATTTTTTAAAGTTCCTGTGTATTATTCTTTTTATCTTGTATTGCACAATTCTTCTCCTAGCGAGGAATATAACTGAGAGTTCTATTTTTATTCTTAGTTGTTTGATTTTTAATGCTATTTTGCAAGCACTAATATATTTTAGACTCAGGTTTCTTAATAGGTTTCTAAAGTTTAATCTTCTAATAGTTTTTTCTTAATGGACATTTTAAGATGTAATGGTTGGGGTCGCCCCTTACCCCACTCATACATTGCTCAGAAGGAGCTATGTTTTGTTCGTAAAAATACTTGGAGAAGGGGCCATGTCCTGTCATAAATCAATGATTAGATGGTTCGTACTAAGTCTGTCCGTATTGATATGAGGTTTGAGTTGGAAGAGTCTTCTCCCCTTATCGCTATTTTTCCATTCTTCTTCCCATACGTGTTCGCGTAGGCATTTAAGTTGGTACTTTAACTGAGATTTGGGCCAAGAGGGATTTTTTAATTCTGATTCAGTGTCAGTAATAGCAAATTTTGCCGCTTCATATGCTTCTTCATTTCCAGAAATACCACATGGGATTTAACCCATGAAATAGTAGGATGTATATCGGGATTCGAGGTGGAGATATTATAGATATCTTGAATGATCGGAGAATTATGTTTAGTATTTTTCATAGCTAGAATCGTGGTTTGTAGGTAACAATAATATCATTGGACCGGAACATTCGAAGAAGGGTTGTAGAGACATTAAGGTTATTTCGAAGCAGAAGACAGGAAAAAGTGCAATGACCTCGCCGGGACTCGAACCACGGACCTCTCGAATACGCGCCGAGTATGCTGACCATTACACCACGAAGGCATGCTCAGAAGGCGGAAAAAATATATTACATACTCCCCGTTTAAAGGGAGGACCCAATCGCCAAATCCTGGTGGTGAAGAATAATCATCCACCACCTTATCTAGTTCGAGCGCCATTGTAGAGTCATTTTAGAATTTTTCGAAACAAAGAAATTGAAGAAATCCGCGATGCTTTGGCCGGGACTCGAACCTCTGACCTCTATAATACGCGCCGAGCGTGCTACCGTTACACTACGAAGGCATGCAAAAATTGGAAAACGATACCTTATAAGGAAAAAAAGTACCTTATAAATAAATTTCTTCAATTTACTTCTTATAAACATGCTGTTATTTTACACTACAATATTATAAATGGATGAAATTTAAATTAAAGCTTATTTTATTTGTAATAAACATTTATAAAAAGTACAATCACGCGTGCTGTTAACTACGGCTTGAAAATTTTTCTTTCTTACGGAGAGATAACTGCAAAAATCATTATTATCCGAATTCTTCTAATCGCGTATGTATGCTTAAGATGATAAAGAGGAATGATGTGCAATAAATAAGCAAAAAGTACGAGCTTGTTAAAGTATTATTTAACTAAAATATATGCTTCCTTCCTATTTAAGCATGAATAAAAATAATTATTGCTTGAAATATTTTTTCCATACCAGTTTTATCTCTTCAACAGATATACTATCAGTGATTTATATTTTTGCAACTAACCCTACCAAACTCAACGGCAATCTTTGCTTTTTCAGGTTTCGATCCCGTTTGGATTTGATTGATATATCGTTAATGGACAGATTCATCATTTATAAACTCTCGAGCCCGTTTCCCAAATCTCTATGTTTCTAATCTACGTTCTGGATCGATTTATCAAAAGCTTGTTTAAAATGCATAGCTTGTAGCTACCACATTTTTGCCCTTAATAAAAGACAACTTGATGGTCCTGACGTTGATAAATTTAGGATCTTTGCTTGAGGATGAGACCAATATCGCTTAAGCCCATCATCAATCCGGTTATAATTCAGAAGCAGTTTAAAGTATGGTTAAATCATTTCATAGCCTCATTATTCTAGCAGAAATTGTGCCCTTGATTAACGTTAATAAGTTTCGAAATTTAAATAATTTCATCTTTGTTAAAAATTGAGGTAAACTGCTAAGATTAGAGATAAGAATCTAACGCAATTCTTTAGGTTAATATTACATTACGCATTAAATTTTCATTTTAAATCATATGCCGCACTGACTCAAATGTAAGACGACATTTTTTCTTTAAAATGTTTTTTTTGCGATTCGGCTTGTTTTCTTATATACGTAGTCCAGCTTTTAAAAATATGGTAATTTATAGCTTATCGTAAGATCCCTCTTAATGCTGGTCCGTTTAGCGCTGTTTCGGTGTAACGCATTTTAATTGGAATAGTGGAATACTGAAAACTGCGCGCAGCATTGGACATTCGAAAGTAATTTATCTGCATTACTTCTTCTTTGTAGTATTATACAAACGTGTTTTTATTATTTCAGACATTTGTTGCTGTTTTTGTAAGTAGACGTTTAAGTAATGTAACGATTGATGAGTTTAAGTAATGTAATGATATAAGGGTAAATATTATAATTTTTAGTTTTTAATATGGATGATAATAAGAAACACGAAAATAAGGCGAAAGGAAAAAGCAATACGCTAAAACCTAAAATGGTACAGGGTGGCTATAATTAATGTGACCCTATTCAGACCCCTGTAGAACCCTTTCTGCCAATCGGATTTTGATGAAACTTGGTATATACGCGTTATATGGACTATGGGAAAAAGATTTCTGCAATAAAAATTAGTTCATATTTTGACCACCAGATGGCAAGTTTCAAAAATTCCTTATGCTAATTAGTGAAACCTATAAAAGAGACTTCCAGCTAGAGCCAGAAAATCATTCTGCGTGCCTTTGTCATAGTTAACCCGCGAGCACATGCGCTCCTATGAGTTACACGAGCGCGTGCACTGGGTTTTTGAAGAAAATGTTGTGAATATTCAGAAAAAATGTGACATTTATGTCAATAATAAATTTTATAATAAAATTTTAAAAAGACATGCAAGTTAAATTTTTAATTTCTCCAAATGCTTTTATGAAACAAAATTTCTTAAAGGAATAGAAAATCTAATTATTTATTAGTCCAGGGAAAAAATAGTACTGTATCGATCTTCTTTACTCTGTGTCGATTCTTATTTTCTTTATTAGCACTATAGACACAGATGAAAATGCAACTACAAATGTGAGCAGCACATTGAAGAAAGTATTTTCGTGTGTTCCAAATACAAATATTTTTCACATTCGGCGGAAAGCGTTTTCATTTTTTTGTACTTTTTTGCTGGAAAAACAATGAATTTTTTATTTTATTTTTTTTCTTCCGATAATTTTTTCCCTCCGAAAAATTTATGTCTTTCTCACACTCGTTTTCAAAATCTATATCACTGTCTAAATCAGAATCATGTGAATTAAAAACATGATCACCTCCATCCTCATTTTTTTCAATACATTCTTCGCCAGTTAATGCGTCTGATAACTTTTGCAACATTTCTTCGTTGTATAATAAGTAACGTGACAGTTTCGCCTCTTTCTATACTATCACAAATCAACTATGAAATAGTAACACGAATAGGCGCGCTGGGTCTAAAAGATCCGATCGCATCAAAATCGAGACTCCAAATAAAGTCCCAACGAAAAAACTTCGGAAACATAAAGAGGTGGACCTAAAACACGACTACATTGGACCTCAACAACTTGCGTGAAATATGTGTGAGAAAGGTTTGTTTAATAGCGCGGGTCCTTTGGACCCAGTGCGCGCGCTCGTGGGTTAATAATGTCGTTACAGAAGAAAGATCGAGCTTTACTGGTAAAAACTGTTTCATCACTGTCTTGAAGCAAACTGAAGAAACTCCCCACACTTGGCGCCAAGCCAAAGAAATGCTTCGTGCTAACTTTGGCGAGAATCGTGTAATATCCAGAGCTTTTCCGAATGTATGGCCTTCACGTTCAACCGACTTAAATCTCTGTGATTTTTGGTTGTGAAGATTCCTAAAAGACCGAGTTTATGGAGGAGGAATTAGAACTTGGACCTGAGTTGAAAGCCAACATTACACGCCATCTTTCTGATATCCCTCGAGAGTTTCTTCGCGCTACCATTGAACACGCTATAAAGCGCTCTCAACACGTAATTTATGTCAGAGGAGAACACATTGAGTATATTCTGTAATTGAGTAAATTTTAACGATTCTGACAGATTTTTTGTCAGACAGATTTATATATATATATATATATATATAAAATTTCATCAAAATTCAATAAGTAGAACAGGTTCTAGAGTGGTCTAAATAGGGTCACTTTAATTAAATTCAGCCTGTACTTAGAAGATTAAATAGTGGTGAGCGTCAATATAAAATTGGTGTTGCATTGAACTTGTCAATTTCAACAATAAGGATAATTCTCAAGAATAAAGAGAAAAAGTGTCATCAGCAACTACAACTACAATATTCTCTGCACCTAGAATAACGTATTCTATAAATAATACGATAGAGATGGTAAACCGTCTTTCTATATGGATTGACGATGGAATTGAGCGCAATATGCCATTAAGCAAATCTTTCACAATAAAAAAGCAGGAAGAATTTTTAATCACATTCTGATTGAAATAGGTGACACAACTGAAACTTTCGATGCAAATCGAGGACGGTTTAACAGATTTAAACATCGAAATAATCTTCATAACATTACAGACTGCAGGAGAAGCAGCAACTGAAGGCATAAAAGCGGCGTATGAATTCCCAGCGACATTAGGAACAATACCTGAAGAAGGAAACCATCCTCTAGAATTAGGTTTAGTCAGAAATGTATTAAATGTTTGTATACGTAAGGTGATCTTATACATATATACAAGTTATTCTTCTTTTACTGTAAAATGCCTTAAAAATTTCAAGATACTTTTAAGTCTATTTTATTCAAATCTGTATTGTAAATATAATGAAAATATTATTTATGTTAAGCACTGCAATAAATTATCCCTAAATATTGGAATTATATGGATCTTCACATTGCAGATTTTGAATAAAACATAATATCTAGGCTTGAATGGATATTTAGATCCTTGTTTCAAAGAATAAGAAAACAGGCTGCTTATTATCATGAAAATTTTGATATGTAATCAGCATCAGCCAGCATATTTTGGTAAAGATAAAATGTTAGACAGGCGTTAATTACATTACCATACTTCTAGGCAAATAGTCCTCGGGTTCATTGTCACATTGAGATAGATATAATCTAATATAATTTAGCTTAACAATTTTCTCTTCTTCTCTGCAATGTAACATAGATTTGTAATATCCATTTCGCATCATTACTATATAGTAAATAGTATTTCTTGCAAATATTTGCAGGCTAAGAAATTTATATATTTGTTGTAGTTTGGGTATCAAGGCTCATAAATGACTTATAAAGGTGGTTCCAATATTAACCCGTAACTGCAATATGTTTTACATATCAGGGTATCTTTTGGAATGATTCTACCAAGGGTTTCTTTAAGTAATTAAATTCCAATAGATTCTCGTAATTTATCAGTTAATACCTGCATGAGTTAGCCAAAAATCACTATTTCAGATTAAAATACCTAAAATATGAGTCCTAAAATGTTGCAGCTAAAATATTACCTTCCGAAATTTTCACCTAAAATGGAGGTAGTTCTGAAAGTTTTACGTACGACCTGTTTTACATCCACGGACTTAATCTTACCTATTTTTATTTTAAATTTGCTTGATAGTGATTTATTAATATCCAGCTTATTTATTTGTCTTAAGTAGTGCAATACAGGCACTATTGTGACCGTGAGGCCTGGTTGGTCTAGTGGCATCATCTGAATTCGACATCAAGAAAAAACTGGTGTTAGAAAATTATCTATTGAAATTATTAATGGTAATGTTAGCCGGGTATTATCGCAACCAGCTTGGGAGAAGTGGCCAAAATTTCAGGAGTCGGCAAACTGTGGCAATCATGCACAAAACAGTTATTCACATAACCATATCATAGCTGTAAGTTTGAATAAGCAACCTTGCCATTTCCGTACATTTTGCTTCGGTTCTATTAGAAGATCTAAAGCAAAATTGCGATATATTTGGTCTTCCGCTAAGCTGTATAATATGCGCTTATGGAATTTACCTGCAAACGAAAACATTCTGTGAAACTTTTGCACAAATGTAATATTTGACACATGCGAATAACGTTCAGCTTCGCGTTTGATGATGATGCATTTTGGAAAACAATGTTTTTGGAAGTGCAAAGGGAAAAAGGTGTTACCAATACATCGGATTCTAGGAGGTAATTGGTTCGAAAATAGCAGTTTATTTATTGTCGGAGTAAAGAATAAACGAATAATAAATTTTGCTTGGAAGAGTTAAAGATGGCCTGCAAGAGTGTGCTAGACGTGAATAATTACATGCAGGAAATATGCAGAACAAAGAAAAAAATAAGGAACAAAAATATATTTGTAAGTAGTTTTATAAATCGTTTTCCTTAATAAATATCTAACTAAAATTAAAATATGTACCTAACAACATATATGATATGAAATTAATAACTTTCTCTGATTTGAAATTACCCTCTTTTTCTTCTAAAAAAATCCAAATTGCCCCAAGGTTATTGTGATATTATCAAAGTACAGTTCGTTTATAGATTGCACCAGCAGAGGTGAATATTTATTGCTGCTCTGGCTAGTAACAAAGCTCATAATGACCTTCTGAAGAGGATATAAGAAAGAATAAATTAAAATTCTCAACAGATAGGAATGACAATTTTCTTTCCACTCAGGTCCTCAACATTTCATAAATCTTAAGGTACACACTTTTATGGTGGACCAATTTAATGAGCCCTTATGTGTGAGGCCCCTCGTGGGATTCCGGGATAATCTCAGGTAAGAGCGGAATTCTCTCTGTAAACTAGAATGTGCAACCAAAGCATCAAGGCTCATGCTTTAGTAGCGTAACCCTTCGAACGATTAAGCCAAAGGTGCACTTCGAGCTCAACATTTGAATTATCCTCGTCTTTCAGAGTGAAAGGTGTCGCTGCGCTGTATATAGATATCTTAACACAGGGTTTATTTAGTGACAATGAATGCAGATGGCGCGCCTCCAGGTCTTTGTAAAATTTTCAAATAAGTTATGATAATTTGATATATATATATATATTCATAGTAATGATACATATATTTAGTAGGTTTTCAAATTTTCACATTGTAAGCTCTAAGATAATGTTGGAAGAAGGTGAGAGTAGTGGTGGAGGGGGTGCTACGAATTGCAAATATCTTTATAAAATTCTTAAAATGTCCTATTTATGTTCTATCCTAAAACGTTTGCTTAAAATACCCTAAAATGTCTTCCTAAAATACCCTGTATATGCGCTATGGGATATAGGTCTTGTAATATAGCAAACCATTGCACGTGTGAAGAATTCTTTATTGTTCCATTAAACTTTAGTTCCATTAAACTAAAAGTGTTCTGCACGAATGAGAATTATCTTTCGTAAATATGGAGTCTGTACTCATAGTTTTAGTAAATGTATGAACATTTAAATGCAGAACTTCGTCTGATTCATATGTAGCAGTTAATAATCTCCTAGAAAACAAGTAAAACTGAGTGTAGACTTTTATTTTTACAGCTATCTCTCATTTCCTAATATTTACTAGACCACATGCTATATGACCTGTTTCTTAGTATGGCAGAAGTCTTCGAGAATCATTTTGGAAACAGAGATTGGTCAGCAAGAAATATTTGATTTCACAAGTTTCTTATTGCATATATTTCACTCTCATGAAGCCTATAACACAAACTTCATTAATATGCCTGTATCACGTAGAAGCAAAAACGACGTTAAGCAGCCCGGCTATTCTTAGAACTCTTCGCTTTCTAGCTACATAGGAAACAGTCGTGCAAGACGGACATAACCTTCTTCCGATACTGGAATCTATGCCGTCTAGATATCATTTCTAATTCTTTATCAAAGGAATTAAAAAACGAAGTTTTATGACACATGTAAGGCTGTCACTGATTTCGGCTTGCCTTGGACTTGCCTCGCACCCTAACACCTTGCCTTCCAACTCATTTCGGAGCTCACCAGCGGCCGAGCGTTAAAGTCGCTGAACACTGGTAGTTCGGTCCGAGGTTCGAATCCCGCGAACGCGCTGGCTGCATGGGTGTTTTCGTGGTTTTCCCCATGTGTAACGTGTATACGAGCCAGTTTACCTTAGAACGTCCTCCACGAAGGCATTCCTCCCCTTAGGCAGATAGCCCTAGTGTGCTTTGCCATAATTAAATACACCACACCACACCCCCAACTCATTTCTTCTTTAAGCTAGTTCTTTCCTCTTATTGTTTTAAGAAACGTTTATAATATTTCCGTAAAACACTCAAAAATCATGACCTTGAGTGGGAATCAGAATGGCTAATTTACGTGTATTTGAAACTGTGTATTTGAAATGTGTTTAATTACACTCATGTCCATAAATTAAGGATAATGCAAAATCAGGCAAAGGAAGAGTTAGAAGCAAAACAAATTTGACTTATTTGTAAAGCTTATTTATTAAACAAAAGGTAGAGAGCAAAAAAAGATGCTATATGTTTGATATTATTAAAAAAAATAGCAATTTTTTCTCCCTGAATTAAATTACACAAAAAACCTATTTCCAAGAAACCAATATTACATGGTTGGTATGATTGTTAATACATTGTATGTCTCCCAGACGATGCAATACAGTCCGTACAACGCCTAGGCATGCTGAGTAGGTAGGTAGGTAACGGGGAGCACGGGCACTGTCCCTTTACCATAATGGTTAATCGGTATTGCACCGTGCTCACCACTGTCTAGAGCCAATGTGTAGGAGCCACATTTGCGCCCAGCACCAAAAGCCGAGGCCCAACGCTCGGACCATCCAGGGGGCAGTCAAACTGACCAAAAGCGCCCTCCACACAACGCTCACCCAACCGTCCAGGCATTAATACATATGATAGCAAATACTGAGATTCTCTGACGATTATAATACAATGTGCAATTGGGATATAATGAAATTGCAATTATAAATATACTGCATAATACAACTCCAATAGTACAATATCAATGTAAAAAGTAAGATATAATTACAAATGCAAATATTTTCGTGAACCATAAGTGCAAAATAATAGTAAGTTAAAGGACTATTGCTTCAAATATTAGTACATATGATAACATACTGAAATTCTCTGACAATTATAATACAATGATCAATTGGTACATAATAAGATTGTAAATACAAATAGACTGTATAATACAATACAAGTCGAACAGTACAATATAATGCAAACACGAGTATGTAATTACAAATGTTAATATTTCATGAACCATCAGTGCAAAACAATACTAAGTTAAAGGACTATGTATATCAATGCAAAACGTAAAGTTAAAGAGTAGTAGTATACAATGTTAGATATAGATATACTATACAAAAGAAAGTCATATTCGTACAACAGAATGGTATTGCAATTTAAATACCAACAGTATTAAAATATAATTATAATAATAAACTAAAATAAAAATCCGAACATAGGGGGATATTACACCACTCAAAAAGCAATGCTCTTCGAAGTTTCGGTAGACATGTAGGAGGAGGTTGACAGGCTGCAACTCGTCGGCCAAGCATATCCCACACGTGCTCTACTGGACTGAAATCCGGTGAGAATGCTGGTCAGTCCATACGGGTGATATCCTCCGATTGAAGGCATTCGCTTACGATGTTTGCACGGTGAGGACAGGCGTTGTCATCCATAAACACATGTTGTGCGCCCATGGCGCCCCGAAAAAAACGTACATGTTGTTCCAGAATGACGTCCCGATAGATGTGGCTTGTCATGGTTCCAATTTGAACATGCAGGTCAGTTCTGGAACCCAGAACAATTCCACTCCAAACGAGCACTCCACCACCGTAACGGTGTCGTTCAATGATGTTTTTTTGGTGGTAACGGGTACCTGGAGCTCTCCATATGGAAGTCCGGCGAGAATCAGACTGCAAGCTAAACCTGGACTCGTCGGAAAACATCACACAAGCCCACTGTTGCGGTGTCCACAATGCATGCTCTCTACTCCAGGTTAACCGCAGGCGACAGTGAGTTGCAGTAAGTGGAACGCATCTAACAGGTCAACGAGCATATAGACCAATCTGCCTTAAGCGTCTGTACGCGATCTGCCTTGAAATTGTCGTACCAGTGGCTGAAGAGAGCTGACGAGACAGGTCTGAGGCTGTGCTCCGCCAGTTTCTTTTGGCAGTAACTGCCAAATACCGGTCCTCATTCGGCGTTGTCACTCTGGGCAATTCCAAGTTCGTCTGATACTTCCAGTTGGGTACGCCCACATTCCAGGCGGCCGATAATTGTACCACGTAAAAAATCATCCAAATGCGTCCTTTCTGTCATAACTATTCGAGTATTGCACTGAAATGCTTATAAAGCGCCTGCGAACAATTTTACTTCCTTGCCTGTAATTCTTATATATCACTCTCTTACTCTCTCGTCATTGTGACGTACCATCGGTGTCATCTGGTTACTTCCTGTAATTTGCATATGATTCTTGAAGATGTCCGTAGTGATTTTACAGGTTATATATTTATTTTAGAATTCGATTTCCGCGTGAGTCCGAATTATCCTTAATTTATGGACATGAGTGTATAATCCGACTACTTTCTACGTTTCGTGCTTACACCTTTTTAAAAAAATTGTTCATAAAATAGAAGAAAAGAGGTACTTTGAATACATTCCTTATTAATCCTTAAATGCCTCTGCAGGGAATCTGAACTAAGTCATGGTAGCAAAACAAGGAAATATTTGCTTGTGAATACACTCACCACAAACCATTTTGTCTTTATACATTTGCAACACATGGAAACATTTTATTTGTGAATGCGAGAAGCGCAAAATATTTTATTTCTCACTATTTATTGTATTCTAAGAGCCAATAATAAAATGATTAGTCTGAATTATATGTCCGAATTGTAGCTGTCTTGTGAATTAATTTTAACTTGGCTTCTTTAGTTACCTTCTTTCAGTATTATTATTACAATATTATTTTTCAACATTATTGTTACTAAATATTATTATTACGTATTTTAGAAATATTTCTACTTTGTTCTAATAAATATACTAAAACTGTGATACGATATTCCATATATATTTCAGGTAATTTAAGTTTTAAACTGCAACATTATTTTTCAATTAATTAAAAAAGTCATAATATTTTAAAATTACAATTTTTAATGCGAATTTGCTAATGAACTACTACTCCAAGTATCAAAATTTGCGATGTGATCAACAGATCAGTGTTAAGAAAGAATACAAAATTTTTAAAAAATTCTCGATCCAGATTAGTAAATCAATCCCATTTCTGTAATTTTTTCAAATTCATACCAATAATCTAACAGAAATTGTTCTGTCTTTCAGCATTTGCTTAAAATAAAAAATTTATTAAATTCTATATATAAATCATATTTAGTAAACATTTTGTCATTGTCTCAGTGTGGAACTTCGATTGTAAGAAAGTTTTCTTACCATAAATTGTTAATGGATTTATTTACTAAAATTTTCTTTTATTCAAAATATGTAAGACTGAATTCAAAGCACTGTGCGAAATTATTAAATAATATAAACCCCTCTTCTCTGTTTTATCAGCTAACAAGATTTGTTAGCAATGACTGATTCACTTATAGATTCAAATATTATTTACTCTCTCTTCCTAAAAATCTCTATCTATACGAATTTCCTCAACTTGGAAAAACAGATTTATAATTTCGTGTTGTTTACACCCACAAGTCCACAGCGTGCATAGTACAGCAAATATTACGATTCATCAGGGAAAATGACAGACATTAAACTTTATAGTTTATTAGTTTGTAGAGTCCCACAGATTCACTTTTGTGTGAAAACTGGAATAGTAGTGAATGGTTAAAAGTACCCTTTATTCACTCTTTAAAATTTACAATGCGTCAACTTGACGCTAAGAAACTAGCCTCTCCTAGGGCGGTAACTGAAATCAGATAACGAAACTAAAAATTTGAAGGTATGAGCAAGTGATAGAACTAAACTACACGGCTGAAATCAGATAACGAAACTAAAAATTTGAAGATATGAGCAAGTGATAGAACTAAACTACACGGCTCAGCCACGTCTCGTTTCTTTAACTCCCTTAGAAAACTGGTGGCAACAAGTAAATACAATTAAGCCACGCGAGCCAGCAATAACTCTGGGAGCAAACGCTTAAACAGCAGAGGTGACGGCAATAACCTAACTCTTCGTCTTTCCTACTAAAACTTGGTTTTTAAACTCTTCTTCAACGTAGAATTTGCATTCCTTCACGCGCGCTACCGAATTTAAATATTCTGGCACTGACAATTAGGAGAATGAAGGCTTATAGGAAATAACAGCAAATTAAATAAAACTGATTATTTAAAATAAATATAAATCCTTACAAGTTGATAGAGGCCCTGTAAAACCAAATTCTAATATTGCATTGTCAAATAAATCATATTAATATAAGCATATGTTAATATAATTTGATTTAAGTATAATTTAAACAGGTTTTGCACAGGTAGAGAAGAAAAATCCCAGTAAATCCCAATATGATGTGTTGCAGATTGTCTAATTCTTTTTATGGAAAAAAGGAATTTGTCAACGGTTACTGAAAAATTTGTATCAGAATACATCTCTTCTATTTTGGAAGTTACTGGTACAGGAAGTCGCAAATGTCCGATAGGTACATGTTATCTGCAATATAGCTAAGGTATGGTTTAATGATATAGCTATTTATATAAATGATTTCAGTCTTAAAATTGATATCTAGTGCTCAACCACCTTCTTTATTGAACACCAGATATTTTTAGGCGCTCTGTTATGATATTGTTAATTGCAACATTGCTATCAATCTTTGTCAAGGAAAGTTATTATATCCATTCAAATTATGCAGTTAGAGTTCAAACGTCTTTTAGTTTGCATTGTCAAAGTTGAATTATCTCGATCTCAGTCTGAAAAAGCAGTTGTCCGAAATGCATGCTTCATTAAATTGGAGTAATATAAACTCGCCAGTAGGAGGCCTTGAATTAAATTGGAATCCGAGAATCTCAATCTTTATAAAAATATAATATTAAAACTTAATTTACTTTTATAGACAATCTTTGAGTCTGAAGGACTTCTTACAGATTTAATCAATTTATTTTCATAATGAAGTTTCATTTAAACACACTGATATTTTGACTACATATTTCACAATTTCCTGCTTAATTGTATATACATCTTGCAATTTGAAAATAAATAACTAAGAAAAATATAATATTACGATATTACTTAAGAGAAGTTGAGTTTTTGTATCCCCCCTTTTTTTTGAAAACGCAAATTGCAGGAAAACGCTATTATTTAACATTTTTCAAAACTAAAATAGTAAAGTATTTTCGAAAATTAATTAAACATTTTGTGTATTTAGTAGTAAGTAGACTAAGTAGACAACTGCAAATAATCAACTTGGTTGAAACGAAACCTCCGCGAATTTAACTTATAATGCGGTACGCAGCAATCGACGGCCGCGTTGCAATAGTCCTCTTTAATGACGAGTTTAAAAATTCATCCATTAAAAAAGTAAAACATTTCTCAGAACAGCACATATTTCTTTCCCATGTATTTCTACGAGAAATATGGCCATCTCCGACATCTGCATATGGGGGGAACAGAAAATTCCTAATAATTACATTTTCTCATGCCCCTTAACTGAGGACAATCACATAAAATCTCTACAAACTGATCTCCTGTCATTCCAAAGGTTACCAATTAAAGTTAAAACATCAGTATCGGGAAGTTTAAAAAAACATGCGATGACTTTCTTCTTACTGCCTAGATCTTTGTCAAGTATAAGTCCTCATACTGCATAAATTTATTGAACTTTTACATCTTGTGAATATGTTTAAAAGGATTCCGCTTGTGAACTTTATAAATTGTAATAACCCCGTGAACACCTGTTTAGTATTATTATTACAGTTCATTATAACATTGTATTCCCAGTAGCTATTACATTAATTTCATTATGTTTATCTGTTGTTTTTGCTACACCCAAACAACTGTTCAATTGAATTTGTGATTTACAAATTGCGTTGAAAGTGTCTTTTAATCTCCTGATGCCCTAAACCATTACTATTAATAAATATTGGATAAGGTTGTACGTTGAGATTACTTTATGTACCATAACATGTAAACTCTATATCCTTTGGAAAGCCTTAAGTTACTAATTTCCTCAACCTTTTTTTTAAACTCTTTATAAAGCTTGCAATCTTTTTAAAAGTTACTTAGTATGAGAGAAGGCATTACCAATATACCCAAGGTATATCGCTAGTGTCCCTTTTACCTGTATCTGTACCTGGTTAGAACAGAAAACTTTAGCTTTAAAACTCTCTCAACTCTAGATAATGCTCCAACCCTTGCAAGATTGTATCCAAATGTAGAGATGTTATTCCTTCCACCGAACACCATTTCCTTTATCCAACCAATAGATCAAGCAATTATAAAATTATTAAAAACCTATTATGGCAGGCATGTTTACATCTTTTCAAATAAAGCACTAGAGGAAAAAACGCACGACGCACTAATGGTATTTGGAAGCAATTCAGCTTAAGGCACTGCATAGAAATTATTAAACGCGCATGAGTACTAGGGAATTCATCAACAATAAATGCTTGCTAACATCAGCTCTGACAGAAATTGATATCGATTTTTAAATAATTTCCAGCGATTGAAAATGAGACTAGGCCACGGAAGAGTTTCAGATATAGAAGAAAGAGAAATCAAAGAATTAGTCTAGAGTAACGATTGTGAAATGACCAACACCAGCAAACTGTAAAAGCAGCAGACGATCCGCAGACCATCTTCTGAAGATCAGCAGATGAAAGCAGTAGACCATCCACTAACACCAGCAGACGGTGAAAGCAGCGATAAGGATAAACAGCCTTTAACGTACAAGAAATTAAAGGAATTGTCAAAAAGGCACAGTAACTATCTGATTTTCTAATGGGAATTAACTCAAATGAAGAGAGAAGAAACTTTATAAGAGGTATTGAAAACTTTTTGTACTTCTTACTTCGAAATGTTTAATTAGTTGCATCAGACATTGTTCCATGCGATTAAAAAATAATTGTATTATGTATCTATATATTAAGCAGTAATAAAAGTCCTTTCAATTGACATTCGTTTTATTTCTCCTTTTAATTACTATAATATGTAGGTTTGTATAAATTGTGCATACTTTCTCAATCTGAACCAAACTTACCTGTTCTTCCCGTAGAAAAATTAACTTCGCGGAACGAAATTTTCCTGTGCTAATGGCGTGACCCCCGCATTAAATAAGTGTTTATTGTATTGTTTCGTCGAGCTCTACCTTTTGATCCTTTTGCGACACCTGACGCTGATTTCTTTATTATGTAACTATTGAGAATGTCCCATATACTGCTTTATACCAAATTTAGCCATTGTTCAATTCTTCCAAAACTAACATACTGTCTCCAAATTTGCATCATCCGCATACAATTTTCATTACTCGGAACAAGTAGTACTAGAAAATGCGTCGACCCTTTGCGAAAGAAAGGCAATAATCCATGTAAACGGGTTCCTTCAGAAGCTAAAATAAAAATGTTATTTAATAAAATAGAAATTAGTAAGTATTAAAAATTACAAGTTACTGAGAACTAAAATCATCTGACGAATTAATGAAGAGAGATTCCTTTTATTTGGATTCACAGTTAAGTGTTTTCATTGCCTATGTATACGAAAAACGTATAATATATAATTTTGTAATACGTAATGGGCTGAGTAAGCATTACGGAAATGAAGCATTATAAAAGCGACTAAAAAATACTCAGTAAAACAACTTCTCATTTTCACGTTGTTTCTCTAATGTAAAATTAATGTAAGAAAAGATTTGTATTTTCATAAATAGATTTAAATTAATTAATAAGGTATATTTCATGAATTATTTCGAACTTTCGTTTATGAAAAAGGAAAGAACTTCAAGTTTATTCCTTTTTGCTTATACGATATTTACACCTTTTAAATGTTATTCATAATTTATTCATAGCGTATGGATAATGAGATATCTGTTAGCAAAGGAAATTCATTTTCAAGATTCTGTTTTCAGAAACTTAATTACAATTATGAGTTGTCTAGAGAGAGTAAAATTTCATATTTCAAAGAATAAAGAAATGAAATGAATAAATTCCATTACAAACCGTTTTACTTGTCAGTAAAGAATTTTTAACAATAATTACGTTACAGATGAATTTATCATCGAACGCTTTCTGGAAATGGTATAATACAGTTCATACGTTTTTTTTATTTTAAAGACTTATTTTTAAACCAGCGTTAGGCTTTGGAAACAAAATATATATTTGAAATTAATTTTCAAAATGCACAGCAGCATTCTGTAATAGATTAATAAAAGACAGCTATAAAGAATATACAGATTTGATGTTTATTTGTTTAACTAAACTCTAAATTCCAGATCATTTAATTTGAGCAGATATGCATTGAGTACTCCATCTACAATGCAATTTCAGTTATATGAATTAAAATTCGATCATCAATACTAGCCTTAATATTAATAGTATAAAGTGCAATAGATTATTTAAGATCTTCCTTTCTCACTCATCTTTACAATATACTACTCTATTTTTAGAGGCAAATAAACAATCTAATTCTGAAGGAAGTGGCCGAGGGAACCACGTTGGGCAAATAGAAATTTCGGCAAAAGTGTGTTCAAGAAATCTATGAAACCAAACTTTATTGATACACATAAGTATTCTTAGAATTTTTTAGGCTACTTTAAAAACATTTTTTCACGTAGCTTAAAATTAAAATTCCAAGTCTACGATGGAACTAGCACAGCTCGAATGAGCAACTGAAAACAAATTAATTATATTTTAATATTGCAAAGAACTTACAAAAACATAAAAAAATAGTTCCTAGATGCATATTTATTTTGTTACTGCGTTTCATTTTAGTTTATAAATGTTGTTTTTTTGATAATTTTCTACCACAGACAGTCTTTTGAATGTAGAAAATTATTTAAAAAATTTGTTTTATAATGTTTCAGTTATGAAGATTTATTTCCGTAACATGGCATAAAATATTCTCATATAATCGCTGAATCACAGCTTGAGAAATACCCTGTTATTTAATTCAGACAAAACACGTTGCAATGTTATTATTTTAAAGTAACCAATTATTATCTTTATTTTAACTTTTTCTTATTTCCGTATTCCTTACCAGAAAGCAAATTATATGGTTGCGTATTTAAGTTCACGTTTTTGGATCTTAACAGAGAGTGAATCTAGCATTTACGTGGTTAGATTCTGTCAACTCTAGTAAATGTAACTATCTCAGCTTTGTATTTGCTCGCCTCCGATACTTTAATCTAAAGGGTCAGTAATTTATTGAGCCAACTTATAGCATAGTGTTACCACGAATTCTGCATTTAAATAGTTTATTTTAGTAGAATAATAATTTAAAATGTTCTATTCTTTTTCCGTGAAATGCATTGCGAGACGCATCTCAAGATAAAGCTATCCGGAAAAGTAATAATACTGGGGCATGTGCCTTTAACATTCAGTAAATGGATATCTCGGTAATTTGTATTTAAATTGAATAAATGCAACTGACCACTGTGTTAGCTATAACCGCAATTCCACACTCTTTTTGCTTTCCAGAAATCTCTAGAAACAAAGTACTAGAAATATCTCGCGACCTGTTTAAAGCTATAGAAGGCTGGAGGGAGAACGTTTTAGTTCAGTTGCTTAGTTACTGTTGTTGCGAGTTATTATTTCCGCGTGAATTGAAATATCTGAATTAGCTTTCTCTTTATATGTATTTTGCATTGCGTTGTATTTTAACGTTTTTAGCAGTCTGAAGTATAACTACTGATTATACTGCGTGATAATGTGGACAGTTCTATCAATATTTCTGAGGCAAATTCAATCGTTCTTATATACTTCTTTTGATATGAATAATTTTATTAACTTATTATCGGACTTGTGCATTCAATCTATTACGAATCCGTACACACGCAACAGTATAGACTACAAATCTGTAATATATTAATTACAGTCTTAGACTACAAATGTATGTTTAATTTGAAATGACTGCTCTTATTTTAATTTCCATCTCAACAAGCTGGGGTTATTTGTAGCCCAATATAGGGCCCTCATGCTCAACCAGAAAATTATTTCAAAACCTTCGTAAGACTTGTCATACTATTTCAAACATAGCAATAACTCGCTACGCGTCTATTAGGGTTATAGACTAATGTAGCAGATCTATACCAGGTATAATCTTATAACGCAGGGTTTCTTAAACTGTGGGTCGCCAAAAATTTTAGCAGTTTTGAAATTTCTTTAACTTTTAAAATTACCAAATATTTTTACACAATGTATCTGAAAATAGATAGAGATAAGACAATACAGAAAAAGAAAAAAACGTAAACGTTTCGACGCATTCTTTTTATAACAGAAACGTTCATTTTCCTTGCTTTGCACGTGACGCTGTCATTTCGTCTGTTACTTATTTAAAATGTTCACATTGTTCTATGTCTTAAAATTAAAAATTACAGTTAATGACTAAAACTACAATTGTATATTACAAAAAAGTGAGAAACTGACAGTTTCACTCATGCGTCAGACTGAAGCTGAATTAATCATTAAATAATGAACTCATTTGTAACGTATGCAGTATGATACTACTGTTGCAGAACTTCAAACATGCAGATTAAACTGATTATCCAGATTAACTTATTAGAAACTCAAATAAGTATATCATGTTATATCTTTTTCTGACAATTCAAATATACTTTATTGTTATGCAAAAAAAGCATTTTTCTATTTATAATCTTTTAAATTATTAATTGTCAGTCGTTGCGTTAGGCAATGCAGTGGAGTTTGCAGAAACCAATGGTCTTTGCTGCATTAAAGATAGACTGTGATATTATACTCTCAAAAAGAGATAAAACCAGAAACAAAGATGTCAAAAACACATCTTTGATATTGCATTAACAGCTAACTTTCATTAATTCGGTGATGTCCAGGATATCATTTCAAAAAGATTATTCAGTTTAAACTATAAAGCATACCTTGACGCGAAATGCAAAATACGCTGTTTTCGATAAATTTTAACAGTATAAGCGCTATGTCAATCACAGCTGACAGACAATATACTTTCCACTCGGGCCATGTCAGTCGACGGTGACTTACTGTATACTTTCTGTTCGAACAGTACACTTTTGTCAGTGACTGTTGATTGACGACGTACAGTTTTAAAAAGTATATTCTTCTATCAAATTCTACATAGATTGTAGGCCACCAGCATATAGGTGAAATCGGATATCCGAGGATAAACTAAAGGAAATAGGAAACAGTCTTAACATTTAATCTGTTAAGCAATGAAATAATTATTTTATTTTTCTCATTGCACAACTAATTCCTATTACAGCTAAATGAGATCGTGAAATACTAGATACTGATTTACGTGAACTCTAAAATCATGGTCTTGGTTATAATACAAGTAAATTAATTGAAGAAACTAATTTTTATTTGCACGATACAAAACACTTATCTCAGTTCTAGTCTACATTAAAATCAGATCTCCGTTTTTAAGTATTACATTAATTTTATTTTTTTTCAAAAAATATTATATTTTATTTTTGATATGAGTAAAGGTGAGTGTGTAGTATCATTGTCGTTTCGAAACATGTTAATATCCAAAGGAAATAATTTTCTTTCGTGTTCAATACGCTATTGTAGCACTGATTTTTTCCTACCATTTGAAATTGACTAGTTTCATGTGCTCCGATACATCCCCCTATCATAACTAGAGTAGACTATTTTATTGTTGCTGTAGTACAATTATGCTCTACATTTTTCATTACAATGACGTTGGACAGATGTAGCTCCTTTATCCAGGTAAAAAACAATGTTGTTTCAACATACCAGATTACATTACCCTATTGATCTACAGCCAATCCTACATGATCATGTACAAAATCGTAATCTCTTAAACTTCTGTCTTTTATTAATAAGGTATTTATTCAGAAGCTTATGGATATCTACGGATCGTTCAGACGAGAGCATTACGGTTATAAGTAGTACTTCTCTGCTGGGTAAGCAGACATTAGTATGTCAGAGCAGCTGGTAAAAGGATTTTGCTTAAACGTTCTAACTCTTCTACTTTATCTCAACCTGATAAAAGAACCAATTAATCACAGTGAAACAAATACGAACTGAAATTCAGTTGATAAGCTCTCTAAGTCATCTGTACACTTATGCATCGTAACCTTCTCTGATTGGCTACGGCTTAAACCCTGTTCCACAGGTATGAATGGACTCATGGAATTCTACGCCTAAGGCATTCTTAAGCCTATGGCAATAATGGTGACTAGACTATCGTGTTAATGTTCTTTTAGCCATTTTCATTCAGTCTTCGATTTTCATCCCACCGAGAAACGGTAATTGAAGAGATTATCTGCTATTTATGCCACAAATTTTCAAAATTATCAAGATCGTTTAGAGACGAAAGAATATGGATCCGGTCATTTTACATCGTTCTTTTCTTTAGCCTTCCTTTTCTGTGCCGACCTACGACTTTTAGTTAAAATGAAGTTATTAATGCATGTACTAAATCTAGCACATATGGCTGTCATCTTTCAATAGAAGGATGGCAGACATTTTTATAGCAGTTTGACGGCAAGGTAATCCTTAGTTACGCAGTGCAATAATTTTAGCATTCGTAATTACTTTGTTTACAACCTACATTCCTTAAGCTATAATTTAAAAGAAATTCAAAACCGCAATACAGAATCCTTAGTTTTAAAAACTTTAAAGCAAGAATCGTTTTTATTTAGACAAAATTCGAGAGTCAGAAGGAAATACAGTTAACTGAAAAAGCTGTTTTATTTTTCTTTATTATTATTTAGTTTTGCTTTTTAAAATCGTTCAGCATCATAATTTATCAAACAATTTCTGCTATTTTATAATAAAATGTTTTGAACTTTATATAAAATGTAATTTTTTAATTTGTGGAATATGTAATATGTAGGCCTATAAAATGATTTATAGATAATGAAATTTGAAATTTAATTTAATTTTGGAAGTATGATTATCAGAGTATATGTTCTCGAGAGATGATGCACAACTGTTGCACCAAGTTGTATATGATAATTCTACTGTAGACTCCATTTAATGTGAATGCATTCGTTTACGGCTTTTGTGATCGTATTAAAGGACGAGGAAAGATATTCTTTGAAACAGCAATGAAATTTAGCTAATTTAATGTAAACTGTAAAAAGAAATATGTGAGGCTTTCTTCAATTTAAATAACTAAACATTTTATGCTTTGAATCTCCACTGTCACTTTTCTCTCTCTCCATTTTCCCGCCAGCAAATTAGTTCGCGTCTACTTAAGTGAAGATTTGAGACTGATAAGACAGACCGTGTTCTGCCTCTTCAAAACCATATTACTAAGTTGTTATTCTAAGATAAAAGTTCCAGTCTTTGGTTTTGTATTATACTTTCTGATAGTTAAAGTCACGGTGGTGAAATCCGAGTCAACTTCGCGTTAAATTACTCTTTGTATCCTTTGGCTTTTAGTTATTTAAATTTAGATTTACCATTGAGTTTCTGCCTTGAGTTCTCGATATAAGTACCGGAGGATTTGTAGCATTCATGAGTTCTTTCGGTTTTACTTAGCTTTAAATAAAGTATATTTTACACTTTTCTTAACTCTGTGATACTGACAAACTTAACTATACGTCGTTTAACGTCTATCAAAAGTTTGGTCATAAGTTGGAATAAATGAAACATATTCATAGCTTATAAACATATAAATAAGAAAAATGCAAAAATTATGCTTATTAGCTATTTTTAGTGTCTTTAATGTTAAAGTTAATTTATGATCTGCTCATAACATTTCTAGAAATTATTTGACCGATGCTATACGTCTAATCTTAATATTCGGAGGGCATCCCTCATTCACTGAATGGGGACATGCGAATGTAAATTTTAAATTAAGCAATGAAATATCAAATTAGTTTGGCAAAGATGTTTTTAAGATTTTTTTTCCCTTTTTTAAGGAGATTGGGAGAAATTTCTGCAAAAATGCACTTTTTCCTGAAGAAGAGGAACCTTGATCGCCTTCAAAATCTACGTCATACTAGAGTTGCCTTTTTGATCGTATTTTAAACGATTGACTAAAATTGAAGATTTACTTTGATTTTCTTTGGCGGCGGTACTTCAGTTAATTATTATATATTTATTTGATAATATTAACTAAATTGCTTATCACAATAAGAGAAGAATTTTCCATATTTTCGTATACAAGCGGGGGAGCGGACTTCAGCGATTCGATAACAATATTCGAATGACAACATTACCGCGATTACATTAAGGGGTGCGTATTGTATTTACGGATTTTGTTTTTGTTTTTATTTTTTTTTTTTATTTGAAAAAAATACAGACTCCCCGTGCGCCACATATAAAAAACATGGGGCTCAGTGAAGTAAGTTGCTTAAATAAAGGAAACGTTTAAACACATATATGAAATTTAATATACAGCTTAGGTATTTATCTAAGAAAGGAAAGAAGGTAATTATCGTGAATGTCAAATGGGCTTAAGAATATCGAAACTTTTCGCACACGTAATAGGTACTTTTTTAACTCCAGAGAATATTTTTTAAAGTGTTTAATGTAAAATCATTCGAATCATATTTTTGAAATTAACTGTGTAAGGAATGAAAATAGGACATTGTTTCGTTGTAATTGGAATTTTTTGTCATCCATTTTAAACCCGCTACTTGATACGCTATCGAGTTCAGATTTGTCGCACACGTATAGTTCTGCTACACTAACTATGGAGTTCTCCTTAAGTTTTGAAGAAGAACACTTCAGGGAGAAGTCGGAGGATATTTCGTCCGTCTTCCCCCTTTCTCCAACCTCTCGAGAGGATTTTCAACTGATTTCAAGTCATCATATATATTTAAGTGCCCCTTTGCCGCACAGATACTACACGCTTACAAACATCAATTTCCATCTCCAGGATTCGAGCCTGGACCCATCGGTACTGCAGTTGCCACTCCTAACTACAACTACCATACTGGTTGGGCGGCTGCTTATCGCAGTAAGAACTTCTTCAAATATAATCACATATTTTAAAGGTACCGATTTAAGTGACAATCGATTTTTAATAGTAGCTATAGAAGCAAATTTTGAATTTCAAAATGCTGCTCACAATCTCGGACCTACCAGCGGCCGAGCGGTGAAATTGCCATTTTTAATGGGAGTGAGCCGTTTCAGCAGCTTTTCGAAGATTTAAGTAAAACAAATTTCGTGACTGTATAAATATATTCTTCTAAGAGGAAGAAATTGAAACTGTGTCAATTATGGTGTGACATAAAATTTAAACGTTTAGACTATGAATCAGTTCTCCGTGAAACTCCAGAAATCATTTAGTGTTGTTTAAAAAAATTCAAAATATATCAAAAAAGTATCTGGCATTGTGTAGAAAATTCCAATACTAATTTTGTACTTATTAAATGTGCGTGAGAAAATAATATTTACAATAGATTCAAAAATGAACTAAGAAGAATGTTTGCATTGGCTGCAGTACACGTCATATACAACTGCAGTTAATGTTCTACCTACTGAAATACAAGTTTTATTGCTTAAAATTTATGAAGCCTTTTTGTTCGGCTTATTATAAAATTTAGAAAAATGGCAGTTGTGAAGAAAATGTGTATAACCTTTTGAATATTTGATGAAAGAAACGATTTTATTTGTTCGAACAGAAAATATTTTCAGCATGCCTGACACATTGGCACTAATCGAAAGAATTCAAGATCTGAACGTTTATTCTCACTAATGAATATAATATGATCTGAAGAAAATATCAAATGCTGAATCTACAGCAAAACATTTAAAAAGCTGAAACCTTAACAGCGAACTAAATTGATGGGAATTTTCCGAGCAATTAAAAATAACAAAGACATAACATGCTAGTGATAAATGCAAATAACTTTTTAACATTAAGATATGTTTAAATGAGATATTAAAATGTTCTTTCTAAATCATTGTTACTTCTTGTTAACAACGTCTTTCTTTAGGCTTTTCAGTCACAGGTGCTTATCCTAGTAGGTTTCATTTGCTATTCTTGAGTAGTTTCTCAAACCTGCCCCGGTTTGAACAAAAAATTGAGCAACAAAGACCTCGGTTGTACCAACAAATATTATGGTAAGCCTCATTCTAATCCTCCTGATCTGAACCTTGAGCTAGATCAGGATTAATAGACAAAAGTTGCGCCTGTTGTTGGCTTAAGCCTTGGACACATTAATGTGCCCAGCTCTGTCACAAATTTGATAGCGAATCTTCTGGAAGAAGGATCCACGGATCTTTCACCCTTCTTCCCTGGTTATCAGCTTCAAAACATAGTATTTAAAGTGATGGATGCTGCAAAGACACTATGCATTTAAAATCATCCATGTCTAAGCCGGAATTTTAACTCAGGTAAACGATTATGATAGCTAGCATCTGCAGGAGATATGGAAACTGAATTTATTCATTAAATTAAATATTAAAGGAAAGGGAAATTGTAAAACTTTCGCTTCATTTGATATTCAGAATCTAAACTGCGCTGAAAGTCTAGTTCTCAGTAAACCTGTATAATCGGTTGTTCACAACTTTTTATGGAGCTTTTATTCGTATTTACGTTATTTCTAGAACAGATAGTTTTTATTTCAGTAGAAAAAGAGATAAAATTAAACTGTCATTTCTCAACGAATTTTGTCACTTGCTTAAAAGTAGCATAGTGAAAGATAGGTAATTAAAAGAAAGAATAGAACATTTTGTTAGGCTTACAATAAACAACTAAACGAATTCTATAAAGTTAAAAAAGTAGGAAAACCATAGAGGGGATATTTTGAGAATTACAAAAGTAAATTAAAACGTTGTCTTAAATCCCCAATAATAGGACAAAATTCACTTAGACGACTTTCCTAAATCGCTCTCCGAAGATTAAATGGAACACTTACAAACACCCCATCAGGAAGGCAGAGAAAAATGATAAAAACTGTTATTTGGCCGAGCTAAATAGCACCATTTTCTAACTTCAAGCAGCCAGCTGTACAAAGATCTCATCTCCCGAGCTGGAGAACAGGGAAAGAAGGAGCCGGAAATGATGCTCTTGCCGGAAGAGCCCCATTGACCTGAGAAGCACACTGAATCAAAGAAGACTTTGAAATATTTCTTTCAATAGTTTAGTTCTATCAAGAACAACAAAACGACCTCTCTTCAAACCCAGAAGATATAATGTGCGTTGAAAAGAGCAGCTTAATGTAGTTAACCTAACATAGAAAAATAAGTTGTATTGATACCCCGCTTTTACTTCAAGTTTTTTGCACTTATATTACATTTAATGTTTCTTTTCTGAGACTAAGAAGTGGATAGAGCATTTTCATTCTAGAAACATGCAAAATATTTGCGTAGTGGGGAATGAATTCAGAAGAACGATACGCCAGTAACAAAATATAATAACCGCTCTTGTAATCTTAACTACCTCTCTTTATTTGTTTGTAAGGTTAAACTAAATTCTACCTAATCTAAAAACAACCTCAGAATGTCTGAGACTGTGGGAAGAATTTTTTCTTTCAATATTATTTATTAAGTAAAAACAGCAGTGTCAAAAACAAATGGATTTATTTGAACTTTATATGGACGTTTTATAACTTAAACAGCTTACAAAATTAAATCCCGCTTATTGCGGGATAGACAGACAACAAGTATTTCAATTATTTAAAATCTAAATTTAAAGCCCAACAAATTGGCTCTGCTGTTTCACTGCGATTAACGTGATTTCAATCAGAAGCAATTTCATCCGCTGATAGCAACAAGCTTAGGCAGACAATAACGGAGGATTTTCATTGCGGCGGTCTGCGGTTGCTAGTTCTTTTTCTTAAACATAAACTCTCCAGGAATATTTAACACTCCATTCAATTACACATTCTAGTGGAAACTGTAGAAATTCTGTTGATCTTCCAATTTAAGAAAACAACATTAATTCAAATTAACCTTACATTTTAAATTTGTGACTGAATCGAAATACAAGCTATACATTTTAGAGTCATTAGAAGTTTTTGATGCAGGAGACTTGAAAAATGCAATGCCCTCGTCGGTACTCGAACCACCACCTCTGGAATACGCACTGAGTGTGCTACTATTACACCACAAGAGCATACGGAAAGGCTGTAGAATGTGCCTTATAGTATTATAATCTCTATGTAATCTTTATATTAAGAAAATTCTCTTATTGCTAATCTTAAGTATAATATATATATATTTATATATATATATGTGTGTGTGTGTCTTTTTTTTTATAACATATATTAAATTTATAAGATAAATGAATGCTGTACCCTGTATCATTTTCTTCTTGTGAATGATCTTGTCTCTAATCCTATACAAAATTTATGTCTTTTCCATTAAAATATTTATTAAAAGGCTAAGTCAATCAAAATATTTATTGTAGACTATAATCGTTTCAGTTTGAAACGTCAATGCTATTGTTGATAATTCCATATAACTTTTCTATAAAAATGTATATTACATCTATAATTTAATCGCACACTTAATTGCAGAGTATGATATTTATATTTTAAGAGCAAGTATTGTTGATAATAATCGCATTCTATGGACAGCCGCAGGGGTTGTCACAAGTCGGTCTATGAATGGTCTTGTCATCGGTTATAATTCACGAGAATTGCTGCTGGCTTGCTTGTCTTCATTCTTATATTAAACAAGAATATCTGAAGCGATGGGTTCTGAAAGTTTATGAGTGTCTCACAATACTGTCAGTCTTCCGAAGGAAATTTTCGACCAACTTTTCCAGCGCTTCATTCTGCAAGTTACAAATATCCTTACTTCATACGAAATTTCTGAATAATTGGCGAGATAGTCAGCCTTTAATAATTAATTTCCCGTCCAATGGAGTTAGAAATAATGTATTATATTTGAAATCATGTGTTTATAACATTAATCATTCATAAATCAATATTTCATAAAGGTCATTCAGTCTTTCAACTCATAATGGTACTTGAGTACTACATTTACACAAAACTTCAAAAATGTATGCCAAATACACCAATATATAATATTATATTTTCACTGCGGACAAATATACCTTAATATATTAATTACTACATTATTTTATAAATATCTTGCACTAACTTGAAGAGATAATTCGTGGTTTCCGGTGATATGCATGAAAAAGGTACCTTTGCATGATAAAGTTACCTTCTGAAAAAATAAATATTAGGTGTAAGAAATTTAATCTGATCCACATCACTGAAAAGTTTGAAATTTGGATATAAATAATATTTTCGACAGCGAAAACCTTGAAACGATGAAGTGCTTTATGCTACAGCATTGATTTAAGCAGATGAACAAATATAAGCAACTTTTGAAGGGCGAGTTAATGTAAAATACGAAAAAGATTTGTGCTCAGCATAAATATTCTTACAACAAATTTCGAAGTGAAACATTAAAGTAATAATGTAGAAGCATTAAAAAATAATGTAGAAACGGTTATTTATTGATAATTATGAAAGAGTATGATAATCAGAGTAAGTTTAATACAGACAAGCAAAATGTTCCTCTCATGAAAGGCATGAAAAAAAAAAAAAAAAAAAAAAGATTTATATGGGGGGGGAGAGGCGGAAAAGAAGCACTATAAAAATAATTAAGGAAATTTCCAATACTCGACAAGCTACTGAGAGAAATTTTCAGTACTATTTACATAAACATGTCTGTAAACTTAATGCGTGATAAAGTTTTCATCGAAGAAATTTTTAACATCCATATTTAGACTGATACTTTTCAATTATATGAAATAATTAATTTCCCGTCGTTTAGGTTTTCTCTTATTTTAAAAAATATAATTTCTGTGGCCGACTGAGCATTATGTACTAAAACAAATTACTATTGTTGTGAATTTCGAGCCTAAACGCTGTGTAACTAAACAAAACAGGAAACAGGTCACTATCATATGATTTCATATTAAATATTTTAGAAAAGGCTCTATTTTCGATTGGTTAAACAAGCATGTCTGTTCATGAGATAAAACCTACACCAAACAACTCTCAGTTATATCCTTTATCACTGACTAATTTAAGATAAATAATATCGCTTTTGATTATTCGTATTATTACCTTGATTCAAAGAATGCGCCTTATATGCATTTTATTTTAATCCTTGATATTTCTTCTTGTAGGTGCTTTTATTACAAGCACCATCTATTGAAAAATCCCTCAGATATCCTCGAAGTTGCATTGCCAGTTACAACTGAAATTGTGCCCAATATTACAGAGGATTTTAAAGCTTGATGCCTCTGTATTATTATTCGAGAATTTTATTATTTCGGGAATTTTATTACTTTATTTTTAGTCAATGCATTTATTTAACTGATTATGGCAAATAAAGCAAGATCTATTTGCTAAAGAGGAGAGATGCCTTTTTGGTGAGCTTTCTAACTGAAACTGCCTTGTAGTCATATTGTTGATACTAATCCTCCTGATCTAATATAATCTAGAACAGGGCACGAATCCATCGTGATCTCAAGGCAGAGGGATGAGCTTGTCATTGTCGAAGGTCTTGCGCACCTCATAGGTGAGAGAGTTTAGCTCAACTTCATCCCAAATTTGAATGAGGACGTCTCGGGGAATGGATCCAAAGGCCTTCTATCCCCACTTCCTCTACAATCGCTCTCTTGAGATACTTTTGAACTGTAAAAACCTCCATGCTGGTTAAGGATTGCAGCACCCATGTTAAGAATCCGGATCTACTATGTCAGGATATGGCAACATCTCCCGCTAAACATTGTGCCAGACACAATAGCTAGTATTTTGTCACACCATAAAAAATTCTTTTTTTATATACATTTCTATTTTTCCACCTTTAAGACAAGCATAGTTCTTTTTTAATCTAAAATATAGTCTTCTTCATTCTCTGCTAGTTCCTCAAAAGTTACAATGACATGTTGTCCTGGACGAGCAGTACAGATCTTCCAGGATGACACATATGCTCTAGTCTGTAGTTTCTAGCTCAAGTTTATAGAATCACCACTGACACTCGCTTAAGCCTTTTACACGATCTCACACTATGCCTAAATTGAACTCATAAACAAAATTTGCTAAATGTGTTCTTTTGTCACTTGCGTTACAGCTTTCAAAACATAACTGTTAAAATCGAACTGCACTCATCAAGACTTGAAATAAGAATAATAAATTGCCTTATTTCATGTCAAGTTGGTGCAGGAAGTTTGCCCTCCGTCCCTCTCCAAATTTCATGTAGTTAAAAAAACTGCTTTATTTATCGGATAGCTTAGTATTTGTGTTACATAGGGAAACTTCGTAAAACCGTGCATACACCTATTTTTTCCCCTGGATTCAAACCAGAGGTTAACTGCTAGCGTTTAGCAGTCTTATTCATTAAGCTACTGAGAATACAATTAGTAACGAAGCTCCTAATACATGAAAACATACTCAGTTCTCTTATATCATTGCTGAATTACTCACTCTTAAATCTGACTAAATCATACAATGGGTTTGAGCAGACTACACCCCTCCGTGCATTTTTATGTGGCCGTGAACAAAAATCTTATTTGTTAAAAGAATTAATTTTTTATCTTCTAATACCTCTTTAAGTAAAATAAATATGAATTTACAACACATTTTGATTTTTCAAACTTGTTAGCTTTATTATAACTTCTAGGTTTATTCAAATCTAGATAGAATTACTCTATCTCGAAGAGACTTTGAGTGCATGTCACTAGTCAGTACCTTGGAGTTTGGTGAATAAATTTTGTAAAATGCTTATGAAAGGAGTAAAAATGTAAGTGAGGAAGTTAAATGGAAACCTAAAATGAAACTTTCAGAATCTCCACTACAAAGTAAACACTTAAAATTAGAATCCCCCACCCCCGATAGTAAAACTTTATACCTAAAAGTACTACTTCATTTAAAGGCTGCCTTTTTTTTTCCTTTTTTTAAATCACCAATAGGAAGAATTAGCTAAAACATTTACCCAGGTCTCTCTTATATCTCAGGCCTCCCTTAAAAGCTATTTAAAAAATTTAAACTACATATTTAAAAATTCATTAAAAATCTGATTGCAGTTATATTCTCTGGCATTTGATAAAAAATGAATTTTTATCGAGACGATTTATGACATAGTTTATATGAACTTCCTACTGAAAGCTGAGAATGCACTTGAGAAACAATATTCTAGGCTATGACGAATATCTCTAACAGTCCATGGGAACAATAAATAAAGGGAAAATGTTATAAAAATCCTCTAGAAAACAAAACGTAATTGAACGCGAAGTTTTATTAGAAACATTAACAGCTAAAAAACGTTTAGAAAGTAATAAATCGCACAATGGAAGCTAAGAAACAAAGAAAAGAGAGAGAAAGAAATGGCAATAAAAGAAAAATGCCACGAAATATTTGATGCCGATGAATGTGAAAACTACCTGCCATTTAAAAAATGGCACTTAAAGTACATAATTAATTACAGCTAAACATTTCTTTTTCATCTTCTCAGTATTTTGAAAAAAAAAGGTGTTCTTTAACTATCAGCTGTTAAAAAAATAAATAGAATTTTAACGGTTAAAAAAAGGTATAAAAAGTCAATAAAGTGTTATCTATATCACAGCTCATCTAATTAAATAATTACGTGAGTAATTTCATACACGTTCATTTTATTCATAAGTTGCATTAATTACATTAAGAATATGGCCTTGAAATGTTTTTTAATGTGCGGTAATACATTTCGATTATAAATTCAAGCATTGAAGCAAATTGTTAAAACCTCGTTGTTAGGCTGTGCCAAGCAATTATTCTGTACGAAAGGATGCAAGCGTGGCATTAGAATATTTTTTTAATTAAAAAAATGACCTAAAGTATTATGAGAATTACCGGCTAAATTTATTTTAAATTACATGAATTATATTTGTAATAAAACATATCAAATCTACTTTTAAAAAATAAAGATGAAATAATTAAGAAATGCGCATCTTATACATAAATTACCCAATTATTAAAATTTCGTACTGATATTTTAGATATATTAGGTTATTTTGAAGCAGGAGAAATGAAAAATGAGCCATGCTCTCGCCGGGACTCGAACCACGGACCCCTTCTATACGTGCCGAGTGTGCTGGCCATTACACACTTAAGGCATGCTAAGAAGGCTGGAGAAATACTTTATAATATAAATTTACGATCTTATGGAATAAAAAATAGTTATATTTCTGAGAATTACCAGTTTGCAAAGCCATGCGAATGCCATTATTTTAATGTAATGTAACATAACGTAAGGTAGCTTAACAGACATTTATGTGACGTAGTAGTCTATGCTGTTTCTATTATTATTGCCTAGAATTAAAGAAAATTAATAATTTCGCTACAACAATAAAGTTTAGCTCTGCATACAGGATCCTTGTAACTGGCAGAATTTTCCCAAGATGGCATGCATTTATCTTTGACAAAAATGCAGGCGCTTTAATTTGTCTCCTACATACCCTTTCAAATAGCTCGTTCTCAGAATACTGTCATTCAGCAAAATATAAGATCTTTAATTTAATTTTTAAATACATAATTATATGTATTTTAATGTATGACTATATAGGAAAAATTAACTTGTGGCTACTCGTCTCACACCTCAAGGTTGGTCTTGGATGGTTATGTACAAAGATTGCTGAGTTATCTTTTGGTATTTTCTAGCATCTACTACGCAAGATAAAATTCAAGCTAAATTATAATACGAGAATTAATTAACAGTGACTTACGGATCGTAAAATTAAAACGAAAACAAACTAAATTAGGTGTCTTCTTGTCAGTTTTCAATAGAAGTTATTTGTCTATATGCTAAATTTAAGATGTCAATACAATAGAAAACATTAATAACTTTATTTGCTTTATCTAAACCGAATAATTTAAAATGACATACCTCATATCTGACAGATTCATAAACACATTTATTTGCTTAAAAAGTTACATGTACTTACTTCTATGTAAAATGATAGAAATTAGTTCCTATAAATACGTTCCACTTTAACTGCATTGGTTGATTGAGTGAAAATGTGTGTGATATTTCATAAAAGATTAACTCATAATTTATAGCGCTTCTAAAAATTGCAACATATGCACAAGTTAGGGTATATGAATTCCAAATGAAAAATCCAACATTTTTCGAACTTACGACCAACCATTCGAATAACTAGTAATTTTCTATTAAAACGCAATTGCAGTTACGTTGCAATTGCAATAAGATTTCAAGACTACTTCGAAATTAGAATTACAGTCTAAACGCCATGGCATTTTATTTGAAACTGGAAAAAGGACAGATAGTTGATAGTTACAAGATAATTGAATGATCTAATTATATTTTACAATTACTTAATACAATTACAAATACAATATACCGATAGTTGCATACTCTAATTCAATTACAGTTATGTAATTGCAATAATGTATTTTCATACCAACTGTTCATCATTATATTCATTTAACTGAATTTTATAAATTATGGAGTTGGTGCCACTGATTTTTGAAACTTATTGGTTAAGCATTCATGATTTATTTACAGTAATACTATAACTAGATGTTGGTTTCATACCAACTTCTAGACCTGCCACTATTTGAGTTGCCACTATTGATTTTTGAAACTTATTGGTTAAGCATTCATGATTTATTTACAGTAATACTGTAACTGCAGTTGCATTTTTGGTAAATAATCTTGGGTTATTTTGGGGGAAACTAATTAACCTTGTAATACTTATCGAGCATATGGTACATGTAATTTATAATTTAAAAACAGCAAAATGGGAATCTTTGCATCATCTAATACGTTTCGTAATTGGAAGCATATGTCTACGAAGTATACTTCAGTGGTTGCAAAAATAATGGTCCGGTAATGGCTTTTGTGGTTATTGTGTGTATATGTGAAATGCTAATACAAAAGTATAATTTAAATAAGTATAAAAACTATAGGATATTTAGGAAAGTATACTTGCTGCAATGTATTTTAAATAAAAGCAGAAAAAAACAGTAGACGATGTCGCGATGGAACCTGGAGGAGTTCGTTCGTTCAGATAGATTTTACCTGTCATTCCGTGTGGGCGATCACTGTCTGTCATATGACTCAGCTCATGTGTACAGAGGAGTAAACTTGTTTACTTCTGTCAAGTTCTATGAGAAGCTGCAGTATTACTGTTTATATAAAATACATTCTAGCAGCTTTTGCAAAATTTTCCATCTTGTTGGCAGTGGAATCCGAAGTTCAGTACTCCATCACGTTGTCAATTTTCTTAGACTTCCTTGAAAGACAATTGCACGCGTTCAATTTGTTTATCAGTTACGCTACATCATGGAACATATTTGTTTACCTTCGCATAAACAGCCCATCCCCTTAAATTTCTTCAACTATTTTTTTTAATTCTTATTTTGAAGAAACGTTTTGAAATGACCAAAATTTGTGTTGAATCATGTAACCCCATATTTTTCTAAATTCTTAAAATACAAAACGCCTTATCCATTGCAGATGTGATGCGCTTGTACCCTGAGTCACATCACTAGTGGCTACTACGGACGTCACCACACATAAAGCTGTGAGAAAACGTTACATTTACATGGACATGCTACTTCAAGTTTTATGGCAATACCATTCACGGTGCACCTTTTATAAATTCTTGAATCTGTATACTTCTTTTGTAACAATCTATAATACAGCATCTTCAAAAAACATAAACGTGACCTTAAATCTTTATATCATACTTAATTACAAATTGATTTGCTTAGGTTTATTTTTTATTTATTTATTTATTTTTTTACCAAATATACGTCTAAGTTTTCACTGTAAGTACGAGCGTGGTAGCACTGACATATGCATAAGCATTCAATTCAAGATGGCAATTGTGTAACAAATACTGCAGTACGCGTTGTAGTACACAAACTTTAAAACTTTTGTACTGTTTTAAAGCAGTTTTATAGGGAATAATTGTTGCAAAACTATCATCTGTTGTGATCCCTGCAATTTCAATACCGTAAATAAAGAGTGAAACAAAATATCGTGTTTTTATCTGCAGAGAAATCCATGGTGTTCACATTGGAATTTAATAATTTAATTGACGAAAATCTGAATATTCATGTTTACTTTGAAGTAAAAATATCAGTTTCCTCATACATGTTTTCTGCTTAATGACAGGTATATTTTTCTCGATGACATATACTGCAGAAATTCGGTAGCTCCTTTAGAAAATGAAAAAAAAAATCAGTCTCAGTATTTATTTACGTCGTAAAGGAGAAAGTATGTACAGTGGCGTAGCAAGGGGGGAAGGGGGTGCATGATGCCCCGGGCGCCGCTCGTAGAGGGGCTCCAAATGGTCTCCAAACAAGATTTTCCGGAAAATTTCAGTTTTTATTTTGATCGATTTTTGGAAAATATATTTAAAATTAATAACTATTGTAATAGAATTAATTATTTATTTTCTTGATTTGTCTGATAAAATATGTAATAAAATGTTTGCAGTACATCAACCAAAATTTTCTTTCTGACCATTTTATTTCTCCAAAGTAGAGATATATTTTTATTGTTTTAAATGAAATGCACGTATATCTCCCGCTTTTTATTTTAAAACGATAACACAAACATGTCCCGAATTTCTCAAACATATCCAGTTTCCAAAATTCGATTCCATAATCTGGAAATGACATTTTGGAAAAATTCTAACGCTTCCGCTACAATGAATTGCGTTTGACTCTCCTGTAAACGACTGATGGCCTTACAGTCTACCTATTCTACTAAGTTATCTTGCTGAGACATCCAACTGACTGCTACAAACAGTCAACTCTTGTCAATTGTTTTTAATCTCCTACTAAAAAAGGAATGCTGCAGGTCGCTTTTCACCCCTTATCTTAAACGCATAGTTTTCGACGTCACAGACTAAATTTGCATATTCCCAACTTTGTAAACGTTATAATTTCCCTTTATAATCTCTTCTATTTCCTTTTGTTCAAAAAGGTTATCGATTATATGGTTATTTCATACTGAACCCACAATATCCCCTAATTGTTTTGAGCAGTGAATGTGACTGCATGACGTTACTCCGCAGTAGAAAAGAAACGGAACCTAAAACTCCACTACAGATCTATAGCGAAAATGTTTTTCCAAACCTAAGAGTCGCATTTCAAATACTACTTACTATTTCATTATCAAATGAACTATGAACGTTCGTTCAGCAAATTAAAGTAAATTTTCACATATTTACAATTAACGATGGGCCAAGATCCCCTAAGTCATCTAGCATTTTTAAGTGTGGAAAGAGAAAAATTTGAAAGGATCGACTTTGATGAAGTAAATGATAAATTTGCTTCATCCAAGGTAAGGAAAATGTATACATAGTAATTGATTGTATTCGTGTATTATATTATTATTAATAAATATAAGTGCCCGACCAAATCGAGGTGCACGTGATTGAAGCAAGATGAGGGCAAATTAAAATTTTTAAGTTGGCTGGTTGTGTGTCTGACAATTTTAGATCTTTGGCACTCCAAGCACAAACGTGTCCGGTTGGCTATGTCCTTTTGCATGCTAGGCCATACGAAACGTTGCTGTATCAGTTTCCTCGAAGCCTTGATGCCAGGATGTGACAGACGATATAACTGACTAAAAATGGCATGGCCAAACCCGGAGGGAAAATAAAGTCGAAATCTTGAATCCTGAACATCACAATAAAGTGATTTTCCAGGTGACAGCTGCATAAGCTGCAAGTTGAGATTGGTGGAAGATTTTCTTTTCAAGAAGGTTTGTAGTTCTGAATCCCGGTGTTATTTATCCGCAAGGGCAGCAAAGTTTATTGGCGAAGGAACGGCTAGTTGTTCAATACGAGACAAGGTGTCTGCAACAATATTCTGCGAACCCACAATATAACGGATATCCGTTGAAAATTGCCCCTAGGATATGTCGAAATATTTGACAGCTTCATAAATTCCTAATAATTCGCGATCGTGAGTGCTGTATCTGGTTTCTGGTGGTGAGACTTTTTTAGAAAAATATGAAAGTTGTCTCCATAATTCTTGATCTTTCTCTTGTAAAACTGCTCCTATACATGTTGTAGATGCGTCAACGTTAGGTTATTTTTTGGAAGCAGAAGACATTAGGTTATTTTTTAGAAGCAGAAGATATGAAAAATATGCAACGCCTTCGCCGGGAATCGAACCGCGGACCTCTGGAGTACCCGCGTGCAGAACCACTACACCACGAAGGCACGGTAGGAAAGCGGTAGAAATAACTTATAAACGTCAAATGATAATAGTTTAGATACGGGAGGATACTGCAAATTTCTTGCGGAAATTAAATCATTTTTGCATTTTTGGAACGCTTCGCGAGATTCTTTGGTCCAGGTTATAACAAGTTTATCGTTTTTCTTGCTTCCAACCAAAAACGAATTTAGAGGTGCTTGCATGATCGCTGCATGAGGTAAGAAACGTCGATAAAAATTGAGCATAGCAAGATTCTTAAGTCCTTCACTGAAGATGGTTCGGGTATATCGCGGATAACGGTGACTCTATCTGGAAGGGGTCGAACGCCATCAGCGGAAATTTCATGACCAAGAAAGGATACTCTTGGTTGGTCAAAAACGCATTTGGAAGGATTATAAGACTGACACCATATCTTTGAAAACGTTCAAAAACTGTTCTCAAATGTGATAGGTGTTCTTTCTCTGAAGAAGAGGCATCAGATAAGGTACACAAAAGTCGAGGCAGATTAACACCTGATTCATGAAGCGTTGAAACGTTTGAGCAGCGCTGCATAAGCCGAAAGTCATGACCGGAATCTCAAATGGTCCAAAAGGCGTAATAACCGCAGTTTTGGGGATATCAGCTGGGTTAACGGGCACTTGGCGATACGCCCACTCAAGATCAAGGGTTGTAAAAATAGCTTTTTCCTCTGAAACTTGCATACAGTCCTGAATGTGCCGGACTGGGTAACGATCAGGAATTGTAGCTGCATTTAACCGACGATAATGGCCACACGGGCACCAGTTACCATTTTGTTTCCGAACTAGATGGAGCGGACTGGCCCATGAACTTTTTGAAGGACGGCAAATTCTCTGTTCCATCATGTATTGAAATTCCAGAATTTCAATACAGAATTTCAATACATGATGGAACATGTATTGAAATTCCGGAGGTAAGCGTCTTGGTTTAGCTGCAATTTGAGGTCCGGTACTTTCAATCAATATAATGCTTGGGTTCGGAAATACCCATAACTGGGCGCGTGTTTATAGGGAATTCTCTTAGAAGTTGATGCCATGGGGAGTTACTCGAAATCAGTTTAATGATCAAATTTTGACTATTGCGAATTACTCCCGGATAAATTAAGTTGGTTGTGGAATCTATCAAACGGCGATTCTTAAGATCTACAAGCAAAGAAAACTTTTGAAAAAAGTCAGTGCCACTGATAGAACTTGAAACAGTAGCAATAATGAATGGCCATTGGATGTTGCGGCGCGATCCTAAATCAACAGATATCAGGCGTTCACCAAAAGTTTGAGCAGGAGTTCCATTTTCTACATAAAGTTGTAACTTGGTAAGGCACTTTTGTTCGTGAAAATGTGGTGGAACGACAGAAACACCAGCCCCAATGTCTATAAGAAACCTTAAACCCGAATTCCTTTCGATGACGAAAAGGCGTGCATAATTCCGGCCGCTGTCATTCACAACTTCGAGCAACGGCCCTTCTCGTTTCCCTGGTCGTTATAACGACACGGTGGGCAGCATTTGTTTGCCTTGTTTCCAAATTTGTGGTGGTAAAAACAAATAGCCGGGTTATGAATACCCGGCTTTCATAACGTTTCCTCAGTGGGCTACGACGTGTATTTTGACCACGTGATTTGGAGCGGTTGCGCTGAAAAGGTTCAGCTTGAATGGCTACTAACTGAGCAACCTGTTTGGACAAATCATCAATTTGAGCCTGTAACACCACAATAGCAGGAGTCTGCACTGCGTGTATTTGCGCTGGAATGGCCAGCTCGTGAATTTTATCAGCGATTTGGAGAAGATTTTTAAGTCGCTCCCTACTGGCCGCTAAAATGTTTTGCATGTCAGATGGGAGTCTATTCATCCATATTGTTTTAAGAAAGTTATCCGTTAGGTTACCGGCGGCTAAGTCTGACATTTTAGAGAGCCATTGAGAAGGCCTGACATTACCCAACCGTAAATCGTGCAACAACTGCTTGATTCTGTCTCGGATTCTTCATAAACAGAAATTAATATTTTTTAAAGATTTGTATTTGTTCGTCGCCGGTGAATTCAAAATTATTTCACGAGCTGATTGCAGTGCCTCTGATTCTAACGCGGCGATCGCTGTATAAAATTGAGTTTCGTCGGCAGTAATGTGACTCAACTGCGTGTCCGATTGAATGAACCATAACGATTGGTCTCGGCGACAAAAAGGTGATGGCTTAACTGCCACTCGCGCCAGTTGTGAAGCAGCATCGTTGTCAACCACTTTAGATCAATCAAATATGCACAATAACAAGATGTATAGAAAAATAATCAATATGTATATAGTGACATAGTTTCTTGGTACTTGAAATCAGAGAAATTGGCGGCTGAAATGCAGTAGACGATATGTAATTATGACAGAAATATATTGACTCACCGAAATGCGACACAACGCTTGAAATGACAGGTGAAATGTCTTACTTGCATCTCATCACACTGGATAACTTACTGCTGCTCAGAATTTTGACATATAAACTCCATATTCGTGCAACATTGAAGGCTGCTATTCGTAATAAGTACATGTCACCAATTATGGTAGTACAATTTTTTGAGACAGATCATTAAATAATTATAACAATTGAATGGAATAAATATTATTTTGTTTTTGGTTGCTATGGGTTACCAGACTGGCAGAGTTGAGTTCTAGTAGGCAAGTTGCTACATATCTATTTATCTATAATGTATATTAAACTTTTAATTGTTTAAAAACTGCACTTTTTAAAAACACTTATATAAATATGTAAAATAAATAACACCTTTTTAACTAATTATAGATCATCGTATGTCTGATTTTTCCGCCGACACAGATGCATTTCCGAATCCAAAGCTAGTGTAGTTAGGTAGCGACTATTCTTAATATATTTTTGAGTATTTTATGACAGATTCAGCATTTTATTATTATTTGAATTATTTTCTTATTAAGAATATAGTCTATACATTATGTTACTGAAAGTGAAAGTTTTTATTGTGGGTGGGTGGGCGCCAAAAAGGTATTTTGCCCCGGGCACCAGTTATGCTTGCTGCGCCACTGAGTATGTAGGAGTCTTTGTTCAACTTCTTTGTTTCGTTCATCCTCACATTAGACCCATGGTAAATTTTCTCAATAATTTGCAGAATACATCATTGTTTATGGATATAGCTGATTTAATTTGCATTTATAAAGATTTTTTTTTTTTTTTTTTTCAAGTTTTAGAATTTTAGTTATACCTTCAGCTGAAAGGTGAATTATTTTCTAAGAATACAAATCCTCTGGTCGAAAAGGAGAAATAAACCATCTTCGATGGCTAATCATAGAAAACCACTTAAACACAATTTTGGTATTCACTTAACGAGCATCACCTTCAAATTTATTTCAATTGATCAACTAGATTTCTTGAGTCTTTTCAGGTTCATAAAAATTATGACAGTAATTTCAATTCACTTCTTTTCAGCGGTTTCAAAATTCTAATAACTTTGCTCTTTCGCATTCCAATACTGTTACCTTCTGCATATGGCGCTATGTTTCTCTTTTTTCTTTGATTATCCTATACAATAGGTGTTACTTTTGAAATCTTTGTAAAATATTTTAGCTATTGAAGATAATGGACCTGTGTCTGATAGCTTTCGGAATCACTAAAGCTTTATTCAAAATATATATACCGGTCTAAGTTCCTTTGGCATATTTCTCTTCTAATCAAAATGTCACCAGTAAACGAATGAACAAGAAAGCTGAACGCTGGTATTTCGACCCGGTATCTATCCCAGGTAAAGAAGCGGCTGCATGGATGTTTTTCGTGATTTTCATCATGTGTAATGTGAATTACAACCAGTTTAAAATACATTTCACGAAAGCATCACTTCCTTTAGGCTGATAGCCTTAGTTGCGTGCGTTGCTTTATTCAAATAATCTTAATTCTTCCAATGAAATATCTTACTTTAAAGGTTCAATTTTATTCTGCTTGGAATCACTGTTTCTGATTGATTTCGTAAATGAATTTTAGCCGTAATTTGGCTTCTTTTATTGTTATGTGTAGATCTGAAATTCCTTTATTCTCCTGTGGTTTTGAACAATGAAACGGGAACTTCATATACCTACACATGATAAAACAGGCCTTAATTACATTTTGAAGTTAATAGATTTCTTTTTATAGTTTTGTATAGAGAAATAATATAAGTATTTGTTGTACATTTTTAAATATCCATATGTTAAGTTTTAGATCACTAATTAAATGTTTAAAGCAAAACTGGTTAGTTAATTTTCGCCGTAATGAATATATATAAAATTTCCACTTCTGAACCTGTTAACAAGGAAGATGTCATTTTTCTTAAAATTTTAATGAGAAAACAATTTTAATGAGTAAGCTCTATCTTTTAATTAATATCGAACTATGCCATTTTTCACTACATTCCCAGAAATAAATATTGATCTAAAAAAAAAAAGAATTAATTTGTGATATTTTCGTAGAAAAGAATTCGCTGGTTTCAAATCAATATAATAATTAAGGATAAATTAGAATCACGTTTGTTTATCAGGGATATAATTAATTACTTTAAGTAAGAGAAATTATGAGTAATTATTCTGACTATCAGATTTTAAACCTTCATTTATTTTTGCACTAAGAAATCTTATTTTAGTTAACAAACAATCGTTTCCTTTCATAACATATTATCAAGCACATATAAAGCTTTCTTTAGTAGGAACATTAATAATTTAAGGTAATTTATTTATAAATATTCTGAGATAGTAAATTGCAATTATTATTTGTATAAAATTGCAAATTTATTAGGTTTTGCATAATACCTACTTATCCTTATACTTTATTATAATCGAATTATTCCGACGTAAACTAGCCCACCAGCCGCCGAGCGGTAAAGTCGCTGAACACTGGTAGTTCGGTCCGAGGTTCGAATCCCGCAAACGGGCTGGCTACATGGGTGTTTTTGTGGTTTTTCCTATGTGTAACGTGTATACAAGCCAGTTTCCCTTAGAAAGTCCTCCACAAAGGCAACCCTCCCCTTAGGCAGATAGCCCTACTGTGGTTTGCCATAATTAAATACGCCAACACCGATGTAAACTAAATGTATTGATTTTAAGTTAGTTTAAACGATTTATTTTTTAAAGACATATTTTATTGTGAAGTACTATAGGAAGTGTTTTAAGCGCAAATAAACAAATCACGCTACAAATTCGATAACTTAATTTCGAATAACGATTAATATTAAACGATCAAACAGATTTTAATCATTCAAAGTTGGTCCCAGGCTTACTTCTACATATGAAATCGTGTTTGATCAAGAACATTAAGTTTGTGACTTTTGTACTTTGGAATTTTTTTGTACTGTTGTACTTACAAAATCCTCTTTTTACAAAGAGGATTTTGTAAATCTTCTTAGCACAAAATTTAAAAATATACTTTTAAATTATTTGAAATATACTTTTCCTTATTAAATATTTTTATCCATTCATATATCTACATATATATATATGTATATACGTATATGTGTGTGTGTGTGTGTAATAATAAAATTCCATAGTCAAGAATACACTTAAAATTCTAACTGTATGTTCTTTTCATTTTTTAATGGCGACGGTCTCTTATTTGAAAGTACGTGGGATTAGTCAAGTTGTTTTTCCCGCCTTTTCTACACGTACAGTTATAGAATGTCCTGGAAATATTTAAAGCGAAGTGGATTGGCTGACGAGGCTGAAGTCATTTCTTAGAAGCTCCGCCTTTCCAGAGGCTATAAAACGACTCGCAAAGGAATATCTGGGCTTTTCTTTAATGCAACGATGCAGTAAACTTCATACAGAAAGTTATTAGTAATTCTTTTTATTTATTCCGGATATCTGATTTTGTAACTGCTATTTCTCCCGAATAATAATAATAATAAATGGATCCTGTTTTTTAAACTTATCGTCTGATAATTTAAGCTACGACTAAAGCTGGTACATCACAAGTCTTAAAAATTACCATGAGCTAAACACTTACTCAGAATTTGAACAAATATTAAAAGAAAACTTTATCGATCCCACCTTAACTACTTTCGGCGATTTCGCTAATTTAAAATATAACGCCAGAAAAGACATCACAAATTACTTTCGAAAGAAAATTGAAGTGGGTAAGCGGCTTAATTTGGATAAATCAGTTATTTTAGAAGGTTTGACAGATAGTTTGCCAACAAACTTAAAGTCTTTGATGATTCTTCAAAGTCCCGCTGATCCGATAACTTGGCTAGAACAAGCCCACAAACTTCGACAAATTCATGAATTTGAAGATGAAAATTCACAAAATTATAACAGAGATAGGAATAGTCAACAATTCAGACAAGCTAATTTCCGAAATAATAATCGTCAGTTTGTTGCTAATCGATCCAATGCATCTAATTACAAACCTGATAGTTTTCAAAAAATTGGAAATAAATCTAACAGCAATATCAGCAACGGAAAGAAAGTTGTAAGTCACTATACTAATAGTAATTTTGACAGTATAGCCCCCTCACCTTGTAGAATATGTACCAAAAAAGGGATACCAAATTGTTATCACTGGGCTCAAATCTGCCCATTCCGAAATGAGAACAACGAAACTGAAACTAATTCTAATGTGGAAAACAAAAATTCGGTGTCTGATTCTTCGGGAATTTGACAACTAAGAATTAAGGGATTTTTATCCCATGGCAGATCAGTCGACTGTGTCGTGGACACTGGCGCGACATTTTCTATCATCTCAGAAAAATCTGCAAACAATTTACAGTGAAAAATTCAAAAGGTAAAAGGTATTAAAATTAGGCAAACTAAAGGAAATTTTTCTATTGATAAAATGTGTAGATTACAAATGAAAATTGGAAATATTATTAAACTAATTAATTTGTTAGTGTTAGATACTAATTTAGATTATGTTCTTTTGGGTTTAAATGAATGTAAATTATTTGAATTAAAAATTGATTGTAGTAATTTAGTGGTAACTCAAAGAAATGAAAACATTTCAAATTCTGTGAATATAAATAACAGAATTTCTTTGCATGTACAACTTGATCAAGTACTTGAAAAAACAGTAATGTAATGCCATCAGTTAAGACAAAACCTAGAAGTAATATCTCTGAGGTAATAAGTGTTGATGAAAATAATATATCTAATGAAAATAATGTGTCTAAAGGTATAATAGTTAATGAAGGTAATAAGTCTAATATTATGAAGTTGATATATGAATATATGATAATATATGAATGATGATAAGATGTCTAAGGTAACAAGAGTTAATGTAAATAATGAAAGTAATGTAAAACTAAAAATTCAAAAACATGATGTGAAAAAACAAAGTAGTAAAATAACAACAGATTCAGAGAGTATGGAGGAAGAAAACCCTGAATTAATTAAATTGTTAAATAAATATAAGAATGTGTTTTCCAAAAACAAATATGATGTAGGTAAAATTAACATTGAAACACAACGAATTAACTTGACTTCTGATTTGCCTGTCACTTTAAGACCTTATCGAACTTCCCCTAAGGAAGATGAAGAAATTAGACGACAAATTGATCAGTTATTAAAAAATGGAATTATTAAAGAAAGTAGTAGTCCTTATGCATCCCCAGTAACTTAGTATTAAAACGCGATGAGGGCAAAAAAACCAGAATGTGTATTGATTATCGTAAGTTGAATGCTTTAGCAAAGACTCCCTTTTGGCTTCAAAAATGCACCGGCTATCTTTAACAGAGTTATTAAACGCATCCTCACTAAAAATAAAATCCAATTTGCTTGTAGTTATTTTGATGACATAATTGTTTACTTTTCTTCCAAAGAACAACATCTAAAGCATTTGAGTGAATTATTTGAAATATTTATTCAAGAAAGTATTAAATTGAACCAGAGTAAATGTGTACTTGCCAAAGATAAAATCAATTTTCTAGGTTATGAAATTAGAAAGGGTAACGTTACCCCAGATAGCCAAACTATTGAAAGTATTAAAAATTTGAAATATCCAAGTAATGTAAAAGAACTACAAGGAGTGTTAGGCAGTGTAAATGTTTATCATACCTAATTATGCTACATTAAGATCTCCTCTAAAAAAATTATTGAAAAAAGATGTACCATGGCATTGGGATGATCAATGTCAAACTGCTTTTGATGAAGTGAAAAATATTCTTATTTCAAAACCAGTCTTACAATTGTATGATCCAAATAAAACTTGTCATGTTTTTGTTGATGCATCACGGATTGCTGTGGGAGCTGTTTTGAAGCTGCCAGATGAAAGTAATGTATTACACCCAATTTCCTACCATTCTAGAGCTTTAAAAGATTACGAAAACAATTATGCAATTACAGAACTTGAATGTTTAGCTATTGTTGGTGCATTACATAAATTTTAGTACTATCTTCACGTTCAAAAATTTACAATCCATACCGATCATGCAGCCCTTGTATTGCTTAAAAATGTTAAGAATTTAAGAGGCAGATTATTCCGTTGGTCACTCCGACTCAGTATGTCTGATTACGAAGTTAAATATCAAAAAGGCTCTACAAACGTTGAAGCTGATATGCTTTCTAGACAACCTGTTTCTCATCAACTCCAACATTCTGTGTATTTACTTAATTGTGATGAAATTATACAACAGCAAAAAAGTGACAATGTGTGTGATAAAAAATATGTAGAACTAAATGATTTGATGGTAATTAAGAAAAAAAAAGGTTATATAATTGTGGTACCAAAATCCTTAAGATTAAAATTATTAACTAATGAAAAATTCGGACACCCAGGTATTCATGCTATGTTAAATTTAATCACCCCACAATATTATTGGCCCTACATTAGTAAAGATATTGGAAATTTCGTGAAACATTGCCATGTTTGTCAAATTAATAAAGAGAAAAAAACCAAAAAATTTGGACTTATGCAAGATGTACCCCCAACTGATAAACCTTTTGAATGTCTTTCTATTGATACAGTCGGCGGCTTTAATTATTATAATTCTACAAAATATATTTACATCTTGTGATCGATCATGCCACAAGATATGTCTGGCCTTTTCCATCTAAAAGTGCAACTACAGAAACTTATGCTAATATTTTGAAACAAATTTTCCAAATTCAAGTCACCGAAAAAATCCTTAGTGACCGCAATGCCGCATTCACCTGCAATAGATTCAAAAAATTTCTTAGAAATTATAATGTAAAACAACTTCTAACTACTGCCCATCACCCCCAGACAAATGGTCAAGTAGAGTGTGTGAACCAAACCTAGTAACTAGTTTAAGATGTAAAGTAAATTCTATATCATCGAAAATTCCTTGGACGAAAATTTTGGATGAAGTTATTAGTGAATATAATAATTCTCCTCATTCGGTAACTAAATTCACCCCTGCATATCTTTTACTCGAAAAACTTCCTTTCGATTCTCCCCTAGATCAAAATACTTACCCTCCGGTTGATATAGCGAGAACATTAGCTAAAGAGAGAACTATTGAATATTATAAAAGGAAAAAAGTCGTTATGATACAAAATTTGCAGATGTAGATTTTCAGCCTGGTGATCTAGTTTTATTTGATGAATTTGAATTTCCGAATACACGTAAATTGAAACCTCCCTATTCTGGACCATACCAAATTGTCAAAAAATTATCTGAGGTTAATTATGAAATTGATAAAAAGAATTACCACACAAAGAAACCTACTGATATTGTCCATGTTTCCAGACTACGACACTACCAAGACCCAGAAAATTTTAAACTACATCACCAATAGGTAGACACACCTTCCTTTTGGTAAACGCTCAACTGGGGTTGCTAGTAAAGGTAATTAGAGCACCTCTAATTATTTAATGTCTAATTTTCTGTGTTGTAAATTTTTGGTGTGTTGTTTTGTATCTTTGTATTTATGTGTCAATATTTTGGCAACGACATTAATGGTAATTGTAAAATACTATTGAAGTTGAATTTTGTGTTGAACGACAATGCAATATATGACATAATTGTCATTGTCGATAGTAAAAGGTAAAATACGATTAAAATTATTGTGTAAAATGATTATTATCAAAATAAGTATTTTATATGAATAAGTAGTCAAAATAAAATACTGTAAACAAACTAAACGTCAAAAGGAAATGTTAAGAAATTAGTCAAGTATTGCAATTGTCAATGATATGAAGAAAAAAATAGAGAAATACCTCACCTCAAATAGAAATTTTTAATATGAAAGCCACGGCGAACTGGAAATGAAAGATTTGTAAAATAAGAACTGCTCTAATGTTTTGCAGCAATCTCTAAAGACCTGGATCCAGAACTGAAACTGTTCTCGAGAAATGTTTTCCCAATACTGCATGCATAATGTTATTTTTCTTTATTTTCTATAAATGTCAATATATTAAGATATATTATTTACAATATATATATTGATATTATTATTGACTGTGTTATAGTGAGAGTGTCTATTTAAGATTAATATTATTGTAACTCGAATTCTGGATGCGAGTTCTTCAAACAAATTAAGCAATTATTTAAAATATTTTTTCTATTTGGAATGTCTTGTGGTCGAGGCGCCCGGCTTTAAGTCTTTTCATATATATATATATATATATATATATATATATATATATATATATATATATATATATATATATAATATAGCACTGTATAATGAAGCACTATATAATAGCAATATATAATGAAGCACAAACACACACACACAATATATATATGTGTGTGTGTGCTTCACATTGTAGCACAAAATTTAGAATATTTGAAATATACTTTTTGTTATTCAATATTTTATCCATTTATATATATACATGTGTATACACGTGAAAGAAAAATAAGCAAGCCAGATATAAAATACATTACAAAAAAAAAATTTCAAAATTTCATTGCTCAACAATAGTGCATAAATGTGGCAGCCATGATACTATGTAAATATGGAATCTCAACGAAACCTTATCAAAAAATTAGCGTCGTGAACGTGGCACATAAATATGCAAAAATAACAAGTTAAAAAAATATTCTCCAACAAAAAATAGTGGGGTAAACTGTGAATGGCTATGCAGCGTGAAAAAAAAATAATAGAGAAAAGAAAGGAAATTTAAATGAGTAAACTGGATTAAGCCAGATAATTTCGCCCTCTTGAGAAACTTGGAAAAGACATTATCTGACTTAACTCAAGTTTATTCCTCTAAATTTCTTTGCATTTTTTTTTCACTTTGCCTACTCATGAGTCTTCGTTTTTTCGAATATGTTTGTTGTTTTATTATTGTTGCATGTTTGAGTGATAATGGTCGCACAATTGATTTCTTTCATTCATAAGGTTTAATATAATTTTTGAGGTATTTAAATGGTTTTATAACTATTTTTATTTGTACATATCAGTATCTTTGCATTATTTAGTTTATCAAACTTCCAGCTCATTAAAAACTACCGTAGATCTGCAAATTCAACACATTATGTGCTATTTTAAACTAAGTGCATTTGTGAAAATGCCGATAACTGCTTTAAACGTTTACTTATCTGAGGGTAATTTTCCTAGAAAAATGATTGAAAAATGCAATTAAAATTTTCTCTTATTTTTTCTACTGAAAACTTCAATTATGCTATAGGGTTTTGTGAGGAATTCTCCCGCTCTTGTTCCCATTATATAAATGGTTAACAAATTCCACTGCAAGTGCAAAAATCCATAATTCGAATTCAGGTGAGAGCACGTTTGATATTCCATGTTTCATTCATCTAAAAATTAAATGTGTTTGTCAGACTTGAATCAAAATGATATCAAATTTTTTAATATTTCCTGATATTTCAGTGTCATCCTACTGATGTCTAATAATTTTGTATTGTCTTGCTGTTGTCTACTAATTTCAAGATGAAATCAGTTGCTTAGTCAGAACATAATAATCTAAATATTCTATTGGGTGAAGAGGAAATTCTATAAATAGTGCCGAAATATTAATAATATAAGCGTCTATGCTGACGTGTTTCTAGAATACTATCTTCGTAGCACAAAAAGCGTTATTAGTGTCCAAATGAGGTTTTGCATCGGTTCTGTATAAACCGTGAAGTAGATGGAGTAAGTAAGCATCACGTCCTAAAACTAAAGCCGAAAAAATGTCAGCAACGAGATGTCAAAACTTATGGCCGCCACACAGCTTACGGTAAGACTGTAAAACATATTATTACAAAAAATTACACTTAATTTAAAAACAAATATCAACATCCCCCAGGCTTAGAAAAGTGTTTTAAGCATAATTTGTATAAAATACCATTGAAACTTAAAGGTTTTACCATGTATACATTTGTGTTATAATTACCATTTACATATTTTCACGTACCAAGATTTTATTAAATTTGAAACAGTTATTTGCAGTCCTTGTGATTTTATGGAGTATAAAATTATTTATACTAAGTATTAAAATTCGGACGGGAGATTTATAAACGTTCAGTGATGAATGGCTACCATGTACACGGATTCATAAGAGTGAGTGTTGCAGCAGACTGATAGTTTTCGAGGTCAACGAGATCGTTAAAAACTTAACTAACTTTTGGGGTTCATTTAAGATATGAAACCTTTCAGATTGTTGTTTTTTTTAAATTTAATCTCTTGCCTTGCTTATCTTTTTAATACTTTCCATAAAAATAGGAAACGTACGCTGGATTTTTTTGCATAGGGATTGTGAAACTACACTTTATGATTTTAAGAGCAATCAACAAACTGTTGTGAATGACATAAAAATCCCAACAACGTTCTAAATTGTTTTAAGCTATATACATGGGTGTATGTACACGATAAATCCAAAATAAAGTAGTTTCAAGATAAAGTAAATCAGGAAATTTGAGGATTTCAAGCAACATTCCCATTGCGATAAATGTAAAGAACACATGTCTGGGCACAGTTTTAAATTTTACAAAACTTCGAACACGAAAATTGGAAAAAGTGCTAATGGAGTTCTTCATATCTATCTGCAAAAACAAATTATCATCTATGTAGTTTGCTTTTTAGAATAAACATTCCTCGCTCTGTAAAATAGAATTTGCAATTAACAGCTCAACCCGTTTTCTCTCTAGAAATAGTCTTCTTGGATAAAACGTATGTTTTTCGAAACACTAAAAAAATAAAAAAAAATATTACATTAGTATAATTATATTAATACAATTCATAAATCAAAAGTCGAAAATTTAATACAAATACTGATGTTTTGAGAAAATGATCGGACCAGAACCGGTACCTTTAGCATGGTATGTATGGCCGTTGACTTTGAGAGAATGATATCAGTATTTTAAGAATGCTTGCTGGATGCTCGAAATTTTAATTTTTAATGCATTCTTTGAGGGACAAAAGGAGTGGCTCAATTTCCAGCAATGGCTACGTGCTTGATTTTTTTAGAACTCAGAGTTATAAAATATAAGACTTTAATGAAATTTAATTCCGCAGTTAAATTTTTCTTAATATTAAAAAAGTCTTTATTTTCTCTTCTCTGTTAACGTAATAATGATAAAAAAGCTGCTTTCGAATAAAGTATTGCTCAGAAGTACCGAAGATTTAAGTGCGTATGAGATTTTCATATTAAATAGAACAGTTCGAAATAAATATATTCCTTAATACGTAAGTATGTTCTGCACGTTTTCCGAGGAAGAAAAATTTTAATTTGCAATGTTTACAAGCTGATTTAAACTACTTTTGAGAAATACAGTGAATCATATCGTGGCGATTACTCCCTAAGACGATCCCCTCTGAACCGATAATTATTTTTAAGAGCATAAATAAATATCAGCAATAACCATCACCTCTCTAAATTAATATCATCCTTAGAAGACCTTAGAAGTCAGCTAGAACCGTGAATAGTCATATCACGGATTATGTTAGATACTGAAAACTCCTCAAGAACTCATTAAAATCAGTTATTTTTGAAAGTGAAACATATTTCTCAGTTGCATAATTTCGAAAACAAATTAGCGAAGCTTTTGCTCATATTCGTTTTATTAACGGTGGTTAATTTATTTCGTTACTTTAAAATTTTATTCTATTAGTGCTAGTAAAAACGCATTAAATTACGAAATTAATGTTCTACGCGTTCACAGTCTGTGATAATTTTAAAGAACAATTAGTTTTTCTTTAATTTTAACTCTTTGATTCAGCATTTTTTCTTAAATTGTAAGACACTATTTCTATGTGCTGTGACATGTTTAACTTAAATTGATATATATTATAATTTATAATTTCTGTTCTTAAACTGACATGACCCTAAATGAAATTAAAAATAAATTTGTGTGTATCACTACCTGCGCTTATTCATTTTCATTTCACCCGCGTTTTAAATTTTCAACTGTAGATAAATAGCCAAACTTTCTCAATAGCCAAGCATTACAGTTCTTATTCCAAAAAAACGATTTGTTCTGCCATCTATCGTCGTCGAGAGGCAATTACTTTTGCTCCTCTTAAATAGGTGCCGCCATCTAGTGTTCGAAAACGTGTATAATTATTTATTCAAATGTGCGCCGTTATTTCTCTTCAAATTTCAATAAAAATTTTATCGTTTACATATTCGATAAAACTACTAAGGAAAAATTTAGGATGAGATTTAATTTAATATTCTATTCTGTACAAGTATTTTAGAATCATCAGTTGCTACTACGTTAAAAAAAAAAAAAAAAAAAAAAGTAATAAAATAAATACTTCGATTCGATTTTCGATATATTCTAATCGTGTACGTATGAAAATAAATTTAACTAAACTACCTGAGAAAATGCAAATTTAACAATAGCTTAAAAAGCTCTGAGACATATTTTGCATATCTTGTGATTAAAAAGATTAGTGAATTTAATGAAATATTGTTGAACATAAAATTTGTTCGAGGAATAATAAATAAATTCATTTCACGATGACTGCCTAATATAATGTGTACAATCCAAAGACAGTTTTAAACCAGTTTTAAAAATTTAAATTTTAATGCCAGTATTCAGAAATCTTGGGCTCTAGCAAATATTGTTAATATCATAGTTGCCACATTTGGGAAATCATTCAGAATTTTGTTCCATTTAATTTGTTGCGAAAACTTGGAAAATTGTAGTTTCTAGTTGGTAAAGAATTGAATGACGTAAGCCACCAGTTCAACCGTAAAGCACAAATCTCCACGCAAACTGCTAGTGTTTAGCAGACTAAGTCATTCGGTTACTAGTATATCATTATTAAATAACAACTATTCAAGAAATTTAAATCTTAAATGATTCGTATAATTTCGGATCTTAAATATCTAAGTAATATGCATATTTATATTAGATCTGTTTTACTGTAAAATCAGAAAACACTTTTTATTCAGACCAATATTTATCTATGCCTATTCTGGGCTATCAACTCATTTTAATGAATTTATTATAAATTTAAATACAGATTTATGTTCTAAATTTGAGATGCAGACGGTATAGGATTTATTTAGAGTAACAATCTACCAATTTGCAAACAGCAAAAAAAAAAAAAACCCGGAAAACTGTTTTTCATAACCAACGCATTAAAACATTTCTTTTCACTGAGAATTATTTAAAAGAATAACTTTGTTATTTAAAGAGTAATGTTTGTTCTTAATTTTTATACAGTATTTCAATATTCATAATTGAGGTATTCTTCAGTTAATTCTTCAATTGAGGTACCCTTTTATTGCGGCTTTCATATACTCTTACATATTTTATTGCGACTTTGTGTTACTCATATGCAAACTCTACAGCTCTAGCTGTAACTATATGGTACTTTTTTGTAAAACAATATACCATTTCGTTCAGACCATTAGCTGGCTTCACATAGAAAGTAACTCAGAGAAGATGGTTCACAAGGAATGGTTTCACAAGGATGGTTCAGAAGGATAGTTCACAAGGAATGGTTTTAATGTGTTTATATCAAGTCATTATCACTGCTGTTAGCTTGCCATATTGAATGTTTCTAACAAAATATAAATAATTGGTCAAAATACAAAAGGTCTAAACTAAGGTTAAACTATTACGTTTAATTTTCAGACTAAAATTTAAAGGAAAATCTGGGTATGTTAGACTTCTAGGACTTTTGGGGTTGTCTGTTGAGTAAAATATAGTATAGGTTTATGTTCGAACCAAGCATGTTATTTTTCAAATTGGAAAATAAATGCTAATATCACTTTTTTACAACATTTAACGCAATGAAGAAACTACTAAATGATTTAAAATCTATATACGAAATGCATGATGCTTTTTAACAGATACCAACTCAAGCAGGTAATTAGACTTTTTAACCACTATACAAAGTTCTAAAACAATTTTTCATATTTTTATAAATGTGCGCAAATATTTTTGTGATATAATAAATACTGCTATTAAACGTTTACAACTGTTAATATAAAAATCAATGTACGTTTGTACTTCATATCCTGTATTATTCTAATTTTAATTACATTTATTTTGAATTTTATTTACTTTTCTATTTAAAGCAACTTCTGAAAAGCTTTATTATATAAACATCAAAATTTTGCCTAATTGTGCTGCCATTCGCGAGCGAAATTCATCAATATAATTTCAAAATTTCTCTTTTCGATCGCTAATCGATGGATAGACAATACTTGAATGTCTGTATCGTCAACTTCAGTTAGTCTGAACGAATAAGCAAATACTTGAATATATGCACTAAACTAAAACTAAAAATTATTACAATTTAATTAATCTATTTCAGATGATGAAATAAACTCTGTATTCTTCCTTAAAAATGTTTCTTTCATTCAAAAAAGAAAAATCTTTAGACAATCTCGAAATTTAAAATGAAACTTATGCACGCAAAGAAAATCTATAGCTTATCGACAGCGAGCATTTCCAAACTTTCGGCCTTTGGGTCAGTTCGATTGTTTATGAGATAATCTTGTTTGCCTTACTACTTAATAATAAAACTCTGATGATTCATTTGATAACAGTTAAAGAAACTGAGTGAGGCAAAGGTCGGATCATCGCCTTCGAGGAAAGGTGCTAGTCGTACGAATAAGCTGTCTGGCTAATGGGTTAAAATGATTATCCTTTAATCTTATTTTTTTTTTATCAAAGTTCACTTTACCTTACGTATTGTAGCTGTCTCAAAACTAGTAGATCAGTTCAAAACTAGTAGATCAGTGAGTGGCAAACAATTATACACAAAGATCTTAAAGCCTGTATTTGAACAGAATCTCTATGAAGTTAGCAAGCTGTAGTAGAGAAAAAAATATCATGAATTGCCACAGTTAATATTATCTAGACAATCAGAAATATCTGATTAATAGATATTTATATCACAATGAACTACAAATTTTTAATCTTACTGCCAAATGAACATTTTGGCAAATAATTACAATACAACCAAAATGATTTACTAACCCAGGTTCGATTTACATATTTCTATTTACAATTCATTAACTGGATCTGTCGTGGACAAAAACATATCCTAAATAAACACATATATTAGTTACAAAATTATTCATTTTTAATACATTTTCCTACGTTCCCCAATAACATATTACAGTCACAGTAATCATATAAAAAATCTTTATCCTAAACTCCGGAATAAATATTTACCATTCAAATTTACTTAATCACTCTACAACTAAGACAAGATGAAGCGTACTTACGACTACCAACTTCTGGGCTCTTCACAATCAAGAAAAAAAAAAAAAAAATAGCCATGCAGTACGATGAACACACAAAACCTGTCTTTAAAACAGTCACTTACGATGTATAACACAGTCTGATATTTTTCTCGATTGTTCACTCAGATTGATTTCTACATTTCGATATTTCATGTTTCCGTAACCGTCTCATCAGGCTTCGATAATTTTAACACCCAACGAGAGCATCGCACAGCTCGCTTCATCGTCTTTTTAAATGTTTTATAAGTTCCTGTGTTTCACTTACATTACAAACTTATTCATTCCATAACGCTGGTTATCTTCCTTCAGGTCGAGACTGTATCACAAGTTTACTTGTATCTCACATACGCTGGAGAGTCATCAGTGCATTTCTCTGCTTCCTATTCTTCATTGTCATACTGTTTATTTGAGTAATCACAGTAATAAGCAGACTGTATTTCTAGACATCGCCAATAAAATGTTCTTTCCACTCCGTGCACATCTTACAGCAATAGATCTCTAGCTATTCGCAAAATGTAGAAATCATTCCTTGAAATCTAGACATTCAAACTGCAGTCTCTACTCAAAACGAGCGGGTGACGAAAATTCTGATCACGCCCTCAAAATCCTTAGCTGAAGGGAAAAAAAATCCCAGTTACAATCTTCATCAAAACCTGACTTCCTCCTTTTTCTCTTCTTCTTCATTTTTGTCAACTGAAAACTAGCAGCTCACAAAACTTCTCCCCATCCAACTCAAAACAAATAGTCCAAGGAAACTCTGCCTCCCCCCTTTCAACCAAAGCCTTCATTTAACTTCTCGTCTAATTAATAATTAATACAGCAGCGACCGACGCAACAACGCCTCATTCCAAATTAATTGGCGAATCGCAGTTTGCTACGACCTTATCCCAGCCAATAATAACTCCTCAAAAATCATAATAGGCGCTGCACTTTTTTTAAGAACGGCGTGAGAAACCTGAGGATACTTTCCTCTTCCTGGAGAAAAAATCGAAAAACATCACGCTTCGGCAAAACATCTCCTACGATGAACAATACGTTTGTCGACATATTCTGTTTTCATCACAGTTCAAGCAATGCATAACAAAGACTGGCGCCTATTCTTGATCAAGACTTTACAAAAGTAGCTGTGTGCACAATAAGCAATCTAAGGTACAAAACATGCGCATCACCGCCGTAAGTGTCTTTCGAACGTTTCTGCAGAAAAACGAAAACCGTTTTTGCAGACCACCCAGTGGCCGAGATGTCGTTAGGGTAAAGGAAACAATTTACTACCACTAGAATACATACGGAAAGCGAAATGGTCCTATTCGTAACCGCTTAACTAGTGTTTAAGCCCATTTTATGCTGACCAGTTTCATGTCACGGAATCCACAGTTAACCCCTGAGACCAGAATTACTATATAACAATTGCAAGTTATGTAGTAATTCTAGTCTCAGGGAAATTTAGTTTAGATTGAATGCAAGTACAATAGCATTCGATCTAAACTAAATAGAGTACATGAAACAAAATAAAGCCAATTTTACGTAAAATTCAATCATAATTTGAAGCTGGAAAACAATCAAACCTTATGTGGGTATCGATTGAATTTACTAAGAAATCAGCTTCAATGGCAGGTTGAAATTTGCCTAATTAACATTAAGCATAAATTTCCTTTATATCTTTCGTAAACAATAGGGTATAACTCGGAAAAAATAAAATCTGAATTTATGTTCCCAGAAGCAGATTGAAAGCCGGAACCAAGTAGGAGTTTCGAAGTCCATATAAATCCTTAGATTTAGATGTGTGTTAACAGTTTTTTTCCATCTTTGTGGGCACAATATGTTTGGCTCTGGGCAATATTCCCGATAGTAACACTATCATTGAGTGATTTGGCCATGATTTCTGACAAATGCTTAATCCGAAACTATCCTATTATTAGAGATACTTATACCGAACTATCCTATTATTAGAATCCGAAACTATCCTATTATTAGAGATACTTATACTCTTGGCTTTCATATTGCAAGTAATATGAAAGTATAGAAAGGAAGGAGGAAAATACGACACTTAAAGAAAACTGACTAACTTTCTCAAACTTTGACATACAAATAATTTTTAACCACGTAATAAGAGTGTTTGAAAATTTTCAATAAATAATCTAGGGCAAAAACAGTATTTCCAAACACATGTAGAACGTAAATTCTTTGACAATTGTGTCACCTGGAACAGCCTATGGGAACTGCTTTTTGCGTAAGAAATTTAAATTCTTGATGACAGCAGAACCAACTGAACATTAGTTCGAGTGACGTTAGAGCATTACATTCAAGGAAGAAGGTAGTACTTCTAACTGAAAAGTTGCCTGGCAAAAAGGTCCAAGAGAAAAAACTGTTGGAGAAATTAAATAACAGTTTATATATTACAAGTGTCATTTAAAAAGCACTTCCGAATTCCCAAATGAGTGTTATTACTTTTACACCTCTGGTAATATTTATTTCTGGAGAAATAGAAATCCGTCACTGTGTTTGTACTGTATTATTATTGAACAACACCTGCACTAACAAAAGTTTACAATGCATGAGTCGAGAATTTGTTTTATTTATTTTCTTCCATGTGGCTTTGCAAATAGCGGTCCCAGAGTTGATCTGCCTGTAGATCAGAGATATAAAGTGTTATCTACCTAAAACGAAGGGGGCTTTCATGGAGGGCGTTCAAAGGAAATTGGCCGATATACCCGTTACATATGTAAGAGAACAAGAAAATTTTATGTAGTCAATCCATTCATCGAAATTTGAATCTAAGTTAAATTATCAGAGGTAAAGAAATATTATCCGCTCGGCCACTAGTTGTCATTTAGAACATAACAAACCAAAATTTCACTCAAGTAAGCTGAAGTCGTGGCATGCGTGTCATTTGGAAATAACGTTAAAATTAATTTTCATCATCTGAAACATTTATATTTTTTACATTGCCTTAGCATACACATCAAAAATTGGAATAAAGTGATGAAAATGCTTATGAAAGAATGAAACAAAGACAATTTCAAATTCGAATTGAAACCAAATTAAAAAGTATTTAATTAGAAATAACTGAAAAATTATGCATTTTTAAATACATTTAAGCTTTTAAAATAATTTCAGAAGAATTTTAGCAGCTGAACTTCTAAAAATAAAATTTCTTTGATATTTGACCTCCAAGCCGATTTTTTTTCTGCATATATCATTTTTATTCTTATTTCAGTAATGTAATTTACAATGTTAAGGGCTTTTCCAACTGATAAAAAAATGTATCAATCTATCTGGAGGACTCAAAGTAGTTTAATTTTTAATACTTAGCTTACTACGGCCATTATAAAGTTTTGACAATTAGCAAAAATTAACCAATTTTTAATAACCTTTTTAATAATTAAATAAAGACTTCGTTCAAATGATTCTACAAAATGAGTTATATGTTTTTCATATAAGTAATGCTGTTTCATAGTTTACAGTTGAAAGTGATAAACCAATCTGATCAGACGAACAACCAGGCGTTTCTGAGTCATTTCTTGATTCTGCTATTGAACTTTGAAATTCCACTTCCATATGATTTCTTAGATCGGTGGAAGCAGAAAATCTTTTTTCTCTGTCATCGCAGCAATCAGAATTGCTATCCGCAAATGTTTCATCCAACTCATCCCACCGCGCAACGATATCCGAAATTTCTTCTTTCGTTAGGTATCTACGTTTAGCCATTATTGAAAACTGAACTAAAAAAAAAAATTATATATCATCTGAAAGGACTAATGACCGTATTGGCACAGGAAGAAAAACCTGAAAACGCAAACGCGTGAGAATCGAAGTAACAAATTATTCTTTTTTCATTTTCTATTCTCAACAAAATATTTCCTGGAAGATACCAAATTTGCAAATAAGCCATGTGGATTCAAAACACGAACAAATTTCTTCAATCCATTAGCTGAATTCCACAAAAGAACGCACTCTGTTGGGTGTCATAAAATAGTCATCAAGTCTCAAGCGCTAAAATTCCTACAAAATGTCCCGAGCCCCCAGTTTATGTATACTTAGTTCGGGACACATATGTAAATACGCATATACATTCTTTGTCGCTAAAACTCAATTCAAATCATAATATATAGAAATGTCGCTTACCTGTCAGACGCATTCTCGCCTTTTATCATTTTCTCTATATTTTATTGACGACACAATTAAATACATTTACAAACAAAAAGAAGCACATATAAACTAGTTAGTGTTTCGCGTTCGTGTTACATCTTTCGCAGTCATCAAAGTTCTGCCTAGTCCAAGGAATTCAAGCGCACACAGCGCCATCTGGTGCAATACAGTTTCTACAACATATGTCCCAGCCCCTGGGAAAAGGTTAAACTGATAAGGCATTGTGGGCTGTGGTGGAAATACGCGGTCAACCATATTGTCGCGTAGATGAAGGGATCGTACAAATGAACAGGCAAGTACCCAAGTCTAAACTTAAGACATTTTATTAACTCGAATTGAATGAAGAACTACTTATATATAGCTGGTGAACATGCTGGGACATTTTAGACTCTAAATATTCTGGAAAAATAAGAAGGACATTTACATAAATAAGATAACATTAACCCGGGACCTTCGGGTTTAGAGTCCTGCGTCTTCTCCGCTAAGATATGAGGAGCTCGATCGAAAAAAGCAATTTTCTCTACAGTATCAAAAGAAACTGATTGGATCTGTGTACACTTATTCCCCGAAAAGGTGGCTTTAGTTCACAATGATCACCCTACGTATTAGATTGTTGTAATGCTTTGAAATTAAAATCATTTATTTTAAAGAGACTCTTTATTTCTTCATCCATTTTCATCACATCCTTCCTGCTGTTGCATTTTCTTCTTCGCGAAATCATTTTTCAGGTGAAATACCTTTCATAGGACAAGATCCATTAATTCTTCAGCAGGTCTCAATTTTTTTCATGATGCCCTTGTAACAGAAACTGTGTTTTGTCCTATATTATTTACCTTCTAACTTTTACCGCACAGTAAGTCGTAACACTGGCATGACTTCGACTGCTTAGTTATTTACAAAACTTATATTCTCAACCCCTACTATTATCATACATCATGTAGCTCATTTTCAAAATTTGTAATGATCTTAAGTATTTACTTACGTATTTATGTTTCATATTTACATATTTCTTACATATTCATTATTTACATATTTATTTCAGTATGTATTTACATATTTAATATTTTTATTAAATTTTATTACACAATTCTCAATATTCTTATACTATATTGACTTCATATATGTATATCATCGCCGTTTTGAAATTTATTCTCACTTGTCGCGCACGTTATTTCTACCAATTAAAGTAATTGCATTTCTAGCCTGCATTAGTATATAAAATTCGTATGGGTGAAAATATGAATAACAATAAAAAGGCTTTGTAAGATTTTCTTTGCCGCTAGGTTTATGTGCTGCAGCACAGCGAAACGACATACTCCTAACTCCTATGGATGTAAACAAAGAACATTCAGTTATCACTTTTTTATGGATGATAATCGCAAGTTATTAAGTTATTTTAGAGATATTTGGATCTTATTCCCATCTATCACAGTGTATATGTGTGAGAACATAGCTGTATTTAATGTGCTTACAGAAGTTCAGTTTAAAAACGAGACGTTTCAATCTTGAGTTTCATTGATCTTGCAAAAGATAAAAATGATTTTAGGCACTAAATTGAAACCAAAAAATCCATTAAACGTTTTAGCAGGAAGCATTTGTAAAGTTAATTTTATTGACGCCAAACAGAAGCACTAATTACAAAATAGCATCAGTTTTTCAATTACAGTGAATCTGGATAAATAATGTCAATTCGAGAAGGCACTTCAGAACTTTATTCTCAATTTTCTAAAACGATTTTTAGCTTGTTGTGTCTTACTATTATTGAAATTTCTCCCTCTGTACATTTGCTTCGATTTAAATGGATTTTGAAAAAATATAAAACTTTTGAACTGTTAGTCAAACACTTTCTTTAAATTACGCTGAGAAAATTAATCTCAAGATTCCAATGTTTTAGAGATATATTTCATTTACTAAGATTCATTGCTATGCTCCTAATAAATATAGATGTGTTTTTATCTTAGTTTTATTCTTAGATGTGTTCAAGTTAATCTAAGTTTTATTCTTAGATGTGTTCAAGTTAGTCGTCACATTTGCCTTCAAACAAAATCTTTTGACAATGATAAGCATTTTTTATTTATTTCTTATTATTTATACCTGAAAGAATCTAGCATTTTAAGGAACATCCGGGACTCGTATTCGAGAACAGTATTCGTCAACATTTTCTGCTATTTTTACAAAATAGAGACTGTCCAAAAAATATAAGCTCGCTCGGAATGCTTTTATCCTTTTTCATTTGAGCAGGTTGATAATCACCAAGTAATCATTCCACTTCAAGTTGACCATTCAGTCAAGGTTTTAAAATTTAGATTGAAAATTTCTGAAAATTTTTTAATATAAATTTTAAAGGAATCAGTTAATCGCAATTAATTTTTTTAGCCCAAAACGGCGTTATACCCTAAGGGCTATTAGTCTCAAAACATCATTTTTGCGTAGGTTCAGTTATCAAACTGTTGCCAACAAATATTATCGCCATGTATTGTATTTAAAGAAACTAAGTAATGAGGAAGCTGCGTTGAATGTTTCTCACATTGGGAAAAAAGAACTGTACATAGAGCCATCAAATTTTGAATAACATAGTCCCCCAACCGAACATGTGCAGTTGGAAGCCCGAATTTTTAATTTGTTTTATTATCTATTTCAAAGTTTGTAAGACTTGAACGATTTTTGATTGATAAACTCAACGATTTCAAAGCGAGCAATAGCAACACTGTACGGAAAAATACATTTTTATCTCCAGCGCGCAAGACTGTATCTGTATCGGAAATTCTAAAGATATCCTGTTTTTAAATATTTTTCGATATTACAGTTGACTTGAATTTTATGTAGATTGAGTGCAAAGAACATAAGTCATGTTAGGATTCATGTTAGGATTAAGTTATGTTAGCGAGTGGTGACCGACTCATTTCAGGGAGCGAACAGCTCTGATCCGACAACATAAAAGAGCAATTTTGAGCATCTTCAATACAAACAATATTTTCATTCAACGTTACCGATTAAAGTATATTATATAATTTTATACTGAAGTTTTTTTTTTTTTTCTTTGGGTGTCAGAGAACTGTTACAATGTGTTCAGAAACAAAGAAAATTACAAAAGTGTAAGAATGGAATGATTAAAACATTTTATTTAAAATCACATGAATAATTATAGAGGATGCCTCTAATCAACATCGTCTGGACAATAAAATAAATGCATCGTAGTCGTCAACCTACAAAGCGTTCGTGGAAACCAATGAACTTTATTCAACTCTTTAGTTTCGTCGAATCCAAAAGTGGCAATTAGTGGTTTTGCATCCCATGGTGCTGCTTTATTTAAAATATGAAATATGAAATTATTTGTCGGCCACATTGTTTCTAACTTATAAATTAAACGGAGTGGCAATAAAATGAAATGAGCTAAAATATGATTATCAACAACCGCGTAACAAGACGTCCAAATACCATTCACTATAATTGTTCCTTCTTCAGTAAGTGGTGCGAAAACACCTGTCATAAGTTGATAATCTATGCTGTTTATGACTACTTTTCTAAGTTCATAAGAATGAAAGGTGTAAACAGAATCTCCAACTCTCAAATTTGAAGCGTGACTTCCTTGGAATTCTTGGTCCATTGCAGAATGAAAAACAATGTGGTTGGCAGTGATTAAGAGAGAAGAATTAAATTCTGTCTTCATTTTCATGAAAGTAGTTATTGCATGAGGGTCTCGATGCAAGAATGCGATAATATAGCTGTAGCCTATAGATTTTGTTCGAGTGAAAAAGGTCAAAACTTCATCTCCAATATGCAGTTCTTGCATTAGTTTCGTACCTTTCCTTGTCATTACTTTTGAACTTCCATGAAAGCAACCAGTTGATTTGCTAGGCACAGTTGACTCTGAAAAAAAGAGTTTTCAAAATTAGTAGTAACCGAAGAAGTATACTTTCTATTTAGTGTTTAATATGAACAATAAAATTCATTAAATGTAGTTTAAATAATACGCACAGTATAGATTTGTTGTAAATAATTCATCGGGTTTGAAACCTTATATTTTTAAAAGTATTACATAGGCAATAATGAATGATGCATGAAAAGAACCGGAAATTATTGCAGTTCTCTTCTCACACTAAGACACTGCAAACATTCTAAGTAGTGACATGTATCCAAGCTTTAGCTTATTGCGAACAATACTTTTCGCAGCAATGATCATTATAGCAGCACTGATGCTGTGCCAATATTATTGACAGCTGAGGTGTGTAAGAAAATTTTTAAGTACTCTCCAAGAAGACTGGAAGCCATATTGAGAAAGAATAAATTGGACTTTCGTATTTCTTGGATGTGTGCCTTTTCGCCAGCGGAGCCCGAATGGAACATTTAAAGAGTAAGAGAAATACATCAAATTTGTAGTATTTTCCCCCATGTAGCAATCATTATTGTTATGTATTATTCTTAAAATGCAGCGTTTTGAAATTCGATGAATCATTTAGATTAGCCCTCCATTCTAGTTATAGTAACTTTTGAACATGCATTTAAATTTTAAACTTCAAAAATAAATATTTTCTACATTAAAATTTCACAATTCTTTTGTAGTAAAAGATTTAAACTATCTTCTAATGATGTTTACGTAGTTAAGCATACTGATAATTTATTTAAAGTGATTTATACATTTTAAAAAGTAAAGTATACTTTTTTCTCAATGCTTACAGCTACAAAAATTTGAATAACAACCGCGTTCTGCAAATGTTTCCCTGTTTTTAAAGAATTATTATGCTTCATCTCATTCTGGATTCAATTATCATTAATAATATTATATACGTACGCAAGTTTCAGGTACAAATGTGTGAGAGCAGAGCATAGTTCTATGACATTCTTCATGTCCTTGAAATTTAGCACTCCTTTTCTATTATACATTTCACGAGAATAACAAATATAAAACCCTTCAATTCTTCAAAAGATATATTTATCCATACATATTGAAATGTGTAAGACTTTAAGGTAGAGATTTTCAAAAACGAGTCGATTTAGGTACCTGGTAGCAAAGAAATTTTAAATCAGAGAAAATATGTCTTTTCCTTGTAAACATTTTGAGATTTTTATTATTTTGAGAAACATTATGGAAAATTCAGTATTGCGTTCAAAGGTAATAATTTAAAAATCAACAGATGCATCAACCAATGACAAATAGTAAAATGGTTCCTTATATAAATATCAGTTATAATGAAATGGATAAACATACTTTTTCAGATAAACTTTGCACCTCATACATGAGCTTCCGTTTATCATCTGTATGTGCCATTATGCTTTTTCTTGCTACTGAAGCAGTTGTCTTCAGTAGCAAATTATTCATAGAAGGTAATCCAATTGCTTTTTATTTAATGTTTTTATGAAGATATTTTTAATACCATAACATGGCTCAAATGATGCATCCACTGAGAAATACAGAGCCAGCACAAGCTCGAATCTTGCTATTTATTAGGCAGAATATGCGATTTAATTTTAACTGCATTTAAGTTTCAAAAATTACATGTTACTTTTCCTACCTATTTTTACAGAACAATGGATGTGCGATCTAGCTTCATAGAAGACCCAGTCGAAACCTGCATCCACGGCCAACCTAGCTAGCATTCCATACTTCGATGGATCACGATCGCTGGTTGTAATATCCACTGCTCTACCTTCGTAATGCAGCGAGTTCCGAGAATGGTGACCTTCTTCGTCATATCCCTCCGTGACTCGCAGCCGAATGCCAGGCCATTGATTCATCACAGATATGGCTAATGTGTCCAGCTTTTCTTTACAACGCTAAGAATGGGAAAAAAAATACTGTTTATTAATGGCAGATGAATATGAAATAATCGAATAATTAAATTTGGCCAAACATTCTATAAACTTTAGTTTAATGAAAGAAAGCGCATTGCGATAATTACCAAAAGAAACCTAAGCGACCCAAAATAATACCTAAAATGAGTAAGTAACCATTTAACAAACAGATGCAACTTCAAAATAATATAACAGTCAAAAATTCTCTCAACCATAGAACCTAGCAATTGTAAGTAAAGCTAATGTTATGTAATTAATTATATTACTTCAAAAATCGAATCTTTGTGGGAGTGTAGCTAACATAATTACCTGATCAAACATTTTCATAAGGGTAAAACTGAAAGGTATATCCGTATAATCTGAATAATATCTCAGTTATGGACTGAAATCAGAACCTAAGTAAGTATTTCTCATTTAGTAGTTCTTTTAGCTCTCATTATTTGAAGTATTTCTCATTCAGTAACTAGTTCGATATAATACTTTCATTTTTATAATAAAATGTAAACTAACGCAGACCAGCAAGACATGATATTCTAAAACTTCAAACGTCAAAGCTCGTAAATATGCGAAACATTTTAATTTATATTTGCTGCATAATAGAGCAAAAACGCAAAGATTTAAATATGCAATTCAAATAATAACTTAGTTTTATCTTAGTTTTTAAACATTTTAGTAAACCAAATTTACCTTATTGAAGCATCATATTTACTGAACATCTTGCATTAAATTTACAGAAATGTCATAAATTCTTCACTTTCTTAAATTTAAAATTGGGGCTTGAAATTCCAGATGGGACATAATTGAGTAATTTTATTGAAGGAACGTAAAAGTCTCGCAGGAAATAAAAGGTTAAATACCGAAAATCATGCCAGTAGCAGTGGAAGTAAACTAATGGCACTGTGAATGTTACTCCGTAATCGACATTAATTCCGTAGGTACTTTTCCGTTTCGCCGGCGCAAATCTCGCCAAGACTTTATTGGCGACAATACACAGTATACACATAAAAAATGTTAACATAAGTTAGTTCTAAGAAATTTTTATTTTGAAGGCATAAACATTTTAATATCGTTTAAAATTTTGTAAAAAGACAATAAATAAAAGACAATAAATTTATAAAGACATTAATTTAAGAATATACTACGCTTTCATGGTACTACATCCTGATTTTCCGTTTCATATCACGTGACCCCAAGTGATTTCATCTCACGTAAAATACGATATAAAAATCTAATTTTCTCAGTAATTATCTACATTAATTTCAAGTTAAATCTTAATTCAGATCACAAATTTAAATGCAAGAATTATTTCAATTCGTACGAATAGCTTACTCGGAAATTATGTGAAACCGCAGTGCTTTACTTCGCTAGTGCATGCTTATTAGAATTGAAGAATTTAACCCTTGACTTTGCCTTTTTGCCTTCGGGTGAGCGGTGTGATTGCTTCCTAATTGACTTAATTACATAAAGGCATAAAATTGAACTATCTGGTTAAACTTATATGTAATTGTATGCCAGTATTGAAAGAAACAATCAATCTGATAAGAAATGCCTGCGACGTGTTTTGAAAATGATTCGTAAAAGGTTACTAGCGAGGAATTGAAGTTGGCATCGGTTGTACCATTTTTGGCGACTTTATTCCTTGCGCCGGCAAAATGGAAAAGTAACATCCCGTGATTAGCCAATATTCAGTTAGAATAGCTAACGCTATCTAACTGATATGAATCATGCTATGATGATCGTTATCACTGAATAGGTTATCAAAAGAAAAATGGTCATATGCTGCTGAATTATATTTCCAAAAATCTACGATGTGAAGGCTTTTTCTGAAAATTGTATTGATGTCATTTCCATTATACAGTAATATATATATATATATATATATTGTTACGAATTTCATATTTGAATAGCTAATGTTAGTTGAATTGTAAATTAAATGGTTTTATTTCCCGCGCAGTGAAGCGCGTGACGAATATTGAAAGAAAGCCAAGCCGGAAAATTGAAAATAGAAGAGCGCGTGCATTTAACATTTAATAAATATCTCTTTTTGATTTCGAGAAAGTTCCAGAAAGTTCTCGCGCGCGATTTAAAAATCTTATAAAAGGAGGAAAACCTCTCAGTTCGTTGTAAAGCAGCCATGACACTGATGAGATTTGCTGAAAGTGAAAAGTAATCACCAGCTTAGATGCATTTGAAGGAATTTCACTATGTTTACGATTTCTTTCACTTTTTCAACACACAGGTTCCCCTGTTTACAGCAGCAGAGCAGCTCGGGATCAGTACTTGGGTGGGTGACCACCTACGTGACTAGCCTCGACGTATCATCTTTCTTCAACTAGTGAAGATACATCACAGCTTGTACGGCGGCCAGATGCTTGAACCCTTCTTCTCCAAAGTCTACTTGACCAACTCACGTGCATTAGCACATGTCCCTGCTTCACCTTTGTCGGTGCGGTGTAAATCACCTTAATTTTTAATTCTTCCCAACGCCTTAGGGCATATCTCCAACAGAGACGGTTAAAGTAGCAGAGGCTACTAAATGCCGCCTAACCATTCACTCGATTTCGATTTCAGTTCGTTGTAGTTACTTAGTTTGTTGTTGTTTAGAAAACTGCTCTTGTTGACTGTAGCGAATTCGCGGATTAGCTTTCTTTAGCCGTTTTGAATTACGTTCTCTTGAACGTTTGAGTAGTTAAAAGATAACTACTGTGAGATATTGTAATACTGCACGAATATTTTACGAAATTTAAGCATATTTGTTGTGATAATAATAAATTTTTGTTCATTTTTCATCGGACTTGTGCATTCATTTCGTAACGAACCCGTACGCACGCAACAATATATATATATATATATATTAATTTATTCCTTTTGAAATTGAAATTTTGTTATTCACGATTTAATTTAAGTTCCCGTTAACCATTTTTAACAAATTTACATTTAAGTTACTTAGAAACATCTTTCGAAATAGAACTTCCTAAAGATGGATTCACTCTTTACAAATAATTCTACTATAATTAATCTTAGAAGATAATATAATCAATATTATTTAGTAAATAAATTATATATATATATATATATATATATAGACAGATAGATATATACACTTTTTGCAAAAAAACTTCGTTTAATACGTGACTTAATTAATAACTATGATTTTAAGGATCTACATTGCAACTGGATGATTTCAAGTAACGAGCTAGTTCTCAAAACTATTAATTCACTTAAAATAGACCATATACAATGCTACGATTTCGAAAACCTCTATACAATCTTACCGCTTAAAGAAATATATATAAGCTTACTTGCTCTACCTGATATAATTCCACAAATTTCGACCATAATAAGTACCGAAAAATGGCAACTTTTTCTTTCACGCGTGCTTTTCAATAATTTTATTCAATTTAACAATAGCATCTTTAAACAAATTCAAGGAATTCCAATGGGAGGTAATTTTTCAAGTGTTGTATGTGAATTATTCCTTTTTACAAAAGAATTGACCTTTGTCCGTTCACTAAGTAAAGAACATAAATTTTACCAACACATATATCGTTACATTGATGATATCATTGCCTTTAACAACCACAACAAAATAGAAGTTTCTAATATCTACCCCATTTGCTTAAAACTAAAGAATACAAATACGGTGCAAAATAATTTAGTCTGCCTTTATCTAAATATTATTGATTACAATTTTATAAAAGTTTACGACAAGAGAAGAGAATTCACCTTTTCTACACTAAAGTTAACCAACTGGAATTCTAATATTTCCAAAAGAATCATCATAAACACAATTTTTTCACAGCTACTTAGAATAAAAAGAATATGTAATACAACAGAACACTTTCAAGAAGAAATACTTTACTTCGTTACAAATTTGAAAAATAACCTAATTCCTCATAAAATAATTAAAAATACCTTAAAAAAAGCTGGCATTAGCCTTACCAATTTTTAGATAATTTGTTTTAGATAATGAAATTTTATACTTAAAGCCCAATGGGACGGTATAATGTGGATGGCTGATTCAGATAATCTAATGTAAAAATGTACAGATAATTCTCGACACTACATTTTCTTTCCTCCAAAGATTTTGGCACAATATTTTAATACTATTGTTTTAATAGTTTTGAATTACTTAGATGGCCAAAATTCTACTTTTATTAACAAATCGGGCCTTTTCATTTTTCATTGTAGCTTGATCGCCCTCTAGTTTGAAGAATTACGACTTTTATTAACAAATGGCTTTTTTTTCCATTTTACTCTTACTTTTGTGGCCCTGATGAGTAATCTTAGCTGAATTGGCCATTTTCACATTTTTTAGCTGTTTTGTTCTTCTAACAACCTGACTGACGCCATTTTGAATTCTTTCCATGTCTTTTCGAGTCTCTCACCCCTCTTTAACACGGGCGGGATAAGAGTTCCCGCCAAAGTACAATCTAATCGCATTGGCCGATACGAAATGGCATTGTTTCACCCTCCTACGTCACACGACGAGAGGGATGGCTTTGTAAGACACGGAGGGGATTACACCCCTTTTGAAATATGTTTCGCGATCAAGAGGCCGGCTCAGTCACAGGTCTGTTTATTTTATATATATATATATATATATTTTGTCTTAGCAAGACCCACGGCGTTTGTTTTCATTAGAATATAATTTCATTTTAATTTGATTTCAGTACCATAATATTTATAAAGGTTTTATTCTTTAACCCTTAGCCTGTCGAGTAATTTTCTGCGAATCCTTTTAAAACTGTCGCTAGTTTTGGACCGAACTTCCCGTAAAATGTCGCGAAAATAACCCTAAACCTCTGAAAATTGTCAAGCAGTTCTTTTGTTATTTCCCATCCCTCCCAGAATTTTACTTCAATGATTCCGCTAAGTGAGATTGATTGCACTAGATATTGTTTGGTAGATGTGAGCTTTCAAGAGAATTGCAAAAGGCTAGACTCTCCGTGATGACCGTCTTAAGGGTCAGGGTACAGCTGCGAAACTTAAGTTTCCTTCCCTTAAACAATCTTATCTCTACATATAATAAAAGAAAGAGTCTGTCTGTGTGTGTGCCTTTCGTTCGCGCTGCGCGTGAGCTAATAGACCCACGGCTACGAAATTTGGTACATAGGTACATCTACACAAGAGCCAGTGCACTTCGAAGCGATTTTTTTCGAATTTGAATTTTTTTATTTCATGTTTTATGACGAAATCGTGTCATTTTGAAACATAATGGGCTATAGGAAAGCGAGATTTTACTCTACACGCTCCATTTTTACATCGTCATGAAACGTAGGCACTTAGCTATTTTAAGAACTTAAAATAAATTTCGTGTTTCAATAAATCGATTAAATACGAATTTATTTAACAAAGGGAGCTTAAAACTTTTTCAATGAGATTTTTTTCTAAAAAAGTTTATTTTAAAAAATGTACAGTTTATTTTTCTTTGATTCTTGGACACGTTAAACTTTCATCCTTGCGAATGCTTTTACAAAAAGAATTTTGGAAAAATGATAATATTTTGTATTTTTAAAAGATTTTTTAAATGAAGCTTCCGAGTACACTTCTCACATCTCACATCTTTAAAAATGTGATTTTGGCAACAATTTTCCTGTCTTATTGTTGTTGATAGATTTTTGATGAAATCGCATCATTTTGAATAGTTTCATTCTTTTAGAAATATGGGTTTGGCAACAATTTTTCATCGTATTTCTTATGTCACTGTTTTTAAGAGATTGGTATATTTCATTTTCATTTTTATATAAATGTAATATATTTTATTGATTTTTTTTTTTTTTTTTTTTTTTTTTTTTTTTTTTTTTTTTTTTGATAAAGTTGTTCTGTGGAGTAAAATTCTGTGCGGAATTTTATGTTTTTTGAGTTGCTTTCATGTTATTTTTTGCTTATTTCCCTGTTTATAAGATATTGAAAATTTTTGCATGATTTTTGTTCTACGGAAAGTTGGTTAATTTTTTAATTAGGATAATTAATATTTGTATTAAGAGATATAACTTATTTCATTGTAATTTTTTCCCTTGAATATATAAGATAAAATATCATTAATTATACTTTGCTTTTCAGAATTTTTTGTTTTTTGCATTCCTTTATTTTATTTATTGCTCATTTCACTGTTTTTAAGATATTGAAAAGTTTTGACTGATTTTTTTAGGAAACAAAGTTTTTAACCTCCTTTATACCATTTGAGTTTTTAAGATTTTGCAAAGGGAATTTGGTTAATTTATTTATTAAGATAATTAATATTTGTATTAAGGGATATTTGCTTGGTACTTTTCCGTTTTGCCGGCGCAAGCGATAAAGTCGCCAATAATGGTACAACCGATGCCAAACAGAATATTCTCGCTGGTAACCTTTTAAGCCTCATTTTCAAAACAAGTCGCAGCTTTTTCTTATCAGATTGATTGTTTCTTTCAATACTGGCATATCATTACATAGAATTTTTATCAGATAGTTCAGTTTTATGTCTAAGGCCATTTTCGGTAATTAAGTCAATTAGGATGCAATCACAGCGCTTACCCGAAGCCGAAAATATAGAAAAGGTAAAGTCAAGGTTTAAATTCATCAATTCTAACGAGAATGAATTAGCGAAGTAAAGCACTGCAGTTTTAAATAATTTCTGAGTAAGCTATTCGTATGAATTGAAATATTTCTTGCATTTAAACTTGTGTTCTAAATTAAGATTTAACTTGAAATTAATGTAGATAATTACTGAGAGCATTAGATTTTTGTAGAGTAGTTTATGTGAGATGAGATCGCTTGGGGTCACGTGATATAAACCGGCGAATCAGGATGTTGAACCATGAAAGCGTAGTAAATTCTTAAATTAATGTCTTTTTACAAATTTATTGTCTTTATTTATTGGCTTTTTATAAAATTTTAAGCGATATTAAAATGTTTACGCCTTCAAAAAAAGAATTCTTAGAACTAACATTTTTTTAATATTTTTTATGTGTGTACTGTATGTTGTCGCCAATAAAGTCTGCTTGGCGAGATTTGCGCCGGCGAAACGGAAAAGTACCTATTGCTTATTTCATTGTAATTTTGTTATACGTAATAACTTTTTTTATGAAGTTGTTCTGCAGAGTAAAATCCTACGCAGTTTTTAAATTTAACGTTTGGAGTTCCCTTTAGCCATTTTTCCGGTACATTTAAAAGCCAGACGAAGGCTCGCAGCGAAGCTGCTAGTTTTCAAATAAATTGGTTTTAAAATTTACCTGGTTATATTTTAAATTATTACCCATTTTTAACCTAAGTAACCTAAATCTGTATGTCACTGATTATCACCGGAATTTCAATGCAGACTGATTAAACTGCTATCACTAAAATTATATTCTGACAAATATCTGGTGCAACTTTCATTCCTTCTGAGATATTGCTGAAACATTCCGTATTATTTCCGATTTTCTGCATTTTTGTCATTAATTAAAAATCTTTAAAACCTTCAGCATTTTCCTATATTCTTCAACTGCATGCAACTAATAATTATTTTGAATAATTTCTTTTTTCCTTAATTATTACGTAGTTTTAAGAGAGTAATAAGCGAAACATTTGGGTGTTTTTAAGGGTGATAATATTAATATTAAATTTGCATTTTACTTTTTCATATACATTCAAGATATTCAGAAAGGGAATTATAACTTGAAACCGTTTTCAGTGTATCATAAATTTATTGATTCAAATTAAAAATTCTTGCTTTCCTGTCCAAGAAACACTAGTAAATTTTATCTGAAATAGGAAAGATGAGACATATTAATAACAAACAAAGCAATTAATTTGGAAGTCAAAGAACAAAAATCAGCGTTATATTTTCAAATTTTCACAGGACTAGTTTCGATGGTTTTACCGAACCATCATCTTCAGCTGCAAAAGCACAAATGAACGAGATAAGATATAATGAAAATTAGATTGTGAAAATTTGAAAATATAACGCTGATTTTTGTTGTTTGGCTTCCAATTTAATGTTTGTTCGGCTTGTTATTGTATCTTAATTAAACAAAGCAATGTTGTTACTTATTAGCTTACAATATAATTTATTCAATATGGTATTTTTGTAAAGAAGGAGTGTTGCTGTACATTTAGTAAAGTAAACATAAGCATTTCATTTAATAATTATAAAAGTTATTAATTATTTAATAATTAATCATAAGAATATGAATAATTAAATATTTTTTCGGAGATTTATTTTCCGGCGATATTTTTTTCTAGGGATCCCAACATACATTTTTGAAGCATTATGCTCTAAATAAATGTCTTGTTTGAACATAGCATTTATTGTTGACAAATCTCCAACCAAAGGAAATACCTTACTAGGGAGGATATTCAAACAAAAATTTTTATTAGAATAAATATTTTCGTTATTTTAATACTACTAATAATATACAAACATTAGTTTAAGTTCACTATAGTTGAGTGAATAAGATTGCTGGATGTTGGTAGTTTGTTGTTGGCAACCGAACAGTTTAGCTGCTTGTGGTCTTCCCGATGCGTAACGTGAATTCAAGCTAATTTTATTTAGAAAATTGCCCACGAAGGTGTTCTCTTAAAGCAGATAACCCATGACTTCTTAAAAACAGTAAAATATAATCTGTGGATATTTTCCGTTATACGATAACACAAAGAAAATGATTTCCTATACGAAACATATGATCAGCGCTGTTATTGCGCGTCGTTTAATTAAATGCATCCATCTTATTCCTTACAATTAATTTTCCTTTTTCAAAGAAAGTTTGATTTCAGTAAAATGTACTATTTACAATGTGTCATTTTATTTTGCTCGTTTTTTATGCAAATATTCAAATTCAGATAGATATTGCGTAAGTTCAGAAAGCCAACTAGTCTCCAAGCGGTAAGATAGCTGAGCACCGGTAAATTCTAGCGGCTGCATGGGAGGCTTAGGGGTTTTTCATAAGTACAATTTATTGTGAATTAACAGTTTGTTTCCCACAAAAAAAAAAAAAAAAAAAAAAAAAAATCTACCCTGAAGACTTCCTTTCCCTTAGACAAATAGGTCCTGTGTACTTTATCATATTCCAAAATCTTAAGCGTATAAATCTTTTATCATAGCCGATGAGACGACGATAAAATATTTTCTATCTGATGTGTCAAGTTAGCATAATTGTATATTTCTAACGAAAATTGTTTGGCTCATGTTACACTATAATGAAAAAAAAATTCAAATCGGTTTTTAGCTTAAACAGTATTTTCATTATTAATTATATCACGAATTTTATCAATAGTATTCTTAGTATTAATTGCAGGCATGTATTCAAGAATATAATATACACAAAGCTGTGTCTAATCATTACGGCTAATTTTTATATAAAATTTTATAGTATAAAAATTTAGGTTCATAGGTCAGCCATATTTGAAAGAGTACTTCTGTATTATAAGAAAAGAGAGAGAGAAATTTAAGAATCAAAAAATTTACCACGAAGTAATATAAAAATGCAATAGAATACAAAAGAGTACAATACTATTTCATGTTTTGTGGATATACTTGAAAACAGAAACATGTTTCAGCTGTATTCGTTCATCGGAGAAAAACTTTTCATATGAAGTTATTTTTTTCAAATCTTTCAATATACAACTAATACAAAAGCAGTGTAGGAATTTCTTTTCTTAATACCCAACCGAAGAGCTGAGGGGACGTACAATGATTAACATACAATGGATGCCTTGAATTATTTTGCTTTACATGCAGTTTCCTTATATATGTGAAACAAAATAAACTTTCAGCCATTCCAAGATTACAAGAACTCACAGAGAGAAAGAGAGAAATATCTATAACAAATTTTATTGCTGTCTGACTAATTGCTTCGAGAACGTCTTCCAACTCAAGCTTTCAAGCTTCAAGCTATTCAAATACAAACGATTCTCAGCAAAGCCATTTGGACCGCATCTGCTTTGTTAAAGAAAACCTTTTGGGGGTAAAATCATCCACTTCATCGGGTTTTTCAAACAAAGCAGTCAGTGGTCCTATTACTACCTGATGACCTAGAGAAATTTCTCAGAAACTTTTATTCCAAAAAAAACGAGTTTTATATTTTTAAGAATTTCCATTCTGACAGCAAGATTTTGTTATTTTTCATATATAGATGAAAAGAAACTAATTTGTTTTTAATAAAGAAGAAAAAAATTAATAAGCTTATTTAAATTTTTTACACAGCACCGAGAAAGGAGACGAAATTTAATTTTCTTTATAAATATTTTTCTCAGACAATACTTTAGTGTTTTTCAAATTACGAGAATAGTGCGTTAGTGCATGCATTTTCAAATCAGATTTATTTAATTAATATATATGGATATGTCGAACAAGCACACTTTCGCACACATACACTGTATATTAGTACATACATAAAAATGAAATAAAATTTGAAAACAAGCAATTTAAAAACTACTGTATTGAAAAATTATTGAAAATTTGTTTTTACATCTTTTTTTTTTTTTTTTTTTTTTTTCGTTATATACATTTACTTCAGTTTTTTTATATGCATTTACTTAATTTTATTTTGTTATATGCATCTGCTAGTCTTTTTGAAAAAATTTTAGGTTTTTTGAGTATGGCAAAGGAAACGAGACCTATCAGCCGAAGGCAATGAATGTCTCCATGGACGACTTTCTAAGTAAAACGTACTCATGTTCATGTTACACATAGGGCAAATCACAAAATTCAACCAGTTCGTTTGTTTGTGTTCGAATATGAGTCGAAATAGCGATAATCAGGTATCTTAGCCAGGAGGCCATTGATTGGGTTTGACAGATTTGGAAACCTAATAAATAGTATTTAACAAATATAATATTATTAAAAGAATCGGATTTATATAAACCAAATAAAATTCTTATATCGAACACAACTAAAACTCGATATAACTTACACTGATAAACTGATGTGTAATAACACTGATAAATTAAAATACTAAACGGAATATACATTAATTCTACATAGATAATTTTTTGTAATGTATTTCGCTGGGAATGTCTGGCCGCAAAATCCTGATTATATATACCCTTATTTTAAGGTTGTCACATATCTGATGGTTTGACTTTTACCTCAAAACACAAAGAATCCACAAAATTCAGTAAAATTAATAACTTTATTTCCCTGTTGAAAATTCTCTGAATCTTTTCAAATATAAAAGCACACGCGCCAAGCAGTTTGCTTTAAATAAATATATGCTGCAACAAGAAGATGCGCTTTTGACAGCAACTCGTTTCGAAAATCGAAAATTTTTCTAAATGTAAGATATTTGTCGCTTAAATTAATTTTTCATTAAACAAAAAAAAAAAAAAAAAAAAAAAAAAAAATAGAATCGCATATTATTAAAAGAATTTTATTGATAATTCAGATTCTGAAAACAAGAACATTGTTGTTATAGAAACAAAGAAAAAATAAACAACATACTTCATTCAACGGGGGCCAACTTTGGCGCATAAATTTTTCAACATAAAAATATTTGAAGCATGTTATGGATAAAGGTTTATTTGATTATGGCAAAGTACTCGATGGTTATTTGCCTAAGATGAAGGATGCTTTCGTTCGAGGACTGCCTAACGGAAATTGGCTTGCATACATGTTACACATATGGAAAACTAAGAATATCATCCTGGCAAACAGCCCATTTGCCGAGATTCGAACCCCGAACAGAACCACCAGTTGTTCCGTTAGACTCCGCTCAGTCGCTGGTGGGCTGTCCGATAACGGAAAAGTTCAAAATTTCATATTAGAGGAAAAGTGGTAGCATAGTATAATTCGAAGTTATTGCCATTTAAGTAATTATTTTATTTAGCTTATGACAAACTAAATAAAATAATTAAACATTCTTGAAATCGCTTCTCTTAATATACTGGTAGTTTGACCTGCATTCAAACACCGTGAACAAGCTGATTGCATGGGCGTTTTTATGGTTTTAACTTTTTGTAGTGCGAGATTGTTTCCCTTAGAAAATCTGTCACGAAAGCATACCTTCCCTTAGACAGATCGCCTTCACGTGCTTAATAATCTAACAAGCCAAACCAAACACAACCCGAACGAGGACTCGTAGTCAAGGCACGTCATCATGAAAAGCTAACTAAAATTGGCTCATATTCACATTAAACATGGGCAGCAAAAATTCGCTAAAACTGGTATGCAGGCAATCCACTCGTCAGGATTTGAACCCGCTTCAAACTATTAGTAATTAACGAATTTACCGCTACTTCGTTGGCGGCCTTTTGTAGTATCTATAAGAAAAGTAATCGCAAAGACACAACCACTGCGTACCGACGGATGAATTAAGTTCGGAATTTAAAGAATAACTTTCATTCGTGCTATTGCTGTTAGCATTGACATTTGGACAGATGTTAATTTATTTTAAATTCTTTTAATGTAATTAATTCATATCTTTAAATAATTGATCTTCTGACTGTAATTTTTTGTGCGGAGTATATCTAACCCTTCCGTACACTAACTGTTTTAATTCATTTACACTCCATTAATTTTAAGAGATTTTATATCGATAGATTTCTTTCCAAAAATGTTTCAAGGATTACATATTTTTTCTTTAGATTTCAAAACATTTTGGATTTAAAATCTTAATAATAAAATTTTTAAAATAAATATTTCTAGAAATTCCTTCGTCGTATTCATTTATTCCATTTAGTTGAAGTTTCGAGTAGAATATCTTCCTTTCAACATTCATATAATTTTTATATATCAGTTCGCCATTTCTACGGAGCATAGAGCCACACATACGAGTACAAAACTCAGGCATGCTGAAAGCACAGTTTTAACATTTAAGAATGTAAAAAGAAGAATATAAGATTATAATAACGCGCATTTGAAATACGAAGGCAAACAAGAAAGCTGGTTGCAACATTTTATATTTTTTCCTGACGAATCAGAAATTGTAATCATTTTTCAATACAAATATAAAATATTTGATTCTATAACATATAGGCATAAAGGCGTCCTCCGTTACAATTCTTATTTTTTCTTGTTTCTACTAAAATTCGGCAATGTACTATAACAACGTCGGATCCTGTTTGACTTTCATTTGTATAAAGTACCACAAGGCAAACAATTGTAAAACGATTTATCTTCTTTCGCAAACTTTTAGTCGGCACACAGATAATACATACCTGCTGTCTGACAAAGATACTTCACTCTAAGGACTTTTGCCTAAAGTGCTCTTTTCAAAGAGACTTCACACCCTATTAAGACCTTTGTGTCAACTGACAGCCGCCTGCAGAAAGGTAGGGGAAGGAAGACCAGATCGCGTCGTCTAAACACGTCTTAAGCAATCTTCGCGAAATTCGGGCTTCGTGTATACACGTCTTAAGCATTTTTCGCGCGATTTGAAATTCGTGTAAAGACGTCTTAAGCATTTTTAAAGAAATTCCAAAAACGTTTAAACACGTCTTAAGCAGTTAAAGGGTTAAGCTAGCAGGACCAGCCCGTACGTTATTGTATTATTTGACTAATAGCAGACCGCTATTTATTTTATTTTGATTTTAATTTTGTTTTGCTCGGAGTTGCATTTACTTTTTATTCCACCTTAATGTGTTTTTTTGCGGACGCGTCGGGAAATTGGAACAGAGAATTGAAGCTCCATAAGATTTTTTCGGGACAATTCATATTATTTAAAAAATTTTTTTCGGAAACAAGAGCTTCAGTTGTCTGTTTCGGCGAAACGCGTAATGGTGTTAGCTTAGTTCGACATTCAACTATTTTTCCCTTGAAAAGCCTGGTTGGAAGTCCAATTGGGCTAATTTACCATTTTCCGCTTTGTAATTTTTATAATTTTTATAATTTTTGCAATTTATGTTTTAATTATTATGTTTTAAGTTTGTTTTAACTTGTTCCGTCGATCTGTTTTTATATGTATTAACTTTTCACATATCACATCGATAAGATTAGTTTTTTTTTTTTTTTTTTTTTTTTTTTTTTTTGTGCATTCACATGTTTTCCAACATTGATTTTAACAGTTTTATTTCGCGTGTAGGCTGTTTTTTCACCTTTCCATGTTAATATTTTTTAAAAATTACTTCCATTTTAATATTTTAAATACTGCGTTGAACTATTTCATGGAGCCACAGCTCCTGGTAACGTTTTAGCAAGCTCACTACAATATTTCTTCCTATTATTTCATATTTTTGCAGCATTTTGCGCAAAACATTTTTAAGACCAGATAGGTCTTACGTCACATTACTTGTTAGCTTTTCAATTTCTATTTCAATTTTATATATACACACACACACACACACACTATATATATATATATATATACAAACACTATATATATATACATACACATACTATATATATATATAGTGTGTATATATATATAGTGTGTATATATATATATATACGTAAATTGTATATATATATATATATATATACGTAAATTGTATATATATATATGAAACACGTCTGCGTGGTCTCATTTCCGCACGTGTTTTGCACTGACCTTATGCAAGTATACAGGGTAGATAGCGACACGTATAGAGCTCTCATAATAAGAACAGATGGCTTCCATTCCTTTAAACTGGTGCGAATGTCAATGAGAGGTATATATAAACATGGAAAAAGTATTTCCTAATTATAACGACCTTCAAGATTTAATCGCTAATCAACCGAGACATCTCCCCAAAATTTCGCTATGTGTTACAGCTCGGTTTAGTAACGATTAAATTTTGCAAGCCGCTCTAATACGGAAGCATCAGGAAACTAAGCTGCGAGTTCAGTCAAAATGTAAGAAACTAATGAACCCGTTTGGGCGACTGTTAAATTCTGAAACAATTCAGATTTTTTTTCTTTTTAGATTTACACTGATCATGTTCCATAAAGCTCAGTATAACATTTCTATAATGACTTGCAAGTAAACGCTTAGGGCTTCGAAATTTAAAATAACGTAAATCTTAAAATAAATTGAACTACTATTCTATATAATTTGAAAATGATAACGTATTTAAATATAGCATGTAGCGCAATGCAAAGCATATATATAAATAGCTGAAACTTATTTCGACTTAACTCTTTTTCAAACTTGATTCCGACTTATGTAATCGTATTACTCATACTATAAGATATAAAATGTTTATGTAAGTTTGAAATTTTTGCCGTTAAGGAATTAGGAAAACATGACTTAAATCTTACCTTAATTTTTCTCGACAGTTTTAATATTCTATTAATGAAAGTAAATTTGAATGAGAAACATTATGGAAGAAGCAATTTGCTCTTCTCCATGCTTTTTTTGCAAAAAATTAAAGTGGGAATAGATTACGAAAGTTAAATGTTGCATATCACGATTAAATTCAGAATAGGTAGGAAAATTGTATTTCGTTTTCATATCTGGCACATTTATAGCATTACCTCATAAACGTTATTTTCAGCGTTATCTCCAATAGTTTCTAATGTGAACTTTTAGAATATATGTTGTCATAAATTTTGTACAATAAAAACCAAGAAGTTTAAAAGACAATAGTAAATTTAACGCATTACGTTTCATATCTTCAAGTAATAGCGCAGAACTTTCAAAAGGGAATTCTAATAATATTAAATATCTACGTCCCATTCATTATTGACAGAATGCTCGTTTAAAACTGTATTTTATTTAATGCTTAAATACGAATGCTTTTTTGATTAAATTTCGGTGCCTATGAAGGGAATAAATGAAACCATTATAATATATATCATATTTACTCAAAAATAAAAGCTTTGTTATATTTTTGTCCTAAAATTTTCTAAGCCCTTATTGTTACGAATATTTTTATCTATAAAATTGCAAAATAAGAGGAAAGAATTGACTTATTATATAGCATAATTATACTGTTTAAATAATAAATAAACCATGGTATAACATACCGTATATAAAAAAATTGCATTATTACTGCCAAGTTTAATCCTTTGCACTCAAAAGATGTGACTCTAAGTCACCATTTGATCTTACGTGGTAGCTTCAGGACTTGATTTTAATGAGGTAACTTATTACTTATTTTGAGAGGATAATTCGAGCGATAACGATGTTTATTTAGGTTTGTTTTGAGGAGCCTAATAAGCATGGAATATCATCAAGAAATCAGTTCAAGTGAAGGTGAGTTCGATTCTTTACTGATAAAGAACGAAATTACGTCTATGGGTAGACTACTTGATGACAGAGGAGGAAAACAGTGATCAAGAAAGAGGTGTAAGAAAGCAAAAAATCCGGGTTATAGATAGTGTATGTGAAAGCTGTAGTAGTTCAGCAGAAAAGACAGGAAATAGGGAGAATGGATAATGTGCACCGAATTCGAAGAAATACTGCAAAGAATACCGTTTGTATCCGGGCAAGGAGCCACAGGACCCAAGTTTCTTTAGACATAAAAGATCCATTATATTTCTTTAAAGTTTGGGAAAAATCATTTTAAGTTAGCTTTAAGAAATTCACCAAATATTCTTGTAATTCAGACATGTAGGTCAGTTCTATAATCCAATATATACACATACAAAAATATTAAACAGTATAAAATAGGTGAACAGTAAAAATGATAATTGTGGCATTTTCAGTCTGTAATAAATTAGTCTAAATAAAGATCCCATAGTTATCTTGAATAAATTAAGTAAAGTAAAATAACATATGTAATCGTAGCACTAGGTTGCACTAACTTTACTAACCCTACCATGTGCTACGATTCAAAATAATTTCAATTGAGACAGTAATAGTAAAGCAAAAATAATCTTTTTAAGCAAATAAATCCTTAATGTGGTATAGTAATAAACTTAAATGCAACTGGAAAGGAATAGATGCGAGTTCCTAGAATTACAGCCGTTTAGAGTGCGCCATATATTCTATCCTGTGAAATGATTCAACAAAATTTTTAATTTGAATTTATAGTAGTTTTAATGTGAAAAAAGTAGAATTTATTCTTCACGAATAATTGTTTTTAAGTAAAAAAAAAATAAATGTAGAATGTAAATTAAACTATTTAAATAAAGAGTTAGTTTAACATACATATGCAGCATAATAGAAAGTAGTGGAGGAGTTTCGCCTCGCAATACAACTATTTCATGAAGTTGTAATTAATCCTAAACAATAAAGAGCAAGTTTAGACGAAATAAATTGTAACATGTTAGATTATAGAACTTCACTTGGGACTGAGAAACTGAAGTATGCTCTTTTTGGTAATAAAGGAAACAGATTATTATTACTAAACTGCTTAATTAAAATTATTACAATTTTAAGTCTGTCTATTTGGTTTATTTGATTATGGCACATCCACAGAATTAAAACGGTAAGTGCTATCTTCACAAAATTTTACTTGTGTATTCCTCTAGGCCTAATTAGACTGCCTACGTTATTTTTTTTTTTTTTTATCAAACTTCCAACTTTATTAGGTAGCGTACCGGAAAGGGTTAACCACTCTGTCGCTGGTGAGCGTAATGGTTTAGATATAGCTCATCATGTTTAATATCAGTTAAAAGATATAAAAAATAGATGAACAGCTGCGGTTAAGCAAGCTAGTTTCTGATAAATTTAAGTAGAATTTTATAATTTTTTAGTATTTTAATGAAGATTTTTGTAAAACATTATCAGTCATTACAGATATTTTTAATTACTTTGACGTGATTAAAACTAAGGCTTGCTATGATTTTTTAGAGATGAAAATTACCTATTAACTCGATGCTATTGAAGTGTAAAAGTCTTTTGTCAAATAATTTTAATTTTTTGAGGTTGTAAATTTGCACGTCTAAATAATCTACATCTTTATCAGTCGTACTCTGTTAAGTGTTACATATTTAGGACAGATATTTTGTTTTTCTCCTTTATTGTTATTGTTACGAATTTGGTATTTAAAAAAAAACTAATGTTAGTTCAATTATAAATTAATTGGTTTTATTTCCCGCGCAGTGCAGCGCGTGACGAATATTAAAAGAAGGAAGCTAAGCTGGAAAATTAAAAATACAAGAGCGCGTGCGTTAAATAAATAAATAACTTTTTTTTCATTTCGAGAAAGTACTGGAAAATTCTAGCGCGTGATTTTAAAATGTTATAAAAGGAGGAAAACATCTCAGTTTGTTAGTAGTTGCTTGCTTAGTTTGTTGTTGTTTAGAAAACTGCTCTTGTTGATTGTAGCGAATTCGCGGATTAGCGTTCTTTAGCTGTTTTGAATTACGTTCTATTGGATATTTGAGTAGTTAAAAGATAACTACTGTGAGATATTGTAATACTGCATGATAATTTGAGAAAATTTAAGCATTTTTGTTGTGATAATAATAAATTTTTGTTCATTTTTCATCGGACTTGTGCATTCATTTCATAACGAACCCGTACGCACGCAACAATTTTTGGTGTCAGGAGTGGGGTTTGAATGCCAATAACAAGAGGGATGGAAGAACAATTGAGACAGCTCATTACTGCTTTTGCTGCTTTCCAAGAAAAGATGGAAGCTGGCCAAACATCTTTTAAAGAAGAAATGAAATTGGGCCAGGAATCCCTCAAAGGAGAAATGAAATTGGGCCAGGAATCCGTTAAGGAAGAGATGAAATCTCTTAAAAATGAGATGAAAGCAGGTCAGGACGAAATGAAAAGAGAAATTACCTGCGTAATAGAAAATAAATTTGAGGCTATGAAAGGCAGAATAGACGCGGTTGAAACTAAAGTTGGACATATAGAAGAGAGAGTTTCTGCCGTCGAACAACAAATTGATGATAGGGTTTCTGCTGCCGTCGCCAAAGAAGTTGACAGCCTAAAGAAGTGCATAGCGACGGTAGGAAACAATTCTGAAGGTTTCAAATTTTTATCGATGCCTGCTCGTTCCGTTCTGAAACTATCTACATATGATGGGAAGACCTCCTGGCAGGTGTATAGGACACAATTTTCTATCGTTGCGGATGCGAATGGGTGGGATTCCCAAGCTAAGGCCTGTCATCTCGCCGCTTCTCTGAGAGCAGACGCAGCGGATATCCTGCAGACGCTTCCCGAAAATCAAAGGCTAGATTTCGAAGCTCTATCCGGCGCTTTGGAGCTGCGCTTCGGCGAGAAATGTTTAAAAGACTACAGCAGGCTCCAATTAAAATCTCGTCAACAGAAGCTCACCGAAACGCTTCAGGAGCTCGCCACGGATGTTGAAAGGCTGTCACATCACGCCTTTTCAGAGTGCCCGACAGAAACAAGGGAAATCCTGTCCCTGCAATATTTCATCGATGGCATCCGGGACCCTGAAATACAGAAAGCACTGCGAATGGCGGATGTTAAAGATCTGAAAAGCGCTTTAGTGTATGCCATGAAATTTGAGGCAGCCCAGCAAGCCACCCGTCGAGACCGCCATCCAGTCAGAGCTGCTCAAGTCCAGGAGCCAGGGGATCAAGTCACTGCTCGTCTAGACGATTTAACTAGACAACTGAACGCCTTGAGACAGAATATTGGTGACAAGAAACCGACCGTAAAGTGCTGGAACTGCGGTGCTGAAGGACACATCCGACGAAACTGCAGAACACCCCAGGGCACGGATGCTAAGACCGCTCCTAACAAACAGCAGGGAAACTAATTAGTGGCCATCTCGCGGGGCGGAGGTTGCCAGATCATGAAAAGCCCCAGTTTAAAGCGCTTCAGATTTCTGCAGTGAGAGGCGGCAGTAATGCACTTTTCATAATAGGACATATTAATGGAGTTCCCTGCAATATGACGATAGATACAGGAGCCAACGTTACCATCATCCGAAAAGATTTGGCTCAACAACTGGGAAGCAAACTTATCTGGACGCCGCCCTGCGTTACCCTACAGACTGTGTCCGGTGAGAAGATCAACATCGATGGAAAAGTAAATGCTAACATCACGTTTGGAAGTGCCGCTTACCATCACACGGCATATGTAGCAGAGATCACTGATTCTTGCATACTCGGATTGGACTTTCTAAGGAAATACAATTTTTCCTTGGACTTTAAAAATAACGAATTGCATTCTACATCTGAGGACATAGCGTTATTTGGAGTCAATGATGAAGTTAAATCTGTCCATAAAATCATAGCACAAGACAATATCACAATACCGGCAAGAACAGAAATTTTACTTCCTGGATCCATAGCCGAAAACAGAAATTTCCGCTACGGCATCATAGAATATCCCAATAACTGTAATAGCCCAAAAGGAGTACTAGTAGCCTCAACACTCGTCGACCTATCCAGAACGGTTATCCCGCCAATGTAACTGAGAAGGGGAGAATTATTAAGAAAGGTGAAGTGGTTGCAGCATGTACTCCAGTAACCACCGTTGAAAGAAAGAGTAACATCCAAGAATCCGTGTCCTCAGAGAGAATTACATCGGAGTTATTGCAGAATGCGCAATTAAACGATGAAGAGAAGAATGCTGCCGATCGCGTTATTAAAGATCTTCAAGTTGTTTTTTCCCGCTCGTCTTCTGAGTGGGTCGAACTAGTTTGACACAACATAGAATAGATACCGGCGATCATCCCCCGATCAAGCAACATCCAAGGCGTCTGCCGTTTGCTAAACAGGAAGAGGTGCGAAAACTGTTAAAAGATATGGAAGAAGGCGATGTCATCGAGCCTTCAACAAGTCCATGGGCATCTCCCATCGTTCTCGTCAGAAAGAAAGACGGCTCAACAAGATTTTGCGTTGACTATCGCCGGTTGAATGAGGTTACGAAGAAAGACAGTTACCCTCTTCCTAGAATTGACGACATTCTAGACACTCTTTCTGGAAGTAAGTGGTTCTCAACGCTTGATTTAAAGAGTGGGTGTTGGCAGGTAGAAATACACCCTCATGACCGAGAAAAGACGGCATTTACTACGGGACAAGGGCTTTGGCAATTCAAGGTGATGCCGTTTGGACTGTGTAATGCGCCGGCAACATTCGAACGCCTCATGGAGACTGTTTTGAAAGCCTGTCTGATATACCTGGACGATATCATCATCGTCGGAAAGAGTTTTGAAGAGCATCTAGAAAATCTTAGAAAGGTGCTTCAGAAACTGAAAGAAGCCAATCTAAAGCTGAGTCCCGCTAAATGCAAATTGTTCCGAAAGGAAGTGACTTACCTGGGACATGTCATCTCTGCAGAAGGTGTGCGCACGGATCCTGAAAAGGTAACAGCGGTTAAATCCTGGAAACGTCCCGAAAATGTCCATCAGCTGAGAAGCTTCCTAGGGCTTTGCACCTACTATAGGAGATTCGTGAAGGACTTTTCTTCCATCGCAAGACCCCTTCACAAGCTGACAGAGAGCAACCAAAAGTTCTTGTGGACAAAAGAATGCGACAATGCATTTAACAACTTAAAGGAGGCTTTAACATCTGCTCCAATCCTGACGTATCCTCAGCACGACCGACCATTTATTCTCGACACCGACGCGAGCAATGAAAGTGTCGGTGCTGTTTTGTCCCAAGAAATAGACGGCCAAGAACGTGTAGTGGCGTACTGGAGCAAGTGCCTGTCTAAACCGGAGAGGAATTATTGTGTCACCAGGAAAGAGTTGCTCGCCATAGTCAAAGCTGTAGAACAGTTCCATCACTATCTATACGGCAGAAAATTCCTGCTCCGCACCGATCATGCATCATTGACCTGGCTTTTAAATTTCAAGAATCCTGAGGGTCAAATAGCCAGGTGGATACAGAGACTCCAAGAATATGACATCACTATCCGTCATCGTAAGGGATCATCACACGGAAACGCCGACGCCCTGTCTAGAAGACCTTGCCAAGAAAACTGTCGATATTGTTCCAGGGTGGAAGCGAAATACGAGCTGCTGACTCCGGTCGCAAGACAAATTACAACATCAGCATCGGCTGATCGAGAACCGTGGAGTGATGATGAAGTCAGGAAAGACCAGCTGGAAGACCGCGACATTAAACCCATAATTCATCTAATGGAGTCGTTAAACAGAAAACCTACCTGGCAGGACATTTCTATCTGTAGTCCTACAACCAAACAATATTGGGCACTCTGGGGTTCACTTCACATTCGGAACGGCGTCTTATACCGGAAATTCGAATCGGATGATGGGAAGACGTTCCGATGGCAGCTGATACTTCCAAGATCCCGCATTCCTGATGTCCTTAAAGAACTACATAACAGCCCTACGGGAGGTCACTTTGGAATAATGAAGACCTTACAGAGAGTTCGTGAGCGCTTTTACTGGAATAATGCAAAGGATGACGTGCAAAAGTGGTGCCCATCTTGCGATGCCTGTGCAGGTCGGAAAGGACCTAAGAGACGCAGCCGAGGCAAGCTGCAACGTTACAACGTAGGGGCGCCTTTTGAACGAATCGCCTTTGACATCCTGGGACCTCTGCCACGAACTGCTGATGGCAACAAATACATACTCGTTGTCGTTGATTACTTCACCAAGTAGCCTGAAGCTTATCCTATTCCTGATCAAGAGGCTGTCACAGTAGCTGAGGTAATGATACAGCACTGGATTTCCAGGTTCGGAGTGCCTCTTCAGTTACATTCCGATCAGGGAAGGAATTTTACCTCGGTAGTAATCAAAGAACTATGCAAACTACTCGGCATTGACAAGACCCAAACAACGCCATAACATCCCCAATCGGACGGCATGGTAGAGAGGTTCAATCGAACCATCCTTAATAACCTCTCATTACTGGTTTCCAGAAACCAGCAGGACTGGGACAAGAAATTACCACTCTTTTTACTGTCTTACCGCAGTGCTGTCCACGAGACTACCGGCTATTCTCCATCACAGATGCTCTTCGGTCGTGACCTTCGTCTGCCTTGTGATCTATTGTTTGGCCGCCCTCCGGATGCTCCTTCATCGTCTGAGGAATATATTCAAGATTTCCAGGCCCGGTTTGAAGTGATGCACAATTTTGATGTGATGCACGAGAGCGAGTCAACTTGGCGACGGAGAAGATGAAGACCCGCTACGACACAAGAGCTACTGAACATCAGTTCCACGAAGGAGACAAGGTGTGGTTGTGGAATCCGACTCGACGGAAAGGACTTTGTCCGAAATTACAGTCACCTTGGGATGGCCCGTATACAGTCCTAAAAAGGCTGAATGACGTCGTGGTTCGGATTCGTAAGTCTTCGAACTCTAAACCTAAAGTCGTTCATTACGACAGGTTAGCTCATTACTATGGCCATAGTACATAATGTAAATAATTGTAAATAGTATAAGACCATGGTCCATTTTGTTTTTAAATGTGTATTTGATTTGATTTGTATTTAGTATTTGATTTGCATTTAGTGTTTGATTTGTATTTGATAGCATTTGATTTGTTTTATGTATTGCATTTATTGTTCATGTTGTTTATTATTGTAATGTAATGCTTATTAATGCATTTATGCCACAGTTGTAAGTTTAGCTTCCTGTCCAGGGATTGTACTGCCCGGGACGTGCAGTCCTTGGGAAGGGGGCAGTGTTACGAATTTGGTATTTAAAAAAAAGCTAATGTTAGTTCAATTATAAATTAATTGGTTTTATTTCCCGCGCAGTGCAGCGCGTGACGAATATTAAAAGAAGGAAGCTAAGCTGGAAAATTAAAAATACAAGAGCGCGTGCGTTAAATAAATAAATAACTTTTTTTTCATTTCGAGAAAGTACTGGAAAATTCTAGCGCGTGATTTTAAAATGTTATAAAAGGAGGAAAACATCTCAGTTTGTTAGTAGTTGCTTGCTTAGTTTGTTGTTGTTTAGAAAACTGCTCTTGTTGATTGTAGCGAATTCGCGGATTAGCGTTCTTTAGCTGTTTTGAATTACGTTCTATTGGATATTTGAGTAGTTAAAAGATAACTACTGTGAGATATTGTAATACTGCATGATAATTTGAGAAAATTTAAGCATTTTTGTTGTGATAATAATAAATTTTTGTTCATTTTTCATCGGACTTGTGCATTCATTTCATAACGAACCCGTACGCACGCAACATTATTAATAATGGCTATAATTTTGTCAATATATATAATAAATAAGTTAAATATGAAAACATTCTGATTTATGGTAGTTGTTGTTAAAAATTATACTTTTCAACGAAGACAAAAACGCTACAAATTTCGGTAGAATAGTTGGTAACCATAGGAATACCATATTTATAGAATCATCAATTTATAGAAATATTTTGATGATACAGGAGTACCTAACTTCACTCATTGCTCACCCTGCTATAATACAATTATTATTGTGAGGAATAAATTTCACTCAGTGCTGATTGATTCACTGTTGTGCTGTTCAGAAAGACTAATAAATAATAGTCTAAATAATAACAAATAATACAGTCTGAATGTTCCCCCTAAAATATGTGCTGCCAAATTGGATGGTGTAGACTGGTCATCCGCGTTCACCGAAAGACGTGGCAGACTCACAGAATGAGTTTACTCTCAATCTCTATGATACCTATATCACATGATCACTTGTCATTCTCGCGTTCTGATTCACGCCACCTGATGTACGCTTTTTTTAACTTCTTATTTATAATTCAATCCTGAGCTCATTTACAATGAATCAGAAATGAAATTCTCATACTAGCTGTAAATCAAACAAGCGTAAATTATTAAATTTGCAAGAAAAGCTAGAAATTAAAGTTCATGAGGACGGTGCCAAGAGTTCATGAGAAAAAAATAAATGAGTCTTCAGGCAGAAAGATTGTGAAACAAAGAAAAATAAGGAGTATGGAATGGCTACAAACTCTTTTGCTTCCAAGAAATTTGTAAGACAAAGAAATCCTTCGATACTAAGTACAGAAGGACTGCTTTCACTTTGGATTGAAGATTGTAACCAACAACGAATTCCGTTAAGTCAACAAAGCATGTAATTTCTTTTCTGTACTTGAAGAAAAACAGTCTGTAAACAAAACAGATGAATATTTTCAATAGAGCAGTGGGTGTTTTTTGTTTGTTTGTTTTTGTTTTAAAAACGCTGAAGGATTCACAATGTTCGCATCTTGGTCGAAAGCGCAAATTTTATATAAAGAAGCAGCGTCAAAATCCAAGAAGAAATAAAACAAATTGTTAAAGAAGATTACCTTACTGAGCAAATTCTTAACGTGGACAAAACTGGGCTATACTGGAAAAAAGATGCCATCTCAAAATTATTTGTCAGAAAAAAAACAATCCCACCCAGAATATAAAACATCAAAGGATCGAATTACCTTACTTGTTAGGATGAAATGTACCTATCTGATTACACATACTTGTGTAACATGCTTTACAATAATGTGCTTAAAATCTCATTACCTATGTTCTAACTTTCCAATACGAAATGTTGGATTACTTAAAGCAGCGGCTAAAATTTGGTTTCAAAATTACTTTTTCCCTTCGTTAAAAGTTTCTTTGATACATAAAAAATAACCTTTAAAGCATTATTATTATTAAATAATGCGCCATGTCATTACGCTAGACTTTATAATCTTTATAACAATATCAGAGTTAATAATCTTTCCCCAAGAACTACCTCCCCTACTATCCATGATCAAGAAGTTATTTCAACATAAGCAAAAGGAAAAAACTTGATATTGAATAATAGCGAAAAATTATTTAATGCCGCTGAAAGAGCTTAAGAATTGATTGAAAAAAAATTATCTGAATGAAAACGGATCCTTGATACAAGATTAAAATTATAAAATGCAATTATTTGCTATTGCATCAGGAATGAAGAAGTCTAAAAGAAAACAAATTAGTGCAAAAAACGTATTTTCTATTAATTTTTTTTAATTTTGTAAACAAACAATAAAATTCTATAGTGTATTATACTTTTTACCCTTTTATTATTTTTCATTCATTTCAGGCAAATACGTGGTGTGGTGGTGTATTTAATTATGGCAAAACACACTAGGGCTATCTGCCTAAGGGAAGGGATGCCTTCGTGGAGGACTTTCTAAGGTAAACTGGCTTGTATACACGTTACACATGGGGAAACCGCGAAAACAGCCATGCAGCCAGCCCGTTCGCGGAATTCGAACCTCGGATCGAACTATCAGTGTTCAGCGACTTTACCGCTCGGCCGCTGGTGGGCCCCTCAGTTAATTACGAAATAGTTTAGTTTTAATAAAATTTATAGGAACGAATTACTAATTTTCGTACAGAAATAATGTTTCACTCAGTGCGAATTCATTTAGTACGGTACTTTAGAACAACCGATTAACAGTTCTAGGAGCGAAGTATTCCTGTACTTAATAAAACTGAGATAAAGTAAGCACTAAAGATAAGTGTCCGAATTTTTTAATTCAGATAATTCTTTAACAAAGGGAATAAACTGGTAAAGTTCAATTAAACTAAGATATAGGTGTATTTAAACCTTAGTTGCTAATATTCTGTAGAAAATCGCTAAAAAATTATTAAATCTGACGTTTTGACTGCCAATGGGAAAACTAACGAAATTCAGAGCAATTTCAAAACCCTAAAATCTTTAAATTAGCGCTGTTTTGTCAAATATATTTAGATTCTATATTTTTAATTTTCTATTTTCCATCGACCAAGCGCCCACCAGCGGCCGAGCGGTTATGTCGCTGAACACTGGTAGTTCGGTCCGAGGTTCGAATCCCGCGAACGGGCTGGCTGCATGGGCGTTTTCGTGGTTTTCCCCATGTGTAACGTGTATACGAGCCAGTTTCCCTTAGAAAGTCCTCCACGAAAGGCATCCCTCCCCTTAGGCAGATAGCCCTAGTGTGCTTTGCCATAATTGAATACACCACCATCGACCAAGCAATTTATTTTTTATAAGTACATTTTTAAATGAGTAAGATCATTTGAAAATCTCTACGTATAATTTAATTTCTAAGAATTTCAATAGTTTATCAAAAGTATTTTCTCTGTGTTTCAACCGTATTGCAGTTTGCGCTTTATTTGCACTTCAAAGTGATTTAGGTGAAAAAATGATGACTCGATTCTACACATTCAAACGAAACTTATTACGTTAAATTTAACTTTTAATTTTCTACAGATAAAAAAAGGAAACAGAACACCAAAGCCAAGCATTCTTTCAGAAAATTGCCGGAACTGAAGAATTCTTATCTTTTATAGACTTAGAAAATACTAGAATCCTTGTGAAGCATGGCTATCTGTCCTTTGAAGCTAAGTATAAGCTGTTTACACTTAATTACCTTATGTATTTTACCCTGACAGTCCGAAATTAGAGAATGCCAATAATTTCCGGTGGACCGCGGCACATGCCAAATACGTTAGTGAAAGATCGTATTGTTCGTATTCTTAATACGCTCGGATCACAGGCATATATCAACAGGTAAGCACTAGTGGGGGTCGAAACGACAAGCCGAGTTAGAACCGACAGTAATGCCAAATCCTTTGTTCTGCCGCGATTGACGTCACGTGCCGAGAAGACATAGACACAAAGAAGAGACAAAAGCACCAAAGTCTTTGTTCTGATGCGAATGAGGCAATTCTACTAATTATCAGTCTTATGAAGGTTTGCTCGTGCGTGCCACATTCGCTTAAATTTCATTTTTTAATCCGATATCATGATGTATACTAAATGGCCGTGATAATATTAACCGTGATAATTTTTCATTTTATAAAAAATATTCTAAAATGCTTTCTAACGTAGTTTCTGCTAAAATTAAGTGCAGTACACCTATAGGTTACAGATGAATAAGACGTTTTTGACATTTTAAAATTTAATGATGAAGAGAATGGTAATGATTAAATAATGATATGCCATTAGATCCACAAAAAACGAATATGCAATGTTATGTTACCAATAATAAAAAGTTCAGTATACTACTCGAAACACATTAGAAAAAGCCACAGTGCTGAGGAACACGAAGAACACTTAGTGCTAAAGAATTATAAGTTTGCTATAAGTATAAAACATAGTGCACATGAAAATGGTACACCGCAGTTCGAAGATAAACTCAAGATGGCATTTCGATCTGATAGACTTGCAGTCCCCCACGGATGGAGAATGCAAGTTGATAATGGTTTATCGAGGTCATTTAATAAAGTTGCTTTCAAGTTATGAGCTTTAAAATAAAAGAAAATTGAAGAAGTAGCGCATCATTTTCTTCAGATATTTTTAACAATTTGTGACCCAGCTATACTGCATTCAGGCAATGGTACGGAACTCAGAAATTGAGTCAAATCCGAACTGTGATCAATAGGGAAAGATGTTAACGTAGTTCATAAAAACCTCCTCGAACACAATACTCATTGAAATGGCTAGGCAGAATATGTTAACTTCGTGGATGAACGATACAAATAAATGATCAGATGGTTTGACGTTTGTTCAATTTGCCAAAATCGCAAAATACCACAAAGGACTAAGCAGAAGTCCTTGCGAATCCTTATCTGTCGTTAAACCTAAAAGGACATAGCGTCGTTATCTTTGCCTGGAGAGCAAACCTCAAAATTCAAATTGCAAAACAGCTCGAAAAAATTGTTTAATAAGTTTCAAGAAAATTTCACCTGGGGGCCATATCGGCTATAATATTCCAAAGGAAAATATTGAACAAAAGCTGCAACTTATTACGCCTTCATATCAAGATTAACCGAACAAGACGAATTTGTTTTTGTAAAAAGAGCGGCCCCTGAAGAGATACTTCTACTTCAAGTAACACAAATGTTACGAAACTGAAAATTTACTCCTATTACGATTGGTGATCCTGAACGAATACATGGCTTTGACGTCGACCGTGGTCATACAGATACTCCAAATTCGTTGGCGGTTGTTCTTGGAATAGAAGTCTTATAAATAAATGTTAGCAAACAAAAAAGATAACCTCAAGCAGCTTTATACCCATAATAAGTTCGTAATTTGTAAAGAAACGTTACTTTCGATGGATGAGATTTTTTGTCGAGAAATGTTGCTGATTGGATCAAATGCATCTGATTGGAGAAGAGGAAGGCAAAGCTGTACATGCTGTAATTGCAAAAATAAATATTTCACGACTAAAAAAACTAAACTCAGTTGGAAGAATGTCCATGCTTTTTTGATCCATCGTCTTTAATTTCCCATACTGGTCATTTAGTTTGCAATTTTCGTCTTCTTCAGAAAATTTATTTTGTTTCAGTGTACTACTATAGTATTTATAAATTTTATGAAGACTCCCATTATTAATACTTATTAAAAAAGGATACCTTGATTCAATATGTATCCACACAAGTTTTCATCAGAAGAGAAGAAAAACCTCAGTGAGTTATTTGTAACAAAGAAATAACGCACTTTTAACGAATGAAAACCAACAAAACCTTGAACCAATAAAGCTGAAACAATACTTATATGCATATTGTCAATGAAAGGAACCTGCTCGCGCCATCAGACTACAACACGAAGCCTTAACCCTCTCCGGCACGCAACCTCTTAAAGTCGGAGTTTTGATTAAATAAAAAAAGGTAGGCAGTCTAATTAGGCCTAGAGAAGTACACAAGTAAAATTTTGTGAACACTTATCGTTTTAATTCTGTGGGTGTGCACAGAGTGGCACACTAACTGAATAGAGCTTCGAAACGAGTGCTGAAACGAGCATTGTTGTCAATGAACTGACCGATGAGAGGAGGAGAAACAAAGAATACAGACTCTCAGTAGTCCTAGATTATCGGTGAGCCCAGTCTAGGCACAACTAGGATTTGCCGTTTGGTTTTAGGCAAGATTTCAAGGTAAAAATTTAAAACTAATATAGAATAAGGAGATTAGCATACATCCAAAAAATAACATAGAAACTTCTTTTCAAAGAATTCCTTTTATACCCTAAAATAATTTGGAAGGTTTCTTTGAAAAATGAGGTTCTTAAAGAACTAAACGTGGCTAAAATATATGGACTGTTTTGTGTTGAGCTGCTATCTACTATAAATAAAGAATGTTCTGAGTAACCTATAAATCCTTTTTCATTCAATTTTTCTGTGCGTACAGAAGGAAATTTTTAGGTGTGTCCATACCGGACACACTGTGCTGCAAAGGGTTAACCGTGGCAATTCTCTCATACTGCGAATCCTGATTTTTATTCATCCCTCCCCTAGAGAAGAGACTGCTAATGTATATATCTCAGCTCATTGAATCATGCACATTAAATGACCTGAGGGCATGCTCACTCTTATCATGAAGATAGGGCAAAAGCTATTTTTAACATTCTGGGAATTTTTCTAAAAGGATGAAGCTGAATTCATCAGAGCCTATTCCAGGGCCGACTTACACAATGACAAAAATGGCAAATGTCCCGCTCCTCACCGTCAGCATTTCCCCAAATCGTTCAATAACATTTAAAATACGCAAGATTTAAATAAATAATTTTTACAATTCTGGATTTGAAAAAAAAATTGGAGAAGAAACTAAATTTCGAATTTTAGCTGTAAAGACTCTCTGCAACAATCAGACACTAGGACGTTCGTTTGCACCAACTTTCTATACTCACTGGCGTCTCATATAAATTAGCAGTTTTACACAGATATCTGCTGCTGTGCAAACCACCACATCTGAAGATCATTTGCAGCTATGAAGGTATTTTAAGCGTTGTCATATATTAACTATTAAACCGCTTAACACTTTAGTTGGATTATTTTGTTTTATCTCTGTAATTTAATTAACTAAAGTTTATTGTAAAAACTAAGATTTTTTTACGTACTTTAATTCACACTAGTTTCAAAGGAGCAAGCTCATTAAAAATATATAAGCTTTTACTTCGCAGATTAAACAAACGATAAAACCAAAACATACGAAAAGAAGAAATGCAATTTCTATTTGAATAACGTTAAATGAAAACTCAATAGTACATTAGGTAAATTCATAAAATACACTATATAAATTTACATTTGTGCTATCTAGTACACTGATAAGAATACCGGCAAAGGCTCTTCCATAAGAAGTTTTATTTCGGGTCTCCAGGTTTGTAAACCGGCCCTAGTATTAAATAATCATGTAAGGTTATGAAAGCTTCCTATATCGTTACATTTGAGACAGCAAAACTTAAAAATTCCTCATAGTTCAGAGATTTTGGCAAGTAATCGAGTGTGTTGAGTAATCGACTGAAAGAAAAGATTTTGTTGATATTTCATTAAGAGAGAGTAACACTGAAAGGAAGATTAGCTTGAAAATTCATAAATTTTACAATAAAACTGAGCTCCAAGAAATATTTATAATACTTTATCTAATAACAATATATTTTACAAAAACAATATTCATGCCTTTGCAACGATTAATATTCGAAACAATTTTAAAAAACCTTTCTCACATAATATATGAGGATATATGGCTTTTCGTTTGCATCCTTACTTTATAGAAGAATTACAAATTGTTTTAAATATGATTTCAAAAATCAGATGAGATACATCTTGCTCAGATTAAGATGTAGTTTGCCCCTTGCAAGTGGAAAAGCGATTTCTTTCAGAAAGCATTCAGATCCAGCAGCAGTTTAAAGCGCGAAATTATAAATAATCGCTAACGTATATAAATTCTTTTGCATGGTAAAATAACCTTTCCGAGTAAACACATAAATTAGATGATTATAAAAAGATATAAAAAGGAATGAATACAAATTAAAAACTGCCAAACAATGAGTTGAAGATTTACACAATAAGAATGGAAAGCAAAAAGATTATAACTACTTCCGATAATATACAAAAATATTCTTCCTGTTTAAAAGAATGAAGTACATTTATATTAAGTAAACAGATTTTTCCGAACATTTCGTCTCTCCAAAATAGTAAATTAGAAATGTAAATACCATTGTTCAGAAATTTCCAACACTATCGGCATTGTGTTTATGTATCACCTAATTATATTTCGAAAGATAGATGACTATTACTTAGAGAAAATAAATTTATACTTCCCTTAAAAATAGATACGTAATAGAAGTACTGTAACTTCACAAAAACTGGAAACGAATGTCGCAACATAAAGGAAAACAAATGATAAATTCAAAATTAAAGAACTCAAACGTGAAAGTTTAAGGTTAATACAGTTCGTAGAACGTAAAAAAAATTAACCATTAAATGCAGGGATTTTTATTTTTATTTTATTTTTTCAAAACAAAGTCAAAAACAAATTAAAATTGATATCAGATAAAGTAGAAAAAATGCTAAAAAAATCTAAACTAGGTTTTTATTCCAATTTATGAAAATATTGTTGCCAAATGGCTACCTTATGCACAAACCTATGATAGGCAATTGTGTAGTCTTCTTATATAATGTCTTTATATTATCATTAGCATTAACGTTCCTTAAACATGTCTAGAGTTGTCAACGGACTGTGAAAATCCTGAAGATGATGCAATTTAGTAATAAAACACGTGTCCTTGCATATCGTAAAGGATGCTCTGCTTGTTAAAAAACATAATTATGAACTTGCGAAGAAAAAATGTAATTTACAAAAGTGTTTCATGGTATCGAAAGCAGGGCATGAAGTTACGACTTCGAGTTAAAATCGTTCTTTCGCTATTTATTGAGGTCCAACCTTCATTTTTTGGCCTCAGTTTCTTTTCTTCTGATCTTGCTTAGGGGCCAAAACTCAATTCATTGTCCTACAACGTGGAGTTTTATAACTGTATCAAAGCATACTAGAAGTAAAAGGATTTGAATTATACAATAAATTATTACTAATAAAGAACAAATTAAATTATCTGAGAAATTTTAAAGAGAAAAGAATTAGTGCTGGAAGTAATTTAACCATTTGTGGTGATTTTGTGTAGCAAGAAGATTTTAAGTCAATAGTTTAATTTCATGTGGCAAATTTTTGTCCGAAGACAAATGCTCGGGAAGAATTTTTAAATTTTCAGCATAAAAACGTGTTATGCAATATGGAAAGTACTGGCTTAATTTCTAGAAGGAGATGATGCTATTTAAGAATCTCCTTTAGACAATAATGTAGAATTGTGTTACGTCTTAATTAGTTATCACAAATATTCAATTCATTTCGCTTCGTCTAAAGGGTACTTTTCAAGGGAGACTTAAATTCTTATTCAAAAATTTCAATGATTCTCCGAACTGAAGAAAAGAAATTATTAAGCATTATTGAATATCTTCGTAAACTTATGCACTTAAATATACTCTGTAAACATTAGCTACAGTTCACATTTACTTTAATCTATACAAATCTCGCATAGGTGTTGGGTATCCGGCCTTACTGTGATACGACATGTGTAAAATTTATATGCGTATGCATTACGGATATACATAAATTTATATAATACTTTTATATAAATGATATAAATTTATATAATACATTACCGATATGTTTTCGCATTTCCTCTGTTCTATTTCTATTTGCAGCTAATCTTAAAATGATATTCCTTATAATTTATTGCAGTTTTTATTCTGCTCAGTGCTCAAACTTTTCCTACAAAAATAATTTAAACTCCGTTTCCGACTTAACGTAGTTCGTCCACCGTTATCTTGCCTATTTTGTTCTTTTTTCCCAATGGATCTCTAAATAAAAACAATGGTTATCGGGGGACACTTTTATGTGCTTTGGAGAAAATGAGTTTCCTTTGGAAAACGCTTTAAGGAAATTAGCTTGGGGTTAAAAGAAACTGAAATCGCTTGCATGTGCTAGTCAAGTAAGGAAAGAAACCAAATCAGTAACTAACACATGTTTTCAGTCGCATAAATAATTTCGTATAATCTTTCATATTTCTTCATTGGTACACTACATACCTTTAAAAATGTTTGGATGATAATCATTTACAACTTAAGTAAACTATATCGGCATTGGCCTTTAATAGAGTATTTTTTTATTAATGTTTCTTCGCTTATTTGGCAGATTTCCAGAATTCACAGCTAAGTAAAAGTAGTTTTCCAAATTGATCCTTGAAGGCTGAGGAAATTTATTTCCTGATTTTAAAGTGCTGAAGTAATTTAGTTTGTAATACAAATTTAGTGCTTTAAGAGATTTTTCGATTAGATATCTGAAGTTTCATGAGGTAATTTCAGAATATAAAACGAAACCACCTCCAGGAAGGTAGAATCAAAGATTCGAAATGAGATAATAAAAAGTATCGAAAGCTTGTCAAAATTAAAGACTTATTTACAAATTCCTTAGTAATTAGAAATTTACGTATTTACAAAATCCAAAATAAGCAGACAATGTTAGAATGATACTTAGTACTGTCGTTAAAGAAGCTATCTTTTATAAATATTTTATAAAGATTTTTCTAACAAGAATCAAATCTGGCATTTCTATTCTCACCTTATTTTTGTACTAGACTTGGATGCGAATTGTAATTTCGATTTACCAGAAGTTAACACATTGAGGACGAATAATGAGTTTACTCGTGTTTCGTCGCCACCTATTACTAAAGGATCTCAAGATAACTCGTGTTTTCTATGCGCTGTCTTTAGATGAGGCCTGCTTTGATATATTGTATCTACTTAGTCTCTTTAGACGTTTGAATTAGTATTCAATGTAGTAAACCTAGTTGCTTCGTGTCTTATTCTTGGTGGGGTCGGAGGTTTGAATTTTTACCGGTTTTGGTTGCTTGAATTTTAGTAATTCGAATAGTTATTACCTTCGTCATTAAGTTTCTCATGCTCTTAGAATAACCTTTTTCAGAAGACGGAGGGAAATGAATGAACCTGAAATCCTTTTGAAAGTTTTGAAAAATTAATCCGATGTTCCCGGTGAAAATGAGGACGCGGATAAATGAGCTATTGAATATTTTGAGGTTTTTGAGGACAATTCGAGTGACTATATTATTAGACTAGTAAAGAATCATAAGGCGTCAGTGTTTTGAAGCGATTCCGACAATGACGATGAAGATGATTCTGTTCTAATGAATGATTTGTTCTGTGGTAATGATGACATTTTCTCGTCTGAAAATGATATTCCATAACGTTTACAAATATTTAAAGGTTATCCTGGGGTCATTAGTTTTTATCTCAGTGCGACTCTGTAGCCGCTATGACTAGCTTGTTGTTTGGTGGTGGCTTGTTTGAAATGCTTTGCAAGGAGCTGTGTACGAATCATGATGATAGCTGAAACGTAAAACATTATTTAAAGCACTCAAGTGGCCTCTTATTACACTTTATGTCTGTGTTAAATAACAACAAATAATTGTTATAAAATGTTTTCGAGATGTCAACTCTTTTACAGTTAAAAAAAAAAACTTTCCGAAATATTTACGCGGCCACTGTTAGAATGATATGCAAATTGGAAAAAAATCAGGCTGTTAATATGGTAATATATATGCATTTTAAATAACCAATTTTATTTAATTTGTTATTCGTTCTTGTAATCCTTCATTTTCCTAATTGTCAATGCCAGAATATTTAAATTTCGAAGTGCACGTGAAGGAATCCAAAATCTACCTTGAAGAAAGAGTTTAGAAACCGAGGTTCAGTAAGGAAAGAGATAGTTATGCTATTGCCGTCACCGCTGTTGTGCAAGCTTCTGCTCCCGGAGTTATTGCGGGTTTTCGTGGCATAACTAAATTTACTTGCTGCCTCTAGTTCCGAAGCTGGTTTAAGAAGCAGGAAATATCCGAGCCTTGTAGATTGTTTCTAAGACTTGTACATATCTTCGAATCTTTAGTTTCGTCTGTGGTCTCGTTGTCGCACAAGAAGACGTGTAGTGTGTTAGCGTCGAGTTGATGCATTGTAAATTTTAAAGCGTGTAATGAAGGGTACTTTTATCCCTTCTTCTGCGCAGTTACTACTCTTCCAGTTTTCACACAGAAGTCAGATAAGTGAACTCTGCATGTAAATTAAATTTCAACTAAGAGAATTAACATATAAATCTGCATCAAGCAAGATAATTGGATAAAAGTTATCGACAGTAAGTATATTGGGAAGATTTTTGTTCTTGCTTTACTCTTACAATTCTTATTATCTAATTAATTTGCAAATACGTCCTTCCATCTTGAATATTATATCCATTTCTATCAAAAACATTAACGGAATAGAATTGGCTAATTACTAGCTTTTAAAGAATTTTTAATTTCTAGATTGTAAAGTGAGTTAAGCATTTTCTATATATATAATTTGAAAGAAATTGTTGATGTTTTTCCTACACTATAGGATAAATAAAGCATTATTTCACTCTCAAAATTTTAGTGTCCAAACCGAAAACAATCGAAAGATCGTTATTCATTAACATAGAATATTAAAGCCTTTAACGAACAAAATGACTCTTCCTGATTAAAAGTGAATGAATAACAACTAGATTAAAATCAATTACCGTATTTTGTAAAAGTTCATAAACGGAATGTTTTAGCAAAATTTAGAGCTGAAGTTTGAAGATCGGAATATAAGGATTCAAAATGGCATACAAATAATTCAACCACAAAAATGGTATTAAAGATTAAAAAAAGAAAGCAATTTAAATTTATTTAATTCTCATTAAACAACAATCAGTATTAATATCGACTCAGAATTTATAAGCAATTTTCGGAAGTTTTATCTGCTAGGGTCAATCCAGTTAACTATCATTGTTTTCCATTTCATTAATAATATCTTTGGCTTTCTCATCTTTCTTCAGTGCTGTGCCGTATCGTTTTGCTCAACAACAGTGATAACGTTTAGTTTAAATTATAAAAGAATACGCGTCCCTCTCCTCCTGTTTGCGAATTTTTTGCTATACAGTAGAAATCAATTTATTCGCAAAAGCTAGAGAGCAGCTGAAGGGGAAAAGCTTGCAATTGCTTGAGAATTATAATCACATGTCACAACAGAGGCCCAAAACACGATATTGCTAAATAATATATCATTAAATTGTCAAATAAAGTATCAAATAATGCTCATGCTCTAAAGCTGGGAACATTAAGAATTGGGTTATTTAATTTATTACGAAGTACCCGAGAGCTATTTACAGAGGGATGCCTTCGTGAAAGAGTTTTTAATAGAAACTAGCTTATATTCATGTCATAGGAAACATCACGAAAATTCTTATGTAACCAGTTTGTTCGTCAAGGTTTGAATCACGAATACTAACTAGTGTTCTATGTTCTTCTCCGTTGTACCCCTGGCAGGACCCAAAACTTTTTTTGGAATGATTCTATGGAAGATATTTTCAGCATTGGAAGTAGTATTATATTTTATCAATATTATGTTTCATTAATCATTAAATTACATTAAACGTAGATTTAAATAATTTGAATAATAATAATTTCAAAGATAATTCAGGGTACTGTGCTAGTCAAATGTACAAGAAGCGAGCCTTTTTCTTTTTTGTTTAAATCTCATAGAATGTAAATTATACTTTTTGTAGTTGCAGTATCTGCCAGGTATTTTAAATGATTAATAGCTTGGTACTGATAATAAAGTAAAACGTAACTCCAAGAATTTGGAAAAATTCCGCCAAAGATCGAAGAACGCAGAACCTCTGTAGCAGAATGAAACGTTTTGATTTACTACTGCAAGAACTTGAATATCGAGGATGTTAAAATGACGAAAAGATTATATTTGCGCAAACTTCTGCAATTTCATAAATTTTCATAGGGTGTTAATATTATTAGAATTATAAATAATGTATTAGTATTAATACAGTTTGGATCGAATCAGTAGCTCCAAAAAAGCTTCCCCTTTCATTTTTTACAATGCTAAAATCGGATTAACAGCTTTACGAGTTGCGTATATATTGCAGATATATTCTTTTGATGGCCTTCAAAGATAACAGAATCTCTTCGGCTTTCAAAAGGATACAACACAGTTGTTTTTTTCTAATGTGGGCAAAATTCATTTGTATATTATTTAAGCTATGAGTCACTCAGAATTAATGTAATATTAATAGCATCATAACCCTGTAAGAGAAAAAATATTACAGTTCGATATAATAGCAAGCTGAATTGATTAGATCAAAACTGATGGCATGAAAAATCCTCCCTCTCCACAAGCTATAAAATAACTGGATTATCTTAATATAAAATATAAAGTGTGAAAAGCAGTATTCGATAAATACCAAAGACATTTTTCAGCAAAATTCTTTCAAATGAATCACAGAACAAAAGAAGAATTCTAATTAATTGTCCTAAAGCTTGTATGAACAACACATGTTTAGTATTAAGTTGTTATGTAGATTGAAATCTGAAAATAAATACAAATTATTAAAACAATCTGTATCCGCAACGGAGCTCAAGGACTACTATTGATATCCTGAAGATTCAGTGGCCTTAATCTCGGATCAAGTTTTTTAACTGAGCCATTGCAACTGAAAGTATGCACAGTTTTGTTTACTCGAACATAGCTTATATGCAAAATTTGTGGACTATTTTTTAACAGCAGTCGCAAGGGATTTTTATAACCTTTCTTTTATTGTCATGTTACTTCTAGTAAATCAAGAGGGAAGATTAAATGCACAACTTCAAACTTTGTTTATAACACATAATACGTTTATGCATAATAAACATGTGAATGTAGTTACAATTATATGAATATGTATGTAACATAACATATATGAATATGTATGTATCATAACAATGTAGTTACAATATATTATATGAATGTAGTTACAATTTACTACATTCATATAAAGAACTGCATAAAAAGTATTCAGCTCATTTGAAACCTGTTATTGTAGAACTCTCATTAAACATACATCTACAATAAAAAAGAAATTCCCGTGATTCAATGAAAGTAATGGGTTCATTAACTTGATCACCGCTGATTAGCAATTACGATTTGAGAGTTCCATTTTTCTAAGTCTGAATAGATTGAGCAATGGAAAATTTATGATACTCGTTTCTCTTAATTAGAAGTTTCCTTCATTATAAACAGAAAGTGAGAATTATGAACTATTCATCAAGCAAAAATAGTATATTTATAATAGTTATAAAAATTTAGAATTTTAATTCACAAAATTAAGTTCAAATGAGAAAAATAATTAAAAAAATATAGTAAAGGAAAATGACAGTTCTGAGCCAGGGAGCACAGGGAGCGGGAGTTGAGGGAGCTCCCAAGAAGGAAGGCTCAGCCGTGGAAGGGAGGCTTATCTGAAAATGGGGACAGGGAGCCTTATCAGGAAGTGGATGCGAGTAGAGTACTTGCTACGTCACAGAAAAAGGACGTGTGCTGAGGTTTTTTTAATTTGGTGATTTAGGCATTTAGTAGTTATATGATAATGTGTACTTATTTATATTGAGTTCTTAAAAACGTATATCAAGTAGGTATTTTAAGTGACTGATATAGTTCATTTCCTTAAACAGATATAAAATAAAATGTTTCCTTCACAGTATAACCTCTTCCGAAGATAATTATTTTCTTACTTTTATTTATCCTATGACTGAATATCTGCAAAATTGCTACATGTCATCACAATTTAATAAGAGATTATATTTTACTGATTTATTGGAGGTGATTTCCCTTCGTTAATAAATTTTTGGCCTTTGTGTTTTTTGTTCGTATTCCAACTGTTTTACTACAAATATGATGATTATCTCCTAGTTACCCTGAACGAGGATTATTTTCGAATTTAATGATAGAGTGATCCTATACACTCAGAATTTTACCTTATTTCTTAAATCTCCTGTTCATAACATCACATATACTTTCCGTAATCTTCATTACATTACTCATTTTTATTCCTAAATTCATTTTACCCAGAGTTTTTTTCAGACATGTTAGGCAATACTTTTAACTTATTCGTTATATTTTATGAGTGTAATTACTAAAACACGCATTTTCGTGTATTATATTATTCAATGTTAGATGTAATTTTAACTTTTTTCGTTCTTTTCAACGTTAGCGATCTTAAACATATTCTGTATTTTAACTGATTTCATACATTTTCTAATCATATAGATGACTTGTATTTAATTTAAGATGTAACATTTCTAGCTTGTTTTGTACATTTTAACCTTCACACTATTTAATATACTCAAATTTTTAACCAGTTTATATTTTCACACTGTATATATGACTTTTACTTGACTTCTCTCATACATTTTAACCTCCATGATTTCCAATATAGTCCTAATTTTAACATAATTCCTGCATTTTTATATCATATATCTGACGTTTATTTAATTTTAGGTGTAAATTTTAACTTCTTTTCTATATTTTAACGTTTTTAGTTTCCAACATACTCTAAATTTTAACTAATTTGCTATATTTTTACACTATGTACATGACTTTCATTTAATTTATAGCTACTTTCATACGTTTTAAACTTCGTAATTTCAAATATACTTTACATTTTAGTTTAATTCCTATATTTTCTAACCATATATATGAATTTTGTTTAATTTTAGATGTAATTTTTAATTTGTTTCGTACATTTTAAACCTTCGTAATTTTTAAAGTACTCTAATTTTGAACTTGCTTATTACATTTTTCTACCATATACCTAACTTATTTAATTCTAGATGTAAATTTTAACTCATTTTCTGTTTTTTATTGTTTTTAGTTTCCAACATACTAAGAATTTTAACTAATTTCTTATATTTTCACATGACTTTCATTTAATTTGTAACGACTTTCATACGTTTTAACACTTCTAATTTCAAACAGGCTCTTAATTTTAGCTTAATTCCTCTATTTTCTTACTATGTGTATGAGCTTTATTTCATTTTAGATATTATTTTTAACATATTTCGTACATTTTATACCTTCGTAATTTTTAAAGTACTCTAATTTTGAACTTGTTTATTACATTTTCCCACCATACGCATGAACTTTAGATAATTTTAGATGTCATTGTTATACTTTTCTGACACTGGGTTTCTTTCTAGTTTCCAACATACTCTAAAATTTAAATCTGTTTTACAATTTGTGATTGTAATTGCGCTTGTGATTTTACTATTTCAGCTAAATTAACACGCTTAATTTTCTTAAAAATAAGAGATCGATTTCAATTAAGCATTTTATTTTACAACCTTTAACTGTTATTCATATCCAATTCGTTGAATAGCCCTTACTTAATCCATATTTTATAGTACTATTTTAATTTGCCAATTCTACAATTTATCATTCTGTAGTACTCTTACCATGACTTATCCTACTACTTTACTTCATTATTAACTTCATTCGCATTTTCAAACTTTAACATTTCCTGCATATTCTGGCATTTCCTTTTAATTCTTAATACCCTTTATATATAAATATATGTTTTTAAGCTCTTCAGTGTTACCAATGTTCAGTTTGAAATCTTGATTCTCATTAAGCTAGTTTGATAGATTCCGAATTTTTAGAATGAAATCTCAACTTTCATCCATAATTTTAGACCCATATTCATTCTTTCATGTACTCATACAAAATTCTTTCTTATTATTTTGAAAGCTCAGTACCTTTTAATTCAGTAATTTGTACTAATTGAATGCATTCTACATCACTTTAAATGTCTCGACTATGTAAATTTTCACTTTATTACCTTTCCCTACACTAAGTACGGATATTTCTACCTTCATGAACGAATTTCATGTGAAATGGACGAACTTTGACGTTACGTGTATAAAAGAAATTTACATTAAAGATAACAAATTAAAGATAAACATTTACAGCATTGAACAAGAGATGAATGACCATCGATTTTACCCATTGGTTACCATTTCATCTTTTGAAAGTTTGTTTTATTGATATGCATTAATTTCTAACGCATAATGTTAACACATTTTCTTAACTTTGTTTAGTTCCAACTTAATTCACTAGACAATTTCATATCTAGACTATTTTTTAATTTCTTAGACTAAAATGTTCTTTTCGAAAATGTCAGTTTGCATTAATTTATTTACCAATTTATTTTCTTATGAACGAAATCTTGTGAGGTACTTTACACAACATATATCATTACCAATATACCCATATTTACAGAAGGAACCACAGAGAAAGAGACATTTTACCCAAATCTCCACTATAATTTCGAATATTTTAATCTTCTTCATCACAAATATAGAAATTTTTTCGTACAATACTCATCATATCAGCTAAATATTCCTTACTAATACTCATTTAATGAGGAATACCCCCTTTTCAATAAAAAATTACACCCAAATAAGTGTTCCGTTTTCTTGTAATTGTACATATATGTTTGCATTACAGGAACTTTCTATGCATTTTCGAGAACTGTAATTTGCTAAATATTACCTCTTTCTGAAATAAAAACTCCAAAGACTATTCAAATCATTCATCTTCACCTGCAGTATTTCCCGCAATACCGAATACTTATCTTAGAACTATTTTCTTAAGAACTAAATACGATAGAAGCATTTTTCACTATAGAATATTTAAGGTTTTACCCAAATGAGGATATAACCTTTACCGAATTTTAGTTATTTACCCAGAATTCCAACAAATTTTAGAAAATGTGCTATAGAAAGCAACTTATTTACCTAAACATGAGTCTTAACAGATTTTTATCGGCTTCAGGTTTACTATCAGCGGGAAAAACCTGAAGTTCACTTTATCTACCCTCGTCAGTATACACAGAAAATTCATGAATCATTCTGTAGTACAATTAACATTTTAATACTAATTAGCTAATTTTAATTAATTTTCAATTAAGATTTTAAAAAGAAAATATATTTATGCGACATATTATCAAATTATTCCCAAGCATTATTAAGATAAATGCAATTGAATATCCACGTACACACTACAAAAATCCCATTCATTAGGAACGGTAAAACTTTACCAACACTTAAATGAAATGTAAAATCTTGCAATGCATTAATATAAAACCTGAGTAACATATCATTTCCTATAAGCAGTATACGATTAAAAAGACTTTTCTTATAACTTATCAACTTTTAAGAAGTAAGAGTAAGGTAATGAACCAACGTTTTTAGAAATTCTCCTTTATTTTCTAAATCTACCCTTTTGTAGTAACGAGAAAATTCAGTCATACTCCTATTTTATTTTTATGTAGGCATGCGCATTTCTTCTAACAGACAAAAATCTGAAAATATATCACTTTTCCAAAGATTTAGCTTTAGACTTACTTTAATCGGAAAAGGAAAATAATTTTACTTAAAAAACAGCATATCATCTACTCAAAGAACTTGAAATAATCACGATCACGTCTATATGTAGCACTCAGTGATTTAGTATCAAACCAAATTTTGATATTGTTTAATCATGCAAGCAACAATTTTCATCTTCGAGTTAAATTTTATACGGCTGCAACAGATTTTTCAATGGCTTTCATGCTCACATTGTGTAAAAGACTTCTACTTTTGACTATTTTGATTTCTAATATTGAGAAATACATTGATTATTTTCAGAAAACGTCATTTCACAATCATACTTTACCACTCTGAAACTTTTGAATAACACTTTCTACCATAACGACAACCAGATACTACATTGTTTTTTTACAAAAACATGAAAATTTTTTTTTTCTAAATCCTCTTCTAGATATACTAATAAATTCTGCTATAGAAAGAAGATTCAATTCCTATTATAACTCTATATACTATTTTCAAAGAGAAAAGACACTCTAGATGATAACATATCACCCATATATTTTTAAAAATTTAGAACAATTTCAATAAGGCAAATTATCTACAGAGTTTTCAAATACGGATATATTTCTGAAAGAAACTTCCTAACATACCGCTCATTTACTTCTAAACCATTTAAGTAAAACCAATCAATTCATAAAATATTTGAATTTTCCATAAAGTTTAGTACATCTATACAGTTATTTAATTCATGAGCTACTAAACTTTGAAAATAATAAGAGTGAAAACATCACTATTTCAGAATTTAGGAAGAGATCTTCAATAATGAGAGTGAACATATACCGAACTTCATGCAAAATTTTTATCGTTTCATACCAAACATTTCACTATTTTGTAGATTCTAATAAAATAGCCCAATCGTTTTCAAAGAATATATATCATTTCACATTAATTAGAGAGTGCCATACGAGTTTATTTGCAAGTGCTTACTGAATGACACTAAAAATTTCAAGGAAAAAATCAAATATTTTTCATCTTTCATGAAAATCTGTGAATAACAATAATATTTCATAAGAGCTAGAAGACTTAGTGCAATGAAACAGTATCAAAAATAGAAAACTACTTTCAAAATTTGAATTCCCATTGAACATTTTAGATATTCTTATGTAAAGTTATATCCGAAGTTATATCGATTCAGTCGAACTTGAAGACCAACCAAATGTACTACATGATTTTACACATTTCTGGTATTTTTTCCCGAAAATAGAAGTTTATATTTTTCATACGCAAACTATTACAACGAATTAATGACATTTTATACTGCACAAAACTATTTTAAGTTCCATATTCGAAGCACAGCATCCAGAAATTTCACATAATACTACAGTTACACAATACAAGCTATAAGAAAAGCTGAATAATCTATATTACATACAGAACAGAGACTACAATACTCAAGGACCTACTTAAAGAATACTTGAAACTTTTCAAAATTTTATATAATTCTATGCATATTTCATATATTAAGCAGATTTCACGTTTTTAGAAATGTAGCATCACGCTTCCCAAGACAATGGCCAATGTATCCAACCTTATGAAAGTGAATCATCTAAAATAAGAAGGGGTAGTTTTATTATCTTCGACTGGTAAGCAAGCGATTAGGAAAGTGAGGCCTTGTTAAACAAGGATATGTACATATCCCAGTAGTGGTAGTTTGCGTATGAAAAATATAAACTTCTATTTTCGGGAAAAAATACCAGAAATGTGTAAAATCATGTAGTACATTTGGTTGGTCTTCAAGTTCGACTGAATCGATATAACTTCGGATATAACTTTACATAAGAATATCTAAAATGTTCAATGGGAATTCAAATTTTGAAAATAGTTTTCTATTTTTGATACTGTTTCATTGCACTAAGTCTTCTAGCTCTTATGAAATATTATTGTTATTCACAGATTTTCATGAAAGATGAAAAATATTTGATTTTTTCCTTGAAATTTTTAGTGTCATTCAGTAAGCACTTGCAATTAAACTCGTATGGCACTCTCTAATTAATGTGAAATGATATATATTCTTTGAAAAAGATTGGGCTATGTTATTAGAATCTACAAAATAGTGAAATGTTTGGTATGAAACGATAAAAATTTTGCATGAAGTTCGGTATATGTTCACTCTCATTATTGAAGATCACTTCCTAAATTCTGAAATAGTGATGTTTTCACTCTTATTATTTTCAAAGTTTAGTAGTTCATGAATAAAATATCTGTATAGATGTACTAAACTTTATGGAAAATTCAAATATTTTATGAATTGATTGGTTTTACTTAAATGGTTTAGAAGTAAATGAGCGGTATGTTAGGAAGTTTCTTTCAGAAATATATCCGTATTTGAAAACTCTGTAGATAATTTGCCTTATTGAAATTGTTCTAAATTTTTAAAAATATATGGGTGATATGTTATCATCTAGAGTGTCTTTTCTCTTTGAAAATAGTACATAGAGTTATAATAGGAATTGAATCTTCTTTCTATAGCAGAATTTATTAGTATTTCTAGAAGAGGATTTAGAAAAAAAAAATTTTCATGTTTTTGTAAAAAAATAATGTAATATCTGGTTGTCGTTATGGTAGAAAGTGTTATTCAAAAGTTTCAGAGTGGTAAAGTATGATTGTGAAATGACGTTTTCTGAAAATAATCAATGTATTTCTCAATATTAGAAATCAAAATAGTCAAAAGTAGAAGTCTTTTACACAATGTGGGCATGAAAGCCATTGAAAAATCTGTTGCAGCCGTATAAAATTTAACTCGAAGATGAAAATTGTTGCTTGCATGATTAAACAATATCAAAATTTGGTTTGATACTAAATCACTGAGTGCTACATATAGACGTGATCGTGATTATTTCAAGTTCTTTGAGTAGATGATATGCTGTTTTTTAAGTAAAATTATTTTCCTTTTCCGATTAAAGTAAGTCTAAAGCTAAATCTTTGGAAAAGTGATATATTTTCAGATTTTTGTCTGTTAGAAGAAATGCGCATGCCTACATAAAAATAAAATAGGAGTATGACTGAATTTTCTCGTTACTACAAAAGGGTAGATTTAGAAAATAAAGGAGAATTTCTAAAAACGTTGGTTCATTACCTTACTCTTACTTCTTAAAAGTTGATAAGTTATAAGAAAAGTCTTTTTAATCGTATACTGCTTATAGGAAATGATATGTTACTCAGGTTTTATATTAATGCATTGCAAGATTTTACATTTCATTTAAGTGTTGGTAAAGTTTTACCGTTCCTAATGAATGGGATTTTTGTAGTGTGTACGTGGATATTCAATTGCATTTATCTTAATAATGCTTGGGAATAATTTGATAATATGTCGCATAAATATATTTTCTTTTTAAAATCTTAATTGAAAATTAATTAAAATTAGTTAATTAGTATTAAAATGTTAATTGTACTACAGAATGATTCATGAATTTTCTGTGTATACTGACGAGGGTAGATAAAGTGAACTTCAGGTTTTTCCCACTGATAGTAAACCTGAAGCCGATAAAAATCTGTTAAGACGCATGTTTAGGTAAATCACTCTAAATTTCTCAGAGTGAGTTTGAAGCGTGACAGCAATTTTCGCTCCGTTTCGTGTTAAACAAGGCAAGTTTACTGCTTTGGTAACAGAACATATTTTTCCACTTGCAAAATGACCTTGGAGAAGGGAGTGAGTTAAGGGGAAGAACGACTTCCGGTCGTGCCTCTACCCTCGCAGAGTGACCATTCAGTTTTGCTGAGGCGCTATTTTAAGTGAGGACAGTTGTCTACATCGTAACAATGAACGCAGCTCCTCTGCCAAAAGTAAGTTTAGTTTTAAAATATATATACAATTATTTCTTAATAGAACTATCTTACTTATCATAAATTATAATCTTATATTTTAGATTTATGTGTAAAAATTGAAGGATGTAATGAAAAGGAGTTTTAGTTGGCTCTTTTTTTAGGTAAATTTGCTTTAAGAGTGTAATGCTGTAACTTCGTTTTATTTATTACGTACTGTTAACACAATAAAAGCTATATATATGGATGGTACTTTTTGTAAACACTTCTTAAACAATTTACACAACACTATCGACTTTAATTATTCAAATTCAGTTTCGCATGCATTCCTAATTCGAGTACGAAGAACAGCGGTGGGGGAAAAAAATCCATACTATAGAGTTTTGATTTTTTATAACACAAATTATTTGTTAGAATTGCAAGAAATAAAAACCGTATACTTTACTGAATTCTCTGTTAAAGTCATATCGTTTTCAGCTTATAGCAGTTTTTCATTGATTTTTAACTTCCTTTTTTTATAAATTCTGCTTATAGTTTGTAAAAATAAAATTCACTTACTGTTGCAAATCTGAATTTTTACAAAGTATAAACACTAGCACTACCTGTGTCATATCAGCATTCTAACACTTATATTTTTGCAAATGTATTATTATTCTCGATAGTGTAGGTGTAGCTCATATGGTCTCCTCGGTTTCTTTCACTGATGTTCAAAATTTATTTGCATGTGTCATTTTTTCTCAATTTATTATTATTTTGTCTGATTTCCATACTATGTTTTCTAAAAGTGATTTGAAAGTGTTTGCAAAGAAAATTTAGAAAACTGCATACTCGAGTTCTTGTTTCGGCATGAAATGAAATACAACGGTTAAGATACAATCAAAGATATTTTAGAATTCTGATTAAAGAATGTGTTCTTCTAAGGTAATGGGTTGTCACAAAGTTTCTTAATGTTATAGTTTTGGGGCCAATTTTGAGAAAATGGGGAAAGGCTAAATTGATTTCATTTACTAACATTATTTTATGTAATTTACTCTTATGTAATTTTTACTTACGTATGCTTAATATTATGTTTTTTTAATGTTCATTTAAATTTATATGCGCTAAATATAATGTTTCACAGGCTAATTTTTATTTATAAATGCTTAATATCATGCTTTTTCTCCGAGCATTAATGCATATCCCCTAAATATTGACCACCAGCGGACGAACAGTAAAGTCGCTGTAATCTGGTAGTTTGGTCCTGGGTTCGAATCACGTGAAGGGACTAGCTGCATGGGCGTTTTCATTATTTTCCCCATGTGCAACATGTATACGAACCAATTTCCCTTAGAAAGACCTCCACGAAGGCATTCTTCCCCTTGCACAGATAGTCCTTGAGGCTTTGCAATAAGCACACACACATTCTAATGTCATACTTCTTCTCCTAATATACATTTATATGCAATAAATATTATGCGTTTTTGCCTGCCTATAAGCTTAATAATTTTCTTTCTACTTAACATTACTGTTGAAACTATTCCCGATTAGCCACGAACCCACCAGCGGCCGCGCGGTAAAATCACTGTAGTTCGGTGAAATCCTGTGAGGTTTAAATCTCGTGAACAGGTTGGTTGGAAATTTAAAAAATTTCATCCCCTTTTTTTTTTTTTTTTTTTTTTTTTATGAAACAAATCTTAAACAGCTAAGGTTGCTCATTTAAAACTTTTATTACTTAAAGTTAAGAAAGGTAGTTTATAAATTTCTTTAAAGAATAAGGGTAGGAACTTCTTAAACTAGAAACCATATTAAGAGAAATGTTTATCTTATCAAATGCATTACAAGCACATATAATTTTCATTATACGTACTTTTAATGTCATAATTTGTAAATTGACATAATGAATCGATAAAATAATTATTATCAATTGAGCGCACAGCGAAAGTAACAAAAATTATTTATTAATGCTGGTAATTAACCAAATTAATTAAAAAATACCTTGTTAATTTACTAGAGACATTTTTGGGAATATAATCTGTCTTAATACTTTTAAATATACATATAAATATCTAATTTCCGCTCTTAAGAAAATTTAGTTATGACTCAAAATTTTGAAGTTCCATTTAACATATCATTTGATTTGATTTATCTGTGATTTTGTAATATAAATAAATCGTAATATTTATGAGAATAAATTAATATCATATATAACCACTGTTAAATCTATTGAAATTGTTTATTACACAGAATTAATTTCAAGTTTTTAATATTTAAAGATAAGAATTAGTAAAATTTTATATAAATGAAACAGTTATTCAATAATTTTTTAAAGATTTCTTTCCTGTTTTTTCTAAGTAATTTTGTCCCCTTATAGTTTTGAATTTGCTGTTCTTTCACCTTGTCTGTCATTCTGCGCTATATTGCACTGATTGATATTTAGTTGTCATTAAAATTTAGGAAGAATGTTATACTATATATTTCTTACAGAAGAAGGCGTCACTGGGTTGACATTTCCTGATATCACAGAAGATGACTTGAAAGAAATGAACATAAAATTAGGGTACAGAAAGCATATTATGCAAATTGTGAATAGAATAAGGGTAACAATATATTTTCAATAATGGAATAACAATGAAGGATAATTTTATATTATTATCTGAAAAGTCATTTTCTTTTTAGTGCCCATCAGTTCAAGCGGTTGCTTCAATACCATCAGATGAAAAATGCACTGAAAAGGTCTGTCAAGGTGCAAGTGCCATTTCTCCACAGAATATACAAAGAAAAGAGGTGTCTTTAGACATATCCAAAATATATAACCAGTGTATTTCAAACAAGGTAATAAAATTTGTCTTTTAGTTTTAATTATGTAAAAGAACACGTTGTGATTTATTAGTCGGTTATTACAATTTTCTCAATTTTTTCAGGATTCTTTTTATATCAGAAAGTGGGTCAGCAGTCACCCACAAGGCAAAGAGCTCTGTGACAACTTGGATAGGGGTTCCTACAAGACTGAAGACAGGCAGCTGCTATTTAGGATAGTCTGTTCAAAATTAGTAAACTTATGTGGAACTGTGTAAGTTTTTTTAGTGAACTTGAATATATTTTCATTGATTTAAGTCTAGAAGATATAGATACATTCTGAAAATTAAGAAAATATTTTATTTTATATGAATTTCAAGAATTTTCCATTAAATTATTTTTTTTTTAGCTACTCATCCTCAGAATGGAAGGAACGTACTGCAGAGGCATTAGTAGATGCATTTCCATTGTTGAAATCAAAAAGATTCCCACATGGGCATGTAAGTGTTCTTTAATTTTCAAAAAATTACTTTAAAACATGTTATCTAGTTATGTGATGTGTATTTATTTATGTGCAGGAAAGCTTCTATGATAAGACCACAGGAATAAGATTTATAGAATAGGCCTGAAAACGCTTAGGAAGTCCATCAAAGAAAAAAAGGATTAGCCAAAACTTCAAAATCTGCAGAATAGAATCATCTCTTGAAACAGAACGTTTGACTAAAGAGGATTTAGAAGAAAAGGTTTTTTTCAGCTTTCGTAAAATTCATATTCATAACATTTTAAAATATTTCTATGTTATAAATATTTCATCTATACTTAAAGAAAATGTTTGAAAATTAGTGCATATAAATTTTTGTTATAGATAATGTGGATGAAATTTAAAAATCCCATAGAACCCAATAGACAGGCGATTTCAGATATATTGTCTGAAACAATGGCTGACAGACAAACTGAAATAAGAGATTCAGGCATGACCATAACAGATGTTTTAGAGAGATATCCCAGGCTACAAGATTATAGAGGAGATATGGTAAGAAATTTAGCTAATTAATTTTCAGTTAGTAATTGCACTTTAAATTTACATATACGCATAGTGTATAATTGGTGATCTTTAAAATGTGTCGAGCCAGGAAATTAAAATCAAAGTTTCAGCATAATCAATTCAAAGAATTTCAGTTCAAAATCATTTTTCAGCATTATGTTAAAACACATAAGTTCTTGTAATAATTTTCATTCAGGATATGCTTGGTTTAAGAAACTGAACCATTAACCACATGCATTCAGTTTTTAAAATCAACATTTTTATGAATATGTACTAGATAACCTATTTTTGATTTTTGTATAAACTTACTGGAAATTATGCTGTGTTTGCAGATTGATGCAGAATTTTTACGCATGCATCCCAATTCAGACACTTTCTTGGGAAAGTTTTCATCTTTTTATGTCCCAAGAATTTTGAGATATGCTGAATCAAAACGGCCTGATCTTCTGGTACCAAGTATTGCTGATTTTAGTGGTAAAGATCTTTAAAAATTTAACTAGGATTATAAATCATATAATACTTTAAAACTTTTTTACGTACTGTTTTAATTACCTAAAGTAATTTTTTATCTATTACTTGCATTGGTCATTCTTAAATGGCTTATAAAGTTTTTTCTTCTGGCTTGTAAAAGTAAGCTGTAAATCCATGTACCTCTAGTACCAAAGGCCTTTTTAATGATATTTTTGTAATCCTTATGTAATAAAAGTCTGTGTATTTTTTTCATATATATAGATGATCTAAAAGCATTAGTTTTGCTCCCAGAACTTTTGCCCAGCCCAAATTATGGTAAAGGAAGAGGGAAAAAGGTAAAAAAAGGTCTCATTCATTATTAATGAGTAAATACTTGGCATAAGTCTATGCATAAAAAATAATTTCATATGCTTAGCTAAAATTCTTTTAATGGGATAATATTTTTAGTTTGTAGTGTATGTGTATGCAAATAAGCTATTGATACTATATGTAAGTGAATTGAGCTGCATATCCTTTGAACTTTGCTACATTTTCTTTCTTGAAAGGTTCATGTGTGATATTTATGTAGCTTCAATTAATAATTACATTTCACATGCAATTGTTATCCAGTTTATGTCTTTTATATATATATACTTTTATTTTTATTTCTGTAGAGTAAAGGCAAAACAAGTATTTTGGCATCAGGCTGTTATTTACAAAAAAACATTCCGAATTCTGCACTTCTAATATTTGCTAATGTAAGTATTTATGAGTTTTGTATGTTTTGCACATTCATTTTAAGAGGGCAGATCATATTTAAACGAGCCATTTTACAACAGTGAATGTATTTGGCCTCATGTGGCTAAAATTCATGTTCTCAAGCTGCTTTCAACTGTTGTACCCACAGATGATGCATCGTCATTTAGCTAATTTTTGTAGAATTGAAATGGCATTGATTTGAATGTCACCTACATATTAGCAAATATTTCGAGAGAATAAGAAGGTTTGTATTATGTGTGATGTCTTTGTATCATCTAAAGCATGACAGTAATCATTTCTATGCATGTATCATATAGTGAACATAGATTTTTTTTTTACTTGTATAGTGTTGGAGAAATTGCTTGAATTTCAAAAAGTAATTCCAGTCAGACTAGGGCAATTATGAAATCAAGAACAAGCATCATAGTTTAATATGAAGAAATGATATTTGGTTTCATAAGAATAAGCCAGACTAATTCTCCATATTCTTTGTTCTTTTTACATTATTTATTACACTTTTCATGAAGAAGCAATGCACAAATAGCAGTATGCATTACTATCCTATTCTATATTTGCATCAATATAATACTTAAATATTCCTATATGTTTTGATACTGCACTTTTACAGAAACTAAAAGCAAAAGGCCTCTATGTGCATAAAATTACTTGAGTAGTATTTTTGTATGAAGAAAAAAATTTTCTGGCAATATTTTTTAATTGGAAAGATAAACTTTATTTGACTTGCCCTCATAGGTATGGATGTATTCTTAATGAAGAAATTTATTTTCAGGGAATAGAAGACATGGAGTCTCTTGAACCAGGGCAGAATAAGCAACCGATTCTAGTGTGCATTCCAAATTCATTTTACATTAAAGCAGATAACAAGTTAATAGCATGTCCAAATCACGCCATGAAGGCATTCGACATTTTATTTAAATCCCATTTCGTATTTAGTGTGCAATATGCACATGTATTAACAAATTTTTACAATTTTACGGGAAGTTTTTTATACAATATAAGCACTCCTAGAGCCCTAGAGCATGTGTGGACTCGTTAAATACATGTTTTAGCAACATAGCTATTGAGTAAAAATTGAGTAATTATTGCATTTTTAATATTTTTATTATATTATTATTATTGAGTAAAAATTTATGTATGTATAATATGTTTCTTAATAAAGAGTTTTTCATGTATTGCTTGTTTTCATTTATTTTTAAATTACTTTGTTCATGGAAATTATTATAATTCTGCAGATTAATGATTTCTACTCATATTTAACCAATCAATAAAGTACATATTAATTTTCAGCAGAATTATGAAACATGAATGTTTATCTTACACATGTGAGCTAATCCATATTATTTCACTTTTACTTTATTCTTTCCACATGAGACTTCGAATTGGAATTAACATATATAAAAATAAGTTTAGTCTAAAAGTATATGTAAACAATTATTCACCTATAATGATTAATGTATAGGAATTTGTATGCATATAACTTCTCAAAAGTAAAAAGTGTTGTAAGCTAACTGAAGATAAGCTTTATTCATAATTTGGGGTTAATTAATTTTAAGTTCTTAATGATTTTGTAATAAGAAATAGAAACAATTCTTTTGCAGTATATGAAGTTAAAAACAATAACATGAGAGTATTTTATGGTTACTAATTTTCTGAATCTCATACATTGCAAATAAAGCTGAATAATTTAGGGAAATTAAATTCACATTTTTTTCTTATTTCAATGTATATTAAAATTTATTATTCGATATTTTTATGCATATTATGCTCAAGTCGACAAAGTACTAGTAATATCAATTCACAAATTGTATTAATATATTCACTTATAAGTAGCATTTAAAGAAGTTGAATCTATCAGAATATAATACAGGTTTACTGAGACATATATACATGATCAGCTGTTTTAACACATTCAAATTTTCATTATTATAAAATTTTTCAAGAAGTATTTTTGATAAATTACATTTCCAAATATTGCGATTATTTAATTTAAAATTTAGCTTACAATTTACAAGATTATGTGTTCTAATCTTGTGAATAAACATAATTTGTTTTTTAAAATTAAAATATGTATACAAAATTTAGAATATATATCGCTATACATATATGATTCATCTAAAATAATTTTTTGAATTTCTTTTATGAAACTAAGCATTTTTTGATTTCTCAAACCAAATTTTGAAAATTTCTGAAATATTTATTCAAAGATTTAAGTACCTGAAAAACCTTTTTTATTCAAATACCAAGCTTTAAGTGCGAATATCTTGCTATTCCAGTTTTTAAGTTGCTTTGATTTTAATATTGCTTTTTTATTGCTTAGTATACATAAAGGCAAGAACCATGTTTCTGTAAAATAAAATATATTCTGTGAATTTAAAGTAATTTCATATCAGAAGTACTGTGAGAAAGTGATAGTGTTATTTCAGAATGTTAAATATTGTAACATGACACCGAATTTCCAATATTTTAATGTGGATGTAATATTTTGATATATATATATTTCGCTAGATTTGGAAAGAAAAACTATATGTCCAAATAAAGAAGATATGATTATCCTAAAACAATGATTTTTATTTCAGTGATGGTCTACTTTGATTCATAATCGTCTTCATGACCAATAAATGTTTTTGTAAGTACATAGGTAGCAAATCTAAAACAGCAGATATTTAAAGTCACAATATAGCATGTTAAAAAGTAGTGTAAAACATTTTCTCAAGATAATATTAACCAGAAATCTAAAACTTTGCCTCAGCCATAAATTTTACATAGCAAATACCAATTTTCAGTTTGCCAATAAAACAAATGTAAAATAATTATATAAAAATCGCACCATCAAGGAGTGAGCAGACTATTATGAATTGATTGGTTTTACTTAAATGGTTTAGAAGTAAATGAGCGGTATGTTAGGAAGTTTCTTTCAGAAATATATCCGTATTTGAAAACTCTGTAGATAATTTGCCTTATTGAAATTGTTCTAAATTTTTAAAAATATATGGGTGATATGTTATCATCTAGAGTGTCTTTTCTCTTTGAAAATAGTATATAGAGTTATAATAGGAATTGAATCTCCTTTCTATAGCAGAATTTATTAGTATTTCTAGAAGAGGATTTAGAAAAAAAAATTTTCATGTTTTTGTAAAAAAATAATGTAGTATCTGGTTGTCGTTATGGTAGAAAGTGTTATTCAAAAGTTTCAGAGTGGTAAAGTATGATTGTGAAATGACGTTTTCTGAAAATAATCAATGTATTTCTCAATATTAGAAATCAAAATAGTCAAAACTAGAAGTCTTTTACACAATGTGAGCATGAAAGCCATTGAAAAATCTGTTGCAGTCGTATAAAATTTAACTCGAAGATGAAAATTGTTGCTTGCATGATTAAACAATATCAAAATTTGGTTTGATACTAAATCACTGAGTGCTACATATAGACGTGATCGTGATTACTTCAAGTTCTTTGAGTAGATGATATGCTGTTTTTTAAGTAAAATTATTTTCCTTTTCCGATTAAAGTAAGTCTAAAGCTAAATCTTTGGAAAAGTGATATATTTTCAGATTTTTGTCTGTTAGAAGAAATGCGCATGCCTACATAAAAATAAAATAGGAGTATGACTGAATTTTCTCGTTACTGCAAAAGGGTAGATTTAGAAAATAAAGGAAAATTTCTAAAAACGTTGGTTCATTACCTTACTCTTACTTCTTAAAAGTTGATAAGTTATAAGAAAAGTCTTTTTAATCGTATACTGCTTATAGGAAATGATATGTTACTCAGGTTTTATATTAATGCATTGCAAGATTTTACATTTCATTTAAGTGTTGGTAAAGTTTTACCGTTCCTAATGAATGGGATTTTTGTAGTGTGTACGTGGATATTCAATTGCATTTATCTTAATAATGCTTGGGAATAATTTGATAATATGTCGCATAAATATATTTTCTTTTTAAAATCTTAATTGAAAATTAATTAAAATTAGCTAATTAGTATTAAAATGTTAATTGTACTACAGAATGATTCATGAATTTTCTGTGTATACTGACGAGGGTAGATAAAGTGAACTTCAGGTTTTTCCCGCTGATAGTAAACCTGAAGCCGATAAAAATCTGTTAAGACTCATGTTTAGGTAAATAAGTTGCTTTCTATAGCACATTTTCTAAAATTTGTTGGAATTCTGGGTAAATAACTAAAATTCGGTAAAGGTTATATCCTCATTTGGGTAAAACCTTAAATATTCTATAGTGAAAAATGCTTCTATCGTATTTAGTTCTTAAGAAAATAGTTCTAAGATAAGTATTCGGTATTGCGGGAAATACTGCAGGTGAAGATGAATGATTTGAATAGTCTTTGGAGTTTTTATTTCAGAAAGAGGTAATATTTAGCAAATTACAGTTCTCGAAAATGCATAGAAAGTTCCTGTAATGCAAACATATATGTACAATTACAAGAAAACGGAACACTTATTTGGGTGTAATTTTTTATTGAAAAGGGGGTATTCCTCATTAAATGAGTATTAGTAAGGAATATTTAGCTGATATGATGAGTATTGTACGAAGAAATTTCTGTATTTGTGATGAAGATTAAAATATTCGAAATTATAGTGGAGATTTGGGTAAAATGTCTCTTTCTCTGTGGTTCCTTCTGTAAATATGGGTATATTGGTAATGATATATGTTGTGTAAAGTACCTCACAAGATTTCGTTCATAAGAAAATAAATTGGTAAATAAATTAATTTTCGAAAAGAACATTTTAGTCTAAAAAATTAAAAAATAGTCTAGATATGAAATTGTCTAGTGAATTAAGTTGGAACTGAACAAAGTTAAGAAAATGTGTTAACATTATGCGTTAGAAATTAATGCATATCAATAAAACAAACTTTCAAGAGATGAAATGGTAACCAATGGGTAAAATCGATGGTCATTCATCTCTTGTTCAATACTGTAAATGTTTATCTTAGAAATTTCTTTTATACATGTAACGTCAAAGTTCGTCCATTTCACATGAAATTCGTTCATGAAGGTAGAAATATCCGTACTTAGTGTAGGGAAAGGTAATAAAGTGAAAATTTACATAGTCGAGACATTTAAAGTGATGTAGAATGCATTCAATTAGTACAAATTACTGAATTAAAAGGTACTGAGCTTTCAAAATAATAAGAAAGAATTTTGTATGAGTACATGAAAGAATGAATATGGGTCTAAAATTATGGATGAAAGTTGAGATTTCATTCTAAAAATTCGGAATCTATCAAACTAGCTTAATGAGAATCAAGATTCCAAACTGAACATTGGTAACACTGAAGAGCTTAAAAACATATATTTATATATAAAGGGTATTAAGAATTAAAAGGAAATGCCAGAATATGCAGGAAATGTTAAAGTTTGAAAATTCGAATGAAGTTAATAATGAAGTAAAGTAGTAGGATAAGTCATGGTAAGAGTACTACAGAATGATAAATTGTAGAATTGGCAAATTAAAATAGTACTATAAAATATGGATTAAGTAAGGGCTATTCAACGAATTGGATATGAATAACAGTTAAAGGTTGTAAAATAAAATGCTTAATTGAAATCGATCTCTATTATTAAGAACTTTAAGCATGTTAATTTATCTGAAATAGTAAAATCACAAGCGCAATTACAATCACAAATTGTAAAACAGAGTTAAATTTTAGAGTATGTTGGAAACTAGAAAGAAACCCAGTATCAGAAAAGTATAACAATGACATCTAAAATTATCTAAAGTTCGTGCGTATGGTGGGAAAATGTAATAAACAAGTACAAAATTAGAGTACTTTAAAAATTACGAAGGTATAAAATGTACGAAACATGTTAAAAATAATATCTAAAATGAAATAAAGCTCATACACATAGTAAGAAAATAGAGGAATTAAGCTAAAATTAAGAGCCTGTTTGAAATTAGAAGTGTTAAAACGTGTGAAAGTCGTTACAAATTAAATGAAAGTCATGTGAAAATATAAGAAATTAGTTAAAATTCTTAGTATGTTGGAAACTAAAAACAATTAAAAACAGAAAAGGAGTTTAAATTTACATCTAGAATTAAATAAGTTAGGTATATGGTAGAAAAATGTAATAAGCAAGTTCAAAATTAGAGTACTTTAAAAATTACGAAGGTTTAAAATGTACGAAACAAGTTAAAAATTACATCTAAAATTAAACAAAATTCATATATATGGTTAGAAAATATAGGAATTAAACTAAAATGTAAATTATATTTGAAATTACGAAGATTAAAACGTATGAAAGTAGCTATAAATTAAATGAAAGTCATGTACATAGTGTAAAAATATAGCAAATTAGTTAAAATTCAGAGTATGTTGGAAACTAAAAACGTTAAAATATAGAAAAGAAGTTAAAATTTACACCTAAAATTAAATAAAAGTCAGGTATATGATGTGAAAATATAGCAATTATGTTAAAATTAGGACTATATTGGAAATTATGAAGGTTAAAATGTATGAGAGAAATAAAGTAAAAGTCATGTACATAGTGTGAAAATATAGCAAATTAATTAAAACTCAGAGTATGTTGGAAACTAAAAACGTTAAAAAATAGAAAATAAGTTAAAATTTACACATAAAATTAAATAAACGTCAGATATATGATATGAAAATGCAGGAATTATGTTAAAATTAGGACTATATTGGAAATCATGGAGGTTAAAATGTATGAGAGAAGTCAAGTAAAAGTCATGTATACAGTGTGAAAATATAAACTGGTTAAAAATTTGAGTATATTAAATAGTGTGAAGGTTAAAATGTACAAAACAAGCTAGAAATGTTACATCTTAAATTAAATACAAGTCATCTATATGATTAGAAAATGTATGAAATCAGTTAAAATACACAATATGTTGAAGATCGCTAACTTTGAAAAGAACGAAAAAAGTTAAAAATTACATGTAACATTGAATAATAGAATACACGAAAATGCGTGTTTTAGTAATTACACTCATAAAATATAACGAATAAGTTAAAAGTATTGCCTAACAAGTCTGAAAAAAACTCTGGGTAAAATGAATTTAGGAATAAAAATGAGTAATGTAATGAAGGTTACGGAAAGTATATGTGATATTATGAACAGAAGATTTAAGAAATAAGGTAAAATTCTGAGTGTATAGGATCACTCTATCATTAAATTCGAAAATAATCCTCGTTCAGGGTAACTAGGAGATAATCATCATATACGTAGTAAAACAGTTGGAATACGAACAAAAAACACGAAGGCTAAAAATTTATTAACGAAGGGAAATCACCTCCAACAAATCAGTAAAATATAATCTCTTATTAAATTGTGATGACATGTAGCAATTTTGCAGATATTCAGTCATAGGATAAATAAAAGTAAGAAAATAATTATCTTCGGAAGAGGTTATACTGTGAAGGAAACATTTTATTTTATATCTGTTTAAGGAAATGAACTATAGGTTTTGGGCTTCCCTGTTCCGAGAACTAGCTCACTACAGGTCGACTCTGCCTTCGGGCACGTCGTGGAGGTTCAACCTCCACTATTACCCTCCAGCAGAGCCGCGCACCACCTGGATACGTCACCAGGCAGCACCGGTCGTCAATTGCTCCTGCCAGTCGCTCGGGCGAGCCCGTCGCGGCGGGACATTACCCAGCGACCCCGGGGGAAATCCGCACGGGTTACTAGCACCACGCCGCGCTAGGACGTGCCAGACTCCGAAGCCGGCCAATAAGTGACCTTTCCCAGAGCTTTCAGAACCACCAAGTTCATAAATTTTATACCCCCGTGGCCGAGACTGCCTAGGTACAGATCCTAGCCAGTAGCTTCGCAGAGTTCTCTACGTCGACCCCCGGGGGGGGGGAAATGAACTATATCAGTCACTTAAAATACCTACTTGATATACGTTTTTAAGAACTCAATATAAATAAGTACACATTATCATATAACTACTAAATGCCTAAATCACCAAATTAAAAAACCTCAGCACACGTCCTTTTTCTGTGACGTAGCAAGTACTCTACTCGCATCCACTTCCTGATAAGGCTCCCTGTCCCCATTTTCAGATAAGCCTCCCTTCCACGGCTGAGCCTTCCTTCTCGGGAGCTCCCTCAACTCCCGCTCCCTGTGCTCCCTGGCTCAGAACTGTCATTTTCCTCTACTAAATATATTGAAGTTTTTTAAATAAAACAGGAGCGTTCGGTACCTTACATGTATAAACTCAACTCTCCACTCCCTTACACATAATTAATAACAGTTGAGTAAAATACTCGGTGATAACACACAGTCTATCAATATACGAACTGGGCATAGAAAAAAAAAATCTAGTTTTCCTTAGAAGCCATTTTTAAGAAGTGGGCACGAATGGGGTTAGCATTACATTAATTTTTTGAATTTTAGTCTCCCATGTAGCGCTTAAAAATAAACACTCTTACTCGGGTATTAGTCACCAAGTTAGTTAATTAGTTATAATCTTCCAGTTTGTTGGACTTAGGTTACCAAAATGGATGCTACGTTCGATATGATTACATTATCTTGTTGTTTTCACAAAAGTTTGGGAAGGTTTCTTTAAAATCTTCACCTCTTCTGTAAGAAAAGCTAGTGAATCTTTTCAAGAGAAACAAAATGCAAGTCTGTTGGAAAGAGACAAAAAGTAAAAATGTATGTTGCAGAGTATTGTTCAATTATGAAATTTCTCTGTGTTTGGTGAAAATTCATCTCCATCTAACGAGCAGCAGGTGGATTTTAAATCTAACAGCATAAATTTCAACTAAAATTTCAGCCCCTGTATTACTTATAAGAGTATAATGATGTCACCCATCGAACGAATTTGCCATTTATATCCATTTTGTAATTTGCACAGTTTTTGCAATGTTCATGTGCTTGGCATTTGGATCATTTTGTGTTATATACATTTATATCATACTGTTTGATTTATGAAGTTTTTATACTGTTATATATTATACATTTTGTGATCACATTATGCACATTTTATGAAGTTATTGTATTATGTTATATACATTACGCATTTTATGATTATGCTATTACATTTTATGGCCTGATGATATATCCAACTTTAATGTTTTTAATATTTTTGCGCAATGCTTCTCGTCTGCAAGTTTTTTAAACTGTTGAAGATCTGGAAACCAGTTCCACCTATTGAAAATAATATGCATAGCAAAGCTTTTCCTATGAAATGCGTGCATACACGATTGTGCAATCATTTTTGTGAAATTGCTTACGTGCTCTTACTTTCTTCGCATCCATTTGGGTACAGGACATTAATAATTTATACTGCCTTTGTGCCAATTTAAATTATGTAACATACCCAAAATTGCGCTTTTCAAAAATGGACTAATTTTAAATAACAATGTTTTAAACTTAGATATAAGTAGTTATTTTCTCGAAGAAATTAATCTTGTAATTTCAATATATATGTTACAAATTGATTTTAGAGAAATCAATGCAGTATCATTACTTATTTTATTCTACAGTTTGAATTTCGTGTCGTTCTTCACAAATCATATTGAGTGAGCATTCCTTTTTTAGAATACGTTTACAAAATAGCCGGAATATCTTAGAACATTAAAGCAAGTTTACTTGTCAGATTCATGAACAGCTAATTCCCCAGTTGATTCATTTGAAACAAATTACAGTCGTTTCGTCCAAATTGCGTTGCACCTTGGAGAATAAGGAGATAAATTGCTGTAATCTAATAACCCCGCACCTCTAAAGCTTAACAATTATCGAGTTTTCTTGAGCCTTTTCAATTTCTCTAACGCTAATTAGTGGTAATAGAGTGCATCGTTAGTTACTGCCAAAAACATTTGCTTCACGGGTTCCAGTGGAGACAAGACCATCCCTAAATAATTAAATTAAACAACCTTTCGCCGATTCTATTAAAATGTGCTTTTTGTGCGTGACCTACTTTAAAATTTATTCTTAAAATATCTCGGTAATTTAATTGCTTCATGCATGAAAGAACATTCTGAAAGACTGTAATATAATTCTCATTCAACTTTGTAAAGTTTAGCTAACTCGTTATTTTAATTCTTTCCTGCAATTTCAGTTTCTTCTGTCAATGTTTGCCAGAATGCAAATTGGTTTGGGTTAAATTAGCGAGCGAATATAGAAAACAAAGAGAATAATGTAGCGAGCACTGAATACTGATTTTAGCTCGAAAAGAAGCGCAATCAACTTAGCGCTGAGCTGCACACTGGTGAGCGGTTTTGTTTGCTCGATTATTGCAAAAATCGCCATTATTATTTTTGGCGCGCAAACTTTGTGTCCATGTACAGACAAAAATCGCCAAGGGGCACCCATAAATATATTATCTTATAAATTAGATTAAATTATAAAAAATTATCTTTGTTTGTCCCGCCAAGACTGCACAGTGGTTGCAGGAGCCGACTGCGATACCAACCAACGATCTGACTTGCTCATATTTCTAGTTACAGAGGGCCAGATTTGGAATCCCGGTAAAGGCGTGGTTGTATTTGTCCGTCCTCATAGGAGGCAAAGGTCGCCCACCTATTGGGTGCCTCCATAATAAAGTGGCAACCGCTTCTGGCCTTGTAGTGGCCAAAGTCTGTGGCCAATTTGGGCTCACCATTTGTTGGGGGAGATTTTCTTTTCTTTATTCTGCATCAGGTCCTGAAAGGGTATCAGGTCTCGAGTATTCTACAAATTAAGGCCTACCGAGAATTAATGCCTAAGTTGCATCTAGAGTCGTTAAAGAAAGAGTTGAGCATACTTAAGTTAGATCCAAAGCTAATGACCCTCTGCATTACGCTAGAAGCGCTGTTTTGTCTGAAAGCAAGCGGGAGTAAAACACGGGATCTTATATTAATTCTCTTTCTCACAAGGTATTAGACCTTAAAACTAAGAATCCAGCGTCAACAGAGAACTCTCGAAATATATAGTTGTAGGGTTGTAGAAATTCTCTTTTGCCTGATCGAAAGTGCTAAGTACTCGATACCTAGCACATCTTCATTGGTTATTGTGGCTATTGGACGCCCTTTACAGAACTTCTGGATCTGTATCCGGTCTTCTAAAACTGCTTGAAAAATGTAGATTAAACCTTCTATCTTCCGCATAGCTTGACCTAAGACGGATGTCATCTTGGACGTGTACTGCACTGCCTCCAATCTATCAATCATTTTCAACGCCATTTCGTCCCTACATATTTTTGAGGTTACTAATTCTTTACTCAGGAAATGTTTAATAAAATTTTACAAGTAACGTTATAATTATCGCCGATGTGTATGATCGAAGTAAGACTGAACAAATACAGAATCATACACATATCACTGCTATAGCGCTGTCAATATACGAGTAAGAACACATTAACGTATTCGATACTAGCTCTGTGACACTATATTTAACCACATAATTCCTATCTTTAAATTTCAAACAGCCTCCATATTTCTTCCAGAACACCAAGTAAAAATGATCCAGTTTGAATACTAGTTTTCTTAAATTTATTAACTGAAATATTTCGATATTTAAAGCTTTGCTATTAAACGTTTGGTTATTTAATTTAGTATGGAAAAGCACAGGAGAGCTGTCTGATTAAGAGGGGAAGCCTCCTTGAAGGAGTTTCAAGGAAAAGTTTCATATTATACAGCGTAAAAAAAAAAAAAAAAAAAAAAAAAAAAAAAAAAAGACATGCTGCTAGAATTCTCTTCTAGTGGAAATCTGCTGGTCTAATTATAGAGTTTAATAATCGATTAAAAAAGGCTCGTATTCCTCCTCAATACGGTATACATTTAAAAACTTCCTCTTTTAATCTAATATATGAAAGATTTTATTCAACTTGATATCAGATCTTGCTGATAGTTCCATTAGAACCTTTAATTTTTTTAGTTGGTTTTAGCTAAGCCTTTTACTCATGTTCTTTTACTCATGTCAGATTACTTCTTGCTCTTGACGTTCAGGTAATGGAAAGAACACTTTATGTTTTGCTTCCTTTGTATTTACGGAATGCATTAACTCTTAGTTTGTGGTTTTCTTCGACTATTTTACCGATTCCAGAAAGACAAGCCGTCAATATGTTTTACTTTCTGACAACCACAAAGCATTTGGAAAAACTCGCTGAACACCATTTGTATCAGTGGTGTGCCAAATGCTTTAACGGAATCTTTTCTTCCTGATCATTCAAACTCGAGACATGGTATTACAAAATTACAAAATATTGACAACAATTTGCTAGCTTTGGCTTGGGTTTGCACTATTCCTCTTTATTTGAAGATCAACACTTTGTTTAATTTCATATTAATTGCAAGGGTTTCAGTAATTTTATTTCAGCTTGCTTAACAGAAAATTTTAAATAATAAAATACATTTGTATAAACTTTACATAATTTCCCAAACTTGCCATTATTAGCCCGAACTGATACAAATGCATGCATTAAGATAATAAACTACACTAACCGTTTGAAGTAAAAAAAATTTTTCTTAGGTTTATTTCAATACGAATATTTTAAGCTGAACAGAGATTCATCTTTAATTAGGCAAATAAGTTCCTTTTCTATTAATACTCCCTCAAGATCCCATTAGTTCTTTCCTTCCTTGAATAGAATACTGGCACGAATATAGCACCTTATTTTTTACCTTAAAAATGCATCTCCAGAAACTACATCAACTTTAAATGCATGTAACTATTCACATGGCCGAGCATCTGAAACCACTAAACGCTGACGGTTCCTTTGCGAACCGGCTTCAGAATTGGAGAAATGGATTGCTATACGGATATTTTCGCATTTTTTCCAACGCGTAATATGAACAAGCCCCAGTTTTCTTCAAAACAATCCTCCATGAAGGCATTTCTTCACTAAAGAAACAAAAATTTCAAAAATCTTAACAAATTATAAACCTACCATTTATACGCATTTTAAAATACTTGAAACATATGAAATCTTACTTTCCTAGATGCCCTGAATATTTATTGCCATGTGCATTTGACCATTATAATGATATATTTCCTTTCAGATAGCATAGTGCTTGCATTAAGTGAAATAATGCTACACACTGAAATTTTATTCTGCATTTTCAGTTGTATAATCTAAGAAAAATATAAGCAAAGCATGTGCAATATATTTTTCTTTTTTTAAATACCTTGAGATATATAATTCAATTATATATTGATAACATACGTATGATTTTTTAGATTCATTCAGTGCGAAATGAAATATTATATTAACATATTAATGGATGCACCTAAACAATATGTCTTTTATACAGCTCTACCTTCAGTATTACTGGAGACCTAGGAAATCAGTGGCCCTATCTAATATCTAGTATCAGATGCCCTATCTAAATTAAACACACTTATTCATTTGGGAAAAGTACGTATATACCGTTATTTACTTCACACTTGCAAGAGTAACTTCTCGGAATCCTGTTAAAAATCGGCGTCCTAGGCACCTTCATTAAGGGAAATTAATTTATAATATAAATTATAAAATTTATAAACTTAAAAATGTTAATTCTCTATAAAAACACATTCCTTACAAAAAACTCATTTCTGTTTTATTTTCTTCCAATCATCATGTCGGATAAAACTGACATATAACGAAACAGCTTCAGCTAGTATTTTTAACACTTCATTTCTTTCAATATAAACAAGCAAATAAAAGACAGCTCTTAACCTTTAACTCGTTCACTTAAAGATTAGAACTAAATCTAAATATCTGAGCAGTCTCTTAGTTTTCGTTAATTTTGACATTTCACTTTTTATCTCCTTTCTTTTTTGAAGCATTTTTAAGACTCCCATAAATGGAATATTCAATGTACTACGATGATGTTTTCATACCACTTAAAAGAACACTTTCTGAACACATTGCATCTGTTAAAGCCATCCAATATTTCGCATTTGCAAACACGACAGTGGCGTACGGTTTGTGCATTAGTATTGTCATTCACTTTTCTGTGCAAGATGGGTTATTTCGCAATGAATTCAAATCACATTTTCAATGCTTCAAATGACATTTATTTTGGAAAAGAATTCGCATAAATCTAAAGTGACTAGCAATAAAATAAAACTGTTAACATTCAAATACAGAGTTAAAAAAGAAGTCGTTGTGCATGATATGATTGAAATGCAAGAAAGATTTTGATATCAACTAGTGCTTGTTAAGCTGTTAAAATTCTTCCCATTCTGAAATTTCAAAATAAAGAATCATTTTCAGGTTTAGAAAATAAAATTATAACCAAAATATAAAAATAATTTTATTGAAATAGAAAAATCTTAAAATATAGAGAAAAATAAATATTTACGCATACAAAATGCAAACATTTTCTTGTATGAATTTCACTTGGTAAAACATTCGATTCTCCACTTATGGTTCATAATATTAAGCTATTACATGCATTAGGCAGTTTAAGTTTTTATTCTTTTACTAAAATACATTGGGATTCATTAAATAAGGTGTAATATTTCTTATATGAAGAAAGTAACTGTTGTATACACAAAATTCTTAGAAGGTAAATTAACAGTGTTATTATGTAAAACTAAGTTGGGATAATTAAATCATTATTATGTAAAACTAAGTTGGGATAACTAAATTATTTTTATGTAAAACTAAGTTGGGACAATTAAATTATTATTTTGTAAAACTAAGCTGGGGTAATTAAAATTTATTCGTCGGTAGTTTTAGTCACGAATTATTTTTCATTTAAAATTATGTGAAACTGCTCATTAAAAAGACAAAATAAACTCATGCTCAAAATTAAAAGAATTTCTAAATTATATCCATTTTTAAGAAACGTATTGGAACAAAATCACTAATTATGCCATCGAAACATTATACAAATATTCGAGTCGAATGCATAAGCTTATATGTACGTGTCTGCTGAGCTGTGATTGTGGAGGGGATATAAGAGCATGAGTGGTTTTTGGTGATTTGTGTGCTCATACTCCTTCACAACATTTCTCCCAAAAGAAAAATGAGTAAACTCTGCTTCATGAGTATTATGCAATAACCATATGCCATGGATTAATTTTGAAATCGCACGGTTTAGAGAAGTTTATTATTAGCAATTACCGTTTTAGGATGAAGAGGAGAAATAATCAAATTAATGTACAGATGCTATCTCAGATTGGTTAGATCAGTCATATAACCAAATTAGTTAGATAAGTTACAATTTTATCCTATATATTTTTTTACCTCACATATCCATTTAAAGAGCTACAGAAAAGCTTTTTAAAGAAAAGTGTTAGACAGTAAGAAACATAGAAATACAATACGGAAAATATAGGTCATGAAATCAATAAAAATTTTTAATCATATCGGAAAATGAATTTTGATTACTATTGATTTTAAGATATAAGCGCAGCTTTCAGAGCCTTATTGAAATTTCAGTCCAGTTAGGTGTGGTGTATTTAATTATGGCAAAGCACACTAGGGCTATCTGCCTAAGAGGGAGGGATGCCTTTCGTGGAGGACTTTCTAAGGGAAACTGGCTCGTATACACGTTACACATGGGGAAAACCACGAAACCACCCATGCAGCCAGCCCGTTCGCGGGATTCGTACCTCGGACCGAACTAGCAGTGTTCAGCGACTTTACCGCTCGGCCGCTGGTGGGCTCAGTCCAGTTAGGAAAAACTTACTAGTTTTGCAGATAATTGTCACTCGGCGAAGGTCTGTCTTTCTGCAGTACTGCAAAAATTCTGGTACTCGGGCTATTAGTCGCAAAACAGCATTTTGTGTCAAAACAGTTTAAATGTCCGAACCACTTTTCAAATTGTTGCCGGAAAATATCATCGTCCTGTATTACATTTAATGAAACTAAATAATAAAGAATCTACATGAATGTATGTTTCTCGCATAGAGAAAAATAACTGTAGTTAGAGTCAATTTTTTACTAAAATTGTCCTCCAGCCTAACAATGGCACCTGGAAGTCTTAATTTCGAATATGTTCCGTAGTCCATTTCATATTTTGTAAAACTAACTTTTGATTAAAAACACAGCAATTTCAAAGCAAGCAGTGGCAACACTGTGGGGAATAAAGCATTTTTTTCTCCAGTGTGAGAGACTGTCTATCGAAAATTCTAAAGATATGCTGTTTCTAAATATTTTTAGAACAATGTGGCTTTAGCCCAAAAGCTTTCAAAACGAGTATGTGTCTGCAAGTTAAAAAAGTCTGATGTGGACACCGCATGACTTCCTTGGAGAGCCTATTTGATTAGACACACTTTTTGTCGCATTTCATTTAAGCTTATTTTATGGAATTTAATTAAACATTTAAGACTGAAAGACACTAAGATTTGTGCACAAACTGACTAATTCACTATTCTACTACGAGTTTCAAATGTAAATTAAATGGAGTCTTCTTTAGGCTTAGTACCACTTGAATAACTTAAATTGTTGATAATTTAACAACTAGTTCTTGCAAATTAACCAAAGGCATAAACACCTTAACAGGGATATAAGAAAAACATAATTCAATTTTAAAGCAAAAAATGGGCAACTTTCCAACGTATAAGAATGAAATTTCTGAGCTCAGGGAGCCGAGTAAGAGTGGGTAGATGTATATTTATAAACGTTTGGTACATCTGATGGTAACCAAAAAGGAAGGTGCATAACATTATATGTTATAGTAGTCCCCTATACAAATTTTCAATGTTCTGAGGCTACTCGTTTTTGAGTTATGCGAGATACATACATGCGTATATACGTGCAAATGTCACAAAAAATTTCTTCTGAATCAATTTTAAATACATTTTTAATCCGCTTTTTAATTCATCTGAACTTTATTCTATCCGGACGTGCAGATATTATGAAAAAACATCGTTGAGATGGATCCGAGAGAGTCAAAATGGATATTTTCGTTGAAATACAATACTCGAATTTTTTCGCGATTACAATACCTCCTTTACTTTGTAAAAGGAAGTAAAAACGGCGGTTTGGGCCAATTACGAGATTTAAAGCTTTCAGTTTTTTAGTTTTCATTCTTTTCAAAATTATTCTAGCTTCTCAGTCTGTTTTTATTGTATATATAAATACTAATGCATCACTAATAAGCTAATCCAAAACGAAGTAGCTGCAGCAGAGAGCCAGAAAGTTGACCGGGTAGAAGACAGAAAGACAATGCGACATATCTAGTAATAGATTTAAAGTGAGAATGAATTTAGGTTTAGTCTTATATCTATTGGTTAAATCAAGCTTCGGTTACCAAGCTTGAAATCATTATTGGCTTAAATGATATGCAAGTATCTGAGTCATGGGTATTATGTAGGACTCGTACGAAGAGCATTTATTTTGAATTAATGTAGTTAAGAGATTTCTGATAATCGGTTATACTGTTTTTAGGATGGAAGAGAGAAATAACAAAATTTAAGTACAAAAATAAAGAACTTCTGCAATTAATATTAGAATTTTGATTTACATATTTTACATATTACATATATATCCAGACTTATTTTCTAATACCATTTCTAGGGATTCACACAAATATATGGATGTTATATTAGCCTTGTGGGATTTATTTAATTTACTTAACATTTAATTTATGTTTAAGGAACCTATTGTTCTTACTATTGCTCTTGCTTTCACAAATCACACTCTTAGCAGAATGTAAATGATCTGCTATGTAAATGTGTGTATTCAAATGAGGTAGAAAAATTTAAGTAAAGGTTTTGGAAGGTGAATCCATACTGTGTTCTGCCTGCCTGAAGGGCACGTTGCTATCTTTGATTTGTTAGCTATTACGTTTCTGTGGCGTTGAGCGCTTCTTGCCATTAAGCTTGTTTACGCCGACCTTTCAACTTAGAGCCAGCCTGCGCGGTAATTAATCTGAGAAGGTGTTAGGCCAACTTCATTTGACTTAAAGTTATTTATTACTTTGCGTTAAGCCAAAGTGTTGCTTTTGTTGTAAGCTTGGGTTGGTGCCATTTGTTATCGTTATTTAAGTAAATGGTATTTTACACCCTTTGCCCTGATTTTTGGCGTACCTTAAAAGACTTATGGATAATTCTCTAAACAGTCTTCTAATGTCTCTGTTTACGGTAGCAAAACATACGAGACGTTGTAACCTTTTGCTAAGAAAAGTGCTTAACTTAGAAGGGTACTGAATTTGAATGTTTAATAATAGTACAGTTAGTGCTGCCAAGCATAAAAATATTTTTTTAAACACTATTACATAAATTTTATAGAAGCTAAAGGCTTAGATTCTGAAATATCCATTATTGCTCTCACGCGGGATTTTTGTTTAAATATCTGTAAATCTAACACGAATTTTTCTTATTTACATTACGAGTTCAGAGGATATCTAAGGTTTTTAAGTGGATATGTTTAGGGATAGATTTTTCCCCCATAATTGATTTTTACTTATATTTCACGCATTTGTATATAAATAATTTAGAATTTGTCACTAACAGCAAATTAAATTATGTAAAACCCGCTATTTCGTCATTTTCTATATAAATTGTATACTAAATGTAAACAATGAATATGAGACTTAAAGAATTAAAATAATACTGTACAAGCCTAACCACAGCCCTTCATAGTTTGTTTTTAAATATATATATATATAACTAACAGTGCTCGTTACCTTTTCATTTACCATGTTCAACAATGAAAAATTAGGAATTTCTTTTTATCATTAAAGAATACTTAAAAGCTGTCAGACATAATACAGTTATGCGGATAGAAGTCTTACTCCATACTCAATCGTTCGAATGAGAATATATATTTATATCCCTAGATAAGTGAATTATTAAATAACAGATTATGACAAAACGCAAAAGAGTTATGTATCTAAAGGGTTAAAATGCGTTCATGAAAGGCATTTTAAAATAAATTGGCTCGTATTCACGTTAGACATGTGAAAAATCCACGAAACCACCTGCCAATTCGTTGGAATTTGTAGCCGGATTGAATTACCAACTAAGCTGGGTCCCTCCTCAAGTGTATACCAGAAACGCCATTTTTGGCTTGGTTTATTTGATTGCGGCAAATATCCCGAGGGCTATCTGTCTAAGAGAAGAAATACCTTCCTGGTGAGCCTTCTAAGTAAAACTGTCTTGTATACACTTTACACATGGGGGAAAACAACGAAAACGCCCATGCAGCCAGACCATTTCGCAGGGATTGAAACTACCAGTATTGAGTGAATTTACCGCTCGGCCGCTGCTGGGTACGCAATTTTTGTAGTACGACCGCGCTTACACTGGTTCAAAAATTGCTCTTTTTCCGCAGCAAAAGTACATACTTCCGTGTGCGCTGTTCTTCCAATACATACTGGGATAGAAAGATGTACTTATTATGTGCAATAATAGCATATCAAGTTTTCCATAGACTCAAATTACACCTTGTATTAAAATAAGAAATCCTGAAATTTATTCAAGTAATATTTATATTTATAATATTTCTGAACTTAAGCATTAAAAAAAAATTGAAAGAATATATTACAAAGCAAGTTCTTACTCAAAACTCAAAATATCTGAAGAACTAAAAGGAGGAAAATAATTTATATAAAATTAATGGGAAAAATATTTTAAAGTATTCTCCTTTAAAATTCATCTATTATTTTATATTACGAGTAATAAAAGTATGAGGTACTGCTCGTGATAAATTTATAAAAGAAATTGTAATTTTCACAATGCCGTTCTGTTAACATTTTCGTTATTTAGTGCCTCAGGCCTTTGTTATTCGGAATATAAAATTGTGGAGGACTTTTTAAAAAACGTTATCACTCTTGTCTCCAATTTAAACTATTTGATATTTTTTTCCTTTTAGTTTGTCAATTATTGTACGAGTTTTAAACAAAACTTATTTTTAAAAAGTTTTAGTTTTTAATTTTATCTTCCGAGTTTCAATGACACGTCATCAATCAAATTATTCAATCGAAGAATCAGCTTTCAACAATGAAAAACCACTCTTACTTCCAAACGGCAACAAGAAAAATAGTACGACGTAATGACATCATGTCCTTGAAATGAAGACCGAATACCTCGCATTTTGTTTCATATTCAAGCATATTTTTTAAACACATATGGGAAATAGTCAATTTTTTAACAAGAGTGGGTTTACAAAAGTTTTAGTATGCATGCGTACAGTTTATTACAATCTTTGAAAATTTTAAAACTTTGTAAGCTACATATTATCCGATGTTGAAAATCTAAATCCGTAAACCACAACAAAGAACAAGTTAAAACCATTTAATCTTTAAATTAAAAATTAAATATAAAACGAATTTCCAAAAATCCTTTCACCATATTGTACTGTCATCCACAAACACTGCGTGTACAAACCTCGAACTCTGTAAATTTTCGGAAGGTCATTAATAATCGATGACAAATTTCAGAAAAACATTACGAGTGAACTAAATAAAAGCTTACAAAAATTAAATCTAAAAAGGCTTCGAAGTAAAACTACATAATAAAACTAGTCACCCCCCCCTCCCTGCGAAAATTAGATGAACTGCTCGGTGTTAGATTTGTATATGTAGTTTTATTGCAATTTTTATTGCTTTTATAGTGCTATAAAACTTTATTAGGATATCTTTGAAAGAGGCTTATATTCAATAATTTCAATTAAAATTGTATCTAAACTGTAGAGTCAACAACAGATTAACCAAGATAACTCTGAGTAGGATCACAATGGTTAACGCAGAATGAGGACTAATCGGAGGAACAGTTAAATTGGATTACATTAATTAAGTTATGATACAGCATAAATTGGCATTCTGCCTAAGCGAAGAGATGTCTACGCGGAATACTTTCTACGAGAAACTGCCTCATTCTACAACTGGGTAAGTCATGAGAACAGTCGTGTAGCCAGCCCTTTCGCTCAGCTTTTGAACCTGGGTCAAACTATGAATATTCAGCTGCTGTTGGGGAAGGAATAGTTAAAAAAACCACCTAAAAAAACGGAATAACGCATATTAAAGAAAAGCGACATTATCTAGTAGTCCACGCATTTTTTTCATGTATTTTCCTTGGGTATTATTGTAATACGTTTAACCTTTTAACTGTCATGCCCGAGATTATCTCGGGCACAGCACTGGTGTTCGAAAATGTCACGCCCGAGTATTTCTCGGGGTAATTTTTTTTTTTTTTTTTTTTTTTTTTTTTTTTTTTTTTTTTTTGAGTGCATCGTATTGTCATACCCGAATATATATCAGGAGATGTTTATTTCGGCTACATTTGGGTTTTCCAATAAAAACATTTGACAATTTGTGTACCCAAATCATCAAAATAACTTGACAGTTAAAGGGTTAATGTTTCTAATAGTAAATTTTCGTAATAATTTCAAAATAAAAGTCGCTTAGCCCAAAGGTACATTAGCCCAGAAGAAATATTAGTCTCGAAAGGGCATTTTGCGTCGAATCACTAAAAGTGTTGACTCACTTTTCAGATTGTTGTCTGAATAACATAGTTCTCCACCCTGGACTGGAAGCCCGAATTTGGAATTTGTTTATTGCCTGTCTCATATTTTCTAAAACTTTAACGAATTTTTGTGTTAAAAAACTCAGCAATTTCAAAGCAAGCAAAAGAACACTATACGAAATAAAACATTTTTATCTCCAGCGCGTGAGATTATCAATCGGAAATTCTAAAGATATGCTATTTTTAAATATTTTTAACACAAAGGAGCGTCAAGCCAAATGCGAAACGTGTATGTGTATGTAAATGAAAAAAATCGCTATTTGGACGAAATATAAAATGAGAGCTTTCCGATTTTTAGGGGTGGGGGAGGGTAATTTTTTTAAGATAAACATCGGTTAATCCGCAAGTTTCTTAATCGAGAGTTGGATGAATCTTAAAGAGGATAAACAAATCTTTAAAATAGCTTATGAAGGGAGGAAAGGAGATTTTTTTTGCGATTAAACTCCTAGACGCGTCATAAAAGATTTTGGAAACATCTTTTATACGATAATAGGTTTATATTCATTTATTTAACTTTGTGCTGCAATAAAAATTTACACACGGTTTATGTATTTTCGTATATTCAGCTTAATTATTATACACCAATTCAAGTTTCTTAACACATCACAATAACCTTGCACAGTTTATTCGTATTAAGTGACGAGATTGAAAGTCACTTTAAATCAGTACAACTGTACAAATGAACCGTAAACTTACGTCAGAACTGTTATAGCATTGTATGCAAATATGACAAATCCATAAGCAAGCAAAAAAAAAAAAAAAAAAAAAAAAAAAACTCAAGTTATTCCAGTTTGTCTCAAAACCGCAAATTTTAATACTGCTGCGCCCCTCTGCAGTTCTTGTCACTAAGCTTTTTTCAATAAAATAAATTATCCCCGAAGTGACAAGTGACATTTTATTATGTGCAAATTGGACCGTTTCCATTAAGTCGATATGCAGAGGGTGGGGGAATGTAGTTCCATGCCCTTAGTGTCGAATATCGCGCAGCAAATAGGTAATTCAATACCGAATCTTTCGGAGACGATCAGGTGTTTGACGAACGGAAGTCGCAGTGACGTCATGTACATAAAGTGTCCGCCAGGAAACGGCCGGAATCAAGTTTCATAAAGACGATGGTTTTATTTAGATAATCTTAAGATGAAAAAATAATAAAATTTTATTAGTGTATAATATGAAACTGTTCTTTCATTTTTAATGATGTTTTCGACATTTTTTGGAGGTAACTTCTCTTGCATCCCGCAGTGGAACTGTAGCTTTTTTCCAAACTATTCTTGTGAATAAACTTTATTTTCTAAGAGACAATAAAATGTTAATAAAAACAGTATTGCTATTGGCAACATGCCTTTTTATTATTTTCGTCATCTGCCTTTTTCCCTTTCACTATTAGCTGTGAACAGTTAACTTATTAACTGTGAACAGTTTTAAAGTCAGAGCAATTTTAAAGCGGATAATATGAAAAATTTGCAATAAATTTTGCAAGAATCGTCAGCAACTGTACTAAAGAAGACTTTAAAAATATCAGATTACTTCAAGCTGTAAAGTTTTTAAAGCATTTGCAGTCATATCACATATTTATGCTTGAATCCAATATCAAATTCAATATCGCATTCAATCCATAATAATTCAAATCCAGTATCGCATAATTTACTTAATGTTTAACTAATACTGCGAATTTTTCAGAAAGCACGATATGAAGCATAAAGGTAATGTATTCTTATTATATTTATCTATGGTAAGACTAATGCAAGTTGTATGCAAAGCATATGTATACTATGTACCTAGTGGCAGGGATAGCTTAGTGAAACCAGAGATGAGGGAAATTCGCTTGCTTTTAAAAGCTCACCACAAAATGCAGCCAACTTATTGGCCCGCAACTGAAGCCACGATAAAAACCAAGTATTCATACTAAAAACAAAACCTAATTTTTTGTAAAGTAATATTTAGAGTTTTAAGGACAGTTTGGAAGTGAATTACATTATAAATTTTTTAAACCAGTAGTTTATTATATTGTTCAAATTTCTGGATCTTTGGCAAACCAACTAATATAGACCCCCCAAAACGCTCTTTTATTATCGATAGTTTCATCAGAGTTAATTTTTTTAAATTTTATTTATTATGTGCCTCTCCATTTGGCACTATGCGAGAAAAATAGCGATACCTGTGGAAGACTTTCAAGGGAAACTGGCTCGTAGCCACGTTACTCAGGCAAAACCACAAAAATGCTCATCAGCCAGACCGTTCGCTGAGACTCGAACTGAACTAACAACGCTCAGCGACTTTTACCGCTCGGCGGCTGATGGGCAATTCATCTGGGTTTAGAATTTTAACTTCTTCCTTGTACTTATCACAGTTTCGGGATAACTTTTGCTAACAAAACAAACATCTTATCATATTGGCATTTTTAGATATAAATGTGTGATATACCAGTCAAAAAATGAGTATATTCTTAGTAGTGTTATTAAACTTATGTAAGCATCAACACCTCTTGGAAAAAAACGTTTAAACGATACAGTGCACATTTCGGATATTAGTCAGTATAGAACAATATGCACCAAAGGACTTTCTATAGAAAGATACTTGTCCATGTGCAGGAATTGCATTTCGGCCCTTATTACATTAAGTGCGTGTTGTCTCTCATAACAATGCTGAAAAGTAAGTATAGTTACTAAATAGCTTTTAAAAGGTCAAGTTATTTAATACGTTAAGCGCCAAGCCTGTTTGGTATCCCTTTCCATTTAAACCCACAATATCCGATTTCACGGATACATTAGCAGCTCGAAATCTGTGCATAACTTAATAGAAAATTTTTTTTAAATTTTATATCGTCAATCAGCAGTGACTAACACGGTTTGAACGAAGAAAATTTGTCGGGCAACTGTGACTCACATGGCGCTTCACGTGTTAACTCTTCTTATAAACAGACTAAAATCCATATTTCATAAAATGACAGTTAACTGAAACAGTGACATTAAAAATGAAAAGTCTAAATCGTAATAAATATAATAACTATAAGTAACTAAAAAATAAAGACTGTATTTTCTTTTAATTTTGCTCCTAATCAAATTCATCTGGATATCGTAATAGAGGTCTTTGTAATGCAAATTGACTAGTAACATACCTGGGAACGTGGAAGCTAATGCAATCAGCGTGTAAGCCAGAAATCCAAACCATCGGATGTTAGTTAGCAAAGTACTGCGTGTTGGGAGATACATTTCTATGAAAATGTTTTAAAGAAACTACAAAAACGGAAGTAGGGGTAAAATGGGTAATGGACTCCAACTATTTGAACTAGCAAAACTTCTAATTCAAATAGATTCCAACCTATTCAGATATTCGAAAAATCTAAATAATTGTGATGACTATTCTACAGTATAATGTATCGTAACGAAAGCGAGAGCTCTCCATCCATTCCATTTTGTTTATTTATTTTTTTTAATTTAGATTATTGTACAAAAAAGTGGTTTTATTCCGGTAAAATAAAACGCATTACACATCTCTTCGACTAAATTTTTAAAAATTCAGGAAGTGGGAATTAGCCCTGATACACAATCCACTTTTAAAATAATTAAAATGAAACTTTCATTTTTGCTTAGATATGCCTAAAATAAAACTGATTTTTTACGGTATTAAATAAAAATATAAAATGTGTTTTACCTGCATAAAATAAACCGCACTCAACTAATTCATTAATTTAAATTTCTATTCTATTAAAAATAACACTTTTTTTATTGACTTAAAGTAATCAAATTAATATACATTTGTACTTTGAGCTCATCGTGTATTTATGATTTTAAATGAAACAAACTGTAATGTTGATAGATATTTCGCAAAAAAACACTTTTGCATTTGCCGTCAGTGTAACCCCGAACTCTCCGAATGCTGCCTGGATTTGCTGCCACCTTATCAGTAAGATACTGGGTAGTAATAGTTGAAATATTTTATAGCATAAATAAAATAAATTAACATTCGAGAAATTTAATTTTGCTTGATATAAGAAAAAGTGGACTAGATCACTAAAGTTCCAGCTACTGTAAGTATCTGAAAAAGAAGATTTCACTTCTTTACGCAGTCATCAAAAATTTATTTTAATTTTAATCTCTCTTCAATACGGTTAGACCCATCGCTGGTCTAATGGATAAGAAACATTGGTATTTTGATCCAAGCTCGAATCCAACTGAATGAGCTGGCGGCGAGATCGTAGTTTTTATGGTACAACGGCCCATCAGCGGTAGCGCACTACAATCTCTGAAGAATGGTAATTCTGTCCGGTGTTCGAATTCCAGGCAAGCGGCAGGCTGCATGGGCGTTTTCATGGTTTTCACCATGTGCATGTACCAGTTTGCCTTGGAAAGTCCTCCTTAATGTACCTTCATCCGAATGCACTCTTCGGTTGATCTTTACAATATGGTAACTGGTAGTTTGGCGACATTTTGGAGGCGATAAAGGTTACTACCTGAGAGTTTGATAATAATGTGAGCAGACTCAGTTCCGATTACGCATTATTTTGCGTGAGGGAAATGAGAGATCATGGGATATGTCATGTGATATTAATGGACGAATTGCGGTTCTTTAATCGGAAAAGGGGGAAAATCGGGAAAAAATGTGGAAATTTTGTATTTAGCTTTATTCTGTGTTGTGTGAAACAGTGTTGTTTAATTTTTGGATCCCATGGCCCTAACTAAAGTGAATTCGAAATGGGTATTTAGGCATTGTGATAAAGAGAAGTTTGCTTTTTATTTAGCGGAGGAAGTATGGAGGAAAAATTCGCAGAAAAAATCTTCCAATAATTTTATTGAATGAATTAGAAAAGTGTATCCGCCGCGTAATCAAGATTCTGAAGAAGATTAAGTAAGTTAGTATTTTTAATTATTTGAGGATATTATTTTTATGCATTGTTCTAAATGTAAGGTGGAAAGGAATTTGGTATTATTGGGAAAATTTTTATTAGCAATGATTTAGTTTAAAGTAATTAGGATTGTAAGGTAATTTTTATTAATTTAATGTATGTGCTCATTTATATTTTAAGTAGTGTTTTTGAATTTAATCATATTTTAATGAAATGATAGTTATTTTGTGAATTTTATGTTTGTAGGAATTTGGTATACGTTTTAGTTGAAGTAAACGTGCATGGAAATAATTTAAATATCTGACACTAAGTATTTGTAATGGTTGCGGTATGAATTCGTTGGTGACGTTTATAATATAATAGATGATTTAGAGGTAAAAGTTTTCGGATATTTTATTTATTTTATATGTGGAAATGTTCATATTTGGAAAGGGTAAATACTTTTTCGCGATCAGGTAATTTCATATATGTTCTTTTTACCGGGTTTAAAGATTGAGAAAATTGTCATGTATTTTCGTGAAATTTTTCTAATTTATGAGAAAAAAGCAGTGTACATGGAATAGTGAAGAGTGTGCGCAGTGCCATTTTTGTGCAATTCTGGGATGTTTTTTTAAGTAAAAATAAGTCGACGTGTACATGGTTTAGTGATATTTTAATTAAATGATAGTTATTTTGTGAATTTTATGTTTCTAGGAATTTGGTATACGTTTTAAGTTGAAATAAACGTGCATGGAAATAATTTAAATATTTGATACTAAGTATTTGTAATGCTTGCGGTATGAATTCGTTGGTGACGTGTATAATGTAATAGATGATTTAGAGGTAAAAGTTTTTGGATATTTTATTTATTTTATATGTGGAAATGTTTATATTTGTAAAGGGTAAATACTTTTTCGCGATCAGGTAATTTCATATATGTTCTTTTTACCGGGTTTAAAGATTGAGAAAATTGTCATGTATTTTCGTGAAATCTTTCTAATTTATGAGAAAAAAGCAGTGTACATGGATATAGTGAAGAGTGTGCGCAATGCCATTTTTGTGCAATTCTGGGATTTTTTTTAAGTAAAAATAAGTCGGCATGTACATGGTTTATGTGTATGTGTTATTTTGAAAAACGCGTAAGGAGTATGGTATTGTGCACTTTTTCCCAATTTTGCAGTGAATATTTGTCATGATTAAGCAGTTTTGTTTGATAAAATTTCTAGCATAAGTGTAATTCGGCTAGTAGATTGTTGGAAGAAGTGTTCAGTAGATAAAAAGAAAAGAAACATGTCTTTACTTCGTGAAGACAAAATGGCGGCGGGGAAAAAAAAATAGAGGGTTGCTGTAGGAGAGTTGGTTGCCAAATTTTCGCCAAAAAATCGCCAAGTTACCATAATGTAAAGATCAACCCACTCTTCTTAAGCAGAGAGCCCTCGAGAGCTTTGATAACCAAATCAGACTTCACTACAATTGGAAATAGAAATGAATTTCTCTATACAATGACCTCTACAAAGTTAAAAAGTACTAGTGTATTTTACCACAATCAAATAATCCAGTTATGTATAGTTTAGTCAGTGGGTTTTTTTAAGTCAGAGCATATGCAGTCAGTTTAGTTTGCTTGGCGGGATATGAACCCAAGTAGAACTGTAATGTTCAACGATTTTCTTCACTGGCTTCAGTATATTATCTATAACGTTTCTATTTCAGTTTCAAAAAAACCGAAAATGGGACATATATATTTTAAAAGCATAAATATGTTCACCGAGACTAAGAAATATATTTCAATGAAGAGCAATTAATCATATGTTCTGAATCACAAAAGTGTGTAACAATTATTTAAGGTTTCGCCCAAGATAGAGAAGCAGATTGCAGTTAGGTCTTAATATAATTGATGTGCCTCAGTACAAGACAAGATGTGTACTTACGCCTTCATTTCATCATGCAAAAGAGCTTCATTTGATATACTCGTATTTTTGGAAGAAATCAGCATTTGTAACAGTTGATTCAAATTATTTTCTTATATATACTGTATAATCCGAGAGATCAATGTTATTTTATGTCTATGTGTATTTTAACATATTGTAACAACCCTCTTTATTTGGAAATTGTTATAAATTCAAAAGAGATCCGAATTTTCCAACAATTCACAGACATCTGTTAATCAATACACAGTGCTAAGACGCAAATTACATCATCACAGACATCTGTATGGATTTTCTTCTTACTGCGAAACCAAACGCTTAATCTCCAAAACTGGCAAATAAAATTACCCAAATTGGTAATTTAATACCAATTCAAAAGTCAAACAACAAAACTCAGCGTTATATTTACAAAATTTTGTAAATATAACGCTGATTTTTGTTGTTCGACTTTTGAATTAGTATTTATTCGGCGTGTTATTGCGTCTCAATGGTAATTTAATAGTTGGCAATAACTGATAGTGAAACGATATTTATATCACCATCAATAACAAACAATCCTTATAAATCCAAATACATTCATTGTATTGGTCAAAATATTTTTCAGAACAAAACTCCTCTCCCCTCTTTAAGTATCTACTTTTGACTAAAAATAACGCTAAAGCTCGTTCGGAATTTTGATAAAATTTTGAATTTATCAATAAAGACATAAGAACAATCTGAAAAACGTTATTGAAAATGCATAAATGTAACATTTTCTTCTGAAGCTTTCTTTCAGATTTCTGAAAACGAATTCGTTTTGAAGTTGAAACAGAGCGGTAAACTTATCACGAGAAAAATCAGAGCAAAACTGGCTACACCTTCGCAAGGTAAGAAATAAATATTTGAACTTTCATGGTCTGGGATTGACATTACGTTCAAGAATTCATAATAACATATCTAAGGGAGGAATATGTACTATAAATGAAGTTATATCACAAATAACTAGTATGTAACTAAATAAAAATAATGCAAATTTTAACTGAAATTTACAGATAGAATTGAATTGAATTCTAAATACGTATTCAGATCTGTTCTTTTAAATCAAAATAGCCCTTTAATTAGACAGTGTTTGTGCACATTATATTGTACCTACATAAATTTTATTATTTATGTGGCACAGCTGTAAAAAAGGATCGTTCGGCATCGGAGGTTTTGTCAGTATTGATAAGCAAAGTTAGGCAACTTTATGTAAATGCTTTTCTCAAGTGCGATGAAAATCAAGTAAATTTTAGAATAACTCAATATTTTAATTTCGGTTTAAGAAGAGAATTATTGTGCAGCATACTTTAATGACAATTTTAAGAAAATTAATATAAACCTAATTTAAATATTAAAAAGGACAGTTTTTAATTAAAAAATTAGAAAAATTCTAAAATTAGCCGATTTATTCGTCACTGAAATCCAATTTTCCGGAAATCTTAGTGACCGCTTAAAATCAGTGAATATAATGGCGGAAATTCGCACCTTAATCAATTCTTATTCTGTTATTTAAAGACAAGTTCTTTTTGCACTGTTTTTGCTTTTAAAAGTATGACGGATGTTTTATTAATCGGAATGCTTTTACTTCAGAAAAAATTATAAAAACAAGATTTTATTTGTGTACAGCTCTCTGATTTACATAATTCACCGTATGCAGAAATTTAGGAGCTAAATTATTAAAGTATACACTGTGTGTTGATAATACAGGATAGTGAAAAATATTTTAGATACTGCGTTTCAGCGAGTTCTTATTTACTGTTTAAAAGTAAAAGTTATAACATTTTTAAGGCATTTACGTTTTCAAATTTTGCATTTCAAATGATTACGAGGAGAACGGGATGTTAACAGAAGAAAAATTACCCCAATTCCGTCTGAGGTAGCTATTCTTCTCATGCAGTGCCTGAAGACGTAAGAATAGCATGAAACACTTGATTTTAGCCAGTATCATTTTACTGTGCTGCCACAGTAAACAATATTAGACGCTGCTAGTGGCATTGAATGTGCTTAATAATTGAAATTCCGTTATTTTGTTTATCTATAGATCTGAATAATTACTTACGTTGAAGGAAACGGCGTACTATTTTATTCATTCTCCTGAAATTAAGATCATTAAGATTCTGTTTATTAAGATCTTGAAGAATCGGTATATGTTACGATTAATCATGTACAGTTATCATTAATAGTGTTACTTTTCTTCCAGGCTAGGAATTTTTTTTTTCGATCAACTCAGCGATAATATGTAAAACTGATAGTTCAAAAGCAAAGCTATAAATTTGTAAGTATCATATTATTTAGTAATTATAACAGCAACAAAATAATTAGGTGGTAGAACTGTTTTATAGATACACCATGTTATGCTTTGGTACAAATTATTTTACTCGCATTTTAAGTTCACTACAATTCAGCTTTTTTTAAAGTTATCAGACTTCAGGTTATTTGGCATACGCATAATAGTTCTATTTATAACATGTCCTTATACTTCTACACCTTCATTTTTATTCGATTATTAAATTACTTATGAACGTTTACTTATCTAAACACTAATATTTCCAAAAATATATATTTATCTTGGGAGTTAATCAATCACCGTGTGGGTTAGTCAGTTTGAGTTCAATTCGAGTATTATCCTGTTTAAATATATTACATTAAACATATGAAAATTTATTATGGTACATGTTCAGTACGCAAAATAAAAGTTAAGCCTTTGCATTAAAGAGTTACCGGTGAATAAAAATATTAAAAATACTCAATTAATTAAGCCATAGCAAACGCAGTTAATACATGCCATTTTAGAATAAAAGATATTAGATGTCTATGGATTTCTTTGTTTTAAATTAAAGTATTTATTGTCTTACGTCAAATTGCTTCAGTAAATCCATTTTAGTTGCTGTGACAAAACGAGCGATGTGTATATGGTAGGTTCATGTTCCATTAGTAGAATTACCCTTTTAGCGAACAGTTTTAAAACATATAATCTGTTATCCATAAAAATGATAAATAACTTAATACGCTTAGCATTTTCACCGATATTAGTAAAATTAACGAAATAAATATGATACTCTTCAAATAAATGTAAAGAGTTGTTAAATAAAACATGGCGAATTGAACTGTGGGGCCGTACTATAGCAGCTGAAGGATATTAGAACTGACTAAATGTAAATTGTTAGTTTTTGAAGCAATAAGCAATTACTTTTTAGTCAAAGCAATTTTTATGTATTAATTTATAAGGAACATTCAATCTGAATTTCTTATAATAAAAATGAAACCTGTAGCAATTTTCAATCTTAATTTCAATGCATCAAAAACACTTTGAATTTTTACTTTACTATATACTAATTTCACATAATGAAAATAATGTTAATGCTTGTGAAAACTTGAAAATTAAATTTTTAATTCACGGATTTTAATATTTTTCGAAATCTGCGTCTTAAATGAAAATTATTCTTACTTCCACCAAAGTAACAAATAAATTAAAACTATAAAAGTTTAAGTGATAACGCAATGTAATAATTAGCTCATTCTGCAATGTTTGTCATCTGTGACATTATGCATTTTGTCTTTGATTTACATCCACAAGATAACTTGCCTTATTCCTTAACGGCTGTAATGCACTGCGTTTTTTTATTTATAAATCAATATATATTCAATAATTTATCATTTTCAAACAAAAGACAGTTTGTTCTTTAAATCTGATAGTTATCAGAATAAACATACCTTTCATTCAGAATAAATGGATAATTTAATTATAACGAGTTTAAATAATTCCGATTGAGTTTTCGAGTTTAAATTTAGCCTTCTTAATTAAATTAGATATGATAAATTTAAATCATATGATAAATCAAAGCAACAATTGGCATGATTTAGACCCTTTAGTGTCTCATTGAATTGGGTGAAAAGAAAAGTGGGTACTATTTAACAAGATTTATAGAAAAAAGCAAAGCCGATAATATGGTGGTGTGGTATATTTAATTATGGCAAAGCACACTAGGCCTATCTGCATAAGGGGAGGGATGCCTTCGTGGAGGACTTTCTAAGGGAAACTGGCTCGTATACACGTTACACATGGGGAAAACCACGAAAACACCCATGCAGCCAGCCCGTTCGCGGGATTCGAACCTCGGACCGAACTACCAGTGTTCAGAGACTTTACCGCTCGGCCGCTGGTGAGCCCGATAATATGTATCCTAGAATTTAAAAATGTGAAGGAAAATTACGTTCCAGAGCCACGAAATGAGTAGATCCTCAGCTTAAGATTTCTTTATCAAAACATTCCTTATTCAGATAGATCATTCTTATTCAGATAGATTCATCTCGAAGATACTAAATTTATTATAAACTAAACTAATTACTAAAACTTTTATACTAAACTAAAGTACTAAAACTGAAATAGAAACCTAAATTTAGCTCTTGGCAAAGCACATTAAGGCTATCTGCTTAAAATTTGGAAAGCCTACTTGAAGGACCTTTTTAGAAAATTTGGTTCATACCCATGCCGAGACACTGAAATACAGCAAATGTTCAATACATTGGTTGTATGAAGCAATTTAAACCATACAACCATATACCAATGTTCATACAACGAGCAGGTTTACCCTGAATTTGAACCCGGACTGAATTCCCGATGTTCAGCGTTTTAACCATTAGGTCACTGATGAAATGAGAAATCTGATGGAAGACCAAAAACATTGTATCGCATCGAAGTAAACTATGCTCGCGATAGTATATGCAACTCAAACCTAAAGATCTAATGACAAGAATCTTTTATAACAATATCCATAAACTGAGTCTTGTTCAATTGCTTGCACTATATTTGAAACCTTTCAGATTACTCTTAATTATTCGGATTTATTAAGTAGGTTCACATTTCTTACCAAATTTAAATCCTAAACTACTGATTACTGTTTCTCATTTACACTAAAAATTTAGTAATAATTCAAATAATTTTCCTCTATAATTATATGTAGTAACTTCAAATGACAAAACATTTTATGTTTTAACTGAGAAGTGACTTTCGAAAAGATAATGCATGTTTTAGATCAGGACAGGCATAAGCATACGGGACACCAGGACTTATTGGGTTTCAGTAGTGTGCCGTGATTACCATATGGTGATTTAATACTGTCACGTGATCTGCTTATCCAGTGAAGATAATAAATAGCGAGAACTACAATCTAAGTTATTAAGAGAACAAAAGAGCTACCAAGTTTGTCACTGTGGTGCGCAGGACCCTCCCTAGATGTTTTGCCGCCCAATGCAATACTCTGTCTCAAACTTTCTGCCCGGTGCAACCCTAAATTTAAAACATTTTGTGGCTTCTAAATTCTGATATCCAGGGTCTCTACTGAATTCTAAAAATTTTGCAACCCATAAATTTTACTGTTTGGTGCTTCACTAAATGATAAAATTTTTGCCTGCTCTAAATTCTGCCCCCCCCCATTGCAGACCAGGCCCTTGTAGAACAAGTGCTTAGGTACTTAAAATTGTTCTCAACGAAGGTATCCTTCCCTTTAAAATTATAATCCTCATGTACTTTGCCTTAATACCAATCAATTTAATATGGACAAAAAGCATGGTACACGTTTCCTTAAATTACAAAATACCGAAACCATTCATAATCCAATAAATTACCGTTAATTTATACGACAAAAAAATTGAGCGTTCGCAATCCAATTCTCTCGAATTACTTATAATATGGAATATCAAGTTAAATGAAGTATTGCGGTAGCGAGTTGCATTAAAATTTTGAAAGGTTCTTTCCAGCCTTTAAAAAAATATCTACAAATTTTAAGTTTAAGAATTTTGGGGAAAGAATAATAAAATAACATTATTCCTACCAAACTTATATGGTATCTATGAAATAAGCGACAACAAATCTTAAATGCTTTTTTAATTTTAAACGATAAAACATTTACGGTTGTTCATTGAATATTTATTTGAAAAGTGAAAAATAGTAAGGGAATGAGAGTGGCGATCACCCTGGTAAAATTTATAAAGCAACAAATTTGACATTAAAGACGCAAAATTCACTCCTTGTTTGCACTGTTCATATTTACGTTACACAAAAGCAAACTCGTAGATGGACTTTTTAGTTACATGCATTTAATATGAAATAAATGCAAGAAATATGGTACCAATGAAAATTGTTATTAAAAGATGTACTTCGGATTAATTAAATAATTGAAAAGGCCCTTTAAGAAAAGGGATGGCTTCGCTGAGGAATTCATAAAAGAGAAATGCCTTATATCTACGTTACATCTGGGTATATTTATCAAATTCTCATACAGCTGTATTCTCATGCAACCGATTGACCGCATATCAACAAGAGTCAAAGTACCCATGTTAAGCGGTTTTTATCAATAGGTTATTAGTTTTCTAAGATATTATTTAAGAAAAGTTATATTTCAAATAGGCAACTAAAATAATAATGCATTTCAGGGTATGTAAGTCCTTGCAAATAAAGCTTCGTGAAAACTTAAAGAAACCTCCAGTTCACTTAGGCAGTTTAACTGAAACATTAGTACACAGAAGTTGTAAAAATAGTAACAATTAGTCCACATATAATACTTTATGCATAATAAATGATACACGTGTCTTATATACTACAATATTTATTTAAATATAAATTGTTCTAAGAGTTTTCAAGCAATGCTCATGCATCTTTTTGCGTTGTTTTCTCTTTTGAGGATTTTGAGCAGTTGTAATAAATCGAATACTTGGCAATAAACAAATCGATCTGCGCGTTTTGCCAGGTACGGGTGCCCCTTTTGTTCACTTCTACATCCCATTGAAGTAAATGTTTCAAACTTTGTTTTCCCTGTTACATTGAATTTACGCCAAACATTTTAGTCTAACACTGTATTGTATAAAATTTTCTAAAGCCAATTATTTAAATTTATCTACTGCTTAGTATTCCTCTTCTGATATTTAAACAGTTTTCTTATTAAGTTTCGCTTATGTACTGCTAGAAATTTCTTAATATTCCTCTTAAGAGACAACTAATTCTCACCAAGGGTTAAACTATCACTTATATTATTTACAAACTGGAATCTTTCCAGTTATAAAAAACACGGGCCAAATCATTTTCTGCAAGAAGATAAGTATGTTAGTAATACACCGGGGTATAAATGGTACTTTTTTGTTCTCTAGTAGAATTCTAGTAGTGACGCTGAAAATCTATTTTGAACAGGATTGGATTATTCAATTATGGCAAAGCACACGAGGGCTATCTGCCTAAAGGGAGGGATGCCTTCGTGGAGGACGTTCTAAGGGAAACTGGCTCGTATACACGTTACACATTAGGAAAACCACGAAAACACAGATATTCATCTATATCTTTGAGGTTGATCCACCTTTAAATTGAATATGATGTTCTTATCTTTTACAAGTGGTGTTGTTTACAAAATAAGTATTTACAATAAAAGGGTTTTAAAGAATACCATTCTAAATTATTTCTTGTTGAAATAACTAAACTATTTTGTTCTCATATTTTGTATTTTTAAAATAATACTATTGTGTACTTCTTTGTTATAGCGGCCCCCAAGTATATTTGGTGATTTTAGATTTGCACCAAGATCTCAGCTATAATTTCGCCAAGCTTGTGAGGGCAAATGTTTAAAAAAAAAAAAAAAAAAAAAAAAAAAACACCACAACATGTAATAATAACAATAATACTCACATGTCGTTTCCTACGAATATTTGAAAGAATCTTTATTCTTAATTGTTATTTTATCTCATATAATTGTTCCAGTGCAGCTCTTCCACACACATTAAGCTGTTTGTTACACCATTTCACGGGCGTCAAATCTTCTACCCAAGAATACATAAATCTAATAACAGTAGCGAACGATATTCTGGAACCGATAAACCCAATTTCCAATATGATCCTTCTTCATTTTGCAATTTTTAACACTGCACCACCAAATGATTTCGTAGTTAACGTAAAGTTTCTGGTTGCGGCCATTTTTGCATACTTGTTTGGCAGGTAATTGATCTTGAAAAATGATATGGCGTCCACCTCATTACTTGATAAGTTAAAGGCTGTTAACGTCAATATTTACAAAAAAAAAAAAAAAAAAGCAATGAATATATTTTCAAATAAACAATGAGAATTCGGACGGTCAGTTCTACAAAAATATACAAAAGTTTCTAAAAATATAGCTTTTTTCCAATTATTGATTTTATTCTCTCACATGGCAGAAATTTAGGTTCATTTAGCCAACATGAGGCTATCTTCATGTGGGGAGGAAAAATGGCTCGTGTCTACTTTACACCTGGGAAACCATGAAAATGACAATAAAGACAGTCCGTTCCACAGCGTACTGCAGGGTGCAGCTTTAAAACCATAAATTCATTAACTTTTGGAGAGCAATGTATGTCTTAGATGCTGCTAGCGATTGCAACGCACTAAAAACATTTTATCATTAATTAATTTACATTTTAAAAATTTCCGGGTTTTGTCTAAAAGACTTAATCATTTTCGTCGAAAATGCGAGCTATTTTTTTATACATTTTTCTTAATTTTAAAATTTAATATTTTATGGAAAATGAAAGTAATTGTACTTACGGGAAATCCCGTCGACCGGCCTATTAAAGAAAAGACGCCAAATTACGCGATATTTCGCCAAAAATGTCTTCTTCAATACGCTGGATCTCGTGTTAAGTGTAATCTTTTCGCGAAAATGTGAAGATATCGGTGATTTCGCAAGCTGAAAATTTTCCTAAATTTGGTAAGTGAAACTTTTCATATTTCGTAGTATTTCGCGAGACTTATATTTTCTCGCGAAAATAATTCTTTTACAGTATACCTCCTTAATAAAAAATAATGGAAATTTTTAATGAAAAATTAAATATAAATGATAATAAATCTGAAAGAAAAATAAGAATAGAACGTTTTTTCTTGTATTTAGTAAATGGGTTGTTTTGGTTTCGCGCCGTCTTTTGTGGTCGAAGGGTTTTGCTGCAAGTACCAAAGTGTTCAACAACGCATTGTTATAGTCTATTTTTATATCGTCTCTTTCATGGAGGATTGACTTTTTTTTTAAACTTTAAACAGTAAAGTGAAAGATCTAAAACCTGCAGTCCTTTTTTACAACTTTTTGAAATTCACATTACAATACAAGAATAAGAACGTGAAAATAAATGCCTACCAAGATGCAAGAAGTAATATTAGAGAAATTCCATTTCTTTTTTCTAGATTCCATGAAAACAAAATCACAACATATATATAAAGTTGCACAAATATGCTTTTTGACCATAGTATTAACAGAGAAATCGGATACCATAAGCAATTTCTGGGAATCTGGTTCATAAAAGAATCAGCATTTGATTTTAGAAGTTAACTAAATGTTCATAATTAAAATTGGCTAAATGCGTGATACAACGAACTACTATTATTATGCGAGAAAGAACGAATTTTAATACTGAAACTTATTTTCTCAAAAGAAAAATAAAGTCATAAATAAGACGCCATTGTCTTCAAAGGCGTGTCATCTATGTAAGGTTTAGTCTTTTATAAAATTGTATAAATAAACGTCTATAAAGATTGAAGGGGAACTAAAGCTCAGCATTCTCATTTTCATATTAAAAAGTAAGGATGATTAATTTAAAACAAAGTTTATATAAAATGCCAGAAAAGCTGCATTTTTCATATCGAAAGCTTAAAAATGAACAACTTTAAACAGAAAAACAATTTGAATGCCCGAACAAAGTAAAGTCTAAATTTACTGCAGCTTGCCAAGTCGTGAATATAAAAAAAAAATATATTTTCTAAAACTTAGAAACGCTGTAAATTTCTCAAATGATTTAAAAAAGGTTATCAATTTTTTAATTCAAATATTAACGCTCTAAACATAGGCTTTAAACGTATTATGTAAATCAAATATTCTATTACTGATTTTTGCCACATATTTCTATAAAAATCTTTAGCTCCAAATATGCCAATGTTTAATTTCATGAATTCTTTAATTTTTTCTTCTGTAGGATTTCAGTACGACTAGAAACTAAATTGTTGTCCCACACACCCATTAGGATAACAAAATAATTCAGGAACATCAAAGAAAACATCACTTTTGTGTGTTTAAACATACAAAGGAAAAATTTACTTCTCAGATTTAGTCGAAAATCTATTGATTTCATTAAGATATTTCCTTTTCAATTAAAATTTATTTGTAATCAGATTGCATACATAGTATTATAACTCATTATGCTTCAATACAATTAAAAATAGTACTCGGCCATTTACCGTTATATTTTGTAAAATACCAATTCCGATACAAATACCAACTTCAGTAATTTCAATAATAATTCCTCATCTTGTATGTTGTTTACCAGACACATTTTTTAATTTCGGAGATTCAGAACGAAAATGAATATGTTATGACCCTCAAAAAAGAATACGTTCTTAAACTGCATATCGAAATCATCAGATCTGATTATTTCACAGCAGAGTGCGCGATAAATATGTGCATCATGCGTCATAACTAAATCTTCAAGTTGCTAGAACTTGCATATTCGTGAGTTTTGTTTCAAACATCCATTATAGTTGTAACCGTCTGAAATTTCGGTCGCCAATGCATTCAAATATTTGTGTAAATCATATGTTTGTTATCTGCAGAGTTTTAAATTCCTAGCTGCTGAGATTTTGAAAATTGTTTAGCAGAGCATCAAACATACAAACCGAGAATTATACACGTGATTTTAATGAGATTCATTGTTTTCTTCCACGCAGATATTTGCATGCAATACTGCAGTTTTAAACGTAATTAACTACTGACGGCACTTCCTTAACTTTTTTGACCCGACTAATTATTTCGCAATTAAACAGTAGTCTAACAGTATACTAAATACTTCAAATTAACAACACCATTCAAAGTTTAAATCTTTCATACAATTTCTAAAGATTATAATTAAAATGCAAATTATTCCAAGAAATATGCATTAAAAGTATAGAGTTTGAAGCCATAACTATACTAGCCTAATATAAGAATCATAGGCATGAAGCCTAACTTCTAAAACGTGCATTCAAATCATTTCTAATTTACTAATCAACGTTAATGTTAAAAGAACACGCATTTCTCATATTTCATGTCATCCGTAATATTTTGCCCAAGTATGATACTCTTGTAGAATATAATCATCATTTCCGTCTGTTATGGATAGGACCGAGTTCCTATATGCAAGAACGTCTTTTATTCTAGGCAATATGGTAAGCAAAACGGTTAATAAATGAATTAAGCAGTTTTTGTTTAGTTTTCTGAAATTTTCAGATAACTGTATAATTTATTATAAAGGAAAGAAATGATACTTTTGCACAGTTTTTTAACGATCTGGAAAATACGTTACTGTACAGAATAACTTTAAAATGAAGATATTAAGGATCTTCTAGGATATAGGTGAAAGAGGTTTTTAATTTTAGAAAATATGCATCCTTATTAGTTATTTTAATAAAGAGAAAATTAAAGTAATAATAAAAATTTATTGCACTTACTTTGAAATAAAAATGCATATTTAAGAGCTAAGAAAAATTTATTTTAGGAGTGTTCAGTAGGCAATATATCGGCTGAAATCTGTACGATTGTCTTTTTTCTCTTCATTTCGACTTAAAATAAGAATCAAAGAACGACTAGTATCCCCCTTTGCCCAAATATCTTTCGTAGTAAATTGTTTGATGCATGCTGTCCCATAATGAAAAAGATCAGTTGTTCTTTTTTTCATATAAGTCATTTTTTCAGTTTGTAATTATTATTTCAATTATATACTAAACATGTATATTAGTTGAAATTTTGCATTCAGTCAAGAGGCTATGCGATTTTTATTTTATTTCAGACTATTAAAACAACTTTATTAAGTGATATATTTAACGTTTAAAAATTTATTACTTTGATTTAAAATGAGATGGGCATACAAGTTATAGATAAATGTTATCAAAAAATGAATTTATAAAGTAAGATAATAGTAACAACGCTTTTTTAGAAATATTGAAACTTAGAACATCGAAATAGAAAATAACATACTTCTTAAAAGTTATAATATCAAAACAATGGCACGTACCTTTGTCATGAGTCGATCAGCTGCTGTTCCTTCTTCATCTTTAAACACAATATCCATATTATAATTCGGAACTAGATTTTTAAATCGAGCATCGTCTCTTGTGATTTTCCCCTCGGGCGGGCCGCTAGCTCCCAAGCTATGCTCAACAATGTTTGGTATATGTTGTTTAAAAACTAATGGTGTCAGTTTTCTTGCACTGCGACGCCTATAAGCACCACGACCAGGCCCACAGGGCATAACTTCGGTACAGGAAAGTGAAAAGCAGAGTATGGCAAAGATACATGCATCCTTAAGTTTATCTTTCGGAATGCAGTACGAACTCCTAAGTCTTAACATGGAATTAAAATTACAGCCTAAATTTCCATTTGAACACAGTATGTGGCCAGATTTCAGAGATTTTTAACATTTCTGAGTGAAAAGTGACAGCTCTGAATTTTGCCTTCTTATATTCCCGTTTTGAAAGATTTTTGCTGCTCTGGTCATAACTTTTTGAGACATCCGTCAATCAAATATCGCATAGCTTTCGGAAGCTGTTTCAATTGGCTATCTAGAGACACGCCTTCTTATGTTAAACTCCGTTCCTTTGTTAGAGATTTGAGAAGCCTCGCAGAAAGAATGAATCAGAAGAGAATTTTAAAAGCTTTTTCCTCAGGTTAAAAAAAGAATTAAAAAACTAAAAAAAACTTTAAAAATTTCTTTTTTTCTTCTATATTTATTTCGATTGTTATGTTGTATGATATTGAAGTTTTTATTGAGTTGTGTTGTTGTCCAAGTTACAAAAGCTCAAAATTATTGTATTATTCCATAACTCATTATAATACACAAAAGCATTATATTTGTAACTAGAAAATTATTTCATCACGAAGAGAGGAGAATTTGCGAGGCAACACCGGATTTAGGGAGTATTTTACTGCACATATTTTAACAGTGTGCCAAAATTTGTATTTCCAAAGATAGAAAGATATACAGATTTTTAAAAAGTAGAATGTTAATCAAAATAAATATTAATATAATAATTAAAATATTAACTAAAGTGAGCATCATTTTATGTATTTTAAATAAGTAAGTAATTAAAACTTAAAGTATAATATATAAATTAATATATAATATATAAAATTAGTAAATAATTAAAACTTAAAATATAATATATAAAATTATGCCAATATTAATAAAGTCGACTTCAGGAGAAGACGACTACCTAATTGGATTACGTTTGATACATTATATCACATAAAAAGTAAATTTTTATTATTTATTGTACAATACCTTTCTTACGCAGTATCTAGTATCTATTGTTTTACAGCACTTTTCTTAATATTTGTTTACCATAGAAGTGTTTTTGAGAATCAGTAGTAACTAATGATATGCATCAATCAGTATACTGCTGGGATATTTAACGACTGGCGTTCCCTAGTGAGGGAGGAATTTTGCAGTTTAAGGGGTAAAATAAACCAAGGCATCATGAAACCAAAAACGGTTGAATAACCAATATGTATTACTGAAGAAGTTAAACAATAAGAATCAGCGTAATACTTCTAAATTGAATTCTTGTTGTTTAATGTATCCAATAATCGTTATCCGGCGTGTTATTTTAACATAGACCAATAAATGTTTAAATATAATTAACAATTAAGCAGAAGTTTTAAATAAAAAGGTCAATTGCAAAGACATAATCATAGTATATAAGTCTTTTTTAGCTCATTTATCAGATTAAGAAATATCTTATTGTGATCTATATGATGCATGCCAAATCCAAAAATTTTCCATTTGAGTATTTTTACTTAAATGTGTTTTCTTATGTTGATCTTTGATGTTGATACACTATGCCTAACGTGAAAGATGGATGTAAAAGAAGTAGCATATAAAGAGTCATACCTTAAGATTCTCTAAATTTCTTTTACTGGTAAACGATTTTTCCTCGAAAGAATGATTTTGAAAATTAATGACGTTGAGATGTGTGTGTGTGGTTATGGCAAAGCCTCGAGGGCTATCTGCCTAAGGGGAGGAATGCCTTCGTGGAGGACTTTTTAAGAGAACGCCCATGTAGCCAGCCCGTTCGCAGGATTCGAACCTCGAACCGAGCTACTAGTGTTCAGCGACTTTACCGCTCGGCCGCTGGTGGGTGCTAATGACGTTGAGAAAAAGTGACAAAAGTTGCTATACGAATTGCGATGTTACGCGTGTTGACTTAATTAATCAGGGGCAAAATAGCAAACAGTGCCATATCACTTTTACTTTTGGCAATATTGATGTAATTTTAAGAACACTCCTATAATGAAAACAACTACACATTTTGTCAAATTTTAATAATGTCTTGATCAGTGATTAAATATTACGTTTTACAAAAGAAATATATAATTAAAAAAGCACAGTTTTTTATTTGGAATTAATTTTATTTTCCCAAAGGATTGTTTAATTTTTCTAAGGAATTACGGCCAATAACTATTTTGGTCGTCTTAGAATGATAAGCAGTAAAAGTTTCTGAGCTGTTTTGCATGGTTTTTTACTACCAAATTTCGCACATTTTACCATATAGTTTGTTGCCTAGCCTTTCATTAAATCAAAGGCCCACCAGCGGCCGAGCGGTAAAGTCGTTGAACACTGGTAGTTCGGTCCGAGGTTCGAATCCCCGAACGGGCTGGCTGCATGGGCGTTTTCGTGGTTTTCCCCATGTGTAACGTGTATACGAGCCAGTTTCCCTTAGAAAGTCCTCCACGAAAGGCATCCCTCCCCTTAGGCAGATAGCCCTAGTGTGCTTTGCCATAATTAAATACACCATTAAATCGGATACACAGGACAATCTCTCTACTAATATTGATGTTTAGAATTTACTAAGTGCTGGATATTTCTTTATAGCTGGAGTGTGTGCTGCAATGTGTGGAAATTTATCCTTGTGATTTAAATTGCTTCATATTTTCAATTATATTGCCATCAACTTAAAATTAGAAACATTTATGAAGAAATTATAATACTTTATCATCTGCACTTCGGTTTGGTTTATTTGAATATGGCAAAGCACATGAGGGTTATCTGCCGAAGGGGAGGGATGGCTTCGTGGAGGGCCTTTTAAGGGAACAGGCTCCTAAACACGTTATATATGGGGAAAACCATGAAAACGCCCACCTAACCAGCCTGTTCTCGGGGTTCGACCCACGAACCGAACTGCCAATGTTCAGCGACTTTACAGCTCGGACGCTGGTGGGCCCCATCTGCACTTTAACAAAAGTCATTAAACAAAAATTATGTTAGTAATTATAGTCAAATGAGAGCTTCTTTTGCACGCAAGTCTCGAATTAATCAGCTAACTGGGTTGACTAAATTATTTATTTAACAGCCTTGAATTTGGTGTAGGTTTAAGTAAAGATCTCGGAGATTAAGTCAAGATCTTTGAGATCTTCACTTAAATCTGTGCCAAACTGAAGTGTTTTGTGTTACTAACTTCATGTTTCGCTTGGCGTGTTTCTCTTCTGCTTGGGTTAACTCTGATTTAGCCTTCATGGAGGACTCTGTAAAACAAATTATCTCGTATTCATTTCACACGTGGCTAAAGCCCCGAAATTTAACCATGCAGCCACCCGTTCGTCTGGAAAAGAACCCGAGTCGAACTGTCGGTATTCAGCGGTCTTAAACACTCAACCATTAGTAGGGGCTTTAGTTTTGCCAAAGCAGCGTCATAGCTGTACTTTTTAGTACAAAATCACTTATTATTTACCTTACCTCTTTTATATAACCTCAAATAATTACATTTATTTATTTTTGTAAAATGAATGAATAACGTCTTGAAAAAGATTATAGACTTCTAGCAAGTAAGCAAGATCACTATAATATTCGTGAATAATTAAAAAAATAATTCCTTTGGTTTCTCAAGAATTCAATCTGTTTAATATCCCACCAGCAATTGCTGGGACAACGAAGAACGGTGTGTTGTCAATGCATATTTAATTTGCACTTTCTAATCTATCAATTCTTGCTTTTTTATTTCAATAGAATTTCCAAAGAATTCCCTACTCATCATTTGTTATTTTTATATTTACATAGGAAAGTATTTTCTGAATATTCTTTTGACATTGTTACTTGATCTTCTATATCATTTAATATGATACAAAACTCCATCGCGCTGTAATTTTCAATATTAAAAGTTTGAGATTTGTTAAATAGCTTAGTTAAGTAGATCTCTAAACATAACGTTTCCTTTTCCGTTTTGCTACTAGCACCAGTGTTTGCAAAAGAATTCAAATTTCATAGTATCTCTGGCTTTGGCAAAAACAAATCCTTTCTTCGCCTCCTAAAGAGTCATTTTTTTTTTTTTTTTTCAAAATACTCTTTCAATACCCAGTGCTTTGAAACCTAACTAATACTGGCTGGACGAGCTGCTGAGTTATAAGCACTGGCAGTTCGACCCATGTTCATGTCCAAATGAAGGACTTAACATGGGCCTTCTGCAGTTTCCGACATATATTACACGAATGCAAGGTAATTTTCTTTAGTCTTCCACGAAAGCATTCTTCGACTTTGTCCTAACGTTATTTGCCGTAATCGAAATAATTGTATCAATACCTAGCACCACCACCAACAGAAACTACCAACTAAAAACACTACACTATCTTCCCTAGTAAATAAAATAAAACTCCATTAAGTGCAAAATAACCTCATAAAAATACTTCCAACTTTAATACAAATACCTTTATAAAATCATATTACGTGATAATTTATCTCTTAATATAACAGTATTTTCTGCTACGACACTAGTCAAACTCAGATTAATCAGTTTCGGTTTAGATTTCCTTATAATGCATTTTATTTGAGATTCTTTAAATTTAGTGACTAAATAATCTTGTTAACACGATTAATAAATGATCCTTAATTTTTTTACTGTCGCAAAAGTTCGATTTGTTTTAAGATTTATCCAATTTTTAACATTAGTTTATCAGTTGACACTCTTAATCGTAAATTTTAGGTTTCCGACATAAGAAAATGTCTCTAAATACTGAAGTTCAAGAATTCTACTCCTCAATCAAAGAATATTTATTAATAATCATCTCTTCTTATTTTAAAACATACAAAGTGATTTTGGTGTTCATTCAAATGAATGGTTAAACGGTAAGGGATAAATGAAACTGCATAACAAAAGTGCATTTCTTTTGGTTGTGAAAGATACACCAAGCGAAACGTTTGCATAATTCGAATACTTCAAGAATTCAAGGAATTATTGGGGCATAAGAAAGTTTCAACCACTCAGACGTCCAGGGATAAAAATTCAGCTGCTATTTCAAACATATTTTTTTTATTCTGTTTCTGTATCTAAATGCCATACTAGATCTATCATAATGTATGAAGTTAAATAACACCAATAAATAAGTGAGATATTTTAAGTATGTTTTCTTTAAATACCGAACTAATGTCAGAAAAGTATCTAGACATTACCATACGAAAGTTGATAAATATTTCTCTCAGATTTTTTTGCTAAAAACTTTGAAGACGTATTTTAAACTTGGAAAAGGTTAAATTTAAAGTAGAGGTTTCACTTTGTTTACATTAGTAGAAAACATATTATGAGACATTTTTTGACGTAAAAAAAAAAAAAAAAAAGAAAAAAAAAAAAGAAAAAAGAAAAGGGAAAAAAAAAAAATCTGAAATGTTTCAGATTTTAAATTACGTCCAAAGGGGCGTTTTTTTAACATTTTGTGTGTTACCTTTCTTTATTAAATATCATGTTCCTCGCACGTAAACCATAAGATCCAGTGCAACAGCAATATCGCAAAATAGTTTTAAAACGAGCATATCTTTAGAATTTCCTATACAAAGACTCACGCGCTGGAGATAAAAATGTTTTTTCTGCACAACGTTGCCATTGCTCGCTTTGAAATCCTTGAGTTTGTTAATCAAAAATTCGTCAAAGTTTTAAAAAATAGGAAATCGATCATAAAACAAATTTCAAATTTCAAATTTGGTCTTCCACATGCTCATATTCGTTGGAGGATTACGTTATTCAAAATTCGATGACTCTATGTACCGTTGTTTTATCACAATACGAGAAATATACATACATTTATGCAGATTTTTCATTATTTAATTTCTTCAAATATAATGCAGGACTCTAACATTTTGTGGCAACAGTTTGAAAAGTGAACCGACATTTATGAGTCCGATGCAAAATGCCAAAACGAAACTAATAGTCCTTCGGAATTCAAATCCCTTTGGACTAAAAAAGAAAGAAACTGTAATGTAATTTTTTATTTTTAATTGTAAATGGAATGTAATTTTTTACTGAAATCTGAAAAAAAAAAAAAAAAATGGACTAACTAATGAGTCCAGGCAAACTATCGTTCATAATGTTATTTCAAATTACGGTGCTTACCTGTCGACCGTGAAACTCGCCAAGTAGCGCGATTTAGCGCCAGTTATGGATACGCGTTAACGTAACAACGCATTCATAATATCTTTACTTTCGTTTGATGTAACCCGATTGACTTTTTATAAGACACCCTGATTTTTGAACCAGGATATAAATTAACTCTTATTGTTGTATTTTTTCTTGCATTTTTAGAAAAAAATATTTAAATTTGGTTCCTGCTTTCTACATAGTAGCAAGCAGTGAATTATTTTCAATATTATATAATCCTACCGTCAATAAATATATAAATTAATATGGTCAGCTGAATATACCGGCAAAACATTAATAGATTGGGACAATCACGTGCTAGAAGTTTTAACTTGGTATTCTAAATAGAGCTTCCGGCAAAATCGGATGGCCTAACAAAATAGTAGAAATTGGCAAAAGCCTTTTTTACGAAGGGGGTCAAAAACTAATTGTTTATTAATGAAAGAAGCGTCCATTCCTTTAGAATTCCGCAAGAGAACTAGCGAAACTTTGGTGTGATCTCTTTGCCAACTTTCACGATTCAAGGGTAGCCAAATTTCATGGCCGAAAGGATAATACGCAAGAACCCAAATTACTTTAAATCAAATTTATTAGTAAACAAATCACGAACATGGCTTCCAGCACATTTTTCTGAATGCGAAGAAAGATGGATCGTTTAAAATACTACTTGCCATTTTAAACTCAGCGCAGTTCCTAAAGCTACATTAATAGACTCAAGAATTCTGACATTCGGTTATACAGGGTAGCCAAAGATAAACCGAAATTAAAGCAAATGAAAAGCCCAAGAACTGTAAGGCGATATTATATCAGTAGATAAGAGAGAAAAATTATCAGTTTGTGGATTATCCTCAGTCCTTATGTGAATCATCATTTTCTATAAGTACAGCTTTGAATGTTGGCCTTCATGGTCTAAGCACCCTTTGGCTCGATGAATCCGCTTCGTGCGACTTGCTGCAACTCGTCCCCTTCTATACTGGTGATGGTGTGGTTTATATTTTGCTCTAATGCGTCAATAGTAAATGGATTGTTTTGGTAAATCTTGCCTTTCAATTTGGCTTCCCAAAAGTCACAATTGGATAAATTAAGTAACCGAGGAGGCGATGCAACATTCCAGACAGTACTGGCATGTATGAAAACTAAGTACACTGCTTTCAAGGAGGCGTGTGCTGAGTGTGCTCTCGCGCCGTCCTGCAGTCGAATTACCTAATGACTTTTGTTCGCTTTCTCCTCTGCCATTCCCAGTTCGGTTTATCTTGGGTCACCTTACGTTTCTAGATGGCAGTAAATTCAATATGTTTGGTGGTGATAGAAAATAAATAGTATGGTGGAAACCCAATATTGCATTTTTTAAAGAAACAAGGGGGAAATATCTAGATGATCTAGAACTATAAATGTGTTTGAGGAATTAGGAATCCACATTTTATTGACGGAAAAATAAATAAATTTATATACTTATGTATATTAAAACAAAGGCTGAATTAGAGAGTCCAAAATGGGCATAATATTGCATTGCAATCAATCCAGATATAATGATTTTATTTGTAGACTATTAAGTAACTGTTTATATATAATCAAAACGTCTGTGTAGAGTCCAGTCCTCAACCCCAGTGAACATATTTGTGATTATTTGCAAGAATTATTACCTTAAAATTTCTATCAGAAATTAAAAAAAACTCTTTCAAAATCCTGTGAAATACATGCTTAATAAACTCAGTGAATTTATAAAAAGGAAAAGAGACCCGGAGTATTATAAAAGTGTTGGTCTAATCTTTGGAATATGGTAACAGGTAGTTTGGCGACATTTTGGTAAGGCGATAAAGGTTACTAACTAGGACTTTAGCAGTGTACATGGATAAAGTCAAGAGTGTACGCAATGCCATTTTTGTGCAATTCTGGCATGTTTTTTAAGTGAAAATAGGTCGACGTGTACATGGATGATACCGTGTATGTGCAATTCTTAAAAACGCGGCAAGCAGTGGGCGATTCTGCACATCGACCCAATTTCGCACCTAATCTTCGTCATGATTAAGCACTTTTGTTCCATAAAAGTTCTAGCATAAGCGTAATTCGGCTAGTAGATTGTTGGAAAAAAAATTTTGAGTAAAAAAAAAAAAAAAAAAAAAAAAAAGCCCTTCACTTTGTGAAAACAGAATGGCGTCCAAACAAAAACTAGCAGGTTGCTGTAGCAGGGTTGGTCGCCTCAATTTCGCCAAAAATTGCCAAGTTACCATAATTCAAAGATTAACCAAGTGTTGTTTTAAAATTTAAAATATATGTGTGTATGCCCCAATACTCTTTTTAACTTTACTGTATCGTTCATATGTCGTAAGTGTATATTTTGATAGTGATTTAATGTTTTTTTAGCTAAGCATAACACTGTCTCTTTTATTATTGGCTCTATTTTTATTTTCTTTTAACATCTGCGAAACTGATTTTAATTTTAAAATTAACATAACTGTTCATGTTTCTCTCTGCAAACCACACTCTTTTGCTTTCAGGGACGATGCTAATGATCTGAAGCATAATACGTAGGCAAAAGGAAACAATAAGAAGAACCTGGTGAGTGCTCAAACAAATTCAACCTCAGCGTTATATGTTGTTTTTGTTGTTTGACTTCTAAATTAATATTTGTTCGGCATGTTGTTTTGATATAAATGCAATCTTCCTCGTGACAATACCAAGAAATTATTCACATTACCTAATATGATTATATATAGCAATAGAACTCTTAAAGAAATAATCTACCACAATCTAAATCCGCAATCTAATAAATCCACAATAATCCAAATTTTAGCCTTAGAACAAAACTTGGGGCATTATGTTGAATCCTCGATAGCTAATATGAGTAACGCGTCAACATTTCAATGAGTTTTCTCTTATGATATAAAACATGTTACATCTTTGCAGTGTTAAAACACTTTGGGACAGTATTCCTTCATGAAGCGGCCCACCAGCGGCCGAGCGGTAAAGACGCTGAACACTGGTAGTTCGGTCTGAGGTTCGAATCCCGCGAACGGGCTGGCTACATGGGCGTTTTCCTGGTTTTCCCCATGTGTAACGTGTATACGAGCCAGTTTCCCTTAGAAAGTCCTCCACGAAAGGCATCCCTCCCTTTAGGCAGATAGCCCTCGTGTGCTTTGCCATAACTGAATAATCCAAAAAAAAATCCTTCATGAAGCTCACATCTGGTTAAATATGCCAAAGGATTGTGATCGGACATGATCTGCACCTGAACTCCAAAGACCCATGCATCAAACGTTTTCAGAGTTCGAGCACATAATAAGTTTCGCGCTTAATTATAAAATATTTCATTTGGCTAGGACTAAGTTTCTTGCCAAAATACGCAATTGACATTTCTTTCCAACTGTTGTCATTTCGGGCTAAGCAAGCGCCTATGGGCGTTTGCAGAGGTGCGTGTATAAAGTTGATATAGAAATATTTGGAGTATGCAAAGTTATCATTTTCATGCATTCGGCTTTAATTTTCAAAAACGCGACTTTTGCTTTTGAATTCCAAGCAATATGTTAGGAATTTCTTGTTCGTTTAAGTTTGATAGTAGCAATAGTATCCGAGAGAAATTTAGAATGTAATGCCAGTAGTAATTAGCAAGTCCAAAACAACTTCAAACTTCCTTCTTAGACGACAGTAAGCTAAATTTTTGATAGCTTCAATTTTCTGAGAATATGAGGAATATTGACTAGATCCTACAATATGTCCAACAATTTTATTGGTTTTTCTGAAGTCACGCTTATTAAAGTTCGTTGTCTAATTAAAGTCTAAATCTTCGTTGCGTTTGGGAAACTTGATCTGTATGATAAAGATGGTCACTGTACATTTCAGAATGAATAGCAACATCATCGATATGGGAACAGCAGGTATTTCTTGTGTTGTGCCAAAGCTTTATCCGTAGATTTCTGAAGCAAATGTTTTCAGCATTTTCCATACCGAAAGGTAAAACCTTCCATAATATTTTAAGAATGCGAAGTAATGCTTGGCTTCTTCTTTTAATGGAATTAGGAGACCGAATTGAATTTACGAGAAAAATCAACGCGCAAGCTAACCCTTACGTCTTTCTTAGCAACACAGAACACTGGATGGGACCAGTCGTTGTAATTTGATTCAATTAAATCCCAATCAAGCAGTTCTTTTATCTGGCGTCTTCTTGTTGAGAAATTGGAACACGGTATGGTGGAAGGCGTTTTGGGACTCAGTCAGTTCTAATGAGTAGAGAATGGCTTTTTAACCTGTGTATCAACTAATTACTACTAAGCAGATATAGATATTTCTTTAGTATTTCAAATAGTTCTCTATGCTGATTATCCGTTAAATTTACTTTCATAGCTAAAACATAATATTTTTCTGCAGTGTTAGTAGGAGCATAATGCTAATCTCCACTTTTTTTAAACAATCAATTTAGCATATTAAGCTCTAGCAATATAAAGTGTTAACTTATTTGTGGGCAATTCTCTTATACTTCCATCTGCTGGCTGGAGTAGTTGAATAACGTCTGGTTAACTGGATAACTGTAGTTAGTCCAGGTATTCTTGAATTTATGAGGGAATAAAAGTAGATGTACAAGTACTATCTCCCATATCAGCAAACACTTCTTTTGCTTTTAAGTTATAACGAGACACATACCTCTGTTGTCATTTTTCAGAATTTTCGGATGCAATTTCATAAGCCCTTTTGAGCTTTTCGATTTTGATTTAAAGGTATTTTTTTACGGAATGAGAAACTGTAAAAGGAGTTTTCTTTTTTTTCGATCCATACTTCTTTCATAAGTGAGACAGGTCCAAGACGTAAGCGTTTGTAAATTAACTGGAATGGTGACACAGTACTGTGTGGTACAGTACATCGCCGTACTGTGTGGAGCTTCTCTATATGCAAATAACAATCCTGCTAAAAATGCCCCGTAGAAACCCATAAAATTTTTTTACGGGGAATTGGCCTACGGGTACCCGTACAGCTCTGTGGGTACCCGTAGGCCAAATCCCCGTAAAAACCCACATACAGAGACCCGTACAACTGTACGGGTACCCGTAGGCCAAATCCCCGTAAAAACTCATAGAAAGAAACCCGTATGGTTGTACGGGTACCCGTAGGCCAAATCCCCGTAAAAACCCATAGAAAGAAACCCGTATGGTTGTACGGGTACCCGTAGGCCAAATCCCCGTAAAAGCCCATAGAAAGAAACCCGTACGTTTGTACGGGTACCCGTAGGCCAAATTCCCGTAAAAACCCATAAAAAGAAACCCGTACGATTGTACGGGTACCCATAGGCCGTATACCCGTAAAAACCCATAGAAAGAAACCTGCACGGCTGTATAGGTACCTGTAGGCGAAATACCCGTAAAAAAACCTGTAAACGGAAACCCGTACGACTGTACGGTTACGAGTAGGCCAAATCTCTGTAGAACTGTAGGCACTATAAACAAAATCCCAGTAAAAACCCATAGCCAAAAATCAAAACTTTATATGCATATCCATTGGCCAAATTTCCATTAAAAAAAAATGGATATTCCGTAGGATAATGCTTTGTAAAAACCAGTAAACAAAAGCATGTATACCTATACAGGCACCCATACGCCAAATCCTGTAAAAACCACTACACAAAAATCCACAGACCAATAAAGGTACCTCTTGGAAAAATCGCTGCACAAAACCCATAAACAGAACCAATAGCATTATACCATAGTGGAGTATCCATACATAGAATCGTGCATAGAACGGGTATCCATACACAGAATCCCTATAAAAAACAATACACAAAAACAGAACTGTAAATCAAATTTCCATAAAAACCATAAACCAGCAGAAGTACATAATTAGCACTGATGAAATGTACAGAACTAAATTGCGGAGAAAGCATGCAAAGTAATTTTAAAATATCTAGAAGCCTACGAGCCCGTCCTTCTTAATGCACGTCAATATCTATAAACATATTACAAAATATTTGTATAAATTCTCTTTACAAAATTTTAAACTACCTTTATATAATTCTGAAAATAAAATGAATAGAAAGATAATAACCAAAGTCATGATTCACAACCATCGAATGATAAATGTACATATACATATGTAAGAAAGATAAGGAATATGCGAAAGATTAAATTAGCAGCGTAAAATTAATTTTCCTTCTCTATTCTAAAAACAGTAATCTTTCTGCACTGCATCATTTGGAGATTAATTCATGTCATATGACTCTTACATAATTTGATGTTGTAAAAGAAACTAAAACTCAGCCAGTAGTAATTTTAAAGCAGTATTAACTATCAAAGACGAGTAAAAATGCATCGAGAACCAAAATTAACTCGGTCTGAATTAAGATTTCACCCTTAACATAACACATTTGCTTTTTACGCTTTGTATTAGCTGGATTGCAGTCTGTCTGCTCCTTGTTTCTTACTACAGTCAAAAGTCGTTAATTCGGACACCCATAATCCGGAATGATCTATAATCCGGACCTCAAAGCTAAAAATTTTCTGTGCATGCGCCGCGTTGACACATGCGCATAGGCGTTTACGTGTGCGCGTAAGACCTTTACGCGCATGCGCATATGCGTGTGTGCAAGTGCAGAATACGTTTTCGCGTGCGCGTTTAACGTATAACGGACGGTATAAACTAAAATTATACAATTATCTATTTCAGTTAATGTTGATGCTTGCGTTATTCCTTAATCTTCGAATTGGATGCAGCTTATTATTTTTTGCAGACTGTAAGAGCAATTTTATAAAAGTAAACTTGAAGTTTCGATTATGTCAATTTCCGATTCTGGAGGTCCCAAAGGATCTACAAAACGAAAGTATGTCTCGATGTCCGTCAAACAAAAAGTGGAATTGCTGCAAAAAATGGATAAAGACATGAAGAAGGTGACAGAGAGGTTAGTGAAAACGAAAAAATTTCGATTGACAAGTTAGTCGGTATTCTCGGCACAGCAATTACGGGACTTGAACAGCGGAGCTTTTTAACTGAACAAGAAGTTATGTCTGTTTATAGAATTAAAGAGAAAGTATTATCACATAAAACGAAACAACTTACATTGAAAGAAATGTTTAATAAAGTAAACAAATAAATATTAAGCTTCTTTTTTTTTTAAATTTTGATACCCTTTAGATCATAATTGTTCTTTATTTCCTAAAATACGGTTTCATATTTTTAATTTTAGAATTTGTGCATGCCATCTTACGAGATTTAAACTGATGATCTATAATCCGAAAAATCGATAATCCGGAATCGCCGAAGTCCCGACGAGTCCGGATTAACGACTTTTGACTGTACACATTTATCAAAAATGTTAATTTTTGGAATAGGCATAAATAATGTGCCAACTTGTTTGTGGCTGCAACATATTTGCTGAAAGAAAAGTTGAATTAAATCTACCTCGACTGCCAAATTTCTTATTCATTGTGAATTGGAGTTTCAACATCTCTAAGCCATCAAAATTCTTGCTGTTCATTATGGATTCAGCTGCTTGTATTCGACTACAGAATCTATTACATATATATATAATATCATTTCATTTGATGGTTGCGAATCATTACTTTGTCTGTATATATATTATTGATTTCATTATAAATATATACATATAGTACTGTACCTCACTGCATATATTTGTATTTCAGTTCTTTAATTGGGAAATTAAACAATTGTATTTAATCACATCAGCTTGTTTAACAATTTGATACCTAATGAGAAATGTATTGCCAAAGGATGGTACTTTCTAGCATCTGCTTAAATTTTAAGTTACCTACAATGCACTAAACCAAAATAAAAAAAAAATAAAATAAAAAAAAAAAAAAACTAGAAGAAACCCAAATTTTCAGGAAGAGAAACATTATTAACAAGCAAGCAAAAACAATACGGGACTTGCAAATTAGAAACTTAACATAGAGTTCAAATTTAGCATACTTGCTATCCCCTTAAAGCTCGCTTACCAATGATAGTAACACCCTGCAGCTTATTATGACATGCATACACATAGATGTTTTGCGTGGAAGAAAGGATGAATCCAAGAATATAATGTAGTGAAGAAATAATAATATACAAACACTGTGTCGACCCCTTATTACAATACTTTGAATGTTACCTGTATCTCTCAAAAGATAAATGAAACATGAAGATAACATATAATAAACTTAATAGTACCCAAAATACAATAAATTATATTGTAACAAAATGAATTTAAAAAAATTTACAAGTTTCAACAAATACCAATTCTCAACGCACAGTTCGGAAATTAAGAAAATATCTCATAGCGTATAATGTTTTATTCCGTATCTCACTCTTAGTGCTATATAATCTTCCACAGATTTTATATAAATAAAATCTATAACATAATGGGTATTTATAGTATATGTAGTTCTTGATGTAAAAAAGATCAACTTTTGCACTGTAAAAATTCCATCTATGTGAATAAGTATGAATATACTCATATACACGTAATTATACTAAATAACTAATTTAATGAAACTAAATTCCTATAGAAAAATGGGGAAAGTGTAAAATCGCCCACTGCTTGGCATGTTTTTAAGAATTGCACATATTCGGTATCCATGTACACATCGACTTATTTTCACTTAAAAACATCTCAGAATTGCACAAAAATGCCATTGTGCACTCCTTTGACTTTATTCATGTACACATCAACCTATTTTCACTTAAAAAGTCAAAAGAAAATTGACAAAAATCCAATTCCTTTTACTTTTGTACAAAGTGCCAAATAAATAAGTGGGCGATTCTGCACTTTACCCAAAAAAATATATAAAAATACCATTTACCTATATATATTAATAATTTATTATTACACAAGGTTTTTCATATATCATCTCAAAGGAACATAAATTTAATTAAAGCGATGCATTATTGGAATAAATTTGAGTCAGTGTTTTATGTACAAGTTATTTAGATTTCTATTGTAGAAAGAATACTTGAAATAATGCATAGAAATATTATTTTGAACCATAAAAATTCTCAATAGTAAAATTTAAAGTACTGAAAAGGTAGCTATTGTTTTTGACAGTAGATTATATAATATAAAAATACCTCATGCCGAGCATTTTCTGAAATTACAATGCTACTCAGTGATATCTCTCAGACTTGACTACTTAGTGATCTCTTTCGGACTGTTTTTGATCAGTCTCATTTTCGAAACCATTTGATCATCTGAGTGATCGAAATGACAATTCATTTTCACTTCTTACGCACATATGCATATTTTTAACTTTCATATTTTCCAGTGTTTCCAGATGCTGAATTAGTAGTTTTGTTTGTTAACAGTTCGCATAAACTTTGTGAACGAGCATGTCAGAAGAAAAAAAAGAAATAAACAAAAATTTGGAACTTTTTTTTATAACTCCAAGAAGTAAAATTTTTTTATAATCGAAGCTATCCAGAGCAAATCATTCGGATAGTATCTTCAATTTACATTTTAAATGTTAATAGTATGGCAAATATAAAATGTGTGAGGCAATATTTAATCGCTCTGTATACGTGACGGTTGATCAGCTGACTGCATCCACATTAAACACATTTGTCTTTTCTAATACAAAATTAAGGTCTACCAGCGGCCGAGCGGTAAAGTCGCTGAACACTGGTAGTTCGGTCTGAGGTTCGAAACCCGAGAACGGCCTGGCTGCATAGGCGTTTTCGTGGTTTTCCACAAGTGTAACGTGATAATACGAGCCAGTTTTCCTTAGAAAGTTCTTCATGAAGGTATACCTCTCTTCCGTGCAGTGCCTGAGGGTGGAACAATTAAATAATAATAAATAATAAAAAAATAAAGGAAAACGCCAGGCAACCAGCCCATTTACCGGAATCAAAATTCAGAGAAAACTACCAATATTCACGTTCTTGCCATATTTCCAGTGCTAGGAAGGTGCGCAGTCATTGAAAACATTAAATAATCTTATGAAAGTATAGTTAATATTAATTAATACAGTTAATCTTATATTCGTACTGCAGTTTCCTTTAATGTAATTCCACACATAGAATTTTCTGATTGCGAAGGCTACATTCATTGTAGAAAGTATTTGCTTTAACGTAAATTAATTTTAAACTAAATTAACGCAAATTAATGTCAGAAAATGTAGGACTTAGAAGTGAAAAGCTAGTTCTTAGAGCTTTTTCCCTGAAACACGAAGTGAGGAGTGATGAAATAGTCATGTTGACACTAACTACAAAGATGCAAATCGCAGGAAAAAAATAAACGTTTTAAATTTGAAGAAACATCCTTACAAAACTGTTCGTGAAAATGTAGCTTTAATTTAGAAGAGAAGATGTCATTACTTTAAGCATTTATAATGGATAAAAAGTTAATAATACTTATTTATTAATTAAAAATAATAGATAAAATATATCATGTTTTCTTAAAAGTTGTATATTATTTTGTTTGTGCATTTATTGTTAAATCACGAAGAAAAAATCTAAGCATTCATTATCTTTTCTTCATCCATTTGCATAATAAGTGGGAGAGTTCTATTACTCTTTCTAAGCTTTTTACCAGCTCTTTAAAGTTAGGCACAAAAAAAAAAAAAAAAAAAAAAAAAAAATCTGAAATTTTTCAGATTTTAAATTACGTCCAAAGGGGCGTTTTTTTTTAACGTTTTGAGTGTTACCTTTATTTATTAAATATCATGTTCTTTGCACTTCTATAATAATAAAAGCAAGTGTAATGTGTCTGTCTGTCTGTCTGACCGAGCTCTCCAGCCAAATCTATCGCACGCAGGGACCTGGAATTTTTTATACGGAAGCACAAAGGGGCTGGCCACCAGACCTCGAAGCCCAATTTTCGATTTTTGGATTAGAAAAATTTAAAAAAAATTATTTATAATTAATTAATCACGGTTTTTTTGACTCACTGATATTATTATTTGTTTTCAAATAACGTTCGATTGTAACAATTGATTTCTTTATTCTAGCGTTAGTTTGCTGTTTTGACGATACATTAAATCGATTAATTACAATTCATTTCTTTTTTGTAGCTTGTGGGGGGGGGAAGAGAGAGAGACAGTCTACATGTCCTACACTACTATTCCTGCGCTATTCACTTATCTGCATTTTCTAAATGCACGGGCAACGCCGGGCGGGTACAGCTAGTCTGAAATATAGGATGATATAAATACAGGATCAAATCTTGAGGATCATTGAAAAGTACATACTTAATGTGCTTTACAAATTCAGACATTATGTGCCATAAATATCATTCATACAAACGTAAGCATTCTGGAACAACAAAAATCAATAATGGTGTACCCTCGTATTTGCTACAATACACTACACTGGTACAGTAATTTCTTATGAAATATTTTACTTTTACTCGTACATTTCAGAAACACAAAATTTGATAGAATTTGTACTGAGTGAATATTTGAAAGGGTTCATTAAGACTGTTGTTCGCGCCTGCGCATCTGTAATGTAATCCACGCATGCGCATCTGTAATGTGATGATCAGACGAGTTTGAGAATCGCCATCGACGGTGTAAGAGGGCTGAGTTAATGAGTGATTGTAATTAATTATGAGAATTAATAAAGAATCGAACCAGCGAATTTATTTACTGTGTGTTATTTGGGACGAGACCCAAACATATCTGGTCGTAGTCGACCGGAGTGTGAGTTTGTGCATGAATAAGTAGTGTTTCGTTTTTGAGAACACAGGAGTGTTTGTGTTTGCCAGTATTCCAAGCTTGTTTTTTTCAACGAATATCGCTGATTTGGGATACGGATATTCATCAAAAGTGAATCACTGCAGAGGTAAGTGATTCCTCTCTTGTTAATTCTGTACATTCTGTGCTTGTTCTATTATAAATAACAATGTTATTTAAGGGTGCTAAAAAAGAAGATTTAAGGCTTATTGCCTTAGAAATAAATCTAAATGTTGACGAAAAAATGACTATAGCAGATTTGACTGAAATTATTGAGAATAGTGAAATTTTTAAAACAAGATTTAGTAAAAGAGATAGCAAACTCTATTATCGAAAATAGAAAACAGGAAGAGCAAAAATTTGTCGAGTTAGAAAAAATAAAACTTGAGAGATCAAAGAATGAGTTTGAGTTGGCTAAGCTTAACCCTCTCGCTGCGCATCCCGCGATTTCCACGGGCAACGTAGAGGTAGCAAAATTTGCGCAACCCGCGATTTCCGCGGGAATGAATTTTTGCAGTCTATTTAAATGTGCAACCCGCTCTTCCCTAGTTCAAGGTTTAATTTCGGCTTTTCTGTGATGTTTAATTGTTTATTTAGATGTGGACTAACAGATGGTGTTAGTTGTCCACATTTCTGCCAAATATACTACAAGAATACGTAATGTAGCATTTTACGCGCGCTTTTCAGAATTTAAAGATGGCTGGTAGGAAGCGTTTCGCGAGTGATATAACTTACATTCCTGACGATATTTCCAACACTGAACACTGATAGTAGTTTTGACTCTGATTTCAAGTATACTGAAGATAGTTATAGCGACTCTGATGAGAATTTTTCGGATTCCTCTGCAGACAATGATGAATTTGACTAATTTTTAACTCTAAAATATATGTAGATTTGAAATATGTAATAAAAAATACGCAATTTTTGAACATATTTTGATAAAAAACGTACGCAGTGAGAGGGTTAAAGCAGAAACTAAACTTGATGGTGTAAGCGAAACCGAAACAAAATCAGAGTCACTAGATCAATTAATAAAAAGTATCAGAACCTTAACTGTAAAAATTCCTATACGGCCTGAGAGTTGGGGATTTTTCTTTTCGTCATTAGAACGAGCGTTTATTACAAAAAATGTTTCGGAGGACTATAAAGCAGAAATTCTGTTAAATCTGTTAGGAGACAAAGCTTCGAATATAATAACCTATTTACATGATAAGGATATCGCGAATTATGAAAAAGTAAAAGAAGTAGTTCTGAAGGAGTTTCAGCCAACACCATATTCGTGTTTAGAAAACTTTAGAAAAACTGTTAAACAACCACATGAAACTCATGTGCAGTTTGCTTCTCGCTTAATAACTGCCTGGGATTATTATTTAAAATTAAGGAAGGTAACTGACTTCGAGACCCTCAAACAACTAATAGTTTCAGATATTGTTACGAATTTGGTATTTAAAAAGCTAATGTTAGTTCAATTAGAAATTAAATGGTTTTATTTCTCGCGCAGTGCAGCGCGTGACGAATATTAAAAGAAAGCTAAGCCGGAAAATTGAAAATACAAGAGCGCGTGCATTAAATAAATAAATATCTCTTTTTGATTTCGAGAAAGTACTGGAAAATTCTAGCGCGTGATTTTAAAATCTTATAAAAGGAGGAAAACATCTCAGTTTGTAGTAGTTGCTTAGTTTGTTGTTGTTTAGAAAACTACTGTTGTTGATTGTAGCGAATTCGCGGATTAGCGTTCTTTAGCTGTTTTGAATTACGTTCTATTGACATTTGAGTAGTTAAAAGAAAACTACTGTGAGATATTGTAATATTGCATGATAATTTGAGAAAATTTAAGCATTTTTGTTGTGATAATAATAAATTTTTGTTCATTTTTCATCGGACTTGTGCATTCATTTCATAACGAACCCGTACGCACGCAACAATTTTTGGTGTCAGAAGTGGGATTTGAATGCCAATAACAAGAGCGATGGAAGAACAATTGAGACAGCTCATTAGTGCTTTTGCTGCATTCCAAGAAAAGATGGAAGCTGGCCAAGCATCATTTAAGGAAGAAATGAAATTGGGCCAGGAATCCGTTAAGGACGAAATGAAAGCCGTTCAAGCTGGTCAAGAAGAAATGAAAAGAGAAATTACTTGCATAATAGAAAATAAATTTGAAGCTATGGAAGGCAGAATTGACGCAGTTGAAAATAAAGTTGGACATATTGAAGAAAGAGTTTCTTCGGTGAAAGAAGAAATAGAAGAAAGAGTTTCTTCTGTAAAAGAACAAATTGATGAGAGAGTTTCTGCAGTTGCCAAAGAAATGGATACTTTAAAGAAATTCGTAGCGTCGGCAGGGAGCAGGAGTGATGATTTTAAATTCTTACCTATGCCTGCTCGTCCACCTCTGAATCTATCCACATATGATGGGAAGACCTCCTGGCAGGTGTATAAGACACAATTTTCTATCGTGGCGGATGCGAATGGATGGGATTCCCAAGCTAAGGCCTGTCATCTCGCCGCTTCTCTAAGAGCCGACGCAGCGGATATCCTTCAGACTCTTTCCGAAAACAAAAGGTTAGATTTCGAAGCTCTGTCCGGCGCCTTGGAGTTGCGCTTTGGGGAGAAGTGTTTAAAAGACTACAGCAGGCTCCAATTAAAATCTCGTCAACAGAAGCCTACCGAAACACTTCAGGAGCTCGCCGCGGATGTTGAAAGGCTGTCCCATCTCGCCTTTTCGGAATGCCCGACAGAAACAAGGGAAATCCTGTCCTTGCAATACTTTATCGACGGCATCCGAGATACTGAAATACAGAAAGCTCTACGAATGGCGGATGTAAAAGATTTAAAAAGTGCTCTAGTGTACGCCATGAAATTTGAGGCAGCCCAGCAAGCCACTCGTCGAGACCGCCACCCAGTCAGAGCTGCTCAAGTCCAGGAGCCAGGGGATCAAGTCACCGCTCGACTTGACGATTTAACTAGACAACTGAACGCCTTGAGACGGAATATTGGTGAGAAGAAACCGACCGTTAAGTGCTGGAACTGCGGTGCTGAAGGACACATACGACGAAACTGCAAAACACCCCAGGGTACTGATGTTAAGACCGCTTCTAACAAGCAGCAGGGAAACTAATTAGTGGTCATCTCGCGGGGCGGAGGTTGCCAGATAATGAAAAGCCCCCGTTTAAAGCGCTTCAGATTTCTGCAGTGAGAGGCGGCAGTAATGGACTTTTCATAATAGGACATATTAATGGAGTTCCGTGCAATATGACTATAGATACAGGAGCCAACGTCACCATCATCCGAAAAGATTTGGCTCAACAACTAGGAAACAAACTTATCTGGACGCCGCCCTGCGTTACCCTCCAGACTGTGTCCGGTGAGAAGATCGACATCGACGGAAAAGTAAATGTTAACATCACGTTTGGAAGTGCCGCTTACCATCACACGGCATATGTAGCAGAGATCACTGATTCTTGCATACTCGGATTGGACTTTCTAAGGAAATACAATTTTTCCTTGGATTTTAAAAATAACGAATTGCATTCTTCATCTGAGGACATAGCGTTATTTCTCGTTAATGATGAAGAAGTTAAATCTGTCCATAAAATCATAGCACAAGACTATATTACAATACCGGCAAGAACAGAAATTTTACTTCCTGGATCCATAGCCGAAAATAGAAATTTCCGCTACGGCATCATAGAATATCCCAATAACTGTAATATCCCAAAAGGAGTATTAGTAGCCTCAACACTCGTCGACCTATCCAGAACGGTTATCCCGGTGAGAGTCGCCAATGTAACTGAAAAGTCGAGAGTTATTAAGAAAGGTGAAGTGGTTGCAACATGTACTCCAGTAACCAGCGTTGAAAAAAAGAGTAACATCCCAGAATCCGTGTCCTCAGAGAGCATTACATCGGAGTTATTGCAGAATGCACAATTAAACGATAAAGAGAAAAATGCTGCCGATCGCGTCATTAAAGATCTTCAAGTTGTTTTCTCCCGCTCGTCTTCTGACGTGGGTCGAACTAGTTTGACACAACATAGAATAGATACTGGCGATCATCCCCCGATCAAGCAACATCCAAGACGTCTACCGTTTGCTAAACAGGAAGAGGTGCGAACACTGTTAAAAGATATGGAAGAAGGCGATGTCATCGAGCCTTCAGCGAGTCCATGGGCATCTCCCATCGTTCTCGTCAGAAAGAAAGACGGCTCAACAAGATTTTGCGTTGACTATCGCCGGTTGAATGAGGTTACGAAGAAAGACAGTTACCCTCTTCCTAGAATTGATGACATTCTAGACACTCTTTCTGGAAGCAAGTGGTTCTCAACACTTGATTTAAAGAGTGGGTATTGGCAGGTAGAAATCCATCCTGATGACCGAGAAAAGACGGCATTTACTACGCGACAAGGACTTTGGCAGTTCAAAGTGATGCCGTTTGGACTGTGTAATGCGCCGGCAACATTCGAACGTCTTATGGAGACTGTTTTGAAAGGCCTTTCTTACGAAGCCTGTCTGATATACCTGGACGATAACATCATCGTCGGAAAGAGTTTTGAAGAGCATCTAGAAAATCTTAGAAAGGTGCTTCAGAAACTGAAAGAGGCCAATCTGAAGCTGACTCCCGCTAAATGCAAATTGTTTCGATAGGAAGTGACTTACCTGGGACATGTCATCTCTGCAGAAGGTGTGCGCACGGATCCTGAAAAGGTATCAGCGGTTAAATCCTGGACGCGTCCCGAAAATGTCCATCAGCTGAGAAGCTTCCTAGGGCTTTGCACCTACTATATGAGATTCGTGAAGAACTTTTCTTCCATCGCAAGACCACTTCACAAGCTGACAGAGAGCAAGCAAAGATTCTTGTGGACAAAGGAATGCGAGGATGCATTTAACAACTTAAAGGAAGCTTTAACATCTGCTCCAATCCTGACGTATCCTCAGCTCGACAGACCATTTATTCTCGACACCGACGCGAGCAATGAAAGTGTTGGTGCTGTTTTGTCCCAAGAAATAGACGGCCAAGAACGTGTAGTAGCTTACTGGAGCAAGTGCCTGTCTAAACCGGAGAGGAATTACTGTGTCACAAGGAAAGAGTTGCTCGCCATAGTCAAAGCTGTAGAACATTTCCATCATTATCTATACGGGAGAAAATTCCTCCTCCGCACGGACCATGCCTCATTGGCGTGGCTTTTAAATTTCAAAAATCCTGAGGGTCAAATAGCCAGGTGGATACAGAGACTCCAAGAATATGACATCACTATCCGTCATCGTAAGAGATCATCACACGGAAACGCCGACGCCCTGTCTAGAAGACCTTGCCAAGAAAACTGCCGATATTGTTCCAGGGTGGAAGCGAAATACGAACTGCTGACTCCGGTCGCAAGACAAATTACAACATCAACATCGGCTGCTCGAGACCCGTGGAGTGATGATGAAGTCAGGAAAGACCAGCTGGAAGACCGCGACATTAAACCCATAATTCATCTAATGGAGTCGTTAAACAGAAAACCTACCTGGCAGGACATTTCTATCTGTAGTCCTACAACCAAACAATATTGGGCACTCTGGGGTTCACTTCACATTCGAAACGGCGTCTTATACCGGAAATTCGAGTCGGATGATGGGAAGACGTTCCGATGGCAACTGATACTTCCGAGATCCCGGATTCCTGATGTCCTCAAAGAACTACATAACAGCCCTACAGGAGGTCACTTTGGAATTATGAAGACCTTACAGAGAGTTCGTGAGCGCTTTTACTGGAATAATGCAAAGAATGACGTGCAAAAGTGGTGCCGATCTTGCGATGCCTGTGCAGGTCGGAAAGGACCGAGGAAACGCAGCCGAGGCAGACTGCAACGTTACAACGTAGGTGCGCCTTTTGAACGTATCGCCTTTGACATCCTGGGACCTCTGCCACGAACTGCTGATGGCAACAAATACATACTCGTTGTCATTGATTACTTCACCAAGTGGCCTGAAGCTTATCCTATTCCTGATCAAGAGGCAGTCACAGTAGCTGAGGTAATGATACAGCACTGGATTTCCAGGTTCGGAGTGCCTCTTCAGTTACATTCCGATCAGGGAAGGAATTTTGCCTCGGCAGTAATCAAAGAACTATGCAAACTACTTGGCATCGACAAAACTCAAACGACGCCATTGCATCCCCAGTCGGACGGCATGGTAGAGAGGTTCAATCGAACCATCCTTAATAACCTCTCATTAGTGGTTTCCAGAAACCAACAGGACTGGGACAAGAAATTACCACTCTTTTTACTGGCTTACCGCAGTGCTGTCCACGAGACTACCGGCTATTTTCCATAACAGATGCTCTTCGGTCTTGACCTTCGTCTGCCTTGTGATCTATTGTTTGGCCGCCCTCCGGATGCTCCTTCATCGTCTGAGGAATATATTCAAGATTTCCAGGCCCGGTTTGAAGTGATGCACAATTTTGATGTGATGCACGAGAGCGAGTCAACTTGGCGACGGAGAAGATGAAGACCCGATACGACACAAGAGCTACTGAACATCAATTCCACGAAGGAGACAAGGTGTGGTTGTGGAATCCGACTCGACGGAAAGGACTTTGTCCGAAATTACAGTCACCTTGGGATGGGCCGTACACAGTCCTAAACAGGCTGAATGACGTCGTGGTTCGGATTCGTAAGTCTTCGAACTCTAAACCTAAAGTCGTTCATTACGACAGGTTAGCTCATTACTATGGCCATAGTACATAATGTAAATAATTGTAAATAGTATAAGACCATGGTCCATTTTTGGTTTTAAATGTGTATTTGATTTGTATTTGATAGCAGTTGATTTGTTTTATGTATTGCATTTATTGTTCATGTTGTTTATTATTGTAATGTAATGCTTATTAATGCATTCATGCCACAGTTGTAAGTTTTGCTTCCTGTCCAGGGATTGTACTGCCCGGGACGTGCAGTCCTTGGGAAGGGGGCAGTGTTACGAATTTGGTATTTAAAAAGCTAATGTTAGTTCAATTAGAAATTAAATGGTTTTATTTCTCGCGCAGTGCAGCGCGTGACGAATATTAAAAGAAAGCTAAGCCGGAAAATTGAAAATACAAGAGCGCGTGCATTAAATAAATAAATATCTCTTTTTGATTTCGAGAAAGTACTGGAAAATTCTAGCGCGTGATTTTAAAATCTTATAAAAGGAGGAAAACATCTCAGTTTGTAGTAGTTGCTTAGTTTGTTGTTGTTTAGAAAACTACTGTTGTTGATTGTAGCGAATTCGCGGATTAGCGTTCTTTAGCTGTTTTGAATTACGTTCTATTGACATTTGAGTAGTTAAAAGAAAACTACTGTGAGATATTGTAATACTGCATGATAATTTGAGAAAATTTAAGCATTTTTGTTGTGATAATAATAAATTTTTGTTCATTTTTCATCGGACTTGTGCATTCATTTCATAACGAACCCGTACGCACGCAACAATAATAACAACTGCCTGGGATTATTATTTAAAATTAAGGAAGGTAACTGACTTCGAGACCCTCAAACAACTAATAGTTTCAGATATGTTACACCAATCTTTAGATTCGGGAACAGCTTCTCACATTGCAGTGAGGCAAGGTGATTCATGGTTTTCACCGAGTTAGGTAAAGAAATAGATTTATATTTCACGTCACGAGGAAAACCTCTTACTGAGAATTCTCATGTTAATCGTAAGTATAATAGCTCAAAAAGTGTAGCTAAAGTGTTTTTATCAGATGTTAAAACAGAGAACTGTATTTTATGCCACGAGAATCACGGATTGGCAAAATGCCCATCGTATTTAAAATTACCGGTACAAGAAAGAGTACAGGTTGTGAAATCTAATAAATTATGTTTTAACTGTCTACATATGCATTCAGTATCAAATTGCCCATCGAAATATTCTTGTTTTTGTCAAAAACGGCACCACAAAACTATTCACTTTCCAAAGCAAATAATATCGTAAAGGAGAAAGAATGTTCTTGATCGGAACAAAATAAAAACAAAACAAATGTATCTGACTGCAACGTTCCCAAACGAGATGACTCATCGACCTTGAATGTTAATGCGCAGGAGTTCGTTCAAAAGGCATTTATTAGCAATTATTCGAATAAACAGAGTACAGTTCTGCTTTCAACAGTCGTATGTTTTCTAATTGATAACGAGGAAAGGAAACACAGAGTGAAGTGTCTGCTGGACGGGGGCAGTATGTCGAACTTTTTGACACGGAATCTTATTGAGCATTTGCAGTTAGAGAAAGAAAAAACAAACATTTCCGTTTTGGGAATAAATGATGCTACTTTAACAATAAAGCATAAAATTAATGCTTCGATATGCAATAAAGAAGGAACTTTTATAAAGAATTTGGACTTTTTAGTAATTCCAAAAATAACTGCTGATTTAACACCTTCGCGCAAAATTAAAATTTCAGTGCAAGATCTTCCTAATTTAAAATTAGCAGATGAAGGATTTAATGTTCCAGAAAGGGTAGATATGTTGTTGGGAGCGGGAGTTTTTTATGAACTTTTGAAACCGAGTCAAATTCGAATGAATAATCCTGATCTTATTTTTCAAGATACGGTTTTTGGTTTTATCGTGTCTGGAAGTATTCCAACAGAGACCGAAAACATGGTTCATTGTGGGTTTATAAAGGAAGAAGACAACTTAGATAAAACTCTTAGAAAATTTTGGGAATTAGAAAATATTGAAACTGATAAACCCAAAAACAAAGAATTTTTAATTTGTGAGAAACATTTCGTAGAAAATTATACATGAGATAAAACCGGTAGGTACGTTGTTAAAATGCCATTAAAGGAGGTTCCGGACACTTTAGGAAGCTCTAAACAAATTGCAACGAGTAAATTAAATTCCTTATGGAAACGCTTAGTAAAGAATCCCGAATATTTAAAATTATATTCATATTTTTTAAAAGAATATCAACAGTTAGGACATATGGTCGAGGTGAGTGAAAGCGAGGAGGAACGAGGTTCATATTACATTCCTCATATTGGAGTATATAGGGGAGAAGAGAAAAGTAAGTCGAATCCCTTGAGGGTAGTATTTAACGCTTCTTCTTTGACAAGCAAAGGAAACTCTCTAAATTCTATACAGTATAATGGAGCTGTGATACAAGATGATTTATTCTCAATTATGCTGAGATTCAGGAAATATATTTTTGCTTTCACTGCTGATATACAAAAGATGTATCGAGCTATCTCTATCCATCCAGATCAATGGAAGTTGCAAAGGATTTCATGGAAAGAAGGCATTGATAAGCCAGTTAAAAACTTCGAGCTAACTACCTTTACCTATGGAACTGTGAGTGCACCATTTTTAGCAATGAGAACACTTGTACAGCTGTCAAAGGACGAAGGAGATAAATTTCCTTTAGCAGCACCTGTACTGAGAGAAGACATGTACATGGACGATATTCTATCTGGAGCTGAGTCGCTAAGTTCTGCGTTAGAACTTCAAAATCAATTAATAAGCATTTTGAAGAGTGGAGGCATGTTACTCCATAAGTGGTGTAGTAATGCTACTGAACTGTGTCAAACAAACGACAAAACATATCCTTTTGGTAAATCAGAAGAATCTAAAGCATTAGGTATTTTATGGAAGTCAAAAGGAGATTGAGCTTCAACGTTAAAATCGAAGACAGCGTAAAGGTTACGAAACAGCAAGTGTTATCCGTCATATCTCGCATCTTTGACCCATTGGGTATAATTTCTCCAGTTATAATTGTAGCAAAAATATTTATACAGAAATTATGGCTGTTAAAATTGAGCTGGAATGATGTTTTGCCAGAAAAGGAGGCTAAAGAATGGAAAGAATTCTCCACTACCTTGCAGCTAATTAACAACATTGAAGTCCCTAGATGTATTTCATTACCAGATAGAATCAAGATTGAATTACATGGTTTCTGTGATGTCTCAGAGGCCGCCTAAGGAGCAGTTATCTACTGTATAGCAACATCAGCAACAAACCATACATCAGTGAGGTTGGGTGCAGTAAATCGCGTGTCTCACCCCTAAAGAAGACTACAATCCCAAGACTTGAGCTTTGCGCAGCAGTGCTATTAGCTAAACTAATGCATCGAGTGAAATCATCGTTAAAATTGGAGCTTACTACTATCCACCTTTGGACGATTCTATGATTGTGCTGTCATGGATAAACAAAGAGCCACACCTGCTCAAGATATTTGTTGCAAACCGGATTTCAAAGATACAGGATCTGACTGAAATAGCACAGTGGCATCATATCGCTCCTGAAGAAAACCCATCAGATCTCATATCTAGAGGTATGTCTGCCAAAAAACTGCAACTAAGTCAACTGTGGTGGAACGGACCTGACTTCTTAATGAAGGATGAATACCCTATAAGAGTTATACCTGAAGCAATTACTGAAAAGGACAGTAATGAACTTAAAAACTTTGCTGATTCTGAACTATCTACATGTTTAAATCTGGATGTGAATAATTTTGTTAATGATTTATTGAATTGCAGTAATAAGTATTTAAAATTAATTCGTATTATAAGTTTTTGTTTTAGGTTTTACAAGAATTGTAAGCAAGAACAAAAGCAGGTAGGTAATTTACAAGTGGGAGAATTGAGAGCAGCTGAAAAAACTTTAATAAAATTAGTACAGGGTGAGTATTTTATAAATGAGATAAATGATCTTAAAAAATCAGGTATTGTTCCAAGAAATAGTTCTATTAAAAGTCTTAACCCTTCCATTGACAGTAATGGATTGTTGAGAGTTGGAGGTAGATTAAAAAATAGCAATTTAACTTATGAGAAAAAATTTCCTATTATTCTGCCTTCTAAACATAAATTAACAGAGTTAATAGTTAATTACTATCATTTAAAATATTTGCATGTGGGTCCTCAATCTTTGTTATATCATATAAGACAAAAATTTTGGATTGTAAATGGTAGAAATGTTTGTAGAAAAATTGTAAAAAATTGTATAATATGTTTTAAAGCTAATCCCATTGTAGCTCAGCAAATCATGGGTGATTTACCCAAGGAAAGAATCACAGCTAATCTTACATTCAATTATACTGGAGTTGACCTCAGTGGCACATTCTTAATTAAATACAAAAATCAGAGAAAAGGTATGTATCAAAAAGTTTATGTGTGTATATTCATTTGTATGGTTACTAAGGCCGTTCATTTAGAGCTGATAACAGATCTAACATCTGAAGCATTAATAGCTACCTTGAAACGTTTTTTTGCACGAAGAGGTAAAAGTTTAACACTATTTAGTGATAACGCTACGAATTTTGTAGGTGCAAATGCAGAATTAAAGAGATTAAACAAACTAGTGAACGATCAAGATGAGCTTTTAGCTGGTTATATGAGTTCTGAGAATATCGAATGGAAATTTCTCCCTCCCAGAGCACCCAATTTTGGAGGCCTTTGGGAGGGTAGAGTTAAATCTTTTAAGTACCACTTCAAACGTGTCGTAGGTAATGCAAAATTGACATTTGAACAATTTTTAACAATTATGATTCAGATTGAAGGAATTTTAAATTCCCGACCATTGACACCCTTGTCTTCGGACATTGATGATTTAGAGGTTCTAACACCTGGGCATTTTTTAATTGGTAGAGCAATTAATTCGATCCCCGAGCCAGATATTACGGAAGTTAACATTAACAGGTTAAAATTGTGGCAACAGATCACAAGATTAGTGCAAATTATCTGGAAAAAATGGAACTGCAATTATTTAAGTCATTTGCAAAATCGATCTAAATGGCAAAGTTCTAAAAACAATATACAAGTTGGAGACATGGTCTTAATTAAAGATAATTTGCCTTGTTGTAATTGGGCGGTTGGTCGTATAATAGAAGTATTTTATGGTAAAGATGGAAAGGTTCGCGTATGTAATGTAAAAACTCAAACTGGAACTTTCAAACGACCAATTACCAAATTATGTGTCTTACCAATACAAAAATGAGTATTGTCTTTATAGTTATTGTACAGTATTGAATGTGCTTCACATAAAATGTCATTATGTAACTGAAATGTTATATTGTATTGCTTTGAGTTGTACGCTAATGTATATGGTAAATGTCTAATTATAAAAATGATTTTATGTAATAGTACTTATTCAAAATTGTTTATGATATACTTGTTTAAATTTTTATGCTACATCTTAATTACAATAGTTGACTGCTAAGCATTGCAACGCGGGGCGGCATGTTCGCGCCTGCGCATCTGTAATGTAATCCACGCATGCGCATCTGTAATGTGATGATCAGACGAGTTTGAGAATCGCCATCGACGGTGTAAGAGGGCTGAGTTAATGAGTGATTGTAATTAATTATGAGAATTAATAAAGAATCGAACCAGCGAATTTATTTAGTGTGTGTTATTTGGGACGAGACCCAAACAACTGTGGTAACTAATAAGCAAAGTAAACATATTGTTTTTCATAGGGGTGCATAAGATACAGTACAATGATCATTTAATTAGATCAGTCCGTTATAAGAATATCACTAAAATCCATAAATGTAGCATTAAACCAGAGTTTACCACTAAGATTATGTACTTTGCATCAATACATTATGCCTATGAATGCTACACCTGGCACAGGTCTATTCCAAGACCTTTAACCTTTTCCATAACCTTGTTAATTTTATTAATCAAGTGCCTCTGCTTGATTAGAAATTTGCAAAAGGCTTGATGATTTTGCGAAGGGAATCTGATATGTAATCCTTCTGTAAGAGGGCATTTTTCAAGGTAATGCTCCGGAGAGCCTAACTCTCCGCAGGTGCAAAAACTTGAATCGCTTATTTTGAATCTCTCAAAATAAAGAGGAAAAGGGCCATGCCCTGAAATATAACGTGTCAGATGGGGATTTCCACAGCATCTTTCTTGTGAAACGTAAGAAATATGGTAATAAGTACGACGACTAATGGTACTATAATCCCATTCTTCTTGCCACTTACTGATTGCTTTGAGACGTAGTGCAGGTTTCAAATGTGAATGCGGCCAAGGTATGTGAATTTGTTCAGCAGCAATTCCAAAAGCGGCCTCCTTGGCGAGAGTATCTGCAACTTCGTTTCCATATTCACCCATATGTGCCTTTATGCAAGCAAAGTGGATGTCATGGCGTTGATATTTTCTAAGATCTTGTTGAATATCTCTAATGATTTTGAATGGGTGTTCTGGATTACTAATCGCATAAATAGCTGAAAGGCTATCAGATTTTATAGTAGCCTTTAGGATTTGGTGGGTTAGCAAGTAGCGAATAGCTTGCGCTATTGCTACTGCTTCCCCTTGAAAGACACTGTTATTGTTAGCCAAATGGCCTTTCCATTGTGCAATGACACTATTTTCTTGTAAGACAGCAAATGCGCTCTCCACATTTCCTTCAATTTTAGATCCATCCGTATAAATTACTATACTCGAGGGGTTACGGTATTCTGTAGGCGGGACATGTAGTCTAATGCCAACACCATAATCCGCAGGGTGAATGCTGTCAGATGTTAGTTTGGTTTCCTATTCCTCCGAAGTAAAATTTTCTTCAGCAAATGCTATTGGCTTGTGTAGCTGTATTAACATTTGTCGTGCTGCTTCTAATATGCAGTGGAAGCAAACCAGCCAAGACATTTATTGCATCAGTGGAAGTAGTAATATATGCCCGAGTTATGCCTAAGGCGAAAGGGCGCTGAATAGTAGTAAGATGCTTGATTTTTCTCCCCTGCATAGGGAGAGCCCAAATTGCTGCAGCATAAGTTACTAACTTTTCTACAACCGTTGTGTATAAGATCTTTTGAATGTGGTGGTTCAAATCCCACTTGTATCCATAAATTTGTCTTAGTTGTTTGGCTATGGCCAGGGTACGCTTTTTAATAGAGAGAACATGAGGAATCCACGTAAGTTTTTCATCAAAGGTAACACCAAGATATTTTAATTCTTTTACAATTTTGAGTCTCTGACCATTGAGTACAATACGCGGTCTCCTTGCCAAAGAGGTCCCCTTCTTAGGAACCAGTAAAATTTGACACTTATACTCTGCTATGACTAATTTCAGTTCGTCACAATTTCGCTGGAAAACTTGACAGGCCTCATTGCAGTTCTTTTGCAATTCGTCACGAGAATGTCCCTTGACAACCAAGGCCGCGTCATCGGCATAGGCAAAATTGTTCGTATGCGCAGGCCAGGAAGCATTGTGTAGCTTATTGAAGGTTAGATTCCAGAGTTGAGGACCCGCTCAGGAACCCTGCGGGCATCCTCTCGTCTGTGACTTTTCAATAATTCCCGCTGAATGTATAATCATTATTCTTCGATCCTGTAGATAATGATTTATAGTATTGAAGATATTGCTTGGGCAGCCAGATCTTCTTAGAGCCTGCAAGATCGCTGGCCACCATAAGTTGTCAAATGCACTCTTCAGGTCTAAGCAGATGAGGGCTGTATGGAGACGGTGATATTTGTTGTCCATGATAGCCTCTTTGATATCATGCAAAGCGTGTAAAGTGAAAGTTCCTGGCCTAAATCCATATTGCCTGGAACTGAGGATATTATTAACGTGTAGATAATAGCGTAGTCTGGTCATAAGGATTTTTTCAAATACCAAGAGCCGGAAGTAAACAGATTAATCGGAAAGATGTGGGTTCCGCTGGATTGCGATCTTTTTTCAAAAACAACACCACTTGTCCGATTTTAAACGATTTCGGGATTTGTACCCGTAGCTAGTAATTTATTGAAAAAGCTAACAAAGATTGTTGGCTTGGCGAAAACGACTGTTTTAACGATTGCATAATCAATGCCATCAGGGCCAGGGGCCTTTTTCTTTGGCAAATGCGCTTCTTTGGCAAAGAATATGTTTTAGTTCTTTCAATGTAATATCCCTATCCGGTGGCACGTTGGTAGACATCTGTTCTGTACGTATAGTTGCTTGTTGCATAGAATCTTCGGTTCGGTCATCCTGACTGAAGACGGAATCCAGGATCTGTACTAACCTTTTGCGGCATGGTGAGTCAATATATGTCCCACCTAATTAATATTTATTTTCTCAGTTAGCAATTTCCGTTAGAAATTTTCTAATCTTTTAAAAATAATCTATTTTAGTTATTATTTTTCTCAGTAGATGTCACTACTATACCAGGGCTTCAGTTTATAAGCAAAAACTATTCAAAATAGGATCACAAAAGTGATATCCATGTATCTCGCATTTTACAATATTTTAAACATTTTGGTATACAATTTAGGATATGCATGATTCTTTTTAATATTCAAAGGTATTTTATTTTCAAAAATCTTAATTGGATTAAATATTTTATAACACTAATTTTGCAGTTAAAATAAGTGGGTTAAAATTTGTCCCACCACACACTTGAATTTCCGCTCAATAGATGGCAGCACTCACGATTATTTTTTCTTTTCTTTTTGCATCTACTTTTTTCGTGATTGCGCGCGCTTTTACATCCGGTTTATGCTCTGATGTGCTAAAATGTCTAGAAAAAAATTAACAACACAGGAAGCTTTGGATCTTTTTGCTGAATTGCCATCCGATTGCGACTCAAATGCTTCAGATGTCAGTTCTGATTCAGATGAAATTGAAATCCAAGAGAGAATAAATGAGGTTATTGCTGAAGAAGAAAGGAAAGTAGTTATAATTTGTTTCGCTTTTTAAAGACACAGACCCATCTATGCGTGTGGCTGCCATCTATGCATGTGGCACTTTAAATATGAATCGGAAGTATCTACCCACAAATTTATGTCAAGAAAATATATAGACTTTTCAGTTAGAGATGATTCAATTTATTGCATAAAATGGAAGGATAAAAGATCCGTTTCTATCCTGTCTTGCTTGGAAAAGGCAACTCAAATGAAAGAAATTAATAGAAAAGAACGAGATGGAAAGACAAAAAAAGTACTGTGTCCAAACAGCATTATTTCATACAATAAGAACATGGGATATGTCGACTGATTGAGCAACTGAAAGGACTATATGAAATAGACCGCAAAAGCAAGAAATGGTGGCACATGATTTTTTTTTTTTTTTTTACTTTTTAGAGGAGAGTATAGTAAACGCATTTATTCTATTTAAGTTTGTTCGCGAACCGATCACGATGTGAACACAATGAAAGATTTTCTTCTCTCAGTTATAGAAGGTCTAATGGCACTTGCAGGCAAGAAAGAGCAGAAAAGAAAACTGAAATCCCCAGTTCAAATAAAAACTAAAAACCCGTTCGTACAACCAGAAAAGAGACTAAAAAATATAAGTCACATGCCAAAGTGAACGAGCAGGAGAAAGATGTGCATATCGCAGCACATCGACAGAAGAACGACGAACATTTTGGATATGTGAAACATGTGAAGTGCCTCTATGCTTACAAAAGAATGAAACAACATGTTTTTCAAAGTTTCATGAAAAATGACTGTTTTTCAGTTTTAATCATATATAAATGTTTTTGAATCAAGTGCCAATTTCAATATTTTATTTAGTATCATTTGTACGTGTATCAAATTTTAATCTTAAAATAATATTCAAGAAAATATTTTCTTTTGTTCTTAAAATTTAAAAATATTAAATATATATATGCAAAATGTGCATATTCAAAATTTTACAAGTCATGCATATATGCAATAAGTACAAAATGCATTTTAGTGTGTTTATTATGAATATTTTAGAATGTACGTTTTATTTTGTTTATTCATTCCACATATGATTTTTTTCCCTGCTATACACCAATATGCTATAAGACATGTGCTAGTTGCATGGTGGGACAAATGGTATCCCACCTTCCCCCGTAAAAAATAAAAGCGCAGAATTTTTTTCAAGCCTTAAAGGCACTTAAGTAAGTCCATCTGACTTATTCTAAGGCATTTTTTTAAAGATTAAAATATATTTTAAATATGCGTGTCGCAAAGGGTTAATGTTTCCCTTGTGTAGTCCTGAGTAACATTTATTCGTGTAAGGATGTGTAACTGGGCAGGCCTAAAGAGCTTTCAAGTCATAATCTTATGATGAATACCATAGATGTTTTACGACTCTGTAAAAAAAGCCTGCCATGAATGTAGGAGGGCTATCGGTGGGGTTGACGACTGTAAGGTTATGAGAAGTGATTAAGTCAAGGACAGGGCAAGCACGCCTGTTTTCCTCTGGCGCACCCCATAGAGGGCTAGCAGCGTTAAAGTCCCCAGCAATTATCTTATTCCTAGTCAGAATCATCATGACTTGTTCCAGCTCCTGGAGTGCAGTGACAATGCCGTGTGAAGGAGAAAAATACACGCTGGTGATGGCAATCTGACCGTAAGGCCCTTCTAGTTGTACAGTAACTGTGTAATCTGCTTTATGCATTAGCAGGGGCGTGAGTGGACCATTGTAGGCGATGGCTGCTTGATTGCCTACGGAATGGTAAGTTTTGAAGTTGCTGAATCCTGTGATCCTGTTGTTAATGGAATGAAACTCTTGTAGTGCGGCTAGATCTACATTGTTTTCTAGAATAACCTGTGCTGCATGGACAGTTGCGGCTTGGCTGCGTTACAAGTTGCCTTGAAGAACTGCAAAACCATGAACTGTTCTTGGATATGCAATAGCCTGCAGTTCATCTACCACTGCGCCGTTGTTTTCATTCTGAACATTTCTGCCTTGTAGGCTTGACATTGTCTTGCACTTGGTGTGTGGTGTCGAAGCTAGTGCCTTTGGATGTATTGTGAGTTGCGCAATTGACGCAATGTGGAGTCTTTGCCTTGCAGTTATCCTGGCTATGAGCTTGTCCACAGTTTACGCAGGTCAACGCTGCTTTACAAGAATTACTCAAGTGTCCCAGCCGCTGACAATTAAAATACCTAGCAACTTGAAAGTATTTTCTGAAAGCACAAGAGCTAAATCCTATCAGAATTCTTCTAAGGTCCTTAATATCCTCGTACAGATTCTGCTGTAGGTCGACGATCCAAGTCAGGCCGATAGTTGTGCGAATAGGATTTCTTGGATGTATTTGTTCTTCACTTGCTGAGGGCACCAGGCTCGCAAAAGCCTCACGTATGTCGTCTGCTGTTGCGGATGTGGGGTACCAAAGACGATTATTGTGGACTTCCTGAAAGAGGGCTCTCTTAGCGTGACTGCTGCTGAGAGTGAGGGCTTTTTCTCAATCGCTTTCCTGAGTGTTTCTATATTATGTCTGTGGCTGCACCTAATTAAAAGTTCGTTAGAGCGTGTGGGCCGCACTTCTTCAACAGTAATGCCCTGTTCTCTGGTGCTACGTTCAGCAGTCAGTTGTGATCTGACTTGTTCTGGAGTTCTGTCTGTTTCTTTTGCTTTTATTAAGAGGACGTGGTCTGATAACTGTTTGTTAAGTCGCGCAGTTCGTGAATTAACCCGCAGAACTAATACTACACTTTATTTCAGTAACCATGTAAATAAATTTATTTGTTTTTAAACTGAGCCTTTCATCGCCTATTACCTACAAGCTGAACTACCAAGATAGTTACAAGTTTTGGATTAGTAAAAATGCCACATGGTGTATCGGCCGGGAATAGCCGGGATTGTTGGATTATAACGTTTGGATAACCAAATCATGCCTGCGAGGAATTGAAAGGGAGGGTCTCATTCTGTATTTATTTTTTAACCTTGGATGTATTTCTGTTGCACAGTATTAAAAAAGGGCAGCGTTAGAACAAGCAAAAGCTAAAAGAACAACAGTTCGATAACTAACAACCCAGTTAATTAATCAGATTGATGCTAAATTAAAGTCAGGAGAGGAGCTTGACGAGCGGGATTTAAGAGACTATTACGAGCTCTTAATAGAAAGAAGTAACGGACTGAAAGCTCTTTCAGTGAAATCGAAACTTCCATTGCAGTTGATCAAATGGAAAAAGAGGTTACGGCGAGTCAGGAATATAAAGCGAAATGTTTGAAATACGCAAGTAGAACATTACGTTACCTTGAAATCAAAACTAAGATTGAATGCAAATCACGAACAACTCTTTAAGTGAAAATTTAAGAAATCAATGTTCAGTTAAATTGCCAAAGTTAGTAATTGAAAAATTTTCTGGAGAAACATTGGCAAATTTTTTGGAATAGTAACGAAAGCATTTCTAAAGTTGAAAAATTCGCTTATCTTAAAACCTTTTTAACTGGTCCAGCTGCCAATGTTGTTTCAGGATTCGCATTATCTAACGATAATTATGACAATTGCGTAAAAATTCTAAAAGAGATAGGTTCCGGAAAAGAGCTGTTATTATAAACTCCTTTATGAATAAAATACTAAATTTTGAAGAAGTAAAAAATTCTTCTAATGGTTCAGCATTACGCAGAATTTATGACGAGCTTGAGATCTCTGTTTGAAATTTAGAAGCAATAGATGTTACATCAGGCTCTTTCCGATACTTGTTAATGCCTATTTTGCAAAAAAATCTTGCCCCACGATCTAATTTTAGAATTTAACAGGCAAAGAGATCAAGGCGACGTTGACATTTCTAAATTCATTTCGTTCTTAAAGAAGGAGGTCGAATGTCGCGAAAGTACTTTATTGGCTTGCGGTAAAAATAAAACGTTTACTAATTATTATAATCAGAAAGCTGTAAATAAAAGACACAACAGAAATACACCCACCGCTAGTGCATTTAACACTGCAGTACAGCGAGTATGCATCTTCTGTGAGAAATATCACGATTCTTTTAAATGCTGTAAAGGGGTAACCGAGGAAAAAAAAATATTCTCAAAGCGCACAATCGATGTTTTAATAAATTTCATTTGAGTCGTTTTTGCAGAGATAAAAATGTACGTAGTAAATGTAATGGCAAAAATCATCATGAATCTAGTATCAGTTTGAAAGGTAATGAGAAAAATTCAAATTCATGTAATTTATCTAAAAATGAATCAATTGCCCCGAGTTCGGAAAAGGAACCTTTAGTTTAAAATGTTAATACTAACATCTTGGTTTCTCAGTGTAATACATCTGTTTCAAAAAATACTTTATTACAAACATGTACTGGTTTAGTTTGCGACGAGAACGAAACTAAAGTTGTTCGTATCCTTCTTGATCAAGGTAACGAAAGATTGTTTATTAAAGATACCTTAGCAAGATCATTAAAATTAGAACCTGTCCGAAATGAAAAATTGTCTTTATTTTCGTTTTGAACTAAGAAACCAACAGTTCAGAATTATCCTCTAGTTGTCATTAAATTAAGAGATAGAAATCAAAAGAATAAAATAAAGTGTAGTGCCTAAGGGAGGAGCACGTAAAAAAAAAAAAAAAAAAAAAAAAAAAAAAACCACTTATCATTTTGAAGTCTCTCTGATCCGTAGCTAAAAATTTACTAGGTAATTTTGTTCATTGTGATTAAGTACTGAATAATCGTCCAAAGGCAAAATAATGAAACAGATGAACTATGTCCGAAACAAATGAACTAATATCGGCAAAGAAAAATACGCAGTTTCAGCTTTGCATCCAGTTTTTGGATTTAGATACAATAATAAAGGGCATTCATTTAGAAAAAAGCAACAAAATTTAATAATGGGATATCTTTAAGGGCGTTTTCTTTCAACTATTAATATCCTGCTTATACTACGCACACACACACAAACATAAATAATAAATTAAAAAAAAAAATAGTTCTAAAACCACTATCCAGATATGCACTGTACGCTGCAACTACTCGTGGTAGTATTGTATATAATGCATACACTATTGTAAATATGAAACGAATTTGAATCCAGTACATATTCAAACTGCTGCATGCTAACATCAAAACTGAAAGTAAAAAAATAAATTTAAAAAATTAATAAATTCATTTTATATTTTCAATTTAAAATATTTAATATCATATTAGTAAGCAACAGTTTTAATATGTACTATATTTAAATTCTTTTTTTGTTTACAGTTTATAAGATATTTACATGACATATATATATATAAAGCATTACTAATCTCACATTTTAGGAATGGTATATACAATCTCTTCTTTCACTACAACTCGCAATGGCTAAGAAACTGCACGATCTTTGGAAATTTCTTTGTGCCTCTGAAACAAACGGAGAAAAAATCTTTCTGAGAATCTTATCTCTGAGTCAAAATCTCTCTTAATCTATGAGACAAAATACCTTGAGATAACCTTTTGAAAAACTAAGCTTTTTCTTTTTCTCATATTGAAGCCGCATACAGATATTCTTATTCGTGAGTTCTTTGAAAGGTTTCAACCGGTAAAACCTGTAGTAAAGTTTCAACCGGTCATATGAAACACACACGAATTTCAATAACACATTTTTAAGAAAGAAATTGGTGTTTTATTTATCAGAAATATGGCAATTTTATCCATGTAAAGTGCATTATTTTAGCTAATTATTATGATTGTAAGTAAAACTGTGTTTAGAGCATAATATTTGGATCGGACTTGACTTCAATAGCTGAATATGCTGACTAGATGATGGTTTCGTAATTTTATGCTTGTGAAAAATAAATTCGAGTTGACTTTTAATATTTATACACGAATCATCACTTTCAAGACCTAGTATATATTTCACAATACAGGATTTGAAATAATCTGATCTAAAAATTACTGGTTGCATACAGCAATTAAGTGAGCTTCTCGCATCATAGCTATAATAATATTTGTAATTTTAAAATTTCTTTTCACTGCGGACATGCTCTTAAGGAGTTCTTGGCAGCCGTTAAGCACTTTCATTTAGGCTCTTCGTCAATAATCTTTGAATCTTACGGCGATATAACTTACAAAAATTGTTTTCTCTAGATGTAATTTGATGCAACCTGATAGTTTACAGAAATTATTTATTTACAAAATTATGCTGCCTAGGAATATTTGCATAATTGTACTATCTAAATTTCTTAATAAATAAATGAAAAACATCCTGAATTATTTTAATTCGCGTAATGTCTTTCATTAATTATTTGCCTTATTGTTTGCAGTTTAACTGCAATGGAAATAGCAGTGGAATGCTGCTCGAAAGCCATTCAACACTTTTCTTTCTTTGCACACGATGCGTCAGTATTGCGCTCTAGTTAATCAAACTAGTAACTTTTACAATCAAATCACTTTAGTTAATTATCCTGCTAATTCTTGCATTTTAATCGGGATAAAAATATCTTATCTAACTTTTTATTGGCGTGACAAATTTATTTTTTATCATGTAATTTAAAACGTCTTATAACCTACACAATTTGAAATTCATGGACTACCGATTTCTGTAAATGACATCTTTATGAATTAACACCTGGTGATGGATTCTTATTTTCTATGCTTTATCGTATCACTGATATGTCTGTTTGTTTAAATATGCTTTAAAAACGTTTAAAATAAATGTTAATATTTGTCACAAAATATAAAATGTTACTTTTACTTACTTAAACGCATTTAACTAACATCATAAATTCACTTAAAGTAAAATATTTCAAAGTAAAAAACTGAAAACTTAGTGATGAAATAAAATTTTATTAATATGCTTCATAATATACAATTTTTATTATTCACAATATATACAATGAAACACATACCATAGTACATAACTTATTTATAAATGACACAGTTTATTTTCTTAATTTAAATCGTAACAGCTGTTTAATGTAAATCTGAAAGACATTCGGGAATTGTTCCTGAAAAGCGGAAAAGATATTTCTTCGAAAATGTACTTCTAAATTATATCTATAATTGCAGTTTTCAGTCTACTTTCTAAATTAAAGACAAGCTAAAGCTTGAATACTGAGATTATGCTCAGTTTATATTATCTCTATCAAAAGGTACAGACTGAATTTTTTTCTATTTATGACTGCCAAAGGTGAAAAGATTTCATGCAAAACTAGATTACTTGAGTTTAAAACCTTTTAAAAGAATTATTGTATTAAGCATTTAAATTTTTTTCTTTGTTATATGACTGATGCTCTAGTTAATGGAAAATGGATGGATAATTTATGGACAGTAACAGTTGAATACTTTAGATAAAAATTAAATTAAACATTCTCGTTACTGTAAAATTAAGATTGTACTTTTCTGGACATATTTTACCGATGTATTTCACATTTCAGATTTACATATTTATACATTAAATACAGTTTTAACATTAATTTCTTTATGTACATGATTAAATTTTAACTTCTTTGAAATTACATGCACAGACCTAAAATTTAAAAAAAAAATTTCATTAAGTTATAGTGCTACGTAAAATGTTTTGTTAGGTTTATACATGCAGAAGCGAGAACGTTTCTTCATACACACATGTAAATGTTGCACTTGTAGAAGGAGTTTGTATCTGAGTTCTTAAGCATTATTTAAAAAAAAAATTGCGAAATGTAAATCCAGACCTTTTTCAAGTTAAAAAAAGTATTAGAAATTGCAAAAGAAAATATTTTAAATTGTAATCTAGTTTGCAATGATGAAGATTAGAGTAGGGGGGATATGTTTGAAAAATGTTTGTGATAACGCAATACAGTTTTAAATAGCCATTTAAAGTAAACTTTACTTAAAGGTAGGAAACAATGATCACATTTTCCACTTTCATCAATTATAACATCTTACTAAAAACGAGCACCAAAACACAGATTAGACAGTAGCATAAACAGACTAGACTGCTATCACAGATATAAACGACATTTACATTTTATAATAAAATAAATGCATTCTTTCTTTCCATTTCAAGTACAAAATATCATAGTGATGCATTTTTAATGCCAGAATAATAATGTAACATTAGCTAAAAGATATGGATCTATTGCAGTGCAAATATATTATTGTATATTTCAACGGAAAGATATCTTTCCTGGAAAGGAACGTCTTTTGTAAAAATACGGCAGGACTATGAAGCATAGACCGTTGGTTGGAAGTTTAATAATATCAAGTGTTAATAAACAACTTTGAAACCAATTTCCTTTTTCCTATATACTTCTGCTCATTAAGTACATGTTCCAAACACTCTTCCAAGTATATGTCCTTTAAGACTTAAACTAAGATCTATTTTTCATCATTTAATAATAATATATTTTAATATTTAATAAATCTTAAAGATGGTTTCCCATTCATAATAAATATTTTAATATTATGTTCTAAAAAGTGTACATTTCATGATGGAAGCAACACAAAAGCAGTTATAAATATTTAAATTATTAAGCAAATTTGTAATTATAATCATGATTTCTATTCATGACAATATGTATCATCTCAACTATTGACGTTGAGTTCTGGAGCTGCAAGAGCAGTAACTACCCATAGAAAAGAGACTATGCACTACTAATTCAAAATGTTTACAGAGCCTTTTTAACAACTTAAGAAATTATATCTTCTATCTCAACAAAGCAAAATAAAAGAAAATGTTTAGTATTAATGAAGCTTTGTTTTTACTTTCCAGCATTATACGTAATAATTGTGAAATCCTGAAATTTTTTCATTAAAGCATGTAATTAATTGTTCCGCTACTTTCATTTCTAACTAATAAAAATCCAAGCTTCATGCATTTGTTTAGCAACTGGGCTTTATGTAATTTCAGATCTTATTACTTAATATAATCAAAAGTATTTTAACACTTCAAAATCATAATTTGCTGATGTACTGAAATGGCCCAAAAACCTGCTTTCCAACACTCAAAATATTTGCTAACCCTCTTAACGAAAAGTTGAGAAATAAAGAATTCTTCTTTAGGGTAGACACTTGAGCATTTTATCCTTAAAATGTAACCTTCTCACTTGATCAAAATTTCATTTTAGTGTTTCTTTAGTTGCGAAACACCGAAAACATTTTTTCTTCATTACTGACGAAAATAAAACAATAGCTGCTAAGAAAATAAAAATAATCTGAATATTTATATGAAACTAAATCTTATTCTGTAAGAAAAGCTTAGGTATAAAACATCCATATTTCAAACCATTCTTTGAAAATATAAAAAATCATGAAAAATTGTCATATTATGATTATAGGCTTGAAAATCGAAAGAGGCTTAAAATAATCTCATTATGAGCTTGAAGGTATTTTTATAATCATTCAATCTGTTACATTCATTATATATTTTAGGCTGAAAGAGGTTCTCTCATTTATCTTACATTCAATTTCCTAAAATAAAATTCATAAAAGGATCGGGAAATTAGAGTTTTATTACTCACATTTTCAATGGTTTCCCATTTAATATTATACGATACGCAGTTTGCGTAAAATATGTCCCCAAAAAACCAAAAGCTAATTTACAGAAAATTTAACTATGCAGGTATTTCATTTAATAAAATAGTTGAAGGCAACAGAAATTTAAATATATTAATCTGTTTAATAAACTAACTGTGAATTATTTAGAATCCTCTTTATTTGCAATAGATAATAAGTCTCCTAGTACCTCATTATACTAGCGGTATTTTGAAAGAAAAAGATGTCCACAAGGCGTGGGATTATTTCATTTAAGTTCGTTGCCACCAAATCAGATGGAAAAAGCACAAATATAAAGTGCGTGATTTAAATCTGTTATACGATGAGGATAGTTAAAATATTTCTGTGTTATATTTCAGTACTAAAAATGTTAACGAAACGTTTGGTTTATTACAGACTTGTATTTTGAGCCATTTTCTTCAAAAATGCTATATTAGACGATATTTTTCGAAGATAAGAATTCCATTTTCTTAAACTTATATATAACAATACTGCAAATGTTTTCGATTGACAGAACATTCTGCCATCGTATTAATACATCCTGCTTTTGCTACTCCAGAGCATTTCTATAAACATTAAACGATTGCATTTAAATGGATCTAAATGATAATCCTGTATACCTCATATGGTCACAGATACCCATTTGCAAAATAATAAAGTAAGGCTGATATTCTCTAGATTTATATTAAATTGTACTGACTACTAAACTATAGACAATATTCACAAGAGAAATGATTTTATTTAGATCCTGAGTTATTCTGTTAGGAAGGATCAAAAACTGAAAGAAGCAAAACATTCAAATGATGGCTAGAAAGTAAAAATATAGCACCAGTAACGATTGATCGATTTATAAGTTGCGATGAATGAATATATCTGAAAATTTGATTCCCGATTTTTTAAATATTTAAATATTTGTTTAAGTAATAAAATTTAGTAGTTAATTAATTTTCTTGTAATGTTAATATTTATTTCTGAATATACATCCTTTATGAGGCGTTTACATCTTCAAGATAACAAATGTTACTTCTTAATAGCTAATCAATAAACACAAAACATACATTGGTATATAAAATTGGTAGATGCAGGTTATTTTGCTTTAATACATTCTTTCCAGTAATCTGTATCAAATAGTTTTAATAAAAGACTCCTTTCAACCATGTTTTTAAGTAATAAAAATACTGCTTAAAACTGTACCCTGTGACAACTACAGGTATTAAAAACTCGAAGAAGCGTACGTTACAGGAACTATTATCAAGTCGTAAATTTTAAAGAGCGTTAAATTGATTGTGCATTTATTGCTTAATCAATTAATGCATATTTTCGTAGCCTTCTATTAAAATACATTTTTAGTTTAAACCCTAATGAGTAATAATGCCTCAGAGAAGTTGTGCCTATTTGCATGTTATATAAATTTATTAATGAACATTAATATTTTAAATGTGGAACGATAATGAAAACTTTCAAAGTTAACAATGTTAAAATTCTAAATGCAATTAGAGCGCACTACAATAAGAAATATAATTTACTCTACAATGTTTATGTACAAGTAAAATATTTGAGATATATCATATAGCAAACTTCCGCTTTAAACATGAATTATATAATAAAATAATGAGTCTTTTATTTCTATTTAACTGAAAAATACCTACTATACTACCATACGTTCTTTTATCATTCATGCTAAAATTTTAAAACCTTCCTTGAATGCTCACTTTTATGTTCTGTAGACAAGAAAAATATATAAGCAAAAACTTTAAATGTCTTCTACAGTTATATTCTAAACTAAAAGCATAATTCTAAAGAGCTAATCATTTAGTTTGGCTGGAATTTTTATTTTTAAACATTTTTTCTATATAAATCAGTGCTTACTTTAGACTAGAGAGGAGAATTCTTATTTTGAAAGAAAAATGTGTCTTTAAGAATATAGTTAAATATAACATATGCCAATATTGTATTTAAAATAGAACACAATTCAGCTTTTAAGTAACACGTAATCTAGTATTTTCTAGTCTTTTCATTTTAGCGTATGTTTATTTACTTAAAGTCAGATTATTTTGAAATACACGAATGCACTTAAAACTCGGAGTTTTTTTAATTCGCATTAACCATAAGTTTATTAATTTCGAATTCGAAAGCATATTTATGCTTCCTAAATTAAACTTAAATTGTGAATTTGAAAATATTTTTTATACTTTCTTTGTACATATTCTACCTCATTTTTATACTATTTTATACTACGTTACACTTAATATTAAGTGCTAAAGTTTCCGAAGTTTATGCATTTTAAAACCGAAAACTTAATTTTAGTACTCAGAGGTTTAGCAAATTTCGTGGATCAAATTTTCGAGCACTCTTTCTGCATTAGAAAATTACTCAGGTTAACTATTAAAAAACAGTAGATTCCCTCTTAACAGGCTTAGGTTTAACCGGATCTCCGTTTCAACCAGTCGTAATTAATTTAAGTACGAAAAAAAAAACTGGTCATTCCGTAATTATTTATTTTAAATACTAAATAAAACTTTGAGAAAAGGAATACTCGTTCAAATAATGGTTTCATTCTGAGCTTCTCCAGCTGTGACAGAACATCTCAGTCAAAAAAAACGTAACCAGTGAAAGCACAAGTAGCGAATCTATTACAACCCATAGACTAGTGTGTGATAGAAAATTTAAAGAGACGGTATCGATAAAAGCTTTTGACAGCTCTTAATGAGGAAGCTAACACTTTAAGCTTCATCAATTTTTTGAAAGCGGTTAACATTAAGTAAGCTATTTATATTATTATAAAAGGCTTTATGATATGTGGAAAAACAGGCATCAGCTTTCTCCAATGATGTGATACTTTAAAAAAAAATGGCGAAATTCGGAAATGCCGAATTTCCAAACTTCAGAAGAAAAAAAAAAAAAAAAAAAAGACTCAATTTTTTTAAACTTTTCTACTAATGGTATGTAAAATTTTATAATAAACTAACACATTTAATAAATGCTTAATTAACTATGAAAAAGTGCATTTCCATCAATTAAATAATTCTTTTCTTCGCTTTAACCAGTATTTCACTCAACTGGCTTAACCCGGTCCCATATAGGGCGGTTATCAGGGAACCTACTGTAATAAGAAATGTTTTTCCTTAGATGTAGAATATTGTTTAATTTTAAAGTTAATGAAATATGTAGTCCTGACTCAAGGTGCATGAATGTTTCTTTTTTTTTATACTGGTACTATAACAAAATAATATTGGAACTATCAGGATTAATTTACTTTAGTACTCATTTAAAACTAATTTATATACAAAAAAATTGTACATTAATTTCTCTTTGGACACACTTTTATTTTTTAATTAAGTTTCTCAGTTTTTGGAGAGGGTGCTAATTACTGTTTAAATTAATTTCTAAATGCTTTTACAAAAATCGTAGAATTTAGTTAAAAAATTCTAGAAGTGTTTCTGTTACTTCAGTAGCAACCTTTTCAATTCTTTTTTTTGCAAACAGTTGTTCAACATGACGGTCAGTTCCGTAATAAAAATTCAATAAGAAGTGTCCTTGGCAATATATGATGTATTAAAATAACATAAAGCTTGAATTCATGCTGTAGTATAGTCTCTAATGAAGCATCTTTTCTCTGTAAATTATTTTTATTTCATTACAAGTTTTTATTCAATAAGATGTGATATCTGATTCAATTGCATACTTTGCTGGTTCTTATAATTTTAAGAGCTCAATAAAAGGAAAATCTCGTTATGATGGAGCTATTTTAGCAGTTATATTCCCCTTTTTGAAAGAACGTGATTTGAAAAAAATTCATTGGATTTTATAAAACTTGTATATACATATTCATTTTAAATTTTGGAGGAGGAAAAACTTTTCCAGAAAGCCTAATACTGAAGAAATATAAAACAAGCGATTTTTCTGATTAAATGCCTTAGTTACATTTTACATGCATTTAGTATTCAGATTATGTAAGACCAGTTCATCCATTACGTACACTGATTGTAACAAGAATGCCCTCGAAGTCTAAAAAAAGCCCTGATTTTTATTATAACTACATGCATGACTACTATCACTCTTGATATCTAAAATCTCTTTATTAAAGAAGCCGAAGGAAATAGATTATCAAAAACATGTTACATAAAAAAATTGATCCATAGCAAAGTTGATATATTACATAATCCACCATTTAAGTTTCTTAAATCTCAACCGTGATACTCGTTTTGCCACTAACATCAGTTCATAGTATTCGCATAATATACTTTGTATATAAGGTAGACTAGATGTAATAGAAGTCTCATTGGTTAGTAGAGTTTTAGCTATTTGCTGCAATAAAAAATTGCAAAATGAAATGTGTAGAATAATTAATTGATTATTCACGTAAATGTAATAATAATAATAATAATAATAATAATAATAATGTGGATCCTATTTCCAGGTTACTGTGTGTGATTAAATGAATTTAATCTGCTTATCTAAAGTTAGTATTTGAATAGTCATACGCAACATAACACTTTTATATAGAGGCCGAAATTTTATAAACTAGAGTATTTTGAATAGCAATCAGAATTTCAAAAAAAAAAAAAAAAATTCTGGGAACAATCTTTATATATGCATAAATGTTACTTGTTTTATATAAAATACTTATGCCATTATAAACCGCGTGTTTTATTTCCCAAACAGAATTATTGAAAACTGAAGAACTGAAAGAAAAATCATATTTCCATGTTTCATACTATAAAAATATATCCTTGATTTAAACGAATTTTGAATGCTAAATTATATTTATGTATTTTAACTAAGTTTCTTTGCACAAACGAGTGCATAAATTCCATTATAATTCTTTTTTCAAAAATATCAGACGATTGATAAATATTTTAACTTACTAACACTTTAAAAAACGTGAAAATTATACTTTTTTTCCAATGCAAGAAAATGTATCAATATTTTTTAATTTCTGTATTAATTAAAAAAAAGATCTTTTACAAATATATGTGAAATACTACATTCAGTTCTGCATTTATTTAGGGAAATAAAATTATATAATAACACTTAACAACATACATAAGAGAAAATACTTATTTATTGAAACCGCATATCTTTTGCATGCACGGATAACTTTTCAAACAATTTTTAATTTTTAAAGAAAAAATGTGTTAAAATGTGAAAACGCATAAGAGTATAAGTACATTACTCGAATGAGTATAGCGTTTGAAATATTATGGCCTAGGGAATATATTTAAAATAATGAACCACGCGCTGCAAAAGATATATAGATGCGATGTGGTTTTGTTTTCGCATGCAGTTTGTACATTAAAGAACTGTGACATTCCAATTCCTTTCTCTTTCTTTCCTTCTTGAAATGTCGTTTTGTGTGCCTCATGGTACATATCAGTTCACTGATGAATATCATCAGAGTTGAGCTATCATCAGTTTCTGAGCGAAGAACAAACAGATGAAGCTGAGGAAGCCAACTAACATAGATGGCGGCCTTAAATGTGGTCCCTCGTTGCAGTGATCGCCTTCGCAAAAGCACATGTGGCCTGTTTTGTGGCCTTCATACATGCATACGTGGTCTACCATAAAGAGATTTATGACTATATCTTTTGTGCAGGTCCTCCGAATATTTTCATTAGCTGAAAAGGGAAAGAATTAAAGTATTAACACACATCAGTTTTCATTCAGTTATCACTTTAAGGTAATTCAAAGAGAGAAAAGTGCTAAATTGATTTATCCTGTTAACACAATAAAAGCATTACTACTGCAAGAGCATTTAAAAATAGATAATATTCGCAAGATCAATAGACAAACGAGGTTAGGAACTTCCCAACGCTGACATCACTTACTTATACAACTGAAAGAAATGAAGGCAGAAACAAAATAGTTGCTTTTGAGCAGACTACAAGTCAGTGACATCGCACAAGAACAACACTTGTAGTGTGGTGACTTAGGATATCCCATAGAGTATCAGAAGATTAGTCATACATATTCATGGCATGGGGTAAGTCGCCGAGGTGATATACGATTCCCTTACGAACCCTCGACCTGACATTACTATACCAAACAAAAGATCTTGCGTGAACTTAATGCATATTATTAGCATATTACTAAAGATATGGTAACAATAGCCTTGAACACCTCAAAGAAAAATCATCACCTCTTTCTAGGGTTTTTTTCAGCAGAAGAAATATCTCTAAACCTTAATCAACTAGGTAACATCATTAACAGATTTCCCAATTCCCTCCACATCATAAAAGGGTATTTTAACGCTAACCAAACATGGAGATACTTTCGTTCTGATCAAAGGGCCCACCAGCGGCCGAGCGGTAAAGTCGCTAAACACTGGTAGTTCGGTCCTAGGTTCGAATCCCGCGAACGGGCTGGTTGCATGGGCGTTTTCGTGGTTTACCCCATGTATAACGTGCATACGAACCAGTTTCCCTTAGAAAGTCCTGCACAAAGGCATCCCTACCCTTAGGCAGAGAGCCCTAGTGTGCTTTGTCATAATTAAATAAACCAAACCAAATCAAACCAATTGTTCTGATCAAAGGAGAACAGAATTTGAAGATTTCATTAATAGTTACAACCTGTCATTCATAAACGCAATTTCTACCCCCTGCCTGACATTTGAAACAATTTCTGGAAAAGGAAAGCTCGACCTAATGCTTGCAAGTAAGGTTCTGGCCAATCGGATTATGAACTGGACAATCAAGCAGGATGAAGAGATTACAGATTAATTTCAGATTAATTTCACAGATTCATTTCATATAAATCTAAAAATAACAGGATCAGAAGATTTGAAAATTACAATACACTCGAAAGTGTCTTTAATAGTAAATTAGCTGAAACTTTCCACCAACAAAGTTCAAATAGACGACTTATCAAAACAATTCAAGCCCAGTGTGAAAATTCCTTTTTAAAATTCGTAATGATATCAAGAAAATAATCTGGTGGACAACTTCACAGTGATGTGAACGCAGTAAAACCACAACTCTCAACAGAATAATGAAGCAAGCAGACATGGAAGCAGACGGAACAGCAGCATATATAACTGACGCCAAAGAGATAGCTGTCTATAAAAAAAAAATAAAATTTAAAAAAATTTAAAAAAAAATAAACTGCTGGAAAAATATGTTTCAAACAACAAAGACCCCTATGGTCCTGTCTACAAAATATGCGCAAACAAAGTGTTCAAAACCCTAGAAATAATAATCTCCAAACAGGTTTCACACACTTGAGGGTCAGAGAACGTTACATTAACTGTAGTGGAAAAAATTACGGACGCCGTATTCCTAAAGGAAGAAAGTGATACAACAGTGCAAAAACTGAGAAAAGAAAATGCTCGGCCACCTTATGTACAACATGACTGTGCCTTCACATATTTCGAAATTAAAACTATTATTAAAAATCGTTCGATGAATCCCGGTACTAATAAACAAATGCCTAACGTATAGTACTTGCCCCTTCTGCTTCAAGCTTAGACAAATAGTTCTGTTCAATAAGGAAAGTCAATACACATCTAATAATCCTGTGAATGCACTACATGAAAAATAAAACAGTATTAGTAACCTGCAGATCGGATTTACATCCGAGAGAAGCGCAATAAATGCAATCAACGAAACAGTACTCCAAATATCTAAAAAAAACGTTCAGAACCTAGATTCTGCTCTACTGTGTCTAGACCTCAGAAAGACCTTCGACTCATTCCGATGGCCTGAAGTACTAGCCACACTTAAATAAATCAAATACCGGCAAAATCTATTTAAAATTTTCCAGAACTACTTTTCCAACAGATAAAGCATAATAATATCCAACAATTTGAACCATCGAAGAGGTTGCCAACAGGGCTCTTGCTTCAGCGCTGATTTGTGGAATATAGCATTCAATAAAAGAGTACAGCATTAATGGAAGGATCAAACAAAGTGCACTGTATTTGTTGATGATGCAGCCTTTGTAACTAGTGATCGCCTTCGAGAATTATTTTTTTTAAACTCGATAAGAATGTCAGCTGACCTGTTTGCACTTTCAGCCTAAGATGACATTTTGTGATAATCCACTACGTAGCAACCCCAGATACATGTCTAGGGTTGATAAGTAGACGGACATTTATTGACTATTGAAATTCTTGTACACACTTATTTAAGTCACCATTTGGTTAGTAACGTACATAAAAATACAGGAGAGCAATAAAATTTAGGGTGATACACACAAAACGAAATTGTAATACAATAGGAACATGTGGAACAATATATACAGCACATACAGCAGGCATGCAGGGATAAGAAGAATTGAATAAGGGAATTGATAAGAAGGGATCATCTCCAGTTAATAAATATGCTATACTTGAAGATTTGTTGAGTCTTTTAAATTTGAATTTTGGGAAGTGTTCATAGGTTAGTCGTCTAGTTCCTGCATGTGTCCATTTTTGCTGCAATTGACTTATGAGTTTATTTAGTAATTTTTTCAAAGTTTACCTAGCAGTTGCATTTAGTACTGTTGGCTTGGAAGTTGATCAGCTCATTCATTACCTTATATCCCATATGTCCAAATTATGTATGGATGTACGCTAAGTGGAGTATCTAAAATTTTACATGTTATATAATGAACTATAATGTATTATTAATGTTTCGGCCACATATGGCAGCAACACTCCAAAGAGAATCTGTTATGATTGTGCTCCTTTCTATAATTGTGTTTGCAGATGAAATTACCGCTGATAAACTGTGTTATTTTTGTTTATCTGCCTTTGCCAGGTATTAATATGATGATTATGATACAAAACAAAACAGTCGCAGCCTGCTCCTAAGTCTCCCGTATACAGGGTGCTTCAGCCATCCGTATACAGGGTGAATCTGAACAAGACGGGAAAACTTTAGGGGCTGACAGAAGGTAGCCATACGAGCAATATTCATCATAGAATGTACGGTTGGAAAGCAAACGACGAGCCGCTAGGTGGCATTGTAAATAAATTGTGTAAAAAGGGTCGGTCCTCGCACCCAACAACATTTTCTACCGTGAATAACTGAGAGGATTTTTGGTTATACGAACCACAAAATTTCCAGGATGATGGAGTGGTCGAAGTGGCATCATAGCTTGGCCACCAAGATCACCGGATCTCTCGTGTTTGGACTCTTTCCTGTGGAGCATATGAAAAGCCTAATCTACGAGTGCCCCATTGAAACCAATATGGATCTAGTCGCCATGATTGCCGTTGTTGCCGGCCATATTCGGGAAATGCCTAATGTCTTCGCAAACACAATCGTGCAGCCTGAATTTACAGTTGCGTGAAGCCTGAATTTACAGCTGGCGGAAGGTCTTTTGCGCAATTTCCATGAACACGTTCTCTTAAGAAAATGTTTTCTGAAGTATCTCCTCTTATTCTTTAAACGTAACAGTGGAATACTACCCTTTAACTTCTCACCGCTTGCGTTCCCATCATGGATTCTATGACAAATATTGCTCGCATAGCTGCCTTTTGTCACCCCTCTAAAATTTTTCCCAACTGTTCAGATTCACCCTGTGTATTTTGATTTCCATTTCAATGGGCGATTCTTGGAAAGCGGAATCATCTATTATGGAATATTATAGATCAACGTTAACACCACTCTGGAAAACTTCAACTTTCTTTGCAAGCAGCGGAAGCTAAAAATATCCCAAGAAAACTCACAAGCCATCATATCCCACTCCTAAGTCCTCTAAAAATAACCAGATTACCGAAATTCTACACTGACAGTAGCAAAATAAAAATAGTCAAATACCTGAGACATTTGGGAATAGTAATAGATAATAAACCTAATTTCATTGAGCACCTAATACAAATTAAGAAGAAAACATCCAGTGAAGCTAAAAAAATGAATATAATGCAGGTTTTAGGATGGACCGCCAGATAAAAAAGCTGATCTATAACACTATTATAGAAAGAACAGCACTGTATGGTGCAGCGATATGGGCATCCCGAATGACGGTGAGAAAACAAAAAGAAATCTAATCCATCAAAGGCACTTCCTTTTGAACTATTCTGGAGGTTACAGAACAACCTCAAATGCTGAACCGTATCAGCCTATCAGCAGCATCCCCTGTTCTTGGGTGCCCAGCAGGAATAAGCGAATACTTCAGTTAAGAAAAGATTACAAAATTAAAAATGAGATAGTAGCTGCCTGCTCCTACACGTCACCGAACCAACCATATAAAAGACGTCCAGCTAGTAGAAATAAATTCACGCTATGCATTAGACAGAACAAATGCCAAAAATTTATCACAAAGAAATACACAAATGGTTGTCGTATAAACAACGGTAAAAGGATGTGATATAAAAGTCTGTCTCAATGATCATGACACCAAAGACTTCAAATTTCAACTCGATTTGGAGAATAACGTATTTCAATAGTAAATTTTCGTGATATTACACGCAACCAACGAAAGCATACATCAGCATTTCCCAATGACATATATCTATAAAGATTGCCTCTTGACAATGCATGAAATCACGAACACAAGTAATAAATCATCACTAGGCTCAAGAAACTCTCAGCAAGTCGCCCAATTCCCAACGCCAACTTTTCTTTATAACTTGGATTAAAGTCTATGTTGGCCAGAAGGGAAAGGAAGAGGCTAATGTATTAGCCAAGGAGACAGCTCAGGGATTAAGCGCCATGAAAATAAGCATTCCCTGGGCTGTTTCAAGCCTGAAATCAAAATTCAACCAAAAAATCTTAGCATTAATGGTGGGACGTTGCCAGTGCAGGAAGAAGAGTTTACAACCTCTTCCCTCTTCTCCGATTCATGTTACCAGACAAATCATGCGGTTTACCACGGCCCCTTTCCTACGTACTTCTATCCAAGAAATAACTAGGAGCAATTCCTCAACAGATTCCTGTGCATGTGAACAAATGTGTCACCCTGAACATTACCTTTTGTCCTATCCTTTAACAGAGTCATTTAAAATAACAAAACCAAATTCAAAAGAGGATTGATTCCCATTTCTATGATATGCACTCAAATATAAGTATTTCAGGAATAAATATGCGAAGATTTTTGACTGTACAGCTGCCAGAAATCAAGACCTATGCAGTACAAATTAGCCGTTTTTCCAGCAACAGCGAAACAAAATAATGAAATACAGATACAATAACTGTGCTTGTTCCTTCGTAAGAAATTAATAAGCATATCGCAAAGAACATGAAATACAGCAGTCATATATCGCATTGGGCTGAGCTTATGTATCTCTTAGCAACGAATAACCAGATGTGATGAACATGTGGTCATTTCGTATGTTGTTAAATGTCTTAGACCAAGCAAATTAACATATTAACTAAGCAACAGTGTAATGTATTTTTTTCAGCCATTTCCTGCATGTAAATTTTAATAAGTAATCCAGGCAGCGGTGTAAATGCACCTCCTGGCCAAAGAACGAACATCAGACAGGACAACTGATGACACCACCAGCTGCAGTAGAGCTTGCGATGTTAGTTGCAAAAACACAGTAGCTCCCAGGCACCGCAGAGTCACCGTGGGCCCCAGGAACGAGTTGTTAATTTGGATAGCTAGTGTAAGGGGCTTTTACCTACTGACTCAGGGTAAATAATAGGCACCCCCTACACTTATACCTAAACATAATATTAGCAATTTACATATTAGTTCTGTAATGATTTCCTAGAAGAAAGAATTCATTGCTCTTGCTGGATACTGATTTTAATGCTGTCCTATATATGTTATTTAGTAACAAAATTTTTGGAGTCAGCATGGAATTTCAGTTTTTAGTGCAGAAATTATTTGATTTTCTACAGCGAGGAAAAATCCAAGAGGTCACGGATTTGGACTCCAGTCACGGATTTTTCTCATATAAGTCTGGCATGCTAACGATATACAGCTCCAGAGCGTACACATAAGATGCAATAATTCTTCACATTGTTTCCCACCTTCAAGAGGCATCAAATCCAGGTAGTGATTAATTATTTTTCAGTATATTTTAATTCAAGCATCACATAAGAGATATTTCTATTTCTTCGAAACCAGTAAACATCACTTGCTTCTCAATCTCTTCTCAATTGCTTTGGTAATATTCTGTTTTGAGGGCCGTAAAAAAATTGCAGCGAAAATGTATGCGCGAAAGCGCCAAATCTAGCAAACGCGCCCATTTAACAGCGCGCCAAATCTAGCGTACGCGCTGATTTCAGATTGCGTAAGTTTATATAGTTCTATATTTCTTAAGTCGCCATTGAAATACTAGTTTAATTTTAAAATCCCTCTTTTTTAGCTATGGATTTAACAATTTGGGAATTGCCCATGACGAAAAGTCGGCAATAGAATTTTCGGTAAAGTGCAGAATCATCCACTGCTTGACGCGTTTTTAAGAACTGCACATACTCGGTATTCATATGCACATCGACCTATTTTCACTTAAAAAAAAAAAAAAAGAGACAAAAATCCAATTGTTTTTACCCTTGTAAAAAGCGGCATACAAATAGGTGAGCGATTCTGCACTTTTACCGAGAATATTTTCAAAGAAAAGGCATCATTCATTATAGAAAATTACGTTTGATCAACCAACGAGATGAAATTATGCTTTAGCGATAAGTCGGTAGCGAAATAGCGATGCAGGCATCCATTCAGTCATGTTTAGCAATTTTTGTATAAATTATAATAATGATCTGAAATAGTTATTTGCTCTTATGCTTCCATTCAGTCATGTTTAATCTTTTTCATATAAATTATAATAATAAAAAGTATTATATGAAATTAACCTTTCATCTAAATTAAAACATCAATCTTAGAGATAGTTATTTATTATTATACTTCCTTTCTTACTATACAATAGTTTGGCGATTTTTTACGGCCATTGAAACCGAATAATACCATTGCTTTTTTTCTGAAAGATGGCACTAGATGCTTAGTGTTTTATCATTTAGTCAGAAAGCTCTCGAATTATTAGCTATTGTTTTCATACCGAAGAAGATTCTATATGATCTTCAAGCTACAATCCTGTAAGTTTTCTCATGCTATGACAATTCCTCGTATTTATTATTAGTTATTTTAGCAGTTAGATTTAAATGTATTTCATGACTTAATTGACAAATGATACGGATAGAAGATAAACAGTTTAAAAGCAAATGGAAAAATCAATAAGATGTAAACAAATAAAAATTTATTACTCCTTTTTTCAGAGTAACATGAAAATTCAGGGAATACAGGAGAACATATCTGGTGCCCAAGATAAACCGAATCGGACATGGAAGACTTCACCTACTTTCTGCCCTGTTTATCTTGGATCACTCGATATAGGCAAGTCGATATTGCAAGCAATGGTGCTCTCTAAACTCTAAGATGTTATCGGCTTATACATAAGTTTATAATATGTTTCCTTAATTTTGTGAAATTAATTTTTTAAACATTTCGAAATATTCAGTCAGGTAGATAGATCATTTTCACTCAGTAGGAGAAAAATATGATGTTTGATTTATTACTTCTCAATTGCCCTTACCTTCCTTTAAGCATTCAAAATGAATTGTAATTATGATTTCAAAATTAAATTCTACGTTTATTTTTTTAATGAATGCCTTTCCATGGTATTACGCAATTCTTACTGCTGTGGATATTCCAGGGTATTTATGCAATTCTTGCTGCTGTGGATATATGTTTCCCTATTTTTAACAGTAAATGCAGCCATTTTAAGTGCAGCTACTTCAAATACAGTAAATGCAGTACTTTAAATATTTTCCACAAAATTTAAAATTATACTAAAAATTTCCATATTTTTACTCCTAGGAAGATCGGTTGTATCTTTTAAATAGTTAAGCAAAGAATTTCTAATTTTTTGCGATTTGAATTGCGTAGCAATTTCCGTATGGTAATTTGTATCACCAAAACAAAGGCCTTTTCATGAATTTCATTATTTTCTTGCGTAATATCTTTCTTTTTTCCACAAGGTTAATGGAACCAGAGACATGTTTTCTCATATGAACGCGGAACCGGACGCCATGCAACGGAATTATGAAACTGCACGTTGCTAAGGAAAATTGTTTGAGAAAGTTGGTATTATCACGTTAACAGTTATGGTTAAGGCTGAAGTTATTTTCCCTAGGAAAGAAATTTTTTCACCTCTTCTAACGGTTAGGATGTGAAAAACGTTGTTGCAGAACTCATGAATAAATTTCATGTTACAATTTTTTCCTTTAACACTTGTTCCTGTTTTCTCGTTATCTACGTAGTCCATACTTCCTTTAAATTTCTTATTTTGAGCCTTACTTTCATTGTCTGAAAGTTAATATATTCTGCATAAATGCATATTTTCTGCGTGTTACGTAACGTAAAAGATCACTTACGTTGTTTATAATTAGTGACAATTTTTACGCAGCAACCATCGCATTGCTTCAAAGCAGGCAGCTCACTAGGTAAGGCTGTCCAGTTGAAAGGATCTTTGCATCTTGGATCAGACCAAGATTCACATTCGTAGCACCAATAACTTTTACCACCTGAAAAATACACAAACCAGAAAATACTCTTAAGAACTGTAAGTACTGGCTGCACACATAATCAATAAAGGAATTTCCGTAACATATCTATTTAAATATAGTAATCGCTTTACAAAACGTTTTTGTTTTAAATCCTCGCATTATGTTTTAAGAGAGTTTTAAATTAACTAGATTTAAATTAGAAGGTATTAATAAAAATTATTTCGCTAGACAAAGATATTTTATTTCGCCTGATGCACAGTCCTTTAATGATTGTACTTTTATAATTAAAAGTCGAGTTATTTAAAACATTTTTTTGGTATAACATGATGTTATACCTGCATGGAAAACAATAACTTTAATACGGGTTATTGCAGAAAGATATTTATATTTTTATGAAAATGTATAACAAGACAACGAAATCCTTTTACAGTAAAACAAAGAATTAAAAACCATTTTGATTGAGATGTTTTAGTACAGCCTAAGTAGCACGGCGCTAGCAGTATTAAATTCAAAATGGTAATAACACAAGGAAGATGCGAGGTTACTTGCAGCTGTGTAGAAAAAGTATCGCAAGACAAAGGCACCGCAAGAAACTTGTCTTAGACTGACGCCTTAGATATCTGTATTCTAGATAATTTTTATTTTGTTTATCTTTCATTGAGATGGCATGCCGTCAAACCTGTTAATTATGTTTTGATATATATACATATGTATATATTGTATTGTAGAGAAATTAGTTTTCTTTTGGAAGCAGGAGACTTAAAAAATAAGCAATGCCCTCGCCGGAAATCGAACCAAGGACCTCTCGAATACGCGTCGAGCATGCAGACCACTACACCACGAAGGCACGTTAAAAAGGCGGTAGAAATACCTTATATAATTCCCCTTTTTAAAGGGCTACTGAGGATTAGGGGATCCAATCGCCAAATCCTGGTGGTGGAGAATCGTCATGCACCATCGTTTTTAGTTCGGGCGCCAATGTAGAGACATTTTTTTGGAAGCAGGAGACTTGAAAAATGAGCAATGCCCTCGCCGGGAATAGAACCATGGAGCTCTCGAATACGCGCCAAGCGTGCAGACCATTACACCACGAAGGGACATTAAACAGGCGGGAGAAATACCTTATAATATATATATATTTTATGTGCATGTAATAATATTGATGTGTAGCGACACAGCGGCAAAAAGAGACGAAAGAGACGAAGATGGTGAAACCGTATTCAAATCACCAAGCTTTATTTTCGCACATAATGAAATCAGTTCTTAGTAAATAAGATATTTCTAGATCATAAGCAATTACATTATTTTTATATGCACGTTATATCATCTTAGAATAAGAACAAAGGTGGCATAGCAGCATAGACTTTTGCAAGGCGGAAGCTAGGAAAAGGAATGACGCAATTAAACGGCAGGTGGTATTTATACCATAGTAGATGCAGTTGTAGAGACAAGCTATGATTGATTAATTTGAGGTTGTTACGTAACATAGAAAGCTATCGAATTTGGGAGAATATATGAATTTAAGGGGAGAGCACCAAATCTAGACTAGTTAATTTTGAGGTCGCCAATTATTTTTAAAGCAGCTATCGTATTTTCTTATATTTTACATACATATATATAGGGAGAGAGACAGGCTTTTACTTTTACAGAAGATGTGCAGTGCCTATCGATTTTGACACAACTCTAAAGTTTTGATAATAGCTTTTATTTGTTATGTGATTTTTGTCATTTACATATTTCTTAGACTTGTCTTAGACTGACGCCTTAGATATCTGTATTTTAGATAATTTTTATTAATTCTAGATAATTTTATTAATTTTATTTAATTAGCATTCAAAAGAGTAGAGTTATTAAGTTGTTCGAAGCAGGAAACATGAACAACGTACAGTGTCCTTGCCGGAAATCGAACTCCTGTTTTTCAATTTGCTAGTTGGAAGTGGCACATCATGTAAGAAGCAATTACTCTATTAAAGGAGGAAGAAAATACCTTGCGATTTTACTTAAATGCAAGTAGATATTACAACAACTATTGCATTATTTCTAATGATAATTTCGATACATATATAATACATATTATTGAATTTTGCACTATGCAGTTCTATCAAACATAACATTTAGCATAACAAACATTGTTCATATAAACATAACATTGATCAATTTTAGCAAATTTTAAGCTTTAGGTTATTGACACATGCTTTGATCGAAACGCTGTGAACTTCGAGAAATAATAACATGACCGAATAAACTCTGGCACTTTTGTTCTGCTTGTGGCAAAATGAAAAAGTCCCGTCCTTTTCTCTGCTTCGAAATGGAGAAAGGTTCCCAATAAAACTTTGGGTTAAAATCTAATATTTCTTAATTTGCAGCTGATGTGCTCACCATTTATTTTATCATAATCGTTTACATAATATTATATTTGAAGAATAAAATGACGTCTTCTATGTACATAACAAACATTTATTTAAACTACGAAGACGTTGAACAGCAGAGTAGAAACATGATATTACACAGCGCTTAGCCCTTCTCGCTTACATGCATTACTCACCATTGACTTTGGCTAACTGCCTACTAAGTATAAGTATTACGCAGCAGAGAACTTGCTTATCATGCGCATGCGCTAGGGGAATCGACGTCGGTTGCCAACATACCCCCTTTCGACGTTGATTCTTCTATTCCTGAAAAATAAAACAAAATACATATTAAACAGTATTCAATCCTACAATTGTACAACAGTTTTGATGTTTAACAGAAGTCAGGGGTTTGGTTAACACATCAGCTCCCATTTCACTGGTAGGTATGTACTTCACATCTAATTCACCGCGTTCATACACTTCACGCACAAAATGATGGCGAATGTCTATGTGCTTTGTACAGGAGTGGAACACAGAGTTCTTTGTAATTTTCTGAGCTCCTTGATTGTCTCAGTATATTGTTGTTGGGTGTTCTATGTTGTAGCCCAGCTCCTTCAGGAAACGACGTAGGTAGACAGTTTCTTTGGCGGCCTCGGACAGAGCCATATATTCCGCCTCCGTTGAAGATAGAGCTACACTGCGTTGTTTTCGTGATTCCCAGGTTATAGCTGAACCACTTAATATATATACAAAACCGGTGTAAGATTTTATATCATCGACATTTGATGCCCAGTCTGCATCCACAAAGGCGATGAGTGGTTTTCCTGTTTTCGTATAAATTAGTCCTTGATCTTGGGTTCCCTTTAGATATCGAAGTATTCTTTTCGCAGCATGCCAATGTTCTTTTCCAGGATTGTTGTTAAATTGACTTAAGAAATTCACGGCGTATGTGATATCTGGCCTAGTAGCTACTGAAAGGTACATTAATGATCCGATCAGATTTCTAAATGGAACATTTTTCATGTCAGCGATTTCATTTTCGCTTTTAGGACTCATTTCTTTTGATAATTTTTTGCTGTTATCTATAGGTGAAGACACAGATTTAGCATTTTGCATGTTATACCGATTTAAAATATCATCAACGTATTTCTTTTGAGAAATTTTAATTGAATTCTCATTTTGGTAAAATTCTATTCCTAAGCAATAATGTAATTTTCCCAAGTCTTTCATTTTGAAAGCAGAAGCTAAACTATCGCGAATTGTTTCATACGTTTGCTGAGAATCGGTAAAAACGATAAGATCGTCCACATAAACGATTATAATAGTTTCACTGTTAGGCGTCTTTTTAATATAAACACAATTATCTGAATTAAGAGATTTAAATTTCATAGATTTCAATTTTTCATCCAACTTTTTGTACCACTGACGTCCTGACTGTTTAAGACCGTATAATGATCTCTTTAAAAGACACACTTTATCTGAATTAGTTTCATCGCGAAAACCTTCGGGAATTTCCATGTAGATTTCTTCATCTAAATTTCCATTTACATAGGCCATTACAAAATCTAATTGGTAACCTTTGAGATTGTGTTCTACTGCGTAGGCTAAAACTGTTCTTATGGAACTTAATCTAGCAACAGGGGAAAAGTTTTCAGTGAAATCGAGACCAGGGATTTGAGCGCACCTTTTAGCAACTAGCCTAGCTTTGTATTTTTCGATATTGCCGTCATGATTATATTTTAATTTAAGAACCCATTTACTACCAATAACTTTCTTGTTTTCAGGTCTTTTTACTAATTCCCAAGCCTTTTCTGGAACAAGCGAGTTATATTCTAACAGCATGGCATTATGCCAATTTTCAGCATATGGTCCATTTAATGCTTCTTGCACCGTAGGATTAATGCTTTCCTCAACAGCATTTTGAGTTTGTTCATTTTTATTTACAACTGTATAGTGATATTCCTTTTTAGGCCTTCCTGGCAAACCTGTTTTTATTTTCTTGGGTCGACCAGGCCCCCTTTTAATCAGGATAGGAAGCATTGATTCGCTATCTAAATCACTTCCGCTTTCCCTTTCAGCTTCAGAGTGAAGTGGCGACTCGCTACCGTCCAGAGGTGATGATTCATCACAACATGTTTTATTTATAATTTTTTCCTCCGGAGCGAAAGGCAGATTTATTTCTTGCTCTGAGTCATAACTACAGCAGTTTTCAAACTCATTAATAAATTTTACGTCTCTGCTTATTATCACTTTACATGCCTCGGGATCCCAAAGTCTATACGCTTTTGATTCATCAGAATAGCCAATAAAAATACATTCTTTAGATCGAATATCAAATTTGCCTATTCCTGGCCTTTTATTTAGCGAAAATGCTTTTTGGCCAAAGGTTCTGAAGTGAGAGACAGCAGGTACTCTGCCAAACATCACTTCGTAAGGTGTTTTTATTTCGTGTTTTAAACCTCGCGTTGGGCAGCGATTTCGAATGTAAGCAGCCGTATTGACGGCTTCGGCCCAGAATTTCTGAGGCAAATTGGATTGCAATAACAAACATCGCGCCATTGAAACTAAAGTGCGATTTAATCTTTCGGCGACGCCATTCTGGGCTGGCGTGTAAGGAGTGCTCATTTCGTGTTTTATTCCCGCATCATTAAGAAATTTATTAAAGTCTTTCCCTAAATATTCTAGCCCGTTATCGGTTCGCAGGATTCTGATTTTAGAATTAAGTTTATTTTCAAAATATGCTTTAAAATTTTTGAAAGCTTCTTTAACCTCCTCCTTAGATTTTAGAAAATAAACACGAACATATCGAGATTTATCATCAATAAATATTGCGAAATAAAATGATCCACCGATTGATTCAGTTCTCATGGGACCACACAAATCAGAATGAATTAGATTCAACAATTCAGTACTTCTATATTCAGATTCTTTGGGAAGTGGGGTTGCGGTTTGTTTACCCTGAATGCATACCTTACAAGTAGAAAGAGAGTCATTTTGAGAAAAAGAAAGACCTCTAACCATGTTATTTATTTGAAGTTTTTTAAGATCATTTTCATTTAAATGGCCAAATCTTATATGCCACTGATCTATTTCTTTAGCAATTGATAGAGATTCAAATATTGGCATGACAAAATAAAGATCATTTTCGCGTTTAGCCAAAATTACTATTTCGTTATTAGAATTAACTATTTGAGCACATTTTTCTTTGAAAATTACTGAAAGATTATTTTCAGTTACTTTAGACACTGAGATTAAATTATTTTTCAAATCAGGTACACACAATACATTTTTGAGTTTGATATTTTCAGTTTTAGAACCTATGCGAACTTTAAATTTAACAGTTCCTTTTCCAATAGCTTTAACAGTTTTATCAGCAGCTAATTTAACATAAGTATCACCTACCTCGTGAATTTCTTGAAACAGTTCCTTGTTGTTACACATATGCGATGTTGCACCACTATCCAGACAAAAAATGGCTTTAGAATTAGTATTAGTGCATGCTACGGCTTTTTCTTGCTCCAAGGAATTCTGATATTCTGCAGACATCGCAGTTTCACTGAGGCGTTTGCTTTTAGTTTCTTTGTTTTTCTTCATACATTCCGATGCTCTATGCCCATAGATATGGCAGAAGTTGCATCTGTAGTTAACTGGATACTGTCTTCGGTTTGCAGATTTATCTGGTTTCGGTTTAGGAATCGGTCGTTGAGTATACTTCCGATCTTTTGAATAGATTCGTAAATAGAATGCAATTTACGCCACAGTTCGTGAGATGTTACACAATTCTTTACTTATGGAAGTTCACTGGGTAAGATGGATAGGATTATATCCGCTCGTGCCTTTTGGTCAGTAGTTTTCCATTTAGCAAATTCTTCATCACCAGGTTCTGGTTTCGGAATTTTCCCAGTTACATAGTCCCAATGATCATTTTTAATCAGTATTGCTTCCATTTGCAACTTCCACGTGTCAAAGTTGTCCTTGTTTAATTTTCAATTGACACTGTATTAGTCGTCGCCATTTTCATTTCAGTCGACGCAGCTTGGCTTGCCGAAAGAATTTAACAATGGTAGTTGCACTGCACAGTTAAGCGGTTAAGCGCTATCTGGGCCCATAACCTTTGAAGAATAAAATGACGTCTTCTATGTACATAACAAACATTTATTTAAACTACGAAGACGTTGAACAGCAGAGTAGAAACATGATATTACACAGCGCTTAGCCCTTCTCGCTTACATGCATTACTCACCATTGACTTTGGCTAACTGCCTACTAAGTATAAGTATTACGCAGCAGAGAACTTGCTTATCATGCGCATGCGCTAGGGGAATCGACGTCGGTTGCCAACAATATTTAATAAATTGAATAATTTGAAAATTAAATTACTAATTAATTTTCGAGATACTATTACAGTCATTTCGGAAATGTTTTATAAAGAAAGATTTCTGAAACTTTAAAACAATCTCTAGTAAGAAAAATTAACTTGTTCGCTGAAAACATTTACAGTCTTAAACTAACGTCTCAAAAACCAGATTAGAGCTAAGCGTTTCGAAGAAGTTTTTTCGAAGCAATTTAGAGTTTCAAAACTTAAAATATCATACAGTATTTCGATTTTCATCTGAAAAATAATAAAGCTTAAGGCTTGTCTTTCTTTATATTTTTGGATGCAAAATTCGAAAAATTAAAAAAAAAACCTCTTAAAAAGCAATTTGTACTTTAAATAAATTTAAAATGAAACATGCCGAGAAGATTGCAATATTTAAAGTTGTACAATGGGTGTTTACGTAATTTTAGAACGACTTCAGGGCCCTTAATTAATGTTTCAAGTATAAAGAGTATTTTTTAAACGTTTTTAAATGTCTAATTGCTTTTATCTTGGGCTTATGTGTCTCCAAAGTGATTTCCATGAGAAAAGAGCTATTCTCTTCTTTCTCTTCCACTACTTTCCAGAATCGGTCAACTGTGGTTGGTTTGTGCTTAGAAAGAGTTCTTCTCAAGAGACCAGAGACTCAGTGCTCCATTAGGGAAACGTGAGGGGGCTTTGCAGGAATACATTGAAAATGTATGCATGCAGTATCTACATTAGTTAGGTTAAAATAACATGCCGAATAATGATTATTGGAAAAGTCAAACAACAAGAATCAGTTTAATATTTGTAAATTTTGCAGGACTAGTTTTGATGGTTTAAGTATAGAATCATCTTTTGCAATTAGACAGCTAAGGAACTTAGGCAGCACCCAGGCATTTGAGCATTTAGGCAGTTCGAAAGACAACTGCCTAAGTGCAAAAGGCAGCTGAGGAAGATGGTTCTCTAGTTAAACCATTGAAACTAGACCTGCAAAGACCTACAAGTGTTACGCTGATTCTTGTTGTTTGACTTTTCCAATAACCTATATGAGTCTTCATTTTTTTAAAGGAATGCAATGGTAACTTTCGAAGTTTGACTTGAAGTTGGTTTGTCTTGATGAAGTTTCACTCTTTGAAAGACATTGGTATACAGATATGTTATTTCTTCTGTAAATATCGCACGTAAAACTTTCTCTTGTTAGTACGTCGAGTTAATTTTAACATTTTTTTCATTCTTTTTTTTTTTAATCTCCTGTTATAAGAGAATCATGTGATAATCAAAATCCTCTCACCGAAACATTCTTTACCTTGATGGAATCAGGTTTGTACATATTTTGCTCTTCGTTTTCGGTATTATATAGAACATCTTTTAATTTTTAAACATTTAGGTAACCTCGTGAATCATCAAGGGTCACAATGCATTTCTATTTACCTCCTTTCAAATACATTTCAAAGGAAATTCGACAAATTGTTCAGCATCTAGCCGCATTCCTCGCCAAAAGCTGGTGAATGTTATGTGTTATTTCTATAATCCCTAGTTCTATTTGGGAGAGCTTTCAATTTGTATATCCGATTCAAATCATTACTTCAATTAAGTCTTAATGACTTTTATTTACACACATATTTTATATTACAATATATACATAATTCGAGATTAATTTCAAATCAAAAGATGGGGATTATCCCCCCTTCGTATCAAATTCTATCAAGAGAAACCGAGTGAGCGACCACTCTCTTCCAAATTCGTTTTCCGACTCCTAGTTGCCACTGGCAGAAGAGAAACTTTCGCTCATTTCGCGTTCGAGTTGTAACATTATGTATTTTTAACTTTTTAGAGTTTTAATCTTGGCTTATTATTTTATTTATTTTTACTACAGATGCATTTAAAGACATTGCAATTACGTCATGCATGGGCGTATTTTTTCTGATAACTAACGATTTAATTTTGGAAACACTAAGAAACAGTACGCACCTTTTTTTTATTCTTTTGCAGCCTTCTTTCCATGTAGAAGTACTTATTGATTGTTTTTGGCTCTTTCATTCAACAATGTTGCGAATTTTGTCCTCAAATTTTAATGCCATGCATTTCTCTTTGACTTATGTAATAGGAATCTTTCTTTCGAAAAAAGCAAAAACGTATCCTTCAATCCCAAGCTTGTTTACATGCGTCATTTGTGAAGAATAATAAATTTAAAAGTAGCAGGCGATTTATCGCATTTCAATAATAAACTATTCCCAGAAATTTTTATTTCATAACATTTGCTTTTTTGGAAATATTTTATTGGAATATTTTATCAAAAAATGTGCAAACAACCTTTGTAATAACGTAAATAGAAATTTTGAATCGTTGAATTGAAAGAATGGGGCGGTATTTGCTACACTGGATATGAGCTTGGATGTTACATTCTAATCAGTATAATAGCAAAATTATGTCCTGGTAATTAAGATTCTAGCAAAATTATGTCCCAAATTAAAAAGTTCTAGTCTCAGGCGAATTGGCTCACTACGTAGTTAGATTTAGGGTTTTCCCCATATATAATGTAAATACGAGCAAGTTTTCCTCAGAAAATCTTCTACTAAGGCATCCCTCCTCATATACATATAGTACTCGTATATTTTGATGTATAAAAATAACCTCATACCGAAACTTCAGGTGGCAATGGAGGAAAATCCTCTTTGGCGATAAGTCTCGCTTTTGTCTCGGAAGCAATAATGACATGAGAATATTCTGGAGCCTGGTTTACTTCTTCAAAACTCCGCGAGGGAAAACGTTATAGTGGCCCTACTCTTGGTATAATGATACAGGACAGCACAATGCATAGCAGACATTCACCTCTATCACCTCTGTTCTTCCTTACTTGTACACTGACAATTCAACATTATGTTGATTTCTTTGTGCAGTCTGCAATATGGTTATTTCTACAAAGTGTGCTAGGAAACATTCTTTTTTTTTAACAGGATAACACTTACTACATATCGCTTAGACTTCGTTCTACTGAAGATAATAGGCGTTGAGTATACGTGCTACGGTAGTCTTTCATATCATCGAATCGTCTCTCATCAATCAAATTTACAGTATTATTAACTGGCTCTTGCAAAAGGAAAAACAAGGCGCAAGTCTTAATGTTTTATGTTTTCAAGTGCTTCCAGAGGCGCAAAATACTCTGCAGACAATGATTATGATTTCACTAGTAGTGTGCCAAGGCGTAATTTTCGTGCATTTCCCACATTTCAATCATATTCTCCATAGCATACATCGAGAATAATGGAGATTCCTATCTGATTTTTAATCGTTTGTTTATGATTGTTTGTTTATGACATACTTGTCGATCTTATGAATTTCAAAATTTTGTAACATTTTCTTCTTGATGACGTATTTTTTTGTTGATCAAATATTCGAAATGCGTTTTAACTATCAAACTTTTGACATAAAATCGCGACTTTTGAAAAACTGCAGTCTTATACATAAGATGAATTCTTAAAAGATTCGTTCTCATTCATTGATAAGTAAAGTAGTTTTTCAATATTAAAGGTAAATACTACTTCGCAATATATAAGAAATTCCACCTTTATTTTTAATAATTACGCATCGCATTCATGCTCTTCACAGCAAATATCGAACTGACACATATATCACAAGTAGACAGTTAGGTGTAGAATAATATTTTAATAATCTTCATTTCTTCCTTCAGATTGAAATGCAGACTTTAGCGTTTCCAGACACATTGTAAATCTCTATATTCTATGTATCCTCATGCATACTGTTTTTCTGTTTTTTCATTAAACTATTTTCGTGTGAAAGAGATGTGAAACAAATTAAATAACTGTTTTCTTTTAAAAGATTGGAATGAAAATATTTTAAAACTAAAAAAAATCTTCTGCAATATACTTTAGCAATACACATGCTTTAGGAAGACAAACTACCATTATATATAGGCGCACTGCATTGCAATGCAGTGCATATACTTAAAAAAAGTTTATCCAATGTAATTTATGCGCCAAATTTTCTTCGGGAAAATTCCTCGATTTAATCTAATAAAGTGACAAAAATGTACTTCCATTAAGCTAGTACTAAACAAGGCAATGATGAAAAAATAAAGAAACTGGATATATGAGAAGAGATTGAGAGAAAGAGGCAGATTTTGAAAGATGTTCTGTCATCCAAGAATGTTCTAGGAAATGAAGCATGATTCAGAATGAGGAGAGATTTTAGAAATGAGTTTAGCTGTAAAAATAATAATGGTCACCAGCTGCTATCGAAGTTGACATCGACTGTTCTCAGAAACAAATTAAAGAAAATATAAAAAAGAGTGCACATCTAAGGATAAAACTGCTAGACACCTATTAAAGAAAAGCAAATATTCGAGAAATTGTCAACATATTTGGAATAATATGGTGACACATTAGCTTTGTAACTAATTTTAAAGTACCAAACTTCTTTGTGAGAAGTTTCAAAATTAGCTGTTCTTAAGAAAAGTAAAAATATCTTCCGAGAAATTCGAGACATTGTTTAAAACTTATGCAATCTTGAAATTTCTTTGTCACTTCAAGTGAAAATCATATAAGAGCATTTGAACAGCAAAATTATGTCCCTAATTAATTACGCTGCAAATTGACATATAAATAAATTTATTTTTCTTGCATGAAAAATTCAAGAGCAAATTCATAACTATTGACTTTTATAACTAGTAATTTTTTAAAATTAAAAATACCATTTTGTTACAAAATTGCATGGAACATTCTAGATATTCAGGTAAAAGTTAATACGAAAGTAGAAAAAGAAATTAGGTTTTTCAAAATAAAATACACATAAGAAACCAGCTTCGACAAATGTATGTACATTTTCAACTTCGAAAAAAATAGCAAATTCAAACAAAGTAAATTTTATGACTAAGAAATGCTATAAATTCATATGCATTTTGACTTAAATTTAATATTTCTACCTGATGAATATTTCATATTAGAATTTTTATCTTTTCATAGTTAATGTGAAAAAAACTGAAAGATTATTTACTTAAACAAAATTTTTTACGTCTATTATTTATAAATTTAAATTGCTTAAAATACTAAAAATGTTATGCAAACGAATGTAAAAGAAAAAAGTTTGTTTCGTTTAAAAATGAATCGGAAGAAATGGGAACGTTAAATTACAAATATTTATTTTACTTATTACTAGTATTTGGCGCTATAATTATTTGAAGCTAAAATGATAATCAATGAAGTACTGAAAACAATTTATTCAAATGTAAAGAAGCCACTGCATTGTAACGAAAGTTCTAGATCAAAGTCGAATCACTCATAATCCAAAGGACGAGATGCATGGCCTGGAGGGTTTTCCATAAATTTTAATTAAACTTAATATATACAATGTAGGCTAAAATGCCTGAATCGAATATTTAAGGCTCAAAAGGCAATAACTGAATAGTTCCAGCTAATATCTAAATCGAATTCTATTGCGTAGTGCATCGAAATTCTACCTTCAAGAAGAAGAATATTTTTTCAAGTCACGTGTTCAGAAGGGGAAAGGTTAAGTAAGCCAATAGATGGGCTCCTAACGCCATCTCTTGGCGATATCAAAGAATATTCCTTAACACACTCCCCACCTGAACTCTGACAAGAGTTCATCTCACTCAGTTATACATACAATCAAGTACATAAATCACTATTCTATAAAAATATTAAAAAATACTAATTAGTCAAACACTTCAATTCCAATACAGGTTATACACTTCATGTATCAAATAATAAATTTTATAACTAATAAATGAACTAAATTTTAAAATATTTTCCACTTAACTCAACAAACTTAACTAACGATATTCAATTTAATCATTAATAGACCAAAAAAAAAAGAAAAAAAATAACTAAATCGTTAAAGTTCAAAATATCTAAAGTTCAAGAGGATATAGATGTTGAACAGTACGTTTTAAAATCCCATTACCAGTTTTTAATTCGAATGATCGGACTTTACCATCACGTCCAGGAATAATTTTTATGATTCTACCAAGTTTCCATAAGAGTTTGTTTTTATTATCTCTTTCGACTAAAACAACATCTCCTACTTTTAGTTCTGGTTGAGGTTGCGGATTCTTTAAGAAATGGGCAGTTCTAAGATCTAATAAATACTGTTGCTTCCATTTCCACCACAACTGTTTCAACAGCAATTCTTGATAACGCTTTCTTTTTAACAGCTTTTCTCTTGTCGTTTCGCTACCGATGATTCTAGCAAAGGTCAAAGGATACTTCAAATCAGTTTGTCCAATGTTTAAGAAGTGCATTGGAGTCAACGGTTGCGGCTCGTCATTGTCGTTGTAAACGTAACTTAGAGGTCATGAATTAAGAACTGACTCCACTTCGACAAGTAGTGTAGACATTTCTTCGAAAGTCAACAATGCTTTTCCTACGATTTTTCTTAAACATTCTTTAACAGATGTAACAAGTCTCTCATAAAAACCTCCCCACCATAGGGCTCGTTCGATTATAAATTTCCAATGGATTCTTTCTTTGGCAATGAAATTCTTGAATTTGTCATCTTTTAAAACTTTTGAAAAATTCTCAAGTTCTTTCTTTCCTCTTAAAGGTCTTGGCGTTGTCAGAGTAGATGATTACGCAGTTTCCTCTTCTGCTCAAAAATCTGCGAAATGCAAGTAAAAAGGATTCTGTTGACATATCTGATACAAGTTCTAAGTGTACAGCTCGGGTTACTGCACAAACGAACAAAACAATATAGGATTTTCGAATGTCTTTAGAATTCTTTACGTAAACTGGTCCGGCGAAATCAATTCCACAGACTGCAAATGGAGGCGATTCTTGGATTCTATCCTTTGGTAAGGGTGCTGTCATCTGGTCTGCTGGTTTAGCTAAATATTTTTGGCAAATTATACAACATTTTAATGCTTTTTTGACTAACTGTCGTCCTTTAGGAATCCAGAAGCGTGATCTGACTTTAGCTAAAGTCGCAGCAATTCCTCCATGCATTATCTTCTCATATTCTTTGCATACAATCAGAATCGTTAGTCGAGAATTTTTAGGTAAGATTATTGGATGTTTATTATCTAGCGAGAAGTCAGAAAATTCCAGTCTTCCTCTCAACCTCATGATGTCCTTTTCATCAATGTAAGGAAGAAAATTATACAAAGGAGAATTTTTTCTAACCGAATTACCTTCTTTGAGGGATTCATATTCTTCGGCAAAAACTTCTTTTGCTCTGATCTTATCCAGAAATTTTCTGCTTCTTGTAACTCTTCAGCTGTGAGAGTTCCTTGAATGTCGCTAGTTTTTCTTAATTTTTTAATGAAACGTGTTATGCAAGCAGTGACTCTTAACACCTTCTCTAATTTGCTATATTTTGATATGTGGAAAAGATCATCTGCACTTTTTTCGATTGTACATTCAAGTTGATGTATATCACCGGATCCCTTTCGGTATTCTAATTTGTTTTCATCTATTGTTTCTTTAATATCTAATCTTGGCCAAAGTTCGTGAGGGAGTTGAAGCCATTTGGGACCTTGCGTCCAAATGGTCTCATTTATTAACTTGGAAATCTTCGTTCCCCGAGATACGAGATCTGCAGGGTTGTCGACACCTGGGCAATAATGCCAATCTTGAGGTGAACTCAATTTTTGTATTTCTTCGACACGATTCCTGACAAAGGGTTTGAAGGCTTCAGGTTGTTTCTGGATCCAAAAATAAGTAATTGTTGAGTCTGTCCAAAAATAGCATGGAATTCTCAATTTCAGTGATTTCAGACTATTGCTGACTAACTTAACTGATAACAATGCCCCATTAATTCTAACCTCGGTAAAGTAAGGGATTTTAGTGGGGCTACCCTATTTTTAGAAGAGACAAAGGCCGTTTTGATTTCTTTATTTTCTGTCGTGAAACGTAAATATGCGACTGTACCATACGCTTTGACACTTGCATCCGAAAAGCAATGTAGTTTGAGATTTTCGACATTAATGTTCGAGTGCATGAAAAGGTAACGAGAGATGGAGAATTCAGCCATTTGAGGTAGCTCTTCACACCACTTTCTCCATTCAGAGGACAAATCTTCAGGTAACGGTTCATCCCAATCTATTTGTGACAACCAAATCTTCTGTATTAAGCACTTTATTCTAACAGTGAAAGGTCCTAAAATTCCAATCGGATCGAATATCCAACCCAACACTTGTAGAAGAAATCGTCTTCTTTCTATTGATTCAGATGTGAAAGACAATAAGTTCCGAACATCAAAATACAGTAAGTCCTTTGAATTATCCCATGCCATACCTAAGACTTTAAATGGGAAATTTTCTTTATTAAAATCTTCAGGATTTTCATCTGGAACGATACCCTTTTTTACCCACAATTCATGTAATTGTATTGAGTTACTATGCCATTTGTGAAGCTGCATGCTTGCTTCCTTAAATATTTGGACCGATTCTAGACTCGTGGTTAATGCTTCATTGATCGTTGGTTGGCTTCCAATCACATCATCTACATATACGTTCTCATTCAAAAAGTTAACCGTTGTAGGATAAAGTTTATTATATTTTCTTCAGATGATGTTTAATAGTAGCGGCTAATAGAAATGGACTACTATTTATTCCGAATAAAACTCTAGTGAACCTATATGTGTCAGGAGAAATGGTTTCATCATTAGGGAAATCGGAAAACAGAAACCTGGTTGCGTCTCGATCTTTCTCATGTATGAGAATCTGTAAAAAGGCTTGTTTTATATCTGCGGTGAAGGCTATTAGATTATACCGAAATCTTAACAATATTTCGAATATTTCAGGGTATAAATTTGGCCCAACATGTAGACAGTCCTTTAAAGAAATGGATCCTGGCGCATGCGATGATGCATCATAAACAATACGTAATTTACTTGTAGCTCGATCCTCGTGTATAACTTCCCTATGTGGCAAGTAAAACACGATATCCTCTTCATTTGAAATTTCTGAAACTGGTTCGATAATACTTTGATTTAACTGATCTCTTAATACGTTCCTGTACTCGGAAAATAGATTAGGATCTTTTTTAAATCGTTTTCTAAGTCGATGAAATCTTTGTTCTGCGATTTCCCTATTGTTATTTAGATTTGATGTGTCATGTTTCCAAGGCAATCTAACTTTATAGCGAGAATTTTCATATGTTATATTTGATTCGAAATATTCGACGACTTCATTTTCAGTTGAATCGAAGTTTTCCCTCTTATCAATAAGTCCTGAGTTTTCCCAAGTCCCAAAATTTTGTTATTTGTTTGGAAATCAAATCTTCCCCTACAACTACATTGAAAGCTAAAGAGACATCCTCATCACCTTTTCGTCCATGTAGGCACCAGCCGAAAATTGTTTCCACTGCAACAAGATTTTTGCTTAAGCATTTAACGTGTCCCATTACTATGTTGTAATAATAATCTGCACCAATTAGAATGGCAATGGGTTTTTTACAATCGGGAAAATCTGCGAGCAGCAAATTTTTTAATTGTCTGTTTTGCTTAATTTCTTCTGATTTAGGAGGTGGAATATCTGTACCTGATATATGATCAGTTACTAATAATTCAACTTCTATTCTAGAATCGGGAGAACTTCTATGTTCTAAAGTTAATTTAACTACGTCATAATTTTTTTGGATGGGAGAAGTATTCCCAAAAGTGTAGACAGTCAATTTTTCTTTTCTTATGACTTCGAGGTTTAATCTGTCCGCTAACTCGCGAGCACAAAAACTTTTCATACTTCCACTATCCAAGAGAAGTCTGGCAAACAACTTTTCCTTAGCTGTTTTAACTTTTATCGTGCAAGTCTGTAAAAGAATTGTATTATTTGCATTATGTGAAACGGCCGAAACAATTTCTTCTTTCTGTTCCTTAGTTTGTGTATCATTTTTCGAAATTGATATACTATCCTTTTTATCACTTGGTGTATTTTTAACTATCGAACTGGATTTAAAACATATGGCTTCTGAATGTTTACCTTTGCAAATTTTACAAACTTTAGTTTGGCGTTGTCGGCACTGTGAGATTTTGTGTTTAGGGGCCAAACAAAGAAAACAACGCGCTTGATTTTTCAAAATATCTCTCTTCTCATTAACTGTAAGGCATAAACAGGACTCTGAGTCATGGTTTTGAAAACAAAAAAATTCAGTTTCCATTTGATGACGCGGCTGCCATAAATTCATGTGTGGTGACAGTTTGTTTATGTTTCGGCGTCGGTGGATATCTGTTAATACCTTTCATTTCCGAGTTTGACTTGCGTGGAAAGGATAACGAATTAATCTTTTCTCGCGATTCTATTTCTAATCGGAGAAAGTCTAGAAATTTGTTTAAATCATAGGTTGAGGGATTTTCAGTATTTGTACGATGAAATTCTAAAGTTATATCGTTCGGGACAATTTTCATCAAAATTGGAATAAACATGTTGGAATATGTTTCTGGTTTCACACCGAATGCTAAAAGGCTTCTGACTTGAACGTTAATTGTATCATAAAGTTTTCGCAATTTTGCCACTTTACTTGAACTTTGAACGGGATTTAAATTTAAGAGATTAGAAATGTGTGTATTGATAATAAGGTCACTTTGACCGAATCTATTTTTAAGAATGTCTATAGCAGAGTCATAATTAGCCTCTGAGATTGAGAGACCTTCTATGGATGATGCTGCGTTTCCACATAAATAAGTTCTCAAATAATTAAATTTTTCTATCTTCGAAAGTATAACATTGTCATGAATAGTGACCTTGAATGAATTCCAAAAATTCATCCAATCGTTATAATCTCCGGAAAATTTGTGAATTAAGAGTTTGGGCAATTTCACATTGCCTTCAATCTGTCTTTTGGTTTCAACTTCTGTAGATGAATTATTTAAATTCGTGTTGATATTTTGAGTATTGTATTTCCTTAAATAACGGTTGATTTTAGACTTCGCTATTATTATTTTATCGTTATATTCCATAGAAGTGTTAATATCTGAATCTAATTTTGATTCATCTTCAATCAAATTTTGTATTTTTTCATTTAAATCATGTAGTTCCGTTTCTTTACTATTTAACAATTCCAAACAATTTTCTAACTCTTCTTGATTTTCTTCTTTTAAATACTCATCTACATTTTTAATAATTTGAGTTACAGAAGCACGTATATGTGCTCGATTCTTAATTAGTGTCTTCTGTTCCATTTTAATAAATTATCAAAGGAGACTTACCGTGAGAAGTCTTCGCTTACAAAGCTAATCCAAAAGACGAAAAACACAAATTTTCAAATTAATCAGATTCTTTTCTGTGACCGATGCACCATTATGTAACGAAAGTTCTAGATCAAAGTCGAATCACTCATAATCCAAAGGACGAGATGCATGGCCTGGAGGGTTTTCCATAAATTTTAATTAAACTTAATATATACAATGTAGGCTAAAATGCCTGAATCGAATATTTAAGGCTCAAAAGGCAATAACTGAATAGTTCCAGCTAATATCTAAATCGAATTCTATTGCGTAGTGCATCGAAATTCTAACTTCAAGAAGAAGGATATTTTTTCAAGTCACGTGTTCAGAAGGGGAAAGGTTAAGTAAGCCAATAGATGGACTCCTAACGCCATCTCTTGGCGATATCAAAGAATATTCCTTAACAGCATATTAAAAGTTCACAGTCTTCATCAACAAAAGGTCTTTATAATTCTGGTTTTAAATACTATTACGATTGTTAGAGTTCAGTTGTGAAGCGACCATTATGTGTAAAAAAATAAAGTTTTGCCTCTTTTTTTTTTTCTAAAAAACTTCTCCTTGTGATTCATTGTCATTTAAACTATCATCGTTTACCTCAATTGTTCGATTAAAGAAATATTTTTAACTTTTTCAAATTGTGACGTATATTTTTATAATTTTATTTTTTAATATAAATTTTAGATTAATCAAATGCATACCAAAATTACATGCATATTATGCACAAAAGGTGCCGGTGACATTTTATGTTTACAACTGTCAGTCATTAATATAACGGGTGGCCATAATTAAACTGACAGTGTTCACAGTGTTCCGTAGCGCGATCTATTTGCGAGAATGACGCCACATTTTGCAAGAAGATTAAACAAGACGGGGGACGAAGGATTCCGCGAAAAAAAATTAGTTCCAAAAATCACCGCTAGGGGAATATTTGGCGCTGTGTAATAGAAAATAGTTAACAAATGCAAATTAATATGGAAAGCATGTCTACAGGAATCTCCCGTACAGTCCGTTATATGTTATCCTTCAATGTAGCCAGGTCCTGGACCACTCCTTGATAGACCTTGGACTTAAGGTAACCCCATAGCCAGAAGTCGCATGGGGTAAGATCAGGCGACCGAGGTGGCCATGCAGTTAGAAAGTAGCGGCTAATGACTCTTTCTGTTATGAATTTCTGTCGTAGCATCTGTTGCACCCATACAGCAACGTGTGGAGGAGCTCCATCTTGCACGAAAATGATTTTACCCAGGCTTTGTCTTTGCTGAAGTGCCGGAATGACAAAGCTGTTAAACATGTGGCGATATTTCTCTCCGGTAACAGAACAGGTTTCCGGTCCTGTCGGGATAATGTTATCATAGAAGAATGGACCTACGATAAATTCCGCTGTGAACCCACACCAAACAGTTAGCTTTGGTGAATATAAGGGAATTGCTGTGACTGCATGTGGTAATTTGTCATCCCAAGTTCGGCAGTTCTGGGTATTCACAGTTCCATTCAGGTAAAAGTGGGCCTCATCTCCCCATAAGATCATCCAAGCATCACGGCCAAGTATCATCCACCTCCATTCTGGCAAGAAAGGTGAGAGTAAAAGTCAGTCGCTTATCATGGTCGGGGTACAGTAACTCTTGTACACGGCTGATCTTATACGGATATAAGTTGATAATCTTTCTAAGATTTTTCATACCGTACTGTAAGGCATATCCTTATTCCATAAGCATATCCATAATAAAAGGTAATTTTATTCCGTATTAATTTGTATTTGTTAACACTCTATTACACAGCGCTAAATATTCCCCTAGCGGTGACTTTTGGAACTATTTTTTTTGCGGTATCCTTCGTCCCCCGTCTTGTTTGATCTTCCTACAAAATTTGGCGTCATTCTCGCAAATAAGATCGCGCTACAGAACACTGAGCATTGTCAGTTTAATTATGGCCACCCGGTATAATATATAATACATATAATAAAAGGGAGCGTCTGTCCGTCTGTAAGTGTGTGCCTTTCGTTTACGCTGCACGTATGCTACTAGATCCAGGGTTACGAAATTCGATACTTAGACACTTAGACATTTGATACCAGACAAGAGCCAGTGCACTTCGAAGTGATTTTTTTTTAATTTACGTTTCTTGATGAAATCGCATCAAATCGATAATTCTATCTCATATCAGCAATAAAGGCACGCAACCATTGTTGCTGATATATCACTGTTGTTATTGTTGTTGATATCAGGTTGCCATTCGAAGAAATGAGGGCGATAATTCTGTGCAGTTTTAAATTTAATATTTATTTTGGATGCTGACGTTTGTTTTCCAGAATGAATGATTTAACAATTAATAAATTATTAATTCTTTAAAGTGTCAATTAACCATAGTTTCATTCATAAATCATGCGATGAAATTAAGAGACTTGCATTTTTCTCAGCAATGAGGAGAGCTGGCACCCGCTACATCTATTTTATAGTAGAAATTTAGATTTGTAAATAAGCCACTTTTTAACCAAGGGCTTATGGGATGGAAAATCGAATTATGTATTAAAAAATAAAAGAAAACGGGGATAGGAAAAAATATTTTTTCTAATAATTACTCATCAAAAGTATATCAAGAAACTAAAATATCATCTGTATCTCTAAATACTAGAATGCACATAGAAGAAAGCAAATACTGTTAAATTCCATCAAAATAGACATTCATTTGAATTCTCATTATAGGAACTTTCTCTGTAAAAGGAAATATTAAATTATTTAATATTTACAGTCAAGTTGATAATGATACATAAAAAATAGCAAAGTACGATTAGAAAACTTTTGCAAGCCAATTTTTCGTAGTTAACAATGACAGCTACTGTGTACCAAGGAAAAATCGCAAAAATCACGATTACTGAAAACGTTACATGTAGAATTTTATAAAACTTACCCACAAAACACACAGTAAGGTATCAAATAAAATAAAAAGAAATTACCAGACAACTATGTTAGTATAGAAATTAGCACATGTATAAAATGAATAAATCGAAGATGTTAGTTTGCTATAGCAAAAGTATCTTCAATATGGAATATAATCGCCTCTAGAAGCAATACAGCACATTCAGCGATGTGTGATGCTTTCAGTTATGCGGTCTATCAGTTCCATAGGAAGCGAGAGCCATTGCTCTTGCAAAGCAGTTGCAAGCGCGGCAAGGTTCAAACGAGGCGGATTGAGAGCAGCTAAACGTCTCCCTAAAGCTTCCCAAACGTGCTCGATAGGATTCAAGTCCGGGGATCGAGCTAGCCACTCCATGCGCATAATTGTTTCCTGTTGAAGATAATCATATACGATGCGAGTTCTGTGCTGTCTTGCATTGTCGTTCTGTAACAGGTAAGCATCACCTATTGTCCCGGCATATGGGCGCACATAAGCATCAAGGATGTCATCTCTATAAACATGAGCATTCACGGTTTCCCTTGGAAAGACATGTAGGTCTGTGCGTCCACCCAAAGAGATGCCACCCCAAACACAGACACTGCCTCTTCCGTATGTATCTCTTTCACGGATGTTTGACGGATGATAATGGGTTCCAGGATCTCTCCATATCAAATAATGCCTACTATCGCGTTCTAGACTAAACCTGGACTCATCCGTAAAGAGAATAGCCCTCCATTGATCAGGCGTCCAGTGGACATGTTGTCGTGCCCACTGGAAACGGTCCCTCCTATAGCGTGATTTGAGCAGCACGCAAATGGTTGTTCACCTCGCATACAGACCATCTTCGTGAAGCCTTCTACGCACAGTTGACGTTGACAGGAACCTTCCGGTGGCTGCAGCAAGAGAGGATCTAAGAAGAGTCGGAGTAGCGGTTCTATTCCTGAGTGCGCCTATTGTCAAATATCGGTTATCGGCGCTCATCGTAGCAGTTGGCCGTCCTTGGCGGAACCTCCTAGGTGCCAAATCTGTGATTTGAAATTGCCTCCAAAGTCTATGAACCACAGAAGGACTCACATTTAGCTATATAACCACTTCTGTTTGACTTTGTCCTGCCTCTAGTCTCCCAATGGCTTTCTTTTGTAGCTCTGCAGGCAAATGATGCCTGGAGATCATTGTTACGAATTGGCTATCTCAGATTTCTGATGTCATTATCACAGTTAAATATGTGGGCTTGCTCTCAAACATGGACTTTTATGCTCCTCGCAGATGACGTATTCCGAGTGCAGCGCCACTAATTTGCATATTGGAGTTTTACTCAGCTACTCTTACTTAGCAACATATTCAAATTTTACATGGTTTGGCTTATTTTTGAGTGAGTTATCGCTATTTTTGTGATTTTTCCTTAATTTATGATAACCAGTGTATATTGGATTATTCAAATTGAGACTCACATCGAATGCTAAAAATTATAACCAATACGCAAAGCTGTTTTCCCAAAATCCGACGTGTCTTCGAAGACTGTAGCACATTTAAATTTCCAATGACCATACTCATTCATTAATAATGGTTGAACCAGTGAATCATTTAGCCGTCTCATCCCCATGGAAGTTATCCAGAGGCACGTACTGCTAGATGCGACCGATATTACGCACTCGAACAATGAGGACAAGATAATACACGTACAGCAAAGCCTCACATGGGAATGGAATCCACAGTTTGGGTTTAGGGTTAGCAGTCAGCCTTAGCTTACTATAATACTCTCTAAGGTGGCAGGTACTTAGGACTCTACGAAGAAACTAATATTTATTGGTATCAGTAAACGCAGTTGTTAGTATATGGGCCAACTGACTAGTTTGATAGTCTGAATGCTGAAATCCAGAGAATACCAGAGAAAGCGTTTTTAATGTCGTCGTATGCATGAAAAGTAGACTATGCAGAAACTGACTAATGTCTGTACTCGAATGAATGTCTAAATTCAATAAGCAATACAATTCCAGGTGTCAGTTCATGTGACACGAATGTCGTCAAGCATAACTGCAAAAACGTATGCAAATCGTTCGGGTAATATTGATTTTGGAGTGATATTATGATGATCAGTGACAGTATGATGGCATAATAACTGATGGACGTACTAAGCTACATGGGTTGGAAAATGATAACATGACGGGCAATTATTAGGAAATTTAGTGAACGTCATCTTCACTTGTTTTGTGACGTCACTGGTAAAGTATTGCGGTTACGGATGGTGCTCTTTCACTTATCAGAAGAATGTATCAGAAGAATTTTCTAGAGACTACACATTTAATTTGCTTACTTTCGCCTTTATACGACATCGATTTTATATGCATTGAATATAAATGAAATAGATAATGGGAAGAATAGCTGCAGTTAGCAGTTTCTTTTTCTGAGAACAGGCAAGGCTATGCTTTAAGGGAAGAATCAAACTGTTCAGGAACACTTAAGTCATTTTGTAATGAAGAGATTAGGTATCAGTTACAGTTCTTACATTATCATTCGAGGTGTATATACTCCTTACTAAGATGTCCCCCACGGGGGTCGACGTAGAGAATTCTGCGAAGCTACTGGCTATGATCTGTACCTAGGCAGTCTCGGCCACGGGGGTATAAAACTTATGAACTTGGTGGTTCTGAAGGCTCTGGGAAAGGTCACTCATTGGCCGGCCCCGGAGTCTGGTATGTTCTGAGCGGTTGGATTCGTAGCCGGTGGGTTTTCCCCCGGTTTCCTGGGTAACGGCCTTCTGCGACGGGCTCGTCCATGCGACTGGCAGGAGCAATTGACAACCAATGCTGTCTGGTATCGTATACAGGTAGTGCACTGCTCCCCTGGAAGGGTAATAGTGGAGGTTGAACCTCCACAAAGTGCCCAAAGGGGAAGTGGATCTGTAATGTGCTTAATCGTTCACGTGGAGCAGGGAAGTCAAGAGTTAACTTACTAAGATGTCAAATTGCTAGGGTATGCCGTCCAGATGGTTAAGAGGTTAAGGTCGCCGACTGAGATAACGAAGGGCCTGGGTTCGAATCCCGGAGAAGGCACGGATGTAAATTATCTATCCTCTCATAGGAGATAACGGTGACCGCCTATAAGGTACCTCCATAATAAAATTACCATCATTTCTGGTCTTAATAATGATGACAGCCTAAAAACGGATAGTGCCCGCCGTTAAAAAAATGACTAGGATATTGATAAGTATTGTTCATTCAACATTCAGCTATGGCTCTGTTTTACATGTATTTGTAATTCCGATAGTTGTAATTCCAATTGATTATTATTTTATGTTAGCTATCAAAAAATAAAGGTTATCATATATGTATTCATTATTATGCAGTTTTCTCTATATACGCAAAAATATAACTCATACTAAATTTTGGAAATTCTATGTATATAAATTTATCTACATAATGAATATAAGAAGGTCGTTAATACAAAAAATGGATCTCGTCTTATAAGGCCCTCCCTGATATATCTGATTCAATAATAGGTAAAATATTTAAAATCATGCATACGCAGAAAAAGACAGCTTTTCTCAAAATTATGGCTTGACCATCAGATGCCATGACATGGTTGAAATGTCTTATGAAGGTATCCGATAATTAATTACCTTGCTATCTCATAAAAACTCAAAAGGCTAAGACAAGCTGTTCTTTAACTCCACAGGCAAAATTAAGAGTTTTATTATCAAAATAAGATTGCATTCCTATTGTTAAGCATATTCAAATACTTTCGAGGTAAGAAACTATAAGTTTCAAGTTTATGTATCCCTTCAATAGTTTAAATGTTTTATGAAAAAGTTAAATTTTAAACCCAATGTTTATTTATCCCTTTAAAACTGGTTATGATTTTCACTTAATGCTCGTTCTTCGATTATTTCGGGTGGTATTGCACTAAAAAGCGAACTGGACCAGCAGAGAACGGAAACTTCGATAAAACCTTCAAACTGCAATAGAAAATAAAGGTCGAAACATTATCGAAGTACATAAATGGATGATTACTGGTGTCTGACCAAAGTCCTTACATATTATTTATAATTCTGATGTCGTCATATGGAAAACCGTATGAAAATATTTATTTCATAAACAATAGTATGACTATCAATTACCTCACATGCATTATGAATCAACAAGTATTTTCATTCTTTTTCAACTTTTCATATGACAGTAGTATTATTTCTTGAAAATTAAATTTCATGTGATTTTACTGTCTAGCTGATTTTTAAACCAGATGATTATTTGATTAATTTTCTCCTTTTGGTTAAAATAAAGAAGAAAATATTAATTTCAATAAGTTGCTTTATGCTAGGAACGCCTGCTTTTGTAAATTGATTCTAATTAATACTTATTAGTAACGAAAATGCAACACAAGCTTCTGGCACTAAAAGTATTATATAACATCAAACAATATGCCAAGTGCTTTGTCAAACGTTACAGAGTTCATTATAAACCAAATAATCTTTAATTCAAACTATTCATTTGCCAATAACTTTTCAGCCCATTTTTGTCCATTCTAAATATTTTATAGGCACTAGACGTGTAGAAAATTTAACTATGCCTGCAAACTAAGTCGAAATGTATGTTTGTAGTGCAAAAACTAGTAGTTTAGTGCGTGGTTAAGTTTATACAGTTTGTACTAGAAAGTCAAACAAGATTTTTTGTTCTCGAAGTTTGTGACGTGAAAGGAAGTTTATGTCGGCGAGTCTATCTTTCCTGGAGCCATTGATTCCATATTCGCACTATTGTTGTCGCATCATTAATACAATCACCAGTTTCTTAGAAGGATAATCCGAGACTCAGTGTGCAACAGTCCTACCACACTTAAAAGTCAAAACCATGTTAATGCAGCTGTTACATTCTTTGATGCTTTGATGCTATGGCTGCATATTCTAATTTACAGCGGGAATTAATTCCGCTCTTATCAGAGGATCCCACGAGGGGCCTCACACATAAGGGTTAATCAAATTGGTCCACCATAAAGGTCCACCATATATACATGTAGGCTGTTTGAACACAAAAACGGCGGGCAGATATAATTACGTCATTGGCTCTCAGCAATGGCTCTCTTTTTATACTGTGATATTATTTCTACAGAACACCTTGCTTACGCACGTGATTTGTATTTATGCGACTGTTCATTTACATTCAGTTCCATGCTCCTTCATTTACGTACACGCAAATTTCTGGTCGATTGGAAGAATTCTTTCTGGAGTTATGATTTTATTGGCCAGCAGTGTAGCTAGGTGAGAACCTTCAACCGACGAAACAAAAGATGCTGCTGTACATTAACCGTTTTTAACATTTATATCATACTTTATTTTTACATTGTCAAAAAGTCATCAATGCCTTCTTTGGAATCATGTTTATTAAAATACATCATTATTGCATTATTGTTATAACTTTCTCCATTTCTTCCTTTTACGCTTCTTTTGATGGTACTGGGAAACTTATTTTAATGCGTTCTTAAATCTGCTGCTTATCGAGTAGTTGTTGATTTATATAGCCATAATTAATACTAGTGTTTATTAGAAACATTCTAAGTTTATACAACTGGGATTCGTTAAAATAAATCTAAATAAACGAATAAAAAATATCTGAAAGTTTTAAGATTTTATATTACTCCCAAAGGGGCGTTTCTTCATTTACACATACACGTTTCAAGAGCGTTTGGGATAACTCCCCTTCGAGCTAAAATATTTGAAAACAGCATATTTTTAGAATTTCGGACAGTCTTGCGCGCTGGAGATAAAAATATTTTATTCCGTGCAGCGTATTGCCACTACTCGCTTTGAAATCGTGGGTGTTTTTAATCAAAAATTCGTTCAAGTTAAAAATATATGAAATAGATAATAAAACAAATCCGACAAGATTCGGGATTCCAGTGCCCATATTCGGGTGGAGGACTGCATTATTCAATTCACAATGCGAGAAACATGCATATTCTTCATTATTTAATTTCTTTAAATATAATACAGACCTATAATATTTGCAGGCAACAATCTGAAAAGTGATACAGACGTTTATTCGAAGGAAAATACCTTTTCCCGACCAATAACCTTTCTCGATAACGCCCCTTTGGGCTAACAATTATATTGGGGCCCAACGAATTGCAGCCGTTTATGGATCAGTAGAATAGCATCATGAAATCTTTATTAGAACACATACTAGCGTGACCAACGTTTTCATCTAACAAAAGTTGTAACATATTAAAATTAAATGTGACAATAGTCAATATAAGAACATTCTCATTTTTTTATCTGAAAACTATCGTATTAAAATGTTAAAAATCTACAGCAGTGCTCGTATTATTGTCTACCTCTTATTCTATATTCAGATATCTCCATCTGCAAATGAACTAGACATAAGTTTCCGAAATTCGCACGTCGCAAATAGTTTTTTTAATTTAATTTTATTTTTATTTTATTTATTTATTTATTTTTTATCAAAAACACAATACTAAAGTCTTTCTAGGAGTTTGAAAAATTGTTTGCACTCTTTTAAGAAGCCTGATGGACAGAACTATTGATTTCTTTATACATCATGTATAAAGAATTTATCACAAGCATTGATTTCAGTAAGTATAACATAAAGTATAGTAAAAAGTTCAATAACTTCAATACAATTCTCTAGTCAGAATTTACAAAGAACAAATGTTTAAAGTTTCCTGATTTTTAAAATCGAAATTTTTATTTTGTTTTGCCAAAAGCGTAAACAAAAAGCTTTTTATTGTTCATGAATTACTTTCTGCATTTGTCCCAAATCTGGTAAGAATAGATTCAATAAGGTTTTAGAAAAAATACCACACTCTAGTCAATTATTTTAGGAGACAGGAAAAAAATTCAATCTCATTAAAAAAAGGTAAATTACGGAAGTAATCGGTATATTTTGTTTTATATACGGGACAAAATACTTATTTTTTCTGAGAAACATGTACCTACATCATGCTACTTATTATAAATTTACAGCAAATTAAATTTAAATATCCATATATATATTTATTACGTTGGAATGAGATTTAGTATTAAAAGTAACCAGTTGTAAGTAACTTGTTAGAACTGTAAAAATAGAAAAGTTGGTTAAAAAAAAGCCCTTTAGACTGTAGCCTATAAATGCGCCGAACAATAATTCTTACCCCTCAATGGCGGGATCTAGCCATTTGTAGGCGTGGCCGCTTCTAAGACCGGGGAAAGCGGTGGACTCTTTATTATGGATGCCCCTAATAGGTGGGCCACCGTTGCCTCCAATGAAGGGACAGCCAAATTACATCCATGCCTTCTCCAGGATTCGAATGCTGAGCATTCGGTACAGCAGTCAGATTCATTAACCACTTTCCCATCTGGGCGGCATGGTAAAAATAGTTCTGATCTTGATGGTATTTGTAACTTCAAACTGTACTCCGTGCTGAACAAGCAAGTTCCTTTGAGCAATTGCGCTGAGCCCGTCCTATAGCACAGATGATTCAGTTTCCTAGCAGTTGTCATTGCTTACTTGGTTAATCCCTTCCGGCACAGTGTGTCCGATCTGGACATATCTAAAAATTTCCTTCTTTACGCACAGAAAAATTGAATGAAAAAGGGTTTATAGGTTACTCTGAACCTTCTTTATTTATAGTAGTTGGCAGCTCAGCACAAACCAGTCCATATATTTTAGCCATGTTTAGTTTTTTAAGACCCTCATTTTTCAAAGGAATCATCCACATTTTTTTAGGGTATAAAAGGAATAGTTTGAAAAGAAATTTCTATGTTACTTTTTTGGTTGTATTTTAATCTCCTTATTCTATATTAGTTTTAAATTTTTACCTTGCCTAAAATCAAACGGCGAACCTTAGATGTGCCCAGACCGTTCTCACCGATAATCTAGGACAACTGAGAGTCTGTTTTCTTTGTTTCTCCGCATCTCATCGGTCAGTCCATTGACAACAATGCTCGTTTCAGCACTCTTTTCGAAGCTCTATTCAATCAGTGTGCCACTTTGGGCGCACCCACAGAATTAAAAGATAAGTGCTATGTTCACAAAATTTTACTTGTGTACTTCTCTAGGCCTAATTAGACTGCCTACCTCTTTTTTTTTATATATATATATATATAAAAACTCCAACTTTCAAAGGTAGCGTCTTGAAAAGGGTTAAGCGATGGTGCAATAAACCATTGCTTCTTAAACTTGTTTCATTCACAGTCTCTTTTTAAAACTGAGATTTTTTTCACGACCCCAGATATTAAATATAGAATAAAGATATAAAAATAAATATGTTGCTCAAAGTAAGTTATTTCTTTCGTAAACAATATACAAATAAAATGGTAAATACGCAAATAAAAAATAGTAGTTTTATGATTTGTTTTACCTGTACAAAAATTTATGAAAGGAAATTTCAGTGCGACAATCCTGTTTTTTTTTTTTTTTTTTTTTTTTTTTTTTTTTTTTTTTTGCTGCGTAATAAATTAAATTTTGTTTTGTACATATATATATATATATATATATATATATATATAATGCAATTTCGGAAATAGCAGGAAATTCATTTTTATTTTCGATAAAGAATTTGGTCAAGGGTTTTTAAAGTTTTACGTGTGTGAGTTTTAAGTTTGAGCAACTAGATAGCGCTTGAAATTCCTTTTGCGCTTTGCCTGACAGTTGATTGATCTCATCGTTATCAATTAATGTTTTTTCTTTGAAAGGCTTATTAATGCAATTACTTTAAATTCAATTTAATTTTCAGGACCTCAGAATTAGCTATGCCACCCCATTTGCAGTCGCAATCGCATTTTAAGAAACACTGCTATAAATCATGTAGCCCTTCAAAATGGCTTACAATAAATGGTGCTGCCATCTAATGAGTAAAGTACGAAATTATTTTATTTGCAAAAAATCGTAAAAGTAAATGAAAACCATGAAAATAAAGTGTTAACAACAGGTTTCTGTTTTGAAAAATTAACTCCTCTTCTGTTTTTTTTAACATCACTCATAATACAAAACTCGGAAAACATGCGAGTATGTTTTATATAAAGATTCCAAACAATAAGAATATAAATTAATTGAGAAAGCATGTAGTTATTTTTTTATATCGAAATAATAAAACATATATTAAAGCGCATATCATTACTTACTTAAACATTCTTCTTCAGCATTACAGGCAACGAAAAATAAAATACCTAGAAAAGAAAAAGTAATAAAAATGAACACAAAAATCTTAACTAATATCTATTTCAATATTAGTATTCTTTTTGATTCACGCTTGACATATAACTAAATTCACATTACATAATTTTATTCTGAAAATATGTACATTTAAAACAAGGAGAAATTAAAACCAAAGCTATGAAATTAAAAATTTAAATGTTGAAATACTGTTACGGATTTGGTATTTATATAGCTAATGTTAGTAGAATTATAAATTAAATTGCTTTATTCCCCGCGCAGTGCAGCGCGTGACGAATATTATGAAAAAGCTAAGCCGGAAAAATTTAAAGTACAAGAACACGTGCATGTAATAAATAAATAAATATCTCTTTTTGATTTCGAGAAAGTTCCAGAAAATTCTCGCGAGCGATTTAAAATCTTATAAAAAGGAGGAAAACCTCTCAATTTTTTAATTTTTTTTAGTTTGTTGTTGTTTTAAGAGTTTGCTAAGAATACTGCTCTTGTTGACTGTAGCGAATTCGCGGATTAGCTTTCTCTAGCTGTTATGAATTAAGTTCTCTTGAACGTTTGAGTAGTTAAAAGATAACTACTGTTGAGATATTGTAATACTGCACGAATATTTGAGGAAATTTAAGCATATTTGTTGTGATAATAATAAATGTTTGTTCATTTTTTATCGGACTTGTGCATTCATTTCGTAACGAACCCGTACGCACGCAAAAATTTTTGGTCGATGGAAGAAGAGTTAAAGCAGTTGATATCAGCCTTTGCCTTTTTTAAGGAAGAAATGGAAGCGGGACAGGAAGAAATGAAAGCTGGACTGAAAGAAATGAATGCGAGACAAGAAAAAATGAAAGAAGAGATGAAATCTAGCCAGGAAAAGATGGAAGCTGGCCAAGCATCATTTAAAGAAGATATGCAAGATTCTGTTAAAGCAGAGATGGCGTCCATTAAAGGAGAGATTAAGCCGGGCAGGAAGCTGTTAAAGCAGAAATGAAAGTGGGCCGAAAGGAAATTAAGAGAGAAATCACATGCATAATAGAAAACAAATTTGAAGCTATAGAAGACAGAATTCACACGGTTGAAAACAGAGTTGGAGAAATTGAAAAAAAAAAAAAAAAAAAAAAATCTGCCGTCCAAACCCAAATTGATGACAGGGTTTCTACTGCCGTCGCCAAAGAAGTTGACAGCCTAAAGAAGTGCATAGCGACGGCAGGAAACAATTCTGAAGGTTTTAAACTTCTATCTATGGCTGCTCGACCCTCTCTGAAGTTATCTACATATGATGGGAAGACCTCTTGGCAAGTATATAAGACACAGTTTTCTATAGTGGCAGAAGCAATGGATGGGATTTCCAAGCTAAGGTCTGTCATCTTGCCGCTTCTTTCAGAGCAGACGCGGCGGATGTCCTTCAGACTCTTCCCGACAGCAAAAGGCTAGATTTCGAAGCTCTATCCGGCGCTTTGGAGCTGCACTTCGGCGAGAAATGTTTAAAAGACTACAGCAGTCTTCAATTAAAATCCCGTCAGCAGAAGCCCACCGAAACACTTCAGGAGCTCGACACGGACGTTAAAAGGCTCTCCTATCTCGCCTTTTCGGAGTGTCCAGCAGAAACAAGGTAAATTCTGTCCCTGCAATATTTCATCGACGGCATCCCGGATCCTGAAATACAGAAAGCTCTACGAATGGCGGATGTGAAGGACATAAAAAGCGCTCTGTTGTACGCCGTGAAGTTCCAAGCAGCCCCGCAAGCAACTCGGAGAGATCGCTACCCAGTCAGAGCTGTGCGAGTCCACATCCTAAGTGCTGGAACTGTGGTGTTGAAGGTCACATACAAAGAAACTGCTGAACACCCCAGAGCACGGAAAATAAAACAGACGAGTTGAACAGGCAATTAAATACCATGAGAGGGAAAAGGAATGACAAGAAACCAAAGTGCTGGAACTCTGGAGCTGAAGGCCATGTACGAAGGAATTGCAGAACACCCCAGGGTATGAAAATTGAGACCATTTCTCAGCAACGACGCAGGGAACAAATTAATGACCATATCGAGGAACGGAGGTTGCCAGATAATGAAAAACCCTGTTTTAAAGCGCTCAAGATTTCTACAGTGAGTGGCAACAGTAACGTACTATTCATCAATGGGCATATTGATGGAGTTCCTTGTAATATGATCATTGACACAGGAGCTAATGTTATCATCATTCGGAAAGATTTAGCTCAACTGTTTAAAAGATAAACTCATTTGGACGCCATCCTGTGTTACCCTTCAGTCTGCGTCTGGTGAAAAGATCGACATAGCTGGAAGGTTAAACATGAGCATCACGTTTGGAAGTGCCGCTTACTATCACACGGCTTATGTGGCGGATATTACAGATCCATGCAAACTTGAATTGGACTTTTTAAGGAAATACAATTTTTCCTTAGACTTCAAAAACAACAAACTACTCTCAGCATCTGATGACATGACTATCCATCCTCAGAAGGGATCCTCACCTGGAAATGCCGATGCCTTGTCCGAAAGACCCAGCTCAGGAAGCTGCCGAAATCATACTAGGGTCTAAAAGAAACGCAAGACTACCAGCTATTCTTCATCTCAAATGCTTTTCGATCGAGATCTTCGTCAGCCTTGTGAGAGCCTGTTTGGTCGCCCTACGGATGCGCCTTCATCGCCTGAGGAATTCATCTCAGATGTCCAGGCCCGGTTTGAAGTGGTGCACCGTTCCGCACGAGAGCGAGTCATCTTGGCGACGGAAGTAGATAGAAAATGGGGGTTCTGCGACACGCGGTGTGGGCGTGGCCAATGACGTCACACAGAGGGCGGGGCCAAAGGCAACGTCATCACACTGGGAGGCGTGGTCACGAGTGGAGTTGAGGTGTTGGTAGATTGCTGATTGAGTTGTAGACCTCCTGCTTTTCATTAAAAGTTAGTTTTTTTTAATTTGGCAACGGAGTCATGGCGTCCTCTAGGGATGAAAAAAGAAAATAATTTATTTTAGAAGTTTCTTTTTTTTTAAATGTTCTATGATTCAAAATATAGAATTGAACCCTGAAACAAAATATCTCACCAGCTGAGTAGTTTGAAGATTTTAACCACTAAGCTGACGGGATACATTCAGATTTAGGTAAAAAAGCCTATATAAGAAAATGGAATTTGAATCGACTCATCAATTTATTCTGATACTTTTATCGTTTCTAGTTTTAAATGAAACTTTAACTTATTTCTTAGGTTTTCTGTTCATAATAACATATTCATTTACTGTCATATTTTTTTAATACTTAACACGTTTCTAATTTGTAATATTTATTTAACTTCCACATACTATTTTTTTTTCATACCTTTCATAAATTTCAGCATACCCTGATTTTTAACTTATATGTTATATTTCACAAACGTTCCCGCACATGCTGTTTATTTGTTACATTACTTAATTTTAGAGGCAATTTAACACTTTTTTTTAACGTTATAATGTTCAATATATTCTGAATTTTAACTTCATTTACTTTTTTTAAACCACTCTAGTATTCTATACACACTTTAACTTAGTGGTATGAAATTGTATTTAAAAAAGAAACGTTTATTTTTCGTGATCTTAGTTCTTTTACTAAATTTTCTACAGAATTTCTAATTTCTTTCACGTGTTTAACTATATCTTCCTTACATTACCGAATATTTTTTTAAAAAAAACTTAAGTCTATAACTGTTAATTGCTTTTCTTACGTTCATGATTTCCCTTCTGTGTTTATATTTCTTAATTCTAGCTTAACTTATTTATTATAATGTTTTTATTTCTGTCTCATCACTCGTAATTCCAACATTTTATCCCTTTTTATTCATTTTAACGATATGGATTGTTTTCATTTACTCCATATTCAAATATTTCCTTACAATTTTTATAATACTTGTTTTATTCCTCGATCATAATAGATCATCTACAGGTTTTACTCAGAAATTTCCATTCACAACTTTACAGTTTAATACCATTTATATCTAAATGTATTTCTTTCTCATATAGTTTTATGGTCTTCAAAGTTTCTAACATCATATTTAGTTTTAAATCCCGATTACCTTTAAGTGTGTTGATAATTTTCATTTCTAATTTTACAACCACGTTCAGTGTTTCATCCACACATACCAAAATATTTCTTACATTTTCTGATATTTAGTCTATGTCATATTTCAGTACTTCAAATGAATTTACACTGCTCACACTATTATTTTTTCATGTTTTAGAGACACTAACTATACTAATTTTACTATTTTTCCTGCACTAATTGCATCTATGTCAGCACTCATGCTAAACTAGCAATTGTTTTGCATCACATGCATAAAGAAATTCTTAAAACCAACTTTTTCAATATCGTACTCAAATTACTGTTTTCCAGATGGGAATTACCAGTATTCTTTGGTTTTACTCTGTTACATCTTTTTAAATTTTAACATCTTACTTTTAATTCTAACATACATCTTTTAAACAGTTTTTTCTTTTAATGATAGCCTTACCTTATTTGTTCAAATTAATTCTTTCATTCACCTTCTTTACTACCTTTCAGTACCTTCATAATTCACTATGCAAACGCAATGTCTTTCACTGACATTCTGTTTAATAATACCACAAGTTTCCTTAATTGACAAAAAGCGAATTATTTCTCATTTCAAAATAGAACTACTATATTTTTGCACAAACATTACCTTTATCCATTCAAGCCACCCCTTAACCGGTAACTGACGTAGCGATAGGAAAGGAGATTCTTATCATATGCTCTTTCGACATTTGAGGTTTCTAGAACTTCTTTGACAAGTATATCAATACCATCAGAAAATATACTTAACACTTTTACCCAGTTTAAAGGCAACATACTGTTATAAGAATGGTTTTAGTTAAATTTATAACACAAATAAACGCATTTTGTGCTAAATAGGCATAAACATTTAGATTCAGAATATTTCTTTTTAATCCGATGTAAGACTTGAATTTCATTCATGATACGGATTGTCTCTTGATTTTCTTTTTGTTTACCTTACACTAATAGAAAATTTTTATTTTACAAGTTCAGCTTTTAATGAAATAGAAATAAAATCTACGATACACCTGCTGTTTTTAAGAAAAGGAACTTTGATATATTTCTCGAAATGTAAATGCTTTTAGAGTTTTCTTTCAATAACGTTGATTTTCATTACTTTACTAACTTCAATAATTCTCTTATTAGCTAATATGAATGAAAGAAGATTGTCAAAAATGTGACACAGTATAATTCTTACGAACATATGTACCTTTACCAGCATACAGATATTACCGATTGAAATGAAGAAAGATACAGATATTTTACTCCAATCTACATTAAATTAAAAAAAATATTTAAACTTTCATACATTCCAAAGAATAAACGAAAACTCAATAGATATTGTCATGTTTGTATATATGAGATAAACATTTTATGAATGGTATCTAAAGTAATGCTTAGAACTTCATAAAAGCGAACATTCACTATGTTAATACACATATCATCAGTTATTTACATTAATCAATGTAATATTAATCATTACATGTACTATATGCATATATATTTAAAGTTTAATTGTCTTACGATTGAATAATTAACTATTGAGAGAAAGAGGTTCATATCTTACACTATTTAATTCACATGGAACAAATTTTTCCATCAACCACATTGAACCACGTTTATTAAATTCGCCAAAGCTCTTTTATTTCTGCATTTTCACACTCACGACACATTTTAAATGTAACTATTGATTACCATTTCAAACACCGATATCATAACTCAGTGTAAAACTACATCATAACTCATTTTTTCCCTACTAACTACAATTTTATATATTCAAGAAGTACATCTAAGACATGATCATTTTCTATGTTCTAGCAAATTGATTCAATTGCGAACATACTATTAAGACTTGCGATTTTAGAAGACTTGCATGTATTAACGATGTCAACGTTTCTTCGTTTTTGTAAGATTCGTATCAAACCATGTCGCATTCGAATGTGGTGTAAGAGATCACTTTTTCTTTTAAACACTTGTAAACAATGGATACAATTTATAAGAAGAGAAGTATCATACTGTTTCAAAACATCATCATCAGCATATTTCTGTTTCTTTTGACACCAACAAAATTAAAAAAAAAAGGTTCGTGAGATTTTCTTCAAATTCTGTTTTACTTGAAAAAAATGTCCGAACATTCAATACGATGTAAAGATTCATATTGTTTTAAATTCTTATGCTCACTAAATATTTTTTATCACGATTTACTCTTAAAAGTAACTTTATAAGTTTTCATATCCTTTTTACATGAAAAGAACTTGTGATTATTCACTACAAAATTCTAAGACGAGAAGCTTCGCAACTTTTCAAACTACAAACTTAAATTTCTTAGAACATACACTACATCTGATGTTTCTTTCATGAGATTTCAAATATCTCTTCAGATTACTCGTATTCAAGAAACCTTACAAATATATCACATAAGTTCAGCGAATAATCGCTTCATAAACTCTTAAATTTTCAACACGAGTGAATCACTTGAAGCATATACTGCACTGTAAACATACAATACTTAAAAAAATTGTTATAAAAAATAAAAATACATTCATTTCACCAAGAAGCTTTTCTATTTAAATACATTTATTTATTTCCAAAGAACAAGTTTCTGTATTTTACATAAAATATACTTAGAATTTTCTTTCATTAGTTAATATCAAATTAACAACAATATCCATCTACTGATATTTGATATACATGTTTGCTTTAAAATTAAAACTAAAATTTCAATATATTTCTATTAAAAAAACATAATGAAAAAAAAATACTCATAACATCAACCAAAGACAGAAATTTAAATAGAATAGCTGTATTTATATTAGTGCATTTTTATAATCTTCATAACATTTCGATTCAAAAAACCTATTACAAAATAAATGAAACATTTTTTTCTGCCTTAAAGAATCTCTTATATTTTTAAAATTAATACATAAAAATATATCTTCACCAATATATTTAATTCTGTCCTCAACACTTATTATAATGCAATCATGTCTTGTTTGTGAAGGATGATTTACAATGCAACCTTCGCATTTATATAGCTTTTTTATCACTGAATTTAATTCAGTTTTGATAGAGTTTATGAGTTCTTTAAAAAGTTCATCATCATCACTTACCATATCCGAACAATTGTTTTTACATTTGATTTGCAACGGTAAAATAATTTCAAAAATACTTTTATATAAAGTATTAGATACATCAGGAATAATTTCTTTCAATTTTTTAAAATATCACAGTTTACTTTTAGGTATGTAGGTTTTAGTTTAAAAGAATTTTCATCTTGTTTAAAAACTTGTTGAAAAATACACTCACCTTCTTTGTTGAAAACTACCAACTCATTATTGCAAATGATGCTGGCACTCATATAGAAAAGATTAAATTCATATATTTTTGAGGAAAATTCTTGCCATGTTGCAGGAGTTATAACAACACCGCGTGTAGTAGGGTATAATATTTTATTTTGTTCCACACATTCACGTAGATGAATGTTCATTCTGTTTTCAAACTGATTTATGGACACAAAATATCCCCAACCAAGAGTCCACTGTGCAATCAACTTCGAACTTTCTTTTTTCTGTTCTCGATTATTCGGCATGAAGATATTTTCAGGAACAGACTTCATATAGTGGGCAAACCAGTCATCCTCTGGAAGTTCATCCTCATTATCTTCCAATCGTCGTTTTTTAATTTTCGAAATTTTTATGTTTCGGAATGTGATACTAATTCTAGGATCTTTAACGTCAGGTTGAGAGGGTATTCCGTGCATCCAAAATTGATTCGTTGGGTGTTTCATTACAAGGAGAGTTCCATGAGTTAAGTCCACGCTTCGAGATGTCAAATTTCGCCTGGTAAATACCATTTGACGTTTTGCACCTAAACTGATGATAGGTATATCACTTTCAGGTTCGAGACAAGTTTCATTGTCTTTATGCGTTGAAATTTTCGCCACTCCGTCAGGATAATAGTTCAATAAAGCAAAATTATATTTTTTGCCAGTTATCGTTTCAACATAATCTTTTACATTTAGAAGAGTTTGAGTCCATGGTTCTGCACAAATGCTCGTTCCAGAGAATTCGTAACTAAGTCCTTCATCACCAAAACCGAGTACTTTTCTTCGTGGAACATACTGAGTCCCATTAATTTCAAAACTAATATTTTTAAAATCATAATTTGATAGTTCATCTAGCAAAATATCAGCTTCATTTCGTGAATAAAATTCTTCGTATAATTCCACATTTAACTCCGTATGACATATATTCCTCATATTCGCTTTTGAATCTAACGACAATTCTGAATGATATAGAAATACGTAGCATTCTTAAATAGCAAAAATTATCTAAAACATACATTAACGAAATGATTTCATCAACACTTATCGTAATACATTCTTGTCATGTCTTGTTTGTGAAGCCAGTCTTTCCGGCGTCATATGTGTAAAAATAATCATGATAGGATAGTGGGAAAGAGTTATAGTGTCCTAATGTTGTTATTCTGAACCTCGATATTACATATATGCATAAGGAGAATCTTAAAAGCATCATCCACTTATCATGATAGAGTAATGGAAAATTTCTAAAACTCTGATAATCATACGCGAAAGAATGTATTATCTTAAGGTTGTTGTTGCTATTCCAAGTTTGACAATACATACAGAAGTGAAGGAAGACCCTTGATGAGTGCTGCACGTTATCATGATAACGTGAAGTCTACAGCGCTTATCAAGGATCTTCCTTCACTTCTGTATGTACTGTCAAATTTGGAATAGCAACAACAACCTTAAGATAATACATTCTTTCGCGTATGATTATCAGAGTTTTAGAAATTTTCCATTACTCTATCATGATAAGTGGATGATGCTTTTAAGATTCTCCTTATGCATATATGTAATATCGAGGTTCAGAATAACAACATTAGGACACTATAACTCTTTCCCACTATCCTATCATGATTATTTTTACACATATGACGCCGGAAAGACTGGCTTCACAAACAAGACATGACAAGAATGTATTACGATAAGTGTTGATGAAATCATTTCATTAATGTATGTTTTAGATAATTTTTGCTATTTAAGAATGCTACGTATTTCTATATCATTCAGAATTGTCGTTAGATTCAAAAGCGAATATGAGGAATATATGTCATACGGAGTTAAATGTGGAATTATACGAAGAATTTTATTCACGAAATGAAGCTGATATTTTGCTAGATGAACTATCAAATTATGATTTTAAAAATATTAGTATACTTTATATAAAAGTATTTTTGAAATTATTTTACCGTTGCAAATCAAATGTAAAAACAATTGTTCGGATATGGTAAGTGATGATGATGAACTTTTTAAAGAACTCATAAACTCTATCAAAACTGAATTAAATTCAGTGATAAAAAAGCTATATAAATGCGAAGGTTGCATTGTAAATCATCCTTCACAAACAAGACATGATTGCATTATAATAAGTGTTGAGGACAGAATTAAATATATTGGTGAAGATATATTTTTATGTATTAATTTTAAAAATATAAGAGATTCTTTAAGGCAGAAAAAAATGTTTCATTTATTTTGTAATAGGTTTTTTGAATCGAAATGTTATGAAGATTATAAAAATGCACTAATATAAATACAGCTATTCTATTTAAATTTCTGTCTTTGGTTGATGTTATGAGTATTTTTTTTTTTTTTTTCATTATGTTTTTTTAATAGAAATATATTGAAATTTTAGTTTTAATTTTAAAGCAAACATGTATATCAAATATCAGTAGATGGATATTGTTGTTAATTTGATATTAACTAATGAAAGAAAATTCTAAGTATATTTTATGTAAAATACAGAAACTTGTTCTTTGGAAATAAATAAATGTATTTAAATAGAAAAGCTTCTTGGTGAAATGAATGTATTTTTATTTTTTATAACAATTTTTTTAAGTATTGTATGTTTACAGTGCAGTATATGCTTCAAGTGATTCACTCGTGTTGAAAATTTAAGAGTTTATGAAGCGATTATTCGCTGAACTTATGTGATATATTTGTAAGGTTTCTTGAATACGAGTAATCTGAAGAGATATTTGAAATCTCATGAAAGAAACATCAGATGTAGTGTATGTTCTAAGAAATTTAAGTTTGTAGTTTGAAAAGTCGCGAAGCTTCTCGTCTTAGAATTTTGTAGTGAATAATCACAAGTTCTTTTCATGTAAAAAGGATATGAAAACTTATAAAGTTACTTTTAAGAGTAAATCGTGATAAAAAATATTTAGTGAGCATAAGAATTTAAAACAATATGAATCTTTACATCGTATTGAATGTTCGGACATTTTTTTCAAGTAAAACAGAATTTGAAGAAAATCTCACGAACCTTTTTTTTTTAATTTTGTTGGTGTCAAAAGAAACAGAAATATGCTGATGATGATGTTTTGAAACAGTATGATACTTCTCTTCTTATAAATTGTATCCATTGTTTACAAGTGTTTAAAAGAAAAAGTGATCTCTTACACCACATTCGAATGCGACATGGTTTGATACGAATCTTACAAAAACGAAGAAACGTTGACATCGTTAATACATGCAAGTCTTCTAAAATCGCAAGTCTTAATAGTATGTTCGCAATTGAATCAATTTGCTAGAACATAGAAAATGATCATGTCTTAGATGTACTTCTTGAATATATAAAATTGTAGTTAGTAGGGAAAAAATGAGTTATGATGTAGTTTTACACTGAGTTATGATATCGGTGTTTGAAATGGTAATCAATAGTTACATTTAAAATGTGTCGTGAGTGTGAAAATGCAGAAATAAAAGAGCTTTGGCGAATTTAATAAACGTGGTTCAATGTGGTTGATGGAAAAATTTGTTCCATGTGAATTAAATAGTGTAAGATATGAACCTCTTTCTCTCAATAGTTAATTATTCAATCGTAAGACAATTAAACTTTAAATATATATGCATATAGTACATGTAATGATTAATATTACATTGATTAATGTAAATAACTGATGATATGTGTATTAACATAGTGAATGTTCGCTTTTATGAAGTTCTAAGCATTACTTTAGATACCATTCATAAAATGTTTATCTCATATATACAAACATGACAATATCTATTGAGTTTTCGTTTATTCTTTGGAATGTATGAAAGTTTAAATATTTTTTTTTAATTTAATGTAGATTGGAGTAAAATATCTGTATCTTTCTTCATTTCAATCGGTAATATCTGTATGCTGGTAAAGGTACATATGTTCGTAAGAATTATACTGTGTCACATTTTTGACAATCTTCTTTCATTCATATTAGCTAATAAGAGAATTATTGAAGTTAGTAAAGTAATGAAAATCAACGTTATTGAAAGAAAACTCTAAAAGCATTTACATTTCGAGAAATATATCAAAGTTCCTTTTCTTAAAAACAGCAGGTGTATCGTAGATTTTATTTCTATTTCATTAAAAGCTGAACTTGTAAAATAAAAATTTTCTATTAGTGTAAGGTAAACAAAAAGAAAATCAAGAGACAATCCGTATCATGAATGAAATTCAAGTCTTACATCGGATTAAAAAGAAATATTCTGAATCTAAATGTTTATGCCTATTTAGCACAAAATGCGTTTATTTGTGTTATAAATTTAACTAAAACCATTCTTATAACAGTATGTTGCCTTTAAACTGGGTAAAAGTGTTAAGTATATTTTCTGATGGTATTGATATACTTGTCAAAGAAGTTCTAGAAACCTCAAATGTCGAAAGAGCATATGATAAGAATCTCCTTTCCTATCGCTACGTCAGTTACCGGTTAAGGGGTGGCTTGAATGGATAAAGGTAATGTTTGTGCAAAAATATAGTAGTTCTATTTTGAAATGAGAAATAATTCGCTTTTTGTCAATTAAGGAAACTTGTGGTATTATTAAACAGAATGTCAGTGAAAGACATTGCGTTTGCATAGTGAATTATGAAGGTACTGAAAGGTAGTAAAGAAGGTGAATGAAAGAATTAATTTGAACAAATAAGGTAAGGCTATCATTAAAAGAAAAAACTGTTTAAAAGATGTATGTTAGAATTAAAAGTAAGATGTTAAAATTTAAAAAGATGTAACAGAGTAAAACCAAAGAATACTGGTAATTCCCATCTGGAAAACAGTAATTTGAGTACGATATTGAAAAAGTTGGTTTTAAGAATTTCTTTATGCATGTGATGCAAAACAATTGCTAGTTTAGCATGAGTGCTGACATAGATGCAATTAGTGCAGGAAAAATAGTAAAATTAGTATAGTTAGTGTCTCTAAAACATGAAAAAATAATAGTGTGAGCAGTGTAAATTCATTTGAAGTACTGAAATATGACATAGACTAAATATCAGAAAATGTAAGAAATATTTTGGTATGTGTGGATGAAACACTGAACGTGGTTGTAAAATTAGAAATGAAAATTATCAACACACTTAAAGGTAATCGGGATTTAAAACTAAATATGATGTTAGAAACTTTGAAGACCATAAAACTATATGAGAAAGAAATACATTTAGATATAAATGGTATTAAACTGTAAAGTTGTGAATGGAAATTTCTGAGTAAAACCTGTAGATGATCTATTATGATCGAGGAATAAAACAAGTATTATAAAAATTGTAAGGAAATATTTGAATATGGAGTAAATGAAAACAATCCATATCGTTAAAATGAATAAAAAGGGATAAAATGTTGGAATTACGAGTGATGAGACAGAAATAAAAACATTATAATAAATAAGTTAAGCTAGAATTAAGAAATATAAACACAGAAGGGAAATCATGAACGTAAGAAAAGCAATTAACAGTTATAGACTTAAGTTTTTTTTAAAAAAATATTCGGTAATGTAAGGAAGATATAGTTAAACACGTGAAAGAAATTAGAAATTCTGTAGAAAATTTAGTAAAAGAACTAAGATCACGAAAAATAAACGTTTCTTTTTTAAATACAATTTCATACCACTAAGTTAAAGTGTGTATAGAATACTAGAGTGGTTTAAAAAAAGTAAATGAAGTTAAAATTCAGAATATATTGAACATTATAACGTTAAAAAAAAGTGTTAAATTGCCTCTAAAATTAAGTAATGTAACAAATAAACAGCATGTGCGGGAACGTTTGTGAAATATAACATATAAGTTAAAAATCAGGGTATGCTGAAATTTATGAAAGGTATGAAAAAAAAATAGTATGTGGAAGTTAAATAAATATTACAAATTAGAAACGTGTTAAGTATTAAAAAAATATGACAGTAAATGAATATGTTATTATGAACAGAAAACCTAAGAAATAAGTTAAAGTTTCATTTAAAACTAGAAACGATAAAAGTATCAGAATAAATTGATGAGTCGATTCAAATTCCATTTTCTTATATAGGCTTTTTTACCTAAATCTGAATGTATCCCGTCAGCTTAGTGGTTAAAATCTTCAAACTACTCAGCTGGTGAGATATTTTGTTTCAGGGTTCAATTCTATATTTTGAATCATAGAACATTTAAAAAAAAAGAAACTTCTAAAATAAATTATTTTCTTTTTTCATCCCTAGAGGACGCCATGACTCCGTTGCCAAATTAAAAAAAACTAACTTTTAATGAAAAGCAGGAGGTCTACAACTCAATCAGCAATCTACCAACACCTCAACTCCACTCGTGACCACGCCTCCCAGTGTGATGACGTTGCCTTTGGCCCCGCCCTCTGTGTGACGTCATTGGCCACGCCCACACCTCACACCGCGTGTCGCAGAACCCCCATTTTCTATCTACTGACGGAGAAGGTGAAGACCAGATACGAGACAAGAGCAATTGAACATAAATTCCACAAAGGAGACAGGGTGTGGTTGTGGAATCCCACTTGACGGAAGAGACTCTGTCCGAAATTACAGTCACCTTGGGATGGTCCGTACACAGTCCTAAACAGGCTGAATGACGTCGTGGTTCGGATCCGTAAGTCATCGAACTCTAAACCTAAAGTCGTTCATTGCGACAGATTAGCTCGTTACTATGGCCATAGTACGTAGTGTAAATAGTGTAAGACCATGGTCCTTTTTATTTCTAAATGTGTATTTAGTATTTGTTTTGTATTTTGTATTTGATTTGTATTTTGTATTTGATTTGTATTTAATATTTGATTTGTTTAAAAGTAGTTATTGCATTTATTGTTCATGTTGTTTGTTAATGTAATGCAATGTTTATTAATACATTTATGCCTTAGTTGTAAGTTTGGCTTCCTGTCCAAGGATTGTACTGCAAGGTACGAGCAGTCCTTGGGCAGGGGCAGTGTTACGGCTTTGGTATTTAAATAGCTAATGTTAGTAGAGTTACAAATTAAACTGTTTTATTCCCCGTGCAGTGCAGCGCGTGACGAATAGTATGAGAAAGCTAAGCCGGAAAAACTAAAAGTACAAGAACACGTGCATGTAATAAATAAATAAATAAATATCTCTTTTTGATTTCGAGAAAGTTCCAGAAAATTCTCTTGCGCGATTTAAAATCTTATAAAAAGGAGGAAAACCTCTCAATTTTTTTAAAATTTTGTTAGTTTGTTGTTGTTTTAAGAGTTTGCTAAGAATACTGCTCTTGTTGACTGTAGCGAATTCGCGGATTAGCTTTCTCTAGCTGTTTTGAATTAAGTTCTCTTGAACGTTTGAGTAGTTAAAAGATAACTACTGTGAGATATTGTAATACTGCACGAATATTTGAGGAAATTTAAGCATATTTGTTGTGATAATAATAAATTTTTGTTTATTTTTTATCGGATTTGTGCATTCATTTCGTAATGAACCCGTACGCACGCAACAATATGTTAATGAAGAAATGAAGTAAAGCGATATGAGAAATTTGCTGAAAAGTAAATGTTAACAAACCATTTGGTTCTTTTGGTCTGGATGTTTTACCAAAACTTTGATTGTTGAGAAATTTTAATACTTGCAAGAAATTGAGTTTTAATGTAATTTAAAAAATTCAACTTTTTTAGTTTTATAAAAACAATAAATACTCCTCAGATATTATCTTAAAAAATGGTCGATTTGTTTTGAAATCTCAAACTAATCTCTTTTACTATAAACGTTATATTATATTATCTTTAATTTTAATATTATGTTTTATTTCAATACTATATATTATTTTTACATTATGTTTCATCTTAGTTATGAAAGCTTTTATTTACTAATTTTAACTAAACTGAATATTGCATGTTATTAATGAAGTTATTATTTTAATACTTCTAGAAGCTGTGTTAGTAACAAAAGTATTTCTCTTTTAAATTAAAGACAGTCACAGGTACACAATAGGTAAAAATAATATTAAACTATGTGAACTTAGTAATATAATATAGAAAGATATAGTACAGTCCTGTTAAAAAGAAAAACATATCTTGACGGAGAATCGGCCCGACGGGGAAATAGTATGACGCACGACAAAACGGCGGAGGCAAATATCTTATTTCCCCCGAATGTGAGCAGTAATAAATTAAAAAGTTTATAAAGCAGTAAAATAAATCTAACCACAACAAGACGTGTAATGATAGTGAATATGTGTAAAATAATCTAGTAAGGGTACTATTCGGTTTCGAGGGCTGTAAAAAATCGCCAAACTATTGTTGATGCCAATGCTGCCAAAAATAATTACGTCAACCCTAATAATTGCGGCAAGAAAGGAAGTATAATAGTAAATAACTATCTCTAAGATTCATGTTTTAATTTAGATGAAAGGTTAATTTCATATAATACTTTTTATTATTATAATTTATATGAAAAAGGCTAAACATGACTGAATGGTAGCATAAGAGTAAATAACTATTTCAGATCATTATTATAATTTATATAAAAATTGCTAAACATAACTGAATGGATGCCTGCATCGCTATTTCGTTACTGACTTATAGCTAAAGCATAATTTCATCTCGTTGGTTGTTCAAACGTAATTTTCTGTAATTAATGATGCCTTTTCTTTGAAAATATTCTCGGTAAAGTACAGAATCGCTCACCTATTTGTATGCCGCTTTTTACAAAAGTAAAAACAATTGGATTTTTGTCTTTTTTTTTTTTTTTTTTTTTTTTTTTTTTTTTTTTTTTTTAAGTGAAAATAGCTCGATGGCTACATAGATAAAGTCAAGGGTGTGCGCAATGCCATTTTTGTGCAATTCTGGGATTTTTTTTAAAAGTAAAAATAGGTCGATATGCACATGGATATCGAGTATGTGCAATTCTTAAAAACGCCTCAAGCAGTGAGTGATTCCGCACTTTACCCAAAATTCTATTGCCAACTTTTCATCATGGGCAATTCCCAAATTGTTAAATCCATAAGATATCAAAAAAGGGTTTGAAAATTAAACTAGTATTTCACTGGTGTCTTAAGAAATATAGAACTATATAAACTTACGCAATCTGAAACTAGCGCGTACGCTAGATTTGGCGCGCTGTTAAATGGGCGCGTTTGCTAGATTTGGTGCTTTTGCGAATACATTTTCGATGCAATTTTTTTACGGCCCTCAAATCAGAAGAGTACCCTAGTAAGTAAAGTTTATTTTTCAGCTCACACTGTTATCTCTTCTCTTTTTCTGTTAGGCTTTGAATCCAAATGCATTTAATACTTGTACAAAGGAATACATTTTATATCTGTAGTCCTTCCATAAACTTAAGAGTTTTACTTTAATTATACTTTTTGTGTTGAATATTTTGTGCATTTCTACTGTTTCGCCTATTTCCCCACAAAATGCAAAATTACGTGAGTTTAAATAATGAGCATCTAAGTTTATAGAAACAGCTTTGATAACTTAGGCTCGGGACGCAGTGGTTTTGATTTAACTCGCTGATGTGCTGTATTAATGACCGAAGTATTAGGTTTTTACATGTAACCATGTGAATGAGCTCGTTATCACAGACGCCAGCTTATCAGACATTAATCTTTCACTTTTATGCAATCAAGCTATCATTATGTTATCAGACCGCAAGCAATGGGATATACGGTTTGTTATTTCCCTTATTTGTAACTTGAAGCTGAAGTAGTGATAACTATACGAGGGGTTTTTATACATTTATTATTATTAGTTTGTGTTGCTAAATTCAAAATTAAGATGAGAAGAAAATTCTTTTGTCATACTACTGTACTCAGTACTTAGCTTAAGTGTAATTAGAATGTAATTTGATAAAATTTCTGTTGATGCACATGTCAATATTCTTGTGTATGCAAAGGGATTTTTTACGATTCGATATAGTTAATTATTTAACTCTCTTTCATAGCAGCAGCAAGAGACTAGCAGCAGCAAGACGTTTTGATACTAGTTAGCTATTCATAACCTGTGCGTATGACTAACAAAAAATAACCAAAGTTCTAAGACAGAGAAAATTGAAAAATTCACTGAGATACGAAATCTATAGCATTGAAGAAATACGCCAGGAATTATCTAAATAGGATTTCTTTTCCTAAATGAAATACAATTTTGAAAATTATATGCATATAAATGCTGAATGTATTCCGAAGAAAATAATTGCTTGTATGTGATGTGAATACGGCAAAGTGCATAAAGCTATTTGCAAAAAGGAAGAGATGCGTTTCAAGAGAAATATTTTCGCATATGTTGCAAGCCAAGAAAATCACAAAAAGATCCGTGCAATCAGCTCGTTAGGCAAGATTCCCATCCAATGAGACTACCCTTGTTCAGCGGTCTTAACCATTCAGCCATTGTGGAGCAAATGAAAATAAAAATCATACTTGATCGTTCAAGGTTAGTTTTGATCAAAGCCCAGTGCTTCACTCGTCTACCACACTATGTGATACAATTCAAGAGAATGACATCGTTAATGACTGTAAAGATTAACCGGCGCAGATAAATGGAACTCACTTCACTTAGAAATGTAAACTTTTAGTTCCTTATGCATTCAAAAAACATTACAAAGCTCAGGTAATGTTTTTTTTAATGAATTTACACAATAAATGCAAAGACTAACTTTTAATCTTGTCATAGTTTTACAGTTTAGTATAAGGCATTATTAAAAATATAATAAAAATTTAATAATATTAATTTCCGAAAATGACATTTTGCAAATCTTGTTCTCCTTAGTCAACACACTACTCAAGTCAGTCAGGGAAACAAAATTCATGAGCGTCTACAACACTCAACAGCCGGTTACAGTGTGGTATGGAATGTCAAAGGTCTGGAATGATCGCACATATTTCTTAATAGAATCAGATCTAAATTTCCCATATTTTTTAACAGTTGCTCTTATTTCTTAATAGTTCTTAATTCTTCAGCATTATTCCAATGCTCAAGAACCTTTTTGCGCCAGAGCTCATACATAAGATAAGGTATTTGTTCATATGGATAATTATTCGGTAGACATGCTGAGATGTTCTGGAACATTTCATTTCCCGACAGGTAGATATCGTGCAACAGTTCATATCGCTGAATTTTTCAGCTTGCTACTTCTTTTTGCATCGTTGCTTAAAGTTGAGAATATACGTCTATAAACCACGCTCCTTGTACGAATAATAGACCTTTTCAAAGCGGGATTGTGACTGCATTAAGACAAATGCTGCTAAACATTATGTGAAGTTTCGATTATTGACTGCAGTGTATGTACCGAAGAGGATGACTTTTGAAACATGTGAGTTTTCAGAAATTAATATTAGCGCAATTTTTACTTTTATTTTCTGATAATAACGTGAATTAAAATGCAGATATTAAAACATGAATACAAATTATGTCTTTATATTTTCTCTGTTACTTCATTTCAATTGCCGTCAGGTTCTTTTGCTCTGTATTACAAAGATTAGTTCGAATCAAATCAAGAGGTTAAGATGGTATGAATTTCCACATTCTAATTGATAAATTTGTTTTCACCAACAGTTTCAACCAGAAAATGACTTGCGTTGGATCCTATACTCATATGATTTTAAGATTTCCCATTTTATCAAAGACTGCTTGATTTGTTAAAGCAGAGGTGTCAAAGAACATTACTCATACAATCTACAAGTCTCCCAGTTAGTTCTAGAAAAAAGCTAGATAACCCCATACACTGCCAATAAATAAATAAATAAAATAAAATAAAATAAAAATTTGAAAGGTTTCAGATTTTAAATTACGTCCAAAGGGGCGTTTTTTTAACATTTTGTCTGTTACCTTCATTTATTAAATATCACGTTCTTCGCATCTAAACAATAAAGTTCAATTTAAGAGCAATATCGCAAAATAGTTTGAAATTGAGCATATCTTTAGAATTTTCTATGCAGAGTCTCGCGGTGTAGATAAAAATATTTTTTTCTGTACAACGCTGCCATTGCTCGCTTTGAAATTATTGAGTTTCTTAGTCAAAAATTCGTTTAAGATTTACAAAATATGAAATCGATAATAAATTAAATTCCAAATTTAAAATTTGGTCTTCCACATGCCCATATTCGCAGTAGAATTACGTCATTCAAAATTCGATGGCTCTATGTACCGTTGTTTTATCACAATGCGAGGAGTATACATAAATTTATGCAGATTTTTCATTATTTAATTTCTTCAAATATAATGCAGGACTATAAAATTTGGTCGCAACAGTTTGAAAAGTGAAACGGACATTTATAATGAACCAACGCAAAATCGCAAAGCGAAAGCAATAGTCCTTCAGGGAAAATGCCCCTTTGAACTAAAAAAAACTTCTACATCTTCCGTTCTTCTGGGCCGATTGCTGAAATTCCAGTTGCATTTTTCATAGCTCGAAAGCGCGACTTAGGATTTCTATACAGCACTGTTCTAATGCAGTATTTTGATACAAAATCGGACTTTTTCTGAAATGTCATACCATTTTTTTTTTCCATATTTCAATTTTAGGACTCAAATTCCTTTTTTTTTTTTTTTTTTTTTTTTTTTTTTTTTCATTTTAAACGAGCAGAAAAACGTCATCGTTCATTATTTCAAATAATTTTAACAAAGAACGTAAACAACATTTGACGTTATAAACGTTTAAAACAAATATGCCAAATTTCAAAACGCGCCAATATGTAAACCCACGTATATACTAGGAAATTTTGCATAAAAACTCTAATTTTTTGCAGGTATAATTAGAAATACATTTACTTTAAGATGATGGTAAAATGTTTCAGGTTTACAATTCAAAATTGTTTTCGAAAAATTTACAAAAAATATTTTAAAATACAATTTTAAAAATAAATCATAAAATTGGGTGAATTGTATTTGGAATGAACCTAAATTTCGAATTAAGGAGAAAGAAATCAAGTAAGTTAAATAAGAAAAGAGATATTAATAAATATATATCAAATTCAATAAACATTGAAGAGCTAAAATTTTGAGAGCTAATGTTTTGAAAACTAATCGTGCGATTTTTATAAAACTTGGCATTTTGGCATAATTTGGGTCGTAGAATCGAAATATGGAAAAAAATTGGCATGTCATTTCAGAAAAAGTCCGATTTTGTTTTAAACTATCTATATTAGAACAATGTTGTGTATAAATCTAATACATATCCTAAGTCGCGCTTTCGAGACATGAAAATGGCAAATTGAATTTGGTCAATCGGCTCAGTGGAACGGGAGATATCGAACTGTCCCGATTTTTTTTTCCCGCAGTGTACATGTACACACACATACTAAAGTTTCCGCTACATTGCATACACATATACATGAGCAGATAGCTGTGTATTTTGTCATATCTGTTTAATAAAAAGAAAGGATTTCAAAGTATTTTAATGTCTAAAGAAAATTCTCCGAAGATTGCATTGTAAATTTCAAAACACAAACAGTATATGTAAGGAATATGAAGAAATCCCTACTCGCCTTGCAGTTTTAAAAACGCAATACTCTGAGAAATTGTTTTGAAATATTAAGTCGTTAATTTCAGATGGGAATGTCTTGGCACTGAACTCTAACAACAACCTTTCGTTTCTGTGGGTTGTCCACGAAAATTAATTTCTACAAATGGGCTTGCAAAGTTTCGCACTTTGTAGATATGATGTATCGAGATTTAACGAAAGTTCCCAGCCACCACAAATATCTAATGCGCAAACAGTTCGCGTTCACGTGTTTAAGCATATTTTCTCAAACGATTTTTGGCATTTGAAAGAAAAAGATTTGCTTTAGAACAAAAACTATCTTGAAAAATTCTTTAAAAAATGTCGTTAAGCACAAAGTGTCTTAAATGGAACTATCACGCTACCAGATTAGAAACATCATTTACTTCCAGTTCTGTTGCAAATCGTCAACTACAAAATTCCATCAAATCATGTATATAGCTTTATGTAATGTTATAGCATATGACCCTGTGAAGGTTTGGTAACGAAAGTTCAAAAAGAAAAAGTATGAAGCAGAGCGCTCTGGCCGGCCTATTGATTTTGATGAGGCTCTCCTGCGAGAACTTGTGGAAGAAGATCAGTATGCAACGATTCGAGAGCTTGCTAAAGAGCTACACGTTAGTGCCATGTATATTAGTCACGTTATGCATCGCATAAACTTGACGTACAAGTTCAATCGCTGGGTGCGCATGAGATGCCTCAAGCAGATAAGGATGGCTTGTTCGGACCTGCAGTAATCCGCTCAAATATCAAAGCAAAGACAAAATTCTGGACCAATCGTCACTTGTGATGAAAAGTGGATTTATTTCAACAACACAGGCTGAAAAGGTGTTGGTCTGCGCCTGGTGAGCTCTTAAGCAACGTTGCAAATCTCAATTTGACTAACATAAAAATTAAGCTTTTTGTATCTGGTGGGATTGCCGTGGTATTATCTAAAAAGGCAAAACCCTCGATAGTAAGGTGTACAGTGAGATAGTTCGTGTTGACACTGCTATCAAGGAAAAAATCGAACTGCATTCCGCCAAATTAATGCAAGACCACATATGTCTGCATTCATCGGCTGGACTCTATAGGGGCTCGTAGGATCGTTTGCCACATGCACCATATAGCTCAGATATCGCTCCTTCGGGCTTCTACATTACTTCACACCTGTAACTATATCTTACTGGTGCTATCTTCCATTCTGCATAGGACGTCCCAAATAAGGTTGATCAGTTTTTGGACTCGCGTCCACCAAGTTTCTGCACTTAAGACTTTGAAAATCTACCAAAACGTTGGCAGAAAATTATAGATTTGGGTGGTCATTACCATCTGCATTAAACGTACTGCTTTAATGGGTTATTTTCTAACTTTCTTAAAAACTTATTTTTGGAGGAAAACTTTCGTTACAATCAGATATTTTGTTTCTTTCCTTAAAGAAGTACTAATGGAATTTTGGATTTATTAGATTCATTAGATTTCATTCTAAGGCTATCGTGTTGACTCCTCTTGTTCTTTTCAGTTTGCCTTTTTCCCTTGCGAAAAAGGAATCCTATTTTGATGCAAACTAAATTAAGCACGTTTAAACGCAATCGTTTTAAAATAATTTTCACTCCACAATACATGAATGTTTATCCAATAATGAGTACAGCTCCAAAAAGCCCGTATTTAACTTCCTGTTATAAAGTAGGTAAGCTAAAATTCACCACAAAAATTTGTCTTGCTAATAGCCATAAGTAAGTATAATAAATTAATTTTTACAATGGATAGCAAATATTAATCTCAAACAACGAGGTAAAGTATTCTTAGCTTTTATAAAATCAATTTGTCTTTATTTGTTCTTACTTTGTGTATGTATTTGATTTTTATTAGATTCTTCAACGCTTTTCCCGATAAAAAGCAGTTAGTAATCCTTAAATCCATCAATCAGATTTTGATGGATTGAAGGATTACTCTCTTCTTACGAAACATTTCCTTTTTTTTTACAAGCCATTTCTTAAGCTTCCACCGCTTTGGCTTCTTGACAACGATTTAATCTTGGTCTCTAAAAATACTTGTGCTTAGATATTACATAAGGAAGAATGAAAAAAAAGAAAAACATAAAAGTTAAACTGTCAGGTTTATATTCTGAGACTATCGTTGCTCATTTCGCAGTATTTTTTTTTTTTTTTTTTACGAAATTTAATATACTTTGTCGAAAATTTTAATTTTGGCCTTCGTGTTCAACGTTCCTACACGCTGAAGACGATTCATTTCCCTATTTCTACAAACTGCGGCTACAAATGACTCAAATAACTATACTTATGCCTATAAATAAAGAAATCTCAACCTGGGAAGGGGGTCATTCGGCTCTTGGTGAAATTTCATTGTTTCAGGGCAAAATCCGGTCAATTACGTTAAATTGTGGTTATTTAGCTGTTTTAATTTATTAACACAAAAAACTATTTTTATTCAAGTTTTGATATTTACCAAAATTTGTTATAATTTTTGTTGTTTAATTTATAAAACACATCAGAAAATAATGTAAATCTATATAAATTTACACATGCATTTTGCAAATTTGGGAAAGGAGGGAGGAGGGATGAACTTCCAGTAGTGGAGAAAGGGGTGCACGAGACAAAAAAGGCTGAAAACCACTGCTATAAATGAACTGATATAAATATGATGAATTATTTAAATTCAGTTAAAACTTTTACAGTTTACGTTTTTCGTAACTCAGTCATTTGAAGAAAGGAATATTTTTGAGCAAATCAACTATTTGTTTTCTATCAGATAGTTGAAATGCACATCTAGCTATTCATGCCAGTTTTCTTTTAATAATGAAATAATTAAGAGTTAACGAAGTAAGTAGTTAATTCTTTGAACTACTTTCTTCAATTTGGGTGTTTACGTTTTGCATTGGTATGCCCGTTTGAAGCAAATAAACGCATTGCTTTACTTTATACCTTATTACTACACAAATTTACACCGAATCTTAATTCGTCACAAAAAATAATAACAAGATTTTATGATAATAAAGGCTTCTCAAAACACTCTAAATTCTTTTTATTACAGCGATTGTAGTAGGATTAAACTATATATCTTATTACGAATAATTTGCATTTGCAATTGTCCTTACTGTCCGTTTATTTGTTTATTTATTTATTTAGGACGCAATGCGGCCCGCCTGACAAGCGAAGCTGGTCTTATGACACAAAGGGGCTGCGCCCACATTACACTACACACAAAAAGCAAACAAACTATATGAACATAAAAATACAATATGAGTGTCCATATCGAGCTTCGAAATCTGCGGAGGCGACGATGTTGTGGCCTTTTTTAACAGATTCAAATTCAAAATTAATTGTGTTGCAATAATTCTGTCGACGAATCACTTCTAACAGACTAGGAATAACAATGTACGAAATAATAATAATGCCCTTCTTAATTGCAAACGATTTATTCTTAACTTTCCAACTGTAATACTTTTGACGGATGTGATGATTTAATAAGGAAGATGAACTCTAACCATTAGATGTAAGAAATTAAATTGCATCATACTCTGCAAATGGCTTGGAATTTAAATGATTGAACACTGAAACGGCCACCAAAAGGGTAATGATTACGCAATACGACAGCAATAAATCCCTAAAAAACGTTTAGGGACTGTGTATTACCTTGCCTTCTTCAAACCTGTAAAAAAAGGAAACTTCTACTGCATTTATTACGGAAATGATTGGAATTAAAACATTCAAGCACTTCTCAGATTTTTAAAATGATTTTCAAATTTTCAACTTACTTCCTGATTATGAGAGTAGTTTTTGCAAAGCAGACACACTACATAAAAACGCACTTCCTCACAAGCCTACGAAAATTTTACGTTTCGCTGCACGTCTTGCAAGTAATTTTTATAATAGAATTTATAATAGAGATAGCATAGAAAACTTAACTTTATAGTATTCTGCAACATTTTAAAGAGCGAAATCTAATAAAATCGTAAAGACAATCATGACTTATAATCCAGTCTAGCTTCTAACTACAGAAATCGTGATCTAAAATGATCTTATAATAAGACCTATTTATTAATGTCAACCTGATGGCAACTTGACGCAAAATATAACAGAAACTTCGCAATTTGTAAATAACTCAGAGCAAACGTTCAAGTTAAAATGAAGGGGGAAATGAAGTAAAAATGAATTTCATACTTCATCATGAAGTAATACATTCTAAAAAGTTTTGGTTCGGATCAAAGAATTCACAGAGTATAAGCGGCTTAGCCAGGCTAAAGCCGAAAAATCATTTCAAACAGAAGGGAAGGGTAGTTTTTAGCAGCAAATGCTACCAAAAGCTGTCTCAGAAACTATGCGCTTAATCATGCTTTGATTAATTCGCTTTCTGGTGAGAGCTAACAAAGTCAAAATACAAGCAGATTAATGAATTTTTGGGATATGAACCCTTATAAATTTATTTTATAGTTCTTATCAAATAACCTGAGACCTCCCTAAAATTTGCAGACTCACAGGCGGTCGAGCTGTAAAGTCGCTGAACACCGGAAGTTCGGTCCGACGAACAGGCTGGCCGCATGGACATTTTTGTGGATTTTCCCATGTATAAGATTTATACGAGCCAGTTTTCTCAGAAAATTGTGAAGGCATCCCTCCCCTTAGCAGTTATCCCTTGAGGCTTTGCCGTAATCGTAAACTAAACCAAACTCTTAAAATTTGCTGAGTTCATTTTTATACTTTATTTATTTATTTTTTATATCAGTCAAATCTTCAAGACTCGCATTTTCTTGCAAAAAAAAAAAAAAAAGAAAAAAAAAAAAACAGCTGCTGAAAAAGCATTAAGATGCAAGAAATTTATGAAATAAATTCCATGAATTGATAATATACAAGATAAATTTTCATAAAGGTAATTATAACTATCTATATTAACAATGCGATTTTTTTCGATAACTTTATTCTTAATTTGTTTTCGAGAACTATAAAATTTTCGAAATAAACTCACATTTTGGTGCCTTTTAAAAAATAAAATTAGAAGTTGATGTTCGAAGTTGTTGCAGTAATTCTTCCAGTTAATAATACATAAGATTCTGAGCAATGCTGACATTTCACGTCATCTTCAAATATGAAAGTGAAGTAACAAACTTAAGAGCCCTTTTGTAAAATTCATTTTTTTTTTTTTTTTTTTTTTTTTTTTTTTTTTTTTTTTTAACACGAATGTGTTTCACAATCTTTGAAGCAAAGGGAATCCTCATTTGTGTAAAATTATGACATCAAATACTTCCATATCCTTAACTGAGAAAATATAAAAGCTTCATGCATAGATGCATGTTTTCAAGTATAACAGAATATAACTCTGGTACTCGTATTATTTTTCAAATTATTAATATTAATTTCATTTTTATTTTTTTATTTTCATTTTTAATATTATTATTTATTTTACTTATTACTCGTATTATTTTCCTTTGTAGAGTCATTAGGATTTTTTGAAGCAAGAAACGTGAAAAATGTGCAGTGCCTTCCCCGGGACTCGAACCCTAGGCATCTCGAAGAGTCGAGTATGCTTCCAATTACGTCACGAAGGCATGCAGAAAGGAGGGAGAAAATACCTTATATATTCCACCTTTTAAAGGGCGAATGAGGGATAGGTGATCCAATCGCCAATTCCTGGTGGTGACGAATAACTTTCACCACCTTATAGTTCCAGAAGCAATATTATTCATAAATCAATCCCATTCTGTGCATCTATGCGGATATATACTCTATATATATGAAAGAATTATTCGCATTTAAATTAGAAGTCATATCGAATAGACAGAAATGAAAAATTACTTTTATTACAAATATTAATCAATGCAATTTGATTAAGAAGTTCATTCGGATTAAAATTAATTAATTTTAAATAATAACGATTCTATGTTTTGAATAAAAGCATTTCCACGTCACTTTAAACTGTAATCGGTATATGAAAAAAATAAACTCTGAACACAAATACAAAGAACACCAAATACAAAGATTTTATCTGGTGAACTTAATAATTAAGAAAAAGCATAAATAGAATACAAGGGGTTAAAAAAATTAGCCTATATTTAATACTAAAAGAAATTGCAGATAATTAATAAATAATTATTTTAATGCACTTGATTCTGATATGAAATTTTGAACTTCCTAATTTAAAAATAAAAAAAAACCAAGCAGAAAAATATTAAAAGACTCAAAACTAAATTTTCATCAATAAGTCATCAATGAAAATATATTTCCTGTTTCCATATGATAAATTATTCTTGCACAGTTTTACAGTTTATGCGTAAGTTACGCAAAAGAAGATTAAAACTTTTTAATATAACAATATAAGTTTAATTTAACAATATAAGTTTAATTAAATTATCCCTTTCGTAACTTACATTTCTTCCTAATAGCAATAACTATAAAAATGAAATACTTCAAGGTGAATAGAATAAATTTAATGCGTTAACATTGATGGAAGTTATTTTCATTTGAATCAGCATTTTTAAGTTTTAATATGGTATATCATTTACTGTTTTTCACTACTATAGCCAATTTTCGAGAAATTTGAAGCCTAGACCGAAAGCAATTGGAGACGGAAAACAGTTATTAAAATACAACCACAGGATTCAATGATAATTATAAACTGCATTTTATTTAAAAATTAAGAATAATTTTAACTGCAAAGAAATTAACATCTATTGAATAAAATGTGAAAGCAAATATGTTTTCTCAAAAAGCTTTATTTTCCCTTTTATCAAGACTAAAATCTTACTTTAAATACATTTGACTTAAAAGAAAATATATATTTGCCAAATTTATTTGGTAGTTCTAAACTATTTTTTTAACATCATGAAGACAGTACACCGAAATTTTCTTTCTAAGAAATACTTATGAAAATTATCTATTATACATTAAATTTCAAATATGTCAGATTTGATTTTTTCTGCCACTACATTGTTCTAGCTACATGTAATTTATTTTAGATTCCAATAACCTGAAATACCTGAAATTAAATAATCTGAAATCTGGAACATTACATGACATTATTTTATCAACTCTCTGAACGAACGCCACTGACAGCCTTATTGGAGATTTTCGTAATTAAACTCTTTTATAAATTTAATTAATTAGGTGAAGGAAACGCTCGTTTATTTTAGGTTAAATCAAAATTTTAATTTTAATTTTAAGTTAGTTAGTAGAGGAATAGGGCAGTTCTGGATCAGGGAGCACAGGAAGCGGGAGTTAAGGGAGCTCCCTAGAAGGAATGGTCAGCCGTGGGAGGGAGGCTTACCTGAAAATGGAGACAGGGAGACTTATAGAGTAGTATTAGTTGCTACGTCACAGAAAAAGGACGTGTGCTTAGATTTTTATTAATTTGTTGATTTAGACATTTAGTAATTATATGATAATGTGTTAACTTACTTACTTATATTGAGTTCTTAAAAAAAATTATCAGGCTGGTGATTTAAGTGACTGATACAATTATTTTCTTTAAACAGAAATTACTGCATAATAAAATGTTTCCGTTACAGTATAACCTCTTTCGAAGATCATTATTTTCTTACTTGTATTTATCCTATGATTGAATAACTGCAAAACTGCTACATGTCATCACAATTTAATAAGAGATTATATTTTACTGATTTATCGGAGGTGATTTCGCTTCGTTAATAAATTTTTAGCATTTGTGTTTTTTCTTCGTATTCCAACTGTTTGACTACCTATATGATGATTATTTCTTAGGTACCCTGAACGATGATTATTTTCGAATTTAATGATTGAGTGATCCTATACACTCAGAATTTTACCTTATTTCTTAAATGTTCTGTTCATAATGTCAGATATAATTTCCGTAATATTAATTACATTACTCATTTTTATTATTATTTAATTTTACCCAGAGTTTTTTCAGACTTGTTAGCCAATACTTTTAACTTATTTGTTATATTTTATGAGTGTAATTACTAAAACACGCGTTTTCGTGTATTATATTAATCAATGTTAGATTTAATTTTTAACCTTTTTCCTTCTTTTTAACGTTAGTGATTTTCAACATATTCTGTATTTTAACTTACTTCCTATATTTTCTGATCATATAGATGTCCTGTATTTAATTTTAGATGTAACATTTTTAGCTTGTTTTGAACATTTTAACCTTCATTATATTTAATATACTCTAATTTTTAACCAATTTATATTTTCCCACTATATACGAGATGTTTACTTAAAGTCTTTCATACATTTTAACCTTCAAAATTTCCAATATAGTCCTAAATTTAACATAACACCTATATTTTCCTACTATATACGTGACTTTTACTTGATGTCTTTCATACATTTTAACCATCGAAATTTCCAATATAGTCCTAATTTTAACATAATTCCTATATTTTTAGATCATATACTTTTATTTAATTTCAGGCGTAAATTTTAACTTCTTTTCTATATTTTAACGTTTTTAGTTTCCAACATACTCTGAATTTTAACAAACTTGCTATATTTTCACACTATGTACATGACTTAATTTATAGCTACTTTCATACGTTTTAACCTTCGTAATTTCAAATATGCTTTTAATTTTAGTTTAAATCCTATATTTTCTGACCATATATATGAATTAATTTTTATTTTAGATGTAATTTTTAACTTGTTTCGTACATTTTAAACCTTTGTAATTTTTAAAGTACTAAAATTTTGAACTTGTTTATTACATTTTCCTACCATATACCTGACGTATTTAATTCTAGATGTAAATTTTAATTCCTTTTCAATTTTTTTATTGTTTTTAGTTCCCAACATACTAAGAATTTTAACTAATTTGTTATATTTTCACATGACTTTAATTTGTAACGACTTTCATACGTTTCAACTTTCCTAATTTCAAACAGGCTCTAAATTCTAGCTTAATTCCGCTAGTTTCTTACCATATATATGGGCTTTATATAATTTTAGATGTTATTTTTAATTTGTTTCGTACATTTTATACCTTTCGTAATTTTTAAAGTACCCTAATGTCGTACTTGTTTATTACATTTTCCTACCATACGCATGAACTTTAGTTAATTTAAGATGTAATTTTTGTATTTTTCTGACACTGGTTTTCTTTCTAGTTTCAAAAACACTCTAAACTTTAACTCTGTTTTATAATTTTTAATTGTAATTGGATTTTGATTTTAGTATTTCAGCTAAATTAACATGCTTAAATTTCTTAAACATAGAGATGGATTTCAATTAAGCATTTTATTTTACAACCTTTAACTGTCATTCATAATCAATTCGTTGAATAGCCCTTACTTGGTCCATATTTTATAGTACTATTTTAATTTGTCAATTCTACAATTTATCATTCTGTACTACTCTTACCATGACTGATCCTACTATTTTACTTCATTATTAACTTCATTCGCATTTTCAAACTTTATAATTTCCTGCGTATTCTGGTATTTCCTTTTAATTCTTAATACCCTTAATATCTGAATATATGTTTCTTAACTCTTCCATGTTACCAATGTTCAGTTTTGAATTTTGATTCGCATTAAGCTAGTTTGATAGATTCCGAATTTTTAGAATGAAATCTCAACTTTCATCCATAATTTTAGAACCCTATTCATTCTTTCATGTACTCATACAAAATTATTTCTTATCAGTTTGAACGCTCAGTACCTTTTAATTCATTAATTTGTACTAACTGAGTGCATTCTACATCACTTTAAATGTCTCGACTATGCAAATTTTCACTTTATTACCTTTTCCTACACCAAGTACGGATATTTATGCCTTTGCCTTTATGAACGACTCTCATGTGAAATTGATGAAATTTGACGTTACATGTATAAACGAAATTTTTAAGATAAACATTTCCAATATCGAATAAGAGATGCTTGACCATCTATTTTACCCATTGGTCACAATTTCATCTCTTAAAAGTTTGTTTTATTGATATACATTTATTTCTAAGGCATAGTGTTAACATATTCTTTTTAATTTAGTCCACTTCCAACTAAATTCACTAGGCAATTTCATATATAGACTATTATTTTTTTTTATTTCTTAGACTAAAATGTTCTTTCGCTAAAGTCAGTTTGCATAAATTTATTTACCAATTTATTTGATTATGAACGAAATAATGTGAAGTACTGCCATACCTTTACACAACATATATCATTATCAATATGCCTATATTTACAGAAGGAACCAAAGAGCAAGAATCATTTTACCCAGTACCAAAATAGAAAACAATTTTCAAAATCTTAATTTCCATTGAAAATTTTAGATATTCTTATGTAAAGTTATATCCGAAGTTATATCACTTCAGTCGAATTTGAAGACCCACCAGATTTATTACATGATTTAATACATTTCAGGTATTATTTCTAAAAATAGAAGTTTATATTTTTTATACTGTTTCATTGCACTAAGTCTTCTAGCTCTTATGAAATATCATTGTTATTCACAAATTTTCATGAAAGATGAAAAATATTTGATTTTTTCCACGAAATTTTCATTGTCATTCAGTAAGCACCTGCAATTAAACTCGTATGGCACTCTCTAAATTATGAGAAATGATATATATTGTTTGAAAAAGATTGGGCTATGTTCTTAGAAACTACGAAATAGTGAAATGTTTGGTATGAAACAATAAAAATCTTGCACGAAGTTCGGTATATGTTCACTCTCATTATTGAAGATCTCTTCCTAAAATCTGAAATAGCGATGTTTTTACTTTTATTATTTTTAAAATTTGGCACTTCATGAATTAAATAACTGCATAGATGTACTAAAGTTTATCGAAAATTCAAATATTTTATTAGTTGGTTTGTTTTATTTAAATGGCTTAGAAGTAAATAAGCCGTATGTTAGGCAGTTTCTTTCAGAAATATATCCGTATTTGAAAACTCTGTAGATAATTTGCCTTACTGGAATTGATCTAAATTTTTTAAAATATATGAGTGATATGATGCTATGTTATCATCTAGTCTTTTCTCTTTGCAAATAGTGTATAGAGTTATAATAGGAATTGAATCTTTTTTCTATAGCAGAATTTATTAGTATATTTAGAAGAAGAATTACAAAAAATATTTCATATTTTTGTAAAAAATAATGTAGTATAGTTGTCGTTATGGTAGAAACAATTATTCAAAAATTTCACAGTGGTAGAATATGATTCTGAAATAACGTTTTCAGAAAATAATCAATGTATTTCTCAATATTATAAATTAAAATAGTCAAAACTAGAAGTCTTTTCCACAATGTGAACATGAAAGCCATTGAAAAATCTGTTGCAGTCAAATAAAATTTAACTCGAAGATGAAAGTTGTTGCTTGCATGATTAAACAATATCAAAATTTAGTTTGAAACTAAATCACTAAGTGCTACATATAGATGTGATCGTGATTGTTTCAAGGTCTTTAAGCAGAAGATACCCTGTTTTTAAGTAAAATTATTTTCCTTTTCCAATGAAAGTTAAGTCTAAAGCTAAATCTTTGGAAAAGTGAGATCTTCGGATTTTCGTCTGTTAGGAGAAATGCCTATGCTTATATAAAAATAAAATAGGAGTGTCACTGAATTTTCTCGTTACTACAAAAGGGTAGATTTAGAGAATAAAGGAAAATTTCTAAAAACGTTGGTTCGTTACCTTACTCCTACTTCTTAAAAGTTGATAAGTTATAAGAAAACTCTTTTTAACCATATACTGCTTACAGGAAATGATTTGTTACTCAGGTTTTATATTAATGCATTAATAATTCTTATTACAAGATTTTAAATTTCATTCAAGTATTGGTAAAGTTTTACTGTTCCTAATGAGTAGGATTTTCTTAATATGTATGTGGATATTTAATTGCACTTTCCTCAACAACGCTTGGAAGTAATTTAATAATATGTCGCATAAATATGTTTTTTTAAATCCTAATTGAAAGTTAATTAAAATTATTTAGTAGTAAATGTATGTAAAGTGCTAATTGTACTACAGAATGATTCATGACGTTTCTGTGTATAATGACAAGGGTAGATAAAGTGAACTTCAGGTTTTCCCACTGATAGTAAATCTGGAGCCGATAACAATCTGTTAAGACTAATTTTTAGGTAAATAAATTGCTTTCTATCGCACATTTTCTAAACATTTGTTGGAAATTCGGGGTAAATAACTTGAATTTGGTAAAGGTAATATCCTCATTTGTGTAAAACCTTAAATATTCTACAGTGAAAAATGCTTATTTCATATTTAGTTCTTAATACTAAGAAATAGTTCTAAGATAGTTATTCTATACGTTGGAAATACTGCAGGAAATGTTAAATGCTTTATATGGTCTTTGAAGTTTTTCTCTCAGAAAAAGGTGATATTTAATAAATTTCAGTTCTCGAAAATGGATAGAAATACTCTATAATGCAAACATATATGTACAATTATAAGAAAACATAACACTTATTTATGTGCAATGTTGTATTGAAAATGAGTTACTCCTCATTAAATGTGTATTAAGAAAGAAAATTTAACTGCTATGATGAATATTGTACGACGAAATTTCTGTATTTGTGATGAAGAAAGTTAAAATATTCGAAATTATAGTGGAGATTAGGGTAAAATGACTCTTGTTCTTTGGTTCCTTCTGTTAATATAGGTACAGTAGACTCCCGATTATCCGCGCCTGCCGCACAAAGTTTCTTTTTTTTTTTTCTTTTTTTCTTTTTTTTTTTAACAAGCGTAAAGCAAAGAAAATAAAAATGTTCACAAAACTGAGCGAAACGTTAAATTTGCTAACATCGTGCTTATTTATAGCAAAAATATCCCAGGCCTTCTCGGAACCTTCCTCTCCTGATGAGTAAGTGATTTCTTACTCACCCTTGCAGTGCTCGCTCCACCGCCCTCTCTCGTCTTAATCTTACTGACACGTCCACTTCCTCCCCCTCGCCATTGTTAGTTTAAGCCTGATAGTGTTTGCGAACCGGTCGGAGTTAATTTCTTATCTTTTATTGTATTCAGTGCTTGTGCTTTTAAGTTTTGTGGTTTTCGTTACCGATTTAAAATGTCAGGAAAACGAAAGAAGGTTGTGTTGACGATTGCGCAAAAACTAGAATTAATTTCCAAAGCAACAAACCGAGCTACAAGGCAGAAGATGGAATTGGATTACAGAATCGCGGAAACAACAGTGCGTGACATTCTAAAGCAAAAAGACAAACTGGTGAACTTTGCATCAATGTCGGACAGTGCTTTCGAAATGAAAACGCGAAAAACTATGAAGGGTTCTACCTTTGATGAGCTAGACACGGCATTGACAAAGTGGTTAGCTCAAGTTCGAAAAGAGGGTACTCCTGTAAATGGTAATATCATTGCGGCTAAGGCAAAAACCTTTTTTGAGTTGTTAGGCCTGAAAGGAAATTTTGATGCGTCTTCTGGCTGGTTGACTCGTTTTAAGCAGCGACATGGAATTCGAGAAATTGGACTTCATGGAAAGAAACTTAGTGATGACCAACAAGCAGCCGACGATTTCCACCATGACTTTGAAGAATTTGTTTTAAAAGAACCGCTATCTTTTAAACAAATTTACAATGCCCACGAATCGGGACTTTTGTGAAAATGGCTTCCCACTCTCACTTTAGCATTTGAAAATGAAAGTAAAGGGGCGGGTCCTAAAAGCAGCAAGGAAAGGATCACTATTATGTCTTGCAGGAACGCTACCGGTGGACATAAACATAGACTTGTTATCATTAGAAAGTCAAAAAAACCGAGATCTTTCAAAGGCACAAGGATAGAAAATTTGCCCGTTGATTACTTTAACCAAAAAAAAAAAAAAAAAAAAAAAAAAAAAAAGAAGGATGGATGAACCGAAAAATTTTTCAAGAATGGTTCGAAAAAATCTTTGTTCTTGAAGTGCGTAAGCATCTTAATCGAAAAACCTGCCTGAAGAAGATGTGCTCTTGATCGACAACGCACCTCCTCAGCCAGCAACAAGCATACTGAAGTCTTTTGATTGACACATTTTTGCAACGTTTCTCCCCCCCCCCCAAACGTTACTGCGCTAATCCAACCCATGGAACAAAGATTCGTTGCAACAATGAAGAGAACATACGGAACCAAGCTGCTATTGACCAAAATTAAAGAAGGTTATAATCTGAAAGAGTTTTGGAAACATTACATAATCTTGGACAGCATCTACGATTGCATCTGCATGGGACTCAGTGAAACCGTCAACCCTCATAAAATCATGGAGAAAACTCATGCCTAATGTTGAAGCCAACAAAAACCTAACCCCTTTCAGTTGTGAAGAAGAGAATGAAAATGTAGACACGCCCACGGCAACTCGTGCCGATATGGTGAAAACAGTTCCGGGTGGTGAGAATGTTGATGCAGAAAACATTAACGAGTAGTTGGAGTGTGACGTCAACGAACTTGGCGTCGAACGTTTGACAGATGACGAAATTGTGAAGAAAGCAAGGGGAGAGACCGAGAATGAAGGACAGCGAAGTGAAGGCTAAGAGGAGCCCATTGTGCAGATGCGGAAGACTCACGAAGCGGCTTTACAACAAGTCGACGGATTGCTGAGCTATTTGGAAGAACAAGACGACGCGAAGTACGCCGAGAAACTTATGCTACGAAAAATGCCATCCGGATCAAGAGAAAATGCTTCCAAAGCAAAAAGCAAACACAAATGACTGATTTCTTCAAAAAGGTGTAGTTTTACAGTTATGCTTTTGTAATTACATAATACATTACAGTATTAAAACAGTACATATGTATTAATTTTTCTGTGTATCCTTGACGTCTCTAGTAAGTATACAAAGCACTTTTCTGTTTTCATTAACAAAATGCATTTTAGGTTAGTTTTGAGTGATATACTAAAATATTAAGCGTTAGTTAAACATTTTCTGCTGTTTATTTTACATTTTATTGTATATAAAACGATTTTTGAAAGTTGGAATACCTGTTTCTTCTTTTGCTATACCCGTTTTCAGCTTTTTTTCGGATTATCCGTGATTTTTGTTATCCGCGACGGCCGCGCCACCCAATTCCGCGGATAATCGGGAGTGGACCGTACATTAATAAAGATATATGTTGTGTAAAGGTATGGCAGTACTTCACAATATTTCGTTCATAAGCAAATAAATTGCTAAATAAATTTATGCAAACTGATAATTGAGAAAGAACATTTTAGTCTAAGAAATAAAAAAAAAATAATAGTCTATATATGAAATTGCCTAGTGAATTTAGTTGGAACTGGACTGAATTAAAAAGAATATGTTAACACTATGCCTTAGAAATAAATGTATATCAATAAAACAAACTTTCAAGAGATGAAATTGTAACCAATGGGTAAAATAGATAGTCATACATCTCTTATTCGATATTGGAAATGTTTATCTTAAAAATTTCGTTTATACATGTAACGTCAAATTTCATCAATTTCACATGAGAGTTCATAAAGGAAAAGGCATAAATATCCGTACTTGGTGTAGGAAAAGGTAATAAAGTGAAAATTTGCATAGTGGAGACATTTAAAGTGATGTAGGATGCACTCAAGTAGTACAAATTAATGAATTAAAACGTACTGAGCGTTCAAACTGATAAGAAATAATTTTGTATGAGTACATGAAAGAATGAATAGGGTTCTAAAATTATGGATGAAAGTTGACATATCATTCTAAAAATTCGGAATCTATCAAACTAGCTTAATGAGAATCAAAATTCAAAACTGAACATTGGTAACATGGAAGAGCTTAAAAACATATATTCAGATATAAAGCGTATTAAGAATTAAAAGGAAATACCAGAATATGCAGGAAATTATAAAGTTTGAAAATGCGAATGAAGTTAATAATGAAGTAAAATAGTAGGATCAGTCATGGTAAGAGTAGTACAGAATGATAAATTGTAGAATTGGCAAATTAAAATAGTACTATAAAATATGGACCAAGTAAGGGCTATTCAACGAATTGCTTATGAATGACAGTTAAAGGTTGTAAAATAAAATGCTTAATTGAAATCCATCTCTATGTTTAAGAAATTTAAGCATGTTAATTTAGCTGAAATACTAAAATCAGAATCGCAATTACAATCAAAAATTATAAAACAGAGTTAAACTTTCGAGTATTTTGGAAACTAGAAAGAAAACCAGTGTCAGAAAAATGCAAAAATTACATCTTAAATTAACTAAAGTTCATGCGTATGGTAGGAAAATGTAATAAACAAGTACAACATTAGGGTACTTTAAAAATTACGAAAGGTATAAAATGTACGAAACAAATTAAAAATAACATCTAAAATTAAATAAAGCCCATATATATGGTAAGAAACTAGAGGGATTAAGCTAGAAATTAGAGCCTGTTTGAAATTAGGAAAGTTGAAACGTATGAAAGTCGTTACAAATTAAAGTCATGTGAAAATATAACAAATTAGTTAAAATTCTTAGTATGTTGGAAACTAAAAACGATAAAAAAATTGAAAAGGAATTAAAATTTACATCTAGAATTAAATAAGTCAGGTATATGGTAGGAAAATGTAATAAACAAGTTCAAAATTTTAGTCCTTTAAAAATTACAAAGGTTTAAAATGTACGAAACAAATTAAAAATAACATCTAAAATAAAAATTAATTCATATATATGGTCAGAAAATATAGGATTTAAACTAAAATTAAAAGCATATTTGAAATTACGAAGGTTAAAACGTATGAAAGTAGCTATAAATTAAATTAAAATCATGTACATAGTGTGAAAATATAGCAAGTTTGTTAAAATTCAGAGTATGTTCGAAACTAAAAACGTTAAAATATAGAAAAGAAGTTAAAATTTACGCCTGAAATTAAATAAAAGTATATGATCTGAAAATATAGGAATTATGTTAAAATTAGGACTATATTGGAAATTTCGATGGTTAAAATGTATGAAAGACATCAAGTAAAAGTCACGTATATAGTAGGAAAATGTAGGTATTATGTTAAATTTAGGACTATATTGGAAATTTTGAAGGTTAAAATGTATGAAAGACTTTAAGTAAACGTCTCGTATATAGTGGGAAAATATAAATTGGTTAAAAATTAGAGTATATTAAATATAATGAAGGTTAAAATGTTCAAAACAAGCTAAAAATGTTACATCTAAAATTAAATACAGGACATCTATATGATCAGAAAATATAGGAAGTAAGTTAAAATACAGAATATGTTGAAAATCACTAACGTTAAAAAGAAGGAAAAAAGTTAAAAATTACATCTAACATTGATTAATATAATACACGAAAACGCGTGTTTTAGTAATTACACTCATAAAATATAACAAATAAGTTAAAAGTATTGGCTAACAAGTCTGAAAAAACTCTGGGTAAAATTAATTAATAATAAAAATGAGTAATGTAATTAATATTACGGAAATTATATCTGACATTATGAACAGAACATTTAAGAAATAAGGTAAAATTCTGAGTGTATAGGATCACTCAATCATTAAATTCGAAAATAATCATCGTTCAGGGTACCTAAGAAATAATCATCATATAGGTAGTCAAACAGTTGGAATACGAAGAAAAAACACAAATGCTGAAAATTTATTAACGAAGCGAAATCACCTCCGATAAATCAAAATATAATCTCTTATTAAATTGTGATGACATGTAGCAGTTTTGCAGTTATTCAGTCATAGGATAAATACAAGTAAGAAAATAATGATCTTCGAAAGAGGTTATACTGTGAAGGAAACATTTTATTATGCAGTAATTTCTGTTTAAAGAAAATAATTGTATCAGTCACTTAAATCACCAGCCTGATAAATTTTTCAAGAACTCAATATAAGTAAGTAAGTTAACACATTATCATATAATTACTAAATGTCTAAATCAACAAATTAATAAAAACCTAAGCACACGTCTTTTTTCTGTGACGTAGCAATTAATACTACTGTATAAGGCTCCCTGTCCCGATTTTCAGATAAGCCTCCATCCCACGGCTGGCCATTCGTTCTCGGGAGCTCCCTCAAATCCCGCTCCCTGTGCTCCCTGAGCCAGAACTGTCCTTTTTTCCTCTACTTTAGTTTTTAGGCTAAAGATTAAAATTTCATTTCGCCTTATGAACGAATGTTTATTTTTCGAATAGTTTTTATATACAAAGTGATTCAAAATTAGAGGAACTAACTTCTAGAAGTGATGAGGTACACGTAGACGACTCAGAATCCTATAACAAAGCAAAGTCGTAAATTCAGTCCTAATGAGAATGGGAGGATATTAGGAGCTGTCAGAGGGAAACTATCGACAGCCACTCGCAGAGGTGTTAGGATAGAAAATATGAATACATCATAATCGCAAATTGGCATTTAAAGACCATAAGCTTAAAATAACCTTCCTGATAATGAAGCTTTCCGAAGTTTTATGGCTACGTGGCTGCTTCATGCCATCTACAGTTTTACCCGTTTGAGGGCGCTGGTAATCTGCTTGAGGGCTTTGTTCACCAGAACTATAGCTGGAATGCAGCGTTAGCCATTTCGACTTCTGATTTCATATGGAGAGCATAGGACAACTTAAGAATACGGAAATGGCGGACATGCACATTGTGTGTAGTGAAGTTCACTGCAACAGAAGGCCTGCAACACAGTTGTATGCCAAACGGTACCTGAACAGACTGTGCACCGAATTACTAAATGCTTGCGAATTTACACCGTAACCTGAGTGAACACAGAGCATTCTTCAAGAGCAAACTTGACACAGAGAAGCCACGAATGGCACGCACACCTGCCTTAAGAGCAGATACTGCGTTAAGTGGAGAAAGCTCCTGGTACAAGCACAGGAACCATTGCTTGTGATATTGTAGGATCTCAATCCAATGTAAGGCCCGCATTACATAGTTATCCCTTTACATCCATATCATTTACAACGGGTCTAGTCATAGCAGTTTGAAAAGTATCCTCGACATGTGGAATTCGCTCAATGGTACTTGGACAAATACAACCAGAACCCGGGGTCTCAACAATGTTATGTTTTTATTACGGTAACAAATTCTAGCTCATGTTGGATTTAAATTAGTATCCAAAAATGATTATAATTTTCCTATTTTTGCTATGCAAAAATTTAATATTGCATTGTAATTAGCAATAATAAAAATGAGGAGTTTTATTGAGGTTGTCTTCCTTTTTTTAATTTGTTAATTAAAAGCATATATCGATCAAAATGGTGTTGTTTCATCTGAAATTGTAAATATGCACAAGATGTAATGGTTTTCAATTATATAATTGATATTACTACTCATAAGCATTCTTTAAAGCAGTTTAGAAAACGAGTTTTCTTTTAAGACACTATAGTATTATAAGTGTTCAACAAAAATCAGCGTAGTATTCGTAAATTTTTCAGGACTAGTTTCAACGTCATTTGAGCTTCTGCAGCTGAAGAAGAAAGTTCTATTTTCAAACCTTTGAACTAGTATTATTTGAACTAGTAGCGAATATTATTCTGATTCATGTTGCCTTAATGCCTCGAATAAACATTATTTAGCGAGTTATTTAACTCAAATACTATATACTACTCTAACAAAATTTATTTACTATCTTCACGTTTTTCATTCGCTTCAGAACATATTATTTACAGTAGCGTGCCGTGCTAATCGATCTGAAAAGTGGTAATTTTATAAATATTGTATTTTTACAATTGGCAACACTTTTAAAAAAAATTATCTGGTCCTCCATTTTTTATGTTTGATGTTTCTAATTTTTATGCATGTTCTTTTATATATAAAATATAATTTTAAAAACGTTTTTAATGTTTTTCCCTAATTCTTAATCAAAATATTTTGTTTTCATTCTAAGTGATTATCTTCGTTATATTCTACAGTGGATAATATTTCTAAAAGGAAACGTAAAATTGTTATGTTAAATCAACACGCTTCTTTGACTCAGAGAGATTGCCAAGACATGTTAAGTAAATGTTGAGACAGTAAATGATATTTTTAGACGTTATAAGGCACGCGAGACACTGAAACACGAAGAGTTGTAAACTGCGGAATAAAGCGTAAAACTATTATTAAAAAGTATCCTGTTTTGTTAAAAAAAATTTAAAGATTCTCGGTGAGAGTTACACACGAAAAAGCACTTTTCAATAATTGCTTTTCAGCCCATAGTTACCGGGCAACTTGTAATTATTATTGGTATGTTGAATTCAAAAACAAATTTCGAAACTGTATTGAAGAAAGTAATGAAATCCCTGAGAAACTTCAGACAAGGTAGAAATGATATTTCTCTATAAAATCTCTCACCGTGCTGAAAATCCAGTAGAGTAACAGAAAGTTCCTACAAACATCAAATCCATGACAGCCTGGAAATTGCTCCGCTTCAATCCAAATAAAAACCTATGTTGAATTGTTCACACACAATAATAAAAAATAAAAAAAATAAATAAAAAGGGGGGGGAAACGAACTTAAGAGGTATTACAGCAATAAATCTCCTGATTTCCAGAAGTCATTAAAGTGTGATTCCATGATCATGTGTTTAGTGAGATATGTCAAGCACTGATGAAAGCAATGCCCAATCATGTGGAAGACTTTATGAAAGCAAAATCAGGACAATTTTTAGCAGATTATTTTAAATTTATTTAATTCAAATTACTTTATTATGTATTCAGATTATAAAGTATGAGAAAATGCAAAGAGAAATTGTCGTTATTGTTGTCTTAGATCTTTTGTAATAGTAGTAGATCTGAAATGGATTTTAAATATAATGGTTTTTTTCTTAAAAAAATTATTTTTCTAACATGGCAAGTTTTGAAAGAGAGCAAACATGCTGAGAGAAAGAGAAAAATGAATCAAAAGTTTCAAGTCGCAATTGGAGTGCAGATTCATATATGCTTTCTACAAAAGTTTGTAAATAGCTTTGTCTTCAAGTCGCAAATTTAATTCGTTTTCTACTCTAATCTAAACTATTCCTTACTGAAAATAAATCCTAGTTATAATCTTATACTGTAGCTTCTATTATTTTCGTGGTTTGTATATTTCATGGCCATTAATTTATTATTTCATTACTGCAGGGATTTAACATTTCACCTAGATTTAATTAAAATAAGAATCTATTCCTAACCCCAACTCTTTCAATTGTATCAAAATAAAATGCCATAAAATTATAACTCGGAAACACAACTGTTTTCCAAATCTAACATTTCTATTAAACGACATATCAAGATCGTGCAACTTTAATTTGCACTACCTTGAGTGAATCAAATGCACTTTGCCATATACTTCTGAAGATGAAAATTAATCATACTTTATCATTTTCTTTATAAATTAAAATGTTTACTTTTAGCACTTTTACATATCGGATTCATTAGAATCAGCAAATAAAATTTTTATTTCCATCAGTAACTCATGGAAACAATTACGCACGGAAAAATGTAGAATTTCATTAATTTTAATTTAAAGTATTCTGCAAGACCCAGTTCTTATTTTCTTTAAGAATGCAATTTAGCACGTTAAACAAAAAATAAAACAATAAGGAAGATGCCGTAGTTACAGAATGAAGAAGATGCGGGGGATTTGGCAGTCTGATACTTCAGATTGCAGTTTTAAACCTTAGAGAAATGCTTGTGATTAAAATCTTTTTGGGAAAGGAAATAAAATGTATAATATTTACTGCTGCCAAATAAGAAAATGAAATATTTCTATTGTACAAAATTAAAGATGGCCTCAAAAGAATTTCAATCTTACAACTGTGATATATATTTATGCATTTGTTTAGATAATATAAATATTTAAAAAAGAATATTATAATTTGAGCAAAATTATATATTCGCAATACGAATGAAGAAGCCCATAAACTAGAATCGAACTATATACTTTGAGCTACAATAACTGTTGGTAATATATTGAAAAAATTAGAAACACATAAATCCAATATATATTCAACCTGTAGCAAAGAGTTGGCGATAGTCAAGGTGCAAAATAAAAACTCTTTGTTAATGCAGTAAAGTGTTGTGAATATAACGCATATAGCACTGACATGAAAGTACATAAATGCATAAAAATTACAAAAATTATTTCTAAATATATAGTGCAGAGAAATAAAATAAATTTATTGATGAAGGGTATAGCGCATTCTAAACAGCAACAATTTTAAAATATACTCCTATCTATAATTTCCCTGTTACATTTTTAAGTTTTGTTCTGAAGGATTCATTTGTTTTGTAATTAAGGGTTCATTTGTTTAGAAAGTTTATTTTTATTTTAACATTACCATTCTAATTAAGCGTATTTTGTATCATAACACATGTTAGCGTTAGTGCAGCCCAGTGTTAAGATCACATATAGTATTAGCAGAGGTTCTACATTATTTTTACCTTACTTATTTTATTCAACATAATTGTTCATCCCTTTTTTAACCCTAAAGGGACGTTAATCACGAATGAGGATATTAGTATCGAAAAGCATTTTGTGTCGAAATACTTAAACGCGTTTATCACTTTTCAAATTGTTGCCAGCCCCGAATTATATTTAAACAAATTAAACTGTGAAAAATCTGCATGAATGTACATATATTTCTCTCACTGAGAAAAAACAACGGTACTCAGAGCCATTAAATTTTGAATAACATGGTCCTCAACCCGAACATGGGCACCTGGAACCCCAAATTTTGAATTTCGAATTTGTTTAATTATCCATTTCATATTTTCTAAAATTTTAATGCTTATTAGATTAACAAACTCAACGATTTCAAACTGAGCAGTGGAAATAGCATAAATAGCAATAGCATTTTATCTCCAGCTCGCGAGACTGTCTATCGAAAATGCTAGAGATATGCTGTTTTCAAATATTTTGGAATTTTGGTAATAAATCGAATTTTACACGTCGAAAGCGCCAAGAAAGTGATATTTAATAGATAAAGTTGTGGTGGTGTATTTAATTATGACATAGCACACTAGGGCTATCTGCCTAAGGAAAGGGATGCCTTCGTGGAGGACTTTCTAAGGGAAACTGGATCGTATACACGTTACACATGGGGAAAAAACCACGAAAACACCCATGCAGTCAGCCCGTTCGCGGGATTCGAACCTCGGACCGAACTACCAGTGTTCAGCGACGTTACCGCTCGGCCGCTGGTGGGCTTAATAGATAACGTAAACACACAATTTGTTAATACTAAAAAGACAAAAAAAAGTTTTGTAAAGCCACTTTAGTTACAAAACTGAATACTGTTATGATGAACAGAGAAAAGACTGGAAAAAAAAAAAAAAAGAAAAAAAAACAGAAAAATGTATGCCAACACTTTACGCCACAAGGAGAATTCTAAGCGCATGCTGCTATGGTGCTTTTAAAACTTTTGTAATTTTGGTGTTGAATTGTAGATGGCGTAAGTGCGAAGAAAATGATGCTTAATAACAAAAAGACAAAAGAATGGGTTAGTAGTAGTGAGTGTAACAACAAACTGGTAGATTGCGAGCATAGCGAGAGCGTAAAAAACCTTAACAAACTCTTTCGGGCGACAGTTAAAATCTGAAACCTTTCAGATTTTTTTTTTTTTTTTTTTTTTTCAGACGGATAACTCATTTGTTGCAGACTAAAATTACTACAATTAAAATGCTCTCTTTTTACTATTTTTTACTCTTTATTGTTTTATATGATGGTTGTATATTGAATTATAGAATTAATTTGCTCACATGTGATCTGTTTCAAGCAAATAAAAAGTTTTATCTGTTTTTATGCAATTAATCGAATTTTTACCGAGTTTAGATTTACAGGAAATTGAGAAATATGCTCTTCTTATTCCAGCCTGCACTTGTCGGACTCATAAGGACACAAATTAATTTGTAGTGTTTAAGTTTTAAATTTGGTGCCATTATCAATTCAGAAGCATGCTGATTCATTTGCTTCTCTCGATACATCAACCCTGTGATGACCGTGTCACGAAAAATGCAAATTATGTGTTATTTGTATCATCCTTTTGATACTATTTAATTTTTCGACACTATGTTTTTAGCAACAATTTTTGCAGTATGCACTTTGATCTCAATGCTAGATACGTTTCATTCACAGCAGTTTCTTTCCTTTGTAAACAAATTATACTTTTATTTTTATTTTTGCCAACACCTTATTCTAGGTCTAGGTTGAATGTGTCTTGGATTTAAATATTTCTAATTTTTTCAATACACAGACACACATATATATATACATTTAAATGATATGGTAAATTAGTTCGCAGCAATAATTAATCTTTTATATATGCAATTAAAATTTCATTAAAATTTTAATTTAAATTTAAATAGCTTTATACGAATAGAGAATGCATATATATATATATATGTATATATATAACCTCTTATATAATAGAGAGAGAGGCTTAAACACTACATGTTACTGCGAAATTTCATCATAACATTAAGATGAAAATTTACTCAGAAGATATTGTTTTGAAATAATCTATTATAATGGATTTAATATAATAATAATTCCGATTTATATCATTAATGGCAATCACTGCATAAGTAGTGCCTATTACAGGTATTAAGAAATCTATATAAAGTGATTTTTAATCAATTTACTTAAGTTTGAATACCACGTTTTCATAAAATGGAAGGTAAAAAGGAAATCTTATGCATCATTGATAAACTATAGAATCTAGTTAAAAGAGACAATACTTTATATCAATACTTTATAGCAACCTAAAAACATTAAATCAAATTAAATAAAAAAGCGCGCATAATATATTTTAAAAAGCGTTTTTTTTCCCTTATTTTCGCTTTTTTTATCTTTCTTATTTGTCTATTTAATTTCGATGTGGTGGTGTTAGGTGTGTTAGTCATTAAATTCTTCGATATTATTTCCTTCCTTCCTAAACATTTTTATTTAAATACGAATATTAACTGCAATTCCAGGAATTTTTAAATCTATTTTGAATTTACTCATTCTTTAATAAGCAGCCTTGTAAAATACTTAAAAATCTTCCATACAAAAAAAAGAGTTAAATTAATTTTTTAATTATTTTATTATGTTGATTTTAGGAAGTCGTTAAGAAAAATTTTACATGCTATCCTATTTATCAATAATAACAGATAGTAGTTTTCTACTCATTCGCAATCAGATTATAATTTGTTTGCTAAGTCATTTCATTCTATTATGAACAGCTTTGGAAATGAGCTTACATAGGAAAATAATTTATATCACTTAACAAACTAAGAAATCATTTATAATATGTATAAATAAAATATGAATTCTATATTTTGAGCATCTATATTAGACTGTTATGCATGCATCCATATTCTGCATTTTACATATTAAACAAGAGATACAGATTATTCGATTATTTTCGTTGCCGAATTATATTTTCCACTTAAGTAACCGATATCATATTGCACAGGCTTGGCACAGGCGCTGTCGGCACTTTAGACGATTCGTACAATTTGCCTCCGTGTAAATTAATTATATGAATACTTCAAACGGAAAGATATTTTTGTTTATTTAATTGTCGCTTGTAAGAATAGTTTAATGAGAGCCCCCGGAAATCGCCATCTTAGGTGACAGTCTGTCCCGAATATGCTTCAAGTTAGTGCTGCTGTTATATACAAAATTGCATTGTTTTGCATATAATGCTTAAGATGCGAATTTAGAAAATTTTATGATCTCTTTATTTGACTTTGATCATGCCCTTTTACCTCGTTTACAATAATTTATCATATAATATTCTACCAGTAACATGCAGAGGGTGTTTACACATTTTCAGAACCATTTCGATAAAGAATTGAAAAAAGCAAATGTTTTTAGAATAATTATATCTCGCAACAGCTTATTATTTCAAATGAGAAATATCATCTGCTATTCTTAAATTTATTCTTCTTTCGACTGTCGCATATAAACAAGCTGTGGATTCAAGTGTACTTTTTAAGGATTTTCGAAGAGAAAATATCGGGTTTTAACGAAAGTTTCCAGTCACCGCAAATATCCAAATATCGTCAGCGCAAACAGTTCGAATTGGCTTGTTTAATCACATTTTTTCAAAAGATTTTTGACATTTAAAAGGAAGACACTTTTTTTATAACACTGTTTTGTAAAATTTGTAAAAATATATAGTTATCATTAAGTACATAGTATCTGAAATGGAACTATCAAGCTATCAGATTAGAACCATAATTTACTTTCAGTTCTGTTGCAAAATGTTAGCTACAGAATGTCACCAAATCATATGCACAGCTTGTTGGGTATTAAAGTTGTATCATATGACTTTGGAAAGGTTTAGTACCAAAAGGTCTTAACAAGGACTATGATATTAAAAAAACATAGCACTCTGTCCTGCCTACTGATGTTAATGAGGCCCGCCTGCGAGAACTTGTAGAAGAAGATCATTATGCAACCACTCCAGAGCTTGCTAAGGAGTTATACGTTAGTGCCGTGTCCATTAGTTGTGCTATGTATGGCATAAAATTGACGTACAAGTTCAATAGCTATGTGCCGTTTGAACTGACTCAAGTAGATAAAGACAGACGTGTTCAGACCTGCACTAATCTGTTTGAATAGCAAGCGGAATTTGACTAACAAAACGATCATGCTTTGTATCTGGTGGGATTGCTGTGATACTATGAATAAAGAGTGTCTGGAAAAAGTTAGAACCCATGACAGTAAGATACACAGCGAGATGCTGGTCCGTGTTGTGGCTGCTATGAAGGAAGAACGTTGAACCGAGTTCCGGCGTAATGATGTAATATTCCATTAAGGTACTGCAAGACCACATGTATCTGCAGTCACCAGCTGGACTATGTACGGACTCGAATGGTATCTTTTGCCACACCCACTACATAGTCTCGACATCGCTCCTTCAAAATTCTACTTTTTTCGCACCTGCAGCGACATCTAGCTGGCGATAAATAAAAAGAGATAAAAATAAATGCATTGTGACCTTTGATGAAGCACGGGTTAACCTTAATGACTTCAATAATAAAAGGTCTATTTATTAACAAAAATGAATAGGAAAAAAAAATTGTACAAATCTGATTCCGTTAATCCGAAGAAAGTTTCAATGAGGAGATTATGATTGTCGCAGGATTCTTTTAAAAAGAGATGTTAAAAATGAGATGACTGGAAAAAATGTTAAAATCAACTTTACTTTTTTATCAAGAGAAAGTTTTACCTCGAATATTTAAAGAATAAGTTCCATTTCTTTATCCCAATGTCTTTCAAAAAATGAAACTTCATCAAGACAAACCGACAAGCCATACTTCAAAATTGCAGCACTGCGTTCCTTTAAAAAATGAAGACTAATATAGGTAATGCATATATACCATTTCAACGTGTTCCTGCAAATTCTCTGAGGTGTGACTTATGGACTATTGTGCTTCTAATCTAAAGGAATCAAGAACAAATCCTCCACGATTGATGGACTCTGGAAAGTAGTGGAAGGGGAATGGAAATCGGTGTTTATGAAAATTCTAAGGACAGCCCATCTATCATAGAAATTCCGTTGCAGACTTACAGTCCGAAAAAGGAGCTGTGAGATCGAACATATAAAGAAATACTGCTTACATTTTAAGCATTTATTAAACGACCCTACAACCGTTTTAAAATTGTGTAAACATCCACTGCAGTTGATGTTTTTCCACTCACTCTCACTAAACACTTTTTAATACTTCTGATATTAACTCGAAGAAGCCGTAATTTGTTTTATACTATGGAAACACAAATTTCAGTTTCAATAAGCCAAATCTGTAGGGATTTCCAAGCAAATTCAAGAAATCAAAAATGCGAAATGACTAGAATTATTAACATTCGAATTAATTTAATTCATCGCGAGCAATGTTGACTCATGGTACAGTTCGAATTATAGAATTTCGAGCGATCTAATTCGAAACCTAAAGATTAATTTATAACAATATACCAAATTTCTGACCCAGGCTATATGCTGTGGCTGCGCAATGTCTAATATCGATGTCAACAAGATATTCTCAGTTTCTGGTACTGGTGACAGGCAGTCGTTGAGTTGAAAGCCGTTACTCTGCGGAGGCTTCTTGAATCCATCAAATTGCAAATTCTCATAACAGTTACTGAACCTCAACCAACATAAGTAACAGCTGCATATTACGATAATGCACAATCCCATTAAGCTACGATTCTCTCGCTATAGAGTTTTAACACACGGCTGTGTTGGTTCCTTACTTTTATACAAGGCATGACAAGATCGGCAGTACAAAAAGAAAAAAAAAAAAAACTAGGAGATGGAATTTGCAAATGTGCGAAATCGGCTTTTCAGTATGAATTTGTATGTTGCTTAATCTTTTTTGTATTGGTCACATGCATTGAAATGCTAACCGCAACTTATATATTGTTGTGTAGAGAATTTGTCTGATAGCGTTATAAAAACTAGGTGAATGATTTTCTGATTTATGGAAATTTTAATTTTATTTGATTCTTAATTATTTACTTTAATGCTTTAATTTTGGGGAAAAACAGATGCTTCTGGGAATATTATTTAGTCTAAAAGAATAGTATTTATTTTCCTTTATTTGCAAATTTTGTACAAGCTTTGATTCATTGTGAAAAGAAGCAGGGAAAGGGAAGCAATTTTTGCTAAGTCATGATTTCGCGCGCTTTTTCCTTTAGAATGTTCTAGAAGGAATTTCATTGTGTAGTTGACCTTAAGACAGGAAGTACGTGACAGAAAGGTCAAAGGTTGCTACGTGACTTTCAATGTAAGTCATTCAGGTTTTTGGCGATTGAGGGTCCGGTTGTTGGCTTAGTGAATAAGGGCGCGCATGCGCGATCACCCTTATTTCCGCATTCAGGGGTTGAAAACGCAAATTTTGCCAAAATTAAGGGGGCGATAATTGAAGCCATAGTGGGAGCCCGCGTTTGTGAAGGAGACGAAGAAAATTTGAGTTGATTCACTTTACTGGTTTGCTGAACTTACTTTTGGAGGTTACTCTTGAAACTTGCTTGAAAAAGATGTAATTTACGAAGAGAGATGTTTCCCGGCGGGGAGTGGCAAATATGCTCCCCGGCCGCGTTTTGGTTAAGAGGCGAGATTGAAGAGGTATGAATATTTGCTGAAGGATTTAAAGACTTAACTCACTTACTCTTGGAAAGACCTTTTTGAATCACTTCTCGTGCGAGACTTGGCAAGACTTACGGGTTTGCTGAACTTATGTTTGGACGTTACTCTTGAAAACTGGCTTGAAAGCGATAGACAAGATGTAATTTACGAAGAGAGATGTTTCCCGGCGGGGAGCGGCAAATATATATGCTCCCTGGCCGCGTTTTGGTTAAGAGGCGAGGTTGAAGAGGTATGAATATTTGCTGAACGATTTAAAGACTTTACTCACTTACTCTTGGAAAGACATTTTCGTGCGAGACTTACTGTGTGGATGTTACTTTTGAAACTTGCTCTTGGGTTGAGTGTTCTAAAAGATGTAATTTACGAAGTGCTCCCCTGCCGCGTTCTGGTTAAAAGGCGAAATTGAACCGGGCGATTGACTTAAGACTTTCAAGACCAGGCGGATAGCCGTGCTGGGCAGCAGTGCTCCTGATTCTGTTTTCCAGAGTTAAAATAGCTTCGTCGTTATGAAAACCAGCTACCTGCGTGTGTGTTTCGCCAATAGTGCCAGGACAGGACGATGTCTTCTGAAACTTCCATTTGTGACCGTAAAAAATGAGCCCCGCCGACGTCAACGCTTATTAGAATACGAGTCCTCCACTTCAAGACGTCCATACCAGATAAGTCATTTTTTTGTGTTTGAACTTTAAGTAAGGTTTCAACGATTTCCTTGGAATGTAAAATAACAACGTCGAATCTTAATTTAATTCACAGGCTTTCAATTGTTTCCCTTTCCCCTTCTAAATTACCAAGACAAACCTAAAGTTTTTTTTTATATGAATTTAAATGTTAAAAAAAAAAAAAAAAAGTAAATGACAAATTGAAGAATTCCCTTTAGACTCTCTGATGAGGATAAGATTTTATTTTATTGGTGATGAATTCGAATAAACTGATATTTAATCTGGAAACCTATTACAGTATGTTTCTTTATATATTTAATATGTTTTTCCTATATATCTTGTATATGTTTTTCTTATGTTTACGATCCTCTCACGGCGCGGTCCCGGGATGCATTTTTCACAACGCAAATGCATTACCGTTTTACCTATACGATCACTAAAAGTTTGGTAATTAGAAAAATTCTTACGAGTTTAGTTTCCTCCCTAAGAGGAAGTAGAAACCTCTCACGGCAAGTAGTTTCTTATTTAACAATGGTGCCGTGAAGTAAGCTTCATAACAATATCAGGGGTGGTCAATCTGCGGCTCGCGAGCCACATGCGGCTCTTTGAAGGATTACTTATGGCTATCGATAAATGTACCCTAGTTCCCTTTTCATTTTTGTGTTATTATATTTTTAAAAATTATTATCGTTTCGTATGTGTTTCAAAATGTCTACATATTACAAATATGAAAGACTAAGTGCAACGTTGTAACAAATTTCATTTCCGTCCATCGCCTCTTGATTTTTTTCTGAATCCATTTGAAATTAACATAATTCAAGGTGAGTTTTCCATTTCCAATAGAATTATGACACAAAAAGCATCTGGAGAATTAGAATTAACAGAGATGCAAGAAGATCAAGAAGTTCTACAATTAAAACATAAATCGACGCCGATTACTGAATTTTGGAAATTTGTGCCAGAATCGAAGTATCCTGAATTAAAAAAGACTGCTTGTCGAATTATTTCAATATTCGGAACAACGTACTTATGTGAATCATTTTATTCCATTTTAAAATTCGTGAAATCCAAACACCGATCAGTATTAACTAACCAGCGTCTCAAAGAATTACTGAGAAGTATTGTCTCCAATTATTCACCAAATTTTAAAGAATTATAAAGAGAAGTAAAATAAATGTGTTTAATTTTTAATATTTAATTCAATACACATATTTTGTACCTTTATTTATATGTTTTCAATGAATATAATTTCTGTCAAAAAATATTTTAATACCTTTTTTTTTGCATACCTTTTAAAAACGTATTTAATTGCGGCTTGCAAAAAATTTAAAATTTTGAAAAATGGCTCGGACTATCAAAGAGCTTGGCTACCCCTGTTATATATCGTATATATTTCGTGCGAATTTTATTGCGTGCTTACTTCATGATATAACAATTTTAATCGTCATCACTATAATACTAAACGTTAAACCATGATATAGGCACGTATGCTGAGACAGGGAATAGAACTCTCTTACTTTAAATTTCATTCTCTGAAATGAATACATGAAAGAGTTTTTTAAGCCATAACTTTAGTATGTATCTTAACAAACTGAAGAGAGAATACTTCGTAATTTATTCTCCAATATAGGATCTCCTTTTTTAAACTATTTAACACTGGGTCGTGCGTGTCGTTATTAATTATATCGTCACTATTTACTGGCGTACTTACAAAAACAAATGAGGGAGCTGTGTATTTGTCAGTGGCCCACTAGCTCTAGAGGCTTAAAAAACGTATTTCTAGCTGGTAAGTTGGCAGCTATTTTCCTTTTGAGAGGAAACAAAATTTGCGTAATGAAAACAAAATCATTTTGCGTTGTAGAAATTATCTTGCAAAATTTCATTTATTAAAATACTAAACAGTTTAAGCAAACTTTATTTTCTCCCCCTATTCTTTATTTTAAAATTTAAGGGACCACTGAATATAATATTTACCGTTTTCTCTAATATTGATAGCAAAGACACAGTTAAAGATCACTTGATTGGACATTTTATTATTCGAAGATACAATTTCCATGTTGATTGTCTGCTCATTTATTAGTCATTTTCTTGTTTCTAGTTCCGCGGCTGGTAGGCATTAATGTACAGCAGAGACTCATATTTCAAATTGTGTATTATATAAATTATATTACAAATTTATGTACTATCATGTACCAGCATATGTATCAAAAGGCACGTCATTTTGCATTCATTTAAATTTTAAGTATACACATTGCAACACCAAAAATAATGCAATGCATCATTAGTAGTACATGTACTATAGTTTGAGAATGCGGTGCACACGAAATGCCAAAACTCCCACAACTCTTTGAGAAGTATGAGTGGATTTTAAAGATCTGCTGGACAAATAAGAATGTATGTGATGTGCAAATATGACAGAAAAGAGATTTTAATACCTCATTACTGAGGAATGTAAGATTTTGTTACAACTTTGAGCTGGAAAGAATTGTGTGTGATTCAAAAAATACACGGTAGGCAAACAACAGTAATGAACGGAGGATTTTCCAGAGACTTTGCTAAATATTCATAAAATCTCAAAAAAAAAAAAAAAAAAAAAAAAAAAAAAAAAAAAAAAAAAAAAAAAAAGTGGAGCAACGGGATAATATACGAGACGATATACGTGACTGAGGTTATCTGGGCTTCTTTTTCTGTGGCATTCATATTCGCAGCCTGTCTGTCTGTGTTACAAGCTAAGTATAATTGTTAAAAGTGGCCACTTTGAATCTCTACAACTTTAGTGTATGTGACATCAAAAAAAGTTCATATTTGCTGTTATCAATTTTTCTGTTAGTAATATTCAAAAATAGCTTAAATTGCTTTGTAACAGACTACAGTAAACTTCTTATATATATGCGCTTTATTTCTGAGGTACACTGCTCCCGTTCTACTAGGCCGACTGACAAAATTCAAACTGCGTTTTTCATGTCTCAAAAGCGCTACATAGGATATATATTAGATTTATATATAGTACTATTCTAATATATATATTTTGACACAAAATCGGAATTTTTCTGAAATAACATACCATTTTTTCCAATATTTCGATTCTACGATTCAGATTATGCCAGAATACCAAGTTTTGTAAAAATCGTTCCAGTAGTTTTTAAAATATTAGCTCCTCAATGTTATTTGAATTTGGCAAATATTTATTAATATCTCTTTTTTTTCTTAAATTTTTTTTATTTTTCTTTTGACATTTCGAAATTTAGGTTCATTCCGAATAAAATTCACCCATTTTTGTGTTCTATGTTTTTAAATTTCTATTTTAAAATAATTTTTATAAGTTTTTCAAAAAAAATTTTGAATTATAACCTATAAAAGTTTTAACATCATCTTAAAGTAGGTGTATTTCTAAGCATACCTGCAAAAGAATTAGACATTTTATTCAAAATTTTCATAAAAGTCAAATTATGATATAAGCATACAACCCTCTAGAGACCGAATTAATGCAATTTCAATGGTTATGTAGGAATGATCTGCAGCTACTTAATCGCTGGATAGGTCAGCAGGTTCTGTGGACAAGTAAGAATAATTATATAAACGGCACCCAAATTCTGGATTTAATTAACAACGAGGGTACGATGCTTATTAAATGAATTTAAGAAGTTTTTAAACATAAAAATCAACTCATATTTTATCCTAAAATGTATTTTTATGCGTATCGTATTTTCATTACATCCATAAAATTCTAATTTAGAATGTAATTGTCAAGAACTGAATTCTAATCATCAGTAATATAAGTAATTATAACAGTTATTAATAAATCCTTCTTAAAAAGTAATCGCTAATATTTCAAAAAAAGTTTTGTCTGAATGCAAATGTTTCTAATTTAATATTATTCAAGAATGCACACGATATTATTTATTTGCACTTCAATACTTACCGTCAGCTCTAGTAGAAGTTACAAATCAATTATATTTAATTAAGGAATGACCATCTAAGTTTAGAAACAGCGTACTGTAACAGCAATTCAATTATTGGCGCCGTAATTTTCATGTTACTCCCGATTGGCAAGCTACATGATTTTTAATGAGTGTTTGGGTTTTGCCAGTAAGTTCACTTGGAAGTCGCGCTTAAACTAGCTTAAATGGTTATTTGAACATAGAAGAACATGGGAGCTATTTAGTTAAGATGCTTTCATAGAGAACCTTTGTAAAGAGAACCTAGAAAACTACGAAAACCAACCATGCAAGCCTGGGTTAGACTTCTCAACAAACAATTAGTATTTAACAATCTTCAAATGCTAGGCAACTGGTGAGGCTCCAATTTAATATTTAATTTGTAAATATTTAAAATATTGTTGTATTCTTAGACAAAAAAGGAGAATTAGAGTTTTGTTAACTCGTTAGTAAACTACCAAGCCGTGGTGCAAATGAATATTCAATTTCTTTTGAAATAATTGTATTCACTTAATATTCTTGGAATATGAGCTAAAGAAGGAATGTTTTCGGAAGATAGAAAGAAGTGTTTAAATCCAGTGATATTAGGTTTGTCTTTCAAGCTCAGAATCAAAACGATTCTGCAATTGCCCGAGTAGCTGACTTGTAAATGGCTGTGAATTAAGCAGATGACTTTTAATCTTACGTTATTCAGTCAGAAAACGTATTCCAAATGTTTTGTATTGCATGACAATGCATCTTTTCATTGTTCAATAACCAATCGGAGAACCGCTTATGTTCCGAAAATAATTATGTGTACTCAATCGTCCTGCATGTTCTTCAAATTTTTCTTCTTGTGATTTTTTTCCTTTCCCCAAAACTAAAGTTGTCTCTCAAAGGAAAGTTTTTTTGACATTGAAGAGACAAAAGGAGTATGACATCTATATTTAGAGGCATGTCAAAAACAGATCTCTACAAGCCTTCTCTTCCTTTACATGTTGTGCATTCAGACCAAAAGTTGGATCAGCGTAAATTCTATAATCTATTTTTATTACACTCTGATTACTTTATTAACATACAGTGAATATATACTAAACCTTTTACTTCAGCTCCAGTAATTCGGAATTTTTAACGGAATTCTTGTCGGAACTAGGACTTAGAAGATAAGTCAAATTGAATATTTCGATAATCCAATAAATTTAAGGTCGAAGTTTCGATATATTATTTTCGGAGGGAGGGGAATTTTTTTTTCAGTTTTGGTCCATTATCCTAAGTATATTCGCTTCGATTCTTTATTTTTTCCATAAAAGCGAAAAACTTACGCATGGTATACATATAACGCATAGCTTCAATATAAAATTTAATAATATACAGGATGATTAAAGTTCCACTTTGAAATGGTGATAAAAGGAAAACTACTGGATCAAATGTTATCAAGCTTGGTAACCGTGTAATGGAGGTAATGGGAATTTATTTTCCGCGATAAAAAGTTCGAAACCTCACCACCAGGGCGAAAATGGCGCTGTATGCAATATTGTTAAACGAAATATGGGTCGGAATCTAACTTAACCTTTTGTTACACGGGTTTAATATGCTGTATACCCTTAAGAAACTTCGAAACAAGCAAATTACCATTTAAAGGCGTTAAATTCGATAAATGTCGAGTGCGAGGGAGAAGTCTCCGTGTAAGGGAGAAGTTCGTACGTGAAAACCACGAATTAGCGATTAGAAAATATGAGATCGCAAATCACTCGCACAAGTGCGTACAATCTGGAAATCGTTTTCTTACAAATCGCTAATTTGTAATTTTTGAAGCCTGAATTCGGTCCTAAAACATGAAGATACTGATTCAAAACGCTTTTAATCGATTTGGGCCAAAGAAATCCCTCATGTTATCTACCTAGTTCATTGCATTCTCCTACTGCATTCGACTGCATAGCAATCATTCCACACCGTTTGGTGTGGAATGACAACTAATTTCATAAGTGAACCATTTTTCTCTGAATAGCAGTCGACAGCTAGACCACTGTGATTGCAGATCGCTTAGAGTCAATGTTAAAATGTTTCGTGATACATGCACTGCAGTAACGTGGCATTTTAGATGCTACGATTTTTATGCAGGGCTGGGCCCCACCTCACATGTGTTTCACAGTTACTTAGGCAACATTTCACGAATGTACGTCTTATAAGCCGACACTTCCCCTTTTCCCACCAAATCTCAACCTCTGTGACTTTTGGATATGGGGTTATCTCAAAAGCACTGTTTATGGTGAAAATCTAAACAATTTGGCAAAAATGAAAAATGCGATACACCGAAATGTCCGTAATATTCCCCCTGATATGCTAAGAGCTGCTGTTGAGAAAGCAGTAACAGGATTTAACTTGCTTTCGGAAAATACTGGACACTACATAGAACATGCTTTGTAACACGTTTCGGAAACGATTAAACACATTTTAAACCGATTTTTTCATGTCTTATTTCATTTAAAAATATTGCATACAGCGCCATTTTTCCTCTGGTGGTGAGTTTTTGAACTCTTTTTTTTCCCGCGGATAATAAATTCCCGTAACCTCCTTTACACGATTCCCAAGTGTGATAACTTTTGTTTCGGTAGTTTTCCTTTTATGACCATTTCAAAGTGGAACTTTAATTATAACCATTATGTAAATTAAAATTTAAAAGTTTGACAATTTGGTTCAAGTCCCAGCTTTAAAAAATATATATAAATATAAATTTTTATATTAATCCTCTTAGAAAGAATGTTTTAAGAAGGTAATTTTTCTCTCGCGTTATAGATTGTATAAAAAAACATGATCTTTAATATGATTTAGATTCTTTCAGCCGATATATGAATCGGGTCACTCGGTGGTACACAGTAAATACTGCTGGACTGTTTTAATTCTTTGTCATTTAGAAAAAAAAATCTTTTAATGAAAATATTTATCCTTTGGACTTCGCTTTAAACTGTGTTTATAGTTAAAATGCCTAGAAAATGGAAAGCTGTCTTCATCTGAAAAGCGATTCATGTATTTGATATTTTAAGAAAATTGACAAGAATGCAAAATTTATGGAAGTCTAGCAATCGAAAAATCTTAATTTTCTTACGTGAGCACTGAAAATAACTGTAGAAGGAAAGAAGAAAAGTAAGCAAAAATTTGCAGGGAAATTTGGCTGTCAGACATAGCAAGATGTTTCAAAAAGTTGGATGCTTTTGAATATACTTTCAGGATACTTCAAAGAATTTGGGCGTTCAAAGAGAAAACACTTGGACGTGTACACCAGCAATTACCATCAATTGAGCTTGTGTTAGCAGAAAAGACAAAAATGATATCATTGCAGATTAAAGTGAAGAGCGACTGGTTTTAGACTATATAGTTGTATAAATTTAAATTACGTTATAGAACATCATATCGTATCATAAACGAAGAATTCCATGATTTCTCAATCGAATTATTTGAAGATTCAGGAGTTTATCCAGTGATGTATGTGGATGTCACCTAAAGATTTTTTTTTTCCATGTGTAACGCGTATACGTGCCAGTTTCCCTTAGACAGTCCTTCACGAAGGCGTCCCTCAGACAGATAGCCCTAGTGTGCTTTGTCATAATTAAATAAACCAAAACCTCTTGATGAAATCAGTCTTTCTTTTTATCTCATACCTTCAAAATGCTTAGCCTCTAAAGACTGATAAAGGCTCTAATGAAATGGATTGAATTGGATTATTAAGTTACGGCAAAGCAGGGCTAACTGCCTAAAAGGAAGGATGACTTTGTGAAGAAATTTCTAAGGGAAATCAGCTGGCATACACTTTACACATGAGAAAAATCCACGAAAACGCCCATGCAACCAGCCCGTTTACCGGGATTCGAAACCCGGAGTCAACTACCAGTGTTCAGCGACTTTACCGCTCGGCCGTTTGTGCGCCTTTATGAAATGGAAGGGGATAACTTTATTTAAAATGATTGTCAGAAATACCAAGATGTTTCGAAAAGTTGGATGCTTTTTAATGTACTTGCAGAATGCCTAAAGAAAAAGAGCAAGAATGAAGCAGAACGAAAAAGAGCAAGAGAAAAAAGAAAGAGAGAAGAAAAATAATTTTTTGCGTAAAATTTAGTATTTGTACATTTTTTTTTATTTAAAACTTTCTAATCTTAAGATATTTGATTCTTGCGATTTCAAAAATAAAATATTTGACTAAAATATGAATAACATTTTAAGAAACCAAATGTAGAATAAAATTGTGTAAAGCAATGGGCGCAATGATAAAACTGTTTAAAGCCGCGTGTGCAAGTCATCCTAAGTTAAAATGTCGGTTATACATCTCTCTTATTTATATATATCTTTCCTGAACAGATCATTGAAAGGCGTGTTAACTGCGCTTTACTGTAATTTCTCTTTTAATATACTATGCAGTTTTCAAATGCATCGTAGCCGGGTATTCTTCCGAAAGAAACAAATTACTTCCGATTACAAAGTATTCTTCAGAAAGAAACGCAATTCAAATAAATAAAATCAAATTCTGGAAAATTTATATTAATAAATATATTTAAAATGCTCAGCTCGAATGAATAAATAGAAAATTTTTAAATAATTACCTGAAGAGACAATGCAACACTAACAATTAAAATAAAAGTCTAAAAATTTAAAAATTACCTAAAATAGTAACTGACTAAAAATATAGTATAAAGAAAACTATTTGAAAAAAAATAAATAAACAATGCACCTTTAATTGCAGTTCGAATGAGTAAAGAGAAATTTTTAAAACAGTTATTCGAAAGAAACTATGCAACGTAAACAATTAAAAAAATTCGAAAAGGAAAAAAATTGCTTAAAATTAATAACAATTATAATTAAAAATATAAGATAAAGAACATTATTTGAAAGAAGGAACGATTGGGTCTTTTTTTCCTCTCACGCACTATATAAAAATGGAAATTAAAATAGGTTGCCACATATTAAGAAGTTCACCAAGTGAACTGATTTTGGCGCAAGCTAGATAAAAAGCTCCAACATAAATTGTTGCATTTCTCCGTAAATTTCGAACCACATTTTACAAAGTTTAATATTAAGGCATAATTTAAGTCGTAGAATCGAAATTTGTAAAAAAATTGGTATGTTATTTTAGAAAAAGTCCGATTTTGTGTCAAAATACCTATGTTAGAATAGTGCTATATATAAATCTAATATATATCCGAAGTCGCGCTTTTGAGACATGAAGAACGCAATTTGAATTTCGTGAATCGGCCCAGTATAACGACAGATATAGAACTGTCCCATTTTTTTTTTTTTTTTTTTAGCAGTGTACATTATTTTTACTAATAGTTATTTTAATTTGTTAGCCTTTCCTGTCCCTTCTGAATTCTCTCGCGTTTTCTCGCCAGCATGTAATTTAGTGAGTGTGAACTATAGAGTACTTAAACTAAACTAAAGAATATATCTTAACAAACTAAAGTTTGTTAAGATAATATTGCTTTTAAGTTTAGGCAGAGCGCGGTTTCGCTCTGCCTAAACTTAAAAGTAAGTTATTAATTCTACTACTGTTGAATTGTGATTCTCCGCTACGCATTCTTGCCACAGAAATTAGGACCGCATCGTTCTATGTTTCTGAGTCAACCTGCTAGGTTAAATCGAATTGTGTAGTCTTGTACCGTTGTTACATTATCTTTTAATATCCTCACCGCAAATGATTGGTGACTCTGTAAACACGTAAGTCCGTGCCATCTGTAATCTACTGTATTTAGCAAAATTTAACTCCTTCGCTGTTATATTCATTTAGAGTCTCTGCGATTAGTAGAAAGCACTGACTTTCAAGTAGATCTAGTTACAGTATTTCTTAGCAAAGAAGACTAGATCCTGCTCATTTAAGAAATATTTCCACCCAAGGACTTTTTTGGATTTGCAGGTCTCACTATTATAAATAAAAAGGAATAAATGTTTAAATAAATACACCAAAAATTATATTATATATGTTTCCACATTTTCGTTTGGTTGTTTGCTCGTTGTAAATATTCGGTTTTGCTTAAAACAAAATTCAGACTTAACGTATAGTGTAATAAGTTCGAAATAGACTTTTAAATCACTTCTGTCATATCAGAGACTTTTATAATAAATATAAACTACAGCAAGCTAATTAAAAAAATTCAAACAGGGAATTCATCGTGTTAAAGGACATTTTGTGCTTTTTAAAGAAAAATAATGCAAAGCCATTGATTCACACCGCCTATTAAATAACACTAAATAAATACTGAATTCTTAGAAACCTGAAATTTTAATATTTATCGCCCCAATAAATTCAACAATACTTAACGCGTTAATAAATCATTAGATATATTATGGAGCTCTTCCTTGGCGCATATTTCCACATTCCCAACACAAATACATTCCGAAAATAGATCAAAATCTCGAAGGGAATGGAGTTATTGTTCGTTATGAATTTGTTCTCCCTTCAGGTTTTGGGTAATAAATATATAAACAAAGAGTGTCTTAGAAATACACATTTTAATAGGAATTGAACTTAATTCCTTAAATAAAAGGAAACATTGTTTAAAAATGGAATTTTAAATTGATATCTATGATTTCATTTGTCCCTGCAATTCTTTGAATGTAAGAATCTTCTGTATTTCCGCAAAGTAGCGTTAAAAATCAACTAATTTTAAAACAATATATAATTAGCACATTTTTAGTAGGCATTTTCGAGAAAACAAAAATAAAATATTTGTTAGCTTTTCCGCTTCCAGTTTAACGGACTGTAATTATCCAGACAGGGTTATTTGCATATCTGAGAAACAATTTAAAATTTATTTAAAAAATTATGCTACTGACCTAAAATTTATTAAACTGAAACCAGTTTCGCAAACATTCAGTGTTTTTAGTTTTCCTGGTACTGGTAGATATCTGTGCGTTACTGATAGGATTTATCTGAACAAAATGGAAAATCGGATCATTCATCGTTTTAATAAAAACAGTGATGAATTCTGTTTCAACAAGACAGCTATCAGGCTTACTGTTACAAAGATCTTTATAATAAGAATCATATTTATTTGAATAAGAGTATCACAGTAAAATTTTGCCAGAAAGATGAGACAATTTTCGAGAGTATTTCGAACAAAATTTGCCATTAAATGACGAAGTGGATGAAAAGATAACGTACTGATGCTGTGGCCAACTAGAACTTCAAATATAATCCCATGTGTTTGTTCTTGTGAAGACTTGCAATGGTACTCTTTTTGCCTCATTTCTCATCTTAATTACAGGATCATTGAAATCTTACCGTCGATTCGTGGTTGTGGCTGATCCTAATATATATTACTACTTATGTGGAACTAAATAAGTTAACGAAGACTCCTATCACAACAACAAAATCAGATACTAGAACAATTGTGAAATGTATGAAAATAAAGTTTGCCTCTATTTCAAGATAGCAAAATTTGGCATCGATTGTATTGCTATGTCTTAATATTTTTAAACATATTTTATGAAATCATAAATAACCTTATTATTTAAAACTTCCTCAAGAACCAATATTGTTGAAACTCTCACCGACAACCACGTGATTTGCGCATGCGCGCAGCAACAACTAAATCAGAACTTTTTAGTTGAATTTTGAGAACTCGTGATGGACGTTTGAGTGAAACATATAGTAATTCTCTTCTGTGTTATATATATATATTTTAGTTTAGTGATGTTATTGTAAATTAAATATCTTATTATCTTAGAAGCCTCTCTCTTTCTGTGAGTAGTGTATCGTGTAATTAAGAAAAATATTCCCGGATATGCCTTTGGATTGGAAAGAAAGAAGATCGATTAAAAGGTAAGTCTTTTTACCTTTTATGTTCTAAGAATTATTATGATTATACATTTTTGGCATCCTGTGCCGCGAATGAAAGCGAATTGTTGATACTTGTTGAATTATTGATTATTAAACAATGACGGAATTCATCGATACATTGAAAAGGAAACGCGGCTACATAAGGGCTGTCGTTACAAAATTAACTGGCCGAATCGAAACTGAATTATCAAAAACAGAAGTGAATGCAGAGGAACTAGAAATTTCCTTAGAACTCTTAAATGAAAAATCGAACGAGTTAAAATAAATAGATGCCGATATAGAAAAATTAATAGACATAAAGGATCTAAACCAGGAATTAAACGGTGTTGACGAATATCGTGAAAGAATAACTATATTTAAATACAAAGCTAACAAAAAATTGAAAGAAATTAATATAGAACAACAAAAATTTAGTGTGTTAAGAAGCACTGAACAATTAAGTGAAAGTATGAAAACGTTAAAATCGAAAATCATAATGTGAAGCTTTCTAAACTTACGATTCCGAAGTGTTCTGGCGAGAGCTGCGAATGGCTGACATTTTGGAACACTTTTTCATCAGCCATACACCAAAATAAAATGCTTGACGCTATAAGCAAATTTAATTATTTTAAATCCTTTTTGGGAGGTACTGCTTATAACACCATTGAAGGTTTCGATCTAACCGAAGAAAATTACGAAACTTCAGTTAAACTACTCACAGAAAGATTTGGAAATAAAGATGTACTGATAAACGACCATATAGATAAATTTAATGGAAATAAGACCTCTAAAGGATTCTAATGACGTTCAAAATTTCCGTAAGTTATTCAATTACATACAAAAACATATTCGATGTCTTGATTCATTAAATTAGACCTCAGAAACATATGGAGCTTTATTAACACCTATTTTGCTTAAAACATAGCCCGCAGATTTGGTTTTGGAATATAATAAAACATTTCGAAAATCAAATTACGATTTGAATCACTTAGTGGAATTACTTTCTCAGCAAATAACAGCTTTGCAGTCGAAAGAAGCGTCGTCAATTTCTCCTCCCCCCCCCCGACAAACAAAACGCGAAAGCAAGCTGTCAACTTGGCATGATAAACGGGTACCAGATGTATCGTCTGCCTCGCAGTTGCTGTCTACAAATGAGAATCAAAATTACAAACATTCGAACTGCATATTTTGCGATTCAGATCATGAAAGTTCTGAATGTCGGACTACTTAGATGTTTAACCTTAGATGAAAAAAGTTACTCGTTTAACCTGTAGGGTTTATATTTATTTTAACTAACATTTATTTTAAGTTTAAACTATCTTTCCTGTCAAGCCTTACTTTCCCCTGGAATTGCCAATGCCAGAGTATGTAAATTTTAGTAGAACGCGCAAGGATTCAAATTATCAGCGGAAGTATTCTGAGTTAAATAGAAGGGAAACGAGTTCGAAGGTGTGTTTTCTGACTTCACGAGCGTGGAGGTGGCTAGTTAGAAATTGAAGAACCACGCGTTTCGGCCTGTGTGCTTGCCTCGGCAGATTGTTAAATCTTTCAACGTAATATTCATAAGTTTCCTGAATTGTCAGCGGTATCTTAGAACGCGGTTAGGTTAGTTACGTTTAGAGAGCCTCGTAGTTAGTCACTTGTTGTTATTTTTTTTTCTTAGTTTCTTATTTTTATTTTACCGTCGGGTCGGCGTAGTTTGTGAGCTTCAAGAGCACGCATCTGTAATTTCTAAAGTTGAATAAAAAGGGATTTACACCCTTCTGAAGACTTTGGTCTCTTTTCCAGTTCTCAGCAGTCACCACTATTGTTGCGTGCAGGTTGGAAGCGCGCAACTTTACAAACCTTAGATGTGAAAAAAAGCAAAAATTGCAGAATCACGGATTCTGTTTTAAATACTTGAAACGGAACCATATCTTCCGCTTCTGCAAGACCAAAGTTAAATGTTCCATATGCGGTAAAGCTCGTTTATCAATAATGTGTAATACTGTTAAGGATGATCCTCACGGAAATAATTCTACAGACATTATTGGGGATGAAAATAATAAAAAGGACTGTGTTCTGACAAATAAATCTTGCATGCAGTGAGTAAATTTGCAAACTTAAGTAGTAAAACTTCGTGGGGATGGAATCGAAAAATATGTGAGAATTTTAATAGATAGTAATTCCCAGCGATCCTATATTTCGAAGTATGCAGTTAGTATAATGAATTATAAAACAAGTGGTAAAGAAGAATTAATCCATGGTTTGTTTGGAGGAATTGAAAGAAACTCATAGTAAATATTTAATTAGATTGAGTAGTATTAAAGGTGATTATCACTGTACTTTTCGGTTACAGCCGAAAACATCGCAGACGAAAACGTCGCCGAGAAAACAACGCAAGGCGAAAACAAACGTCGTGCTACAAAACATCGTGGGAGAAAACATCGCAAAGAGAAAACATCGCAGTTCTAAAACATCGTGCTACAAAACATCGTCGTCGAAAATAAAGCGCTTCAAAAACTTCGCAGTTTAAAAACATCGTCGTCGAAAATATCGTGATAAAAAATAAAGTATCTACAAATTATCGCATGACGATAACATCGCAAACATGATTTTTTCAGGCTTTAATAACTATACATGGATATTCCCGTAATGATTTGTGAGCACAAGATGGAAAGAAGGATAATTTTTACTTTCATATTTTTTATTAATCAATAAATTTTTGCTGAGAAAATAAAAAAGAAACTTAAGCATAGAAAATTAATGCAACTTATAGCATTGAATAGAATTTTAAACCGACATAGTTAACTAACAAAGGCCATTAATAAATCAGTTTTTGTAAAGTTTTCACTGGTAATTTTTCATGAAAAGTATAATCTATAAGTTGCATTTAGTTTTCTATGCTTTTTTCTTACTTTTTCAGCAAAAATTTATTAGTTAATAAAAAAATGTGAAAGTAAAAATTATCCTTCTTTACATCTTGCGCTCACAAATCATTATGGGAATATCCATTTACAATTATTAAAACCTGAAAAAAGCATATCTGCGATGTTATCGTCATGCGATGATTTGTAGATACTTTATTTTTTACCACGATATTTTCGACGACGATGTTTTTAAACTGCGAAGTTTTTGAACTGCTTTATTTTCGACGACGATATTTTGTACCGCGATGTTTTAGAACTGCGATGTTTTCTCTTTGCGATGTTTTCTCCCACGATGTTTTGTAGCACGACGTTTTCGCATTGCGTTGTTTTCTCCGCGACGTTTTCGTCCGCGATATTTTTGCCGCGATGTTATCGGCGGACACCGTACTTTTCAGGTTTTGGATCAGGATAAAATATGTACTGACATTCCTCAAATTCGTAGAGATACATATCTTACTGAACTGCGAAAACATGGAATTTATTTAACTGACATGCAGAATAAATCTGTGGATTTGATGTATGAAAAATCACCTTTAGAAATTCATGTTCTTTTAGGTGCAGAAGTGGCAGGAAAGCTTCTAACAGGGAAGGTTAAACAACTAAAATGTGGGTTATCATGCGTATACACTAGATTAGGATGGACAATGATGGGGAAAACTGAAAAGCGTGAGTTCTCTGACAGTACGAAAACTGTATTGTCACTTCATGTTAATGATGCTAAAATTTCGGATTTATGGTGTCTTGACTCGTTAGGAATAACGGATCCTGCTACAACCCACACAAGAAAGGAAATTCATGAAATCGCTGAAACATACTTTCAGTCATTAAAGAGAGATAGTGAGGGTAGATATCAGGTCTCTCTTCCTTGGTTATAAGGGCATGAGGTTTTACCTGACAACAGATTCTTAGCAGAGAAAAGGTTAAAATCCTGCGTCAAAAATCTTCAGTCAAAAAATTGTCTGAAAGAGTATAAAAATATTTTTAACGAATGGGCTGAAGAAGATATTATAGAATCTGTTGAAGATAAGAAAACCGAAAATTGTCATTACCTACCACATAGGGCTGTAATTAAGGAAAGTTCAACCACAAAGATTAGACCTGTGTTCGATGTCTCAGCGAAGGAAAGGAATGGTGTGTCCTTAAATGACTGTTTAGAAAAGGGCCCAAATTATTTGGAATTAATACCGAGTATTTTAAACAGATTTCGCCTAGGTAAATACGGGGTTATCTCAGATATACCTAAGGCCTTTTTGAAAATAGGTGTCTGTCCTCGAGATAGAGACTTTCTTAGATTTCTCTGGTGGGAAGAAGGAGACTCCGAAAAATTGAAAATATATCGACATAAGCGCGTTGTGTTTGGCGTTAATGCCAGTCCTTTTTTTCTCGCCGCCACACTGAATTATCATCTCGAGAATGTTCCTGAACATCAACAAGAGGTAGCTAAGAAATTAAGTGAATCAATGTACGTCGACAATTGTTTGGCTAGCGTTGATACTATTGAAGAACTAAACACTTTCATTAATGTGTCGAAGGAAATTATGTCGAATGCTAAATTTGATTTAAGGGGATGGTGTTACAATAAACCTAGCGGTGAAACTTTAAAGGGAAATCCTTGCAATGAAGACTCCGATAAAACCGTATCAGTTCTGGGGTTGAAATGGAATTTATCAGATGACACTTTGTCCTGTTAATTTAAAGATAGTTCTGTGAAACAGCCTGTCAGCAAAAGGAATATATTGTCAATAGTACACCGGATTTTTGACTCGATTGAGTTTACAACTCCTGTTACTCTGATCCCTAAGCTAATGCTTCAAGAATGCTGGAAACAGAAGATTTCATGGGATAACAATGTACCTAAAAGTATTTCTGACAAATTCGAAAGTTGGAAAAATAAATTGCACAATTTGGAGAAAATAGCTAGACCCAGAAGAATTTTTGCTGACTTCGAAAGAATTTCCGATTTATCTTTACACGTGTTTTGTGACGCGAGTAAATCTGCTTATGCCACATGCATATTTATGCGAAGCTGTAATGAAAATTCCGTTACATGTCAGCTCATCTCAGCTAGACCCAGAGTGCCACCTATCAAGCCGATTTCCATACCACTACTAGAGCTCTTAGCTTGTACGATTGGTGCTAGCACATCATGTTAAGGAAGATTTGAGACTAGAAAGCTTGACTATTTATTATTGGAGTGAGTCTATGGATGCATTATTTTGTATAAAAAAGAATGAAAACTGGGCCGTTTTCGTTCACAATAGAGTGAAAGATTATCCGTACTCTAAGTAATCCAAAAGACTGGAATTATATTCCTGGAACGCTAAATCCAGCGGACCTCCCTTCCGAGGATGCAGTCCGGAAACCTTAGTCAAATCGAAATGATGGGAGGGTCCCGATTGCGTAATGGCAGACCGCACATTGAGTTGAACAGTGTTAAACGAATGTCGCATACTGCGCATGCCCAGAAAAAAATTTGGCGTAATTACTATGTTGGCGCGATTTGAAAAGAGGATAAATACGGTATATGGTAATGGTACCACCATCTGATTGTAAACAAATCTGGCGTTTAAATCTTCGTAGAGTATATGTGCAATGTAAAGTAATTACTGTGTAAAATTAGATATTTTTCCTGTACTGCTCAAACAACTGGCAAGTTGAACAATACGATCAAGTTTAAATTCGATTGAAGAGTGCAAAAAATGGGTAAAGGAAGTCAGCGTAAATGCAGATGCCCCAGTGGATAGCGCAAGAGCTTCAAACCAAATGCTATTGCAAGATTGTTTTCAGGTATGTATATATTTTCCCATTTCAGTAAATTTGATATGTTATATGTGCAATATGTGATATGTTATATTTTAACACATATACAGTTCATTAACATTTCCTAAATTTCTATATAATGTAACATTAAGAAATTTTAAGAAATAATTTGTTTCCTTACTGTTTTAATTTTTTCGAAAAGAAACATCATTTTCGAGAAACTTCAAGAAGAAAGTTATTAGTATGTAAAGCGTAGTTTTATTACAGCTAAAACTGATGCAAGGTACTTGAGTCTTTTATCTCAAAATGTGTTGAAATGTTTTGGTTGAAGTTAATATGATATAAAATAATGTAATGAACTCGTAATGTATTGAATTGTGGTATAACTGTAAACAATTGGTAAAAATAAAATATAATTAGTTCAAATTTATTTAACTCCTTATATTATCAAATATCTATTGAATAGAAAAACCTGTTGAAATATTAAATGTAACAAGTTCTATTTTTAAAAGGCAGATGATTGTACAGCATGTAGGAATTGATGATGATTTTTAATAATCCTAAAGTAATAGTAAAGTCAACAATAAAGTATATTTTGATTTATGTAATTTTCATCAATGATTACATAACATTGCACTTTAATATAAAGTATGCTTGGATTGTTTTCATGTATGCTATATATTATTGCAAATTAGTTCTTCATAAAATTGTATATTTCTGCAGTGAAAAAATATGTATGCCATCATGCAAGTTGTAGGAAAACATGTACATGTACTGCACATGTACCAGGAAGACAAGATAACAATTATGACTGTCAATCATCATTTGTTGACTGCATCTGTCAAGCTGACTACACAGACTATAGTAGCCAAAGATAAGTTGTAGAAAGTGTGTTTCAGAGTTGAATATATGAATTAAAGTTAGTAGGATAATTATTCTTAACTAAATAGTAAAATTTAAATAAAATAAAAATAAAACCCCTTATTTCATTTTTTATGAATTCTCTTATTATTATGATGGGGTTTCACAACCATTGATCATCTCCTATTGTTAAATAATTCATTCAGTACTGAACAACATATTATTTTATTAGTATAAAAAATAATATATTTTGTGCGTATTACCAAGTTATGATCTAAGATTTTTTTATACTTGAATCATCCTTTTAAAGATTTTTATAAAATGATTTTAATTTCAGGCATTGGCACAGTGAATGGCTGCTGAAAAATGTTGACTTTTGTTTCTGGAAGTGAAATGTTAGATGTAAGTAATGATGTCTGAGACCCTTATCACACGGCATTTGTTTCACATGAACAACTTGTTTCGGACAATTTTTCTGCCTGGTTTACTATTGAAAGAAAGACATGCAACTTTTTGCTTCCTTTCCAAGTTGTTCGCTTTCAATCAATCAGCTATCAGCTTGTTTGTAATGGGGAACCAGTTTCCCATGTTAACCCCAAAGTGATCTATGATAATTGGCTGTTGTGACAAAGCAGAAAAATTGTTCCAAACTGTTGTTCTTCCGAAACAAACCGACGTGTGATAGCATCCTTACTGTTAATAATACTGTGAAGCACTTAATTGTATGCTTTGCTAATGAATATGTACTAGGCAATTGTGGTTATTATGAAAGAGGTGAAATTTCAAATACAATTGTTTCAGTTACAATTATTACAGACATTATTTAATTTTGTAATAATGCTAATTAAAAATATGAATTTAGAAAATGCAAAAATTAGTGTATAAGCATACTAAGTAGTTCAGAGTAAGACTTGTACTTAATTTTATAGTAAGCACTCATTCACACATATGATGACTCGTACACTGATATAAATTTGGTGTGCTTTTATACTGTTTACATGTCTTCTATATTCAGATTTGAATCATCATCTGCCAACAAATTCAGTTAATCAGGCATTGTTGACCTTATTAGTTTCTTGCAGATGTGTGAAATTTGGAAACATTTTTAGATTTAGTGTAGTTTTTGTTTGCTTTTCAGATTTTCACATAATATCAACTAGAAGCATTACCTCTTCATTTTAAAGGTCAAAGAGATAAAATAAAAAAATTAATTAGTTAATATCATACCTAAAATGATATAAGATAAAAGGTTAATATCATACCTTTTATTACACAACTATTATTTAAGCCATGTAAATGGGCGCAATATTTTTATAATATTTTTATCTAATTTTCCAGTATATGTTATTGAAGCCATTCAAATCCCACTTGAGCATTTTCAAGCATACTAGTTGTTGAATATTATGTTTGACTGTAAACACACAGTCAAAGTACGTATAATTATTAAGTAATTTAACCTATCTTTCCTTCAAATATTTCTTTAAAATTACAGGAGACAGGCATACATTTGAGCTTTGATTAACAGACTTAGTGTAGTCGCCATGACAGATAAGAAAACAGATGAATAATAGACCACCCATAATCACCAACATATAATGCAAGGATTTGAGAATAAAGATTGCTTATTAGCATAATAGTGCACTGTATATTAGATATAAAAATTATAGAACTGAAAGATTTGTCACGTATCATCTTTGCTTATTATTATATATATTGAAAATAAATAGTCTGCTTCTGTAACAGAATAAATATCGAGTGCCTTGAAATGTTTTGTATACATGGAGCTTTACAGTTCAGTACATTATACAAAGAGCAGTATATATAATGATTATCAGGTCTGCACAGAAATGTTTAATGGAAAATTCTTGCGTATAGATTTAGTTGATATTTCGTATCTTGTGTACAGATTTAGTTGATATTTTGCAAGACACGGCAATATTTCAGACTTTTATTGTAATTACTGTGACAAAACAATCGTAGTATATTACATTATGTAGCTTATATTAATAATTTTCATACGTATATATGTAATATTTTGGCAGGCACAGGAATAACCAAAGCTTGACAATATAACTACATCATAGGCCGGGCATTGTTATAGCTGGGTAGAAGGTTGAAAAATGACGACAAAGAAGGATTTAGCTTTTTAGATCCCACATCTTTATTCAATTCTCTCAGCAGATCATTTTACCTTTAGATGAAATTCTCAAAATTATATATTCAATATTGATTTAAACTAAGTAAAATTAAATTTAGACTTTACATCATATTGCTTTAACAAAGGAAAGAACAAGATGGGAGGAGCAGCTGCAAGGTCTTGTAGCAGCGGTAGAAGAAAGCAGTCTGACGAAAAATGGCACATATTCTGTATGTGTACTAGCGGTTATATAACATGCCGGAATGTTTTCGAAAGTATTGGTCTAGGGTAAAATCCTGAAACTGCAGTAAGTTAATTATAGGTTGCCTGCTCGCGCAGAGCAAAGCCACTGTATTTTCTATATTTTACATGTATGTAATACATATTCTTTGTGTCTTGGTGAATACATTCTACCTTACTGGCAGGTAACAGAAACTGACGATCAAAAGATTGATGAATATTTAATAATTTTGATGAGATTATCTAGGAAATATATATTTATAAAATGCATTAAATGTGGTTTTCCAGAATGTTTCCTAGCATAGTTTTTAATCTCAGACTAAATGATACACATTATCTGGAAGTTCATATTCTTTTGTCATAAAGTATGCTTTATTGTAATTAGTCTTAGATTGTAAAGTTAAATTTGTGAAAATATGATGAGTTAAAAATGTATTGCAGATATTAAACTAGATTTTAATTATATGCAATTTTGAAATTTTAGAGATCTTGTTTCATGTAATTATTTTTAATGTTTTTATTAAATTCTTAATTAATGCTATTATGCATGCATTAGAAAGTGAAATGTGAAGAATGCTTAGGGATATAATTTGGCTGCATTCTGTTGTTTCTCAGTTAAACTATTCTGCATTCAAAAAATTACTCAAGGATTCTCATGAATACCAGCTCAAATAGTTCCGAAGTATTTCTGCAAAATATACGTAATTACTTAAGAATTGTATCTTTTTGATAATATTTTTTAACCTTTACAAGTTACTGCCAAAATTATTTTGTAAACCAGAAATCTTCGAGGGGATTAGTGTGTCTCACATAGTTACCCTGGTGCCACACTATAACACTGAAATTGATAGATGTATAATTGAATGTTTAATCAAAAATGTCTAATTCCTCTTTTATGATATTTCAAGAATTGATACTACTGAAACAAGAAATATTGTACATTAATATTTTCTGAATATTCATTGTGTATTTGTTATGATGCATGAATTAATGTCATTACAAGTTAGCATTTGGTAATGTTTGTTTCAACAGTTTAGGGTTTGATGAAGTGCCACAGAGATTATCCCTTAAAGAATGCGTGCAGGCCAACCACCAAGACAAGATATTAAAAGAGCAATGAAAATGAAGATTTAACTATAAAGAAAAATCTGAGTAATATTATTACTCATAACACTTAATTGTTTCATATTATTGTAAATTTATGTGAGTTTTCCTGTATTCTGTTTATTTTGCAGCTTATGTTTTCATTCTTGCTCTGTCATGCATTTCATACAATAATCGTTTGTTGTGCATATTAATTATATGTGTATATTAAATCATTGAATTATTGTATTCGAATTTTAATAAACAATTTTACCATTCAGTAGTACTTTTCCATAAAACCCTGAACATTCTAAACATCCCATATCACTAATCCTCGATTCTAAATAATACTTGAGTTTACTTAATTCATGTATTAATAACGAATTTGTAAAATAATACAATAGTGACATATTTTGAGGTAAAACAAATACTGCTCAATTAGACATTTTAAAATGTTTTTCCTTTTAATAGAGGAACATTTTTTAAGGATTTAATTATTAGTATTTGAATATTGTATTAATATATGATTAATTATTATTTGAATATATTGTGTGTAATGAATAAATAAGGCAGTGAATAAATTTTGAACAATAATTTCATATGAGGAAATATGATCTGCCTGGGTTAAAAAATTAATCTTTAAATGCTATTTATGAGATTATATGGCTGAAATCTGTAGCCCAAAAGCAGTTAAAGCAACCCACCCTCAAAAAAGAAGACATTTTAAATAGTTTCCTCTAAAGCTTGAAATATTTAAACATTACACAACCCTAAATTTCTAGTGAATTTAAAATACTCATTTCATTCAGTTCAGCTACTAGCCATTATATGAAATTTTCCTATATTATTAAAATGTTCCTCATGATTTTGCAAGGTGAAGACCACAAATGTTCTGCCCTCATAACTAATGATGATATAATAAGCATGAAGTAGACTTCAGCGTAAGGAATATGGAACTATATATTTTGCTCTTTGTTTATTAATTAGCTCACTTTTAAAAAATTCATATCATACAGTAAGCAGTATTCATAACTTTTTTCATTTTCTTAATATTTCATTGAAGTATTTAAATGTTAATTTAATTAGCAATACCTAATAATGTCAAATGCATATATCATTATACAGAATGGGATTCTGACCATAACACTCGGGCAAAGTGATATACATGTTAATTTTTCAACAAGTTTCTGCGTTATGCTTTTTACTCTCTACACAGTGTTTGTTTTTAATTATTATTTTTTTATTATTTGTAGGACCCCTACAAATAATAAAAAATAACAGTAATACCAGAAAGTGTGACTTTCTTATATTATCTAACAGGAGACCTATGTTCACATCTTATAGTTTGAATTTACAGTTTCCTTTTATAGATGACAGACACCATATATTCAAAAGAAATTAGCATGCTGCTGGATATATGCATGTGTTTTTCATATTTACAGCTGCTGCATGTGATGTTATGTAATCGGGTAAAAAATGAAAAAAGTTTATTGACACCGAAACAAATGCATACTTCGATATAAAGGCTGCATAAAAATGAAAATGGCTAAATTAAAATAGTGAATTGAGGTTGTAGAGTTTTCATTTATTTTTATTAACCAGCTATTTTATGATAATTAGCTTTTCTGTCTTTCCTTCCATTTTCCTGCCAGAATGCTAATTTTGAGTGCATTCGAATGAGGTAGAAAGTAGTAGTATTGAAAGGAGAGATTTTAGATGGTAGAATCTATTTGAATATCATACTACAATATTAGGTCTGAGACAGTTTGTGCAGTTTCTTTCTGTGTAGCCTTCGGACTAACTAAAATTTACTTATTTGAATTCATTTCGTTACTTTTGATTTACGCCATAAATGCTGGCTGATTCTGTATGAACAAGCTGTGCACTCTGTTAATTTGTCTGAGTCTATAAAAGGGTTTTTTTACACCTATTCCAAACCTCTGTTGTAATTTCCAAAACATAATGAGAAGTCGCTTTAAGTTTTGCAGAGTTCTCACACAGTATATATTACCAAAGTGGGTGAAACTCGTATAAGGTGTAAGAAAGACCAAAAGGAGATTTATTAAATCAAGAAAAGTAATCGGTGGAAAGGGCATTTAATCTTAATAATGAAAAATCGAATTCTACACCAAATATTCAAACTTTTGTAAATGTTTTATATTTAATTAGCGAGAGTTAAAAATAAAAATTACCTTTATATTCATAACATAGGTTACATTCTGTTAATTTCCCATAAATAAACATAAAGAATACATTGACAAAATCATTGTACTAAGCTATTTTGGTAAAATAAAATCTACTATTTTCATTGTATTTCAAATTTAGGTTGTTTTCATAAAATTCTTTTATTAAACATTAACTTATCCTTGATAATCAATCTTCAAGTTCGAAAATAAGTTTTGTTTTATGATCAAATATTTTAATTTGGCATTTGAGGATTTCTAATGGCATTTCTTTTTCTGTTTGACATCTCTGCTCTGTTAAGGTTATAACCAGTTAAATTGTTACTGTGTCTCTGAAAAATCAACAGCATTCTTAAACACCATTTTAAAATATTTCTGTGTGTAGTATTTTATCAGTAGAATTTTTTCTAAATAAATACAGAAGTTGTTATGAAAACATTTGAAAGTACATATCTTGAAAGAGAAACAGTATTCGTAATGTTTAGTCAATTATGATATATTAACAGTTATCATAACTTTGCATGCATGTTGTATGCATTATATATATATATATGCATAAAGACCCAATTTCGGCAATAAGTAGAGCTGTTACAAAACAATCACAAAGTCTAATGGAACGTACTCGTCACACATACTGGGGGGGAATTACAAATGTACCAATTTCTTATTAATATAAAATCATTTGTTAATATTAAAGAAAAAATTATTTCTTAATTTACTAAGCCAGCTAAATCACAGACCGAAATATGTGTTTCTGCAGATATTCAGAACTTCCGGAACTACGAATACATTCACAGTTACAAAATATATAAAATATTGTGAAATATATTTCTTTTAAATGCTTGGAATATTCGGAAAAATATCTAAATTCAAAGAAATGGTAAAATATGTTTCACTTGCAGATTCTTTGTTATTTATTTGATTATACCACCATTAATAACAATGTTCACCCCCCAGAATAAAAAAAATATATTGTTTATGTACTGAAGTCTTTGTTTATTTCCCTTGACAAGTCAATTAATCTATCATCAATGACAATAGCTACTTTTAAATAGTTTTAATTTTGCTACTTAAAATTTTTACATTTCAAAATAATATTTCTACGCAGCTTTTAAATAATTTTTAATGCAACAGAAATCTAAATAACATATTTTCCACTGCAGTGGAATTCTAAATAACTTCAAACACTGACTAAAATTCATTCCAATAATTCATCGCTTAAAATTTCTGTTCCTTGCAGATGATACAGGAAAAATCTTTTCTAATAATATATTTCTAATTCTACCAGGAATTATTGATAAATAACCCGATGAAAAAATTGATACAGGCATAGAGGGAGAAGATGTAAATAATTATTATGAAATAATGTGAAGCAGTGTTTGCATTCAAAATGTAAGATGTTATACTTATGAAATTCTGCACTTTACATTGGAACTGTACGAATTTTCGCTCAGAAAAAGACTGAAATTTAGAATATATTAGTTGAAAATTTATTCATTATACTTTTAAGGAATAAAAACAATTCAGAATTTACCATACGTTCCATTCGTACATACGTAAAGAAACACGGACATATGTAAAGGTGGTGTGGTGGTGTATTTAATTATGGCAAAGCACACTAGGGCTATCTGCCTAAAGGGAGGGATGCCTTTCGTGGAGGACTTTCTAAGGGCAACTGGCTCGTATACACGTTACACATGGGGAAAACCACGAAAACACCCATGCAGCCAGCCCGTTCGCGGGATTCGAACCTCGGACCGAACTACCAGTGTTCAGCGACTTTACCGCTCGGCCGCTGGTGGGCCCATATGTAAAGAATATAGCAAATGTTTGTAAATAACATTGAAGAAATTTTACAATTTCTTAATGCTTTTATTTAATTCTTTGAAATAAGAAAAATAAAAGCGCAAATATACGTTAACAAACTAAGCGGGAAAATCCAGTTTACATTACTGAGAATTATAACATGTAAAAAAATTACATCTAAATAACGAATTATTAAGCACAATATATGTTAAGAATTATTAAATGCACTGTTAGACAAATTAAAATGACACATATATTAGAAAAATAAGCAAGTGCAATCGGTATGGACGTTAAAATAACTAATAAACAAAGTTGCACAACATTGCAATTGTAAACATCACTCGACCACACTCGACAGCCATGGAGATCACGAATAAGCTAGCGTAGGGTTGCTTTAAGTCGCCAATATTTCTCCCCGCGCCAAAGGTACACCATCAAGCATGCGCAGTAAGCGAAATTCGCTTAACACTGTTCAACTCAATGTGCGGTCTGCCATTACGCGTCCCGATTGGTTGAGAAATGATCCAGAAAAATGGCCTACCTCTGAAATTGTACCGAATTTTGACATTATAAGTGCTGAAAGAAAGAAGACAATAATTTCTGCAGTTAATTCGAATGCTATGACTGAAGTTAATTTTGATAAGATTTCTTCGTACAATACCATTCTAAAGATAATATCTTGGATCTTCCGTTTTATTAAAAATGTCAGAATGACATTTTTAATGTCATTTCTAATGAAAGAATGAAAGAACATGACATTTCTAATGAAAGAACTTTTGGAACAATTATAGCGGAAGAAATTAAAGGAGCCGAATTAACTCTTTTGAAATTAGTGCAGAGTGAATCATTTTCTGGATTAGATGACAAAAGATTACGTGTACTTCAACCAATGATTGATTCTAACGGAATCCTTAAGGTTAAAACCAGAATTCTGAGAAGAGATGATACAGAAAATTTTCGATTTCCTATTATTCTTCCTTCAGATCATCCTATTGTAGTAAAATGAATTAGAGCTAAACATGAAATGAACAATCATGCAGGAGTACAATTTTTAATATCCGCTTTACGAGAACAATATTGGATTTTGAAAACACGAAAGACTCGAGAAAGTCATAAGAAGCTGTGTTGTATGTCAGAGGTTCGATACTAGTTCTTCGAAAACACCCATTGCTCCTCTCCCTGAAGACCGAGTAAGACAAGCAGCAGTCTTTGAGATTGTAGGTGTTGACTTGACTGGACCGTTGATATTGAAGGGAAATCAAAAATCATGGATAGTGATTTTTACCTGTGCTGTTTTTCGCGCAGTACATTTGGAATTGACTTTCTCGCTAACAACTGAAAGTTTTCTGCAAGCGCTGAGACGTTTCATTGCTAGACGTGGAAGACCCCACACCATCTATTACGACAATGGAACGAATTTCAAAGGAAGTGATAGATTACTCAAAAGCTTAAGTTGGGAAAAAATCTTAGAACAAGCTAGTATTCACAGGATCACATGGAAATTTCTTCCGCCATCAGCTCCCTGGTGGAGAGGATGGTGGGAGCGATTAATAGGAGTCCTGAAAAGAATCTTTCGCAAAGTTTTAGGACGATCATCCCTGAATCATAAAGAAATGATAACAATTTTGTGTGACTGTGAAGCAATAATGAATAATCGTCCATTGACGTATGTCTCGGAAGATGTTGAAGATTTATCTCCGATCACACCTTCCATGTTTCTCCATGAGATTCGACAAATTGGAGTTCCTGATCTGGATAATATAGATGCGAAATCTTTAAACAAAAGGCTTATTTATTGTCAAAAACTTTTACAAGATCTACGTAAAAGATTTCGAATCGAATATCTCGGACAGTTACAGCAAAATTATGAACATGTAAAAGCTTCACAACCTCTGAAAATAGGAGATCTTGTTTTAGTGTCCGATGATAATAAGAAGCGAACAGACTGGTTATTGGCGAATGTAACCGAGATTTTAAAATCTCGGGATGGACATGTGCGTTTAGTTAAGGTCAAGACTAAGCTTGGAGAAGTTTTGCGACCAACCAAGCGTTCGTATCCTTTGGAGATAACATCATCAGATGAAAAGTCTAGATTTAGAAATGTGGCAAGCAGCTCTTCTGATGAAACAGAGACTTACTGCGATCCTGATATTCGTAATGACTTGCCTCAAGATCTTGACTGCGGAAACATTCCATCGATGACTACAATAAGTGGTCGAATGGTAAAGCCTGTTCAAAGGTTACAGTTTTAAATTTGATTTTTCAGCAAATTTAAAGGTGGGAGTATGTTGAAACTCTCACCGACAACCACGTGATTTGCGCATGCGCTCAGCGAAAACTAAATCAGAACTTTTTAGTTGAATTTTGAGAACTCGTGATGGACGTTTGAGTGAAACATATAGTAATTCTCTTCTGTGTTATATATATATATTTTAGTTTAGTGATGTTATTGTAAATTAAATATCTTATTATCTTAGAAGCCTCTCTCTTTCTGTGAGTAGTGTATCGTGTAATTAAGAAAAATATTCCCGGATATGCCTTTGGATTGGAAAGAAAGAAGATCGATTAAAAGGTAAGTCTTTTTACCTTTTATTTTCTAAGAATTATTATGATTATACAAATATCATGTCTCTAGAAATCAGATCTAATTCTAAAATATATTGTTTTTTGAACTGCAACTAAGAAATAAGGAAAATCGCTATTTTGAAACATTTTTTTTTTTTTTTTTTGATATATAAAGCAACTGCTTACTTAGCACCCATTCAAGAGGAAACGAGGAAAACTATAGAAGACTACGAATAAAAAGTTAAAAAAAAAAAAAAAAAAAACCTAGGTTTGCGCAAGCGCAATACAGAATTCGTTGCTTGGCTACGTTGGCGAAGGACAAGGTATGAACAAGACGAAGGACAAATCCAACATTCTGGCGCCAATAAACGTTATATATCCAAATGTATAGAAGCATAATTTAGGAATTCTTGGTAAATTAAGTAATTCTGAATCTTTTGCAATTGTTACAAAACGATTTATGTTTTCAAACCAATTCTTTAATCTTGCTGTTCTTTAGGCTTGTCCTACTTAAAACGTTAACTGGTTAAGATCGCCGACCACTCATAATTCAGTATGGGTTCGATTTCTGACTACATACATGCTTTTGTGATTTTGCAATCATAATGTAAACATACGCCAGTTTCCCTAGCATGTTCTATAAGACGCATCCCGAGACTTAGACTTCGTGTACTTTCCCATAATCGATAAATCAAATTGACTAATATATTCTTTATCAGTCAGATTAGCTTGATGTCAGTCCTTGAATTAATGGCCAGTTATTTTCAAAAGTAGAGATTTGATTGAATTTGATTTATCAAATTGTTGTAAAGTATACGAGATCTATTTACCTATAGGGACGGATATTTCGTGGAAGAACTTCTGAGGGAAGTTGTTTCTCACCCAACTAGCCTCTCGCCGGAATTTAAATCGGAAATAAACTTATGAATTCATGTGTCTTAGCTATTAGTGGGCTTTAAAAGAGAGTCAGTGGGATTTGATCGGGAGAATTACTTTAGTAGCCTTAGTGCGATGCGATGATGCGTTAGCAGAGGAATATGCATATGTGTGGTATTTTATTGCTGAAGATCTACAATTATGGAATTTCCCACACTCTGTTTCTTTAAGTTTCTTCTGTTCTTCGTTTTCTCACTTCTTTTAAAAATAATGCTATTTCTCAATTTCTTCATACGTGTGATAAAGATTATATGTGTAACTAACTTAAATATTTGCATAAGAATGCAATCCGTGATTAAAATATTAAAGTGAGTTATAATCGTTTATGATTGTCAACGGGATGTGATGAATATTTAGCAATTATACCTTGGCTTTTGCTAGGTTAACTTAGGTTCCTAAATTGCAGTTTCAAATGTCAGTTACAAACATTAAGAAATGTTAATTAATTATGCCCTGAGGTTCGCAGTTTATGAAATTTCGTGAATTGCAGTAATTTATGAGCTTTATTCTACCATTATTTCTCGAATAAAAGTTCTTGATATTTTAATTAAACGTTACTAATGACGATTGGACGCGAAATAACAATAATAAGCAATGGAATACATGAAAACCCGTTTTTCTGTTCTCAAGCAAACAAAAAATACGTTACGAATCACAGCGAAAAACACAACATACCCTCTCGTCGACAACGAACAAGTACTCACGTGATCAACTAAAATAAAAATGCGATCGCAATGACAGTACCACACGTACTTGAACGTAAATTTAATAATAATATATCGCGCCCCTGTTACGACAAGTTATGAAAAAATAGCAGAGTAACGAAAATTGAAAGGTGTTATAATTTAGTGTTCTGAAAGTTCCAAGGTTCATTGACTTTGACAGACAAAAAGTTGAGCTTAACAATAGATTTTCTAATTTCTTCTTTAGAAGTTCGAATGTCTACAACTTGAACATTGTTATACTGTCCGGGATATACACGAATTATCCTACCTTATACTAAAGAGGTGGTTTTTCCTTTCTTAATCAAGACTATGCCATTTACAGAAAAATTTCGTGAGAGTTCATCCACTTATTCCGATGTCAGACTTCGACTCACAAAGATATTCTCGTCTACATATATGTTTTTCGAAAATTAATTTTACCATTTTCCACCGGTGAGAATGTTTCTTTGTTGTTCTAAAGTTTCTACGCAAGGACGTGAGAAAGGTGCCAATGAAGAAGTGTTCAGGTGTGAGAACAGTAATGTCATTTGGATCACCAGATTGTGAAGATAAAGGCATCGAATTCATATAGGTCTCAACCTGTATTATCAATGTTGTGAATTTGAGATAAGTCAAGATCTTTGCTTCCATTGATCTTCGAAGTGATACTTCATAGATTTTACAGCGGATTCCTACAAAATATGGTGCGGCAGGAGAAATTAAATTCCAGTTCACAATTTCCGAAGTCTGGAGAGTAAAGATGTTCATTTTCTGACGTAACAAGAATGCTTTGCGTATTTTTTTACTAGCACTCATGAAGTTCGTTCCATATTCACTAAATATTTCCTTTGGTTTCCCTCTTTTAGCTATAAACTGTTTTAATTTTTACACACAGGTCTTAGAGGAAATATCTTCGACAACTTCAAAATGAATTGCCATTTTAATATATATTTGTTTAATATATATTCATAATGTTTATAATCATTCATAATGTTTTAATATATATACATAATGTTTTAATATATATTCTGGATAACAATTCTGTAACCAGGAAGGTCCATTGAACCACTGATCGCAATCAATTAATTCACTGGATTAAAATTATGAATAAGCATGATTATTTTTCCTTGAATATCATTCTATTTCACTTCGGGAATGATGATTTTAATTTTTGATTTTTAGTTGGCTACGAAGGAAAGCCATCTTCTTGACTCAGAGGCAATTTAGTATAAAGTGACAGTAGAATCTGACCATACAAACAATTACTAGCAGGAAACTTCAAACATCTCAGAACACAATTCTAGTTTTGATAAAGACTGCATTTCAAGTGGTGCAACTCTTGTTTTTATACATATCAATAGCTATTAAACTTTCTCTTCAGAAAACGATTTCACATAAACAATTGAACAATATGTCTTCTTATATACCTAATCACAAAAAGGCATATAATTCTATCTTACGATAATTATCAACCAAAATCATTCTAGGAGTTTTTCTTATTTTACTGAGCGAATTTAATACTTCATGAAAGCGAGTTCAAATCGACGATCATTGTGGGTTAAGAGTTTCATCCGAATCTAATCTGTCAGTCCACAAGTCTTGAAGAAATATTTTTGCAGGAATAATAATTGGGAATAACCAGCCTAAGGAGTCAAAGAGAGTTGAAACTTCTGACAACACATTCTTGACAACGGAAATTACAGAAGGTAGTAAATCAAATGTGTCGCTGTGGGCATGCCAGTTTATTCCTAACACTTTTCTTGATTGTTCCTTGGAAACGGCCAACTGAAAAGCATCTTGTCTGATTTCTTGTAGCAGTTCTCCTAATATATCAAGTATGTTAGATGACCAATTCGGCAGTATGAAGCAGCTTCTACACGTAAGATTATGCATATCATGTATTAAAGTTTTGGTAACAGCTGCTTATGCAGCGCCTGTTAAAAGATCATCAACATAAAACTGCTATTTAACAGTTTCCATAGCCCTTGGAAAATCCTTTTGCTCATCTAAAGTTAGCAAGAGAAGAGAACGATTTGATAATAATGGTGCAAGGGAAGTTGCTTGTGTCATTGTTAGGAGTCGATATTCTTGAATTGGTTGATTCACATGATTTCTTGAGAGAATGCGTTGAAAATATGAATCTTCTTGTTGCACATGAATTTGTCTACATATTTTTCTATGGCTCCTAGACAGCAATATGATATGTTTAAAATCGGACAAAAATTTCAAGGTTGAAATTCTAGGGCATATGTGTAGCAGATCATTAAGTGAACATTCGCTGGATGTTTTTGCTGATGCGTCAAAATCAATCCTTAATTTAGTACTAATGTTTGTTGGTTTAAATACTTGGGGGTAATAAACTACTGGAGGGACGGCTCAAAATTAGATATGACTACCATATGTTGAAAACGCAAACCCCTTTTTCTGGTGGCAATGGTAATCTTATTACATATACGTGAACAAGTTTTCTGTTCTGAGAGATTTTAAAATATTTCTCACATTTCGGATTCCGAGAGAAAAATTTCTTCCAGGACTGTTTCAAAAGTCCAAAATTTCTTAACTAAGTCTTTAATATTTAACTCTAAATTATTTAATGATATGCAAGAGTTCTCATTTTTTTAATTGAAAATTTTAAATTCCTTGTGCACCACATAGTATTACACAAGACTTACAGAGGTAAGTAAAAAAAAAAAAAAAAAAAAAAAAAAAAAAAAAAAAAAAAAAAACATATACAATACAAAATACAATACAAAATAAAATAAACTTACAAATACAATACAAAATAAAATAAACTTACAAATTCACAGATGACACGTAAGAGATAAATTTGCAGAAGAAAGAGAAAGCTATTTTATGTTGGACAAATACGTGAAGAGGGGGAGGAAATGTAATATTCACAGAGTTTAACCTAGAAATGAGTTCCTTTCGTCCTTTCTTGAGCTTTAAGCAATAGAACAACAAATGTTCGACATTTTGCACTCCCCCGAAACTGCATGAACACAAGTCTGTACTAGATAACCTAAATCTCTTCAGATATGAATTGAATTTACATGTCCAGTTAGAAATTGAGTAACTTCAAAATTTCAGGAAAAAGTTTTTATTATTCAATCTGTGAGAAATGGAAGGAAAATATAGTTCAGTCAAATAGGCAGTAGTAGAATTCTTGTATAGTTCATTCCACTTGAGTATTGTATCATCCCTAGTTTTGTTCTTGTAAAGTGACTTGGGAAGTATTATTAGAGTAATTACTTAAAGATGTGTAGCTTGAATTGGCATTAGATTTCACATTAGAATTAAATAATGCTGTTCCTGAAATTCTCCATCCTAATTTCTAACTTAAAGCTGTTAGTAGTTCTTGGTTTCATTTAATTAGTTCACCCAAAACAAGTGACATGACAATATTGACTCCTAAAGAATACCTATTGGAGCAGATTCATAAAATATAGGATATGTCAAAACCAGATCATTGTAAAAGTTCGCAGTATAGGATGGTAATGATACGTAGGGTATCTTTCCACAAGCTATGTCTGTAACAGAAGTTCTAAAGGAAGGTCCTGAACCAAAAAGAGGGGAGAAAGTAATTTCTATTTTTCCATTTATATGTGATGCGGGTGATCCTAGGCAAGGTATCTGGATATTTGTTATTTTTTATATCCAAATGAAACTCTGAAAGATAACTCGAAATAATAACGTTTGCCTGTGAGCAAGAATCCAATAAGGCTATGCATTGTGTAAAATTGCCTACTGCGTCAGGAACTCTGCTTGCAGTAGTGCTTTAATAAAACTTGTTTGTTTATAGTTTCAGTATTCCTAAAATTCGAGTTTATCTGATTAAAATTATTAGAAATGTTATCTGGGATACTATTTTCCATCACATTTCGAGGAGTGAACGCTCTTGCATAAACTGATAAATATTTTCATTATTATTACACTGTCAAATTTATGATAAATGTGCTGCTTATTTATTTATGAAAAATTGATGCAATCCTGGAAAACCTTTAACTTAAAAAGATCCAATATTATCAAAAACATATAACGAAAACAATATATGCAATTAAAAATGTCGAGGTCATATTAAGTACTGAAAGTAGAAATGATGAACACATACACATATAAATATAAATGTCTAACAGAAAAAAATGCATAATTTAATTAAAGAGTTTAGTACCTTCTCAATAGAAATTATTACTGTCAAATAACAAATACAATATATAATCATTGCATGTCATTAGCAAATGGGCTTCAGTGTAGGTTTGAAAGATACACTTTAAATTACCATTTCACAGAAGGCATTTTATAGGTATCAGAAAGACAGAATTTTCTCCTTGAGAAAGCAAAGACTGTAAGGTTTACACAATAACCAAAGCAAGGGTACTACGTCAATTCGGGACAAAACATCAGTAATATGTGAAAGAAGAGGCACGACAAATAATGAAAAAAAAAAAGGAATCAGCTTGCGTTAGTAAATATAGTCTAAATGAGGGAGTTCCAGGTAAAATATTCTCTACCATTACAACCATATTAGGTAAAATATTTTTGTAAATACAATGGCATTCGTCTAAAAAATGTGCGAACAGCCTCTGTGCTATCTCAAGTTAATACTGGTACTACTAAAGTCATTAACCAGTCAGCGGTATTCTTGTGAGATTTGAAAATTGTCATTAAAAGCGGATATAGTTTTGTCATCAATGTATCAAGTGGTCTAGAAACATCAACACAGATTACAGGCCGATTCTTTGTGATCCAGTTGGGTAAACTATTTTTTCAAGTGAATGAGCATATTCATATATTCAAGAACAGAGGGAACTTATGTGTTGACGACGATTGGATGTATGGATTTATGGACTGACGACTATCAGTAAGACGTTAAGCAAGCTAGCTGCATCACAGTACGTTTCTCATTGATATACAAAACATAATACCATCGGAGTAGGCTTTAGCACTGGCGTTAACAATGCAGTAACTATGGAGTAACCTTCATGGTATTACCCTACGAGGATATTTTGGCATAGATAAACATGGACAAATTCCAAAGTCCTTCTGAGCTAATGCCAAAGTGCAAGTAAATTTGACGCGAGAGTTATTTCGATGGCGGAACATAGTGGTAATTATTTTAACGGCAGTTATTTCGATGGGTAGCAGAGGTGCATTCTATTCACCTAACAGAATGCACCTCCTTCATATGTTTAAATATAAACTCCATATGTTATATGCTGTACTGCTTTAAACGCATAGAGGTTAATATTATTAACACTACTGACACTATTAATAGTGTTAGCAACATAACAATTTCTAAGTGATGTTGTTGACATTATTAATTAGGTCTGCTAAATTTTTTAGAATTTCCGTTTATTATCATGATAAAAAATGAAGGAAACAATGATATTTCAAGAGTATTTTAAAGAATAATAATGAGTGCAAATTTTGTAGACTTATACATAAATAATAATTAATAAAGAGCTATGTTTTTCTGTTATGTGTATTATATGTTTAAATGAATAAACTTAAAACTTTCAAGATCTACAAACCAAGAGGCGACTTCGGAAAGTGATTTTCAAAAATTTTTCAAAAACGTATATAAAATACGAAAAATAAAAGAATTCAGTCGATTATATACTCAACCTGAAGGGAACCATTTAAAAAATAAATAATTAAAATCTGAAACATTTCAGAATTTAAATTACGTCCAAAGGGGCGTTTTTATTTTACATTTTGTGTAATACCTTTATTTATTAAATACTCGTATCATGTTCTTCGCACTTAAACCATAAAATTCAGTTCAACAGCAATATCGCAAAATAATTTTAAAATGAGTATATCTTTAGAATTTACGATACACAATCTCGCGCGTTGGAGATAAAAATGTTTTTTTTTTTTTTTTTTTTCTTTTTTTTTTTTTTTTTTCTGTACAACGTTGCCATTGCTCGCTTTGAAATCCTTGAGTTTGTTAATCAAAAATTCGTAAAAGTTTTACAAAATAAGAAATCGATAATAAAACAAATTTCAAATTTGGGCTTTCACATGCCCATATTCGTAGGAGGATTACATGGTTCAAAAAAATGATATTGTTTTTAAATTTACATATGCATATGTAAATTTAGATTGTCTGGAAAGTCTGTTCTTTTTTTGAAGGTAAACGGAAACGCAGGAGATTTAAATTTCAGTATATATTTATTAAATTATATAGAGCAGTTCTGTTCTTCAACCTTCATCCATTTTTCATGCAACTTCGAAATTCCATCCTTTCAGGATCTATCAGGTGTTTCAGCGAAAAAATTTCTACCTGTTTTTTTATCTCCACCAAACAGTTAAGTTTTTTTCCCATTAAGAGAATATTATCATGATCTAAATAGATCGAGATTAGAAGGCGCGGCATCTCGTGAAGATGGGGATCTGATAAGACATCCCATTCATCGATCATCAGCGATTTTTGTCGAGTTATTAAAGATACATGAGGCCGCACATTGTCCTGATGAAACAAGACGCCATTCCGATTCGCTATTTCTTGACATTTTTGTTCAATTGCTTTCTTTAATTCGTCTAACTAGGAACAATATGTATCTGAATTTATCGTCTCTATGTTTGGTAAAATCTCTTTCCAATTCCATCAGACACAGACCTTCTTTGAATGAAGACCGCCATTTGGGGTGATTAAAGGTTGTTCATTCCGCTTTAAGATCGTTTTCGCTGAACATTATTATAAATGATCCATTTCTCATCTGCCATCATTATTTGTTTCGAAAATGGTGTCTCCTCTTTGCTTTTAGTGAGCGAGTCGCAAAAGGATATGTGATCCATCAGATTTTTCTCCATTAAATCGTTGGAAACTCATACATGAAAATGCTTTACGTGGACAAGCTTCATAAATCCTCGTGGATGGTGGATTTTGACATATTTAACATTTCTTCTAATTTACGTGTCGTATAGTGTGAGTTATTCTCGATCAGCGTTTTAATCTGATCTTAATCTGTGGTGGAAGGCCTACCCGGGCGTTCTTAAACTTGAAGGTTAGGTTGAAATCACCGGCTTTGAACTTAGCAAACCACTTCCGCAGAGTTCTTTCAGCTACAGCGCCTTCGCCATAAACAGTGCATAGCTTGTTTACCGATTGTTTTCAAATATGCCTGAAGAACCATCTTTCGCGATATGTATTCACCAAAAAAATTGTCATTTTTTTCAATAGTTCCGATATTCACATGTCATTTGTTTTCAATAGTTCTGATGTATTCAGACCTGCTCTCGTGATGAACTTTTCGGACAACCTAATAGATTGGAATGGTTTATTTTTCAATATTACCACCAGTTGCTACAGCTTTTAGCAAATAATTGGATTAAGCTTCGAACTCCTTTTTTTAAACTGCACTTTTCCATATATATGTTACGGTGAATGTCAACATGCACCATGCACTAATGGTGAATGTTGAACACATAAGAATATTTATTACATATTCTTCTCCGTAATTCGGTCGCGAAAAAACGCACTTGAGACTTTAAATAAGAACTTAAAACACACTGTACATTCAAAATGAGAAAGGAAAATAATAGAAGTTAAAAACTTACTAAATTACGTGATTCAAATCTTATTTATTGCAACAACTTAAACTATTATGACACTTTGAATTGCACAAGAGGCCCTTGCTTTTACAACTGCATTTATTTGTGGAACACTTCCTTTTGCAATGACAGCGCGTTCATATACTCCTCTCTTTTCAACCTACACCAGAGCATATCTGTGATTGTCGACATACACCGGTGAGGATCCGAATGTACAAGAAAGTAATGCAATATTCGGTCTTTCACCGACGTATTTGGTGAATGTTGACATTCACTGGTGAATGTCGACATTCTCCAATTTCGGTCTTTCACGGCAACATATATATGTATATGTATGTATATAATAAACCTGCGGTTTGATGATAAGACATGAATGATTTGATTATGAATGCGGCAAAAACTTGCTTTAAAATTTTCGGTGAAACAGGACTTTTCCCATGATTCACTGCGAACATGGAATAACAAACCCATGTAGATATCTTCATTATTAGAACTGGCTGAAAAATGTAATAACAGAACAATTTTGGAAGCACTAATGTAAGAACACTGAGATGCAAATGTGTAGAAATACTGATGGCGTAGATACGTGATGCTTAAAGCGTTGACCCATTTTGAAGAGGAACGAGTTGAGCCGGATTAAAATTCCATATTTATTTAGATTAATATTGGTGGCCATAATTCACTTGGCACTCCAATCGTGCACATTTCCAGAACAATTTTGATGCTATTGAAATAGAAGCGAACATAGATGATTGCAGCAGCATCTTAACAGGATGAAAGCGTAAGCAGCTCAACCAACAGTCAATAATCTCGCTGTATGACCATGAACGCGTTAGCCCAAAGAAAAAACGTGTACACAAAAGAAAATGAACACATCATTACACACAATCAACAATCACACACTAAAGCCAATGAATCTGCAATTCGAATTGACAATAGCCATGATTTCAGATGTAATTTTCGTTGCCATTTTTAAATCCAATAAAAGTATCATAAAATCAAAGTCTTCGTTAACAAGGTTATACCCATTTCGCAACCCTTGGGCTATACCCATTTCGCAACCCATTACACCTCGAAGAAGTGTCATGCATGCCAAGGATATTATAGTAGTAGCACAGTTCGGAGTTTCGCAGACCGATAATCCTTTTAAATATGCTGGATAACGAACATTCCTGGTAAAAATTTGATTTTAGTCGACATTCAAATACATAGTTTCTCTAAAGTAATATTCTCCAAAGAACCATCCTTATTTTTTGACAGGGGCCACTGTTCTTTCCAAATATTGAAATAGTAACACACAAAATTATCTGCCATGTATCCCAGATAAGGCATGGATTGCGTTTCGTATATTGTGGATAGACTGCGTTTTGTTAAGTGTACTGTGTTTATGACGCGTGGAATACTTCAAATAATATTGAGCCGGAAGTTCTTTTGAAATTTTGATAGAAGGGAAAAGATGGAAGAACTCGGATACTTCTCCATGACGATTCTTCTCAAAACTTATTCGGAGTTGGGAAAATTCATAGGATCATCTGTAAAATGTTCAAAGCTTAATCCAATGTCAGGCATCGTCCTTGCCTCTTGGCCCGATAAAGTCTGTGAACTAGATCTGGTAAGATATTTTTCGTTTAATTGTAATATTGGTTATTCATCTTTCCTTTATTTGTATAACTGCCTGCCGAATTACCGTGATTTACATGAAAAATATCCATGGAAAATGCTTAGTTTTTTTCTATTAAAAATATGAAGTTTTATAAATTAACAATATTGATATGGAATAATATATACTAATTTCTATATGTTGCATGGATATGTGCTTAACACTGAAATCATTGTTCATTAGAGGATCTATCTAATTTTTTTTTTTTTTTTTTTTTTTTTTTTTTTTTTGTTTAAAATTTGGCAAATCTCAACTTTAGGTTATTTTATAGGAACATTAAGTATTTCCAAGAAAACTAACATAAGCTACTTCTTGACCCAGAAGCAAAAACATACTATCAATTATATACACAGTTAAGGTATAAAGACATTAGGTAATTTAGATGCAGGAGACATGAAAAATGAACAATGCCCTCACCGAGACTCGAACCTCGGACTGTACTGGCCATTGCATTCCGAAGGCATGCTAAGAAGGCGGGAGAAATACCTTAATACTCTTCCTTTTAAAGCGCGACTGGGGATTAGGGGAACCAATCGCCAAATCCTAGTCATGCAGAATTATCATTCACCACCATTTTTAGTTCGGGCGCTACTGTAGAAACATTAGGTATTTTTTGAAAGCAGGAAACTGAAGAAATGTGCGTTGCCTTCGCCGGGACTCTAACCTCGAACCTCTCGAATACGCGCCGAGGTTCTGACCACGAAGACATGCTAAGAAGCCAGGAAAAATACTTGATATAAAGATCCCTTTAAAAGATGACTGGATATAAGGGGACCGAATTGCCAAATCCTGGGGCTGGAGAATCATCATCCACCAACCGTTTTAGATCGGGGGCCATTAGTTATTTGGAAGCAGGAGAGGTGAAAAATGAGTAGTGCCTTCGCCGAGACTCGAATCTCGGACCTCTAGAATACGCGCTGAGTGTGCTGACCATTACACCACGAAGGCATGCTAAGAAGGCAGGAGAAATACCTTATAAAGGTTTCGGTTAAACATTCTTCCGTGAAATTGTGGCGGCCACTACAATTATGTCATCTAACAAATGTCAAAGTGGTAATTATAAACACTGAATGCTTTTTGCAGACAATGCTAACTTTACACACTATTAAAAACCAGTCTTGATTTAGGGGAAAAACTGTATGATTGAGATTTATTTTTCCAGTAAGCATTTCAGTGGAAAACGCGTTTGCAAACATTTGTATAGTGTAATGTATTATTTACGTTCATTTCTGATATAAGTACTAAATATTTGGCTATAATGTAGTGATTATTAATCTGAAGTAATTATTTCATCTGTCTCTTTAGGTTCGGAATCTATTGCCATTACATTTATGTAAATTCCCTTGAGAAAGGCACTTTAATGAATTCGAAGGATAGAATAAGTCATAAGAATCCAATCATAATGCCAAGAATATTGCAAATCAGTCTTATACGTATGACATGACAAAACACATAATTCATAATATCCACCCTATAAAGTAAATTTATCAATTAGATATATAATTAATGGGGATCAGTTCGAGATAACGAACAGTATATGAACAGTGACGCAGTATTTTCTCTATTAGTAATTTCAACCGACTTTCAGTCAATATTTAGGGATTGCTTTTATTACTGGTAATGCCTTATCGAAGCCCTAAATCCGATATCATCCAATATGAAGCTACTTTAAGAAAGGGCTATTGCTAAGAAATTATAAATTTTAATAATTTCAAGAATGTCATTTTCATTGACCTCTTTTAAAATACTAAATAGGAGAATTTTCATTTTTTAAGAAAGAATGAAACTATAATTGACATATAAAAAGCACCAGGATTTGTTTAGAGCATTATAGTATTTGATCTAAATGCTTAAAAACAAAAGACAAATTATTGACAAATGCCGAGCAGCTAAAGTAGAAAATTGTATACTTTAGAAACTGTACATTAGACATTGGGATAATGACACGTTTTTAACACTTTATAAGGACGTTATCTTTATACTCACCACCAACTTCATCAGTTTTTTATATGTCCATGGTTAGCTTTTTTACCCTGTCTGTTTAATGCTGCGATCTAGGAATAACTTCGAAAATGAGAATAAAAAATAAATAAATAAAAAACAGTATTAACGAAAGCTTTGATTACGTAATGTGGTTTAAACAGAAAAAAGCGTACAATAATCCCGACAGGACAACACTAGGAAGCCATTCCTCCAGTGCGTAACTCTTCGTTCGATTGATCATTTCTCATCAGTTCCATTTGTGGGTATAAGCCGAAAATTTATAAATTTAGTGATTTATAAGCACAAACGCTCAGATTTATGGCCAGTTCTTGACAGTGCGTAAAACTTAGTTATAGTTAGCAGTCTTTTATATTTTGCCTCCACTGGAAATCTCTAGTTAGTTTTAATTGAATTAATTTTTGCAATTAAAATGGAAAGGTATAAAAAACACAAGAAATCTTCAGTAAAAAAAGTTATCATATTATTTTTTGCCCTCTCAAGTGATAGACAAAATGATGAAATAGATGAAGAATTTTTAACTGAAGAAATCAGAAATGCTGATTTATGTGATTTATCACTCTAATAGATATGCAAATAATCCGTCATCTATGAATATAAACTATATCTAATTTATAGTTCCTTTTGCATATTGTAGTATTTGAGAAATATATTTTATAAATTTCCTGTAACGATACGTAAAAAAAAAATAAAAAGCAAATATACTGTCCTTCAATAGTATGTTGTAGGCGATGCCAAACATACTTCCTATAAAAAAAAAGGGATCTTAAAAATCAAATTAATTTTATTTGAAAAGCCAAATAAATTTCTTTCTGATATCAATCTCACTCCCAAAAAAAGTATGCCATCAGTAAAAAAATGGCTTTATGAAAGGTTAAGTGATAGCCATAGTCCAGAGACTAGAATGAAACGTCTCTCTATGAGAGTGAAAGATCAAAAGTTTGGAAATATTACCCATGGGTGAATTTAGCAAAAATTTCTTAAATTCATTAACATGGTAGACAAAATAAAAACAGACATTCAAATATGCAATGAAGTATGCATTTAGTTCATAATAAAAAATCCGCTACATTAAACTAAAAGTCACACATTCAAAGCATACTACTGAAATTTAAATGTATATTGCATCTTAAATTGTCATTTAAGGGAAAATATTGTTAATGTCTGTTTCAAAGATTTCTATTTCTAAATTTTCTATCAATTTTTAGAAAGAAACCGAAATTGCTTCAATAACTTCATGTTCTCTTTGGAGCTATTTTGTAGTCTCTAGAGAAAACGATCTGTCTTATTTCCTTCTTATTGCCAACTTCAGTTCCAATGTTCTCTTCATTACCATCACTGTGCAGTTCAAAAAAGGATAAATCAAGCTCAGTGAAAAATTTTAAGGTAAATCAATTGAAATTTCATGTTGAACTTTCTTTTGCCTGTGAATATTTTTGTAAGTATATTCTTTACAACTATCGGTTTCTGAAATGTATGTTTTAAATTATTTTTTAGCAATTATTGAAAATTCTGGAAGTTCTGAGAGAAAGTCCGTTAAGTCTACAGATTGTTAGTATTTGTTAAAATAAGGTATTTTGCTCTTATTTTTAGGAGAACAGAAGACACAAAAATCAGTTGAATCGAAGAAATTTTAAATAATTTGAGATACATGTGCAGTATAAAATTTCCTAAGCATGAACAAAGTTTTTGTAACAAACTCAAACATTCTTACGGTAGCTTTTAAATACGTGCAAAACTTCTTTTGATTTGCTAGATACCATGAAACAGATTGATATTAAGAAATTAAACATTATAATAATTGAGAAACAGTCTTAAAATTAATTTCATAGAGAGAATAAATATGTATATATATATATATATACCTGAACAATGATAGTGCGAAAATAATAATACCCCCAAACTTCTTTTGACGTGTCAAAACTATGTCAGAAATTAAATGCAAGTAAAAGCTGCAAAGAAAAGGAAAAATAACACGCTGAATAAAATGAGCAGATTCGTGTGCCAGAAGTCTGCCAGTGACTTTGATAAATTGTCCGGCATGTTCCTGGTTCAACGTCGTACCGGTAGTTGAAAATGAAAAGATCTCTGTCAGATAAGGCGTCAGTGGGAGGTGTCGGAATTTTAAAAGGTGGAGCCAGCGTCAGCGATGGTTATCATATTTTTTTAGGCATACGTTTATGACGTTTACTGATGGTGTTTGACAGCGTTTATTTTATTCGGTGAGAGGTCAAGTAGAAACCTTTGGAAATTGCTATATCTGAGGCATTTAAGCACACACACTACATTTCGCTGAAGTTAACAGACAAATCGAGCATATTAACACACACATAAACTGGTTGTAAAAGCGTAGCATGAATATTCAAATGATGAAAGATATTTGTGTTTCTGTAATTAGTAAAACAATAGCATTTTTAATATACATTTGAAAATAAGAAATCAATAATCGGGATTAACTTCTCCACTCGCTTTTTTTTTATAAAAAAATGCGATTTTAATTCAGAAATAATAATACCGTTATTACACGATACTTCCTTGCATGTTATACAGATAATACGGTGCTTGCTCCAAGATCAACTAATGTTAACCACGTGATACAGAAGTTGCAAGATCAAATACCTTATATTGAGAGATGGTGTACTTTATGGAAAGTTGCAATCAATGCCACAAAATCTCAACTACTGATTATTAGATGGAAAAATGCCCGGACTATACCTACTCATCAGCTTACTCTTATTAACGAAATAGTTCCAATAGATAAGATTGCCAAATATTTGTGTATTACTTTTAATTCAAAGTTATGCAATGATCATAATCATAAAGTTAAAAACAAAGCTAACAAGGGTATTAATTGTCTACTTCCCTTTGTTGAAAAACGTTCATATATAGACCTTAGGAAGAAACGTCTTGTTTACACATCTATTATCAAACCTATTATACTCTATGATTCACGTGCGTCGTATCCAAATTATCAGAAGGTTGTTGATGCGTGTTCCTTGATCTATTTGCACCAAGATATTTTACTGTACATTTATTTACAATTTTATTTACAAGTCGTATGCCACCTGGCATGTTTACAAGCGTTATGCTTCCTGGCATGTACATGATACACATATTTCTGCCACCTGGCATGTAAATTGATACATCATACTAGTTTTCTGCCACCTGATAGATACGATGCAATTACCACAATTAACGGTAATACGCCCGACATTTTGGCGCATCAGCTCCCCTTACGTTCTGTAACGCAACTAACCCTTTGTGCGCTGCGCCCTCTGGCTACAAGTCACCGCAATCACCGAGGAGGCCAAAACATCCTCCCCCCCACCAATGAATTACATTCCTCGTAATACAATCATCAGATATGCAAACAAGTAAATCAAAACTAGAGAAACTGAAAACATACAAAAACCTTCAAAAAGTATAAAATTACATGTTACACTTACCAATCTTCTAGCTTTATTATATTGAAAGGTTAACTATAAGGGTTAAACTAAAACAAACAAATAAAATTATTAGTACAATAAGAAATAAAAAATAATAATAAAACATATTCAATATAAACCAACTGTTAAAAGGCACAGTTTGGCAATAGGACGTTTTACCGTGCACAGTTTTTAGTCTAACCACTCGGACATTATTGTCTCTTCCAGAAAACACTTCTATTACTCGCCCGAGTTTCCAACGTAATGAAGGCATATTATCTTCTTTAATGAGAACCAAGTCATTTAGACGAATATTTCTGTTAGGCTGTCTCCATTTGCTGCGCTACTGTAGTTGGCACAGTTACTCTTTAGACCACCGCTTCCAAAACCCTTGGAATATCTGCTGCGTTAGTTGCCATCTCTGCAATGGAGACACTCGTATTTCGGATAAATCTTGTTCCGGAACAGCTGTTAAAGAAGTCCCTATAATAAAGTGTCCAGGAATCAAAGCTGTCAAATCACTGGGATCACTAGAGATCGGTGTTATTGGCCTCGAATTTAAGCATGCTTCAATTTGTGCAATTAAGAGTTAAAAACACTTTTTAAGTCAAAATTTGAGTTCACATTTCTTTAGATGCAGCTTCATAGATCTAACAGCTGCCTCCCATATACCACCATGATGTGGAGCAGCTGGCGGGTTGAATATCCACCTTATGTTTTCATTTGCTAACCACCTTTGAAATTCTGAGGTTGACTGGACACATGACACTGCTTCCTTGAGGATTTTATTTGAACCTATAGAATTAGTTCCACAATCACTTCTTATTTCTTGAGGTTTTCCTCTCCTCGAAGCAAATCGTTTTAGAGCAGCTAGGGATGCTTCACTCGATAAGTCGCTAGCAATCTCTAAATGGATAGCCTTTGTAGGTAAACAAACGAAAATACAGACATAAAATTTAATTGGTCTTATACCTCTCTACATTTTCACAGAAAATGGGCCGGCATAATCAACGCCAACCTTTGAAACGGTTCTACTTGGAATCACTCTACTTGCAGGTAGTTCTCCCATTAATTGAGTAGATGTTACTGCTGGTACTCTGCAACATTTTATGCATTTTTAATTTCATTCCTTGCACTTATTATCCAGTATTTCTGTCTTATTGCGGATAAACCCTCCATGTAAATGCTTTTCGTGATATTTCTGAATTAATAATTTTGTGAAGTGATTATTATTTGGCAATATAATGGGATGTTTACTTTCTCTGGTAATTTCTGCGTTTCTTAATCTACCTCCTACGCTTAAAATTTCGTTTTCATCTAGAAATGGATTAAGTGAAATGATTTTGCTTTTAGTTTTAATCGGTTTTTCTGTCTTTAAAGCCTTAATTTCTTCTGAAAATTCATTAAGTTGAACATTTCTTATAATAAATTCTGAAGCCTTCCGTAACTCATAGGCGGTAAGCACACCAGATTGCTTTTCACGAGCGGATTTACAGTTGTTCACGAAGTGCAGAAGCTTTATTAGCAGATAAGGCATTATTCCCAGTACTTTGTTTAAATTTCCGTACAGTTCAAGATTTAGTAACGGTTCTGTAGATTCCACAAGTGTTTTCAAAGTAACACATTTTCGTTCTTCACTAACGTTTTGCAAGTCAGCTTCGGTATTCATTTCGTTTATGTGACGTCGAATATCTACTTCTGAAAGCCAGGGTGGGCCAGAAATCCAATCACTATCATTAATTAGAGCTTCAGCATTCATCTCCCTCGTAAGTTTATCAGCAGGGTTCGTCTTCCCACTGCAAAAGTACCAGTTGTTTAAATTTGTTTTTTCCTTGATTTCTAACACACGATTTCTAACAAATTGTTTCCACTCGTTGGCAGATCCCTTGATAAGTCCCAGATAAGACCTAAAACTTTCAACGGTATCAAAGAGTCTTCAGATGTTTCACGACAGTCTACTTCATTAAGTTTCCATAGTTCATTCAGCCCAGGTGAGTTTGAAACCCATCTACGTAAATTCATACTGGCCTCGCTAAGAATGAAAATCATGTCCTTGCTTAAATGTAAGGCCTTTGATACATTAACTGACCCAGAAATTAAATCATCTACGTAAAGCTCTTTTAACATACTGCATGCCTCTTCGTAGGCATCTTTATACCCTTTTAAATGCAGTCTTATTGTAGCTGTTAATAAATAAGGTGAGCACTTGACCCCGAAAGGGACTCGATTGTGTTGGAGAACTCGTAAGTTGGGAATACTGTGATCGAGGTTTGACCCCTCTTCATTTATCCACAAAAACTTTAAAAAATCCCTATCTTCTACCTCTAAGCATACCTCTAAAAATGCACGCTGAATGTCGGCACAAAACGAGATTGAATGTACTTAATGATAATCTTTAGCAAGTCGGGATTTAAATTAGGTCCGCTTTCCAAACAATCATTAAGGGATAAATTTCCCTTACTTTTAGAAGAAGCGTCAAAAACTATTCGAACCTTTGTAGAATCCTTCTGCTCACGCACTATCGCGTGATGAGGCATGTAATACCCCGTTTTCAAATTACTATTTAAATACGTATTTACCCGTTCCACTATACCATCTCTCAAGTGTTCATTAATTATTTCATTATATTTTAAATATAGCTCGCTATTTTTCTGAAATTTATTATTTAAAAACAGTAAACGCTGTTTCGCGATTTCATAATTATCATTTAAACCTTCAACAAAATCTTTCCATAATAATCGAGTTTCATACCTTTTATTTTCGTAAGTTGTATTTCGCTCAAATGACTCTAAAATTTCCCAAATATAATCCGAACCTATTAATACTTGTATTTCGTTACTCGTACCAGTATCTGCTAATTCTATACCCTTCTCAAACGCCATCTTTCGTACCACCGAGAAGGAACTTTTACTTGCCCTAGTGTTATAGAATCAATTACTATTGCGTTAATTTTTATCTTTTTATTGGGACTGTTTACATTCTGCAATACTATTTCTACGATATCATACAAGCGCTCTTTTGCATCTTTGCATCCAAATGTGAAAATAATAAGCGCTTCTTTATTATGGATTTTCAACCCCAGTGAATCAACCACTTCTCGTAAGATGAATGACCTTGTTGACCCTGAATCTATCATACAAGGTAATTCCTTTTCGCTCCCCCCTTACACCTCCCTGTCCCCGAAAACGTCTGTAGAAGAACGGAAGTCGGTGGTTTAATTTTGTTATTATTTTCATTACATACAATTTCATTACATCAAGAGAAGCTTCAGGGATTGGCGTTTGTTTTGTCTGATTGGAAGTATCCGTCTCTAAATCTTTCGATGCGGCGTCACATAAACGAATTATGTAAACCTTGGACATTGCACAGTCTGCACTTTTCATCTTTATGAGCACAGAAACGCCTTAGATGCTCTTTCGAAAAGCAAATAAAACATAAAACTCGATCCATTAATGCCTTTCGGCGAGCCTTTAAATCAAGTGCGCAATCATGATTCATATGACAAGCAGATAAACAAAATATGCATACATGTTGATTCTCTTTCGTAGGCGGGGTAGAGAACTTTCGATTTTGATTAAAATGTGATTTTTGAAAGTATTTAGAGGGAGTTTCGCTTTGACTAGTTAATACTAAAGCACCTTGCTTATTCCTACTGAAATAATTTCTTTTAGAATGCATGTAAGATTTATTTTGATAACCTTGATGGGAACTTTTGTTTCGTACTGATGTTCCATTTACCTCAAAACTCTTAGAACGCGCTAACATCATTGATTTTTTCTTGAGATCGAAATTTTGTCTATCACTTCTTTTCCTAGTGAATTCTAGAGTTAAATTCTCGGGTATCAAAATAGGGATAAAAATGGCCATAAGAACCACTAGTAACATATAAGGAATTTAAATTTCTTATTTGTATTTCTATATCGTCATACAGCTTCCTTTCAAAGCAGCCGTATTTCCGGAATATTTTACAGATTCTAAAATCAACAATTTATTCATATGCGCATAATTAGCAGGTCATGTCTGCCGAAACGGTTTTTTAGTATATCAACAGCCACCGTATAGTTTTCACTAGTAAATTATAATCCACTAATAGCATTTAAAGCTAAACCTCCCAAAAGCGATTTTAAATAACAAAACTTGTCAACCGAACTGAGACTTTCGTTTTGGTGAATGGAATTACAAAACTGATTCCATAATTCAAGCCAAGAACAAGGATTACCGTAATATTTTGTAATCGTTTATTTTGGCAATTTTAAAGTATTAACTTCACACGTTTTCAACTTCGGAGATACAGTTTCCTCACTAGAATTTCTAAATTAAACTTTACACGCGTTTTCTTAATTTTTCCTGAATTTTACATTTAAAACTTAACATTTTCCTGCTATTCCTGCGCGGAAATTACTTCTCTTCCTAACTCCTCTTCCGTACCTATAAGGTTTTCAATCTCAGAATCGTATTGTTTCAACAACTGCGTTTTTTCAAGTAACATTTCGAGTAATTCTTTTAATTTCTCATCCGCGGTTTCACCCTCTTCTTACAATGCACATTCTATTTTACTCATCAACTTAGTAGTTAAGTTACGCGTCACCGTGCGCAACTTAATTTGCCTTAGTCATAGCCTCCATTTTAACATTAAATTGTATCAACAATAATAATCAACAAGATTTTTATTCAACAATTCTATTCAAAACTGGAAAAATGAAAAAGGGCCTACCTCGAATTCCTTCGCATTAAATCCCAGCCTTTCAGTTATGAACTCAGTAACTTTCATGAACTCACTAATGTTCTTCGTCCATTCTTCATCTCCACAAATAAAGTCCGGTGTCACCAAAAAAAAAAAAAAAAAAAAAAAAAAAAAAATGTACGTATCCAAATGATCAGAAGGTTGTCGATGCGTGTTCCTTGAACTATTGCACCAAGATATTTTACTGTACATTTATTTACAATTTATTTACAAGCCGTATGCCACCTGGCATGTTTACAAGCGTCATGCTCCCTGGCATGACGAAATTCAAGTATTAATAGGTTCGGATTATATTTGGGAAATTTTAGAGTCATTTGAACGAAATACAACTTACGAGAATAAAACGTATGAAACTCGATTATTGTGGAAAGATTTTGTTGAAGGTTTAAATAACAATTATGAAATCGCGAAACAGCGTTTACTATTTTTAAATAACAAATTTCAGAAAAATAGCGAGCTATATTTAAAATATAATGAAATAATTCATGAACACTTGAGAGATGGTATAGTGGAACGGGTAGATACGTATTTAAATAGTAATTTGAAAACGGGGTATTACATGCCTCATCACGCGATAGTGCGCGAGCAGAAGGATTCTACAAAGGTTCGAATAGTTTTTGACGCTCTTCTAAAAGTAAGGGAAATTTATCCCTTAATGATTGTTTGGAAAGCGGACCTAATTTAAATCCCGACTTGCTAAAGATTAGCATTAAGTACATTCAATCTCGTTTTGTGCCGACATTCAGCGTGCATTTTTAGAGGTAGGCTTAGGTAAAGAAGATAGGGATTTTTTAAAGTTTTTGTGGATAAATGAAGAGGGGTCAAACCTCGATCACTGTATTTCCAACTTACAAGTTACACGTACATGATACACATATGTGTATCCTTACATGGTTAAACCTCGGTCACAGTATTCCCAACTTACAAGTTACACATATATGATACACACATATGTGTATCCTTACATGGTTAAAGGAATATGTGTATCCTTACACGATACACATATTCTGCCACCTGGCATGTAAATTGATTTATCATACTAGTTTTCTGCCGCCTGACAGATATTGCAATTACCTCAATTAACGGTAATACGCCGGAAATTTTGGCGCATCCGCTCCCCTTACGTTCTGTAACGCAGCTAACTCTTTGTGCGATGCGCCCTCTGGCTACATATCACCGCAATCACCGAGGAGGCCAAAACAACGTGCATGAACTTCTGCTACAAAAAATGATCTCCTTAAGTAGCAAAAAATTCAAAATCCTTTTCTACGCATTATTACTAATGCTCATTATTATATTAGAAATGTTACACGTCATGAAGACCTCACACTTGACACTATTGGAACCTATCTCAACAAAACAAACACAAAATGTTTCGACAAAGCACTTGGCTGTCAATATTTAAATTCATTTAATCTCTTCAATTAGAAGATACTTGAAGAGAAGTATGATCTTAGACCATTTGCTGCACACCACAAAAAGAATAATTGTTTTTCCACCTAGCTTTTCGTACATTTTATTTTTCATTTATGTTATTGCATTTTTTGTTTTTCATTGTACTTGTTATGCATTGTATTCTACACTCACTTCCAAAAGTTAAGCACGAAGATGTAAAATGCAAAAAAATCAACAAATACTGCTTTGATTGACACAAAATTCGGCAGGAAACTAATAGCATATATATTTATGCATAAAACAAAATCAATAATTATATACAAAAGTGAAAACAATATTAAATTTTTGTAAGTTATCAGATAATGACATACTGGAGACTTAACAGAATTATGTATAAAGTGAAAATAAACAGCATGAAATGAAAATAAACAGGACATTAATAGGGTATGTGATCCCCCCTCACCTGTATGCAAAGTTAACACCTTGTGACCATGCTTTCAATTAGGTGATCAACCACCGCAGAATTAAGCAATCGCCGTTCTTCTTGTAGAGCAGCTTCCAGCTCAATACGAGTGGCTGGAGGTGGGAAACGTAAAGTTACAGCACGGCCGAGAGCATCCCAAAGATATTCAACGGGATTAAGTTCGGGCGAATATGCTGACCTCGCCATACGCGCAATCCCTTCACTCTCCAGGTAGTCATCGACGATATCAGCTCTATGAGGACGTGCGTTATCGTCCATTAAAACAAAAGTAGGGCAACTGCTGCAACGTACAATCTCACAATGGGTTCTAGAGCCGTCAAAGAATCCCGTTGAAAGATGTGAAGGTCGGTGCGGTATCCTGATGAAATCCCTGCCCGCACCATAATGCTTCCGCCTCGGAATGCGTGATGTTCGGTGATGTTTTGGGACTGATTGCATGTTCGTTGTTCACGCCATATCCTTATACGCTTGTCATCTGGCTCCAGAGCAAATCTTGACTCATCAGTAAACATGACATTGCCCCAGTCAGACACATTCAACTGACATTTTCCCGGCACTACTGTAATCGTGTCCCTCTTGATTGGACAAATATAGGAACACAAACTCGAGGTACACGGGCGTACAGTCCACTCATATGTAATCTTCGGCGTACAGTAGCTGCAGATGTCGCCTTACCAATGGACGCTGTAACCATAGATGTCACAAGAGGTGAGGTCGCTCTGCGATTCTGCTTGGCTACAAAAGCAATATGTCGATCTTCCGCGGGGGTTGTAACCCTTAGGCGACCGGCTACGGGCCTTCGGACAACTGTCTGTGTGATTTGGAATTGTTTCCATAAACGTGAAATTACAGAATGATGAACGCCGGAGAATAGAGCAACATCTGTGATCGACTGTCCTGCTTCAATGCGCCCCACAGCACGCCAGCGCTCAGAATCTTCCATTCGTCTTCTGGAAGTTATAGAAATACGTATGTCTTGAAAACAAATTGTACGAAAGTTTTAAACACCTTCTATCAGCACTTAAGATCAACTTCTGTAACCCTTCATAAAGCTGGCTTCTTATAAGACTGCCTTTTATCCATATTTTTTGACATGAAAGCGCGATTGGCTGTTGCCTAACATATTTGCATACTTCCATCTACCTCTGCGGCGAATTGCATCCTCTTCAATTCTGATCGGCTTCCGTCAATCAGCATTTTCCTCTCCGTGCTTAACTTTTGGAAGTGAGTGTATTTACATTGAATGATAATTTCTTACTCGGAACTGCTTACTGACAGCTATTTTTAAGTACACTTGTTGGCTGCTTGCTTCACACACACCTTTCATTTACGATGTCGGATCATTTATCATCCTCTTGTCTCCCTTTGCCTTCCCTCACTGCTTCTCCCTTCTTGTTCTTACGTATTACGATAGCAATTATGTTATGCACCTTTATGCCAGTATTTGTCATTGATTCGGGCACGTCGCGGAATATTCTGGTTCAGTTCAATTCCGTTAAAGGATTAAGTAAATCATCTCTGTAAAGACTAAGTCCATATAACAGAGGTACATATATTACACTATTTTAGAGTGTAATCTACATATCTCATATTTCTAGATTCTAACATCCGTTACAACTTTTATGTTAACTAAATTATAACTTTTAGAAAGATTTGAAATTCTAAAACTCAAGGTTATAGAGCAAACTTTTCGGCCTCTTTCAAAACAAGAAATAATCATAAAAGAAAAAATTATTTATTATGTATATTCAAGATTTTTTTAAAGTAGCTTCATTTTTATTTAACTTCCTCGTGGTATTTCTCACTATGGCCAAAGTTTTGCGTCCATAACTTTGTTCTAATAAGCTATGAATCCAAATGTTTGCTAGCCCACTAATTATGGATTACACTGCAATGTAGTGAGATATTTTTGTTTTCAAAATTTGATGCAGTTTTTCTACGAAATTGAATATAAAACGATTTTTTGCATACAAACTCGTTTATCAATCAAATTAAAGCTCTTATAATTTTATTGTTTGTACCATTGGAGAAAATGAAGAAAACAATTAATTGAAGTGCATAAGAGATTTTTAACTTAATTTTGATTTTTTGTCAAATTCGCTATATTTTTCAGACCCTCTTATGTAACAGAATTGTTGAAAGAATACAGTGATTAGTCATTGTTCAAGAACGATTTTTTAATTGAGTAATTTGATTGATAATCTGTCATTTAGAATAGAGAGATAATAATAAATATTATGAAAAAGGTTTTTACAAATTAAGCTCTTATAAAATGTTCATAAAATAATTAATAAACTAAAAGGAGAAAAATAAATTATCACATATTTAATTTGAACAATAGATGAAAAAATTCTCTTTAGAGAATTCATCTACAATTTAACATCAGGAATAATAAAAGTGTGGGCATTTAAATAACGAAATAAATTAATTTAATTTTTGATAAAGGTATAATCCATTGTCTATATAAATTTATCAAAAGGTATCGTATTTATCAAATCGCTTTCGATTTATTAAACAAAAGCATAAGCTTCCTACGCTTTTGTTATTTTTGCAATAACATTGTGGATGAGTTCTGTAAAGAGAAATTTTAAATCTGTTTTTCCTATTAAATTACGCAATGAATTACTTTTTTCCTTTTAGTTCATTGATTATTTTACGAATATCATACAAAAGCTTTTTTAAAACTTTTTTTATAATTATTTTAATGCAGGAATACAATTAAGAACTTCACATGAATAATACACAGTAATACATTTAACAAAACGAACGCAGTATTGCATTTAATTCCCACAACTTAGAAAGTAAAATATTTACGTTCACGCCATTCACTGAGCGAATGGAGAGAGGCACGAGACCAAGTCGATTAAATGAGGCGGGTAATTAACATTCATAACGTTTTAGTTCAAGCGACACTTCACAGAATTTTAAATATTTTCTAAGCGATAAACGTGTAAAATGAACTGTGCGCCCTCACCAGAATTCAAAGGTCAGATCTTCCTATGCTAGTTTCTGTATTACCACTTGCGCCACGAGTGCAGACACGGGGAATGCCATGAATTTTGTTGATTCTATAAGAAGATTTCTTTGTTACTACTTACATGAAAAAGGAGTCTTCTGTTATCTTTCGTATCTTAGGAAAAAATCTCATATTACACGAAACGATATTAAACTGAAAAATTGTATCCCGTCTCAAAGTGGGAAAACTCTCTCAGAAAAGTGAGAAAATTTTAAAATATTAAAAGCTCGATTTTAAAATATTTCAAAACAAAAATTTTTCCCGTTAATAAATGAAGTCTAAATCTTATCATAAACCATCAGATAGTCCACAAATAGGTTAAAAAACTTGTACTCGTAGTTTATAAATAAAATTTTCAAATGCTAAAAATCATAAACGTGTTTATTTCCTGGAAGTTTAATAAAAGGACATAATAAATTGTCAAAACAAATTTTTTGCAGCATTTGTTCCAGAAATCAAAACATATTTCATTTTACGATTCCCCCCCAATCTATTACGCGCTTCGCCGTTAGGTACTACGCGGCAATAGAGGGTTACCCTTGGAGGACGTTTTAAGAAGTTTCCACGGAAATATCACATCAAGCAAAGCACGAAACTAGACGGGACTTCCGAGAAACTGGTCCCAACTGGTAGCAACACAGGACTTACAAGTGTTTAGAGAGAAATAGAGAAAAACTCTATTTATTCCTATTAGCAACCAAGATTCGTGTAGCATTGGGTAAAACACGAGAGTTCATAGAAGAAGCAGCTACACTTGGAAGCGATATCCCGGCTATGCAAGATACTCTGGTGGTGTAATCAATCATGGCAAAGCACACTAGGGCTATCTGCTTTAGGGAAGGGATGCTTTCGTGAGGACTTTCTAAGGGAAACTGGCTCGTATACACCAAGATATTCTGTAACTTTGCTGAAAGTGTTTCACTTATAGTTGTGTCACGCGTAGACGTCAACCAGACTGCTTCGGAAAGATCACTGGAAATTTCCAGATGGCGATGGTTGCAGTTTGAGGTCAGGAACGATAGAAATACAATAAAAACCATATTCAATACAATAAAAAATCATATGTACTATATTTTAATATGTGTACTATATTTTTATTATAAAACTGTCTAAAATAACAAAACCGTCTAAGTCATAAATAAAAATGTTTATATAGTAATTAAACTGCTTATATACTGATCGTGGAAATTTCAGAGCCGGTTTTCCAAAACCGGTATTTCAGAGCCGATATACGCTGGGCCGGTATTCCAGAGGTCCGTGGTTCGATTCTCGACGAAAGCGTTGCTAAGTTTTCCTCTTGCCTGCTTCCAAAAAATACCTAATGTCTCTACAGTGGCGCCCGAACTAAGAGGGTGTTGGATGATGTTTCTCCTCACCCAGAATTTGGCAATTGGTTCTCATAAAGACACTAGTCACCCTTTAAAAGTAGGAGTATATAAGGTATTTCTCCCGCCTTCCTAGCGTGCCTTCGTGGTGTAGTGGTTCTGCACGCTGGGCCGGTATTCCAGAGCTCCGTGGTTCGATTCCCGTCGAAGGCGTTGCTAATTTTTTATCTTACCTGCTTCCAAAAAATACCTAATGTCTCTACACACTTTTCTACTAATTACTTACTATTTCAATTATAGCATAATCAGTAACATATTGTAAACAATATCAGAAGTACATCAAAAAGTAAAGCATATGTAATGATGAGGATACTCATTAAATTTTAATGCTATTATTTTTATATTATTGATGAAATGCATTTTGGATTAAAAATACATGAGAAACTATGTTTTTATTGTAAATGCTATATACTGATACATTTCAAATTTATGTGTTTCTTATGCATGATGAAAAACGTTTGTATATACAGTCATAATTTAACATTAATACTCATAAATCTATATCAACAACTTCTAAACCATCGCATCGCTCTCTATCTATTTGCCTATGTAAATATATGACTTAATAGATGTGCATTTATATGTATATATAAACTTGAAAATTGCTCGAAAGTTTTTTAAAGTCCCTTCTAATTTATATAATGATCATGTAATTGAGAGCAACTGTATTCATAAGTTCTTTGAATATTAACCTGGTTATGGAATACACAGCTGAAAAATAACTGATGAGCATAGAAACAAAGCGTCTACACGCTTTGTTTTGGGGGTAATACATAATCATACCATACGTATGATTCATAATGTATAACCATTATGCATGAATATCAGTTAGGATGTAAATATCAGCCACATAGATTTTTGAATTTGCCATAAAATTCTCTTTTTTATGTATTTTAAATTATTATTTACGGATAGAACAGTGATTTATGAGCTGTAAAGTTAGCCAAGGTTTTTTTTTTTTTTTTCTTTTTTTTTCGATTCATAAATTTGACAATGAGTCGGCGACTTTTTACGGGAGTACTGATATGAGAAAATACCAGATGTAATGTCTAATAAGTAAATTTATATAGACTTATAAAGCTTACATTTTAAGCTAGTCTTCATACATGTGCCGAGTTTGGCCATTACTGATGTAATTGATTGCTATAACAAGAATTGTGTTGATTTATTAAAGGAATATTATTATATTCTTAAAGGTAAATAATGCATAAATTAGTATTGAACACTGATACTTAAGAGTTGCAGTATTAAAATTAATTACATAGTTCTTTCTGAATTTCTGATTTACATAATATGTACACAACTCATGAAACCTTAATAACTATCACTAATCTCTTTCTATGATTTATCCAAAAGCCCTCCCGTTAGGAATGTAGCTCTCGAGTTCTTTGCTATAAATAAATAAACCTCTTTGAATGTTTTTTTCTTTAGTTTTCATAACGCCAGTGTCGAAATCAAATTGATCACCCACCACCTTTCCGTTATCTGCCAAATAAACAAATTTAAAACGTTAAAAAGAAAATACAGAAATGCTTCCGTGAGTGAGTAATGCAGTATGAAATTTGAAAACAAAACATCTCTTTCGCCAGTCTGAACAAATGATTTCTCTTTCTCACTCAAGTCTTAGAAAGTGAAGAGGGTAACCTGGCTATAAAGATTTCGCGGAAATGGAGATTTTGAGAGACACTTCTTTCGATGCGCTTCTCCATGTAGCTAAAGTCGATGCTATAGCGGTTTTATATATAGCGAAAAACACGAATATTCCCATGCAGCCAGCGAATTCGCTAAGTCTCGAATCCCGGACCGAACTACCAGTGTTCAGCGGCTTATCGAGCGCCGGCAAGCCTTTCAGAAAAAGACATGATATTCAATTCAACTGGTGAAATGAAAAATAATAACTATAGAAAAATACCCTTCTCGTATAGAAATAATGTACTATATTTTATATATTGCATAATTTCTAGACTACATCTTGTAATAGACAATGAATCACAAAACTTTGCACCTAGTTCTCTCAAACTAAAACTTGTATTTTCTTTCAGAATATTCTAGTAATTCAATTCATATTCACGAAGAATTTCCATTCCTTGACACGACATAACTCTATGTAAATTTCATACGAGCGAAAGTATTCTATCTCATATTAAATTTAGTATTTTCATCCAATTATTTCATCTCTGATAAGCAGATATTTTTCAAAGCGCATTTTTTGAAGTCATATTATCCAGATTTCCCATTCTGGCTGACACGGTTTACGGCGGTCACCTGTTTTCCTAGCATATACTAATAGGAACTTATATAATAAGGGTTCAAGTCGCGAAATACTGGTAGCTCGCTCTGAGCTTTGTTCCTGGCAATGAATATGTTTTCTGACTTCTGGGTCACAGAGAATTAGCTTAGATTGTAGAGACTACGGGATTTTTTACAAACAAGAAACATAAAAATCAACTTTTTTCTCTTTGGCACTCGAATCAGGAATCTTCTTATGCTAGCTAGAAATACTAAATATTTAAACTTCGATAGCAGGCGTGGGGGTATACAATAATTCCTTAATTGCCTCACTTTATGGGCAAATGGGAAGAGGTACGAGATTTCGTCGCCTTTTATGTGGTCCAGAACGTGAAAAATTTTCCATACTAGCCCAGACTATTCATTTATACGGCGAAAGCATGCAGAGGATTATGGCTTTCTCCCACTTAAAGAGTGATTAAGAAGAATTAATATTTTTAATAAAAATATCTTTTCAAAATTATTTGATTTTTGTTGAACAGAAAAGTGAAAATATTTGTTATTTCTACAAGATTCGATCCACAAATCTTCCATTGCAAGCTTACTCAACAAAAGCAAATACAAAGAAATGCAATGAGATGATTTTCTTATAAGAAGTCAGATTTCATACAGTATAAATTTCACTAACAACTTTGCATATTTTTAAATCGGAAAATATAAGAAAACGTAGATAATTAATTATATTCACTTATTATTAATGTGAGGTCGTGTTTATATAGTAATTCAAGACAATGATTTCTTGTAACTGTAGAACACTAAGTTTCTGTAACCTTTTTTATTGCTTTTCCAGCTAAAAATAACTTATTTCCTACTTCCCATTCTTCTCCAATAGCTTAGGATTGTAGCACTATTTGCAGTGCCTTTTGGCATATAGATGTTTGTTGAACTAAAGATGAGGTGTTTTACCAATCTACATGCCAAAAGATACTGTGTAATAACATTCACTATTACAGATGTGATGGTGACTTTGGTTAAAAAGATTTAAAAATGAAGAATATAGCTTTTTTTATTAAATAAATATCATGAAACCGTTCATTATAACGGCTGATCCAAACGCCGCTCATATTAAATTTTCAAATATTGTAGAATTTCCAAAATGGCTGTTAATGGTAAGTTCTTCCAATGCATGACACCACCATACTGTTATGAATATCTCTCACTTGAAATTTAAGTTGTAATTTACGTAAACCCGTTTGTTTAGTGAAAAATGGAGATGAGATTTCCTTCAACAGAATTAATGTTTAGGTACGAATGAGCATTGCTTCGCAGCGCATAATATTGAATGCGATTTCATTGTTCTCGTTTTTTTTTTTTTTTTTTTTTTTTGTGTGTGTGTGTGTGTGTGTTTACAACATTGTATTTCTGATGTTGTCCATTATATCCGAACTCATAAGAAACGGGCGATCACTTCATTTATTGTGTTCAACTTATAAGATATTTCTGTCTCCTTCCTAACGTGCCTTCGTGGTGTAGTAGTCAGCACACTCACCGCATAATTGAGAGGTCCGCGATTCGATTCCCAGCGAAGGCGATTGCTAATTTTTCATATCGTCTGCTTTCAAAAAATACCTAATATCTCTACAGTGACGCCCGAAATAAAAAGGTGTTGGATGATTATTCTCCTCACCCAGGATTCGGTGACTGGATCCCTTAAAACCCCAGTCGCCCTTTAAAAGGGGGAATATATAAGGTATTTCTCCCGCCTTCCTAGCGTGCCTTCGTGGTGTAGCGGTCAGCTCAATGAGCTGATATTTCAGAGGTCCGTGGTTCGATTCCCGGCGAAGGCGGTTGCATATTTTACATCTTTCCTGCTTCCAAAAAATCCTAACGTCTCTACAAACTTTCCGCAAAACTATGTTGCAAAGTAATGTACAATCATAAAAATTAAATGCATTCTTTCTGGAATAAAAAATCTTGGAATGATATATTGCACCAAACAGTTTAAAAGTTAACAGCATAAACTGCAAGTGAAATTTCAAGTGATATATTTACTTGTTATAGTATAGGTTTTTCATCCACTGAAAAATCTGCCATTAACATTTCGAAATTTCCACAGTTTTTGTAAGTGTGATGCGCGAGACTTTTGGAACTTTATAATGATATGGTGCACGGTAAATTGAAAATATTACTCCAGTTTATCGCAAAGGCGCATAAATTATATTCAGAATAGACATCGTATAATCAATTGGAGGTATACCGTAAGCGACATGCGATATTATCCCAGTTGACTGCACAATATGTCTATTTTATGTAGTTAACTGAAAATTGTGGTTAACGTACAAACAATTAACAACATGGGAAAGACGAATAACCTACATTGTAATTACAGAAAAATACTATTAATAATTTACTTTTACTTACAAGCTGTACAGAACAAGGCCGTTACGTAAATTAAACCAATATTTAAAAATCCTCTTTTTCAAGCGAAAGCGCCCTTCTTCTTTCTCTTTATTTTTGTTCCTCGCTGTATGTCTTTACGGCGCACATGCCATTTGTTTTTGATCGCAAAGCTGTTTTATTTCTGTAAGGAACAATCTGAAAGAGAAGATGAATGGCAATGCGCTTGATTTATTTTTTTTAAATTCGTTTTAATGGATGACTTAACAATATTTATACATTCTCTATAATGTACAATTAAATTATGAACAACTGTGGCTAAAAATATCTCTTAAATACTTTAACATCTTCTGCTGTCCGTTCCAATAACTTTTCTTCCCTTTTTTGTATTTTCCGTCGGCAGATTTGTGTTACGTTGATGGATTGTGACAGAGATAGGTAGATTAGATGTGAGAGGACACTAGAATTCCACTTTTGGTATTACAATTATTTACCGCCGCGCTAACTAATCAGTGCCGTCTCAATTTATAGAGGGAATACCCCACGGGAAAGTCAGAGTGTCTTCTCTCTTTCTTCCCCCATCACCAACCTCTCGAAAGGACTTCCAGCTCGCCGTGTAGGTAGAATGCCCTCTTGTCGCACAGATGCTATACGCTTGCAAAAATCCATGCCATCTCCAGATTTCGAACCCGGGCCAATCAGGACGGCAGTTAGCTTCTGTATCAGTTTAAAAGATAAATGTGAGAGTTTTTCTAATGATTAGTTTTTATTTTCTTTATACTTTTTATTTATATATTATTTTTATTTTCTTTATATTTTTTATTTTTATTATTTATTAATTTATTTTTGTAGCTTTCTATCGTTTCGAAGCAACCAAATGTTTTTAAAGATACAGTTTAAGTAATTCTCCCACGATTAATAGGGAGTTAACTGTGATAGATTAATTGTCAGTATCCTTATATTAGAATCAATTTCCAATGGAAACAAAGAGCAGCTATAAATCTTTGTAATGTATTAACTCTAAGTTATTCAAACATGCTGACAAATACCTAAAGAAAATACGTAGCATTTAAACAGCAGAGGAAGATCTCGACCTGTGTAACGGCGTTTGCTAATGTAATTATAAGAGGAATTATTAACCCTCTAAAACATTTTTGAAAGTTACTTTCCATCTTTTATCTGGTAGCATAATTCTATGAATCTATATTTTTCAAGATATCATTCAAGAACTTCTGTGAGAGGTAAGAGGTTGGTCTTCTTAATATATTTAGTATTAATACAAGGAATAAAAATTTTATTTAATGAAATGGTATATTACTAAATAATCCATAAAAAAAAGGAATCTTTCCGTGAAAGAAATTACTGCCTTTCTCCTCAGAGACACGAGTACTTAAATTTATAGCGCAAAGGTAATAATTGTGTTTGAGTGTTTTAAAATGTAACAAAATTTGCTCCTGTGCATAGTTTTGCAACGATGTCTTCTTCATTACTATTTTTTATTCATTGAAAACTTGTATATGTTTATTATAATACTTCTGTTTAGCACTTAATATAAGCACAAAAACATTTTCACTACTTACTAAGTGTATTAGAAAATTTTTAGAATTGCATTTGTGTAGAGTAAAGGATTGTGCGTACTATTTAAGAGAATTTCTTAGATTAAATTTAAAACATTAAAAAGAAAAATAAGCATCTAATTTTAAGGTTTGTAAGTAAAATTATTGAATCAATTTGTTTTAAGCTAATTTGCATCCGAACTTATAAGGTAAATAAATTTATTAAGTATACAGTAAAATACACTCGGATTGTCTTCTTAACGGAGATTCCTTCGTGGAGGACTTTGTAAGGGAAACTGACTAGTATTTATGTTACACCTACGGAAACCAAAACAATGTTCATGACTCCAGCTTATTTGTTGGAATTTGTACGCAGGCCAAACTAGCAATGTTTAGCGATGGTACCCTCTCGCCTATCGGCAGATCTCAGTTAATCAGTAATAAGTTATCATTTAATAGGTAAAAATAGTATTATCATTTAATTTCATAAAAATGTATTTTGCATTTTATTTTACATAAATTTTATATATTTCATTCGTAAAAAGTATTTTATCGTTTAGTAAAAAAAATTTCTATCATTAACCTTAGATTAAACCCATGTTCAAGCTATCAACTTTATATCGAAATTTTATCTGGACTTTTTGAATATCTGTATGGGCTGCAATCGCAAATTTGGAGTGCTATTATAAATTGTATTTAAGCGAAGCATATGTATGAGCATCCAAACGAGACCAGATTACATGTTTCGCACCAGATTATTGCACAAGGATATGGAAACAAGCAATGCACATAATCCATTAAAATAATTTTTATCCCTAATGATAAACTCATTCGTGAGAAGATATATAATGGTTTAAAAATAGATACAATGGGCTCGTTTTCCGATCTTAAAAGCTAATTTTCTGGAATGTTACAAACCATTCTTCATTGTACACAGTTAGTTTACACAAATATTTAGCTGGAGAAAGACAAAAATTGCACTGACACAAGTCTTTGTTTAACTTACAAAACTCCCCTGGCAAGTTGAAAGATATATTTGCATTCTCTTTCATTTTAGCACATATGTTGCTAAACTTTAGTTTTAGTACTCTTTATTCTCGTACGTTATTAAACATAGTTCAATTTAAAAGGTACATTATAGTTTCTCGAACTAATTTTCGGAAGGTAATTTTTTTTTTTTACTTGTGAGGATAACAAGCTTTTGCTTATTAAAAATTATAATTAGAACTCTGCTGTAGACGTCACACACAATTTCCTTACATTCTAAGGGAAAATTTCTTTTCTTAATTTTAAGGGAAAACTGTAAGTAATCCTTTCAAAAGGATCCAATACTGCGAAAGTGCAGTGAACCCTAAACATAATTTCGTGCGTGATTCAACTAACACGGAAACTGAAAACATAAAGCGTGTGCTTGTGGCACCGGTATAGAAAACGATAACAGGTACGTAAGGCGTAGTGGTGGCTAAATCTACACATGTCCACTTAGAAAAAAAAAAAAAGAAAAAAAGAAAGAAAACCTATCTGTGTGTGAGAGATGTTCTGGAGATCACACTGTGGCTTCCTATCTATGCTGATTGTTTTCGAAATATATGCTCATGTACTCACGATACATATAGTCCCCGAAATAGAGAAAGGCAAGAAAATTAGGCAATATGACCCAAATTATTCAGATGTTATTTCACGACAAACAGATGAACACATGCGTACAAGAGTTCTTTGCCCTAGCAAAAGAATGCAATGTAGCGAAAGCACTGCTAAACTAAATGAGTTTAGGGCTCAAAAGAGTTGAAATAATGGCAAAGCTCAATGAAAAATGTTAATTGACTTATTTTGTAGATATGATAATTTGAACTGATCGCAATTGCCACTAGTTATAAGGAGTAATTTTTCGTTGGAGGATAGCGACTTTCACTGCAAGGCGAGCTTTGTATCTTTCCCATTTCACCATATTTTCGACACATTTCGCTCAGCGGTACTCTGCTTCATCGAATTACATGTGATGTGTCTTTGGTCAATTATGCTTTTAACAGCTGATACTCTCAGCTACAAAAGCATAGGAAGTTGCATTAAATTATTTAAGCATTCTCCTTGCAAATTCGGACACGTTTCCATCACGTAACATCACTGATGTTAGCTGTAGCTAGGTAAAATGCCTCGGAGACCTATTCGAAATGTCACATGCAATTGAGAGAGTTCCAGGAAGTGGCATAAACAGCTTCCGAAAAGCAGAATGGTCTCACCGCTCAGTCACCAGGCTCAGCACGGACAGAGCTATAAAGCGAGCTCCCACAACTACACCTACGACCACACAATTCACTATTCTCTGGAGTTTTATTCAAATTTTTCAGACGTTTGGTTTAGTTACGGAAAACCATACGAGTGCTATTTGATTAAAAGAAAGGATTCCTACATGGAGGATGTTTTATGAGAAACTGAGTTGTATACACGTCACACACGGGATAACAACAAAATCCTTTCCATGAAGCCAGTCCGTTTACCGGGATTAGAACCCGGAATTGGACTATCAATGTTCAGTGAATGTCAGTGACCGCTCGGCCGCTGATAAGCCCAGATACGTTCGGTGTCAGAATGACTCTGAGAAAGTCTGGAATACGCTGTTGGCAGTTACATACCATTAACCTTTCTCGTATGCGAAATTAAAAAGTTCTTTATTCCCAAATTCTCTCAAAATATGTGAGTCATAAATTTGATATGTGATCTGTATTTGTCTGTTCTCAATGTGGTGCGTAACTGGAGTATGAGTTGAGCATAGTATGACAACTTTCCCATGGCTGTCTCAATTGTTAGATTTCTACCGCGTTGAATACAGCCGGTCTATGGTTCCAGCCTTGTTAAACGTGTATGAATCGGTGGAGTGAGTTGAACCGAACCTGACGGGAAATGTCTCAGGATAAAATTAAATTTTTCGATGGGTCCCTGCAAGAGAGTATTTCTGCATGCACCTATGTCCAAGGCAGCTATAAGCTGCAACGATAGGCTCTCTCTCTCTCTCTCTCTCCCCAATAAATAATGTTAGTGACAATCCAAATGTGCGCATGTTTTCATTTCCTCATTATATTCCCCATATCTTTCTCCAGTTTCGTTATGGGGCTCTCCTTTTTTAATATGCGTGGGTTTTTTGCGACAGATGTAAAAAAAAAAAAACAGTTACCATAAATTAGTTTTTAAAGTTATATGTGGTTGACTTTCTTAGAAGCAACAACACATCAACTTCGCTATTATAACAACAGCTTGATGACAGTTTAAGGAAAATGGATACAGCAGCAAATAAACCATAAGTATGTCAGTTATAGAGTTTCAAATAACACGTGAAGCTATTCTGGACGATATGGGTGTAAGCACAGACCAAATACCAAGCCCCGGGGCTATATATTCGATATACATCACAAAACTTCTGGATAAGGTAAAATGTTTGTGATTGTACCACTCATTCGTTTGCAAAACAGGAATCATAAAATATATGATCTCTGTTGTTGTTGTTGTCGTGTCCATGATACATGGAACAATGGTTGCCAGAGCCTACTCCGAAGCAAGGTTGGACTTCTATTTTCCACCCCCAATTTTGAAGAAGAACACACCGGGGATACATTTAAAAGCATCCATGTCTTATTTAGGATTCGAACCCGGGCCCTTAGGTACCGTAGTAGGCTCCCCTAACCACTATACTGTCTGGGCGACATATATGAATTCTGCAATCCTTTAGTGAAAATATTGACAGAAGAAAACGGCTACAGGATCTTTAAATTCTTCGCCACAGAAGAGCCCCATTCTTTATTCAATTAGGAACGTACTAAACGAAATCACTCTTTTCATAGTACCAAAGTCTTTTGGTCAAAGATGCATGCAGACGGTTGGGCCTATCCTGTGATTAAACGTATGGCTATAGGAATAAGCAACAATACAGGCATATACTTCTATTAACGTGTATTAAATTGCTTCACATTGCACTTTCAATTTTAAATACTTATTGAAGATTATGCTTAGTAGAGGATCCCGGTATAAATATAGAATGACTTTATTTAAGAATATTTTGTAGATGAGGTATCTATAAGACAGCAAATTAAAAGTAACTCTTTGTATCAGGTTTAGTGAAATTGCTTCATATATTGGTTGCGTTCCCAAATTACTGTGACGTCAGCAATGTAGACAAATGCTCTGATCAATAGTTTAGTGTGAAGCTCATTTCACTCCTGATCTAATTATGAAAATATTCGGAATTCTTAAGAATGCTCGGATCTGCTGTCACTACTTTCTCTACAGTGTAAACTTGAAAGAGCATCACGATGAGTTGTTTTAAGCGATTATATCAATGGTATTTTAACAGCATCTATTTCTTTTTTGATTTTGAAAGAAACCTTTTTGATTGGTGAAAACGACATTATTTGTCCACTTTTATGTTTAATGGGTTTACATGTAATCTTTGAAAAGACATTAATATCATGATTTAAGTATTTTACGTTTTTCATATCAAGGAATGAAACATATTCTTAGAATGATTAATAATGAATTTTCTTCTTCCGATCAGAAAATACGTATTAATCCATCAGTTTAAGAAAGCAAGAAATTATTAAGCAAAGTTTGTATTCAAAGTTAGAAAAAATAGAGAATTTTAAAGAGGACTGATTGCTTTTCCTTGAAAGCAAAATTAAAACTGTCATTTATAGGTTCTGATAAATGCGATAATTTTGTGAGTAAAGGTATTTCGGTTGAACCTTAATTTTCTTTGTGAATATTCCGTTATGCTACAAATCATATAAGAGAAACACAACTTTTGGTGTTGTATTAATCTACTAGCAGCTTCGCTGCCAGCCTTCGTCTGGCTTTTAAATGTACCTGAAAAATGGCTGAAGGAAACACCAAACGTTAAATTAAAAAGCTGCGTAGAATTTTACTCTGCAGAACAATTTCATAAAAAAACGTTATTACGTATAACAAAATTACAATGAAGTAAGCAATATTCCTTAATACAAATATTAATTATCCTAATAAATAAATTAACCAACTCCCTTTGAAAAATCGTAAGAACTCAAATGGTACAATGGAGGTTAAGTGATTTTTTTTTTTTTTTTTTTTTTTTTGTTTCTTAAAAAAATCACTCAAAACTTTTCAATATCTTAAAAACAGTGAAATGAGCAATAAATAACATAAAACAATACAAAAAACAAAAAATTCTGAAAAGCAAAGTATAATTAATGATATTTTATCTTACATTTTCAAGAGAAAAAATTACAATGAAATAAGCATCCCTTAATACAAATATTAATTATCCTAATAAAAAAATTAACCAACTTTCCGTTGAAGAAAAAAAATCATGCAAAACTTTTCAATATCTTACAAACAGTGAAATAAGCAAAAAATAACATGAAAGCAACTCAAAAAACATAAAATTCCGCGCAGAACAACTTTATAAAAAAAAAAAAAAAATCCGTTAAAATGCGGTTTAGCCCACTGCTTGGCGATTGTTTTTCAATGGGCTATAAACGCGCCAACATGGCTAACCCGATGTTTTGAAGCTGTGCTGTTATTCTGTTGCCACTAAATGTTATCGCCCTGTGTTATATTTAAAGAAATTAAGCATTGAAAAATCTGCATAAATGTTTGTCGCATTGTATTAAAACAACGGTACCCAGAGCCATCAAATTTTGAATAATATACGTTTCCAACCTAATATGGGCATCTGGAAGCCCAAACTTGGAATTTTTTTTATTATCTGATTGATATTTTGTAAAACTTGAACGAATTTTTGATTAGCAAACTGAAAGATTTCAAAGCGAGCAACAGAACGAAAAAAAAAAAAAAAAAAAAAAAAAAACAGTTACGTGCAAAGCGCAAAACTGTGTATCGGAAATTCTAAAGATATGCTCATTTTAAAATTATTTTGCTGTCGAACCGAATTTTATGATTTAAGTGTAAAGAACATGATATTTGATAAAGTAAGGTAACACACAAAACGTTAGAAAAAAAGCCCCTTTGGGCGTAATGTAAAATCTAAAAGCTTTCATTATTTTTATTTTTTTATTTTTTATTTTTACTTGTTAATTCTGTTGCAGTTTGAATGTTCTTATGTGGTGATTCTTTTTTTAATCGAGTGTTTTCCCCCCTGTGAGTTTTAGCCTTTTTCTGCATATATTACGGAAACGGCGTATAAAACGTTAGTAAATTTATTCAAAGATGAGGGTGGATCCAGAAGGGTTTTCCCCTGAGATAAATTCATATATGAAAACCCTCAAAAAGACTTTACATTTTTCTTGAAAAGGGTAAGTGAAAAATTTTTTCTTGTATGGTTCGTTTTAAAGTTGCTTATATTTAATATTTTGTATTTCTTTTTGGCTCAATCCTAAAAGATTGGAAAAGCTGACGTTGTGCAGTTCTCTGATGTTTTCTTAATAAAAATAGATCGATATGTAAATGGGCAAAGCGAATGCAGTGCGCAATGCCGACGTTGTGCGCGATGCCGAGTTTGTGCAATTCTGGGATGTTTTTTTTAAGAGTAAAATAGATCGATGTGCACATGGGCAAAGCTAATGTGGTGCGCAATGCCGAGGTTGTGCGCGATGCCGAGTTTGTGCAATTCTGGGATGTTTTGTAAGTGAAAATAGATCGATGTGCACATGGGCAAAGCCAATGTGGTGCGCAATGCCGAGGTTGTGCGCGATGCCGAGTTTGTGCAATTCTGGAATTTTTTTTTAAGTGAAAATAGATCTATGTGTACATGGGAAAAGCCAATATAGCGCTCAATTCCGAGTTTGTGCAATTCTCTAATGTTTTCGAAGTAAAAATAGATCGACTTGCACATGGACAAAGCCAAGGCAGTGCGCAATGCCAAGTTTGTGTAATTCTATGATTTTTTTAATTTTATTTAATCGACTTCAAATTGTATAGCAGGTTTTTCTATACACTGTTTCTGGTATGCATAGTGACTGATATCTTTTTAAGAAAATATGTATGCACGCAGATAAATTTTAACAAATGAATCCTTCGCATGAATCATGCATTTTGCGAGAAATAAACTTCCATGTTTGAATGAAAATGTTGTAAATTTCTACGAGGTTTAAACCTCTCGCATTTGTTGTGAATTACACGTAGCTTTTAAGCGAAACTAATGGTATTTTGTGTTTTAAACTTACCTAAATTGAGTTTTAAATTAATAGTCCAAAGGGGACCCAAAAGACAGAAATTTGCTCAGAAGGACTATTAATTTCGTTTCGGCATTTTGCGATGGTTCACTATAAGCGTTGTTTCACTTTTCAAATTGTGGACAACAAATATTATCGCCCTGTATTATATTTAAAGGAATTAAACGATTAAAAATCTTCATAAATGTATGTATGTTTCCCGCATTTTGATAAAACAACGGTACCTAGAAACATCAAATTTTGAATAACGTAATCCTCCTGCGAATATGAGCATCTGGAAGCCCAAATTTGAAATTTGGAATTTGTTTTATTATCGTTTGGATATTTTGTAAAACTTTAACGAATTTTTGATTAACATGCTGAGGAAGCAAGCAATGACAATGCTCTACAGAAAAAAACATTTTTATCTCCAGCGCGCGAAACTGTGTATCGGAAAATCTAAAGGATATGCTTATTTTAAAATTATTTTGTGATATTGCTGTTGAACTGAATTTTACGGTTTAAGTGCGAAGAACATGATATTTAATTAATAAAGGTAACACGCAAAGTGTTAAAAAACGCACCTTTGGGGCGTAATGTAAAGTCTTAAATTTCAGATTTTATTTTGTTTTTCAATTTCATTATATTTGTTGTCTTTTTTGTAATTTCCTATCGTTGACAATATTACCTATCGCTTTAGATATCGAAAAGCCATGGCTTTCACAGCGTTTTTTAATAACTAGATACGAATAAATTTCTTCGGAGAGAGCACAAATGTCCGAAGACAAATTGTCAAGTAGCTTATGATCATTTATGCTTTCAAAAATATACTTGCAGTTAAAAAGAATTTCCAAGCAGACGATTTCTTTTGGAATTTTTACTTCGTAATTTGATCAGTTAATTCAGTTGCCGTTTGAATGTTCTTTTGTGGTAGTTATCAATCGAGTGGTTTTTGCCATTTTTCTGCATATATTTCTTTAAATAAACAGTTGCTTTGGATTTATCTGTGATGCTGAGGGAGGTGAGTGAATGTAGTACATGTAAATTTATTACTTTATTGGAAGTGCAAGGGAAACTTGTGCCGTCATTGAATGGTGTATGAAAGTTGGTTTGATTGCTCCTTTTTTTGTTTGTTCGAAATGTGGTAAAAATGTGCGTTTTTGTGAGAGAAAGGAAAGTATAGATGGATTTGAATGGCGATGTAGAAAGCAAGGAAAAGTGAATGCGCATGATGTTTGTAGGAGTATAAGGAAAGGTTCATGGTTTAGTCATAGCCATTTGAGTATATGTGATATTTTGAGAATTACGAGGTGTTGGTTTTTGAAAATGGGAAATGAATCTGTGATTTAAGAAGGGAAAGTGCATGAACATGCTGTTGTTGATTGGTTTATGTTTTGCAGAGAAGTGTGTATGACGACTGTGATAAATGATAGTGTTCCAATTGGTGGTGAAGGAGTGATAGTTGAAGTGGATGAGAGCAAATTCGGAAAATGAAGTATGGAAGAGGAAAGCCTGTGGACGGGTAATTGGTGGTATAGAAAGAGGAACGAACAGATGTTTTTTTAGAGAGGTTGAGAATAGATCAAAGGAGAGTTTGGAGAGAGTGATAGTTGAATGGGTGTTGCGGATCAACTGTGGTTTCAGACTGCTGGAAGGCATATGGTGGACTAAAAAATTTAGGTTATGGCCATCTGACTGTCAACCACAGTCTGTACTTCCGTGATCCCGAGTCGGGTGCGCACACTAATTCCATAGAGGGTACTTTGTCTGGAATCAAACGTCATTTACGTCGAAATATAAACTACGTAGATGGAGATTTTGATTCATATTTAGCGGAATATATGTGGCGAAAATGGCACAACCACTCACTAAGTGATGAACATTATCGATTTAAGTGATGAACATTATCGTGCCTTTTTAGCAGCAATCATAAAGATTTATCCGCCGGAAACGGCCGATAAAACGGAGTAAATTTTCTTAAAGACGGGGTTTAGGGAGGTTTTCCCCCGACATAAATAAATAATAATAATAAAAAAGACTTTTTATTTTCCTGAAAAGGTAAGTGAAAATATTTTCTCTTTTTAAAATTGCTTATTTTTAATATTTTCTTATTTTTTTTCATTGTGAGAAATTAGATTTTTTAAATTTATTAATGTGTAGAATTCTAATACGAGAGTATAGAACGTGGTTTAGGAATTTAAGAAAACAGGGAAATGAATCTGTGTATGATGTTGATATTCAATAATAAATACTTTTCTTTTTTTATTAATGTAAAGCTTAGAAATTTTTAGAAAATAATGAAGATTGTCTACTTACTAGTTTGTAAGAGATGGTGTCGTTACGTAGCAATAAGGTAATTTTGTAAAGATGATAAAGTTTAAATGTTCCGCAATATGAAATTAAAATTTTAAAAAATCTGTTTTTATTTGTATAAATACTAAAGCTTAAAAATATTCACCCTGTATGAGAGACTGCGACGTTGTTTACAGTTTTAATAACTGTTACAATTCACTTACCGTATTATAGTAGTTTGAAATACAAAAAATTTAGTATACTTATTTCTACATCTGTAGAGAATACCATGGACCTTATAAGAAATAGACTAACCCAAACGGGTTTTCTCCTTCGTCTGAGGCGTTGCCGGCTGTCACCTTGATTACATCCAAAGGAGTAGGGACGACTTGCAGAAATTTACAGTGGTTGCCTATTACAGAGTGTATAATCGTCAAGAAAAAGCTGGTTGTAGCGCCTCATTTCACGAATTAGAATTTCTACATATTTTTATTTTTGAAATTGAGGTTGATTTTTAAAAATTTAGCATATTTATCAAGCATAATTAACGTTACAAATAATTATAAAGCTATTGCATGCTTTCAGGGCTGGATATTTTTTTAGCTTTTCCTATGCTGTAAGGAAATTTGTAAGTACTTCTTTTAGAAAACAATATTTTATAATTGAACTAACAGAACATTTCAAACAAACAATTTTCTCTTGCAATTTTTATGCTTTTTATTGGTGTAAATAAGTAAAAAATACTAAAATATTTAAAAACAAACATTTGAAAGTTTTGTTTAAAATTCTGAATTTTGCTGCTTTTTTAAAATTATAGATGAGTATTATAGCACAATTTCTATAAAGGAATTTTTTTTTTCAAATATATTTCATAATACATCACAGTGATAAGCACGTGTGACATCTTAATTTTTATACATTTAATTCTAATATTAAAATTGTATTTAACCGTAATAATTAATTTTACTTGTATTTTATAGTGATTATTTTTTTAATTTATTTTTAGTTCTGCATAAGATTTTTTTATTTACTGTTAATTAAATTTATTAATCCAAAGCGGCGGTAGCCTAGAAAGGCTGTTAGTTTCGACGCGGCATTTTGCTCTGTTTTACTATAAGTGTCCGTGTCTCCTTGAAATTTGTTGTTACCAAATATGCCCTGTAATATATGTAAAGAAATTAAATAATGTAGAATCTGCATGATTACATGTATGTTTCTTGCACTGTGACAAAAACGACGGTATCTAGAGCCATCAAATTTTGAATAATGTAATCCTCCACCCGTGCATGGGCATCTGGACGGCCGAATTTCGAATTTCTCTTAATCTATTTCACATTTTGTAAAACTTTAACGAATTTTTGATTAACAAATTCAACGAGTTCAGAGCGAGCATTGTACAGAAAATAACAGTTTTATCTCGAGTGCGGAAATTCTAAAGATAAGCTGTTTTCAAATGTATGTGGTTTACGGGCGAAGAACATGATATTCAATAAATATAGGTAATACACAAAACTTTAAAAAAAGGCTCCTTTTGGGCGTAATATAAAATGTGAGTGCTTCTATATTATATTTTATCTTTTTTCACCCCGTCTGTACGTATCCAAATGATCAGAAGGTTGTTGATGCTTGTTCCTTGATCTATTGCACCAAGATATTTTACTGTACATTTATTTACAATTTATTTACAAGTCGTATGCCACCTGGCATGTTTACAAGCGTTATGCCTCCTGGCATGTACACGATAGACATATTCTGCCACCTGGCATGTGAATTGATACATCATACTAGTTTTCTGCTACCTGACAGATACGATGCAATTACCTCAATTAGCGGTAATACGCCCGACATTTTGGCGTGTCCGCTTCCCTTACGTTCTGTAACGCAACTAACTCTTTGTGCGGTGCGCCCTCTGGGCACAAATCACCGCAATCACCGAGGAGGCCAAAACATCCTCCCCCCGATGAATTACATTCATCTTAATACAATCTTCAATATATGCAAACAAGTAAATGAAAAATATAGAAACTGAAAACATACAAAAACCTTCAAAAAGTATAAAATTACATGTTACACTTACCAATCTTCTAGCAAAACATCTTATATGTTTATTGAAACGTTAACTATGAGGGTTAAACTAGAACAAACAAATAAAATTATTAGTACAATAAGAAATGAAAATAATAATAAAACATATTCAATATGAAACAAACACTTAAGTTAATGTTCTTCAACTGGTAAAAGACACAGTTTGGTAATAGGACGTTTAATGTCCCCGTGCACAGTTTTTAGTCTAACCACTCGGACATTATTGTCTCTTCCAGGAAACAATTCTATTACTCGCCCGAGTTTTCAACGTAATGAAGGCATATTATCTTCTTGAATGATAACCAAGTCATTTAGACGAATATTTCTGCTAGGCTGTCTCCATTTGCTACGCTGCTGTAGTTGGCACAGGTACTCTTTAGACCACCGCTTCCAAAACCCTTGGAATATCTGCTGTGTTAGTTGCCATCTTTGCAATGGACACACTAGTACTTCGGTTAAATCTTGTTCCGGAACAGCTGTTAAAGAAGTCCTTATAATAAAGTATACAGGAGTCAAAGCTGTCAAATCATTGGGAACACTGGAAACCGGTGTTATTGGCCTCGAATTTAAGCATGCTTCAATTTGTGCAATTAGAGTTCGAAACTCTTCATAAGTCAAAATTTGAGTTCCAACACATTTCTTTAGATGCAGCTTCATAGATCTAACAGCTGCCTCCCATATACCACCATGATGTGGAGCAGCTGGCGGGTTGAATATCCACCTTATGTTTTCATTTGCTAACCACCTTTGAAATTCTGAGGTTGACTCGACAGATGAAACTGCTTCCTTGAGGATTTTATTTGAACCTATAAAATTAGTTCCACAATCACTTCTTATTTCTTGAGGTTTTCCTCTCCTCGAAGCAAATCGTTTTAGAGCAGCTAGGAATGCTTCACTTGATAAGTCGCTAGCAATCTCTAAATGGATAGCCTTTGTAACTAAACAAACGAAAATACAGATATAACATTTAATTGGTCTTATACCTCTTCCCCTTTTCATTTTCACAGAAAATAGGCCGGCATAATCAACGCCAACCTTTGAAAAGGTTCTACTTGGAATCACTCTACTTGCAGGTAGTTCTCCCATTAATTGAATAGATGTTACTGCTCGTAATCTGCAACATTTTATGCATTTCCAAATGCATTTTTTAATTTCATTCTTTGCACTTATTATCTAGTATTTCTGTCTTATTGCGGATACCATTAAATGCAATCCTCCGTGTAAATGTTTTTCGTGATAATGCTGTATCATTAATTTTGTGAAGTGATTATTATTTGGCAATATAATGGGATGTTTACTTTCTCTGGTAATTTCTGCGTTTCTTAATCTACCTCCTACTCTTAAAATGTCGTTTTCATCTAGAAATGGATTAAGTGAAATGATTTTGCTTTTAGTTTTTATCGGTTGTTTTGTCTTTAAAGCCTTAATTTCTTCTGAAAATTCATTAAGTTAAACATTTCTTATAATAAATTATGAAGCCTTCCGCAGCTCATAGGCGGTAAGCACACCAGATTGATTTTCACGAGCGGATTTACAGTTGTTCACGAAGCGCAGAACATAAGCCATTATTCCCAGTACTTTGTTTAAATTTCCGTACAGTTCAAGATTTAGTAACGGTTCTGTAGATTCCACAAGTGTTTTTAAAGTAACACATTTACGTTCTTCACTAACGTTTTGCAAGTCAGCTTCGGTATACATTTCGTTTATGTGATGTCGAATATCTACTTCTGAAAGCCAGGGTGGCCCAGAAAACCAATCACTATCATTAATTAGAGCTTCAGCATCCATCCCCCTCGTAAGTTTATCAGCAGGGTTTGTCTTCCCACTGCAAAAGTACCAGTTGTTTAAAATTGTTTTCTCCTTGATTTCTAGCACACGTCTTCTAACAAATTGTTTCCATTCGTTGGCAGATCCCTTGATCCAGTGAATGCAAATTTGGGAATCAGTCCAGTAAAATATATTTCCCTTATTTAACTGCGGAAATATCGATTGCAAATACGAACCTAATCTTGCAGAAATTAATGTTCCCAAAAGTTCAAGCCTAAGGGGTGTTACCCTTTTTAATGGAGCCAAACGGGATTTCGACACTATGAAACTTGTTTTACATTTATTTTTCTTCTTAAATCTAAAATATGCTACGGCACCATAACACTTGGGACTGGCATCAGAAAATATGTGAACTTCTATAAACTTCCAACACATATCACTGAAGTACTGTCTGGGAATTTCGAAAAACTTTATTTTTTCAACTTCTTTTAACCATTTCTGAAATATGAATTCTGTATCAAGGGGAACACTTTCGTCCCATTGAATACCCTTTTCCCACATAGTTTGCATTAAGCGTTTAATTCGAACAGTAAATGGATTCATAATTCCTAAGGGATCAAAGAGCATACCACATGCTGCTAAAATGATGCGTTTAGTTACTTTGAGATTTTGTAACTTCTCAAACTGAGATACATCTATTTTCAAATTATCATTGACATTGTGCCAGATAAGACCTAAATCTTTCAACGGTACCAACGGTACCAAAGAGTCTTCAAGATGTTTCACGAGAGTCAATTCCATTAAGTTTCCATAGTTCATTCAGCTCAGGTGAGTTTGAAACCCATCTACGTAAATTCATACTGGCCTCGCTAAGAATGAAAATCATGTCCTTGCTTAAATGTAAGGCCTTTGATACATTAACTGTCCCAGAAATTAAATCATCTACGTAAAGCTCTTTTAACATACTGCATGCCTCTTCGTAGGCATCTTTATACCCTTTTAAATGCAGTCTTATTGTAGCTGTTAATAAATAAGGTGAGCACTTAACCCCGAAAGGAACTCGATTGTGATGGAGAACTTGTAAGTTGGGATTACTGTGATCGAGATTTGACCCTTCTTCATTTATCCACAAAAACTTTAAAAAATCCCTATCTTCTACCTCTAAGCATACCTCTAAAAATGCACGCTGAATGTCGGCACAAAACGAGATTGAATGTACTTAATGATAATCTTTAGCAAGTCGGGATTTAAATTAGGTCCGCTTTCCAAACAATCATTAAGTGATAAATTTCCCTCACTTTTAGAAGAAGCGTCAAAAACTATTCGAACCTTTGTAGAATCCTTCTGCTCGCGCACTACCGCGTGATGAGGCATGTAATACCCCGTTTTCAAACTACTATTTAAATACGTATCTACCCGTTCCACTATACCATCTCTCAAGTATTCATTAATTATCGCATTATATTTTAAATATATCTCGCTATTTTTCTGAAACTTATTATTTAAAAATTGTAAACGCTGTTTCGCGATTTTATAATTGTTATTTAAACCTTCAACACCCTCTTTCCACAATAATCGAGTTTCATACCTTTTATTCTTGTAACTTGTATTTCGTTCAAATGACTCTAAAATTTCTTTATCTGATAGAGATATTTCTTTATCCGAACTTATCCCAATTGCTTCTAATTCCCATAATTTTTTAACTCTTTCATAATCTAAGTCCTCATTTACAACGTTTATATGATTAACTCTTGCGTCCTTACAATTTGATCCTTCGTCCTTGCCTTGAATCACAAAACCGAAAGTGCTTTCTGTTGCGACTAATTTTTTACAAATCTTCACGTTTTGTTCTCCTAAAATTTCCCAAATATAATCCGAATCTATTAATACTTGAATTTCGTCACTCGTACCAGCATCTGCTAATTTCCCTTCTCAAACGCTATCTGTCGTGTTCACCGAGAAGGAACTTTTACTTGCCCTAGAATCAAATGACTATTGCGTTAATTTTTATCTTTTTATTGGGACTGTTTACATTCTGCAATACTATTTCTACGATATCATACAAGCGCTCTTTTGCATCTTTGCATCCAAATGTGAAAATAATAAGCGCTTCTTTATTAATAATTTTCAACCACAGTGAATCAACCACTTCTCGTAAGATGAATGACCTTGTTGACCCTGAATCTAGCATACAACGTAATACCTTTTAGTCCCCCCCCATTTACACCTAACTGTTGCAGAAAACGTCTGTAAAAGAACGGAAGTCGGTGATTTAATTTTGTTATTATTTTCATTACATAAGAGCGAAAGAGAAGCTTCAGGGATTGGCGTTTGTTTTGTCTGATTGGAAGTATCCGTCTCTAAATCTTTCGATGCGGCGTCACATATTAACGAATTATGTAAACCTTGGACATTGCAAAGTCTGCATTTTTCATCTTTATGAGCACAGAAACGCCTTGGATGCCCTTTCGAAAAGCAAATAAAACATAAACCTCGATCCATTAATGCCTTTCGGCGAGCCTTTAAATCAAGTGCGCAATCATGATTCATATGACAAGCAGATAAACAAAATATGCAAACATTTTGATTCTCTTTCTTAGGCGGGGTAGAGAACTTTCCATTTGGAGTAAAATGTGATTTTTGAAAGTATTTAGAGGGAGTTTCGCTTTGACTAGTTAACACCAAAGCACCTTGCTTATTCGTACTGTAATCATTTCTTTTAGAATGCATGTAAGATTTATTTTGATAACTTTGATGGGAACTTTTGTTTCGTATTGATGTTTCATTTACATCAAAATTCTTAGAACGCGCTAACATCATTGATGTTTCCCTACATTCCACTTCCGTTTTCAAGAACGTTAGTAGTTCATTAACATCGAAATTTTGTTTATCACTTCTTTTCCTAGTGAATTCTAGAGTTAAATTCTCGGGTATTAACTTTAACAAAATAGGGGATAATAAATGTCCATAAGAACCACTAGTAACATTTAAAGAATTTAAATTCCTTATTTGTATTTCTATATCGTCATAAAGCTTCCTCAAAGAAGCCGTATTTCCAGAATATTTTACAGGTTCTAAACTCAACAATTTATTCATATGCGCATTAATTAGCAGGTCATCTCTGCCGAAACGGTTTTTTAGTATATCAAGAGCCACCGTATAGTTTTCACTAGTAAATGTTAATCCACTAATAGCATTTAAAGCTAAACCTCTCAAAAGCGATTTTAAATAACAAAACTTGTCAACCGAACTGAGACTTTCGTTTTGGTGAATGGAATTACTAAACTGATTCCAGAATTCAAGCCAAGAACAAGGATCTCCGTAATATTTTGTAAACGTTAATTTTGGCAATTTTAAAGTATTAACTTCACAGGTTTTTAACTTCGGAGATATAGTTTCCTCACTAGAATTTCTAGATTCAACTTTACATGCGTTTTTTCTTAATTTTTCCTGAATTTTACATTTAAAACTTATAATTCTTTTCTGATATTCCTGCGCGGAAATTACTCCTGTTCCGTAATTATAAGTTTTTCAATCTCAGAATCGTATTGTTTCAACAACTGCGATTTTTCAAGTAACATTTCGAGTAATTCTTTTAATTTCTCATCCGCGGTTTCACCCTCTTCTAACAATGCAGAATCTATTTTACTCATCAACTTAGTAGTTAAGCTATGCGTCACCGTACGCAACTTCTTTGCCTTATTCATAGCCTCCATTTTACCATTAGATTCTATCAACTATAATAATCACCAAGATTTTTATTCAACAATTCTATTCAAAACTTGGAAAATGAAAAAGGGCCTACCTCGAATTTCTTCGCGTTAAATCCTGGCTTTTCAGTCATGAACTCACTAATTTTCTTCGTCCATTCTTCATCTTCACAAATCACGTCCGGGTCACCGAAAAAATTTACGTATCCAAATGATCAGAAGGTTGTTGATGCTTGTTCCTTGATCTATTGCACCAAGATATTTTACTGTACATTTATTTACAATTTATTTACAAGTCGTATGCCACCTGGCATGTTTACAAGCGTTATGCCTCCTGGCATGTACAGGATAGACATATTCTGCCACCTGGCATGTGAATTGATACATCATACTAGTTTTCTGCCACCTGACAGATACGATGCAATTACCTCAATTAGCGGTAATACGCCCGACATTTTGACGTGTCCGCTTCCCTTACGTTCTGTAACGCAACTAACTCTTTGTGCGGTGCGCCCTCTGGGCACAAATCACCGCAATCACCGAGGAGGCCAAAACACCGTCATTACGCTCAGAAAATTTTATGTTCCGAATTTTATGAATTATTAAAATAACTAATCCACTTTAATGTTAATAATTTAATGATCATATAATCAAATAAATATGATCGTTTTGTAATGTTATTATAGCTTGGAAAATCACTGCCTTAAAATGTTCATTAAATTAAAAAAAATTTTTTATAAGATCTTGTTTAAATTTACCTTATTTATTTCAAACCATCACGTACTATCAATCTTATTTGATTTTACTTTATTTTTACGCAAAATTAAGTTCATAAATTTTGTGCTTAGAGTTTTTACCGTTTTACCAAAGTAAAGATGTTTGTACAAGAATTACGCGTGAAAAAAATGCGCGAAACGCAGTAAAAAGTGCTTTAATGAGATATATTAAATCCTATTTGGAAAAAACTGTGGCTTTCATAATCTCATCATTATACAACGTATCACATTTAATAATTAAAAAGAGTTATGTGATACAAACGCCATAGGCTTCAGTGTTAAAGTAAACCAGATCGTCCCTACTCTTTCTTCCGACATGTCGGTGACGCGCGTCCCGCCCACTGGGTTAGTCTATCTCTTATGAGGTCCATGAAGAATACATTGTGACGTCACAATCTTAGTCCCACCCATTTATGAACGTCACATAACTCCGCCTTCGCAACTTTGTTTATGCAACGTATTCTGAGATTTTACTGGCGATTTTAAAAAAATCGCCGAAGCAGAAAATCGCCAAGCAGTGGACTAAAGCACATTTTCACCAAAAAATCAATAAAAATGTATTATATATATTTGATTTTTTATTGATTGATATATATATATTTAAATGACAATGAAATATGCCAATCTCTTAAAAACAGTGACATAAGAAATACGATGAAAAATTGTTGCCAAATCCATATTTCTAAAAGAATGAAACTATTAAAAAATGATGCGATTTCATCAAAAATCTATCAACAAAAATAAGGCGGCAAAATTGTTGCCAAAATCACGTTTTTAATTATGTGAGATGTGAAAAGTGTACTCGGAAGCTTCATTTAAAATTTTTTTTAAAAATACAAAATATTATCATTTTTCTAAAATTATTTTTGTAAAAGCAGTCGCAAGGATGAAAGTTAATGCGTCCAAAAATCAAAGAAAATAAACTGTACATTTTTAAAAATAAACGTTTAGAAAAAATTTAGAAATTTTTTAGAAAAAATCCCGCTGAAAAGGTGTTAAGCTCCCTTTGTTAAATAAATTCGTATTTAATCGATTTATTGAAACACGAAATTTATTTTAAGTTCGTAAAATAGCTAAGTGCCTACGTTTCATAACGATGTGAAAATGGAGTGTGTAGAGTAAAATCTCGCTTTCCTATAGCCCATTATGTCTCAAAATGACGCGATTTCGTCACAAAGCATAAAATAAAAACAATCGAATTCGAATTTCGAAAAAATCGCTTTGTGGTGCACTGGCTCTTGTCTAGATGCGCCTATGTACGAAATTTCGTAGCCGTGGGTCTATTAGCTTACGCGCAGCGCGAACGAAAGACACACACATACACACAGACAGACTCTTTCTTTTATTATATGTAGAGAAGATAATACTGAATAGTTCACTTTAATATATAACTAAGTTTTCAATGCAGATAGAAAAAAAATCGATTAATTCCATTTCAAATTCTTTTTTTTTAATGACAAAAATTTAGATGCTAATACTAGACTATTTACCTGAAAGCAATATGATAAATATCGTACCTGATTTTGGAATGAGAGGAAAATAATTTTCAAATGGACAAAGGCTCCGCACAAGAGATTTACACAAATGATTACAGGAATTTACGGAATTAGCTGACTTCATTCATTGATATAATCGCGCGTGAAATTTAATTCTGAGCTAAATTATTTATTCTGTCACTCATTTTTGTATTTTTAAACTTATTTATAATTCTTATATTCATCTCAACGTTTTAATTTCCTCACGCACTAGAAAAATTTAAGAACAAAAAACTGCTATGGATAACTACTAAGTAAAAGAAATTCTTATTGAAGAATGATGAAATGGGTAAATGCGTTGATAATACGTTTTGAAAACATCATTGAAAATTCTAAAGATTATGGCCTTTGTGCAAGTCACGGTTTCAGGGCATTTCTTTAAATATCTTTTACATTAAATTTTAGAAGAAATAATTTGTTTTTACCTTGGTGCGTTTTCCAATATATTTCAAAATAAGTGCTGCGATGTAGTATAATGAAATAAAGAGGTTCAGAAATTCAAAGATAAATTTTAGAAACAAAAAAATAGCTTTAGTTCTAAAAAAAAAAAAAAAAAAAAAAAAAAAAAAATCAAAAAGTACATTTTGAATGAAGTTCCAGTAAAGAATTCATTACACCATGAAGTTTCTAAGATTGATTTACGTTTTCCTTGATTGCAATATAATAGATTCCGCATACGCTGGTTAATCCATTATTTTTGTTGAAGAATTATAAATGAATAATTATTATACCAACGTTCGAGCCATAATTATCCTAACGGGTTTTTGACTTCCAGAATATTGGTTAATAACGTGCCAGGTATCCCCATGGAAAGACCATTGATAATGCATACAATACATGTACAGTAACCGTGTTATGTTATAGGAAGTCAATATTTAGATACTTGGTTTAAGTTGTCTTATGTACTGTCTTGTACGTTACGTAGAAAAAAAAACTATATCATTAAAATTAAAATTACTTTTACATTTAACTTTTAACTGACTTCTTAACTAACTTTCTCTTTGGTGCCGCGACAAAAAAAAATATACTCAAACTAAAACTAAACTAAGTACTTACTTTCTTACTGAACGAATATTTATCAAAACAAAATGCGAAAAGGCATTTCGACAACAAAATCATTAACATGCTATCTTTCACTAAAATAAAACTAATTCAGATCTCTAAACTGAAAACACATAAATTTCATTACAAATCTAGAGACAGCCCTAAAACACAACATTTAAAATGCAACACAGAACTCTTTAAAACACCAGGGAAAAATAAATCTAACCTTTATGATGTCTACTGAATCAAAATAAATTAGTTAGGCCGATCGTATAGTCACAAACACTTAAGACTGATTTTCTACTGCCCAGGTTCGAAAGTAAAGAACCTGAGTAGGCCGATAGTATAGTTGTTACCGTGAAAGACCGAAATTGGAGAATGTCGACTTTCACCGGAGAATGTCAACATTCACCAAATACGTCGGTGAAAGATCGAATATTTCTTTACATTCTTGTACATTCGGACCCTCACCGGTGCATGTCGACAATCACAGATATGCTCTGGTGTAGGTCGAAAAGAGAGGAGTATATGTACACACTGCCATTCCAAAAGGAAGTGTTCCACAAATAAATGCAGTTGTAAAAGCAAGGGCCTCTTGTGCAATTCAGAGTGTCGTAATAGTTTAAGTTGTTGCAATAAATAAGATTTGAATCACATAATTTGATAAGTTTATAACTTCTATTATTTTTCTTTCTCATTTTGAATGTACTATGTGTTTTAAGTTCTTATATTCTTAAATTCTTATTCTGAGTCTGAAGTGCGTTTTTTCGCGAATTAATTACGGAGAAGGAAATATAATATTCTTATATGTTAAACATTCACCATTAGTACATGGTAAATGTCGACATTCACCGGTGTGAGTCAGAAATAAGAATGTTTGGAAAATATTTCGGACATACACCAAGCGACTATGTGAATGTTGACATTCACCGGTGAAAGTCGACATTCTCCAGATTTCGGTGTTTCACCGTAACATAGTCACAAAGCACTTAAGACTGATTTTCTACTACCCAGGTGCGAAAAGAAGTAAAACCATATTTCTGTAAGAAACACATGGGTGATCTACAGTACACCACAATTAAAACTCAAGAAACATACAATAATTAAATTAATAAACACATTTATTAAATATTCCAAATATTATAATTTAAAATAGCTGGCCAGACTACCACTATAAAATATTTTTAAAAATTTACACATAGTTTCTTCATATCAATCTCATTTTTAACGTTATTCAATTCATAAAAAAATCATAATGAAACACCTCACAGTTATTAATCTTTTCTAAACAGGTACTCAAGAAATTTAAACTCATGTATAAAGCTAATTTCGAATAAATCATGTTTCTTTTAACTGTGACTGTGACACATCAGTATATTTATCTTCGGTCGTATTGACAATAAATGAACATAGCAATTAAACATTAAAACAAAAATTCACTCCCTCGAATTAATTCAATTATAACTTCTGACAACTAAACATTAACACAAATGAAAATCACTTTCTCAGCTATAAATTGAGTTAAAAAAAAAAAAAATTCAAATTTTCGTCTACATAACATGACAGCTCAAGCTTTAGAATTTAACATTTACAAAATCCTAAAGATTAATTATTAAAAGGAACCAAAAATGAAAATAATAAAATTCACAGATTTGGAAACTCAAGGGTCCATTAAAGAATCTTGTCATTTTCCCGGTCCACACATAATGGTCCTCGAAACGATCGCTCTTGACGGGGGAAGCTACTCCTTCCAGAATTCGAAGATCGCCCTTACAAATATGATTACCGCAGGCAACTAGACAACACGAGATGACAAATCTGGGTCTTCAAGGCGAGCAATTCGGAATTAAATTGTGATGCTATCAACTCCAATCTACGGCTGGGCAGGGGTATAGCGAGACTACCTCCAAATCATAAGCCAACTTTGCCGATTCTCTCACGACGGGAGCCCGCACGAGCTCGGATACGTTTCCGTAAGCAGAACCTCGGAGATAATCAGCTTTAACCGAAACCGTGGTCGCCCCAAGGGGTCGTCGGGCTAAGCTCTTTTCAAAAGTAGAACAAAACTGGGCCAACTCTCACACAAAAAAATTCCGAGATAAGGCAAAGAAGGGAGTACCGGGAAATTACTCGCCGAACAGTAAACCACCCACAACAGCGCATCGCAATCCCGTACAGTTCGTAGCAAGCAAAACACGGGAACTGGTCATCCCTGACCGCGGCCGACCCCAAGGGGGCCGCCGTCAAAGAAGCAAACCCGCTGAAGCTCTGAAAATTCTGCTAAACAAATGTGTCAAAGTCTCTTTCAGTCTAAAATCTGCTCTGCCTCTCGTGCAACGGCATACGAAAACTCGGTAAACGCCTCTAATTCACTATTGGCTCAAACAACACTAAAATTAAAATTTAACCAATCTTAAACAAAACTTGAACCCCCTTTAGCCAGCTAGAACAAAGCAATAAACCACGACGAAAATTCGAAGAAATTCAGAACTTTTTACAAGATGACACAGCTTTTCTTTACCACGCAACAGCGGAATGTTTCCAATCCTTCAGTTAAACTTGCGACAACCTTAAGTAATAAACAAGTCACTCAGTTCTCCACTTCAGAAAGGCTGAAATATTTTCTGGTCCCCAACAGTGGTCAACCCCGCGAAAATCAGAAAATGGAGCTGGGCAGTCCGACCCCTGACCCCCCCCCCCAAGAAACCGAAGCATGAGAAACGGAAATACACCCGCGACGCTTTAACTGTAACACATCTCCAGCCAAACTCAAAAGAGCTTGCCGTAATTGAACGAAACGTTTAAACAATACTAAATATTATAAATTAATTCTTAAATACGAACTTTGCAAATTCATTGTTCACAGTAAAATAATATAACTAAGAATACCTTATGCACAGTAAAATAATATGTAATAATTGTACACAACAAAATAATACATAACAATTTTCCATAATAGTACTATGTATACCGAATGTGTGTATAGTTACATTATGTACTGCTCCTTACACTATGCAATTATGTTCAAACATGTCGGTACTTAGATATTTAGTGTAAGTCTTCTACTATATGTTATAATCTAAAGTATTACTGAGGCTATCCATATTAATTTGTTAATAATTGCGGCATGTATCCCCATGGAAAGGCCATTGATAATGTGTATAATCTATGTGCAGTAACCACGTTGTGTGATAGCTATGCATAATAGCATAACGGTTTAGTAACGTCTGATCATTGTGTCTTGGACTCTCCTTGGAACCTTGGCCTCTCCACTTCTACTTTAATATGACTATGGACTCATTTAGTGGTTCAAACACGAAGGGATATTATTGTCTAAAGTAATTCCCCCCACGAATAATCATAGCATTCCTATGTAAGGTGACTAGGCAAAAGTAACCTACCCTGTCCATGACACTCTTCAGTCACAACGAATAAATTTACGTCTGTCGGTCCTATCCTGAGATTCCTCCACCGAACACGCATCATTTCGCATGGATTTCTAGGACGGAAGTCTGCTCCGTGGCGTACAGTCATTATAATTATACAACCATATACTGTTCCTAATTGGAAGTAAACAGATTGATTGCATATAAGTAATACTACTTATGATACTTCTAATGATATTCATTCCATTATTCTGTTTAATAAATACATTTTTTGAGAATATTTTTTGCGAAGTCCATTGAATTAAGAATTGGGTTAAACGCTCTATATTTTGACATTGTTTTATTTAACTTGGTTTCTTTATTTGTTGAACTAAATCATAAAATTTGATGCTCCTCTACCTAGTCGAGTTTATAAAATTCCTTTGTATTTGTTGTAACAATGTAATATTCAACAGATAACTTTTTCAAATTTCGATACAGAATTTTTTTTTTTTTTTTTTTTTTTTTTTTTTTTTTTTTTTTCAGTGTTGAAATTTTTTCGCACCTACTTTTATAATGGTCAATACAATCAAAGAAAGATTTTCATTTTTATGCTACCTAATAAAAAATTATTTGAAGAAATTTTCGGAATTCCTTACTACAAAAGTAAGATTTTGCAGTAAATTTATTTATAGAATTTTGCTGGTTTATCGAAGTAGTCCATTTCTTAACTCTCGTGCAGCTGCAAACAATGCTGGGAATTTAAATCAAAGTTATTTAATCATTCGTTGTCATCAGCGCCATGATTTAAAATCATGATAGAACGTATTTCAAATGCAAACAGAAATTTATACGAATTAATTGGAAATTCCCTGCATTTGATACACAGGAACTTCCAGATAATCTCTTTTCTAGCCACTTCGACCAAAAATAAATATCGAAAAATCTCCCCTTTCCCGGAAAAGGGAATGACGTTGCTCATACTTCTTCGTTTGCATTCATTGGAAATAATTCTCCATTCAGAGGCAGTAATTTTTTTTCGCCTAATTTTTTTTCCGTTTAACAGTCAAAAACCTTTCAAAATAATATTATTTTAATTAAATGCACTGATAATGATAACTTTTAGATAGCATAAGCGTGATTTGGTGATGTACGACTGAAAATAAAATACGTAAATCAAAATCCTAATATTTTAACTTAATTTGAATTAATTTTAACTTAATTTGGATTGTTGTGTCACGCAAAAGTATCTGCAACAAGATAGAACTCCTCCTCATTGAGGTACGTTTGCATGGAATTTTCAAATAAAAAGGTCTCTAATAGATGGATAGGACGGTAAGATTAGGTGTGTTCCATTGCACACCGCATGGCCTTCTTCATATCCGATCATCATATCGCTAGGCGCTTTCAATTCGAGACTCGTAAAAGATGTTTATTCGATAATAGTGTAAAATATTAAAGGATTCAAAAGTCTCCCAACTGCTGCAATTTCATTCTTTACTGATTTAGGAATAGAATTTACATGGACTGAAATGTTTTATCTACTTCATGTCATTTGATGTACAAAAGTGCCTATAACGAAATTAACTGATTGTACAGAAAAAATAATGTATTAGAGAAACAAAGGTACAAATCTGTAGTTGCAACCACACTGTTTATATATATATATATACTCGTATGTACTATGTTTTCATGGGTAGGGTACGAACTGCGCCAAATTTGATCGAAGAAACCCGTCCCCCTCTTATTTAATCCACGAACTGCGCGACGTTTCCTGTCCCCCATTTCTTTCCCAAGAAGATTGGGTGCTACAAAAATTCATTTATCGCCACTAATGGGACATTCTATTGAGACTGACCTTTCTTTTCGTTTATCAATGTTGTAAAAATTGTGCATGCAGAACAAATATTAATTTAAAGTCTGGCGTGTGCTAAAGTAAAAATAAATTTCTTTTACACTCATTTTAAAGTTTTATAATGCTTAAAGGAATGATGAGCGAGATCTTTTTTATTCTTTGTAAGAATTAAAAACTTTCCAAGTTGTAGATTTTAGTCGCTGATATATATATATATATATATATATATCAGTTTTGAATAGTAAAATTGATAGATTAATGACATACACAAAACTGATACATAATCAACCTATCAAATGTCAGATTTGTAGCGCACCTTAAATAAGTTTCTTATCTAGATAAATATTAACAAATCTTCTTAGATAGCAGAATGGTTTTAACTTTCAAATTGGGCCCACCAGCGGCCGAGCAGTAACGTCGCTGAACACTGGTAGTTCGGTCTGAGGTTCGAATCCCGCGGACGGGCTGGCTGCATGGGTGTTTTCGTGGTTTTCCCCATGTGTAAAGTGTATACGAGCCAGTTTCCCTTAAAAAGTCCTCCATGAAGGCATCCCTCCCTTAAGGCAGACATCCCTCGAGTAATCTAATAAACCAAGCCTTAACTTTAAAATTTACCATTTTAAGTAAACAGTTCTAATTTAATTTAAAAAATTCTCTTTATTAAATCTAAAAATTGGACATCTTAAATCGTTCTAAATTCATTCTAACATTATTGCAATATATTCCCGTATTAAACTTTCCATTTTTAGTCATTGAAGTTATTTTAAGGTTATTTAACTTTGTTATAAATTCCATATTTTAATACTAGAAACGTTTAAATATTTATTCTGTTTTCCACCTGATGTACTTTGGCATACATTTAATTTCTAATACACATTTAATTAATAAATTTATAATTATGATCATCAGTAGACTTTTCATAATTCAAAAAAAAAAAAATCAAACTCCCTTATATTTATGTCCTGGAATTTTCAGTTCCCTTTTAATCCATTCCTTTTTCTCATATTGTTGCAGTGTACTCAAGTTTTCATGCATGTAGAATTTATATACTACTTTGTATTGTATTAATGCGAATTTATATTTAAATGATAATTTTTACAAATTCTTGCATCACAACTCTAGTTAATAGAAGATGTTTCTAACACCTTCGCAAAGCTTAATCTTCAGCATGTAGCTTATTTTCTAACCTAGTTTTAGACTGAATTATTTGTAAAATTAATTACTTGAAATTATTTGTTAAGAATGATGGTCGCTAAATCACGCTAATAATACTTCTAACTGTTGTAATTTATAATGCAACGAGTTCGTGAGATTTATAATATTATTCATTTATAATTTTTTCAGAAGTATTGAAATTAATAGTGTATACTGATAATATTATACATTTAAATTACAGTGTTTTAGATTTCCATTGCCTTCTTCATTGATGCTTTTATGCTACATTCCTAATATTTCATAAAGGCATACTTATTTGTATGGCATACTTATCTATGTTTAACTCATTCACCAAACATGTAAATCTATAATTCAGCCCTTTTTGTTTTTACATGTGCTGTATCTTCTTTCTTTAATATATTGTTCAGCTTAATTTCGAAAGATCTTACGATCAAGCGGAAAAGTCACTAACAGAAAAGTCACACACGCACATTGGTGTGCGTGTGTGTGTGGTTATGGCAGACTTAAGGGCTATCTGCCCGAAGAGAGGACTCGAGGGGAGGGATGCCTTCGTCGAGGACTTTCTAAGGGAAACTGGCTTGTATACACGTTACACATGGGGAAAACCATGAAAACGCCCATGCAGCCAGCCCGTTCGCGGGATTCGAACTACCAGTGTTCAGCGACTTTACCGCTCGGCCGCTGGTGAGCCACTAAACATTGGTAGTTCGATCCGAGTTTCTAATCTCAGAGATCCTCCAGCTTTTTTTTGGTACTTATTTACTGTGTAAAAATGTAGCGTAAAAATTTCAGTTCATGAAGTAAAAATACTTTTTAAATTTATTCTTTAAAAATATTGCAAAAATTTTCACCTTTACCTTAGCATATCTTTTTGCAAATCCCTCTAATAAGAAAAAATAAGGAAAGAAATTAAATCGGTTTCGGTGATTGATACCTCGATGCAAATTATATGTAACATTTTTCCAAAAGCATAGAGTTTATATGGATATCAATAAATTAAAAAATATTTCTCCATCTAATTTTCTTAACATGTTTATTCCAGAATTTTTTTTCACACTGTAGCGCTTAACTTTATGAGTTTTCTATAACCATTCAATTTCTCTAGCCATGGCAACTTTGCATACCTTCTGACAAGTAGTTATATTTTTAACCAGTGTATTTTAATTCCTGTTGACTATCAGTACATTATTCACTTGTTTCACAAGTGCAACTTTTATTTTATACGCAAATCTACGTAAAATAGCATTAAAACTTCAGTTATGCTGAGCTCCTCATCGATTGCTTGTTTTAGATTGAATGAAATTAAGGCTAATGTTACTTTTAATTAGCTTGTTATTAATTTAATTATACATTTCTAATTAATTATATGGTCAGATATTTCCAAGTATATTACTCAAACTTTTGCATCCCAATTTTTAATTTTTGGTTAAAAAAATAAACTTTTATTTATTGAGAGGCCTGATTGATTATATTAATTTGCAGTATTGTTTATCTAATTCCTTTCTTTTGATAAATTTTAGAAAAAACTTCTTAGCATAATAATTTAAATTTATTTACAATTTATACGTCAGTGTTCCAAATGCATAGTAATGTTGTTATAACAGATTTCATGCTAAGCTTTTTTTAAATTTAACTAAATTTAATTTCTGCAAACATTTACATGATTACTTTAATTAACAAAAAATATTTTTAGCACACTTTAACACACTTTGATATGAAATAATGTTTTGCACGCTAGTGAATTCTATTAAATTTTCCAGTCTAGTTCAGACATCTTGACTATTATTGATGTAATTTATTAAATATATAATTTGTATGCTTTATATTTATTTAATTTATGATATTATTATAATAAATGAAAGATGTTTTTAATGCTAATATGTATGTTTACCAATACCTTTTATTTTCTTTGTTAGCTCTCGCATTTATTACTATTATTCAAGTAATTAGCCTGCTTGTTAGATAGTTTTTTACTTGGTCTTGTGATATGTAATTCTATTTATTTATTTTTATTTTCCTCTTGGCTACAATTGGCTTCGAAATGTTAAATTGTAACCCTGTAGGTAGCCGGGGGAAGAAATTCTGGTTGCAGTTGGACTATAGCTCGCCCCGGGGGGGGGGATTTTCATTAGCGCAGTTGGAGTACACCCTTTTCATTTTAAGTAACTGTTAATATAGTATATATATACATATATGAACTTAAAGCGTCTAAAGTTGAAAGTAAATTGGTGTCAAACCAAGGCAATTCCTCTACAATATTAATAATTCCAACCCTGTATAAGAGGTTTAACACAACATCTAAACGAGTCAATTTAAAATAAGGATTTACACCAGTACAAACTCGAAAAATAAAAACGCAAAAGTGAAAAATATACAAGAAATAAAAATATAGAAATGAATCTCCTTTTATTGAAACCCCAATTCAGAACTCATCAGGGAAAAATGAATTAAAGCTTCATCAAAGTTGTTTAATATGTTTTGAAAACGTGTTTCGTACTCCTGGTTCATTTGAGATCAAAAATCGAAAAAAGCATCAATTAAATTTTCATGTAAGACATTAAAATTTATATAAAACCCAAAAATCAAATCTGAAATGTACCAAAATGTTCCCTACACGCCTTCGAAAGACTTAAAAAAAAGAATAGAGCATACCATTATAACAAACTGATTGCTAAAAAAAAAAAAAAAAAAAAAAAAAAAAAACCATAAAGCTTTACTTTATGTAAAATGTCCGTTCGAAAAAACCAAATTAGTCTAAAACCATTATATGCAAATCCGAAATTCAAAAGCAAACACAAATAAACAGCAAAACATACTTTAAACCAAATTGTCATTTAAACAACACTCAAAAATTGGGTTGTCCCTAATTATGCTAACTTTAGATGCTTTAAGTTTATTTTAGTTTAACCCTGCAGCTATAGCGCAGGATGGGTATAAAAATTTTGTTTTTAATTTTTAGCCTCTTATTATGTTTCTTTATATATATTAACAGTTACCTAACATATAAAACAAGCTTTTACATTTAAATTATAGTTTTAGAATGTGCTAAAGTTTCTGTAATGTTCCTTAAAAACACTCGTCATTATTCTAGATATTTAGTTTAATGAAGATAAAAATAAAATTCAAGTTTTATCTATTGCTATAGTAACTTTTATATTTACTTCTACAATGCTGAAGTTTTTTATGCTATTATAAAAACGTTTTAAACATAAAGAACTGGATAAACTGGATTATATCGTGAGATCTTGATTCAATAATTAAATTTGTTCTTCAAGCGTCTTCATCTTCTGAAGAATTCGTAATTCAATTTTCCCAATAGTAATTCAAATTTCCCAATAGAAATTGCTGTAAATTGATTAATTCGTTCTTGGAACACAAATTATTGCTTATTTAAACTGTATAACAGTACTTTGTGTACAAGTTCACAACGCGAAAACAAAGGAATTTTTTAAATTTGCAGCAAGAAACATAATAAAAAGCAGATAAATCGGATGAAAACTTAATTTCGTTTTACTCAACTTATATGAAGAGCGGCGAAAGTAGAAAGTGACGAGGAAGAGGAAGGAAAGAAATATTTGAATAAGAAGTCCATTTTCATAAAAGAGAAATCCCTTTCTATGAAATTTTCAAGTATTCCTGGACTGTCTTCCTGAGAGATCTTCTTTAATCTTTTCTTTGTTTTTCGACTCGACTCTACTGAAGACTCAGCCCTGTTTTACTAAACATTTACTCCGTTTGATCTAATTTTATCTTCGTTCTATGTTTTAAAATGTTTCAAACGTGATACACAGCACAATCAGTGTAAATGAAAGAATATTCAAAAGGAAAAGGAAAATATTCAAATGATATTTCTGAAGTTCCTGATTGAATTCTGTAGCATACGTTCCCTTAACACAACACTGAAAATCACTTGTGACAAACATGACACCTTTCGTTATCCGAGACGTTTTTGCTCAAATAATTTGCTACCAAACCGAACTGGTCCTGATGTAAGATGTTCCTGATTTCACTCTAGGTATTTCCTTTCAAAATGAAAATTGAAAATGCAATAGTTTCATAACATTTTGCATGACAAGCTCCATATTAATAACGATGGATCGTTTAAAAATCTAATATCCAGTTTCTCCTTTATCGAAAATAAATAACGACAATAATTATTAATGAGAAATAGGAATAGAAAAATCCGAATGTGGTTATTTTTTATTTAAGGCTTACGTTTAATTTTCAGAATGCGATACTTAATATGAACTGAAAAATTGCAATAAAAATGGAAAAGGCCATTGTCTAAAAGCATAAAAAAGAAACGCGTATGCTATAGTTGAGACAATCTATATATTATTCTACTCAAAGAAAACTATAAAGAGACAAATTATAAATAGCTACATTATTTATTATAAAAGATGTTTTATATGTGATGATTTGAAACTATTTTGCTCCTTGTATAGTTATCTAATTTACAGAATAACTAAAGCTGTAGCCTTATCCTGTACAAAATTTTATTACTAAAATACATACTTTAATTAATGAAAATAAGTAAAAATCTGTACTATCATAGTTGTAAAAAGCAGAATGATGCAGTATTTTAACTTCAAGGTCTAGAGGTTAAACGTAAACCTCTAAAACTAAACAGTCAACCTTAGAAGTCAATAAAAAGCAGGTGAATGAATCAGTCATCGGAATTCCAAACTGAATCATATGAGTAATATTTTATTGTCTTTCAAAGAGAAGGGATTACATTTAGCCTGAAATATGCCCCTAGTTTGAACTTAATTTGTTACTGTAAAGAGAAACTGAATAGTTGTATTAAACTTCAAACATCATATTTTTATTTCAAATAAAAGTCATGTACTCATATTTAGGTCATTCCTGAAGATGGCTCTAAGTATGCACCGGCAGATTACACTTGCAGCGTGGAGAATTGCGTACCAGAATAATCCTGGTTTGGTTTTTGTTTATTTGGTTATGGCAAAGCACCCGAGCGCCTATCTGCCAAAGAGCAGGGATGCCTTCGGGAGAACTTTCTAATAGAAACTGGCTGGTATACACGTTATCTATGGGGAAAACCACGAAAACGCTCATAAGGCTAGCTCGTTCTCAGGATTCGAACCTCGGACCAAACTACCAGCGTTCAGCGACTTTACCGCTCGGCCGCTAGTAGACCCCAAAATAGTCTTAAGGCAGTCAAACTGTGTACCTGTGTTTTCAATGCAACGTTGTTACAGTCAAGTATGGACAAGTTGATTAAGCAATTGCTCACAACTCGAAACATTCAGCAGAGTAAATTTCTTTAAAGGACTTAAAGATAGAACAAGCGTTCGTTAAAAAACTTCGGAAATGGATTAGCTAATATACCTGAATAATACTGTTTGCATTATTTTAAGTATAAAAATTAAGTTTACAATAATACCATTTCTTTTCATTTAAATTTAACATTGTTTCATAAAATGCAATCAAATTATAAGCATAGTTTTTACTCCTTATGTAGAAGCTAATCCATTGAACACGACAAAAACCTACGAAGAAATTCTTCTGTTATGAATTTAGAACAGTACTATTTAAACAAGTAACACCCTTTAAAAGTTCTTTGCTTGGATTCCCTGTACGAATACTTAAGCAATCTGATGAAAGAAGATGTTTTTATGACAGCACCACAACTAAGCTTTTAACATTTTACATTGTAAAAAATGTTGCAAGGAATTAAAATGATTGATAAATCAGATAATCATAATTCTCTAATGATTTATAATTAAGTAAAAAGAAGGCTACTTTCGACCAGGGTATTTACCATATAGAATCATTATCTAGTCAAGGTTCTTTAATATACTAAGTTTAGGCCAGGAACGGAAAAAGCGTGACATTGGTTGCTGTTAGAGACGTCACCCGGGAGACAAGACGCATCGGCCGACGCGTCTGCTATATGATTTTGGTAATGGAAAAATGTAAACTAGAGCAAATGATCATTTTATATGTGGTAGATACACTGGAAATACCGGGTATATACTTTCCGATTAAGTATTTTGTTAAAGAAAATGTTTATTTTATGCACAGAATTCGTACGAATGCTGAAAATAATTGTAAACATTAAATTCTTTTCGTAAAGGAAAGCATTAGAAAATGAAAAACGATATTTAAGTTAATTAAGGGAAATAAATATTGTAAAACAAGGTATTTTTTAATATTTTTTCGTAGTATTGTTTGCACTAAATAAATCTTGTTGAACAGAACACATGATGGCATAACTGCTAAGACCATGGTAAAAACATAATCAAAAAGTATTATTCTATTTATTTTCATTGCTCATGCACTTTTTTTAATACAAATGAACTTTGACATTCCATGAGAAATATGTGATCGTGATTTTCAGTTTAAATTACATATCTCAAGCAAAAAAATATATAAAAAGATTTGACTTAACAAATTCATATTTAAATACCATAAAATTCTACAAATTTCTTAATATCCGTCATTTATACTTTTAAATAGTATACTTATCACATTCTTTTTAAAGTGAAAAGTCAATTCATACTGATTCACTTCAGATTTTAACAGAAGTGCGTATATTTTCAGTATAATCTAAAATTACTCTTATAATCCCTTACACTCCCAAGATTTCTATATAACATTTATCCTGACGTGATTATTTGCTATAGTAAATAATCTTCGATATTGGCATCCTATTCTTCCTTCCATACATTAAAAATGGAACATTTTAAATACATTTTCTTACACATATACGCACAATAATAATAATAATAAACTTGCCCTACATCTTAGTTTCGGCCCACCAGCAGCCGTGCGGTAAAGTCGCTGAACACTGGTAGTTCTGTCCGAATCCCGCGAACGGCCTGGCTGCATGGCTGTTTTTGTGGTTTTCCTCATGTGTAACGTGTATACGAGCCAGTTTCCCTGAGAAAGTCCTCCACGAAGGCATCACACCTATTACGCAGATAGCCCTAGTGTGCTTTGCAATAATTAAATACACCACCACATCTTAATTTCAATTCAACCTGTACACAAATTAAATATTTTTAATTACTAATGTATTTTTATCAGGTTGTTTCTGAAAATACTTTTGTTATACTCGAAATATGTGTTCAATATTGAATTATTTTTCTTTTTCTTATAATTAAAAACAAGTTATATGGAATCAAAATTAAAACATATGCAGCAGTTAAATAACACTGAACAGAATATCTTACTTACTCTTTCGCTATTTGTATTCTAGCATTATACACAGATTTGTTTTCCTTCAGGTTCAAGCATGTGTAAGTTATATCAATTAAATTACATCACACATACCTGTATGCATCAGTTAAATAACACTGAAGGAAATATGTCACTCACTCATTCGATGTTTGCATCATAGTGTGGTCGAGAAATTGTTCTTTCCTCACGGTGAGGCATGTATCAGTTTACTTAGTTCACAAAGCTTAACCCAGACGCTGCTTCAATACATAGAATTACGTTTGGGATGTAAAGAAAGTAACCAAACATGTGAATGAAGTTGGATACGCGAATTTATTAACTAATCATTCAGGTACTCAGTATTGGTAAACATGACACTGAGTTTAAATATCTCACTACGATGTTAGTCTCATACACAAAATGAAGATTATGTTAAAAAATGATTTAAAATGAGAAATTTTTCAATTTAAATGTAAAATAGCAGTAAAATGAAAAATAAATGTAAAATTACATCACGTTATGTATGAAAACTACATAAATTCATTAAAAAAATAGTTATTTTATCCGGTTGTAAAGAGTGTTTTCCGCCAAAAAACGTATTAACGTGTATAATTCTGACACAACGCTATAGCACAATTTGCCACTTCCGCCTAGGTATAATAGCAAATTAACAACACAAATCAAATCAAACTGTGGATGCAACGAAAGTAAACAAACGCCAAGAACTAACGCTGTCACCCACATGACGTCATGCGTATGTGGCATAACTTTCTCCCTGCACTGCGCATCGCTCTTGGGCCCCCCTCTGTTATCTAGTCATTCGAATAACAAAGGCGGTACTACTTTGGTAGACGGTTGCACGGATTTTTGGCGATTTACATTGGCGCAATTGTTGGCGCGGTTTTTACAGCCGTCAGCCATCTTGAAAAATGCTGTTTTTACGTATTTCACGCATAGTAAAGTATTCGAAACTTTAAAAAAATAAATATCGTTAAAAATAATGGATTAATTTTTTGTTGAAAACGTTGTTTTTTTTAAGATGGCTAGCAAATGTAAATAAATACATTAACTAAGAGTATAAAATGCTAAAGTAAGGTTAAATTATTACTTTCATATAATAGAATAAAACACCGCCATAAAAACATTGCGCCAACATTTAATTGGAATAAAATAATACTTAAATTGAATATTGAATTAAAACACCATACCAACGTTTAAAAGAATTAAAATTTTTCAATTACTTAAATTCAAATCCTTTAAAATAAATTTTATAGGATATAATTATTTAACATTAAAAAATATGTGGCAATAGATATCTCAGGAATTTTTGAAAATAGTGTATTAATTTTGTAATAAAAATTGAAGTATACAATAATAAAGTAAAAGAAAAATATGTACTTACATTTTCTTTAAGCATTTTACCTTACGTATTGAAGAAGCAATTAGCGAGGTTTCCTCCAAAAATTTTAAATAAATTTCCTCTGACCCTTGTAACAATAAATAAATCTTTGATTAGGAAATCCAGGTTGGCCAAAATAAGGTCTCAAACGGCAATTTTTGAGACCTTATTCGAATTTATTCGAATATTATTTTTATGCCGATACCAGTAATTCTTGGTAACTACCAATAACAACATTCATCTTCAAAACGGAGACATCCATTCGCTTTGAAATCTGAGGAACTCGAAGAGATGAATAATAAAATTTTAAAATGGCGCGGTAATGCACACATATTCAGTAACCAATCAGGGAGCTGATTACATCACGCGTAGAATTAAAATTATTTAAATAATCATTCATAATAAAATCATATTTAAAAAAATGCAAAATTAAACTGTATTTTAAATTTAACAGCCATAAATAATGTTTAAAACATTAGATTAAATTTATAGATATTAGAACCAATTACTTTTAAAATGGTGTGACGTCATTCATTACATCATTCACAACATAAAATTCCATAAAATATCATAAACAATAAAATTTTTATTTAAAATAAAAATGCAAAATTAAATTCATTTTTATTATTTAGAAGTCATAAATAATATTTAAAACACGGAATTTATGCATAATAAAACATATTATTTTTTAAATAAAATGACAACAAAGTATCGGTTACCATAAATAACTTGTCTAGCATTGGGTTTACCATAAGTCGTATCGCTCGCCAAAAAAATCGCCAAAAAATCGCCAAAATCCGTGCAACCGTCTACCAAAGTAGCACTTCAAAGGCTAGTGGTTGCAGCACTCAAGACTCGGCACCAGCCTCCTGGATAACTCATGCCCAAGGTCGGCTGGACCTGATACTGGCTGATCTACACACATGTCGTTACATAAGAGGAACTGTCTCAGATGGCTTTTAAGTTTCGTTTTTCACTTAAAGAACATTCAAGACTCGGCACCAACATTCTGGATAACTCGTGCCCAAGTTTAACCAGACCTGCTACCGGTTGATCCACACACAAGTCGTTACATAAGAGGGACTGTCACACAAGGCTTTTAAGTTTCGTGTTAACTTAAAGAACACTCAAGACTCGGCACCAACCTTCTAGATAACTCGTGCCCAAGGTTAACCGGACCTGATACTGGTTGATCCACACACAGGTCGTTACATAAGAGGGACTGCCATACATGGCTTTTAAGTTTTGTGTCAATTACCTTGATTTTCATTTTGGATTTACTTGCCTTAAAAGTTTGGATTTCATAAAAAATTAGACAGCGTTTACAATAGTAAGGCAATGATGCGTGAAGGAAATCTGTTTAATCGCAATAACTAAATTATAATTTTTACAGACCTTCAGTTCAGCTTGTCTCTTAGAAATTTAATTTCCTACAACCAAATTGGAAAAGAACAATCCTTTATTTGTTCAATGTAAAATATTCTGATTCCTTTTAATACATATAGCCTTAACTAATGCAAAAGAATTTAAATCAGAAGTATAAAAAAAACACTCAATATCTGCACTGATAGTTTTAATTATTAGGAAATCCTAATTTTTTAAATAGCCATAATTACAATATCTGTATATTCAACTCTTCTAAGTGGTGATCAAACTTAACCCCCCCCCCCTTTTTTTTCACTTTGGTTGCTTTATACAAGAAAAATGTAAACATGTGCTAGTACTGATACGGATTTGGTATTTAGCTAATGTTAGTAGAATTATAAATTAAATTGTTTTATTCTCCGTGCAGTGCAGCGCGTGACGAATATTAAGAGAAAGTTAAGCCAGAAAATTGAAAATACAAGAGCGCGTGCATTTAACATTTAATAAAAAAATATTACTTTTTGATTTCGAAAATTGCTAGAATAATCACGTGCAGCCGATTTAAAAAGCTATACGGAGAAAGAACACCTCAGCTCAGTTTTGCTTAGAAAACTGCTTTTGTTTACTGTAGGGAATTCGCGGTGAAAACGGACTAGCTTTCTCTATTATGAATTAGTTCTGTTGAAAGTTTTCAGTAGTTTTAAAGATAACTACTGTGAGATATTAGGATATTGTACGAATATCTGAGGAAATTGTTTTATTTATTGTGATAAATATTAATTTTATTAATTTTTCATTGAACTTATCGGAATTATTGCGTCAGAGTTATTGCAGAATTCGCAATTAAACGATGAAGAAAGGAATGCTGCCGATCGTGTCATTAAATATCTTCAAGTTGATTTCTCCGGTTCGTCTTCTGACGTGTGTCAAACCAGTTTGACGCGACATAGAATCGATACCGGCGATCATCCACCAATCAAGCAAAGCCCAAGTCGTCTACCGATTGCTAAACAGGAAGAGGTACGATCACTTTTAAAGGATATGGAAGAAGGCGATGTCATCGAGCTTTCAGCAAATCGATGGGCATCTCCAATCATCCTCGTCAGAAAAACAGAAAAGATGGCTCAACAAAATTTTGCGTTGACTATCGGTGATTGAATGAAGTTACGAAGAAAGACAGTAACCCTTTTCCTAGAATTGAAAACATTCTGGACACTCTTTCTGGAAGCAAGTGGTTCTCAACACTTGCTTCAAAGAGTGGGTATTGTCAGGTAGAAATACATCCTGATGACCGGGAAAAGACAGCATTTACTACGGGACAAGGATTTTGGCTGTTTAAGGGGAAGCCGTTTGGACTCTTCAATGCGCCGGCTACATTCGAACGCCCAATGGAGACTGTTTTGAAAGGTCTTTCCTACGAGGCTTGTCTGATAAACCTGGATGATATCATCAACGTCAGAAAGACTTTTGAAGAACATCTAGAAAATCTTAGAAAGGTGCTTCAGAAACTGAAAGAAGCCACTTTGAAGTTGAGACCCACTAAATGCAAACTATGCAGACAGGAAATAACTTACCCGAAAATGTCCATCAGCTCAGAAGCTTCCTAGGGCTTTTCAGCAGATTCGCGAAGACTTTTCTTCCATCGCAAGACCTCTTCCCAAGCTGACAGCAAGCAAAAGTTTTCTTGTGGACAAAAGAATGTGAGGATGCATTAGCAACTTAAGGAAGCTTTAACATCTGCACTACTCCTCACGTATCCTCAGCTCGACAGACCATTTATTCTCGACACGGATGCGAGCAATGAAAGTATCGGTGCTGTTTTGTCCCAAGACATAGACGGCCAAAAACGTGTAGTGACTTACTGGAGCAAGTACCCGTCTAAATCGGAGAAGAATTACTGTGTCATCAGGAAAGAGTTGTAGCCATAGTCAAAGCCGTAGAATATTTCCATCATTATCTATACGGAAGAAAATTCCTGCACCGCACAAATCATGCATCATTGGCCTGGCTTTTAAATTTCTAGAATCCTGAGGGTCAAATAGCCAAGTGGATACAGACACTCAGGAATATGACATCACTGACATCACTAGACGTCAACGACAGGGATCATCACACAGAAACGCCGACGCCCTATCTAGAAGATCTTACCCAGAAAACTGCCGATATTGTTCCAGGGTCGAAGCGAAATACGAGCTTTTGAGTCCGGTAGCACGGCAAATTACGACATCAACATCGGCTGATTGAGACCCATGGGAGTGACAAAGAAGTAAGGAAAGACCAGCTGGAAGATGGCGACGTTAAACCTATAATTGAACTGAGGGAGTCTTCAAACATGAAACCTACCTGGCAGGACATTTCGATCTATAGTCCAGCGATAAAACATTACTGGGCTCTTTGGGATTTACTTCACATTCGAAACGGCGTCTTATACAGGAAATTGGAATCGGATGATGGGAAGACTTTCTAATGGCAACTTATACTTCCAAAATCCTGGATTCTTGATGTCCTTAAAGAACTAAATAGCAGCCCTACAGCAGGTCACCTCGGAATAATGAAGACCTTGCAGAGAGTTTGTGAGCGTTTCTACTGGAATAATGCAAAGGATGACGTGCAAAAGTGGTGCCAATATTGCGATGCCTGTGCAGGTCGGTAAGAACCGAAAAAACGCAGCCGAGGCAAGCTACAACGTTTCAATGTAAGAGCACCTTCTGAACGTATCGCCTTTGATATCTTGGTACCTATGCCACGAACTGCTGATGGCAACAAATGCATACTCGTTGGCATTGATTACTTCACCAAGTGCCCTGAAACGTATCCTATTCCTGATCAAGAGGCTGTCCCAGTAGCTAAGGTAATGATACAGGACTGGATTCCAAGGTTCGGGGTGCCTCTTCAGTTACATTCCGATGAGGAAAAGAATTTTATCTCTGCAGTAATCAAGGAACTCTTCAAGCTACTCGGCATTGACAAAACCAAAACAGCGTCATCACATGCCCAGTCGGACGGCATGGTAGAAATGTTCAATCGAACCATCCTTAATAATCTCTCATTAGTGGTTTCCAGAAACCAACAGGACTGGGACAAGAAATTACCACAGTTTTTACTGGCTTACCGCATTGCTGTCCACGTGACTACTGGCTATTCCTCATCACAGACGCTCTTCGGTCGTGACCTTCGTCTGCCTTGTGATCTTTTGTTTGGTCGCCCACTGGATGCGCCTTCATCGCCTGAGAAATGCATTCAAGATCTCCAGGCCCAGTTTGAAGTGATGCACAACTTTGCAAGAGAGCGATTCAACTTGGCGACGGAGAAGATGAAGCTTAATGGCAAACCGCACATTGAGTTGATCAATGTTAACGAATTTCGCTTACTGCGCATGCTCAATGGTGTACCGCTGGCGTGGGAGAAAATACTGGCGACTAAGCATAAGCAACCCTACACAAGCCTGTTCGTCATGTAGGTCTTATCGACTGCTTACAATTGCAACAGTCTGTTTCATTTTATTTGACCTTTAATTCAGTAATTTAAACTAGATTTAATGCTTAATTTGTTAAAGTATATATGAATGAAACGTATGGTAAATACTCAATTCTTTTTATTTCTCAGAAGTATAATTAGCTAATACATCTTTTAATGTTTCCCGTTTTGTAATCCTTTTTAAAAGAAAATTTGGGTAGTTTATAATCGACATTTACACTCCAAGTGATGAAGCAACTTACAACCTGACACGTTTTAAAACCTCGAACTCTTTACGCCCAAGATAACACAATATCAACCATATACCGTATTTATCTTCTTTTAAAATTACGCCAAAGTCGTAACTGCGCCAAATTCTCTTTTGGGCATGCGCAGTAAGCGAAATTCGTTTAACATTGGTCAACTCAATGTGCGGTTTGCCATTACGCGAAGATGAAGACCCGATACGACACTACAGCTACTGGACATCAACTCCACGAAGAAGGCAATGTGAGGTTGTGGAATTTGACTCGACGGAGAGGACTCTGTCCGAAATTACATCACCTTGGGATGGTCCGTGCAAATCCCTAAACAGGCTGAATGACGACGTAGTTCGGATCCGTAAGTCGTTCATCATGACAGGTTAGTTCATTACTGTGGTCATAGTACATAGTGTAAATAATTGTAAATAGTGTAAGACCATGGTCCTTTTTGTTTCTAAATGTGTATTTGATTTAACTTGTATTTAGTATTTGATTTGTTTAAGTTAGTTATTGCATTTATTGTTTATGTTGTTTGTTACTGTAAGGTTTATTATTGCATTTATGCCTTAGTCGTAAGTTTGGCTTCCTGTCGAGGAATTCTACTGCCCGGGACGTGTAGTCCTTGGGAACGGAGCAGTGTTAGGGATTTGGTATTTAAATAGCTAATGTTAGTTGAATTGACAAGCGTCTACGGCCAGCAGATCACGATGCGGCGAGCATGCGCAGTATGATCCGCCGCTTCTATAACCGCCGTCTGCCACTGCTACTGGAATTACTCCAGACAGGCGACGTTTTTCGCCAATTTGGCATTGTGCTGGTCGATTTTAGTTAGGAGGTCATTCGACTGAAAGTGGAACTTTTTTACTTATTTAGTATTAATTAGCATATTTAATTTTTAATGGTTATGAGTGACTCTTTGTCGTCCAAAAATCTGCCGTTTTTAAACCAAATCATATTTGGAATATTGCTATTGAGAAAAGAAAAACATTCGAAAGACAAAATGCTCCTTTGTATCTGGTACATTCATGCATCATAAGTGAAAGATATTGAATTAGTATAAATAAAAAATATGTAATAAGATATAATATTAATTATATATACATAAGAGTAATGGCCAAAATCAGAAATATAATCAGATAAAAACGAAATAAATATGCTTTGCCTTAAAAATTTTTGGAGAAAAACTTGGTGTTATAATAAATTAAAACATGGGATTGTAACTAAGTATTTTTATTTCGAATGAATGTATAAATTAGTTTTTCAAGGTCTTTGCCACAAATATTACATCATGGTATCAAAATGCATAGCCTGTTTATTTCAGTTAACAATTTAATGTTAAAAATGACCACACAAGATGCCGATTTAACTTCAAAATTGTAAGGCTACTCATAGAACCCTTATGAATGATAACAATAAAATACACTTAATGCAATTTCATTATGTAACATTATTAATTTTCATGGATATCCATTACAAAGAGAAAACGTAGGAACTGATTATACAGTTAACGTAAAAATATAAATTGAGGAAAACCTCATATTACACTTCAAACTTTTACATTTACCGATTTAGAAATTAAGAAATACTCATGTTCAGAGCTGCTGTAAAACTGTTTAATGTACTGCCATGTAAAACAAAATTTTGTCACAACGTATTCCACCTATATGAAGTAACTGTTGTTATTTCTAATTAGTAGCAATGGAACTTTCAGCAACAACAGAAAACTGCAGTAAAATTGGGCTGAATTTCTTTATTTGTTTAAAATCATTCTGCAGTAAATCTCACAATAATTTTATATTCACATATAGCTTATTTAACTGTATTTTCTGGATAAGAAAAAAAAATTCTGTTTAAACTAGTGTTAGCATATGAACTGTAATTTACAGTTTGTCATCTTATGGGTGATCCAAAAAATTCTCGTAACTTACTGAAGATTAAAGTATCATTTTTTCATATATGGCATTCATTTGCATTAATAGAACTGTGCTGTGTATAGGAGTACGTAAGATTTAAAATTGGAGTCTAAGATTCAGTTTTAGCTGAACACAATGTTGTTGAAAATAGTTACCTCTTTTTTATGTTCAGTAATCTATTTTGTTACTACTAATTTCTTCACCATTCATTTGGGTTTTATAATATTTTATTAATTTATTCTTCATTCCTTTTATCATTAAAATTTTATATTGTCTAAATCATGATTTCTTAGTAATTTACTTTCAATTTTTTGTTGTGTCATTTAATTTTTATATTTTAATTTATTATTTACTTATTTAGTATTAATTTAGAAACACTTATCTCTCTGCATTGCACTGTTTTTCTGTCAGTTGAGGATATCTGATCGGCTTGATTTAGGTGAACAGCATTTTTGTGCTTTCTTTATTCAAATAATCCAATCCTACTTCTTAAAGGAATACAACTTTTAAAATTATCACATAATCTGCACACAATCAAGTTGTAATTAAAAAATAGGAATGAAACAAATCAGCTTATTGAAGCTACGCAAATCTTTTTAAATTAGAGTGAAGGAAGGAAACTTTATCACTTTTCTTTTAAGAAAATCTTTTATTATATAAATTTCTATTACAATAATAATTATTTTTTAAAGCTAAAACTATGTGATCAACAAAATATAATTATTAATATTTAAACATCATTGATGTGTTGATAATAAGTGAGGACTATATTTAAAATGTATATAACATGTGGTACATAATGAGCTTTTATATTCAACCTCTACCAATGTAGCTTTAGCACACTTAAGGATTTTTTCCCTCGTGTGATTTTACATTTTTATAAATGATGCACATACAATTACATATTCTATGTATAATTATGATTTACATGTTTAAATATGGGGAACAGTAACTAATTAAAATTGATTTTAAGAAATATGTAACTGTAATACACATTATTTTTCACTCATATGTGTGCAATTCATAACGATCAAATCTGATACAGCTTGCTGTGTATTATCACAAAGCTCTTGAGAAAACTTTTGTATCGGAAGATTTTATGTGCTTCAATTTTACAAAAGTACTAATACAGTTACAATTATCCATGCTTTATCTCAAATACAAAACCATTCCCAATTGTCTACCTGTTAATAATATTTACTATTTTCAACAGGATTTGTTTCCTTTTAAATTGCTTTTATATACATCAAAAGAGAAAACTTTCAAATTTTCCCACATTCTCCAAATCACATATGTAAAGAGGTTTATGATGCTTGCAGAATATAACTCCTAAAGTTAGATCATTATATAAATATTAAGCAATGTAAAGAATGCTATTAATTAAAAGTTAGGAAAATAAACAATAAAATGGATTAGAGAAGAAATTATGCATGAAGCAGCAGCTGAAAATAGATCTTTTTATTTAAGAAAGGAGAAAGGCAAGTCTTGTGCTACTTTTCTTATAAAATAACACGATATTTTTTTCCAACGATAAAATCCAAAGAAATCAAATTACGAGAAAGAATAATTTATATTAATATATAAAAAAAATTGACAGATAGTTGATGACAAGACAAAAACTGTCCTGATGAGTTCTGAATTGGAGTTTCAATAAAGGAAGATTAATTTTTATATTTTTATTATCTTGTATATATTTTCCCTTTTTGCATTTTTAGTTTCGAGTTTGTACTACTATGATCCTTTTTTCTTTTGAATTGTTTAGATTTTACGTTTAACCCCTTTAGAAAGGTGCAATTATTAATATTGTTGAGGAATAGTCTTACTCTGACTCCAGTTTACTTTTAACTTCAGAAGTTTCAAGTACATTCTTTGGCTATGATATACGCGAAAATCACCGCAAACGCACCGCTTTGCGACTTCTGTGGAGATAAACAAAATCATCGCCAAACTGGTGCAACCCTCATATTGGTCGCAGATCATATTGCGCATGCGCGCCGCACGGTGACCCTGCTGTACCTAGACGCTTGTGTTGAATTGTAAATTAAATGGTTTTATTTCCCGTGGAGTGCAGCGCGTGACGAATATTAAAAGAAACCTAAGTCGGAATAAAAATACAAACGCACGTGCATTTAACATTTAATAAAAAAATATTACTTTTTGATTTCGAAAATTGCTAGAATAATCTCGTGCAGCCAATTTAAAAAGCTATACAGAGAAAGAACACCTCAGCTCAGTTTTGCTTAGAAAACTGCTTTTGTTTACTGTAGGGGATTCGCGGTGAAAACGGACTAGCTTTCTCTATTATGAATTAGTTCTGTTGAACGTTTTAAGTAGTTTTAAAGATAACTACTGTGAGATATTAGGATATTGTACGAATATCTGAGGAAATTTAAGCATTTTGTTTTATTTTTTGTGATAATAATGAATTTTATTTATTTTTCATCGAAATTGTGCATTCAATTCTTAACGAACCCGTGCTCAAGCAACAATATTTTTAAAAGTATATTTGAAAAAAGTTTAAACAAAATATGCTTTAATGATATGTGAAAGATTTTAAAAAATATTTAGAGAAAAGCAAATAATTTGTCATTTTTTCATTGCATAGAAGGAAGCTCACGTCTTATTTCTTTATTAGATTCATTACGATTTAGTTACAACCGATGCCTGTAAATTAGCTTTGTTGCTTAGGAAAACTGACGTCTAAGCTTTTTATAAAGCATAATAACAGGAAAATAACAACTAGATTTTGAAGTAAGCTTCATTCCAATTTTATTGAAGCACGATGCGGAATCCAAGAATGTATTTTTAAAAATAATTGGTTAAAGAAATATGAATTTGCTTTTTCATATTTCTTTCGTAGAAACTTCTGTTTGGAAACAATGGCATAAAATTCTTTTTCCAGTGTCTTAATGTTTGATATTTCAAACATAATTATCTCAAAGACTAGGTGATGCCTTTACATTTTCATCAATTAGCATAGTTTTAAAATGTGTTTTAATACTATGATTAATGATACGCAGAAATATGAAAATAGAATAAAAAAAGTTTTTTTATAATCCGCCAGCTTCTTTTTGTTGTTTTTATTACTTTTGAACCAAGTGACTGGAAATGCATATACAGGAAATGTATGAAAGTGTATTTGAGGATAAATATTCCATTTTAATGCGAATAGGTTTACCTATGTTTCGTTCTAATTACTTCCATAGTTTTCAGGGTGTATAGTAAAATGAGCATCCGAACCAACACTTTTCAGCAGCAGAACAACTGTCCAGAAAAAGTTCTTTTTCTATATGGGATTTTGGAAATTCTAAATTTTGACTTTAGCATCCATTTTTTCATCTTGTAAAGTCCATTTTTAAAATTGATATATTCTAATTACAAATCATTAAATCCGTTTCATATAAATCTATACCAAACCAATATAAGTAATTTACATAGTGTTTTTAAATCCTTAATAATCACTTTTAAAATTATGTGCAATCTCTTTCATTTTAAAATTATTATAAGCTATATTATATACCGCAGACAGTAAACGCAACATTTTCTCTAATACTTATATGAAGGAAATTTAATGTTTCGTAAAGTTTTTACAATATAGTTCATAGCAGAAAATTTAAATAAATTAAACATGCAAGTATTTAAGTGTAAAATCATTTTTTTAATTCAAGAATCGAATTAGGAAAGTGCATTAATACACTCATGGTAATCTTTTGTTTAAGACGCTAATTTAATATGACCTCGAAAACTATGAAAATTTTTCTTTCCTTTTAATTGTTTTTCCTGTTTAAAATTTTTTATTACATCTACCAATACCTCTTCCAGCTTTTTTTTTATGATTCTAATTCCTTCTGACTCTTCAAGAATGTTTACATGCATTGTTTCAGAAATTTGCTTTTCTTTTCATTCTATAATGATGGCAATAATCTACGTTACGCTACGTTATAGGTTTCGGACCGATTTTCCTGCGCTGGGTTTTCCTTTAACGGCTATTCAAATGCAGAGGTCATTTCTACTGAAATTAAAATGGAACGCAAGCTGAATAATTCCGTGAATTATTTTACTTTCAAGTAATAAGGATCTTTTATTCTCGTTTAATAAAACCGGAAAATGCCCGTTTTTCTATTAAATGAATTAATTTTCTTTAATGAGGGACTTTTAAGTATTCTGATTAAATCACTGTTAGAAATTAAATTCCCATATTACTTTTTGCTGAATCATTCTTTTTATACTTCAGCAGATTCTAAAACCCAGAACACTTTGATAATGACATTTGCGAAAAAGTACAACCAAAGCAGCAAAACCTGAGGCATGCTTTTAAATTGCGATAAGTTATTCCGCGGGAGTGTGTAATGCGCACTCAAAAACCCATTTGTTGGATGTTATTGTGAGGCAATTCTTTTTATACTTAGTGTTTCACACGATGTCCTATTTTTGAAAGTAATCACAAGGGAATTGCAGCAACTGCTGTTACAGCTCAATTATGCATTAAATTGAGACTCGTTCTTTCCACCGAATGGCACTGAATTTAAAGCACAGTAACTCAGGAATAATTTATTTTAGCGATTTGAAACTGATAATAAATTATCATCTTTGACTGATAACAAATGCTTAACAGAGAAAACTTAAATCATGCTTTATACACATTTTATGCAGCTTTCTTTCGTAATATTTTTGCATATTTTAAATTCTAAGTTACTGGCTTTCACTTAAATTGCATTTGCTTAAAATTTCCAGCAACGTCATTCTTTTCTTCTAATACTTTTTATCGTCATAGCACAAAACTGCAATTCATTAGTCATCACATAACATCTAAGTATGGAAATTCTACTGCATTGCTGGAATTTTATATTAGGTTCGGGAGTTAACTACACTAAATTTAAAATTTTCGGTAATTTATCTAGATTCCGAGAGAAATTACAGTTTGTCTTTTATTTAGAAGCCAGTAACACAAAATGATTGTAACATATCACAAAATAACTAAAACCTTATTTTGCGCTTCGGTTTGAAGAAGAAAACCTTACAAAAACTACAACCTTAGCAGAAACTTAACACTTTCTTCTTGCGCACTGAAACTGAAGCAGTATATCAGTTATTCACAAATTAAATTGTTGAGACATTAGATTTTGTTTGGAAGCAAGAGAGATTGAAAAATTAGCAACTCCTTCGCCGGAAATCGAAACCGCATACCACTGCACCACGAAGGCTCGTTAACAAGCTGGGAGAAATACCTTATATACTCCCTCCTTTTAAAGGGCGACTGGGGTTTTTAGGGCACCCAATCGCCAAATCCTGGATAAGGAGAATCATCATCCAACACACTTTTAGTTCGGGCCCCACTGTAGTGACATTAGGATTTTTTTGGGAAGCGAGAGAGATTGAAAAATTAGCAACGCCTTCGCCGGGAATCGAACCGGAGACCTCTCAATTACACGCTGATCGTGCAGACCACTACACCACGAAGGCTCGTTAAGAAGGCGGGAGAAATACTTTATAAAATATCAAATTAGAGACTTCGAACCAAGAGAATGAGAGACCTTGAAGCTCGCGCATTCTAACATAGCTGTTAGCAAAAGCAATCAGCACAACACTATGGCAGATAGAATCTGAGAGTGACAGTACTTCTGGTTAAAGTTGTTAACATTCGTTTCCTTAATCCTCTGACCGGCAACGCCTACAATATTTTCTGTAACATCTTTAAGAAAATATATATGTATATAAAGTACATAAATCCAGGTATTAAGTAGCAGGGCAATTTGGCATTAAAATCGAGAAAACACCTCTTTCTCATAGCAATTCTGTAAAATTTTATCTTTCTTATCTCAATTCTTTGCAGGTTGGAGGGTCTTAGATCTTCGCTCGGCTTTTAAATTCATTTAATTTGCATTTCTGTTGGAACTTATGAAGACTAAACCAGCAGAAACGATATTAACGCAGAAAATAACATGTTAATTGATATAAATCTTGTAAGCTGTAAATCTGATGCCAGAAGCGAGTGAACTACTATATCTTGCTAAATTGCATACAAATGGAAGTTTAAATAATGATGCTGAAAGTTATTAGCACATCTATAGAAAGTTATTTAATCTTCTGATGGATTCTAAGCGCTTGAGTGCTTTACTAAATGCTATATGCTTTAAAATAATTTAGTTAGATAGTTAGATCACAATAAAAACCCCGTGGTGCCAGTCTACTACGTCGCCAACACCAGAACCTGCGACAAACTGCCAGCAGACATTGTTTTTATCCATCAATGGCTATAGGCCCCGGTATTTTTCGGGAAGAAACAGTATAAATACAAGACGAAATTAAAGGTTATTGATATATTTAAAACATGTCTATAGCGTTAGAAATGTATCAAATTTTGAACTCAAACTAGAGTTTTCCTAAATACCCACAGTCAGTAGAAGAGTTTGAATGCAATAAATTATACTGTTCGAGTAATCAACACAAGAAAGAGATATTGAGGTATATAACGTAATAAGGTTTGTCACCTTCAGCTGTTTTTCATAAAATACTTTAGCTGTTTCACATACTGCCATTACGTGCCCATAGTATGTTAGAGCAGAATTCATAGTTAGTTGAAGCATACAGTTAGCATCGCACTCAAAAGTACCTAACTCGGTGACATACGTACAACACATTTACGCCATGCTAGAGTTCGTTATATTCAAAGTCTTCTACTGGCGTATGAATACTGTGAAATTGTCCCGAAATTCCCTGGTTCTCGAAAGAAAGTTGTTCTATTCCATCTCTGCTTTATATTTCTGATGTTTGTTAGCAATGTTCGCACACACCCTGTTTATTAATTCTTAAAGAAAAATATTTTTACGAATTATTTCCTTCTGAACTAAGTATTATATATTCATTTTTTCTACTATTTTGGTGTCAATAATTTACGCTAAATATTACGATGAAATTTACCTTAAATATTACGACGAAATTTGAATTTTCTTAACAAATTAGACTCCAGAGGAAGTTTACCATAATTGCAGGTGCTTCTAAATACTACTACAATGCACTTCTCAAAATTAACAGAATTTGCAAATTATGTCTATTTTTCAGAAAAGTTTTGAACCAAAAGTATCAATTGCGCCGCTGAAGAATTATGCAAATATTCAAAGCCGAATACATAAGCCTACATGTGCCTGCAGAGCTGTGACTGTAGAGAGGATTATAAATTCACAAGGAGTTTTCGGCGATATGTTTCGTCGCACTCCTCCCCGAGATTCGCCGTATTTCTCGCAAGACTTGGGTAAATTTTATAAGGTTCAAGGAAAATGAGTAGCCAAGAATGTGCGGATGACAAAATAAGATGGAGAATTATCGGTAGATTGAAAGCAGACCAAACACAACAGCACATGTTTACAGAGCTCAGTGTGATGCCCAGTGTCGCCTGCAATTTCTGGATACAATTTCAGTACACTACATACTTATCGAAAAGACCTGGACTCGGTCGAACAAGATATATCACCACGAATGAGGATTCTTATTAGCACTATCAACGCGACGGCACAGCGCTGCTACGGCTACTTAGCTCTCAGGTGAGATGTATGCCGATAATGGCATACTTTCTTGGTATACAGTTCTCCAGAAAGCTTCGTGAGATAGGGCTCTACGCCAAAAGAACCACTGTTTGCGTCACGCTCGCTACAGCAAACAAGAAAGCATATTTAACGTTCACCTTGGAACAGATTTCAATTGAGCAATGTGCGTTTTACAAATGAGTCGAGATTCAGCCTGGACGCTGATTCTTGGCGTCTCTATCTTGAGGGAGCCTGAAACACGTTACCATCCCTCCATAATCATGGAAAAGGACATTACAGTAGTGGATATGTAACGGTTTAGATAGGCGTTATGTTGACCGGTCGCATACTTGTGGATGTATTTAGCAAAGGCATCCTGACTGCTATATGAGGTATAGAGAAGAAATTTTCGAGCCCTATGTTCGACTTTTCAGAAGCACAGTTGGTTCTGGATTCTTGTTAATGGAAAACAACATTCGTCCACATTGGGCTCAGCTGATGGACGATTACTTGGAAAGTGAGGATATTCGCCTCATGGATTGGCCGGTCAGATCTCCTAACATTAACCCTGCATAACATGTCTAGGATGCTCTTGGGAGAGCAATTCCATATCGCCATCCCCTTCCTAGAAATATCCCGGAGTGAAAATCTGTCTTCCTGCAGGAGTGAGATCAACTGCCACAGGGACTCAACAACTGCCTCCTGTACAGTACGCCTTTGCGCTCCGCGACCTCTCTGGCTGTTAGAGGAGACCGTACCTCATATTAGACTCATTTGCAGTTCTGTATCACAATCTGGATTTTGGACATCCCTGCACTAAGAGCTATACTAATATTCATGGGTACATAAAATTACTTTCGAATAGTACAACTCTTTCTCTGTTGTCTATTGACAACAAATTTCATTAAAATCTGCCAACCACGTTTTTAGAAATTTGACATAATATGCAGATTATCTTAATTTTGCACGCGAGTGTATTTGCGAAATTTTTACCAATCAGATACTTATAGTTTATCATTTATTCTAATTTTAAGCATGTACAAAAGTTCTTACTGTTTTCAAAGAAAGAATTTCTTTTCATATTCAAAAATTTTTTCTTTTGTTTTCCAATGCACAGTATCTTTTCCATTACTGTCTATTTCATGGTGTAAACTATCGGGCAACTTTTCCATCACCCATTTATAGAAATCCATTCCTCAGTTCTGTTTACTGCAAAACACTTTGTGTTATGGCATTTTTTCCTCGAATAACGTTTTATGATGATACAAAGACGCAGTAATTTCTCGTAGAGATATTCGATAAATGCAGAAATTTTGGTAATATTTTTTTAATTGTCTGTTGAATTTTATTTTTTTAAATGGCCTACGGAATCACTTTATTCAAGGTTTGAATGAAATTTATATTAACATTATATTTCACCTTAACAGCTGAAATAACGTGCTAATCTAGGATCTACTTCTAATTAAAGTTACATATTTTGAACTAAAGTACTAACAAGCTCAATTCTTTTTCCCTTTAAGAAACAAATTTTTAATAGTTACGAATTAGTCTGGCAACCCCATTTTAGTGGCTAGTAGCTAACTGGTTTGCGTTTATGTTTGGTTGCGTATTCAATTGCATACTGAATTAAAACTTCGTTTATTATAAATCTACGAAAAGCACTATTAATACAACTTACAGCAATTTGTAATCAATGTTACATGCCTAGAAGCAATTATTTGCAAGGCTAGTAATTGTCTTTATTATATGAAGAGATTTACCCTCATTATATGAAGATTTTGTTAGGTTGTTAATCTTATATGAATCTCTCTAGACGAGAGTTTCAGAGCGTTCCTCGGACTTTGACAGTCTGAAACGCTTTATTGTTTGCTTTGTACTCTCTCTGTCTGTAACAATTTATATTAAAACGACGTTACTCTTTTAATTTTTTGATTTCATTTTACGTCCTCTGTTTCGTTAAATACGATGTCACAGAAACTGCAGAATCATTGGTTGGTCAGCCTCTTGAAGTCAAGAGCCTTTTGATCACAGACACAAAGCACTGATACTGGTCGTGATACTGGTCACTCCTGATACACTCCTGATACTGATCGTGAAGTTATGGCTTTTGTAATATCAAGTGGAGGCATTACTGAACAAGCTACTCCATCTGCAGTGTTAGAGCCTGTCTTCTTCTTACAGTTCAAAGATTGTGACTTGACAGGGCAATGCAAACATGAATTTCTTTCTTTGTGTGGCCCGCCGCAATATGAAACATTAATCAGGTGATTTTAAAAAGCAAACAAAATAATCTGGATATTTGTGAATAATATTTATTAAATATATTTGAAGGAACTGTATATATACATATTAGAAAATTAATTTCAGAGAAATTTTACACTAAAGTATGTGCTTAAAACTAGTAATTCATTTTTAATAATTAAAATTAAAAATCGAAATTAATTTAATATCATATTCTGATCAGTAAAATAAAAATAACTGTTAAATAAATTCTTTTGCAAATTTAAAAGAGTGCGTGTAAATGTTTTGATATAAAAAGATGATATAAATATATTGATATAAAAAGAAATTTCTGTTGCAATTAGATAGATAATTCAAACAAGAACGAATGTTAATAATCTCCAAATAAACCAAAACCGTACAAAAATTAATTTCAAACGATTAAAAGCAAATTGATTCATACTGTCGGAGAGTTTCTTCAGGAAACTGGTGTCTCGAGAAATGCCAAAGAAAATCAGACTCTCGATGTCTAGAGAAATGCAAATTTCCTATATATTGAATTTTTTGGTTGTGCATTTATTAACTCAGGAACAGACAAATTTTTCTTTGAATTTTTCTAGACATAAACCCTTTTAAGAAAATGTCCCCAAAAATGTAAAGTCTAGAATGAAAATTGCTTTTAATTTAAATTTTGAATTTAGATTTTGCATGATTTTTGTTTATATAATTATTATTAAAATCCAATGGCTTATTTTTCTTTTTAATTATAATTTTCCAAAGAAATTTGTTTTTAATTTAAAAAATTTAACTTTTTTATGCCCATTTTGCAGTTTGCAAAAGAATTTATTTACTTATTATCTCTACTTTACCTATCAGAATATAATGTGAAATTTGCTTTTATTTGTTAATACATATATATCTAATCAATAGCTAATAATTACATAAAAAATGTTTTGAAACTAAAACTGGAACATAAACATAAAATATAATATAAAAATAATATAGAATAATGTAAAAAAGACTGAAAATTCTTTGGTCTTTTTCAAAGAGCAGCCGAAAAACTTTCAACAAAGCCACATTTCAAAATTATATCTAGATGAGTCTGAAACAAATTGAGCGATGGAAGGTCATGAAAACTTTTGTATAAAGTTAATAAAAGAACTCTACAAAAATTAAGTTATTTTTAAAAATTTCTTAAATAATTTATTTTGTCATCAACATATAATCTGCTCATACGTCAACCTGAGCAAATTATACTACACAAAATTTACACAGCATAAAGCTAGAATTCTTGAAATTAGAAAACAGATAAACAATTAGGCAAGTATAAACAATTTGGTAAGTTAATAATCTGTCATTAAGTGATAAACCAAAGAAATGGCAAAATTTCTATGCACCTTTGCCAAAACAAAAGTAATTAAAATTTAAAGTCAAACTTAAATTAAGCCAAATTATTTACGAAGGTAATTCGTCGAAGAGTAAAGCAAATAAAAATCTTTTAAGATAATTTTTGCATGTATAAAATGTTTCCAAAATGAGGAAATAGAAGAAAAACTATATCAAGGAGCCATATATAAGCCAAAATTTGGTAAATAATTTAAAAAGCAGTAAAGCAAAAATTTGAAAAAGCATTTAATTAAATGATAAAATAAATATATAAATTATATATAATATTAAACAGAAAATTAAAAATCTATTTAAAATTTTGTTACTTAAATCCTTTATAAATGCTCGTACGAATGTTCGTGCAAAGAAATGGTATACGTCGGATAATGAGACTAGAATATACAGAATTCAGGTTAGGGATAAGTTTAGTTCATAAGATGTTTGTTACTTAGTTTCATAAGATGGAAAGCAAAAATTTAGGAACTGAGTAGAATTTAATAAATGTTGTCAGCTAAAATGAATATTGAAAATGATGGAGAGTATAATTGCACAGATCAAACTCTTGAATTTTATTCCATAAATTAATTTATTTAAAAGTGTTAAATATTAAAAATGAATTAAAAAATGAAAATTAATGTTAAAATTTTAAAAAAATAAACTAAACTAAACAAAAATTCCCAAATTAAATTAATTTGGAAGTTTGGAATTTGGGAATAAGTAATTGTTAGATAAATTTTCAAAAGTACTCTAATAGTGTGAAATACTTGTATATATTTATTATGAATATTCTAGAGAAATAATTCAAAACGAAAAGTAATTTTTATGTAATGGGGAGTAGGAAAAAAAGTGAAAAAGTTAAAAAAATAAGTAACAGTAAAAGGTCTTTACCTGTTTGTGTAGGATCATCATCGTAGAATTAGGATAGAAGTGGGCTTTTATTAGGAACAGAGATAAAGGGACTGTTTGCGTAATTACATGGATATTTAAAATTGTTACCGCATTCAGTAAATACTTCCAAATTTTATTTAAGTATTTCCTGTCATAAGTAACAAGAAAAATTAAACCAACGAATATATATCTATATAACTATATCTATCTATCTATCTACCAATTATAATACTTGAAATAGATACACATTTTTTTTAGAATATTCTAATAGCTAATGAAATTGAGACTCTTTAAATTATCAATACAATACTGGCTATTAAAAGAAACAATTGCATTCACCGATTTTCAATATACAGAAACAAAGTGACTTCGAAAATTACCGCTTCATTTGACAATACGTAGTTATATATACTATTAAAGGCAATATTTCTTATCTCCTCTGCTATTAAGCTGTGTCTAGATCATATAAAACAAAGCATTATTGCGTACTGGAACTACTTCTGATTTTTACCAAAACGAGAGCTTTTTCCCGAGATATGTCCAGAATGCTCCAGCATAATCTTCGTCACTGCTATTCGGATCTTATCTAAGACACTACTGGAAATTGCCTTCTTATCGTAAAAATGTCCTCTTATTTCACCCTAAAGCGTCGCTCAAAGTAAGTTCTTATCCTTTCCAATGGAATGGAAGAAACACAGAACTGGAGCACGTTTCTTCCATTAAGACATACAGGATAACGACTCTGGGTGTTCTTCAGGTACAAATTAAGGCAGAAATGCATGTTCTAGCTTTCACCTGAAGTCATTTTGATATGCATATATATTTATAATTGAATCATTTTTGATTTTTTTTTACAGTAACCTCAGTACATAAATCATTTGATTTGCGTACTGCGGTTAGGAATCTATACATAAGAGAGTGAATAGAAATTCTGTGCTGTAGTTTTCGAAATGCAGACTGATATTACAGAACGTAAAATATGAATGAATGAAATTCGTGCATTTTAGAGATGTAGAGAAGTAGTGGTTAATTTTGCTACATGCAGAAGATTTGTAACTTATTTGAAGTTTAATTTACAAGTAAAATTAAACACCTTTTAATTTTTCTGCGCTTTAGGTGAAATTTCGTCCTTGCATTTTACTAGAACTCTTAAAATCCGGCAACACACAAATTAATTAAAACTGCGCTAACTAAACGTAGTTTTAGTTAAACAACAATCTTAATTAAACTTAAAGCTTGTTAGAAGTCGCTAAACATTTAACAAAACTTATCCACAGTTATTTTCGTGCCCTTAGAATTACAAATACACAAATAATATGTGTTATGCAACAAATAGCTTCAAACCCTAATCCACTCGAATCCAGTCATCAGCAAGAAAAAACGTAAACGATATGTAATTCATCCAAAAATCACTCATCAACACCAGATCGGCATATAGGTAAGCGACTGGAAAAAACTAAGCTGACACTTTGCCAGAGCTCCCTACGTATTCATTTCTTTTTTAAATTCATTCTAATATGTATTCAAATGAAGGCTAATGGAAAAAAGCAGGGAAATTGTTAACATACACACAAAAAATAATAACGTGTTAAATAAATTAAAACTTATAGCTTTAGATAATAATGAAGATATTCCGCTGAAATTTTACAGCAAATTCAGAAAATATCAACATTTCAAAGGTAGCTTGGCTTTAGTTTTTAACTAAATAACATGGCTAACAAAACTTACACTGACGTTTCAGGAAAATTTCACAAATTTTGAAAATTTGACAGAAAATTTTAGTTACACGCTATTAAAGTTTTCTAGCTTTACTTAAAACATTTCTCCTGTCTTCTACCAATCATAGCAGCTTGCCTTATATTTTCCTTGAAGATTTCTTTTTTCTCTATTGCTGACGAAAACAAAAGTGTTTAACTACGAAAGGAAAACAGCTTTTGGAGATAAGACAGAAATTGTAAGCAAGTTGGAACTTTTACAAAAATCAACATCGCTATTGCATAAAAGCTCGGATGACAACTATATTCTCGTGAAACTAATCTAAAAAGTAGAAAGCATATCGAAAAACAAAGTTTGACATCGAAGCTAAGAAGCGAAAAACATGAAAATCATTTTATGATAAATTTGAACAGATTCAACACGTGTTATAAAACTGGTTTATGATCAAATCAAGTCTTTAACTTCTTATTTCATTTTCTAAATGTGTAATTTCATTTTTTAAATTTCTAAATTCTCTTAAAATGTTTTAACGTATTACGTTTCTAATATTTGACGTTTAAAAATGTAGTTCTGAATACAGTCATGAAATCGAGGTTCTGGTGTAAATAAACGAGAAATTAACTGAAAGTCTTCGTTTCGAATGTTGTGATGTATCATTCTGAGGTATTAAACAAAATATTATCCACAGTTATTTTCGTGCGCTTAGAATTATTATTGCTAAGAATTGGAATTGAAGACCTATAGAATATTATACGCAAAAGTACACTCACGTCCATAAATTAAGGATAATGCAAAATCAGGCAAAGTAAGAGTTAGAAGCAAAACAAAATTGACTTATTTCTAAAGCTTATTTATTAAACAAAAGGTAAAGAGCAAAAAACAGATGCTATATATTTGATGTTATTAAAAAATTAGCGATTTTTTCTCCCTGGAGCAAATAAAAAAAAAAAAAAAAAAAAAAAAAACCTATTTACAAAAAAAAAAAAAAAAAAAAAATATTACATGGTTGGTATGATTGTTAATACATTGTATGTCTCCCAAACGATGCAATACAGTCCGTACAACGCCTAGACATGCTGAGTATCAAATTATCGATCTGATCTTGGGGGATATTACACCACTCGAAAAGCAATGCTCTCCTAAGTTCCGGTAGACATGTAGGAGGCGGTTGACGGGCTGCAACTCGTCGGCCAAGCATGTCCCACACGTGCTCTACTGGATTCAAGTCCGATGAGAATGCTGGCCAGTCCATACGGGTGATATCCTCCGATTGAAGGCATTCGCTTACGATGTTTGCACGGTGAAGACGGGCGTTGTCATCCATAAACACAAATTGTGTGCCCATGGCGCCCCGAAACAAACGTACATGTTGTTCCAGAATGATGTCCCGATAGATTTGGCTTGTCATGGTTCCAATTTGAACATGCAGGTCAGTTCTGGAACCCAGAATAATTCCACCCAAAACGAGCACTCCTGCACCACCGTAACGGGGTCGTTCAATGATGTTTTCTTGGTGGTAACGGGTACCTGGAGCTCTCCATATGAAAGTCCGGCGAGAATCAGACTGCAAGCTAAAACTGGACTCGTCGGGAAACATCACACAAGCCCACTGTTGCGGTGTCCACAATGCATGCTCTCTACTCCAGGCTAACCGCAGGCGACAGTGAGTTGCAGTAAGTGGAACGCATCTGACAGGTCTACGAGCATATAGACCAATCTGCCCTAAGCGTTTGTACACAGTCTGCCTTGAAATTGTCGTACCAGTGGCTGAAAAAAGCTTACGAGACAGGTCTGAGCCTGTGCTCCGCCTGTTTCTTTTGGCAGTAACTGTCAAATACCGGTCCTCATTCGGCGTTGTAACTCTGGGGCGACCTGTGCTGTAACGTCTACTCACATTACCATTATCTTGGAATCGTTGACAAAGCCTGGAGATGACACTCTGGGCAATTCCAAGTTCGTCTGATACTTCCAGTTGGGTACTCCCACATTACAGACGGCCGATAATTTTACCATGTAAAAAATCATCCAAATGCGTCCTTTGTGTCATAACTATTCGGTTAATGCACTGAAATGCTTATAAAGCGCCTGCGAACAATTTTACTTCTTTGCCTGTATTCCTTATATAACACTCTCTTACACTCTCGTCATTGTGACGTACCATCGGTGTCATCTGGTGTCATCTGAAATTTGCATATGATTCTTGAAGATGTGTGTAGTGATTTTACAGGTGATATATTTATTTTAGAGTTCGATTTTCGCGTGAATCAATTATCCTTAATTTATGGACATGAGTGTATTTCTTAAGCTTCTCTGAAACTGCAATCCCATACCAATACAACCAAAGGCAATTGCACCATGGAAGATTTGAAAGGATTCATTATTAATATTTGAAAGGAGCCACTATAAATTGTGGACTTATGGAAATATTGTTTAACTGCCATGAGCAATTATATAGAAATTTAAGAAATTTTACTAGGGATAGGAAGAACAAATTTTATCTAAAAAACAATTTAAAACTTCATCTTTATCTTGCTTTCTCTGCTTTCTTAAAATTATTTCTGATTTCTAGGTATAAACATTAAAAATAAATATGTTAATTTATTTTTAATCGTGGATAAAAGAATAACAAAATAAATAAACAAGTAAACAAAACTAAAACATCTGATGGGGATAACACTCGACCTGCCACCAATTCCATGTTTTAAATTCAACAAGCTTTAGCTAATGGTCTATAGTATAATAAGGTCTATAGTACGAAATTGTGGTTTATATTTTATTAGGTATAAATTTTCACGAGTATAAATTGATATTTTTAAATTTAATATCAACATAATCAAATGTTTACTCCTTTTTTTATTAAAACTGTATTTTTTAGACAGTTGAATAACATAAAATTTAATTGATTTTAATTAAAAAAATAAAGATCTTATAATATATTTCAAATACGTACTTTGAAACGAATACTAGAATATAGTTTTCTTTTGAGTGATTTCTATAATGTCAACAAATCTAAATTCATTTTAATCTACAAGTATATTTCCGCGATATTTAGGTATCAGTTCAACTGCACCAGTATATTATGTTCATTACTGCAAACCTAATTATGGGAATCCAATAGACTACTTCTGATAACCTGCTACGGTCTTCCAATACCACTTTCGGTTGTCTAGTGCTACCCAAAATCTAATCAGCTATTTGTATGAAAGTAGAGAGCTTGAACACGAAAAACAGAAATTTTTAATAGTTTAATATATGACTTATCGCGTCGTCCTACACATACACACAAACAGACAGGCATCACTGTAAAAATAGTAAAAACATGTGGCGACCCGTATTGGTGCTTATTCACTGAAAACTCACTACCGAATTTATGCATGGAAAGCATTAGCTCCCTTGCCTATGTATATAAATTTGGCAGCAGGTGGGTAGAACTAAGAAAAAGGAGACCAATATCTCTGCTAAAATTTCACAAATAATCACTGAGTATGTATTTAAAGAAAATAATGTGATAATTAAATATCTTAATTTTTCCTAAAATTCCTGAATATCAGTGACATTTTTATATTTTCACCTGCCATGCTTAGTATTCATCAGCAAAGATGTATATATATATATACACATACATATTTAGCCAGTATATGGTCTGATTCCACATTCAAAATGTTCATGCATAAGCATAAATTATTTTTGACTATTTTTGAGTAGTACTGCTATACAGAAACAAGAGCTGGAGAAAAAACATTCTTGTTAAAATGCAAATGATGACCAAGTACACAAGACTAATGAATATTGATAATTCACCTCAAATTGGAATCTAAGTAGAATGACATCATCAAGTTATCATTATGTTTTCCATGTGTGAGCTCAGTGCACTTAGATTAGTCGCTTTAGGAACCTTTAGAAAGTTCTTTAGGAAGGCATTCGTCTCTTAGGCAGAGTTATTGATGTTACGAAGGCATGCTAAGAAGGCGGTAGAAATACCTTATAATGGCATTGTATAATTTTGGTTATAGTAAAGTAGACTAGTAGCATAATCAATCCAAAATATTAAAAATTAAAATTAAGCGAAAGAGTAGACTTGGATCGGTTGAGATTTTGAAGAACAACTATCAATTTCCGCGGTAGTTCCTGTTCACAAAAAAAAAAAAAAAAAAAAAAAAAAAAAAAAAAAAAAAAAAAGGAGACTTTAGAAGTAGCATTTTCGTAAAACTAGGCAAATAAGTATTTCACTGGATATGCTTTCACTGCTTAATATCTTGCAGTTGTTTTGTTATTTCAAATGATTATTCCCGGTTTGGTAAAATATTTTATATACTAGAAACTCTGACCTAATTTCTCATTCCAAAATATAAGTTATCTGTTAATTCTTAACTTTGCAATTTAATTATCGCTTAATTTCCTTATGATTAGAGTAAGCCATAGGAATTTAAACTCCACGTCGGAAATTTGAACCTTAGTTCATTTGTTAAATTCATTTCTTGTATAATTAAAATAATCTTTCCACTTTTAATTACTGTATAATGCTAATGTTATTTGTATTATTATTTTGTTTCCATTTTTCATTACAGACCAGATTTTTTCATTTTTCTGAGTAAAAGCTTTTCTATGATTTCAGTTTCCTTCTTTTAATAATTTTGTTTATACTTTCATTAAATTAAGGGAATCATTGCCAGTTTTCAATACTTTAAGGCATTATGAATGCATAGAAATTACATAACAGAGACCATCATATAGGCTAAGTGATTCTTAAAATTTGTAACCCGTATTTATTTCAACTTTTTTTGCCTTGCTTTGATTACCTTATTGTAAGCAATCCTTCCTAACAAGCAATATGCAATAAGCAATCCTTCCTAACAAGGCGGTGCGTAACTGTTTTGAACTTCATTGGAGTTTACTTATTTTTACAAAATTAAAATAATGCTTAGTCAAATAATTTCACCCCACAGCCTATTAACAGAAGCGCGCTATAAATTTTATATTCATGTATCGTAAACTTTTGTGCATTTCTTAATTAATTTATTTAAACTTAGGTGTCCAGACTTCGTTCAATTTTGAATTCGATTTTATTTCCTTTTATATTCGTCTCTGTTAAACGCTATAATAAACGGATACCAAACGAACAAATGATATTTTTATTGGATTTATAAGGATAAGTGCAGATATGACTTTGATGTTTTTTGTTCTCTTTTATCCTTATTAAATGCGCCGCATTCATTCTTGTTAATTTTTAGTGGAAATGTAAATTTATACTTGTATTTTCATCTACCTAGAATCGATAAAAATGCTTGGCGTGTTTTGAAATATGCTCGTTCCCCCATACTCCTCTTCTGTTGTGAACAATACGCAATAACGTTCCCTAATTGTAAGAAAGAGAACAGAACGAGAATTACAAAATGAAGCTGGGCAAAAGTTGTAATGCTACTTATAGGTTGCAAAAAAATCTTAAATAACGACAGACACGCTCTGATTCTTGGTGCTTATTTTCCTGGTGTGATTCAGATCAGGAAAATAAGCACAAAGAATCAGTCGAACCCCGCTAGAACAAACCTGGCTTACAACTAAACCCCCCTCCGGATTTTATGAATGAGCCCTTTTAGCCCATACACTTAATGTTATTCCTATCACGGTTTCTACACACTTAACGTTATTTCACGCTGTTATAGCGAAACTTAAACCAGAAAATCGAATATAACGAACTGCATGGATATCTTGAAATGAAACATTTTTATCTCTTTATTATATTTGGAAACCTTCTATAAGTTTTAATAAAAAAATTACTTATCTTTAAAAAAACTCAAGTTTAGGATATTACAATCCACATTCCACATTCCATCCGCAAAGAAAAATTTTTATGTTATATTTTTAATATCATCATCTCACGTTCTCTTGTATTATAAACAAAATCAATGAGACAGAGGTATGACATCTAACGTTAGAACTATATTCAATAAGCATACAAGGTGTACATGACCATATGATGTACATGGCCACTGAACCAATACGCGTGAATGGCTTCTGTGATTCCATTCAAATTCCTTGACTAAACTGGTATACAGAACTTTATTCAAATCTCATGGTATAATGAAAATTTTGAAATTTTAACGAAGAAATGGTAGATGTTATGAGTTTTGGGCTATGCAGTTTATTCGCCATTTAGAGAAAGAAATTTTGAGTCTGCACGGTTGGTTTTTGTTTGAGCATAAACTGGTTCGGAAGATAAAACATAATACCTTTTGTCTTCCAACCAGCCTTTTGCATTCTTTAGACCCGTTGTAAGACAAAAGGTTATTCTTTTAAAGGTCACTGATCTTTTCTTTGCAACGATACGTAGCTTGGAAAAATTATTGCTTTGTCCCTGGATATTAGATAGGATAGAATGGTGATGAAACTATCTCATTTTTTCATCTTTTGCAGAAGAACACAATTTACACATATTTTTTATCAAACTCTTTGCATTTTCTTCCACACTCAAATCAATGATAACGTGTAAACGTATAAGGTTAATATTTACATTAACTATTTATTTGTAATTTCAGCCTTTATTATAACTTCTTTCCGTGTCCTCACCATAATGAAAATTAGTTTAGCTAGTATTTCAACTGAGATTGTTAAACAGTAAGACATGTAACACGTGTTTCTAGCCTGTGAATGCACGCTACATTTAGTTCCTGCCAGATCTCATATGTTGTAATTATTCGGCTTTGCCCTATATTGATGCTGACATTGGAATTTGGCACGCCTTTTGCAATTGGGCCAGCTTAGATTAAAATTTAATTTTGTAGTCTTTAACTACTATTCTGCGTTTTAAATTGAAATCAATTATTTCTATTTAGTGTCATAACCACCATTTGTGGTTTATTTTGTTAGCAGAAGAACGTGCAACTATGTTTTGAAATCTATTTAAATAAAAAGTTTTATTTAAATTTTATCTGACTTTTAGGGTTACTTTCAGAAACAGAAATAATTCGCTTCTCTTCTGTTATGGATTTTGAACTCACTAACTTTTACCAGATTAAGGAAAACCCCATAAGTTTCTGCACTGAAAATAAGATGAAGACCATTTGAAGGATACAAAACAAATGCAACCAAATCTGTATCTATCAGAAGTACTGTTATCCAAATCTACAGTTTGTGCTGTAAGAAAAACATCGAAATTATCTATCGAAATTACCTTGCATAGTTTTTGCTCATGGAAAACATTTATTTAGAAAGAAAATTCTTTAAAAGTGCAAAGGATAGGCATGTTGGAAAAACATTGCTGATATGGTTAGGCATTCAAAAAAGCCGTAATCTACCAATATCTCTACAAATGTTTTTGACAAAAGCCAACGAATTTGACAGACGCTTTGGAAAGACTAGAAAAAATCGAAAAACAAAATTTAATAATAATTGTAATTGAGTCTTAGTATGACGTGGCTTTAGGTTTGCTTTTCACTTCTAGTTGTAAATGTTATAATTTTAATTGAGTTCGCTTCTCTGTTCATCAGTCAGTTTTTACTCGCTTTTGACAGAAACTTTATTTTTCTTATCGATTTGGATATAACGAACTAAACATTCCGTTTCTTGAAGTTCGTGACAGCGGGTTTCGATTGTGTTATATTTTCTCCCCTATATATATTCGAAGTTAGACTTTAAATCTATTATGACAAAACAATTTATCGCACAGAAAGACTCTGTAGTAAAATGTGTCATTTAATTATTCCCCTTTATATTAAGATTCCTTAAAACGGTAATTAAATGTATAGAAAAAAATCGTAATTGTATCCATGAATCTTTTTGTCACTATGTTTTTCAATTATCGGTACATTAATGACGATTCTTCGTTTTTCAAGAAGATTTAACTGTATCCACATTCTTCATGAAACTTTAAATGTATGGAATATTTGTTGTAATATTAGCAACTTGTGTTTCTTTATCACGGAAACAGTTTCGCGTTTAATTTGCGAGTGCGTGACGTTGTTCAAATTAAACAGCTTCTCTTCCCCTTTATAGAATAGCAACTGTAGAAATGACTAGATGATTAATCGAATACAGAATTACACGTGTCATCAAGAGCTGATATTATCAGCCTTCATGTAGCTGACACGGGGCTTTCGAGCGGGCTTCCGCATGCACAGTTGAGTTCACACATATCGTAGTTTAAAGCCTTTACATTCAGGCATATGCTTTGAATACAGGGTATATCCGAAACGGAGGTGTAGAGTCACAACTGAAAAATCTATTCAAAACTGAATTACTGAAAAACCATGCCTACATTTTCTTGTAATAAGCATTTTAAAGTCTATTTTTAAACATTTAAGTAAAAAATAGCAAATGGAGTAATTCAATGCTTAGGAAATTAATATTATCTTATTCGAAATACCAAAAAAATATGTCATTTATTAACCAGTGGTTTTTACCGAAAGCACCAAGTATAAAGAAGAATTATATGCCGCTCTAAGGCGACTGTGCATAGACAACGGTGGTGGTCGTCTTAGAGAGGTTAAGTTTAGTACTAGGGTTTATTCCCATTCCTAGAAATATTGGTCAGTTTCAGAAGTGGTACTTTTAAGGAGGTAATTGTCACGCCAGAATTTATCGTATTCTGAACATGAAGACTATGCTTTGAAGATTAATGAATGCAATAATGGTCAGAATGCTCTGATGAATTTATGAAAACTGGATATAAAGAGAAAGTCAAAATGATCTTACCATAATAAATAAATAATATTATTTAATTTGACTGATGTCATAAAATCAGATATATAGTTAAAATCCTTTTTTCTCAAAAAGAGCATAAGGCCAGCAAAACAGCTCATGATGTTCCTTTCAATACTTCTTATTTTGCATATCATTAATGATTTTGAAAATTGTATAATATACCACTTTGGAATTACGAGTATAATGTTTTATGCTTGTACAAATGAGAGCATGTGGAATAGAATTTTTTCCTGCTTTTGTATCTTCTAAAAATATATTATTCCCCAAAAAAGACTTTTGAGATAAATGATTGAGACTACACTGTTGCGACCCTGACAGCTGATAAAAACGTTGTCATAAAACACCATAAGAGGTCGCTTGCGCATGCTTCGAAATGATTTAGTGTATGAGAACTAGCTTCTGACACTGCTTCTATCCCCCATAGTGTAAACGTGGGATTACTGGAAGAATACATTTTAGTTCGCAATATTTCAAAAGAAAGCAAAGACGAAATAAAATAAATCAAGTATAATTTTTTCAGTGATAAAAATCATATGAAAAATAAAATTTCTTACGATCTACTGCCAGTAGTTAGCATCATATCTAAGTCTTTTAGACGATATCAAAGTCAGTTACAGGAATAAATGAAACCCAGTTATTATTTCCTTCCACAGAGTCGCCGAAATCCAAGTTCCTCCCATTGCCGCGAAAACCGGACGACATTCAAATGGTGTGCGATTTCGAGAGAAATAAAATGATGTTCCATTTGGTACTTTTGAATGTGGCTATCGAAGGAATACTACTGTTTTTTAACAGAAGCAAACACAAAAAAGGAAATCGTATCTTAGAAGACTAAAGAATGATTTCTTAGAATAAAGAAGAATCATACTGAGATGTTTAACGCGATTAAATTTACCTGAAATATTACAGTTTTTGCTTAATAAAGCTAGGTAACTACGGATGTTAAATTTTTTATGTACATTTTACACCTGATAAATATTTCACTCGTCAAAAAAATGGGTGTTTATTCCTTGCATTGAAAGAAAGCAATTTGTTCTTTAGACTATCTATCAAATTTTGAGTCAAGGTGCCTTGATTTTTTTTCTTTTAACTGTACTTACATATTCACGTTTACACATTCATTTACTTTTTTTTCTTCCGATAAATATTTGCTTTAATATTATTAACACTTGTTCTCATGTAATGCAAAATATTCCGCTTGAATGCAATCATTTTCTAAAATGACTCTATTTAGAAAGAATATTTTGCCATGAGCTATTCAAATAAATGCAAACACGACAGAACCGTCGCAACAATATGAACTCGAATGTAACAACGTAGGCTAAACGGTACGTTAAGAATATATGCATTACTCAAAAAACACTGAAACAGTTTTTATCATATCACATTCAACCATAAACTCAAAACGTATGTTCCACATATTATGCATGGTAGCCAATAAAATTTAGGAATGAGGCAGAAGAATTTTTTGTAAAAGAAACATAAAAAAACAGACCTGTTACTATGCAGTCTTCTCTATCGTGAAGCATAAACTGAAAGGGGTTGTAATTCCCCTCTGTGTTCATCAACGCTCTCCCACTCGTCGTGTGGCGTAAGAAGGGGGAAACAAAGTCACTGGGCAACAGCCAATGTGATAAGACTGTCCGTTGGCGGGAACCCGCCCCTAGATCTAAAAGGAGGGTTGAAAGACTAGGAAAGACGTGGAAAGATTTCAAAATGGCGTCAGTCAAGTTGTTTGAAGAATAAAAACTGCTTCAAAAAGTGAAAATGGCTAATTCAGCTAAAATTACTTAACATAGCCACATAAGTAAGAGTAAAATGGAAAAAACAGTCATTTGTTAAGAAAAGTCGTAATTCTTCAAGCTAGAGGGCGATCAAGCTGCATTGAAAACGAAAAGGCCCGATTTGTTAATAACAGGAGTAGAATTGGCCATCAAAGTAATTTAAAACTATTTAAACGATAGTATTAAAAGTATTAATATATATACATATATACATATATATATATATATAAATTGTAGTAAGCTCGCCTAAAAGTTACCAAGAGCTGCTGCTCCAAAAGGTTCAACACGTTTTAAAAAAATTAATACATATGAAAATCAAACCATTAGACATGTAAAACATTAAAAAACAGAAACAGATAAAACAGATTTTTTTAAAATATTATAATTACTACTTTGCTTGATATATATATATATATTAAAAAAAGGTTACTTTTTTTTTATTAACCAGAATTTTATGTTATATGGGTGTTATTTTATTGGCATTTGCAGCAAGAACAAATTGAAATTATAAATAATTTATTAATATAACCTTGAAAATCGTAAACTGGCAGAAAGAAGTTTAATGGAAAAATTGTAACTGAAAGAAGTTTTTTTTTTTTTTTTTTATTAAACTCCAGAGATGAGTAAATTTTTCGAACCGGAAAAGATGAAAGATTAACTGCTACAGCAACGGAATTCGAACAAAGAATCATCCAACAGCTGCTAGACTTGGCAACCTCAAACTCTTTGAGGACACGCACAAAAGAAGAGGATAATTCATTGCATTCTCTCTTACTTATTAGGCAACTGCGAAAAAGCACTAGAGCCAGCCCATCAAATCCAGCTGATAACAAGTTAATGTTCACCATATTTTAGTTCTGGCGCCACTTTTAGAAGCTCATTAAGTTTCTGCGGAGCCGGGAAGCACAGAGTATCAATTGTCAGAAGTGCCCTGAATCAGAACTACGAATCTACCAACTGCTAGCTAGACCTGCTAACCACTGATATTACAAGAGCATGCAAAGGGAAATACGATTACTCCTTATAAGATATTCATTCGTGAGATCATTTCTTTTATACTCTCAAAAATAATCGTTGAGCACTTTTTGAATTTAATTCTTATGATGTGATGTAGAAGCTGCCCACTGTGTCCCTCTTTATCTGATTCTAATAGTGGTATTTGTTTCCGAACTGCATAAGAGAGGTCTTGAAACATCCATCTGTAAACTAAACATAGCAGTAGTAATCTCGTAATCGCTTTCTTAATTTTGTATTTCTCAAAATGATTTCTATGGTTATAAACAAGAAGAGAACGTGATCGTGTTTATTAACCTAAAATACGAAATATATGATTTCATTAAATATATATAATAATATAAAGGCATAATATATTTATATTATACATTTTTCTGTGTGATACGCAAAAGTATTACATAGTACTCTTCCTTTTATGTATCTCGCAAAAAGTATAAGTAAATTTAAGCATTTACTGTTGTTTAAGAGTAAGGTATGTTTAAGAAAAATACTGTATCTTTTAAACATACCTTGCTGCCTTTACATCACGAATTTCATTTCTGTTTATTGATTTGTTCTATTACAAAGGGTTCCTATGAAAGGAAAGTTAATAATTTATACCTACACGGTATAATTGCCACCTAAATGTAACATTCTTTTTATAGTCCCTTAAAACCATTAAAATTACTAATGATATTTATCGTATGAAAATTAATTTTTAAACATTCTGCATATTTTAAACATTAAATTTCTAATCTGTGAAAGCAAATTAGATGTTTCGAATAGTTTATGAACATTATTTTTTCATTCTTGAGCACCTAACATTCAAAATTATTTTGAAGTTTTCTTTAACCCGTATTTTCTTTCAGCACTTAAGCAAAATGAAAAAACAGAGCTCTTTCATGTTTGTATTATACAGACACGAAAATCTGTTGACAGTTCCCCCTGTGTTGCCTTAGTAACGCCAGGCTATACACTCATAAGAACGAAACGTGACTAACAAATGCATTTTCAAAGTTGTGTGGATATATCCACCAGTCACTGAATTATCAAATAGTAAAACTGCATTACTACAAAGCATTCTGGTCCATGGAAACCTCCCATCTGTGCCAGAATTTTTTACGAATAATTGATTTAGTCTGTAAATTAATTAGTAAACGCATTTAGTTATAGAAAGTAGTCATTAATTAATGAATATATGTTTCGCAATATATGGTTTCTTATGCAAATGCTTTAACTTTTAAAGGGATTTGTGAAACTCAAAGCTCTGAAATTGTGAAATGATAATAATGTCGAGATGTACGAATGCACTTATTTGAAAAGCTATAGATATTACATGAAATATTCCTTGTATATAAAATGGATCGATGTACTACGATTTTGGATATTAAATGATGTTGCTGAGATTATTGTAAATAACGAAATCGTGACATTATTCGCTTTAGGAATTAAATAGAAATTCTATTTAAAACGTCCGACAGAATAAATAAATCGACAAATAAGATGACAAGGGGAAAGGATATAACTTCGAAAAATACATGGAAGCTGTAAATATGTTGCTCTGATTGTCTGAAACCCTACTTGTAGAATGTTCTAACACCACACAATGGTCCGCGAAAAAATACCCATATTCTTCAGAAAAATACAAAATATGTGCTCTTTGGTATCTACATTAAGGTTTTATAAATAAAATTTCAATGTAAGTACTGAAAGGCAGCCAAAGGTTTAGGAAAATTTCCTTTAAATAATTTCATCAAATATATAGAAATTATTATTTCAATATATAAAGTGGTAGAAGTATATTTCAAACGAATATAGAAAGAAGAACCTTGAATATAACGTGTAAAATGTGAAAGAATTTCTAAGACTAGGAAAGGACTTTACCCTTATTCTGGTAAAATGCTCTTCAGTGATCAAGAAGGCAAGGTCACTGAACAGTGATAAATACTGGTTTTCAGCCTAGGGGAGCAGCTAATTGCATGTTATTTTTGTGAATTTCTCTAAGAGTAAGCTAATATAATATACTGTTGTCTCCTTTAAAAAGTCTTCCACGATGACATTCATTCCTTTAAGCACCTATATTTTGTATATGATTTTATAATCGAAATTAAAAACAAAGAGTAGAAAAGTAAAGGTGATATGTTGCTTTTGAAATTAAACAGTCATTCACAGAAATCTCGAGCAAAGAAATGTTCCATTGGAGGATGAAGGTGATTTTTCTGCCACACAGATACAAACTCTAAATGCCACTAAAATCTGATAAATTAGTCATTAGTTTAAATCAGAAACGGCTGTGTAACAAAAGAAAAAGTTATCTGTATTGCAACAAAGGCAGACAATAATCATATACAGCAAATAAAAATCTCACTATATAAAACATATTTCGCGGACCTTTCACAAAAATTATTTCGCTCAAAGGATTTTACTAACGCTATATTTTGGCAACATATTAAGACTATGAAAATTGCATTCATATTTTAGGTAACAAGATAAAATGCATTACGTGAACGTAAACTGAAGTAAATAACCTGCCGTTGTTTTCATTATTTTATTCTTGGGGAGAAATGACTTTACCTTACATAACTTTCATTCTTAAAATATGTGATTTCCGTTTTACAGATCATTTACTTTTTTGTGAATTTGCAATACCTCAAGTAAATTTGGGACCCCCCAAATGATCCCGCAAGAAAATTTAAAATATATCAGAACTTAACTGAATGCCGCATAAAATTACCCGAAAAACATTTGTGAAAAAATTATCATAAACATGATTAAATTTGTTGGATTTCTCGACTGTTCTATGACTATTTTTGATTTACTTTCTAATCCCTCAAGTTAGCTTTAAATTCTTGAATTTCTAATTGAATGTCAAAATTAATTAAATGGAAGAAAGACATTTTGGCAAGCAACTGTCATAAACTGTCTTTACGTGTATGATATCTGTCGACTATTCTATGCCCTATTTACTTTCTAATCCTTCAAGCAAATGTAAAAATACCAGACGTTTGAGTTGAGGATCGAAATAAATTAAATGGAAAATGGAATTAAATGTAATTTCCTAAAAAAAAAACCTTCATAAAAGTGTTTATTTATTTATTTCTGAGATTTTTTATACCATCATTCGGCGTTTTTTAGATTCAAGGGAACGTAAGTGTCATATCCTCTTGCAATGAACCATATGATGATTGCTTGCGAATGATATGTACGATCCACACGTTCTTTTTTTAAATTTTTTAAAAATCTTTCTTAATTAGATCAATCTTGAGTTTCATTATATCAATTGATCAGATGGTATTGGGTGATTTCTTTTAGTGAGAAGTAATTTCTGCTGAAGTTTGCACAGATCCATATGGCATTAAGGTATATGGTTTGCTATAAAAATTACGCATAATCAGAAATGATTTTGCGGCTTAAAATTTTAATACCTTTCTTTAAATGAAGACAGAAAATTTCAAAATCCAAAATAGAGCTAATTATCTTTAATCTCACAGTAATGTTTAGCCAAATATTTGCAGTACCAAAATCTTTAGAATACGATTTTTACTACATAAAAAAATTAAAAAGAATTAGTTTTCTGAAAACTATTTTATTCTATGTTTCCTTTAAGAAAACCCCTAAGGCATGCTGGAATGAGGGAGGAGATACCTTATATACACCTCATTTTAAAGGGCGACTGAGGATTAGAGGACCCAATCGCCAAATCCTTATGGTGACGAATTATTAAATTTTATCGTAGCGAAAGACGAATTGCACTTTTTTATCACTTAGATACTTAGTTTCTAAGACATGGACCTCGGTTCGAGCCCAAAATGACTTACCATTTCAAAGACACTGAGGCAATATCAGTTAGCAGCTTTATTAACAAACAACACCAAGATATGGGGGGGAAAGTGAGCTAATACTGAGTTCCCCAAATATATCGTACATCGTTTTCAATATATCTTCACAAAACATTTCATGTTTATCTTCGGTTAATGAATTCACTACCGGTGCTTGATGGCTTGATTTATGGTCACCTTATATGTATAGATTTATAAGTGAAATCTGTGCATGGAGGACACATAATAACCTAACAGTCTGGAATGCATAAATCGCCACCTCAAATACTTGCATACCATGTTGTCTCTGAAATAACGAAAACAAAATAGGTTTTAGACGCAAATGTGATACTTGCGATGAATCTTCTATATTAAATTTTCACACTAGGCATTGGTAATTAAGAGCTAGCCAGAAACTTGCATTTCATCATTTTAGGCATAAAAGAAAAATATCCTCGTGTAGTTTCATTTCAATCTATCTTGGACATTTGTCTTTATTCTTAACCCACTTCGCCAAATTCTTTGTAATTGATATTATCCCTTGAGTAAATAAATCCCTAGTCTTCTCTATAAGAAGTCTTATTAGTCTTCTTTTCTCTTTTACTCTTATTTCTTATCCAATAGCTTAAAATCTCTTCAATTTGCCCACTTTCCAAATATAGCGATGCATAGTAGAAATTCAGTTGCTCGAGAGTGAATAAGTTAAATTTTCCGTAAGTCATACAAACTATTTCCCACAAATGAAATATATCTAAATTTAATGGGTGTTTTTTATCAATAATTTTTCAAACTGAATATTTGAATTCAATACATTAAATTTTTTCAAGTCAAATTTTTTAAACTATGCCTGAATTATTTCTGTAGATTTCGTTTTTGACGAGATGAAGTCAATTTCTATACTCAAATAGGTGAACCTTGTAGTATACTTAATTTGAACTGCACTGGTTGCATGAGACACTTAATGACATCACAAGAAACAACACTCTTCTACCTGCGAGTATTTAAAAAAAAATAAAGACGAACAGAAATACAATCGACTTTTTTATTCGGAATTAAACAAAGTAGCTGTTTCGTAGGTAGCATTTTATTTTGTGTTTTAAAATGTATAGTATAAAGAAACTTTAAGTAAACAGAAGTTAGTCTGATTTCGTTCCTGTCATCCCATCATGACATATAGCTGAGAATCCAAAATAGCAGTCTTTGAAATGAGAGAGTCGTAAGTTTTCAAATTCAACAAAATAGAACCTCTTGCTTTTGATTCAACATAAATTTCGATGAGAATTCTTAAAATCGTTTCGAAGTTGGTGTAAGTAAGTTGGTGAGCTGCTTGTATAAAGATAAATTTCCCTGGGCACCTCGTTGTATCTGAATAACAAGAACCTTTTTCCAGAAAAATTAAAAATTTTTCATGTGTTTTCATCTTGAAACTGTAGAGTGTTTTTGTTTTATTTTAAAAAATTATCTTAATTAAATAAAATAATAATCAAGCCAAGCCGTTATAATATAACAAATTTTCAATCATAATCTTAATTTTTGCCGATAATGTACATTGCTGTATGCTAAGAATATATCTGCATTATCAACTTGCTGCAACTAGTATTGTCAGTACGAGGAACTGCTATTATTCGTGCGCTTATTCTTATATCTGTCGCGACTACGATCTACAGTTTGTGTGATAATCGAAGTTCCATTGTATATTAGCAGCAGATATATGACTTTAATAGCAGCTTAATAATAAGATCATATGCTTGCTACGAAGAAAAGATTAAAAATTATAATTTATACTTCAAAGCGGAGGCGAAAAAAGGGTGGATATATTATATTTCTCTGAGTATCATGAATTTAAATTAAATATAAAGCAAGTGTTTTTATGTATGCGTACCTTTATCAGCTTTATGTTGTCTTTATTGCCTTTGCAGAAAGTCAATAAATATTTATAAAAATTTTTAATATATTGTATGATAAGAAGAGAAACACGTTAATGTGACAATCAAAATCGTAAAAACAACCTTGTATTTAGCGTAGGTATAATGAAACACTCAATCGATTTCGAGGGCAGCTAAGGGTCCCTCCTCATCAGGAGAAAGAAATACTTAGAAAATAAAGGAGTCACAGAAACACGTGGTCCTTATCAGCACTGCACGTGGTTATAACTAGATTTTTAATCAGAGTTGCACTGGCCGCCTACTTTTACTGAGCCAGGCTATCTGATCAAGCATAAAGGACAAGAAAAAATTAGCGAAGTTAAATTAGGGAGCGAGGGGCAAATGCACCTCACGCTCAAAATCTGAACTTCAAATAATGGGAAGCAACCACTGAACGGATTTTTATACCCTCTGGTAGTACCAAACGCGATGAGGTAACGCCATCTATCGGCAAAAATAACTGAATTAAGATAGTAGAATTTTAAAGGCATTAGGAAGGATTGGACTGGACTTCAAATCATTAACTAAACCTGCTAAATCTTTGTGAATGTGAAAAGCCTCAAGTAAATCCAATTCACCTATGGAAGAAGCCTTTTGGATAATTTTTGCCGACCCCAAATCAAAATCCAACTATGATACGCTATTGAAGACTTGTTAATTTCGCCTTTTCTGACATAAGATTCATGTTCCTTGATACGAAACTTCAATGCTCTTTTTGTTTAGCCAATATATCTTAAACCACACTGACACGATATACTATAAATTCCCCAAGAATTGAAGACAGAAACGCAATCTTTTAGAATCGAAGGGTAAATTTTATTAATAGGGGAGAAACCGACTTGAAAATTGAATTTCTGGAGAATCCGTGCAATTTTATAGCTAACAGAAGGATAAAATGGAAGCATGACAAGGTCATTAATATTATTTCTAACAGTGGAATGTCTTCTTTGATGGGAATCTGAAAATGTTTTAACGGCTTTATCAATAATCACGGGAGAAAATCCACGGTCAATCGCAACTGCTCTCAAATAATTAAGTTCATTGGTAAGCAAAGATTCAGAGGAACAAACTTTTAAGCGCGCGGAATACATAATAGTAAAAAGAAGCCATTTTTTTTGCGTAACAGGGTGGCATGACGTGGCATGGGGTGGTAAACAAACTGCAAAGTGTTTACGGTACACAGTGGTGCTAAAATCAGTTTCATTGCGGATTATAAGAATATCGAGGAAGGGGAGGGCATTGTTGGATTCAATTTCAAGAGTGAATTGGATGGCTGGATCAATTGAATTCATAATAGATAGAATCTCGGATAAATCCTCTTCATAACCGTCAAAAAGTGCGAAAGTGTCGTCAACATACCGAATCCAAAGACGAAAAGATAGTTTATCAAATAATTTCATCTCAAAATAGTGCATATAAATGTCAGCAAATACCAGACTGAGAGGATTACCCATAGCCAACCCTTCAACTTGACGAAAATATGCATTTTAGAAAACAAAGTGGGTTTGACTTAGAGAAACTTTAGTAAGCGAAACTAACTCATTAATTTCAGTATGTGTGAAGTGAAATTCCCGAAGCCTAGTTTCAAGACAATTTAGTGCTCCTTCGACCGGAACATTAGTAAACAGAGATTTGACATCAAATGAAACCATAATAGGACGAAGTGGAGAAATATTTTTATGTGTATCAATGACTTCAACAGAATTTTTTACAGTGTGAATATTGTTAGCAAGTAGAGTAGAAAATCTGGAAACTAAATATTTGGCCAAAGGATATGAAGCAGTACCTATGTTGGAAACAATTGGTTGAAAAGGAATACGGGTTTTGTGGACTTTTGGAAGAGCATAAAGTCTAGCGCAATTAGTAATAGGTGGAATAAGTGATTTCTTCAACTGAGATGGCAGAATGTGGGAAGATTTAATAGCACTTTTTACTTTCGTGAGGTCCGAAGTTGAAGAATCTTTAGGGATCGAGCAGTATGGGCCTTCATTTATCAATTTAGAGACTCCAGGCCTTTAAATTCTCCAAAAATTTCGGAAACGCAGAAGGATACAATCCGCCACCTAATTACTCATAACGTTAATTTTAACAACAAATCTTTGGGTTCGAATCTTAGCAAAAAGGAAAATGAGATCTTACGTGAAATTCATTCTGATACTAATATCATTACCTCTAAAGCTGATAAGGGCGGACAGATCGTTGTTATGGACAAACACACATATATTACTGGAGTCTCTAAAGTAATAAATGAAGGCCCATACTGCTCGATCCCTAAAGATCCTTCAACTTCGGACCTCACGAAAGTAAAAAGTGCTATTAAATCTTCCCACATTCTGCCAACTCAGTTGAAGAAATCACTTATTCCACCTATTACTAATTGCGCTAGACTTTATGCTCTTCCAAAAGTCCACAAAACCCGTATTCCTTTTCAACCAATTGTTTCCAACATAGGTACTGCTTCATATCCTTTGGCCAAATATTTAGTTTCCAGATTTTCTACTCTACTTGCTAACAATATTCACACTGTAAAAAATTCTGTTGAAGTCATTGATACACATAAAAATATTTCTCCACTTCGTCCTATTATGGTTTCATTTGATGTCAAATCTCTGTTTACTAATGTTCCGGTCGAAGGAGCACTAAATTGTCTTGAAACTAGGCTTCGGGAATTTCACTTCACACATACTGAAATTAATGAGTTAGTTTCGCTTACTAAAGTTTCTCTAAGTCAAACCCACTTTGTTTTCTAAAATGCATATTTTCGTCAAGTTGAAGGATTGGCTATGGGTAATCCTCTCAGTCTGATATCTGCTGACATTTATATGCACTATTTTGAAATGAAATTATTTGATAAACTATCTTTTCGTCTTTGGATTCGGTATGTTGACGACGCTTTCGCACTTTTTGACGGTTATGAAGAGGATTTATCCGAGATTCTATCTATTATGAATTCAATTGATCCAGCCATCCAATTCACTCTTGAAATTGAATCCAACAATGCCCTCCCCTTCCTCGATATTCTTATAATCCGCAATGAAACTGATTTTAGCACCACTGTGTACCGTAAACCCTTTGCAGTTTGTTTACAACCCCATGCCACGTCATGCCACCCTGTTAAGCAAAAAACGGCTTCTTTTTACTATTATGTATTCCGCGCGCTTAAAAGTTTGTTCCTCTGAATCTTTGCTTACCAATGAACTTAATTATTTGAGAGCAGTTGCGATTGACCGTGGATTTTCTCCCGTGATTATTGATAAAGCCGTTAAAACATTTTCAGATTCCCATCAAAGAAGACATTCCACTGTTAGAAATAATATTAATGACCTTGTCATGCTTCCATTTTATCCTTCTGTTAGCTATAAAATTGCACGGATTCTCCAGAAATTCAATTTTCAAGTCGGTTTCTCCCCTATTAATAAAATTTACCCTTCGATTCTAAAAGATTGCGTTTCTGTCTTCAATTCTTGGGGAATTTATAGTATATCGTGTCAGTGTGGTTTAAGATATATTGGCTAAACAAAAAGAGCATTGAAGTTTCGTATCAAGGAACATGAATCTTATGTCAGAAAAGGCGAAATTAACAAGTCTTCAATAGCGTATCATAGTTGGATTTTGATTTGGGGTCGGCAAAAATTATCCAAAAGGCTTCTTCCATAGGTGAATTGGATTTTCTTGAGGCTTTTCACATTCACAAAGATTTAGTATGTTTAGTTAATGATTTGAAGTCCAATCCAGTCCTTCCTAATGCCTTTAAAATTCTACTATCTTAATTCAGTTATTTTTGCCGATAGATGGCGTTAACTCCTCGCGTTTGGTACTACCAGAGGGTATAAAAATCCGTTCCATTATTTGAAGTTCAGATTTTGAGCGTGAGGTGCATTTGCCCCTCGCTCCCTATTTTAACTTCGCTAATTTTTTCTTGTCCTTTATGCTTGATCAGATAGCCTGGCTTAGTAAAAGTAGGCGGCCAGTGCAACTCTGATTAAAAATCTAGTTATAACCACGTGCAGTGCTGATAAGGACCACGTGTTTCTGTGACTCCTTTATTTTCTAAGTATTTCTTTCTCCTGATGAGGAGGGACCCTTAGCTGCCCTCGAAATCGATTGAGTGTTTCATTATAGCTACGCTAAATACAATGTTGTTTTTACGATTTTGATTTTGATTTTGATATTGTATGATATTACAGTGATGTTACATGAAATATATGCATTATAAATTACACCACTGAAGCATTTTTATCCTTCATTTGACATTAAGATAAAATATACAAAACTTCAATATTAAAATTTTAGTCTTTCTCTTTTGTTCCACATAAACTAGAGTATACCCTATAATGACCTTGCGAATTCTCGAACAGGCCTGAATACTGACTCAGACGAAGGGTAAAAAAATTACACTTTTTCAAAATAGTTAACAGAAAGGCACGGTCAAGTTGCGGTGAAAACTAAAACGTAAAATATAGTTTAAGTCAACCTAAAATAAATAGTGCAAGATAGTACTTAAGTTATGCTTAAGAGGTGGACTCACAAGAACTTAACCGGCGTGATGCTAAATCTGATAAGGCCGAAAGGCTTACTATCGTAACAGCGAAATAACAACGAAACGTGCGCTTGGCCAGTGAAATACGCTCTGATTAAACTCAGAGATTCATTCGTTAAAATAAGCACTTCACTTCACTTTAAATTTACATCCTGGCGAGAGAATGTGAGGGTAAGTTGAGAAGTCTAGTACAGGTATCAAACTTAAAATAAATTATGCAAAATAAGGAAAACCCTACAAAATGATGCCAGAAAAAGAACAGTGCATTAGGAGACTGCTTTCCATAACTTAATTTTATTAATTATACGGCAAATTAGAAAAAAGTTCAATTTGTTACGATCAAAATATTTAAGATATCATTATGAAAAAAATTGTCCGTTTACATATTTTGCTAAATACAGCTGAGAGTGTGAATCTCTGAAAGCTATCATTCATGAATTTCTAAAAGATGTCTTATAGAAACATTGAATTTGTAGAACTGGTTTCAGATCACATTCAGAAAAACACTGAAATTAAAAATTTTATGTCCAATAAAATCGAGGTTTTGTACGACTCCTAAAATCAAAACTTTTCTTTCTCCTTTTCATTGGGTTTAAATCAATTAAATGTGAGAATTATTTTCAGAGCAAATTTTAAAAATAAAGAATCAATTGCTCTTTTAAAAGATTTTTGTAGGATAAAATATAATCTCTTATCTGGAAATTTTTATGAAGAACCCGCATAAAAGTTTAATTTCGTTTATTTATTAGCTATATGTATCACATGACTAAAATGCTGTTGTACGAAAAATTATCTTACTTGACACATTACCCTGATCCACAGATACACGATCAATTGTCGAAGTGACATTTAAACAATATTTTTAAAGTAATGCTTTTAGCAATACCAATAAAATAAATTTTTACATTTTACTTGCATTTTGCCAGGGTCAAACGGAAGAACTAGCTCATTCCTTTGTGCGACTCCTCGCCGACAAGATTCTCGTAGGAGGGGGTATTCTCGTAGGAGGGGGTATTCTCGTAGGAGGGGGTATATTAACAGGAAGTATTCTGACGTCACCATGTTGCATCTGTTCTGACTTCGTGTGTTTAAAAGTAGCAATGCAAATATGCCAAATTAATTTTAATCACACATATCGCTTTCTAGCAAAGCAGTATCAAACTGGAGACCCACAGGCCGCATGCGGACCTCGAAGTAACTTTATGCAGCCTACGCATACATTTCCCGTAAATTAATTAGTTTACGTGATATTAATTAGTTTACGTATATAGTTACGTTTTACGTTATATTCATTATCAAAAACGAACTTCGGAAAATCAAGAAATAGAGCTAATTAATTTACAATGCGATATAAACCTTGCTCAAAGATTTTAAAATACAAATTTGATTAACTTTTATCAGTACTTCTTAAAAGATTAATATTTTAAGTTATGAATTCTTTCAATAAGGATAAGAATACTCGCTTTGTTTTTTAAGTACATTCACACGATAACATTTCTTTTTCCGTAGCTGAAAATTAATAGGTCTACGAAAAGAACAAGACTGCAGATGAGTATCTACAATTCATGATGCTACTTTTTAGTCATTTTCCTCCAAAATTATACAAATTGCATGAAACTCGAAACGTCATGAAGTGGGGTAGAAAAATCTAATAGAAGAAAGAGACTGGGCTGTCATTATTTATTCTTAAGTTTTGTTCCTCTTGGGAAGTTTTCGTATATTTGGTTTTAGTTAAAATTAAAAATAAGTTACTTAATAGTTCAATATATTACAATTAGTTGAAAAAATGCCAGTCTGAAAATTTTAATATTTAGCTGTTTGTTTGAATTCAAAATGTGACCGTTAGAAATTTCTTACAGATTCCAACTTTTTGATTTTAAGCAAAATATAAGTATAAATTTGATAATTTTCTTTGCGTTATTTTTATTCGTATGCTTTTACAAATTTAAGTAATAGTTTTTAAGTAAAAAATTTTGTTTTGTTAAAATAATAAATCTTTTTTTTTTTTTTTTTTTTTTTTGTAATTGTTACTTATTAGCTACTTCCAGATTTTGCGTTGGCTGATGTACAGTGTAAGCTTGAGATTACTACTTTAAAGAATGGTTTACATAATATGTCTTCCTGAGTTGCAGCAAAGTACCATAAAGGAAATGTGAAAGATATTGAGGACCACTTGCTTTTGGCGATAAAGATGGATACTTGTGTCGAAGACAGGATTCCATTAATGTGAAGAACGCAAGAATTTGCAGCGAACATTTTCTTTGCAGTGATTATGAAGATGATATGAAAAATGGTTTCCTTGGATTGCCGCAAAAGAAACTGTTAAAATCCACTGTTGTGCCGAGAAAAGAAAAATGATACAGAATGCTTTTGAATTTAAACGAATAAAATTTTAAGAAAATTCATTTTGAGGCCGATTACGAAAATGATGATAGGAATAATAAATCAAATGCGAATTATTTTAAAATAAAATAAAAACTCACAAATGACGATGTAAATATTGCTGAATTCCCGAACTGTAAAAATAGACAAGAATGCGTCGATAATTTGTAAAAAAGAAAGCTAGCTCAGCATTTTAGCTCATCCATAATTGTATTAAACATCAAAGTAGTTTCGCATAAAAAAGATCTTCCTCCTTTGCCCTTAAGACAACTTAAGACAACGATCTTATATTTATTTAAATGTAATCTAAAGTCTGTGTTTAAATGTCAGTTAGACAATTATTTTTACAATATCTATTATTATATCGAATCGGTAGAGAAATACGACACTGTAAAATTTGTAATTAGTTCAAAAAAGCAATCTTCGGTTAGATTGAATTTTGAATAAAACTATCAATTTCGAAGGCAGTGAAACATAAGTTCCTCTTCTTTAGCTGCAGGGGGGAAAATGACATATAGCTACAAAACTACGCCAAAGTAAGTTTTTTTTTTTTTTTTTTTTTTTTTTTAAGTCCAAAGGGATTTCAGATTTCAGCCCAGAAGGACTATTGCTTTCGTTTTAGCATTTTTGCATTATATTTGAAGAAATTAAATAATGAAAAATCTGCATAAATGATCGTCTATTTCTCGCATTGTGATAAAACAATGGTACATAGAGCCATCGAATTTTGAATGACGAAATCCTACTGCGAATATGGGCATTTGAAATCCCAAATTTGGAATTTGTTTTATTATAGATTTTATATTTTGTAAAACTTTAACGAATTTTTGATTTACTAACTCAATGCTTTAAAAGCGAGAAATGACAACGTTATATATAAAAAAAAATACTTTTATCTCCAGCTCGCGAGACTGTGTATATCGGAAATTCTAAAGATATGCTTAATTTAACATTATTTTGCGATATTGCTCTTGAACTGAATTTTATGGTTTACTAGGTGTACCCGCCCGGCGTTGCCCGTGCATTTAGAAAATGCAGATAAGTGAATAGCGCAGGAATAGTAGTGTAGGACATGTAGACTGTCTCTCTCTCTTCCCCCCCCCCCACAAGCTACAAAAAAGAAATGAATTGTAATTAATCGATTTAATGTATCGTCAAAACAGCAAACTAACGCTAGAATAAAGAAATCAATTGTTACAATCGAACGTTATTTGAAAACAAATAATAATATCAGTGAGTCAAAAAAACCGTGATTAATTAATTATAAATAATTTTTTTTAAATTTTTCTAATTCAAAAATCGAAAATTGGGCTTCGAGGTCTGGTGGCCAGCCCCTTTGTGCTTCCGTATAAAAAATTCCAGGTCCCTGCGTGCGATAGATTTGGCTGGAGAGCTCGGTCAGACAGACAGACAGACACATTACACTTGCTTTTATTATTATAGAAGTGCAAAGAACATGATATTTAATAAATAAAGGTAACACTCAAAACGTTAAAAAAAAACGCCCCTTTGGACGTAATTTAAAATCTGAAAAATTTCAGATTTTTTTTTTTTTTTTTTTTTTTTTTTGTGCCTAACTTTAAAGAGCTGGTAAAAAGCTTAGAAAGAGTAATAGAACTCTCCCACTTATTATGCAAATGGATGAAGAAAAGATAATGAATGCTTAGGTTTTTTCTTCGTGATTTAACAATAAATGCACAAACAAAATAATATACAACTTTTAAGAAAACATGATATATTTTATCTATTATTTTTAATTAATAAATAAGTATTATTAACTTTTTATCCATTATAAATGCTTAAAGTAATGACATCTTCTCTTCTAAATTAAAGCTACATTTTCACGAACAGTTTTGTAAGGATGTTTCTTCAAATTTAAAACGTTTATTTTTTTCCTGCGATTTGCATCTTTGTAGTTAGTGTCAACATGACTATTTCATCACTCCTCACTTCGTGTTTCAGGGAAAAAGCTCTAAGAACTAGCTTTTCACTTCTAAGTCCTACATTTTCTGACATTAATTTGCGTTAATTTAGTTTAAAATTAATTTACGTTAAAGCAAATACTTTCTACAATGAATGTAGCCTTCGCAATCAGAAAATTCTATGTGTGGAATTACGTAAAAGGAAACTGCAGTACGAATATAAGATTAACTGTATTAATTAATATTAACTATACTTTCATAAGATTATTTAATGTTTTCAATGACTGCGCACCTTCCTAGCACTGGAAATATGGCAAGAACGTGAATATTGGTAGTTTTCTCTGAATTTTGATTCCGGTAAATGGGCTGGTTGCCTGGCGTTTTCCTTTATTTTTTTATTATTTATTATTATTTAATTGTTCCACCCTCAGGCACTGCACGGAAGAGAGGTATACCTTCATGAAGAACTTTCTAAGGAAAACTGGCTCGTATTATCACGTTACACTTGTGGAAAACCACGAAAACGCCTATGCAGCCAGGCCGTTCTCGGGTTTCGAACCTCAGACCGAACTACCAGTGTTCAGCGACTTTACCGCTCGGCCGCTGGTAGACCTTAATTTTGTATTAGAAAAGACAAATGTGTTTAATGTGGATGCAGTCAGCTGATCAACCGTCACGTATACAGAGCGATTAAATATTGCCTCACACATTTTATATTTGCCATACTATTAACATTTAAAATGTAAATTGAAGATACTATCCGAATGATTTGCTCTGGATAGCTTCGATTATAAAAAAATTTTACTTCTTGGAGTTATAAAAAAAAGTTCCAAATTTTTGTTTATTTCTTTTTTTTCTTCTGACATGCTCGTTCACAAAGTTTATGCGAACTGTTAACAAACAAAACTACTAATTCAGCATCTGGAAACACTGGAAAATATGAAAGTTAAAAATATGCATATGTGCGTAAGAAGTGAAAATGAATTGTCATTTCGATCACTCAGATGATCAAATGGTTTCGAAAATGAGACTGATCAAAAACAGTCCGAAAGAGATCACTAAGTAGTCAAGTCTGAGAGATATCACTGAGTAGTTCTTTCTCTGCGCTCAACGAGTTAACATCAACATCCATCAGTCAAAAAGTTTAGTTTACTCTCTGTGCTCGACGAGAGTTAACATAAGTGTTAGTACATCAAATATTATCCCAGGCAGATCATTGGGGAATGAAAACAAGGGTTAAACGCAGGTCGTTTTGGTTGGTCACTTTAATTCAAAGCATTGTTCTGGAGTGCTCATGTGTTAGTATATAATAAAAATGCTAAGCAGATTTTCTTTAAAATATCCTCCATGAAAGTATACCTCCTGCAGTACACTTAGTTAAGTAATTTTGCTTATCTTGAATTAGAGAATCAACATATGTTTCATTCTTTCGATGTTAAAATTGTTCGGTTAATATCTGAAAATTTACTTTCCATAGAAAAGATAACTTCGCGGAGGATTTCTCAGAGAAACTGTATAGTATTCTGCAACATACAACGAAATTAGAGAATCCTACATGCCCATTCAGGCCCCGAAATCTGAATCTGTGATAAGTTATCTACATGTACCTTGGAGTTATCTATTCGGAAGTGGCAACAAGGGTTTATTTTTGTAGATGACAGAACATAAAAATTTTATGATGTTTACATACAAAACTAATTTGTACACACACACTCAGTCGAGTTTCTTGATACGCAGAAAAATATTTCGCAAGCACAGTCACATCAGTTGAGTAATGAGAACAGAGTTCGACGGAAATTATAGAACATCTCTCTTTGTATTAAAAATATCAAAACACAGTCGTATTTTAGTTTTTTCAGAGTAAATATGAAAGGTTAGTTTTACTATGTTTAGCTGTATTTCTTTTCGCAGATAATAGGATTTTAAACAAATCTGAAATGCGTAAGTATCTTTCTTCGCAATTGAGTTAATCGTGTCCCCATATCATATTTTGATAATTCGCATAGTCATATAATTTACTTCTTATGATAATATTTACTTAAACAAATTAACCATCATGTGATGTTCTTTAAAATGCTTAGAGAATAATACGATGAACCTACAGAAAATCATTATTTACCATTGTCACATCTTCCCACCTTACATCTGAAATTCCTTTTTTTTAATTCAAATTATTAGATGTTTCTGAACGTTCCATAAATTTAACATTTGGACTGTCTGTTCTTGCAATGTTTCGCCCCTTTTCAGTTATCTCGCATTGAAATTAGGCTATTAATAGTTTTACAATTGCCTTCAAATGTTCGAACGAAAAAAAGAAACAACGTTTTCTCACTTTAAATTGAAATCTAGAAGAGATTAATCTTAGACATGTCGAAAATTGAACCAGCCTAAAAGCTGACATTTTCGCCTCACACATTAAGTCAAGTTATGAAAGCAAGAAAAAAAAATTCTTGAAGTATATTAAAAGTTTAACACAAAGAAAGCCACGCAGTCTTACTGCTTTATACCGTATGTATAATATAAACCCAAATTTTACATTCATAGGAAACCATGAAACTTCCGTTAATATTTAAAACAATTTCTATTTCGTTTATATTCAGACTGTAAAAGTATTACTTTTAAACATCAGAGAAATAATACGGACAGCGCACGTTAGATGATAATTAACACTGCTTCTGAGAATAATAAAATCAATTAATGGTCTCCACTTAAATGTTATTTTTAATTATAAATAAAAACCAAGCTTAATTTAAATTACAATATTCATAACTATTTGCAGCTTTCTTACGAAAACAAGCAACGATTAAACGAAATTTAAAAGTAAGATAAATCTATAAACTTTAATCCTGACGATCGTTGGATGCATAGCAAAAATTATAGCCTCAAAGCGACATATCGGTTCCACCCCCTTTTCGATTGTCATGTGCATTGCATCAATAACACCATTTGCTTACGACGTGCCTAACAAAAGCCCGGGCACTGGGCTATGTGCCCGTGACGTCACAGCTAACTTCTGCAGTGCAGGGGGGGGGAAATGGCAACAAGCCAAAGTCTTCATTTGAAGGCAACAAAAGTTTGGACCTTTAGAGAAACTGGCGAGTTATATTCTTTATTCCATGCGATCCTTACGTAGGAGACGCCATGGACGTAGACTCTCCAGTTAAAGCAATTTATTGGTTTAAAGAAACAGATTTTTCAGTTAACGTATGGTTTAATTTCAAGTGATTCTACTTTTAAGTATGCTATTAAGGTGTTACTGATATTGACCGGTTAGGTTCTCTACCGCGGCTATTGGCGCCTGTTAACTAAGATTATGAAATGTTCTTTTGCTCCTTCATAATTAATTTAACTTTCGTTATAGTGTACAGAAATATAATTTAAGTTCTTCCCTCAGCTATGAGCGCACGCGGGCTATCTGAATAAGGGAAGGTATGGCTTCGTGGTTGACTTTATAACGGAAGTAAAGCTTCATCCAGCCTGTCAGTTCACTGATGTTTGATGATTAAAATGCTTCACTTTAGAGATGATTCTGTATTTTGAAGGAGTTTACGAAGAAAAAAAGGCACGCTTGCTGAATATTCTCACTTAGATGAGCAAATTTAAATACCATACCACGAGATAACACTAAGTAAATATATTTTACCTTTAAGTTGAAGGATTGTTTGAATGCTAATGAATGTCTTTGTACACTTTAAATTTTAGGCTGTGCTAAAAACAAGGATTTTGTTTCCTGAACGGTCTTTTAAGGAAAGAACATTGTCTTGTCTCTGTACAAATGACATAATTTATTTCGGTTTAATTTAAATTATAAGTCAATAACGCAATTTAGAAAATTCGGAGTAATATACTTATATAATATTTTCTGAAAGTTACGCCATTAAGATAAACAAAAGCGTTCAACACAAATTGAGGATTATGATTTTTTACCTCTCGCAACCTAAATACATAGGTAAAGGAAGTAATGTTTTCAGTTTGAAAATTCGATAACCAGTTTCAGTAAATAAGCAAGATTTAGGACTCCAAAGTACGTTTTTACTATTTTTGTGTGATGATGCTTTTCGTCCATGATAACTCATATGAAATTTCCATAAATTTTGAATACAAATTTAACAACCGTATGTGGTATTTCACAGGAAGACCATAACAATTTTTTATGAAAAAAACTGTAGTAATTTATAATTCAAAATTTTTCAATTTTAGTATTTAAGATTTTTAGATCAATACGAATAACATTAGATTTTCGCTAAAATTGATAAACTGCAAGTGATATTTAAATTGAAGCTCTGAACAGTCTTTCGGTAAAAAATATATGAGATAATTCAAAGCACCTCAAATTTGACATTTAAACAGTGGCGGCTTGTAGCTAAAATTAGTGAGGGTGCTGTTCCAAAAAAATATTAACATTTGTTTCAAAATTGTCTAAAAGGAAACAAACATTTATAAAAAGAAAAGTTATTTTTAAACTTCATGAAATCTTACAAGAAAAAAATTAAACATTTCTTAATTACTTTAACCAAAATTGTTACAGTTCAATGTTTGTCTATTCATTTAAAAATGAAATCCATTCGTCTTGTTTTAATTTGCGCGAAAAGATCAATAATTTTCTCCTTGATCTCTGGATGACAACTGAGGAACGTTTTCTTTATTGAAAGCCATGCAAACGTATTTAGTCTTTCCGAATTCCTAGTACTTCTTAGAAAAGTTTTCATTCTTTTCAATGTTGAAAAGCAGCGTTCTGCCTCTGATGTAGTCATGGGAACTCTCAAGAAAAATTTTATCACTTTCGTAATTTCACTAAGAACATCTATATTATTTTCGATGATAAATTTCAGTAGCTCAATTAATTTGCAGTATTTATGGATATCAGACCTACAATAGAATACTTTTAGCTCAGTTTAAAGCTTTTTTTTTTTTTTTTTTTTTTTTTTTTTTTTTTTTTTTTTTGTCAATCATTGGATATGCTTCAGTGGTCAGTATTATTTCTTATGTAGAATGTTCATTCCTACAACTAGCGAAGCATTTCTTGTTTAACAATTTAGCAACTGCTAAGTGTTTAGTGGAAGAATATCTGTGCATTATATCAATACATAGTATAAAGCCACATATTTCCTTAGCTTCTGCCATCAGTGTCTTTCAAAAATTCTTTGAAGTACTTTGAGTTTCTTAATTCTAAATAGCAGTTTTAAAATTTGTTACATATTCGTTAACTTTAAACACACTAATTTCTATGGATTGCATTTAATTGTATATTATTTCAACATGAGGCATCTGATAAAAAAGCTCTAACCAAAACTTGAAATTATCACCATTTACATATTTTAAAATTCCTGTTGCTTTTGCAATAGGAACAATTCATTCACTTGTTGTTGTTGTTTTGCATTTGATGTTGATTGAATTTCAGTAAGGCAATTTTTTAAGGGTGCCAAATTTTCATGAACTCTGTTTATGGTCCTTATGATGAAGTTCCACCTTGTGGAGGAATACCACACGCGTGGAGTAAAAAGAAATCACGTTTCCAACAACATGCCAGAATTTCGGCACTGCAAGAGCGACAGCGCTATTTTCTCTGCCCGGCTTGCGTGCTCTTTCTGTGTGCGCATGCGCAAAACAGCCAAACACCACATTGCTGGAACTGTGAAGCGCGCAGTTCCAAAGACTTTTGTACCTTTCTCACAAAGTGGGAGAGGGCTACTGACATTAAGCTTAAATATTATGTATTGTAAAAGTATAAAGAAAGAATTAAAGACTAAAAGGCACACTATATTAAATATTAAAAATAATAATAACTAGAAATAGGGGGTGCTGCAGTTCCACAGTGCTTATTACGAGCATTTAAATAGATATGGCACCACTGCATTCAAAATAGATATGTAATTGAGAACAACGTATTGAATTTAAAAGCATTAAATGCAATCTTTAAATTATGCTAAATGCAACAAGAATAAGTTCATTCTGAAAACGAGCTCTCGTTATGAAGCAATTAAATATGTCAGCCTCATTCCTAATTCCTCTTCCTGTCCGAGAAATTTCTCGGCTCATTTCACCTTTGTTCTGAATCTTTTTGGAAATAAAAGGATGCTGGCACTAAAGGTTCGCGCTATATATTATTCTTAATAAATAACTTAGCAAATAAAAATAATTTATAACACAGTGTTTTTAAACATGTTTTGCCCCATCCAGTCCTCTTAGTATTGCCAGACGATCATTCTCTGATCTCACTTCCCAAACTAGAAAAATGCATATTCATTTATTTAAATTTATATTTTATTAAATTTATTCTATAATTAAACAAGAAAAAGTATACAAAATGTTAATAAATATCAAAATTTGAATAAAAGTAGCTTTATATTCATAAACTAAAATAAACACTTAACAGTTAAAAGGCTGACCGTATTACCCGCTGAAATTATGAAACACTCCCACCCGGTTGATAACTCCTGATACAATGAATATAAAAAGAAATTTATGAAAATTCTTAGTATTCTACTGGGAATTATAAAAACACGATGCTTTCTTAAAAAATCTGTGATTCTTAATTCATTGATCCGTGAACTTGAAGAGCTATATGATCAGAGGATTTACACTTGTGAGCAAAGTTAAGAGAATTTGCAAATTATGTCTATTTTTATGGGGATATAAGCCCACGAGGGGTGTCCGGCGATTTGTGTGCTCGTACACCTTCACGACGTTCGCCATGTTTCTCCCAAGAATCAAGTATCTCGCAAGAATTGTATGTAAAATATTAGATATAAGGTATTTTCTCCTTCCTTTCTGCATTCCTTCGTCGTACAACGGTAGCATACTCGGCGCGTATTCGAGAGGTCCATGTTCGAGTCCAGGGGAGGGCATCGCACATTTTTTACGTCTCTCCTGCTTCAAACATAACCTCATATATCTATATAATGTGTAGGCTTAGAGCCACAAATATACGAATAATGAAATGAGATGAAGAATCGTCGGTAGCTTAGAGGATGGCCAATCACAAAGGCAGGTAACTACAGAGCTTAATGTAACGCCCAGAATCATCTGTAATTTGTGGAAATAATTTGAGGACATTAAATCCGTATCGACAAGACCGGCACAGGTGAACTATGATCCACAAAGAGGAATGCGCATCGTTATTTTTCACTTTCATCGCGGCGATACTGAACTACTACCTCGTCACATTACTCATATGAGCTGCATGTCGCCATTGAAACCCACGTTTCACGGTTTACAGTTTCCCGAAGGCTTCATGAAATAGGCCTGTATGCCCAAAATACCCTCTGTTTGCATCCCACCCAATGCAATACACAAGAGAGCGCGTTTAGCATGGTGCAAACAATATGCACCCCGCAACGGATTTCATTCAAAAACCGTACTTTTTACAGATGAATGAAGATTTAACCAGGATTCTGATTCGGTCAGGTTTGGTTCATGTAATTACGGAAAAACCTCGAGGGCTATCTGTCGGAAGCCTTCATGCCTGCGGTGGAAAGCCTTCATGGAGGGCTTTCTACGAGAAATTGGCTCATATACACGTTACACGGTGGGAAAGCCCCGAAAACGTCCATGCAGCCAGCCCGTTCGAGGGATTCGAACCTCGGACCGAACTACCCGTGTTTAACGACTTTACCGCTCGGCCGCTAGTGAGCGGATTCGTTCAGGACTGATTCCGCTCGGATTCAGCCAGGATATTGACTTGGCGTACTTGTATCTGGAAAGATCCTGGAACACGATACCGTCCTTCTCTCATCAGGGAAAAGGATCATTACCGTAAAGGTGTAATGGCTTGAGCAGATGTTATGTTAGTCGGCAGCACACTCTTGCCTGTGTTTGACAAAGACATTCTGAATACTATGAGCTATAAAGAAGTGATATTAGAACCTTATGTTCGACTTTTCAAGCGCGCAGTTTGTCCCGGGTTGCTGTTAATGGATGACAACGCCCATCCACATAGGGTTCAGATGATCGACGAATATCTGAAGAGTGAGGATATCTACCGCAGTGACTGGCCAGCCAGATCTCCTGACCTTAACACTATAGAATGTGTCTGGGATGTTTGGGAGAGCAATTTCATCTCGCAGTCTCCCTCAGAGAACCATTCCGAAGTTGAAAACTATCTTGCTGCAGGAATGGGATTAACTACCGCAGGGACTCCTCAACAGTATGCCGTCGCTCTGGGCCACATGTCTGGCTGTGAGAGGAGATCGTATTCCATATTAGACTCATTTTCAATTCAATATCACAATATGGATTTTGGATATGTTGTGCTATGAGCTTTACTGATAATCATGCTTACATAAGAAAGCTTTTGAAAAGTATACCTCTTCTTGTACCATAGATGCATATTCATTGCAAATTTCATTAAAATCGTCAATTAATTTTTCAGAAATTCGGCGTAATGCGCAAATTAGCTTATTTTTCATACGACCGCACTACGATAGATGCAGTATTATGAAATCAAAGCATAAGAACTGATGTGTACATGAGCACGGATATTATCATTGTCCATTGTATAGAAGAACAGAATAATAAAAACTGGTTAGTGATTATAACTAGAGATTAGTAATGATTATAACTAGCACTGAACCATAAATTTTGTAAACAAATTAGATTTTCAAAACGATCAACTGAAATTTGCGACAATCGGAAGTGAAAATTTAATTAAAGCCCGTCGTGATAATTTACTTAAAGCTCTTTCCGGTCATGTGATGGAGACATCAGACTTTTACGAATAAATCTAGGATACCCGCAGAGGAGCGGCATGGCGTAAGATCGACAGTTACATAGTATCATCACCTGCATTGCACAGAAACTGGCTTCTAAAACTGTCGTGTGCCTTCAGAGTTCCTATTGATTCTACTTAGTGCCACATTCTGATCCTGTGCCTAAGGAACCACTTAAGCTTGAAACAAACAATGAACTACTTACGTAATTCCTAAGGAAGTTCTCCCTTACTGTCGCTTAGCATTCGAATCAGGGATACCTTGAACTATTCCCACTTCAGTATTATAAGATTTCGCTGCATAAAACATTTATTTTTCTCAATTCTAACTTGTTGCATTTGCATTTTAACCCCTCCCTACTGTATGACCTCGCACATATAATATATTATCGTTAAAAATCATAGCTTCTAAAGAAAGGAGCTACTTAAGATTTCTATCTGAATTCACAGGAGTCTTTGTTTCAGCGTTTCTCAAGCAAAATTTCCTCTAAACTCTTATAATGATGAAGATAATTTAAGTGAGTTAATCACATGTAAATACACTTTTGAATCTTTTTGGTGAATAACTTCGCATTTGTGAGTTTCTAGTAAATTTAGTAATAATTGTATTTCACTAATTATCATATTTTGCAAGTCACCGTATTTTGGTTACCTTGTCTTTTATCTTTTCAACATCGTGAATAAAGAGTAAGTTATTTTAACAGCTAAAAAGTTTTCATTCTATTGAAATGTTTTATATTATGGTATTTTTTATTTATATTTTTAGTCAACTCAGGGATATAAAAGTCATATTTGCAGAAATGCAAAACCGAAAGGGGGAAAACTCTTACGCAGCAAGTTTTTTCTTTTTTTTTTTCAATAACTATGGGAGAAAAGTTTTTTTTTTTTTTTTTCTGAAACCAACTGTTTTCTTAGGAACTTCATGAATGAAAGCTAACGATGTTAATTCTAATGTTTAAAAAATATATTTAAGTGTCTTCAGAGATATGAATTTAAAGGTGTTGGAACAATGGATACCATGTACAAAAAACCACAATCAGTAACTAAAATTCAGAGTTCTGTAATCCTAAATTTTCTATAGTCTGGATCCGAATTCGATTTCCAAACTGTTTTCTATTCTCACTCAAAATAAATAAATAAATAAAAATAAGAAAATAGAAACGGAAACTTTATTTGATACTAAAAGTTATTAAATAAAGCATAAATGAAGCATAATTTTAAATATGCGTTTAATTGAAAATTATCTTAAGAACGTGTTTTAAAAATATGACATTATTTATTAAAATAATACAGCTGATATTTAGTAAATAAAAATATATATAAAACGATTAAAATTTTGAGGATGACTTTCTCAATGTAATTTCACAAAAAAAAAGTAAGAGCTTAGTTTTTTTTACGGCTTCCTGAATGTTTTTTTAGTTTGCATCCACTGCACGGATACAGGATTATTTCAAGAGTTGGCACAGATAAACACAAAGCATATTTTAAAATCTCTTCAGAAAATTAAGGGTGTCATACTCAAACCCTGAGTGCCACACTCTTAATTTTGGTGGTATAAATCCAAGGAAATTGGAACAATTGCGGTCTTTTTGCATTACACTTATGATTAGAGCTAAAACATTTAAAGGTTATGTTAAGTTAGAATTCGAAAGTCTTGAATGACGAAAAAAGCGTAAAGGCTCAAAAATTCAAATCTTTCTTCTCTAGTTTTGGCAGAAAAACAATTTTGCCAACATATTCAGAGAAACTACCTGAATAGGAGCTGAAAGTAACACATGTTGAGTAAAATTGCAGATCAATAATTAATCTCTGTATAATTATTTTAAAGTTAAACAGTAGTTACTCTCTCCGCTGTAATGTTTTTAGAAGTCAAACGAGAAATTTTATAAAAATTATTTTTATGAAAGTAAAAATGCATGTGTATGATATCCTTTTATGTAAAAATTTAAATAAAGCAGATATTTTCTATGCTTTGTTTGTGCATTTCAATAGAATTCACATTATGAATGCATATTTTAAAATAATATTTTATTTTAAATTTATGTAAGTATAGATGCATGTTCTTTTGCTAATAATACGTTTCTTATGTAGTTTTAATTTGCTTTGTATTTTTTTTTGTTTTGTTTTTATTTATTTACTTACTTATTTGGTGGATTTTATCTAATAATTGTACGCTTATGTTATTTTATTTTAGATTTGTAGTCCTTTAGTTAGTTCGTGTGTATAATTTTGCATATATGATAGTGTAGATCTTTGACTCCAGTAACGTTGGAATGATATGGAGAGCTAAGTAGAATCAAGCCTATGGAAAGAAACAATCTCATCGGGCCTTAGTGACATTTTGGACGTGAAGTTAGCGAGATATGGCGATTTTTCATGATGCTGACTACCTTCTTGAAGTTTTCCGAAACACGCTTTCGAAACTCTAGGAAAGTCTGTTTTAAGTCCTAAAAGAATTTACTCTTCTTCAGTAAAAACTCTATAAACAGAATTTGTGACCAGCAGTAAATCAATTCGATCGAAACCCTGATCTCTTTCTACACTGATAAACTTTCTGGCTATTCATTTAGACTTTGCTTTGCGAACGTTTTTGGTAAGTTGAGATATTTTTCATATGTTTAAGAAAATCTTGCCGCATTTTTGTTTTACTTTTTGGGTTGATTGTAGCTTTTATCTTTTCTAAAAGGGTTGTTCATGCTTTCCTGTTAATAGGCGTTGTTAATTAAGGAATATGTATAATTTCGTAGAATGCAAGAATATGTTTAAAATATGTGTGATAATTCTAATAGTTATATTTGACAAAACAGATCGTATTCAACAGACACGTTTTGTTTATTATGTCATTATTAACATTTTGATTATTATGTCGGTAAAATCCTATAAACTAATGAAATTCGTGTTCAAATCTTTAGAAGAAAGTGAAATCTTTTAAGTAAAATTTCCAATCAGTGAAGTTTACATTTCACAAAGAAAAAATTACAGAAATCTGATAGGAAAAAAATGAAGGTATTAAAATGGAATTAAGGGCAATGGTTATCTCATCGATCTAAGTATGAGGTGATCGATAAGTACTCATTGATTATATGAGGCAGTCGCTACTGTGCTATGAGGATACAAAAGAGAAATACTGTTGATTTTGCGATCTTCCACTAAACGAGCTCGGTGATAAAATATGTAGGTCATTACACGTAAAATATCAGTATCGATTTTGAAAAAGTAATTAGCAAAGCCTGAGTTTTCTGTGAGTTGACTAGAAAAGTAATAAAGAGGAAAATTAAAAAGAGCTGTAAATTTAGCTCGGCCTCATTGTCTGTTAAAAATTTGAAAATTGGGAATCTAAGTTTATAAATATTACTTGAGAAGTATTATTCATGAAATTTACTATGAATGCAATTTTATAGTTCCTAAAAACGTCGATAACGAACCAAATCGTAAAATGCATTAATATTTAAAACTGTATGAGTATCCCTTTCCTTTATGCCTGTTAAGTATTTAAATACCAAATGTTATCTTGCCAGATATCAAAAACATATAGTAAATACTATTATTTCAAATAAATCTGCTGTTGACTTAAATGGTATTGCTCATAAAAGCTAGTGAATGTCTTTTCGCCAATGTAAGCAAATCTGCAAATAAATAAAAACATTATTAGATCATATGATAAAAATCGTGATTTGCCGTTCTTAAAGCATAAGCTAACTCATTTATGTAGCCATCCCAGCGCTTGTGATGTGTGCTAACGTAACTGCGAATTATTTTTACATTGTTTTTATTAACTCTTTCTGCTATGTTTGCCTGTGGTCTATACGGAACCATTTTGATATGGCGTATGCCAAGTCCAGTGCATATGTTTTCAAATATTTGGCTAACGAATTGTTTACCGTTATCGCTAATGACTTTTATCGGTGCACCGTATTTTAAAATGTATCTGTGTAAGAATGCATTTGCGACTGTTTTGGCTGACGCGCGTTTAAGTAGAACAATTTCTGTCCATTTTGAAAAATGATCTACAATTACTAAAAGAAAACGATTTTTATTTAACTCACTCTGGGGGAAAGGACCAAGAAGATCTATGCCTAAAATTTCATTCGGAAATGTAGCGCGAATGCTATTTAAGTACCCGGCCGGGCTGTAATTAATATCATTTATTAACTGACATTGATTGCAGGACCTGACATACGCAGTTACTATTTTGTATAATTGCGGGAAATATACCGCCTCGCATACCCTTTTTAAAGTCTTTCTGACCCCTAAATGACCCGCTGTTTTAGCGTCGTGTAATTCCTTCAAAATGCTTAATCGAAGCGAGGCTGGGATGACTGGTTTATACTCGAGATTTTCGTTTGTTGTTTTCGTATAAAATAATAAATTATCTATTATTTCATAGTTTTCTGCTCTATTTCTTATCGCATCGATATCTGTGTACTCAAAGCTTTCGGGGTCTTTCAAATATGCATAGATACTTCCAAATTCAGGATCAGCTTTCAATTCAGCAATAATTGTTTCTCTAGAATCTAAAATTTTTGAAGTCAACACAGTGCATTTGAGTTCATTTCCTTCATCGTCCAGTTTTATACGAGAAAGTGCGTCAGCTACATTGTTTTCCTTACCTGGTTTTTATTTAATTATGAGATTATATTCTTGAAGTTTTAAAGCCAATCTTATTAACCTGGGCGTTAGTTTTTTCCCCCAGTAAAGTCTACCAACAGCCGCATGATCCGAAAAGACTGTTACTGGCGCTTTGCCGAAATAAATTTGTGTACAGCCATTAATACGGCTAATGTTTCTCTCTCTGTAGCTGTATAATTCCTTTGTGTAGGGTTCAACGCTTTACTAAAAAATGCCAAAGGATGGCCATTTTGCATGAGAACCGCACCCACAGCATAGTCCGACGCATCTGCTGCAATTTCCAGGTTTTCGTCCCACTCCTGGAATTTCAAAACAGGGGCATTGATGAGCGCTTCTTTTAATCTTTCCAATGCGGTATTTGCTTCCGCTGTCCACGTAAATTTACTTCTCTTTCTTTTAATTACTAACAGTGGTTCAACAATATTAGCGAAATCTTTTATGAAAGACCGATAGTAAGAACATAACCCAAGGAAAGAAGAAAGTTTCTTGGCGGTGTTGGGCGGTGGGAAATACTTGATTGCTTTTATTTTCGAATCTTGCGTTTCTATACCCTTTTGCGAAATTTTATAACCGAGATATTTAAGTTCTTTAGTTGCGAACTTGCATTTTGAGGCGTTAATTGTAAGACCGGCCTCTTTTAATAAATTAAAAACTTCTTCTAGATCTTTAATATGTTGTTCCAACGTACTACTCGTTATAATTATATCATCTAGATAGATTAAAGTCGATTTTCCTATGACAGGCTTTAGAACAATGTCCATAGCTCTCTGGAATGTTGATGGGGCCCCACACAACCCAAAGGGCATGCGTAAAAAATGCATAAGTGCCCGATTTTGTTATAAACTCGGTTTTATGTAAGTCTTCGGGTTTCATAGCTATTTGATAGTAGCCAGACGTTAAGTCCAACGTAGTCATATATCTTGTAGATTTGATCTTTCTAATAATTTCCTCTATAACCGGCAAAGGGTAAACTGGGAATTTAGTAACACTATTAAGTTTCCTGTAATCGATAGCAAACCTCCAAGCCCTTTTATCCGAAGGAGGAAACTCGTTCTTTTTCCTACATAGTACGACTGGACTCGCGTACTCACTATTTATGGGCGTTATTATTTGGTTCTTTAACATTTCCTGAATATGTTCTTCTATGATTTGCTCTTTCTGTTTATCATAGCGATAAGGTTTAGTCCTACAGGGTTTGTCGGCAGTTAACTGTATCTCATGCGTAACTATTTGACAACTACCAGGCCGTTCTGAAAACAAGTTTGAAAAAGTACTCACCACTTGCTGGATGGCTTGACTTTCATGGTCATTCAAATGGCTAAGGTCGACTTGCGGTTTTTCCACTGGGTCCACCACCCTCCGGTCCATCTCCATCACGATAGAACATTCCTGAAAATTCAGTTTGGCCTTCGCGGCTTTTAAAAACTCCATACGTAAAATAAGTGGACTTTGCAAATTTTTTACTACAAAAATTAATACTTTAAGACTTTCGTTTTGAATCTGTATTTTTAAAGATAACTTTCCTATACATTGACAAGTTTGTCCTTGCGCTGCTATGATTTCTGTGTTTTTATTTTTAAATAATCGTAACCTATTAAAATTCTTCTTAAAAAAAAATATCCCTCATAAAATTACCTTCTGCTCCTGTATCGATGAGGGCTTCTACTGGTACATCGCAAACCAGAACTTGTATAATTGGTAACTGTGAGTTCTTTACGATGACCGTATTTAAGTGTCTTCTTGAGGGTTTTTCAAAACTTCCGGGGTCTGGACTCTCACTTTCACAGGCCCCTCTACTCGTTTAAAGCTTTCCTTTCAACTTCTGCCTTCTGGGTACGCGGACGGTTGTTTTCAAATTTCTTTTTTGGGCCTTGACCTTCGACCTTCGGTGAGTTAGCTTGATGGCTGTTTCCCCCATAAGAGCGATATGCGTTTCTGGTTTGCTCATTTGAAGATTGCCTTCGGATACTTTGAGAATACGATGCCCCTCTAGCTTTTTCCGCTATTCTGCGATTTTGGAACTTGACCGCCAATTCGAAGAGCTCCTGCAATGTGCTTGGGTTTCTAATTTCAAAGTAATCTTGAACCGCAGGTAGCAATCTTGGTAAGATTATTTCAATAATCTCCGCGTCGGGTTTCTTCCCATACAGCATATCCGTCAGCTTAATTTTTCGCAGAATAAAGTCCGTCAACTCTTCTATATCCCGTTGATAAAAACTATATAGTTCGGCTTCTAGCCTTGCTCGAATTTTAACTATGGGGAAGGCCTTTAATAAAGATTTTTTGAAATTTTCAAATGTATATGTCTGGCCTCCGAATTCCCCTAATAAAAATTTGCCTATATTCTTCGACCATAGCGATGCCTGTCCTCTAAGTGCAGATGTGGCGATCGCAACTTTTTGTCTTTCAGGCACAGGGTAGAGCTGGAAGTGATTTTCAAGGCTTTCTAGAAATATCGCCACCGAATTTTTTCCGTCGAAATTGACGTTTGGCTTGATTGACGCTCTCATCGTCTGGACCAGGTATCCAAATCCTTCCAATTGGCTTGTCATTTCTTGGTGTTGTCCAGCGGCTTCCATCCTATTTTCGGCCATTTCAGTTCGATAAGTGTTCGGGCGCCAATGTAATGTTTCGCGCTTCCAACCTGCACCCAACAATAGTGGTGACTGCTATGAACTGGAAAGTATACAGAGTCTTGAGAAGGGTTTAAATCCCTTTTTATTCAACTTAAGAAATTACAGATGCGTGCTCTTGACGCTCACAAACTACGCCGACCCGGCGGTAAAATAAAAATAAGAAACTAAAAAAAATAACAACAGGTGACTAACTACGAGGCTCTCTAAACGTAACTAACCTAACCGCGTTCTAAGATACCGCTGACAATTCAGCAAACTTCTGCATATTACGTTGAAAGATTTAACAATCTGCCGAGGCAAGCACACAGGCCGAAACGCGTGGTTCTTCAATTTCTAACTAGCCACCTCCACGCTCGTGAAGCAAGAAAGCACACTTTCGAACTCGTTTCCCTTCTATTTAACTCAGATTACTTCCGCTGACAATTTGAATCCTTGCGCGTTCTACTAAAATTTACATACTCTGGCATTGGCAATTTCAGGGGAAAGTAAGGCTTGACAGGAAAGATAGTTTAAACTTAAAATAAATGTTAGTTAAAATATATATAAACCCTACAAGGTGAATGATTAGCGCCAAATTAGCTTTGAAAATTTATAAGTTCATTTTGCGTAGTCTTTCTCTCCTTGCCATGATGAATTTCGTGGGCTTGTTCTGCGATATTACTGTCAGACAACTGAGATAATCACAACACAATACTTATAACACGTGGAATCGTACATGGGATGCCAAATATGATTAGCGAACTTAGTCAATAGTTGAGCAAAATAATGGATTTTTCCCACAAAATTTACATCTAGAAAGCATCTGTCCTATTATCCTAAATAAATAATTTCATGCGTGTATGAACTTTTCAGTTTACTAATAGAAATCAAAAAAGCCGCATACCGAATGCTTTCTAAATAATAAAATATGTGCATTTTTATTAGGAACTCATATAACTAAATGTAATTAAAACTTTTGGTATTGTATCGGGCGTTATGCATCTGCACACTATTTACATCAATTATTCATGATACTTATTATTAGTAATAGTAAATGCACAAAAAATGATTTTGGAACGATAAGTCGATGAGTTATTTTATTCTTCATACTGTATCCGCGCAATAATTAAAACATTAATAAACTGTGTCCTTGTGACACTTAAATTAAGCAGAGGTTAACTTAGTTTTCCCATTTGCGGATTATACATAAATTTATTACGAAGAATATATGAAGATGTCAAATGAATTTTACTTTAGTCTGATTCATAGCTTGAATTAACGCAAACAGTAATTAGAGGGTAAACGACATCCCCTTTTTTCGTAAATAAAAAATCAAAAGAAAATGCATTGAGTTAAAAGGACATTCCTAGGTTTCCCTTCGAAGAAAATTAAATTTAAGCGATTATTAATAAAAGTGAATTTCTCAATCGAAAATAAATGCTTATTTATTCACAGCTCTCATAAGTTCGTTAGATGTTATATGTGAGAAAGCAAAATTTCAGTTAAAATGCTGAAAGGCAGGTTTACCACATGATCAAATCCAGGAGCAAAGAAAGGCATTACAAATTAATGCTGTCTAATAATTGCTAAAAATTATACATAATATATGTAGGAAGGATTCGATGTAAATTCTTAGAATTTATATGTAAACAACTCTTTTATAGATGAGCGTTGTTACATACAGTCTTGCTGTAAAAAGCCATCATAAGCAATTTGAGTACCAAACAAAAAAAAATTCTGATGTGTACACCACATGATTTCCTTGTACGGAATATTAAATTATATGCATTTCTTCTTGCATTTCATTTAAACTTTTTGGATTGAATGAAATCTACTTCGCCGACAGCGCATAAACCACAATAGAATAAATGGATTCTTTAAAATTCACTCTATTTGTTTACCATAGCGACACTCTGGCGCTAGGTTCACTTAACAGTATTATATTTCGTTCATATCATAACTCAGAATGCAAAAAATTTATATCATTTAAAGAATTATCTAATCGTTGTCACATGTCCTATTCAAATACTATAATAAAGCAAGAATGATGTGTGATGTAGCCGTTCGTCAATAAACACTAATGCCGGCTAGCTTTAAAAGGATTTATTAACAGAGCACACAGGAACCGTTACAAACAAAAGAAATATACATAAAAATGAAACATATACCAAATGGAACATCAAACATTAGAATAACAGAGACATAGTAAACTATCATCATTGCGGCTGGAGGTCGACTGACGTTTTTTCATATCGCCACTAGATGGCGTTTTAATAAAATAGTTCGGTTACAGTTCATAAGTTCATGGCGTTGAATAAAATAGTTCAATTACACTTAAATAGTTCTGTTACATCCTTCCCCTCTGACTTCGTAGACGTCTCGGCAAGAAGTCAGGAACTAACATTTGTCTACTTTGTGCAGCGGCGGAGAATCAGATGAATGGGCTCCAGTTTGACGAGCAGTAGATTTAGCGTCACCAGCATCTTGTGCAACAAGTGCAGATTCGGGTGGTATTACACGTTTTGGGCGTCCTCTTTTCTTTAACGGAACCACTGGAGTTACACGAGCTGAGTTCTGAAACTTATTTCGATCTTGATATGGTTTCAAGGCTGAAACATGATACTTGCCGAGAATTTTGTCTGGTTCGTAAGGATCGGCAATATCATAAGTGGTTGGAGATCTTGTAGTCACTATCATATAAGGACCATCTCTTTTGGGCATGAATTTAGCAGTTTTCTTCAGTGGACCTTTGCTGATTGGGTGGAGGGTGACCCAAACTTTATCTCCAGGAACGAATTTCGGTGTTTCTCTTCGTTTTTGTCAGCATAACGTTTCTGTTTATCTTGATGCAATTCGACTTTTCTGTTGTACATTTCTTGCAAAACGTTTCAAATATGGAGTAATTTCGGGAACAAAATTATCGTTCTCAATTACGGCTTTTATATCATGCTTTACATCATCTAAGGTTCGTAACTCTCGTGCAATTTTAAGAAAAGCAGCAGAATGTCCAGTTGAATCACATTTGGCTGTATTCAAAGCAAACCTTATTAATGGCAGTTTATCCTTCCATGACTGATGGTCGTTACCAACAAGTATTGCGAAACGTGGTTTGAGATCTCTATTCTTCCTTTCAACTGGGTTAGATTGCGGGTGCTAGACAGGAGTAAGACTTTGATCAATGTTCAAGATCTAGCATAGTTGTTGCATAACAGCACTAGTAAACTGGTTACCATTATCACTTATTATTTTCCCGGGTAACCCAAACCGAAGGGCGACTTCCTCCAAAAGAATAGTGGCACATTCTCTGGCCGTGGCTTCCTTTAAAGCAAATAGTTCTGTTCACTTCGTGGCACAGTCCTGCACAATAAAAATCCATTTTTCACCAAACGGTGTTTCAGGAAGGGGATCGAAAAGATCAATTTACAAGGTCTCAAAACGTTGAACATAGACTGGAGTTTGAAGTAAGCCAGATGGCTTTTGATTTGTGGCTTTATAACGACAGCATTCGAGACAGCTTTTGACATATTCTGCTATATCCTTTCTCATTCCAACCCAGTAGTATCTTTTTGCTACTCTATAAAATGTTCCTTCAGATCCATGGTGACCGGCCGTTGGCGAATCAAGATATTCTTTCAAGATTTCTGCTTTTCTTTTTTGAGGTATAACTAGTTGAGCTTCTTCTTCCGAATCAGGGGAATATCGGTACAAAACTCCTCTGTTCATAACGTAGCCTCTTCCAGTCCAAGCTCCACAGGCTGCTTCTTTCTCTGGACTCTCAAAAGTTTCGATGATCTTCCGAAGATCATCATCTTCTAGCTGTGATTGTCGTAATTCTGCAGGGCTAATAGTAGGGATTTCGACAGGAACAGCACAGACTTGACAATAATCTGTACTTGAGTGCTCACAAATAGGACGAGATACTAGATCAGCAATAAAATTCAATAGTCCAGGAATGTAATTGATAGTCAGATTGTAGGATTGGATTTGTAAGGCCCATCTTGCGAGCCTACCAATTGGTGACTTTAATGACATCAGCCACTTCAATGGTTGGTGGTCAGAGGTGATTGTGATAGACTGGCTTTCGACATATCCTCTAAATTTGTTGATTGCCCATACTACAGCTAAGGCTTCTTTTTCTATGGTGGAATAGTTTAGTTCTGATGTGTTAAAATTAATTAGCAAGCGGCTGGCATATTCTATAGGGTGATCTTCATTTTTCTCCCCTTGTAGCAACACTGCTCCTATGACTACATTGCTACCATCGGTGCGAATGATAAAAGAATTCGTTTCATCAGCTTGCTTAAGAATCGGCGGGCTAATTAATTTTAATTTCAGTTCTTGGAAAGCATTTTCTTGTTGTGCTTCCCACTTCCAAAGTGCTTTCTTCTTTGTTAAATCCGTTAACGGTTTGGCTATTTGGGAAAAATTTGGAATCTATCGACAATACCAGGAACACGTTTGCACAAACGATTGCACTTGCTTAGCAGTTTTCGGCGATGGCATTTCTGCAATGGCAGCAGTCTTGTGTGGATCAACAGCTATATCATACTTAGTAATGTAATCGCCTAAATATTTCACTTTTTCACAACAGAAGTGGCACTTCTCACGGTTACCATTGAGCTTGAATAACGATAGACGTTGGAAAACTTGTTCTAAGTCAAAAAGGTGCTTTTCGAAGCTAGATGACAGCACGATGATATCATCTAAATATGGCAAATCAAACACATTATTAAGTCCAGAACGGAACTTATCTATCAATCTAGAAAAAGTGGCAGGAGCGTTTCTCAATCCGAAGGGCATTCGGGTAAATTTATATGTTACAAAAGGGCAAACAAAAGCAGTTTTATTTTGATCTTCTTCAGCTACTCTCAACTGATGACAACCTGATCTGAAGTCAATAGTTGACATATAAGGTGTCGGTTTTGTTTCACTCAACAAATCATCTGTACGTGGCAAAGGATAAGTGTCTGGAACGGTCTGAGCATTTAGGTTACGATAATCAATGCATAACCGTACTTTTCCATCCGGCTTGGGAATCAGAACCACAGGAGAGGTGTACGGGCTTTCACATTCTTTTATGATACCTTGTTTTAGAAGGGAATCAAGTTCCTTTTTCAACAGTTCTTTCTTACTTGGGCTCATCCTATACGGAGGGACTGAAACAGGGGGGCTGTTTCTTGTGTGAATATGATGTTCAATGAATGGAGTGGCTTCTCCCCCTACTTTGAAGACAGTGTGATATTTGTTAAGCAATGCATCAGTTGCAAGCCGTTGGGCTGTAGTTAATTGCTGTCCTTTATTTTCTCATAGTCGGCAGTTGTCAGCAAGATTTAAAACAATTTTAGCTTTTTGAAGAAAGTCAATTCCTAACAGAGTCGAGTTATTTTTAGCATCAGGCAATACAAGGAGCGGAGATTTGAACTCTCTGCCTTCGAGAAAATAATTTGTTCGGTGCGAAGTACCTCTTTTTCAGATACAAACCATCAGCGAAAGACACCTGTAGTATTGTCTTTTCAAATACTGCATCTTGTTTCTGCAGAATATGATAGAGGGACTCACTTGCGATTGAGTGACTAGCACCACTGTCGGCGAAAGCTGTACCGGAAACACCACCAATACTAATTCGAAATACAGCAGTCCGAGTGGAAGATAAACAGGATCGGATTTGGATAGTGCCAACATTTGATGAATTTGAAGTCTTTGGGGGGTTACAGTCTGAACATTTAGACTTGATAAAACCAGTTTTTCCACACCCATAGCATGTTAAAGGAGGTCGCTTTTCCTCTGTTTGTTGCGGACCACGATTTAAAAAGGTTTTATGAGTTCCCTTCACTTGTTCGATTTTCTACTTTGTGTTTGGATGGATTAGTCGGTTTGTAAGAATAGTTCCGCCTGCCAGCAAGCTGAGTTTTATAGTTCGTATTTTTAACACGAACAGCTTCATAATCATCCAATTTCTGTACTAATTCAGATGAACTCTTTTTCCCCATGTATCAATAAAATGCTCTTTAACATCACTGCTGACTCTTCTTTTAAGCTGATTCGTCAGGACCAAGTCTTTGAGAGATTCAAAGTCTGTAACATCGAGACTATGAAGCCACTCTTCGAGATAATTGTTTAATTCGTAAGCAACATCTTTCCATAAAGACCCAGGGTGTTTTTGGCGTGTAGTAAGTTTAATTCGAAATGATTCAGCATTTAATTTGAATCTTTGTAGCAGAATCTTCTTGATGTAAGAATAATCTTCTAATTTGTCTTTTGGTTCTCTTGAAATAATTTGCGAAATGTCTATAGGCAGAAGAGGTAGGAGATCAGTGATGTAATCTATTTGTTTTATATTAACTTTCTCACATTGTCTTTCAAAAATTTGCAGGTAGGTTGCAATGTCAGAAGTTCCTGTAAATTTAGGGATTAGGTGTTGAATATTTGTTTCAATAGCTGCATTTGAAGCAACAGCGGCATAGTTAGGATTTGAGCTAGCAGCTGCCAGGTTTAATTTTAAACGTTCCAATTTTAATAAAAGTTCTTGTTCGTTTCTTTGACGTGTCTCCAGATCGTTGCTTTCACATTGTTTTTGTTGTCTAGTTTCGATTAAAGTTTCCAGAAGATTCCTAGTAAAAGCCTCATCATAAGTGTCAGAATTGACGATAAGATCTTTAAGATCTATTACTCGCATTGTGTCGTTTACAGTGAAACCCAGTTCTGTAGCGAGAGTTTTTAAATCCTCTTTTTGTGCTTTGGCAAGGTAAGCCATAATTATATGAGAGGTCAGGGGGGAGGGAAAAGATGAAGTTGAATTTGTTGTTATTTCGATTTTATTCACAATACAATATTTTAGAATTAATAATTATACCTTTAAGTGAAATGTTTAATACCCCTATTAAACAGCATGTATAAATGTAAACAATGTTACTCGTACATTTATATACCACTATTAAACAGCATTTATAAATTTAAACAATAATACTCCCAAAGTTTATAATTTCTGAGTCGTAAAAATATAATAAAATGCCCTCATAAATTCAACTTGTATCCAGAAAATAACATATAATAAATTGCTCAAGAATTGTTTACTACTTAACAAAACATACAAAAACATACATAAATGTCTTACCATAAACTTTTATATTTAAGCTGAATTTTTCGAAATCTTAACAAAATATTAAGCTAATTAAGCAACACACACTTAGTAACTCTTTTACTTTAATTAAATAGTCATTCGATTTTATTCATAATTATTTATTTCGCTTCAAGAAATATTTTTCAAGACATGCATTCATTAAAGGAAAACCATCGTATTTTCTTAACGTAATATACTATAATCATTTTCTAAAAATGTTCGCCGAAAGATAAATCAACAAGTACAATATTTTATTTTATGTAGAATAAAACCTTTATTGAGTAATAAGAGCACTCAAAGGAAATAAAATAATAAAAGATTTGACGTAAACACATCATAAATCATCACTAGTCTAAACATTCCATCAAAATAACATTTGGTTAACAGAAAGCAGTTTGCTTTCGTCTAATAATCTTATGGAATATCAATAAATCAGATTTCAGTAAAGAATTTACATTTGCTTTAAGAAGCAGCTTATAATAAATAATAAGTTTAAAAGAACTTTAAACTCAGATTAAACGATAATGTAAACGAAACTTATCTTTTCCATTGAAAGTGTCCAGTTGATGATTCGATGTGCTAGCAGCACGGCATGACAATTTTAATTCCAGAATTGGCTTCTAGAATTTTTGACCAGCAGTCCACACCTGAAAAGAAACTAAGCCGATCTCCAGCAACTAAAAGTTAAATTCGGGAGTAAGGGCTTAATTAAAGCCAAACAGAAATTCTAAACATTTTGTTGCGCCATTTTGGATTCAAATTTAGTTGGGCGCCAATGTGATGCAGCCGTTCCTCAATAGACACTAATGCCGGCTAGCTTTAAAAGGATTTATTAACAGAGCACACAGGAAAGGTTACAAACGAAAGAAATATACATAAAAATGAAACATATACCAAATGGAACATAAAACATTAGAATAACAGAGACATAGTATTTGACTTTGACAACTATCATCATGGCGGCTGGAGGTCGACTGACGTTTTTTCATATCGCCACTAGATGGCGTTTTAATAAAATAGTTTAGTTACAGTTTATAAGTTCATGGCGTTGAGGCAATTACACTTAAATAGTTCTGTTACAGATGTATAAAAGAAATTAAGAAAACAAAACAAAAAAGAAAACATCTTTTCACAGACGACTGAGTATTTCTCACTCAATTAATTCAGTTCTCACTTCGCAACAAGGCAAAAATACTTAAAAACTCAAAATATCTGTATTAAAATTACGAAGTAAATCTTAAACACTTATTTCCTCGAAAAAATTCCAGAAAGGATTAAGCATGATTTAATTCGCAATAATAAATGAAGGCGTTATCTTTGTTGTTGTGAAGCTAAGTTTCTCAAGATTGGTAACAAATCCACTATCCTGCTGTTTCAAATGTAAACAAGCAATGGCCGCCATCAAAAAAAAACATTAGGCTTAGCGGCACTTAAACAACTTTAAAATTGCTGATAATTCTAAAAATATTGCATACAGATTTACTAATGGCATAAAAACCTTAGCCGGAAGATAAGAACAACATAATTCAATCATTTTTAAAGCAAAAACTGTATAATTTACAAATATATAAGAGTAAAGAAACTGAGATTACTGAGCCGGGTAACAGAGTGGATATTTATATACGTTTGGTGCGGCCGATTGCAATCAAAATTCGAGGTGCACATCTATATGTTATAGCAGTCCTATATACAAAATTTCAACGTTCTGAGGCTACTCGTTTTTAGTTATGCGAGATAAGTACGTACGTACGTTCGTACTGACGCCACGAAAAATTCTCTTCGGAATTCATTTTAAAGCAGTTTTATAATTTTTTTGGAGGAAAAGAGTATTTTGTTCTCTCCTCACGTACAGGTATCACGCAAAAACATCGTTAAATTGCATTCGATAGCGGTCAAAATGGATATTTTCGTTGAAATATGCTGCCTGAAACATTTCGCGATTACAATACTTCCTTTTTACGTCGTAGAAGGAAAAAATTTGAAGAATATTCTAGTAAAAACAGAATGTTATGTCTGCATTTAGTATATGAATTGAGAGTGTATTTAGAGAATTTGTTGGATTCAGTGGAAGTTCTAGATTTTGAAAGTCTTAAAGAACTTATGCTCCCCGATTAAGCGGCGAGTCCCTCTACAAATAAGAGAGCACTATCAAAATCGTAAAAACAACCTTGTATTTAGCGTAAGTATATTGAAATACTCAATCGATTTCGAGGGCAGCTAAAGTTCCCTCCTCATCAGGAGAAAGAAATACCTAGAAAGAAGAAAAATAAAGGGGATGGAGTCTCAGAAACACGTGGTCCTTATCAGCACCGCACGTGCTTATAACTGGATTTTTAATCAGATTTACATTGGCCGCCTACTTTTAATGAGCCAGTCTATCTGATCAAACATGTAACACAAAGGACAAGCAAAATTAGCGAAGTTAAAAATAGGGAGCGAATGGCAACTGCACCTTCACGCTCAAAATCTGAACTTCTAATAATGGAAAGCAAACACTGAACGGATTTTTATACCCTCTGGTAGTACCAAACGTGAGGAGGTAACGCCATCTATCGGCAAAAATAACTGACTTAAGATAGTAGAATTTTAAAGGCATTAGGAAGGACTGGATTAGACTTCAAATCATTAACTAAACATGCTAAATCTTTGTGAATATGAAAAGCCTCAAGAAAATCCAATTCACCTATGGATTCACCTTTTGGATAATTTTTGCAGACCCAAAGTCAAAATTATGGTTAAATGTCCAATTATGATACGCTATTGAAGACTTGTTAATTTCTCCTTTTTTGACATAAGATTCATGTTCCTTGATACCAAACTTCAACGCTCTTTTTGTTTGGCCAATATATCTTAAACCACACTGACACGATATACTATAAATTCACCAAGAATTCAAGACAGAAACGCAATCTTTTAGAATCGAAGGGTGAGTTTTACTAATAGGGAAGAAACGGACTTGAAAATTGAATTTCTGGAGAAACCGTGCAATTTTATAGCTAACAGAAGGATAAAATGGAAGCACGACAAGGTCATTAATATTATTTCTAACAGTAGAATTTCTTCTGTGATGGGAATCTGAAAAAAAAGAAAAAAAAAAAAAAAAAAAAAATAACGTCTTTATCAATAATCACGGGAGAAAATTCACGGTCAATCGCAACTGCTCTCAAATAATTAAGTTCATTGGTAAGCAAAGATTCAGAGGTACAAACTTTAAGCGTGCGGAATACATAATAGTAAAAAGAAGCCATTTTTTGCTTAACAGGGTGGCATGACTTGGCAGAGGGTGGTAAACAAACTGCAAAGGGTTTACGGTACACAGTAGTGCTAAAATCAGTTTCATTGTGGATTATGAGAATATCAAGGAAGGGGAGGGAATTGTTGGATTCAATTTCAAGAGTGAATTGGATAGCTGGATCAATTGAATTCATAATAGATAGAATCTCGGATAAATCCTCTTTATAACCGTCAAAAAGTGCGAAAGTGTCGTCAACATACCGAATCCAAAGACGAAAAGATAGTTTATCAAATAATTTCATCTCAAAATAGTGCATGTAAATGTCAGCAAGTACCGGACTGAGAGGATTACTCATAGCCAAACCTTCAAACGAAAATATGCATTTTGGAAAACAAAGTTGTTTTGACTCAGAGAGACTTTAGTACGCGAAACAAACTCATTAATTTCAGTATGTGTGAAGTGAAATTCCCGAAGCCTAGTTTCAAGACAATTTAGTGCTCCTTCGACCGGAACACTACTAAACAGCGATTTGACATCAAATGGAACCATAATGGAACGAAGTGGAGAAATATTTTAAAGTTTATCAATGACTTCAGAATTTTTTACAGTGTGAATATTGTTAGCAAGTAGAGGAGAAAATCTGGAAACTAAATATTTGGCCAAAGGATATGAAGCAGTACATATGGTTGGAAACAATTGTTCGAAAAGGAATACCGGTTTTGTGGACTTTTGGAAGAGCCTAGTGCAATTAGTAATGGGTGGAATAAGTGATTTCTTCAACTGAGTTGGCAGAATATGAGAAGATTTGATAGCACTTTTAACTTTCGTGAGGTCAGAAGTTGAAGGATCTTTAGGGATCGAGCAGTATGGTCCTTCATTTGTCAGTTTAGAGACTCCAGTAATATATGTGTGTTTGTCCATATCAACGATCTGTCCGCCCTTATCAGCTTTAGAGATAATGATATTAGTATCAGAATGAATTTCACGTAAGATCTCATTTTCCTTTTTGCTAAGATTCGAACCCAAAGATTTGTTGTTAAAATTAACGTTATGAGTAATTAGGTGGCGGATTGTATCCTTCTGCTTTTCCGAAATTTTGGAGAATTTAAAGACTTTCTCTATAGGGGCGATGATTTGAGGAATTGAAGGTTTAGATGTCTTTGAAACGTTGAAATTATATTTTAATACTTTTAACTGATCCTCCGAAAGATTCCTATTGGAGATATTAACAATGGGGTTAACGTTTACAGTGGGAAGATTAGCTAGATAGGTGAGACTATCCGACTAGTGTGTGAGCTTAAGGAATTGAGAAATAAGCACATTTTTATGCCTTTGACAAACGGTATCGGTTCTAGACCAGGATGTATGTTCAAATGAGGAAAAATATCCAATTGAATTAGCAATTTTTTTTTGCTTAACCTTTGGCGAAAGTCACCATTGAAGGTGATATTGGGGTGGTCACCACGAAGGCAGCGGTTACTCCGGTAGAGTTAGATAAAGAGTACTATTTGTTAGGGAATAAAACTGCACAGTTGATTGAGGAAATTAGAGAACGACCGGTTCTCTTGAATGCTGTGGAGACTCGTAGTCAGGCGCATGCGCGCAGGAGTTTAGAGAGAGCGAGTGCAGAAGACTTAGATTCCTGATCGGAAGAAAAGAAATAGATAGAAAGTGAAAGGGCCATCAATAATGAGCATTCGGAAGAAAGGAAGTTAACCAGTTAAAAAATCCGCTAATTTAGCGACCCTGTGGAAGAAAGGGGAAAGTGAGAATGAAAAAGAGTTTATGATTGTCAAGGAGAGACTAGTCAGAGTGACAGGTTCTAAAAAGGGGGAAGAAAAGCGTCAGCTGTGTGTGCTCTCATTTTTAGGAAAGGGATCTTAAAGTTATGCCACGAGGGAATCTCTGTTCATTTAGGGGTAACAAAAACCAAGGATATGAATTCCTGGGGTATTTATAGGATTCCTTGCCAGTGTGATTTAATTTACATTAGCCAAACTAAGACAGCCTTAAAATTTCGCGTCAAGGAACATGAGGCATATGTTAGAAAAAAGGAAACACAGAAGTCTTCTGTTGCTCAACATTGTTGGTCCGAAAATCACACTTTCAATTTTTCTGCTGCCAAAATTATTCAAAAAACATCTTCCATTGGAGAATTGGATTTTCTAGAGGCATTTCACATTAAAAAAATTCTAGTTAACGATCCTAATTCCAATCCGTCTTTGCCTTCGGCCTTTAAAGAAATTATGTTTTAGTTCTGGTTTCATCAACAGATGGCGCCACTTGCTTATTCCTGCCCAGGCTTTCTTATCTTATCTAGTCATTATTTCCTATCTTGTTCATTTGCGGTTGAGCAGCTGAGGATGGTGGTTCGGTAAAACCATCGAAACTAGTCGTGCGAAAATTTTGAAAATATAACGCTGATTTTTGTTGTTTGACTTCTGAATTAGTATTTATTCGGCGTGTTATTATGTCTTAATTCAAGGATAGAGTTTTGACACACTATTTCTGACCTAATTGCTACCAGGAAATTGAAGAATTTGTGAGGACGTGCGATATTTGACAGCGTGTAGTTCACAAGAAGGATAAAAAGAAAGCTTCTATGAAGATTGTGACCGTTATATCAGAAATGTTTAGTAGATTAAATATTGATGCAGTAGGACCTCTGATCCCTAGTTCGCGTGAAAATAAATACTTAATTACGTCTATTTGTTTTGCTTCCAAATATCCAGGTGCCATTCCTGTACAGAATTTAAACTCTAAATGTGTGATTCAAGCCTTGATACAAATCTTTTCTAGATCAGCTTACCCTAACGAGATTCAGTGTGATTTGGGAATATCATTTACCAGTGAACATACATCTCAGTTTTTTAGCAAGTTCGGAATTAAGGTATATCATTCTTCTGTATGTCACCCTCAAAGAAATTCTGTTGAAAGGTTGCATTCCACCTTGAAAAGGTATTGAAGGCTTTGTACTTGGAAAGCGGGAAGGACTGGGAAGAATGTTTGCCATGTGCTTTGTTCGCCGTCAGAACTGTTAACCATGAGAGCACAGGTTTTAGTCCCTGCAAGTTAGTACATGGAAAAAATTGGAGAACGCCTCAAACGATCGTGCATGAAAACTGGCTAGAAGAAGAAAGTTCAGACCCCACTGTGGTCGAGTACGTTCTAGACTTAATAAACAGATTAAAAAAGTGTCAGGAGCTGGCTGTAGAGAGGATGAAAGAGTGTCAGAGTAAAATGGAACTCTGGTATGAACTTAACGCTGTTACGAGAAGGTGTAAGGTCGGAGATCTCGTGCTTGTTTTAGCCACGTCTAAACCACACAAAATGGCTGTAAACTGGATAGGGCCAGGTAAAGTAACTAGTGTGATTTCCGAAACCAAATATACAGTAGAGATTCCGGGTAAGCGTAACAGTGATATCAATTGTCATGCCACTTTGATTGAACCTTATCACCAGCGCCCAATGTTTTTGAATTTGAAGAAAGAGGAAGTCGTGGAGGATATCGAAAGAGAAGTTGATATTCATTATCCTTTGGCTGATTCAACGCGGACTGATTCGAGGAAAATGATAGTTGTCGTAAAAGATTTTTGTAGTGTTCTGTCATTATAATATCTTAAATTCAAAATTGTTTGCATCGTGTGTTTCATTTTCAAAATGGTTAGAATCAAATGTTTCATGTTAAGTATTAGCATTTTGTAAACTGAAAAGGTACTTTTGTGTGAGGAAGACAATAGCAGTAGTTTAAATCTTTTTGTTGTATTTATGCGGTTATGTTATCTAGAAATAAGTGCAGGGTAATGTAACTGGCTTCTCTTTTATCACTTTAATGGTTACCACTTGTGTTTTGAAAGCAGTGAAAAGTATTTAGAATTTTTCCTTCTTCCGAATACGTTTTCAATAGTTGTTATTGAAATAATTAAATTGTTGGCAATGTTAAAAACGCAAGCTCGAGAGCCACGTATTGCTCTCGCATGTAAAATGTATAGAAATTGATTTTAAGAAAAAGATTTAGGTTTTTCCCTTGTGGATTGTATGTAGCCATTTTTTGGGCGTTCAATAAAATTTTCATGTGGTGTTCCATCATTAGCGTTTTCATTGGAGTTCAACACCCCACCGTTGAAGCATTAATACAACACCACAAACGTGTATAAGAACTAATTTATCTTAGCAAGCTTTCCACGAAGGCATCTTTTCATTTAAATAGCCCTTGTGTGCTTTGTCATATTTAAATACATCGATAAACCTACATCTTTGGCCTCTCGCTGTGCTTTTATGGAAAGGAATGTAAATAATTAATGCATTCTCTCATATATGCTTTCCTTTGTAAGTTCTTATCACATCCTATTTCGAATATAATAATAAAATGGAAGATCCTAGTTCAAATGTCGATGAGGGCACGTCAAGTATCCAACTTTTTCTCTTCTCAAACTTAATGATCTTTATAAATAAATATGAATCATAAAAATCCCATCGTTAATGAAACGAAATTATAAAAAAATGTAATCATAAAAACATTTAGACTTAAAAAAATTATTTAAACTCTTAAAACTACAAGAAATATTAAAAAAGAACTAAACACTAATTGCCAAAAATGTTTTAAAGTACATATTTATAAGAAGAATCTAGTATTTTTTTATGAGTGTGATAATGTTGATAACACTCGCCACGGTGAAGAGGTGCATTACAAATCTCGCATTTGAAGCAAGAGACTTTCTTTTTTTATGTGCCGCACAAACTACGCAGTTTCGTTATGCTTATGTAAATGTATAGAAAATGTATATATATATATATATGTAATGTATATATATATATGTATAGAAAATAGTATAGAAAATGTGTATATATATGTATAGAAAATGTATATATATATAAAATGTATATAGCTTTCTGCCTTTATTTTCTATCCGAATTAATTTGTGCTTTTTTGATATCTAGCGAAAGACGGCCAGGCGGATCAATTTTATATCGTGGAGTCCTTGGTGCCGAGTTCGATGTATCATCAGGCTGTGGCTCTTCAATATCCATCAAATCGTCTGCATATATATCTTTATTTTCACATGAAACCAAATTGAAGGATTTCAATATTTACTGTAAGTAGAATTTGAACGACCGAACAGCTTCAAACATACTAAATACAAATGTAAAGTGGCGCACGGATTGCGCAATGTGCATGCGCTAGATATAGTCGAGATTTAAATTTGCAAGCTACAGTCGAGATAAATCGTATTACTACGACTCCCGCATTTAAGCTACATTCGAGATAAATCGTATTACTACGACTCCCGCCTTTAAGCTACAGTCGAGATAAATCGTAGCACTCCCGCCTTTAATGTGGTAATTAAAAGTTTATTTTATATCTTTCCTTAATGCCTCATTTCGTCACAAACCGCTTACAGACCTTGGCCATTACTAAGGCCAAAAGCGGTGGTCACTTTATCATGGAGGCACCTTAATAGGTTGACCATCTTTGCCTCCTGTGAGGGGATGGACAAATACAATCATCATACCTTCTCCGGAATTCGAACCCGGCCCTTTTGGTATCGTAGTCTGCTCCTCTGACCACTATACCGTCTGTGTACAGTAGGAAGAGACGTTTGTCTATTGTTCCGGCTGCCAAACTTGTCTTGCCACCGCATAAAAGGTAACGTTTGAGGGGTAATGTTTCGTACATGCATTTAGTTAGTTAGAAAGGTCCCTCAAGCGTCTTTATTGGAAGGACTTTCCTTATCATTTGCATCATAGTTAGAATCGCAAACCTTATTTTTATTTTAAATAACTGTTTACTCACTTCTGAATCTTGTCTGATTCTTGATCTTTTTTCTGAGAATAAGGCTATCTGAATTGATCTCATTCCTTAAATTTTCAGCTGAGGTTTACTTCCACCTTGTATATAGAGGTGCCTTTAAACTCAACATTACTTAAGCATATTCTCTTAACATTACTGAAAATGTAGTGGCTATTAGGCGTTTTATTTTGAAGCAGAACTTGTGAAAATATGCAGTGCTGTAGTCGGAACTCAAACTGTGGACATCCTTATTGCTAGCTGGACGTGCTATCCAAAAACACGACAACGCACATGATGAGAGGGAGAAATATCTTATATTTTTCTCCATCCATCCCGCGACTGGGACGATGGAGAATCAGTCTCTAAATCCTGACTGCGACGATTTTACCTCCTCCATTTTTTTTAATGCAGCAACACTATAGATACCATTAAGCTGTTTATCGAAATACGAAACATGATAAATCCATGATGCTCTCGTCCGAATTCATACTGCGGCCATTCAGGTTGCTAGCCGGACGTGCTTTTCAATTACAGCACGAAGGCACAAGGCGGGAAAGGACTAAAATACTTTACAAAACTATGAGTGCAAAAAGTAAGTTAATAATATGTAGCCAATAAATAGTCAAAAACGGATAAACATAACTGATTTTTAGCTTACATTCCAATCAAAATTTCGCGAGTTGTATCATAAATGGTTTCCAAGCTTGAAATTTAGAAATTCTGCAAGTATTCAAAACAAAACAAAACGGACAAAGAAGTCAGGATATTGGGAGTAGTCTGGCATCTCCTTGATTAATTATAATTTCCTCAAAATGGCAAAATGGCTTATAGATGGTAATATAACTTGGACTAATAACTGCGCAATCTCCTTACTCTTCGAACTTGTCCCAGTTAATTATAGTGAAATGATTTATTTTACTGAACATTTTAAGTTAATGAATAAACAGAAAGAAAATTAAAATTAGAGAAGAAATGATGTAAAATTTGTGTTATTAATTTTTGTCCCGTTTCAGATAAATTTCATTTAGCATGTCTATTTCTGTTGTTAAACGGATGTTTATTTAAAAAAATAAACAAAGCATTCATATTAGATTAAAGAGTTAAAAATAAATATTATGCGTACTAAACAAATAAACAATTTCAGAACTAAGTTTTGGAATTGAAGATTTTTACTTCATTTCCCAAAATACAGTACGCACAACTTCAAATTACTTGTAATTGCATCTTATTCTGCTTTCTATGCAACTTCAAATGAATATTTTATTTACATGGCGAGGTTTAAATTCATGATTTAAAAATAGTTCTAACAATAGGATTGTTTCAATCTGTATCCATAGCAACTCCAGATCAATGTTTTTTTTTTTTTTTTTTTTTTTATGCTGAAGTTTAAATATCCAGCTTAAAAATAAAAAGGATAAAAGTTTAAAAAACTGAAAGGTTTCAGATTTTTTTTAACGTTTTTGTGTGTTACCTTTATTTATTAAAAATCATGTTCTTCGCCCTTAAATCATAAAATTCTGTTCAAGAGCAATATCGCAAAATAATTTTTAAATGAGCATATCTTTAGAATTTCCGATACACAGTCTCGCGCGCTGGAGATAAAAATTTTCTTTTTTCCATACAGTGTTGCCGTTGCTCGCTTTGAAATCCTTGAGTTTGTAAAAATTCGTTAAAGTTTTACAAAATATGAAATAGATAATAAAACAAATTCCAAATTTGGGATTCCATATGCCAATATTCGGGTGGAAACGCACGTTATTCAAAATTTGATGGCTCTAGGTACCGTTGATTTATCACAAGGCGAGAAACATAATATATACATTTATGGAGATTCTTCATGCATGGGCGTTTTCGTGGTTTTCCCCATGTGTAACGTGTATACGAGCCAGTTTCCCTTGGAAAGTCCTCCACGAAGGCATCCCTCCTCTTAGGCAGATAGCCCTCGAGGCTTTGCCATAATCACACACACACATAAAAAGTTAACCCCACAACAATTGACTGAAAATACACTAATACCCCGGAAGAACCGTATGATTTTATCTTATAAATCAGAGATGAATTATGTTCTAATATAGGTTGAGAAAACGGAAATGTGGCACAAAGGGTAACTTTTGTTTACAAATAGCCCATTAGCCGCCGAGCCGTAAAGTAGCTGAACGCTGGTAGTTCGGTTCGAGGTTCGAATCCCGCGAACGAACTGGCTTCATGTGCATTTTCATGGTTTTCCCCATTTGTAACGTGTATATGAGCCATTTTCTGTTAGGGAGTCCTGCACGAAGGCATCCTTCCCCTTAAGCATGTAGCCTTCGAGGCTTTGCCAACCAGGAGATCAGAAGACATTCAGTTTTGGAGAAAGAATACCTCTATTTTACGTTAAGAAATTTTAACTTCAAAACGTAGCTATTTCAACGATTTTATTGCTCAGATTGACTACAAAAAGCACTGCAATATGATATATAATTCTGCGAATAAATTGAAGAACAAATCTAAGAGAAAATTAGTGAACCAATGAGAGTTGGGGAGAAAGCTTTTATCTCAAGACAGAGATTTCTAATTCTAATGCTTTTAACTGTTTTTATTCCAAAAGACAAAGAATAAATTACGAGCTTAAGAAAAAGAAGGCAAGTTACAGAACATTGTTCTTCCCAACCAAAAGAAGCAGTACATGAGATCGTCCATAGTGATTTTTGTATTATGAGAATTAAGTAAGCCATTAGACAACCGAGAAGTGCAAAGAGTGCAATACCGGATAACGTTTTCTCGGAATTTCTAAAACATTTTGGTAAAAATACACTTTCTGTGCTTTTGGTAAAAATACACATAATGATAATGAAGTTTTGGAATACTTGCTATTTAGATAAAACCTATCTTCATTTCAATTCATAAAAGTAATAAACCTACGGAAGAGTTACCAGTCTGTTTCCTTGACTTGCATTCTATCAAAAGTCATGGAGAGATGGGTCATCTAGAGTGTCTTTTTTCTTTCCAAATAGTGTCAAAAGTTATAATATGAATTGAATTTTCTTTCCATAGCGGAATTTATTAGTATCTCTAGAACAGGAATTCGAGACAAGTTTCCAATTTTTGTAAAGAATAATGTAGTATCTGGTTGTCATTATGATAGAAAGTGTTTTACTCAAATGCTTTGAAATTGTAAAATATACTTCGGAAATGAATTATTCTAAAAATAATTAATATATTTCTCAATGATATAAATTAAAATAGTCATGACTCGAAATCTTTCAAGTATGAAATATCTGTGATAGACGTATAAAATTTAACTGGAAAAAATCATCGAATCGTTGCATACATAAGTAAATTGATATCAAAGTTTGGTTTGAAACGGAAGTAATAGTGATAAATATATGCCTCATCATGACTATTTCAAGGTCTTTTAGTAGAAGATATCCTATTTTTAAATAAACTTTTTTTCTTCTCTTTTCTTTTCGTTTCTTTTCCAATGAAGCTAAATCTGCGAAAGGGCGAAATATTCTAATTTTCGGTCTGTTAGGGAGGAAATGCGTGTGCCTTCATAGCAGAGTTTCACTGAATATTCGCTTTCCTATAAAACAGTAGTTATAGAAAATGAACGGGAATTTCTATAAACGCTGATTCATTACCTTACTCTTACTTCTTAAGAGCTGATAAATTATCATAAGAATACACTTACCGTATAATATTTATAGAAAATGATACTTGACTCGGGTTTTATAAAAATGTATTACAAGATTTTACATTCCATTTAAATATGGGCAAAGCCTTATTGTTCGTATTGAGAGGGGTTTTCTTAGTGTGTATGTAGTCTTGGATATTTAATCATATTTTCCACCAATAATGCTTTTTACTAATCTAAGAATATGTAGCATAAATCTGCTTATCTTTTAAAAATTCTAATTTAAATTTAATTAAAATTAGTTGAATCAATATTAAATGTCCCTAAAATGTTGATTGCACTACAAAATTATTCACGGCTTTTGTGTGTATACCGATAAGGCTAGATAAAGTGAACTTATGGTTTTTACCGCTAATAGTAAATCTGGAGCCGATAAGAATCTGTTAAGTCTCATTTTTAGGTAAATAAATTGCTTTCTATAGCATATTTTCTAATACTTGTTGGGAATTCTGAGTAAATAACTTAAATTCGGCAAAGGCTTTATCCCCATTTGGGTAAAACAGCAAATATTCTACGTAAGACATGCTCATTTCGTATTTAGTTTTTAATATTATGTTAAGAAAATAGTTCTAAGCTAGGTATTCTATACTGAGGAAATACTGCAGGAAACGTTGAATGATCTGATAGCTTTTGGAGTTTTTCTCTTGGAAAAAGGTAATATTTAGCAACATTAGACAAATTACAGTCCTCGGAAATGCATAGCAAGTTCCTATAATAAAAACATATATGTACAATTATAAGAAAATGGAACAATTATTTGGGTGTAATTTTGTATTGAAAACAGCTGATTTCTCATTAAATGGTTATTAGTAAGGAATATTTAACTGTTATAATGAGTATTTTATGTAGAAATATCTATATTCGAGATGGATAAAAGTTAAAATATTTGAAAATATAGCGGAGATTTGAATAAAGTATCTCTAGAGTAAAACTGCTAAATAAATTAATGAAAACTGACATTCACGAAAGAAAATCCTAGTCTAAGAAATTACAAAATAAACTATGTATGAAATTGTCTAGGGAAATTAAGTTGGAACTGAGCTACGTTCGAAGAAATGTGTTAACATTATGCGCTAGAATTTAAATTATATCAATAAAATAAAATTTCAAGAGATGAAATGATAAGCAATGGGTAAAATCGATGGTAATTTACATCTAATTCGGTACTGGAAATGTTTATCTTGGGAATTCTTTTGTATATGTAACGTAAATAATCGCTAATTGAAATTTATCCATGAAGCCAGAAATGCCAGTACATGGTGCAGAAAAAAGGTAACAAAGTGAAAATCTGCATAGTCGGGGCATTTAAAGTCTGAAAATGATGCTATGAATGCAGTGAATTAGCAAAAAATACCAAATTAAAAGGTATGTAACGTTCAAAACAATAAGAACGATTTCTGTATGAGTACATGAAACAGCGAATATGTTTTAAATTTATGCATGAAAGTTGTGGATTCATTCTAAAAATTCGGAATCTCTCAAGTTAGCTTAATAGCAGTCGAGTTTCAAAACTGAACATTGGTATCACTGAAGAGCTCAAAAGCATACATTCAGATATAAATGATGTAAAAACTATAAGGAAATATCCTAATATACAAGAAATGTTAAAGTCTGAAATTGCGAATGAAATTAATAATGAATTAAAATAATAGAATTAGTCATGGTAAGTTTACTACAGAATGATATATTGTAGAATTGGCAAATTAAAATAGTACTATAAAATATAAACTAAGTAAAGGCTATTCAACGAATTGGATATAAATAATAGGTACCGGTCACAAAATAAAACGCTTAATTGGAAAGTATATTTATGTTTAAGAAATTTAAACATGAAAATAATAGTAAAATCAAAAGCGTGATTAGAATAAAAAATTATAAAACTTGAGTTAAAATTTAGAGTATATCGGAAACTAGAAAGAAAAAAGTGTCCAAAAGATATAAAAGTTACATCTAAAATTAAATAAAGTTGATGTGTATGGTTGAAAAATGTAATAAACAAGTTTAAAATTAGAGTACTTTAAAAATTACGAAGATATAAAATGTACGAAACAAGTTAAAAATTACATCTAAAATTAAACACAGCTCATATATAAGGTCAGAAAAAAGAGGAATTAAGCTAACGTTAAAAGCATGTTTAAAATTACGAAGGTTAAAAACGTATGAAAGTAGCTGCAAATTAACTGAAAGTCATTTACATAGTGTGAAAATATAATAAGTATTTTGGAAACTAAAAACTTTAAAAAGTAGAAAAGAATTTAAATTCTACATCTAAAATTAAGTAAAAGCCAGTTATATGATCTGAAAATAATCAAATTATGTTAAAATTAAGACTATATTAGAAATTATGAAGGATAAAAGGTATGAAAGAAATCAAATAAAAGTCATGCATCTAGTGTAAAAATATAAATTAGTTAAAATTTAGAATACAATAAATATTAAAAAAAAAAAAAAAAAAAGTAAATTTAAAGTATTGGCTAAAAAATATGAAAAAAATTCTCGGTAAAATGAATTTAGTAATAAAAATGAATAATGTAATTAAGATTAAGGAAAATAAATGTGGAATTATGAATAGAAGATTTAAGAAATAAGGTAAAATTCTGAGTATATAGGAAATAAGGCTTAAAATATATGGAAGCATAAAAAAAAATTACATCTAAAATTAAGGCTTTCTGAGTCCATCATTAAATTCGAGACGAAGCTCTGCTGAGGGTACCTAGGAAATAACCTGTAATAATATAAGTAGTAAAATAGCTGGAAAACGAAGAAAAAATACAAAGGCTAAAAATTATTAACAAAGAACCTCTGGTAAATCAATAAAAGATAATTTCCTATTAAAGTGTGACGTCGCCTTATCAGGTAAATGAAGAGTCAATAAACACTCCCTCTTATCTGCTGCGCCTCCGCACCTGAATTCTGAATTTGCACCGCACACCGCATGCGGGCTCATGCGGAATCTGCCTCTCGACGCTGAACTCTCACTTTCATACTACTGTTGTATCCTTGAGGGATTAATTTTTATACTAATAACCTAATTCTGATTATCTAGCTTAAAAGTGCTTGGAGCGTTAAAATAGAAACAGTATATGAAATTATATTGCAGTTTCTTAAAATTTATGCTTTTCGAAATTATTTTATTACAAACGTTTTGCTAATTTAAGGGTAAATTCTTAGAGGCATCAGATTTTAAGGTGACATTTTCTGATAACAATTATTTACTTTTATTTTATTCATTTATTTTTACTGTTCAGCTTTTGAAATTGCTCACACCTGCTTTTTATAGCAAGAAAGTAACAACTTTCGGCTATAAAAGAGTTGCTTACATATAAATTCTAAGAATTTATATTAAACCGTACGTGCATATATTATGTGTCGTTTTCCATTGCGATTAGCATTAATTTATAATGCATTTCCTAGCTCTTCGATTTGATCACGTGGTATATTTACACTGCTTCGACAAGAACGTATAGAGACATAGGTTTTTTGAAGCTAGAGATGTGAAAATGAGCAATGCCCTCGCCGGGATTCGAACCTGGGCCATTCGAATACGCGCAGAGTGCGCTACCGTTACACCATGAAGAAATGTTGAAAGGAGGGAGAAAATACCTTATAAACTAATAAAATGTGGTTAATTTTGGACTTAAAAAAATCCTAATATTTGCTCTAAAACTGCTAAGTAAATAAATATGAAGGTAGTAAAGTAGCTTTGGGATTATCTCTTAGGGGGAAAATATATATGCGCCTAGAATACTTTTATCATGTCTATATATATATATATATATATGTGCACTTTGAAATATGTCCAAGAAATTAAGATAATGAATTAAAATACATAAATCTAGGTATAAAGTATCAGGGGCATTTTAACATTAAAATCAAGAAACTAAGTCTTTCTCGTGGCAGTGTTGGGAATTAAGTGTTTTTTAGTGAAAACGTGGGCTCTCGCCACAGGGATAGGTAACAGTTCATTAAAGCTTTTAATTATTGAGAGAATACAATAACAAGTAATAAATCATCTAATTTTTTTCAAAACCATTTCTTGCGCATTTATCCAAAATAATAAAAATAATAAGTATCATGAATAATTTACGTAAATAATATGCACGTGCAAAATGTTGAATACCACAGCAAATGTTTCCTTAATTAAACATAGTTGTACGAGTTTCCATAAAATGCTCGTATTTTATTATTTAGAAAGTGCTTGACATGCTTGGTTTTGTGAAAGCTACCAAAAATTTAAAAAAAAAAAGTTTCTATTTATCAAATGCCAGCCTGTTGCCCACTAGATCATTACGTGGCCACTTCAAATGTGGAAGAGCATCCGAAACAAGATGGGAATGGATACTGAGGACACTCCAGGATTTAGTACATAAAGAGTGAGCAGACACTGTATGAAAGGACCGTCTAAAGCTTCTTTTAATCTCCAGTTTCGAAAAGTGAAAGGACAAATTTCTATTTGGTTTCTGAATTAAACTGCAACCTCTTTTTGCAAAAAGGTCCACTTTTCTCATTATCTCAACACCACAGTGGCCACTGGAAAGACATTTTACGTTGAATTCTCTGAAGCATAGATCTGCATTGCTGAACACCAGAGCTTTAATTCTCCTGATTATATAATAAAGCTTAAAGAGAATAAATTGAATCAGAGAGGATCATACTCATATCAAAAAAATTCATTCGAATGGAATGTTGCTGAAGTTTTACATAGAATTGTTTCAGCTCGCCATTAAAATGGCCCTTTAAATTTCCACCTGGCACATAAAAACCAGAAACGCTCATAAAAATACCGGGCCCAGGCCTTTGAGTAAAGTCCAGATGGGAACTTATCTGTATACGTGTGAAGCCATTCATAAGTAGGATAGCGATTGTAGTTTTCAGAGCAAACGCACGGAGTGCTTCAGGAAAGCAGGCTGACCTTTTTATTTTCTAATTTAAGTACAGTCTTGCATCAAGATCCATATAGTTCAAGGGGCTAACAAGAGAGTAATTCTATAGGTGTATTGTAAATTAAATGGAAACAGTCAAACTCATGTATACACAGAGGCATGCGGAAAGAAGGGAGAAAATATCTTATAGCACAGTTGATTTTTCACATTTCAGTACTCCAAAATTCTCGATAATTTCTGCAAACAAACCAGGAAGGAACTGCTAGCAAGTAAATTTACAATAAAGTTTAGTGATCCTTTGTTTATACTTTGCGTCATACCTTATTTTTCTTTATACGACCATGTTCATGGATGTAAGGGAACTTGAAGTAGCCGAATCATCAGTAGAAAAAAAAATGAAATATGATGCAGTTACAGTGTCATGTACAGTTTTAAAAGACAGACTAAAAGTCAAAATTATACTTTCAATCAGACCACTTCATTATATATGAACATGGGTCTGAATAACGTTAACCTATTTGAGTTTGGACTGAGATTGCGATAAAATATAACCAGCAGCTTTCGGACTTCACCAATTTGCGACCGGTTTTTCCTAAGTACACGTTTTATAAAAGCTTATTCTATGGATTAATTATTTTCAAATTTGTTTAGTATTAATTTATTTTTTAGCTTATTTTTCTTTTCAAATTTCCTTTTGAGTTCAATAAAACAAAGATGACTGAAATTGCAGATATTAAGACAGTGACTATGTTAATCTAAATGAATTTTAAAGAACAAATTACTTTTTATGAGCTGTTACTATTAGAACAGAAGTAGAAGAATTTTTATTCTTATTCTTCCATATACTAAAAATTTGTTATAAATTTTAGTCATATAAAATTGATCATGTAAGTAAATTCATGAAATTATGTAATTCCCATTACATTATTTAACGTTTAAATATAAATGTTTAAGTGAATGCAAAGAATATTTTTGGCTGGGTGCATGGAAGTGCTGTATAATTCCAGATTCATCCCGATTTTAAGGGGGGGGGGCATTAGAAAAGTGTCAACTATTATTATAGCTTCATGCTTCGTACTATGAAAACGAAAATTCAAGCAAACATATTTTAAATATTATTCATAATATTAGTACTTTCATCTTCAGAACTTAAGATGGACTTCACGTGCATGCACAACATAAGTGTGAGCTAAAGTATTTGTTTTTTTTAAAAAAAGGCCTTTCTTTGGCTATGATAATAGTCCGTTATAGTTAATAGAATATAGGAAAGTAATCCTTTTTTAGGACATTGCTGAAGTACGTTTCTTTGTAATCATTTATCTATCTACTAATCAATGATAGTTTTCTTAGTTTAATTAAACACGAACATGAATTTCATAATAGGAAAGTACCTTTTAAATAATCCTAGCTATGTAAGATTCTTTCATCAATAGAGTTTAAATGGGTGCATATTATAAACAATCTATTAGAAGTCTAATGAATGACTAAGATTTAAATGGTCGAATTTTCGGCTATAGAGAGAGAACGAAAAATGCTCCCAACAAAATATAAAACGAGTTTGACAAAACGTATATTTCGAGTACAAAGTAGAATTTAAAAAATCCATAACTTAATTTTGTGACAAATCCTATTGCCATTTTAGCTTCATTTAAATACTGTCCGATTTTCTTTTGATTCATGTCACAGATATTCGCTCATAATAGAAGATTATGCAAAACCCATTCTCAAGTGATTCAGGGCTCAATCGCGCCCGCGTGTTACGCTTGGTTTGTTTTATGCGATTATGGAAAAGCCTCAAGATCTATCTGCCTAAGGTGAGGGAAGCCTTCGAGGAAGACTTTCTACGGGAAACTTTCTGGTATACACTTTACACATGGGGAAAACCACGAAAACACCCATGCAGCCAGCTCGTTCGTGGGATTCGAACCTCAAAAACCGAACTACCAGTGTTCAATGATTTTACCGCTCGGCCGCGGGCGTAAGTTACGTACAAGGCCTATCATCCGCCTGAACTTTACTTACGAGTCATCAGTCTGGGAAAGGGCGAAAGAAAATGAACTCAAGAAATTGCAAGTGGTGCAAAACAATTTGTTGGGAATTATCGCTGGTGCCCTTTACTTCATACGAAATAAAAATGGGCCCCAAGATTTGAAAATGGCACGATAAATGAATGAACAAACAAGCTTACATGAAGTTCTACAAAGAGGCAATAGCCCATACTATTGCAAACTGCGTTGCATTTCTAAATTATGAAATTTTATTGGACGATTTTTTTTCATTCGTCCGTTCTGCAAGAAAAATTTGTCACTTGACATGCGGCTTAGCCCCTCACTTACGTATAGCCGAATTACGTGGAACGTTTCATGAAGTAAATTCTTAAATAATGTACATTTTTCTATCTCGCATGTTGCTTGGATTGGACATCTCCACCTGGAAGCTGACGCTATTGTGACCATTGTGAACTCTTATATTCTCCATCACTTACCTGGTTTTTCTCCTAGTGCTATATATGGCACCAGACGCGTGGTGACTCTAACTACTACATAGGCATTGCGTCTCTTCTTTTCTTTTCACTACTGAAGGCTTGTTACGAGGCACACATTTCATGTACCATTTCTTTTCAGGCTCTGTAATTGCTCTTGGAAGTACTGCTTTGGGCAGTAGGATCCTAGAATAGCACTGCAGTATCGCGATATTACAACCCATGATCAGGATGGAGGAGTCTAGTACTGAAGTGCGTTCTCTTTCTTCGTATGTTACTTAAAAGTTTTAAAGGTTTTTTTTTTAACCTTCTGCCCTGTATGTTCGGACTATTTGCTCACAAAAGTTGGAAAGCGGTACTTTGGTTCAAGCATGGAGAAAAGCACGTGTATCATTTTACTGTCTGCTTCTGAAATTCAGTATCTTTAAACCTGGATTTGAATTATGGAGAGAATTTTGCACTTTGTCGTAAAGGACATTTATAAAGCTCCAGACTTCAGTCACGAAAGGAGGAAACTAGATCCTTCAGCATAAAAGAATCTGCCGAACAGAACATACTGATTAAAATGAAAGGATTTTTGAATCTTGAATTTAACCAACAACCTGCTATATTCCTTACTTTATTGCTTCTGTTATTCTCTGGTCTGAAATCTAGATTTGAATTATGAAACGAATTTCAGATTTTATCGCAGAGGAGCTTCATAGACTCCAGTCACGACAGGAGGAAACTGAATCTCAGCATAAAATATCCTGCCTAAAAGAACAAACTGATTAGAATGAAAGGATTTCAGAATTTTAAACGTCTGTAAAAATAGTTAATTTAAGATTTTGTTCTAACTAGTCTAAATAGAAAATAGTGCATTCGAAATGCCTTAGATGTGTTAATGCACAACACATAAATCCTTCCTGGGAAGCATACTGAACTGATAATTTTTCCTTCCTACAGCGAATTAACCCACGCTGAGTTCTCGCTGCTACTTTCACTACTTTCCTGGATCTGATTATTAAAAGGCAATTACATGCACCAAATTGTTGCACATCGAAAATGATGCAAGGCACTCTAGCAATAAATGCTCAAAATGAGTACAACGTTTCTGTATCAAATCAGTATCATGGAACCTCTTTAGAAGTAGACGAAGCTATCAAAAGAAATTTTAAAAACGATAACTACTCAGAAACTAAAACCGAACCCAAGATTTAGCTCATGAGACGGCATCCCCTTCCCCTGCCGAACGAATGGATGAAGCTCCAAATCATACAAACTGTATTAAACAACTCCAATGACGATGCAAACGGTAAAGAGAATATTTCCGATCATCCAAAGCATATAAATCAGGAAACTAAAACTGCAAATAATATAGAATTTCCGCATGCGAAACTGACTGCCAAAGTACTTCCCATTTTATTCCAGGACTCCACCTACGACTTCCCGAAAACACTCAAAGAGACCAAGAAATAATGTGAGCGATATGCACTTTCTTTGAGAAACGCTCAATCTCACAGAACGATGACTCTAAAAGCATTTTGTTTTATTTTCCCTCAAGACGCATCTTTAAAATAATTATCAGAAGACCTTCCAAATGATACGAGGTAGTGGGTTTTCAACAGGAAATAAATTTTTAAGGTAACCGACCTCGTACGAAGGGCGGTTTTCAAAATGCTTGTTATATTTTTGAATTTAAGTAATTTTTTAATGAATTGTAATCAAACTTAAATGTAATTACTGCAAAAGCGATAAAAAATCCTTATTTTGAGAAATGTATGCAAAAAACTGAAAATTTTATATCAAAATTAATAAGAATATCAACCGTCACTGAAAGGAAAATATTGTTGATAAAAATCTATTTTCGGTTTTATTTTATACATACTACCCAGAAACATGCATCGAACCAGAATAATTTGAAAATATTGATTCACTAGCAAAATATGGTCAAATTAGTCAGTAAACGCTAAATTTTTTTTAAAAAAATACACACGCTATTGAAGAAAAAATTATGTAACTTAAATTCTATTGGATTAATTTTTTAACTTCTAGTCTACGTTATGCATAATAATCTATAAAACGTGTGTACAAGATTTCAAATGATTCTATAATGAACGTTTAGAGTTCTCATGGTTGCCGTGAACATAAATCATGAAAAAGAAACTAATCAAAAATCACGTTTAAAGTTTTCAGATTGTTACATGACATTACATACACAAATATTCACTAAAAATGCTCCTGCGTTATATATGACAAAGTGAGAGTATAATATTTAAAAAATAGAAACCTCAACATTATGCTTGCCTTTTAATTCATCAAAATCACTTTTCGCAATAAATGTTCCATATAAATTCACAGACAGATGTTTCAGTTTCATTCTGATTACCAGAATCAGCAGTCACATATTTAGTGTATTGGTTGCTGTAAAATTTTCGCTTTTTTGAATGACTACGTATAAATTTTGGCATTCTCGAACTTTCGATTATTATACAGAATAAAAATAAGTCCAGAAAAATGAATCTTGGTTTCTGATAAATTAGCACAGGAAATTTGTACACAAAACCGAAATACCGAAAGCTCAATGTAAACAAAGCAATAAGTTTGAAACATTGTTGCCAAACGTAAAAGAGAAAATACATAATGAAAATATTTTGCCAGATTCTCCAAACATATCTAAAGGCTTAAAAGTTTTTAATTTACAAATAACGCAGAAAAAAAGTGGAAGTTGCACCTTTTTGTTCTTTAAACTTTAACTTCCGGTGTGGCAGACAGTTATTTCCGGTTTGTTGTATCTCAGAAAACCCAGTATATCTCCACTTCTAATCAACATATCAGGAAGAGAAAAGCTGTTTTCGAAAGCTGAGAATATGGCCTTAAAAATATTAAATTTAAAAAATGAGGTTTTTCAATCTAAATCTGCCTTTGAACAAGGTCGGCTACCTTAAGGGTATCAAACACTGAAGACTGAGCAATTGATCCAAATAACAAACGGACAACGTATAAATTTACTATTATTTCTGATTACTCTCCCCAAAAGTGACAAAGTGATAATTGTCTACAGTGTTAGATTCTTCAATACTTCAAAATAAAACTGAGTCATATCGTGGGCATACATGGCTACGGATGACAGTCCTTCCATCATACTCAAACTGCATACAGACGTGATCCCACGTATGTCAGGTGTACTGGGCCATATTCTTCCAAGGGTTGTCGCAAGAAAAAAAAAGGATAAACCACTATCTGCCAATTATCATCAAGAATACAGTGGGAACTGTCGTGGTTGTGAAAATTTCATAGATTAATAAACTCTGACAAACGCAAATTTAGAATTTATTCCGACCACGTAATATCCAGTGCAAAATTACGCAGAGGACATTGCCACCCGTACTGAAAAGCTTAGTCAATGATACTAGTAATTTTCTATATCATTTTCAAACTCACAAAATATATCAAGAACTCTGCAATGACATTTTTATAGTTACTGAAACGCTACCCAAGGTTAGTGTCAAAATGAAAATCATAAATTACGATTTTTATCATTGTGACAGTCTCCGGCAGAGAAGTGGCAGTCTTAATTTATGTTATTCTCTTTCTTAATCTCCCAGAACAACAGCAAAGGTTATGAGACTGTGGTTGTATCAGTCTTTCCCCCTAGCTATGGAGGTCTTCTTCGCTGCAGTGTACAATTCCCCATATAGTAAACTTATTAACAGTATTCTATTCTTCATTATCCCAAATAATATGTCTATCGTCGTTGGCGGAGATTTAAACGTAGAACACACCGATTGGGATTATAGAAACACTAGCATAAATTGCAAGACCCTGCACAAGTTCGCTCTCAATAATCCCAAATCAATCTATGCGCGTACGAAAACTACATATAGGCCTTTCCGCCCAAAAGACAAACTAACATACACGAATTAACACTTACCAACTCTGGCATCCTTATGATAATAGACACTATGATTGTGCTCACTTTGGACCACATCCCAATCACAGCTGCATTGTATAATCCAAAAGTCAAGTTGCCCAAGGTTAAGCCCATATAGATTGGCTGCGTTTTCATAACATCTTCAAGAAAAACAGCTTAGAAGCAACTGCTCTCAAATCACTCTGATATCGATAAAATGACTGATGAGTTTACCAAGCGTTTAAACGACGCTTATGATGTAGCCACCAAACGTTTGACTGTAAAATGTCTGTAAAAAATTCTTCAAAAATATAAATTATTATAATAAGAAACCGCTTACGCAGGTTTGGTTTGGTTTATTTGATTACGGCAAACGACTTGAGGACTATCTGCCTAGGGGAAGAGATACCTTTGTAAAGGACCTTCCTGAGGAAACCTGGATCGTATAAAAGCATGGGAAAATCATAAAAACGCCCGTGCAGCCAGCCCGTTTGCGGGATTCGAATCTCAGACCGAACTACTAGTGTTCAGCGACTTTATCACTCGGCAGCTGGGTGGGCCTTCTTTCCTCCATCTGCCCCTGTTTACAATATTCTTTTTCTGGACAGTTGCGGGATTCGGACGATAGCCGAATAGTCAGTGAAAGCCGCCCGGGTGTCCGGACCCTGCTCTCACCTGTCACCTTCGCTTATGCAGGACATGGGAATACATGTGGGATCTGACAATCCAAACAGCGTTAGAAACAGAGAACTACACGTTACGCCATTTAACTTAGAATATTATACCGCTAAATGTAAATCCACTGGGATAACATATTTGAATGAATGTGGCGCCAAGTTGTGCTAAAATTGGCTCTGACTGAAACGAAGTTATTTTTCCGATGGACAAGCCTCGATAGTACAGTACAAAAGTTGATAATGTTCACCCTATAAGTTTGTTTCCTAAAATGTTAGAACGCCTTATTTTAAAAAGGTGAGTCCATATCTATCTATCTAGTTCCCTCTGACCAATGTGGTTTCAGGTAGCAACTCTTTACTTCAAAGGAGCTTGTTAGACTATCTTTTATATGTAATTTATTTTTCCAGAGACAAACTGGATCGTAATTCTATGTTAGCTTGCTACGCCGATGATATAAAGCTAGCCGTTAGATGCGACAAAATAATGCCATATCTAAACTTCAGAAAATGTTTTTAGAAACTGAGGACTGGTGCAGAAACGGAAGATAAATATAATGGCCTCTAAATGTAAGCTTATTCTTGTCAGGAGGTGCAAAATTTGACAAATAGCATTGAACAACCTCTACTTGTATGGGGAAATTGTGAACCAAATAAGAATGTAACTTGTGTGGGAATTGTTATTAACAATAGACTAACATTGACTTGTCACATTAAGTACATCTTAGGAAAAGTCTGTGATATCGTCAACCAATTTCCTGTACTTTTCTGAACTGTATCTCAACAAAACGAGAATGATTTACCTATGCATTACAATGTCAATTCTGTGTAAATGCTTGTTACGTGATTAGAAATAAATGATTCATGTTGACTGACGAAGAGAACCCTATTATTAAACTTAATGAACATTTCTTCAGCGTTAGACTTAGCTGTGATATTGCAAAATTTTCAGAAGTTAATTACAAAATCATTCCAGAAGATAATTTTATCAGATCCACAAGCGTAGAGATTACAATGTTGACTTATTTTCTTGCGTGGCGTATCCTTTGTTCTCGTGATTTTTGTCTCACCTTCTTATCCTTTCTCGGAGTTTCAGCTGATAGCTCGTCAAAGTTATATGCTCTCAAAGGCTTAATTTTCTTATCTAACTTATTAAACTCTTAAGCCACATAAGCAAATTTGTAATCTGTATCCGAATCCTACAACAAATGCGTTGTTGAGTTAGTAACCGTCTTATTTGTAACTGCTAGCCCTGATTTATAACGGAAAGAGTTCAGTTTTGTCCGAAAGCCGCATTAAGCCGATTGCATCTGAGATTGGCACGTGCTCCCTTCTCCAGTGATTATCTGATAAAAAAACCAGCTATATTATTTAAGAAGATTTCTGTCGAATTGCTATGCTTTTCATTGCCAATAAATAACCAGCTCTTTAATTATAACCCAATAGGTTGAAATTTCATCGTCTGACAGGCGTATAACAAGCTGCGGAAGCTGTGGTGTTGATTCCTTGGTCTTGAATAAACATAACTTTTAAATAGAAAAGGCTCCGTTGCGGTCACTCTTTGCCGGGGATGTTGTTATATAAGGTTAATAAGTAGGAATAATACCTGGTGATTAGTTGCAATGCTCTGGTGTACCCTTACTTTTCTCAATACTCCACTGAAGAGACATCAAAACTGAAAACGCAGTAAGCAATAAATAAAAAAGGGTTACTTTAATTCCATAAAATAATTGATACAAGAAGAAATCAATTGTGAACAATTCCTTTCCGATAACTTAGGAAACCTGCATAAAAACACTTATACTTTTACTTGCATACTTACTTTTGCAATGCAAACAAACATAAACATGAAACAACACATAAACATTTCTTTGGCAACGTCTAGGCATGGGCATTATTTAACCATGAAAAATTAATTCTGGAATATTACTTATCTAATTATTATATGTATGCATTTGTATGTACAACTTCCTACATATGGTTAAAAGGCCTGTAACTATTATTTCAGTAAATGTAGGCAAGGAATGGCGAAGCTGCGAAACTCAGGTAAGGATGCCTTCACAGGCCAGTTTTGCCCCGTGGAATGGCCGAGCGAGGGTGAACGCGGCTCTCATTGGTCTCACGTGTTATTTCCTTAACAATTAGGAAGGCCCGGCAATACCTAATGTACCTGCAAGAATATACAGGTGCTGGCCTTGCTTCTACCAACACCTGTGGTCAAATAAAGTGTGCTGCACTTTAATCTGTGGTTCAAGTAAGTTAATCATAATCAGAGAGATAACTCGCCGATATTTAGAAAATAACCTTTAGTGGAGTACAACTTACGTGATATTCTTTAATCAAATTGGTTTACGAACAGAGACACAATCGTATGTACTAGAAAATACACAGTATTAAGTTAATAATTCAACGTCTTCATGTCTGCAGTCTGACTCAAATACGGTGACCTCCATATCAATAATCATATCACAAATCTATACTATAAACTGGAATCCTGCCCACTTAGTTTGAAAGACGTCAGTACACCTTTTTCTTGGCATAGTGCCAGGCTAAAAAGGTACAATTAATTTGGCTCGATAAAGTCTCTTCCTCACACCTCCCCTTTTATCCAAAGTTCTTTTATTTAGATAAAAACAATAGTTACTAAGAAAACTCATAACATTTAACATACATTTATTTCTACCCTAAAGTTTTTATAATAAAACTAAATTGCCATTAGAAATTACTATTCTATTGATTTTCTTTGGCAGCGTCATAAATATTTATGGTTAAACACTTGCTAATGGTTTCTTACATCTAATAAAATCCTTAATTTCGAATACCAAATCACAAACTGCTTCTTTTAAAACAAGAATTACTTAAATTTTCACTTACAAATTTACATCAGGATCATCAAAGCTAAATACACTCATGTCCAGAAATTAAGGATAATGCAAAATCAGGCAAAGGAAGAGTTAGAAGCAAAGCAAATTTGACTTATTTGTAAAGCTTATTTATTAAGCAAAAGGTAAAGAGAAAAAAAAGATGCTATATGTTTGATATTATTAAAAAAATTAGCGATTTTTTCTCCCTGGAGCAAATTACAAAAAACCTATTTACAAAAAAACAATATTACACGGTTGGTATGATTGTTAAGACATTGTATGTCTCCCAAACGATGCAATACAGTCCGTACAACGCCTAGGCATGCTGAGTATCAAATTATCGATCTGATCTTGGAGGATATTACACCACTCAAAAAGCAATGCTCTCCGAAGTTCCGGTAGACATGTAGGAGGAGGTTGACGGGCTGAAACTCGTCGGCCAAGCATGTCCCACACGTGTTCTACTGGATTCAAGTCCGGTGAGAATGCTGGCCAGTCTATACGGGTGATATCCTCCGACTGAAGGCATTCGCTTACGATGTTTGCACGATGAGGGCGGGCGTTGTCATCCATAAACACAAATTGTCGCCCATGACGCCCCGAAACAAACGTACATGTTGTTCCAGAATGACGTCCCGATAGATTTGCTTGTCATGGTTCCAATTTGAACATGCAGGTCAGTTACTGGAACCCAGAATAATTCCACCCCAAACAAGCACTCCTGCACCACCGTAACGGTGTCGTTCAATGATGTTTTCTTGGTGGTAACGGGTAATTGGAGCTCTCCATATGAAAGTCCGGCGAGAATCAGACTGCAAGCTAAACGTAGACTCGTCGGAAAACTTCACACAAGCCCACTGTTGCGGTGTTCACAATGCATGCGCTCTACTCCAGGCTAACTGCAGGCGACAGTGAGTTGCAGTAAGTGGAACGCATCTGACAGGTCTACGAGTATACAGACCAATCTGCCCTAAGCGTTTGTACACGGTCTGCCTTGAGATTGTCGTACCAGTGACTGAAGAGAGCTGACCAGACAGGTCTGAGGCTGTGCTCCGCCTGTTTCTTTTGGCAGTAACTGCCAAATACCGGTCCTCATTCGGCGTTGTAACTCTGGGGCCGACCTGTGCTGTAACGTCTACTCACATTACCATCATCTTCGAATCGTTGCCAAAGCCTGGAGATGACACTCTGGGCAATTCCGAGTTCTTCTGATACTTCCAGTTGGGTACGCCCACATTCCAGATGGCCGATAATTCTACCACGTAAAAAATCATCCAAATGCGTCGTTTGTGTCATAACTATTCGGTTATTGCAGTGAAATGCTTATAAAGCGCCTGCGAACAATTTTACTTCTTTGCCTGTATTCCTCTTACACTCTCTTACACTCTCGTCATTGTATCACTCTCTTACACTCTCGTCATTGTGACGTACCATCGGTGTCATCTGGTTACTTCCTGAAATTTGCATATGATTCTTGAAGATGTGTGTAGTGATTTTACGGGTGATATATTTATTTTAGAGTTCGATTTCCGCGTGACTCCGAATTATCCTTAATTTATGGACATGAGTGTAGTTATAGCCGCTAAATGCAAGATGATCTGGATTAAGATAAGGCACGTGAAGATTATCTGCCTAAGGAAAGGAATGTCTTCCCGAAAGACATTTTAAGCAAGGTCAGTACACAAACAATGTTCGGATTATTCCAAATTTGACGTAACTTTCTTGTAGAACTATGAGCAAGAAGCCACAAAAGGTATAGTCGCTTTTCAGCAAACAAGGAATCAACGACGTCTCTGACATCACAACAGCAAACCTTTTACTATAGCAACCTTGATTTTAAATGTGTGTGTGATTATGGCAAAGCCTCGAGGGCTATCTGCCTAAGGGGAGAGATGCATTCGTGGAGGGCGTTCTAAGGGAAACTGGCTCGTATACACGTTACACATGGGGAATGCCACGAAAACACCCATGCAGCCAGCCCGTTCGCGGGATTCGAGCATCGGACCGAAATACCAGTGTTCAGCGACTTTACCGTACGGCCGCTTTTGAGCTCCCTTGATTTTAAGGAAAACTAGCTTATATTCTCGTTATACATACGAAAATCTATGAAGACCCTGTTAGCAAGTAAAGTGAAATCTAAGCCCGGATCTATGAACCAATGTTTATGTCGCTTGGGCACATGTGGGCTCATAGAATAGGAATACAAGGAGCTTATCCCAGTTCAGTTCTTGCTGTGAAATGAATTTACCGAAGTTTGAATAGTTTTACACATCTGTGAAATGAAATCAAATAGCTCTCTCTAAAAACTTGTAGAGACATTAGGTATTTTTTGGAAGCAGGTAAGATGAAAAATAAGCAATCGCCTTTCCCTGGAATCGAACCACGGACCTCTGGATTGGGAACTGGGACCTCTGGCCTAGCGTGCAGAACCACTACACCACGAAGACACGCTAAGAACGTGGGAGAAATACCATATATACTCCCCTTTTTAAAGAGCGACTCTGGTTTTCAGGGGACCCAATAGCCAAATCCAGGGTGTGGAGAAACCTCACCCAACACAATTTGTTTTAGTTCGGGCGCCACTGTAGATACATTAGATATTTTTTGGAAGCAGGCAAGGTGAAAAATAAGTAATCGCCTTCGCCGGGAATCAAACCACGGACCTCTGGAATACCGGCCTAGCGTGCAGAACCACTACATCACGAAGACACGCTAAGAAAGTGGGAGAAATACCTTATGTACTCCCCTTTTTAAAGAGCGACTGTCGTTTTCAGGGGACCCAATTTCCAAATCCAGGGTATGGAGAAACCTCACCCAACACAATTTGTTTTATTTCGGGCGCCACTGTAGAGACATTGGGTTTTTTGGAAGCAGGAAAGATGAAAAATAAGCAATCCCCTTCGCCGGGAATCAAACCAAGGACCTCTGGAATGCCGGCCCAGCGTGCAGAACCACTACACCCCGAAGGCACGCTAGGAAAGTGGGAGAAATACCTTATAAACTTTACAAGACTTTAATTCTACTGCACATGAATCCATACTCATTTGCCCCTAATAAATCGATAAAAATGCAGCACGGCTTCTAGTATCAAAAACCCATCAACCGAACCTCAGTTATTGGTATATTCTATTTTCAAGTCAAGCCGCAAATCAGAAAACTATGGATAGGAATTTCCCCCCCCCGGGTTGATTCCTGAGTTGACTATACGAAATGAATTCACGACATGGTCGACTATAAAAAATATCTGCTTTGAAACAAAACACAGTTTGAAATTCTTTCATTTAAACGCTAAACTAAATGGGCCAGATGAGGCTCCTGAACACTTGTAATTAAATGTGGGTTCAGATCCTGGCCAATGGGAAAGCTTCATTTTTTGATTTCACTCCTTGTTCAAAGTATAAAGTAAATACGAACCAACGCCACTCGTAAAATCATTCACAGAGACAGGACTTGTGTGCTCTGCCTTAAATCATTAATTCAGGCCGAAAATATACCTTCCTGAGAGGCAAAATCCTTTAAATATTTTTAAAACACCAGCAATATTCTTAAGAAAATAATGACTGCATTACAGAGAATGAAATAATATAATTATTAAATGGCAGCTCCGAACCATGACTTCCAATCTCTCTGGAGCTGAAATCTCTGTGTCTCATACGTCTTATGGAAAGTAATAATGAAGGTATTCCACAGATGCTTCAGAAAAGACTTTGCCTCATTATGGATCCCTCGAGAATTCACAGACCGTAATAATAATGTACCACACTTAGTTTTCTAACATTGTTTCTTGTGAGTACGTTCGGTTTTGTCTCCAAAGAAAACCTCGCAATAAAAGGTTAGTCTATTAAACAGAACTAATAAGGGAAATGGGTACCAAAATTGTTACGTTCAAGATTTCTTTGCCGGCGTTCATTACTTCCTTCCTACCTAAATAAATTCTACTGAGAGACTAAGAAAGGAAACAAGCTTTTTATCTAGTTGTTACAAGTAAGATATAAGAAAGCAATTATTACAAAAACCAGTACTTTTTGTGCTGTTAAAAAATTAATTCTTTTTCCACTCCCAAAAACAGATTCAATAGCATAGGCATTGTAAATTTTAATCATAAAAGAATAATATTTCTTGCTGCACAACTGATAATTTTGTGCTTTTTAAGTTCGAATTAAGGAAAATCAAAAAATTTCTTCTCCTAGAAACAAGAAAAGTAACTGGTGCAAAGCAAGGCTTTCCGGTATGTCTAAGAATCCATTCTATTAAACGTAGACTACAGTGGTAGATCATTCACCAATTTCCACCATACATAATTATGTATATAAAAATTCATTTTCAATTTCAGACAAACTGCAAGAATGAAACTATTTTCTTCAATTGTTGATTGAGATAAATTATGTTCTAAAATCCTTGTCGAGAAATAAATTAATTTAAAAAATATAGAACTTGTGCAACGCCTTTAAAAATTACGATTTATTTTCCTCTATTGAGCAATATTACTAATTATTTCTTAAATTCCAATTAATGTAATTTATAGCATATGTTTTGAGAATTTAGTCCATTAGTTTATAACATTGTAAAATTATTAATAATTGGCTAATTAGCTTTCTATTATTTATTATTATTTACTTCCTATCCTTTTTTCAAAAACATTTCGAAGAAATGCCATCACCGAAATATTTTCACTAATGCATAATCGATTATATTTCTCCATTTATAAAATATCCACCCATCATCTCTGTTTACCCTAATGTCACTATTTGAGACATAATGCGATTCATTTAAATGGCCGTGTTTTAAAATTACTTTTTTTCTAAACTTTTGGTAGTAGTAAGCACGCGAAGAGAAAAGTTTTGGTTTACAATGATAGTTTCAGTTCACAATTATTACGTCATCAGAGCTGCGCAGGCCATAGAATGATCTAGAAATGACGCAATCAAGAGAAGTTATTGCGATTTTTAGAATAGAGAGGGAGAATTACTGTTTTACAGTTAGTTTAAATTATAATTTTGATTCACATATGTTTTATCTTACATATCCCCCGTTAAAAGAGAAAAAGGCGTGACGACAGAAAAGCCTTTTTAGAAGAAAGCATTACAGAATTAGCAAAACTAGATAAATACAACCGTGAGGAAAAAATCACAAAATTTTGATATAAATAATTTTATAAAGACCTTACAGATATCATTTTTAACAATAAATTCAAATTGAAAATTCTATTGAAAATCAAAAGTTTTCCAAGTTCATCGTAAAGAATGTCCTAATTTTTCTCAAGAAAGTTCACAGTTCTGTAAAATCATTGCTTAAACATTAATCATAATCAATATTTCGCAGTCCTTAACTTGAAAGTCTTTCATAAAAATTGATGTTGCCAATATAAAACCAAATTTTGTTTTTACAGATACATGAAATTTTAATTGATTATTTATAATATAATCCACATTTTCTTAATTGTAAAGCAATGTAAAATGGAATTTAGAACTTAATACATAGTAAGTAACGAAATTCAGTATAAGAATAAACTTTGATAAAAATTGGCAAATCCTCTACAATGCAAATCAACGTGATAACTTTCTGATGGCTGTGGGATGCTAAAATTCAATTACACATAGAAGCCTCCGTTCCTTGATAAAGGTAACTGGCCTCTAGTATTGTATAATTATGAAAGTTTATATTCATAACTTATGGCCATAAAAATCTTCAAACTAGTTAAATGGAAGAAAATATACAAAAATTAAAGATATATTAAATTCTACACTGCCCTACAATAATAATATAGACCATAAAATTTTGTGAATAGAAAGTAAATTTCAGAATCATATCTGTTTAAGGAAGGCTTTTAAAACTTTTCAAATATAAAAATTTCAAACACATCCTTTAACATTACAAAATCGCAAAAAAAATTCAAAATATTATAATATAATTAAATTTTAATTTGAAATAATATACTATTATTATCGAAATTTCTAATTGACTTATTTTGAACAAACTGGAAGACCCCACACACAGCTTTCTCCTAGTACACACTGCCAGCTATTTGGGCAGTTACTTGGAAAGGCCTCCGTTCCTTTTATAAGGTAACGGCCTTTGTGAACTGCATTGTAACACTCCATTGTATTAAAAAATATATAATTTATTATATTCGAAAAAAAAAATAAAAGTGGCAGCCTTCAAAGTTTATCTAAACATATTACGATCCGTACATTTTTTAATCAGTTAGCATAATTCTATACTACTTATGATTTCTATACTACTACTCAAAACGCTATTTGTTTATCATATTTTCTACTAATTTTTTCATAACTATTTCATTCACTTAAAAATTCTCATCAACAATTCAATATTTTCAACATAAATTCAACACATCAGTACCTTAATATCATTCCCTGTGAATAATTTAAACAGCTTAAAATTCGTCACTTAATTTGCTCACACATACTTATGAAAAATTAGAAAATTAATGAACAAGAATTTCACATTTTCTCAAAACAGCACAATCAAATTGCAGAGATTTTAACCAAAATTGAAATGAAAACTATAGAATCCACAGCATATTAAATAATTTTGGTCCTGAGTTAGATTCAGACGAATGTAACAATTTTTGAGCTGTTGAAAAAGCGGAAGCGCAAATAATTTTCTGTAACTTGCAAAGCACAAACTCAGATTAGTGACCTTGAACACACTGTAATGCTGAATCTTCTAAACGGTGATTCACTGATGATTTAAAGCACCTTTTTTCCCCTTAAATACTGTAGAGATGGCCGAAGCAAATTCAATATTCCTTTTCCCTAGACATTCGAACTTCTGGATTTCTGGATTATTTTTGAAGCACTTGCAAAACACCACAAAAGAAGGATGATCGGTTATTTTTTAAACACTGCAAAAACAAATTTGATGATTCACTTCTTTCACATTGCCTTTGGATTTGTCACAAAACGATGATTCGAAAAGCTGAATAAACTTTCTATTGAGGTCTCAGGCTGCAGGAAACTATCCTGTCGACTAATTAATAACTGTTATGAACGACAGTCGTGGCGCATGAACGACGAAGCTTGGCATTGTGGTGACTGAGTGTTAAGGCGGCGTCATAAGACGACACAGGATTTCACTTTTTACTATTCCATATCTTTATTTCAGTTTTCACTGCATATCATGTTTTACTTCGTATGAAATTCTCCAAATTACGTACTCAATAGTGATTTAAACTAAGTACGAGTGAATTTAAACTTTCTGCGTCATAACTAATTCAACAGAAGGAAAGCAGATGAGAAGCGAGTAGCATATATCCTAACAGCCGAGAGAGAGAAGAGCTTCTGTCCGCAAAATAGCGCGCATTCGTTATTTATAGTAGCGGTTACGTAATAAGCTCGAATGTTCTGGAAAGTACTGGTCTAAGGGGATGATCCTGAATTGCAGAAAGTTAATTAAAGGTTGCTGGTTCGCATAGAGCAAAGCTGTCCTATTTTTTATGTTATATCTTTATATATATATAGTTTCATAAAAATAAATAGTAAAGTTAAATTAAATTAAAATAATTCTCTTGCGCCATTGCTGCAAGGAATAAAATTTATATATATATATATATATACATATATAATAATATAAGAAATTTCATTCCCTTACGATACAAATTAACGAGAATACTTAATTTCAAAATTTGAAATTTTTAATATCATTTTTAATTCGCCTTGAGAGATCGGATAGTTAAGTTAGAATAATTTGTGAAAATACATTTAAATAAAGTGCAGCTAAAAATGTATATAATTTAATAGGTCGTACAAGGAGGTGCTGAGGTATCCACATCAAATTTTTAGTTATTATTTTAAATTAAAATTACAGCAATATTACTGTAAATTTTTGCAACTATTTTTTGTTACTATCACACATGTTGTTTTGGTGTTCTAACTCTTAATACCCCAAAAGGAGCGTTAGCTCGGGCTATAATTTCGTTTTGGCATTTTGCGTCGATTAACTATAAACGTCGAATCAATTTTGAAATCGTTGCTAGGAAATACTATCGTCCTGTATTACAGTTAAAGAAATTAAATAATGAATAATTTGCATAAATGTAGGTATGCTTCTCACATTGTGATAAAACAACGGTACCTAGAGCCGTCAAATTTTAAAAAACGTAAGCCTCAACCCGAATATGGACATCTGGATTTGGAATTTGTTTTATTATCTATTTCATATTTTGTAAAGCATCTATGAGTTTATGATTATGAAACTCAACGATTCCAAAGCGAGCAATGGCAACACTGTACCAAAAAAAATTATCTCCAGCGCGCGAGATTGTGTATCGGAAATTCTAAATATATGCTCTTTTAAATCTTTTGTGACATTGTTGTTGAATTGAATTTCATGATTTAGCGGCGAAGAGCATGATATTTAATAAATAAAGGTAACACACAAAACGATAAAAAAAACTTTGGGCATAATATAAAATCTGAAAACTTTCACATATTTTGTGTTTTTTACAAAATTTTAGTTCGAAGGGGCAATTTGGCTAGAAGAGGTATTAATTTCGTTTTGGCATTTTGCGTTGATTCACTATAAACGGCGAATCACTGTTTAAATTGTTGCCAGCAAATATTAGAGCCTTGTATCATATTTAAATAAATTAAATAATGAAGAATCTGCTTAAATGTATGTATGTGTCTCGCATTGTGATAAACAAACGGTACCTTGAGCCATCAAATTTTGAATGACATAATCCTTCTTCGAATATCGGCGTCTGGAAGCCCAAATTTGGAATTTGGTTTATTACCCATTTCATATTTTGTAACGCATTTATAAGTTTTTGATTAAGAAAACGATTTCAAAGTGAGTAATGGCAACACTGTACGGAAAAAAATATTTTTATCTCCAGCCCCCGACACTGTGTATTGAAAAATTTTAAAAATAGGCTTATTTTAAATTTATTCTGCGATATTGCTGTTGAATTGAATTTTATGATTTAAGGGCAAAGATCATGATATTTCATAAATAAAGGTAACACACAAAACGTTAAAAAGTCCCTTTGGACGTAATGTAAAATCTCAAAGCTTTCAGATTTTTTTCCAATTTTTATTTATTTATTTATATATTTATTTTCATTTTTTTGAACTGATATTTTTCCCCCTTTACATACAAAACTGTAAATATGGACCACAGACTTTTCGAATTATATTTTTCTCCTTTAGGCCATCTACGTATTTATTGTAATGCAATTGACAGATATGTGGTTTCCGTTCTAAGATACATTATTATCAGTAATAATTTTCTTGTAATAAATGTTAATAAAAGTAACAAATCTTGATGCAATGCTCTTGCATTATTTTACGATGAATTTTACCCATTTAGTCATATGAATTCTTTTACAGTTTTTCAAGACTGTTCATGCTATTTTAATTATTGCCTTATTAATGTTATTTAAATGCCATTGCTATGGTACATAATGATTTGTAATAATAAGTGAAATTTATTTTGCTAAAAAATCTTTCAGATTTATAAAATTGTTACCTGCAGAATTTCAGATAACATCGCTTGATAGTAAATAAATTTTACTATTCCAATAATGTTAATAATAGAGTAATTTCTCTGGAGCTTCAAAACATAGAATTTACCTTTGTAAAATTTTGTACTTGTAACTATTTCCAAAGAACTATTATAAACTTATATAAGTTGTTTTTAATAAATACGATGAGTTTTAATTTACTTATTCAGTTCAGTTAAAGTACTGAACGTTAGGCTATTGTTGGTGCTTTAACTCGGTGCACATATATAATTAAAAATGAACACGGAATACACAGAATCGCAGGCTACGAGATCGCAGGCTGGGGATATTGCAGTGAATATCGTTTTTAGCGCTGCGATAATTGCACTAACATTCAGTTGCTGACTTCATTAGGTGAAATAGCAATGATGAAAATTAGTGCGTTCTTTCATGTAAGTTGGACTCTGATTAATGAGAACGTTAATGTATATTTCTTGTCCACAGGGAAAATCATTATATGATTAGATCTGGGTCCGATTAAACAAATTTAACACCGCAGCGATTCAAGCAAAATTCAACAAACTAAAAATGTTTCTTTAGAGAAAATAATTATTTGGTTACATATTTTTCTGCAAATAAAACGGAAAAATATTACACAGCTTTAATTTTGTATTGCAAAAAGTAAATTATCCTAGATCGAAAAGAGATTTAGCAAAATATAGTTCATGTATATTGTTGTAAACTTAATTGCCTGACAGTACCATCAAATCAATTCCGCGAATTTTATCGTAGCCAAGAAGCCAGGTCTCTGCCTGTCGTTGACTTAGGCCTGGGGCTCCTTATAAGTGACAGTTTAAATTTGCTCAGTCCCGTCCCAGGTTTGAAGGACAAACAAACCGGGCGGGGGACGGTTCTGAGAGTTTGCTACCTCCTCGACTCCCTCCGTCAACCTCTCTAGAAGACTTTCAGTGTGATAATATTTTAAGTGCATCCATGCCTCAAAAATACTATACACTTAACACACAGACATGCTTTCTTCAGGATTCGAAATCGGGTGTGAAATCCGGCTTTACTACCACCATACTAAAAAAGCGGAACAGCACGTGTATTAACCTAAGCAGTGCTTAATCTACGGATCAAAGTTTCTTATTACGTAGTTCTAAAAAAAATTAAGGTAGATTATTTATTTAACCAATTATCAGGATTTAAGTATCTACTCTTCCTTTCCGTATTTCTTAACATGATGCATTTTTTTTTTTTTTTTTATGTGTGTGTGTGTGTTTAAGTTGAGGGTATTGGATATTTATATTAGAGCTTCTGGCAACCGCGTTTTCTTGTTACTCTCGCCAGTTCAACTTAAATTTATACTCCGGCTTCAACGTTTTGCTATCCGATGCTTTAAACTACTCGACGTAAAATTCTTAACAAGCTCAGGTAGTTTATTTTACGTGTAATCTTCAACTAAGTTACCTGTATTTGAATTTAACTTCTATTATATTAATTTAAATCCTACAAGTCGTAGTCCCACGTTCCTCCGGAGTTTAGATTTCGGTTACAACAGAAACCCTACAAAGTAAAAGAAAGAAAGACAATCTGAAAGTATTCAGATTTTAACGTCGCGTCTGAGAATTTTTTAAGGTTTTTATGCTACTGATGAACATCGCTGATTACTAACCTGCTCTTGGACTCGGTCATGCTAACATAATTGTTTTATCTTTTTGGCTTTATTATTAAACATTGCTTTTTTCACACTTACGCCACATAAAATTAAAAAGCTAAATGACAAGGTATTTAAAACCAGCATATTTGTAGAATTTCCAGCAGAGTGTTAAGTGTTGCCATACATTTTTATATATATTCGCTATATTATTTCTTTGAAAACTTGCCGCTGGAGCAGCTGGCGACCTGAAAACCTTCTGATAGAAAAAAATATGATAATGATTTTAAAGATTTCAGTTAAGACTTTCTGATTTCCTGTTGGTTTGTCAACCATAATGTTTTTCGCTTTCCATTGTTCCGGAGTAGTTCCGATTCTAGATTTGAATTACATAAAAATTTGTGCTCTTACAGCTTAATCTTATAATCAAAATTTGATTATTAGTCTAAAGGGGCTTTGTCCCTGAAAGTTTTATGATTTTACGTTAAATCACTCTAAATGTCCATTTCATTTTTCAAACTGTTGCCACCAAATGATAGTGTTCTGCATTATATTTGAAGAAATTAAGAGTGAAAAATCTGCATGAATGTATGTCTATTTCTCGCTTGTGATTAAACAACGGTACAATAGAGCCATCCAATTTTGAATGACGTAATCCTACTGCGAATATGGGCATGTGGAGGCCCAAATTTGAAATTTGGAATTTGTTTTATTATCGATTGCATATTTTGTAAAACTTTAACGAATTTTTGAGTAACAAACTCAACGATTTGAAAGCGAGCAATGGCGACAACATACGGGGGGGGGGAATCCTTTTTATTTACAGCGCGCTGAACTGTGTATCGGAAATTCTAAAGATAGTCTTATTTTTAAAATTATTTTGCGACATTGCTATTGAACTGAATTTTATGGTTTAAGTGAACCATAAAATAATATATACCATAGAAATTATTTTATGGTTTATGGAACATGACATTTAATAAATAAAGGTCCTTTCATCATTAAATAAGTTACATTTCATTCGCATTAATTTATGATTGAATATTGCCAGACCGACTTCTTCCCTTGAATTTTGTTTCTTCCTTCTAAATCTACTGCAGTCTTCCTTCAGAAATCTGTAGAATCTATATTATTATAGATTACAGCAGCTTTGAGTAATAAAATTGAAACAACACGGTTATTAGGAGGAGGATACTGTGTTAACTGATTAGTGGATAATGATGCGAGTGATCAGAGAAAATATATTGACTGATCAGTTAAAGACGGTTGCCTAATATAGAATCAATACTGTTGACCATCTATGCAGCTTACATGTGAGGAGTAGAATTCTTTCAACTTTTGAAAAATAAAGTGTTCAGCTCGATGGTTGTTCGGCAGGATTAACCTTGAATGCCGCTGGACTCTGAAGTTTTCATGAAAATGGAATCTAAAGCACGAAACATATTCACCCGATTATATGGACTTATGATATGTAGTTTTAATTTTTTAATAAAGAATACAACCATCAGCTGAATAAGTTGAAAATAAAAAATAGAAAATCATTGGAGAAGCTGTATTATCTAGTAACAAATGTTAATACCAATTGAAATAAAGTAATGATAAAAGGGCATTTAACAAAACTCATTTTCTGGGCTCGAATAACGCAACAAAAAATTTTAATTCACTAGTGAAATAATGCACTGAATCATTTGAAATTATACGATGATATGATGAGGATTTTATGATTTTTCAAATTTTAAGATGTTCTGAAAGGTAGATTTTTCTAAAAAGTCTAGAAACATATTTAAAACTTTTCGGCAAAAAGTCAAAAGTTTTCTTTTTTTTTTTTTCTTCTTTTTTTTTTTTCAGTGAAAGGGGAAAAAAACAATAAGTTTTCGTAAATAATCAAAATCAGTGACCTGTGCTTAATCAGAAAAAACATTGATTTAATAGTAATAGGAAATATAAAAAATGAGCTGTGCCTTCGCTATGGTTCGAACCACAGATCTTTCAGATGCCAGCTGGACATATGCCAACACAACACGTAAGGCAGAGCGATAATTCCTTACATTCGTGCTCATAAATGGGGACTGTGGAGAAGCATGAAATTCAATCCTGCTAGTGAGCAGATGTCTCTCTCCATATTTTAGTTCGAAGGCTTTTGTAGAAGTTATTCTTCTGTTCGGAGCCGGGATACATAAAACATCAACTGTGCTCCTCATCAGGATTTGAACCACGAATCTTCCAGACGTTAGCTGAATGTGCTAACCCCTTCATAACATTCTAAGAGCAAGCACGAGAGCATGCGATAATTTATCACATACTCTTCCATTCAAAGAGTTTTTGAGGAGGTATGCGACACTCAATCGATCAAATCCACTTGTGGCTAATTGTCTTCGGTTGGGGCGTTTTTGTTTATATTTTTTTGGAAGCCAGAAAACGTTAGAAACAAATGCCGTCATCTGGATTCAAACTACTGATGCTCCAAATGGATGCTCCAGGTGAATGTATTGACCAGTTACAACGCATTTGGGAGAATACGATAATTCTTCATAATTTCACTTTGAAGCTTTCTTTCGCTCCATACGATACCACAGGGTCTAAATTGATAGAGAATTATTGTTCAGTGAATTAATGTGATTATTGTTACTGTCTATTGTTAAGCGAATCTCGATTCAGCATTTGAGGAAAAAAATCTAAATCGAATTTAGGGAAAAGAAGAAAAGATAAATCATCGCAATGCACATGGAACACTATTTGAGATTCCTTGTGACAAATTCCACAGCGTTGAACCTTTTATTCTCAATGACGTAGGATACATACACACCAGCAATCTTTTCTTTATTATTATTGTAGATGTTCTGCCATCTAATCATTATTTTCCTAAGGTTTTCAAACAATTCTCTCACATCGTAAACAACAAAATTTTCTATAAATTATTTATATATGTAACAGACCTATTTAAGTGTAATTGAACTATTTTATTCACGCCATGAACTCATGAACTGTAACCGAACTATTTTATTTAAACGCCATCTCGTGGCGATATGAAAAAACGTCAGTCGACCTCCAGCCGCCATGATGATAGCTTACTATGTTATGTTATTCTCAATGTTTGATGTTCCATTTGGTATATGTTTCATTTTTATGTATATTTCTTTTGTTTGTAACCGTTCCTGTGTGCTCTGTTAATAAATCCTTTTAAAGCTAGCCGGCATTAGTGTCTATTGAGGAACGGCTACATCACATTGGCGCCCAACTAAATTTGAATCCAAAATGGCGCAACAAAATGTTTAGAATTTCTGTTTGGCTTTAACAAGCTCTTACTCCCGAATTTAACTTTTAGTTGCTGGAGATCGGCTCAGTTTCTTTTCAGGTGTGGACTACTGGTCAAATATTCTGGAAACGAATTCTGTAATTAAAATTGTCATACCGTGCTGCTAGCACATCGAATCATCAACTGGACAATTTCAACGGAAAAGATAAGTTTCGTTTACATTATCGTTTAATCTGAGTTTAAAGTTCTTTTAAACTGATTATTTATTATAAGCTGCTTCTTAAAGCAAATGTAAATTCTTTACTGAAATCTGATTTATTGATATTACATAAGAGTATTAAACGAAAGCAAACGGCTTTCTGTTAACCAAACGTTATTTCTTGAATTGTAATTTGTTATTTTAAAATGTCAATGCGCATAGTAAATTAATTTGTGAATAATATTGTTTCACTGAATACATGTTTTGATGTTAAAGTTTGAATATATTCATGGACGTTGTTCACTAGAATATATTAGTTTCGATTCTGACATACAGCAGCAGATGTTTTCCCCCGCGGAAATGTTTAGACTAGCGATGATTTATGATGTGTTTACGTCAAATCTTTTATTATTTTTATTTCCTTTGATTGCTGTTGTTCCTTATTAAATGTTTTATTCTACATAAAATAAAATATTGTACTTGTTGATTTATCTTTCGAAGAACATTTTGAGAAAATGATTATAGTATAATACTTTAAGAAAATACGATTGTTTTCCTTTAATGAATGCATGTCTTGAAAATATTTCTTGAAGCGAAAGAAAATAATTATGAATAAAATCGAATGACTATTTAAATAAAGTAAAAGAGTTACTAAGTGTGTGTGTTGCTTAATCAGCTTAATATTTTGTTAAGATTAAGATTTCGAAGAATTCAGCTTAAATATAAAAGCTTATGGTAAGACATTTATGTATGTTTTTGTATGTTTTGCTAAGTAGTAAACAATTTTTGAGCAATTTATTATATGTTATTTTCTTGATACAAGTTGAATTTATGAGGGCATTTTATGATATTTTTACGACTTCGAAATAATAAACTTTGTGAGTATTATTGTTTACATTTATAAATACTGTTTAATAGTGGTATATAAATGTACGAGTAACATTGTTTACATTTATACATGCTGTTTAATAGGGGTATTAAACATTTCACTTAAAGGTATAATTATTAATTCTAAAATATTGTATTGTGAATAAAATCGAAATAACAACAAATTCAACTTCATCTTTTCCCTCCCCCCTGACCTCTCATATAATTATGGCTTACCTTGCCAAAGCACAAAAAGAGGATTTAAAAACTCTCGCTACAGAACTGGGTTTCACTGTAAACGACACAATGCGAGTAATAGATCTTAAAGATCTTATCGTCAATTCTGACACTTATGATGAGGCTTTTACTAGGAATCTTCTGGAAACTTTAATCGAAACTAGACAACAAAAACAACGTGAAAGCAACGATCTGGAGACACGTCAAAGAAAAGAACAAGAACTTTTATTAGAATTGGAACGTTTAAAATTAAACCTGGCAGCTGCTAGCTCAAACCCTAACTATGCCGCCTTTGCTTCAAATGCAGCTATTGGAACAAATATTCAACACCTAATCCCTAAATTTACAGGAACTTCTGACATTGCAACCTACCTGCAAATTTTTGAAAGACAATGTGAGAAAGTTAATATAAAACAAATAGATTACATCACTCATCTCCTACCTCTTCTGCCTATAGACATTTCGCAAATTATTTTAAGAGAACCAAAAGACAAATTAGAAGATTATTCTTACATCAAGAAGATTCTGCTACAAAGATTCAAATTAAATGCTGAATCATTTCGAATTAAACTTACTACACACCAAAAACACCCTGGGTCTTTATGGAAAGATTTTACTTACGAATTAAACAATTATCTCGAAGAGAAACGCCATCTCGTGGCGATATGAAAAAACGTCAGTCGACCTCCAGCCGCCATGATGATAGCTTACTATGTTATGTTATTCTCAATGTTTGATGTTCCATTTGGTATATGTTTCATTTTTATGTATATTTCTTTTGTTTGTAACCGTTCCTGTGTGCTCTGTTAATAAATCCTTTTAAAGCTAGCCGGCATTAGTGTCTATTGAGGAACGGCTACATCACATATATTAATAACAGAGTAATATGGATGAATTTTTGTCAAATATATTTGAAGTTAATTACAGAATGTTTAGTTTTTTCATTAAAACCTACTAACGAATAACGTGAAAACAATAATAAAAATTTTGTACGAGAAGCAAAAAAAAAAAAAAAGAATATTTTTATAAGTGCTTGAATACTTTGAATTGTTTAATGATTTAATTATCGCTTAAGCACAATATCTTCAAAAAGAAAAATAAAACGTCTTAAAAAGCATTTTTAATACATCTAAAATGTCAAAAGCACACAAAAACATAATTTTACTTTGGCGTTAATTTCAGCAAGAATATTAATAGATATTTTTTTTCTTCTAGAATTATTTTTTATGTCAGCTAGTATTTGGACAGATGAACATTTCCGAATGAATACCTCTTCTTTCTAATGGATAATTAAATAAAACCTCCGTCTTATGCGAGACATTTGTTGACATCCGATTGCAGTTGCTTTAGGGAACATTAAGACATTGGAACGGAAATGTCTGTCATATCCTGTGTAATATACAGACAATTACTTGATTCTCAGAAAATTAAGTCCCGTGTGTTTTAAATTTAACCACAGCTATTTAGTCGGTTATTTCCTCAGGTGCTTTAACTGCTTAATGTTTAGTACTCAACTCCGATCACTTGACAATATTTGCATTGTTATAAATATACATACGGTTTTGTTAAGCACTATTCAGCCCTAAATGAAACATAAGAAAGCATTAGCCCCTACATACTAATTTAAATTGCCGTCCATAAATAATCTATACGCAGTTCTCATAAAAGTTTAGGTATTTCCTACAGAGCGCTTCATATTTATGTTCTTGTATTATACGAGGAGTATTATATTCCTGTATTATACGAGTCTAACAGAGTTTTGGCTATGAAACATGAAAACTCAACTATGCTCTCGCCAGGATTCAAAATACCGGTCTTCCAATTGCCACCGCGATATGTTAAATACACTCTTAGACAGAAAAAAAAAAGGACGCACCATGACGCACCGAGAAGATATAAAGCAAATTGGACACAAATTGATTTGCATACAAGTTTCGACGAAAATGCAAAATTTTACATTTTGGCTGCCAATGAATGAACGGTTGTCGCTACAGCGCATCTGATCTGCGCAACTGGCAGGATATTTAAGAGGAGAAATTACAAATTCTTCACGAATTTCATTCCGTGTACTCTGGTAGACAGTAAATATGCCTCGCATACAGGTGCGCGAACGATATGCACAGATGTCAGAATTTGAGAGATTTCGTAGTCGGGCTCAAAGAAGCCGGTTGGTCTTATCGGCGAATAGCTCGACATTTGAGCAGGAGCTGTGCCACTATTAGACGATTTTGGCAGGAATGGGTGAGGCATGGTCGCACACAGCGTTAAGAAGGAAGCGGTAGGCCTAGAGAAACGACAGAACGTGAAGACCGAGTAATCGTCAGAGCGGCACTCACAGCCCCAGTGATGCATCATTATCATCGATTGTACGTGCAACTAGTGCTTCAGTGACCGCAAGGGCCATTCATAGACGGCTCACAGAAAGGGGGCTCAGGTCGGAGCGTCTTTTGAGCCGACTACCATTGACCTCTGTACAACGTCAAGCTCGCTTGCAGTGGTGTCGCGCTCATTCGCACTGATATGTCACTGACTGGAGTAGAATAGTCTTCAGTGATAAGTCCTGCTTTGAAATGAGCCCCGATGACCAGCGAAGGCGAGTCTGTAGACGCCCCAGGCAGCGGTGTGATACCAACCTGACTGTCTTCCGGCAGACAGGCCAACTACCAGAAGTGATGGTCTGTTTCATAGTAGGACCTCTTTGGTTGTCATCCGTCGCAATCTTACAGCAGAGCGGTACGTGGAAGAAGTTCTAAGGCCCTTAATGTAACGTAATGTAAATATTTCAAAAACTTTCATTGTGAATGAAAATATTTTTCTATGCAAATATTTCTAATTTTATATTAATCAAGATTGCACACGATCTTATTTACTTACACTTCAGTTCTTACCGTCAGCTCTAGTAGTAGTTACAAATCAATTATATTTAATTAAGGAATGATTATCTAAGTTTAGAAACAGCGTACCGTAACAGCAATTCAATTATTGGCGCCGTATCTTTCATGTTACTCCCGATTGGCAAGCTACATGATTTTTAGTGAGTATTCGGGTTTTTCTAGTTACTACACTTGGAAATCGCACTTAAACTAGGTTAGTTGGTTATTTGAACATAGAAAGAACATGGGAGCTATTTGGTTAAGATGCTTTCATAGAGAACCTTTGTAAAGAGAACCTAAAAAACTACGAAAACCAACCATGCAAAGCCTGGGTTAGACTTCGCAACAAACAATTAGTATTTAACAATCTTCAAATGCTAGGCAACTGGTGAGGCTCCAATTAAATCTCCAATTTAATATTTTATTTGTAAATATTTAAAATATTCTTGTACTATTAGACACAAAAAGCAGTTGTTAAGTTTGGTTAACTCGTTAGTAAACTACCAAGTCGTAGTGCAAATGAATATTCAATTTCTTTTGCAATAATTGTATTCACTTAATATTCTTCAAATATGAGCTAAAGAAGGAATGTTCTCGGAAGATTAAACAAGTGTTTAAATCCAGTGATATTAGGTTTTGCTTACAAACTCAGGTATCTAAACGATTCTGCAATTGCCCGAGTAGTTGACTTGTAAATGGCTTTGAATTAAGCAGATGACTTTTAATCTTACGTTATTCAGTCAGAAAACGTATTCCAAATGTTTTATATTGCATGAAAATGCATCTTTGCATTATTCGATAACCAATCGCAGAGCCGCTTGTGTTCCGAAAATAAGTATGTGTACTCAATCGTCCTGCATTTTCTTCAAATTTGTCTTCTTGTGATATTTTTTCTTTCCAAAAAACTAACGTTACCTCTCAAAGGAAAGTTTTTTTGACTTTGAAGAGACGAAAGGAGTATGACATCTACTTTTAGAAATATGTCAAAAACATATTTCTACAAGCCTTCTCTTCCATTACATGTTGTGCATTCATACAAAATGTTACATCAGCGTAAATTCTATAATCTATTTTTATTACACTCTGATTACTTTATTAACATACAGTGAATATATACTAAACCTTCTACATCAGCTTCAGTAATTCAAAATTTTTGACGGAATAGTTGTCGGAACTAGGACTTAGAAGATAAGTCCAATTAAATATTTCGATAATCCAATGAATTCAAGGTCGAAGTTTCAATATTTTATATTCGGAGGGAGGGGAATTTTTTTCAGTTTTGGTCCATTATCCTAAGTATATTTGCTTCGATTCTTTATTTTTTCCATAAAAGCGGAAAATAAATTTCTATAACCTCCTTTACACGATACCCAAGTTTGATAACATTTGGTCCGGTAGTTTTCCTTTTATGACCATTTCAAATTGGAACTTTAAATATAACCACCATGTAAAGTAGACTTTAAAAGTTTGACAGTTTGGTTCAAGTCCCAGCTTTAAAATATATATATATATATATATATATATATATATATATTTGTATTACTCCTCTTAGAAAGAATGTTTTAAAAAGCTAATTTTTCTCTCGCGTTATAGATCGTATAAAAGAATAATCTTTAGTAGGATTTAGATTGTTTCAGCCGATATAAGAATCGGGTTACTCGGTGGTACAGAATAAACACTGCTGGACTGTTTTATTTCTTTGTCATTTAGCAAAAAGTCTTTTAATTAAAATATTTATCCTTTGGACTTGCTCTATACTTTGTTTATCGTTAAAATGTCTACAAAATGAAAAGCTGTCTTCAACTGAAATGCAGTTGATGCAATTGACATTTAAAAAAAATGGACAAGAATGCAAAATTTATGGAAGTCTAGCAATCGAAAAATCTTAATTTTCTTGTGTGAGCACTGAAAATAAGTGTAGAAGGAAAGAAGAAAATTAGAGAGAAAAGTAAGCAAAAATTTGCAGGGAAATTTGGCTGTCAGACATACCAAGATGTTTCAAAAAGTTGGACGCTTTTGAATATACTTTTAGGATACTTCAAAGAATTTAGGTGTTCAAAGAGAAAACACTTGGACGTATACACCAGCAAATACCATCAATTGAGCTTGTGTTAATAGAAAAGACAAAAACGGTATCGTTGCAGATTAAAGTGAAGAGCAACTGGTTTTAAACTATATGGTTGTATAAATTTAAATTACGTTATAAAACATCATATCGTATCATAAACGGAGAATCCCATGACTTCTCAGTCGAATTATTTGAAGATTCAGGAGTTCATCCAGTGATGTATGTGGATGTCACCTAAAGACGTATTTTTTTTCCTCCTGATGAAACAGCGGCCGAGCGGTAAAGTCGCTGAACACTGGTAGTTTCGTCCGAGGTTCGAATCCCGCGAACGGGTTGGCTGCATGGCCGTTTTCGTGGTTTTCCCCATGTGTAACGTGTATACGAGTCAGTTTTCCTTAGAAAGTCCTCCACGAAGGCATCCCTTCCCTTAGGCAGATAGCCCTAGTGTGCTTTATCATAAATAAATAAACCAAAACCTCTTTTTGGGCCCACCAGCGGCCGAACGGTAAAGTCGCTGAACACTGGTAGTTCGGTCCGAGGTTCGAATCCCGCGAACGGGCTGGCTGCATGGGTGTTTTCGTGGTTTCCCCCATGTGTAACGTGTATACGAGCCAGTTTCCCTTAGAAAGTCCTCCACGAAAGGCATCCCTCCCCTTTGGCAGATAGCCCTAGTGTGCTTTGCCGTAATTAAATATAATAATAATAATTTGCCGTAATTGGAGGACTTTCTAAGAGAAAAGGGCTCGTATACACGTTACACATGGGGAAAACCACGAAAACTCCCATGCAGTCAGCCCGTTTGCGGGATTCGAACCTCGTGCCTAAAAGGAAGGATGCCTTCCTGAAGAACTTTCTAAGGGAAACCAGCTGGCATACATGTTACACATAGGAAAATCCACGAAAACGTCCATGCAACCAGCCTGTTTACCGGGATTCGAACCCCGGATTGAACTACCAGTGTTCAGCGTCTTTACCGCTCCAGATATAAAGAACGCAATTTGGATTTTGTGAATCGGCACAGTAGAACGGGAGATATAGAACTGTCCTCTTTTTTTTTTTTTTTTTTTTTTTTTTTTTTTTTTTGAGCAGTGAGTTTGAGTTTTGTCCCATTCGGATAACTCCTTCTTGGTGCGTCGTTTTTGTTTTGTCTAAGAGTGTATTTACATTACGCGAGAGTGCGATAATACGTTACAATCTATCCTATACTTAAATAGCGAATGGGAAGCAACCCGAGACTAGGTTCACCAAATCCAGTGCTGACGAGTTATTGCTCACTATATTTTAGTCCTATCGCTCTTCGCGGCCCGTAATAATGAACCATCAAGTGTGCCTCTTGTCTGGGTTCGAATCACTGGTTCCCAACCGCTAGCTAGATGTGTTAACCACTCACATCAAGATGCACACATCAAGATCACAAAAGATGCATGAGAGAAAGCCGTAATTCTTTATAAGCTAGCTCTAGATATTCATTTAAAAGGCGCTTAAAATATATTAAAGAAGTTCATTATCATCCCCATAAGCAGCATTGGAACAGAGAGGTTTGCTATAAAAGATAAAGAATTACACGCTATGAAACAGGCACACGTATATTTCCGTAAATATCAATAACATAGTTATAGTTTGTTTTAGAAACAACTGATTTGTTTTAGAGTATTTTAATTGAATTTTTTTAATAAATAAAAAACATAAGATGGACAAGTTGACGAATTTAAAACAAAAATAGAAGTTTAATGACTATAAATCAGTAAATAGCCTTGGCTTCCTTATTTTAAACAGAAGATCGATTTTTTTTTTACTCGTGATACAATATTTTTTCTTACGGCCCCCTGAGATAAAACGATGGTATAACTTGAATTTCTCTTTCACAAAAGGATTTTACGGTTCATTCTGTTGATCTTGAAGAAAGCAGGAGTTTCGTTTAAGTATCTTATCCACAAAAATTGAAGGATTACTTTTCCTTCTGGATTCTTGGTTAGATCGTTATGATATGGAATGTCTCAGTGCGGTTGTGCCGCAAATTTTAATTGAGCTTATGTAATTCAATTAATCACTATAACATTTTTATTTAGCTTAAATTGTTGTGAATACAGTAGTAGATATTAATTTTTGATAGTTAAAATATTTAGCTGAATTTATTTTTCAATGCTTAGACTTTCTCACGAAACAGGGAGCAGTTTCTGTTTTCAGAAACTCTAAGCGGAAGCGGGAGTTTTAGTATTCCCAACTGATTGTGAACAACATTTACGATGAGAAAGATCTGTTACAGTATGTCGTCGCACTGCAGAAGTTTTTTGCTTACTGGGTAAAGGAGGATTTAATTGACGTCTTTGCTGCCTTTTGCTTTGTGAATGTTGAAAGTAATATATAAATGAGTTTTCTTTGAACGGAGGGGCTTCTGTAAATTGTTATTTAAGGGCCAGCAGTAACTTTATCTCTTGTTGTTCTCCGCTGTTAGGGAAGGGGTCGAATTTTTGTTTCTGTGGCGTTTGTGGTGACTCACTCGTTGCAGGTGTCCAGCTGATGTCTTTGTACAACTTTTCTGTTTCGATTCGTTAAAGTAATTGAAGTAATAAAAACAACAAAAAAAATTTTTTCCGGTTGGCTAAATTTAATTTTTAGCCTGTAGAATTTGGTGGGTGGAGAAACCGAGTTTTCTTCGAGGGTACGTGTGTTTAGAGTCAGTTTTAGTTTGGTCAAAATATGATCTAGAAGGAAAAAAGGAAGAATTTGTGGCTAGTTTGACTTGTAACGGGCTTACCTGCTCAGGCGAGCTGGGGCGAGTTCCTTTTTTCAGATTTGAGTTGCTTGAAATGGAAAAATTGTCTACCTAAGGAGCGGCAGTTGTCTCGTAGGGGCCTTACCTGACCGACTGAAAGGAGCTAAACTTAATCTAAAGTTGACTTAATTACTGCGAGCGAAGAATCGTGCAAGAGTGAAGGACCTCGTATTCATGACGGAAGGGCAAATTAAAGGATGAAGATTAGCCAGACTTTTCATCATACCCTGTATCTCGAGTTACACTTCGAACACTATATGGTATGAATGCAGCGTTGAATGCGAGCCATTCAAATATCCTTGAGGAGTATCCGGCAGTAATGCTTAGACTTTGTTTCGACGGCAATTCAATCGAAATAAGCAGGTCAACCAAAATAAGCAGGGCGATCTAATGGAATATTAAAGCTTTCATATATTCAGGGGATGTTGACAATCCCCTGAAGGATGTTAACAAAAGTTATATGTGTAGACTTCACCTGTGAGTGATGGTTTTACTTTTTTTTCTTCTCTTTTGTTTTCTCTAAGTTATCGACTGTAGGGATCATAATTATTGATCAATTATTGTAATATACATGTAAACAAAATTATTATAAAATTTCATTACTGATCAATTATTTTAATTTATATGTAAGCTGAATAATTAGAAGACTTGTTAGACTATCTAACTTTGTGAATGATGAAACCAAAGTAATATTAAATTAAACTACAATTTGTTAAAATGAAGGTACGTATTTAGCAAAATGAAATTAATGTGTTTAAATGCATCTTAATGTAAATATGATAGGGAAATGATCAGTTAGCCCAATTACTTGAATGTTTATTTAACCTAGAATTTAATAAATGTGTTAAGTAATATGTATTTTATGTTTCACTTATGTTAGTTATCTGGTATTCTGCCCAGACTCTCCATTTATTTGAGTCTATGGCTTTAAAAAAAATGGAGACTATTAACTTGCGGTATTGTTAACTATTTTATAAGTTACACAACGCAGTTCTATGTTACACATGTACTAACCACTTCTTTTTATACTTGTTATTATTAGAATGGATGCTCATCAGTGGAATGTTGATTATTTGAAAATAGCGAGAAGTTATTTACCCTCGTTGAATTTTATTATGTATGGGAAACTGCTTGATTGATGTGTATGTATATTTCTTCTCTGATGTATTTTCTTTTTTGTTTTAGAGAGTTAGTTTTCTGATTAAACAAATACCAGCGAAGATTTGTTCCTCTTTATTTTCGGGTTATTAATTTAATAACTGTGAACTTGGATTTTGTTAGAGTTAATTGATTTGAAGGGTACGTTTATTAATTTAATTTGGGTTTATTTATTGAGAAAAATATAATTCCTAAATGCGATTATAACACGATTTTAAATCAAATACAGATAGAAAATAAGTGTAATTTCATTTTACACGCACTCAGTATTTCTTTCAAACTGAACTAAAGTTAAAATTTTATTCTGTCTTAAGCATTTGTAGTTAAAACAGATTTGCTTAAAAATTATAAGTATTTTACTATTACCGTAATTCAGACTGATGAGAAAAATTGAAATGCCTCTATTTAATACATAATGCAATCCTCAAAATATAATTTGAAATATTTATTTATGGCATGTAAAAAAGAGTATAGGAGTAAAAATAAATTCCCCGAATAAATCATCATATTTTAGACTTTTGCAAAGATACGTAATGAGTTTTCCATAAATTTTACATAATAGCATGAAATAATCATAGATATCATATCATCAGAATCATAGAATATCATAAAATAATAGATGAATCACGCAGTTCCTCAACACAGTATCAGAGTTTTCAGTTTATAATTTTAGTTGGTTACCAAGTTTCCTTACTTTTATGGCACCAGTGAAGGTCAAGCTTATGCACTTACGCCAAAGTCAACAGTAAAATTGCAATTTTTTTTTAAAACAGCATATGTTTTTAATTCTTTAAAGAATGTTAAATGTTGCGATACATTTTTCAATTATTTGTGAGTCTTTTCTCAGTTCATCACATCAGTGTTCAGTTTTTTTATTCAAATGATCTACGCAACTTCTTTTTTCTTTTTAATTAAACATCGCTTTCCTCAGACGTACGTCACATAAAATTTAACAGCAGTAACAGAATATTTAAAAACAGCACATTTCTTAAACTCGTACAGTAGTCAATGTGTAGTCACACATTTATTTTTTAAATTCGCTATAATATTTCTTTAAAAATAATACATTGCGATAACATTTAGTTTTGGCAACATGAAGAACTGACACGGGCAAAAAGTGAAGATCAAAACTAACAGCATCTCTGATGCTAACAAAAGTTGCTGTTTGAGAAGAAAAATCAAGTGAAGAAGAAAAACTTAAAAGTATATTTAAATTAGTTAGGAACTTAAAAAACTTAAGAAATATTATTTTTTGAAGAAATTATGAGTAAATACGGATAGATTTAGATTGCTTAAGTTTTTCAATATGCATTTATTTTTGCTAGTATGGCATTATAGGGAATAAAATATAATGTTTTCTCCTTTAGAAAACCACGTCTGTCTTTTACATGTAACCCTACGTTTTAAAAAATATATTGTTATTGTTGTCTTGTCCAAAGGTTAGTGCAAAAGGGCCAAATAAGGGCAAAAATACGAAAAACAGCCCTAGCGACACCGGCGATCCTCGAAGAATATAGGAGCATGCAGTTCGGAAGAGGAGCAAAATCAATTCTGGATGGAATGACAGGACATACAAAGATGTGTACTGGATAACGTTGTGTACCGGGATATGCATAAACATGTATTAAAGATAATTTATCCTATGTATTTTTATATTTACATTAAAAGAAAACGTTTATACTTATTTTTATTACGAAATGTGGTATTTAACAACTTTCTTGATTAAGATTTTTAATAAGGCTTCTTCATCACTTTGATACCATCATAAAAATATTTTTCTCCTCATAAAACATCTACAAAACATATAGACATCTTATATCTCACTAATAAGGACCTTTTAGCACTTTTATTACAATCTTCAAAAGGTTACCATAGTAGAGATTACTGGGTTTGCAATGCCGAGAATTTTTTTTTAAAAAAAAGGATTTTCTCGGCGAGATTCAAACTACGGGTCTTTCATTTTCCAATCCGATGTGCTAACTACTTAAACAATAAGAGCAATCCGGGTGAACGGTACGTTATGATTCCTTACATTCTCTCTCACTCAAAAGGCGGCTGGAGAGAAGTACGGAAACTAAGAAACACAGCTCTTGTAATGAGAGTTCCCGTCGACCATAATTTTTGTTCGCGCAACACTGTAGAATTTATTAGGTTTTTATGGCGCTTGAAACTGGAAGAAATTGACAACGTCCTTCTCTCGAATCATTGATCTTTTAGTTGCCAGCTTGGCATGCTAACTTACACCACAAGAGAACGTAGAAAGAAAAATAATAATTCCTTATACCATCTCTTAGGGAAATTTGAGGTTAGTTACGAGTTAGTTTCCTTTAGAAAGTCCAACACGAAAGGTTTCCGCTTTAGGAAGATATCCCTCGCGTGCTTTGTGGTATACAAATAACCTAACTAAATGATTCGAACTCTGTAAAGAAACATTAGATTTATCGATGTTATTAGAGATACAAACAAGTGCATGAATCACCAAAGAAAAAAAAAATATGTGGATAACGAAAATAATTGCATTACGATTCGTAGTTTTCGCTTTTATATTATTTTCTTTCTTGACGGAATTTAATTTAAATGTCAATAGAAAAATGTGGAATTTCAATTCACTCTAAGAAATATTAGTGAGTTCCGAAAAGTTTTTTTTTTTTAACGCTAATTTTAATTCCTCGTGTTCCACAAATATATCACACGGCTTATACAAGTAAGCTTTAGAACCTGTAGAGACAGTAGGTATTTTTTTGGAAGCAGGTAAGGTGAAAAATTAGCAAACGCCTTCGCCGGGAATCCAACCTCTGGAATACCGGCACAGCGTGCAGAACCACTACACCAAGGAGGCGCGCGAGTAAGGTGGGATAAATACCTTATAAACTAACAAAATAAATAAATAAACGTACAATAGCACTGCAAATTGAAAAAAAATGTGAAAGAAAAATAAAATTAAATTTAAAAAAATCCGGAATATTTCAGATTTTTAAACGGTTGTCCATTTATTACGCTCTTGCCGAGCTCGCAGTCTTCCAGCCTGCGATTGCACCTACTAACCTCATTTTCTTGTCTTTTTAGCTTTAATATTAAGCTTCATTTAATTCGCATTTACGCCATATACAATTCAACAACATTTTAAAAGCAACATAGCAGTATACGTTTAGAATTTCCAATGCAGCGTTAAGTGTGGCATACATTTTTGTGTTTTTTCCAGTCTTTTCTCAGTTCAACATATCAATGTTCAGTTCTTTCACTAAGATAAATTTACATTTTTTTGTCTTTCTATTAATAACGTTTTGTCTGTTACTTCATTTATTAAATATCACGTTCTTGGTGCTTACGCCACATAAAATTCGATTCAACAGCAAAATCATAAAATATTTAAAAACAGCATAGCTTTAAAATTTCCGATAGACGACTTCGCGTGCTGGAGCCGAAAATGTTGTTTTCTGTGCAGTGTTGCCAGTGCTATGTTCGCGTGGAGGACTACGTTATTTAAAATTAGATTACTGTAAGTACTGTTTTTCAAATCGTAATTATTTTCATTACTTAATTCCTTTAAATAGGGCGTTAATATTTAGTGGCAACAATTTGAAAAATAATTCAGACTTTTATAATGAAATGCCTCAAAATGCATGAACTCAAAATGTCAAAACGAAAGTATTAACCCTTCTGAACTAATGCCCTTTGGGCTAAAATATTTCGAAATTTAAAATTCAGGCTTCCAGGTGCCCATGTTTGGGTGGGGAAGGACTACGTTAATCAAAATTTGAAGGCTCTAGCTACCTTTGCTTTTTCACAGTGCAAGAGATATGCATACATTCATGCAGATTCTTCATTATTTAATTTCTTTAAATATAACACAGAGCGATAGTATTTGGTGACAACAGTTTGAAAAAGTGATACGCCGTTTATAGTGATTCAACCCTAATTGGGATTTTGTGACTTATATACCATTAGGAACTAATATGCATTTTGGGCTAAAACAGTAATAAAATAAAAGAGCGATTTTCCCCCGTCTAAATTAACGTATGTTTAGTTTTATATTCTTAATTTCTTCCCGGTTAAAATTAGGTTGCAATATCTGATTTTAACGCGTTTACAAACGCAGTTACACATAATTATTCGACTGAGCAGAATGGCATATCATTGATATATTGTAATTACCAAACTCGAACTAAACATTACAGTCAAAAGTACATCATCTGTTGTCTTAACAGATGATTTCACTAACATCACATTACTGCCTATATTCTTAGCTGGCTTATGAAATTATCATATTGTTTACTTATTGATGCAATTTTAGAAAGTTATAATAGATCTTGTATAATGTTCCTGGAGCTCATTCCCTATAGACCGATAAAGGCCTATTGGACGAGCGACAGCTGTCCCGGCAGACCAGTCATTGAACGAATGACTCGAATGCTGATTGCTCTGACTCACGATCTCCAGGTCCAGCCGATACTTCTGCACACCCTTTCCGTGGAATAAGAGAAAAGCCCGGCACGCAAGTTAATCTTCATTATTACTGAGAAGCCCGGTAGACGGCGGGAGCCAAAGGTCTGTCTGCGAGTATGTTGCCAAAATCGATATGAAACTGTCCGTTTTTTTTTTAACGCATTTAAAAGCTGGTTACTGGGTCACTAGAAAAACAACGCAGTTTTTGAATTCGGGAAGAACAACTGTTTATAATTATTTATAGAAGTTTTACAAATCTTTAGGGGAATTAAGATAGAAAAATGAACAAAATAATATGGATGCATCAGTTGGCCAGAATATGAGACGATATTTTTTTTAAAAAATTCCCTTTTACTAACCATGTCCGTCTTATCAGCGCAGATTAGCATTAAGGTAATTTATTAATTATAATTCCACTTTTATGTTTAAAGAAAGATGTTTTAACTTAAGGTTCAGACGTTATTCAGAACATTTCATTATCTTGGTCGTAAACGCTAAAAATGGTAAATATAAGTTGTGTTCTCAGCTCCATTCGAACCACGGATCTTCCACTTAACTATCTGAGTGTGCTAAGTATTTATATCACGAGAGAACGCACGGAAATATGAGATTATTCCTTACATTTTACCTCATCTAAAGGGGATTCGGAAGGAGAAGGACCTAAAATCCATATTGTGATGAATTATCGGACATCTCTACTTTAATTTGTGCGCTACTTTAGAAATTTCACATTTTCGAAGAGGAAATATTTTTCTAATATGGTGTCGCTGAGATTACCTTTTCTAGTTGGATGCGATTACCACTGAAACTACAAAATTACCTCTGGAGAAATACAAAGATTCCTTGCAAACATCTTCAGCGTACAAAATACATACAGAGAAATAACACGGGTTTAGGTTTGGTTTGTTTGGATTTATTTGATTACCGTTTATTTGATTTATTAGATAGCACGCGAGAGCTAATCTGCTTAAGAGGAGGGATGCCTTCCTGGAGAGCTTTCTAAATCACGTGTTTAGGAAGAATAGGTTGTTCAAACTAAATTGCAACCCTGCCAAGAATCGAATGCAGACAAATCGGCTCATTGTGTTAACCGCTGTGCCACAAGCGTGTAAAGGATGAAAGTTTTAAATTCCTTAAACGCAGATTGTCATAGAAGAGCTGTGCGTATAAATTTAGGTTATTAAAAACTCGTATTTTAAATACATGAAAGAATTTCATTAAAAATCAAACCCCTAACTGCTGCATAATATCTAATATACAATGCAGTATAATGAATAATGATAATCACAAAAGGTCCAGGTACAGTCCCAGGCTGAAATCTTAATTATGTATGGAAAATAAATCTTTTCCTTTCATGGTTTCATCAGACATTCAATCGGCGTCTAAGAGATATTATCTGATGTATAGTAGAAATTAAATTTGTTTCCCAAAATTCTTTCCAATCCTTTTAACCTCTCCATGACACTCAGCACAAGATGTGTCTCCCGGTTCCTTTTACAGAAAAAATTCAACCGTCTTTAATTTATTGAATAAAACTCTCACCCATTTTAAATAAATATTACTGAATAAAGTTCTTAATTATGTTGAAAGCGTTTCGCTTTAATAGGAGATTAAAAAATTAAGTAAATATTATATTTATAGTTATCATGTCTCTCGTTTTCCCTCCGAAAGGCAACACTATGTTCAAACTGAAGTTTACCGATAATTCCATGCGACCCAAAGATATATTTCGAAATACATATTGGGTAGGAAATAATTTTATTCATTAAAGCAGGACATTTTTATTAACCCTTTCGCCGTCCTCTCCTGTCCGCGAAAATCCCCCCCAGCGACCGTCTGTTTTTCGTAGCGTGTAATGTTGTTTTCTCTGTACATCTTAACTTCCCATGCATGACTTTCGTAGTGGATAAATTCTAATGAATATTAAGTAAAATTATAAGGAAATAAAGCGTAATGGATAAATAATAATTTCTAACAGCAGAATGATTTGATAACATCTGATCCAGGCGTCCCACTCATCCCATTTTGTTGTTGTAATCTTTTACAATTATTGGTTTTTTACAGTTCTTTTCCGTGTTCCAACATCAATCATTGAGTTATTATGGACTGTATTCATCAAACGTATATTCTTCTTGTCTTTCCAATTCACGACCTCATTTTTTCTCTTTTTCTGCTGAGTAGACGTTGAAGCCATCTCTCACTGTCTAGTATCTTATGTAAAATTGCGCGAATAATTCATGAAACCCGGAGAAAATTCAATTAGAAATAGAATGCCTGATTAGTACTTCCCTCTAGGAGGTATTAGAATAAACAAAAATAAAATCTCAAACAAGTAAACATTTAGAAAGCGTTTTAAACGCTTAAAAGTTTTAAAATGTAGAACGCTTGAGGCGTATTACGGCCGCCCTGCGGAAGTTTCACTTGAACGCGCTAGACGCGTTACGGACGACGAATAGGTTAAAACCAAGCGCTAATATAAATTTGACTTGCAGCCGCACGGTTGAAATTGAATCTTCAGATGACCGTATTCAGCTAAGATCTTCTGCAAAGTATTTTATTAGTAGGTTTGTACATTATATCCATTATTAGGTACATTATGCTATTTAAATCTGTTGAAAAATAAGCAGGAATATACTTGAATAAAGAATAAGTTTTTTTATGTAATTTATACCGTGTTTATGCTTTTATGCCTAAAACAGAATATAATAATCCGTGAAAGAGAATGGTACTTCTTATAGTGCTATTCAGCATGGGGACATTTATATCGTGTTGAAAAAGGGTCGAATGGATAAAGCTGCTAACAGTTAAGCCGACCTGGATTTGAATTCCAGCGAACAAGCTGCTAAGTGGGCTTTTTCCATGAATAACTTGAATATGAATTACTTATTCTGCATTTTTTGCTTTCCTGCATTATAATTAATAGCTTTAAAGAAAAACAGAGGTTTTAACATAATTAAATTTGAATTGGATCACCGGTCGAACTCCTGTCTTGAACACATTACATTGCTAGAAATAATGAAAGATATACATAACTAAGGTTTAAGGAATTATCGAAACGTTAGTATCTTTACTCAAAGATTTGAATAGCACTATTGAAATCTTTCCATCCAAGTTCTAAAACCAATTACCGATTTCGCGACATACCTTAATCAATTTCATTTTGATTTATGAAGTTAAATCAATGGTTTTCCGATCAATGTCCTAGCTAACTTCGTTTTCCCTTTTACTATAATTTATCATGATCATATTTTATTGGTTGGAAACAATTTTTAGAATAGGCCGATTCACATTCATTCAAGTCATAATTATGAATTAAATGACCATGTAAATTTCTGGGTGTTCAGTTTCTTACCAAATATGCACGCACGTGAATGGGAATTGCTAACTTTCTTCCTTCATGATTTACTTTTATATGAAGTTAACACTGTCCTTAATAATTTGTATGTAATAATTATATAACCATTCACACAGATTTCATTAAATTACACTCAGCTCTTAACTTTAACTATTTTCATTACATTTAAATGAAAATTCTATAGGAATGTGGCAGTTAAAATGTTTTATTAGATTGGGATAAATGTAGACAAAGAAAAAATGGTTTATTTCTAGAAGTGGTTTCTCTATTAAAAATTGCTTTTGCTACCAAAGTATACATCTTTCTTCAGCAACTTTGATAAGAATTATTCAGTATGATTTTCTGTAAGTAAAATGATACACAAATGATATCACTCAATGAAGAATTTTTTTTTCATATGACACTTTCTTTAGATACTTAAAAGAACCTATTCTGCCGGTTCATGTTAAATATTGAACTTTATAACTAAATATAGTGAAATAATTAGAAAAAAATTTGTTTCAAAAATACAGGTTTAGTTTCCGAAAATTGATAAAATTGTAGCCTTTTACTTCTGTGGTTATCAAGATGCCTGTGTTTGTTAATCAATAATTAACTGAAGGTGTTATTTATTAATTTCAAATAATTACACTCTTAATTTGTTTGCTGTTCATAGCATTAAGCATTACTGAATGTGTTTTTTATTTGACAAAATATCTTTAGTTTGAGTTTTCGATTGCAGAAGCTAAGTTCTGTGCTCTGATTTTCAAAACTTTTGTTCAGTTATTGTTCATTTCAGCTCGACAAGGTTGTAGCTAGTGCGCATTCAGTCTCCCTCAGTCCATTTAGGATCAATTTCGATGGAAAACTGAAGGAAATTGGAATTGCAACTGAACAAATTATTGTTAGAACAATCCATCTTAAAAATACTGTTATATCTTCAGGCTCCCTATCAGCCATTCAAGCGATTTTTGCACATAATGTCGCGGAATCAAAATTCATTAATCTTGCGGAATAACTCTTTATCTTCTAGCCTCAAAAGATGTGAGTGTTGTCTTATCCCCGGCTCACGTTGAAATTACTGGTAATAAAACAGCTGATAAATCTAGCTAAAAAAGGAACGAAACGTCGCAATAAAATAATGGAATTTAAGAACAAGAAATTGAGGATTTCGATTTGTAGTATTCCAGACTCTCCTAGATCCATCGTAATTGCGGCGTTTCGTTTGGAGACCGGACATCATTGTATCGTTAAATATATTCATCGCATTGTAGATATTTAGCACAAAGTCCCTCGTGTACTTTGTGGAACCAGAATTTTGAGATGGACAAAGATCATTTCCTAATATGTTCCTCACTGCAGGAAGAAAATCTATACAGTCGGAGTCGATATTGGCGAGCTAAAGGGTTGATGCATTTGACATCCAATGACAAATTTATTATTATTAAAATGCTTGACGTAGTAATTTTTTATTCCATTTTCGAGTTTTGATGTAGTTATTGTTATTGTAATGAGGTTTAATTACTGTTTGTCTTTTTGCAATTTTATTTTTGTATTTTTTTCATATTCCAATTTCATGCATTAAAGATGCATGGGGACCAGTGATGTATAATCAAGTGTCTTTGCAATAAATGCCCATTTTTGAGGTTATAAGGTACTGCTCCATCATCGCCTCATCTTCTAAGCATGCCTATGTGGTATAGTGGTCAGCACTCTCGGCGCGTATTTGAGTACGAGTGTGGTTCGAGTTCCGGCGAGAGCATTGTTCATTTTTCATCTCTCCTGCTTCAAAAATACCCAATGTCTATACAGTGGTGCCCGAACTAAAAAAGGTGGTGGCTGATGATTCTCTACAACCAGGATTTGGCGACTGGGTTGCCTAATCCCCATTCGCTCTTTAAAAGGGATAGTATATACGGTATTTCTCCCGCCTTCTTAGCATGCCTTTGTGGTGTAGTAGTCAGCACGCTCGGCGTGTATGCGAGAGGTCCGTGGTTCGAGTCCCGGCGAAGACATTGCTCATTTTTCATCTCTCCAGCTTAAAAATATCTAATGTCTCTGCAAGGTATTTAAACTTATTTGGCGTTATGTTTTGGCTAGTAAAGTAGTTTTTCGATTTAATATAATATATTATGGCAGTTATATAAAATAAAAATTAATGTGTCGAAATATCGTATTACCCGAAGGACTTTTGTCTAATCCTGTAGCCTTGTTAAATAAACATGCTGCTGTTGGAATTAAGTGAAGTTAATCTAAAGTATTTAAATATATATATATACATATATGTATGGAACTTTGGAATTTTAATAATGTATAGGCATACAAAACTACAATACTAATGTCGTACAATTCCATAGCGAAAAGTCTTTTAAATTATATATCAAACTTTAGAAACTAATACTATTTTGTGATTCATAACTTAAAACCATTTCATTTCAACTGCAAACCTCATCTCAAAATTTCTCTCTTTTGCAACTACCAATTGAATACCTTAATTTGTAAAATCTATGCTAACCTGAAGTTGCCTTCAACCTAACGTTCACACTAGGAATATTCATTTTGCTTAATTTTAAATTTTTATTTTTCATTTATACTTGGATTCTCCAAACGCTGCCAAATCTTGAAGTATATTTTTCCACACTCAGGAATTATCGCAAGCCGACATTTCCTGATAAGTTCTTACACACCTTGAAGACTGAAATTTTAATTTGTAAACTTATACATAAAGCTACTTACTATTTATAGGAAATTTTTAAAAGATACATTTTTTAAAAGTGTTTAATATTTGTTCAATGTATATTAATTTTATTTAACTGTATAAGTTTACTATTTTTCTAAAACTGAGAACCCCAAAATGATTTTTTCATCCGTCACTTTTGAAATAGATTTAAAGATTTATAACTCACAAAATCTCTCTAGATCGCTAGAGTAAAGCATGTAACGTCTTTCGTGTTTCCGGTTCCTGAACATCTTTCGACGTTATATCACACACATTTTGGCTGCGTTAACTGGCAATTAAATAAACATGAAAGAAATCACAAACGTTGTTTCTCAAGTTCTTTAGACAAATCTTGAGAAAATTTCTCGAATTTAATGAATTGAATTCAGTATACTTATCGTCATAACTATTTGTAAACCATTTGTTGAAGAAATGGAAACTAAATGTTTGCTAAGAATATCATTAGTTGTTAAGTCATTTATACTAAATATTCAGTTTGTATTTCTGTACGAATATTTCTTTTTACATTCAGTACATCAATATGAGGCATGGTGTTGCTTTATACCGTATAATATAGCGAATTTCAGAACAACGACATTTCCGATAAACACATATATGTGTTATTGTATATATATATATATTATATATTTTATATATATTATATATATATGTGTGTGTGTATGTAAATGAATGGAAACACAAAAATATATCTAATAAATACTAATTTTAAAACCTAACTTTGATATATCAATAACAATAGCAAACCTATCAATAGCAATAGCAAAAATAATTACTTTGAAATGATTAGTAATTAGAAAACAAAATATGATTTCTAAGATGTCACCAATTCTAAGATACATTCGTTTTATAGCGCCGTTTTTACTGGAAGAATATGCGTTTTAAAAGTGCAAAAATACAGTATAGGTATGCCGTGGGTCTCATGAAGAGGGAGTATAATAAAAGATAATTTTTGAATAAATAAAGTAGTAAGAGTAATAATGCGTAATTTACTAGAGCAGTATTTTCGGAGATGTTTTTCCGCGGAGCATTGTAGTTTTATGTATTAAATTAAAATTAAAGGTTTCAGCAAAAAATTGAAAAATCTGATATGTGCACTACATGACTTCCTCATACGGAATATTAAATTGTACGCGTTTTTTTCTGCATTTCATTTAAATTTATTTCTTCGATATTCAGTAGAGATATATTTCTCGTTCAAGTAATTCAGTTCTTATTTCGCGGCAAGGCAAAAATGCATAAAAACTAAAAGTCTCCTTTTGGTCCCACTCAGCAAAAAGAAAGTGGTACAGAAAGAATTAATTCACTATTCTGCTAAATTTCAAATGTAAACAAATATGGTTGCTATGTTAAAACAAACATTATAGGTTTAGCTGCACTGAAACAACGTTTAAATTGTTGATAATTATACAGCTACTGTATGCAGATTATCTAAAGGGATAAAAACCTTAACCGGGAGGTAAGAATAGCATAATTCAATCATTTATAAAGCAAATAATGCACAATTTACCAACCTATAAGAATACAAAAACCTGAGCTCACCGAGCCGAGTAACAGAGTGGGTATGTATATATATATGTATATATATACTTTTGGTGCGGCCTATTGCAACCAAAATAGTAGATTGCACAGCTACATGTTATAGCAGTCCTATGTACAAAATTGCAACGTTCTGAGGCTACTCACTTTTGAGTTTTTGAGATAAATACATACGTAAGATGCCACGAAAAAATATCTTCCGAATCCATTTTAAATCAGTTTCATAATTCGTTTGGAAAACAAGAGTGCTATATTCTGTCCTTACGTACAGATATCATACAAAAACATTGTTAAATTGCATTGCCGAAATGGATATTTTTGTTGAAATGTGATACCTGGAATATTTCGTGATTACAATGCTTCTTTTACTTCTTACAGGGAAGTAAAAGGGTCATAAGTATTTATATCATCAAATATTATATATAAGTATTTATCTACTTATTTAAATGCTGAAAATATTTATTTCAGAGACAATATTAAAATCAGATTTCTTTCACTGTACAACTTGTGCATTACATACATTACAAAACCTCGTAAAATATTGTGGGTACGTAGGCGCAATAGATCATTCAGCGCAACTGTTTCCGTTAGACATTGTTTCTCAATTTGTTTCCGTAGTCCCGTTCAGTCTGTGTACATAAATCAGAATATGTATTTCACAATTGTCCGCAAACCATTTATGTGCCAGAAACATGTCTCTGCTCCGTCGTATCCTTCAGTTACACTTTTTTTCCCTACAGTGAAAATTTAAAAACATATTTAAAATGTATTCACTCAAAACATTTGCAAAATGATCCCTGCTGACATCTGTAAAGCCAAGTAATCTTTCATGAACTCACCATCTTTTACAAATCGAAAAACAATATAACCCTGAGACAGATCTTGCAGTATCAGTAGTTTCACCTAACATTATTGTTACAAATGAAGCATCTTTTACTTCTTTCTGTATTCGATCTAGAATTACATCCCAAGTTCTATCAACAAGATCATTTTGTATCCTGTTTGACATTCCTTTAAAAGCGCTGGAGTATTTTAAATGAATTTCTTGTTTATTATCGTATTTTGTAAGTGTCTGTAGGAATAGGACATTTTCAGAGAATCTTCGAGTTTATTGTGGCCGCTTGTCTTGCCCACAAAATAATAAATCACTTCAAATTTCGCTATTTGAATGAACTTCAGTTCATTCAAATGTTAATCAAAAATTTTTGTTAATCAAAAAATTAAATTAAATCATAATTAAATAAAATAAATTAATCAAAATTTTGTTACCAGTGCACCACGAAACGATATTTTCAAACTTCGGAGCAGATTTTTTTTATTTTATCTTTCCGATTTTATCGCATCATATTATATATTTTGTATAGTTTCATTCTTTTAGAAATGTGGTTTTGGAAACAGTTTTTTAATTGAATACTGGATTCCTGACTGTTGAAAATCAGCGCTGTTGATACTTGGAAAAATGAGGACAATAATTCTGTGCAGTTTTTAAATTTAATGTTTCTCTTGGATACTGGACGTTTGTTGAGAGAAAGCAACGGGAAGTTGGTTAATTCATTTATTAGGATAATTAATACTTGTAACAAATAAGGTTGAGAAGCATGAAATAAGATCATGCGTCAGTGTAAGCGTCAGCTTATTTTTCCAACTAATCAGATCATGCGTCAGCTTATTTTTTCACCTGGTCAGATCATGCGTCAGCTTAGTTTTCCAACTGGTCAGAATTCCTCAAAATTAGCTCAAAGTATCATTTTAATATTTTTAAATAAAATTTAAATTGACTATTTTTAGACAGAATTTTGAAATTATTTACCTACGTTTTACTACGTGATTTTGCTTATTTTAAATTTATTCTGTATGGTACAACGTGAAATTTATGGCAGTATAAACTAATAATAACAAATATACCTATCATGTGAGGATTTAATGTTTAATTAAAGTACAGAGTTTTTGGCCTCAGAAATGGATGTCTTCATTTAAGAGTTTTTATAAGGAAATAGTCTCACAGATACATTTGTACATGGAGAAACATATGAAAGTACTTATGGTTAAAGTTGCTTTCTATTGAAACGAAAACGAACAAAAAATTGAAAACGAAGAGAAAGAAACAAAGAAAGTTATTCACGAATTTTAGCCAAACAGTCAGGATGCTGATACAACGGTCTCCTATAAGGAAAATGAGTACTTTATGCAAATAGGTAGCTAAAACTTCATAAGAAGTGTCCTCGGATAAAAAGAACACTCTTATAAAGTTTTCTGTTTTTCATTCGTATAAAAATGCTTACTGCCCATTCCCTTAAAAAATTATTTTCTAATTTGCAAAAAGCAGCTTTCATAAAAGCGATAGCACTTGTAAGCTGGGCATTGCTATGAAAGTAAACTTTGCAATTACTTATCAGGATAATTAGAGGATCATAATTGGATAACCAGAGTAACAAACTAAAACCCTATATTCGTTGTGCCAAAATCTAAACTTCATTCAAACTATTAATGTCCATCGACCACTGGTGTGTTTTTGAGAAAGATTCATATCATTTTTGTTTAGGCTACATAAAACAAAGAAATATTATCTGATTTAAATTTGGTAAAATAAATATAAATGTCCTAAAAAAGCTACCTTGTATTTATAATATTTGTGCAGTATAGCATGAGACTGTCTGTGCGACTTACCCATTCAAAGCTTGGTGAAACTGTAGGATTCCCCACTGTGTAATTCCAGCGAATAATCGAATAATCTCTTGAGTTCGTGAGGCAGTGAATAAACTTGGAAATGGTTAAAAGACCCTTTATTATTCAAATAAGATTTAACAGAACTCTGTCTTGGAGTTGTACAATAAAGTCGACACTCGGGCTTCAACTTAAGAAACTAAAAAGTAAACTAAACTAATCTTAACTAAAGCGATATAGCCGAAGCTATCAAAATTCTAACAGAGTTGGCCCCTTAATGCTAATTGACTGCGAAGCTATCAAGGGCCTAAAGTACGGCCGAACGTAATAATAGCTTACGAGAGAGTAGCCTAAAAAGGCGGACGCGTGCTAGCCCGAATATCTGGTATCTCCCTCATTAAGACAGTAGAACTTCGCGGTTAAATACCGCTCTTCCTCATTAGCATTCAGACGTGATTCTAAAACTGCGTTCTGGCCGGAAGTGGTAAGATGAAATTAAGAAGCGATAGGAAAGGAAGTTTAACTCAAAATTTAACTGTTAATAAAACTAACATAATTCTTACAAAACCAGTCAATAGTTTCAATCACTCTGTCATTAGCAGATACCATTAATATGAACGCAAGCTGTAAGTATTCAGTTTTTTCCCTTGCCTGTGTACTACGTATTGTGAATTATTCTAAATACCTAGGATATTAGGATCAGATAGGATAATTTAATATGGACGAAGCAAGTAAGAGTGTTTTTAGTAAGAAGAGAATTTCCTTATTAGACTAGTTTCTAAAGAAAATACCTGCATTACATTTGATAAGAAAAGCCAAAAGCCCTAGCTCATTCAAAATCTAATCCAAGATGCCAATATTTTGAGTTATTCACTATCTGGTAGACATGTATTTTAGGAGGGTGGTATAGAGATAATCGGTGTTATTTTCTCTATGATTAGTTTTATTGTTTCCAGTAAGGAATCCTGCAACATGAACAGAAAGCTTTCCTACGTTTTTCAACAAGCGATTCCACGACTCATCTAAGAGATTAGAAAATATGCAGCAAATATAAAAGAAGTATCATCAAAAACATCAAATTAATAAACAAAGCTGCAAAATATTTAAAATTTTGCATTATGTTGACATATTTTATTTGAAGAAGATTGAAACTTTATAATGATTCAAGCATAAAAAGTAAAGAAAATTGATGGATTATTTACAAAAACTTCACATGGTTTCCTACTTATATTTAGCCATAAGGAAACACTTTTGTCTCGAAATAATGAACAGATTCTATAATATTATGGGAGCTGTGCATTTATTTGCATAAAATTATACATTCACTTCACTAAATCCCGTCTTTGAAGATAATATGCTATTTAAAAACAGGAAGCATCTTCCAAAGGTTAGAGTTACAATTTCGCTGCCTCTGGAAGTATTAGAACCTCAGATTATGTTGAATATTATCATTGGACATAATTAATGGCTCTGCTTTATCAATCACATAGCGATTCCTTTAAGATCTATCTACTCTTTATTGAAGTATAAAATTATTCACACTTCATGTACTTATATCTGAAATTCCATGAAGTAATATTCAGAAGCGAGCAAAAAAATGTAAATCGGAAATTTTGCTCTTTTTATTAAGTGTTGAGATTATCTTTGGATGCTTTATCCTTCAAAAAAGTATTCATACTGGAGTTTTATACAAAGCCATGCTGTGCTGTACAAGATACTAAAGGTATCCACCTATGCGTTATTTTTCTGATGGTTAATATGCAAAGTCGGTCAGTCGAAGTTTCTGTGTTCTATTTGGGGCATTTGCGCAGTGAATTTTTCAAGAGTTCTCACTCCTGAACATTCCTAACTTCTTCTTATTCCATAGCTATTATTACTACTTGAATTTTTCTAAAGCCCATCGTAATCTCACAAGCATACCACAGGAATATTTTGAGTATAATTTCACTATCACTGGACAGACAAAATCAGATCATTATTTCAGTGACGCCTAGTATGATATTTCCTAACTGCATTAACGTTTCAACAAGATGCATGCAAGGATCAGAGAAATTCGTATCTCTCCTTCTCCGCCCCCTGCCAAAAACTACATTACATGATATTTTAGCAAAAGGATTTTAAGTGGTAGCAGTCCTCAATGGTATTGCTATGCCTTAACCTTCATTTGAACTCGAATTTTCTGACGTAACTGCTAACATTCATACTAACCCCACAACCGAGTTATAACATAGTAATTTAATGTTTTATAAAATATGTAATTTATATGAATTTTTTCTTGACGTAAAAAGTTTTATACATTCAGGATTTTTGCGTGATGCAAAACGTGATGCATACATTGTGAAATAATCATAGTTTTAGAAAATGTCGTGAAAGAAGCTGATAAACGTATCTGGGACATGAAACGGCTAAATATCTAAATTGCCTTTTGTGAAAAAAGATTTCGTCGTCTTCCGTGTCTGAGTATCCCACCCTAGCTTGATTTTTGTCAATAAACATTACTTAAATAGAATCCTGAATGAGAATGACTCAATTATACTAGTGAAGAATGAATCATTAAAGATTACAATGCACATTTTCCAATTGCTACACTAATAGTGATGTTTCACTTCCAAGCAATAAGTAAAACGTTAGAACAGCTTATAAAATGGCACCTTATTTCACGATAGCTATTCCGCACGAAATTCTTCGCTTTTATAATTTTCGCACCTAAAGAAGAAAATCTGTTATATTTAAAATTTAAAAATAGCTAAATATGAAAAGCAAAGATTTATCTAGTTTTATTACTCTATGAAAGACCTGAGTATTAAAAAAAAGAAATTTTGGAAAAAGTTTCATACAAGGAAACACTCAAGTCATGAAAATGTGCAAACATGAATTCTTCGAGAAACCAGATATTTTTGTATACCACGTTGTTTAAAAAGTGAATATAGGAAAATCAACAGTAATCGAAGTACGGAAAATATCAACTTAAAGCCTTATATCAAAAAGGCAGCTCCAACATATAAAAATGGGCAATAAATGCAGGGGGAGGGGAATTCCCTTAAAATTTATAGGCAATTGATTTCATGAGGAAATGGTTGGAAACTCACTATAGATAACGACAAATCGCGGTTTATACTATTTTATCCTAGTCTCAGTGATAGCATTAAATACTATCATTCAAAGTTTTTTTGACTCTGTTTCTGTAAAGTTCAGGACGAATCCTAAAGGAAAACTCGTGAAAGACCATAAAAGAAGATAACAATGTTTATAAAACTGTAAATGGTTTCATTTATTCAATTTCAATGTTTCATCAAACAGCGTCATCAGAATGAAGACATTTTGTTTTGATAGGGCTTACCTACCAACCATTTTACAGAGGATTTAATCAACTATCTGATCAACCCTAAAATTGGTTTTATTAGTTTTGTGTTTAAATGGACTAATATTTCAAATGCAAGCCAAACTAAAAAGCACCAAAAATGTCTAAGCATTATTAAAACAAAAAGCTCAAATTTAGATTGAGGTCAAGAGAATGCGCCTCTAACTTCTGTGATTCTACGCTACTTTAAATGCCAAAGCCTAAAACCCCACAGACACGATTTATTTCCACATCTTATCTTCTAAAATACAGGGAAAAGAAACTCACATAAAAGTTTGAAACTAAGTAAGTTTATTATTTACTCATCTGCCTGACGGTTGCACAAAAAGGTTCAACAGAATACAGCCTCTCCGGTTTTCAAGAAATTAAGAACAAAAGTTCATGTCAAATTAAAATATTAATTACAAATTTTTGTAAACGTACTAATCACTGACTCGGCCTTCGGGATTTCTTGAAGCAGTTGCAGTTAGCGGAACTAAACCGAAAAACGAACTTTGATAGAGAGTTGTAGTGGAGTAACCGGCGAGCGATACCTCCCAAAATCAAGGAATCACTTGAGTACAATACTTACTTAAATACACTATTTATGATTAGAACTGATGAATTCTGAAGTGAAAAATAAAACTAGACTAATAAGATAACTAAATTAATATAGGACCCTAAAAACCATTACAATCAGTTTCTAGAAAAATAATAAATACGAGTAGGGGAAACGCCAGAGCAGATCTTTATAAGAATTGCCGAAAAGGTATTAAAGCAGTTATTTAAATAAGATCAACCGAAAAGCGAGATGACTGAATAATGTTTTGATGTAAGCTTTAATTTTATTTTTATTATATTTTGCTGATATTAAAAAGTCTCAAATTTGTCTCAATGGTATTCAGAACACTCTTGAGATGTTCATTATACATCTAGTACACAGTCGGAAAAATTTTCAATTCTGTGGGAAGGGGAAGGACAAGACATTTTTAACATTATTTGTGCTGTTTTTAGTCTTTAGATTATCTTCTCCATTCTTTCTTGCTGCTAAAATTCTTTTTAATAACTCTTCTTTAAATGATCTTCTCCATCCTTTCTTGTACTAAAACTCTTTTTAATAACATAGTTTTCTCTCGCATTTCTCTGTGGAGCTTTTTTTACTGTTCAGAAAAATGTATACATTCCTTCTGCTTCGTAAAAATTTCTAGAATTTTCTTTAACATTCTATCTCACATTTTGTTGTCAAGCGCATATTTTAATTGATATCTATGCTTGGGTGCTTAAAATAAATTTTGTAACAGCAGCATTTATGTAGTAATGTAATTTAAAAATAGGTTCAGATTTTACTTATTCTTTTGTGTCTTCTTCAGGTGAGAAAAAAAATTAATACTGCTTTAGAAGCTATTATCCCTTTTTAAATCCATTTTGTTTCTGGAAGTTTCGATTAAGTTAAATTGATTACAGCAAAAATGTGTCACGTAGTCAGATATCATGAGGGCTATCTGCCTACGTTAAAGAAATCTTCGTGGTGGATTTCTAGAAATCATTATCTTAAAATTTAATGAAAGACGTTTCTTTAGTTTTAACTTTTTATCTGCTTTGTTGTATTACATTTCAAATATATATATATTTTAATGACAAATTAAATTGCGTTGTTCTATTAAATGCTTAAGAGAAAAAAAAGCATTATTTTCAAGAACAGAAATTACAAATTTAATTAAATTTCGAAAGTAGATAAATAATGACAAATAGCAGAAACTCTTTTAAATACGCTGAAATATTGTCGAAATATCTAGCTTATATTAGTGCAACCCATCCATTTTGAGATATAATTTTCACCTGCTTTAATGTCACTTATCAATAATGCGATCATTGTCCGTAGCACAGAGAAAACTTCAAAGGTCACAAAAAATGTATAAGCATAATACACTTAACCGGTGTGACGTATGATTTAATTACGAAGCGTTTATTAAAATTTATATAATCATCTATCTCTTCATGCGCTATCCTCATTTCTGTACTTCCGTACGTATTTCTGCAACAAATCTCATGATGATAAGGCCGACCAGCGGCCGAGCGGTAAAATCGCTAAACACTGGTAGTTCGGTTCGAGGTTCGAATCCCGTGAACGGGCTGGTTGCATGGGCGTTTTCGTGGTTTTCCTCATGTGTAACGTGTATATGAGCCAGTTTCCCTTAGAAAGTCCTCCACGAAGGCATCCCTCCCCTTAGGCAGATAGCCCTAGTGTGCTTTGTCGTATTCTCAATACACCATGATGATAAACTGTTTTAATATTATTAGGTATAAAGGTATTTTTTACGCAATACCCATGTAAGAACAACATCAATTCAAGTAACTGTACCCGTTTTATTATAAAATCTAATGTTATTTCACACGAATTAGAATATATATAATATATTACGAATAAAATTTGGAAGGTAAGATCCAATTAATTATATAATTACTCTTAGATAGCCTTTCGTGTTCCGAAGAATTATAGCCTTCACAAATTAAACCATACGTTTAACTAAATCAATAACGCAGACGTAAGTTTAATGTTTCAATAATATTTCAGAAAAACTGTGTACTACTGTGCTACAATTAAAAATAACAAATAAATACACTCATATCCATAAATTAAGGATAATGCAAAATGAGGCAAAGGAAGAGGAAGAAGCAAAACAAATTAGACTTATTTGTAGAGCTTATTTATTAAATAAAAGGTAAAGAGCAAAAAAAGATGCTATATATTTAATATTATTAAAAAAATAGCGATTTTTTCTCCCTGGAGCAAATCACAAAAGAAACCTATTTACAAAAAACCAATATTACATGGTTGGTATGATTGTTAATACATTGTATGTCTCCCAGACGATGCAATACAGTCCTTACAACGCCTAGGCATGCTGAGTATCAAATTATCGATCTGATCTTGGGGGATATTACACCACTCGAAAAGCAATGCTCTCCGAAGTTCCGGTAGACATGTAGGAGGAGGTTGACGGGCTGCAACTCGTCGGCCAAGCATGTCCCACACGTGATCTACTGGATTCAAGTCCGGTGAGAATGCTGGACAGTCCATACGGGTGATATCCTCCGATTGAAGACATTCGTATACCATGTTTGCACGGTGAGAACGGGCGTTGTTATCCATAAACAGAAATTGTGCGCCCATGGCGCCCCGAAACAAACGTACATGTTGTTCCAGAATGACGTCCTGATAGATTTGGCTTGTCATGGTTCCAATTTGAACATGCGGGTCAGTTCTGGAACCCAGAATAATTCCACCCCAAACAAGCACTCCTGCACCACCGTAACGGGGTCGTTTAATGATGTTTTCTTGGTGGTAACGGGTACTTGGAGCTGTCCATATGAAAGTCCGGCAAGAATCAGACTGCAAGCTAAACCTGGACTCGTCAGAAAACATCACACAAGCCCACTGTCTTGGTGTCCACAATGCATGCTCTCTACTCCAGGCTAACCGCAGGCGACAGTGAGTTGCAGTAAGTGGAACGCATCTGACAGGTCTACGAGCATATAGACCAATCTGCCCTAAGCGTCTGTACACGGTTTGCCTTGAAATTGTCGTACCAGTGGCTGAAGAGAGCTGACGAGACAGGTCTGAGGCTGCGCCCCGCCTGTTTCTTTTGGCAGTAACTGCCAAATACCGGTCCTCATTCTCATACTTCTACCACGTAAAAATTCATCCAAATGCGTCCTTTGTGTCATAACTATTCGGTTATTGCACTGAAATGCTTATAAAGCGCCTGCGAACAATTTTACTTCTTTGCCTGTATTCCTTATATATCACTCTCTTAACTCTCGTCATTGTGACGTACCATCGGTGTCATCTGGTTACTTCCTGAAATTTGCATGTGATTCTTGAAGATGTGTGTAGTGATTTTACAGGTGATATATTTATTTTAGAGTTCAATTTCCGCGTGACTCCGAATTATCCTTAATTTATGGACATGAGTGTAGTATTAACTACAGCTACTTAAGAGATCTCACAAACTCAAGTATTTAAAAGTAATAGAACACAAAGTCTAACCATCACCTGAATAACTTGACTCTTGTTAATGAGATTTCTAATCCTACACACTAAGAGATATAAAACTCATTCATCAAACTCACAGATCCTAAAGAGGCTTTCGTGTTAGATAAAACAAGCTTTATTTGGCTGTTGCGATAGTGCTTTCTCTAAGCACAGATTCGTATCCTAAGTAAACTCAAACGAATTTGCTTTCTGATGAAGGCCGAAGAAGGAAACAGAAGGTACAGCAAGGAATTAACATGAAAATAACATATGATAAAAATCAAATCTTACAAAGTATCATAACATTCTTCTGTTTACTAATAATGGAATTTTATACTAGGCAGAATAACTAAAAAGCCTATTTTTGTATGTAAACTAAGACGTTCAGTATAATTTAATTTTGACATCCTGCATTGGAATGTAGCTAAATATACTAATATTCCAAAGTTGGCTATGAAGAAATTTTACGTGTAGTTATTCCTCACACTGTGGCAGCATTTTAACCCAAAATATGAACTGTTATAAATCAAGGAATATCCATGCAATCATAGAAGAATTACCTCCACTCGCATTCGCTTAGCTCGCTATGTACAGTAATAGGTGGCTATATATAGTAAGTTATGCGATATATATACACTATATGCAATATACAGGTAGTTAACAGGCTTTCTTTCCTTAAATATTGGCATGCATTTCCGAAGTTCCTAAGAATTCTCAGAATTATAAAACGAGATTCAAAATGTAATTCGGAATGTTCCGTAGATGATATGAAATCTAATTTTTATTTGAGTTCAGACAGCATAAAAAATCATTAGTAAAATGGATATGCTTAAATGCGTGCAACAAAATCATATATCTGCACGAAATATTCGCAGAAGTATTAAACGCGAATTTACTGACATATTTCACTTCTCAATGCCATTTTATGTGATTTTGTTCAGATTTTTATGGGGTGTGAGTTGTAATTAGAAAGCAGAAATACAAGTTTTGGCGATTAATTATACGTTACTGTAGGATTGTGTCTACAGATTTCGCTCAGACCCAAAGGAAACCTGATCCTAAAGAGACAAAGATACCTGGTTCTGATAAATTTCTCCCAAAAAGTACAGCACTTTCCCGAACAATCACACTAGTAGGTCTGTTATTGGAGCATAACTGCATGCACTTAATAATAGTTGTTTACACTGCACCTGTGATTAGACGCAGTGCCTAATTCTGGAATGTTTATTTAGAGCAAATGATTAACGGTTCACAAAAATATTTCCGTATATATAAAATGTAGGTTTTATAAGTGGTGTTTAGAATAATCCTTGAGAAACCCCACTTGTAACCCGCTAAAATCGTTAAGACAGGGAGTCTATTCGAAGCTCGATGTATTGTATGATGGCATATGATTTACACGAATGTTTTCTATCAGAGGTTACACCCAATTATTTGAAGTTTTCAGTAATCTCTCTCTAACCCACCAACCCTTCCTTATATGACTCGTAAAACAGTCATAGAAGGAAGGGTTGGTGGGTCAGAGAGAGAGAGAGAGAGATTCAACGTATGTTTTATCAAGGTTTACACTTTCATGTTGTTTAGCGAATCTAATTTTCTAAGCAGTGTTTTGGGGAGACACTGTCAAAATATCCATGTAATCAGCGTAAAGAAGACATATAAAGCCGTTATGTTGATTTTTGTTCACTTACCAGATTATTAATATAAACATCAAAGAGACAGCAGCTAGAGACTGCTCCCGTGAGAAAACCTGTTTGAGAGCTCTGAATTTTGTATGGCAGTTGTTGTACCTAATCCTGCAAAGCTGATTATTCAGAAGGCCGTAATAACACTTAAAATTAGTATTTTGAAATGAATGCCAATATATGAATAAATGAATGCCAATATATGCCAATATCTTTTGTCCTCCCCCCTTCGGGGGGTTGACTCAGGAGAATTCCTCGGAACCACTGGCTAGGATCTGTACTTAGGCAGTCTCAACCACGGGGGTATATAATTTGTCTTCACAGGACTAGAACCCGAGTTTATCCTCAGGTTGGTTCAGGCTTGGCAGTGACCGTATTGGTACCGTAGTGTCCGTTCCTCTGTTTGTGGTGGAGCTAGATTGGAGATCACGGAATGAATCGATAGGGATTTGGCCTCCATAGCCCCAGTGACGGGGACTGACAGAGAGGACAAGGCACTAAGCGATTTTTGATGCCAAAGGAGTGGTACCCTGAGGCAAAGATGACATCGTACTTTAATTTTGTCTGAGCGTTAAACAACTTAAAGGCAACTTGTCCATATAATGGCAATTTGTCCAAGGCTTAAGCCGGGCTGCGATTCTGGGGTCTGCGCCGCCGTTGAAAGGAGTCTCTGAGGCTTAGATACATTTAAACCCCTTTTGGCAGAATCCATATGGTCATTCCTCAGGTCGGGGATCCAGGTTTTAGCGCTGCTGTCTTTTATCCATAGCGTCCTTAATGGACTGGCTAAATGAGGCCACATGTTGGTTAGTGGATCTGAATCTTCTTAAGTCGGCTTCTCAAGGACCTTATTTGTTTCAATATATCTATTTAATCTTCTAAAAATGATTCCTTGCAAGATCTAACACAAAGCGCTAATTAAGGAAATTCGTCTACGACTTTAAATAAGACTTGTGTCTTAATCCTTTTTATGGATCGGAATAATCGTAAATTTGCACCATTGAGAAGGCAGAGTTCCGGAGTTCCATATAATATTTTAACATAAAAACAAATCTGTAAAATAATTTCTAATTCTAAAGCGATCTTAACCCTAGATAAACTGCGATGAACGTGTGAATAATTTAAATGTACGTATGTATTTAAAATTTATCGATAATACTTAAAGAAAAATACAAAATTTGAAATTATTTTTTAAAATAACAAACTTAATTAGCGACTATAATTAGCATGACTGAAAAAACTGTAGATCTAAAATAGTGCAAAATCTGCCAAAATTCCATACTAAAAAAATTAAAGTGTATTTTAAAATTATATCCATAATCCAATTTTTACTTAGTAGTAAGTTTTCGATTAATTTTGTGATCTTATCTTTCCCTGTATTATGCATTATGCTTTGTAAAGTTAATTCACTACTTTATGAAATACATGTGAAACGGAAAATAACCATTAAAAATAAACTATTCGATGTGCAAAAATTAGAAATTGTTGTTTAGAACAATTAGAAATTAACAGTTCAAAATTAACTGTTAGATGTAAAATAATTTTTATGCTGTAAATCAGTGGCAGCCAGCTTCTGAAAACTTGTGACCCTAATATAGTTATCCTCAGGCTGTAAGAAACTCTTGTATGTACTTCTGCAGTGCTTGGTTTCAAATAACAGCAAATTGTTGATTGAAATTGCGATTTGTTGAAGATGAGTGACACATCTTCAACAAATCGCATTTAGTCAAAAAGGATAAGAAATATAAATATACCCTACTGTAGAAAAATTTCTTAAAGAACTTAAAATTTTTAGGTGAACCTTTCATTCTTTGAAGAATTCCAGATAACCTGCCAGCACTTTATGGCCTCTTTCTTCATTTTGAGTTGGGTAACACGTCTGGAATAATTCTTTCTAAGACTATCCGGATTTTTTCTAGGCCACCTGGCAAATGTGGGCAGGAATCTACTTTATTACAAACAAAATATAATTTTACTTACTTGTTATCACTTTACATTATATTGGAACAGTTTGGCATTTTAATTTTTCAAATTACTGAAATAATTGTATTTAAATTATCTAAGAAATCCAAAGATGGTTGAATCTAAATGGAATGCATTTTAAGTTTTATAAAAATAGGAAATATTAGCGAGCGAAGGTAAATAACGAGTGAATCAAACTGCGCTCTCGCCCGAAATCGAACACGTAATTTATGAATAATGAATATGATAACCTTTGCAACACAAGACCGCACGAAAGGGATCTCATTAATACCGTGGATATTCACTGCTTACTATATTTGAGCTTGATTCTGCTATGTAGTCTACTTGAAACAGAACTGATGAAGTATTCTATAACTTTCTTGAAAAATTTCAAAATTATTCTTCATCACAATTAATGATAAACTATTTTTTTAATTTATTATAAAACCACCTGGATATGGAGAGTAATAATTAAATTTGACTTCTAAAACTTATATCAAAAACTTTTGATGATTTTCCTGAAATGGGTATAAGGCATAAATTTCTCTCAGTGCCATTACGTTTTATTAAATTTATTAAATTTTCACTCTACTAAACTTACACACAGTTTGAATTTAGTCTTTAGTTTTAGACCCATAAGGAAACATATATTTAAATTCGTAAGATATTTTTCTTTTCAGTATTCTTGCTTGACTTCCCTCTCTGATTTCTCTAGTAGGCTCTTAAGGTCAAGAAGTAAAGGCTGAATACTGGTACTTCGATTTGGGTTTGATTTCAAGAGAACGAGCTGAATACATGGGCATTTTCGTAGTTTTCCTCATGCATATAAAGTCCCCCTAAAAACGTTCTCCATTGAAGTTATTCTTTTCCTTAGGGAGGTAGCTCTAGCGTGTTTTGCTATACCAATAAATCAAACCAGACAACTACTAGGCTCTTATCTTATATTAACAAGAATGGCCAAACTTCATATTAGCAGAACCGTATGCTCAAACTCAGACACATTTAGAAGTCGAAATTAGAGCACTTCGCAAGCACCAATCAAATATTCATAATCTTCTGAAGTTAGTAAACTAGTTTGTAAGCAAAATGAAACATTCAAATAAACGTTCAATGTAAGTAGTTCAATAAACTCGCAAGACCTTTATTTATTAATACGCAATAAAAGATATTGCGTATTAATAAATAAAGTTCTGTTATTAATAGCAGACGGATTAATAATCCAAACTGCATTTCCTTAAATGTTGTTTGCTTACAAACAGAATCCTCTATTCAGCTAAATGTTCCCTTGGTGATCAAGCGAACATTTTCTGTGATGGATCTGATTATGACAATGTATGTAAAACTGACTACTTAAAGAGAACGATATCTTCGAGGAGAATTTTCTATGGTTAAACGGGCTCGTTTCTACCTTACACTTAGGGGAAAATGCTAATCAGCCCGTTTGTTGGATTTTGAAGCCGTGTCAAATTACCACTGTAACGAATCGACCGCTGGGGACAATGTTATGGACTCGGAAGTAAAGCAGAAAATGTAATGGCCTTTTGCTGTTAAAACAGGAAAAAAAAAGAAGAAAAAAAAACCTTATTTAACAAACGAATTGAGACTGAAGACGAAATGTGCTGTTTTGCTTATGATGCTGAGATAAAACGACAGTCATCAGCTTGGTTTGGAGATGGTTCATCCCAGGCCCAGAATATTTAGTTTTAGAAATCTTGAGTAAAGACTATGTTGTAGAACGTTTTTATTGGAAAGAGAAAATTTCCAAAGATTCTTTTGCTGCGGAACGGATGGTACACTCCGTATTTTATATAGAGATCATAAACAGGTTTCTGAAAAAAAATTCGTTTCGTTAGAACTGAAATCGCTAAATTTTATAAGGGGTTTCCTTTCCCCTGTAACGCGCCATCATCCATTTCCATTTTCGTCAAAACACTATCTAGTAAAGAAAAGTGTCACAGATCTCAACTACCATCTTCATTAAATCTGGTACCCACAAACCCTTCTGTAACACAAAATTGATTGTATATGCGTATATAAATTCAGAATACTCAGCATATTTACTGTAATGTATAAAAGGATATTAACAGTTGTAAGTTTCGTATGCATAATAATAGCAGTAAAGTAGAATATATAGTATCGAAAGGATGATATTAAATGTATAGTACAATGTCTAGTATTGAACGCGACAAATCCTAACAAATGTATATACACTGCTGACCACCTAAATTACAACACTAAGAAAGACAAGAGATATCACAACAAAATTTATTCAGTAGATAGCATGTTGACCAAATATCAAATGATTAAATTTATAGACTTCTGTGAAGTGTGATTCCTTCCAGAATCAGTAGCCAAAGTAGCCGCCATTGTTGGAAATCACCGCTGTCCCACACCTCGGCATTGATTCAAAGAGACTTTGGATGTGTTCTTGGGGTACAGCAAACCAAGCAGCTTCCACACGCTGCCAAAGTTCATCTGGTGTGGCAGCTTGGTATGCAATCTGGGTCAGTCGTTCAGCAAACTACGGACCACATGTTTCCTATCGGCGAAAGATCCGGAGAGCGAGCCGGCCAGGGAAGCAATCCAATCTGGCAATAGACGAAGAACCTTTGGACAATGTGTGCCATGTGTGGTCGCGCATTATCCTGTTGAAATATGGCTGTGGGTAAGACATGAAGGTAAGGAAGGACAACTCGCTCCAAAACCTCGGAGATGTAGCGCTGGCTGTTTAAAGTACCGGCAATGCGTACAAGAGTGATATCCAATACCGCCCCATACCATAATAACCAGTGCAAGACCAGTGTGGTGGTGCATAACGCAGCTGTTCAGTATCCTCTCTCCACGGTGTCTCCAGACTCGAATCCGACCATCGTGGTATTGCACACAGAAGCGTGACTCGTCAGTAAAGACAATTTCATTCCATTCTACCGTCCACATTCTTCTTTCATCGCACCATTGGCGGCGGAGACGTCTGTGGTTCTGCGTCAAGGGTAGACGAAGCAATGGACGTCTTGCAGACAGACCACTCTGCTGTAAACGGCGTCGAATGGTACGCGCAGACATTGGATGATGCGTTACAGACTGAATGTGCTGTGTTATTGTTCGTGATGTGACTGAGCGATCCGTCACTGCCATGCGTACAATGTTCCTGTCATCACGTGAAGTGATGCACTGAGGTGGATGCGATTGCACACGTGGGTTTGTCGTACCCTCCTGCATCCAATGGTCACATACCCGCATTTGGTTTCGTCCAACACGACTACCGATTTCCCTGAAAGGTAATCCACACTCTCGGTAGGCCACACTCGGTTCCTCTGTCGAACTCGAATACTTGATCAAACGATGATCGCTGTTTACTACGAGGCATAATTGATCGCGTTTGTGAAAAAAAACCACAAGAAAAACACAATTGCCGATCTTGAGATTGTCGAAACTTCAAGCCTTATATAGCGCTTTGAAGTGGCGCCACAGACGCGCGTGATGTGCATCTGCGCTGAAATTCTAATCATCTGCATATCTCACCTCCGCTAATGCATGTTGTAAATTTCATGTTATTTGCATGGTTCCTTCAGGGTGTTGCATTTACGGTGGCCAGCAGTGTATAACGTAACATATTATGGATTATTTCTGCGTATTTAAACATAGAATGCTTAGCATACCTACTGTAATGCATCAATGAGTATTAACAGTATCAAGTATCGTATCCATAATGATAACAGTAAAGCAGATTTAATATTAATGAATGCATAGTATTGAATGTATAGTATTGAAAAGTATAGTATTAAATATATAGTACTAAATGTCTTGTATTGAATTTTTAATAGCGTGTCACTCTTTTGTAACATATAATGAACTGTACATGCGTATTTAAACATATAATGCTTAGCATACCTATTGTAATGCAGAAATATGTTCTAATAATAGAAAATATTGGATGCATAATGATAGCAGTAAAATGGAATTTATAGTATGGAATGTATAGTACTGAATGTTTAGCTCACTGTAATAATAAGCAAATGTGTAGGTTGTAGCAAGTAGTTTGAATAAGTTTGTATTACGTGAATTATGTACAGAGTAACTGTAATCGCAAGTGATATATATCTAATGCAAAGCTATGATGCCTAAGTGAAGAGTAAACTGTAATCGCAAGTGTACCTTATCTAACATAATGTAAAGTATGTAAGTGACACAGTATTTGTGCATTTTTTATGCACTTATGTTCCAGAGTTATTGATTTTGTATAGTCTGAATGTAAAATTGGCATGTCGCAAAAGCCCCTGTTTGGCCATGTTCTTGTGTTTCTCTTTCATTTCAATAGGTGCTGGGGCCCGGGCAGCTGGATGGCAGCAAAAACCAACGGATATTCTGGATAATCGTGGACGTGGTGCTCTACTGATTAACCAGGAACAGTAAAGGATGTCTACGTCCTCCGTCATTCACTCACTCACTCACCCACAAACCCTTTCTCTTCCATATAGTGAAGTCTTCTCACGAGGATCATTCCTTTAACAACACCGAAGAAACATGTAAACGAAGATTCAAATAGCATTCTAAAAATTAAGTTTCACAAAGTAATCAAGGAACTTAATGGTAAGCATTATACATACATATAAAGAATAATATATTGAAGAATAAGAGGTAAGAAGAGAGGGTGGGTTCCATTGATTCACTTGAAATGTTGTCCACTATAAATGCGGTTTTTTTTTTCCCTCCCCATTCTTCATTTGAGTCATTTGCTCTTTGGCAAAACGTACGATATTTGTTTTTCGAATGTAATCTGTTTGTTATTGATTAACAAAAGAATTAGATGCAGTTCTTAAAAATATCTTTTGTACTTTTTAATGTGATTCATTTAAGTTAAAATGCTTTTAATTTATGACATATCTAATGAAATTTCATTCTCACACTACAAAAGATTACCCATGATATATTAATCAAAATTTTTAGGAGAAAATAAACCATGGTCAAAAACCTTAAGCGACCTTTACTTTTGCAATGTTTAATCGCAGGTGCATACTTACAGTTAAAAAAATGTTTGAATTTAAAAACGTATATTCCTATTGTAACATTTTAAATTTAAAAAAACTCAAATTCGTAAAAAATACAAAATCTAATTTTATGCGCCTCTGGTTTCCAACACATATGTTTAGTATGTGATTATACACATTCTAAAAACAAAATAGAATGGTTTGAATCTCGTACAAGAATTTCGTCGATTGGACCTCGTTCTTCTTCTTAATAACTCTTTAAATGGAAGAAAGTATAAAGAATCATTGTGTTCTCTCCATGCAACTTCTCTTGATGAAGTGGTTGGCACATCAGTTGAAATATCTACGACGCTAATTTCAGGCATAATTACTTTTTCGCGTTTCGGGCTCTAAAAATGTCAGTAGTTTTATCGTTATTAGTATTTTCCAGGTTTAATGAATAAGGGCCTTTGTAATATATGGTGATCATTATATTTTATGATTACCATACATTTCATTAGTAGCTATGTAATAATGTGAATTTGATATGTAGAAAATTGTGTAAAAATTCAATATTGGGGGCTTTTATTAAAATATGATATTTGATCAAAACTGTCTTGATGCGAAATTTTACAGGTTTTCTTGTATAAGAACAATAGGTAGGTTCACGACCAGTTTTAAGCAAATAGTTAACCTTGTATTTTTAGTCCTTTGTTTTTGTCTTAAAAAGAATCTGATGTGGATACCACGACTTCCTTATAGGGTCTATTAAATTCTACTCATATTTTGCTGACTTCATTTAAATTAATTTCCTCGAATTATTCTAAATTAATTAACCGATCCCTCAAGGCAAGTTCAAAACGGCATTAAAAAGTACAAATTTGTGTAATTAAATAACCCGGCCAATTTTCGTCCTATTGAAATCAAACTTCTTACAATTTATTTTTTTCATAATGAGTAAGAAACTGTCTCAAATATAAGTATAGGAACCGGGAGACCGCATTAAAAATTAGATTTCGTTACTCATCGAAAAATATTTTTTTTAATTGGATATTGCCCAAACCTAAATATTTTCATCACTTTAAACATTTCTGTAATTGGAAGTACACCGAAATGTTATAGCATTCCTATATACAAAATTTCAACTTTCTATGGCTAAGCATATGTCAGTTAGTTATACGAGATACGTATCTACGTCACGAAAATAATCCCTTTTTAACGCATTTTTAAATTCCCCTTTACAATCCATTTTGGAAACAAAAGAGTCCTTTATTCTGTTTGTTTGTACAGACGCCACAAAAAAAATCCTCCAGATAAATTCGGAAACGGTCAAAATGGATATTTCCGTCGAAATATGGTACCCGAATTTTTCGGATTTACAATACCGTACAATGAAGCAAAAAGGAAAAAAAAAACATTTGCATAAGAGCCTCTGTTTTCTACTAAAATAAACCTCCTTTGCAAAACAAACAGCTTTTATGATACCCATAAATTCTTTTGGTAAACAAAATTTTCGGAAATATTTAAATCGGTTTGCAACTATAAGCTTTTGTGTACGCCATTTGTGTCTAAGGAAAAAAAATCACTCCAAGGCAATTTTCTCCTTTGCTCGAAGATGTATTTTTGTTTATATCATCCTTTTCCTTCTGAATATCCATATAATGCTGTTAGCAAGCAGTAAAAGGATTGTGATCCCTTTTCTATCGGTTTATAAGTTTTTGCGAAACAGGTAAACAAAATAGTCTGCAACTAGAAGACTGACTTAGATCTTTTAAATCTCTAAGAGAAGATTACAACTACGTACTTCTATATTTTCTAAAAAATTTCATATATTCGGCAACTTTATAAGGATATACTTGCGTTTTGCTACTTATAAAAAGTAGGTTTTGTACAATTTTGACAGAACTCCATCTGTTTATTTTTAAAACATTATTTATTTTTCTTTAAACCGTATTGTGTCATTTATTCAGACTGCATAATCTCTTATTTTCCTTAGATTTAAGGGGACTCATACACCTTAAAACCCATAAGATCTTCGAATATGTGACTGTTGCAAGAATTGGGATAACTTATTTATTTTAAAAGCAATTACTTCCAACTTTTTACAGCTCACTACATAATATAGCTGCTTTCTGAAACAATAATCAGAAAGTTTGTGTTGTCACAAATATTTTTATAATTTAATCCGCTTTGTGACAAAATATTTCGTCATGTTTCCACCTTGCGCGCACATTTTAAAACATTCTATTGCACAATTAAAACCCATATTTAATATAGAAGCTTTTATAACATTTGGAAACTACTGTGAACCAAAATTTCTAAGAATTTCATGTTAAATTTTTATTTTATTTGGATTTGAGTATATAAAATGCATTTTATTAAAAAAATCTGTAATATTTTCTTGCATAAATTTTTTTAATTTTAAAGTATTCTTCAGATTTTTGGTTTAGTTAAGAAATAGTGTCCATATAAAGAATTCCATGAAATTTCAAGTATGTAGCATTAGTCATTTTAAAAATATCATGCGCGCAAGATGGAAACGTGACGAAACATTTTGTCACAAATCGGATTAAATTACAAAAATATTTGTGGCAACACAAACTTTCTGGTTACTAGTTTCCAAAGCAGGTATATCATGTAGTCAGCTGTAAAAAGTTGGAAATAATTGCTTTTAAAATAAATAAAATATCCCAATTCTTGCAACAGTCATATATTCGAAGATCATAAGGGGTTTAAGGTGTATGAGCCTCCTTAAAATTACATTTTCAGTTTATATATTTGATAAATTTGGTCCGCATCTAGGTTTAGAGGTAACGCGTTCACCTGTATGCTTCCGCTACGTATTACGTTTTCTAAATTTCATTTAGGAAGGTGGTACTCTATTATGCAGTGTGCCCCATTCTTGCACTAGATGGCATGCGTCTTTCACTTTTCTTTACGTTTACTCTGATTACTCTGTTTCATTTACTTTTACTCTGATTACTCTGATTGATATCTAAATACCTGACTGGATTCGAACGGACTCCGAGTAGCGTCAAGAAAAAGAAGGTAAAATGTGATTCTAAGAGATAGCTGCCTTAAAAATGTTTAGTACCTATCTTGTAAATAGTGTAGTTTATTTTTTTCCTTTGAATAAAATATATGCGAAGACAAGTTAGACTCTTATTGTGAAGAAACATTTTTGGAGCACTTGACGAACAATGAAGATGCATGAGGTAAGTGAATTCCTTATAACTTTTCTAATAAGGAACCTGATGAGACACAATGAACGCATGCATACAGCAAACATTTTCGGTATTACATTTACATGATCTTATTACCAGTCATGGGTTATTTGTGATTTTGTAACATGATTTTCAGAAACAGACTACAGAAAATTGGCTCTTATCTGTTTATTTGTAAACATTTATAAGGTATTTCTCCCATTTTCTTGGCATGCCTTCGTGGTCTAGTAATCTGCACGCTGAGTGCGTATTCGAGAGGTCCGTGGTTCGATTCCAGGCGAATGCGTTGCCTATTGTTCATCTTTCCTGCTTCCAAAAAACCTAATGTCTCTACAGTGGCGTCCGAACTAAAAGGCTGTTGGATGATGACTCTCCGTACCCAGAATTTGGCGCTTGGGTCCTCTAGAAACCCCATTCGCTCTTTAAAAGGAGGAGTATATAGGGTATTTCTACCACCTTCTTGGCGTGCCTTCGTGGTGTGGTGGTTTGCACGCTGGGCGTGTATTCCAGAGGTCCGTGGTTCGATTCCCGATGAAGGCGTTGCATATTGTTCATCTTTCCTACTTCCAAAAAACCTAATGTCTCTACAAATTGTTAAAAGATTTCGAACCAAAAAAAAAAATGACGTCTGAGGTAAAGTGCTTTCAGAAAGGCCGAAAGATATTTAGAATTATGGACTGCAAGAATTTTTGATAAAAACCTGGTTCAAACATTAAACTTTTCTAAAATTAGGTGCAAGCTTCTCTTCACTGTCAATTAAGTAAATAAATTTTAAAATATCTGACGAAAATTAACAAGCATAGTTTCTCATAAACTGCCACCAATATTAAGATTCCAAACTAATTTATCATGAAACGCTCACCTATATTAGATTACAGTTACATTATATTAGTCATTCAGTGTATAGTGACTTAAAATTTTTATGTTTCTCTATGCCAGCAAAATCGTTAGCACAATATCTGCCTTTTGAAATGAAGGCTATAAATATGGTTTCCTTTTTATTTACATATTTATGTATAAACTGCAAATACGCTTGAGTAAAAATAAACCGAAAGAAACGAAATTATAATTCGTATGATGACAAAGGCTTATTTTTTTATTTATTACTACACAAGATGCTTTTTATTAGACTTAATCTGAGTTGCTGCTTATATTCAGATATCAATAGATGGATTATTGACAATTAATAATCACAATGTATTGAATTATGAAAGAATTGACGCTAAATTTAAACTACTGGAACTGCTTTCATTGATACTAAATTTCAACTACTGACTATACGCATTATCTTCATTCAAAAGAAAGGAATCGAAAAAATATCAAAATTTTAATCTTGTGAAAGTTTTTTAACAGAGTGATATTTACTACACACAGTGCGACTACAAAACTTTAAGATTAATTTTTTTAATTAATTCGGGCAAACTTGCGAAAGGACAACTGAAGGTTTTTTTTCCCTACTACAGCATTTCAAATTGCATTTCCTGAAATGTCGTTTACTTACAGGCAGAATCTTCCGTGCAGTTAATCGTTCCCTTAGTGATCAAGCGAACACTTGTGATGGATTTGATTATGGCAATCCATGTAAGGCGAACTGGCTAAACAGATGCATGTCTTCGAAAAGGATTTTTTAAGATAAACGGGCTCGTCTCCACTTTATACATAGGAAAAACTCCAGAAATCCTCTTGCAACCAACCCATCTGCTGGAATTTGAAGCCGAGTAAAACTACCAATGTTCAGCCTCTGGGGACACTGTTTTATGTACTGAAAAGGTTGAGCAAATAACGTGATAGCGATTTGTTGTTAAAGCATGGATGAAAAGCTTCTTTAGGAAACAGATTGAGACCTAAGACAAAACTTGTTATTTTTTTATGGTGTTGAAGTAAAACGGCAGTTATCCGCTTGGTTTAGAGATGGCTCATTCCAGACACAGAAAATTTAGTTTTAGAAAACTCGAATAAAAACTGTTCTGGTAAACATGTTTATTGGAAAGATGAAATTCCGAAATTTTTTTTTCCTGTGGGACAGACGGTATTCCCCGTATTTTATATAGAGGTAACAACCAGGTTCCTGAAAAGAATTCATTTAGTTAGAGCTGAAAACGTTCAATCGAATAGCGGTTTCCTCTTCCCGGCAATGCGCCATCACACATTTCCATTTTTGTCAAAGTACTATCGAACAAAAAAAAGTGTCACAGTTATCAACCACAGTCGTCAATAGATTTTGCACCAACAGACGTTTTTCTTCCATCCGTTTCCTGATGTCTTATCTTAAGACTCGTTCATTTAACAACACCGAAGAAATATGTAACCAAAGATTTCAACAGTATTCTAAAACACAAGTTTTACGAAGGAATCATGCAGCCGTTTGAGCATGGCAAGCATTATGTAAGAGTAATTGAAGTATAAGAGTTAAGAAGAAAGCTTGCGTTGTTTAATTTTAAATGCTGTCCACCGCTTCAGTGCGTTGTTTCATTCTTCATTCGACTTTGTTGCCATTCGGCAAAATGTAAGATATTTATTTTTATTACAAATAGACTTTAGCTCCGAATGGAATATTAGTCTTGAAAGGGCATTTTGCGTTGAATCACTAAAAATGGCGTAACACCTTTCAAACTGTTACCACCAATTATTATTGTTCTGTAATATATTTAAAGGAATTAAACAAGAAAGAGTCTACATGAATGCATGAACGTTTCTCGCACTATAAAAAAAAACAACGGTACGTGGAGCCGTCAAATTTTCAATAATGTTGTCCTCCAGCCGAACATAGGTACCTGAAAGCCCGAATATCGAATTTCGAATTTGCTACATTTTCTATTTCATATTTTGTAAGCCTTTCACGAACTTTGATTAACAAACTCAACAAAAGCAAGTAGTGGCAATGCTGTACGAAAAAAAAATTTTATCCCCAGTGCGCGAAACTGTTTATCGAAAATTCTAATGATATGCTGTTTTTAAATATTTTGTGATTTTACTGTTAAATCAAATTTTGTGTGGTGTAAGCGTCATCATCGTGACATTTAATAAATGAAAAACACCCATAACGTTAATAATAGAAAAGACAGAAAGACTTTTATACAGCCATCTTCATAAGAAAACTGAGCATTGATATAATGAACTCAGAAAAGACTGCAATAAACAGAAAAATGTTATGCCAACATCAGGAGTTCTAAACGTATGCAGCTATGCTGCTTTTAAAATTTTTGTAATTTTCTTGTTGAATTGCATATGGCGTAATTTCGAAGAAAATTCTGCTTGATAATAAAGCTAAAAACACAAAAAAACTGAGTTCGTAGAAGTGAGTGTAACAGCAGATTTTCAGACAGCGAGCTCAGCGACAGCGTAAAAAAACCTTAACAAAACCTTTTGAGTTACCGTTAAATCCGAAACCTTTCAGGTATTTATTTTTTATAGTAAGCTACTTTTTCAAACTTAATCTCTCTTTTATTGATTAACGAAATAAGATTGCGCAACAGATGCAGTTCTTAAGATTATTGTTTTTTTAATTCATTGATTTAAGTAAAAATTCATTCAATTTATAATATATTTAATTACAAACACTAAATATTTTTCTAGAATCGCATTATCTATTTGTTCACTTTTCAAATACATAGATAATATGTAACGTTACCATATTAGTCTAAATGCATTTCCTCCTTGGGCGACCTTTTATAATCTGAACCCTTTCCGATATTTATTCTGTAATACTGTAGACAAATATGATGCCATACAGCGATACTAGCGCCCTCACCTGAAGTAAAAGTTAGTTAGATGTTAGATGCTAGACGGGAATGGAGCATTAAGCCATATCCTTTGATTTGTAGAATTTTCCGTATGTTAATTAATTAACTAATTAACCGTACATATTGTAAATAAATATTTAACTTAACCTTGCTTTGAGTCAATCATAGATATACGCAATATGATGTTCTTCATATAGAAACATAGATTTTAGATATGGTAGAAGTTTCGACTTAGAATAAAACCCCTTTCGCGACATGGTGCATCGGTGCCATGAACCTTTGCCCAATTTAAGTACTTTTTTTTTTAATTTTGGATTAGTACTTTGTGCGAAGACTGCCAAGGTAAGCCTGTATTTTCTGTTTTGGGTATAATGGAAGATCTTATTGCTAAACTGAAAATGGAACCAAAGGTATTGCGGACCGCAGTGTCCAAGATATTCTTACTTTATAAATTTGGTATCTTACTATATACGATAATATTCAACTACTCAAATTAGGACAATTTCAGACACTCTAATGGCATGCCATTGTACCTATGTTAGGTATGTGCATGACAGCCATGTTTAGTGCTGTACATGAATAACTTCGCTGGAACATGTTACCTCCTAGATGCAGATTACCACAATCAGTGTCTGTCTATTTGTACTTCAGTGTCGCTTCTATTCATTATTAATCTTTAAATTTTATTGTGTTTACTTAATTTTTGTATTGTATTCTGTGTATTTCAATTTACATATTGTCTTAGTGTATTGACCTGTTACGTAGTAAGTGCGTTTTGTTATGTTTTCAAATAAGTTTGTGGTATAATAGTAAATACATATATAGAGCTCTCGGCTAGTTCCATGAGATATTGTGTGCAAATGTTTTGTTACAGTTTCTAGTATTGTGCAAAATGTAACAGTTTCTGACAAATATTCGTAGCCTCAGAACCAAGTTTCTGATAAGTACATTGTATATTGATTGTTATTTTGTAGTATTCGCCATTTCATTTCAGTGTATGTACAGTATTCCATTAAGTATGTTGTATAATTTATTTTATATTAACGTGGAGTATAATAGTTTAGTGTTGTATAATGATAAATAAGTGTGATGTATAATAGTAGTTTTGAACCAGACTTTCTTGGTTGTAGAACTTTGTAAATACGTATTGAAATGTTTTCCTGGATTTAATGTTTAACAACCAAGCCGTCTACAGTTGAATTATTAGCTGCGTCCGCCGAATTACAGTGTCTGTTCTGCGGGAACGAAAGTCATAAGTCCACGGATTGTGAAATTTTAAGTGTGGAAAAGAAAAAAGAGATTTTGAAAAAGCAAGGCAGATGTTTCGTATGTTTTCATCAAAAGCATCGAATTAAAGTCTGCAAACAAAAAATAAACTGTGCCTTCTGCTGTAATAAACACACGAAAGCCATTTGTTATTCATTTCATCAGAAAAACGATAATGATAAACTTAAAAAGAAAACGTCGGATTCGAACGTTATTTTCGTTGTTTCGTCATATAATCCCGATGAAAATAGATCTAATAAAGTATTATTACAAACTGCTTCTGCAATAATTCTAAATAATGATAAATCTGAAAATGTAAGGATTCTTTTTGAAATTTTGTTGAAAATTTTGAATACGAATTTTATAATTATTCTAAAAATGAAGTGTATATAAAAAATAAGCGAAATTATTACAGATACGTAATGTGAAATTATGGGAAATGCATAATAAAACTTATGGGTGATTGTATGTTTAGTATAGAGTATGTCGAGGGAGTATTGGGTTCCTAAACAGAGGCCTGTAATTATCTGTGTACAGTTGTTCCTTTTACCCTCTTCATGTAAGATAATGTTGGAGGTTCTCATTTTACGAGTGTGTTTATTTTTTTAATATTATTATACTTTTTTATTGTAAAATGTATTAGTGCAGTTCTCAAAGACCAGTTACCTTATGCAAGGAACGGAGGCTTTTTCAAGTAACTACCCAGGCACCCTGGGCCACCTGTGCAGAGAACACACTGGTCAGCTCAAGAGCACAGCCCTATTTATGGATATGTTTGTTTAGAAGTGTTGCGAGGCCTTCAAGTTTCGTAAAATCAGCAATTTTACAATTTTACAAAGATAATAACGTTGAAACCATAATTTCTGAAACTGTTACTCCTATTATATTGATGGTGTTAAAATATAATTTATCAGTATGGAAATTAGTATCATAAATATTTATGTGCGTTACATTTAATTATAAGTAATGATTATGTAAAAGTTTATTTTGTGATATTCTGTGGTAACAAGAACCTTCCCTGAAGAATTATGATTATGTGAACTCTCAAACAGAAAGACTTTTGGACTGATATGCTGAAAAATTCAATAGGACTCTAAAAATTAAAAATTTATTTTAAAAAATTGATATTTATAAATTATACTTTACAGGATCAAAATTTTATGATTCATATTTTTTTCATTTGCTAGTGCTTTAACGATTGAAAAGGTTTCTCGGTCGCTACGCCTTTTTCTTCTTGAAGGGGGGGGGGGAATATGTAAGAAAAATAAAGAATATGTAAAAGATTAAATTAGAAACATAAATTTCCCTTCTCAATTCTAAAAATAGTAACCCTCTTTGCACTGCGTCATTTCGATACTATTCTATGTCATATGATTCTTAAGCAATTATGATGATGTAAATGGAGCTAAAACTCAAACAGCCAATAATAATTTTACAGCAATATTAACTAGCCAATCAAAATGCTTTGAGAACCAAAAACTAACTTAGTTTGACTTAAGATTTCATCCTGAACATAACGCACTTGCTTTCCACGCTTTGGCCTAGCTGTATTGCTGTCTGTCTGCTGCTGCTTTCTTGCTACAAAGTTATCAAAAAAGTAAGGCTTTTGGAACAGACGCATTTAATATGCCGACTTGTGCGTAGCCGTAATATGTTGCTGAAAATAAATCTGAAGATTTAATCTGCCTCCGCCTCCAATTTCCTAGTCATTATGGATCAACACTTCTACGCAATCCAAATTCCTCCTCCTGCTCTTCAGTTACTTCTGACTTAATCTGACTTAATTGTTTTTATTACAATTAAGTCGACATTTTTCTTACATATATGTATCTCTTTTAACCTGCTATTGGTGCACCAACTCAGTCCTAAAGTTTTGTAGACTTACTGTGTATCTGTAAAGTATATATATGTATCGCTTTAAAATTCTCTTCAAATTTTGTAAAAGAAAAAAATATTAATAAAAATTTTAAAGAAAAACGAAAAGCTGAAATAATTCAGAATTTAACGGTCGCCTATAAGGGTTTGCCTAAGTTTTTTACGCTCCCTCTGAGCTCTCAGTCTACCAGTCTGCTGTTGCACTTAGTCCTCTTAACTCATTTCTTTTTGTCTTTTTAATTGCATTATTAAGCATTATTTTGTTCGCACTTACGTCATATACTATTCAAAAGCCAAACTGCAAAATTTTAAAAGCAGCATTTGTTTTGAATTCCGGATTACAGTTAAGTGCTGGCATACATTTTTCAGCTTTTTAAAATCTTTTCTTAGTAAGATGGTTTGCAAAACACTTTTTTTTATTAACGGTCTTTTTATTATTAACGGTTTATATGTTAAATGTATTAAATAAATATCATTCGCACTTAACCGACATACAGGTGAATTCAACAGCAAAATGACAAAATATTTAAAAACAGCATATCTTTATAATTTCGATATGGGAGCATACGTACAAATCCCAGTTTGAATCCATTTTACAATCTATTTTGGGAAAAAGGAATCCTTTATACTTTCCGTACGTACACATTACGGAAATAAAACTGTCAAAAAGGATTTGGGAAAGGTGAAAATGGATATTTCTGTTGAAATATGACAACCAAATATTTTCGCTATTACAATACTTATTTTACATCGTACAAGGAAATAATAAATCTACCTACGCAACAAGTTCAGATAGTTCCAATAATATCATTTGCAAACTGTTGAGTAAAGGCTAGGCTCTTTAAAGTTTGTTACAGATCTCTTTTTCTCGAAAACTTTCATCTAATCAGAAACTTTTAGGAACATTCGATCAATTTACTTTCTTCCCGTGACAACATATCCAATTCTATCGTGTGCCAATATAAAACAAAGCTCTCCACTTTGTAAAAGTACTTTGTTCATATTAAAGACGTTTGGAGCATCGATTCATTGTAGCATTTTCTTTATGGGGACTGAGTTTCTTTAGCAAACGGATCGCATTTCGTTTGTTTATTCTGTCTGACAGTTTCGTGAGTCTCTGCCTTCAAGATACTCCTAGCATTTATATTTTGGTTGCTAACAGATTGTTACGTTTCCTAAGTATGATTACTACGTTAGAGGCTACCATACATTAGTTGTATATGAAAACTTTTCTTTAATTCTCATTCAATGATTTTTTTCTGACGAATTGTATTAACAACAGATTGCATAGTAGGACTGTAAAGTTTAAATGTAAATAAAATTTTAATTAGTTTGACTTTGATTTACTCGAATAATTTCATGCATTATGAACCAGAAATGCGGTAATCCTTTCCATCATCCTCCAATTTAGATCACATCCACGCAATGAATTACCGTTCACCACACCTTTATTCCCAACAGCTGCTATACAGACTACCATGTTATCTTTTGGAGCAAGAAACATAAAACATTAGCTGTACTTTGACCCGAATTTGAACCTCGGACGTTCCATTTAGCTAACTGAATGTACTGCACCCCAAAAGTAGCCTTGTAGCCTTTAAATGCAAGATATTTCCTTACGTATATATGCGCAGAATATTTTGCCTCAGGGAAGAAGGGCTTTTCTCAGTCTCCCTTAAAACGAGAAAAAAATTTCAGTGAAACTGATATTAATTTAATTCTGCATTTTAAATTTCAAAGTGGAATGCTTTTATTTCCCATAGAATACTAATTTCCCGGAGTATGTACTTAAAACTATACTGGGAAGTATAACGGAAATTTTGATAAATGGCAATACATTTCAATAACGGTTCAGTAACTAGTAAACAAACATACTTCGTTATCCATATATTAAATATTTGGAGAATTAATCAGAATAACTGATTACGTATTGTTACGAATTTTGTCTATAGATAGATAATTTTAGTGTAATTATATGTGAAATTTTTGTAGCTTTCTGTGTAATCTGACACGTAAATCTATAGAGACGATGCTATGCCGAAAAAGAAAGAATACCGGGGCAAATCTATTTAGCATAGAGTAAATGAACGTCTTGCTAATTTGCAACGGTTTGGGCGACTAAATTTTGTTCGTAAATTTGGCGAGAAATCGTCAAAAGTCGTCAAACTTGGCGATGATTTGGTGACGTTTTGATCCGGTCTTTGTATCACCGTAATATGTCATACAACTGAACAGCTGTAATTGATTTCATACGTAGCGGTAACCGCATCCGATTCTCATATGATTTCCAGTAATTTCGAGAAGCACTAAGAATATCTCGGAGACAGGGTGAAAACTATATAACACCTAAAAGCATCTACTCTCAGTTATTGTTAGCTGTTTTTAGCTCGTTGTAATGAGATATCTCCGCGTTAACTTCACTCTTTAGATGCGCTTTGCATTGATTGTATTTAACGTTGTTAGTAGTTTGAAATGTAACAATTGATTGTATTCTGTGATTCTGTGAAGAGTCGTATGGCTATTTTCTGTGGAAAGTTCCAGAATTGTGAAATGTTTTCTTTGATAAAATAAATTTTGTCAACCTATCATGGGACCTGTTTGCATTCAATCTATTACGTACCCGTACGCACGCAACAATACATATTCCGAACTTTTTCATAACAATACAGAGTAGACTAGAATTAACCTTTTTTTATGGGAACACAAACTACCCCAAGGTACTTTATTAGAAATATTAATTAGAAGTAGACAATTTTTAACTTCAGTCTTTATGCTTCATGTTTCCATCAATACTTCTAAGACTTACAACTAACTGTGTTATATTTGATGATGATTTTTTTTTCATCTCTCTCACTCGTTGTTTCTTTTACGAGTAAATTGAAACGTTTTTATTTTCTTTGTTACTATGGTCTGTATCTGCACATCGAAGTCATAAAAATGCACGCACTCTTTTGTTCTTTCGATCTAATTTGGTGCGCCTGGGTTTCTAATCCTGGCATAGCCAAAACACATGCTTCTAGAACAACAAATTTACAAATGTTCACTACCTTTTATTAGCTCATTAAGATTCAGGATATTTTGAGACAAAAAAACTGAAATTTAAACCCCAATTTCGTATTTTCAAAAGTAATATCAGATGTTAAGAACAGCATTCCTTTGATTTACGTACTTCCGCATGTTATGAAATGGCGATTAGAATGAAGTTTTGAAAAGTACGGTATTTTATTGAGAAGAGGTCGTATAGATATAGTGATGTCTAAAACAAATATTTATTCAAACAATATTTGTTTCATCTCACAATCATAGATACATGAACAAAGCTCATTCCAAGAAACCAAATCATTGTGTTTCGAAATACGTAATATATGGTATTAAAAATAATATCCTTTATATTCCGGTTCAGCTGAAAGTGTTTATAATAATTATCAGTTGCATATATTATAAAATATATGTAATTTAAATTATTTACAATTTGATATACTGTTAAAAATAAAATAAAAGCTTAAATTGTTAAAAACAATCTGAGTACTGATCACTTGTTAAGCGCCGTGGAAGGTAAATTTAAGATCGTACGTTTCGAGGAATGGCAAAACTTAACTAGTTGCGTGAAACCATAATAGCGTAATTACGTAAAACGGTCAGGTTTTTTTCAGAGCCAGGTGACTGAAGAAATTACTTATGTCCTAACCGAGATTTGGGCCACGGAACTTCTAGTGATAACTGGATGCGTTTCCAGTTACTCTATCCCACGCACAAAGAGAATAAAGTAATGCTTTACATTAAAAGTTCTGAAACTTTTTGTAGAGTTTTAGCATAGATGTTTTCACCATCGATCTTTATTTAAAGTAGCTGTCTGTTAGGTATAGAAATCCATGCTGTCCAGACGGTATAGTGGTTAGGGGAGCTACTGCGGTCCCGAAGGGCCCGGATTCAAATCCTAGAAAAAGACATGGATGTGGCAGGGAAAGAGGGAGAGAGACCCTCGAAATCATCCCCCAGGGATGGTCTCCATCCAAATTGGCGCGAAACTGAGCGAGTTCCTACTGCCACCTGTACGGTACGCCTGTCATTATCAAGGTTCTTGTTAATGACAGGCGCAGTCTTGCTCTAGTTGCGACAATGAATTTCGTGGCTTGTTCTGATGTTACTGTCAGACAAGTGAGATACGTCACAACACAATAACACCACAAAAATCCGTTCGAAAAGCAAAATATGTGTCCCGCTTTCAACCCGTTCTTTTTTAATATAATTTTTTACGAAGATGCTCCACTGTTTTTAATGTTCCAACTTGTGTCTCAATGGCATTAACTATTGAGTGCTGTTCATGATCATAGCAGAACGTTTCTTCATTAACTTCCCACTGCGGCTGACCGGTTAATTCGCTGAAAGTCAGTAGTTCCCACCCGGTCGAATTCCGGCTAATGGGCTGGCTGCTTCAGCGTTTTTATGATTTTTTTCCCATGTGTTTAACTACACAAGCCAGTTTTTCTTAGAATGTCCTTCACAAAAGCAGACGGAACCGACCACCAAAAGCCGACTCAGAACTTTGATCCGTTTTTCAGATATAACAACAAATAAACACCTTCGAATAAAAATACAAAAAATAATCGAGTTCTTAGCAGCAAAAGGACAAGAATTATATGCCTTTATGTAAAATAATCCCTCTCAGTTTCTCTCACAACTAGTTATACTATAACTCGCGAAAGGTACCACAGCGCATACCGTCCACAGAATTTTTTATACAATAATTGAGTACTTGTACAATCATAAAATATATTAAAAATTCACATTAATGTAACTACACAACAGCATGTATACTCATGACAAAGATATGTTAAATAGAATTATTATGGTATATAATTTTTATAATATGGACTTTTGCAAACTATGTGATTGCAACGAAATGAATGCAGATACGAACTTTATATAAAAATATGCTATATTTAAAAACAGTTCCTTGCGAGAAACGTAAGCATTACGGAATTGACTGAAAGAACTGTAGAACTTCAACCCACAAAATAATGAATCAAACAAACATGTGAAAACAATCGTAATTCACATGCTTTAACAATATGCAACAAATTTGTAACTACCTAGTAAAATCAGTTGTATCACTATGTAGAAGTAATATTTATGCACCGCCATTCATAATGTAACTTTTCATAGATATATATGTATAAAAGAAGCACTCGGGACACGCGGACAAGCCCCTAATGCACTGCTGGCAGGGGTAGTGCTCGCGGTGTAGCGTGAGCCGGCTGCCGGGCATCTTCTATTTCAAGCTAGGCTATTCGGGAAAGTTAGTAGGAAGACAGGCCCAGATCGAATAGTTGCGGGGCCCGATTGGATTTTTTGTGCGAGGCCCTCTCTCCTCTTTGCGGGGCCCTTTTCAAATATCTTATACAGACGAAATTTTTCTTGGTTCAACAAATTCTGTTGAACATTATCTATTGTCTGCTCAGCAGAAAGTCATTTTTGAAGCTCTGTACATTTTAACATAGCTACCAAATGATTTTTTGGTTTTTCATATGTTCTCTTTCTCGTTTCAGTGGATTCGACATCTAATGATAAAGTTATAGGTTAGGTATCCATTTTTAATCATATGATATACTTAAGTTTTTAATTTTAAAAATAATTGTTTGTTAATAAAGATCATGTAATATAATTAGTACTTACCGTATTCAACAAATAGTAATTGTAGTCACAAAATACGACTATAATAATTATAACGATTAGAAGAATAGCGAACTACAAATGCAAGAAACGATTGACATTTGATACTAGCTATACACCCACCACTGGCTGATACGGTTGCGCAACTAGTTGCGCGTGCATATACCTGTATGGTAGTTTACGTACATAAAGTAGTTCAAGTACGTAGTGCAAAATCTCTCTAATATAGGACTATCCCGATTAGATTCAATACATTTGACATGAACTTTTACGGGTATCAGTTTTCTATATAATAAAGTATATATTATATAATAATAAACACATTAATAAATCTCATCCAGCAATACAAACTTAAAATAACTATATTTTTAATTATTTTAATAATTCATAATGTATCCATTATCGCCAAAAGCAATCTGCTTTAAATTTCGAATTTTTTTTTGTTCATTTTGATGGTAACGCGGGGCCCGATTGGGCCCAATCGCTCCAATCGCCCTTTATCCGGCAATGTAGGAAGAGACAACATCTGGATCACCTGTTGGTAAATATCTAGTATCCTTCCCACTTGTAGTAGCCGTTATAAAAGCTAGGCTCAGTTGAAAACAAAAAAATGCAAAAAAAAAAAAAATGGATAGTGAGATGAACTTTCAAATAGCAGGGATCTGACAGAAAGCGAAAAACTAATACCACCTTTTTTCATGCGTGCTGTATATAGCACTGACCCCTTCAGATGTTTCTTTATTTGTATCGATACAAGTAAAAAACATTTTCAAGAATCTAATTCGTTCATGGAGATTTGCAGCAAGACTGAAATGAAATGGCACATCAGACGACATTTACAGGCAGTTCATTTAAAAATAATTGTTATTTGTTCCAGTCTTGAGATACTTTACACTTTGGCCACGCTTCAAACTACATAACTTACTTAGCATTATCTATTTAGCATGAGATTTTTTCAAGATGGCTTCAACTGAAATAAATGTTTAGTCGTTCTAGTTTCCATGCGAAGTGCCATATAGTTTGAATTATTAGAATTTTAAAATGGAATTGTTTAATTTTTTGAAATACCGATAATATTTTACACAAAGTAAAGGAAGGATGGCAAAATAAAATTTTTATAGTCATAGCAATCATGACAGTAGTAGTATAGTGGTAGCTTTAACACTCTTTTTAATAATAACATTTAAATTCTCTTGCTCTGCCGAACTTTCGTCTTTGCATTTAAACAGGAGTCCAATTAAACTTCATTAACACAGAAAAGAAGCAAAACTTTTCTAAAAGGATTTTTAAAAACTACGTCTTACAGTAGAATTAATACGCTGAACCAGTTGTTGCGATAAATTCATTTTGATCATAAATTTACCCTGATATAGGATGCTAGAAAAAACAGAAGGCAAAGAAAAGAACTAACATAGAAATAATACATTAGCTAAAATAAACCTTGCAGTCTTAAACTAAAATTTTCATCATACGTCTTTCATTTCCACGTCTCTTTCTAACGGTTCTTGGAAAAACGTATAAATGTGTATTATTGTAAATTCACTGTATACGTTTTATCAAATTTACATTCATGCAGCTTTCACTGAAACTCACTAAGAGAGATGTTTTTAGTAAAAATCAAATATTTACTTTATTCTTGAAAGATAAGAGCAGTACCTTAATAAGCTAAGCTATTTCTATCAAGCTCAATGCGAATTCGCTATTTCTCTTCTTTTATTGCTTCACTTAGAAATCTCATTACTCATCTCTCAAAAGAAAAACTATGACTAATGTTTATTTATTCAGCAACTTACATGATGCGCTGAATTTATGCGATTAACGGAAGCAATTTTTCCCGGCAGCAGTCACACTAATTCGCCCATTTCTTTCGTAAATATCTTTCACTCTCAACTAAGAACACTTTGAAGATATACTAATCCAAAGATGATTGATTTAACTAAGTACATTTCGTATATAAATTTTGAAATTTCTTTTGACGGTAAGGCTATTTTATATCATAAACTAAAACATTATATAAAAAATGTTAAGGTTAAAAATGAACATTTACTTTTAGCATAAACATTTTAAGGAGCAGCACACTGGGGTTTGAGCTCAGTATTTTATTGCTTCAAAAGAGCTAAATTATTCTTTTTTAACAAAATTCAATTTTCAATACGAATTTGAAAATGTCTTCGTCTTTAGTATATTATGAATTATTTAATGCCAAATATGGGATAGAAGAAAGAGATTTCTGTCAAAAAAAGCGTAAAATTTAAATTACTCTAAATCTAATAAAACATCATGATTTTTCTTATCAGATCTTTTAAAACATCCCTACGTGCGAGTTTAAGCAATTGCTAATATTTTATGACCAGATTTCCAGATTTAAAAAATGGAAAAACTAAATGCAAGATATAAAAGCTTTCAGACTAGATTACTAGTATTTTATGTCCAACTGCTAGTATTTGATGTTCAGCTGTTAGTATTTGATTTTAAAAATAGTATCAGATTTTTAAAATGGAAAAAATGAATACAAGATATAAAGACTAATTAATTGGCTAGTATTTAATATTTAAATAACAAATGGAGAAACTGAATGCAAAATATATAAAAAGACTAAACTGCTAGTATTTTATGTCCAGCTGCTAGTATTTGATGTTACGATTTTATAAATAGAGAAACTGAATGCAAGATAGAAAGACTTTCAGACTGGATTGAAAATTTAATCTGCAATATCACTGAAATTTCATTAATTGAAATTTAATTAATTTCATTTCATCAATTGAAATTTTTTAGAGTATCTCAATTTCAGTGATATGGTCAAACTTTCTTGGGGTAATTTTGTTCTAAATCATAAAGGTTCGTACACATACTAACAACTAAGACTGCTGAACATTAGTTGTTCGACAAGAGTTCAAGTTTCAGTGAAAGAGGTGGCTGCATGGGGTGATTTTCCGCTTTTGGCGGGACAGTCCCGATTTTTAACAATTTTTCCCGCGACGTTTTAAAAAAGTCCCGATTTTTGTAAAGAATGCACGATAAGCGAGGGAATGGTGAGAGAATACGGTTTTCGGCGGCCATGTGGCTACTTCGTCAGGATATGGTCTTATATTAATTGTGTTAAATTTATAATGTTAAATTTTAATAATAACAAATAATTGTGGACAACTGATTATCGAGAACTGCTTCTCAAAGTTCGCAATGTTGATCAGTTGTTAGAATTCGACTACCGTTGTTTGGACTTAATGGCATTTTTTGGCATTGGCAATGATGAAAACATTTTGCAACTGTCTCTCAGACGATACACATCGCACTGCCAAAGAATATGACATACGCATTCTTTGGTACTGCGTGCTAGTGCTAGTTAAACAAGTGATGTCAACAAATCAGCTATTCAGATAATTTAGGTACGTAATTTATTTATTTCATAAAAACATAAATTTTCTTGAATTTAGCAGACAGTACTCTTATTGTTTATATTTTATAGTGGCGGCAAAAGGTCTAGCGTCGGTCTTGAAAATGACGCTTACGACTTACGTTACGGAAAATTCAGAGGAAAAATAATACAAGTTAATACTGTTATTATTTAGAAAGTATTATAGAATTAAAATTAAAATAATTTTTTTTGAAATGCAGTTTCTTTATAACAAACAAATTAATTTAATTTTTAAACTAACAATAAAGTATGTTCGTGTAATTATATACTTACTTACTGTGTTTTAAGCAATATATATAGATAAAAATTTATAATATAATTTATAAATTTATAATAAATTACTTCTTTAGATTTTTAACATAATGAGTAAAAACAGAAGATGCAAATTCAAAGATGATCTAAGATGTGAACTTCCTTTTGTTAAAAAAAAAAAAGTGATCACATGGTAAAATGTGAGAAATGTAACGGTGAATTTTCTATTTCGCCCGCTGGAAGATTATTTCAAAGCGCACTTGGGGACACAGAAACATAAAAGATATTTAAATAATATTGCATCTTCCTACAAAATGCAGGAATTCTTTCGGAAAACAATTTATGGAGACGAAGAAAATAAATTAGCATTAGCAGAAGGACTTAGTATGTCTTTTTATGCTAATAATCACAATCATTCCTTCAGATCTTGTACATCACAAGTTGTCCACAAGTTATTCAACAAAAAAAGAAAGCAATCTACTAAAAGAATTCACTCTAATGAGAAATATGCCAAAGAATAAAATAATATTATACGTGATTTTTTAATGTATTATATTTGTAAATTTTACTTATGTTGAAATAAAAAACTGTATATTACAATACTATTTTTACGTTCTATGAAAATTTGTGTTTCTCCATATAGACCAAATTTTTAATCAAGAATTTCCCCACCCGGTCAATGGTGTCCCGCTTTACCAATGTTAAAATCTGGTCACCTTACTTTAAGTATCCATTAATGATACCAAAAAAATTCTTGTCTTAGCTGGATTACCCTAATTTACTTTGCTCCAATCCATTATACAGGATCTCAGTATAAAACATAAATCATTAAAGAGAGTTTCATAAAATCATTTCACCCTGTTTTTGACTATTGCATCCGATTAGTACTAGCCTTGGTTTTAGAAAGCAACTATTATTTTGTAGCTGAGTGATTCATTGTTATAATTGAGATAGTTAGTTACATTTTGCACTACATCTGCTTTTGTTTATGCGTCTGTGTCACAGAAAAACAGTAAGACTTCTAATCTTTTGCAGACCTAAATTTTTTGAGAAGACTGTAAAAGTTATCCATATTATAAATTTAAAAGAAACTGGAGCTAAAATTCGAACACAGTAGAAAATATAATAGTTAGTGTATTGCATTTATTTATATCTTTGAATTAACACTAATTAATATGTTTTCTCATGGTTTCTTTTCATATATGTATAATTCTAAATGATAAATTGAGCTTTTTATAGAATACTTATCATTATAAATGCATCGATAAGTAGAGAAAAATGTTTTCGTCATTTTTTGTTATCATGAACAAGGAAGAAATGTATAAAAAATTCTAAAGACCTTATCAGTTTTGTTACGATAAAGTAAAATAATGAATGCAAGGTAGTAATACTTTAATCTCTGTTGTTAAATAATGAAGATCCTGCATGCATGTTAGAGTTTTACTGTATTTTCATAATAGGTTTTTTTGGGGGAACAAGACTTTCCTTTACCTTTTAGCTTCTCACCCACATTTCTCTGCCATAATGAGTTTCAGGATTACAATTTATGCAAACAAGGTAGAAACGAGTATTTAAGCTGAAGTCTGAGTCACCTCAGTATGAGAGCGTGTTCTGCCGGTTTGGCCGGGTTGTTGCTATTAGTTTAAGTTTGCTCTTTTACGGTGGTCCCCAATACGTGCCTGCTAGTAGACGCCGGTGATCTTTAAATAGCGGCCACCTCCACGAGTTTGATTCTGTGCAGCTTCGGCTGATTAAATTTCTCTAGTCTTTAGCTTTTATTTTCTTTTTTGAGCTAAATACCGAGTGGAGGCTTCTTCTATGCTCGAAAGGGGCCATCTGTACATTCATTTTGAGTTAGAATTAAAAGGTATTTTAACCCTTCTTTGACTTACGCTACAAGAACTCAGCGAGTAGTCGTGATAGTTCTTCAATATTCTAGCCTTCAGAGGAACTCTAGTTAAGCTAGGATATTACAATGTATTTATGTATGTATAAATGTTTGTTCCTGACATTATGGAAAAACGGCGGCACCTAGAGCCGCTAAATTTGAACAGGAAGTCCTCCTCCTGTCGTGCTTATTTTGGAGTCCAAAATCTGAATTTCAGTTATTTTATTTATTTCATATTTGGTATGAATTTGTTAACATTTTTATTAACAATTCAGCGATTTAAAAGAAATGTAGTGCTATGTTCAAAATAAAACGTTTTTCCATTCGGCGTTATTCAACAAATTCGAATATTTAAAAGCAATGTGTGTGTGTGTGTGTGATTATGGCAAAGCCTCGAGGGCTATCTGCCTAATGGGAGGGATGCCTTCGTGGAGGACTTTCTAAGGGAAACTGGCTCGTATACACGTTACACATGGGGAAAACCACGAAAACGCCCATGCAGCCAGCCCGTTCGCGGGATTCGAACCTCGGACCGAACTACCAGTGTTCAGCGACTTTACCGCTCGGCCGCTGGTGGGCCCTTAAAAGCAATGCGTTGCTCCAGCCGGACACAAAGTACTTTTACTTTCCAAGCGCCAATCTGTTGTCGTTCGGCAAAGCTCAAGATATTTAACTTTCAAATTAAATTGATATGATGTTATTAATTAACAAACTAAGCGATTTAAATGCAATAAGCTCAATTAATAATATTTAATACTACTTTTTCAATTTAATTTCATTTATTCAAACATTCATTTAATTGTCTGCATAGCTGTACTCGTCTTGCATGGCGCGTTAATGCGTCATAAGGAAATTTTTCAATATTCATTGTTTATTCTGTACAATCTCTCCTATATCTTAAGCTATATTGCTTTAATCTCCTTTTTTTTTGTTTTCGTGTTTTTTAGAAAGGATTCATCATGCTACTGCATGGGTATAAAGAAAAAAAGCATTTTACTACTGAAATAATACATATGATGATTCTTTAATTCAAATTCTTTAATGAAACAAAAGCACAATAAAATTAAACAAGTGATATTTGAGCTATTACCAGCACTGCCAATATATATTGAAAAATTAAACAGGGTACCAAAAATAATATAAATACAGCTTAAAAGGTCTGAAGGAGAAAAATAAACTAATACTTATTTCAGATTCCGTATTTAATTATTTGGAAATAAAATGCTTTTGCGCGCTGAAACATAAAATACTTCAAAACACTGTATTCATTTCAAATCTTTTTGAAACATAATTGAAAGCAGCTATCATATTAAAAACAAAACTATACTGAGAACTTTTGTATTCACCTCAGCTCGTTATGTAACCTCTATTGCTTTTAAATTCTATTAAAGGAGTCATTAACTAGAAGATCGATTAAATAAGTGTAATAAAGTAAAAATATTTTTAGTTTATTATTAAAATGATCAAGCATTTTTATGAAATTACACCATCTGGACCAAATGAAATTATACTCCTGTTATTATTAAAATCTTTATGAATTTTTCCTTTTTATTTCCCTATACGAAGTAAAGGAAGTCTTATAAAAATGCCGGGTATTATATTAATTAAAAAAAAGATAGATTTTGATCGCGATCAAATGCAATGTTTTTGCGTGACACCTGTACCCTATCTTTACCCCAAACGAATTATAAAACAAACTTAAAATGGATTCAGAAGAGATTTTTTTCGTGGCGTCTGTACGTACATACATATGTATGTACCTCGTATAACTAAAAAACTGGTAGCCTCGGACCGCTGAAATTTTGTATATAAGACTACTACAGCATGTAGTTCTGCATTTCCCTTTTTGGTTGTAATGGACTGCAGCAAAAGTATATATATATACCCACTCGGTTACTCGGCACAGTGAAGTCAGTTTTTTATATTCTTATATATTGGTAAATTGTGCATTTTTTGCCTTAAAAATTATTGAATCATTTTGTTCTTATCTTCCAGTTAAGGTTTTTATGCCTTTTGTTAAACTGCATGCAATAGTTGTAGAATTATCAACAATTTAAAAAGTCGTTTAAGTGCTACTAAGCCTAATTTTTTACTTCCTTGTACGAAGTAAAGGAAGTATGATAATCACAAAAAATTCCTGGTATCATATTTCAACGAAAATAGCCATTTTGACAGCTACTAAAAGCAATATAACGATGGTTTTACGTGATATCTGCCAGTAAGGACAAAGTAATTTTTTTATCCCAAACGAATTTTAAAACTGATTTAAAATGGATTCAGAAGAGATTTTTTCGAGGTGCATGCGTTATGTATTTATTTTGCATAATTAAAAAACGAATAGCCTCAGAACGTTGAAATTTTGTATATAGGATGACTATAACATGTAGTTGTGCAATTCCCTTTTTGGTTGCAATCGGCCGCACCAAAACTATATACATATATATATATATACCCACTCTGTTACTTGGTTCCACGAGCTCAGTTTTTTTTTTTGGGGGGGGAGGGTCTTATATGTTGGTAAATTTTGCATTTTTGCTTTAAAAATGATTGAATTATGTTATTCTTAACTTCCGGTTAAGGTTTTTATAGCATTGGTATGCATTGGTATGCATACTGCGTGTAATAGTTGTAGATTATCAATAACTAGAAAATTGTTTAAGTGTGGCTATTTTCTTACCATAACAGCCATGTTTGTTTACAATTGAGAAGAATAGAGAATTGAGTCTTTCTGCACCTTCAGCGTTTTTTTGCAGAGTGGGACCAAAAGGAAACTTAGTCTTGTGCATCGAAAAATCTACTTTCTTGCCTGTTGACCGAGTTACTTAGTTTTGTTCAGAATAATTAATTGCAAAAATTGTTTTTTAAATTGTTTTAACTGTATTTGGTGTTTTATGTTTTCCATATCTTTCAATTTTTACTGAAGATATTTTGAGTTTATGTATTTTTGCCTTACCGTAAAGTGAAAACTGAATGAATTGAATGAGAAATGCATCTGTAATTGAAATTCGAGGAAATAAGTGTTTCTTATTAGGAACAAATATTGTCGCCAGTCTGTCGCAGACAGAGGATAATATTTACGAGTAGCGTATGCGCATTAGGTAAACGGCGCTGAATCGTCTGTGAAAAAACGGTTTCTTTCATATTTGTCTCATTTCTTTTATACGTCGTTTTAGATCTATTATAATATTTGAATAGAACACGTGGCAACGATTAGATAATTCTTCAGGTGATATTATGTTTGTGCATTGTGAGATATAAAATTAATGAGATGTAACCCTGTTAAGTAAGCCTAGCGCCAGAGTTTCGCTGTGGTAAATAAATATAGTGAATTTTACAGAGTGCATTTATTCTACTGTTTATTTTGCACTATCGAAGAGTAGATTTAATTCAATTCAATAAGTTTAAATAAAATGCAGGAAAAATGCGTATAAATCACTATTCCGTACAAGGAAGTCATGCGGTGTACACATCAGATTTTTTATAGTAACTATTTAGGCTACTTGACACGCAAATGTTTCGTACGTATAAGCGCAAACTAAAGAAATCACTTAACTATTGATTGGAAAGTGGTCAAGAAGCTCAGAAGAACCAAATTTGAGATTTGCCTCTGTTTGGAGTTCATCCTACCTGACTGCTGACTGACAGTAATATCAGATCAGATCTCTGATATCAAAACAAGCCCAAGAAATTTATCGTGGCAAGGCTTATTTAATTGAATTCAATAAATTCAATAAGTCAACATAAAGACTGTTGTTGGCAAAATCCTTGAGCATCATATAGGTGACAGTATATCTTCGCTCACTTCTGCTCCGAATTTTGAAGGAGAGCACCCCAGGGGAACAGCTCCGAGGGTCTCGACTCCTCTTCCTCTACCTTCAACCTCTTTCAACAATCAATCCAAGACAGGCCTTTCGGTTCGCCGCAGAGTGCCCCCATTCTGCAGAGACACTATACATTTACAAACATCCATGCCTTCTCCGAGATCTGAACTCGGGCCATTCGGTACGGCAGTCAGCGTCGCTAACAACCATTCCGGTTGGTAGGCAAATTTGAGATTTGCTTCCTGTTTTAAAATTTATCGGAATAGCTTTGTTGTTGAAAAACATACATTCTCATCTTAAATGGAATACGAAACGGACAGTTATGCCACAATTATCACTTGATGAACAAAGAATTTAATAATCAGTAAAATATTTATAAGCCAGATGGAAAATTTGCCCACAAATTCCCAAGAACCCTTTTAGGAATTTCATCCTAAGATCAAGATAAAGTTAGTGCAGAAAATATTACATTAATATAAATTCTATGATCATTTATCAAACTACAAACAAAATTACATTTTAATACATACCCCGTAATATAAATTTGACGATTTTAAAAGAGTTATAGAACGATGAGAATAGCGTGTTCGCACTCTGTATTGCTTTCACACGCACTATGCCATATAGAAATCTGTGGAGCACTCGAAACATCACGCTGTTGTGATCCAGGGATTTTATAAAAGCAGCCACATAACTCATCATTTTAAAATAGCACACCATGAGGTAATGCGAATGGAATATAATGTTGTTACAGATTGAAAACTTCAGGTTGATGATAGATGAGCGATAAAGAACAGGCTTTGCTTTTTTACAATGAAACATGATGGTACACTAGACATTTCCAGATCACACTGTGAAAGAGATATTGCAAACGAATAAAAATTTTCATCGCTGAAAGACCATGCATTTCATCGCTGAAACACCATGGATGTAAAGAATTAAATTGAACAGAATTAGAAGAGCCGGAAGACATTTGCAAGTAATAAAGTTCGCAATTTCGACACATGATATGACTTGTCTTATGAACGTGGAAAGGAAATTTTCATTTGCTCGGTTTTAAATAAATTTAAATTTGTTAATCGGAGAGGATACTTCATTCGCATAATTCCCAGGTTCGAGAACGCTCAAGACCAATTGGAAAGCATTCGAATATCCTTATTTTCAAAAATCTTAAATATTATTTATCAATTTACTTACTATATTTGTTTATGAAAAGTACACATTGTTCTAATATATATTTATATGATAACTTATGGTTTCGTCAAAATATTGTTACCGTCCCAACTGGTTTCTTTGTACATTAATACTTACATTAAATAAAAATCCATAGTAGACGTCTAAAAGAATTTAAAATAGTTACTGACTGAAGCGAAATCTAAAATCACAGAAAGTATAGAGAAAACTATAAAAAGAAAAATAAACAAGTAAAAAGGTAAAAAGCCATAGAATCTGATTGTTCTGAAAACCAGAAATTACCCACACGTAGTTGCCATTTTCTGAAACTGAAAAAGAAATTGAGATGAACATTTGTTTATTTTCCGGTTAAAGACCAGATATTGTATTTCCTGTCAATTAAGATAGACTTTTGAGAGCATAAAGTGTTGCAAATGAAAGCTGTGTACGTCTGATGTGTTTATTAAATAACGTGTTTGAACTTCATGCAAGCATGTAAATTACAGATTTCAGCCAAGGTATTTTTTAAATCAAAATTTAAAATTTCTTTTAAGCAGTTATTCTTTTGAGAGAATTGTAAAAGTAATTAAGACATTTATTCTAAAAAAAATCAAAAAATGTCAAAACATTCTAGAACTTAGTTATGAACTTTTTGTCATTTTTCAAATATAGATTTAATGTTACTTTCTGACTTCTATTTTGCTATTTTTAAGAGTAATTACGAGTTGTATGCAAAGTATTAAAGCTTTTTTCATGCAGCCTCGAAGGCAAATTAATAATATAGACGGAAAAATCGGTACTTACTCACTTCGGAATTTGGTGTTGGCACTTAAACTGACTGTTAGACTTTTACTCTATATGCCCGTATTCTGTATCTAAACATAAACCGTTTGTATCTTACTCGGTTTGTAACTCTGACCATACTCCCAGGTTCAACATGGGAATTTTTGCAACTAATTTTATATTCCTCACTCTACGTGCATAAGTTAAACACAAATATCCATTCCTTATCCAGAAACTTCGCGGAAAAACGTCGCAGAAACAACAGATCAAAGAAACAAACCATCGTTTTACAAAACATCGTGGGAGAAATAACAGCAGAGAGGAAAAATTGCAGTTTTGAATCATCATGGTCTAAAATACTGCGTATAAAATAAAATGTGCAATAAGTAGGTAGTTTTAAAGTATTGTACAAAATATCGTGGTGAAAAGAGTACCTACAAACCATCGCATGACTATAACACTGCAGATATACATTTCCTGACTATAAAAATGTGATGTGAAATTTCGAAGAACCATATATTCCAGCGTATAACGAGCACCTTTAATTTCCATCTAGTTTTTTTTTTTTTTATATATATATATATATATATATATATATATATATATATATATATATATATATAGGTTCATTCGTTATATAACGAGCACCCACCCATTTCTTTACAAAGGAAACATGTGCGTTGCTCTTATCTTTTGAAGTCATTCCTTCGAAGATTTTCCCCAGGCTTTCTAACAATGGTATACTGAACAAGCGATAAGAGGAACAATAATGTGTGTGGGGGGGGGAATTCTTGAGGGAGTAAATAGTTCTGCAAAGTGGGAGTGTTGTATTCAATGCAGAAGAACACGAGAATATTGTTCTAGGGTTTCGAAAAACGGAGAACATAATTTGGAGTAAGAATGCACTTGCCACCCGAATGATTTCAGAGAATTTTGCAAAATTTTAAAATGATTGCAGAAAGGGAAAAAAATCGAAAATAAAAGTCGCAACTTTGAAGTGAACATCAAAGGCTTTAGGAAATCGCATTTGTTTTAGTTGAAATACAGTTGGTCTAGTGTTCCTTTTAGTAGTAAATATGTCTCCTTCCAAACGAAATAAAACAGTGCTGATCTCAAATGCACTCAGTTTGCGAAGTCATTCAGTTTGTCCAGTTTCTTTAGTGTTGGTGAAAGCTCCATACGTGTTTGGAAGAAAAATTAAATCACAGTAATTAATGTGCCAAACAGTAGATGCTCTTCGCGTAAAAGAGTAACGAAGTGGCTTATCTTATAACAAATGCTGCGAACTGGGTCCTTAAAAATCCTCAGAATAGGTTCATTGTAACAAGAAACAGCCTGCTGTTATTTACCTTGAGGGGGTTAAAAAAGAATGCACATGAAAGTGAAAACATTAAAACAACTTTGAGTTGGCGTAGTGGATTTATTTTTTAGCTCTACGTTATAATTTGGCTCTACGAGAAAAAAACAAAAGTTTCGTAAAGGCTTCCAAAGATATGGATACCAAACGGATAAATTTCCAGATATATGTTTGTCATTAGGTTATTTTGAAACAGAAGACATAAAAAATGAGCAATGTCCTAGCCGGTACTCGAACCTGGACCTCTCGAATACGCACCGAGTGTGTTACCGTTAATCACGAAGGCATGCTGGAAGGGGGAAGAAAATACATTATATATTATTGACCTACGAAGCCAAAAAAGAAAGTTGCTTACTCCTACATATTTGAAATATTGGTCCAATTCCAGTTATATTTGAAATAATAGGAAATAAAACAGTTGATGTGAACGAAATAAAAACAGTTCAATGAAAACAACAGGTCACGAAAATTCTCACTCCTTCGTAGTGCTTTCCCGCTTACCAGACGGTCAACAATTAAAACCCATGGTTATATTTAAAAGAAAATGATGCTGAAATGTAATTTCCGAAAGGGTGTTTCATTCATATTCACAAGAAATGACGGATGGACGAAAACGGTGTGAAATTGTGTATAAAAAATGCTTGGCAAAAGAGTCCTGTTGCCTTAAAGAATCCAGAAAGTCTTTTAATTTGGGAACATGTTCAGATCCCATCTAACGGATAGTACAACGAAATTGTTAAAAGAGTGTAGTACAGACATGGCAGTTACTCCAGGCAAATTAACGTCATTATTTCAGCCTCTAGATGTGTGCTGCAATAAATCATTCAAAGAAAATTTAAAACGGCAGTGGAATACGTGGATTTTAGAAGAATGAAAAAACATTTAACAATTGGGTGCCAAATGCGTTATGCTAGACTAGAAATAATGTGTAAATGGATAATAAAAGCATGCAATGAAATTGATTTCGACATAATTCGAAAGTCATTTAAAAATGTAGTATATCAAACAATTTATATGGAATGGAAGATGATTGGTTATTTATGAATCAGAGTAACAGTGACTCTGAAGATGAAACATAATCCGAGATTTACCGAAAATATAAGAGAAGACGAATATGACGAATTTCTCGTGTTATCCAATAATTAAATTTTTTTAAGTTCATAAGGTATGCCATTTCATTTAAATAAACAGCACTTAGGTGCATGTAGAAATGTAATTTTTGCATTCTCATAATCCATCATTTTTTTATACGGCATATAACGCGCACCCGAAAATTTTGATCTTGTTTATCTTTTGCCTTAAAACGGCGCGTTATACGTAGGAATATACGGTATATAATATTATTGTGAAGTAAGTAATTGAAAGAGCATAGTATCAAAAAAGTTTAAAATTTTATATAGTGGTTATAGGTAGCATTAATTTTTACTAACTTTCAGAATGTGAATGAATTTGAGGAAAACATTTATTAGTTAATACAAAAATACGAAACAGAGAAGTAAATATATTACTTATTTCTTAATCATTGCGGGAAAATTAACTTAATTTGTTGAATCAGGAAAAATATGTCGGCGATGTTAAAATAAACAATAATGCCTGTGAAAGCCAAAAGCATGCCTGTGATGATAATATCATGACATAATTTTTATCAGCATGCCACGATAATTTACGAGAATAGTTTTTATGACGGTATTCTAAAACTGCGAGGTTTTGCAGCGCTTTATTTTCTACCACGATGTTTTACATTACTATGTTTTAGAAACGCGATATTTTCTTCTTCATTTTATCCAACGATGTTTTGCACGAAGGTTTCCCCTTGCCTTGTTTTCATAATGATGTTTTCGTCCACCATGTTTCTGTCGCGATTATTTTCACCTGTAACCGAACACGGTTCTATGGACATTTTGAGTCTGCGATCACCATACAGAAAGGGCGGAACAAAATATTAAATTAAATACATTTCGTATTAATGGGATATTACAATGTTTATTTGCAATTTTTTAATATATGTTTTATAAGAGTTCTGTTCTGTTATACGATAAATAATCGAAGTTAGGCCAAAACCTTTGTTTCTATACTGCGAACTTTTAAAGGCTTCATGGTATTGTTATATGATTTTTACTTTCAGGAGAGCCAAGCGCGATTCCTTTACAAGATTATGTTTAAAATAGGTGAAAAAAAGTAAATCTGTTTTTATAATTTGCTTTCGCAGTCAGCAAGTTAATTTTTCAGTACTTTCCTAATCTAGCAACACAATTAAACAAGTAGCATCAAAACAAAAACTGAAGAATTAAAAAAGTTACCTAATATGGTCTTGTTTATCCATTATGGTTTCATTTATAATTTTACTATACAGAAGCAAAATGTTGTTTCTGATGATCCCTTTCTACGATGGTTTGAGAATCTAAGCAAAGAAATTTCAAACTCAAATATGAAGCCCACTCCGTACATGCTTCTCTTGGAAACAAAGACATGTTAAAATTAATTTGCTGGAGCATGGCAAAGTATACGAAGGCTATAAAAGTAAGGGAAGGTATGCATTGATGGAGCTCGTTTTAAGTGAAATTGGCTCTTATTTACTTAATACATGGGAAAATCCTCGAAAATTTCCTTTCAACCACAGGTTTGGAGCCATTCTACGGGTTTGGACTTAGGTCGAACTAGTAGTGAAACTGTCTTACTTTCATGTCAACATCCGCTGGCAGACAAATCGTGATAAAAAGTGCTGTCCAAAATCTCCGTAATACAATTCAGGAACTAGCAGTAAGACTAAATATTCCGAAACACACAGTACATGAAAACACCAAAACGCATGAATGCATAACTGATAGGATGTTTAAATGCCCCATATTTTTGACAGAACAGACGGTGTCTATTCCGAAAGTTTTATAAATGAAAGAGAATCAGTGCGAATAAGAAATTTAGCACTTAGCGAACAGTTGTTAGATATCCACTTAATTGACTCACTAATACACAGTAATTCGGCTTGGAAAACACTGCATTCATTGGGAATTCTAAAGAGTTTGTATTCCAGTTCAGAACCATTATGGAAAACGACATAAGCTAATCCAACTCGATTATTAATTTTACTGCCATCTGTATAACACACAACAGGGAAATTATCATCAACAGAATTGTCATAAATGATAGTTTGAATTGGCAAACGATTGGCAGGATGAGGAAGATCTTCAAACAACACCTTGGCATCGAACATAAATTTGCTGATGGTATCTTTAAACTTTTTGTCATTCAAAACATGAAGGTCAATCGGAGGAAATCCTGAAATTGCAAAACAGGCTTCATAGCTAATTGTTCTGTAGCCACGCACAACTCTTAGTAAAATTCTTCTTTGAATTCTGCGAAGTATACGGGAATTAATCTTCTTTTCTAAAGCTGTTCCCCACACTCTAGAAGCATAGCAAATAAAGGGGACAATACCCTGCTCATAAATCATATCAATAACATTAACTTTTAAACCAAAAGTATTGCAAGAGACACGATTAAGTCCTCTAAGTATATTTTCACACTTATTGGATAAATACATAATATGATTTTTCCAACAAAACTTATGATCAAGAATAACGCCTAAATATTTAATTTCATTCACTGTTTCGAGTAAGGTATTATCCAAGTACAGTTGTTGGTTTGTATAGCTGACATGCTTTCTTTTAATTATCATAATTTTAGATTTATTAGGATTGAATTCCAATTTCTGTTCTCTGGACCAATTGGAAATAATAGTAAGGGTGTTTTGAGCCGTATTAAAGAGAGTAATGGGACACTTCTCTTGAAAGCAAATTAGTAGATCATCAGCAAAAGCAATTGTTTTACAACTCGGACAATGTGAGAGTCTATTGAGTAGATCATTCATAATTAAATTCCACAATAAAGGTCCGGAAACCGAGCCTTGAGGGCAACCTCTTTCCAAAATGCGGGAGGAAGAAACGTGGCCAAGGGAGAGCAATGCAGATCTGTCATGCAGAAAATCTTTAATAAGGTGGTAAATATTACACGGAATACCAGCTTTCCTTAAAAAAACAAGTATCCCAGGACACCAGGCGTGGTCGAAAGCACCTTTGATATCAAGAAACACTAAAACTGTGTGTAAATTTCTCTTCTTACCTTCGTCCATTATGTCTTTTAAGTACAAAAGAGCCTCTTCACAACTCTTATGAGGGGTAAAACCAAACTGTGCTTTATTTAGCAGTTTTTTATTATGCAAGAACCAGGTAATTCTATTAACAAACAGCTTTTCTAGGCATTTTCATAAACTGGGAAGAAGACTAATGCATCTCAAGTTATCTAAATGCGGGATACGAGGACCACTATTCTTAGGGATTAAAACGACATTCGCTGTTTTCCAGCAACGAGGAAATGAACCAAGCCTCAGACAAGTATTGAAGATTTTGGAGAATAAATTTGGAAACATTCTATGAACTTGCTTCAAAATTTCGTTTGAAATAGAATCAAGACCAGGAGCTTTATTGCATTTAAGTTTTTCTATAACACTATTAATTTCTGACATAGTAAATGGAGGATCTGGATTAGCAACATAATTTAACGAAGCTTCAGCCCTAATCATTCTATGAAACGAATTATCCGTGCTAAAATGGTCCGTGGGAAAGCTTCTGTTAAGAACCTCATTAACAGTTTCTTCAAGCGACTTTGTACAATTACCAGATGGGAGATAAATTCCACTGACTTCAATTCCTTTCATAAAATTTTTCTTTATACCATTCGTATATATTTTTTTCCAAACATTCCTTTCATTTATACTATTAAATTATACTATTTATACTATTTAAATTATTAATTACGAATTATTTTACATATTATTACTATTATATATTTACATGCTTTATTATAATTAATTATATTTATACTTTTATTTGCTCTTATTATTCTTAACGATTATACATTCACATTAATAAGAAAAAAGTAAACGCTTAACTCATAAATAAATGTGATACATAAAAATTTGATATATATATATATAACGTATCTATTATTCTTAACATTTCACGCTCAGGATGAGTTAATGTATCGCAACAAAAAACAATTATTCTCGAAAAACCATAAAAAATCTAACTTCTGATCAGCGAGAGAAAACAATTTACTGAAGATGCAGACAATGAAAGTGCACCTCTAAATTTCAATGAATCTTTTCATGTACGATAGCTAGGATATGAAAAATAAATACGATGACTTGGCAACAACAACAGCAGCAGAAAACATCTCTGCTTAGATCTATATACTTTTCCTAGGTACGATTTTCAACTCCGATATTTCACCTCCTATTTCTAACCGAGAGTCAAAATCAAACGAACATAAAATCAGATTTTCTCATCTGATCTCGGTATCTGAAAGTGTTGATCTAAAAAATATAAGATTGCATTTCGTTTCATCTATGACTCCCGTACATATAGCTAGGCTACTGCACAGGCGTTTGACACTTGACTGTGAGTGCGCAATTCTACCCTGCTATATACCGTATTCAATGTTCTCTTTTTGCAAACGCAGATCAGTTGCGTTATATTTTAGTTGTATTTTTTTTTCATTTGCGTTTCCTTATACATACATTATTAATATAAAGAAACGCAATTATTTTACAGCCTCCTTTTCCTTCCTCTCATATTTCCATACATATGTATGTGTTACGGACAAGGTTAGCAGGGACAAGGGTAAGACAAGTTAAGCACTTGCCTCAGGTGAATGGATAGCTAATTAATTCGTTATATTAATTTAATCAATTATTTAATTCGAATTAATTTAATCAATTACATAATACAAAAATATGGAACAGAGGGGTAAAATATTACTTATTTCTTCTTTTCCTTACCAATCATATAAGCGAAATTTATCGTGGACGGCGTTTCATGAAAGCTCCGATACAGCCAACTAGTTCAATGGGACTTGAACCCCGGTCCAACTACCAGAATTCAGCGATTTTACAGCTCGGTCGCCTGTCAGCCAGTAGGCTCACATGCCAAGATGAAAAGCTATTTTATCGCTAATAGTTAAAAGTGAAGGAATGGCTCATTTTGAAATTGTGAACTTATATTACTTGCGGAATTCGAACCAGTGACCGAAAATATGTTTGGATAACTTTATGATTTGGAAGCACTTTAAGAGTCAGTAATATATTTGCTTTATCACAGTATTATAAGTAACACGATGTAAATTATGAAAGTTAAGGGATTTTTAGAATAATTATTTGATTTAGTAGCAAATTATTGAAAACTTATGTAGAGAAAACGCAACTTTTATTCTAGAAGTTCAGAAGAAAATAATACTTTTTGAATTAGCCAAATAAAACATTTGATAAATATGCTCCAAACGGAAATCCTCCTGTTCATATAGTTTGGACTGCAGAGTATAAAATGTCGAAAATATTGCTGATGTTTGCAGCAACAAATACTGCTCACAGTTCTGAAATTAGACTCTGCTAAGAAAATAATTGCTTTCAAAAAAGTAATTTTTTTCTTTTTTGTTTTCTCAATAACAAATTTAAATTTCATTCGGTAATGAAGTGAAATTGTAAGAATCCTACGTTAATTAACCAGTTATTTATGTTTTAGATCTTTATTGTCACTTCGTCCTTCCGTTTTCCCGCCAGAATGCAAACTAGTTCGCTTGGATTTAAGATTAGGATTTTTTGATTGTAAGACAAAGCGTATTCTGCCTCTCGAGGCCACGTTACTGCGTTGATAGAGCAGATAAGGTTTGTAGTCTTCAGCCTTGTATTATAATTTCCGATAATTGAAGAGCCATGCTAGTTAAGTTGAGCCAATATCACGTTAAATTGAAATGTGTAGCCTTCAGCAACTAGCTTATTTAATTTAAACTTTAAATTTGACTGTTACTCCAAGTTTCATAGTCACAAATGGTTGACTGATTTGTAAGCGCCAATTGTGTTCTTTGTTTTTCTTAGTTTTAAATAAAGGGTCTTTAACATCCTTCTAAAGTGTTAGCTGTTATTTTATACTTAATGATAATTTGCTGAAAGTCTCTCTAAAGTTTAATTACAGTTTATGCTTACAAAGAAGATTTCTAAACATTATAAAATGTTTAAAATTATTTACTTGTTTTGTTTTTATTTTTTATAACTAATCTTTAATTAATTTAAAAAAATTAAAAAGGGCATAATATTATATTCAAAATGGAGCCTTATGGTACACTCGCGTTTATGTTTTTGAATTTAGAGATAGACTTATGTTGGTTGACCGTAAAAAAATCTTTCAGTCAAGAAAGGTTTGATCAGTAGAATAAATTCTCTTTCGAGATCAAGAGAGTTTCAAAACGAACCCATCATGCCAGATGCATTCAAATGCTTTGGTCACGTCCAACATGGAAACAGTTACACTTTACTTATTGTGAATTCCGGAGCTGGTGAAATCTGGAAAGTTGACCAGCTGCATAACTATCCAGAGTCCCTTACTGAATCCAAACTGGAGGTCAAGGAGTTTAATCACATGAGTCTCTGAATTCTGTTTAAAGGTTTCAAAAGATTTTTCGGTAGAAAATATCTATAGCTTGGAAGACTTTCCACAATTTCCCCTTGTTTGGGGATGAAGGAGATGTGACGGGATCAAGAGACTAGAAATAGGAATTGCTGAAATTCAATTAACGGAATTGCGTAACTGTGTCAAGTTGCTATTACTAAAATGTGAAATTTCAAACGTAAAATAATTGCCCATCTGTACTTTCGTAAATTCAAATAAATTTAGTTGAGAGAAACTATGTAAGACATGCTAATTTCCTTCGAAACGCACTGAAACATAGCATGACAGAACAACAGCTTTACGCGGTAGTGATTGGAAATAAACGATAAAGGGCAATGCTAACCCTTCAGAGAAGTCTTACAGAGTTAGCTCCTTTTCTATCTGACGGAAGCACTGATTAATGATATAATGCTCCTATCAGCCCGTCTATCTAACAGTTCTTGAGTATAGGACTGACAGGTTGAAGTTTGATATAATTAGTAATAAGATTTATTATTTCAGAACTAAGCATTGAAAATATAATTTGAAATACTCTCTTTTATACTGTTAAAGTATCTCGGATTTTCCAAATTCATTATAAATCTGATAGTAACAAATAACAGAAAAATTATCTGTAAAAATAAATTATTTTTCATGAAAGAATTAGAAGGATAAATATTTGACTTTTCAGTAAAAATTGGTTGGTACGAGATTAATAGTATATACATGCTTTGAAGAGATTTATTGTAACTTATATAAAAAATACCAGAGTATATGTTTTATATTACTAAAATAATTATAAAAATTTGCATGAGTAAATTATTAGAAATAGCAAATTCTAAATTTTCTGACCCCTTGTAAGAATACGTAACATTTGCGGCCAAAGATGTATTCATGTATAATTAATGTAATAAGTTGTAATAATTTAATGTAACTGTATTCATTAAAATGACTTATCTCAGCCTCTTGGAATGAAATGTAAACCTTTACGAAGAATACCTTATTAAAATTCTACTCCATTTGCGGTCAAATATAGTAGCTATAGGACAGCAGATAGATTACAGATAATATTTTACTTAAGTAGTACACTAATTTGCGTTCTTATAACATTGCAATAAACTTCTAAAACTTTAACGGAGCTGTTTTAATAAAACAGACAATAAGCTCAAAAAAACAGCGAGACCTTGAAGCAGTTTCAATATTCTGGACGTGATAAAGACCATAAACATTTAATATACTTCACTGTCAAATTCGGATAAACTATTAACATCAATCTGATCATTTGTTTATATAAATAAAGTACACATATGGAATTTTTAAAATTGTATTGCAAAATTAATTGAAACATTTTTTCTCCTAATTGCAATGATTTTCTTTTACATCCAAGAAGTTTTAAAATAATGTACATTAAAAAGCTTAGATCAAAAAGTTATTTCAAAATAATGAAATTTTGAATAATTTCAAGCTTGCTGAAAATCTGAGGATTTAAAAATGAAAAAATAATAAAATTATCTTCGTAAATTATGTCAAGCTTTTTTGCTGTTTAGTAAAAAACGTGTTAAGTTAAATTTAATATCCATCACTTAAACTTTCTTTATTGTATATGATATTAATTAGTATGCGAATAGGAAGAGATTTTTTTCTTGTGAAAGATTTTTAATAACAATGTTCATTTAATAATAAGTATATTTTAACAACAACAGCAATTTCCAGCTTTTAATAGTAAATAAATTTTAATAGTACTTTCAATATTAAATAAATAGACTTTTAATAGTACTTTAATAGTAAATAAATTTTAATAAGAGACAGACTTTTAATGGTAAATAAATTTTAATAATAGTAAAAATTATTTAATAGCAGTGTTTCCGAGAAACGATTTTTTTAAAAAAGTTTTTCTCTAGTCTTAATGGTTAGAATAATTTTAAACACAAATTCATTATTCGTTGTGCTAGTTAATGTAAATAAGTTTCCTGAGCTTTAAAATATATATTCTTGCCTATAATAGACAAAGAAAATCGTTTAAAATTAAGACAAGAATTTCGTCAGTTTTCATCAAATTTACCAAGCAGTGTTTCAGCATAATCCCATTTAAATGTATGTTTTTATCGCAAAGAAAAATTTATCTTTAAGCCGTTTCGAATAAATTTTTTGTGTCTCCTCAACCTACCTATTTATGGCACGGTTAAACATTCAAATAGGACACCCCTTTAAAAGAATTTTCTGTTGTGAAATCACTCCTCGCAGACGCCGAAAATTTTTTTAAGTTTTCACGCCCTCTTCCTTGAAAAAGAAAGGCTTGTTTTCTAAAGACAACGAAACGTTGTCCTGCAGGTTCTAGAAATTCCAACAAAGTTCAGTTCCTAAAGCTTTGCTAACATCTTACGTAAGTATAGCAAAATAAATATCAGAACAATAATTCTTGAGAAACTACCGAACTATCTTGCATTCATTTATTTTGCTTATTTTCTACTACTAACAAGCCAATATTTTTTTCCAATGGCGGACTCTAGCCATTTACAGGCGTTGGCCACTACTAAGGCCGGAAGTTGTGGTCTCTTTATTATGGAAGCATCTAATAGATGAGCCACCATTGCCTCCTATGAAAAGGCGCACAAATTACATCCCTGCCATCTGCGAAATTCGAACCCAAGCCCTTCGGTACAGCAGTCAGAGTCATTAACCATTTCCGTCTAGGCGGCAGCCATTAATTATGTACTCTTATTCATAAACTAAGCAACAAAGTTAAAACACGGAATAAAACAAAAACTATTTGATGGATACGCGTCCAATTGATCCAAGAGGTTGGTGTACGTTGCCAGACTGCATAGCAAACAATAAAGCAAAGACATACAAAAAACATGCATTACGACCACCACAATGGGATGGACCAAATGGATCTGAAGAATTCGCAATGGAACTATCACGCTTAATAACGAGTATGATAACTTCTAGCTGAAATGAATGTTTGACAACGTCGAGGAAAGCTGGAAATAGTTTCGTCGATCACTTGTTGTGGCAGTAGCACTGATTCTTAGAGTTATGCATGTTGGAGCTCATGGAGGTTGCTTGGCGGCACACTACGAGAGGCTATCCGTCAACCCAACATGTCCTCCACATGCTCTTTGGGATTCAGGGTCCGGTGATCCAGCAGACCACGGCAGGTGTGAAACGTTTCACTCTCCAGACAACTCCTCACCACTCGAACTCTGTGGGGGCAGACGTTATCATCCATAAATATCGCGTCCGTACCAACTGCAGCGATAGCAGAAGGCCAGGAATCACCAGGAATCATATAAAAGTCGTTGCGGCCGTTCGTTGTTATCCGAACCCATTCAAATAAACTTCTTTCTCTATAATGCTCTCTTTCGACGGTGTTTGCCGCCGGATAGCGCCATATCAGCCTGTCGATGACAATAAGATGCACATTCAGCTCTCTCGCAACAGCGGATTTTCTTGCACCAGCCTACAACAGCCCGAAAGCCCTCTAGCACATTTCATCATGCGAAAGGTGCCTTCGGCTCATACATTCCGCTATGGGTATCTCCGGTTACACGAACCTATCACTAATTGCTAACTGACGAATAGGTCCTCCATGCCCCATTTTACGGCGTTGTAGTGTGATTGCGAGATTGCGTTTGTGTTGATTTTGGTTGCCAATTTGCAATCGGCAATGCAGCCCCTACCTCATATACAAATTGTGTATATTAATTCCCCTTTCTACATTCGTACCTTTTTTTAGCGTTGGTTGCCTATTTTTTTAAGTACGAGTGTAGCTCCATTAAAAAACCTGCTTCTATACAGAATTGTTCGTGTGTAACTCCGCATCATTGCCGATGAGAAAATTAAAATCTTTTAGTTCGCTAAATGATTTCCATATTGGAAAATTTTTAAAAAGTTTACTTAAACAAAATGTAAACAATTCTAATATTTAAACAAAATGTAAAAAATGCTAATTATTAAATAAAATGTAAAAAATGCTAATGATTAAACAAAATGTAAAAAATGCTAAAAATCATATTTGATAAAATTAATAAACTTAAATTCAATCTCACGTAACTATATGTTTATAAAAACTACGTATAAATTTTGGGAATTATTTAAATGCTTAAAGATACATAAATGGTAAATTTTAATGCAGAATGTAATAAAATATAAAATAATACATTTAATATAGAAATAATACATTTCGTAAATGGTATATTTTAATACCGTACTTCTAAAGATAAATTTACAATGTTTAGTTTGTTTTGCGTCATAAATAAATTTCCAGAAGAAAGAGGAAATAATTTTGAGTCCCCACATTTCAGTGATGACGTAAAAGCAAACAGTATTTATATCCATTTTTCATTATTCAAATTGCTTACTATGCGTCGGAGATAATTATATCAAATAGCTTTGCTCTGTTTATTCGCATGCGTTGACTTTTCTGCTGCAGCCTAGCAACGAATTAGTTTTCTTATACGTACTTTTAACAAGAATTTTCTAACAAATTGTAAACATTCACAGTATCTAAACACTAAAGTATCTACTCATTTCTGCTTTTCTTATGTTTAAAAATTATTTCTTTTATTAAATATGAGTGCTTCTAAACATCTCCAGGTTTTAAGAAAATGACATTCCACAAAAGTAAAATGCTTTCTAATTTTAAAGAGCAATTTTACTTCTATTGTCTTTTATTCATAGGATCGTAATTGCACAGGATCGAAACTGTGCAACATCGATGCGGCATATCTTCAACTCTGTGTGGAATACCGACATTTAATGTATAGCGACATAATCGGCCTAATTACCAGCATGTTCAATATAATAAGAAAGAAATTTGGATAATAATGTATTAATGAGTAAGAGAATTAATGCACATTTTTTAGTTTCCCATTGTCATCACAAGCATAGATATTATTTACACCGACATACAATCAACATTTTCATAACGTAGATAGTTCTTATAATTAGAAAACGTAATGTTCTTATAATTAGAAAATATAATTAGAAAATATTATAATTTCTTATACCAGAAAATGCTTTCTAAATAGTGTAATATGTTCCAATAGTTTAACCAAATGAATTCCTTTACACATTATTCTGACTAAAACTGCAGTTTATTTTCTACTTCACGTCTTTTCTGTATGTTTTCCAGACAAATTATAAAAAGTGAAATTTAAAAATTATCAATCGAATTTTGAAATACAGCAGACGAAAATTCTTCAGTAAAGGAAAACAAAAAGCCAGTATTTATGCACTTCCTTTTAAACCAATGCTATTTTAAGATTCAGTTCTCTTTGAAATTAGAATATGATTTGTAAAATCAGTACTGTGATGATAAAATAGTACCTCTGGTCAGTTTAGCTACAATGTTTCTGCTATAATGGTCATACCCAATTTACAACAGTTTGTTATGAATACGGAGTCAAAAGCACAAGCACACCACACTAAGCTTTAAATACAGATTTCCATATGCCATCGCAGCAATACTTTTGCACATTTAGAGCAAAAAAATACTGAATATGCCAACATTCTGATGTTAAGTTTATTCCTTAACATAGCATTAAATGCAAGACAAACAGCTATAAAACCAAAAAAAAAAAAGTTAATAAATTAATTAAAATAAAGGGGTTTTTTTAGAAAAATTCAGAACGTTTAAATTCACTTATAATGAGCTTTTTTATCATTTAATTTAGTCTTAATTTGAAAGAAGCCGCTCATATTAAACGAAACTACAGTCCAGCTTCTTATTCTTAACACTACAGCGAATGTTAGCTTCACATCACAGAAAATGAGTCTGAGCATATATTTTTGTTTACTTTACAAAATATAAACTTCATTCAAATATGAAAATAAACTTTTTAAATTATATTATAGTATCTGAAATACGTTTACAAGTTTTTTTTTTTCGTTATTTATTATTTGAAATGGTTTTGTTACGTTTTATCGGAACGTTATTTTAAATCTGAACATTTTTCGGAAATTTTCTGTTTATTACTTGAAACTGAAGTCTTATATTTAGTTTTCTTATCTAGTCGATGATCACATTAGCTAGTATAAAAGTATTTCTATTGTACTGTGCATGAGATATCTCTTTGCGATGTAACCGCTAGAATGTCTCAATACCAAATCTTACATTTTCCGTGAAGCTATATAAGGCCGTCAGTTAATTCACAGTTGAAATGCAATGAATTCTAAGAACTTGCGCATTCATTTTACGAACTGATTCTCATCACATGCAACGTTTCATCATTAAGCATCGCCTACGAATTCAACGCAATTTTTGTGTTTATTACATTAGAGATATGTTTGACACAGAATTCTGATTTGCATTATGGTATTTAACTTTAAAAAAACGAAAACTACATCTTATACAATAACGAACTTGTGTATCTCTGTTTTCAACCAAATTCATCTGAAAATAATGGTTCAGCTAATTATTTTTGTAGCATAACTTTTAATAAATGTTTTTTTCGGAAATTTTAAATACAGATTACTGATACAGATCTCAACATTGTCATGATTTTATGTTATAAGCTCTTCTTTATCTCTCGTTTTTAAATATTTAATTTAAATCGTAGCTTCTTTCTTATCCCTTAAAATTGTTTTTTCACCGAACACTGTAATTCTGTTTAAAAGACGTTCCATTTATTTTGAAATCTCCCACTGTTGCGTTCCAGCGGCTGTGTAAAAAAACAAATTTATCTGCGCGTGATAACTTCTTCAAAAAATTTATCTTTGCATTATAAATGTACAGCAATAAACACATCTGTTAATATATATAGTCTGATATGGAATTAAAAATCCAAATTTCTATAACTTCGCGTCATTGTAAATTTACTTTCAATATTTCATGAATCATTTTTAAATTATTCACATTTAACCAATTTTTAAGCAGTTTTTTAAGATAGTTAGACAATTATAATTTATTACGAAAATTCAGTCATTTATTCATAGTCATTTCATAGTTATATTCAGTCATTTTTTTTTTATTTTTATTATTCACTTATTATATATTCAGTCATATTTCAGTTCATAGTTAAAAATATGTGATTAAATATATATACAAATAATAACGAAAAACTCCAACTACCATACTAAAAACGAAGTTTGACTGAGAATTAAAATACCATTTAAATATTTTATCTGACTTGTAGGAAACTAAACACGTTTTCTAAGTGGGTAGATAATATCTATTCAACAATAGTAATCAAGAAATATATTTTTTAATAAAATACATTATGTTCCACAATTTTTTCAAGAAGCTTTTCTGCCATTAAAATTTTAAAGAATATTTCGAAACCATTTTCCGTTTCTAATGATATTATAACAAATCAAACCGTTATTATAATAGCATTCCATATTTTGCAATTAATAATGATCAGTCTCCGAACATACCGAGCCTTCTTGTTTTTCAGTTGACGTCTCAAATGAATACATTTCTCTAATATATTTAGGAACTTATTTTCTTCACAGACATAATCTTTTTATATGTGTATATAACTTGTAGATGCCACTTACACCTTCAAAATTTGGGAACTTTAATCAATCCTAATGCATTTAGAAGGTAGAAAAGAACTTGCCAAACTTAAAAGCAGAATTAGAGGAACAACTTTAAATTTGAGAAGATTTCAAGTAAAACTCTAGCGATTTCAAGAATAACTAACATAAATACCTCTTCTTCAGGAGCAAAAAAAAATTCTTCTTCTTCGTAAAGAGAACGGACCAATGTAAGGCGCCATAATAATCCACATTTTAATGTAAAATTAATCGAATTTGCGTTTTTTTTTTTTTTTCTACCTCATTTTGCACTACCACATACTCTTGATCCAGGTACTTATAAAAATATTTCTTTTTTTTTATAATATTAGAGTTTATCACGTAATTTAAATTTATACAAATTCTTTCATGTTCGGTCATTATCAAGTTATCTTCGGATGCTAAACATTGCTCGTTTATCAAGTTTTCTTTGGATGCAAATCAGTGTTGCGCATTTATTATTTTCAAAGTTATTCAAATATATACCCGAAAAAAGATTTTCTCTACAATGAAATTTCATGCAAGTACAGGAATTCGAAGTTCTGTGAAACGCTTCAAATGTTTGCTAAAAAAGAAAATCAATTCGTAGATAGAAAACAAAACTTTACGCATATGTTTTGACACAAACTCATGTTTGTATTAAGAATTAACAAGAAAGATAAGATAAGGGTACGCAAATTTAAGTATCGAGAACTAAATAACGAAAAGGAATGGTTTGCAAACCAATACCATTTTAAAGCAAAAAACTTTTGTTCGTCCTTCTTTCTAATCCACAGTTTCTAAGCAAAGAAATTATTTTTATATTTACAGGAGTAACGATTTAAAACAGCGGGTCGATAAGAATACATTCAAAATCAAAAATTTCAATTAACATAATTCTAATAAAACCTATATTTATCATATAATAAGTCAATTTTCATTCATTCAATATTTTTAAATGTAATGTTTAAATCTAATTTTATTAAAGCAAGAGTTATTGAAAAGTCAGAAATTATAGATAAAAAATGAAATTAAGTGTTATTTTTATCAACCTCAAATCTTATATTAAAGGGAAATTAAAATCTTTAAAATTTTTCACAATAATAATTCATTGAAAACATCTGACACTTTATTTTTTGTTCAAATTTAGAAGCATTCCGATGTTTCATTTTGTAATTTATATCGTTGTTTTTCCTATCCAAAACCTCTACCAGCAAATATAAAAAACTACTATGCATATTATAAGCATTTCCTTTGTATTTACATTAGCAACGTGCTTATGTTTCATACTGCAAAATGCATTGTTGTCTTTACTATTCGGGTACAATGTCAACAAAACTTGTGTTTCAACTAAGAGTAAACAAATGGCAAAAGCGTGCGACAGTGCAGTGCAAAAACTTACCCAGGAGTACGGCAATGCTCTGCAAAAATAGGACGGTGCGGTACCTAATCATTTTAACTAAACGATGGACGCCAATTTAAAAATCTTGTGAGCCGGCAAAGGCCGGAGGAAGGCAGTATGTATCCCCTTTAGACACCGAAACTAATTTTTCCCTACGTACTCCTTTGCTTTGCCCTATTACCCCGGTTCACAGACCACGTGTTTCATTTGTGGCGCCATCTATAGGGTACTAACGTAACTTATTTATGATTCAGCATTCATCCATACCGCATTAAAGACGTTAATAGAAAGATTACTTAGAAAAAGGTGAGGGTAATTTATTTAACTTCAGTGGGAAAGTTAAAATGAAAACTATTCTAGAACATAGTAAATATTATAACGTTAAATTAAGCAAAGTGCATGAGCAAAACCGAATCCAGAATTTTGATTCGCCTTTTCTAACTTCCTGAGTTAATGCACACGGGTAGAGCGTATTAGAATTTAAGTAAGAATTTAATAACTTGGAATCCGTAGAATATAACTTATTTAATCGTTGCATTCAAGTTAAAATTCTTCAAAAGATTGAATCGCTGTTTACTTATCCAAAATAATTTTGATTTACAATTTTTTTTTTTTTTTTTTTTTAATAATACGAGTTTGAGATTAAGTTTTGAGAGCGTCATTTATCTACTCGTAGGCAAACTACAGTGATCTATTCCGCTATATATTGTTTTAAATTACCTATGATTAAACATAGTGAACGAGCATGGCTTTCCCTAGACCATCACTTAATCATTAAAACCTGAGCACAGTAGCTTATGGTAAAACACATTTAGTATTCGGGAAAATTTAACATGAAGCAGCCAGTTCATGTTTATTAAATACCTTAATGCTACAAAGTCTTGAAAGTTAAATTGAACTCTTAAATTTTGATTTCTGTTTGAAATATTAAAAAAATAAAATTATGGGACTTTATTGCTACTGTTTTCAATTCAAATCCAACTAGAAACTTTGTAGGCTGGTTAGCGAAGAGGCACGCTCCTCATGCCTTGTACTCAGTTAAAATCATTTTCAATTATTTGCAAAGAACAATGCCGAAATCTGTTCCAAAAATATTTTTTGTAGATAACGGCTAGGAAGGAAAGGTTAGAGAGATTAATCACTTTTCAAGCTCTTTGGATCGGGTTTGAAACAACAGTTTCTCTAAAGTTAATAATAAATAGTTGCTCTTTACTTTTAAAATTTTGAAGAGTTACTCCTCTAGTACGTTCCATTCAAATACTGCTATCATTTGCATTAATACATTTAAGCTAATTTTCTTTGTTTAACAAAAACGCTTAAAATTAAAAATTCCCTGTACATAACGTGTTAAATAATTATATTTCTTGCCTACTGGAAATTTAAAGGGCTAGCTATCTGCAGCTTTAATGATTTTCTTTGCATATAGTGAGTCATATTTCCTTCGAAACTTCTCCACAAAGAATATCTCTTTTAAAATATATATCCTGCCTGCGCCTTGTAGTAATAAATTACGTACTAACCTATGTGCCTACCCTTATCTATTTATATGAAAGATTCACTAAAACATGAAATATGGTTAATAGCTAGTGAAAATCTTAAACTTTGACGTAGCGTCTGCCGTGAAGTATTACCACACATTTCTCTTATTATTTTTAAATACCTTCCCATGCAAATAAGGTCTTTTAATTTTTACTGAAATTCAAAAGAACAGCTTTTACTTCTAAAGACAATAGATCTTTGAGAGGAATTTCTACATAATATTAAAACTGATGACAAATCAAAGTTGAATCATGATGATCATGAGATTTCCCATCAGATGCTCATAAATTGACAGTTGAAAACAAAGCGACTGCAAAGAAAAGAGCATTATGATGAAAATTTTTTTCCTTCGTCATAATGCTAAGGCGAGGAATTTTGTTCTCGTAGTTGAAGGAAGTATCAGCTACAAAACAAAATGGCAGCGTCCCAAAGATGTATCCTTCGCTGTTATGCTACAAATACTCAATGAATTCAAGATTTCATAGTGTGTTAATTAAGAATTTTCTGCAAAATATTATTCATTTTCAAATAAATTGATTTATATGAATTCGGCCAAAAAATATAAAATAATAGCACCTTTTGTCAAGCACGCTTTTTGCTTTTGCCTCGTGTTGGCTCTCGTGTTAATTGGCTATGCTTTTCTCCTTTTTTAAGAACGGTTCTATTACAAGACGATATCTGTTCATTTTGCACTAGTGTCCTATATGTTCATTGCAGTCCTGTCTTGGTAGGCAATTTAGATAATGAATGCACAAGATAATCTTCTCTAAATGATAAATTAAGTTCAGATGCATAATAAATGCTTATGTATTGCAAGTGAATTCGTGTCGTGTCAGAATTTTCAAGGGCTAAAGGATAAAACTGGCCCTCGATTTAAAAGAAACAATATTGGCAGTTGCGTTTCATATTATCAAAATTAGTAAAATGCGTGTTTTAGAAAAATACTCTTGGCTCAAAACAAACCATTGTTAAATGTAATGGAAGTCGTTTGCACTTTATTAAAATAATTTTTACAATTAATTTTCATACATACAAGACGTATTTCTTGTTGCGATTTCCTTTTATCTAATAGCTTTGATTCTTGGCTGTGTCTCTTAGCTCAAATTTTCCATGAAAGTAAACGTTTCTTTAGCACAGTCATGCCAATTTTTTCCCACTCTACTTGGGTGGTTTTCAAAAGTCCATTTAGTGTTTTTGGATGCCAATTTCTTAAGTATCGTTTTATTAAACCGAAATCGTAAAATTCCATAGGAGAAACATTAAGGAAGGTAACAGGTATTTCGTAACAGGTCAACAGGTTTTTCATTAAATTAGACACATTTTATTATTTTACTTTGTTGTTGTTGTTCTTTCTTTGCTAAATAAACTAGCTCCACTTTGTTGATGTCCTTTTCATATCAGAATAGAATTTCTTCTTCAAGTTTGGTTCTAAAATATTCTGCTGATTAGTAGAGTGAATTAATTTTAGCCTCACTTGAGACTTCTTTTAGTTTTAATTTACCGTTGTAATAAAATCCTGTAGCTATCATGAATCTCGTTAGAAACTGTTCTGCATATTGACGAAGCCATTTTGTACGGTCATTTTGTCAGTTGAGTAATAAAAAATGTATCTTATATTTTGACAGTCACTTTGGAAACTGTTCTTCATATTGACGAAGCCATTTCGTATGGTCATGGTGTCAGTCGAGCAATAAGAAATGTATCTTATGTTATGACAGTCACTTTGGAAACTGTTCTGCATATTGACAAAGTCATTTCGTACGGTCATTTTGTCACTTGAACAATAAAATAAAAATGTATCTTATATTATGACAGTAACTTTGGAAACTGTTCTGTATATTGACAAAGCCATTTCGTACGGTCATTTCGTCACTTGAGCAATAAAAAATTTATCTTATATTATGACAGTCATTTAAATGTACCCATGCCTCATCGAGTATTACCACAAATTTCCATTTATCACGAGCTAGATGCTTTTCATATAATTTTATGTAATTTGTTTTTCTCTCTTCAGTATGTTTTGGCAAAAACAGAACTTTGGGTTTAAACATATTATTTTTCAAATCTTTATGAATGATTTTACTTACAGACAGTTCCAGTTCCGATTCTGAAGAGACTTGCAGATATCTCTAGTTCCGATGCAATGGAACTTTGAGTCGCAGGAATTATTTTCAGGGTCAAAGACTTAATTTTCTTAATATTTACCTGGATTCAAACAGCGTCAGGATGTGGTTTTGTAACCGTTTTTTCATTTTTACTTTCATTTTACAGTTTTATGTTTCAGATTTTTTATATTAAAAATACATTTCTTTAAAAATTTAATAACCGCGGTTTTTAACCGCTTTAAAAATTTTTATCCGAATGTTTTTCCTCGGAAATGCATTTACGTAACCTTCGAGTCTCTATCAGTTTCAAGAGCCATGTCCAAAATAAATTTCTTTTTGCTGCATTCCAGTCAAAACAAAATAGTATAAAAAATATATAATAAAATATACTATTATATTGAAAATGCCAAATCTTTATCTCAAAATAAAGAAGGAAATTTAAATTGAAATTCCTTTCCATAAAGTGCCAACGACCTTCTGCAAGAAGATGGAGGAATATAAAGATAAGTTCCTCGATATCTTGAAGTGTAATATGTCTCAACTTTTCCTTCACCTATTCAGTAGGGCTCGCGTTTTGTTTTTGAAACGGACTGGCTCATGCATTCTGTTAAATTACTCAGAATAGAGATCACAATGAGCTCCTTTATTAACTCGGCCAAACACACAAGAAAAATTATCAAATATCTATACTTAAAGCGGTTCTTCTTCGTTTATCCATTTAAGCATGGGGACACTATATTACAGAAATGTACCCATATATTCCCTCCCTAGCAACTATTTTTCTTATAAATTGCAATAAACTGAGAAAAGTTTTAAGTAAATCTTTATTCACTTTGTGTATTTGTGCTTGAAGTGGGATGAGATTACAAGGTATTTATTGCTATCACTTGCATATCTTTCCGTCTCTGAAAACGCCCTCAGTTATGGGAAATTTAGAAACTCGTAGCTTTTCCCACTGTTTGCTTTCGAGTACTTATTTTGAGCTTACCCGAAACTTTAGACAGAGACATCTTAGACGAAGATTCCTTGCCTTTCAAAATTAAGATGCCATCCTCTGTTTCTTCAACCAAATTTTCCAGTCTGAGTGTCTGAAAAATTTGTGTGTTTGTTTATATTTCGGGCTGCTTTATAAACTTTTTTTCCCACTAAACAAGTAAAAAAGTCAAAACTTCAAGCTTTATAGACGTTGCTATCGAATGAAAGTGTAATTTATGAACTATGACATGTTCTTCATGCCTAGTTTGATTATCCAAAGAATACGTTATTAATTATGTGTAATGCAAGAACGATGAGACAGTGAACAAATTAATACAGTAAATATGTCCTATGCATGACTCTTTTTTTTACCCGACATCTGAATCTAGCGATATATGTTGCTTTAAAAGAATTTTTCCAAATCAAGCAATAATAAATTATAAAGATTAATGAACACTATGCCTTACTTTCTAAATAAAATCTAAACTTTCGAGAACAGAAATTCCGCATGGAACTCAAATTCTCCTTGATAAATTTAGCTCTTTCATGCTGAAATTAGTAATAACTATATATTATTTTTTATAGTTTATTATTAACAGTCAGTCTATTTGTTCATATTTTGTTCTTTATTTTAAAAGCGTATGTCACATCAACCTTCCATTATTTCGAGCTTCAGAATCCTTTCTTTCACATATTAATAAAGACTCTTACAAACAAATGTTCAGAGATACGAACGACATTTGCTTTTCATTTTCATGCTAATATATAGTATTAAAACAATAAAATAAAATACAAAACTAATAATTTCGCTAATACATTACTGATACCTTTCGCATCATTGCAGTATTTCGAAAGAATATACCTCATATTTAAAATGAATAACATATAATTACCTGTAAATGTAGAATTTTTCGAAAGCAATTAGCGTTATTAAGCTGATAACTGGACGAATGCGATAATATATCAAATATTTATTTACAAAGGTATCTGCCTATTTCTATGAATATGCAATTTCTTTGATCATTAAAAATAATTGAAGAAAGAGAGCTAAATATACCTCGGTGACAAAGAGCATTATACTAATGAATGCACTTAATATAATTAAAAGCAAAGAAGAAGCTTCGTAATTCCTTCATTTTCTACTGTTTCATAAGGCTCATATTGAAACATATTTCTCCTTTAGTATTTGTTTCTTTTTTTCAAATGCATATGTATTTTTGCCTTTTCACAAAACAGCGACATAGTTTTTAATACAATGTAAAACAAATTTGCATGTAATTGGTTCTCAAGAGATCATGTAAATAACCGCACAATCTGCATAGAAAAAAATAATACATTTATGTTCAGATTATTTTGTTTTGAATAATTTAAAGGAAATTATTTTTCATTTCTTCCCCCTTTCAAAATATTGATTCTGAATTAACTCCAGGAAATGAGATTAAAGTATTAAAATGCTTTAGAAATTCTCCATCGAATTTATTAAAAGAAGAATTCGGCACACATGTTTTGATACCTCAAAGACCAGATAAAATGTCCCTATGGTTTTCATTATTTAAATCTTCTAAATTCTTCATAGAATTCTACATACTAATATTAGTAAAGTATTTCTATTGCACAAAAACTCACTAATTCAGAACCTTATTTAGGTTCAATATTAAATAATTTAAAGCAGCTAAGCTTATAATAAAAGTAAAGGGGGATTAAAAAGAAGAAAGCGTTAAACTTTGGAACCCTATTCTTACATTTCTACTAACATAGTGGCATTTCGTGCAACGGTATTAAAGAAAACAAAATTGTTACCTCTTAGCCTTTAATATGCAATCTTTGTTAACTCATACAGCGCTTAGAATATTCATATACATGCGTCATTGCTTCGTAGAACTTATCTTTCGTTAAAATTGTATATGTCTTTTAATTTTTTTAACTCTACTGAAATAATAGTCTTTAAGGTGAGAGTTTCTTTTAGGTAAAAGAAAATTCGTTTCGTGCTGATGCCAAATCTGGTGAATAAGACTTATGATTGAGAAGTGTGACATTATTCTTTACTAGAAACTGTTTGAAGAGAATGAAATTGTCTGACGCTGCATGGTATAGTGAAAGGTGTTAAAAAAGCAGAATTTGTTCTCAGTTTATCCCTCACGCACCGGCTTCAGAATAAAAAGAAAATTGAATTTCTGCATGTCATGATTTGTTACAAATATAAGACATAATAATTCTGATATTTTCAAATAAATTGTAATTCGAGAGGACATTTGAGACTTTTGAGTGTATCCTGAAACAAAACTGCAGTCACTTTCTCGCGTTGGAAAAGCTTCGGTTTCAGAAACTTCTAGTAAAGGCCATATTGATAACCTTTATTTTACCTCCACAGAGAAAAGATATTTCACAAAAGATCCAAAATCTAATTATTAAACTAAACGGTTTCAAATCTAACACAGTAAATTCTCTTCAGAAAATTGTCTGTTTCTTTATGTAAAATACGAAACTCACCATCTGTCCTTCAGCAAAAATTTCTTTTGAAACAATACTTTTCAATCAAATAATATGATAATCATTTCGTGTGCAGTAATGTATGCTGCTTACGAAGCTAAAACATTTTGTCTACGCTAACGTACAGGTATGAATGTCTATTTAATGTATAATAATGTATTTCACTTGCGAAACTAAAAACAAGAGAAGAATTACATAACCTCATATATATATATAACGTTAACATTGCAACTTCATATACAAGAGATTCAATCAAGTCGTCTGTAACAGTTCTTTTTTAATTAATACGCAGAGAGTGTAAAATTTATTTTAGGACATTCTGCATAAATTATAGGAATTCGTATAGAATTAAAAACGCTCCTTTTGCGTACCCTTGTAATGTAGTAGTCAGCACATCGACAAAGTCTTAATCTGATCACTTTCTGTGTGTTTTTCACGTTTCCCATTGTCAAGAACTCACTATTTTCTACAAAATTCTTTTTTCTAACAATCCTAATGATCACTCTAATCATCTTAATGATAAAAATTGTTACAATGAAACCTCATTAAGCAGGCTTTTCTATAACATATCGTGCTGCTTATAACAACGTGTTTTCAAGTTCTAAAATATTTCATTAATTAATACTTACTCCTTTTATAGGGTTTTTTAAGTTCTAAAATATTTCATTAATTGATATTTACTCCTTTTCTCCCATTTATATTCAATAGGAAAGCATGCACGCTATACCTTTTTGAACTTGTACTTTTATACTACTACCATTCTCCTTTATAGCAAAACCACTCAGGACGATAAGAAACAGCACTAGAATCGAAATTCCATTATTTATTACAAGAAGGAAGAAATCCTAGCAGTCCATTGAAAGTGTAGCATGTTACAACGATTTATCCTCTTGTGATGAATGTTGCTGCAGAAAGTTTTTCAAATAATTTCACAAATTTCATACTTACTTAAAAAGAGAGGATCTTGCTTTTACACAGAATAGTTGGAAAAGGATTGGTTGATTATACACAGGATAGGTATTCAGTTAAACATCTTGTGTAAATAAATTTTTATGCCTGTTGAAAATACTTTAATGTTTCATTTTACTGCATGATAAATCAAACTATAAATACGTAAAACTGAACCACTTTGAACTATGATTTGGCTCTTAAAAACTTTATCCTACTATCCTACACAAAGAATTGAGTGTAACTTTATATTTCAAATTTAAATATTTCATGTAATCTCTAACTAATCTTATTTGTTATAAAATAATAAGCACATGCTTAAATATAAGTAACAAAAGCAAAACACGGAATAAAACAGATACTATTTAATGCATATGCACAACATTGATCCAAGAAGTTGGTGTGGCATTGTTAGACCACAAAAAAGCAAAGACAAGCGAAAACAAATGTATTACGACCATCACATCAGGAAATATCGAATGGGTCGGACGAATGTGCAATGGAAACATCACGCTAAGGTGGATATGATACTCTCTAGCTCATGAGTTCCCCAAATTTTTTTATCACGCCTTCTTACTGCCAAAAATTCAACTTTCCGTGCCCTCTTCCCTAATAATAATATTATCTACGTGTAAGGGGAGTAAGAACAAAAAGCATAAGTTATAAAGTTTTACTATAGAAGTATTTTGTTTCAGACATACATGATAAGAAAAAAAAAACACTGATAAATTTATAAGACAAAAGTGCTTGCATATTTTTACAAGATATTTAATTCTTGGTTGAATACAAGAAAGTGCGTAATGTGCACTAGCAATACTAAGTTTGCTTCTGTACTTCACTTTTACTATTACAACTGCTGAAAACGCTCTTTCGCAGTAATAAGTGCTTTAAAAACAGTAAGTAGTTATAGTGCTTGCTCTGCTATTCTGGGATAAACTTTTTGAGATATGTTACTCAAAATAATGGTTTACCCATCTTCTCAAAGTCATATTTGACCTAAGAATCATTTTTAATTTCCAAAGCTTGCTGTTGTAATGTTTTTGGTAGCACATGTATGCCAACGTGAAAAGGATCCGTCGCCGTTTTATTAATATTTTTATCACACGAGTTAGGGAATTAATATTTTGAATTCATCAGTGAGAAACTGCAATAGATTTGATATTTTATTCTTAGTATCAGTATCCTCAAAAACCTCCTTAAAGCGTCTTTCTTCCAGAATTCCAAATAATTTAGAAAAGCAGGAATGATTGCAGGCTAAAATTTTACATTCCCATAGTTGTAGCCTTATCAGTATGCGCTGTGATGGCATCCCAATGATAAATTATGTTCGAATCTCCACCTTGTAATTTGTAATCAATGACTTCAATAAATAGAAAATATCTGATACATAAGGCAATATAACATGAAAACTTTGCATTCGAGATTCCACGTATAGTTCAGTTTAATTTGAATTTCGAAAAGTTGAATCACTTCATCTCGAAGTTTAAATAATCTTGCAACCATATTTCCTTTCGGGAGTCAGCCTACTTTTTCATTAAATAACAGTGTTCTATGATCTGTTCCCAAATCTTCACAAAGGGTCATAAATATTCGAGTATTTAAAGCACCCTTTTTAACATAATTGATAATTTGGATGCATAATTTTAAGACATCGTTGAATTTGCTTGGAAGTGTCTTAGCTGCGAAGTCTTGACGGTGCATAATAAAATTAATAGCTGTACCTTTGGGATTTTTATCTGTAACATTGGGAATTGGGATACGTATAGATCAATGATTCACTTCGGAGCCTCCTTAAACCAGGTGGAGAAGCGAAAGAATAACATACCAAGTGAAACTGAGCGTGAGAAAAAACAACGTAAAATGATGTAACTGCAATACCAGCATTAGCTGCATAGACTTCTTCAGCTGCAACTTAATGTAAAGAAGGTGATCATGGTTGAGTCGGTGAAAGCGTTTCTGCTAAAATTAGACCTACGTCAATCAACACTGCGCTTTGTAAACCCTTATCCACACGATATCCTATAAGAAACTTTACAGACCCTTCTACTGGTCCTCTTCTGCGCAAGAAACAAGCAATTTTCTCTACTGCTAAAAGTAGTTTCGCATACAGTATCGGGAAATATTACGGCTACATTCGCGAAACAGATCTCTGAAGACAACTGTTGCCCGAATGGTGAGGCTGGAATATTCCGAATCAATCTACTGCTAGGAAATGAGATTTCTGGGAAATTCTTACTTCGTTTCTCATCGATAGGTCTGATAAGGGCATTAAGGGGACTCATACACCTTAAAACCCATAAGATTTTCGAATAGATTCGAAGATCGAATAGATCGAAGACTGTTGCAAGAATTGGGATAACTTATTTATTTTTTTAAAAGCAATTACTTCCAACTTTTTACAGCTGACTACATAATATAGCTGCTTTCTGAAATAGTCATCAGAAAGTTTGTGTTGCCACGAATATTTTTATAATTTAATCCGCTTTGTGACAACATTTTTCGTCATGTTTCCACCTTGCGCGCACAGTTTAAAATATTCTGTTGCATAATTTAATTCCATATTTAATATATAGCTTTTATAATATTTGGAAACTACTGTGAACCTAAAATTCTAAAAATTTCATGTTAAATTTTTATTTTATTTGGAGTTGAGTTTATAAAATGTATTTTATTAAAAAAATTTGTAATGTTTTCGTCCATAAATTTTTTCAATATTAAAATATTTATCATATTTTGGTCCAATTAGAAAATATTGCCCATATAAAGAATTCCATCCAATTTCAAGTATGTCCCATTAGCCATTTTTAAAATATCATGCGCGCAAGGTGGAAACATGGCGAAATATTTTGTCACAAAGAGGATTAAATTACAAAACTATTTGTGGCAACACAAACTTTCTGATTACTAGTTTCCAAAGCAGCTATATTATGTAGTCAGCTGTAAAAGGTTGGAAGTAATTGCTTTTAAAATAAATAAAATATCCCTATTCTTGCAACAGTCACATATTCGAAGATCATAAGGGGTTTAAAGTGTATGAGCCCCCTTAAACTCAGTCCTACTTAAATTACTGATGAAGTAAGAAAAGTTTTCATTTCATCATAAACAAATATTTGAAATATTAAGTCAAAGGATGCCTGCAGATAGGACTCTCTCCATTAACGTAAACAAGAGTTTAAGCTTAACATAACCGAAGCAAAAAAATATGTCACGAAATAAAACTAAGTGTTGGAATTACAAAAATGTGAGAAAATCAATTTAATTTTTCAACTGTAAGTATGTGTGTCAATTTTTACCTCTCTATCTACATTATTCCGTGATTTATTAAGTTTTCTAATTTATACTGGCTTTTTGATCACCCGGTATTATCAACAGATTTTAACTCAATATAATTCTTTAAAAAAAATCCCTGTTTGTTTGTTTTGTTTGTGGATTATCCCATCCAATCGACAATAATATCAGATTAAATCTCTTCCTATAAAGCAAGCCCACAAAAGTCATCGTGGAAAAGGATCAAGATTGCAACTGTCATTGGACAGAGCCTTGAACGCCCTATATATGACAGTATGACTGCTCAGTTCCGCCCCCGATTTTGAACGAGAGCACTTCGGTGGCAAGAGTCTTAAACTCTTCCACCTCTCTTTCCTTACAATTAACCTCTCAAGAGGACTTCGGCTTGGGTGGCAAGCAAATCTATTGTTTGGTCTGTTCAGGATGCTTCTAGAAACGTGCTCAATATGGTTGGTTATTTCACTGGAAAGCGCAGCTTTTATAAATATGTTTTTCTTTCATTGTAAAACCTGTTACAAGTTCCAGTATAACCTTTGTAAGTACTTTGAAATTGCATACTTATTGTTACGGATTTGGTATTTAACTAGCTAATGTTAGTTGAATTATAAATTAAATTTTTTATTCCCGCGTGCAGTACAGCGCGTAACGAATATTAAAGGAAAGCTAAGCCGTAAAATTAAAAATACAAGAACACGTGCATTTAACATTTAATAAATAAATATCTCTTTTTGATTTCGAGAAAGATCCAGAAAATTCTCGCGCGCGATTTAAAATCTTATAAAAGGAGGAAAACCTCTCAGTTCGTTATTATTAAAAATTATATCTATGCAAATAACTTACAGCTAGTCACCCTAAGTGAATACACTTTCTACTGTCGAAGTGGCGGAGACGTACTAGATATTGCATTACTTAAAAATATTAGTCAGACTCCCTACTTAGAAGTCAAGAAAGAACTGTCGTCAAACCACTATCCAGTAGTGTTTGATTTTCACGGCTTTTCCCTGACCCTCCAAGGAAACGCACTAAAGTGAATTGGACCAGCTCTACTGATAAACTACGGAACATGCCTTGTAATCCCCATCTGAGAGACAGCGAGGAAATTGAAAGTGAAATTTATTTGCTGACTTCCAAAATTCAAAATGATGCGATTAAGAGTTCTTCGTATGCTTGCAGAGATACCTTGAGGAATAAACTCCCTGAAGATATTTCTCGCGACATAAAGGAAAGAAATAGAATTAGGAAAAGGTTTAATGTTACGCAAGACCCTTCACTTAAAAGGACTATAAACTACCTCAACAGGAAAATTCAGGCTGGCATCATGGAATTCAGGTCAAGTAATTGAGATAATCTCTTAGAGCATGTTAGCACTGATACAAGCTCTATGTGGAAAATTGTAAATGCGATGAAAAAAGATAGGACGTATCACATTGCTCCAATTAGTCACATGGGATCCACCCACTATTCTGAAGAAAACATAGCCAATGTGTTCGCAGAGAAACTTGAGGAGACGTTTAGGCCCAACTCCTCGACCAACCCCCAGCACGAAGAGGAGGTTCAAAATGTCGTTAACATGCTCAAAAACAGGGATAATACGGATTATATAAAATTCATCTCCCCGAAAGAAGTCCATACTATCATTAAACATATCAATACCAAGAAAGCTCACGGGTTTGACGGGATCAGCAATCGTGCTCTGAAGGCCCTCCCTCCAAGGTGAATAGTTCTACTTACAAACATCTTTAATGCTTGCATCAGGACGAGTTACTACCCTTCGCAGTGGAAACACTCGATTATTATCACTATACTGAAGCCGTGGAAAAACCCCTCACTTGCAGACAGTTATCGTCCTATTAGCCTTCTTCCGGCTATCGGAAAAATATTTGAGAAAGCTCTAAAGAACAGAATTACAGACCACCTAGAAAGATTGGATCTGATAGACCCGGCCCAATTTGGTTTCCGGAAACACCACAGTACAACCCATCAAGTACTAAATATCGTTCAGTCTATCACGAGAGCTTTTTTCCACAAGACTGGTGTGTCAGCATGCTTCATAGACCTTGAGAAAGGTTTGGCACGAAGGTTTGGCACGAAGGACTGATTTACAAGCTAAATAAATTTTTTTTCCTGTCAGCCTTGTGAAGTTAATCATCTCATACCTAAAAAGAAGAACTTTCCAGGTGAGAGTTGGAGACTCCCTTTCCGGAAGGAAAATCATTGCCAGCGGCGTCCCGCAAGGGTCTGTTGTTGGCCCAAAATTATTCAACATTTTCGTTAATGATTTACCCGACCCACTGAATGCTAAAACCCTGAAATATGCAGACGACACGGTGATTTTATCGGAATCTAAAAGCCCCTAACTTGCTCTTACTAACCTACAGTTTCACATCAACATAGTAGCTGCTTGGCGTCAATTGGAGAATTTAAATTAATACCGCGAAATGTAAAATTGTCCAATTCCGTCGCTACAGAAGAAATGTCACTACGAACACGGATATCAAGATAGAGAATGATGTCATTCCTGTTTGCTCGTCCGCAAAGTACTTGGGAGTTACCCTAGATGATATGCTCTCCTTCAAAGAGCACGTAATCAACCAAGTAAAAAAAGCAAACGGAGTTTTCATGTCGCTTTATACTGTTATAGGTAGGAAATCGAAATTGAGCTTAAAAGCTAAACGCATGATCTATCTCACTATGATTAGGCCAGTTATGCTCTACGCCGCCCCAGCGTGGGCAATTGCCAATAAGACGGATAGGAGAAAACTAGAAGTCCTTCAAAACAAAATGTTGAGAGCCATCACTAACGCGCCCTGCTTTGTACGAAATAGCGTCATTCATACAGACTTGAAAATAAAGCCCATTTCTGAACAAATCCTCATGGAGGCGTACAACTTCTTCGAAAAAATGGATAATTCTCCAGTACACACGCTAAGAGAACTCGGTAATTATGACCCTACGGTGGACAGCGTGGTGAAGAGACCTCGGTCAATTCACCATAATGCGCGGTGGTGATGTAAATATGTAAATAGTGTACATATGAAATTGTGTTTTGTGCTCTATCTAACCTTATTTAACCAAGTACTGTGTTACTGCCAAAATTGGCTATTTGCCTGGAAGCAGGCTAAAGACTCTGAATTAATTAATATGTGTTAAGGACTGTGTATTGTGTGATTTCACCACGCCCACTGCTGTGGTTCTACTCCTGATTACCTGCTGGACTGCGCACCCTATCTCAGTAACCTTACGCTACTATCCTGACCGAATACATCATGCATGGACTTGAATGCTGGATGATTTTGTTTTCCAGGTACTAATTTCCCAATTTTCGTATATTCAGCTTGACTTCGCCACGGAAAGATTGCACCTTGTTCTAATGTCCCGCCCCCGGGCGAGGTACAGTAGCACCTTAATGTACTAAAAACCGTGAATGGCCTTCATAGGCTGCACAGATTGAACAGGTCAAAACTCAAAGTAGTTGTATACCTGAGGTGAATCAAAAATAAAGAATAAAAGTTCGTTATTATTTTAGTTAGTTTGCTGTTGTTTTAAGAGTTTGATTAGAAAACTGCTCTTGTTGACTGTAGCGAATTCACGGATTAGCTTTCATTAGCTGTTTTGAATTAAGTTCTGTTGAACGTTTCAGTAGTTAAAGGATAACTACTGTGAGATATTGTAATACTGTACGAATATCTGAGAAAATTAAAGTATTGTGTTTTATTTATTTCTGATAATAATAAATCTTATTCATTTTTCATCGGACTTGTGTATTCATTTCCAAACGAACTCGTACTCACACAACAATATTTATTATAAACATTTGATTTTATTTACTAGTTTATATTTAAAAAACTCAATCCATTGTTTACATCATTATTTTCAACACATGAAGCATTCAAGCAAATTTTTTCAATACGAAAAACTATTCACATAAGTCTTTAAAATGTATAAAGCTTCTTTTCTTCTGGAGAATATTACTGGAAAGTGAATGTAACCATACAACTCATATTTCCTTGTAGAAGCAACCTAAATAGAGCCAAATGCAAATTATTTGTCTTCATAAATATTCAAAGATTCATTCATTAATTACGCCAATTCTTTTAATTTTTTTAATAGGATGAGTTTAGTAACTGAGCCTGGATGCAACTCCAGCGGCCTTACCTCTTTGACGCTGGAGAACCCAATTCAGCCTGCATTTGTTGCATATATTAAAACATAATTAGCATAAGAACAATATAAATAGAATCAAAAAAAGGTTTAAAACACGGAAACCACACATTTCGCCAGTTTTGATTTGGAAATATGCATACTACAAGCTTTATTTTTATTTACAAGCTGTATGAATGTTTCACTGAACACAAGTATTAGCAAATAAATAAATAAACAGCATAACTTGACAGTTGGTAAATAATCCAAAATTCACAAAGTTCTTTCAAAGGAACGTAATCTTGTTTAAAGAAAGAATTTTTTGGTAACGCAAGAAAAGCAATAGATGTAGTCATTTACAATGCAACCGGAAAAGAAGTGAAAACATTTTGTGCAGTTAGAAATTCAGATCATTATAAAAAATAATAAAAAGTCTAACGCAAAATAACAAGACTACTGCTGCATCTCAGAGAGTTAAAGAAAACGAAATGTGTGAGCCCAATAGGAATTCCTTACTTGCAATTTAATAGAACAGTTCCTGTGGGCATCTTTTTCCAAAACATTTTACTAGATTAAAGTAAGACTTCTCAATACTTTAGAGCGCTTAAAAGCGATATATTGTTCTGTTTTTACAGCTTAGTAAAATGTCACGCTTAAGTTTTTCATCTCATTTATCTAACACTGTTTTTAACTTTTCTGGTTGCTATAAAACAGTAGGCTTTTAATAGCTTGAGGCTAAGAATAATAAATAAAATTTCCTAAGAATTCATAACGAGAAACTTACTTTGAAAAGGCAATATTCTTTTAAAATTTTTTAGTTGACTGTATAGCGGTGTTCCATTAATTCTCATAAATTTTTAGTTCTAGTTAGAATATTAAACTTTCTAAGAAGACGTATAAATTACAAAGAATAAAAGCTATTATATGCAGGCACAGAACCGTCTTTAGGACGACCACACATTATTTCATGCGATTTTGGTCTTTTGTAGAGTTGTCTAAGAAAACAAACTTAATGATGTCGTCTGTTACCAAGTTTCATAACGCATTCGTATATTTAAGGGTTTGGAGTCTGTTAAAAAAAAGTACTGTAATAAAAGTGTGCTATACTAATTTCTTAATCCACTATACTTAAAAAATCGCGATTTCGTTTTCAAGACAAATGATAAATAATGTGGGTACATTATTTATCATTTGTAAGTTTAGTTTACAGTTACTTTTATGAAATGATAAAATTAAATAAATAGATAACATTTCAAAATATTAAAACTAGGCCATGCATATCAATGAAAAGAAACAGAATTAGAAGAACTTTGCTTCGCAAATTTTATTTAGCAATTTCAAAATCCCTCTCTGCTTTTTATAACAATCGGTCCAACGAAGCCTGTTTGCTTGTTTTCCCTTTTGACTTCCTTTCCTAAAATATTTTAAAATATACCAAAACAATCGTGTTGTTGTCTCCTAAATTATGATTTAATTGTTTCAAATTATTTTCAGAATTTAAAGCTCATAGAAAATAATGCTGATTATAGAAAAACTGAAAAAAAATGGAATGCCTTATGTTAACAGTTCCGTTTAGTAATTTCAAAAACAGGTAAGGTGAGTGAGAGAGTGCACCGCTATGATGACCACGGAGATGAACCAAACAGAATTATATACCATCATAACGTGAAAACCTCCGAAGTAATAAAGTTAAATATTACATAACAATAACAGTTTCTATAGCTTGATAACTGCAGGTACCAAGCATTCTTCTGCGTAGCTGCTTTAAATTCCGAACACGGTTACTTTCTGATTATTCACGGTTATTTTCTCTATTTCACCAACGGCTGCTCTGTTTTTGAGTATTGTTAATGCCGAAGAGAAGATAAGTGACGCCAAGATCTAATTTTTTTAGTATTGTCTACGTAGATCTGGCAACTACGGGTAGAAAAGAATAAGGCGAAAAAGCCAGCCGCCATTGATGGAGTGTGTGCTCGTAATGCTGATTATGTGACATGTATGTTCACGTGTGGATGGCAAGAGTGTCCACCCAAGTAGAATGCGTAAAGTTCTCATGTGTATGTAATGTCTGTTAACAGAAGTAAAATTAAAAATTTCTACAGTCCATTAAAATCGTGAGTGAATTTCCTGAATATTTGCGTGATTAAATTCTATTCGTTCAGTTAAACGAACATAAAACAATTTTATGTTGAGAAATCTTTGATGCTAGACTTTTTTTTTAAAGTGTTAGTGTAATTCCTCAACAATAAAAATTTCACGAAAATAGAAATTCCATAGAGTAAACTAGGCGCGGAATTTTATTACAATTCCTAGCTGCAGAATTTTCTCTAGTTTTCATGAGTTATTCTGAGACCACCCTATAAATTTCGTTTCCTTTTCCCGCAATAAAACTGCTTGACACTAATCTGTCTGTGGTGTTGAAAATGTGACTTCCTAATCTGGTGTGATACTAGGAGTATCAAATATAAATCATGTCTGCATAAAATTAGCTAACCCGAAAATTAGTGGAGTACATTGCGTTGACAATTTAATAATAGGGAGCACAAAAATTGTTGACTTACCCAATAACCCCCATGCATGAGACTTGTAGAATCATTTAATCACACATTTATTTCATAAAAAACTTATCTTAAATATTAATATATAACACATAATACGAAAATCATCATGAAGATCTTGGAAACACAAAACTGATATGTGAAACATGCGTGTCACGAGTACCGTCTATTTTGCAAATAGAGAGTCCGACTTATTAATCTAAGAACATCGGTGGTACAGTGCTCAATACTGATTTCTAATTTTACTATTTTATGTGAAGTAGTTGTATTCTAAACGAAAGGACCCTTCTTTTATTATACATTTATATTCTTTGAGCACATGGTCGGCTTCTCCCGAGGTTGACGAAACAGGTCTACACATATTGGGAACGGCACAGTTCAGACATTCGATGTAGGTTTACCTTTGGTCTCGCATCACGACAGATTAATTTCCATCCAAAATACTTATCACTAAATCGCGCACTTTTTAGAAAATGGAATATATCTTCTCATCCAAACTCAGGGAAAAATAAAAATAGCAGAGAGACGTGAGTGATGCTCCATAATACGAGGACGAAATGCGAAAGGCCCCACACACTCGGTTGAAACGTCGTCAGCAGAAAAAGAGCGAAAAACCAGTCTGTTCAGTTTTTATGCATGCGGGGCACGTGGCAGTCCAGCGCTTACGATTACAGTAGCGGCGTGTGAATTTTATGTTCTCACACTGTCACTGATAGTTAAATACCAAAACAACGAATTTTGTAATATTGGGAATAACTGAAGAATTAGATGTATCAACATCACTCTTCCAAAATTCATAAACCATCAACGCTTTCGTATTTTCGATGAATTTAATGCTCGAAAGGTTTATTGAAGCATCTTAAGTATAGTAATCAGCAAACCTAAACTAATGCAGATAAACGAACTACGTAGAAATGTAATTACCAGAACCTTTATTAAGTGTATTCAACTTTTATAATTCTCAATAATTAGATAAATCCTACGGTTTCGTCATTAATTTCTAGAAATCCATATTTCAAACATCAATTACTCTTTGACCTAATTAGAAAGATAGTATCAGGCTTGATCTCAAAATAGCAGCCAGCATCGAAAGAAAATGAATCATCTGATTAATCATTACTCATCATCATTTATCATTAGCAGTAATACTTAGAGGAATAAAGGCTTAGAAGTCATTTACTGGAGGATATGCCATAATAATTCCAGTATTGAACGTGACAGTATAAAATGTGTTGTAACAGAAATAAAATTTTAAATCCTGCGGAGAAGACATTGCATCTTGCTAAATAAATTAAAAAGTATTTTTTCTTCAAGTTTTAAGTTTTTCTTATAATTAAATTCGCATATTACTTTAGAAATATATGTGCTAAAGTTTAAAGAATGCAATTAATGGTACATTTCTTTTGCAAAGTGCTCAAAAATAATAGCTTATCTTTCAAGCAATAGTTGATTAAGAGAAAGTTTTCGAATGTTTAGTTCGTGAAGTTCAGATAATCGTTTATTGTTGCATGAAAAGACATGATACATCTATAGGCTATCGACAAACCTGGAAAATGTTTAATCTTATGTAGTATTTTTATGGTCACATTGCTATTTATACCCGAACTTTGGGAAACCCACAAAATTCTAGATTATTCCTGAATTCCTTGATTGTTCCATACGCTCATTTTCGGTTGTTTTTCTAGCTAGACACCCAAAGTTTTTTCCCTTTCTCTCATCAGCGAGATGACATCACGTATGCGTTTCATTGCATAATGATTTTATGCCTGTTTTGTGCCCATGCGTGAATACGGTCTGCAAAACTTGCAAAGATAGAATTACGCAGACTCTTGGAAATCAAATACATAGTGATCCGGATCTCCAGTCATCCAACACTCCCAGTGTCGCTTTCACGTAATGTAAATCGAGAGAGATAGCTCATAAAGTGCTTGTGCATTGTGAGATACTGCACTGATCCAATTATTAAGTGTAGGCTTGCTTTTAGAATGAAGTTAAAAACTCTTCTATCAGTTATGTTTGTTTTCCAGTGGTTTCCGCGGAAAACAAACATAGTAGACGAAAATGTCGCGGAGCGAAAACGTCATCATACAAAGTATTGTGGGAGAAAAGAAGGCAGAGAGAAAATTTCGGAGTTCTGAAAAATATCATGGTACATAATATCGCCGCCGAATATAAAGCGGCTCAAAAACTTCACAGTTTAAAGACATCGTAGACGAAAGTATCGTGGTAAAAAATAAAGCTCTTACAAATCATCACATGACAATAACATTACAGATATGCGTTTTCCAGGCTTTGAAAGTTGTAAATGCATGTTTTCATTATGATTTGTGATCTTCATTTTTCTAATATATTTTTCAAGAAAAAATAACAGTAAAATTTTAGAAAAAAGCATTCATTTATTAACGGCCTTTGTTAATTAAACATGTAAGTTTAAATTCTATTAAGTTCTAAGTTGCATTAATTTTTTACTCATTTTCAGTTTTTAAATAAATTTCTTTCTTGGTTTTCAGCAAAACGTTTTTAGTTAATTTAAACATATGAAATATAAAGAAACAGGAAAAAAGGAAATATTTCAACGTTGATCGATTCAAAACCCTTTTTAACCATCGTTCAAAAGGGTTTGTTTAGATATTTTTACGCTCTCACTCAGCTCACTGTCCACCAGTCTGCTGCTGCACTCATTCCTGATAAGGCATTTCTCTTTGTCTTTTTTAGCTTTGTTATTAAGCCCCATTTTCTTCGAACATACGCCATATACAATTCAACAGAAAAATTACAAAAATTTTAAAAGCAACATACATTTAGAAATCTCGATGCAGTGTTGCTAAGTATTTTTCTTTTTTTTTTCACCCTTTTGTTAGTTTATCATATCAGTGTTGAGTTTTCTTAGTAAGATGGCTTGCAAAAAGTTTTTTTTTTTTTTGTCTTTTTATTACTAACCTTTTGTATGTTAAATTATTTATCAAATCCCCGCACTATTCTTCAATGAACTGGCGATACTTCAAAAATATAGAGAGCTATTTATTAAATATCATGTCCTTCGCACTTTTGCCACTTAAAATCTAATTCAACAACAGAATCCCAAAATATTTAAAAACAGCATATCTTTAGAATTTCCGAGAGACAGTCTCGCGAGCTGAAGGTAAAAACGTTTCATTCCGTACAGTGTTGCCACTGCTCGCTTTCAAATTGTTCAGTTCGTTAATTAAACGTCATTAAAGGTTTATAAAAAACGAAATATAACATTCGAAATTAATAATTTGGGCGTTTGCGTGGAGAACTAAGTTATTCAAAATTTGATTGCTCTAGGTACCGTCGTTGTTCAACAGTGCGAGGAACATAAAATACATACATACATGCAGATTCTTCATTACTTAATTTCTTTAAAAAATGCAGGCCAATAATATTTAGTGGCAACAATTTAAAAAATGATACGCCGTTTATAGTGAGTGATTCAACGCAAAATTCCATTTCAAGAATAGCTCATTTGGGCTAACGCCCTTTTGGACTGAAATGAAATAATATCTTCTTTCATTCTTGCGCTCACAAATCATCATTCGAGCATGCATTTACAACTTTTAAAGCCTGAAAAATGCATGTCTGCGATGTTATCGTCATGCAATGATTTACAATTCTTTATAGTTTACCACGATGTTTTAATAAAACTGCGAAGTTTTTAAACCGGTTTACTTTCGGCGACTATATTTTGTACCACGATATTTTAGAACTGTGATGTTTTTCCTTTGCTCTCGGTTTTCTTCGCGACGTTTTCGTCTGCGATCTTTTTGATGCAATGTTTTCGGCTGTAGCCTTTCCCAGTAGTATTGTTATTTTTCTGTTAGTTCGTTCTTCAGCGCAGCTTTTAAATACGGACCAGCGAAGGGCATATCTAAGTGAGTATATGGAGTTCCGTGACTGCTCTTTTAGATGTTGCGTATAAATATCCAGTATTCAGCGTAATAGGAATCTACTGGAGTTTGGCCCTGTGTACAATTGATACTGAAAGGAGGTATTGCATGGTATTACAAGTCTGATAAGTGGATGTTTGCAGCAACTAGTACTTCGAATTCCCAATAGATTGGAGGCAGAGTCAGTATATTTATTATTATGCTGAAGATTTTCTATAATTAAAAAAGAAGCTGCTTTCAGCACAAGTAACACTGCTTTGACGCCTGACATATTGTAGTTTTATTTATGCTTCCAGATCTTAATAATTTCATTTCTATTAATGAAAGACAGATCATATGTTACCCACTGCCAGCTACACATTCTCCTTTCGAACCATCATATAGCCGTTGCCTCTAGTTTACTAGAGGCTTGGAGTTTATTGAGAAATTAAATTAAGCGGGATGAAAGGGTGTCTAATGAATACTGTATATAAAATCTGTATGAATTTTAGGTTTCTTCCATAGCCCTACATTTTCTTTTAAACGAAGCACTCGCTCTTTTCGGTCTGCACTGCTAGATGCAAAGGCAACAGTCCTGACAGAATATTTATAATGTTCGTATGTATATCTCCGACAGATGCTTAAAATAAACGGTCTTTGCTCTGAATTCAGCTGATTTTGCATTTTTTCTTGCGCTATTAGATCCCGTTATTGAGATCCTGCATAGTGCAATGCGTTCTGCTGTAGAGCCCTCAGGTGTTTTTGATGTTGGAGAGTTGAAACTTAGCAGTGCTCTAGCCAGGACTCAAACCCTGGAACACTCGATACGCGCCAAGTGTGCGCTACCGTTACACCATGAAGGCATGCTGGAGTGAGGGAGAAAATACCCTATATATTCCCCCTTATAAAGAGTGATTGGGGATTAAGCGACCAAATCGCTACATACTAGTGGTGACGAATTAATGTCCACCACCTTTTTAGTAAGGGCGCCAATGCAGAGTCATAAGGGTTTTTTTTTTTTTTTTTTTTAAACAGGAGACATGAAAAGTGAGCAAGCTAATTAATTAATCAACAAAAACTAAACTAAACTAATTAATTTTAATTAGTAAATTATGATAAAATGTATACCTTATCACGCATGCGAAAATATCTCTCAGTTTAAAAAAAAAAAACTGAAATGAAACAAAAACTTATGAATGCAGGAAAAACAACCAACAAACAGTAACACTATGAGGAGAACCATTAATTATAAATGGTAAATGGTTCTTGTTTACTATATAGAAGTATATTTTATAACATAAGTACTGATTAACTATAATATTTAAATCAACTAACAATAGCTACTTTAATAACAAGCATTTACATAATGTTGATTTCGATAAATAACTCAAGTTTTACAATACTTTATAGCATAGAGTTACAATATCCTTTTTTTTTAACCAGGCGCATTCTCTAGGTCCGATGTCAATGGAAAAATGCAGAAGGATGGAGATTTCTGAAGAATATTTCGTGTCTGCTTGTAAGATATTGCCAGATGAGGGATACTCTTCAATTTTGATCCTACTTGCATTTTTTCTTTTATTTTTCTATAAGTGAAGTTCTTTTCAAGAGCGAATTCTTTTCAATATTTTTGTATTCGAATTTTCTTTTTATTCGTAACTGAGCTCAGCACGATTTCTTTTGAACCGTTATACTAAGCATTCAAGTGGCTTTTCTTCAAGCGAGAGCTTGTGTCATACAATTCTTGCATGCAGTTTTTAAGGGTAATGCTGTAAGACGATCAGAAACAAATAGAAGCTGGGTTCCGTAACGTGCTACGTTGAGCTATGCGCGAACGGAAAAATTTGTCTGAAGTTTGTGCTCCAAATTCTAAGATTCTGTTTGGAATGTTTTTCGCAATGCCGTAAAGTTAAAATATTGAAATACAAGCAAACTCGCACAGGCCTCAAATACCATGAACAGGAAGAAAGTAAGAAGAGATAGCTAAGTTAGTAATAAGGAAGACAGCATATTTTAAGTATAAGTAAGCCAGCTTTTTTTATGAGCTAAATAATTACACGGCTATTTTGTAGCATTCTGGACTCGCAAATATTGTATTATGTGGCCTATCACACTATCAAAATAAATTTCAAATTCATAATCTAAACATGCATTATTTGAAACGATAAATATGTCACAATTATATTTTACTATTAAAATTTTCTATAACTATTACTGTAAAAGATGTACGGAAATATTTACATGATTTTCATGAATTATAAAGCTGTAAGATTTAGTAAATATATCACTTTTATTTTAAATTGGACTAACAGTTAAATTTAATTTAAGCAGTATCCTATCTTTTCTTTAGCTCGAGTTAGATATATCTAATTGGACCAGAAGATTTCGCAAAATGTCGAGTCGCGCAAGAGAGTTTAAAAACTAAACAAATTGCTGTTCATGCCGTGTAAAAAGAAATGCAGTTTGCAATTGATAGCGCCATTCACGTATGCATTTGAAGAATTTTGTATTATTCGAAACGCATAGTGTCCCATTGTTGTCCGAGCTTGGTAAGTATCTTATTCTATAGTGATTATCGAAGGGCAAAAGAAGATGTCTTAAACTCTACATATAATAAAACAAAGAGTCTGTCTGTGTGTGCCTTTCGTTTGTGCTGCGCTTAAGCTAATAGACCCACGGCTACGAACTTTGGTACATAGGTGCATCTAGACAAGAGCCAGCGCACCTCGAAGCGACTTTTTCAAAATTCGAATTAGACTTTTTTTATTTTATGTTTTGTGACGAAATCGCGTCATTTTGAGATATAATGTGCTATAGGAAAGCGAGATTTTACTCTAAGCCCTCCATTTTCACATCGTCATGAAATGTAGGCACTTAGCTATTTTTCGAACTTAAAATAAATTTCGTGTTTCAATAAATCGATTAAATACGAATTTATTTAACAAAGTAAGCTTAACACCTTTTCAAAGCGATTTTTTCTAAAAACGTTTATGTTTAAAAATGTACAGTTTATTTTTCTTTGATTTTTGGACACGTTAAACTTTCATTCTTGCGACTGCTTTTACAAAACGAATTTTGGAAAAATGATAATATTTTGTATTTAAAAAAAAAAAAAAAATTCAATGAAGCTTCCGAGCACACTTCTCACATCTTTAAAAATGTGATTTTGGCAACAATTTTCCTTTCTTACTGTTGTTGATAGATTTCTGATGAAATCGCATCATTTTGAATAGTTTCATTCTTTTAGAAATATGGGTTTGGCAACAATTTTTCATCGTATTTCTTATGTCACTGTTTTTAAGAGATTGGCATATTTCACTGTCATTTTCACTTCCTAGTACGAAGTAAAAGGGAAGTATTGTAATCGCGAAAAGTTTCAGGCAACATATTTCAACGAAAATATCCATTTTGACCGCTATCGAATGCAATTTAACGAAGTTTTTGCTTGATATCTGTACGTAAGGACAGAATAAAATACTCTTTTCCTTCAAAAAAATTATAAAACTGCTTTAAAATTAATTCTGAAGAGAATTTTTCGTGGCGTCTGTACGAATACGTAAGTATCTTGCATAAATCAAAAACGAGTAACCTCAAGAACGTTGAAATTTTGTATATAGGACTGCTATAACATGTTGATGTGCACCTCCTATTTTGGTTGCAATCGGCCGCACTAAACCTATATAAATATATTTATATATATATCCACTCTGTTACCCGGCTCAGTAATCTCAGTTTCTTTGCTCTTATATGTTTGTAAATTGTACATTTTTTGCTTTAAAAGTGATTGTATTATGTGTTTTTTTATCTTCCGGTTAAGGTTTTTATGTCTTTAGTAAATCTGTATGCAATATTTTTAGAATTATCAGCAATTTTAAAGTTGTCTAAGTGCCGCTAAGCTTTTTTTTATGGCGGCCATTGATGTTTACATTTGAAACAGCAGACTAGTGCATTTGTTGCCAATCTAGAGAAACTTAGCTTCGCAACAACAAAGGTAACGCATTCATTTATTATTGCCAATTATTCATTTATTATTAAATCATGCTTAATTCTTTCTGGAATTTTTCCAGGAAATAAGTGTTTAATATTTACTTCGTAAATTTTAATATAGATATTTTCAGTTTTTATGTATTTTTGCCTTCTTGCGAAGTGAGAACTCAATTAATTAAATGAGAAATACTCAATCGTCTGGGAAAAACTGTTTCTTTTTGTTTTGTTTGCTTAATTTTTTTTATATATCTTTCTAGCTTTATTATAGTATTTGAATAGAACATGTGGCTACGATTAGATAATTCTATTCTTTAAATGGTGTGGTGGTGTATTTAATTATGGCAAAACACACTAGGGCTATCTGCCTAAGGGAAGGGATGCCTTCGTGGAGGACTTTCCAAGGGAAACTGGCTCGTATACACGTTACACATGGGGAAAACCACGAAAACACCCATGCAGCCAACCCGTTCGCGGGATTCGAACCTCAGACCAAACTACCAGTGTTCAGCGACTTTACCGCTCGGCCGCTGGTGGGCCTCTATTCTTTAAATGATATACATTTTTGTGCATTATGAGTTATAATATGAACGAAATATATAAGTTTACTGTTATATAATTATTGGATTATATAACAGTTAACTTAGTTTCCATTATATTGTAGGGTTTATATTTATTTTAACTAACATTTATTTTAAGTTTAAACTATCTTTCCTGTCAAGCCTTACTTTTCCCTGGAACTGCCAATGCCAGAGTATATAAATTTTAGTAGAACGCGCAAAGATTCAAATTATCAGCGGAAGTATTCTGAGTTAAATAGAATGGAAACGAGTTCAAGGTGTGCTGTTCTTACTTCACGAGCGCGGAGGTAGTTAGACAGAATTTGAAGAACTCCGCGTTTCGGCCTGTGTGCTTGCCTGGAAGTATTGTTAATCGTTCAAGTTTAACAATACTTGCAGGCAGTGATCTTCAAGTTTGCTGAATTAGCAGCGTTATTGTAAAACGCGGTGAGGTTAGTTACTTTTAGAGAGCCTCGTAGTTAGAGTCTTGTCTTTAGTTTCTTTTCAGGTTATTATTTTTATTTGACCGCCGAGTTGGCGCAGTTTGTGAGCGTCAAGAGCACGCACTTGTAATTTATTACGTTGAATAAAAAGGGACTTAAACCCTTAACAAGACTCTGTCTTTTATCCAGTTTTCACAGTCACCTCTTGGTTGCGTGCAAGTTGGAGGCGCGCAACGCTATAATATAATTATGGGATTATATAACAGTTTACTTAGTTTCCGTTATATAATTATTATATAATTTTACTGTTATATAATTATTAATACTGTTAAGTGAATCTAGCGCCAGAGTGTTGCTATGGTAAACAAATACTAGAGTGAACTTTAAAGAATGCATGTATTCTATTGTGGTTTATGCGCTGTCGGCGAAGTAGATTTAATTCAATCCAATAGGTTTAAATGAAATGCAAGAAAAAAATGCGTATAATTTAATATTCCGTACAAAGAAGCCATGTGGTGTACATATCAGATTTTTTTATATATATAATACATTTTATTGATGTTTTTTATAAAGTTGTTCTGCAGAGTAAAATTTTGCGCGGAATGCTTTGTTTTTTGAGTTGCTTTCATGTTATTTTTTGCTTATTTCACTGTTTGTAAGATACTGAAACGTTTTGCATGATTTTTTTCCTTCAACGGAAAGTTGATTCATTTTTTATTAGGATAATAATAATATTTGTATTAAGGGATATAGCTTATTTCATTGTAATTTTTGGTGCTACTTTGGTAAACGGTTGCACGGATTTTGGCGAGTAATACGACTTATGGTAAACCCATTGCTGGATAAGTTATTTATAGTAACCGATACTTTGTTGTAATTTTATTTAAAAAATAATGCGTTTTATTATGCATTAATTCCGTGTTTTAAATATTATTGATGGCTTCTAAATATTAAAAATCAATTTAATTTTGCATTTTTATTTGAAATAAAAACTTTGTTGTTTATAATATTTTATATAATTTTATGTTGTGGATGATGTAATCAATGACGTCACCTTACTTAAAAAGTAATTGGTTTTATTAATATCTATAAATTTAACCTAATGTTTTAAACATTATTTATGGCTGTTCAATATTAAAATACAATTTAATTTTGCATTTGTTTTAAAAATGATTCTATTATAAACGATTATTTAAATAATTTTAATTCTATGCGTGATGTAATCAGCTCCCTGATTGGTTGCTGAATATTTGTGCATTACCGCGCCAGTTTAAAATTTTATTATTATCTCTTCGAATTCCTCAGATTTCAAATGGAATGCATTTCAAATTCAAATGGATATGTCCGTTTCGAAGATGAATGTTGTTATTGGTAATTACCAAGAATTATTGGTATCGGAATAAAAAAATTGCCCTTTGAGACCTTATTTTGGCCAACCTGGCTTTCCTAATCAAAGATTTATTTATAAATTGTTAATAGCTTCAGAGGAAATTTATTTTAAATTTTTGGAGGAAACCTCGCTAATTGCTTCTTCAATGAAGTGCGAGAGATGTGGATCACAGATGAAGATCGCTAGAAGACCTTCTTCTTTTTTGTTTATTTATTCATTTTTTGTGATACTTATCAATATACAACAGGTAAAATACTTTAAAAATGTAAATACATAATTTTATTTTATTTTATAATTGTATACTTTATTAAAATATTAAAAGAATGTTTTCAAAAATTCCTGAAATATTTATTGAAACATTTGTTTTACTGTTAAATAATTAAATCTTATAAAACTTATTTTAAAGTATTTAAGTAATATTTTAATTATTTTAAACGTTGGTATGATGTTTTTAATTCGATCTTCAATTTAAGTGATATTTTAATCCAATTAAATGTTAGCGCAATGTTTTTATAGCGGTGTGTTTATTCTATTATATGAAAGTAATAATTTAACCTAACTTTAGCATTTTCTACTCTTAGTAAATGTATTTATTTACATTTGCCAGCCATCTTAAAAAATAACGTTTTCAACAAAAAATTAATCCATTATTTTTAACGATATTTATTTTTTGAAAGTTTCTAATACTTTACTATATGCGTAAAATACGTAAAAACAGCATTTTTCAAGATGGCTGATGACTGTAAAAACCGCGCCAACAATTGCGCCAATGTAAATCGACAAAAACCCGTGCAACCGTCTACCAAAGTAGCACCTATTTTTTTTTCTCTTCAAAATATAAGATAAAATATCATTAATTATACCTTGCATTTCAGAATTTTTTGTTTTTTGCATTCTTTTATGTTATTTATTGCTCATTTCACTGTTTTTAAGATATTGAAAAGTTTTGAGATATTTTTTTAGAAAACAAAGTTCTTAACCTTCTTTATACTATTTGAGTTCTTAAGATTTTGCAAAGGGAAGTTGGTTAATTTATTTATTAGGATAATTAATATTTGTATTAAGGGATATTGCTTATTTTATTGTAATTTTGTTATACTTAATAACTTTTTTTTATGAAGTTGTTCTGCAGAGTAAAATTCTATGCAGTTTTTAAATTTAACGTTTGGTGTTCCCTTCAACCATTTTTCCGGTACATTTAAAAGCCAGACGAAGGCTGGCAGCGAAGCTGCTAGTTTAGAATATTTGATTTTAATATTTATATATTCAAGACTGATCCTCTAAACATTAACAGTTACTGTCGATAAATAATCGATTCTTTAGTTCGTAAATCCTCATCTTAATAAACCCAAAAAGGGTAAAACAACAAAGTTTGTTGAATTTTATATATCTTTATGGAAGAAGATTATAAAGAAGATTTTTTGCCAACATGGAAAGTAACTCTTTATGTTCTTTAAATGCAGTGTCATAGCACCCTTTCTCCAGTTTACGATCGTAAAGTATGCTGTCATCAGCGCCCGAATTAGATAAGAAATTTTAGCAAATTAGAAGATTTGACCTATTTTCCGCAGTTGTCGTTACCATGATTACGATGCTAGTTGAAAGGGGAAGGACAAAGTTTCTGTTCTAAAGTAACAGATTATAGTGATGTACCATTAAATGAGTACAGCTCTTCAAATAATTTAAGCTTAGAGTTGCAAATTTCGAAGAACTTAGGTGACAAGGAGTAGAACTTGGAACATTTCATAACCAAACTTCATTAAAACGAAGTAAAATAGCTTTTCAGACTGATTTTGTAATTCACTTAGAAAGCAAATTTAAACGCATATATTTCATAAGAGAGGGCACTGTTTAATTCAGTCTAGGGCAAAAAACAGGAAGCGGGCTAAAAAACAAAAGAAAAAAAACAGCTGACCAGTATAATTTATTTTAAAACTTTAAAAAGAGTATGTAATGTTTCATTACGTTGCTTGAACAGTTATTATTATTTAGACCTTTACTCTCACTTCTTCTTTCCATTTCCACGTCAGAGTTTTAGATTGTAAGACAAGACAGAGCGTGTTCTGTTTCTTGAGGCCACGTTGCTAAATTGCAGCGAACTCATAAGATTTTTTAGTTTTCGGCTTTGCATTATAATTATTGATATTTGAATACGTATGCCGATTAGTTTTGTGAGCCAACTTCGAGTTAAATTGATATGTGTAGGCTTCGGCTACTTACATGAATTAAAATTTATATTTTATTGTTCATTTAACTCATCGCGCCGTAAGTGCTGGCTGAGCTGTAAGCAGTAGAGTGCCTTCTGTTCTTCTTATTTTTAAATAAAAAGGTCTTTTACACCCTTCTCAAGTTTTATTTGTTATTTTAGACTTAACGATAATTCATTCAACGTATACGACAAGTTTGGACACTAATTGATGATTGCAAAACATCCCAATAGTATACAAATATTATTCTGAAGAATGAAATTACAGCCGCTTTTTTAAAAGTTCATTAAATTTACGTTCGAATTGCTAATTCTGACCTAATTACAGAATGCGTTATGCCCCGACTTCTTTTCTAGCTAACATCTGATGAGTACGCAATATGAAAATGATTCCGTCTCTTCGGAAAGGAATTTTTTGTCTTTTATTTCTGCAGCCATTGAGGCAGACAACGAAATAGATTTATCATACATTCAGGATAAACGATTACGCAATACTGTTTCCACTCTTTTTAATGAGTATAAACCGTTAGAAAAGCCGCGCAGTGCAGACTTAAAAATGAAAGTAATATTAAAGATGAAATTCCAGTTTCTCAGCGTTCGAGGAAAATTCCTTTTGCTGATCAAAAAATTGTTGATGATCAAATAGACGAATGGTTAAAGGATGGGATTATAAAGCCATCGTGTTCAGAATATGCTTCGCCAATTGTTTTGTGCAGAAAAAAATGTGGCAAGACACGAATTCGCGTTGACTTCAGGCAGTTAAATAAAAAAATAGTTAAGGATTCTTTTCGCATGGCAGAAGAGGTTTTATATCGTTTGGGAGAAGCAAAGATTTTCTCGACATTAGACTTAAAAAATGGTTTTTTTCATGTTCCGTGGAGGAAACCTGCACTAAATATTTGGCATTTATTACTCATGCAGGCTTGTACGAATTTCTAAAAGCACCTTTTGGTTTGTGCACGTCCCCTATTGTGTTACAAAGATTCATTTATAATGTGTTTAGAGATTTAATTCGGGATGACACTGATTTAATTCGGGATGACGATTTTATTATTTCAGCACGAACCGAGAACGAAGGTTTAGAAAAGTTGAAACGCGTTTTAGAAGTAGCCAAAGAATATGATTTAGATCAATTTTAAGAAATGCCAATTTTTGAAAAGAAAAGTAGAATTTCTCGGGTATGTTATTGAGGATGGTAGAATTCCCCCCTCTACTGAAAAATCCAGGACTGTTCAAAATTTCCCGAAACCCAGAAACCTTAAGCAGTTTCAGAGTTTCTTGGGTCTTACTGGGTATTTTAGGAAATTTATTGCCAACTATTCAAAAATAGCGAAACCATTAAGTGATCTTCTTCGTAACGGAGCAGAATTCAAATTTGTTCCTGAACAAAAAGACGCATTTAATAAATTGAAAGAACATTTATCGACAAGTCCGGTTCTTCATATTTTTAAACCAGAAGCACCATTAGAATTGCATACAGACGCAAGCAGTCGTGGTTTCGGCGCTGTATTGCTACAAAAAATAGATCATGCGCAAAAAAATAGATCACACGCCGTTTACTTCATGAGTAAAAAAACTAGTTTCCAACAAGAGAAGCTATCTAGTTGTGAGCTTGAAGTTTTAGCTATAGTAGAAGCTCTAAAGAAATTCAGGAGTTACCTTTTAAGATCTAATGTCAGAATAATTACGGATTGTGACGCTTTCCTGAAGACTATGTTAAAAAAAAGATTTAACTACTAAAGTGGCGAGATGGGTGTTACTTCCAGAAGAATTTGACTATGAAATTGTTCACAGATCTGGGCAACAAATGAAGCATGTGGATTCGTTAAGTAGAAACGCTGTCATGATGGTTACTTGTTCTCAGGGATAAGTTACAGCCAAAATTGCAGCTGCGCAAATAAGTGATGAGCGTCTCCAGTTGCTAAAATCCATAGTTGAGCAAGGACTAAAGAAAGATTTCCTACTGAAAAATGAAGTATTATACAAGTTTGACAGGGGTCGTGAGATACTTGTGGTACCCGAAGCATTACAGCTAGAAATCATACGTATTATCCACAACAAAGGACACTTCGCAGTGTCTAAAACGGAAAATCTGCTGAAAATAGACTTTTATATTCCTAAGCGTAGAAAATGAATTGAACAAGTCATTTCAAATTGTGTAGAATGTATTTTGTGCGACCGAAAACGAGGTAAGGGCGAAGAGTTGCTGAATCCCATAAAAAAAGATAGTATCCCTTTGAGCAACTTTCATATCGATTTTATAGGACCATTACCTTCGACAAATAAAAACTACAATCACATATTAACCGTGGTTGATGCATTCACAAAGTTCATATGGCTCTATTCAGTAAAGTCTACATCAGCTCAAGAGGCATTGCAGAAGTTGAAACTGCAATAATCAACTTTCGGTAATAATTTGAGAATTATAAGCGACAAAGGTACGGCGTTTACCTCTAAAGACTTTGAAGATTACCGTAGTCAAAAGGAGATCCAGCACATATTTACAACTACAGGCGTTCCTAGAGGAAATAGACAAGTGGAAAGAATTCATCTCACTCTGATTCCAATCCTATCCAAATTATACATAGATGATCCTATCAAGTGGTACAAATATGTTGGGGATGTACAAAGGATCTTAAATAGCATTAAGAGCAGAAGCACAAAGAGTTCTCCATTTGAGCTCCTCACTGGTGTAAAAATGAGAAATCAAGAAGACTTAAAGATTATGGAAATTCTAGAAGAAGAAGAAAGAAATATCATGATGAATGATCGAGAAGATATGAGAAAGGAAGCAAGGAAAAACATTCTAAAATTTCAGGAAGAGAATGGAAAAACATATAACAAAAAGAGAAAAGAGGCACGTATACAATGTGAACGACCTAGTCGCCATACAAAGAACGCAGTATGAAGGTGGTCTAAAGTTAAGGCCAAAGTTCTTCGGTCCATATCGTGTAAGAGCAAGGAAAGGCAAAGATAAGTACCAGGTGGAAAAAGTGAGACACCATGAAGGTCCTGGATGTACCACTACAGCAGCTGATCTCATGAAGGCTTGGACTTTTACTATATAGGACTATGTGTGGTTCTTCCGCATTTCTTTCTTTTTGTGTTTTTCCCTTTTCTTTCTTTTTTTTTTTTAAATTTATTTCCAGGTACTGTCTTGATGAGCCAGTGTCACTGATCCGTGTTTTCTAGGACGAAAAAAATGTTAGGACGGACGAGTTGTAGTATTCGTAAGTACAGCACAACCACCGGAGGGCCTCACCTATGCGCCAGCAGCGAGGGCGAGGTGAAAGAGGAGTATGACATATAGAGAGTCGTCTATCCCACGCGAAGGTGGTAAGATGTCTCCACGAGAAGGTGGTGAACTGCATAATATGACAGCAAGTGCAAATAGGCACTAAGCTGCTATGTTATAAGATTGGTAAAACCTATCCAGAATCCTGTTTATATTCAACGGCACTGTGACTCGATTTAATGTACTTTCTTCTGTTATTTTTATTAAATGTTCTGTGGTGTGGAAAACGTTGGACTTGTTATTTGACTCTAGCAAAGCATTTTCAACTCCCCTACCACATGTATATATGTGTGTGTAAGATAAAGTAAATGTAGACTAATTTTCTGGCTGTGAGATATTAAATTTGAGAAACTCGCTTTCGATATTAATTTGTAAAACTCTAATTTTGGAACATTCAGAAACAACTGCTTGTGATAATTGTTTGATTATAACTCAATTAATTCAAGCAGCAAATCCAGCCTCACTGTGTTACAATTCACGTTGACAGGTACGGTGAAATTATCCACTTGAATGGCATTGAACTCTTGAAATCTGCATTCAAACATCTTCATAATTCTTAAGCTTCTCTTTATTTACTGATTGTATTGAATGTAACCTCGCAAAATGAGACGTCGTTCTCAGCTAGCTGCTTAGCAAATAGATCATGTTTTAGTTTAAAACCTTTCAACTAATTCAAATATCGTCTACAAATAATTTTTCCTTGCATCTCGATATTTAAGAGATTCATATGACAAAGAAGATCATTAAAAATGCATAGGCAGAAAACGTTGTTCTATCTTCCAAGATCTCACATTCCCCAGAACGCTGTTTCCTCATGGAAGAGTGATTGGAAGATACATTGTCGTCTTTTAGCTGCTAGTCTGTCTCAAAAACACATTTTGCTACTTTATTTTCGTGTAATACAGCGCGTCAGAGTATTCAGATTGCATGAACTGAACAAAATGTCGAAATTATCTTCTACGAGAATCGTTCTTCTACGAGAACGCCCACGAGATCGAATAGCCTCACTATTATATGAAGCTCAGTTTTCATATTCAGTGCAAATTTACACAGGCCATCTTGATGTGTAATGCAATGTAAAAAAACAACATTGTTCCCGTGATAGCCTTGATTAAAGAGTCCGAAATGTCTAGATTTTTTCCTGTCATATTGGATGCTTCATCAGTCGTAATATTATATATATTTGTTATAGGTATTTTTCGAAAAAAAAACTGGGACAGTCTCCCGTTCTACTGGGCCGATTGACATATTTCAAATGGCGTTCTTCATGTTTCGAAAGCGTGACTTAGGATATATACTAGATTTGTATATAGCATTTTTATAACATAGGTATTTTGACTCAAAATTGGATTTTTTCTGAAATAACATACCAATGGGTTTTCCATATTTCGATTCTACGACTCAAATTATGCCTAGATATTAAATATTGTAAAATCTGATGAGAAATTTACGGAGAAATTCAAAAATTTATCTTGGCGGAATTTTTTCAGTTTGCGCGAAGAATAATTCACTTGGCGAACTAATATATGACAACCTATTTTCCTTTCCCTTCCATTATGCGGAAGAAAGGCACCTCGTTGCTACCTTTTTACATTGTGCATGAGCAGAAATAGGCTCACATCGTTTCTACTTTCAAATAATTTTAACAAAGTGCTTAAACCACATGTGATGTTTTCTCGCTTTCAACAAATATGTCAAATTTGAAAACGCGCCAATATATAAATTCACGTATATCTTCGGAAATTTTGAATAAAAAACTGTAATTTTTTGCAAGTATGCTCAGAAATACGTTTATTTTAAGATGATGGTAAAACTTTTATAGATTACAATTCAATGTTTTTTTTTGAAAAATTTGTAAAAATTATTTTAAAATACAAATTAAAAAAATAAATCACGGAAAATATTATATCCCTTTGTGTTAACAACCACATGCATCCTAGTTTCTCGTCAATTTCAAAGTTCTCATCAATACATCGTATAATGAATAGTTGTTGAGCAGTATCATTTACATCAGTACTTTATCCTTAGCTATTGTGAGATTGAACTGTGGCCGGTGTTGTGTCTTATACGTAGTTAATGATACCCAGATTAATAGTTCCGTTTATTTAAAACATACTAAATAACTTAAACACACCTTATAATATGAAAAAAACTATATTAATAGAAACAGAATCACTTCTACTGAACATCCAGCCTCTCCCGCCGAAAGCCAGTCTCCACCTAACATTTTACTCCATCTAGAGAGGACTACTTACTCTTAAGATTAAAGTTAAGGAGGACTAGTCGCTGTAGCTACGGAGCAGAATTTAAACTGGCCAATCTTTGATTCTAATTATGATGCCAGATTTTTATCGATGGCTTCGATTTCAGAAGTCATCATTTTTTTATGCAAGCTTATAGTCTCAAAATGATTTTTACTTGTCTGAATGTAGGTTATTCCAATATTAAAGCTAGCATTTTTTAAGAAATTTACCATCACTGAGCGCTTTATAACTCTTAGCAATATTGCATGCTACAATATAACTTGCACATGTCTTGGTACTATTTATTTTATCAGAACAAGTTTTTCAACCTTATTCACCCTTTTAGTTTTTCAACCTTTAGCTTCGTGATTTCGCTAGTGTAGCGCACGTTTGTTATTTTGTTCTCTAGCTGTAAATCTTAGCAAGCGGTTGTGCATTCTGCCCGTTTGGTTAGTCTATCACCGGTGTAGGTTGCTGAGTCAGCCTGTCAGAATTAAATTGTATAGTCTAGCACTGCCTCTTGCATTCTGAATTTTACTGTTAAACTGCCTTTAAGTTCTCACCCCAAGTAGTCGGTGCTATAAGGGCCGGAGCGAGAAGTCGCCAGGTTTGACACTTAGTTTGGTTTTATTGAGATTACGGCAAAGCACACTAGGGCTATCTAAGGGAAGGGATGCCTTCGTGGAGGACTTTCTAAGAGAAACTGGCTCGTATGCACGTTTGACACTTAGATTTAATCATATTGCATGATAGCTAAAAACGTTAGATCTTACAACTGGCGCCCCAATAAATCCTGACAATGGCTGAATATCAACCAAAATTTGTGCTGGCTCCATCAACGTCGCAGACTTACTTTTCCACATGAATTAATAGGCATAGATTTGTTAGGCCCATACCCAAAAAGTGAAAACAATAAAAACATATGTTTACTCGTTATTGTCGATCATTTCTCGAAAAAAAATTTCATCGTTCTTTTTTTTTTTTTGGTAGAAATAGTCCCTCTTAAATAAGCCTCAACTAAATCCATATCTGATTCTTTTTAAATAAACATATCCTAAAATATGTTGCATCACTTACGGTTATATCAAATAACGGTCCCTAGTTTATTAGCCAAATTTTCGAAGATTTATGTGCAGGGCTTGGCACACGCCACTTAAAGATGGCCCCTTATCCAACACAATCTAACATCGCCGAATGCGTAAATAGGAACATTGTTAAAATCATCCGTAGTTCAGTAAAAAGTTACCACCGGTACTGAGATGACTGCGTCAACGAGTTGGCTTTTGCCCTAAGAACGAGAAAACACTCCACTACCGGAAAAACTGCGTGCGAGTTGTTTTGGGGGCCGAAAATTGTTCTGTAATTTTGTAAATTGTTCTTTGTAAATTGTAAATTGTTCTTTGTGCAGAAAAGGAAGGCAGAATTTAAACTTACTGTGTAGAGACATTAGGTAATTTTTTAGAAGCAGGCTCAAGATGAAAAATTAGCGATGCCTTCGCCGGGAATCGAACCGCGGACCGCTAGAATACGGGCCGAGCGTTCGGAACCACTACACCACGAAGGCACGCTAGGAAAGTGGTAGAAATACCTTATATACTCCCCTTTTAAAAGGGCGACTGGGGTTTTCAGGGAACCCAATCGCCAAATCCTGGGAATGGAGAAACTTCATCCAACACCCTTTTATTTCGGTCGCCATTGTAGAGACATTAGGTAATTTTTTAGAAGCAGGCAAGATGAAAAATTAGCGTCGCCTTCGCCGGGAATCGAACCGCGAACCTCTGGAATACCGGCCCAGCGTGCAGAACCACTACACCACGAAGACGCGCTAGGAAAGTGGGAGAAATACCTTATAACTGATGTTCAAAAAATGATCAACAAGACAATAAGAAATTCAGATATCGCAAGAGCAAAAAAAAAAAAAAAAAAAAAAAAAAAAAAACACTTTATTAGGATAGAAAAAAAAAGAGATTTTGGCTTTAAATCCGGAGATAAAGTCCTTAAATTAGGACATTCGTCTTTTGTGCCCCACAGGAAAAAGTGGCCAAATTTTACATCAGATTTGAAGGTGCTTTCATTATCCAAAGAATTTGTGGAACTGTATGTTACTTAAAAGGAGATAACATGCTAAATGTTATTGTCAACATGTATAAAGTTAAAAATATTACGACCACGCTAATATCCCAGTTTTTCAAGATATTTTGCAGGAATCACCTTCTGGCATAAGGAAAGCACCAACACCAAGAGATGGGCCTTCGACTTGAAAAGCTGTAGTTCCAGGAAAGAAAAGATGGAGTCCAGGTGATGGAACTGGAAGGTAAAAGTTGTCGACATTAGGAGACAAAAGGAAACAATAAGAAAGAACTGGGGTCATCACAAATGAGTAACAAGTCGGCGAGAAAGGAAGGCAGACGGAGACCCCATACGAGATCCAGCGAGCGGCTGACAGGCAAACAATATTAACTAAAAATCAGCAATCTGGAATTCAAGAGCCGAGCAAAGAGGTCAGCGACCGTACGGCAGCTCAAGTTCCACAACGGGGTTCCAGAAACGGGTATTCGCAGAATCTCGTTAGCGTAAGAAACTGCTTAGGAATCAGCGGACTACTACGGCTGACCAGGCCAGAGCATTCCTCGAGCAAAGCAAGGAACTTCAACGGCTAGATCCCACAAGCGCCCAGCAGCTCCAGACCTTGGTCAGCAGCGAAAAAAGTTGTTAAAGTTTAAAGAAGCAGCTTACAAGGGCAAAACCCCGATGCAGATGGACGGCAATAGCAGACCTTGTCGTCGGCTGAGGGTTCAGCGGATTGCCAAATTAGCTTCCTGGAATGAATTCGTCCAAAAGATAATGTCTGACTCCAATAAGCGAGAGATAAGTGAAACATAATCTATTTAAGTTTATTCTAAATTTAAATACGAAGTTTTCTGAAAAATTATCTTTTAGTTGTAGCCTTGATAGAGGCCAATTTTATTTTGATTAAGTAGGAAGCTTTGTATTGTGTATTAAGCAAGAAGTTTTATTTATTTTTTGTATTAAGCAAGAAGCGTTTACTTTTTTTTAATTAAGAAAGAAGTTTTTTATTTTATATTAAACGTGAATCTCTATGCATTTCTAGTAGATTATTTTTGATTTAAATAAGAACGAGTTGTCCAATTTTGGTCTCAGAGATTGAGTTAAAAAATATTTGAAAGTTTTCAATTTAGTGAATCAAATTCGTCTTAGAAAATTTTGTTGTATGTAGTTAATTTGAAATTGTTTTCAGCAAAGTCAAGTAAAGAATTTGTATATGTAAAGGTTTTTGTGAATTATGTTAATGACAAAAGGATGCTTGTAAACGGAAATAAATGTGCATGAATGAAAGAATTAGTCAAGCTTAATAGTAGAATGTACTACGTTAAAAGTAAAAACTAACTTGAAAGTGAATGAAAATTAAAGTTAGACTTTCTAGCCAATACTAAGTTAATTTTTTTCTCTAGAATTAGCACCTGAAGGTTGAGAATCGAATGTAGGGTGTATTTCTGAGGTCTAGAATGCCTAGTCTCGAACGAGTAGGTTGTGGGTTAGTTGGCAATGTTGCACACATACTCTCATATCAACGCATCTTGCTGGAGAGCAGATGGGAGTTTCAAAATTTTGGAAAGAATGTAATGAGTAAATGTTCCTCCATATGATACCAAATAAAATATATATAATTGTGTAAAACCTTTGCCAGTTACATGAAAGCTAAATGAATGCAACTCGTTCTAAACTGTTTTCCTTCCAGACAGCTAGAAAAAGCCGAGACGAAAGAGTATAAGAAGAATTGTATGGAAGTGCCACAATATTTCATCAGTAAAAATTTAAATTAAGAAAGTTAAGATTTAATATTTATAAAGGTTCACTCAGGGTTAGGTTTAGAATTTAAATATCTTTTCCAGACTTTTTCAGCCTTACCATGTGATAATTAAATTCTGGTGGGAACTATGTTAGGTTTCCCTCAGTTCACTAACCAATTTTTAATTTTGGTATCTTTTCTGAATTCTCTGTTTCCCTCGCATTTCCTCGCCAGAATACGAATTAAATAGGTGAAAGAAAGTATTTAAATGGGGAAAACGAGAAAGTTAGACACAGCGTGATTTCGCTAGTGTAGTGCACGTTTGCTGTTTTGTCTTTCAGCTGTTAATCTCTGTAGCGGCTATGCATTTTGGCGGATTAGTTAGTTTATTGCCGGTGTAGGTTGCTAAGTCAGCATGTTAGGTTAAATTTTGTGTAGTCTACTACTACCTCTTACCTTTTAAATTTCATTTAAATTACCCTCACCGCAAGTAGTCGGTGCTATTGTAAGCACGAAGTAAGCCTTTCTGTTAAAGCACGAAGTAAGTACGATTGTAAGCCTTTTTGTTAAAGAGTTGTGCCTAATAAAAAGGGTCTTTTACATCATTTCCCTGTTGTGTTCATCTTAACGCCGGAGTGAAAAGTCACCAGATTTGTCTCATAGATATAGTCACATTGCATGATAGCTAAAAATGTTAGATGTTATTGATTCAACAGTAATTCAACTTTTAATTCACCGAATCAAATGAATCTGATTATCTAGCTGATCTTTTATTTGCGCTTTGCTCTCTATTTTGAGACCAGCGGTGAATTCGCAACATAGAAATTCCCCGGCAGTCAGTATCGGTGTGAATACCAAAACTCTCATATATAGCTATGCGAAATTCTTCTAACTTTATGGCAAAACTGCGGGCTACCAAATCTACCAAAACTCTGGAATGAGAGAACTTCGTGGTAAAATAAGGCAGATAGGAAATATGTAAATTAAATAAACATTTGTTAATGAAACCTTAAACATAGTGCCACAAAATGTGTGACAGGGCATTTCCAGAAGAGTAAAGAATACCTTCGACACATTTTTCCTTGATCTTCGTTTAATTTCTTTCAGTTTTGCCATTTATTGTGCATAACGTTTTCTCCTGTTTTTCCCCCCCATTTTTTCCACTATGCAAGTAATTAATAATCAGAAACCTTTTGCCATCCAAGAAAGCCTTGGCCATAATTTGACTGTTGATTTTAATACATGTTGCCTTTTGCTTACATGAGAAGAGGGCATTTTCAACTCCTGCTCTCTTGTTTACTCTCAGGATTGAAATCATGTAACCATACTTTATCCATATTTCATATATTTACACAAACCTCTTCCAAATTCAGTCGAATCTGTTCTCAAAACTGACTCCGAAATCCTAATATGATTTGTTCCTTATGCATCCATTAATAATCTGTGTAGCCATTGGTCTGAAACTTTTCTCATCATAAAATGTTTCTCCAAAACTGATTCCATGCTACGAAATGAAATATTCGCAGTCTTTGCTATAGGTATAAAAGGCATGCGAATAGTATTAATAAGTCTGTTTCATTATGTATAATAAATATTTATACTATGCATATGCTACTCTTCTTAACTGTGTACCATCAATATTCTTATAACAGAAATATTACAGCCGCATTCTGCCAAATATACACTAATAGAAATGAATTAATTTTCTTTAAAGCTATTTAAATTTTACTCTCCTTTGATTGACAGATTTTTCTTTTCATAGTTACAAATCCATCTGCATTATCGCTTAAACCCCAAACTTTCCCTGGAGTCTTTGCAAAAATAGTTAATTACGATTCGAATCCTCGGCAATAATAATTCGATAAAAGTAATTAAAACAGACTTTTCAAATAGAAGATTTTTATTAAATTTATATATTTTTTTTTAAATATTCCGTTTTAAAAATTAGTTTAGCTACTAGAAATCATTAGAGCTATTTGAAGAAACCCTCATTAGATGCATTTAAGTTTCCTAGGATCATTAAAATCGTACCTTTCTTCTTTTAATATCCTTATGTCCGATATGTCACTAATTAGTTCAGAGAAAGCGTTTAAAATTCAGACAAAGATTACTTCGCTTCTTGATATTAAATATAACTACCAATTTAAATTCTGCAGCTAGTGAATTCTTTTATTCGTGGACAATTGAAATATGGTCATTAAAATTAGTGCTATAATTCGTCCAGACTTAATGTATTCGTTTCCTTTTCATGAAATTCTACTTAACTTAAAAGCAAATAATCTTTCATAGAGAGCCTTGTGCAAAGGTAGATTGCTTATTCACACAGAAAAATATCACCGAATTTTTTAAATACCTGAAAATTTTAATAAATTCCATCGCGTAAAATAACTAATTTTTTCATTTAAAAAAAAAAAAAAAAAGAGTCGTATGAATTTCATTCTGCTAAAACAAAGATTACATTTTACACTTGTAAGGTAATTCTTCCACTTTCCTAGCCTGCCTTCGTGGTGTAGTGGTCAGCACACTGAGCCGGTATTCCAGAGGTCCGTGGTTCGATTCCCGGCGAAGTCGTTTGCTAATGTTTCAATTCTCCTGCTTCAAAAAATACCTAATGTCCCTACAGTGGCGCCCGAACTGAAAGGGTTGTGGATGATGACTCTCCACACCCAGGATTTGGCTATTGAGTCCCCTAAGAAACCCCAGTCGCCCTTTAAAAGGGGAAGTATATTTCTCCCGCTTTCCTAGCGTGCCTTCGTGGTGTAGTGGCTCTGCACGCTGGGCCGGTATTCCATAGGTCAGCGGTTCAGTTCCCGGCGAAGGCGTTTTCTCATTTTTCATCTCTCTGGCTTTGGAAAAAAAATTCCTAATGTCTTTACACACTTACCCAAAGTAAACTGCAAAACGATTGTACAAATAATTCTAGTTGACTTTTACAATAAAATTCAAATTATTATATGTAAAGGTATAATTAAATGAAAAACACATAATTAGTACTAAGCTTATTCTGTAAATTTCAGTGAATAATCCATTTTAAATTTTCTTTGAATTGCTACTTGTTAATATATTTATTTATGTTTGGAGAAAAGGTAGCACAGAAACCATTTTCTGAATCCCAAAAGTAGGCTTATTATAAACACGAGGCTAACAAGTGACAAATGTAGCATCAATAGCAAAAGATCTATAATTGTGGAAGGTGCAACACCACAATTCGAGCAGTCGATACCATAATTAATATCTTAAATAACAATTAAAAGTCTTTAATATTAATTAAAAGCCTTAATGCCCTGAAGGCTAATGCTTAAATGTTTAGTGTTTTAAGGACGTTGTGTATATGAAGATTTAAAGCGCAAATAATTGCTTAAAACTGTTCTTAATTACCATGCAGAACTATGAAAATATATTACGTCTTCTTTGAAAGATCGAACGGATTACAGGTTATAGATCATGTACTGTTAGTGTCTATGCTTGCAAATCCTGTAGAAAACGCTAAAGAAATATATATGAGACACGACGTAGAAGTATTAGGGAATTCTGCGAGTTTTAAATTAAAGCGCATCCTACTCCGTTATTTTTACTGATAAATGGTAATCCTCTTTAGGGCTCATAACAAAAACCGGGATTCCTGTTCACGCCGAATTATGCTTGCGTGTTTTCGAATATTTTTTTGTCTTTCTTGAAGTGCTGAAAATAGAGGATCAAGTCGTTCTTTTGCAGGTTATCATGCTTTTCACTTCCTTTTACGAATAACAGGAGGTACTGTAATCGCAAAAAATTTCGGGTATAATATTTCAACGGAAATATCCATTTTGACCGTCCCAAATGACTTTGGACAAAGTTTTTGCATCACGTCTGTACGTACAAACATATTAAATCCTCTTTTTTCCAAAAGGGATAGTAAAATGGATTCAAAAGGGACGTTTTTCGTGATCTCTGTACGTGCGTACGTCCGTACGTAGCTATCTCTCATCACTGAAAAACGTTTAGCAGTAGAACGTTCAAATTTTGTATGAGGGACTGCTATAATGTCTAGTTTTGTAACTCTCTTTCTTATTGCAATCAGCAAACATATATATATATATATATATATACGCTACCTCTGACACGGCTTTGAAAGTCCTTACTTGGACTTTATTTTCGCAATCGTTGTTGGTAATCATACTCTTCCATTTACAGAAGTGTTTTAAATGACAATAATATTCCTCTTTGGCAATGTTCAGCTTTAAAAAAAATTAATTTTCGACAAATAACGAAATCTAACTTTTAATACGGTCTCCTGTTTCCTATGTGTATTTGGGAATGTCCCATATTAATAATGGTTATACTCTTTATGAAAAATTTTAAAATAGAAGTAAAAAGAAGTTTGAATCTTATAACCAAAAATTTACCGGAATATTTAAATTCAAAATCTGCAGTTTTTGATGTCATTTTCAACTTACCTTGAGGAATCTATTATTCAAGTTACATTAATTCAAAGAAATAAGTTTAAATGAAATGCAGCAAAAAATGTGTATAATTTAATATTTCGTACAAAAATGTTCTGCATATCAGATTGGTCCACATCAGATTTTCTGTTTAAAAAAAGAAAAATTACTATTTATACAGATCGTTAAATCCGTATTGTATACGGACAGAGTGGTATTCAGGAAGACACAGTTTTTATCTAGGTTTGAGAGATTTAACACAGACATTCAACCTCAAAACAGCTGCCTTCTCTTAAAACGTTTTTCAAAATAAAAGACCTTCCAAAACGGAACTGCACTGTATAGATAGATAAATTCAATGCGTCAAAAGACGTGGTACATAATTATTTGGAGAAAGTATGTGTTCTTAAACTGCGATATATGTCTACTTCATATTTCGAAACAGCGCAATACCCAATTTTGGCATATTGCTTGTTCTCTTTTGAAATAGAGCATAACAGCTCCTTTTTTAAAATGACTTCATGATGGATATGAAAATAGGATACTATAAAATAATGTAATGATTTGCTTATAGCTTATTAGGGAATAATATATTGCAAGTTATTATCACTTAATGAAACCATTGTTTCAGAGAAGTACTGTCTGCAAAACAGACAGTATGAACCATTGTTTCAGAGAATGGTTACTTAATGAAACCATTGTTTCAGAGAAACAATGGTTTCATTAAGTTCAGAGTTTAATAATGGTTACTTAATGAAACCATTGTTTCAGAGAAGTACTGTCTGCTTATTTTCAAATGCTTACAGACATTTTATGTTAATGTTTGCTGCTAAGAACAAGACATACATATAGTACATAGGAGAAATATGACCATATTTTCATAACATGAACTAATCGTATAGTCTCATCCGACAACTTTGTAGTTGCGACTCAGCGTAGAATATAGTAAAATGCCACGGCATTCACCTTTTCCTATTCGTTTTACAAATGATCTTGAAAGCTTGATCTTTATATGTAAGAACACTCCAAATATATATGAGGTATCTACATGACTTGACAATTGGTAAGGAACAACTGATTTATGCAAATGTTCGTTCATGACAACCGCGCAGTCATAGGAACAATAAACGTAGAGGACATTGTAGGGCAAAACCTCAGTGCACTCGCGCTGTTCCTTGTTTGCAACTGCAAGCAGTATTGTTTAAAAGAAAATACAAACTGCCGTCTCTGAAAATATTATTGTGATTTTTTATCTTTTATCCCCCTGTGACTGCAGAATATTTGCAATACATCATTTGCGTGCATACGGTGTTGTCGAACAGAGGGTTATCTCAAAGTAGGACCATTCAGGTTACCGCAGCAATATGCATGACAAAGAATGTTACTTCGAGACTAAACAAGATTGCCGAACGTGAGCGTTCTATGCTAAATGTTCCTGGAGGTTGAAAGGCTACCATACTTAAAGAAAAGAGATATATCGGTGTAAAGGAACATAAAGCCTAATTTTGGCCAGATAGGCCACTGACCTTGCCGAAGCTACCAACACTCCTACACCTTCGTGAACCATTTCTTAGGGATTAAATAATTTTCGCCTATATGCACGGAAGTCATATATCCCATTACCGGTACACTATTAATGGGAAAGATGACACTGGTTTAAAGAAAATATTCATTGAATTCCGCAAGATTTGTTCAGAAGCATGTTCTTGGACGAATCCCGTTTCACCATCAAAAGTGCTTCTGGACACCTGTTAGTCTGTAGACAGAACTCGTTACCATCACCAAAATGCCCAGGAAACTGATCGCTATGACCAAGGATTAATTGTGTGGCCGGATATCATGAGAAACTGTAGAACTGTTCACGGAAGTACAATGACATAACAACAATATTGCACCAAAACTCTAATGGTTTGTGTCCATTGCTTTCATGTGCAGTTCCTCACGACTTTTAAGTCACGGATGACAATTCCCACCCGTATTGGAGACCAGAAGTGTCCAATACATTAGCAAGGAAAGATACTGAGCGCATGACATGCCTTACATATTATACAGACTTAAATTCCGTACCACATATCTACGGTACAATAAAGAGATATACTGCTTCAAAGACAGCATCCTCCTCGAACTGTATAGGAAATCAAAATCGTCATAAGAGATGAAAGAGAAAGAATTTCCTAAGCTCTTCTAAATACACTGCTGGCCACCCAAATTGCAACACCAAGAAAGACAAGAGAGATCACAACAAAATTTATTTAGTATATAACATGTTGACGAATTATCAAATAATTAAATTTATAGACTTCTACGAAGTGTGGTTCCTTCCAGAATCAGTAGCCAGAGTAGCCGCCATTGTTGGAGATCACCGCTGCCACACGCTTCAGAAATGATTCTATGAGACTTTGGATGTAGATATATTCAAGGTACAACAGACCAAGCAGCTTCCACACGCTGCCAAAGTTGATCTGGTGTGGCAGTTTGAGATGTAATCTGGGTCAATCGGACAGCAACCATGGACCACGTGTTTTCTATAGGCGAAAGATCCGGAAAGCGAGCCGGCCAGGTAAGCAATTCAATCTGGCGATTGACGAAGAATCCTTGGACAATACGTGCCACGTGTGGTCGTGCATTATCCTGTTGAAATATGGCTATGCGCAAGCCCTGAAGGTAAGGAAGGACAACTGGCTGCAACATTTCGGAAATGTAGCGCTGACTGTTTAAAGTACCGGCAATGCGCATTAAAGGAGTGCGAGAGTGATATCCAATACCGCCCCATACCATAATACCCGGTAAGGACTATTGTGGCGGTGCATAACGCAGCTGTTCAGTATCCTCTCTCCACGGTGTCTCCAGACTCGAATCCGACCATCGTGGTGTTGCAGGTAGAAGCGTGACTCGTCAGTAAAGATAATTTCATTCTATTCTGCCGTCCACATCCTTCTTTCATCGCACCATTGGCGGCAGAGACGTCTGTGGTTTTGCGTCAAGGGCAGACGAAGCAATGGACGTCTTGCGGACAGACGACGCTGCTGTAAACGGCGTCGAATGGTACGCGCAGACACTGGATGATGCGTTACAGACTGAATGGGCTGTGCTATAGTTCATGATGTAACTGAGCGATCCGTCACTGCCATGCGCACAATGTGCCTGTCATCACGTGAAGTGGTGCACTGAGGTGGATGCGATCGAACACATCGGTCCGTCGTACCCTCCTGCATCCAAGGGTCACATATCCACATTACAGTTGTTTGGTTTCGTCCAACACGACCACCGATTTCCCTGAGAGATAAAACACACTCTCGGTAGGCCACTATCCTTCCTCTGTCGAACTCGGATACTTGATCAAACGATGATCGCTGTTTACTACGAGGCATAATTGATCGTTTTTTTGAAAAAAAAAAAAAAAAAAAAACAATTGTTGAACTTGAAAACGTCGAAAACTCCAAGCCTTAAATAGCGCTTTGAAGTGGCGCCACAGGCGCGCGTGATGTGTGTCTGCCCTGAAATTCTTATCATTTGCATATCTCACCTCCGCTAATGCATGTTGTAAATTTCATGTTATTTGCATGCTTCCTTCAGGGTCATGTATTTACGGTGGCCAGCAGTGTAGTTAAGGAACCATTATGTCTAGCAGATCCTAAATATGTATCAGTGTTCGAGGAGTTCATACATAATACTAACAGACTCAAATCTGTCCTTATTTTGACCAAACCAAGCATTTTATGTAAGGTTCAAAATAGCTTTAAGGAGCATTTTAATTTTGATTTATCTTGTTTTATCATGAAGCGATATCTTTACGATTTTGAATAATAATGGTACTTCAGGACCGGCATTAAATATATGCTAAATCTCATTTTTTAAACGACGTCTGTCTTTGGTTATGAAGAAAAATCACTGAGTTCTTCAGCAGTTGTCAACTAGTGCAATTGTAGTTCCTAGCATCCAGATCATAATATTGATTACGCTTCTGTCTTCTCAATAGATTTAGTTGAATCTAAGGTCAAGTTTATTTCATCGTTTATTTGACGCATACAAATATTTAGCCAAACGAGCTCTTTGTCCCAGTGGATCCAGACCTCTGAGCAATGTTTGCCTTACTTATCAGAGATTGCGAAATATTTGATATAGAAGGTTTGGTCCCAAGCCTTGCGCATTCCAGTCTTGAAGTGCTTTCTTTATTAGAGACTATTTCTGAGATCTACAAATACTTGCAACTGGTTGACTGATGTGAAAGCACTCAAAAGATATCTACCTAGAATTTGTATTTGCATTCGCGGGAAACTAGCTCATATTTACTTTAACAATGTTTGGTCGTTTATTGACTGGACGTAAGGTCGTGTAGGTCATAAGTCATATAAGAATATATTTCACTAATGTACCAAGCTGTACTACGGTACACTATGCAGTCAGGGAACCTCAAAATCAACCCAATAAGCCACTTCATGACGGTATCCTCCATTCTCAGGTAACTATATACCAGCATTGCGTGCACAAATATTAAATTTATTATGAATTAAAATTATTAATTAACTCGTACACCACTGATTTGTGCATTAATAATTACTCGCACACCACTGATTACACAAACAACTTGGCTAAAAATCTTAATACGAGTTCTGAGGATATATCCGGCTTCCAATGGAAACAATTCCCTTATCATTCCGATTAAAAATTAAACAAATAAATTAGGACTATTGCTATATATTAATTTACAGTGTATAATGAATTTAATTAGAATTCATAATGAATTTAATATTTGCCCATTCATTCTTAATGAATTTAATATATTAGCATTCAAACATAATTTTATCTTAAATGCGTTAGTTTTCTTGAAAAGCTAGAGAAACGTTAGCCTATAAGAGGGTGATTTTTTCCCAGGCTACTATTCCCTTCGGATCTTAGGTCGGCGGACAGTTGCAGTTTCCGCTCCTCTTTACTTCCAAACTATGCATGTTTTCGTTCGGGTAGGATGTGAGAAATTTTGGCTTACTCTGAAGTGAAGATCTTTCCGATTTCTGTATTAATGCCGTTGTCAGAGCTCTGCCAGAAATACGTTTAAAATATTACTTGAATTTCTGCGGCAGAACAGAGTATGTCACATTTGAAAGGGGGTTACACTTTGCTTGGAAAAATTGCTTAAGTTATCATCCTTTTCTCGTTGGTTAGAAAGTGTTTAAGAAATTGATTTTAGTCGGTAGATATTCATTTACAGCTAATTTGAGCTAATGATGACTTTAGAGAGGTCCTAATTTTAGAGCAGCCGAGGTTTTAAAAGTTGTTGCACCAGAGGCAAAATTTCTTTCACTTTATTGAGAAGTATAAAAAAAAAGAAAAAAAAGAAAAAAAGAAAAAAAAGAAAGACGGGAGAGAAAGCATGGCTTCGAACGCACACAGCGTCCCTCCGCGGTCTGCGAGTTCAGTTTTCTGTGATAAAGAATTTGATTGCAGCGTTACTTTGAAGCCGTCCTTGTCACAAGGAACTAAGTGGTATGAGAATAATTAAAGAGTGACAGTGTTCTCGTAACCAACGATATGGGTCTTTTTCTTTACAGTAGTGGTCCGCGTACCCAGTTTTTTTAGGTTAATATATTTGTAGCTGTGATGAAAAATCTTCGTAGCTGCAGCGTCACTATGAAACTAAGCGCTCTGAGCCTGGACCTTGCAAGCTAAAAACGTGACATTTCTAGTATTTATTTCGTGGCTTAAAGTGTTAAGGGAAAATGCTTGATTGCTCAAAAGGTTGCGTGAAATTTCGAAAATCGGACTTCTAGCTGTAGGACAGAAACGGCAGGAAGATGGATTTTGCCTGACAAGTTTTGCGAACATGTTAAGGACGATCATTTCAGTCTCCATATTTTTCTGATATTCTTATGGACAGCGCAGTTAAGCCTACGACCTGTGTAATTTTCGAGGACAGAATTTGTTCTGGACGTCTCCAACTAGGATGCGCAAAATAATGGAAAGGACGATTATTTCTATTACCGTATTTCTCTCTTATTCTTGAAGACTGAGTGATCAGTCCTAGCGATTTAGATGTTTTGGACCCTGTTTAAGTACGAAAATACCGTGTTGATCGGCGAGAAGAATTTCTGACGAGGACCTTAAGTTTCATTTACGGACATTTCTCTGTTCTGAACCTGTAATTTATTTTCCTTTGCTTTTTCCTCGTTATTTAATTATTACGATCTTGGAAGGTTAATTCCGGAGGAATGATCAGTCGTTTTCAATGTTAAATGAAAATCTGGAATGTTACTTAGTTAATAATTGAAAAAAATGGATTTAAAAGAAAGTATCACTGCTGTAATGAGTATAGAATGGTATATGAAGTAATTTAATAAAATTAATTACTGAAGTCAAAATATAAAATAATTGTTGTATTAAAGGTGGGGGAAATTTATATGTCCCTCAAATTTAATTAAGATGTGGGCTTTAAATTAGTGAGTGCCTTTAAAATAATGTTCATATTAGGAACTGGATCTGGTTACCCTAGTTAATAGAATGTGTATATTAATTGAGAATTTATAAATGTATTTTAATTGTAAATGTTTGTTTTTGTTTATTTTAATAGTAGTCTACCATGCCTCCCATGCGATCCTTAAAGAAAACATGGTTCTTCTAAAATGAACCTGGGTAAAGCAATGCATTCTAGTTGTGGAATTATTTATTTGCATTTGAATTATATGATCTGATATATTATTTTATCTGATCCGTTTATTGCAGAAAAATAAGAGAATAAAGCATTATTTTAAAGAAAGAAAGTGCTTGTAGAATTTGAAAATGCATTGCAGTCTCACAGTTTACTGAAACATAATAATTTTTGATCTTATACCGAGACACCAGGGAGGATATTACCTCGTTTCACTCTCAAGGATATAGACTTAAAAGAGATAAGCTTTGAAGTAATATAATTCACTTTAGAGAGATGAGTATTTACGTAATTTAGTTTACCAGCCAGATTTCATATATTATGTGAGCTTATTTTAATATATTTTTCGGCACCAGTCGTTCTCAGATATTTAACAGAAAAGTTCAAATGAAATCTATTCTAAACTTCTAAAAATATTGCTTCTTAAAATACTGTAATAGCTTATGTTTAGATATCCAGGTGGTTTTCAATAAGAATTATCTTCTAACTATTTCGTATTTCTTCATTTCTGCTATGAACAGTTCTAATAATTATTTACAACAAAGAATCTGAATTTCAGTTGCGTTTTTTCCAGAGTTTAGGTTTCCACAAAGAAGAATATTTTAATACTTAGAAAGTACAAATTTTTTTTCGATACCGAGAGAAAGCTTGTTAAAATCAGGCATTCAATTCAGCAAGAGCTCAAGGAGGCCGGATCTGCTGCCTTTCACCTTTTAAGATAAATTATACTTCCACCTGGAGCGCACTGAAGCTCCAAATAAGAATAGCACCGGTATTTTCCTAAACAACTGATAGCACTGAATGTGTGCCTTAGTTTCCCTGTTAAAAGGGCAAAATACGCAGTAAAATTAGAACATCTGAAAAGAAAATCCTCATAGCGAAATGCGTTCCATCGGGAAGAGGACGTTTTGAGGTTGTACCTGTCGGATTAAGAAGCCCTTGATCTGTATTCACCTATTAAAGCTGCGTTTAAACGAATCAAGATAAAAATGCAGTTTTATCCGATTTTACTTTTAATCTAGGTACCATGCCTTGTTACTACTGATTTATTTCCTTTTTATTTGTTTTATTATTTCACTTAATTTTTATGATACTACTTTTAATTTATTATTAATTTACTCACTTTCCTTTTACTTTATTATTTCACTTAATTCTTACGAAATTTTAATTTATTACTTACCTATTTCTTATTAATTTAATTACTTTATAAATTATTTTTGTTCGGTTTTTCAATTATTTATAAATGTTAACACAATGCACACACAAGAAACTGAGATCATCAAATTAATTTTCAGAATTTCTGTTAAACTTAACTAAAAATAATACTTGAAGTTCAATCACTAAATCCTACTTTATATTTGTTTGAGTGAATCTTAAATTACATTTACTGCTTCATTGTTATGAACCATTAAAAGACTGCGAAATCACAGCTAGTTATTCTTCATTATTTTTCGAAATTCAGTGATGTGAAAAATGTCTTCCAAGAACTGCTTCGATTTTCCGTGTTTATTGAGGTAATGTATTAATAAAATACGGCAGTGGAAGACATAGGAGAAAAGAACAACTCCAAAGCTATATAAAATCAATTTTATTAATCTCTGGTATTTACAAAACTTTCTCACCGAATAATACCGGCATTTTATATCTCAGATTTAATAAATAACATCCTCTATTATGTAAGGGAGAAGGAATTCTCCCACTTTCTTCTCACAGCTTGAAAAAGTTTAAAAGTTATCAAACAATCCTCAAAGTTAAATCTTAGAGAGACAGAAATATATACACAATATAATATTTATGTAAATACATATATATATATGTTTGCATGTAGTATATAACTCCAATATATAGGACTGAATGGAGGGCATTTCTAAAAACTTGAGAGCTGGGTTTTGTCAGTTTTCAGAGAAGCAAAATAACAAATACTTTCCTTAAATTCAAGATATTTCAAAGCAAATACATGCGTACTATATATAATGGAATGATTTGAAAATAGTTGCAATCTATTCGCGATGATTCTTTCTGTTGTAATAACTTGGAGAAGAGTAGTTGCATAGTTAGAAGGTTTTTTAAAATTTATTTGGAGTGCCGTACACCAGCCATAAGATGTGTTGGCCACTACCAAGTTTGGAAACGTTGGTCACTTTATTATAAAGGCACCTAATAGGTGGGCCACTACTGCCTCCTATGAAGGGACAGAAAATTTACACTCATTCTTTCTCCGGATGGGCCCTTGAGATTAAAGTAAAAAATCTCTTTAATCTGATTGGCTGAGAGCCATTTGCATTGTAGAACATTTACATAGGAAACACAAAACGGATTAATTTGAAAAAACGCTGTCTAGAAAGTTATTATAAACAATATTATAAAAAGTTTCTACTTTTATAACAGAAAGAAGATATACCTAAATTAAAATGGGGAATAAGAAATACTACTGCCAAATTAAATTTAATAGTTTTCTTTTATGTCTTACATGTACATACATATCTGCTTTGATTATTTGCTTTGAATATCCATCAGGAAGAGAAATGTTTTTATATATATACACGCAGACGCTTCCCTCTTTACGAACTTTCACAGAAACAAATTATTATCAAAGAATTTTTTTTCACTTTTTCGAAGACTTTAGTCATTTTACAGCGCTTTTGGAAGGACTACAATATTAATAACTGTGCATAGAACATCCATAATGCAAGGCAAGCTGTAACAGATACACAAATGCATGGCGTTTGGCAAAGTATGTGCCTCTATCTTGTTCATAACTATAATGGCTTTAATCAATATTATGAAAAGAAGTGTGTGCGAGTGTTATTCATATTAGTAGTCAAATTCTTCTAAACTCGCAAGAGAAGAATTTCGAAGAACTGCATCTCGGAGAGCAATACAAAAAAGAGGAAGAGCCTGTACCAGTTGAAAGGTTTGATACAAAGTTAACGGCAGTAGCGTTTTCAATGACTGAAGAAAGCCTCATGTTTTTGAAAAACTAAGACGCAAATTCTGAGAGGTTTACTAAAGTCTGTTCCGCACGAAGCCATACAGTTCTATCGTCATATTTACGACGAAGAAAACGGAAGCCTGTTCAGATAAGTTTAGACGCTTTCTTAAGAAAGACACTTCAGAAATCGGAATATATGAACTCCTTTTTACTTCCTTGTACGAAGTAAAAGGGAAGTATTGTAATCCCGAAAAGTTTCATGTAGCATATTTCAACAAAAATATCCATTTTGACCGCTATCGAATGTTATTTAACGACGTTTTTGCGTGACATCTGTGCGTAAGGACGGAATAAAAGACTCTTTTCTTCCAAAAAAATTATAAAACTGCTTTAAAATTAATTCTGAAGAGAATTTTTCGTGGCGTCTGTACGAACGTACGTACGTATCTCGCATAACTCAAAAACGAGTAGCCTCAGAACGTTGAAATTTTGAATATAGAACTGCTATAACATGTAGATGTGCACCTCGTATTTTGGTTGCAATCGGCCGCAACAAACGTATATAAATATTTATATATATATATATATCCACTCTGTTACTCGGCTCAGTGATCTCGGTTTCTTTACTCTTATATGTTTGTAAATTGTACATATTTTACTTTTAAAATGATTGAATTATGCTGTTCTTATCTTCCGGTTAAGGTTTTTATGCCTTTCGTAAATCTGGAAGCAATATTTGTACAATTATCAGCAATTTAAAAGCTGTTTAAGTGCGGTTAAGTTTTAAATAACATGGCGGACATATTTGTTTACATTTGAAACAGCAGAATAGTAGATTTGTTGGCAATCTAGAGAGACTAAGCTTTGCAATAACAAAGATAACGCATTCATTTATTATTGCGAATTAAATCATGCTTAATCCTTTCTGGAATTTTTTCGATGAAATAAGTGTTTTAGATTTACTTCGTAATTTTTAATACAGATATTTTGAGTTCTTATGTTTTTTGCCTTGTCGCGAAGTGGGGACTGAATTAATTCAATGAGAAATACTCAATCGTCTTGGAAAAACTGTTTCTTTTTTGTTTTGTTTGCTTAATTTCTTTTATAAATCGTTCTAACTTTATTATAGTATTTGAACAGAACATGTGGCAACGATTAGATAATTCTTCAAATGATATAAATTTTGTGCATTCTGAGTTATAATATGATGATTCTGAGTAGGAATTTGCTTTGAGCTGATTGCCTTTTTAATCGCGTCCAGATCGGGTTTTTCAACGCATCGGTTGCGCATCCATTTGGATATTATTGCTTTTCTTTGGAATACGCCTTCCGGTATTTCGCCGAAGCTGCTGCTCTGGATTTTGGTTAGCTATTTTTGCCTTTTGATTTTCTCGTTATGCTTTACCTCGGTGAAGTATGAGTGAGTGTCAGCAATCAGCAAACTTCGATAATGAAATCTCAGCCGCCGAACAAGCCTTCGGTACGATTAATATACACTTAGAGAGAGCTAATCGCCCACCCAATGTCAATTCTTACACAACCCTAAGAAAGCAAGCTATTGCTGATCTCCTTAAATTCAACTCAGTTGAAAACAAAACTAGCGATTATCTCAAACGTGTAGCGGAACTTGAACGCATCATTCAGGATTACGACGCACTCTTAAATCTGGCCGTCATGCATAAAAATCAAACAAACAATTCCATTTCGGAAAATAATAACGAAAGCGATGCTATATTAAACGCAAAAGCATCTAATCAAACACAAAAAAGCGATGCAAATAATATCGAGAATAAGAAAAAGAAAATTACTACGGAGAGCGACGGGTTTAAAACCCCTCGTATCACGCATAAACGAACGCATTGAAATCATCGGTTGCTGAACTACCCGTACATAAAAATACGTTCAATGACCTACAGGACTGTAACAGCACGAAGCAGGAATCAAACTCAGAGTCCGCAGGATTTACTCTCGTCAAAAATAGCACTGGACATATTCCCCCAATTGTTCTCTCAGATTTTACAGCCAACTGGGATGCGTTAAAAGAGAAAATTGAAAATTTAGGAGTAAAAAAGTCAAAGGCAATCTCACACGAGATACACTCAATATCAAAGACTGGGATAAAGATGACTATCGCACGGCGTTTCTGGCCAAACGAGATGTGCAATTCCACACATACAAAATTAATTCCGAAAAACCAATCAAAGTAGTAATTAAGAAGCTGCCTAGAAACTCCAATATGGAAATAATTCACAAAGAACTCACTGAACACGGAATTCCTGTAGAAAACATACGTCAGCTCGAAAGATTCCGAGATGGAAAAATTGTTAAATTACCTATATTCTTAGTCGAGGTCAAAAGAAAGGAAAAGGGTAAACAAATCTACCAAATAAAGCAACTTCGTGGATTAGATGTCATAGTCCGTGCTTACAAATCCAGACCTGGCCCTGTGCAATGCCACAGGTGCCAGAGATACGGACACACTCGAGATCTATGTCATTACAAACCTAGGTGTCTTAAATGCGCCGAGCTGCACGAAACTTACACCTGTAAGAAGAACAAGGACGAACTACCAGCGCTCTGCGTTCTGTGCGGCGATTGCAACCCGTGCAACTCGAAGGAATGTAAATACCATCCGGATAACCTACCCAAAAGAGTCTTCAATAAGAGCAATCAGAACGAGAAACAGCAGGAACAGGAACAATTTCAATTAAATAAAGAACCCTCCCTGGAGCTACGGAAAACGAAAATACTAAAAATCAACCGAGCTGGACAACCCAAAAGGAAAACAAAAATAAACAAGAGAGCGAAACTAAAGAAGTTTAATTTTTTGAGTGGATAAAAATCCAACTCCTAAAAGCGAAAGAATTCTTTACAGAATTTAAAAAAGCAAAAAACATCATGGGTAAACTCGACGTCGGAATGACCGCAATTGAATATTTCACTATGACTTTTAGACCTCATAGCAATATTAATGCGATGATTTCAGCTACCAATAGCTTTTTAAAAATTGTCTATTTCAATGCGAAAGGTGTCATAAAACAATATCAATATATTAAAGATTATCTGGAAAAGTACAACAATAGAACTCTAGTCCCTGTAGCTAATTCCTGTAAATATTTAGGTGTTTACATAGATAAGTCTCTCAACTTCAAAGATCATATTTCTTACATCTTAAAAAGCAAATGCAGCTTACATGGCAATCTATCCTATTATCGGCAAAAAACCAAAACTCAACCCAAGGATAATTCATCCCAATTTGTCATGGTGGTAACTTGTAAATTTTAATTTTAAAATTTACTTGAACTCTGAAATTGTAAATTTTAATTTTAAAATTTACTTGAACTCTGAAAATCCTATTATTTGTGTTGCATCTTATGTTAATCAAGAAACTTTTCTTATTCATGATTTTTATGTTACTATTTCATTTTTTAATTATTTTGTGATGAATTTTTACTTTATCGTATTATTTGTGATGAATTTTTACTTTATCGAATTACTACGAACTTTTAAACTTTTTACGTACTATCTAGCTACTGCATACTTCTGAAGGACTTTGAACTCTTATGCCATTCACAGCTTCAAACTATCTTCGCGCCATTTTCATGACATCTCACTACTGCTTATCCTGCACTCTTATTAGATGTATTGCACTCACCATCTGCATTTGCCATATAACTCACTGCACCTGCCTGCATGCTTCAATTTAATGTCATTGTTTATCACTGCACAATTTTTATGATGAACGCCTCCTTTCGTAAGTATTAAGATATGCCTGCTCACGCAGCTGAATTTTCTTCGCCCACGGGTGTTGGTACTTTCCTAGTACCATTTATTTGGAAATATCTTTGGCTAGTTTGATTTAATGCGATCTACTGGCGAAAACTCTATAGTAGTTAATGACCAGAAAAACGTAAGTCATAAAGTTTTAATATGAACGAAATACTAAGTGAACCTAGCGCCAGAGTGTCGCTATGCTAAACAAATCTAGTGAATTTACTCTATTGTGGTTTATGCGCTGTCGACGAAGTAGATTTAATTCAACCCGATAAGTTTAAATTAAATGCAAGAAAAATTGCGCATAATTTAATATTCCGTACAAGGAAGTCATGTGATCAGATGTTTTTCTTTTATGCAGTTCCCACATCACAAATATCCCCCTTTACTCGTCGATGAGTCTTCAGAAAGTGTGCCACACGTTAATTCATCCCCTAGATAAGTAGAGGTTTTCTAGCCACATGGCATCCGCGACTGCCTTAAAGACGACAATCTAAGGTACGCAGTGTATAGTAAAATTATTCTTTATTTACTTCTAATTTTCTATTTATAATACACTGCATTTAAGACTTTAAATGCATTATTTATTTATTTTATAATTTCTAATGATTTATTTGATGTTATTATAGCTTTTATCTCTCGTATATCCTTAGGAGATATGCGTAGCAATACATTTTGTGAGCTGCCCAGACGACACAGGTGGTGGCCATACAATACTGCGGCACCGAAGGTCCCGGGTTCGAATCCCGGAGAAGGCATGGATGTTTGTAAATGTATAGTGTCTTGGCGGCATGGGGCACTTTAAATATATGGCGAGCTGAAAGTCCTCTCGAGAGGTTGGTAGTAAGGGATTAGAGGTGGAAGACCCTTGGACCCGTCCTCCCCCGGGGTGCTCTCCATTAAAATTTACCCCCCGGGTTTTATATACATATATATATATAAACACATAATATTTTAGTATACTTAACTAAAGTCATCTAATTAGAAAAGGTACATATCTATATATTATATTACTTCAGGTTTAAACCGCTCACAATTTTAGCTGCAATAAGATACTGATTCAGAAGTCAAACAACAATAAGATGTTAAAAATAGAAAAGTGCGGATGATAAAAAAAAATTCCTTCTAATTTAAGCCCAGTACGATCTTAAAATTAAAAATTAAAAAAAAATGTATAATAGTTACTGAAAATTTACGATACATTTTTATTTACTCAAAAGAGATAGTTTAGTTTACTTGCATACTTTAATACATAAATAAATAACTTTAAATACATAATAACATAAATATAAGCAGGTTAATTTATCGAGAAGCTTCTTCAAATCAGCTATCAATATCTTCGCTTGCCATCCAACTAAGATAGTCGTTAGCGCCGCTAACTGCCACACCGAAAGGCCCGGGCTCAAAGGCGCCAGAGATGTTTGTTAATGTACAGTGTCTGTGTATCATGGGGACACTCTAAATACGCGGCGACCCGAAAGGCATCTCGAGATGTTGGTCATAAGAGAAAAGGGAGGGGAGATTCTCGGACTCGTTCCCTCCCGGGGTGCTCTCCATCAAAATTACGGGCGGAACTGACCGAAGTCTTACTGTCACTTGTATGGTGCTCAAAGCTTTTGCGCGCAATCTTGCCCTCTTTGTCACGATGAATTTTGTGGGCTTGTTCTGATGTTACTGTCAGATAAGTGAGATAAGTCCTAACATAACAACATTTTATGAACGCAGTAATATTTTATGAATAAATTCGCCGTACAAACGGTCTTTCGGAAACGTAACCCTTTCGTAAGGTGGATATTATCTGTGTAAGAATATATTAACTATCGAACAAAATATTTAGAACTGAATGAATAATCACTTTTGGAAAATTTGGATCCTTTTATATAGAAATTTTCAAATAATGAAAGCTTAAATTCACGTTCTTAAATTTTCATTTTTCATGTAATTTCATCCATAGGAAGTATCTTTAATCCATAACATACTTTCAAATAACTAATATAGATTAAAATTAGACAAAAATTAACTTAAACCGAAGTAGATTTTTAATAAAATAGTATCGATTTTCAACGGCTCTTCTTTGGGAGTAAAATATTTGGAAAATCGGAGCAGCAAACAATTAAGTTTAGCAGAAAAAAACCCACCATGTGGAAATGAAACGAAAACAAAAGTAAGGCCATCTATTGACTAAAACAATAATAAAATATGAAACTAACTCATTACAACATTGAAAGTGTTGGAAATAACTGGACTGGAATTAGTCTCACTAACAAAAAATAAGCTTAAGTAAAAAGGCTAGTTTCATATTTAGTGTTTTTGCTATGTAGCCACATTGGAAATATAATGCTATTTAAAATATCCTGAGTTTCTTATTTATAAACATTATTTACTGCAACCATAGCAAATATTTGGATGTATTATTGTTTGGAGTAAATGAATTCGACGTTCGGTGAAATTCGTCTCATTACAGAGAGAATCCCAAACACAGCTGAGGAGAAATGTGAAAACACTTAAGCCGAATAGAAGCTTGCTACTCTACTGCTTATGAAGAATAGAGGCTTGCTATTCTGTTGTGTTAGAAGATTTGCCAGAATTGAAAAGATAATAAACAACGTAATATGTCAGTAAGCCCCTCCACGAAAGTGGAGAGAAATATATTTCGTGTTTGTAGATTTGTTTATGGAAGAATACGATGATAATTTCTAACATTCTCCGTGCAAGAATACTTTTATTCACTCTTGTTCCAATTTAGTAATCCTGCGTTTTAATAGTTGAAATCTAAAAGACAATAAATAAGCATTAAAATAAAAAAAAAGTGTTTTCATTCGTAACAGTTATGCTAAATGTGAAGCTTTTGTTAATTGAAAAGATAATGCTGATATTACGATAAGGAGAATAAATAATCTGATAATGAAGAAATATTTTATCTGCAGCCCGTAGTGCAATTTATAACGCTTGCATAGGAAACACGGTGCACAATTACACAGAACTTTCATTCTGCCAAAACCCAACTTTCTCATGATATTCTAGTTAAACTATTTGTTAAGTGCATAGATCATATGTCAGAATTTCCACAAATGGAAGCTTTTACACTGTAACTAGAAAATCACTAGTACAGTAATGCACGAAGCTAAGGCAACTATCAGTGAAATTCGAAAAGCAACACCTAAATCAAAAAGGAAGTGCGAAATCAGAAACAACTGTCACATTTTCCACTAAGTTAGCTAATTCTAAATTTTCTTAAAGAGTAACAACTTATACAGTTAGTTTAATTCCACAAATAGCAGATGGAAGTTTTATTAAAATTGGATGAATTCAACTAACTATATAGAGTGCAAAGATCATTACTAATTCAAATAATCAAAATCATTAACTTTCTAAAAAACAAGAACATAAGCAATCAGAGAAAACGTGTTTAAAACTTAAATACTAATTTCACTTAGCTCATGTAAAATAGCCCTTAAGTAAATTTTTCATTTTAATTTAAATTAAGGACAAAAATTAAATGATCCAAATGTGGAAATGTTCAAATTAATTTATGCGCATTAATATCTTTTAGGTATTTAAATTTTATGTATTCAAATGCACGTAATTTATTTGCAAAATTCAGAGAACACAGAACTTCTACAATTATATCTCAATGTAAACATGCTTTAATAATTATATATTTTAATTATCATTAAATCAACTTTAAAGCATTCACATTTTATTTTATATAAATGCATATAATACTTTAATTTAAATTTATAATGTATTAAATTTCTTAAAATTTCATGTTTTACTAAATATGTATTCAATTTACACATGAAACTATTACAAAATGTTTTTTTTACAAAGCTATAAACGTCTTTATTTATCTTAGCGCAAATTAGTACCCGAATTCATTTCGGTTAGAAAGTACTTATTTTGAAAATTTCTTACTAAAATCTGAGAAACACTTTCACATTCCAGTCATTACACACTCTTAATTTAATTTCCTCAGTCCAAAATATTAATTTAATATTACATATATATTTTGAAGAAGTTTTTGAAAAATGCTATTAAACTTTCCAAATTTTTAATAAAGTATTTAAATATTTTATAATAGCCTAAAATATTTTGATTTTAAATAACAACTACAAATTTCAAATATAAGCTCAATTTTAATTTACATATGAAATTTATCAAAAAATTGAGACGTAAAAATAACGTAAAATTGATACGTGATAATTGACTGTTCATTACTTGATATCATATTTATTTTCTTTATTGTGCATTTGATAATAATTTTAATGAATAATATTATAACTCTGTTATTTAACAACATTCTAAAATGTTTTAAAATATACTGTTTTCACGATTATGGGTATAAAATTCTAATTTAGTTATAATTTAATACTCGTATAATATCGTCATAAAATTACATTCACTGTTTTTATAACTAATGTAACGGCCCAAATATAAGACTGACTATATACTTTCATAACTACTATATTGGCCCAAATATAAGACTAAATTATATCTAATGCTTAACTCTGTTGAAAAATATACGTCTCATTTGTGTAATCTAATAATTAAAAAATATGTTAATTTATCATTTATCCATTAACTTTTATGGTAAGGAGTCGTACTTAATATTTATTTTGCATTTACTAAGTCTCTTTCTTGTAGCACACCTTCAACAAATCAAGTTTACTTATATGACACCCGCTTATGTTATCCTTGTCGCCTTCAAGAACATAGGGTCATCGCATAAGCAAAGCTGTTTTATATTTGGGTCTATAACATGCATTCAAAACCAACAGACCAAATACAATGAATGAATACATGAAAATACAATTCATTTATATTTACAGGGAATACAATTATAAAAAAATATAATCAGAAGAAATAATTTCAGAAAAAATATTCATTCTTATAAATTCAAAAAATTGAGGTTGCATAGACTATTCAGAAGAGCATTCTTTTTACAATGTCAGTTAGAGTCTGTAACTTCTAAAAAGAAAAGATCTAAAATTTAAAATAAAATGCTTATGTTAAAAGTTATGAACCATTCAGAAAATATTTTGCGATTTTTCTATTAATACCGAATTAAGAACACGGATAAATTATGTATCAAAAACAATTTTGTCAGCTCTTTTACCTCTAACATTTATAAACATAAAAAATTGAAGATTTTAAGTTAAAATTTCCAAGTATATAAAACAAATCTGATAAATCTAAGACTCTATGAAATTAAAAAATTATTACATTATGATTTGTTTTACAAACTAATAATAATTTGAAAGCTTTTATACAATTATTAAAACTTTGAGTTTAAACAAATGGCTTAAAGAGGTAAACTACATATTTCCACAGCAAAACTAGAAAATCTCGGAATTTAACGCAGTAATCCATTAATGGGTTAAAACTAATTAAAATTTTCACAGAAGAAAGATATGAATTTACACACATTTACAAAAAAGAACATTCGTTATTTACAACTTTTAATACTTAAAAAATTGCTTGTTAAAAAATACTACAATAATATCTCCAGAAAGCTAAAAATATATAATTATTGCTAAAATGGTTTATTTGTTTATCGTTTGTTCCCGACGTATATTTTGAATTTGGCAAGACTTTTGTATGCTGTACTGTATAGTATAATTTTATATTAATAGCCACTAACATACTATTTTATGCAATAAAATAAAAAGCATATAGAAATGTTTTGAGGAAAATAAATTTTAAAGATATGTTTCAGTTTTAAATTCTTATATGATAATGAAGTAGCTTACAGTGTGCGTATATTAATTTAAAATACAGAGCAGTTTTCGACAAAACGGCAAAAAATGGGCAATAATATTATTATATATTATTTATATAATACAGAATTAATAATTGTATATAGTAAAATTTCAATATAACACATAAATAAAAAATACAATTTGTAAGTAAAGCTTAAACATAAATAACAATTCAATAAAAGTACACACAATTATCACAAAACTACATAATAATCACGATGTAAATATTCCTTATTTAGTAGAATCAAAAATCTTTCTATATTATCATACTTTTAAGTACATAATAAAAGTGTCGGACGAAGAGAAAATATATTATAATAAATATTTTTTATTTATGTATGAAATACGTTTTCAAATAAAACATTCAGTTAAGAGATCTTTCAATCTAGATTATAAGACTGACTGTATTTTCCCAATGTGATTTCCTATCCGTACTAGCGAGTTTTAAACTTATATTATGACTTGTTAAAATTTTAGCAACAACTACTAAATAATAATAATAATGTATGCACAAATATATGCACATATAAAATTTATATGGAACTTTGGAATACATATTCTGTTGTTTTTATAATGAATTCTTAAACATTTACAAAATTAAATAGATCTGTAAAAGTTACATAGAAAAAATTAATCATTCCAAAAACTTAAGAAATTGTACTCTTGCATAGATTTGTGGAATTTCACTTTTGCAATAATTTGCTGCAAGCATCCTTGTTATTATCTAAAAGCCCAAAGGATTTGCTAATTTTTTTTATTAAAACAATTAAAAGTAATAAAGTGACTTTGTCTCATTATATTTCTCATGAAGAATTAATTTTCCTAACTAATGCGTTTTTCATATAAGTCGATTTCCATTACACATATAATGCTACAAAAATATAGAATAAAACAAAATAACAGTTAAGCATTTAGATCTTATGCATTTCGACCTTCAGTTGGTCAGTATTTGTCAAATTTAATGCTTAGTTTGTAAACATTTATTATTTATTTTAAAAAACGACTGGGTCAATTTTGATAGTTTATTCTTTTAACCTTTTGAATTCATTATAAAAATATCACTTCATTAAATTATTTATTATAAACATTTACAAACAACGTGTATTTTTTTCTTACCCTAATAATAAAAATTTATATATAATGTGTCAAATAAAATATTTGCATATTTTAACTTTTTTTGCTCTATTTCTGATTTACCCTAGCAAATTAAAATAAAAATAATTTATTTTATTATATAGACTAATATGTACGTTATCGTATTTCGTAAATTAATATGTAATATAGCTTATTAAATAAATATATTATTAATGAATGGATACTGAGAATAAAATGGTGCATAGAACGAAATGGATGCAAATTATATTCTAATTAGGAATACAATAAACAATTTGTGCATATTTCAAAATTATTGGAAGTTATGTTATCTTTATGGCATTGTTCAATACAAAATGTTGTCATACATAAGTACAAGTAACAAATTAAACGTCTTTTACACATCAGCTGATTTATTGGGATTTATTATTATTCTGAATTGAAGAAAAAATTCCATTTTAGAAATTTAAAATTCACTGCTGTTCCGTGGAACTGCAACACTGTGAAAGTGACTATGAGGTCGGCTAGACTTTTACGAAATAAACAGCTTATCCTGGAAGAAGCAATATTTAGTGTCAATACATGTGACACATGTTCAAATATGGCAAAACCATAATTCAGCAATATAAAAAAAGGTCTCAGCAAGCAATTCGTCCTACATTTTACTAGGAAATCGAACTAATATTTGCTATTTATAGGCAAATATGGCCTTATGCAGAAGAAGAGGAACTTACAATCAATAGACGATATATGAAAAAGAAAAAAATGTTGACTAAGAGAAGATGTTTTGCCAAATCGTGATACTTTAGTAAGTGTTCGTAGAAAATTACTGCAGTTACATGTGAATGACGACAGATGAAAATTCTACCCGTCGCCATTAGAAATCTGAAATTTTAATGCACATTTCGGATACAAAAAACAAGCAAGTACACCGAACGGCAGAGATGTTTCCTCAGCTCTGACGCCTCAAGGGAGCACAGAGAAAACAAGAGATTCTGCGAATACCGATCTTCGACGATTGTTGTAACGAGGGCCCTTAACTCTCACTCTTTATCCTCAAACATCATTTGATCCTACATCAGAGACGTCAGAGCCGGATGATGAATGGGAATAGTTTTTTTTAGATGACCTTACACTTTGTGGCCTCTACCATTACACCCAAATCCTTATTTACGGGATATCGTGGAGAACAGCATATAAGACGTTACACTGCATAGCACCATGCTTGGTCTACCTCAAGCTTGGTGGTTTGAGTCACATTCTTTCCTTTTCTGAAGTACAAGATTATGAATAGTCAACAGTATTCAACAGACAATTTAAACGTTGAAATCCTGCCTTATCACAGAATATCTTCTTACATCTTTTCGGCAAGATAGTTTTTATTCTCAAAGTGTCTGTATTGTCCAAAGTTTATATGTACTCAACACGAACAGTTTCTTTTTCTGCCTGTTCTCTATATGTTTTATGGCTGAGCAGAATACAGGCGAGGTGTAATCACACAATGAGCATCGTTTGCAGTTTACCACCAACAATTCTAAATTCATATAGATGATTTATAGAATAACATTCCTCACCTCACCATGTGGAATCACTGTGACTTCAAGGCGTCCCGTATACAGTCGGTTGTCTCTGATTGATAAAAGAATACTTATCACTATGTTCTTTATTTGCAAGACTTGTATCTGATAATCATTTACCTTGCGTGTCACGGATTATTCCGTAAACTCATTTTATCTTTCAATTTAGATCGTTACTGTGTTGCAGTTTCAATGCACAGCAATGTATTTCAATTTTATTTACATTAAGTGCATGCTTTGTTTCAAAATTTATCTTTGGTTCACAATCAAGAAGTACCAGTTTGTTGTTCTCTATTAAAATGTCACTTTCCTTAATAATTCACAATCCGCTTCAATTCATTTAGCAGTCATGTTGAAAATATTTACCATACAACCAAACGCAGCCGTTCAATAATAACGACACATAGAAAAAATCTCTCTAATTGCATTTTATTCTGCAGCCACCGTTGTTGAAAGCACCACACTGATAATAATCGACGAAAGTAACGCAAGAAAACGTTTTATTCGTTCTACGCAGACGAAAACGGCGATTATTTTGATTAATTAGGATGGGCTATTTTCTACACATATAGCTTATTGCAAAGCATCTAATTTACAGGTATTGTTAAGATGAGACAAACTTTTTGTTGTCGTTAAAAAGGTAACTTTAAAACGAATTAAAATTTGTATATTTCTTCCCTAAAAATGAGAAAAAAAAAGGAAAGAAAAATATATTCAACGAGTCTATTCCTCAAATAATCTGAAAATATTAACTTTTCGGTGAATAAATTTAAATGCTATAATTCTAAATATTCGCTCTTCTAATGTACAGTATTCAGGGAGCTACGTATTCATATCTACCTCAAAGAACCGGTGTTTCACTGTAACAACACTTAATCAATTTACAGCAGTTAATTCTGTTTTCAACCCGCATTCTTTCCGAATTCCGCTTTATATACATAGAAAACGCAAGTTCCCCATCAAAACAGCAACAACCAATAAAACATGAATTGCACTTATTGCACGGTAAGGCAGCAGACGCATATATACGTAATATTCACCACAATCAAATTTTAGAACTGGTACACAAATCTGAATGCATAAGACTAAAACAATGCAGATAACAACACCAAAATTAAGAAGACATAATCAACTCACGTGTTAATAGTCACACTTAAAATACAATGATGTTATTACTTATGGCACAAAATATCAACATTTGTGAAATCAGCAGCATTTGAAGCAACATAGCAGTTTATCACATCTATGGCTTAAACCGTGATATGTGCGCTTGTGTTATCAAAGCGTATATGCTTTGATTTGTTGCAATTTTATTATTTGTACGTTTTATAATTCGTTACATCACTAGTGATTACAATAAAATTTTAATAAAATAACTTTGGAAAAATTACATATTAGTTGTCTGTAAACTGCAGGTAATAAAACATTTGGCCAAACATTGCAGGCACCCGAAATCCAATCGTTATACATGATAGAATCCCAAAATTCGAGAACCAGAAAAGAATGTATATTGATAGCCAATCTACCATAATCCAAAGTGGAGTTTATCTAAATTATCTTATACAGAGCAGCAATTCATCCAATCATACCGCGAGATGTTTTCTGATATATCGGATTATTTATTAAGATATATTTTGGTTTGCCATGAGTAAAAAAAGACGTTCCATGTTCATTTAAGCAAATACCTAATAGAAACTTATGGAATGTTGTAGCAAGTTTGTGATGCAAACAATCTGTTCGTTGAGAAGTCTTAGAATAGCAATGAAGGTTCCGCTAGTTCTTGGTAACCAATACGTAGCCACCATGAAAGCAGTAAAATTCTGCAGACAACCATAAAATTCGGAAAAAACGCAGTAAAAGCAAGTTTACTGTGAAAGTATTAATTCAACACATCAAAGGATCAACTTAAATCATGCACTTAGATCTATAAGTCGTCAATGTTATGTAACAATGTTTCGCTGATCCCGCTTTCCCAATTTTTGCCAAAACAGGAATTCCTATTCTTCGATACCTATGGTACTCGCCTGAAATTGGAACGTGTGTCTTTTTGTTCCCTCAACTTGTCTGTTTACTTATGCATTGTTGGTATTTCAGCATCGAAAAGATAAAACGCGCGACGCTGCTCCAAACATATTATGATATTACTTTTAGGAGCCCAATTCCTGATTTTTTGGATCCCTCTACGCACTTACTGCCTGCTGATAAAATGTTCTGGAAGTCTTACCTTTTTATATACATGTCTAGATAATCTTTCAAGAGTCACACAATAAGAAAAATTCAAGATATTGACTATTAAAAGAAATTTAAAGTTAAAATGGTAGACGGAAGTACAGCTTCCGTCTGCTTTTCTTCCGTACTTTACTGTAAATTACCAATTGTAATGCATGGTGTGAAAGCATATTTTTATATAAATAAGAATCTTTTCTCTTAATTTCCATAAAATCCAGCTAGCCAGCAGAATTCAAATGGAGACTTTGGCAATTAATCGAACATTTATCCGTATTATTTTTGAATAATAAATACAAAACTTTTTTTTATATAAAACCAATGTATGCAATGCACACTTTTGTCTTTATGTATGAAAATTATTCGGTATGCTGAAAGCATTGATATTGGAATAAAAGAAGAAATACATATGCTTTAAAACTTAACAAATTGTTAAGTTGTTGTATACTTTGAATATCTTTTTAGATGTGACCTAACATATTACAAAGCATCTCGAAATTAAGAATATAGAATCACTTCACAGAAGAAAATTTTAATTCTGCAAATAGCAAAACCAAAAATAATAGTTTTAGTGATACACACAACTGTCATTTTTCTGTATCTTTTATTAAATACAACGGGGTGACTTGTGGACAATACAAAAATTTTAGGCTGTTTATCTTTATGTGCGTTAAGGAAACGAAAGTTTCATTCTGAATCATATTTGAAAAAAAAATTAATTCTTTAATTTGATAAAAGGTAGTATTTTGTATAATGAGAATAACTGAATATAACCAATAGAATCCAAGCTGTTCGCATAATCAACATAAAACAAACTTACCATACAACACTGAAAAGCATTTACCCCATTTTAATGTATATTAATCTTAAATATCACTTTATAAACTTCATTTACATAACAATACTGTTCTTAGTCTGAATTTAAATATCTAGTTCATCACTAAATGATATTTGTTTATATTTTTGGAATGGGATCATGCAAGAATTAGCACACTGAGGGTTTTATGAGAATACTTCATATTGCTGCACAAAGTAGATCTACATCCGTCCTAACTGCTAGGAGCTCAAAATGCCGCTGATGCAAGAGTTAAAGAAATAATTACATTCGCAATTCTTAAAAAGAAAATTTTGTACAGAGTTGTAAACAAACTTTGCTAACAACATGCCTCTTTTGCCCGAAGATGTCTTCAGAGTATTCTCGAGTGCCGTTGAGCCACACTCAAATAAAATATACCACACTCAATATACAAGAAAATATACCACACTCAAAAAGGCACATAGCAGAGGTGCCGTGAACCCCGCTGTGAGCGCCAGCACACCATTGCAGTTGTCCCGTTCGCAGAAACACATGTGTCCTGTATTGCCTCCTTCGTACATGCACACGTGGTCTACCATAAACAGGTTGATTTGGAGACTTTTCGTGCAGGTTCGGCGCACTACTTCTTTTGCTGTAATAATAATAATAATTAAATTTAAATAAAAAATTAATCAAAAGAAACACTAAAATATGCAGTGTTTCCGACATGTTTTTCTGTATCTATATTATTTATTACAATACTAAATTAAAAATATACTTTTTATAGTAGAAAAGATCTTACACTGAGCAATGACGTTAGTGTAATGCCAATCAATGCAATGCCAATTTTTACAATGCAATGCCAATTTACAATGCAATGCTAATCTTACACAGAGCAATGCCATATTATGATATTACTTTTAGGAGCCCGATTCCTGATTTTGTGGATCCCTCTACGCATTTACTGCTTGCTAATAAAAATTTTCTGGAAGTCTTACCTTTTTATATACATGTCTAGATAATCCTAATTCCAAGGATTATCTAGACATGTATATAAGGAACACTTAATGCATTTTGAGATACAGACCTTCTTAAAGTAAAGAGATTGTAATCAATTGATTTAAAACTGTGTAGTTCTTTCTCATTCTATTCCATGAGAAAATAGATTATGGGCTAAAATAAGGGAAAAGAAATAGGTTCATGACATAACACCGAAGAATAACCTTGCAAAATAATGCGGCGCGCAGCCTATATTCACCAATAATTGGATAACAGATCGGTTTAATAAGTGAAATAGTGTTTCAGCTGAGAAATTCACCCTATAACTATCCTTCATGCATTCATCCATTTTGTCCAGGATTTCAAGTGCAAAAATTGCGGTTGATTGGTCAAGTTTTACATCGCTCAGCAAGTTTCTCAACCTTGAAGGTCTCGTCAATTATAGTAATAGTTTAAATTGACATAGTGTTTCATAGGAAGCAATTTGCTCCATATATGGAGATCACCTTACTATAACTTCAACTTCCATTTACTTCTGAAAGATCATTTTTTGGTAGTACGACTATCAAAAATACATCATCTGATTAGAGGCAAACCAGAGCACTGCGGCCCCATACTCCGGCATATGATCGTTCCTACTTGCGTGATGTCACAAATCCTTTCCTCTCCTGTAACACCTGGTTACGGTTATTCTTCCGTATCCTCATGGGAAAAACTTCAGCTAAGTCATCACGTTTTCCCCTTTGGCTAAATATTTTAGTCACATCCTAAATACCGAATGTACGTAGCGTCAAAAATTCTTCTGTACATTTTTACGATAAATTAACATCTGTGGACGCGCCTAAAAACAAGAAAACTATTTATAGATAAAAGAGTATGAGCAAACAATATGAAAATTATAACAATTATTTTAAAACTGAAACAAGTAAAACAGTTTATAGAGAGTTAACAGAGAGCATTCTCCCCTTGTTAACGTCTTCATTGCTCACGTTTTTCTGCAGTTTATTGAAAAGTTCGAGAAAATTATGTATTTAAATTATGGGACATCCATGTGAAACACTCTGCAGTAATTTATCGCTTCATGTTGATGAGAAAATACACATTCTTCTATAAGTATATGGAATTTCTACTCTATAAATAAACAAAGCATCGTCCCCGCACAATGGCTATCTAGGACGATGACAGATGTTTGAGATGAAATTTGATTAATACGGTACTACGGTGAGACGAAATTTGATTAATACTGTGTTTGGCTTGCAACTGCTTTCTCAGCATTCTCATTGGCAGTATGTCTTCTCATTGGAAATGCTCTATCAAGCATAGTGACCTTCGAGCTCTCGTTATGTCACAAAATATTTCAAACACACTAAATTAGTATTTCTCAAACTTAATATATTTTTCCTTTCATAGTAGTACAAAGCTACTACGAAAGAAAAAAGAGTTCGCTAAAAGAAATTAAGGTAATTAATTGTATGCAAACATACATAATTAGAAACAATGAAATGATGATTGAATGAAAAGTTTTTTTAATGTTTGTTCTTTTTACTTTAATTAGTTATATATGTATATGTAATGCTAATGCATAAATATATATTCGTAACTGCAATTATATATATATGATGAAAACAATTTTAGAAGTATTGAAGTGCAAAACAAATTTAAAGTACTGAGATACAGAAACACAGAAATACAGTAAAAGATGTAGCAAATGTTGATGCCATAGAACGTAGGTCTATATTAACGAGGAAGAATTCTGATTGCGTAGAATGCTAAAATGTTGAATTCGTAATGACTAACAAACTTGGCAATCGAGGCAGATTAACTTCCATTTTTATTTAAATTGACATTTGTGGCCACAATTACTTGACTCTAATTGTGCCTATTCAAGAACATTTACATTTTCAATACTATTGGGACAGGAAGGGAGCACAGAGGAAACGGTAGGAAGATACGCAGAAGCTACAATAGTATAAAGAGAAAATAAATTTTAGAAAAAAGAGGAAACAACTAAATTAAAAAAGAGGAATTAAGAGGCTATTACTAAATTATAAATCTATTTTTAAGTATTTTTTATCTTACATATAAATGTTGAGTAGGCACTATTAGAGTGCCAACTGGATTGTATCCACAAATGTCAATAGAAATAAAAAAATGAATATTTAATCTTCCTCGGCTGCCAAGTCTCCTAGTCATTACAGAAATAAAAAAATGAATATTTAATCTTCCTCGGCTGCCAAGTCTCCTAGTCATTACGGATTCAACATTTTAGTGTTCTACGCAATCAGAATTCTTTCTCTTCAATATGGATCTGTGTGCTACGCCATCAACATTGCTACGTCTTTTTCTTGTTTCCCTTACATATATATATATATATATAAGGTATAATAAAATACGCTGCTTTAAGAATTCATTGGCGACCTCAAAAATAACTACTCTAAATTTGGTGTTCTCCTCCCTAAATGCATCTGTTCTCCCAAATTCGAGATCATTCCATGTTACATAACAACCTAAAATTAAGCAATCACAGATTATCCGTACTTGTGCATCATACTTAGTATAAATACTCTTTGCAAGCAACTACGTGATTCCTTTTCCTGACTCTGCCATGCAAACAACTCGGCGCCGCTTACGCTGTCCTGTCTAAAATGCTTACGTCGTACTTTTAAAATGCGTGCACATAAAATTTATCGTATTTAACTATGATTGTATAAATTCCTAACAAGATGATTTGATATTTGTGAAAATAACGATTGGTGAGTCATCGAAATCCAATTTTGTCATCGTCGTCTGTATGCCTTTCCATTCAGATATGTCTATAGCCACAAGTTAAAAGTACCGGACTCCTTCTTCGCAATTAAAATACTACATGTATATATAAATGTATATGTAAGGAATGTAATATATATATATATATTAACTATATATTAATTTTGTTTAGTACACGTTTAACTAGAAAAAGATCATACTATCCTGGAAAGTGAAAATAAACTATTGTATAATCATTTCTAGTGAAAACTGTATCTTGTAAAATTAAATTTTCAGACTACGCAGCTTAAGCTCTAGATTTTATTCTTTTAGGTCCTAATTTATGTATATATATAATATGTAAAATACGAAAGAAATTATTAATTATTAGAAAGGGAAAAGAGCAAATTTAGAAGTTTACATCTTTTCCCTTTCGCTACATCGTCATCAGTCATCAACGAAAGCAAAACACAAATCAGCCTGTTTCTGAACTTTAAAAGACGCAAATAAAAGTTTAATATTTAAAATAATCTCAGAAAATTAGTCAAAGTAATCCGTATCTTTATCCATACAACCCTTACAATTCGTAGTTAGTAGTGCATAAAATACGTATGTAGCCGAAATTAGTAGTGCATAAAATCCAAAATCATAAAAATGCTCAAGAATTTTTTTAAAAAAATTATTTTGAACAGATCGAGTCGCAAAAACAAAACGAATAAATACAAGCAATCCAAAACATAAAAATTAATAACATAAAAATTTGAAATCTATAGGCTAGAATAATATTTTGCAAAATTATAGCATCAAAATAGCACAAAAAAACTTAAAAATCTAACATAAGTAATTATTTTATATTGAAGCAGACTTCGCTTACTTCACTAACTCCCTGAGGACGATGCAGCGAAAGAGTAAATTTCTAAATTTCTTTTTTCCTCTTTCGTTTATAGTTTTGACATTTTTTAGCCTTCATGATGTTTGCGACTGTGCTTTTGGTTGTTTGTTTTTTGCATACGATTTGTTCCGAATGAAATACGGCACGGATGCATTTAAAAATATTTTTCAATTTTAATTTATTTTGCATTATTATCATCGCTTATTGCTGCTTTCAGAGTGCAACTAAATTAGATTTTGAACTACTTTTCACTTTTTATATATTCATTTATACATAATATATATATTACAGAATAAGTAAAAGAAATCAAATAGGATGATAAAGTGTCAGAATAAATTAATATATCTTTTTTACAATGAAAGTAGTAGTGGTAATCGAACGTGGGACAAGCTATACATTGGTGAGAGAGAATTCAATTTATGCCTTGTATCTGAGCAAGGGTATTGGTTACTCGCTTTTGAACTTTTATCTGTTACCTTCCGTCTTAATCAATAAAGAGCTACGAAGAAAAGTTACGAAGTACAGGACTTCAGTTGGAAGGAAAATAATATTCAGTAGAACTGTTAAATTTTCCGAACGCGCCTATATCTGGCAAACTAGTAGAAAACTGTACTGATGATTCAGAATTAATTCATTTCAGTACTTGGCAAAGTAATGAAGAAATATCACTCGGCGGAGTTTCTAGAAGAACAGCTAAATTAAGCGATCACAGATTATCCGTACTTGTGCATCATACTTAGTATAAATACTCTTTGCAAGCAACTACGTGATTCCTTCCACCGCACACTCTCATAAAGCAGAAGACGAAGGATCAATATTATCTCGAAATAAAATCCAGAAATCTCTGAAGAAATTCTAAGCTTACCCAAATGAGATTAAAGAAGCTTGGATTAAGTGATGGGAGAAGAAATAAATTCTCTAAAAGAATACCAAACCTATCAACTTGCAGATTTACCACCAGGAAAACGTGCAGTAAGCGGCAAATAAGTGTTTAAAACCAAATATAATGAAACTAGTAAGAAGATAAAATACAAAGCAAGATCAGGAGCCAAAGAATTTATTTAAAAATAAGGGAATGATTTTGATGAAACAATTTCACCAGTAGTGAAACCCAATGCAATTCAGAGTTTTCTTAACATAAGCAGCGTATAATAATGCAAACATTCATCAACTAGACGTTAAAGCCAGCATTTCTGCATGGCAAGTTTAATGAAGAAACATACTGTTACGGAATGTCAAGGCGCTGTGAGATGGCTTCCCCGCAAAGCAGTTTTACTGTTGCCATAAATGGCAAAGGAAGGCAGGGTTGCCACATTTGGGGAGAAATTGCCTATTTGGCGACAAAATTGACGATATATCATGGACGGTTGGAGAACCTTCTGGAACGAATTCTTACTGGTTTAGCCCAGAATGTTCTCGAACACAAGCCGAAAGCTATATAAACCCTGCTGGTCCGCAGTCAGTTAGTGTGTGTGTGCCTCGTTGAGTGCGAGATAGTTGGTCTCGAGTTAGTCAGTCTGTGCGGAGTCGATCGAGTTGACAGCCGGGCAACGAGTGCCGAATGGGCCGTCGAGTGCACCGAAGGAGTCTCTTAATGTATCACGGTTAGTGCATCGTCGAGCGAGCGTGTTGAGCTCCGGGAAGGACTGAACCGAAGAGTCGGGAGCCGTGCTCTGTGTGTCGTCGAGTGCATCGCGAGTTGTAGCGTGGAGAGTCTGGAGAGTACGTGGAGTTCCGAGAACGACCCAGCAGAGTCGAAAGCTGCACTCTGGTGCTTTGCAGTGAAGCTGTCTCCACCGTGATAGCTTGATAACCTGAAGGCTGTGTCGCTGATCCTGTCAGCGTGTTTATAGTAGTTCATCGATGACTGTAAAACGTGTTTTGGAGCTGTCCTGACAATACTGGCAAATAACGTGTGTTTCGATACTTCATCAAGTGTCGTCGTTATTCACTCCAAATCCACACGAACCTCGTACAAACGTGAAGAGAAAAACGCAACAACTGGTATCAGAAGGAAAATAACGCAACAATACATGGGAAAAACGGAAAGATTCCTAATTCCGGAAGAAGGAAATAAAGTTCATATATTATAAAAGTTGATTTGTTGTCTCAAACATTCGGTTACGTGGTGGAATGCAGAAATTGAAAATACACTCAAAAACATTGGGTTCAGTCAACGCAAAGTATATCCGTGTCTTTTCACAAAAGAAAATCGTATTTAAAGAATTAATATAATTGTGTATGTTGATGATATTTTAATAAGTTCTAAATAAGAAGGACTATTTTTTCAAGTAATTACGATTAAAAGAAACGCTATCATGCAACACATCTTGGTGAAGCTAAATATTTCTTAGGCCTGGAAATAAATCGAAAAGAAGATGGAAGTTATCTTTTATCTCAGTAAAATAAAACAGACAAACTTGCCATAAACAAATAAAACAGACAAACTATTTCAATTTGAAGAAGCTAAACCTACTAGTATAGAAAAAGAAACAAATTATTTTAGTCTAAACAAAGAAGAAAATCTTCCATCTTCAAATGATAAATTTCGCCAAGCTATCGGAAGTCTTTTATATATCGTCTATCACAAGAGCAGATATCGCAGTTTCAACACATAGATTTAGCGGAAAATGTAATAATCCACGTCAAAGGGACGGAAAAGTAAAAAGAATCATTAAATATTTAATTGCAACAAAATATCTATCTCCACATATTTCGTCTGAAGAACTTAATCTTACAGGTTTTTCAGATGCTGATTGGAGATAAAATATTGAAAACAGGAAATCCATTTTATTAGGCAAGAATTATATTTTGTGGTATTCGAGATAACAAACGTGTGTCTCTTTATCCTCAGCGGAAGCTGAATATGTTGCACTTACGCAAGCTATGCAAGAATTATTCTGGCTGTTAAAGCTAGCAGAATATTTTAATGTACCTCAAATTTTACCGATAAAAGCTTCTGAAGACAATTAGTTAATAATAAAGTTTGCAGAATCTAAAAAGCATATATAGTTTGCATACAAAAGACATTGACACAAAATTTCATCATATATGCCACTTGCATTGTAAAAATATTGTAAAACTATCCTATCTTTCAACTGAGCAAACGGCTGCGGATATTACAACTAAACCAATTTGTAAACTTCAGTTTTGCAGGAATCAATTTCAATTGTTATGAATTTTATTAGCAAACGAGAGGCAATTTAGAATAAATTAGTGTCGCCTTTGCATAATGAAACGGAAAGAAGAAATCAAACGTGTGCTAGCTATATACTAGCGAGAGAAAATTCGGCCTATGCCTTGACCTCAGCCAGAATATTAACGTACTCAGTTTTCCTCTTTCAGCTATGTTACCTTCCGTCTTGGGTTATAACTCCTACAACTACTGCCTAATAGATAAGCATGAACATATTAATGACTTATGAATGAGTCTATTGTAAGTTCTTTTTCAACATCTTCAATTTTAAATGTCTGTGAAGACTGTTAATGTAGTTGTTCTGCTTAAGTTAAGTAACTCTCGCTCATTTGTTAAATAAAGATTTCATAGTTGCTTTGACGAATGATTATTTAAAGAAACTGCGCTAGAAAGAGTACATCGCATTAAAAGCTCCTTAGCTGGGTTAATGCACAACACACTAATATAAAAAGGTAAAATTTTTCGCAGCCCACCTAGAATCTCCTCCCATCAATACTTTGAAAAACTATTGCTTTAAAGGCATTTAATATCACATGAAATACTTGGTGAAATTAAGAATTCATTTAATTTGTCCTATTTTTATAAAATTTTATAAAAATTAAAAACAAATACATTTCGGTAAATATGTCTTCATTTGTCACAGCGTCTTCAATTTTACAATAAAAAGCAACGTCCGTTTAAAAAGGCCAGCCAAGCGTTCATATTTAATGTCACAATCAGAATACTTTTTAATTTAATTAATTAATTTAATTAATCTCCTGCGGCTAATTATACAAGTATTATAACTTTAAAATATAGGTAATAAAATATAAATGAATACGTACGTGTTGCTGCGTACATGACGATTTTGACACAACATCCCTCGCACTGTTTGAGAGGGGGCAAATCATTGGGATGGGCTGTTGAATTGAAAGGATCCTTGCATCGTGGATCTGTCCACGAATCACATTCATAGCACCAGTAAGTACTCTCTGCAAAATGATATTACTTGTCACATATAAACATGCAAAAATTTTACACAGAAAACTTTCAAGCAAGCAGTTGTTCCGAATTAATTTTTAAATTTAATTTAAAAAGTTTAACCACAACTAAAGTATTCTGTCGCGAAAAATGCAATTTATCAGGCATTTTACTGGTAGAAATAGAATTTCTATTTATTGCACTACAAACAAAACATTTAGATTCTTACGAATATTAAAATATGTTCATAACCTTAATAAATAAAATGTTGTCTGTCTAATTTCTATAAATTACATAATAAAGTGAAAAATCGCAGTTTTTAAAAACAGGAAGTCCGTGAAACATAGTATGATAACTGTTTCGCTGAATCAGTATACAACACGCTAAAATTGCATTTCTATCAGTACTTGTAATTTAATTTTAACATTAAAGCAATCTTTTCAGAGTTTTAGCTTTGTATCAGAAAAACACCTTCAGGCGTTAAAATCTCTAATATCGATATGTATATAATTTAACAGATGAATTAAAGTTAACAGTTATTGCTAGACGGCAGGCAGATTAATTTCATGGCTTGTTTCATGCTAAAGATGCATTGGACTGAATTCTGAAATTCTCACACAATACCTCAGAGCTAGAATTTATTTGTTGTATCTTTATTGAGTGACCTTTATTTACTAACTTGAAGGCATCATATGCTGGTGCAGGTCACTATCCGACTTCAGAACAAGCAGCATTAGCTTGCACTTTGCGTCAAGTACTTACGTAACTTTTATGTATTAAATATATTCTTTCCTTATTTAGCCTTTTTAAATTAATTAGTATAGACAAAAGAAATAATAGGAGGACCGGAACGTAATGTCGCTTTCTTACATTAAATTCAAACGAATACATTTTTAACAAGTTTTTCTTTTTAATCAATAATATAATCACCCTCGTTATCAACAATCTTTTGCCATCTAATGGGCAGATTTTCAATCCCGGACTGATAAAAATCAATTGGTTTTTGAGTAAAATATCTCAAGAGAACATTTTGGACATTATCCAAATGTTCAAATTTTTTGCCACTAAGAAAATGTTGCAGGGATCCGAATAAATGGAAATCCAATGCTGCGATATCGGCCGAGTATGGTGGGTGAGTATGGCAGTACCTCCCACCCAAATTCATTAAATTTTTCCTGTGTGTGTCTTGCACAGTGCGGTCTTACATTGTCGTGTTGCAGAATCAAGCCTTTTCTGTTGACAATTGATATTTTTCGATTAAATATTGGTTCACTCCATCCAATTGTTCTGCATTAACAGTTTGTCCAGGTTTGAACAATTCAAAATGAACAATTTCGCGAATACTCCATCAAACACCCAGAAGCGCCTTTTCGGGATGTAAACCCTTTGTAACCCTATTAAAACTGCCTTTTGAGTTTTGGATTATCATATAGGACTTATTGTTTTCAGTTTGACCACTAATCAAACAATCAAAAAACGGTTCTGTATGGTGCCGTTGAAGCAATACGTTGCGTGTGATGGATACGTTGGCTTTGTTCTTTTCGGACAGACTATGGGGGACTCAAACACCTGCTTTGCTTATTTTTCCATTCTGCTTTAAATGTTCTTGGAGGGTCGACCAAGGTTGGTTAAGAGTGTTTGACACGGATTTGCTTCCACTTCTGCCCTTAGCATGTCATTGTCGACATGCGCAGAAACGACATTACTTTCCGGTCCACCTATTATATATAAATAATGATATAAAATATGAGTTAACACTGACTGAAAACAAATGTGCTGTTAATTATAAATAAGAAGTAAACGAGCAATATGAATAACGAAAGTCATAAATGAATAGATACATATGAATTAAGATTTCGTATGTATCTATTCATTTGCTATTTTGTTTGTATTCTTTTATTTAGCCGAAGCTAACACAAATTCTAAACAAGTTGGCCCGTAATATTAAATTGGCTGGCGAAGTTATCCAAAAGCACTTAATACGGCCGAGCATAGTAACAGTTAGAGAGACGTAGCCAAAAGGCGAACGCGCACTATTCAGAAATCCTAATTCCCTCTCCCGAAGTCAGTGGAACTTTGACTTAAATTCTTACTCCTTCTCATTTGCATTTAATGCGATTCTAAAAACTCATTCTGGTAAAGAACTGTAAGCTGAAGCTAGAAGAGATAGGAAAGTCGTATAAACTTAACTTTTATAAAATTAGTATTAAACCTTACAAGTTTAATACTAGTATGAGAAACGTCTAGAACATCTAGTATTAGAAAGTGACATAATACTAAAGCTTTTTACATCAACCCAATATGGTATGAATGCTGGTTATACTAACTCAACATATCAATGTTGTTTATATCGAACTCAACATGTTATGTATGCTCTTTATATTAAAACATATAGTTTTCCTAAAACTGGTTACAAAATTGAAAGGTTTTTCTGTTTGAAAAGGTGATAATTATTAAAATTAGAGAAACATAAGAGTGCGTCACATGAGTAACTGGTTAAATATTATGTCTCAATATATATAGTCTGTATATTCATAACCATATTTATGAATTATACAGTGTGGACTTTACATTTTTATGAATAAATAATTCAGCCTCTTGTTTTTATATGTAAATTATTTATATTTGTTATATGTTTCTATACTTTATGTAATTTTACTTTACTATCATACCATAGTTTACCTAACTATAGGGATATATAATCTGAAATTTTATAAATAAAAATAAATTGCGATACAAAAAATATAAATCAGTTTTTCTGGTTCTAATAGAAATGGTTTTCAATTAATAGAAATATTTCTAATTAATAGAAATTAATTAATTTCTAATTTAATTAATTAAATTAAATTTCTAATTAATAGAAATGGTTTTCATTATATCACAATTTTTTTGGTGATATAATCTTAGCATAGGTAAATAATTATGATATTTCCCAAGAAATTTGTATTCTATATAACAGAAGACAATGAAAAGAATTTTGGAAGAATAAAGATTTAAAATTTCGTTCATTAATTTCCAGCACATACTGACCTCGTAAACAAGAAGAATATGTAGCACAACTTTTCAGAATGTAACTGCTTTTTTCAATCATTCAGTAACAACATTTTTTCCCAGTACGTGAATTTTTAATAATCTTTAAATAAACTTGTTCTTTTACAGCCTGTTCTCTTTCATAAACTTTGTTCTTTTTTTATCATTTAATCTGCGCTGAATGTTACTCATAACATTCTCTAGAAATTTAACTTTTATAATTTTTCCATCAATATCCGAAAATATTTGCGCAAATGGAAATGGAAAGAATAAGTAAAGCTAGGAAAATCCTTTATGTGATATGGTTAAATTATGAACAACTTTTACTTTAGTCATATTCATATCCTAATTTTATATATATAGTCAATATCTAAAGTTTACTAAGAGAATAAATGAAAAATGGGAAGTTTATACAGCATTTCAGTTTAGGTTTATAATCCTTACTACCACGAATCTTGGGCTGCTCATTTGAAACGTTAAGTATTAAATCGTCTATATTGATCCTTTATGTAAAATATGCTACTTATTTCGAAATTTAAAGTAAAAAGAAAATCAGTATCACATTTAAATAAAAGAAAATGAGGCGAAATATTAGACTATCTGATACACTTTCAAATAATCTCTCGAAAGCCCTTCATTTGAAACTCAGAGGAATTTTATGCACATAGTCTCGAGAGCTTAAATTTAAAAAAAAATCATTCTAAACCATATTCAGTGGAATTCATATGCTATCGGACTAAAATTAAAAATATCGCACATTTATTGTCAAGCAGAATAATGCGCCGTTGAGAGTAACAGTGATTAACAATCTAGTGACTTCTTCGTATTTACTAATATTCAACTTAATTCAATCATTTTTATAATGATCGCATTGAATTATTTAGATTGCAGCAACGTATACGAGGGTTACTTGTCTAAAGGAAAGGATGACATAATAGAGGTGTTTTCAGAGGAAACTGGCTCGTGACTACGCTACACATGAAGAAACCCATAAAAATTTCCATACAGCCCAGGTGATTCTACCAGTGTTACTACCAGCCCAGGTGATTCTACCAGCCATACTTCCAGTGTTCAGAGATTTTAACTCTCGATTGTTGGCGAGCCATTTTTATAACGATACATGTTTGTACAAACTTATATAGCACTCCCGAGAAAAGATTACATTGAATTAATTAGATTATAGCAAAACACACTACATGTACTTGGTTAAGAGGCGGAATGCTTCGTGGAGGACCATAAAATAGACAAATCATAAAAATGTTCATGCAGCCAGTCTGTTCATCAAAAGCCAGGGTCAAACTCCTATTGTTCAGCGTTTGCATTACACGTATGAATACAAATGAACAACTGTTCACTGAGCTTTTGTAACAATTATTCAGAAAGTAAGCTGAGTCAAAAGAATATAAGATATATTTATTTATTATGCAGAGTGAATGGTGAAATTTTGTGAACAAATGGTGAAATTTTCAATGTTCTGCAATGTGCACTGTAGTGTATTTAAATTCAACCAACTAAGTAAAAACAAGAAAAAATTACGACTCCTAACAAGTCACGTAAAAAAATTCCATTAAATGAAATCAACAGATAATATAATCTCTACATGAACTCCAAGTGAAACCAAGCTCTATGTGTACGCACAAGGCCGATCAATCCTAGTGGGGGGGGCAAAATGGTGCACAGCACGTGGGCGGTGAAATGATCATCAACCAAAGTAGAAAAAATATAAAGACCTGAGCTAAATGTGACAAAACTATGAGTAAATAATACCCTAACCATTAAGCGACCTGCTGGCGCACAACAGGCGTAACACCCCGCTATTGCGATGTCATCATTGCGTTATGTGGGTAAAGAATAACAACTCTGCTATCGAGAGCCGATAAATCAGGAATATTCAGTTTCTCCGATTCGTATCCTTTTGATTTTGTTTATTAAAGAGTTAGAGTTACACTATTGGTAATCAAGAGATTTATAGGATATTTTGGAATTGCTCAACTTTATAAGTAGAACCAACCACGCACCAAAATAAAAGCAAGAGGTTAACAAGTTCAAGCATTTTATAAGCTAGTACCGTTAAACCAATAGTTAAGCTTCTCAACCAATGAGAAAATTCCACACTGAAAAGAACAGCCAACCATATAATTCCTCTTGTTTATCAAACCAACTGAACTGAAATGAGTTCTTGTCTGATGAGTCGCTTGCTCGTATTACAACAAACGCATTGGCAACGACAAAGTCTCTTAGCTGATTTCATAAAGTTGTAATAATTCAAAAATTTCAATTTAATGTGACCTTGTCACACGTACTGACAGTGGACGAGAATCAGTACCAAAAAAAAATTTAAATACAAGGTGTTTATAAAGTCCCGGATCCATTTTGATGTTTAATAAGTCATAAAATAATAAAGATAGATTAAAATTAATAACATAAATGGTTAGATAAACTCAAAAGGTTTCATGACCCTTGTTAATGAACTTCCACGTGTGCCCCCTTCGTCGCACGGAGAATATTAAGTCGATATTCAATTTCACGTCAGGTACCGGCAAGCATGTCGGCATCCACAGAGGCTATTGCGGTTGTAATTCTGGCTTTTACGTCATCAATGTACACTCTTCTCCTGTAAAAGTTGACCTTTACAAATCCCCAAAGAAAAAAGTCCAGCAGCGTTATATCAGGTGATCTGGGTAGCCAAGGAATTGGACCTCCTCGCCCAATCCATCTTCCTGTAAAATGGTCATTCAAAGAACTACGAACGATGGTACCCCAATGAGGTGATGCACCATCTTGTTGCAAAACGACATGTGGCTGAAGCTCTTCTAGTTGTGGAAATACAAAGTTTTCCAACATGTCTAAGTATACGACTGATGAGACCGTCTTTTCTGTAAAAATGAAAGGCCCAATGACTCGGTCGTGCATTAGTCCACACCACACATTAAACTTTGGGGAATCCCTTTGTGCCTCATGGTATTCATGGGGTTTTCAGATCCCCATATGCGCACATTATGGTGATTAACAATGTCAGAAAGATGAAAAGATGCTTCGTCGGAGAACATTATGAGCTTCAGAAATTCAGCATCATCTATTCTTCTTAGTATATCTGTTGCAAAGAAAGTACAGATATTTAGACTGGAAAATGAAATTATCTGAAATTAACCACACGCGCAGACGATATTTACAAAAGTAAAAATATTCAAACCTGAAAAGGAAAATATATAAGTTATTCTATCAATAAATGCCATAAGTTTGTTTATATCTTCATTATTTTATGAGTTATTAAACATCAAAATGGGTCCGGGACTTTATAATCACCCTGTATTATTTCTCTATAGTGTTATGAAAACGTTACAAAGTGAAAGACCACGAGACATAATGGCGATTTTTTGCCATAAACATAATGCCATAAAATGCATAATATGCATATTTTTTCAAGATAGTGGTAATTCAACAAACAACATTAGAATCACTAGCAGAGCTTAAACAGGCTGCTAAGCACCATCTCGAAGTGGACTAGCTGCTCTGTCAGTGAATAAATAGGACCTTTTTATAGAAAAGAAAGAGGTGAGAATCTTAAAAAACTTTCGTGGATCTCTTGAACGATTTATTTGCAAATGTAGATATGGCAGAATTTGATTTTGCAGAGGTTCATGGTGGAACATCCAGAGAAAACACGAGCTTCGGTTTTACTGTCAATGATACTGGTACTTGGCCTTCCAATTTAACTTTTAGAATTATTGAACTTTTAATTGAGACGGAACTTGTAAGTGAAAATTTAAATTTCCTACTAGCGAAACGTAGACAATGCAGTTATTCGTGCTTTTAAAAGGTATTGGAAAATGGTAAAAAATTAAAACGAACTTGGCTTTTATATTCTGTTTCATTAGAGGCCGTCTTTTGCTTTCCATGTAAATTAATCGGAGGATCCGAAAGAGAAAATATTCACTTTATTAATCTTGGTTATAAGGACTAGCGTCTTTGCTTTGACTATTTTTCTATATACGAGAGTAGTGCGAAACATGAAATGTGTTAAATTTTATTGAGAGCTGAAAATATGGCTAAGCAAAAATAGCACAATAGATACAGAACAACAAAATTTCTTCTCACTGGAAAAGAAACGATGGGTAAAACTTATCGAATAAATGATTGTTATTGTGCAATTTTTGGCTATCGATAACTTAGCCTTTAAAAGTAATAGTTCAGGCCTATTCGAAACAAGCAGGGAAACTTTTAAAAGCGGTGTAAATAATAGTCAAATTCGATACTTATCTTATTTGAACACATAAATAACGTCCAAAAATCTACGGATAAAAATACCCGCATATCCCATTATGTAGGTCAACAGTTTCAAAACGAACTGTATTGCACTTTTAGCTGATTCTACTAAAAAGCAGATTAAGAAAATAATACAAAATTCTGAACATTTTTCGGCCATAATAGACTGTACACTGGACATCAGCCAGATTGAATAAATTATATTTACTTTTATAATGCGATATTTAAACATGTGAAACTTCAAATCAGCTATTTCCGAATATTTTGTGGGATTTTAGCGGATTAAGGATATTACAGGAGGAGGTTTATTCACTTTTTATTAGAATATATACTACTTTCTAGTTTAAATCTAGATGTTCAAAATATTCGGGGCCAAAGATATGATAATGGAGCCAACATGCGCGGAAAAAATATAGGTCCGCAGAAAAGACTATTAGATGTTAAAGAAAATTTCGCAACTGGTTTCTTTAAAATATCCAATCTCTTTGTTGAGCTGTTAAGCGATACTCGCCGGGAAAATCGAATGAATGCATTGCGACCATTGCAAGCCAGATCTTAAAAACATATTCGTTGCACTAAGTCAACTTTCCCAAAAAGCAAAGGATCTGTATAACTAGACTAAAAGCTAAATCTTATCGAAAACAATTTGTTTACATAAACTTATACGTTCATTAATAATTCATTAATAATTTGGCACGATTTGCTAGAAAGAATAAATATTGTATTGATTTAGCAGAACGTGTCGAAGTGCTAAGAAATTTAAAAGCATATTTAATGGGCGAAAGCTTTTAGCATATTCATCAATCAATCGTCCATTTTAGCACAGGAAATTGAAGTAGAATTGCTGAAATTCGTAAAAGAAAAAGCCTCATATGTTTCAGTGCGAATCACATGATGACTATGTTACAGAACCTAATCAAAATTTTAAAGTTGATTTATACTTTCAAGTTTTATATATTGCCGGCAATTCTGTAGGTGAACCTTTCGATTTGTTGGAAATCCATTTCTCATTCTTCAGTATTTTACTAATGTTTTATTCAGAAGGTAACAATAATTTTAAAAAAGAGTTGCATGGATTTAGACATTAAATTTCAAATATGTATGAAAAATTAGAAAGGGATTTAAACTGTATGTAATCGCACAATGAACTACTATAATTTCCAGATCTATTTTCCAACATTTTCCAGTTAAAGCCAAAGTTTCAAATCATATATTAAGTCAAGATTTCACACTATTATACGACAATTTCTCTACAGCACTTAGAATTTTTTGATAATATCAGTGTTGCTTTAGGTAAAAAAAGGTTTTTAAAATTATGTTCGATTATAAATTATTTAAGTTCAACAATCTCACAAAAAAGGCTTTTTAATATGGCTATTAATTCTACTGAACGTGATATCTGTGAAGCGCTAGTCTTTCCAAGTATTATAAATATATTCGCTTGTAAGAAAATTTAAAAAATTTTGTTAGAAATTTTTGAAAGATCAGAAGACATTTAGTTATCTGTTTTACTTTTTTAGTCTTATGCTAAGTTTTCTACATTACTTTTAAGATATAAAAACAATTAGCTTAACAAATAAAAATTTTAAATAGCCGTCTTGTTATTTATTTATTAATATCGTCTTATTACTGATTATAAGACTATGTATTGTAAATGTAGATTGCATTTTTCTAAAAATATAATACGTATTTTAACATATTTCTGTCTTTGATTTTTATCTACCTATATTTATATGATTTTTCCAAGTGTTTGAAAATAATTAATTTAAAAATTTAAACCATAAGGTTTGTAAAAAGGGCGGCCAAGTTTTATTTGCATGTGGATGAGCGACGGTCTAGGATCGGCACTGCTTCTGGCAAAGTTCAGACATTTTTATAAATTCTGTATAATATTGTATGCAGACTTTGAAAACGATTGTGAGACTAAATATCGCTTGAATGTTCTGTCATAAATTCACAGTTTCCTAACTTATCAGACAACGTAGGCCTTCAAATTACGCTAGTTTTGGTCACAGGATGTTCGTAAAAAAAAAAAAAAAAAAAAAAAAAAAAAAAAAAAAATCTGAAATGTTTCAGATTTTAAATTACGTCCAAAGGGGCGTTTTTTAACATTTTGTGTGTTACCTTTCTTTATTAAATATCATGTTCCTCGCACTTAAACCATAAGATCCAGTGCAACAGCAATATCGCAAAATAGTTTTAAAACGAGCATATCTTTAGAATTTCCGATACAGAGACTCACGCGCTGGAGATAAAAATGTTTTTTCTGCACAACGTTGCCATTGCTCGCTTTGAAATCCTTGAGTTTGTTAATCAAAAATTCGTCAAAGTTTTAAAAATAAGAAATCGATCATAAAACAAATTTCAAATTTGGTCTTCCACATGCTCATATTCGTTGGAGGATTACGTTATTCAAAATTCGATGACTCTATGTACCGTTGTTTTATCACAATACGAGAAATATACATACATTTATGCAGATTTTTCATTATTTAATTTCTTCAAATATAATGCAGGACTCTAACATTTTGTGGCAACAGTTTGAAAAGTGAACCGACATTTATGAGTCCGACGCAAAATGCCAAAACGAAACTAATAGTCCTTCGGGATTCAAATCCCTTTGGCCTAAAAAAAAAAAAAAAAAAAAATGAGAAGAACTTTATTCAGACGAATTATACATATAAAATAGTTCCAAGCTCGCATTACTATTCCAAACTATCGTATATAAATACTCTTCAACATAATTACGTAAAATAATAACTGTAAATTACTAAATGGTGTTTTTTACATTAAAAACGTATTAATTGTAAAAATGCTAAAATTCTAAATTTTTTAATTAATGTGTTTTATTTCATAAGACATCCAAATCGGCGCTTTTTTATGATTTAAATTATATGAATAATTTTACAACTCTTTTAGATTTTCATTATTATGAGACACATTCTTCTGTTTTGGTTTACGTGATTATGGCAAAGCTTTCGAGGCTATCTGCCTAAGGGAAGGCATGCCTTCGTGGAGGACATTCTAAGGGAAACTGGATCGTATACGCGTACATGGGGAAAATCTCGAAAACGCCCATGCAGCCAGCCAGCCCGTTTCGCAGTATTCAGCCATTCAGTACCCTTCGGCCATTGGTGGGCCGATTCTTCTCGTAAAATATTTTTACTGGAATAAGAAACAACTTATTAATCTCAACTTTCTTTTAGAAGATAATATAATCATTTAAATTTCGAATATTTCTAATCAAAGCTAGTGATTTATACATCACTTTGGTTCATGAATTTTACATGACCAAAATGTTGACACCTAAATACTTTCCTTATTTGAATCATTAAATTAAAACCGGGAGTTTAAAACCAATTGCTGATGAGATCGTGAAACCATTTTGAAATATCCTGTGTATGCATATATACTATAAATACTTGAAGGATCACATTTGTATTAAGCAGTTTCTAGAAATTGAGGTTTATACTTACTCAGGCACTCTTCTTCTGCATTCGAGCACAAAATGCATGCTGATAAAACTGAAATAAAAATCGTAATGTTAATAAACAACAGCTTAAACATCATTAATTTATTTATATATTTTACATTATTTACATAAAAGAAACGTCCATATCGTGTACAAATGTTACAGCTATTAGTAAATTACAAGATGCAATCCTTCTTTGATGTAATTTCAATAGAAATAAAGCTCTATTTAAAGGAAAAATTTATCTTATGCAGCAATTAGTCACTTCAGTGAAGAACAATTATATCTTTCCCTAAAATGCATCGAACAACTTTTGTTATGTAAATTAAGCTAACATTCACCAAGAATTTCGAAAATTACCTCTACTTATAATTAAAGCAAATGATTCTCGGATATTTTCACAATACTCTTGGTTTTATAAATTTACAGCAACAGCTTCTCACTTAACAATGATATTATTAAGAAAACAATTATATGTAACATCATGACATTAATATAAATCTGCTAACATTTCCGGAAGCTTGTACTAGAACTAAATTGTGTAACAATATAACAAAGACAATCCTATCTCCATAAGGATTGGTATCTATGTGGAATTAAAAGAATTCGTAGCTGAGAGAAAATCAAAAATTACTCTACTTTTGTATTAAAATTCTTATAGTGCTCAATAGATAAAATTATTTTCCCGATTATCTTAAATATACGAGAGCTTAGTTTGATAATTTCCTTGCTTTGGTTTACTTTTACTTATTATAAATTTGTTGCACGATTCTCATGATCTGGAATTCAATCCTGTATGTGTCAATGTTGAGTGAATTAATGAGCTTGTTAATACACGGTTAAAGAAATGAAATTAAATGCAACACATCAGTGGCATTATACGTGAAAATCAAATTATTTAATTTCCAATTCGAAATAAATGATTATCATAAAAATTCAGTAAAATACGGTAGCTATTTTATTTTAATAGGATGCACGGCTTACTTAAAGCAATAGTGTTTTATTGCCTATTTCAAACCCATCGAGTAAAAGCCCTAAATTGCCTTATAAATTATTTTTTCTAACGTTTCGCTCCTTTTATTTAATGTGATGTAATCAAATAATAAATATAAATAAGAACAGTTAATAAGAGTCATCATGAAAGATAACAAACAGATTGTGAGGCAGCCTTCAGATTACCATTCTGTATCTGGTATTTAATATATAAATCTATAATTTAAAATAATTCTGTAATTCCCTCACTAAAACAAGAAGAGTAAGCATAAAGTCCCTGAAAGAATGCCATTTCAAGGATCTCGCACTGACTGGTTGTAGCTGTCATTTTTATTTAGACAGATATTATTGCAATGGAAATAAAACATACATAAAATTTAACACGTATAATTTTAAGTTCTTAAATTTCATAAAACAGCAAAATGACACAAGTGGTTCGATAAATCCTATTTATAAATTTTGCTTATAAAGTTTTTTTGATAATGAGAGGAATAAACTGCTCTTATTTTCATTTGCATAGTTCATGTATCCTGCATTTTCTGAGGCAGACAGAGATGAAAAACGAGTTTCATTAGAGTACCAAGTTTTTGAATAAAATTCTTGGCAAATTACGATATTCCTTTTCAATCTGGTCTAAAAAAGATAAACGTCGTTTTAGAAATGAATGCTTTTTAAACTACCGAGACAGTCTATCATTACCTCTTCTTCGCTGTGAATAAATGGGAGCTTAAGCTTTTCAAGGTTAAATATGGAAAAGAATTAAAATCATTCATGCGTTTCACCAAGTAATATAAATGTTTGCTACATACAAGTCTTATATTTCCAAATAATTTACATTCAGTTTTAAAAATAAATTGGAAAAAATACTTTAAATTAAATTGAAAGAAAACATTTAAAAATTATTACTACATCAATTAGTAAAAGAAAAATTAGTTACCGAAGTCTTTTCTTTTTTGTTTCGCACAAGCTATCATTGTGCTCGGCACTACATATTGTAATAAACTATGTAGATACAATGTTTCAGATTATTATCAGAAAGAAAATACTCTTTTAAAAGATATATCCGCTAATTTGAAATAATTCTGACAATTTACAAAATGTAACTCAAGTTCTTAGTGCATTTGAATCTGACCAATTGTGGCCTTTATATTAAGTTTCACTGATGAAATATTAATTTACTTTAATTTTCTCCTTTCTGCCTTTTTTCGGCACGAAGTTCGTTCATTACGGAATTAAGCTAGATTTTGACTACTAAGCCGTTTTACTATAATTTTACGAATAAGAATGTGAGAATTTCTGTCTGCTTTCCCTGCCCAGGCGATAGAAGAAAAGACTGTTCTTGCTGAGATTACTTTTAGGCCGAAATCAGATCCACCTTTGTAAGCGTGTGTTCGAAACTCTGTAGTGATCTACGTAAGTTTTGTAAGTCGTTGAAAGATTTTAAATGCTGGATTTATATCCTTCGTTGTAAAAAGAAGCTTAGTGTTGAAACTAGGTCCAAAATCATTCACAAGAGGTGAGGTAGAATATAATTAAGAGTTTTAATTATGTGTTTGTTTGTTTGATTATCATCTATTCTTGTGGGGATAATTCACGACCCAGAACAAACTGAATACCTTAGTTTTACGGTAATTGATATCACAAAGTTAGCTGGAACCCACTTCAGGTACTGTGCAATTACTGAAGTTAGCACACAGCATTGTTAATAAACAAGAGCTTTGAATAACAGCACACTCTTTCGCTAATTCAATTAGTTAGGAACTAGAGAGCTGTCGACGAAGGAATTATTTGAATTAAATAACTACTTTCTACCCTGAAATTTCACGTCCTGAATTATCCTGAAATCTGATCTCTCATTAGCGTAAAATTAGACAATACGTGAAAACATAATAAAACATAACTTGCATTCACAAACTTATCTTTAAATTTATTCAATATGATGAACAAGGTTGAGACAGTGACGTATGAGTTAAATATAGCTTATAAAGAAAATACAACCATTCATATATGAATTTCTCTCTGAATAGTTTATACTATCAGGAAATAATCCTTCCAACAATATTTATTTTCATATAAATAATGACATTCCCTAACACATAATGAATAAATTGCGTTTAATTAATTTACTTTTTTTAATTATAAAATTAACATCAATGTAAATATAAAAATATAAATAAGTACACATTGAAAGGCATATAAGCGATGTCATACGCGAATTTTTATTCACGTTATTAGTTTATTGCACACATGCAGGAAACCGATAGTACCGTTTGCTGCTTGTTGATCATGTTCTACTTTACATTCAGGTGGGAATAGTCTATTTTTATAAAACAAATTTCATAATGAAATTGGTCAATTAATACGCAATAAATTAATTAACTCTCCTTAATAAAAGTCAGTAAAAATCTTGTCACTTTATCAGTCTCTATTAAACTAATAGATTTGAATGCAATTTATTTTCATTAAATATATTTTACCGTGAATAAATACCTTAAAACTACTCAATAATAGTTCCTAAACGGCAGATAAATATTTCTTATTAATAGATTAGTTAATTAGTACTGGTATTTTATTATTTTTGCAGTCTTAAATGAACAGGTCGAAGCACAAGATGGCTATCTACCTAAAGGGAAGGATATCCTCAAAGGGCACTTAAAGAAAAGAGGCTCATTTTTACGTTACACAGAGAAAACCATGAAACCTTTTAAACAGCCCGCTACTCTTCAGCTATCTTATCTATTTGGTCGTTGGTAAAATTAAAATCTCATACCTCAGTTCAACGAAGAGAAGAATATCCGGATTGGCACACAGTAGTACAGACTCACCTCTTTCTCATTCACAAAGCATGCATATCCCTTACCACTATGCCCGATATAATGCAGTTAAAAAGGTATTAAAATAAAATGCAATGATTTGAACAGCTGTGCAATCATAGCAGTGGGTTTGTATTTGGAGCATCAAAAGATAGGATATATGCGAATCTTGACTGTGGAGTAGAGTAAAAACCTTGATGGAGTATACAAATAGTTTATTAACGGTGCTTTTCCATATCTATATGTAATAATAAAATTCCATAGTCAACAATACACTTAAAATTCTAACTGTATGTTCTTTTCATTTTTAATGGCGACGGTCTCTTTGAAAGTACGTGGAATTAAATCCACAGCCCCGTAGTCAAGTTGTTTTTCCCGCCTTTTCTACACCTACAGTTATAGAATGTTCTGGAGATATTTAAAGCGAACTGTAATGGCTGACCAGGCTGACGTCATTTCTTGAAAGCTCCGCCTTTTCAGAGGCTATAAAAGGGCTCACAAAGGAATATCGGGGTCTTTTCTTTAATGTAACGACGCAGTAAACTTCATACAAAAAGTTATTAGTAGTTCTTTTACTTACTCCGGAGATATGATTTTAGTAACTGCTATTTCTCTTGAATAATAATAAATGGATCCTGTTTTTTAAACTTATCGTCTGATAATTTGAGCTTCGACTACATCTATGATTCTTCCCCAATCTATTTATTCCGGACAAAAGCTGGTACATCATGAAATGAACTTCGTATATATATATATATATATATATATATATATATATATACGAAGTTCATTTTATGAAGACAGAACATTTCAAAAAACATAGAAATCTCCATAAAGGTTCCAGCATTTTTATGAAAATCAATTTCTAACCTGTAAAAAGCAATTTTCGTAAAGGTGAGGACAAATTTATGCTGATGCATTGCCATGCGGAAAGAGTTTGTGCTTGCATTCATACTTAGAGGTATGAATTTATGAGAATTTGTCTTTTTGATCATTGGAGAACTTTCCTAAAAGTGCCGGAACTTTTCCAACAGAGTATAGCTAAGAAGGTGTCCGTAGTCAAATCTTGATCACCGTTGCTAATAATCCATTAGATGTACTATATACCAAATCGGAGAAAGGGAGTATGTAATTCTGTTTCAAGATCCAGCCCAACACTTAATTACTGGCGCAGATAAGACCTGATTACTTGCCAGCCACAGCGATGTAACACTCTTAAATTTAAACAGTCATAAAGCAGGGAAGAAGCTTAAAACAATAAAATTATCATGACTTTATGTTTCATACTGAAAGAAATGCCCAATGTCATGCCCATTTTTTCATGTTTCTTTTATATCTCTAATCTTATGCCCATTTCTCTTACGTCACTGGAGTTGAGATCATTGCAGCAAGATAGCAAAGGAAAGACTCAAGGTCAGTTCTCGAAAAGGGTTCAGTTGCTGTTTTGAGGTTTCCTGCTCCAGAACTCTTAATGAATAAATGTAAATGCATAAAAGTAAACATATTCAAATATTTTTGCATGTTATAAAGGTATGCAATATTCCATTCTTGAGACTGCACTAATATATCGTTGCGTGCTATTAGTTCATTTATAATCCTCTGATTGATCCCTTTACATAATAAAACATTTTAAATAACAGAAAATTAACAATTACCGTATTTGTCGGTGTATAAGACGGAACCCTATTTTTATACACATTTTTAAAGGATAAAACGTTAGTACTGATTATTATGATTCCGCCAAGTTCTTATCATTTTCTCAGTCGGGGTTGGCCGAAATGCCTCTCTGCAGCCCTGTTTCCATGTTCTTTAGCATACGCAATCACACGTGGCTTGATGCTATATTATAGCAATGTCGATATTATTTTGAGCCATAACCTGTCAACAAATTTAAGAAAACTAAACAGTAGAAATTTCACACACTTGGAAAGCCGTTCGCAAAAATTGGGATGTTTAAACGAACCCAGCTGTGATCGTCTACGACAGCGGATACGCATTCACTGAGCTGTGTATAAGTATAATATTCCTACACTCCGCAAGGAAACAAGAAAAAAATACCATAGCTCCGAATAGAGGAGATTTCCGGAAATGAATGTAATCAAAAACTGAGTATCGATGTATAAAGATGCATACCGTTTTTCAGACCATTTTCAAAGAAAAGTATTCATCCTATAAGCAAACAAATACGGTAATTATAAAATTGATTATAAACATCTTACGCAGAATTCATATATAAACAATATATACTTAAAGTGCGAGAAATATCGGCAATTGCTAAAATCGCTTTTTTAGTAAATTTGCAAGTCTCCCAACAATTAAAACAGGAACAACGGTAACTCCGATGCTTCGATACTTCTGTGTTTTTTTTTTTTTTCGGTACACAGCATTTCGGTAACATTTCGCTCTTGCCAGATGCCTAACCGGAATACTTTAAGGCCTTGACAGCATCAGAAATCTGAAAACTGCATTTCTGTATTGACATAAAACTGACGGAGGGGAAGCAGAAAGACGCAACTTGCCTGTGAAGCTGTTCTTGGCTTTCAATGCAAACTAGTTAAGAAAGAAAGTGACGGCGTCTCTCGTTTCAGGCATAACAAAATTCAGAATAAGGACTTATTTCTTGTTCTGAGTAATCAAGGATATGTGACGCAAAGTGTCGAAGATTTGTCTTCATTTAGTATTTCACATGCAAGAAGGATTGCGAAGTCTTCTTTATTGTTGTCAGCTATGTATTCGATCTTCAAATCAGAATGCAGACTTCTGTTTTTAATGATACAAGGAGGTATTGTAATGACTCGCAGGACTTTTTTTGAACAGTTTGAAATTTATGAATATTATTTGTACTTGCGCGCCCAAGTGCTAGATGCATACGTGAATATTAGTCTCATAACAGATGTATAAATATCCTTCGTACAACTCCCATCGCTCTATTGAAAAAGTTCTAATATACATTGGCCACGTAAAGCACTTGTTGAGGATAACCCCGATGCATTTAGCAGAATTTATCTGAAATACCTATTGACCAAAGTAGATGAATTGTTTATGATTTTATTTTCAAGTCTGAATTTTATGATTAACTGAACCAGAGATTTTTCTGGCTTGATGTTCATGTTCAAAGTGCTACACCATTGTTCCCTTTGCGGAAATTTTTCCTGAAATTTTGCGACCACATAATCAGGTCTTCTAGATTTTAGCATGACTGTCGTGTTGTCTGCTTAGCAGGCAACCATGGCGTTGATTGGAAGAAAAGCTGGGAAAAACATTTACGTAAATAATACAGAGGATATGTCCTAATATGGATCTTTGGGGAGCGTTGAGAGAATATTCTCGGTATTGGAAACAGCATCTCCATGTCTCACAGAAAAAGCTCGTTTTCTAGAATAAGTATTTTAAAATAAATATGATTTCTTGTGACAGTCCCACAGTCCCATACAGATAAGTTTGAAAATAACTATTGTATGTCAGAAGCGGTCAAAAGCTTCGGTCACATCTAACATTAACACTACTGTACTCATTTCATTTTGCAAGATCGAACTGATGAATTCTGTCTGTTATCTGTAAAAGTTGCGCGGCGATTTAAAGCCCCTTGCGGAAATCGTGTAGCGGGAAAGAAATGAAGTCTAATTTGGCTTTGATTCCTTTGTAGATCAGTTTCTCCAGAATTTTGCTAAATGTCAAGAGCAGGCTAATAGGTCTCTAGCTCACAGGATCTTCATGGGGTTTACCAAATTTCTGAATGAAGAAGATAAATTCATGATTTCATACATAAGAGAAATAAGATTTGTGTTGGCATTTAAAGATGCTGCTGAGTTAGCAAATAATAATATCAGGCAGATTTTTGAGCATTCAGTTAGCAGCCACCACACTTCTGGAGTTTAGGATTAAGCGTGCTAATTAATACTGTTATTTCGTGTGAAGTATTAAACTTGGCAATATTATTCTTGGAGATTTTTATCCAGTTATTTACGAAATTTTCAATATTCTGTTCTGTTATACATCCAGCCGGAAAAGTATTAGGAATGAATTGCTGAGAGAGGTGATTTGCGAACAATTCAGCCTTCTTCATCACTTACGCTATAAGGTATTTCTCCCGCCTTCTTAGCGAGCCTTCGTGGTCTCAGCGCGTAATTGAGTGGTGCCCAAACTAAAAGGTGTTGGATGATGATTCTCCTCACCCAGGATTTGGCGACTATGGGTCCCTTAAAAACCCCAGCCGCGCTTTAAAAGTGGGGGTAAATAAGGTATTTCTCCCGCCTTCTTAGCGAGCCTTCGTGGTGTAGTGGTCTGCACGCTCAGCGCGTAATTGAGAGGTCCGCGGTTCGATCCCCGGGGAAGGCGTTGCATATTTTTCATCTTTCCTGCTTCCAAAATACCTAATGTCTCTACAACGAAAATGAGCCCGTTATCTCCTCTGACTGATTTGCTGCAGCTACCGATCTGCTTCAGACTTTCCGAGCACCGCACGCATCGCAGGGTTTGTATTCTTTGTCTGCAGCTGAACTGCCTTGTTCCAGAAAAAACGCTCCCGAACTTTAAGGAGTATCTTTGTTACACCACAATGACCTTCAATAGGTATACTATGACGCTTTGACAGAACACTTAAGGATTCGAGATCCTGGTTAGATGAGCTTCCATCTAAAAGTCTTTGCGTAATCAGATTCCCATTAGCAGCAGAGAATTCCATTCCGAAGATGAAGGTAATCCCATAAAACGCAGTATCTTTTCGTCGTTGAAATAAAGGTTGCCATCTCTTGACAGCTGGGTGTTTCTTTCCTATTTTCCATTAATACCATTAATGGTCGTAATTCAGGGCATTCCATTTGAGCCTTTTTAAGATCTTTGCTGCACCATGGTAGTTTCTTAAGTACGTCGCTGTTCCAGTCTCTGATGTTTTATAGCTGGTGTTTCTTCGACACTGGAGCTTCAAAGCCCTATCATCCCTCGGCTTTCTAACAATGTTTTCAACAATGCACGTTTCTGCACAATGTCTTCTTGAAAGTGCATCAGCATTACCCATATGAAGTTCCTTTATAATGTAGAATTTTCATGCCATATTCATCTTTCATGTCATGTTTAGTTGTCATGTCATATTTCTGAAGTTAAGCAAGCAACTTAATGAAATATGATAGTGTGAAGCAGGAATTTCCGGCCGTAAAGATAGTGATTTAAATATTCTACTGCTTTCACGATGGATTATAGCTCTTTTCTGGTGACACAGTAGTTTCCTTCTGACTTTGAAACACTATTATTAAAACAGGAAATAACATGTGTTTGGCTGTCAACTTCTTTTGAAAGAACAGCTCTAATTACTGCACTGCTTACCTAGGTATCGAGAATACAGTCGTATTCAGGTTGAGAATGAGCTAAAACAGCAGCGGAGTCAAAGCGTCTTTCATAACTTAAAATTCTTCTTCGCACTCACATGCTCATGAAAACCTTTGCTTCGCTTCTGTCAGACAGTGTAAAGGACTTGTGATTTTAAAAACTCCTTTTGCAAATCTTCGATAGTTAATGCAGGCTCCTAAAAAGCGTCTTTATTGAGAAATTTTCGAAGATGATACCAGTCACGAACAGCTTTGATTTTCTCAGGATTTGTGCGTACATCTACGAAGGTAGTACAACCAAGATAGATACTTTCTTGTCAAAATAATTAGCATCTTGAAAGGACTGAGTTTTAAATTTGCTTCTGTTAACGTCTATAGCTATTTTCTAATTCCAGATGTTCTTTAAACGTGCGTCCGAACTATAACAGTGGTTCTTAACCTCTTTTGCCCCATGCAGTCCTTTCACCGCTGCTCTTCCTTCCTTTCCAAAACATGAAAACACATATACATTTATTTAAACTTTAATCATTTTTAAATAAGAGATCTTTAATCTCTTTAATCTGGTTGAGTACCTCTGAACTATATTAATGTTACTGAGATTATACAAAACATGCTTCATACAACAGTAATTTCAAAAGTTTCTTCATTAAGCGCTTAAAAGTCATTGGAGCATTGCACAGTCCAAAATACATCATTTTAAATTGCCAGAGTTTTTCTTGACCAGTAACTAATTGCTACCTTCTCTTGACTTTTAAGGAAAATTTTCACTTGCCAGTAGCCGCTCTTCAAACCCAGGGGTGAAGAACCAATTGTTCCTTGCCAGCGTGTCTAAAGTATCATCAGTTCTTGACAAACGGTAACTGTTAACTGTCTTTCTTTGTAATGTCATTCAGATGTCTATGATCGACATATCGCATAAAATCGACCTTTCCTCCTAGTTAAAACGATAGGTGACGGCGAAGGACTGGACGAAAGTTTAAAATGTCATTTTCCTGCATCTGCTTCAGAAGCTTTCCAAATTTGAAGTGTGGATCCGCTGCTGTGTCACATTCATGTGACCAACATCACTAAATAAATTTGAGAAGGCGTCTTTAAATTGTTCTTCTAAACAACTTGCAGATTTAAATGGATTAGCATTTAATTCTGTAGTTACAAACCAAACTTTTAATTCAGTGGCTCTCTTCTTCTAATCCATGGGGCTTCGCCCGATAATTGTCACGGAAAAACATGAATCTATGTCCTCTTCTTTCGTAAAAGTCAGTTAAATTGGCGGCTTTGTCCCATTTGCTTTCTGTTACATCCATCAATGCCGACGCAAATAAATGTCCCTTAGAATATGCACTTTATGGAGGGAAATAACTAATTTCCACGCATTACTTTTCGGAAGTTTCTATTGTACCGCTCTTGACGTATTCCGTTCTAGATGGAAAAGTAAGATTATCATGAACATTATCCTAAAGCAACTCAATTTGTTCCAACATTAGTACTTCTTCATAAAAAGTGCGGAGTTCCTTATTTTTGACGTCGGAACAAAATCCATATTTCTTAAAAAAGGCAAGTCCGATGATGCATGGATCTATAATATCTACCACACAGACAGTGTGCAGGATGAGAACTTGACTTGCACATTCGTTTCCCGTGTTGAACGGGACACATCCTGCATACAGCAACCTCTGCCTCCAGAGATAGCCGCTTATTAAATTTTCTTGTCGTTCGTTCTGGGAAAACCGCATGGTATTGCTTTCGTAAATGTCCTTCTCTATTACAATTACAGCATTTCATTTCATTATGGTTTATTTTCGCTTTAGAAGTTTCTATTACCTCTAGGCTTTACGTTTGCTCGTGAAGGATACCACCACACTGATATGCCTACGAAATAGTTTTAACCTGTGTTTTGTAGACTCTTCCTGAATATTTCCCGTCATATGGCGAGAGCTTAATTGCGAAACGAGATAAAGAACCGAGGATGTTGTTCAAACCAAGATAAACCGAAGCTTCCAAAGCGGGCTGAGGTGGGACGTTAATTATGGAAGCCGGTTCCAAAAACTTCTGTTTTAGTCTTTAAGTTTCCTTTCCACGCCTCTCATTTACTACAAAAATTTGTCTTTTTTAGGGGCACGGTGTCTTCCGTAGGGTTGACACTTCCTTACAAGCCAACGATTTTGTCTCCTGGCATTCTCTGCAGTCTCCGGTTTTATGACATACACTAGAGCACTCTTCAAATATTTATTCAGCTATCCGGAATGCTTGTTGTATGTCGGGACCTCTAATAGTATCCACAATACTGAAGACTAACGGCCGCAATCTGTAATTGACAGTTGCGTTAATTTTTCAATATCAGTCACCAGCTGCAACTACGAAATACTAAAAGCAGGGCCTCTCCTGATTTTTATTGCCAAGATTTAAGCTGAAGTCAGTGTTAGTCCTTGAGAAATGTTTCTCCGGATCGCAGATCTAACTCATTAATTAAAGCGTCAATGTCTGAACGTGTTTCGACTCAAAGCGTGTGCAATATAACAGCAGCTTCTTCTCATAAGGATGTGGCCAAATATAAGTGAAGGATACCACCACACTGATTTGCCTACAAAATACTTTGAAACTGTGTTCTGTAAACTCTTCCTGAATCATTTCCCGTCATATGACGACAGCTAATTGCGGAAAGAAACGGAGATGTTGTTCAAAACAAGATAAACTGAACTTTCCAAAGCAGGCTGAGGTCTGACGTTAATTATGGAAGCCCGTTCCATCAAGTATGTTTTATTCTTGGAAAGTTTCCTTTCCAAGCCTCTCAGTTACTACAAAAATTTTCTAATTGACAGTCTTTAACTGTTCGTAATTTTTTTTCTATGCCAACTACTTTCGCAGCCACAGCATTCACGACTTTCTCTTCCAACGCCGCAATGCTCTCCCTCATCTAAAAGGCATTCGCGACTGCCTCTTTCTTTATCTCAGTGGCTCTGCTTCGATGAAATTTTACTCCTATTTTCTCATTTTTACTTAACCGCTGAGGCATTCGCGGTTGCCTCAGCGGCATTTGCGACTCTCTCTTTTCTTAGTTTAGTAGCTTCTTGCCTCCTGGCAGCTATCATTTCAACGGTAGCTATTAACTAATCTCCAAACCTCCAGATTATCGGCATTCAAACAGATCCGCAATGCTTTTATCAATTGTTTTAGGCTATCAGTTCGTTTATATCACTGTGAATAATCACTTAGAATTGCCGTATTATATCAGCAATCAGATTAGTCACGTTCACTCCTGTGTCTACTGAATAACAGAAATGATTAAAGAATAACAGAAAGAAATAGTAAGAAATACTTAAAATAACAGAAAGAAATTAAGGGGTATCAGAAACCCCTACACCGACAATGTTAAATTGGCCTGTTTCGATGTACCTTTTCTCAAAATCTGCTGTAGATACAAGCTTGAAATTTTTTCTGTAATTCAAGTATACCTATCTGATTATACTGAAATGAGCTTTTGAAACATTTTGAATTTTAGAGTAAATTACAGGATATTTTGTTAGGCATGCTAAAATTTAGCATTTTTCTCACACAAAAAAATTAAATTTTTTTTCTAAGTTTATTACAAAACGCTCATTTTAGTAAATATTAGGGAACCTAATAAATAAGCCATAAAAAGTTTAGATACCTGCGAGCAGTAGTTCCTGAGAAAAGGTACATCGAGTATAAAAAAAATCACGTTTGGAGAAAAACGCGTTTTTATGTAAAAATCCTCATTGATCAAAGCAGTAGATGACAAATTAAAACTAGATTTTTTTTACAGTTCTAGTTTTCATAGAGATTAAAAAATGGTATTTTTAGAAAGATAAAAGTGTAGAGAATTTGAAAATGCAAAAATCCGAAATCACAATTTTTTGAAGATTTTGGGGTTTCAACTCCCCTTAACAATTATTATAAAATTAATAACAAACAGAATTCAAACAGCTTAAGCAGAACGTAGATATAAATAATTTCTTCGCGAGAAATATCAGTAATTGTGAGTGCTTCCTCTGCTTAGAAAAATGAATTTACAATATCGGCCAATGACATTTTCGTTTGTCGTTTTGGCAGGGAGATAATTTCTCTTATGATAATAGTGAAATTCATGTTTGGTGGCATCTTTCCATTAGCTTGTGATGCTTCTAATGTACCGTTCCTGAGCATATCAATATACTTCTTTCGGATCTGCCTGGTTAGGATGTTTTCTGCAGAATGTCCGGTCAGCATGAGAAAATTTTCGTGCCATTCGAATCTTTCTTTCTGCTTTGACTATGGGTTTTGGTTGGTTCTTAATGTATTCGGTGTATCCCCTATAACTGCTCACATGGTGTAATCGGTAGTAAAGACAGGCTGGATTTTCTTCTTTGTTCAAAGAGCATTCAGTACTTCGGTGTTTAAACTACATTCCACACATCTTGTAGCATTGAAGCACAGGTGCTGCTGAGACCTCTGGCATTTATAACCCTGGACTGACCCATTCTTCTTAGGTTTGAATTCCTGTATCTTTAAATTAATACCTAAAATATAGTTGCATTAGAGATGACTTTTCCTACGCCATTTTCCTCATATTCAAAACGATATATCGGCAGCTTTTTAGCGTTATCTCCATTTTTCTTCGAAAATAGTTTTATCCGTAAGGTATGTAAGTATCTGGCTGCAAGGGTATCTTTGATGGCTTGTTCAGAAATCGTCTTAATTCTTTTAAGAATAACTTTTACTAGGTTTTCGCTTTTACTCTGATATGAAGGAAAAAGAACACTTCTCTTCTGCAAATTTTGAGCCACAAAGGACCGGCTCCTTTGATTTTTCGCGTAGATGAAAAATAATTTTCTTAAACACTGCTTTAACTTTATTTTGTTGCAGGGACGATTTTTGCCGCTTTGCTTGGGAATTTCCAAGTTGTATTTTCTGTACCTTCACTTTCCATTTCTTGCATCGATTCGTTGTGAGCCTCCGAGACAGTAATATTATTTGCCTTAATCTCCATAATTTCATTCCACCGTGTATGGAATGCGTTTTTGCTATATTTAAGGGTTTTCACATCTCCACGTCTTCTGCCAGGTACGTATGTAGCCTTAGCCTTAATAGTATCTTCTTGTACATATTCTGGCATAAACTGAAATGCTGGATCTTATATTTCAGCCTGAGACTTTTCACGCAACAGAATTGTCTTCAAAATCTTCCGAAATTTCTTCGTAATTATTCGGCTCCCTGAATACAGCCGTCGTTCAAAAGCGTTAAGAATTTATCGACAAAAATTCAAACAGCTTTCAAAAATTTGTTGCCAGCGTTCGTAACAGATTGAGTGCACAAGTCCGATAATAGGTTAAAAAAATTTATTCTTTTCATAAGAAATAGATCAGAACTCTGGAATTTTCCTCAGAGATATTCGTACAAGTGTTCACAATATTACGCAGTATAATCAGTAGTTATACTTCAAACTACTAAAAATGTTACATACAACGCAATGCAAAGCGAATCTAGAGAGAAAGATAACTTGGTTATCTCAGTTCACGAGGAACTAAACAACTCACAACAACAACAAGTAACAATTGATAGCAGATGCTTTCTCTCTTAAATAATTTTCAACCGGCCGCGAGATATTTCTAGTACTTTCTCCTCGAAATTACTGGAAATCAGTACGAGGTTGGAAGTACGGTTACAGCAAACACAGTGGTCAATTACATTTATTCAATTTCAATACAAATTACCGAGATACACATTTACTCAATCTTAAATGCACGTGCCCCTGGAGTCTTACTTTTCAGGCATAGCTTTCTCTTAAAATTTGTTTACTACTTTAATATAACAATTTTACTTATAATTCTACTAAAATTACCTAAGTACACAATTCGTAACAATATATTAAACAGATTTTGACAGTTCACTTAATAATTTTAAGAACTTTTTTCCCAAGAAATACTAAAACAGCAACTGAACACTGAACGCATGGCGCTGTCGACTTATTACTAATTAAATATTTTACTCTGTTGAGAATTTAGGCCTAAAATGTTCACATATTTGAGAATCATGCTAATTAGCATCGCCGATATAGCGAAAGTAAAGCTACCGGATTAGCCTGTAGTATTTGTAGCATCATCTAACGAGGGCTTTCTTAGTAACTTGAGTACGTTTCTGGAAATATAATGAAGCTCTTTGGAAATGAGCTGCACGAAGTGACAATCTGTGACGATCATGTCGTAAATTAAGATGAATATATATACATATACAACATATTCTTAAGATAATTAATTTGAACACATTTGCTAATTCATTTGATAACAAGCATACATCAATATTTACGGTTCAACTTGGGAACACGAGTTAAAAACTCAGATACAATAATTATACTTAAACAGCGAATTGAGGAAACTACAAATTTTTAATTGTTAACATTTAATGCCTTGGCATTAAAGTATGCAGTTTAAGGTGCATTTTCCTGCATTGATAATTATGGAAAGCTATTAATTTCACTAGCATTTATAATTAAATTCTGTAAAAACTTCAATGGCCTCCCATTACAATTTCTATACTTCTCATTACGAAGTTAGTATGTTTAAATCTTTCTCCAAAAGAGTTAGCTTTGAAGAGTATATTTTTGATCCGCTCTGTGAATGATTGGACTCTCTTCTCACAGGTTGAAGCCGGCTCATTCCTGAGTGGATGCAAGCGTTTCCAGGGTAGTCGGTTGTTTAAGTGCTGCGTATAGCTGCACTGAAAATCCACAAAAAAATCCTCACCTGTCTTTGGTGATAGTTCAGGTCTTTGTTGTAGTTTTTTTATATTTGGGGGATACCATAGACACCCTCTATAAGAAGCCACGAGGTCTCCTCCGTGGAGAACACCCTTCCCTAGTATGTACCTGTTATTTTCACTGTCTTTTGTTAAATAATTTTCAGCGCATTTCAGGCAAAGAAACTTGTAGTGGCAGTGGGCCTTAGTCCCATAACGTTGACAGTTAGAGCACACAGTTTTTCCAGGAATGGCTTTAAATTGTTCAACATATACAACTAAGACTATAAATATGAGATTATAAATTTATTTCCCTTTATTGTTACGCTCTGTTTCCACTGGAAACGTAGGAAGCGGTTTGATGACGTGTCCAAATTTCTTCGTTAACTCCCTAACAGTTTTGTCGTTACTTATTAGCGCCTGCTGGGTATGTTCCGGGTTTGTGCCCCTTGTGAGTTTTTTGATAACCGCTTTTATCGGTTTATCTTTGAGGAGAGGGAATGAATGATAAGACTAAAACAGCAACATTTCTTAGACGTGTACATAAACATAAGCTGCAGAAAATTCAAGAAAAGTTTGTCGCGTGAAAAGAATGTGTCACGTTTCACTGAAGTTACTTTTACATTCTGAATGTCTCCATTCTCAGGTCAAGAAAACTCAACAGCTCCATATTAGAAACAAAGACGGCCACAAATATATAATCAATAAGTAACATTTACAAACATATGACACATAGTTACAATGATATTATGCAGTGGCACCTTGGTTCACGAATGCATTGGATCACACACAATTTGATTCACAAACTGATTTTGCAAAAGAAACATTTCTTGTCTAACGATCTCTTGAGATAACGAGCAAGTACGACAGCAATAAATGATCCACCAGAATGCTGTAAAGGAAATATCTTCAGAAAACGGTGGAAAGAAAGATGATTGTAGTTATTTGTTTCGCAAAATTTATGCAAAATGGAATAAGGTGCAACGATTCCCCTAATAAATCATTATCCCCCTAATAATAACATTATCCCCCTAATAAAGCAATAGTAATCTGTAGCACAACTATTTCTAATGACCATTTTATGTCTTCATTTAGAAGCATTTTAAAACCAAAAACAGAAGCAAATCGAAGTGGAGAAAATTTTAATGAGACAAAGACTCACCGATTCTCATTATCCGGAAACTGGAAACGCATTAAGTCATTTTACATTAATTTCTGTGGAGGAAATGATTTCGGTTTACGAATATTTCGGCCAACAATTTGCCTTTAGGAACGAATTAAGTTCGTGAACGAAGGTTTCAGCGTTTAAGAATTTTCTGGGAGTTTCATAAAATGATCATTGGCAGAAACCAGAGTCACATTAATTCAGAATGCAAGCTTAGATTCGCTATATCCTTCTTTAAGAGAAACATCTATCTATGATTTTCTATATGCGTATATGAAATAAAAAAGGTCAAGAAAATCTTAACTTTAAATTACTGCTGATAAAGAAACATATTTCTTAGGTATGAGAAGAAAAGTTTTCTTGAGGTTTTCAAATATAAGAAGAACATTTGACATTAGAAAACGTTTCAGATTAAATTATAAAAATCTATCAAAAGAGTCAGTATATTGTGACAGTAGAAAATACAGATAGCTTGCTCGTGACATTATAAATATTAAATAACATTTTTGTTAAAATAACTTATAATGAAAATATATTTTTTCTTCAGGAAAGGAGGAAAAGCAATTTCGGTCTGAAAACAGAATTCTGAATTTTCAGTAACTGGAATTTAAAAAAAAAGGCAAATTGTAATGTTTTTTCTGTAAAAAAGTTAGGATTGTTCATATCTCTTTCCTTATTTCAGAAAAGAATATTTTTAAAAAACTGATAAATTAAACATATTGATATATAATTTCGAATAAAGATAGTATTCCATGTTTAAATTTTTTAAACATGAAAAATATAAATTATAATTGAAATTTGATGGAAGACTGAAAAACTCGTGTAAGGACAAATTTTACTTAACCAAGAAGCTTGCCTTTTGTGTAGATTCAGTTATTAGTTAGATTACTTCTTCACACAAAAAAAGTTTTCGATTTTGTATCTAGTTTAGTTAAAAGTTTACTTTAAAATATTGAGAAGTGTTTTGACACTTCTCAATAAGAAGTGTTTTGACACTTCTCAATATTTTAAAGTAAAACTATGGAAATTGTACATTCTAAAGTAACCAGGACACATCAAAGAACTTTAAACGTATGAAACGTTATTTCCTTTGAGCTAATTAGCGTTCAGTTTCAAATGTATTTAGCAGATTCTAGAAATTTATTTCAAGAGCCAAATAAAATATTGTAAAATTATACATAAATTAAAAAAAGAAAAAAAAATTTGTAAAAACGGAACAAAATTACGTAACTGCCTGAAATTTTATTATGATTAGTTCAATATTGTTAAAGCAGAAAAAAATGTAAAACTCTGTTAAAAATTGGCTTCAGCCTTAAATTAAAGAAACAAATTTAAATTAAATTTAGGAAAACATCACTTAGGAGATACTTACAGTTCACTGCGATACGGAGATGTGGCAAATTTCATTGGTCTAGCCTTTTTCTAGGACTCTACTGCAGCACTATGCAGTATAAACTAATACATAAATATTTTCTTTTATTATTATAGATTCTAAGACAAATATAAAATACATATACTAATCTCTCAAGATAAATGAAGCATTGTGAAGTTGCACTAAATTTCTACTTAAAGAACTTAGTTTCTAAAGTTACATTACTTGTACCGATATGTTATGCTGAAATTACTGAAGTAACAAGAATTAGAAATAATTTGTAATTCTTGTTACTTCAGTAATTCACTAATTCTTGTTACTTCAGTAAGTTTCAGGAATTTGCAAGAGCATTTTCGAAGGTAAAACAGAACATTCTTATTCAGTTGCAGGAGTGAGAATTACGAAGCTTGTGCTCAGTATTGTATATGCAATATGTAATACTGTATGTCCAATATGTACGTAGAGCTATTTTTTGGTTTTTATTTATCTTTTATTATTTTCCAATACGCTGCAGAGGCTTAGTTTGATAAAAATCTTCATTTTTGCCCCTGAGATGTATACTCAAATTCTGATAATGTGTCACTACGAGACTGACTAAAAAAACGCATTCAGTTGGGAAGACAATTTTGAAGATTATGATAAGGGTAATTTAATAGGTCCCTGCTATACCTTTAACCTCGCCTTTGTTAATAATTACCTTTTATAAGGTATTATTTATATTCTCTGGAATAAATTTTCAGACATAAAATTTTTAACGGTTTTTTTTTTTAATGTTTTACACAGAACATGGATTAGCTAAACCATAACGTACTTAAAAAATGCGTAAGTATATCAACTGCTTCCAATCATATTCACGGTTAAAACATGAAGGAAATGTCAAAACATAATTTTTTTAACTCTGTAATTTGTAAAGCAGGTCTTATTTCTCTACTCGTTTGATTACTAACATTACATTTAAAACATCGAAAAATAGTAGAATTTGAAGTCTAATATTAAGAAATTTTACTAGGCAATACTTCGTAAAACAGAATTAGATTTCATTCTTTGAAACCTCTACTTTGTTGCTTAGAATGTATTACTTAGATTATGGAAAAGCATGCGGGAGCTATCTGCCTAAGAGGAGGGAAGCCTCATTGGAGAACATTTTGAGGGAAATTTAGTCCTTATTCATGTGACTCAGGGGGGAAACCATAAAAAAAACTATTAGGCAGCCAATGTAGCTTAGGGTACCGAACAGACTGCATACGGAAAGGAGAAGCTAAGGGCATTATGAATATAGCGTCTACATAGTCTCGTATCTTAGCAAACTGTCTAGCAAAAACCGCAGTAAGCGAAGCTTTCCACTTGACAGTAAAAGGAATAAGTTGCGTGGCTGGGTAATTGAGATATTTCGAGACTCGGAAAAAAAGGAGTGATAACCGTAGCTGCTCGTTATCTTAAGCAAGAGTTTAAAAGAATTTTGTTATACTCTATTTTCAAGTAATAATGCCCTATATTTGAGCATAAGCTCATTACGACAAAATTTGAAGAAAGATGTTTTGATTTTAATATTTTCAAACCAACATAATAAAGGCACCAGAAAATCCAATAATTGAGCTAAATAATTTACCTATGTTTTATAAATTCTATCCAAGAATTTGTTCATATAGTTTCGATTACCTCTTGTTCGTACTTGTCAAAAGATAAATGCTCTCAATTAAGAATTTTTGCAATAATAATAATCGCTTTGTTTGGGAGTGCATTTACATGCGAACAATTTTTATCGCAATTGAAAATTAATTAAGTCTTCGAAAAGAACCCGATTCACTAAAGAGCATCTACAACCCGTGATAAACAAAGTTTCTAGTTATTTTTCTCCAAGGCTCCAAATTTTATCAGAATCGAAATGCCATCAAGTGTCAAACTGTGGTATGAAATAAAGAAGTTTATACAAATACAGGTATTTTACTCTGCATGTGTCAAAACAAAATTTAATAAATTAACTGAAGAAGGCTGTCATTTTTTGTTCTTACATTTTAACCTACTTCGAACGTTTTTGTAAATTTTCAAAATTTTAATACAATTTATTTATTTTTAGTTTCAATACATTATTTAGATGTTAATTCACCATATTTGAAATATTTGAAATAAATGCCGGTTTGAAAGTTTAACACTTAGCAGTCAATATGTTTGAACTGCGTAGTGTAACCAAGAGAAATTTCTCGCAGGTACCAAAATTTAGATTTCAGATTGAAAATAAATGTAAATATGAATTTTTCCTTTGCGTTATTATTACTTGCTATTATTGATAATGGTAGCTAAGTTAATATAATTGATAAATATCTATAAGGGACTAGACACTTTAAGAAAACAGAAGAAACAGTTTAACCGAAGAAAGAATTTAATAATTGCAGCCATGGAGAGAAAACACTATAATTATAAGTTTGAGAAATAAAGAGTAAATATCCAGAAAAACATTTCAGAAACATTTTAAACTTGAACGAAACACACTACACGCACGCATCACGTGTAACATCAGATTGTAAAGGGGTGATATCCATATAATAGGGTTATACGTCGCAATATATAGATAGATATGAGTAAATCCACTCACATTTTGTTTTAAAAAAAGGTGCATCCCCATCAACTGCTTTCAGATCGTGTATTTGGCCCGCATGTAGTTTGAGTTTCTTCGCTACTATGTAAAGTATACAAGAAAATAAAAAGTATAATAAAGTACTTAATATTTTTACATTAATTTTATATTTGTATATATTATATTTAGCAATAATAATTACCAGAAATCTCATTTAACTAGTAGCAGTAATGCGATGTACTGAAACAATGAAATAAAATACTATTAACAGAAAATTTCGGAGATTTTTTGGTAATATTTCCGTAAGTCCTCTAAAGTTCGAGGCCCATGATAAAGGTTCCCATGAATTCCACACCAATACTTTAATTAATTAACGAACGTTTAAGTACATTCACACATTCAAGTATCTTCCTTTTCTTTTTCTTTTTACATGAAAGGTTTGTTACGTAAAGAATGATGTCACAAATCATATCAGTCAAGGATTTTTTTAAATATACTTCACACTTACATTTTTAATTATCCTATATGGCAGTGATCTGAAATTGGAGGCCAGAAGTTCACATGCATCTCTTGAGCAATTTTATGTGGCCCGCGTATACATTTCAATTACGTATTTGTTGCAAATATGGTGTTGCAAAGATTTTACGATTTTAATTACTTGAAGTGCGGGTTTACATTATTATCTTTACCATTAAAAACGAACGTGAATAAATGACCAGAAAAATCTATAACCAGAAATAATTAAATTATAAAGTAGTATAAATATTATTCAAAGATTTTAAGATATAGATTTGATTAATATTAATTCATATTTGCCAAAAATTAAATATGGTCAGTTACGAATTTTTGAATTGAGAATAATCACGGTGTTTGGAAATATATTTCCATTTGAACAGTTTTGTTTCTCATAATTAAAGATTAATAGATTAATAATTTTTCTCCAAAGTCTACAAACTGTATCAGAATCGAAACGTCATCAAATGTCAAGCTGTAATGCGAAATAAAGAAATTTATAATTATTTACATACATGCATATTCATTTCAATTTATGTATTGAAGAAAAATGTAATAAATAAGAGAAAGAGACTAACTTGTAATTATTTATTCTCAACTTTTGTCCAAATTAGAAAGTTTAGATTAGTATAAATTAAATTAAGTTACTTAATGCTTAATGGAACATATTAGAATTATTATTACAAATTATTTTAACCTGAATTATATTAGAATTATTTGAAATAAATGACAGTTTGAATATTAATATTTACAAAGTGGTAATGAATAAAAATATCTTTCAAGTACCAAACTTTAGATTTCAGATAGCAAATAAATTAAATTTCTATTTTTTATTTGTGCATTATATTATTATTATTTATGTATGTTTCGATAATTTCATCAGCCAATTTTAAAATTTAGTTAAAATATTTTTATTTTATTGATAAAAATGTTCATTTTGTTAAAAAAACCTTCTCATCAGCTCTTTTCAGATCATGCGTTCGATCTACATGCAATTTATTTGAGACCATTGTCAAATGGTATATGCTTTTTCATATTAAAATGTGGGCAACAAAGCTTAGTTTTATTAAATTTTTATTGCAGCTTTCATTATTTTAATTTCTGTATTATTTTCTACAACGTTTTTAATATATAGAGTTTCTCCCCCCCTTATAACTGTTATTTTTATTATTCTATTTATTACTTTATTTTTAGTATTACGTTCCTTATTTTACCATATTTATTACTTTGTATTGAATTGCGTATTTAATGTATTGCCTGATAAATACGTTTTCTACCGTAAATCACTAATTTTTTTGGCAGACGGCATACTCAATCATTTTCTCATGATTAAAATATAGAGAATATACTATATATTATTATTTAATATTTTATAATTTATTGGCAAGAAACAAAATAAAATTATTCTACAATTTCATGACACTTAGTACATTTTCTTCTTCCTCTCATATTTAGAAATAAAGGAAAAATTTGAATTTAATGCTTTTTAATGCTGATGCGATGTTTTTAATTTCCATAGCTTCAAATTAAATATTAATAATAAACGTTTTAAGTAAATCATGAGTTTTAATTAAATTACGTTGTTTGTAATTAAAACGTTTTAAAAATATGCTTTTACAGCTAACATTTATCTCATTACTTTTACATTATTACATTACTCACTACATTATTTTTTTTACTTTCAAACATAAGTACAGAAATAATAAAAGTATTACTATCTCATAGTAACAACTAATTTTGATGAGCTAGGCAAAATAACCAGCAAAGTTTGAAAATAATGTCTCATTAAAAAATAGCTGTTTTTGGACGATATAGGAGATACATGAATGATGCATCAAAAATTTTAATCATACATTTATTTATGCCTTTTGAATTATGCATTTTCCTTCACACTGTTAGTTACAAATCTTTAATAAGCTACTCTACCTCGCCAACGGATTGGCTATACGAAAAAGTTTTAGTTAAAATTTTGGCTTTAAAACAAAATTTGAATTAAATAAAAAATATCAACCGGCAGGTAGAAAAGCGAAAGAAATCATCATTTACTTGTATATGGATATCTTGAATTTATATTTACATTCAAGATATTCATTTACTTGTACTTGAATATGTACAAAGATACATATCTTGTACTTGAATTCATATGTTGTACTTAAATGTATATGAATACACATAATGAATCCCAAACTTGTCACATTAAAATCTGTTGAGCTAGTTAAAGATTACATTATCAAACAAATGCTATGAAAGCTGTTTAAAAAATAGAAAAGAAAATTTAAAACATCATTACTTCTTTGCCCTTTTTAAGTCAACCCACGCACTTGACTACGAATGAAGTCAATCTTCCTTTCACACAGAATGTCCCAAAATTCCTCATAAACAGTAGAAGTTAATACATTAACAAGATTAAGCATAATGTAACTTTATTTGCAAATATTCTGTATGTGATTGCTATTTCTTTGTAAACATAAACAAGTAGTATCTATTCTAGTCATATTAAACTCGTCGATTCCATTATATGTTGAGCACACAACACTGCTTCGAATACTTTACTTTAAATAAGTTTAAATAAGCTGTATTCTTTCTTAGTACATGACGATTTTCAAATATTCTATTAATGGCTCTGATCTTAGAATGATCTTACCTCCCTCCCCAATATCTTAGTATACCAAAACGTCAACATTATCTAGCAGATTTCAAGTGCCTACTTAGCTAAAAAAGTCAGCTGAGATCTAAAATTCTCGAACATCATTTCTTGGCACCTGGCGTTCAATCTTTGAAGAGAGAGGTGGTTATCCTCGCTTACCCATGTAGCAGTAGAAAATGGTCACTTCGATGCAGCTTCAGAAATGGAAGTGCTGATGGCGTACGACGCCTTCCAGTAATTTAGAAGCAGGTGAAAGATACATTTCAATTACGTATTTGTTGTAAATATGGTATTCCAAAGATTTCACGATTTTAATTCTTTGAAGTCCGAGTTTAAATTATTATCCTTGCCAGTAAAAGCGAGCTTAAGGAACGCACCAAAAAAATTTTAAAAAGAAGCTTATTTACATAGTAATACAAATTTTATTCAAAGATTTAAAGACACAGATTTGATTAATATTTATTTCTGTTTGTTAAAAATAAATGCAAGAGCTACGAATTTTTGAATTCAGAATAATCACTTTCAACTATTGATACTAGACGAAGATTATAATCAAGTGGCATCCCATAACATCAAACGTTTTTACCTTCACTTAACATAGTAACATAATGCAATCTTGCTAGTTATGTATGTGTGTACTTCATAATAATCACAATTAAGCAAGTCAAACAAATTTTACACAAAATATATAAAATAATTTTTTAATGAAACAATGCACCAGTAATTTACTATTACACTCTGGAAACCTTCGTTTCTTTCAGTAAAAGGTTGGATAAAATGTAGTGGAAAAATGTCGATAGTTACGAAACATCTTTATTAGCATAGATAGAAAAACTCGGAATCCTTTAATATAATCGTCTATTTGCCAACTATCTTCCACTAAATTACTAGAAAGTCCTGTGCACCATCAGCAGATGCATTTCTACTGATGCACAGAGGGTAACCCCCTAAAGCCCGAATAACCTCCTCTGTACTGTTGCAATAGATCCTTTGTGGTAATTTTTTAATTTAAAAAAAAAGAGCAGAGTGACATCCGGCCAGTATAGTGGGTATTCCAGTACCTCCTATGGATTCGTCATATTACATCCGTAACAAAGCTCGCATTATAACACAGCACAGCCATGACAAATAATGGGATTTGTCATCTGAGACATAATTTGCGCTCAGATAAAAATTGATGACGTTTACTAGTATTTTCCATTTCTACCTTCGCACTAGATCCGTCATAAAGCTTGTGTTATTATGGTGTATGAAAAGTTCCGTGCATTGTCATGTAGGATGATAAAATCCGTCAATAACAAACGCTGCTTTTTTCTTAGTGTTGGATGAAGGTGATTGTCTTAGGTGACGCATTCTATCCTATTCCATGATAATATACAGAGTTATAATGCGAGCGGTGTCACAGTTCTCCTGGGAAGGTAGCAATGGAATACGCGCTATACTCTTCTGATATAAGTTCATACGACTGTAACAAAATGAAAGAACCACTGCATGGGATCCATTACAGCAGAAGAGAGAGGTGGTTATCCTCGCTTACCCATGTAGCAGTAGAAAATGGTCACTTCGATGCAGCTTCAAAAATGGAAGTGCTGATGGCGTACGACGCCGTCCAGTAATTTAGAAGCAGGTGAAAGGATATGGCAGGCATTTCATTGAGGTAATATATGTTTATGTCTTCATGGTAATAAAAAATGTTTGAAACTATCGGCATATAGTCACTAATTTTTACCCAACACTTGTACTAAGTATTAATATATTCAATAGTTTTAATAGTTGACTGGAACGGAATATCCTTTTTGTTTCCTTTCATTCATGTATTAACACATTCTCTTCTTGTGAAGAATGATAGTTGACACAATTTTAAAATGAAATGCTATTTTCAGATATATTCTATATTTCAATTAATTTTTCGCAAATTTTTATACATCCAGATACGTTTTCATTTCTCTCAGTACATACGTATGCTGCGAAAACGCGGTGAGATGGTCAGAAAACAAAGCTCTTGTGAGATAGATCACGATACATTCTTTACTATGCTCGGTGAAAAATGTAATAGGTATTACATTATTACAATACATATTACTTTATGTTATTGACAACGCAGACTAAGCATATCTTGCGTGATATACTCTGCTTTATCTGCTTTATATACCTCATAATAGATGCTTCGCCGGCCGTTGGCGTCCACACAAGCGGAATTGAAAGGTCAGATTATGAAATGTTTGGGGATAACATCGTCCGAATGTTGTCTAAGAATGTACGCACCCAATGAGCTCCATTTCAGAGTTAAAACACGCTTCGCGTACAGCTGATTTCATATGACTTTATAAGAAGAAACTGATAGGTTTCAAATCAGGTAATCCGCAGACAAAGAAACATACACCAGAGTCGAGGTCCTCCATTCATCCAGTCGGAAATAACATCACTAAACATAGACTTCTTATATTTCCAGAAAGATAGATGTACCGAAATACTAGATTTCAATGGTATTTTTTTACTTTAAATTTATAAATATGCCATGGAACTGGCCGCACTTTCTCTTGGACACACTGCATGAAAAATAAACTAGATTATCGACGATGCATATTTTAAGGCTAACTGCTTATTCTGCTATCATAAAACTAATTATAGCAAATCATTTATGTACGATGTCTGCGATGTCTTTTTATATCTAAGTTTTGACAACTTTAAGTACCCGTACTTCTGTTGGCCGTTGAGCATGGCTTTGAAACAGGAATGCAACCAATATGTTTTTACCTCAGTTTGAAAGAGCTCTAGGCCGTTGGCTTTATATAAAGGTAAAGCGCCGACGGTAATAGGCAGAAACTTACGCTCTATAGTAAATTACTGTGGTTATCACAGCATTTTACTCATTGATTCCATCGTAGAAGTAAACGCCAGCCCGAGCTGGTTGTAAAATTTTCCGACAGACAGCTAGGATATTTACTATAATGTAGTGTCAAACATCTACTGTAAGAAACATGAAATAGAGAAATATAAAAATCCTTTAAGTCCTTGATGTACACAGCAAAGGGACAAGGGAATAAGAATAAAAATGAAGTGCAATACTATTTAGATATTAAAAAAGAAGAAATGAAGTTTCTATGAATATACACAATTGCAGGTTCAATGCATATTCACATACAGCATTGTGATGAATTGTGCGAGGTTGGTTAAAGGTAGTTTAGGATTGTAGTCGTTATCTGAACAATATGGGCATACTTCAGAGTTCATAAGTTTCCTAAAGATGTTATGAGAATTTGCAAGAATATAAACTTGTGCATGCGGAATTTCAAGATCTTGGTGGAGTCATTGATTTCGCACAAACCACGGTGCTCTCAGGATTTTATTTTGAAATATCAGGAGTATTTTATGATTTTTTAGAGTTATATCCACTTAGGGAAGGTGCAGAATGAAATTAGGACGGATTAGCGTGGTATATAACGTTCTTTTAATGAGTAAACATAATTTTTGTTTCTTCCCTATGAGACTGCAAATCGCCCTGCAAGCAGCGTTGGCTTTGTTTAAGGTTCATCTAAACAAGTCCTAAATATTTTATGAAATGCACAACAGGGAGGGTTTGATTATAAATCTTGAGGTTCGTTTCACTTGTTGGTTCTTCTTATGGCATCTAAACAGGAAGACGTTGCATTTATCTGCATTAAGCAGTCTGAGCATAGTCGCACCAATGCGCAACTATGTTCAGACTGAATTGTAAATTATCATGCTTAATTGATTTCGTCATAATAGCCGTATCATTTGTATGTTTGACAACTTAAGCTATGAAGTGGTTACAGTAATGTTAAAAATACACTGTGCTAAGACAAACCTTGTGAGACTTCTGGTTTTACTTGAAACAGTATCCACTTCTTTTATTTGAAAAGTTCGACATTTCAGGTATAACTTGAAGAATTTGGCCATTGTATTCGGTAAGCTGATTTTTAGTAATTTATGAAAGAGATCTTTATTTCATACGGTCAGAGGCCTTTGTCACATCAAGTAAGCAGGCCTTTGTCACATCAAGTAAGCAGGCCTTTGTCACATCAAGTAAGCAGGCCTCTATGCATTGTTTCTTAACGAATGGGTCAGCTGCGCTCTCTACGACATTCAAAATTTGCATGATGGTGCTGTATCCTGGCTTGAATCCTACCTGGCTATTATTAATAACGCCGTTAATTTTAAGGTGTTCCCTCAGTCTTCTGTGAATAATTCGATCAAACATCTTCTCTAGGAAGGGAAGGAGGCTAATCGGACGATAACTAGAAGGTTGACTTGGATTCTTCCAGGATTTTAGGAATGTAAGTATCATCGCATGCTTCCACTGTTCTGGGAAATATGCAAAATACAGGCAAGCACTGATAATGTTTGTAATTAGGACGAAATCTTCCTAGGTGCCTCCTTAACAGCCATATTCGAAACCATTGAAGGCTGTGACTTTCTTCACGTCTAATTCATTGAGGATATTGGCGACTTCGTTTGGCCCAATGTGCGAGATTGTTGTTGTGTATTCTTGGCTTAAGAATAAAGCAAGATCATTTTTAATCATTTTATCGTATTGTACTCGCTTTGCGTCATTTGATTCTTGTTATGTTAGGGGACCATGTTTAGTTTGTGCGCTCGGTTCTTAGTCAAAGAGCAGTTTTCCAGGTGGTATAACGTTCGATAGTCATGTTATTTAGCAGACAGTTCCATTTTTCGGAACCCTAGTCTGCAGTTTCTTCACTGATTTCACTTCACTGAGATTATTTACTACTTTTTCCAGACCAGGATCATGTGAAAACTCACACTGTTTCCATATATGGTTTTTCAGTTTATTTTTATTAAGAGGGTTGTCTGGTAATTTATTACGGTTATTTTGTAGGATTACCTGCTTGAGTCTTCTAAGGCGTTTTTGAAGTTTCTATTCAGTTTCGTAATGGCTGACTCTATGTCTGAGATAGAACTGGTTTTCAGGGTACCGAGTTCAGCTTACCTCGGAATTTTTTATAGATTGTCAGTTTTGGAAATTTTCGAGCTGGTAAGTATAGTCCGTAGAAAATAAAGTTAGCTGGAAAGTGATCAGATCTAAGCTCCTCTATCATTTCCATCTTCCATGTATGATGAATTCCTTTTCAGAAAAGAATATCTAGGACTTCGGTAGAGTCACTGTGATGCATCTCGGTAGGTGTACTAGATCTAACTATCTTTATACCGTTTCGGTCAGCGAACATCTGCAGAATACTGTCATTGGTGTTGGTGCATCTAGAGTGCTAGGTTGGACTATCTGAATTAAAGTCTCTAGCGATTATTGTCAGTACTTCGGCAGTAGTGAGAATATGAAGGCCCTGATTAGACATCAGGTGGCTAGGTGGATTGTAGGCAAGTATAAACAAAAATGTTTCTTTGGTGGTACCATAAATAAGTGCTGCAGTCGTTTCAATGTGTATGGGAGTCGATAATAAGTGACTGGTGTATTTAAGATGATTTTTATGAGAATAGCAGTCCCACCACCTGGGTTATGATTTCCGACCGCGCGAAATATGTTAAGGCCATGTGATTTGATCTTGTCACATATTCTAAGATGAGTCTCATTTTGCATTAATATATCAATTATGTGTCTTTTAAAATAGTTATCAGTTTTTAAAAGTTTTTTTTTTAAAGCTGTTTGCGTTAGAACGAAAGCTTAATGTAGCAGTTCCCTGTTCCAATGCTGTGCATTTGATTCGAATTAGTTGCACAGTTCATGTAGGAATTTATTTAAAATTTCGGCGATCTCGATGCTGAGCTGAAGTTTTTCTGTATTAGAGTAGAAGTTTTATATTCTGTTAATACCTTTTTGGTTTTTATTTATCCAATTTGTTATGCTTTGTTTAGATGTAGGGATTTTCTCCCAATTTGAATTTCTTTTAAGATTTTTCTTCTCGCTTTGAATTTCTTTTAACTTTTTAAATGAGCGTGCATTATTCTTGTACTGGTTATTATTGTACTGGTTTGATTATTGTACTGGTTATTTATGGTACCTTATTATTGTACTGGTTTGATTAACTATAGCAACATATGCTAAAATTGTATTTCGTAAATGCAGAGATTATGCCTTAAGAAGATTGTGCCTCTCTTCCAATAACAAAGATTAATTAAAATCATAAGAAAAACAACGCTGACAACATCATAAATGCAGAAATTACAAGCAAACGTTATCGAAGAGAAACGTTTGCAAAATTTCTGACTCAAAATTTACGAACTTAAAATGTGGCATTTTTGTTGAAGTTTTACTATTGAAATGCTATTTAATTTATATCTTTCATATTTGCCTCACTCACATGAGTTCCGTTTATTCCAAAATTTATGTAGATTGACAAGCACTTTTAATGTAAAGATCTAAGAATTTTACATGTTAAATATTTGTTGTGCATGTAGATTATGTGAAAGTTCTGGCCTGCATGCCGTCACCGCACTGCCTTGAAACGTTGTTTGCTCTCTGGGAGACACCAGCGCTTGTCTCGAACTACACTGCTGGCCATTAAAATTGCAACACCAGGAAGGAATGATCTGACGATCGTCAAAATCACATGAAAAGAAGAAGAGATTAGGATATGCAAATGATTAGTATTTCAGCGCATTTAGACGGCGCAGGAGGGAGAAACGACGTTTGAAGCACTGCGTAAAAGAAAAGTTCTGTAGTAGATTTCTCATTCGGAAAGCGCTTTGTAAGGTCGCAGTTTTCTCATAATATCGTACTATGCCTCGAATAATAAGAAGAAATGCTTACCAGCAAGTGTCGGAATTCAATAGAGGCAGGATCGTCGCTTATCGAGAGTTTGGATTATCGCTCCGTGATATCGTCCGTCCCTCTGGTCGACACCTAAGCACTGTCATGCGAATATGAAATGAATGAATTGCTGAGGGTGATACTGAACGGCATGAAGGGCCTCAACGCCCTCCCGAGGGGACAGACATATTGTGTGATCAGCCCTACAAAACCTTACAACGCATCACGAACCATTAGTCAGGAAACGGGCATGTTTGGCAGCAAGCCCAGTATCCGCTCGTACGGTGCGTTGATGTTTGCAGCAGCGTTGACTATCAGCACAGCGACTATTACTTCGGCTTCTCTTGACAATGTAGCACACAGGGAGACGGGAACTCTGGTGCGCCGAACGACAAAGCTGAATACAGGAGTGACACAGCGTTGTCTTTTCATACGAGTCGCGGTTCTGCATGATGTATTCTGCTGGCCTTATATGTGTCTGGAGGTTCCGAGGAGACTGCATGTCGCCTGCTTGCATTCCATATTGACATAGGTAAACTACACCGAGTGTGATCGTTCGGGCAGCCATTGGATACACGACACGTACATCTCTTGTTTGGATCGACGGTAATTTGAACGCAGATCGGTATAGACCTGCTTAAGACTTCTTCTTCGAGACCTGCTTAAGACCATCTTCCAACAAGATAATGCCAGACCTTATGTTGCACTTCGTGTTCTGATCTTCCTCGATACACAGGATATTCAACTGCTGCCCTGACCTGCATGGTCTCCAGATCTGTCACCCATTGAAAATATCTGTTCATGGGTTGGTGACAGACTGGCCCGCTAACCCTCTCCAGCTACTTACTATGTTTGATAAAGTGTAGCATAAACTTGAAGCAGCATGGAATGAGTTGCCTGCTTCTGTTATCGAAGTCCAGTTCGACTCCAAGCCTAACCGGGTAAGGGCCGTTTTTAGCTGGCAGCGGTGGTAGCTGTTTCTACTAATTTTGCACCCTTGTAAACCACAAAACTGCTTCAAATTTAATCATTTTGTCTTCATGGTGTCGCAATTTTAATGGCCCGCAATGTAAATATTCTCACGCAAGGAGCGGTTTTAGGCGAAGCTTGTGTCTTTTCAAGATAATATATGTAGTTTGAAATTATAACAGTCTTAAAGTAAGCTTGTTGTTTTTAAGCCAGGTACAGGTGACTGGTAATTGATAGAGTATATGTTTTAATATAGTCCTACAAGTGATGAGGTTGAGTAAATGTAAAGTTACCTCACTCCTGTTTTTGTCTGTTTTACAGTTTAGAAATTCTAGAGGTGAAAATTCACCCGTAGAATTCATATATCACCTTCGAGTTGTAACTGAGCCAGCTAAATTAAGTTGAACCCAAGACCGGTCTTACAAAATTCATTGACAAATTTTAATTATTACATTTAATGCATTAATGTTCGAAATTCTAAAATATGTTATAAACTTGCAGTAGGAATCAGATCATAACTCTGTAACTTACATTTCGTTTTTATTTTTCTATGAAATAAATTAGCCACATAATTTCAATCTTGTCTTATAATAAAATATTATATGTCATCCCTAATTTTACAAATATCAAGGTGATTTTTTTATATTCTGTACGTCTAAGGCAAAGCACTACACTAATAAAGCAGAATATTAAAAATGTATTGAAAAATTATGCTTGCTTCTTATTATCGCGTATAGTTAATTATTTAACTACACATAGCTATCGTCATGTGTTATTTTATTACCGCTATGGAAGTTTTCCAACAAAGTTCTTTCATTAGTTCTAACAATGAATAAATATTATTTTATTCTAATCTTTGTATCGAATTAATTTAATAAATCTATATTAGTCAGCCATATACTCGACATTTCAAAATTATATTCGAATAGTAATGAAATTAGAAAAGTAACACAATTTTCAAAGAGAAAAATCATCTAAGCTGAAATGCAAAGGGACCTACCTACTCGATTCGGGACCCCACCAGTAACCAAAGTAGAAGGAATGCAGATAGTTCGATATGATTTCGAATTCAGGCAAAAAGGCCTGCTGCACGGGGATTTTTCCCATGTGTACCGTGAATACAAATGAATTTTGTTTGGAACAGTCTCCACGAAGACATCTCTCTCATTAGGCAGATAGACCTTATATAGCCCTCATTTGCCATATTTAATTAACCTGATCTAACCAATATTCTGATAGCTGTAAAAATTGTGAAAAATGAATAAAGAAAAGAAAATAAAGAAACGGGAGAAGATGAGCTGAATAGCACAAACTTAAGGACCATTCGAGATATTCAAAATGCAAAATATTTTTATAAAAAATTAAATCAAATTCATTATATTTTTTAATGATCAGTGAGAACATTTTGGTATTGTTTTTCGTTTAACAAAAGGTATTCGTTCACGCGTGGTCAGCATCATAAACGAATTCCTTTTCAACACAGAAGTGGAACAGGTAGATTAATCGTCCTTCAGCTCCCACTATTTTATTGTTATTTCCAGTCAATTAAACGCTTCATTATTATTAACACTAACAAGATCCATCATGCATCGACTCTTTGCGAACTTTGAAATATTCTGTCTTCATACTGGTGGTAAAAAGAAGAGCACGAGACCCTCCCATTTCATCTCCCTGGTATTCTTGATCAAACTAGAATGAAATTTAGGCAGACAGTGGTCGTGTGCTTTACTTAAATTAAATAATCATATCCTTATTCACAATTAAGAAAAGAGAATATTTTATTATCAATCAAAAGCTGAAATCCAGACATTAAAAAATGATAATTTTCATTTTTACTTTTATTCTGATTTCTTCCAGTATCATCCGTTTAACTATTCTTATCGTCACTATCACATTAATCAATTTCGTTTTTACTGTCTACATAATTATGTACCGTACTTCATCTAAATTGTTTTGAGTTTAAAGCTTAATTTTGAAAATCCGCATTCTATAGCATTAAAAGAATTTATTATTTTTCTTGCATAATTTAAAGCTTCAGAAATTTCCATTGTTATATCAACGAAAAGAAATTTATAAAAAGAAATTTCGTCGATTGCTTTAGTAGTGCAAAAGAACTATAAAAGTTTCAGCTGTTAAGCCCAGTAAAATATTTCAAATCTTCCCAGAAATTGAATGTTTATAGATAACCTAGGCTTGAAAGCAGTCCTTTTCAAATTAACTATATCCCATAAACTTTTTAGCCCCAGAAAGTATCCGATGGCTTAAAGCTACAGAGTGCGCGCGCGGATGCGGCCAATGGCGTAGCGGGCTTGCCTGTGGCACAGTGCCAAGCAGACGCCCCAGAAAAGTACATGTACGCCCTTACAAATGTCTGTCTTGGGCTGCAATGTTGTCGCATGCGGTTAAAACACAGCACAAGTTGAAAATGTATTAAGCTACCTTTAACTGAAATTAAAATTTAACTGCCTTTAAGACTCGGTTAAAACACACATTTAATTTTCATACAAAATAAAATATATATACTTTAAAAATAAGAAGCGAACAAGGTACGACGTTCACTGCAATTAATTACAGTACACAAAAGCAATAAATATAATTTTAAATTACTTATAACTGAAACAAAAATTTAGTGATGACACTTACCGGAATGATAATATATAATTCCAAGAGATAGCATGCGAAAACAGCGTTTAAAAGTAATTTGCATTAAAAGCATTTGAAATAGCTTCTTAAGTTGTGTTCCCCAGTTTTATTGCTTGGTTGTTCAGTTTCTTATTAATTAAGGCACAGCACGCAAGGGTTACTTGCTTTAGAAAGAGACATTAATGAAGTACAGTCAAGGAATGGGTAGTCGGTGATTTAGTTAGTTTATTGAGTTATAATGAGAAAGCACTCACGTGCCATCTGCCAAACCTCGGGATAAAAGTAACCTGAGAACACCAGAAAAACTGGAGCGATGAATTTATTCTGCATCTAGTGCATTTATTTCTTCTCGACGAGCTTAGTTTCTGAACTCTTATCATGTTTAGATAGATACCACACTTTACGTAAATAGTACATTACACGTAGACAGCTACTGCAATTTTATACAATTCAGACAAAACAATCAGATTTATTTTCTATACTTTACTTTCTATAGTTAACAATTCATTTTACTTTCCAGTCTTCATTGCTTTAAGAAATTTTGTACTAGGTTAAAACTCGAAGGCAAATGTATCCAATTTAGATTTCTGATTTGTACCTTTTGCATTTTGTTTCGCTTTCGAAAAAAATTTTAGAAAAATAATACTATTACGTAACTCAGAGTCAACAGCAGAATCGTGAGTTAACTTCCAAACATATAAATTTGCAGTGATGAAAGAGAAAAGTTTTCCGGATAATTATTGTAATTAATTAGTTGTAATTAATTAATGTCAAAAATGAGTTCATTAAAAGTATTTTTCCGACAGCAAAGCTACACATTTTCAACATGAGATTATAATTTATAACTTCTTTAACTTATAAAAAAATAAAAATTTGTAATATGCTCTTGCAAATTGAATTTTAATACTAAAAGTATATTCTTTCTTGGTAGGTTTCTACATATCAAGAAAGAATTACTTGAAAAAGGAAATTTTTTTTAAAAAAGAAAAGATAGATAGAAAAGGAAAAATACAAATACGGTACTTGAGCGGGAGAAAACGATTTCAGCTAAAAATAGAGTGTTAAGAGAGGATACTTGTTTTTTCTCCTACTCTCTTCTGGAATCTTGTTATGCCATAAACTCCTGAAGAGATTCTAGAAACTCAAATCTTCCGAAAGATTAAAAATTTCATTCTTTCTATTCCAGTTCAAAGCAATAAAGTGAACTTCATTGTAATTATTTTTATAAGAAAACATGTAAAATTATTAGAAAGTACAACAAACAATAACAAAAAAACTCGTACACTCAGAAGGCATAACGAGAACTCACAATATAATTTATTTTCACGGTACATTTTTGTTAAAAATATTTAAAAAATAAGTTAATTCGTTTTAAGATATAACTTTTAGGACAGTAATTAATTGAACAATTATTAAAGTTTTCGTTCGACTCAGTTTAATAATGAGTCAATAAAAATTATTGTAACGAAAATAATAGAAATTCAGAGTATTACAATGAAGTTTAAGATAACAAAAAAGCAAGTACAGTTACTTGCCAAGTTGTTACTGACTTTCATTATTTATTAGTAATTTCGATACTAAGAATTATTACATAATCATTCACTGCTATTTCTTTAGCAAATCAGAAAGCGCCCAAATGCTGAAACTGACGCTAAAACGCGAGAAAATGGAAAACCAGTGGATTTTTTTTTTTTCATTTTTAAAATGTTTCCCGTAATATAGCTTCAATCATCTTTTTTTTTTTTTTTTTTTTTTTTTTTTTTTTTTTTTTTTTAAGCCATTACAGAAGTATCCATGGCCGAACTAACACGTTACACGTGGAGACAACCACAAAAACGACGCCAGTCAGCCCGGTCACCTATGTTCGAAGCCAGATCGGACATTCAGCGATCCTGAGGAGATACAGTAGTTAGCTCAGATGAATATAAGGCCCAAGGCTGTGGTTTTCGATTCCCATTTAAGACTTAGGCTTTGCACGTACATTTCCTTCACCTTCTCTCTCGGGGTAAGCTCGGTCACCCCTTTAGTGCACTTAAAATAACGTTTTCTGTGGTGAGATGAGTGAATAATAAATGATATCCAATATCGACAGATACTTTACAAACAAGTATGTGGTCATCAGGAAGGAAGAATGCTCTGCCATATTTAATTTTTAAACTTAGTTTGGGTAACTTAAAGAATACTTGCGATCATAATTTTCAAACTTTAGCTAACCAACTATAAAACCTGGCGATAAAACTTGTACCATTTAAGGCTTTTTCTTTGCTTCTGCGGGATTTCTTTTTTTTTTTCTTCTGCAGGAGTGAGAATACGAAACCTGTGCCATTTCGGTCTTTCTTTCATATTGCGAAGAATCCTTTTTTTAAATAAGTAATTAAGATTAAAATAATTAATAAGTAATTAAAATAATTAAATAAGTAATTAAAATTATATTGCACATAGCAGACTGACTGCATTGAACGTTAAATCTGTTGCTCCTTCGCCACTGAATATTTATTAGTGAGACAACCCTCTTACCTAAAAAAGCATAAATTCTAAAAAAGCATAAATTCAGAAAAACAAATTTGCATATTTTAAAAATTTCTTTGAAAACGTCTGTGCGTGAGTAAGTAAACCTAAAAAGGAGGGCTTTTTAAGGCGAACGGAAGAATATTTATCTCAGCGGAAAAAAGGTCATATCTTTTATTTGAATATTATATTGTAACTAGTTGGGCAAATGGTAGTAAAAAAATTCATTTAAGACTTAACATTCTCGTTACAAAATGAAATGCGCATTTTTCAAAAATTAGTGAACAAGTAGCGGAGCTATTTTTATTAAACCGTGATAGCAATATCACTTGCGATTCATGAGTATCTTTGAAGGTAAGATCTTTGCAAACCTGTATTTTTAAATTAAATTTTATTCTAGTCCAGTAGCACTAAAAAAACCGTTTTTCCATTTTCATTTAAAGAGTAGAATTTTCGTAATATTTTAGACATGATTACATTTCAGAAATCTATGTGACCTTATCGCAACATGACGACAGTGAATCATAATCAAATAAAACTTACATGTTTATTACAATAGATATCCCCCAATGATATAATATTGTATCGATACATTACATAAATCTACAGTTTAAGGTAAGAGATATTATTATGGCATGATTCCATATATATTTCACGATTACGTGACATCGGATCATATTTTCGAATTTAGCATCGAACTTGAATGAAAAGGCTGAAATGGGAACTTCTCTTACCTACTCCATACAAAAAAAGACGGAAATCGGACGATTTTCAAAAGTCTCACTGGGAAAGCTTGTAATGAACACAATCAAATCCGAAGGGACGAAAATTCTTTTCTGATTACTTTGGTTAGCTGGTACTTTAAATTTAATAACGTAAACATATAAAGTCACTTAGCATTTCCGAAATTGAGCAATTTTAGAGTAAAAAGATTTATTGAAGACACTTTTTAACCTTGGGAAATCACTCAGATAAATTGTGGAATAATATATTTCTAAACACTGTCAATTTTCAGTAATACAGAGGAAAGTCTTTTCTCGATTACAATTCGTAATAATTCTTAAGCTCTTCTTTCCTTTAAATAAACCACAAAGACAACAACAAAGCATTGACAGCTCTTGCGAATGTTGTAGCTAATTAATATTCGATCTATGTAAAACTAATCTGCCGATGAATATTCGATTAAGAAGTCCAATCTTAATTTCGAAAGAATAGATGAAAATTCGGATGAGTAGTCTCTATCCGCGACATAATCTCTGTAACGTAAAAATGCGAGTGACATATTCTTTCTGCAAACAAAATAGAAGGCTGCTTTCAAAATAAAAATAAACATTTTGTGTTCTTTTCTTAGCCGTATACTATTCTGCGGTAATTTTTCCACACATTTATTAAATAGCAACGATACAAATAATTAAAATAGATTATAAAAAGAGCTGTTTAAGTTTTTTACTGGTAAGTAACATTTGTTCCATCCTATAACAAAAAATATTGAAGCACAACCAGTTTTCGGTAGAAATAAATTAAATGCCCCCTTTCTTTATCAGCCTAACATATAAACATCTCTAGGGACATCAAAACATGAAATGCAGTGTAAGTATAGAGCAACCATTAAGTATCTGTTTACAAAATTTTGATAAGCACACATGAACCAGCAAAATGAGCCACATAGCCATCCTCAATGAGTGTGTTTTATCAAAGAACTTAAATAAACCATATCAAATGCTAGTTAAAGTTGAATGTGTATTCAATTATTTTTTATTTCTTACACAGCATAAAAGTATTTGACCATTTACTTAGCACTAAAGGTTAGAAATCTTGATATGTGAATGTTGTACAAACTCAAAAATCGAAAAACTACAAATCGATTTCATGTGTATTTTTCTGTTTATAATAGATGTAATAATGAAGTTTCGTCAAATAATTATTACTTCTAATGGACGATGAATCATATAAAATTATGATAGACATTCAACTAAGTGTTCGATGTAAAGAATATTCTAGAAATTACACCAAAACTTACCAACATTACACCGAACAGAAAAGGACTGCTTACCATATACGGCAATTCTTTTCTACCACTATATTTCTCACAAAGGTCATAACAATGGGCTAGGTCTTGTACTGATTATGCGGTGAAAATGAATGAAATATTTTGCATTAATCAGCTATCATTTCTCAGTAAATAATTCATTACTAATCAAAGACATTGTCAAATATCATTGCAAACATGTGCATGCTACTGCGATGCACATCCAGCAAGAATACTGATGATCCCAGATTCGAATTCCGGTAAAGGTAGTATTGATGTTTCCTATTTTTCGCTCGTAAAGTCCTTACAGTCTCTACATAGATACCCCGCTTAGTAACGAAACTGAACCCATCCTCTTCATTTTCGATAACTCTAATTTTTCTTATGGGGGTTTAACTGAATTGGATGGTATCGGTGACTATGCACACATTTATTATATAAAATCATAGTTTAAGGAAACTTTTACCACGTTTCTAAAAAAAAAAGGCTCATTAGCTTCATTACAATAAATTATCATATTTAGATATCAAAACCTTGATTTTGGAAAAACACGATCTAGAAAGTCAAGAACTTACAGAAAACGCTTAATAATTACTACTGAAAGCAAAAAAGAAACCTACATAATTACTTATTATGTTTTTATACTATACATTGCCCAATCATTTTAATGGTTTACCAAAATTACATATTAGAATTAAGTCAAGAGTATAGCTATTTAGTTTTCTATAATTTCTTATTTAAAAGTTATTTATTTGTTTCTCTATATAAAAAAATAAATCATCAATCATAAAAAAATCTTATTTATTAAGGCTTTATATTTTATTTTTGCTACTTCACGTTGAAAAACGAATTAACAAAAATATTAAACATACACATTTCCCACACTTATTTATAGAATCATTCGGTATCCCAGAAACTAAAGTAACAGAAATAAATAACACCAATACAAAGAAATCCAAAACACTTCACCATTTCCTACATACTATCTCCAGTACTATGGCATCAGACACAAAAGACAAAATTATCCATTGCTTACGTTCTCTACACACGAGGAAGAGATGGTGCGGGAAAAACATGGCGCTGCAAAAGCTTCAGGGCAGCAGAGAACACACAAAAAAGGCCATCAGCTGGTCGATTTAAAGAACGTGTCGCAAAAAAAAGGAAATTAAACAAACATAATAATGATTCTGAGGATAGTTTTTGGTTGTTTTCCTTATTTGCAATACTAATAAAGAAATAATCATTATCTACTCTACTCGCTTCGCTGTATAGAATATATTCCTTTTAGAAAACTTATGAAAATAAAATTATACCGTGCGCATGATGTAAACTACTTGCGTACACATTTGAGTTTAACTACTTTTTTAACAAAATTTTTATTTGCTCAAAGTACACTTAAATATTGACAGGTGAACACAAAAATGTTACAATAATTTTAATTCTCCTGTAAACTAATTATCAGTCCAAAATAGTTTACAGAAGAATTAAACGTGTGTAAAGGTACATACCGTTTTAATCTTTACTGAATGATTGTTTTCGACTTAAAAATTATTGCTGGTAAATTAGAAAATTACACATACAATAAAGGTTTGAAAACATGAATTATTTGTATACCTATGTGCAGTTAAACTTGTATTTTTCCACATTTTTCGTCATTCAGGTTATTAGAAACATAAAAACCTTTTCGGTAAAAAATTACAGTAAGATTAATTTTATTAATGCCCACTCGATGCTTTCTTAAGAAAAAATTCTGATGTGACTTCCTTGCAGGTCCTATTAAAATGTACATATTTTCGCTGCATTTCATTTAACGTTTTTTTTTTTTTTTTTTCAAATTTCACTGTAGGTGTATTTCTCATTCAATCAATTCAGTTCTCAATTCGCAGCAAGGCAAAAATACCAAACAATTTCATCAAAAATTGTAAAATACAGAAAAACACCAATCACAGTTAAAAAAATTACAATTAAAATTAGAGTTTCTACCCAAAAACAAGCAATTCGGCCAGCAGGTAGGAACTCAGATTTTTCGGTGCTCAAAACTAAAAGTTTACTTTTGGTCATACGCGGCAAAAAGACACTGAAATTGGTGCAGAAACTGACTTAATTCAGTATTTCACTAAGAGTTTAAAATGTAAACAAATAGCAGCTTCCTTAGGCTTAGTAGTACTTAAACAACTTTTAAATTGCTCATAATTCTACAACTATTGCATGCAGATTAACTGAAGGCATAAAAACCTTAACCGGAACATAAGAACAACATAATTTAATCACCTTTTAAAGCAAAAAATGTACAATTTACCAACAAATAAGAAAAGAAAATGAGTTCAAAGAGCCGGGTAACAGGATGGATATATACGTGGGATGGCATCCTTCATTATAATCGGATAACGCGATTAGCTATGAGAATAAATCTTTTCCTTTTCCGATGACAGAAGTCAGACGATTCCGTCATTAAGACGATGATGTGACTGAAAGATGTTCACATGTATAAGACGGTCGATTCTCTTCATCTGTAAATATCATCTATGTAAATTCATCCTTCTACACATGTAATCATTTTGTAGTTTGTAGCAACTATTCATGTTTCCATTAAATATTCAAGTTTTTTGTAAATTGGATTAGTTTAGTAGCCCCTAGACAGCCACGAAAGAAGTAAGTTTACAGACATCCTATTCCTAGACAGTAAGTACCGATTCTACAGATTTGGGCGCTCAAGGTCGCGATGAGCCTAGGAAGAATCATGATGAATATTACAAAAGAAAAGAAGTAAGTTTTGTTTCGATTATTTCCACATTGTTAAGAATAGTGTTCTACGATACTGTGAATTAAGATGACTACCTTAAATTCTATTCCTAGAATTTCAAATTCTTTAAAGACCGAAGCCTACTACGTCAATTAAACTTTTACATCAAATTATGTTTGGAACTTTGGGTGATCGAAAAAATAGAGCTAGATTGCGTAACTTTTGTGGTTTTCCATCTGATTTTGATATTGAAGAAACAAAACAAAAATTACTTAAAACTCTTACTGCAAATGATTTTATTTCTGTGTGTAATTTATCTTAACTATAATTCAAATCCTGATAAAAACTGTGATTTAATATTGAATAGCCTTTGTGATTCTAAGCTTCTAAAATCCGAAAATGATGACGATGATGAGTTTTCTGAAAACGAAAGTATTTATGATTCTGATAAAAATAATGATGTTAATTCTGTTCGGTCACAATCACCTCCCATAAATAACTCAGTGGATGAAAACGTTATAATGCCTAGCAATATTTTCCTACATTTTCGTGATATCTTAGACACTGTTTCTGAATTTAATGGCACTGATACATATCCAGTCGAATCCTTCACTGGTGATTTAGAAGAATCTTTTAAATTATTTAAGTTATCGGAATTACAGAAAATTGTGTTTGCTAAAAAATTGCTTACTGGTTCTGCTAAAGTATTTATTAGGTCTTTGAAAGGTATAATATCATGGGACAAATTAAAAGAAAATCTTTTATCTCAATTTGGTTCTAAAATAAACAGTGCACAACTTCATAATTTATTACAGAAACGACGCTGATACGGAAAGCAAAGACGGAACAAAAGAAATTAAAGAAGGTGAGAAAAAAGAAACGAAAAAGCAGATTCAGAAGATCCAGAAAGAAAATTGAAAATCTTTGATAATGAAATACCGATTTTGATGATTCCTTATATAGACGTTTTTCCTGATTTGATTAATTTCTTCCGATTTGACTAATGGACTATTGTTTTAAAGACGTGAACTAATTTAAGAAGACTGATGAGGTCTAAGGATGAAATGTATGAAGGAAGACGGCTTAAAGAAGATGATTTTGAGAAGACGCATTCGAATGACGGACCTTGAAGATATCTAAGACGCATTCAGAAGACGTATCCAGACGGTATCTAAGAATATGCATTCAGAAGACATACTCAGACGAAATTTAAGAACACGTAAATACGAAGAAATATTAACTAAATATCTTTTTCTTTGTTTGTTTGTTTTATTTTTATTTTTCAGATTCCTAGACGTAGATGGTGGTACTACGAGAATGCGAGGCCGCATTCTGTCATAAATAGGCCGAGAAGTTGTGGGATGGCACCGTTCATTATAATCGGATGACGCGACAAGCTGTGAGAATAACTTTTACTTTTCCGATGATAGAAGTCAGACGATTCTGCCATTAAGACGATGATGCGACTGAAAGATGTTTACATGTAAAAGACGGTCGATTCTCTTCATCTGTAAATATCATCTATGTAAATTCATCCTTCTACACATGCAATCATTTTGTAGTTTGTAGCAATTATTCATGTTTCCATTAAATATTCAAGTTATTTGTAAAATGGACTAGTTTATTAGCCCCTAGACAGGCACAAAAGAAGTAAGTTTACAAACATCATATTCCTAGACAGTAAGTACTTATTCTACATATATATGTCATAATAAAAACACAAGGAAAAGGAAAAGACAGAACACTGTAGATGCGTAGTTATCCTATATTGAAGAAGAATTTTGATTGCGTAGTATTTAAAGAACTTGGCAGTCGAGGCAGTTTTAATTCCATTTTTATTTCCAATTGATATTTGTGGCCACAATTACTTGGCACTCTAGTCGTGCCTTTCCACAGAAGATTTACATTTTTGATATTGTTGAGATAGAAAGCAAGCCAGAGAAATTACATCTTAGCAGAGTAGAGGGCAAAAGCTGAAGTGCGTAGTTATGCAAGATGGGGGCACGCGAGGAGAAAAGTTTTGGTTTACAATTCGGTGATTGGTCGTCAAGAGGCATCTGGTATTAACGGTTACGTAAGATCGCATGATTAATTTGAATGACGCAATGCAGAGAAGTTATTACGATTTTAGAATAGAGAGGAAGAATTAATGTTTATAGTTTAATCTATAATTTTGATTCATATATTTTATCTTACATATTTCTCCCCTTCAAAAAGAAAAAGGCGTAGCGACAGAGAAGCCTTTTTAAAGAAAAAGAGTTAAAGCACAAGCGAATTAAAAAAAATATAAATAAATAATAAAATTTTGATCCTGTAAGGTATTACTTATAAATATCAATTTTTTTTAAATAGATTCTTAAATCCTGTCGACTTAATTGTCATAATAAAAGCAAAGGAAAAGACGGAATACTGTAGATGCGTGCTTAGATCCATATTGAAGAAGAATTTTGATTGCGTAGTATGTAATAATGCTAACTTGGTAATATCTAAAGAACTTGGCAGTCGAAGCAGTTTTAATTCCATTTTTATTTCCAATTGATATTTGTGGCCACAATCACTTGGCACTCTAGTCGTGCCTTTCCACAGAAGATTTACATTTTTGATATTGTTGAGATAGAAAGCAAGCCAGCGATATTACATCTTAGCACAGCACAGAGCTAAAGCTGAAGTGCGTCGTTATGAAAGATGAAAGCACGGCAAAGAGAAAAGTTTTGGTTTACAATTCGGTGATTGGTCGTCAAGAGGCATCTGGTATTAACGGTTACGTAAGATCGCATGATTAATTTGAATGACGCAATGCAGAGAAGTTATTACGATTTTAGAATAGAGAGGAAGAATTAATGTTTATAGTTTAATCTGTAATTTTGATTCATATATTTTTATCTTACATATATATATATATATATATATATATATATATATAAATTGTAGAAAGCTCGCCTAAAAGTTACCAAGAGCTGCTGCTCCAAAAGGTTTAAAACGTTTTCAAAAATTAATACACATGAAAAGCAAATCATTAGACATGTAAAACATAAAATTAAAAAACAGAAAAAGTTAAAAAGTAAGCGGAAAATGGTAAATTAGCCCAATTCGACTTCCAAACAGGCTTTTCAAGGGAAATTTCATTTATTTGAACGTCGAATCAAGCTAACCCCATTACGCGTTTCGCCGAAACAGACAATTGAAACTTTTTCGCTAAAAAAAAAATAATAATAAAAAAAAAAAAAAATTTTTTTTTTTTGACAAAGTGTCTTGGAAATTTTAATAGTCTCAATTCTCTGTTCCAATTTCCCAACGCGTCCGCTCAGAATGACACATTAAGGTGTTAAAATATGTTAATCAAAATAAAAAATTCTTTTCTTAATTATTTTTTATTTTATATTAATTACAGGTTTTCTTACAGTTTTCTAAAATCTATTTTTTTAAAATTAAATTGTTAATCTTTTAGCTTGCAGGCCCAGCCCGTGTGTTTTTGTATTTTTAGGACTAATAGCTCATCGCTATTTATTTTCGTTTTGATTTTAATTTTAGACTAGATTTAGGAATTTTTGATTTTGATTAACATATTTTAACACCTTAATGTGTCATTCTGAGCGGACGCGTCGGGAAATTGGAACAGAGAATTGAGACTATTAAAATTTCCAAGACACATTGTCAAAAAAAATTTTTTTTTAGCGAAAAATTTTCAATTGTCTGTTTCGGCGAAACGCGTAATGGGGTTAGCTTGATTCGACGTTCAAATAAATGAAATTTCCCTTGAAAAGCCTGTTTGGAAGTCGAATTGGGCTAATTTACCATTTTCCGCTTACTTTTTAATTTTTTTCTGTTTTTTAATTTTATATTTTACATGTCTAATGATTTGCTTTTCATGTGTATTAATTTTTGAAAACGTTTTAAACCTTTTGGAGCAGCAGCTCTTGGTAACTTTTAGGCGAGCTTTCTACAATTTTTATAATTTACTTATTTTGCAGCATATTGCGCAAGATGTTTTCTAGACCAAAATTGGTTTTTCAAAAATTGTTATTACTGCTTTACTTGATAAATTATATATATATATATATATATATATATATATATATATCTTTTTAATTATATATATATATATAACTAAAAGGAAAAATCGGAACTAAAATTAAAAATTATAATTTCTTCTTTATGAAGGCGCTAACCAAGTCTTTCTCTATGAAAGATGTAACCAAAAAAAGTGCATGTAAAATTAAAAGAAACTTCAAATAGGTATACTAACTGAAAAAAATACAAAATAGAACAATAATAAAATATGTATTAATCTTCTTTGTTTAATGCTTCAAACAAAACTTGTCAAGGGAAAAGCGCTTTGAAGACCTAATATAAGGTTCCAATACATATTTCGTTCCTCTGAATCATTTGGGACTGAAATCCGCTTTATGTAATCAAATCTTCACTTTAAAATTGTAGAGACATTAGATATATTTTTGGAAGCAAGAGAGATGAAAAATTAACAACTGCCTTCGCCGGGAATCAAACCACGGACCTCTGGAATTCCGGCCCAGCGTGCAGAACCACTACACCACGAAGACATGCTAGGAAAGCGGGAGATATACCTTATAAAATAACATTTTAGTGGCTTATATACATTTGGTGCTGCGTTACAACCAAAAAGGGAGGTACTTAATTCTGTCCGTACGCAGAAACATCGTTCTAATGGATTCGAAAACGGCCGAAATGGATATTTTCATTGAAATAACGATACCCGAAATGTTTCGGAATTACAATACTTCCTTTACTTCGTACAAGGAAGTAAAAAAATCTGATGTAGACACCACATGACTTCCTTGCACGGTCAATTAAATTTTGTTAGATATTTATTTTTAGATCATCTACACATATAAACTCTTGTTATATATGTAATCAGACTTCATTATTTGTCGAAAATAAATTTCATTTTAAATTCGGCATTGCCAAAAGATAAGTATTTTTTACATTTAAAACACTTCTGTAATTGGATATACTATATGACCTCGACCAGCGATTGCGAAAATAAAGGTGGGGTACGAGAGTGAGCATATATATATATGTGTGTGTGTGTGTAAAGTATAAAATATATAACAAAATTATTAAACCAACTGACAGCAGACTTTTATATTCATAAAATTTAATTCAAGGCATTCCCGCTTCAACAATATACTTTTAACCATTTTACATCACTGTTTCCCCTCAGTCTCTCTGTATTGGGAAACCTTTAGCCCACTGTCTGTTCAAGATTAACACAAAGATTTTTCGGCTATAAATACGACCGCAGTTAGTACGCATTACTTTACCTCGTCTACCGCCGCTGCTTGAAGAACCCATGTCTCTCGCGTCGCTTTCTTTCTGTATTGTTTATAAAAAAAAAAGCGAGTGTGAATTTAAATATTTTGGTGAGCAGACTGCCTCCATTATTCTCTGCTGCTTAATATGATGTTTGACAACGTAATCGTCAAATAAAAAAGATATATTGTGCTTATCTAAGGATTTTATGGTTTATGATTTTATGGTTCTTTTATTTTTAAAAGTTACGTATTTTTTTTGTGCTAGACTTTATCACATCGGGGAAATCACATACCTTTGATTTTGACCATGGAGTGTACATACTGCATATAATTTTTCTGTTTTTAATTTTCATTTTATGGTTTATTTTATTTTTTTAATCTTTAATTGCTCAAAATGTCATGCAGAACAAAACGTGATTCAGTTCTTTAGGACTATTCAGGTTTCAATGTTTCAGATTACTAAGCCTCGGATTACTCAGTCAGTCAGAAGATTACTAAGTCAGATTTCAGATTACTAAGTCAGTCAGAAGCATGAAAATATGAATAATCTAAAATGCATTGTAGAATTTTAACATGATTGTCAAATTCACATTAAAGAAGTTAAGTTTTTCAAAAAGAATAGTCTCAACTTTTGATTCGTGTTTTTGTAATTTAATTGCTTTTATTTAATACAATCTTAGAATTTTCCTAGAATGGTTTAATCTACATCTATTAAATTATTAATAAATTTATGGATGTATATATATATATATACATTACACACAGGTTTGGTACTGCCAATTGCAATAAAAAATGAGGTGGACAAATAGATATTACAACAGTCCCATATATATATACCAAATTTCAACATTCTACGATTAATCAATCGCTTTTGCATTATGCGATACATATATACCTACCCACCTACGTACAGACGTCACGAAAATTTCCTTATAAATCCATTTTACAATCTGTTTTGGGAAAAACAAAAGAGTTCTTTATTCTGCCTGTACCTTCAAAAGTCACACAAAATAGTCCGAATGGGTTCGGGACGGTCAAAATGGATTTTTCCACTGGAATATGCCCGAAATTTTTCGTGATAACAATACTTTCTTTAGTTCTTACAAGGAAGTGAAAGTGCGATTTTTGTTCAAATTTAAAAATTTTATAATACATTCATGTCCATAAATTAAGGATAATGCAAAATCAGGCAAAGAAAGAGTTAGAAGCAAAACAAATTTGACTTATTTGTAAAGCTTATTTATTAAACAAAAGGTAAAGAGAAAAAAAAGATGCTATATGTTTGATATTATTAAAAAAATTAGCGATTTTTCCTCCCTGGAGCAAATTACAAAAAAGACTTATTTACAAAAAAAAAAAACAATATTACATGGTTGGTATGATTGTTAATACATTGTATGTCTCCCAGACGATGCAATATAGGCCGTACGACGCCTAGGCATGCTGAGTATCAAATTATCGATCTGATTTTGGGGTATATTACATCACTCAAAAAGCAATGCTCTCCGAAGTTCCGGTAGACATGTAGGAGGAGGTTGACGGGCTGCAACTCGTCGGCCAAGCATGTCCCACACGTGCTCTACTGGATTCAAGTCCGGTGAGAATGCTGGCCAGTCCATACGGGTGATATCCTTCGATTGAAGGCATTCGCTTACGATGTTTGCACGGTGAGGACGGGAGTTGTCATCCATAAACACAAATTGTGCGCCCATGGCGCCCCGAAACAAACGTTCATGTTCTAGAATGACGTCTCGATAGATTTGGCTTGTCATGGTTCCAATTTGAACATGCAGGTTAGTTCTGGAACCCAGAATAATTCCACCCCAAACGAGCACTCCTGCACCACCGTAACGGTGTCGTTCAATGATGTTTTCTTGGTGGTAACAGGTACCTGGAGCTCTCCATATGAAAGTTCGGCGAGAATCAGACTGCAAGCTAAACCTGGACTCGTCGGAAAACATCACACAAGCCCACTGTTGCGGTATCCACAATGCGTGCTCTCTACTCCAGGCGCAGGCGACAGTGAGCTGCAGTAAGTGGAACGCATCTGACAGGTCTACAAGCATATAGACCAATCTGCCCTAAGCGTCTGTACACGGTCTGCCTTGAAATTGTCGTACCAGCGGCTGAAGAGAGCTGACGAGACAGGTCTGAGGCTGTGCTCCGCCTGTTTCTTTTGGTAGTAACTGCCAAATACCGGTCCTCATTCGGCGTTGTAACGCTGGGGTGACCTGTGCATTACCATTATCTTGGAATCGTTGCCAAAGCCTGGAATTGACACTCTGGGCAATTCCAAGTTCTTCTGATATTTCCAGTTGGGTACGTTAACATTCCGGATGGCCGATAATTCTACCACGTAAAAAATCATCCAAATGCTTCCTTTGTGTCATAACTATTCTGTTATTGCACTGAAATGCTTATAAAGCGCCTGCGAACAATTTTACTTCTTTGCCTGTATTCCTTATATATCACTCTCCTACACTCTCGTCATTGTGACGTAACATCGGTGTCATCTGGTTACTTCCTGAAATTTGAATATGATTCTTGAAGATGTGTGTAGTGATTTTACAGGTGATATATTTATTTTAGAGTTCGATTTCCGCGTGACTCCGAGTTATCCTTAATTTATGGACATGAGTGTATTTCTCAGTTCTCGGCAGTGGGCAGAGAAGAAATGGTAACGTATCCTACAATGTGTTCAATATGATACTCTTCTAGGATCCTTCGAGTACTCAGCTTTATCAATCTACTTAATAATCTTAATATACTTTTAGCGAATTTGATGTTACAAAAGTTACTTTTGTTTTACTTTTCTTTTGTTTTACTTTAAAAGTAAAACAAAAGTAAAAAAAGCATAAAAGTCATTTGATGTTCTTTGTTTAGCATTTATTTAACTTTGTTTAGCGTTTACTTAATTCTTTAAATAACACTTTCCTTCTGCAATCTTTGTCATTTAAAAGAATTCTGGAAACATGAAACATGTAGAAAATTTAAGTTGTCGCTTACTTTTTTAGGAAGGCTTAAAGGAACAAAGGAAACAAAGAAGAACAAAAGAGCTGCCAAGATTCAGAAGCTTTATGACATACCTGATTCACAAAATTTCATTTGAATCTTTTCAATTAATGTAAGTACGTTTTTAGAAACCATATTTTTAAAACTCTTTCATTGAACCCAATCTTAAAATTTTGCTTTAGTTAAAATTTTTCGATTGAAGTAAAAGTGCTTTTTCTTTTTCATTATTTTCATAAAAAATAACGAACATCTTAAGTTTTGGAATCGAGAAAATTTAAGATTCGTCCCATTTCTATATACCTTCCCATCTAAGATATACGAAAGAAACGCAAACAAGTTCGTTATGAAATGCCTTTTGCCGAATTAGCGGTGTATTGTATGCTGGCATTTATCGGTGAAATAATTGTTACGTATTTTTAACTACCTTAAAACTGATACAAAAAAGAGGAAAATGTACAATTTAATAAATGTATAATTTAAAGAGAAAAATGTACAATTTCGCCAATACAGAAATCATTGCTTTATATTATGTACAATTTAGTACAAATCAAAGGATAATAACTTCTATTAAATCTGATACAATACACTTCGACCTTTCAAACTGCATGACGTTTGTTTCATTTATTTCAAAACTTGTGTAATAAATATACGGCTAACAGTTTAAGAGGTATTTAATCCTAAAATCGTTTTCAAACACCATAATTAATTAAAAATTAAAAAAAGGGAAATCTTGCGTCTGTCATTGAAGCGTTTAATTCCTTTAATTTTTGCTAAGGATGCAAATATAGACAATGCTAACATATTTTAGAAAGAGATCAACAATGTATATTTTTTTTACTTTTTACCTTTTTTTTTTTTTTTATTTTGAGGTGTAAAATTACATGCTGGCAGCGGGATATAATTTGAAGTAAGAAATATGTTTGCTACTTCGAAATTCATTCCTGCAAATTGAAGCACATAAACAAACTGTGAATAGAAGGATATGTTTTCGTCCTTTACGTTCTTTAGTTCAAAAATGTTTGAATGTCAAACGCATGGTATGAAACTTTCTAAGCACAAAGATCAGAAAGTGGGAAAGAAAAAACAATCATTAGTTTTACTGTGAAAGAAGGGTCCAAACGTATACCCCCCCCAAAAATGTACGTACTGCTTCTAAAGAGAAGGCTACGATAACAACAGAAATTTCGCCAATACAGAAATCATTTGCAATTTTTACATGCATCTACAGCAACACTGAACAACGTAACAGGACATATGATTTATAATAAATGATTAATCCTTAAGAAAAAGGCTAAAAAGTAATATTATCTTGCTTTTATCAAAGCACATGTATGCAAACAGAAAATGCTGCATAGCCCTGTACGAATATAACAGGAGGTAAATTTAAATGCATTATGACCTGATGAAGCATGAGTTCATTTAAATGACTAAAAAAAGGTTTTTTACTATCATAAAAGAGCAGACAAAGACGTACAAACCTGGTTTCGACAATGCACTGTTTCAGTAAAGGGTTTATGATTGTGTAGGTTTCTTTTATAATAGAGAAGTTAAAATAAGGGTATAACGCTTTTAGTAAAATATTTTACACCCAATACTTACATAAAAATTTCACCTCTTGGTCTAAATGCATTTCAAAGAGAAAACTGCAGCTAAACAATGCTATTTTTCATTCTTGGAAAGCTACCCCTCCATACCTTGAAAAAGTAAAAATTGCTACAGATATTGCAACTATACCTTTGCAGCACATTCCTGCGAGGTGTCCGCTGACATTCCATATATAGAATAATATGCCTCTGGTCTAATCAAAAGAGCTCTCACTAAACGAAAAGCCACCACGATTGAAGAACTCTGGAAAGTATTTAAAGAGACGTAAAAAATAACATCTCTAGAAAATTTATGATAAGCTCTTCTGACATGGAAATCACGATACAGGCTTCTAGACTAGACAACAAGCTCTCAGACTGAACATTTAAATAGTACGTTTTGAACATTAATTAAAAAACTCCAAAATCAGTTTAGAACATTAATTAAAGTGATTTGTTTGGCTTTGAAGTTGATTTGTATATGTTACCGGCAATGTATGAAACTCCGGAATTGTACAGAATACCTAGGCCTTTTATAGAATGCCTGGCGTTTTTAGGCAAGGTATGAAATATAAGAATTATTACATGCTTTACGTAGGCATTGTATATAATATCTAGGCATTCTAAAGAACACGAAATGCGCGTTAGGCAAAGTATGAAAAAAGATCACGGTGAGCTGTTATTTAAAAGACATTCATTCCTGAAAAATACAAATGTTATTTTGAAAAAAGAATGCAAGACTGCCATTAAAAAAGCTTTTATTATAAATAAGTAAAACGTATTAATGATATGATCTTGGTATACCCTAAAATATTTTTTTCTAACTGAATTTGTATTTTCTAACAATAACATTTAGCTGACAACGAGAATAAAATAAAAAATATCATATATTTTACTTTTACAAATAATGCCCTTTTCAATACTTTTTCCTTTCTTCTGGCAGGGCTGACGTGAAAGTACAGTTCAATATCATTCCGTGTAACATTTTTGTATTTGGTTTAAAATTCCTTAAGCAACATTCTGTCACGGCCTTGGTGTTAACAGCCAAATGAATTTCATGAAGTACATGAAATAACTGACGCCTTCTTTAATGGAATAAATGAGTTTACTTTTGTTTTCCACAAACACCGCATCATAGTGATTCAGCAACCAATAGTCCCTGGTTCCTTCTTAGCAGTCATTTTGAATTTTTATATTATTTATTAACATCTAGTAAGTAGTTTCGGTTATCGAAAAGAATCGCAGATGTATTTCATACTTTGTGGGTCTCTCATTTGGTATTCTATAAAATACCTAGGCAATGTATGAAATGTTTAATCGTTTCATACACTGGCCGGCCAGTTTAGAATGCCGGATTTCATACCTTACCGATAACATATACTAGATCACTAAACATTTTTCCCTTTCATACAATTAAATGGATGTAGAAATGTTGCATATTTCGCAAGACACAATTAGGACATTGCATTTTATTCTGAATTAAATAAACATATTTCTCTACAGTTTTATCACCCTTTAATTTTAGTATTTATGTTCAATACAAAATTCGATAGATTAGTATTTCAAGCCACCAAATTTAAAACAATTCGATAAATTTCATTTTTTAGCTGTAGAACACAATTCGACATGTCATGCTATCCATCGACAAAATGTTTAAATTAATAAGAAACGCTTATATTGCCTGAACTTTGTAAGACATATACTGGCAAACAGTTGGTTAAAATGCATATCTAATACCAATTAACAACAAGGCACACAGCGTAATTAACAGCACATTTCTACACCAACATGGAGATTTTCCCTTTTACTAGCAATATATTAACGCACTTTTAGTATATATATAATATATAAATTTATATATATTTTAATACTGGCTGCAGAATTATCCATTCTAAAGCAAAATATGATGTCTGCAGTAAATACATACGTACATGAAAGTCTGATATTAGGAAAAAAATTATACATATTCGCAACAGTGTCTATAGAATGAAAAAATAAAATGACTTGAATTATAAACACAAGATAATATTACACCTCACATGCGAATATAAGATAATAACATGTAAGAGATGGGTGTAGCAAATAACGTTGTCTTATATTTCATATAAGTTAAACAAAATCCGTAAATATCTTTTAAAATATAAAACATAATCAATATTTTATTATGTAAAACTAATATTGCACATATTGTCAATACTTACGGTAACTAATGGTATTACATATCACTTGCAAAAAGTGCCCGTTGGAAAGCATATAGTCAGATATAATTTTTCAATGAACAATACATTATGCCTGCAATCTCGTATTATAACTAATATACATAGCTTAACTCCTAGCTACGAGTATCCACAATAGCAGAAAGTCCTAAATTCCAGTTTTTAAGAAAAGGTGCTTTCATACAAAGAATCGAAACAATTTGAAGAATTGAAATAAAAAGTTGAAATCAATTATTCATCTTTTAGGAACTATATTATAAACCTTTTTACTATTTTTAGTATAACCCAAATAATAAATTAGAAATTATTTAATTCCAACGATCGCCAGGTATTTATTTTACTTGATTTTTATTTTAAAAGAGCTTACGTAAAACATGTTTAAGACATAATCTTAAAGCTTTGTAAAATGAATTTTATCATAAAAAATTTCTTCGGAAAGAAATCGAAGTTATCTATCTCTCAGTCCGACACGATTTTAGTAAAGAACTTATAATAAAGAAAGATCTTACCAAGACGGTTATGGTACGGTGAACTTTGGGTTCAAAATTTATTCATTTTTATATAATGGCTTACAGTTCCCTACATCCTTCTAATTCCTCTCATTATTTTTTATTCAAATTACAAACTTTAAACTAACATATATTCTTATTTATGACTGAAATCCAGTATATAAAGATAAACGTTTTCTTATGATAAAAAAAAATATCGAGATATTATACAAATGCCTGAAAAAAAAAATCATCCATTTTACTGACACTATAACAATAATGAATATCAAGAAATCCATTTAAAAGAACGACTATTTTTCAGTAAACTAGAGGTTCAAAATTTGTTCATTTTTATATAACTGTCTACAGGTCGCTATACCTTCTGATTCCTTTTTTTTGTTTGTTTGTTTGTTTAAATTGTAAAAGCTAACTAATAATCTTTTTACGAGAGAAATCTACGGTCTAACAACAAACGTACTATAATGACAGAAGAAAATGTCGAGAAATTACAAAAATACCTGGAAGAAAAATCATCTATTTCGCAATAGATGATTTCGCACTACAGCAATGAGGAACATCAAGAAGTCCATTAAGAAGAACGTGGAATTCTAAGGAATTTTTTCCATGTAAATTATAAATTTAAAACCCTTAAAGATAAATCAATAATTCAAAGCCTGGTTACCACCTAGATACATAAGACCCATATAGAGCGAGTTTTAAAATCCCTCTATAACTTTTCACAATCATGTTGTTTCTCCCTCAGAATAAAGAAAATATATACTGAAAGTCTGTAGAAAAACATTTAATTTAATTAGGCCTAACGAAAGAGGCAAGAAAATTTTGCGGCCAAGAACAGAATGTCAAACGACAGAAAATGGGAAAAATATTTCATTTAACAAATGAGTCTCAGACAAGAGACAACTAATGACAGTGACAATTAAATGACAGTGATTGACAGAGTTTTTGACTCATTTGACTCAACAATGAATCAAATATCAACAAATAAAATTAGCAACACTGCAGGAAAAGTATAAATCTAAATGGCTTAATATTTTTCCATTTTTAAAACACACAAAAATTAATGGTGACACAAGAATGTTTAGTGTTGGTAGTATGTTAAAAAGTGCTGTTTATTGAGCAGTGTATACTTTATATGTATTTGGAAAAAATATCCAGTGATCCTACGACTCACGCAGCAGTAGGTTTATAATATAATAGTCTGCCCTCTCGAAAGTGTCCGAAAGTCTTTAAATGTTTTCAGGAATTCTAGACAAAAGGAGAACTTACTTGTGTTATCTATACAGAAGTCGCAAACTCTCCAGAAAGCAGAACTTCCGAAAATATAGTAACAAAAGAAGTGTCATGCTAAAAATATGTTTTTGAAAATAGTCAAACAGTTTTCATTTTGAATCTGTCTCATATTATCCGCAGTTTCAGAGATTATTTTCATTTTGGATCGCAACTTCATCTCGATAATTTGTGAATGCTATACAAAACAACGCACCCGTCCACATAGAGTTCTCTAGTTTGCGAAGTTCTTGTCAAGTCAAAGAATTCTTATCCTTCTGTATTCAACATCACTTCGCACATTATACATAAAACTCGAATGTTGACTTTTAACGAAATCATAGGTTTTCTAATGCAAAACAGCTGACGAAAACACTACCCTGACTGAAATGAAGGATACTATTACGAATATCCTCCAGAAGTGCTTGAACGACATCTACAAGTGCTGACTTAAATACATTGCTGCAAAACGACCTTTCTTCGAAAATACACATATTTCAATGCTATAGAGTCAATACTTACACCCTACTGTATAATGTAAATATTTTCTTTCATTTCTACTTTACGTTGCGTTTTGCAACTGCTTACCAAATGCTATGGAACAGCTTATTTATGCACAATAGCATTCCTAATCCCTGTATAGTAGCAGAAAGAACAATATATACACTATGTTGTAGGACAAGAACTCTTATGTGTTCAAGCTAGATAGAGCTGTTTGTTCATTCCATGTTTCAAGTTGTGTAGGTCAAGCAGAAAACCACATAGTATTTTGTGATGATAGTATTGTAACTTTCCTTTTTTATGGTTAATATTAGAGTAGAATGTTTGTAAGACATCATCTGACGGCTAAAGACATCATGAGAACTGAACAGTTTGAGGGTCCCACTTAAATTGCAATATCACTTAGCGTTTCTAAAAGTCTTATTACAGAGTTGAAAAAGCAGTTGAAGATGTAACTGCTCTGCAAAAACATGCTGATAACTACGGAAAGAACTCCAAACACACGTGACAGATACGTATCTTTAGTAGCAAAACGGAATACATACTTTACTCCCGGCTAGGTAGCAGCAGATCTTGCAAATTCTCCTAGACTCGAGGGTTTATCAAAACCTTTTCTCCACTATTAAATTATATTATCTGGTATGCACGGAAAGCTATTATACTAACACTCTGTAAACCCCGGGTAGTATGTAGATTTCTTTGACGTATGTTTTGGAATCAGCAACAATGGTCCAGAATGCTGTTCTCAGACGAATCTCAGTTCACATACAAAATGAATCTGGATACCTGTTATTGGGAAAAAAACCCGTTATCAACCACAGAATATCTGTAAAGTTGATCATTATGGGCAAGATGTGATATTATGTTCAAAAGAAGAACACCATTTAGCATCTTTGATGCAGGTCCCATTATATCCCAGTGATATTGCTCCAAGATTCTCCATAGCCATGTCTGCCTTTCTGTAGTGCAGTGGGTGCAGACTTTCTGTTTACAGACAACAGTGCACGACCATACACAATAACTGAAGTGTGTGTGATACTGCAAATTATGCTGAGCACAGACTGGGTTGTACTTCCACCGGATTAAAAACCTACAAAGTATGTCTGGACGTTTCCGGTAGATGTAATGTACAAGAAATAATCCTCACTGAATCATGCAGTAATTCAAAATTGCCTTGAGATGTGAATGCTTACAATATTCTCAAAACTCTCTTCGTAGTGAGCATGCAAGATGTCAAACAAGTGATGATAGGAGGTAGGAAAGAACATCATTCTAACGGAAAGGAGAATTTCCCTTGACTGTTTGAAATTGCTTCAATGAGCGTCTATTTGTCTTTTTCTTGTTTTGTAATGTGACCAAATCTGTACCATTTTGCATTATGAAGAATTTACAATACCTCAACTAAATGTATACTAAGTTTATTTCTTCAGCCAGTGTCTGTTATTAATATTTCCGAAAAATGACTGTTATTTAGCTCGTCAAACAATCTAGATGATTTCGCTAATATAGTACTAGTCCGATTAAAGCCCATATTTTTACTTCCTTGTACGAAGTAAAAAGGAAGTATTTTAATCGCAAAAAATTTCGAGTACTACATTTCAACGAAAATATCGATTTTGACCGCTATCCAATGGAATTTAATTATGTTTTTGTGTGATATCCGCAGGTAAGAACAAAATAAAGGACTCTTTTCCCCCCCAAAAAAAAATCATAAAACTGATTTAAAATGAATTCTGAAGAGAATTTTTCGTGGCGTCTGTATGTACGTACGTACGTATATCGCATAACTCAAAAGCGAGTGGCCTCAGAACGTTGAAATTTTGTATGTAGGACTGCTATAACATGTAGATGTGCACCTCGTATTTTGGTTGCAGTCGGCCGCACCAAAAGTATATAAAGATATGTAGATATATATCCACTCTCTTACTCGGCTCAGTGAGTTCAGTTTCTTTATTCTTATATATTTGTAAATTGTGCATTTTTTACTTTAAAAATGAATGAATTATGTTGTTCTTTTAAGGTTTTTATGCCTTTAGTTAATCTGCATGCAATATTTGTGGAATTATCAACAATTTAAAAGTTGTTTAAGTGCAGCTAATGAATTTTGCGCTGGCGGAAATCTTTGTTTACATTTCAAACTTGGCAAAATAGGGGATTTGTTGCCAATCTAGAGAAACTAAGCTTCGCAACAACAAAGATAACGCATTCATTTATTATTGAGAATTAAATCATGCTTAATCCATTCTGGAATTTATTCGAGGTAATAAGTGTTTCAGATTTACTTCATAATTTTTAATACAGATAATTTGAGTTTTTATGTATTTTTGCCTTGTCGAGAAGTGAGAATTAAATTAATTGAATGAGAAATACTGAATCGTTTGTGAAAAATGTTTCTTTTTTCGTTTTGTTTGCTTAATTTCTTTTATACATCGTTTTAGATTTATTATGGTATTTGAATAGAACATGTGGCAACGATTAGATAATCCTTCAAATGATATAAATTTATATACATTCTGAGTTATAATATGGACAAAATGTAACGCTGTTAAGTGAACCTAGCGCCAGAGTGTCGCTATGGTATACAAATACTATAATAAGTTTTAAAACGTGCATTTATTCTATTGTGGTTTATGCGGTATCGACGATGTAGATTTAATTCAATCCAATAAGTTTAAATGAAATGCAAGAAAAATGCGCATAATTTAATATTCTGTGCAAGGAAGTCATGTGGTGTACACATCAAATTTTTTCTTAATAGATTAAATAGCTTTATTTTAAAATTAATTGAAAATATTGCTTTTGAAATAACCTTTTAAATGAAAAATGCATAATGTGAAAGAAAAAAAGTTATTCACTTTCCTAAATTCGTAGTTTATTTCGTTTTTGCTCATTTCGCGAATATTAACAGGATTATAAGTTAAGAATGCCTGCCTTAATTTTTTCTTCCAGTTCGATACATTCCTTTGGAATTTTAAGGATCATTAAAAATATTTTGCAGAGCATTTTACAAATCCCATGTCCTAATAAGTTGAGATATTTGAGTGAAAACATGAGCAGCACAGAGAACATAACGGTAGTAGTCTTTGAGATAATGAAAATATAATGAAAAAATTGAAAACACGACTCTATTATATACCCTCAAGCTGTTTTCAGGAATTTAATCTTAAGCGCAACATAGCCATTTCTTTAAATGTCACCTTATGGTGCTTTTTTTTTTCAATTCAGATTCCTCTAGAATTCTCAGACTAGCTTATAAAAGTAATTAACTACGCTACCACTTAAAGTAAAATTCATTTCCTCTGTTTCATGAGCTTATTCGATATGTTTTAATATGCTTAGATTAAATATCATCAAGACTTTAAACTCGTTTGAAATACGAAAATAGTTCCAGATAAAAAAACACTACAACTTGGTAGCACGAAAACATCTAGTAACCTTGTAAAAGTAAGACCTTCATCGGTAATCGATACCCCCCAGTGAATTGCTGGAAACATTTTTTTCCCTAATGGGTTTTCTTCTTTTCACTTTTACTCACGTATAGAAAAATTATTAGACCTAGAAGCCAAATCCATCTATGTATAGAAAACCAATAGTTAGAAGGCAGAAATTATTTTAATCGGTAGTACCCAAAAGAAAGTCATTAACTGCTGATAATAGTAGCATTGTTGCCTAGGTTTTCATTGACTTCGTTCTATTTCTACGTACAAAAGCTTTACATTTGATGTTCGAAAGCTCTGTTTTCCAATATTTTACATTTCACTAGGTCAGAAATAAATTTTTTCTCGAACGAATTATCGAAATTCATTCAGTTTTAAAAAGATAGCATGTCCTTTATATATTTTTCCATGAATAAACATTTTCAGTGAATGGAACAAGATTTTAAAAAAATCTCGTAAACAAAATAGATATCTGAGAACTCTCTTAAACAGTAATACGCCATTATGTTGTTTCCTACAATCGGAAATTATATTAACCAAGTGAAAATTAGCGTAAAAGTGACAAATGATAATAAGTTTGTAATAAAGCTTATTTTTCAGAACTATAAAGTAAATTTCTATGACAGAGACTGACCGTCTGGCAAACTGGTATAAAACAAAACGCGTGAAAGCTATCTGTCTGTCTTGCATAAAGTTCTAAATCCATACTTTTACCTTGTTAACTTTATTCTTAAATAGAAAGCTATGTTTGAAATTAATTATAAACTTTGAGTTATTAATTCAGAAGTCAAACAACAAAAATCAGCGTTATATTTACAAAATTTTCACAGGACTAGTTTCGATGGTTTTACCGAACCCCCATCCTGGTAACAGGTAAATTACCTACAGATTCTGGATATTAATTTTTTAGCAAAGTTTCATCAGTTGCTTGAAAGAACATATTATTTTCAAACTCCAATATTAACACGCAGCGAAAATCTTGAAATAGAACGTATTTTTCAAATTAAAATAACCGCAAAGTTTGAAAATCAATATTATAAATTTCTTATTTTATTACAAGCTCCGTAATTATTTTTAAGCAAATCACAGTATAAAATCTTTATATATAGCAAGAAAACAAGAACAGTCATTTGTTGTTTTGCTAGTATAATATCGGGGATGCATTTACGATTAACTAAAAATCACGATTAATCCGAGACAATTAAAGAACGCAAAGAAGATTAATATTACAGAAGGTGTTTACACACCTTTTACAGAGATTTCGATAAAAAATTTTTAAAAAGCACTTTTTTACCAATGGCGAACCCTCAGCGGATTTCAGCTTCGCCAATACTAAGGCCAGAAGTGGTGGTCACTTTATTATGGATACACTTAATAGGTGGGCCATATTTGCATCCTACGAAGAGGCGGACAATTACAACTACGCCTTCTCCGGGGTTCGAACCCGGGCTCTTTGGTATCTACTCACTATATTATTTGAAATGAGAAATATCGTCTGCTATTTTTAAGTTTATTCTTCTTTCAAAATGTCGCATGTAAATACGTTGTGGATAAAAGGATACATTTTTGCGTTTTCCAAACAGAAATATTTTTATTCCATAGTGTGAAAAAAACCTTGTGAAATTCATGGTATTCAAATTTAAAAGCAAAATAAGCTACATTATGAATCAGAAAGTGAAAAACAGTCACTCATTATTTCTATACGGAAAGAAAACTCCACACGAATGCCCTAAAAGGGTACATACTATTTCTAATGTCTCTAAAATTAAATCGTTGGCAGCAAAAGAAAATCCGCCGACGCAGAAATCAGTTGCAAAAATTTTAATACATCTAGCAACAATAAATAAAATGATAAACCAAGATTTACAACATAACATTTATAACATAAAAAACATAATGTTTGCCAGCTTTTGCAGAGGTATGTGGCTGAACGCAGAATAGTTTATAGAACACTGTATAAAAACGATTTAGCTAGAGATAAATGGAAATACGTTGCGATCCTTGATGAAGCGTAGGTTTACTTAAATGACTGCGACAAGAAATTCTATTTATTATTATCGTAAACTACTAGAAAAAATATGTACAAACCTGGTTTCATCAAAGCAAAGAAAGTTTTAGTAAGGTAGCAATGGTACAAAACGGAAGGGTATTTAAGATTGTCCTTTGTAGGATTCTCTTACAAAGAGATATCAAAAATAAGAAGAGTAGGGGAAAAAATTTTTAAATCACCTCAACGTATTATCAAGAGAAAGTTTTGTTCTGATATTTACGGAAGTTTCATTTCTTCGCTCCACTGACTTTCAAAGAGTGAAACATCATCCGACAAAGCAACAAGTCATACTTCGAAAAGTACCGCTGCATTCCTCGAATAAAATGAAGACTGATACTGGTATTGCATATATACATTTTCAACCTATTTTTGAGAAGTCCCCTGAGATTCACCTATGGACTATTGTGCCTTTGGTCTCTTGAAAAGAGTTCTTTCTAATCGCAAATCCACCAGGATTGATGGACTCTGCAAAGTAGTGGAAGAGGAATGGAAATTAGTTCCCTTGGAAATTTTATAAAAACACCTTGTGCCATGGAAATCACGATGTCCAGAAAAAATGGTTATCAGATTAAGCATTTAAAACATATTCTTTACATTTTAAAGGTTAATCAAACGGATTCACTGGCTTAAAGCCCTCTAATTAATAACAAAAACACTATAAAAAATATATGCGTATTTTCGAACAGATTAATTTGGAGAGTAAGCAACTTTGGATACGTAAATTAAAACGTATTCAAAGAACGAAGAGCACGCCGTAAATAACTTAACATTAAGCATTAGAAATTAAATTCTTAATTAGAAATTAAGAATTGAGAAACTTATAAATGGCATTAAAGAACAATTCCCGAGAGAACTTGGGCAACTTGAAATCAATATAGCTTGAAATGCTGGTTAGAACATTTTAATTTTTTAAATGTATACTATTTATATATTCCGGATTATATACAATTAAATTACGTACTGTTGTAGATAAAAACAAATGACCAACTATTATGACACCATCTTCTATTGCTCATTTTATCTGACACAATTTTCTTTTTGTATTTTCCGTAGATAGTTTTGTTTTACGAAGATGGTTTTTGATAGTAGTTTTTCAGTCCCTCCATAATAAACAAACTTCACCATTTTCAGACTATTAACTAAACGTTTTATTAACCACGTTATTTTTTTAACTGAGGTGCGCATATGGTTAACCGCAATCCAGTCCGTCTCCTTCATCGGGAGTTGACTGTCGTAAATTCATGTAGCATGAAAATCAAATTTCAGATCTGCGAATGTGTGTATCAATCAAACATTTTTAGATATAACTTTCACGAATGCTAACATGGATAGCATGGAAAGATTACCATTATATTTAATGTATTCATCCCTTATTTGGTTTTAGCAATTTTCTTAGAAGTAAAAAATAAATAAATAAAAGTTGAGCAAAAGAAGTTTGCTTTTAAAAGAATCTTTTTGCCTGCTGAAAGTACATTGGTAAGGTTTATTCACTTTCACGTGAAAAAAAAATTAAACATGTAAACAGAATTACAGTTCAACGACTTTTCTGAAAACTTCTGAAGAAAAACATGCTAATGAAAAAAAATCAGTACCACGAACCTCTACCGCAGGCGCCCTTAGAGCCATTTTTTACACATCGTTTTTCTGTACAGGCTGGGCAAATAACAAGCTGGGCTCTGAGCCAAACTATGGTCTTTTCTAAATTCACTTAAGGAAGTACAAGTATTTCTCGCACGGGAAAAATAACACAAAACAGAAGCTTAAAATCCAACATAAAAGCATTATTCAATCAAGTTTTAAATAAGAAAACTTTTTTGGGTTAGTTCCTAAAATTTTTAATTCAAACACCGAGATTTCCCCTCCCTCCAGTATTTTTCAACAGGAAAAATATTTTAAATAACACGTTTTCTCTCATTTTTAAATATAAGATAATATTTATTAATATTATGTAGTATTATTTTCTGCATTCTATGCACTTTTGCACTTAATTCTATAAGGTATTTTCTCCCTCTTTTCTTCGTGGTTAATTGGAAGCACGCTTCATGCGTATTCGGAAGTTCCGAAATTCGAATCCAGGTAAAGGCAAAGCGGATTTCTTCAGTTTACTGACAATGGAAAATTCTAAATGAGTGTACGAGTAGCGCCCGAGTTAAAAAGTTGGCTAACAATAATTCATCACCACTAGAACTTGGCGATTGAGTCTCCTAATCCCCAGCAGCATTTTAAAAGGAGGAGTATATAAGATGTTTTTTCACTTTTTTCGGCATTCCTTCACGGTGTAATTAGAGGCGCGTTCTATGCGTATTGGAGAAGTTTGGAGTTCGAATCCTGGCGAGGGCTTTGCGGATTTCCTCAGTTTCCTGACATCGAAAATTCTAAATGACGTTACAAGTGGCGCTTGAACTAAAAGAGGTAGCGAACGATAATTCATCACCACAAGGATTTGATTATTGTGTCTCTAATCCCCAGTTGCACTTTAAAAGGGCGAGTATATAAGTTATTTCCTCCGGCTTTGCCTTATTTCTTCGTGGTGTAGCTGGACACACAGTAGATGCATATTCGGGGAGTCCGGAGCTCGAATTCCGGCGTGAACAATGAGGATAATTTTAGTTTCTTCACATTGAAAAATTCTAAATAACTCTACAAGCTGCACCCGAGCTAAAAGCTTGTGGATGACGTTTCGTCACCAGCAGGACTTGGCGACAAGATCCCCTAATCCACAGACGCCCTTTAAGAAAAAGAGGGAATATTTCAGGCATTTTTCATCTTCCTTTCAGCATGCCTTCATGGTGTAACTGGAAGTACTCTCGACGCATATTCAGAAGGTCTGGAATCCGAATAACGGCGAGGACATTGCACATTTTTCATGTCTGCTGCAATTATATAAGTCTAATGGCTCTATAATTTTAGGACTCTTACATTCTGTTTAGTAAGTCGTAATATCTCGGAAAAAATCTCCATGTTTTCTTCACGCGAGCTCGTTTACCATCTTTCTGAATATCTCCCAAATGAAACCAAAATTTAGACATAATTTCATATAGGGATTATTTAGTCTTAGCAAAAGAAATGAAAACAGAGATTAAACTTACCATTTTCATAAATAATTATTAAAACCACAAAAAGCTAAATATAGTTATCTAGAGTTATAGCTTATACTCCATAAACTTCATTAGGATGAAAATAAATATTCTTCACTTTGTAATAACATTCTGCATGGTAGTAAACCTGTTGCGGATAAAAATAAAAAACCGAAAACTGATTTTTAGATACCTGTGTAGTTTCTGTTCGCTACACTGAATACCAGAACAACGTTAATTATGCATTACATTTTTCCTGAAAATTATTCACTGAATTCAACATAAAAGCTGATTCTCAATTTCATATTATTTTAAATGTTTTTACGCGTTTTCGTAATTATTTTAGCATCCTTAATAACGTTCTCTTAGATTCACGTTCTTCAATACATAGTTAAAATTCATTTTCTTGAATGAATGATTTTAAATTAAGAATCAGTTTCTAGGACGTATAATTTCATAACACCAAATTATTTTGTTTTATGATGATACGCCAAGTCAAGCACAGCAACGTCACGAAGTTTAAGACACAATCGCAAATATGTTTTGTTCCGTTTTTACAAGAGACTAGCAAAATAGAATGCTTTTCAATGATCTTGCAGCAGATGTTTTTAGTACGTCAAGTATTAAATAATATCTGCTACAAGATCATTAAAACAACTCTGCTTCCTCTGTTCTCTCATTACGAGGTAAATTCTCAGTCTTGTCAGGAAATCTTGAAGCCTCATTAGGTGAGAATGGCGACCCGACACAGTGCTCGAGGTTCATTGCGGTTACTCAATAGAAAGAAACATTATTTCTCATGAAAGATGAGAAATTTTCCTCTTGAGGGGTCATGGGATACTTAGCATATCCGAAATCTAAAAAATTAGGGGTCCTAAGAGGGATAAGCGAAGCAATTTTCATAAAAAAAACACCTTTATAAAACTATTTCTTGAGTTTCCAGAAATTTAAATTTTGAAAAAAACTTTTTTAAATTCCTGTTGTTACAAATCTAGTTAGCTATTTTCAGAAGGAAAATATCGGGTTTTAACGAAAGTTTCCCGCTACCGGAAATATGTTCTGCACAAACAGTTTGCGTTAGTGTGTCTAATCATATTTAGTCAAACGATTTTTGGCATTTGAAAGAAAGACGCTTGCTTTGAAAGAAAAGAAAGACAGAACACAGAATTTGAAAGAAAGACAAAACACTGTGTTGTGAAATTTGTAAAAAAATGTCGTTATCATTAAGTTCAAAGTGTCCCAAATGGAACAATCACGCTACCACATTAGAGCCATCATTTACTTCCAGTTCTGTTGCAGAAGGTCAGCTACAGAATGTCACCAAATCATATGCACAGCATCTTTTTAATGTTGTATCACATGACACTCTGAAGGTTTGGTACCCAAAGTTTAAAAACAAGGATTATGACATTCAAGAAGCAGAGCGATCTGACAGGCCTACTGATGTTGATAAAGCCCGCTTGTGAGAACTTGTGGAAGAAGATCAGTATGCAACCATTCGAGAGCTTGCTAAGTAGATACACTTGACGTACAAGTTCAATCGCTGGGTGTCTTAAAGGTTACTCAAGCAGATGTGTGTTGACCCGCACTAAAGGTACTGCTTTTATGTTCTTTCCCCAACTTTATTAAGAACGTTTTTTTGGCGGAAAACTTTCGTTACAACCAGGTTTTTTATTATTAGGTTACTTTTATGAATTACAAGAGGCAAATTTAATAAATCGTAATTAAATGAGAAAAATATATTGCAGTCAAATACGAAATATTTATAGCTATTTCCTGCAAGTAAGTAAATTTCAAAGTATTATAAATATATCTTATTGCAATTATGTGCATTTTAATATTTGAATTTATAAATAAATGAAATAAATGATAACTGATTTACGACAACATATTCAAAAAGCTAAAAAAAAAAATGAAAGGAATTTTAATCTTAGAAATTTTATTTTAAATTTTAACAAATATAGTATATGTTTACTTTTAAGTTTAAAAAGTAAGGAGCTATCTTTAAAAAAATGCCTTTCCTTAATAAACATGAAAATTAAAATTTAGAATTTCCTGTTATGGAACACTAATAATTTTGGAATTATAACTTTTCATTTTTAGCTATAAACCAAGTGGAAAAAGGAATTTCGCTATTTACTTCTGTTCAGTAGTTTTTCAGCATCATATCCCCCTCAAAGTACAAATGCTCAGGAATGCTTAAACTCTTGTAACGAACATCGCAAACACAATATTTTAAAATTATTCTTCATAAAAAGTTAGTATCTTCAACACATCATTCAAGACACTCTTGGGAAACATAATATATTACAAGTACATACTGATTTTACACTTTTCTTTGTACTCATGGGTACATTTGCTGATAGATGACTTTCTGGTCTCAATCTAAAAGTTAGGTCCTCTTTTGTAACTACGTTTAAAAAGGGCATGTTTTTTTCATTATTTTTTGTCTCTTTTTTTTTTTTTTTTTTTTTTTTTTTTTTTTACCTGACCTTTCAAAATTGGTATCAAAAACTACGAGTTTGTTTTTCTACAAAAATTACCTTTGAAAAATGAATACGCCGTTCCTCTGTATTCGTTTCTTTTCCAGCTAAGCTTGATTTTTCGACCTGCAGGCAGGAGTGCGGGTGCAAAACAAGACATCTACTTTGTTTGTTTGTCCTTCCGCTGCTTGTGCTTTTTATAAATTATGCGAGATTTACAACGTCTAATGCTAGATTCAAAATTTAAAAAATAACGCAAAAATTAATTAAAAGTACGACTAACAACTTTATAAATAAATAAATATTTCACTAAATTCTTATTAATCTAAAATACGGCTAACAGTTTTGTTATGTCGCGAATTTCAATTATTAATATGTGTTTCAAGTTATTATTATTCTAATATTTTTATTTGTATTCATGTGTATTTTAATCTGGAAAAAAGTATTTTTATACTCTTAAGGTGTTGTTTAACTTGTTGTTCTTGAGTAGGAATTGTAACTAAGGCGGGAAACGGTTGCGGGAGCCATCTGGTTTATGGCCTTTTTTACTAACAATGGCGGCAGTAGGGTATGTGTGTCGCCCTTTTTAGCTAATGCGTGTGAAACGGAAATTGTCTTCCTGTCGCTTTGTAAAGTTTGCAGTTTTGCGTACTTCAAGACAGTGGGGGGTTTGGTAATTGGATGCTCGCAGGCTTAGTTTCGCTTTTTAGTTGGGGGTCCATTTTTTTTTCTCACGTTATGTGTACAGATGTTTTTCGGATTGCATTGTCAGATTTTCTGGTGTTTGATTCGTCATGGGTGTGTCATCTTCTCAATTTAGTTAACGTAAAATTCCGGGATTGGTAAGATTTAATTTTATGATTTTTTTGAAAGCCTATGAACTCACAGAGGCGGAGAAACCGAGATTTCCTGGGTGCTTGCACCAGGCTAGAGTTTATTCTGATTTTGATTTTCAAGAAGAGTAAGAGGAGAAAAAGTGGGGGCTTGACCCTTCGGGTCTTGTTCTCGCTAGTGCCGGTTGGTGACTTTGAGCAGCGGCGATGTGAAAAAAAAAAAGGTGAACGAGGGGCGTTTTGCCCTGCTGCCGGCTTTGCCGTGCGGCCGGTTGCCGAGGCATGAGGACTTGAGTTGCATTTTTTCTTTGCTCTAGAGAATTCTTTTTCTGCGGGATGTTTAAAAGTTTTGTGCGAGATGCAAGGAACATTTTCCTGCCTGATGTATGGAGAAATGTGCGCGAGCTGCAAAGAGCATTTTTACTGAGAGCTGATTGAGATGTATAGAGAAAAATCTACCAAGAAAATTTAACACAGATTTTCTCTCTTCACCTGAATCGCCGGTTAATCTCCAAGAGCCTTTTTCCGAAACATTCAGCATAAATGTTGCCTCGCCGCTTCGATGATGCACGTGATTGTGCTAAAAAACTGGTGTAGATTCAGCTACCTGTTATTGAATTGAAAAAAGATCCTTCTGAATTGGACTATTGGTTCCCACCTAATGGACAGATAAAGATCCTTCTGAATTGGACTATTGGTTCCCACCTAATGGACAGATAAAGATCCTTCTGAATTGGACTATTGGTTCCCACCTAATGGACAGATAAAGGATCCTTCTAAATTGGACTATTGGTTCTCACCTAATGGACAGATAAAGCGATTCCTGGCTGTTTGAAGAATTATTAGATTGTAATTTCCTCTCGTGATTCCTAATGATTTTTAGACGCTTCAGAAAGGGTTGTCACAGAAAGAAAAATGGGCTTGGCTCATTTCCATGTGGATTGGACACTAAGGATCCAGCTAATCAGGAAAAACTGTTTTCCATCTGTGAGTGAAATTTTTAAGTATATTTTCTCTCTCTCTCTTTCTTAGTTTTCCCGAATGCAGAACAGTTAATAATGATTTATCTACCTGTATATTGTTATTACTTATATAAGTTAAATATTACAGTTAGAAAAGTTGAGAAGTTATTTATAATTTCAAGTGAATGCCAGTTTTAGGAGGATTAAATTTTGTTACACCTACTTAAATTGAAAAAAATAATGTTAATCTTAATTAATGTAAGCTATAATTTGGTGTAGTATTATGTGTTATTTTGGCTTAGAAAAATATGTGGTAAGATTACTGATCAGTTATCCATTATTTAATTATATAAAATAGTCAAGAATTTAATAAATGTGTGTTTAAAATTTAACTGTATTTGTGTATTAAATGTTGTGTATATTTTACTGTGGTCTGTCATGTCCCTCCATTTGTTTGAGCCGGAAGGCTTTTAAGAAACATGGAGTTTAATTGAATTTGGGGTTATTGATTTTCCTTGGCATAGGTTACTCACAACGCAAACCTAAAGTTAAATTGTACTACCACTATACGATTGATTGATAGATATGATATACGATTGTTTATTTGATTCATCTTTTGATTATTATGAATTAGATTTGTTTTAATGTTTATAAGAATTTCGATGTTCTTATGAATGTTTTGAATTAAAATTATTTGATTTTAGTTAGTTTGTCCGGCACAACAGTCAGTTAAGTTAAAGTTATAAAGGAATAAGGTATTAAAACACAACAAAATTTTCAGATATAACAGTTTTTTTAATTATCAAAACACTAAAAATGAGAACTTTACTCATGATACTCATTTGAAGTAAGACATTTTACTCATTTTCATAAAATCTTCCCTACAAATACATGCAACACGCCGCTCAGCCGGTGTAGTGCTTAGTGACCTTGACTGGCATAGCGAAGGGCCAAGGTTTGAATCTCGGAAAATGCACGGTTGTAATGGTCCGTTCCTACCTACATGACCACATATTAGCAACGGTGACCACATATTAGGTGCTTCCATAATGAAATTGGAACCACTACGGTCATTGTAATGACGCAAGGTACTGGTAGTTAAACAAAGCGCCGGGTCATTAAAAAAATGTACAATACAAGATTTTGGTAACTCAAAAATCGTTAAAATAAAAGAAAATATCTAATTTTTGCGCTTTAAGGCCACTGACTCAAAACAACGATGTCTAGACGCACAAAATGCAACACATTACAATAATACCACTGTATTGTTGCCAGCATGCAAAGAGAATGAAACGGTATACGAATGGTGATCTTGCAGACATGCACTACTGTATGGAATAGCTGACGACGAGGACGAACGAATTTATCGAGATGGCTTCCCAAACAGACAGCAACCGAACCACAGTGTGTCTGCACGTCAGCATCGAAATTTGTGCGAGTACGGGTTATAGGAAGTAACAGAACTACCGAAGGCAGACCACGATACTACTGCAAAATTACTATTATTAAGTCTACTGAAGACTACTAATATATTAGTATTACTATATATATGGGAATGCCAGTGAACTCAATGAAATTCGATTTATCAAGCAGACTCGTTGACAGAGGCTTTGAATAGGATTAATAAAAAATTAACATTTCGATGTTTTATAAATATTTATATTGATGCCCTATCTGCGCTTCAGGCACTCGCCCAACCAGATCATAGAAATCGACTGATTAATGAAATAAAAGACTTGTTTAAAAAGGCTAAAAGAAAACATACTGTTAAATTACACTGGGTGAAAGCACACAGTGGAATTATCCGAAATGAAAGAGCGGATAGCCTTGCTATAATGGCGGCACTTGGGGATAGAATCGATAGTTTTAATATCCAAGATTCAAGAGAAAATACCATTGCTGAAATGGAAAACTGGGATTTATACAGAATGGAATTTTTGCTGGAGTCGTCTAATAAGATTTGAGAAAAAATATAAAATTAAACAAAAAGATGAATATTATAAATAATGTTGATATAAGTTAGGTACTGACTAATCATGGGCGTTTCCCGGCTTATTTTAATCGGTTCCATCTACAGAATAATGATAAATTCTTAATTTTTAATAAGTTTGGAGACACCAGGCACTTCGTCGATGAATGTACGCTTACCCGGAGTGCAAGAGAGAAATCTAGAAATAATTTGCAGGAGAAGTTTAAAAGGAACTATTAAATTTGAACGATTTTGCAGAGACAATAATGACGATTATAAATACGAACAAAGATTGAATTGGAATTCGGCCCTGAGACTCAGATTTTGAGCTTTATATGTTTTTTCTTATATTTGTTTTTTTTTCCTGGCCAGTCATATTTTTTTTTTATTATACAGCCGGTTTATGCCGGCTAGGAGGATCGGGGCTGTGCCCTTATAATAATAATAATAATATATGGGAATTCCAATCAGAACAATTACCTTTGCTTAAACAAGTAAGGCAATAACGTTTACAGATTATACGCTGAAAATGCTTTTATAATTTAAATGCCTAAATGACTATTTCAAAACCATAGTTACTTCATTATAAAGAAGAAAATAAGCTAATTCATTTTTATAAATTTTGGTTTATATGTACGGTTTCAGCTTTTTTGTCTTTTCTGAGTTCTGTTTCATTCTTAACAAATATGTTTCACAATGATACGAAAATTTCCACAAGTATCCCAGATCCGAAATCGAAAGAGAAACAGGCCAGTATAAAATTATAAAAATTTTAATTAAGCAAAATTTCAACCCTAGTTTGGCATAGATATTGAATTTGAGAAACTAAAGCTGCTTTTATGCCTAAAAACGTCAGTCCTACACAACTTATGTAAACTAAATAAGAAATCAGTTCAAAATAATAAACATTTAACGCTCAGATCACACACAAATATTTTGCATCTGTTCTTGTAAAATGCGCATTCATCATAAACGGTATCCGTGGGAAAGATTTTGTTTACGACACCATATTGGAGGCATGGGAACTAATCTACCGCACATAAAAAATTATTAGTATTTTCTCCCTCCTTTTCGCATGCCTAACATGGTGTAACATTCCCGAATACGCTCGACGCGTATTCGGGAGGTTTGGAGTTCGAATTCCGGTAAAAGCATTGCGGATTTCTTCAGTTTCCTGATTTCGAAAAATTCTAAAAGACTCTACAAACTTAATCGAAATATATTACCTCGCCCCCCAAAAAAAAATCCATGTTACGACCCAAATACTGTGAGAGAGACTTGTATCAGTTTGTAAAATTTTTAAAATAATTCCATTTCCTTTGATGCTTGTTATGGCAACAAAGAAAAATAAACACGCATAATAAAAGACACCTTCAGAAATTATCATTATTTCAAATAAACGTTATCTTTAACATTAGAGTTATTAGTTCAGAAGTCAAACAACAAAAATCAGCGTTATATTTACAAAATTTTCACGGGACTAGTTTCGATGGTTTTACCGAACCACCATCTTCAGCTGCAAAACCGCAAATGAACAAGCTGAATTAGTATTTTTTCGGCGTGTTATTGTGTCTTAATTAGAGTTATCTTTAACATTAGACACATACCTAATGACTCAGAGCCCTTATGTTAATCTTTAGCAGTGACGATGTTACGTTTCTTAATTTCTTAGAAAATAAATTCGGTGTTACAGCGCCGGCTGTCATTTTCTACTTCAGGCGGTACATCAAAGTTATTTTCATTATCGAATATCCATTTCGTTCATGTAAGATTTTAAGTGTCAGTCTTGTGTTTACATTGGGGTTTATTCTGTAGAGTGTTTTAATATTGTTTCTATGGTAACTAGAATAATCAACTCCTTTCATATACGTGTTACATACATTATTTTTTATTATCCAAAACCATAATGTATGCAGCATGTGTAAAAACTTTTTCCACATTTGGATGCAGCTGTTCAATACGATCGGTCATCTCGTAGGCAAAATATAATTCTACACTTGATACATAAATAGTTATTATATCCTATTGCCTTTTCTTTATTATTTTTGAATGACAAAAAAAGACCAAATACGCCCTCTCATTAAAAGGTGGCACAATATCCTTTCGAAAATGCATCATCATCAAAAAAGAGAGAGAGAAAAGACTTCAGTACGAAAGCATTACCGTCAGCAAAATTTCGCTGAGTGGGTCAGACGCATACCTAATGACTTAACTAAACCCTCTCTCAAATTTTAATCAATATGAAAGAACTGCTGTAATAAAAGTAGCTTAAAAGCGCTTCAAATAATTAAGTTCATTATGCAGTATGTTAATTAAACTCATTATGAAGCTCATGGTTTATTTTTTTCTTTTCCCATTACGAGGACGAAATGAGGGGAAAATAAACAGCTGAATATAATACAGTAAAACCATAACCGGAAGAGTGGCGAAAAATAGAACTGAATGAACTCTGCTTAAAACCTCGTTATCATTCATTTTTTTAAATAATTTTTTCTCATGGTTTCATTCTGCAGACGTATATAAATATTTCACAACAAAAATATAAGTAATCTCAACAGATAATATAGTACAAGATTAATTGTAAACAATGAAATAAATCTTTGCTCAAGAGACAGTTTCAAAGTATCTAATTCATCAAATGCATTTTAACAATTAAATTTTATACATATGAAGACAGTTATCTATGATTTTTGTAATAGTACTAATCTCAGATATATCAGATAATCCAATTACGTACAAAGGAATGTTGCAGAATAACTTCCCAAGCGAATGTTTGCCATTCAATGTGAATTATCATTGGCCGTTGCCAACTTTGACAGTATTCTAAAAAAGGATATCTCAAATTAGAAACTTAGCCAATGTTTCTCATGGCAAATGTTTAAATACTTCTTAACGTTGTAGTATTGTGTGGCCCCAGCTTGTCAGTAACTGTGGTAGTGACTGCTATAAACTGTAAATTTACACAAACACGTAAGAAGAGTTTAAAGCCCTTTTTATTCCACTTTAGAAATAACAGCTGCGTTCACTTGACGCTCACAAACTACGCCGACCCGGCGGTTTAACAAAAACAGAAATGTGAAACTAAAAATTAATTACAGGATGAATTAACAACTAGATCACTACCTACGAGGCTCTGAAAACTTAACTAACGTAACCGCGTTCTAAAATACAGCCGAGATTCAGCGAGCTTACTGATTAAGCAGTTGAAAGATTCAACGAACTGCCGAGATAGGCACACAGGCCGAAACGCGCGGTTCTTAAATTTCTACCTAGCAACCTTCACGCTCGCGATTCAATAAGCACACATACAATCTCGTTTTCCTTCTATTTAAACTCAACTTACTTCTGCTAAAATTTGAATATACTGCGCGTTCTACTACAATTTACATACTCTGGCATTGGCAATTCTATGGGAAAGTAAAGGCTTGACAGGAAAGATAGCTTAAACTTAAAATAAATGTTAGTTAAAATAAATATAAACTCTACAACGTAAGTACTGTGAATACAACAACGAAATAAAATTGTTTCGAGCTGCATTAAATTTCTTCAAGAAAGAAAGAGTTATACAGGAGTTATTTAAAGTAATGAAAACATAACTTTGTTTCCGTCGATTACACAGCAAACGGTAAAAGTATTCTCCATAGTTTGAGAAGATTATTTTGTGTATATTTTCAAAGTTAAGTAAAATTGCGATTTTCATATGTAGTTTGTAAACCTTAGTGAAAATTGGTGACCTGACTACATTTCAAAGAAGTCAGTAGTTTGGTGCCCGACTCATTGATATAGCTGTAGCTTCAATTTCAGACTTACTGATGCGTATCGAGTAATATTGTATTCGGCGTCATGGCAGCATACAGTATTCGTGGAAAAATATCCGCTGCGAGACATGGTTTTTGGGAAAAATACTGAATTTTCTAATAGAACCACAAAGATATCAAAGATTGTCACATCGAAACGAAAAGCAAAAAGGAGACTTCAGAGCTTAATACTCAGCTTCAAAACACAGTTCCGACCTATTTCGAAAGCGAAATATTTATGGCAGAGTTTCTTTCTCAAACATCTTGTTTCACAAATAAATGCGAAATGGGATTTACATGGGCACCATTAAACACAGAACTGTTGATCAATGGAAACAAGTACTGTATTAGATGAGTCAAAATTCAAGCTATCACCCACTTCAAAACGGTGGAGAACAGCAGGAGAAGCTTATCATCCAGATTACTTTCTTATTTCTGTAAAACATGGTAGTAGTTCACTTGCATTCTGAGCAATCATATCTTCAAGCAAGTTTAATTATCATTGTATAAGTAAGAATAAATAGCTGTAACTATATAATGATTTAAACAACACGTCCATTCTATTAAAGTAGACATTTTTATCTACAGATAACTACATCTTGGAAGATCAAAATGCTTCTATTCAGAGTCAAACTATTCAGTTATGATTGAAAGGGCAGAAAATGAAGTTACACCTATTTCCCAGTTTGCACAGTGACCAGGCTTAACTGTAACTGAGCCATTGTGGACTGTGCTGAAAAACAAGAGATAATGTTTCCTTCCTCAAGCATATCTCGACCTAAAACAGTTTCCGGTATTAGAATGATATAAAATATCTATTACCACCATTCCAAACTTATATGCCACTGTGTAAGAATAACAAGCAATTTCGGAAACCAAAGGGACTCCTATATATTGTATTAGATATATAATTCCTCATTTTTGGATGTTTCCGTTATTTTGGACAACCTATGCATTAATTGGTCATCAAATTATGGTGTGGCATAGGCTGCTACAGGTGCTGCAATAGAAAACAAATTCTCAGATGATCCGTCATTACTTTAAATGAACTAAATATAAAAATATTTTGTAATTTAACTCTGCAAAATACAATGCAACGCAGGCATTTATGTTGCCTATATGTGCTGTTCGCTTCACGCGGCAGTTACGCAAAAAACTATGTAAACACATCAGATTATGTAAGGCACATCTATACTTTATTCTATTTTTTAATTGAAGAAAATAACTACCAGGGGTTATCTGAAAAAATGTAATTGGAAATGGCTTCGCTCCAATCATTTCGCACAAATGGGTTCCTAGTGAATTAAATGGAAAAACCCTTCTTTAGAAAGAGTAAAATGAAAACCAACAAGACAAATGACACGTTTTTCGATAATTTTCTTGTTGTAATCATGAGAAAATTTGATTCAGTAAAGTGAATTTCTAAATATCCTAATTTATTTTTCCTTAAGGATAACTAAAATTTTTCCTTATAAATAACTAGCTTATTTTTCCTTGAGGATTTACGTGCATAGAATTACGCTAAAAGTTTCGCATTCCTGCTTAATTTGGCATTGACTATGCAAGAGAAAAACTGAGGACATTGGAAATTAACCGATTTTAATATAAAATTATACTCCGATATTTTTAACGCATTTTATTTTTTTAATCAAATCATGATTTGATGAATTTTGGGATCATGTCTCTTCAGAAGATCAAGGCTCTTCAGAATAGAGATCGCCACATAGAGATCAAAAGGTACAACAACCAAAGAAGCATAAAAAAACGAAAGGCATCTTACCAAATGAAATCTGTAAGCGATGGAATACTGAAAACGAGCCATAAAAATGTAGCATAATCTAAATACTTCAAATTTTTTTTTATCTTAAAACAAACTTTCAAAATAAAGAAAACCTGGCTTTTACACATACTTCAATCTTAACCAGTATTATCCAATGAAAAGGAATAAGCATTAAGTCACATCTCTTAATCTTTTTTAAAATTATTAGATACAATGTTATATAATCAAACACACAAAGTTCAGTATGAGATAATTTCACAGTGACTCTGGAAATCTACACTAATTCTTCAAATTAAGGCTGCAAAAAATCTGTTCCTTTTTTAAAAATGCAACAGTGGCTGATTATTAATTTTTAAAAAAAGGGGGAAGAGAAAGACTTGGCAGCGAACAAACACTCTTCAAGAAAGCAGACTACGATAAAAACTGGAAGTATTGTAATCGCGAAAAGTTTCAGGCAGCATATTCCAACGAAAATATCCATTTTGACCGCTATCGAATGCAATTTAACGATGTTTTTGCGTGATATCTGTACGTAAGGAGAGAATAAAAGACTCGCTTCCACAAAAAAAAAATTATAAAACTGCTTTAAATTTCATTCTGAAGAGAATGTTTCGTGGTGTCTGTACGAACGTATGTACGTACGTATTTCGCATAACTCGAAAACGAGCAGCTTCAGAACGTTGAAATTTTGTATATAGGATTCCTATAACATGTAGATGTGCACCTCGTATTTCGGTTGCAATCGGCCGCACCAAACGTATATAAATATATTTATATATATATCCACTCTGTTACCCGGCTCAGTAATCTCAGTTTCTTTACTCTTATATGTTTGTAAATTGTACATTTTTTTTTTTTTTGGCTTTAAAAAGGATTGAATTATGTTGTTTTCACCTTTCGGTTAGATTTTTATGCCTTTAGTAAATCTGTATACAATATTTTTAGAATTATCAAAATTTTAAAGTTGTTGAAGTGCCGCTAAGCCTTTTTTTATGGCGGCCATTGATTGTTTACATTTGAAACAGCAGACTAGTGGATTTGTTGCCAATCTAGAGAAACGTAGCTTCGCAACAACAAAGATAACGCCTTCATTTATTATTGCCAATTAAATCATGCTTAATCCTTTCTGGAATTTTTTCGAGGAAATAAGTGTTTAAGATTTACTTCGTAATTTGTAATATAGATATTTTGAGTTTTTATGTATTTTTGACTTCTCGCGAAGTGAGAACTGAATTAATTGAATGAGAAATACTCAATCGTCTGTGAAAAACTGTTTCTTTTTTGCTTTGTTTGCTTAATTTCTTTCATACATCATTCTAGCTTTACTATAGTATTTGAATAGAACATGTGGCAACGATTAGATAATTCTATTCTTTAAATGATATAAATTTTGTGCATTATGAGTTATAATATGAACGAAATATAATACTGATAAGTGAATCTAGCGCCAGAGTGTCGCTATGGTAAACAAATACTAGAGTGAATTTTAAAGAATGCATTTATTCTATTGTGGTTTATGCGCTGTCGGCGAAGTAGATTTAATTCAATCCAATAGGTTTAAATGAAATGCAAGAAAAAAATGCGTATAATTTAATATTCCTTACAAGGAAGTCATGTGGAGTACACATCAGATTTTTTGTTATGATTATTACACTATTATAACGTGAAAAACTGTAATACAATTTTACATTTAACAGGCTTTCTTTTAACACCTCCTTATTATCCAACATTTTCACGTATCCGACGTTCCGCTTACCGGCTTATGTCAGATACTCAAAACTATGCTTCATATTATTATATTCTAAACAAAGTCCTTACTTCTTGTTCCTTACTTAAAAATGTTTGAATCAAATAGAATTAAGAAAAATAGGGTTATGGTGATATTCTGTTGATTACAGAAACGGAGAACACATTAAAACAACAAAAGATCTTCTTAATGATATTTGATATAAAATCTTTTTCACGGTCATTACCGTTCTTGCCTGAGCATAAAACAACTTCTTGAAAGTAAATCATACTGATCAGTTTTCGAATTCCAACGAAAAATTCATTTAATTTAAGTATAAATCTTCTTTCAAAATTTTAATTAAGCTTCAGAAGCAACTCGAAAACCCTACTCAGCAATTCACCGTTGGCTTTTAATTGACCACGAGGGACTAATTAACAAACTCAGTTGTTCAGAATTCATTAATTAAGCATGAGCCTTACATAGCTGATTAAACCAGAAATACATATTATATACGTTTTACGTACATATATGTAAATTGTAGGCACATAAATAAAATTAATATATGTTTCAATTTTTATCTAGTAGTTCTTTATTAAAAAGAAGGAAATTTAAAATAGTATATAAATAACTTATTAAAAATCTTCTCACTTATGGATACAGAATGGCACTTCAATTGTTTTAAATATTCTGATATTGATTGATAATGGGATTTCGAAAGCGATTCCCGAACAAATAACTTATATAAAGTTTATACTTCTATTAAAAAGAGGAAAATACTAAACTTAAATCGAGAAAAAAATAACTTTATCCAAGCCATAAATGGACCATTTCAAAATACAACAGAATGCAATTAACAAAGATTTTTTTATTATCCGAAGAACGTCTGCAAGAGTTATACAATACTAAAACCTACGCATGTAATATACGTAACCGAAATACATTGTACTTCCAAAAATAGACCCTGATTTAAGAGCTTATTCTTTTCAAAAGTTTTACCGCACTTCCGATTAATTCTACAAATCCGATTAATATTTTTATATACGTTTAAAATCACAATTAAAATCATACGAGTCTTATTCCATTTTTCTAGCTAACATTCCATGCTGCATTTTAATAAATTGTTATAATGCTTTACTCACGGATGATATGCTTAAGTCCAGTAATCGGCAATTGCTAAAATCAACTTTTCAATATGATTTGCATTTGACGTTTACGCTCTCGTTGTTAGAAAAAATTTCTTAAAATCGAGATAAAGTTCTACAAACACAATGGGCATACTGGAATATTCTCGAAAGTCTTCGATTTCGACAAACTGGTGTTGGTTATTGAACTAATTTAGGGAAATACCTCGGGAGTGTGTTTGAGAGGAAGGATAGCTTCATTAAAAGTTTTTACAGGAAAATGGCTCGTATTTACGTTAATCATTGGGAAAAACCACAGACATACACCCCCCCCGAAAAAAAAACTATACATATCCTAACCCATTGACAACTTGTGAATATTCTGATTTTGTTACAATGCAGAAAGGGGAGAAATATACATGAAGTCAGATCAAATGTACATACAAAATAAAAGTTTGTATTCTAGTTATTAAGTTAAGTAATTAAAATAAGGGTTATAAGTAGACCTTAATAATTAGATTCATGTCCCTGATATGATCCGCAGGCCGTCATTTGGTCAATCATCACTGGTTTAGATAATTAACACGGAATTATCATCAAATGGCGTATTATTACTAAATATAGCTTCTTTTTACTTATTTTCTTATATTCTTTTCCACTTAGATTACAAACGAAATACTTTCATATCACGCAAAACTAACATTCATAGACACCCAATCTTCCATTCCCAAATTATTCCCCTGTCCACCGCTGATAAAACATTATAATTATTAATTAGTGCATCAGCAATCCACAAACTGCAGTGGTATCATTTCAATAAAATCAAAATGTGTGACATATTTATTTGTAGCAGATATTATCTACAAAATCGCTTGATTACTCGAATAAAAAATAAGAAATACTAAAAATATGTAATTCAGCAGTTACTGTATATGAAGTCTTCCGAAACTAATGATATCAAATAAGTAATCGAAAAATCTTCTAACATGGACATTTACAAGTATACTGGAACTACCACTGAACAAAAGCACTCCGAAAATACCCACTGCGCCAATATTGCACTCAAAATTCAATTCTTTACGTGAGTATGGTTCAACTTCTATTCATCAAATCGATTATTAGATGTCTCTGACACCAGCAGACGAGTCTTCTAAGTCTTGAATATTTTTCATAAAGATCGATGGTGGTGAATAAGAAAGAAAGATTTATAACGGTATTTATAAGATTCGGGTTGGACAACAAAATCATATTATTTATTTCTACCGATGGGATATCGGAATCCGAGAATCTTGAAAAATATCCAAAGATTTGAGTCCAATCGGTGCACTCTAAATTTTCAGGACAAACTTTAGCGTTCCCTATTTAATTTTTATCTATGTTACCGGTAAAGTTTGAAATCCGGCATTCTATAGAATGCCTAGGCACTGTACGCACACTGACCAATAAATTAGAAACCTTTGAGATTTTCATTTGAATGCCTGCTAGTGATGAAGTATGCAAATTTATGACGTGGGTTACACGTGGTTAAAATGCTAGTATAAATAATGTGTAATAGTGCTTTTCACGATGAATGAAGTAAAATGTGAAAAAAGACTTATCTTTCACCAAGTAAAAAAGGGCTTATTATTGGGGCCCGTTTAGCAAGGGCCTCGATTTTGAAGACACCGAATCTCACTGAGTATCAAAAGCAGCCATATCAAAGGTTTTCAAAAGTTGGAATCACAACCAACAGTCTTTCTCTAGAAAACGTAACTGCGGTTCGAGCACAGTTTTCCAAAAGAGTGTTCGGCGTCGTCTCAGATAAATTGTACAGCAGAACTGGGACTCTACTATGCTTCAGCTGACACAGATCGTCAACCAAGGCTCTTTACAACAGATTTCAGCTCGAACCATGCGGAAAGAATTTCAGAGGAAATAGGCATGCATAATCGGGTGCCTGTGAGAAAACCATTCTTTTCTGCCCGACATGCGAGAACTTTTTTGCAGTGGTGTCGGGAAAGAAGACACTGGACATATGAGGAGTGGAAACGAGTAATGTGGTCGGATGAATTACATTGCACCTTATTTTGCACTGATAAAAGACGTCAAATTTGGAGAGAACCCCGGTGAAGCCATGAATCCATCTTGCCTTACTCGCATTGCGCAAAGGGTCTGGTGGGAGTATCATGATATGGGGCATGTTCTGCTGGTATGCTAGTGGTACCCTAGTGTTCCTCGACAGTAAACAAACAGCCATAAGATACCTAGACCATACTGGCAGATCAAGTGCGACCTGCAATGCTGCATTTATACCCTGATGACGACGGATACTTCATGGACTGTAATGTATAGTATTCTGGCACGGTGCCAGAAGTGTTCAAAATTGATTCGCTGAACATCATTCTGACTTCCAACACCTTCCCTGGCCACCGCACAGCCCGGCTCTTAACCCCATAGAAAATGTATGAGATATGGTGGAAAGACGCATCCGACAACCCTCTCCTCTTCCACCTAATTTACAAGATATAAAAAGCTACATAGCCAATGCATGGTATTCTCTGGACGTAAATGCACTCCAGAAGCATGTAGACTTGATGCCCAAACGTATCAGATCACTTATCCGTTCAAAAGGTGGTCCAATAAAATATTAATCTTGGTTTTTTTTCATTGGTTAGTGTGTGTGTATATAATGCCTAAAACTAGCCGGAAGTGGTATGAAAAGGTTCATATTTCAGATAATTCTTAGGCATTCCATAGAATGCCAAATAAGAAACCAGTAAAATATGAAATACATCTAAGATTCATATATAAATATAGAAAACTAGAAAAAGTAATAAAAAGCGTCCAAACGATGGAAAAAGGAAAAACCAATCAGATTATGCAAGAAAAAAATCCTGTTAAAAAAAAAAACATGGATGAGATTATAGTCGATAATGAATCAAACCAACATGATGAAGGCATGCTTACCAAAGAGATTTCCATGTATGATACTTGTTATGTGCGTTTAAAGGAAACGAGTGATGAATTTGCATACAATAAATGTCGTGAAAAATTTTATATCTTCTGTGGCCATGCTTGTGAGGATGAGAAAATGGAAATTTTGTGCACCCTTTGTTTCAAAACTGAAAATGCTACTGAAGGTAAAATAAATTCTAAAATCAATCAGGAAATACAAGCCAAAAAAAATGAAAATGAATTCTGAAAAACAACTTCCCACTGCTTCTTTGAGAACGTCGACAAGGGACAAAGTGATTCGCACAACATATTGGTAGTTGTAATGAGTGTGAAAGAGGATGGTTTCTACCGGCTTGGAACTTCTGAAGGAATTTGAAAACAAGTATATGCGAGATCACAATTCACTTTATTTCCTAAGAACGTACTTATAATTGAAGCTATTCCTGACCACGAAATTCCTCTCTGGTCAGTTGTAATTACTCAGTCCAGTGGAAACGGCCAAGGATTCGTCAAATGTATCTGTAAATTGCCAAAATATGAAATGTCTTTGCGTGAAAAATGTAATCAAATGTAATTAAAAATCTCATTGAAGCCTACCATGTTGCAACAAGTAGGTTAATTTTAATTTCTTATTATTTTTATATGAAATTTTTGTTCCCCTTTATAAATTTTGTTTTGTACAACTTTAATTTTTCTTTATACGTATTTTGAATAATTTTTTAATGGCACTCTCATTATATTTTCAGAATAACATTTGTATTTTTGAGGAATGCACGTCATTCATATAACAGCCTTATCAGGATTTTTTTTCATACTTAGCCTAAATAGCATTTGTCATTCCATAGAATGCCTAGCTAATTTCCTACGGAAAGTAGGTAATAATTCTCATAGTTCATACTTTGGTTAGAAACGTCCGGCATCATTTCAAATATTTAAATTATATATTTCATTTATTAACTTGAATTGAAACTTTGTAAAAAATTGTATGTTTTTAAAAGATGCATTCGTGAATTTATTTTTCATTAAACTCCTTGCTTTAATTAAAATAAACCTTATACCTATAAAACTTTGCTTTAATTAAAAATCTTTAATAATTAAGTAAAACATTTTTTCTTATACCATGGCTTAGAAAGATAAGAGAAAATTTAAATTTGTCTCATCTCTATTTATTTCACTTCTTTTATACCATAACTTGGAGCTACCTCACGTTTGTTTCGGAATAGAAAATTTGAAAAACCAGACATGCCCTCACCGGGATTCGAACTCCGGACATTTCGAATATCACCCGGACATACTTCCAAATACATAACGAAGGCATTCTCTCAGGAAGGAGAAATTTCCTTACTGAAAAAGGGAATGGAAAGAAAGAGTACATTTAGTCGCCAAATCGAAGTGATGTTGAATTACTGTCCATTGCATTTTAGTTCACGCGCCACCTGTCAAGTCACTTAGAAGTTTTCTAAGACAGGAAGAAAACAAAGAATCCAACAATGCCTTCGGCATTCGAACTCTGGAACTCTGCCAGCCAGACATGCTTCCAATTACACTATGAAGGCAGGCAGTACGAAGGAGAAAATTCCTTATAGCTTTTGTAAGTAAATCAAATCATTGTCATTTAGAAAGTTATAAAAAGTACACTAATAAAAACAATATTTTGTACTTAATACAAGGATGAAAAAGTCTTTTGTTAATTATATAAATGATGAATATACTTATCAAAATCATCAATTAAAAATAATTTAATTATATCAAATAGCTACGTTAAAAAAAGATAAAACTATTAAGAAGTGTAAATATTATTTCCAAGGAGCTTCAGGCTCACATGTAACACATTTTCAGGATCTGAATTTCTGCTACAACATTTCAACATCTCTTAAAATTAATAGTTTTTTCAGAAACTATTAATTTTAAGTTGATACACTTTTACAGAGTTCTTCCACCATAATATCGAATGCAACTCTCAGATCTTGCAGTTTGCCAGTTAGAATGGATGATAAATGCTGCGGTAGCATAACGTACGTGATATGAAAAATTCAAAGCCAACTCTGCAGACATTTCTAATACCGAGAGGGGCTATGCATAAGATTTTCTCGCATATACAAAGTAATCCTAATTAACAGGAAAAGGTAAAAATTCAATAAAAGTATACAGATAGCAGCACGATGTGGTTTTTCACAGAAGTGCACAGAAAGACTTCGGATTCTTTTTAACGACGAAAATTTTCATTTCAAGAATAGTTACATTTTTACTTGAAGTCAGAAAAACAAGGAATAAGTAAGTCACTTCTTTTATCTACCATACTTACTCTATTTTTTTTTATTTCCTTCAGGAATTTTCCTTTCCCTATTAAGAGTCTTGACATAGAGGTCGCGTAGTGGAAGTAGTCATTCGCCATCATGTGATAAGAATTACAGCTGAACTCTCCCATAGACGCTGTGCACCGTGTATGACGGTCATTCTCGTAAATAACAGCCACCACATTGAATATCAGTAATCTTAGGTGCAATAGAAGACCGCTGCGCTACTGTACGACCTTCTAAACAACTGAAACAAAACATGTAACCGGTTCACACTGTAAATGTCTAAACCTCGACATTCAAAATGTAACTTGTTCACATTGCTTTCCTGTTAAAACACCAGTTTTGCTGGCTTTCTAAGCTTTTCATAGCGCGTTCACTTTTAACTGCAAACAGAAACAGTAACTATGAATTTTCAGTATACTAAAGATGCAAGAGGACTGCAGGTACATTGAGAGCAACCAGTCCAATGTGCAAAGTATTCGTGTTTATAAATATCATTATACCAAGATTATTGGGGTTTGGGGAGAAGGAACATGAAAATCAATTATGTACTCGCTGCTATTCCAATCGTGGATCTTCCCAGATGGAAGTGTTAGTCATTTACAGTACAAGAGATGCATGAGGCAATTCGAATTCCTTATACTCTCCCTCACTTAAAAAGAAAGAGTGTAAGAAGAGACACAAACGTCATTCAACTAAATCCACGTTATCGATGACCACATTTTTATATGTTAACGACAGCCACATTTTTAAAAGTTATCGACCACTACATTTTTATTTCGGTGCCTTTACAAAATCCATATATGTTCTTCTCAGCACAGCCTTCAAAGTAAGGACAACTCAATTCCTACAATTTGAATTCCATTCATTCCTGAGTTCATTCCTCTCCTTTTTGAATGCTTTAAGCAGTTTGGGGTTTCCTTCAAACCTATCAATAACATCAAATTTTCAGTTACGAAAGATCAAATGCCAAGTTTTATTCGTAGAACATTTCGAAAATTCCTTATGAATGTGGCTCTTTATACAAGGGGCAAACTCACAGATCTTTAAAATTCAGAATGCTGGAATACATTTATTATCTTTAACAAAAACACGTGAGGTCTTCAACAGCATCTCATTTCTGGAATAAAACTAGACATATCTATTTTCGGAGAAGAAGAATATTTCTCGTCCTAATTTGCTCCTAAATTTGGATTTCTCAGAATGTTCGAAATTTTCGCGGACTGTTATGTCATTAATGACTTAGCTTCCTCTCTGTTCCTGTCAGAGTGGTATAAAAATCTATTCTCAGCCTCACCTCTCTCTCTCTTTCTCTCTTTTTTTTTCCGAAGAATTTCACGGTAGGTATAGAGTCATCCAAAAAGCTCTGCAGTTTTTCAAATCTAAGCGTATTTTATTCTAATTATTTTGTTTCTGCTAATCAGTAAAGACTTGATGATATAATGATCAGTAATGATCGAAGCGGATGATTAAATAGGTCTTTACTCGCGTTAGGTAATTCTAGCGTTTGTTGTGGCATAATGTTTCTTTCAGTGCAGTGCTAAGAATGAAGACCCGAAAGTTCATTTTCGTCATATTATGCTCTTTTATTTAAAAAAAGTGAAGAAATGCCAATCAGATTGCTCATAAAATGTATGCTGTATATGGACGAAGTGCTATTTTTGATGAAGTAGTTTGAAGGAAGTTGGAGATGTTTAAAGCGCGGAAATTTCAGCTTCGAAGATGACGCCTGCTCTGAACGATTACCATCTGTAAACAAGAACTTGTTAAAAGAAGCTGTCGCTGAAAACCAACATTACATAGTTCAGTAACTATCAAACAGATTAAATATTACAAAACATACTTTACGTGATCATCTGATGAAGAATGGCTGGTCAAAGCAAACCGCCCACAACTGGCCAAGTATTGTGTTCCATCGTGACGACGTTCGGTCCCATATTGCGATTATTGCGTATCAGAACACGATTTATTGCATATGGCTGAAATGTTTTGTGTCAACCTCCCCTTATTATACACCAAAACTTCGGGTTTTTATCTTTTCAAGTGACTTCAAGATTGCAATTGTAGTTCACTTCTTGAGACTGCCAAACAGCACCTTTAAAATTTCTTTATGACTTAAAAATGACTTTATGACTTGTGTTTTATGACTGCTTTATGTTTCATGACTTCGTTATAACTTATGCTTTAAAAAAAAAGAAATTATTGCCAGCTACTGTGAATGTTCCAAGCAGCCAAAATTACCAGTTTTCAAATCATATTTGATTCAATTTTTAGAATGTAATTATATGTTTGCATTTATAAAACCATACAGTGTTGTCAATAGTCTATTATTAAAAAGTATTTATTAAATGCATTTGAGAGCTTATTTTTTTTTAATTTTATTGAAATCAAAATCTTACATTGTTTGCGACATCGAAATGAAGGATAACTTTTTAAGAAGTCAAGAAATGTGTAGTTGGAAAATATTCTATTAAATTTACAAGAAGATAGCAAAACCTTCTGCATAAATTATATTCATTCACATAACAGTTACAATGTTTCCTTATTTTTCGAAATGAAAATACAATTTCAGTTTCTTTCCATTTAATCTAATTAAAAAAAAAAAAAAAAAAAAACTTCTTTTCCTCTTTCTCTCCCGCGAAAAAAAAAGGTGCGTTTTGATCCTCCTTGAGGAAAATATATTCAAAGATACAAAAAATAACACTTTTTTTATTAAAAACTCTGGTTACATTCATCTAGTTTCTAAGCTGCATCAAAGCACATAAGATTTTACAAGAACTTGAGCAAAGAAAAATTAATTCGTACAATTTATATTTTGAAGTTAACATTTTTTACCTTTACACAGAGGGAAAAAATAGTATCAGCTTTCATGACATTCTTCCAAGAAACGAATTTACGAAACTAATCCCAATTTTTCTGAGTAATCTTGCTCTACTTTAAAAACAAAGTTTCTTAGAAAAATTCTTTTGTAATAAAATTTCAACTTTGTAAAGAAGCGATAACATATAACGTATGCCGAAAAGAAATTTTTTTTCAAGAAAAAACGAAAAGAAACGAAGCTGCGTTGTGAAAATAAAAGAGATATTTCAGAATAAAATGTTAGAAGTATTTTCTTTCTAATTCTTTTAAAACCTTGATTAAAAATTAACTGCTTTTAGCATGACTCAAATATTTTATTTTGAAAAAATGTGCTAGTGTGACAAACTTCAAAATACATTTTCAATTGTTTTAGCAATCTACTTAATTCCTAAATCCTTGCTTATACAAGGTGTTCTAAATACAGTGATATGGGTTAATCTATGGTTTCAGACAAATTAAGTCATATTATATTTTAGGAAAAACTGTCAGTGATAAAAGTAAATAATTTCTTATAGTCCAACTTAGCCAAACAAAACAATCCATTCGATAAAAAGTACACCAGACATTAAAATTTTAAGGAATGTATTAGTGTGAAGTCTAAACTAAGAACCTTTTTATTTCCTTGTACGAAGTAAAGAAAGTATTGTGATCTTGAAAAATTTCGCGTATATATTTCAATGAAAATACCCACTTTGACAGCTCTTAAATTCATCTGAAGAATTTTTTTGCGTAACATCTGTACGTACGAACAGAATAAAAGACTCTTTTTCCCAAAACGGATTTAAAAGGGATCCACAAGAGTTTTTTTCGTGACGTCTGTACGTACGTATCTCACATAACTAAAATCGAGTAGCCTCAGAGCGTTGAAATTTGGTAGATGGTACTTCTAAAACATGTAGTTGCGCATCTCCTTTTTTGATTCCAATCGGCAATACGAAGCATGCATAAATATATATATATATATATATATATATATATATGTAATAATAAAAGCAAAGGAAATAACGGAGCAGTGTAGATGCGTGATTAGACCCATACTGAAGAAGAATTTGATTGCGTAGTATGCTAGTAATGCTAACTTGGTAATATCTAAAGAACTTGGCAGTCGAAGCAGTTTTAATTCCATTTTTATTTCCAATTGATATTTGTGGCCACAATCACTTGGCACTCTAGTCGTGCCTTTCCACAGAAGATTTACATTTTTGATATTGTTGGGATAGAAAGCAAGCCAGCGAAATTACATCTTAGCACAATAGAGAGCAAAAGCTGAAGTGCGTAGTTATGAAAGATGGAAGCACGCGAAGAGAAAAGTTTTGGTTTACAAGGACAGTTTCAGTTCCCAATGATTACGTCATCAGAGCTGCGCCGATCATAGAGTGATCTAGAAATGACGCAATGCAAAGAATAAAGATTTTAGAATAGAGAGGAAGAATTAATGTTTATAGTTTAATCTATAATTTTGATTCATATATTTTTATCTTACATATCCCCCCGTTCAAAAAGAAAAACGCGTAGCGACAGAGAAGCCTTTTTAAAGAGAAAGAGTTAAAGCACAAGCAAATTTAAAAAAATATAAATAAATAATAAAATTTTGATCCTGTAAAGTATTATTTATAAATATCATTTTTTTTAATAGATTCTTAATTTTTAGAGTCCTATTGAATTTTTCAACATTTCAGTCCAAAAATCTTTTTGTTTGAGAGTTCACATAATCATAGTTCTTCAGGGAAGGTTCTTGTTATTACAGAATATCACAAAACCTTTTACATAATCATTTCTTATAATTAAATGTAATGCACATAAATATTTATGATACTTATTTCCATACTGATAAATTATAATTTAACATCATAAATAATAGGATTAAGATTTTCAGAATTTATGGTTTCACCGTTATCATCTTTCATTTACAATTCCTGATTTTACCAAACTGGAAGCCTCGCAATACTTCTAAACAAACATATCCATCAATAGGGCTGTCCTCTTGAGCTAACCAGTGTGTTTTCTGCACTGGTGGCCCAGGGTGCCTAGACAGTTACTTGAAAAGACCTCCGTTCCTTGCATTAAGGTAACTGGCCTTTGAGAACTGCACTAATACATTCCATAATAAAAAAAATATAATAATAATAATAATAATATAAAAAATTTACATGCATTCATAAAATGAGAGCCTCTAACATTATCTTGCATGAAGAGGGTAAAAGGAACAACTGTACAGAGGTAATTACAGGCCTCTGTTGAAGGAACCAGTACACCCTCATCATACTATACTTAACACACAATAAGCCATAAATTTTAACATGCATTTACCATAATTTCATATTACTTATCTGTACTAATTTCACTTATTTTTAACATCTTTATTTTTAGATTAATTATAAAATTCGTATTCAAAATTCTCAACAAAATTTCAAAAACATAAAAACTTATAAGCCATAAATTTTAACATGCATTTACCATAATTTCATATTACTTATCTGTACTAATTTCACTTATTTTTAACATCTTTATTTTTAGAATAATTATAAAATTCGTATTCAAAATTCTCAACAAAATTTCAAAAACATAAAAACTTATCTTAATATCCTTCCCTATGAATAATTTAAATAGCTTGAAATTCGTTACTTAATTTGCTCACACATATTTATGAAAAATTAGAAAAATTAATGAACAAGAATTTCAGATTTTCTCAAAACAAATTGCAGAAATTTTAACCAAATTTGAAATGAAAACTATATAATCCGCAGCACATTAAAGCTAGATTCACACGAATTAAAGCTAGATTCACACGTTCCGGAGCTAGATTCACACGAATGTAATAATTTTTGAGCTGTTGAAAAAGTGGAAGTGCAAATAATTTTCTGTCGCACATACTTGCAAACACTAACTCAGATCGACCTTGAACTCGCTGTAATGCTGAATTCCTAAACGTTAATTCACTGATGATTTAAAGCACTTTTTTTTTTTCTAAATACTGTAGAGATCGACGAAGCAAATTCAATATTCCTTTTCACTAAGCATTCGAACTTCTCAATTTATCGAGAGATTACTTTCAATCTGTAAATACTACATGAGATTATTTTTTTGAAGCACTTGCAAAACACCACAGCAGAAGAATGATCTGTTATTTTTTAAACACTGAAAAAAAAACAAATTTGATGATTCACTTCTTTCACATTATCTTGGATTTATCACAAAACGATGATTTGAAGAGCTGAACTAAATTTTCCATTGAGGTTTCTTTCTGCAGGAAACTATCCTGTTGGCTAATTTAAAGACAGTCGTATCTAATAATTCAATTACTGAATACTGCTCTAAAATAAAATAAAGATATGCTGCTAAAAGTGAAAAGTCCTGAGTCGTCATTTTTCTCCGTGCTTCAATCATTATAGCTTCGTCAACCATCTGCCAGAACGTGTAATGGAATAGCCTCACCATTCGCCCACGATGTGTTGGAATAACTGAAAACATTACATATATACATACTCTGTTACCCGGGTCGGTGAGCTTAGAATTTTTACTCTTATAATTTCGTAAATTCCACATTTTTTTCATTGAAAGTGATTGAATTATGCTATTCTTATACTTTGTTAAGGTTTAATGCCTTTCGTTAATCTGCATGCAATAGTTGTAGAATTGTCAACAATTTAAAAGCTGTTTAAATAGTATTAAACCTAACCAAGCCGCCATTTGTTTACATTTGAATTCTGAGTAAAATAATGAATTAGTCAGCTTGTGCACCAACGTCGTTCTGCCGAGTGGAATCAAAAGTTAAATTTCAAACTTGTGCCTCGAAAAATCTAGCTTCCTACCCGCTAGCCGAATTGCTTGGCAAAAGTACTTTTCAATTTTTAATGAAGATGTTTTGGATTTTATGTATTTTTGCCCTGCCGCGAAGTAAGAACTGAATCAACTGAATGAAAAATATATCTCTTATATAATTCCAGGAAATTAGTTTCAATTAAATGGAGCAAAAAGTGCGTTTAATTTAAAAGGCCATACAAGGAAGTCATGTGGTATCCATATAAAATATTTTATTTTTTGCAAAATATTTTAGAACCCTAATTAAGACACAATAACACGCCGATTAAATACTAATTCAGAAGTCAAACAACAAAAATCAGCGTTATATTTACAAAAAAATTTTGTAAATATAACGCTGATTTTTGTTGTTTGACTTCTGAATTAGTATTTTAGAACCCTGTTTACATTCATTATACTATTTGTTCCAAACATTACATTTGTTCCAAAAATTAAATTTGTTCCAAAATTAAGCAGAAGGATTATTATATTTGGCTAAAACATGTAAAAGTTTCTATTTACCTAAACAACAGCATCACATTACATTAGCCTTATTTATATCTGATTAGCGTGTCATCCATATTTCTCGTATAACAGTTGAGATACAGCGTATTAGGATGCCAGAGTGTATTAGGATGTCAGTCAAGAAAAGGTAAATTAGCTTATTAAAAACAGCTTTAGCATGGACTAACTATTTTCTAGGACATGTTTAAGGCACCGGGATTCCGAAAACTCCTTATTGATAAAAGTTGAATTAGATTATTAGACACCTCCTTCATATGGTCTACTTGCCTGAAAGAGTTATACATTTCTTGTAACGATTTCTAAGCAAAGTAATGATCCTACATTTCACATTCTAACAATTATTTAGACTACAAAAAGTCATGATCATCCTATTTTAACAGAAAGGTTTAGAATATTATAAACAGAGGATAAAATGTAAATTAGATTGAAATAAAGCCAAAGGGAAAAAAAGAAAGAAATTGGGAAATGATTCAGAACGTCGCGCTAGAGGGTTTGTTTAGATTCTTTTTTCCCGTTCGAAATTTATCAGTCTGCTTATGGATTCTCTTTCCCCCCCCCTTTTTTTTTTGGAAGGGGAGGTCTTTTTTAATTTAATTTTTTTCCTTTGCACTTATGCCACATACAAATCAACTGCAATATCACAAAATGTTTAAAAGCAATATATGTTGAGAATTCCCTATCACTTCATCGTATCAATGTTCAGTTTTTTTTAATAAGATATCTTACAAAACTTTTTTGTCTTCTTATTATTGAAATTTTGCGTGTTGAAATTTATTACTAAATATTACGTTTTTCACACTTAAAATAAAATTCAACAGCAATATCACAAATTATTTGAAAATAGCGTACGTTTAGAATTTCCCATATATTGTCGAGTGTTACCATACATTTTTACTTCCTTGTACCAAGTAAAGAAAGCATTGTAATAGCAAAAAAATTCGGGTATAGTATTTCAACGGAAATATCCATCTTGACGGTCTCCGAATCCATTTGGACAATTTTTTTGCTTCGCGCTTGTACGTACGAACAGAATAAAGGACTCATTTTTCCCAAAATGGATTGCAAAGTGGATTTAAAACGGATTCAAAAGAGATTTTTTTCCATAATGTCTGTACGTACGTACGTATGTATGTATATATGTATCTCGTATAACTCAAAAACGATTAGCCATAGAACATTTAAATTTTTTATTTGGGACTACATATGACATCTAGTTGTGCACCTCCCTTTTTTATGGGTACCAAATGTGTGTGTATATATATAAAATATAAAAAAATACGATGGATTTGCTCTACAACCTCTAATTAACTTTCCGCAATTTAGAATCTCCCCCCTAGTCCAGTACCTTCGAGAACATTCTAGCCTATTATGTAACCGCTACACTATAAATAACGAATGCGCGCTATTTTGCAGACAGAAGCTCGCCTCTCCTCCTGTGCTATACATCTCGTTGCTGCTTAATCTATCTTTCCTTTGTTAGAAATAGTGATGACGTATAAAGTTTAAATTCAATCCTACTCACTTAAAATCACTATGGATATGTAATTCATCTAAAAGGAAAATGATCTGATAATTGAATTAAATAAAAATGTGTAATTAAAAGCTAAATCATCTTGTCTCGTCATTTGGATTTCGCCTTACCACGCTGCAAAAGCAATGTCTGAACTTTGATGCCGAGCTTCATCACGACTGCCGAAATATCACATATATATATTCACCCCCTTACCTAGCTTAAAAGTCCTACCGGCCTTTGTTTTCCTAACCGTTGGTCTAGTCACACATTTTCCAATTATAGAAGTATTTTAAATGACGGAAATATTCATGACTTGACAGTGTCAAATTTTAACAAAAAATTCATTTTCGACACTTTTAATGCGATTTCCCAATTCTTATACTTATATCTGGGAACGTTTTATACTTATTATAAAAAAGTAAAATTGTAAGAAGTTTGTATAACGAAAATTGACTGGGATATTCAATTTAAAAAAAAATTTGAAATTTTGTATGTCATTTTCAACTTGCCCTGAGGGATCGTTTAATTAAGTCGGAATAATTCGAGGATATAAGTTTAAAGGAAGCGCAGAAAAATGTGTATTATTTCATAGGCCGTACAAGGATGTCATGTGATGGCCACGTGAGACTTTTTTTATATTCGCTATATTGGTTCTTTAAAAACTAGCCGCTTGCGTGGCATGCAGCCTAAAATGGTTATACAAAATAAAAAGTACATAATGACTTAAATTAATCCACCTAGTATAATTTTATAAAAATATTTAATATTTCTTGTTAGATATCTTTCGGTTTTACAGCATTTTTATCAAAACCAGTCATATAAAAAAAGTAAAACAATTATTCTCAAGAACTCTGTTTGACGTATTTAAATCGCTTAGTTTTTTTTTTTTTTTTTTTTTTTTTTTTTTAGTAACTTTGTAGAATAAATTTGAAAGTTACATATCTTACGCTTTTTAAGTTTTACTGAACAGCAACAATCTATAGCGTGAACGATAAAAATTTTTTATATCCAAACAGTGGCCAACACATTGCTTTCAAGAGCCGAGTTTGTTAATTAAAAGTGAAAGTTTGTTAAAAGCAGATTCGAAATTCAAAATTCGAACATGCAATATGCATTGTGTTGAACGCATCATTCAACACTATACGACTCAGTTCAACAGAACTGAGTTTCATTCTGCCACAGAACAGCGGACCACCCGAGAAAGTGAAGCCAAACGTTTGGAAGAAAGAGAACTACACACCTGCAGACCTGTTGTCTGTGTTCCACTGTTCAGACAGCACCCTAATGCCCATTTGCGAAGATATCGTGGGTATCACATTTGGTCTGGGATTGCGGACCCACTGCCATCCATAAACAGTGAGTGCAGAAAATTTGAATTTGATAGCTTATTAGGAAGTAGTTTAAAAATGGATTATAAACTTTTGACTATAAAGACAAACACTATCAGTGAGCTAAATAAAAGCTTACAAAAGAGGAGTCTGCACATGAGTTTTAGGTAAAATTTATTACTTCGTCTAATAACTAAAAATTGTGATTTATTGGCGAAACAGCTCACGAATTACAGTATCATTGTTTGATGACTGACATAATGCCTTGAATTTTACAAATGGACGATTAGCATTAGATGAAACTTAAAAATAATAGATGTATTGTCAGCGCAGCAAGCTAATAAAATATTAATACTATATTCCAGTTATGGAAATACGTTGTATATAATAATATAAAATGGCCCAAGCATGGAGCCAATAGTTAACTCAGCATCGACTATGTGAGAGTTGACAACAGCGTTGCCCTGACAGACATTAAATTAGGCTGGCACTGATGAAATAGTTTATAAAGCAGTTGTGATTTCACTGCTGAGTCCCAAGCTAATAAACCTTACTGGTGAGTCTCTCATACCAAACATGGTCAAAATCTACAAATTCCTACAATTTTTTAGCTACTTTATACTTCTACTTAGTCGAACGAAAACGGCAGGCCAAACAATTTCCTTTTTTTCAGGAGAAAAGGAAGGAAACAAAAGGTTATTAAATATTGATTTATTTTATCCATATAATAAACTAATACGGTGTTACTTTTCATATGCTTTAAATATACTGCGAATAAAAGAATGTTATATCTTAACAATGTCCGCTTCGATTTCGAAAGCAAAATTTATTTATTTCAGTTTAAATATTAGTACTAGTAGAGACGTAATGGTGACCAGGTTGCACACTGATTATCCGATCCATTGACCTAAATCCGTACGTTTTGAGTTTACTTTCGCAGTTTATGCACGACAAAAACTTTTCAGGATGAATAATTTTCATGTTAGTGTCTTATAACAGAAAAAGCAGATTTCTACGGCAAATATTTTTTGTAGTAACAAATGTTTAGGCTTTCCACTGTTCTCGAATGGAAGGGTTTTAATTTATTTCAATCTTCAGTTACCTGTGGAATTTTTATACTGTTTTAAGTAACAACATGGTGTTAACATTTTACTTTTCACTTCCTAGCGACATTTTTTTCTTTGCAGCAGTCATACAATTTTTTGAAGAGCACAAATAAAAAAGTAAACTACTTCATGGTTTAGCCAAATGTTATTTTTTGAGAACAAAGCAAAAAAAAATGAATTTTGAAATTAAGCAATTTCAGCAAAAGGTGAAAAAAGTATTCGACAAAATTAACATAAAAAATTATTACCGGTCGTATAGTTTCCAAAAAGTAAAACATCACTATGTTCTGTACAACAGAAAACTTTGAACAGAAATTAATTTCGATTTATAGTTATGATATAAAATTTTTGAAAATATTTGGCCCAATATTAGCTGATCGTAACTTCGTACAAATAAGCCCTGCATTAATTTGATATTCTTCAAATGTGTGTGTGTGTGTGTGTATTTAATTATGGCAAAGCACACTAGGGCTATCTGCCTAAGGGGAGGGATGCCTTCGTGGAGGACTTTCTAAGGGAAACTGGCTCATATACACGTTACACATGGGGAAAACCACGAAAACACCCATGCAGCCAGCCCGTTTGCGGGATTCGAACCTCGGACCGAACTACCAGTGTTCAGCGACTTTACCGCTCGGCCGCTGGTGGGCCTATTCTTCAAATGAAAAAATGAAAACTTCAAATTTTATAATGTGACTAAAACGTTAAATAAAATGTCATGTTTTCTTAATAAGTGGGTAAAATTTCCATAGACAAGTTGGATCAGGCGCAACTTAAAAAGTCATAAGAAGAGAGGCCCGCCAGCGGCCGAGCGGTAAACTCCCTGAACACTAGTAGTTCGGATCGAGGTAAGAATCCCGGGTGCGGGCTGCCTGCATGTGCGTTTTCGTGGGTTTCCCCACGTGTATAGGAGTCAATTTCTCTTAGAAAGTCTTCCACGAAGGCATCCCTCCATTCAGGAAGATAGCCCTCGAGTGCTTTGCCGTAATTAAATAAACCAAACCAAACATAGACGAGTTCGATCAGTCCTTAGGTAAGTCGGTGATTTGATACGCCAAAGTTGGTTTCCTAGTAACGAAAATCTTAATGCCATGAAAATATTTACTTTAGAAGTACGTTAAGATGCTGAGCCAAGTTTTCTCAAGGGTGTGTTTTTATTATTGTGGAAACAAATACAAACGATATATTGGAGCTATTATAAGGTAGATATTTCACTATTCTCTCCACACCTTTTGTATAATGTAGTTTTTTAACGTGAGTGAACCCTGAGATGAGAGAACATTGTTTCCATAAGCAATGAAAAGGCCTTAAAGAGAAAACACAGAATAAAGGAAACTTGAGAATTTTACTTGCCTAAACACTTTTTAGTTTAAAACTTAAACATTTGCTTACGCATAAATTACAGCCATTTATTTTTAAAACAATCATACCCAAATTATGCCAAAAGCCACCTCTTTATATATGTTGGTTCAAATTTTACGCAAGATCGTTTTTTATTCCAAAGATACGTATGCTGAGTTAAATACAACTTGTCAGTTTAAAATTTTAAAAACAGGACTGTAATACTATGCTTACAGTATTTACTATTCAGTACACAACAAATAGCATGCTCTTCAATATAAGATGATTAAAATAGCAGAAATCTTCTGCTTTTTAGTTAGAATAGCAAGAATCTCTTTATCAGGTTATGAACCTAGACGAGTTCGATCAGTTCTTAGGTAAGTCCGTGATTTGATACTTGAATTATGAGCACACGAAATATCTACCAATCTATTTCCGAAATTTTTTATAAGTTTTATATCGATCTAGCACAAATGCAATAAATAGCTAACTATTTCAATATGTATTTTGTCAGTGCCTATTAACCGCGTTCTCTGGATATCTAATATACCGTAAAAAGATGAGCTCTAAAAATAAGACTAGAAATCTGTAACTAGCTAATTTAATTACTGTAAATCAAATAAAACGCTTGTAAATAACAATTGGACAGTTTTCATTTCATTCTACACATTTTTTGTCATTCTATGTTTCCAAATTTTAAAAAACAAAGCCATCTTAAACTGGATTTCAATAAATATTGTTAAAGCATCTACATTTGAAACATTTGTAGACACCAAATGCGTATGTTCATAAAATACTAACTTGTAAATTCTTCTCTGACGGCTTAACAAGTCTATAGCAATGAACCAAACAGACGTTCAATGTAAAGCTACACGAAGGAATCAACATATATGAGATATTTATAGAACATCACATTACAGAAAGTTGCCACCTAGGATATTGTTGACAGAAAGCAACTTATCTTCCATAGCCCTCCATATGCTTATGTGATCAGATTTAAATTTGATCACACGTTATGAAGATTATGGCTATTCATAACGCCAATCTTATGAGATTCATTATGAATACTAGGTATACAACGCATTACCAACCACAAGATAGGAATATAAGTGAACCGAGATCCAAATAATCAGATATAAAAATGCCCTGCGTAACACTGCTATTTTTAACCCCTGAAAAGGCTTAGCATACTATACTATTTAATACGTTTGAACTTTTATCGGGCATTTGGCGGAAAGTATTTATTTTAACTAAATAATCCGGTCCTTTCTGAACATAAAATTACTGTCAAAATTTTATATAATGTCATATTTTCGTAAAACAGAAGTGAAGTGTATTCTGGTAGAAGACAAGATATTTTAATTTTGTGAACATACAGTTCTCATTGCGTCACTAATATACTTATGTAATTATTAAATTTGACATAAATACTTTTATTTTGCGCTGGAGCTAACAAAGAAAACATTCAAATAATTTTAATTATAAGAAACTCAACTTTTAGCCTCTCGTGGAACAGCCCTAAGACATCTGGGTACCTAGGCGAACCATACTCCGAATCGAAAAATTCAAAGCTTCCAAACAGTACCTCAACTAACTTACGATTAATTTAAATATAACAAAATTATTTATAGAGAATTATACTAATATTTTTTCTTTCTAAAATTCTATGGGTTCTATGGTAGACTATGGGTAGACAATTCTATGGGTTTTGCTCTTCAACCCATAGAATTGTCTTCTAGTACTAACCTATGAAATGGAGCATACAGATTCCTTTTTTTAAACCAAACCATTGTTACGAATTTCTAATTTATCAGACATTTGTGCTTCTTTTAAAATACAAAATTACAAATGTAAAGGTTTAATAACATAATAAGGAAGTTAATAATGTATAACATATGTAGTAATGCCAAACGAAAAAATCTGCAGATATTCTAAGAATGAGAAATAAAAACTCCGGTTACGACCACGTGTGTCCTGATAACGACCGCGTGTTTCTGAGACTTCATTATTTTTCTTCTTTTTCCCCTTTCTAGTAATTTCGTTCTCCTGATGAGGAGGGACCTTGAGTTGCCCTCGAAATCGATTGAGTGTTTTAATATATGTACGCTAAATACAAGGTTGTTATTGCGATTTTAAATGAGAAATAATTTTAACATTAAGACTAAAAGTGAAATAAACTTTAGATTGTTTCTTTCACTTTTAGTAGGTGTCGTTATTGCTTACTAGAAACCAGCAGTACTTGCCCATTTGACTCAATACCGCTGCTCCATTTTCTGAGTATCCTCATGGAATCTTTTTTTTTATCCTGTGCTCACAGCTCTGCATATGGGAATTTAGTAAATGAATTTTAAGAGGCATTCTGCATCTCAGCTTGCAGTAACTGCTCAAAAGGCCTTATGATTATTTTCTGCTTTATGATTCTAAATAAATCTTTACTTCTCATGCACATTTCTCTAATGGTTTCTAAACAGTTATTTCATCATCATTTAATTTCGTATGAAAGCTTTTATATTGTAAATGTCTCCGAATTCGAGAAACAACATAAATTCCTTTTTTTCAGTTTCGCCTCTTTTTATTACTGAACTTTAAAAACTCAATTTTAAGGTATGCAAACATTTTCCATTCTTGTCTATGGTTCTATAAAACTTGGTATTAAACCTAATATCTTATGAAGAAGAAATAGCAACACCTTGTAGTTGTACCGAATTTTCTAGAAGAACGTATCTAAAAATTACATTGTCCCACAAGCAAATAAAATAATACCATTCTATAAGTCTTTCTTGTAATTAAACTCAGCTATATGGCAATGATCTTGAAATCTCTACAAATTTTGAAAAATACTTATTATAATGAATCACACCTATTAACAGAAACAGAGTTTCATATATTTTTTGTTATTTTGATTAAATGCACCACTTATATCTATGGTTTCGTGTTACTATTGTTTAATAACACAGCTTGAGGGTTCTAAACAACCTCCATTCTTCAGGGAAATGTTAATAACCTAGGTACTTCCATTTAATCATCTATCTTTTCTTACACCAATCTCTTCGCTACCTTTCGTAGCTACTGATTGTAAAATAAAGCAGTTTGTTGACATAATTCGAAATCTCTGGATGCATCGCTCCATGGCGATCGTGATTGAAATTTCTAGAAAAGTAATGTTTGCTGGGAAGCTTCATAAATATCCATTTATTTTAGCTACAATATACTTCGAAGTTGAATAATTTCTAAGTCATTTAAAAATGCATTTCATAACAAATAAAACGAGATATGTTTCATTATTATCCCATGATTCTTTTGATTATGCAAGCAAATACGTTGGCGTATTTACTTTTCATTGGCACTATCCTTGTCTGAAAGGGATTTTAAGAATTTATAATAAATTATTCAAGTCAGCTGACGATAAACAGGAATACCTGATCTTTACGCATAGTTAACAAATATTGTTCTCCATCCATCATTAACTATAATTTATTAATAAAATACACAGTATTTTGTGCATTTGTCAAAATCTAGTGCACAATTTAAATGCACAAATTCTAAAGAAATTGAATTGAGAAAGTTCAAGTTGAGAAATTTAATTTAAGATCGCACAGGCTGCGAAATTAATTGAACAATCAATAATTAAATCAAAATTAAATCAAAATTAAATCATGAAAGGGGACAATTCTCCAACATGAAGCACTCATATGAAAATTAAAACAGAATTAATTCAACAAAATCTCGAGAACACAACAAACTTATGCAAAATATATAATAAATAAAAGGCATAACAGTTGAAACTTCCTCGTTCTTTTTCAAAGAACAGCCGAGAAATTTTCATCACAACCACATTTTTTAATTATATCTGGATGACGGTAAATTCTTCAAACATTTCAAAATTAAAATTTAGGTGCCAATTAAGATTATTTAATTAAAATGATTAAAATAATTGATTTTTAATTGTAATTAAAATAATTAATTCAATTAATCATAATGATATAATCTTCTCCAATGTGACCCTAAAATAAATATTTAAAAACCAAACATTAAGAAAAAATAAATATTAAAAAACGAATACTCCAATAAGAGAGCAGAAAAAACAATGTGTAATTAAAAGCAATGTCTAAATAAATTTTTAACCCAAGAATTAGCAGAATTCCTTAAAAATATTTTTGTACACCAAAAGAAACATGTTAAAATAAAAATAAAATATTTCACGTCAAAATTTTAAGGAAATCAATTTATTATAAGTAAATATATTTTAATGAAAAATGAGGAAATTTTTCCAGATATAAGCTAAAGATTACATGAAAATGGAAGTCTTATAAGCCTAAATGAAAAATAAATATGAAACTAAATCTAAAATAATGGTGATAAATTCGATGCAATATCTATAAATGAAAGGGAACAAAATGTGCCTTTTCTATATCTGTGATTAAATAAGTTTTAAAGATGGGGTATTTCAGGGATTTAAAATTTAGTCATCCCGTTTATAATAATCTATAAAGTTATTTAATGAGTGCTTAAAAGGATCAGCATTCCAGCAATCTGAAGGTCATCAACCTTAGCATTTACAGATCCTTTCATTTATTCCGTAAACATGTCTCTTTCAACCTGAATGTGAACTAATCAGGTTTTTTTCAATGAAACATAAAGTGTTATTTGAATATAGCAAAGCGCACGACGGCTGTCTGCCGAAAGTAAACGATGCTTTTATGGAGTACTTTCTAAGGGAAACTCGTTCGTATCAACGTTATACATGGACATAAGTGGTGCTAAGCATACACTTATCACACTGTAGCGCTTTATGAGTTTTCTATGATCATTCAATTTCTATAGCTATGGTAACTTTGCATACCTTCTGACAAGTAGTTATATTTTTAACCACTGTATTTTAATTCCTGTTGACTATCAGTACATTATTCACTTGTTTCACAAGTGCAGAGATCCTGATCGATTGCTTGTTTTAGATTGAATGAAATTAAGCTTAATGTTACTGTTAATTAGCTTGTTATTAATTTAATTATATATTTCTAATTAATTATATGTTCAGATATTTCCAAGTATATTTATTACAAACTTTTGCATCCCAATTTTTAATTTTTGGTTAAAAAAATAAACTTTTATTTATTGACAGGCCTGATTGATTATATTAATTTGCAGTACTGTTTATTTAATTTTTTTCTAGATAAATTTTTGAAAAAACTTCTTAGTATAATAATTTAAATTTATTTACAACTTATACGTCAGTGTTCCAAACGCATAGTAATATTGTTATAATAGATTTCATGCTAAGCTTTTTTTTAATTTAAACTATTAATTTCTGCAAACATTTACATGATTACTTTAACTAACAAAAAATATTTTTAACATACTTTGATATGGAATAATTTTTGCACGCCAGTGAACTATATAAATTTTCCAGTCTAGCTCAGACATCTTGACTATTATTGATGTAATTTATAAAAAATATAATTGGTATGCTTTATAATTATTTAAATTATGATATTATCATAGTAAATGAAAGATGTTTGTAATGTTAATATGTATGCTTACCAATACCTTTTATTTTCTTTGTTAGCTCTCGCATTTATTACTGTTATTCAAGTAATTAGCCTGCTTGTTAGATATTTTTTACTTGTTCTTGTGATATGTAATTCTGTTTCTTTATTTTTGTTTTCCTCTTGGTTACCAATTGGCTTCGAAAAGTTAAATTGTAACCCTGTAGGCAACAAGGGGAAGAATTTTGACTCGCGCAGTTGGACTATAGCAGGACCCCGGGGGGGGGGAATTTTCATTAGCGCAGTTGGAGTACACCCGTTTGGGATTATTCATACAGTATTTGAACTATTATGAAAATAAGTAAAAGAAAAAAATTAATGAAATCATTTTGAATATTGGTATCGTAAATACTACAAAAATTGTGTTTTTGAATCCTAATATAGAAAACTGTAAATGTTGTGATACTGAATATTGTTATATAAAAAATATAAAAAATATATATAAATATAAAAAAATGTATTATTGGTTTATAAAACGGAATAAATTTTTAAAAATTTTATAATTAATGTAGTTTAAAAGAAAATTACATAAAAAATTACTATGAAATTATTGTGGATGAATTTTGTGCAATAAGTTTGAATTTAAAAAACAGAATATGTTGTAGGGTGTACTAGTTCAGAATCAGATGAGTATATTAAGCTCTGAATAACAGTTCCGTTTGCCTTCTCATACAAAGACATGTTGAAGGCTACCATTTATAAGAATGAATACGATATATATTTTACAGAATTAATTTTTTATTTGAAATGGTATGATGCAGTTCTCAATGTGCCAACTATTTTAAGCAAGGAAGGAAGGCCTTTTCAAGTGCCGATCAAGCGTCTTTGAACCATTGGTAGAATAACTAATATACCAGTCAATTAAAGAGCATAACGTCCTACTTTAGACAGAAATGCTTGTTTTAGAGAATTTGAGGGAATTTTTTTTATATAAAATCAACCAGGAACTGAAAGTGAAAATTAAAGAAAAATGAAAACAAATTTTACAATATCTATAATATTAAAAGGTAAATTATAAATATGAAATTTTGAATGTTATAATTTTTGACAACCCTAAAGAATTATGCTTACTTTCAAAACACTAATACTCAGAATTTACATTCTGCAATAATTTTAAAATTATTATTTAGTTCAAAATATCTTGATGTATGCTTTCCATAACGTATTTCTTTTCTTTTTACTGCTTTAGAGCATTTTATCAAAAGTTTTTTTTTTTTTTTTTTTTTTTTATCATTACGCCTTCATCTCTTTGAAGAGATACGGGATGAGCATTAAGATAAAAAGTACGTAAATAAAAATTTGAACTTTAATTTGCAGTGTCTTAACTCTCAATTTTTATTTGAGTACTTCCTCTTTCTGCCCGAAAAGTACTAACTGTTTATAAAAAATCTCTCCAAATTGCACCATTTCAAAATTAATTCATAAGTTATCATATGAACGTTAATAACGTAGTAACGTAGATATTTACATAAAGTTAATAACGTAGATATTTACATCAAGCATCAGTGAGAAAGACATCAAATTTGCAAATCGAAATTTAAAATATTAGCCCATCAAAATAAAGTAAGGCTAAAACCAAATAATTCTGAACTGGCTGTTTACCTTGCACACGTCGTAGAGGTGAATGGAGTTATCATGCCCCCAATCTGAGACACAGTCTGAAACTAGTCAGTTTTCACTGCTCAGTCACTTTCTTTTATAGGCTCTCATCAACTTTCTCGTTATAACGGGATATTACGCTCGTTACAATGGGTAGGTGCCAGCAAAACCATCGTTCAAATGGACTCGAGAAAGGTCAAATTGGATATTTCCGTTGAAATACTATACCCGAAATTTTTGGCGATTACAATACTATTCTTTACTTCGTAAAAAGAAGTGAAAATGTAAAAAATTGTCTAATTAATATCATTCTTGTCAACTAATATATAATTAATATTTATCATGTAATATTTTAATGTCTAATTAATATTTATCATTCTTGGTTCAAAAGAAGAGTTTATTTTTTAATCTGTGAAAATTTCACTCTAAAGTGGATACAATTTAAAATTTTGAAATATTAGACATTGAAAATTTAGATGATGAAATAAAGTAATGAACTTCAAATACTCAATAAAAAAGAGAAATTTCAAATATTCACCCAAAAATCAGAAATAGCGTTAAAATTCCATTAAAATTTCATTAAAAAGAATTTTTTCTCTTTATCTGATTGAACAAACCATAAAAGTCTGAGATTTTTAGTTTGCTCGTTAAACGAAGATATGCGGGAAAAATCATTTCAACATTAAATTTAAAAGACTACAAATCAAGTTTTGAAAAATATCTCTTTATTGCATTACTATTAGTGTTATCCAGAACCTGTGTGCAAAATTCAAGCTGGATAGCGTGTCAGGTAAGCCCTAAGAGAGAAAAAAGAAAAGCTTACAAGAAACGGTAGGAAGGACTATGTGAAATCCGCCAATCAGTTTGATCTTCCACATTCATTAAATGTTAAAGAATAACTTACTTGACCTCCAGTTCAATGTAATGCAGTGTTATTTGATAACAAAATCATTTTGTTATGTAGTTCAGTTTGTAAAGAATGCAAATTATTTTTTTAATTGCACATTTCATAACGGTAGAGCATACGAGAGCTATCTTCTTTAGGCGAACGACTATCTCTGAGGGCGACTTTCTACAAAATCTGACTTTTATGCATGTTACACAAGGAGAAATTTATAAAAGTTAACATGCAACCATCTCGGTTGCTGAGATTTGATCCCGGTCAAACTACTAGAATTCAACAATCCAATGCCCTCGGCCAATATTGGGAAAGTAATTCCCCAATGCCATACATCCTAAATCAGACAGCCTCCCAGTATTTTGCAAAAAATTAACTAATTAACTTTGCAGCCACTCAAGTTTATATAAGTTATACTGAATGAATTTAAAGTACCAAAAGAAATACTATTATTTCTCTATTTTCTCGTTCGATTTATCATCCACGTAGCTTTAGAAAAACTGTTATTACACGTTCAATAACTTTTATTTTATTCTGCATGCAACCTAGCAAACTGTTAGTTTTTAGATGACTTGTCATTAGAGAGGCATAAAATGAGGCATTCGTCTTTGAAATTAAAACTTAACTTCATTAAATTAGTTAATTGAACGATTAAAAACAAACCTTTGTAACATTTATACCTTTCTTTTATTTTAATACTTCTAACAGATGTAATTTACAATATATATAATTCATGTCATTTAAGATATATCTCATTGCTACATTAGCGACATTATTGGCATACAAAACATTCCTAACGTCGGCACAGAATTATCATTTGTCTACCACATATTATACACAGTATTATGCGGTACACAAATGATTATTTGATTCGTATTTTCGTTAACTGACAACTTTTGTTCCCATGCAATAATACATTTTTTCATCATCTGGGAAGATCAAGATTTTTATGTTTCGGTTCATAAAAGTGGTTTAATGTGCAACTCCATATTGCTCTTTGCAAGTAATATCTGAAACTGGGCTTGCATTATCTTTCCACTAGTTGCAAATAATCCTGTGTTACATATTTTTCGTATTAGATAAAAATCTTAAAAAAATTACTTCCATCACTATCGGACACAGAGATTAATCGACAGTGAATTTAGAGTAAAATATCTCTAAAATTATTTCAAAACGTTATATTTGAATTTGTACACTATGTTTCCACACTATATTTGGCAATTTCAAGCATAAAAATTTACACCTTTGTGGGAAAAAATAAGTTTAAAATTGCATGAAATCTATAATTTGTTTCTTAAAATGACACACTTATATAATTGCCTCTTCTTCCAGCTAGTTCCGAAATAAATAGATAAATGAAAGAACCAATTTCTTATACTTGATTTTCATTTGTCTTTGGGTTTTACATGACTACATGAAGTACGCATTAACAGGATTAGCAATAGTTTCTGAGATTTACTTTATTGTTGTTTACTTTAAATTATGTGTGAAATATTACATATATTTCTGTTATACAAAAAAATAATGCATGGATTTTCTACTATTGTTATTATTTACGTATTTATTACGATAAACAACAGGTTTCAGTAATACAAGCATATGTCATGCATACATACAAGCATATGTGTTCATGCATGCATGTATATATATGTAAGTACGTGCGTATGTATGTATTCACATACACATGCGCATACACACCTGAATACATACATACATTTCTGAACCCGGTTCCGATAACAGAAGAGCACCTAAACACCTAAGTGCGCCAACAATTAATTTAGAAAATATTTATATATTTCTTACAAATTTAATAATTATCACGTAAAGACTTAAGATGATATTGAAGATGCAGGCTAAAACTACTTTTTACTCGAAATATAGTTTAAAAAGTATTTGTATACACATTAAGTTTTAAAAAATTAATTTATATGACTAAATATTTTACAAGGGTGCATAATAAAATATTCATTTGGTTAAATATGGAAATAAAAGCCCACACTAATTTCAAATAAAAGGCAATTGTTGAAAATTTAAAATTGCTAAAAATAATCAATCCTTTTTTTAAATGGAAAAATTGTGGAGAGTGACTACGGTTATGTTTGCGCATAAAATGCATATAAAATAACGGAACTTTTCCAAACACCATTACCAGCCTTTGTTTTTTTAGCAAACACACATGTACAGAATCATAACTTCTCTGTAATAGCTATCAAAATATACCATTGCAGCTAGCAATTATATCTGCATGAATTCTGACTATTTATTTTTTCTGTTATTTTAAAAGTTGTAAAAAATATTGATTTCTTCAGTCCATTAGGTTCAACTGTCAGCTTACACACGTTGCTTTCTGGCACACTATCAAGACTGACAATTCTGCAATAATCTTTGATAATAAACTCATAAATTCTTACCTGTAAAAATGGCGTAAAACAAATATCTGAGTCTCCGCATTTGTAGGAAACTGGTCACCTGTTTATGTCGAGCATCGGTTATTAAAATCGTGAAGAACAAAACTTTTGAACGGATCCCGTTTTTTCCGAGATTCACAGCTTCATCAAAATTTGGCAACGTGCCTAAACAAGACACATCCACTATCTTTAGCGATGCGAATGCTCATCTGGATCGCAGCCAACATGGAATCCAAGTGCTGGCTCTAGGGTTGTAATTCGTCTTTCTGTTAACGCCAAAGATTCAAGCAAGTTTCTCGCCAAATAATATGCGTTCGAATTTCTATCTCGGGAATATAATACCCCTCGACCTTTCATTTCCTGTTTATATTATAGTAATGAATGAAAGTAAATTTTGAGCTTTGAAACAATTCGTATAAAAAACCGATTTGTCAAATATTGTGACGAAATATTATTTATAGTATATTAATAAATCTATCCTGCAAATTCCTATAAATATTATAACTACAGCGCATTTTAAAAATGTTTTTGGGCCTTATCATCATTGAAAGTATATTAAGCTCCAAACTTCTCAATGGAATTCTTTGAGTTCTCTATTTTACATTGCTTTAAACTGCTTAAATTCGAGCAACTGATTCAATAATTAGAAGTGCTTTAATTTTTTTATCTGCTTATTGCTAATTATAAATGCTAGTTTGGACTTTTTATACTACTAAAACTTTCTTATAATAAATGGCATTTTATCAAATTTAATAAAAGTAATTTAATTTATAAAATTAAATTTAAGGAAAAACTCCTTATCAATGATTCAATGGCAATTCTTATCAATGTCGTTGATTCAATGAAAGCTTGAAATTCGTCCAGGGTAATATACATCACGTGACATTAAAAAAGTCCCCAGATAATATTCATTCGACGACTAACCATACCTCACAGATCCTTGACTGTCAGGAAATCCAAAAAATATTGCGGCCGAAGAATGACCTAATATTTTTCAAAATATTCTGCCTATGTATGACAGCGCATTATCCTGTAGTAAAATACTCTTTTAGTGTACCTGAAAGATAAAATAATCAACACATGTGCTGCACCACCTCGTGGACATGCCAGCAGAGCATCATTGTGCCCATTATAGATGCTACAACAGGTCAGCTGAAGGCATTCCAAACATTGACTCTACGATAATGAACCTATGTGACGCTCATTATACAGCGGTAGAAAAATCAGCCGATTGCCACTTTACTTTGAACTCTGACAGGATGATCATCATTGCTCAGACAGAATCGAGGTAAACAATAAACATCTTGCTATGCCTTTCGGAATGTTAGGTAGTTGTGCTGCCACATCACTCACACTCTTCACAATAACCGTTTCCATAAAAGTGGAAGCATTAGCAACGTTAGGCGTGACTGCAAACTACCTCAATCAGTTGAAGAAAAATTGTCTGCTTCATACCGGCGTACCCAATTTGCTTCACAAATCCCGAAAAACGTAGTAGTCTGTTGATTGTGGAATCGCAACTGCATGAATTTGTCAATAATTTGTCGATGTGACGTCTATCTAAATACTTCCCATCTCACGACGTAAAATCAGCCGAAGCCTCAAATTAAAAGTGAGTCTGGTATTTTAATTTATTACTTTCTGTTTCTTGTTAATTTAATATAATTTAGTAAATTTTTACCACTTCACATTTTATTTAATTTTCATTATTTATCTTCCCTGATAGTCTTTCATAAGACTCCGACACCTCTAATCTTAGAAATAGGTCCTAGCTATAGGTGATGAAATGTCACATTTCCTACTTCCAACTATCTCAAAACTACTATGGTTGGGATGTGTCATACTGATTTTCTGCCCCAATACTTGCTGTAAAACATCTGAAATTAAATCTCTCTAAATTAAAATATCAGTTAAACTAATAAAAATGCTCTAAATGACAACTCAAAGCCATTGTATGTTTCTTAATTTTTAGTCTGACACAGAAAATATCACAGTAAAGTTCTTGTAACTTTAAAGAAATCATCTGACCTAACTGATTAGCTTTCTCATTTTATTATGCTCCTGTTTATGTTATTGGCCGAAAACTGAAATATTAGCATAATTTGTTGACTTTAGTGTACCTGAAAGATATATAATTTTCTTTATGAAGACGCTCGCTCATTTTTAGTTAAAAAGAAATTTTCAAAATTTCTAAAATCATTCATTTTTATTAAAAATATTTCCTAAAAACTGATAGATGGTATAGAGACATTAACAGACATTACTGCGAAATTCTCTCTTAAAATTTATTATCAGTTCATATTTTAACTTAAAATTAGCTCACTATTAAAGTCATAAATTAAATATAATACGAAAGTGTTCTACCTCAGGCTATTCTGAAAAATAAACATTACGGTTTTCTTTAACAGTTCCTCAACTGGTACAGTTTTAAGATAACAGGCGTTGTCAGTGAATATGCCTGGAATATTGCGTTGCAAATAAACCTAAACGGTGAAGTAATTGCAAAAATCTACAATAATGTTGGAAAGTTTAAGCTTATTTATGAATGGAAAGGCATTAATTCCTCACAAAGAAAATGGTGGTTCTACTGAAAAAGAAATAACGTTATAGGATATTTCAGAAATCATTCTTCAACTGAAAAAGAAATAACATTATAGGATATTTCAGAAATCATTTATTGTGTTCAATAATTTGATAGTTAACAAAAAAATGGAATAATAACTAAATAAAAGACATAATGGACGTTACAGAAGTTTTACATATCAAGCCAATAGAATATCGTAAAGAAGAAAATTAAGATCAGTGCTAAACTTCGAAAGTGAGCAACGATGGAACTGGAACTGATAATGAGATTATAAATCTGCCAAGAGATGGGCACAATTTTGGACGTTTTTGGTTTTTACGAAACTCTACGTAACTGCAAAGGCAATTAAAGTGAATATTTATGGAAAATGTTATCATCTCCAAGAAAAAATCAAAACTCGAGACTAGATTTTAATTAGCATTTATACTATTTAAATTCCTCATTCGCTGCGTACTTTGCAGATATTGCTTTCTCTCATTTTATTGGTATTATTACTTTATCTAACACCTACTGTAGATTTAAAACCTCTGAAGAGAATATGAATTTAACGAGCGTGAATTCACACTCACACTAGCCCGGGCGACCAGTCCTACCAACCTGGCTTCACCTGCCCAACAAGGAGAGTGCCTCAGGTTTCCACAGTTCCTTCAAGTAAGAGACAGACATTTTGCTTGCAGAACTGAAATTAAAGCTGAAACTTGATATAAAGAGGATCCAACAGAATGTTACGAGGGAGCTAAGAGACATTCCAAAAGAAGACGTCCATCTCGCTATTAAACGGCTTGCGTATCGCGCCACCCGATGTGTAACTTCCCAAGGGTTATACGTAGAATACAGAAAACAAATTTACTGCACTCATTTTTTAAATGAGGTCAGTCCTGAAACTTTTTAGCCAATCTTTTTATTGGTCATTTTCCACTTTAGTCAACTCTAGAACCTACTAACCTCTACACCATGAACTGAAAAACCTTTAATTTTGTTAAGTTTACCTAATATAAATCAAAACTTTCTAAACAGGCCAAACAATATCACAAAGATTTTACTTCATTTAACGTTTAGGCAGAGTTAACAAAAGAATTTAAAACAAGGAATATTAAATTGCTTTTACTTTTTTGTAGAAGAAAATACAGCTTTATTTAAAGTGTGAATGATTTTTAAGTGTAAAAACTGAAAATGCCTGTCAATTCCTAAAGTTTAATAGAAAAATTAATATTAAATGTTTCAAATTTGAATCGTAAACTGCGCTTAGCCGTATAAAAAAATTGCAGGTATTTTTATAGAATTATTGTTTAAAACTTTGCTTTAGGATTCAACTATTTATTTTGTAGTTATTATGAAGAAGAAGCTTTAGATTCTGATAAAAATACTCTTTTATGAAACAAGTAGAGCACCTTAAGTATTACAACTAGTGCTTTTTGAAATAGTAATTTTTATTTAGGAATAGTGTAATTAAAATATAATCACGGGATATGATTCAAATTTCCCGCAAATTAAAAGTACTTGATTTTCCAAATTATTTCGCAACATAAAATTTCCCATGAAACTGCAGTAATATTACAATAGAGAGTTAGTTATATACAGCAAGATAAATGGATGCACATAATTGAATATAAAGAAAGAAGAAGCATTTATTTATATTTTATATCAAACAATTATTTCCAAATATCAGATTAACTACGGAAAAATGTATTTCTAAATTGGATAAAATACTTCTTTTAAAATGGCAGAATGCACCAAACACTAAGGTTTCTGAATAAATAATACCGAAACATACATGAAACAATAATGCCTCTCACTTTAACATTTCATGCATCATAAATCATGAATTTTTTTTCTAATACGAGGCATCTAAAAACATGAAATTCGATAGAAACAGCCAAACTGACAAATCGATTTTATTTTTGGTCCTGCAAAGAAAAAATATTGCCTTATTAATAAACTAAAAAATTGGCAGATTGTTAAATACAATTGAATACCAGGTATCTGGACTACTATGACCATACCTTATCCGATTAATTACCAAAATCAGACAATTAGGTTGTCATTTTAGTAAAAACTAAATACGTATTTAATTTTTTTTTTTTTGTGGTTTATAATATTTTATTTCTAGAAAGATCATGCAGTTGAATATAAAAAAAAATGTTTTCATTTCCGTTAAAACTATAGAAAAGCATTTATTTTGATTGTATGAAATCTGTCACCTAAAGCACGAAATTATTTTTCGTTAGCTTGTTTCGCCTTACACATATTCGACCGAGCTGATAACGTCTCTAAACACTAGTAGTCGCTAAACACTAGTAATGTTAAAATCTTGATAACTAGACTAGCTGCATTAGAGTTTTCAAGATTTTTTTTCCATGCGTAATACCAATGGACGAGTGGAAAAGACTGCTGAACACTGGCAATTCGACTCAGATTTAAATTCCGACGAATGAGAAACTGCGTTGAGTATTTTTGTAGTTTCTTTTAAGTATAATAAAAATATGAGAAACTTTGCTTTTGGATTTACAAAAGCATCTCTCCTGTTAGACAAAGGCTCGAGTATGTTTTAAAAACGCATTTCTGTTTCAAGTAAAACAAAACAATATACTTAGTTTTTACTTAAGTAGGCCTTGATATAAGCCCATAAACGTGTTTTATTTTTGTTGTACTGACATAAAATAAAATGTTTACCTTTTATTTCATCAAAACAAAACAGCCGAATTCTATTACAGCTAAATTCTAACTATAATTAAACTAAGCCTAACACTTTTAAAAGTTGGCCTCATGGATATGAACTTTTTTATATAAAGCGCAAAAATGCGTTTTTAAAATACTTATTAATTGGAATTTTGTGTTTTGGGACGATATAAAACCTTAGACTATATTTTTACGGAAATTTTCGCTCATGGTGCCCAAACTTTTCTCATAAATATTCCACTTTATTTTGAGAAAGCTTGTAACATAAAATACATGTCTAGAATCAATAGTTAAGAAATGAAGCCTCTAGTGACTTTTGTTAGCACCCTAAATCTAAGACACAGGTTATGTTTCTGCATGCATTCTCAAGCAGCGTATGGTTTAATATTTAATACTGTTTTCCGTTACCAAAATTCGCTTATGAGTTAAAATGCGTATTGGGTATTTCCAGCATTCTGAAGTATTCTGTTCCTTAATAAGCGAATAAAATATAATAATAAATAAAAAAAGCGAATATCTATAGATAAAAAGTGAATAAAATAATAAAATGAAAAGCAAATATCTATACATAAATATGCATAAAAATATTTTTTCAACCGTGTCATCAGAAACAAAGCTCGCATATAAGGTCTACTCAAAAATATCAAGTATACTCAATTATTAAAATGTTACTGGGGGGGAACATATTAATCAATCCACTTAAAAAATCCATGTAACTTGAATAATTTTTAAATTAAGAATATGGAAGTTACACGGAATCTTTATTTTGACCCTTCAAAATGCCAGATTTCCTATTCCTGCAAAAATTAAATTTAAATAAGAACACAGGAAATATGATACAAAAATCTAGTGTGTACACAACATGACTTCCTTGTACGGAATATTAAATTATACGCAATTTTCCTACATTTCATTTAAACATATTGAATTATCAGTTCATGAATTTTGAATTAAATCTACTTCGTCGATAGCACATAAACCGCAACAGAATAAATGCACTCTTTAATGTTCACTGTATTTATTTACCATAGTGACACTTCGGCGCTAGGTTCACTTAATAGCGTTACATCTCATTCATTTGTAACTCAGAGTGCACAAAATTTATATAATCTGAAGAATTACCACAAGATCTATTCAAATACTAAAATAAATCTAAAACGATGTAAAAGAGAAATTCAACAAATAAAAAAGAAACGGTTTTTCACAGATGATTCGGCTCTGCTTACCTAATGCGCATGCGCTACTAATTAATTCAATTCTCATTTCGCTGCAAGGCAAAAATACACAAAAATTCAAAATACTTTTATTAAAAATTGAAAGATATAGAAAAGCATAAAAAACAAAACAGCCTATGTCCCATACTATGGAACATCATAGTTTAGGATATAGGCTGCCTATATTAAAACCATTTTTGAACTAAAAACATATCGTTTTTCCATATTTTCATGCATTCACCTCTTAATTTCCCATTTTCTCGTTTTTTTAGAAACCTGGAAAAAATTAGGCAAAATTTCCATTAATTTTAATAAAAAAGACATAAAAATACAACAAAAAATAATCAAAATAATTAAAAAATCTAGTATTTTTTACGTTTTTTTTTTTTTTTTTTTTTTTTTTTTGTCAAATTCCAAATTTGAAAAAAATCAAATGAGGCCAAAAAATATTAAAATTTCAGAAAAAACAATAAAATCAGGGTGGTAAATATCTTCCCCCTTGAAAAAATAATCATACATAATTCCTATTAATACCCGCACATTATGTGCCAATAATTTAATATGAATTCTCTCGCTATGTCTTTTGATAAAATTTTCAGATAATTGTTTATATAAATCAGGATTGCACCAATCAATTTTATCTTCGTGTTTATTTAAAATGTTTTCAGTCAAACTTTGATATTTCATAATTTCATTCCAATCGACTACATCTTTTAATTCTTCAATAGTATTTTTTGATAATTTTTATATCCAGAAACTAATTTCAGTATTAATTTTCCAAAATTTTGTAAAATAAATTCATTACTTAAAGTTTGATATTCTGATATGTTATCCCAATTTACTTCTCTTCTAATCTTCTTATCTAATGTAAATTTTTCAGATAATTTTTGTGACCTAGATACAATATCCTATTTAATTTAATTTTGATGCATAATTATAAGATTTAGATAGATTCTGATAACCTGATATATTTTCTCAATCTACTTCATCTTTACATTCGCTAACGAAAGGTTCTGATAATTTTTGATATATTGATACCAATTGCCAATTGACTGCATTTTCAAAATTTCTAATTAAATCTTAACTTAAAACTGTGTTTTTAGAAACTTCACCTCAGTTAACATCCATTTATTAGGATGAAAATTCTTTTGGATTTATTAATATATTTATATTTGTTTAATTGTCAGGAATTTAAATATTATATACCTTTCATCAGCAACAGGCATTTAAGAAACGTAAAAAAAAAATGTGTATCTGTTACCTCTGTTCAGATTGCGATCAGAAAGGAAGATGTCCAAATTTTCATGAAGTATATAGAGATTATTGCCCACCACCTGCACTTATTAGAATGAAAATTCGGTACTCCTTTATAGACGGTTGCACGGATTTTTGGCGATTTACATTGGCGCAATTGTTGGCGTGGTTTTACAGTCGTCAGCCATCTTGAAAAATGCTGTTTTTACGTATTTTACGCATATAGTAAAGTATTCGAAACTTTAAAAAAAATAAATATCGTTAAAAATAATGGATTAATTTTTTGTTGAAAACGTTGTTTTTTAAGATGGCTGGCAAATGTAAATAAATACATTTACTAAGAGTATAAAATGCTAAAGTAAAGTTAAATTACTACTTTCATATAATAGAATAAAAACACCGCTATGAAAACATTGCGCCAACATTTAATTGGATTAAAATATTACTTAAATTGGATATCGAATTAAAAACATCATACTAACGTTTAAAAGAATTAAAATATTACTTAAATACTTTAAAAAAAGTTTTATAGCGTTTAATTATTTAACATTAAAACATATGTGGCAATAAATATCTCAGGAATTTTTGAAAACATTCTATTAATTTTTTAATAAAAATTGAAGTATACAATTATAAAGTAAAAGAAAATTATGTACTTACATTTTTTTAAAGTATTTCACCTGTCGAATATACCCCACCCACACACACACAAACACACACACACACACACACAAAAAAAAAAAAAAAAAAAAAAAAAAGGGGGTCTTCTACTGATCTTCATCTGAGATCCACCTCTTTTGCATTTCATTAAAGAAGCAATTAGCGAGGTTTTCTCCAAAAATTTAAAATAAATTTTCTCTGACGCTATTAACAATTTATAAATAAATCTTTGATAAAGAAAGACAGGTTGGCCAAAATAAGGTCTCAAAGGGCAATTTTTTTATTCCGATACCAATAATTCTTGGTAATTACCAATAACAATATTCATCTTCGAAAGGGACATATCCATTCCATTTGAAATCTGAGGAATTCGAAGAGATCAATAATAAAATTTTAAAATGGCACGGTAATGCACAAATATTCAGTAACCAATCAGGGAGCTGATTACATCACTCACAGAATTAAAATTATTTAAATAATCATTCATAATAAAATCATTTTTAAAACAAATGCAAAATTAAATTGTATTAATATTTAACAGCCATAAATAATGTTTAAAACATTAGATTAAATTTATAGATATTAATAAAACCAATTACTTTTTAAGCAAGATGACGTCATTGATTAAATCATCCACAACATAAAATTATATAAAATATTATAAACAAAATTTTTATTTTAAATAAAAATGCAAAATTAAATTGATTTTTAATATTTAGAAGCCATAAATCATATTTAAAACACGGAATTTATGCATAATATTTTTTTAATAAAATGACAACAAAATATCGGTTAACATAAATAACTTATCCAGCAATGGGTTTACCATAAGTCGTATTACTCGCCAAAAGAAAAATCGCCAAAATATCGCCAAAATCCGTGAAACCGTCTACCAAAGTAGCACCGAAAATTCTTTGGAAATATATTTATATCCATTTAATTGTGCTTGTTTTACGTATTTTTCAACAGGAAAATATTTTAAAGTGTTTATAAAATCTTGCTCTCGTGCATAAACTTCTTCTTCTGTAATCTCTGTAATTTACTAGATTTCAGTAAATTTGATAACTGTTTATAAAAAATAAAACACTGGTTTATATTCTTCCTTTCTTTTCAAAATATTTAAACTTTTCTCAAAGACTTCAGCAATTCCTGCACTTAAACTTAAGACCGCAAGTGATATAAAAGCAAAAGCCGATAAACCTGATGGACTCAGTTAGTTAGTCATCTCAGTTGTAGTAGAGAGTTCGATACGAAAGTTTTTTGAGTTCGTATTATTATTTTGCTCTACGAGTGTGATTCTAAAATTTAGGAAGTGAAGGAAATTTATTTATAAATAGTAAGTGTTTTTCGTTGGTCCCTTTCGAGAGGTGTACTTGGAGTAGCTCATCTGGACAAGTTCGTGAGTATATTTTTGATTTCTACGCTTTCATTATGGAATTGTCTTGTACATCGATAGGATAGCTTGACTTGGTAAATATGGATGAGATAAATGATTTAGTAGTCCTTAATAAGCGCGATATTGTTGCGAATATTCCTAAACATGGCACGATTGAGGATTGTAGGCAGATTATGGCTGAGTTTAGCGTTTAACACGCTCAGAAATGGCTTACGGAAAATCACCCCAGAAATGGAGCAATGGCTCCAAAAAACATATGCAGAGCTTGAGAAGTGTGTAGCGATTAAACAAGCTGCAGGAGATTCAGTGAAAAATATCTGCGGTAGCATCCCGTTAGTTAATACTAGCAATGATTCGACATCTAATCAAACTACAAAGCAACCCAAACCAGTTTCAAATGTTATTCAGGAAATAAGCAAAATAAATAATTATAATGAAAAATGGATTACACCCAAAAAATACCACAAACGCACACTTAGTGAAAGCAGCAACGCTTCAATGACGTCAACCAAAAATAAATACGCTTCACTAAAAATAGATGATAAAATGGACACTACAAATGTTAGTTCGCTAAACTCACAAGACAGTACTAATAATGAAGGTGATTTCATTACGCCCAACAAAAAGGCTAACAGAATTCCGCCGATTATCATTTCAGATGTCACGGACTGGAAAGCCCTCAGAGATAATATTAAGCAATTTACCATATTCACGGAATGTGTACAGAAAGGTGGTGATATCCACATTAAAGTAAAATCCGACACTGAGTATCGTGAAGTCACGAGATACCTAGACGAAAAGGAAATTCCTTACCATACCTTCCCTCTCCCTCAGGATAAACCGATAAGAGTTGTAATCAAAAAATTATCTGTTCACACCAAACCCGAGGACATTATGGAAGAACTAATAGATAATAACATCCCAGTTAAAACAGTAAGACAAGTTACCAAGAAAATAGACAATGAAATTGTCAAACTACCCACTTTCATGGTTGAAGTCAAACGCAGCATAGAAGGCAAGAAAATATACAACATGACGCATATTCTAGATTTGGCTGTTAAAATTAATCCCTTCAGACCCACTCCAGGACACAAACAGTGTCACCACTGTCAGAGGTATGGCCACAGTCGTGGTCACTGTAAGCACAAGCCCAGGTGTTTAAAATGCGGGCAAAACCATATTACTACTACATGCACAAAAGACAGAAACTTACCCGGCAAATTTTGCCTCTGCGGAGGCCCCCACATTAGTTCGTACCGTGGTTGCGAAATGCATCCGGATAACTTGAAAAGAAAAATTGCAGAAAAAGAATTCCAAAAAGAAGCGAGAAAAACTTCAAAAAATAATCCCCCTGATATCAACTTAGAAAATTTTCCACCTCTGCCAAGAAGAAACATAACCCAAAATAGCTGTGAAAATGTTAATGAGCAGAATGCTTCATCCACTAGTCAGGACGCAGCTGTCAAAAGTGAGAACTTAGGCCCCGTTTCCGATTTCATAATTTGGCTGAAGAAATTATTCCTGCAAGGAAAAAATCTCTTCGAGCGGTTCTTAAAATCTAAATCAACATTGGAAAAACTCCAAGTCGGCTGGGAAGCCTTTGAACTTTTATCAAGCATCAATTATGAATTTTAACAACATTAACAGTAATTCAAGAACTCACCTCACTGCCCCCAGCAGTTTAAACCTCGCATTTTTTAACGCCAACGGTATTCGCCACAAGAACGTTGAAGTTGCAAACTTCCTTAATCACCATAATATTGATGTATTTCTAGTGAATGAAACTTGGCTCAGACCTAATGATAAGTTCAAGATCAATGGTTACAACGCATTCAGGACGGACAGAGACCATAACAGGGGCGGCGGTACTATGATATTAATTAAAAGGCATCTGCACGCTAATGAGTTTAATATTCCCAATAGCAGCAACATTGAAACCACTGCGATCGTTGTGCATTCGCGCACAAATGAGCCGATTGTCATCATCTCGGCTTATAATCCCCCCAGAAACATTCTCACCAACAATGACTTGCAAATTTTTAACAATATCACTCACCCTGTTATTATAGCAGGGGACCTGAATTCTAAACATCATAGCTGGAATTCTCAAAGAAATAACACAAATGGCAACAAACTTTATAGCTATGCTCTTACGAATGACCTTAGAATTTTTGGACCAACGGAACCTACCAGGTAGCATTATACAGGCAGCTCGGATGTTCTCGACATTGTTATTACAAAAAATATCCAGCAAATCCCTTTCCTACAGGTGATTAATCAATTAACCTTTGACCATCTCCCCGTTAAATTTACTTACCATGGCTTTGAGAAGACCTTCCCTTTAAAGAAAATTATAAACTGGCAGAAATTCAATAATTCTCTGGAATAATTACCTGCACACCCGGCTCTTGCCGATATTGTAGACATTGAGTACAATATCACTAAGATCAATAGTAAAATTAAGAAAGCCCTTGATGATTCCACCAAATTCAAAGATTATAAGAAAGACAAGCTCCCCGAACACATCATTGAGAAAATAAAAGACAAAAACCGCAGAGCAAAAATCTGGCGAAGAACAGGCGATCCCACTGTTAAAAGAAATCTGAACAGAAAAATTAGTTACATCAAAACCCTCCTCCTAGAGTACAGATCAAATTGTTGGGACGATTTCTTAGACTCCATGGATTTCTCTCCGAATACAGTCTGGCGTATTGGAAATTCCTTAAGGAATACTAATAACAGAAATATTGGTCCTCTCCACACCAGTAGTTGAATTGCTTATTCTGAACATGACAGGGCTGAAGCCCTTGCGCAGCATCTAGAAAAGACTTTCACCAATCATGCCTCTAATAATGATGAGACAGACGAAGAAGTCGATAATTTCATTAACCACCTAGCTGACAGAAATTGTAATAATCACTTCAACCCAACTTCTCCAACAGAAATAAGTAATATAATTAGCAACTTAAAATTCAGGAAAGCTCCCGGCTACGATAGCATCACCAATACGGTTCTCAAAGCTCTCCCAAGAACCTACATAGTCCTCATTACAAACATAGTCAATGCTTGTATGAGGCTCAATTACTTTCCGCAACAGTGGAAGCACGCGCAGATAATTACGTTTGTCAAGCCGGGGAAAAACTCAAAGGACGTAAACTCCTACGGTCCGATCAGCCTTCTCCCCAGTTTGGGAAAGGTATTTGAGCGTGTGCTCCAAAAGGGATTAACTCAACGTCTAGAAGATAAGAAAATTATATGTAAAGAGCAGTTTGGTTTTAGAGCCGGTCATAGTACCGTGCACCAACTACTGAACGTTACAGAATTTATTGCAGACTCCTTCGCGAAAAAGAATACAATCGCCAGCTGCTTTCTAGATCTAGAAAAAGCATTTGACAAGGTGTGGCATAAGGGTCTCCTCTACAAGCTGCACCTTGTTCATCTGCCCATCAGTTTTATTAAGCTCATGAAAAGCTATCTTAAAAACAGGACCTTTCAGGTAAAAATTAATGACTCTCTCTCTTCAAGAAAAAGAATTAAAGCGGAGTGGCTCAAGGAAGCGTTCTGGGACCGCTTCTGTTTAATACCTACACGAATGAAATGCCTGTTCCTTTGAATGCAAAAGTAGTGAAATATGCCGACGACACAGCAATTTTAACCAAGTCGCTAAAACCTCAGTTCGCTGTAGATAAACTTGAAAGCGCAGTAAATATCATAGCACACTATTATGATTCATGGAAATTAAAAGTAAATCCGTCAAAGAGCCAAATTCTCCTTTTTAGACGTCATCGGAAGTTCACTCCTGTGAATGTAAATATAAAAATTAATGATCAAGCCCTAGCAATTGTTTCAAGCACCAAGTATCTAGGAGTGGTCTTCGACTCACAGCTGTTATTCAAAGAACACGCGGAGTATGCCTTGCGCAAAGCCACCGCTGCTAAAATGTCTCTTTACCCTTTAATAAGAAGAAATGCTAAATTAAACATCAGTCTTAAGAAGAAGATCTATACCAGCTTAATAAGACCCATCCTACTTTATGTAGTGTCTATCTGGGCCACTGTGTACAAGACTTATAGACACAAACTACAGGTCTTTCAGAACAAAATACTCAGACAAATTGTTGACTCCCCATTGTTCGTACGTAACCTGCAGATACATAAAGAACTAAAAATAAGACCCATAGCCGATCAAATTCTCACCACGAGCCACAATTTCTATGCTAAAATAGAACTTTCTCGATACGAACATATCCGTGATCTGATAAATTATGATCCTACTATAGAAATTGCAGCAAAGCGCCCAAGAGGCATCTTCCATAACAGCAAATGGTGAAATGTGTATATATTGTACATAGTACTATATTATCTTTATTTTATCTTCATTGTGTCATTTTACCAGTGTCTTTGAAACTTTATAGACTTATGGACATGATCCGTGTACCTGGATCTTCAAAGCACTGACCTTATATTTGTCATTTTCATAATCTTCTTATTGTTATATCAGAGACTTTGTAATATTGTGGACTTATGGACATGATCCGTGTACCTGGATCTTCAAAGCTCTGATTATTTATTGCTAGTGTAAAATGTTTTTCACCATTTGCTACTTCGCTCAAATACCGCCGTCCCTATATGTACATAGTGTATAGTTTCAATAACCCATGTGCCTCAGTGTTGTACAAGAAATTTAGTGTTTAATTTCTCAGACCAAGACTTCACTGAATTGTGATATCTACTATTTCAAGATGCATTGGCTGTGGACAGTTCACGGGAGGGTGACCACCACGTGACTACCACTGTCCAATCTGTGCTTTACAGGAAGGATGTATTTGAATATTTTGTTTAGCTAATTTGTTGCACTTAGTTGTGCCATTTGTCTTCATTTAGATCGCGATATTAGTTTAATTATTCCAATCTGGATAACCTGTTCCAAAACTTGATAATTATTAATACATCCAATATTTCTCATTGCACGCTTAAGCTGCTTTGCTCGGAGTCTGAACTTGGGTGGGTGACCACCCACGTGACAGGCTCCTGCCAATCATCTCCCTCCACTCCACCTACATTTCACAAAATTTGACAAGTTTCGCCTAGTTGGCGCAGCGTAAATCGCCTTAATTAAAAACTTAAGTACCAACGCCTTAGGGCAATTTACCAACAGAGACGGTTAAAGTAGGGGTTGGCTACTAATTGCCGCCTAGCCATTGACTCGATTTCGATTTCGACTTGATGGACTCAATACAAATTTACTGACAGTTAAGGTAATGCTTATCTTTTGATATAAATTATAACTTTTTCTAAAAATGTTTTTTTTTTCTCTAAATATTCTTCCGTAATTTATGTAGGATCAAAATTCCTTCGGTATCTTATTTTGGGATTTTTTAAGTCGAGCATGAAAAAACTATCAGGAAATATATATTTTTTGTAATTCTGCTTTTGAGATATAGCCGTCAACATTTCTTATTGTTTGTTGAATTTTTTTAGATTGTGTATTAAAAAATATAAAATATTTGCAATTTTCCCTAATAGTGATAGGAGATAAATAAAAGTTATGCGATATGTAAATAATACACGCTTTTTCTTTCTTCCTCTAATAAGCATATCTTCAATATCTTTTTGATTTTTTTCTGTTATGCAATCATCATAAGCAACAAGATTTTTACTCGATGGATTTAAATCGTCGACTGTTATAAATTCATTTAAATCTGATAAAAATAACACTTCTTTTTTATACTTATCATAAAAATTCAATATTTCTTTTTACTTCCTTGTACGAAGTAAAAAGGAAGTATTGTAATCGCGAAAAAATTCAGGCAGCAGTAATCTCAGTTTCTTTACTCTTATATGTTTGTAAATTGTACATTTTTTTGCTTTAAAAAGGATTGAATTATGTTGTTCTTATCTTCCGGTTAAGGTTTTTATGCCTTTAGTAAATCTGTATGTAATATGTTTAGAATTATCAACAATTTTAAAGTTGTTTAAGTGCCGCTAAGCCTTTTGGGGGGGATGGCGGCCATTCATTGTTTACATTTGAAACAGCAGAGTAATGAATTTGTTGCCAATCTAGAGAAACGTAGCTTCGCAACAACAAAGATAACGCCATTATTTATTATTGCGAATTAAATCATGCATAATCCTTTCTGGAATTTTTTTCGAGGAAATAAGTGTTTAAGATTTACTTAGTAATTTTTAATACAGATATTTTGAGTTTTTATGTATTTGTGCCTTGTCGCGAAGTGAGAACTGAATTAATTGAATGAGAAATACTCAATCGTTTGTGAAAAACTGTTTCTTTTTTGTTTTGTTTGCTTAATTTCTTTTATACATCGTTCTTGCTTTATTATAATTAACAGATTAAAGTTATTGAACAGAACATGTGGCAACGATTAGATAATTCTTTAAATGATATAAATTTTGTGCATTCTGAGTTATAATATGAACGAAATATAATACTGTTAAGGGAACCTAGCGCCAGAGTGTCGCTATAAACAAATAGAGTGAATTTTAAAGAATGCATTTATTAAATTGTGGTTTATGCGCTGCCGGCGAAGTAGATTTAATTCAATCCAATAAGTTTAAATGAAATGCAAGAAAAAATTCGTATAATTTAATATTCCGTACAAGGAAGTCATGTGGTGTACACATCAGATTTTTTATTTTTTAATTTCTTAATTTTAAGGATATCGTCTCTTTCAATATCTTCAAAGAAGGTATATGTTTCTTGTAATTTAGAATATTCGGATTCATTTATATGTTTTGCGCATATTTATAATGATAGACGATCATCGACTCTTGGAAAGGAAAAGCGAAGAGTTAGCCTGTTTCTGAAGAAGTATCGAAGTATCGCACCAGTATCGGTTACAGTCCTTGCAGAGCTCATTCCACTCCACATAAGGACAGAACAAGAGGCAGTCTACACCACCCTCATATACCTCCGCAAAGATGCAACATTTGGCAACATAACATACAGCCCTCTTCAATTTCAAAGCCCAGATAACACTTTTCACACTCATCCTGCACGTAAAGGCACAGGAATAAGCATTAACATCTCACGGATACAGCCACTGTCAATGACGCGAGTTTCAAGGGATACGCAAATATCCCATTAGAGCAAAATATACAATAATTTGCTCTAAGCAGGAAGACAGAGTAGGCAGCGCCTTTGCACACTATGACAAAGGAAGAATCATCCATGTATGGAAAGGAAGCCTTGACTTAAACAACAGTGTGTTAAAGGCGGAGGTGCAGGCAATTATAACGGCGGTAGATTACATTTTCAATAATAATATAGAACGGGCGAAAATTTTCACAGACAGTATGTCAACACTTCTAGCACTAGATAATCACAACCACACCTCGCCCTTGATCATCAAATTACAACAACTTTTACAGCGCAACCCGCAGAAACATCTCTCCTTAACATGGATCAAGGCACATGCAGAAAATGAGGGGAATGAAGCAGCTGATAGCTTGGCCAAGCAAGCAGCCACTGATCCAGAAGCTGAAAAAATCACAATCCCAGCCCCTCCTTCCTACCTCAAAAGGCTATTACGGGGTCAAGGCCTAAATCTTTGGCAAGAAGGCTGGATGCACTTCACAACTGGAAGACGTACATACAGCTACCTCCCGAAAGTCGGCACTGAACGCAACATTGCAAGAGCTCCTCTTACGGCTTATATTACGGGACACGGCCCATTCCCGACCTACTTCAATAGACATGGCATAATAACCACGGACATATGCGCCTGCGGAGTGGAAGGCTCCCCAGATCACTATGTTTTTTAATGCCATCTGACAGCAGAAAATCACCTTCCTCTTCCCATCAACAATAGAGAAGCTTATCACCGCTTCCTTATAAAGCACAAACCGGGAGTAAATACAATCTGCAAAGTTGTTAACAAGCTCAAGAGAATGGGCCAAGATTTGTGCTCTCCTCATTAACCAAAACTCTCAAGGCATGATACACTAACTAAGTCAATATGCAGTTCCACATTCTCAGACACATAAGTCTACTCCTAAAACTTACATAAGTCCCTATTACAGACACTTATCAAATAATGTACAGTCAAATGTATTTAACATTTCCTCTTCTGTATATGCATAATACTTATTTTTTTTAACCTATGAGCCTGTATTTTAATACTATTATTTTGTAACTGTATTTTTGTATCTGTATATTTAATTTGTATTTTTATTTGAATTTTATTATGAATATGGAAAATTACCATAGCAAATTGCAACAACAAATGTCAAAACGGTAAAACGAATGCAATCTTCCCTTGTATGGCCATGTAAATGCTCTTGTTAACATCCTAAAAAGCTCCCGAGGCGGCCTTTTGAGGCCTCAGGGAGTTGTTCCTGGTTAGTGGAGGGCTCGGGACACATGCCTGTTTACCTCTGTTAGACATCAAGCGTCCCCGTTCTCCGTTACCAACCAACCAACCAGTATCGGTTTAAAGTCATACTCTCTGGGCTACGCAACGATGCAACAACGTTTCAGACAGCGATGTGCCAAGCGCTTTCTTAATGCAATGCCTGCTGCTACTAAACTTAATGGATATTAAACTAAACCGCTTATTACGTTCATATTTCCAGGAACCAAAAGAAATATACGCTATTCAATAGCAATAGAAAAACTGTCATTTATTAAACTCATCACCGCCATTTATAAAATTCATGTTTGCAAAATATTGATTCTTCATTGCCCAAATATCCTACTTATATCTACTAAAACTTTTTGTAGTTCATCCGTTTAACGTACTGTGAACTGTGGCTTTAACATTCAGGTATGCAATGATAAAGAATTGATAGGTATAGGCTTTCCGTACGTTCTTTCGTAGTTCTTCAATAAAGCGGGTTTAACCGAAATTTTCCTATTACCCAGTCTCTATACCTGTTTTCTGAGGTTTTTGTCCACACTGGACTTCAAAGAGGCCGAATGCTTTTATCTTAAGGTTGACAAAAGCAATACTTTATATCACTGGTATTCAAACGTTTTGACAGTGCTACACCATAAAAATGCAGGCAATCCCAAAAATATATTTTCGTGATGTCAATCAGAGCTTCAGCTCTTAGTTATATACCACATATTCAGAATTTGTATTATTTTTTAAATATTTTTAACCGCCTTGCTATTGCATTACCCATATTCCACTTCTTTAGAGGCATTGTAAATTAGCGGGCATTTCTTCTCAAATATCAGTAGATAGGAGGTGGAAGTGCGACTTCTATATCCCATCGCTTAAGGTTTCAAAATTCCAAATTTTACTTTCGGAAAAGACACGTTGTGTTCACGCAGAGCTGTAAAATTTTCAGAAAACATATCTTACCATATAATTAACCGCCTTTGAATGAAAACGAAGTGGTAACATTAGGCTGAAAGAAAAGCAAAAAAAAAAAAAAAAAAAGCACTGGTTGGGCTTTTAATTATGAAGTGGCAGACCAACTAAACAGACGGACTGCAAACTTTCTGCTGGCTAGAAAATTGAGTTTTGAAATTTTAATGAATGACTGGAAGACTTTTAAATGTGCTTTGTTCTTAACTTGTAGTCGAAAACACAAAGCGAAAAACTTAAACCTGATAGAAAACAATAAATTGTTAAAAGATTTTGATGTTCTTAGTAATTGCAGTCGGAGAAAAACTATATTTGAATTAAGATTTTCCCAAACAGAACTGTAGAATTTACTTAAAACAGGAAATATAATTAAAAAACTAATAAGAAATACGCATATCTGAAGGAAGCGCAAAAATGAAAATCTAGAGAATCTTTTCTAGAATAGTTTCTAGCTATAAAACTAAAAGGTATTTCTACTTCAAGAGCTTTTTTATTAATTCACTGAATTCTAGGACAGAATTTTGTATCAACTCACAAGATGGCTTTCAAGTTGGAGATAGAGAAATCATAGATTGTTCATCAAAAACTATGTGGTGAGAAGGAATAGACAGATCATCACGCGGTTGATAACTGGATAAAAGACATTTTACTTCAGCTGCTTAATAAATGCAAGCCATACGCAGTTTATAATACAGAAGAAACTGAACTGCGTTTCAGAGCATTCTCAGAATATACATAAATATTTAACATAGAAACAGCAGCTGGCTTTAAGAAAATAAAGGAATGAGTTATTGCGTTATTAACGTGCAATATGGACACCACAATTAAAAAGACAGCACTGGATATTAACAAACTTAGAGAACCACCGTGTTTCAAAAGGAGTCAAGAATTTTCCTCTAACTTACCATAGCAAGAAGAACTCATGGATGATAATTATTATTTTTACTGATTTTCTTTTTAAATGGCGCAGCGAACAGAAAAATGAAAAAATAATTTTACTAAGTGGATAACTGATCCACCCCTTATCTCTTTCTTTAAAAGGATGTTCAAAAATTGAATTCCGTGAAAATGTTCTTAAGGTCATGTATATTACAGTCAACGCAGAAGGACTGCAGAGGACGTTCAAGAGAATAATCACTTGAAATCAGTTGAAAACTGTTCTCAAAAATGAGACTTTAATACAGAAGAAGAAGAAGCCTTACACATCAATGTGAGAAGTTTTTTATAATATGTGTCGATTCACAAAAATATTAAGGCAGCAAAAACTGACTGTCAAAGTAACAGCGAAAGTGATACAGAAAAAACTGGTGATATTCTAACATAAATTAAATCTAGAAAATCACTTTAAATACTAAGAAAAATTTTTGAATTAAATCATGTTGATCAATGAAGGCAACCAGCAGTTTTACAAAACTAAATACGATTAAAAAAACTACTGGTGAACAATATGAAACAAATACTCGTAGAACAGATGTTTGTGAAAGATAAAATTTCATCAAGAAAGTAATTATAAATATATTTCTATAAAAAATTTTAAAATGTATTTCAGAATTGAATAAATCATTTAATTTTTATTTTTAATTTTAAGACTAATTACTGAATTAATTTTTACTTATCATTTTACTCGAAAAGTTTAAAACTAATGTCACGATATGCAATTCACAAATAGCCGTCTGTTAAACTCAGTTAATTAAGAAACTCAAATATGTTTGGAACGGAATTGATTTTAATAAACAGCGAGTATTGTATAAAGACTTCCCTCGAATCTACGTCGATGAAATAGCGGTTTATTCAGACAGTTGGTGTGAATATTTAGGACATCTCGACCCTATTTTTTCGAAACTGTTAGAATTAAGGTAGTCCGTAAATCTTAAGAAATGTTCCTTTTATAAAACTCCCGTGAAGTATTTGGGATATGTCATTGGTTCCAGCAGTCATCGGATCGATCCAGTCAGTATAGAGGCTATCTAGAAATTATCTGGTTCTCAAAAGAAGAAATTGAAATGTGTTCTTGGTCTATGTAATTATTACAAAGATTACATCTTACATTATTCAGAGACTATTTTCTCACTAACAAAACTCACCAATAGTCACCAATAGTAACAAAGCTCGCCTGGTACCGAACAACTATGCTGTACGGAGAAACACAACCAGACATGTGAGAATATGCGTATCTTGGAGAGGCACCCCGTCTTTATACGCATGTTCTACTCTTATATTTTATGATTCAGTGTGGTGCATCATCGAAGAATGTTAATCGATGTATCAACGGAAGTATGGCGTGATGTGTTTGATTAATTACGCTAACCAGAAGTTAACCAAAGCGCAACAGCTATGCCGATCATTGAAACGGAATCCTACACTGTAATTTGCAACCTGAAAATGTTCGAAGCATTGATCTTTGGATCTTCCGTGGAACTGATTAACCGATCATAATTCACTACCTTTCGTTACCAGTCTTCCAAGTTCCAATAATGGAAGTAGCATTATAGAAATACACTGCTACCAGTAAGTATTTGGACACCTGTGATAGAAAAGAAAAACTAACTTTATTCAAAATCAATAGTTGGTAGAGCCTCCACGAGAGGTAATTACAGCGTGAACCCTCCGGGGTATACTTTCCACAAATCTTTATATGACAGCTAGTGGTATTTTCTTCCACTCGGCTTGAAGAAGACATAGAAGTTCCTTCACCGATTTTGCACGTTTAGTGCACCCCTGAATTCAGCGATGCAACTAGTCCCAGAGGTTCTCGATAGGTTTCAGGTCTGGACTCTGGGCAGGCCAGTCCATTCGATGAACTCCGTTGGCACCATACCAAGCCTTGGTTAACGTCGAAACATGATAACTGGCATTGTCGTCCTGAAAGTAACAGGGGTCTAACCCATAAAACTGCCACAACGTAGGAAGCACATTGTCATCCAAAATAGTGCAGTAGGCATCGGAGTTGAGCTTACCATGAATGGGGACCAAGGGTCCCAGCCCATACCAGGAGGAACACCCCCAGACCATAATTCCACCTCCGCCGAACTTGACTGTTGGCACAATGCATTCTGGCAGGAGACGTTCTCCAGGTAGACGCCAGACCCAAACCCTGCCATCCGAAAGGTACAGGGTGAACCTTGATTCGTCACTCCAAAGAACCCGTTTCTACTGATCTACGGTCCAATTTCGATGTGCTTTGCACCATATTAACCGAGCAGCACGGTTGGACTTTGTGATCAAAGGCTTATGGGCAGTAGCACGACCATGAAAACCAAGCAGATGTGCTTCCTTACGGATGGTATTCATTGAAACAGTACTCTCGGATGCCTGTTGAAACTCTTCGCGGATCAGGGCTATCGGTTGGGTGCGGTTCTTCCGAATTTCTCTGAACAGCACTTGTCGGTCTCTATCCCCCAGTTTCGTTGGTCTGCCGACTCGGGGCACATTCCGACAATCACCGCTCACCTTCCACTTCTTAATCACATAGGCCACTGTCGATATTGGGTACTTCAGATCGCTAGATATGTCTCTTAGGGATCGGCCACATTTGTGATACCCGATAATTATACTTGTCTCGAAATCAGAGAGTTAAACCAAAGACAGTCCATAATAATTACTCCTTGGGACTTGTAACCGCTTAAAATAAATCACATAAAAATTGAGTTGAACTGACTGTGAACACTGCACTAATAACAAATCCACTAGTCTGCTGTTTCAAATGTAAACAATCAATGGCCGCCATGAAAAAAAGGGCTTAGAGGCACTTAAACAACTTTAAAATTGTTGATCATTCTAAAAATATTGCATACAGATTTCCTAAAGGCATAAAAATCTTAACCGGAAGATAAGAACAACATAATTCAATCCCTTTTAAAGCAAAAAAAAATCTACAATTTACAAACATATAAGAGTAAAGAAACTGAGATTACTGAGCCGGGTAACAGAGTGGATATATATACGTTTGGTGCGGCCGATTGCAACCAAAATACGACGTGCACATCTACATGTTATAGTAGTCCTATATACAAAATTTGAACGTTCTGAGTCTACTCGTTTTTGAGTTATGCGAGATACGTACATACGTTCGTACAGACGCCACGAAAAATTCTCTTCAGAATTCATTTTAAAGCAGTTTTAGAATTTTTTTGGAGGAAAAGAGTCTTTTATTCTGTCCTTACGTACAGATATCACGCAAAAACATCGTTAAATTGCATTCGATACGGTCAAAATGGATATTTTCGTTGAAATATGCTGCCTGAAACTTTTCGCGATTACAATACTTCCTTTTTACTTCGTACAAGGTAGTAAAAAGATTTGCTTACTTAATGCGCTAAATATTTTGGTCAAAAACGCACTATACTAGTATACCAGTCATAATTCAGCTTGAAATAATTTAACATAAAAATACATCTTCAAATATGTAAAATATTCCCTCAGCAGTCGAAGGTATTAGGAAATTTATTAGATCAGATTGACAGATTTTTGACGTCAAAATCACCTTTAGCAAAATCTTTCCAAAAATTGTGGCATTACGTTATTTTGCAATGTTATTTATCTCCTCTGGGTATCTGAGCTATCAGTATGTTAGGCATGATAACTTACGTTCTATGCGACCTGTGCCATACAGCCAGTTTCCAGACATTTGCTATTCGGAATGCATAAGGTCTTTAATTTATATTTCAAATTAATAAATTTATAACAACTTCGCAAAATTCTGCAGTTTAAAAGCAATAATAATATTTCTCAGTAATTTAAATCTTAATTCATTTTAAATATATGTTAAATAATTTAAAAGATATTTAATTCATAACATATCCAACTGAAAATTTTATATTTTCAACATTTTTATAATTAATGAAAGATGTTTTAATGTCATCTATTATCAGTGCAGGATTTAAGTACAAGCTGCACAAGCTATAGCTTAGGGCCTCCCCACTTTCTTAGGGGGCCCCAAAATTAAAATATAGCATAAATATAGTATAATAGACTTATAAAGGCCCTCATGTCTCAAATAGCTGAGGGTCTTATCAAGTCTAAATCCGACTCTGTCTATTACATACCTTTCCATACAACCTTTTATTTTTATTATTAATGGTAGAAAGCAGGAATACATTTAACAGCGTCAAATGTCTTCTTTTCTTGACGAGTGCCACTTTACAACAGGTTTTTCAAGGTACTTCCATTTTAAGTGCTTCTAAAACTTGAAAAATATAACCTTAGTTAAACTCATGTTAAATCCAGCTAATGTAAAGTGAGCGGGTTTTTCTAAAACCAATTACGAAACAAAATTTTGGCGACTGAGATAAAACCTTCGCTTGAAATATAAGCCTTCTTATTTCAAATACTCTTAATTACTTAATACTCTTAATTCTTAACACTCTTAATACTTAATACTCCTAATTCGGTTTTCTCTTTTGCTCACATGTTACAATGAAACCATCCAAACAAATCCCAACAACTTTGCAACTTTTGCAGTCAATGTAAGTAATTTTTATGTTTTAGGAAGATGCCATTTTTAGAGAATACGACGATCTGTGATGACCAGTGTCAGTGTTTATTTCTGTGATTAGAAATAGTGACCACTTTTAACTATGAGAAGTATATTTACAATCAAAATATCGTACTGATGCTTCAGTTGTTCCCAGTAAGAAGTGCAATATTAATGTTACAGACTTGAGAAAATCATAACTGTCCTAATTGTGAAAAAACATCTCACTGCATTTTGCTTAACTGCAATTTTATGGTCAGGCAGTGGTTTAAATCTGTGGTTTTCATCTCTTTTTAAAAATAAAATTTTATTGAATAATTTAATATCAAATAATTATTCGTACTCAAAATACTTTTTTCAGAAGCATTCCTTAATATGTTTATATTCTACAAAATTTTCAAATAGCCAACCTTTTAAAATTCTTCAAGTAATTATTTATCTTGCTGTCTATTTTCCAAGGACAAAATGCAACCTTATTTAAAGTTCAGAAATTCCTTCGTAAACCAGTCTCTTAGTGGACTAAAACGTTTCCAGAAACATATCCAGAAATCGCAATCCCCTGATTATTGAATTATGAAATTTTGACCCCGCAAAAATAACTTCATGATCTCATGAAGATACCCTAAAAAATTCATGCGAGTTATGTTTACAAATTCCGCAAATGTGCTTACAGAGTATGAGACATTTTTGGATTATATCCTGAAGCGGGGATCTACAGTGATATGTAAAAGATTTTCTCATACAACCCAGAATACTTCTGTCATTTTAAGGTAATGAAATCTGATAACTAGAATATGACTTGCATTAAATTTCCTAGAGAATGGTGCAATGTTTTCAAACTGCATTTATCTAACATTCAGCCATTTTAATTCATTTGAATAATAATCATCTGTCATGCAAAGTACATCATTAAAGATATCATTACGTTATGCTCAGAAATGCGTTTTGTTCACAATTAATTATTGTTATTAACAAATAGATGAGCTTGCTTGTTTTTCTAAGAAATAAAACTGGGACGCATTATCTACGTAAGTAGCATCTGTAGAGGAAGTTTTGTGAGGGAACGCTGCAGTGTTTTTGGTTCTTATTGTAGTTTGCTCTATTTCCACAAAAAAGGGGGATGAAACATATGTTCTGAAATTTTCGTTTGCTTAAAACCGTCTGCCAAAGCTTAAATTCATATTTCACCTTTACGTCAGTCTTCTTGTTTCGTAATTCTTCTTGTTCGAAATGAAAATCTTTCAGCAGTTGGTTTAACTTTTCAATGTATATATTGTCTGTGATTTATTTAAGTTTCTATTAGCTCTAATCTATCACTACTGTGAAGTGGTTTGCTAGATTCAAATCAAACAATAATAAAAAAAAAATTCCAGACATATTTAATTTATAATTCTCTAGCATGGTATCACTCTAAAAACGACATTTCAAGATCTGGTAAAGTTCTTCCATGTTATATTGAAAATAGTGTTTGTATCTGGATTCTGGGAATAGCATCGAGAACATTTAGATGCATTCGTATTCGTTATATGCATCTGCTTTATGTAACTGAGAACAGACTGTTATATCGATTGCATGATTGCGATTTCAGATTAATAGATATAAGCTGCTGAAAATTCCATTCCATAATCTGTTCATATTCGTCTAAATTACGCTCATTTGCTTCGGAAGTTTAACCGCCCACGCATAGAAGTGGCTTTCCAGTTCGTTCTACACTTAAAACTCTATCAGATCCTCATGATTTCCTTTCAAACGGCTTTTAATGTCACGCACTTTCTTTCTCGAATTAGTTGGGAGCATGATACTTTTTATTCTCGTCCCCTTGACTACCTGTCGCGCTTACTGGTAATAGGGAAATACCAATCGTCAGAAGGTTAAAAATAAACTAGATTCTGAAGTTTGATTTTGTTATCATCACTAACACAAACATAAACAACCTTCTTTCACAAATAAGAAGATACTATGAGTGTGAATTCTTCCTTTTCTGTACAAAAATATTTTTATTAGTAAATGAGAAAATAATTATTTTAAAAATAAATTTTTGAAAACGCTGTAAGTATTTTTATTTTCAAATTATCAGTATAGAAAAATGACACCCCCTTCCCCCAAAAAAATTTTTCGACACCTACAAAAATTAAGGGGAAAATAGATGTTTAGAATTTGGCTAGAAAAGAGCAACTTGACAAATCTGTTTTATACAATATCTTACTTTTCTGACACAGTCAACCTGAGGGAAAAGTAGATTTCCAGAGTATAGTTCAAAAAAGATTAAATTAACAACTACATTGTACAATGACTTAATACTCATTGCCAGTTTTTTCTAGTATCTACAAGCCCAACTACATTGCTGGCCATTAAAATTGCAACACCATGAAGGAAAGCAAATATAAAAAAATATATTTATTGCACGTAAACAGTATGGCATGAAGATAAAATGATTAAATTTGCAAGCATTTTAGAGGTTTACAGGGGTGCGACATTAGTAGAAACAGCTGCCACCTCTAGCAACCGTATTACCCTAACTGGTAAAACAGCCCTTACCCGGTTAGGTATGGAGTCAAACTGAGCTTGGATGACAGAAATGGGCAACTCATTCCATGCTGCTTCAAGTCTATGCCACACTTCATCAACCGTATTAACTGGAGAGGGGTGGCGGGCCAGTCTCTCAGCAACCCACGACCAGATGTTTTCAATGGGTTACAGATCTGGAGACCGTGCAGGCCAGGGCCGCAATCGAATATCCTGTGTATCGAGGAAGGTGAGAACACGACGTGCAACATGTGGTCTTGCATTATCTTGTTGTAGCCTGGCGTTTGGGGGCCTCGAAGATAGGGCATAATCACTGGATGTAAGACGTCAGAAATATACCTATCTGCTTTCAATAAGTGTGTTCATTACCGCCGATCTGAACAACAGATGTGCGTGTTGCGTACTCAATGGCTACCCAAACCATCAGGTGCAGGGTTCCTATGTCGATACCTAATGCAAGCAGGCGACGTGCGGTCTCCTCGGACACTCCAAACACGTACACGGCCATCAGAATACTGCACGTAGAACCGGGAATCGTTTGAAAAGGCGACATTATACCACTCCTGTACCCAGCTTTGTCATCTGGCGCACCATTGTCACCGTCTCTCTCTATGTTGCATTGTCAAGGGAAGCCGAAGTAATGGTCACCCTGCTGATAGGCCACACTGCTGCAGACGTTGACGCACCTTACGAGATGATACTGGGCGTGCTCCAAACACGTCCATTTCCTGACTAATGGTCTGTGATATGTTCGTACGGTTTAGCAGGGCTGACCTCACAATATGTCTGTCCTCTCTGGTGTTAGTCGTGGGAGGACGTTGAGATCCTGGATACCGTTTAGTATGACCTTCAGCAATCTATTGGTTCCATATACACATGACAATGGCTGGAAGTCGACCAGTGCGAACGGTGGTATCATGGAACGATAACCTACATTTTCTATAGGCAACGATCCTGCCTCTACGGAATTTCGAAACTTACTGGCAAGCATTTTCTCTTCTTATTCTAGGCATAACACGATATTCTGAGCAAACTCCAACCTTACAAAGCACTTTCCGAATGAGAAATCCACTGTACAACTTTTCTTATATGTAGTGCTTCAGATGTCGTTTCTCCCTCCTGCATCATCTGAATGCGCTGAAATACTAATGGTCTGCATATCCCAACTTCTTCCTTTCATATGATTTTGACGTTTGTTAGATCATTCCTTCCTGGTGTTGCAATTTTAATGGCCAGAAGTGTAGTTAATTGTCTGACAGACTGACTATGACAAAAGATGCGAGAACTTTCTGCTCAGGTAGAAATGCTTTTATCGACAACATTTCAAGGTAACCTAGCTAGCATTCATTTTAAAGGGAGCTAATCAGAAAATCCTTTACAGCCAACCAGTTTTCCAAGAATCGAGTCTGACCCAAATTTTCGTTTCAGTGGTTTTATACTCTCGAATATCAAAGGATCACCTAAAATTTTTAAAACTACAGTGAAAACTTAGTTTCAGTTCCTCTATTCTTATACTTAATTCGGTTATTAATTTTACTACCGGTTGCCATTTCCTCGATTGTTACTTACAGGTGGAGTAAATAAATTTCTTTCAAATTTTTAAAAATATTATCTTAAATCGCTTTAATTATATTAGATTTTTTATGTAAGCGGGTAATAACGGGAATGACGTCCACGGTTAATCGAGATCGTGGCAATCTGATAGCATTTAAACAAGACCGAGGAAAGAATTACTGTTAAAAATTTGTCTTTATTTTTATCAATAGTATAATTTAGGGTTAAATTTATATTTTCTGGAGGATAAGTTAATTTGATTATGCAAATTTAATCATTGTTCAAAACAAGAGCACACTTCAAAACAGTAATAACAAAGTTTCTGTTTATATTACTCTTTAAGTTCAAAAAGTGTCGATGAGACACAGAAGATTAATAACTTACACTTAATTTATTTTTACGCTTTATTCAGTTGATTTTTAACGATGTTTTAATATAACTTTCATACTCCAGATTATGCGCAGTTAAATCAAATACTTTTGTGGAAGAATAACAATTTTTAAATATCGTCACATCATCTGCTATTAGCGCTTTCAACCCATCCGTTTTCTTGTTTTATTTCTCGAAAAAATTCTGCTTTATTTTGATGGTTTGTGATCATAATAATCATTCCATCGTTCCACAATAAAAAAGCAACATTTTTTCAGACAAGGCCCGGTTATTTATGCCCGGCTAATCAGAAATATATATGATTCCTCAAATTTCCATAGTACAACGTTTCCTGGTTAATATAATATCTATTTCTTGAGGCAAGAACGTTATATTAGCATGAAAAAATAATCATCTCAGTTTTTTACTCCACCTAAGGTCTTTAAATAATTTATTTTGCTTATTAGGAAGAAGAAAATTTTGCTTTATCACTGAACATCTAACTTTCACACATGTCTAAAACATATCTTCAGAATTGTGAAATATTCTGCGTGTTCTTATTAGCATACATTCTTCTAATAAATTATGGATTCTTATTTATTCCTTTAAAACCGAGGGATAGTGCTCCCCCTATGAGCAGTACTTTCACATTCATTATTTATAGTTGAAAGTTGAAACATTTGTTGAAAACATTTTAATTAGAATTTTAAAATCCGTCTTCGCTTCAATGTACTTCGTCTACTACCCCAGAATATGTAATGATGTGAGTTTAAGACAGAAAAAAATCTAAGAAATTAGTTTGGCATATTCGCCAAAAAGGGAAAATTTCTTTGTTAAATTTTCTGCTGTCAGAGCTGCTGTTAATATCATATGATGAGTTATCTCGGATTAAGTTAGAAATGGCGGGACAGCAGAGCCAAGTTGTTAAGACTTTAAATTCAGACTCTTACTGACACATACTTTGAGTTATTGTATTTTACCGATCTGTAAGTAGCGAAAGCTAATTTTGTTAATTCTTTTAGTCCTGTAACTTAAGACGAAATTCAAAAATTCATTTTTTTAAGTTTGTTTACTTAATGTAGAAGTGTAAAGGTGGGGTGGTAATTCATCTAGTAATATAGAAGTGTATGCTATGTTTAGATAAGGTTAAACTGAGTTCATTCTAATACAGTAAAAAGTAATTTATCAAGTTACTTTCTTTAACCTTAAAGAGTACTTCTAATGAAGGTAACATAAAGAATTTCAAGATAAAATGAACCTCATCCATTTCTAAAAAGCTCATTACTTTCTGATACAAATTAAATTAATAAAACCTGCTGACGTAATTTTGAGATGAAATGTGGGACCCATTACGTCAATTAATCTGTACTTATTCTTAGTGCAATTGAATTACTGGTAAAAAAATTAAGAACAAATGTATATTAAAAGCAAAACGAAAAATAATATTTAAAGTGATATTTCCAATGTAAGAGAAATAAATAACTTCGTTCACAAATGAGAAAATTGTATCAATTAATCAGAATGTGACGCGCCTGAAGGCTGAATGAAAAATGACTTCAGCTCTGGAAATCTAATCAAATAAGGAAATGTTTATTTATTCAGAAAAGTTCGCGTAAATTTAATTCACCCTTCAGTTACAGGATCTTGGAATAATTTAGGGTAATAAATTTTAAAATGCTGTTTAAGTTTCTAAGATTGCTGAACTGGCATGAAGCTTCCGAGTTTCCTCTTTTTGGAAAATAAGTAAAATGTACCTTTATGAAAAATTTTACAATTCTCTTGATTTGATAAGAAGACTACCCATTAGCAAGATATGTCATAATATGTATATTACTAATGCTTTCATTCTGATTTACATCTCAGCTAAGAAATTGGAGGAAAATGTTTTATTTTATGTGTATCACCCTTCTTCACGTTTTACAAAATTAATAAATGGCTATTTCTTCAAATGAATACACCATAAAAAAGCAGAGAAATAAGACGACGCAGAAATCAGTTATACTAGTAATAAAGATATAGTGTTTCAAATATAACTGTACAGTTATTGTCACGTTATACCGATATTACTTTGCAATAACTTATATTTCTTCAGAAGCTTGCCAATTTCTCTTAAATACAGATTATTATTTATTCAAAATATAGTTGTATTTGAAACATACATAAAAAATGCAGAGGTTTTATTTAAAGTAATAATAAAAAGTTTCTTTTACGTCATAATTCAGTAGAAAATGTTTGTACAGGTAAGTACTATTTTTACAATTAATTAATGTATTTAATAAAACTCTGATTACGCTGTTTAAAATCAGATTAACTAATAGAGCTCTGTATACTGATTGAAATCAAAAGATTCCAGAAACACCAGATTTCTGTTTAGTGGTCAATATTTATTACATCCGCCTCGAAATAATACCCTCCAATTGCAATGCACTTATCTAACTTTTTTTTAAATCTTCGCAGCATGTTTTAAGGTCATTTTTAAAAATTCTTCAGGACTCTCAGGAAATGTTTTATTGCATCAATACACCCTAAAACCCTAGAAATCCCTAAAAATAAAGAAAGGTTCAAAATCAGATGGAGCTCATAGAAGTGCATTTTTAGCTAAAAATTTCTGAATGACAAGACCATTATGAGCAGGTGAATTATCATATTGCAAAATACACAAAGTATCTTACCACAATTCAGATTGTTTCCTACCGAAATGCTTCAACCAAATACACGCAAAACTTTCAAGTAACTTTCTCTATAATCAATTTGCCCAGCTGACAGGTATTCAAGACGCAAAGCACCATGACAACTGAATAAAGAAATCAACATTACCTCGAATTTGACATGGTCTTTACGTCTTGCTTTTCCTATCAAACGCCATTTTAACTCTGTTCTAATCTAATTGTTCTTTTAAGGTATCCGACCTCGTTCGGGTACCATTTTTTAAGAAATGGTTTTTATTTTAACTATAAACGTATTAATTTGGAGATAAGCATACTAATGAGTGAAAACCGCTTAAAAATTAATGCTAAGTAATTTTAATTTTGAAAAATAATGAAAAAAAGGATAATTTTTGCTTAAATTTTGACATTACGGCAACAACTACGGTGAACAAATGTATAGATAAATATACAGTTTTTTTAATTTTTATTTATGTTTACACTTATTTTGTATACAATGAAGCAAATAATTAAGAAATATTCATATGTTCTTGAGATATGTCAAAATATATAGTATTAACTGCATATTTTCCTATTATTGCATCCAAAATCTAAGAATAAAAAGTAACAATTCAACTTCTAATTAATATTTCTAAAATCTTCTGCTTCAGAGCATGCATCAGATTATATGAAACATGCATAGAAAGTATCATTTAGTTTTATTCATAAAATTGTGAGTTATGGCTGTTACCATTGGCAATATTTACTGAAAAACACATTTTTCAGAAAACAAGTTTAAAGTTTTCATAAAACAATTTCTTAGTGAAAATTGCATCCCTGATAATTAAAATCCCCTTCATTTTAATTGACACCTTGTTTGTATTTTCACAAACATTGCGCTTTATCTTTCAAACAAAGCGTAATTTTTTTCTTTGGGTTTTTGTAAATTTCTTGCGGAATGGCGCCAAGAGTCATGATTTTGCACTTTATCAAGTTTTAGAATTCCCTGCTCAGTGTAAAATTCAGAACACACAGCTAACCTTGAAAATGCTTCAAGCAAACCTATAAATCCATCATTAAATAACATTAAATAACAACACTTGTTATTTAATGATTGCTCCAAACATTAATGTTTGCGAGGAACAATTTGCAATAAAATGCCATTAAAACGTTCTTTGATATTTTGAGTTTTGCCATGTATGCACTTTTTTAATAACTCTTGTTTATGTAGTCAACTCCATATATGTAGGTTTAATTAAATTCAAAATATATGTTGATATACCAGAGGTTTTTGGCTGATTTTTTTCTTTTCTGCAATCGCACATTGATAGTTGCACCAGCTCGTTGATTGAGGAGGGCATTGGCTTCGAAGAAGAGCTACAATAGAACAAGCAGCTAGTACAGCCTGCTGCATCTCAATTAAGTTTCCAACATTACTTCTAATTGCAATCCCTAATTCTGTAGTTTATCAATAAAAGAACCAATCAATTTACCTTTCCCTTTCAATCCAGGAGTGGAGTTTTTTATTTTTCGTAGTCCACTACTAACCCTTTTCTGTACATGTCCAATGCATTCCAGTTTCTTGACCGAATCTTTAGCATATATATTTTTCACAATAAAAAACCCCTTAGAATCTCCATCCTCGTAATACTCCGTGTACTTCAGCTTTCGTAATTTAATAGATCAGTCAAAAAGCGAATAAACACCAACTGCTTCCATACCCGAAGCTGCTTCTTTATAATTTTCAGAATAATTATGTTACGCTATATATATTATGAATTATATGTCGTGCTGAAGATTGCATTCCATTTTGTTTAGTTGGTTGCAAATGATGCAAAAATGTGACATAGCCTTCAAATCAAGAGTGTCAACGCTAATCGACAAAGCAGTAACACATCCATTCAACGTCGAATGCCCTCTGCGCCAAACTAAATACGAAATTAAGGGAAAAAACTACCGCCAGATTCTTAAAATGTATTACAAAATATCTAAACTTAGTACGATGGTTTATGATTTAAAAAATCTTGATGATAAATAAAGTTTCTAAATAAGTATGTCTATTTAAACGCTCACTTCCGGTCCAGAATATTAGAACTTCCGGTTTATTCCGTTACAGAAAAATGCTTGTAACTTCAGTTCTAATTAACATATCAACAAGCAAAAACTTGTATTTGATAGCTAAAGATGTATTCTTTAAAATAATATAATAAAGTAAAAATCGAAATTTTGTCCGAAAATCGTCTTTTGTACGAGGTCGGATACCTTAAACTCTTCGTTTATTGCAACAGCCGCATTAATAAGTAAACAAACTGTAGAGTTCCTCACTTTGTAATTCTAAGTTAATGTTGGAAGTGAAGAATCTTAAGAACTGATAAGCGAATAATCGCTTAAGTTCGGTGACAAGAAACAATAAGATAGAAAGAAGGGTAGCTAATCCTTTATTATTCCAATAAGATTTAACAAAACTACGCCTGGGAGTGTACAAACAAAGCCGACACTCGGGCTTGAACTTAAGAGACTAAGAATTAAACTAAAACTAAGATTAACTAAAGAAATATAGCCGAAGCTATCAAGATTCAAATCGAGTTGGCTCCTTAACTTATTTGACTACGAAGCTTAACAAGGGCCTGAGTACAGCCGAGCGTAATAACAGCTTTGAGAGAGAGTGGCCTGTTTTTAAATTTCATTCTAATAATATGCGGCATTATTGTCTTGTAGGCTTCTAGATATTTTTTCCAAGCCATTAGATATTGGAACTTATATGTAATGACTTAAAAAAAATACTGTTTCGTATTTACAATTCGTCGCTTAAGGCTCAAGACGTTCTTCTAGAAAATAAGCGCTAAATGAAACATTGTTCATAATAAGTAATAGTAGTACAGCAGAGAAAAACAATAACTACATTAATTTACGGTACGAAACTGGATCATAGTACACATACGTATGTGAAATTTAGTGCCACGGACATAGTTAAAAACGTCAAATGTAGTAATGTTTAAAATAATTCACACCTTTATAGTTAAAGTGGCTCTTTACATTGCTAAATATAGTATTTTTAAACTAATTCATATCTTGGCAATCCAATTAGTTCTTTACGTTGCTTTAAAGTGTTTTTTGATAAAGTAGTAATTGTATATTCTTATTTCAACTTTTTTCTGAGTTAAATATATTTAAAATTAATATTTTTTGAAAAATGATTGGATATTTTATAATGGCTTCTTTTACTTTTAAAATGAAGAAAATCTCAAACACAAATTTATTTCGCTCTAAAATATTTACCACTAGCAGCTACGCTGCCAGCCTGCGTCTGGCTTTTAAATGTACCGTAAAAATGCCTGAGGGGAACACCAAGCGTTAAATTTAAAAACTTAGCAGAATTTTATTCTACAGAAAACTTCCGAAAGAAAAACGCAATTTTTTAAAAAAATATATTACACATAAAAAAATTAACCAACTTTCCGTTGAAGGAAAAAAATCATGCAAAACTTTTCAATATCTTACAAACAGTGAAATAAGCAAAAAATAACATGAAAGAAACTCAAAAAAAAAAAAAACTTCCGCGAAGAAGTTTACTCTGCAGAACAGCTTTATCAAAAGAAATCAATAAAACTGTACTATATATACAAAAAACTCCATGTGTACACCACATGACTTCCTTGTACGGAATAATAAATTATACGCATTTTTTCTTGCATTTCATTTAAACTTATTGGATTCAATTAAATCTACTTCGCGACAGCGCATAAACCACAATAGAATAAATGCATTCTTTAAAATTCACTTTAGTATTTGCTTACCATAGCGACACTCTGACGCTAGATTCACTTAACAGTATTATATTTCGTTCATATTATAACTCATAATGCACAAAATTTATATCATTTAAAGAATAGAATTATCTAATCGTTGCCACATGTTCTATTCAAATACTATAATAAAGCTAGAATGATTTATAAAAGAAATTAAGCAAACAAAGCAAAAAAGAAACAGTTTTTCACAGACGATTGAGTATTTCTCATTCAATTAATTCAGTTCTCACTTCGCGAGAAGGCAAAAATACATAAAGACTCAAAATATCTATATTAAAAATTATGAAGTAAATCTTAAACACTCTCCTCGAAAAAATTCCAGAAAGAATTAAGCATGATTTAATTGGCAATAATAAATGAAAGGCGGCACTTAAACAACTTTAAAATTGTTGATAATTCTAAACATATTACATACAGATTTACTAAAGGCATAAAAACCTTAACTGGAAGATAAAAACAACATAATTCAATCATTTTTAAAGCAAAAAATGTACAATTTACAAACACATACGAGTAAAGTAACTGAGAACACTGAGCCGGGAAACAGAGTGGATATATATATAAATACCTATATTTATATACGTTTGGTGCGGCCGATTGTAACCAAAATACGAGGTGCACATCTACATGTTATAGCAGTCCTATATACAAAATTTCAACGTTCTGAGGCTACTCGTTTTTGAGTTGTGCGAGATACGTATACGTACGTATGTACATACGTACGTATGTACATACGTTCGTACAGAAACAGACGTTCGTACAGATATCACGCAAAAACATCGTTAAATTGCATTCGATAGCGGTCAAAATGGATATTTTCGTTGAAATATGCTGCCTGAAACTTTTCGCGATTACAATATTTCCTTTTTACTTCGTACAAGGAAGTAAAAATGACAATGAAATATGTCAATCTTTTAAAAACAGTGACATAAGAAATACGATGAAATATTGTTGCCAAACCCATATTTCTAAAAGAATGAAACTATTTAAAATGATGCGATTTCATCAAAAATCTATCAGCAACAATAAGAAAGGAAAATTGTTGCCAAAATCACATTTTTAAAGATGCGAGAAGTGTACTCGGAAGCTTCATTTAAAAATTTTTTTAAAAATACAAAATATCATCATTTTCCAAAATTCTTTTTGTAAAAGCAGTCGAAAGGATGAAAGTTTAACGTCCGAAAATCAAAGAAAAATAAACTGTGCATTTTTAAAAATAAATTTGTTTAGAAAAAATCCCGTTGAAAAGGTGTTAAGCTCATTTTGTTAAATAAATTCGTATTTAATCAATTTATTGAAACACGACATTAAAATAAATGAACACGATATTAAAATTTCGTAAAATAGCTAAGTGCCTGCGTTTCATGACGACGTGAAAATGGAGTGTGTATAGTAAAATCTCGCTTTCCTATAGCCCATTATTTCTCAAAATGACGCGATTTCGTCACAAAACATAAAATAAAAAAATTCGAATTCGAATTTCGAAAAAATTGCTTCGAGGTGCACTGGCTCTTGTTTAGATGCACCTATGTACCAAATTTCGTAGCCGTGGGTCTATTAGCTTACGCGCAGCGCGAACGAAAGACACATACACAGACAGACTCTTTCTTTTATTATATGTAGAGATTTCAAAGAAATCTACTCAAATGAGAACTTAAGAAATCGGTTGATACTTTCTCTAGCATTCTCTTATGACAAAATGTCGAATGTTAAGATATTATTTCTTTTATTTAAGTGTCGGAAATATTTATTTTCTGTGGGAATGGATTAGTTTTATCTATATTATATCAAAGCATTAGACAGCTATCTGCCTAAAGAAAGCGATTCTTTTGTAAATTACATTTGAAGGAAAACTAGCTTACATTCCTGTTACGCATACGGGAAATCGCAAAATGTCGTAATACAGAGCGTGTGCTGGGTTAACACAGATCTACTGATTCTGGATAACAATCGTCCTCCAACAATCGTCCTCCAACAATTTTTTAATAAAAATTACAAAATCTTTTACGTCTACTTTCAGAACACTGAAACGTTTTCGTTAGTTTGTAACTTGAATTTAATTTAACCTGTTTATTGATATAATTTTTAATAAATTCACAGTATTCAACTGATACTTCTTATGAACATTTGGCAAACTTTTAATCGCAAAAATACATGCTTCAAACACTATATTTCAAATACTTAATCTAGAATCATTTGGTTTCATTCTTTCTGAAGGACGTACTTAATCTGGATGATATGCACCTTCCAATAAAATTTCTAAGTGCAAATTACAGAAAATACTTTGTTAATTCTTTTCACAATTTCTATTTCGAGAAATTAATTGTTATTGATAAAGGTCAGTATTTATCATGCTTTTAATTAAATTTGTCACCTGCGTTAGCATCTACATTTGGGTTCTACGCACAGGCGATTTCTTCCATGCTTTTGATTTATAGATCGAAACTTATCCATCAGGATAAAAGACAGCATATTATACAGGTTGTTTAAAAAATTTTCATGACTAACGGTATTTCTTGAACGGTAGATCTAAAATTATAGTTTAAGTAGAAATTTTGGCTGTGATAATTTTGATTACGTGATATCTTTTATTACGGCATCTTTTTCTTTAATTAGATTTCTTATATAGGACATCTAATAATAATTGCGATCAGTAAAATTACCATATGTAACAAAAAAACTGTTAGGGAGGAAAAATCAATCTCTGCTAATTACGCAAAACCCGAGCAAATTTGGAGATGTCAAAATTATATGACTAACGCACGACTCATTTAAAAAAAACATCATTGATTTAGAGATCGCTTAACTTAAGTTTCATTAAAATAAAAATAAACATCTATAAAAACATTTAATAATAAGAATTTCATAAATTTAAAGCACCATTTCCAAATTGCGGTTGTTATAACCTTAAAGGTGTTTTTTAGAAATTTAAATTAAAAACATAAAGTGAGTAGTTTGTTATCTTCAGCAATATGCATATTTGATTCCCAAAACATTTAATTATGTAAAGTATACTCAGGCAGTAGTAATCTTTTGAGGTTGAGAACAAATTGCTTATTGGCTATTTCGACTGTCCAGGAACAGACAAAACTTCAGGATTTCGTGAGGAAAATTGTTTTGTATTCATGTTATACATTTCGAAAACTACGAAATATTTATTGATGGAGAAAATCCCGAAACATCATGAAACCAATCCCTATACGGAGATTCAAAAGCTTAAAAACTATTAGTGTTTAGGGCTTTCGTGATTTTCCATGTGTCTTACTTTAATGACTTACTTTAATCAAGAGAATAAGCAAAACAAAAACTGAAAACTGTACATAAAGATACACATCTGTTCCGGAAAGTGTAAATATAGGCATAGGCACACGCTAGTCACTTTTTATTAAGAAAGGGAGAATACAAATTGTATATACCTGCTTAAAACCCTCTTAAAACCCAGGGTTTTGGCTAAGAAAGCACAAATTTCCCAAAACTACTATGAAAACAAATTATTTTTTTGATTTTAGTGTAGAAACTCTCCTGGTATTACATACATGGATTTGTGTACTTTTGATATATTGCCTTAATTGCTTTGACATATTTTAATATGCACGTATATATACGTTCTTACAGATATCACAAAAAAATATTCTAGTCCGTATATATACGGCCTTGCCGCTTAGAGAGTTAATAGACATATCATTCTGTTGCTATTTACACTAGTTCCTAGTTAATTTAACACATTGTTGCGTCCAGAACTATGCAGATTCCAATGCAATCAGTGCATTCTATATACAAATATAGTTTTTCTCTGCTTGAGAAAATGAACATTTTGGCGTTATTCGCATTCATGCTTTGTTTGAAGCGTGTAGAGAAACTGCCTGAGATACATATGTGTTATTTGAGTACATATATAGTAGTGTCATTTTAAGTTTTTTGAATGAGTGCGATGATCTCTACACTTAGCCGCCATCTTTACTTGAAACCACACATACAGAAGAATTGAAATTTAAACAAGAGAATAATCAAGCCGTTTACGAAAACCTATGTGCTTGCTGAGTTTACGTTATGCGCATATTCAACTGTTAATATAATGTTACATTAGCTGATTTGATTATCTAGCTCCAATTTGGCTTGCATAAAGCTTTATGACAAATAAAGATATTTGGATTTTGGAACAAATAAAGATTTTGGACACAAAATTTTGAAGAACAATTGAGCAATGTGTGAGTTCTAAACCGAGTACAACAGAAGAACTCTTACCAGGGTTTCTTAAACTGTGGGTCGGGACTCCCTTTGAGAGTCCCGCCAACACCCAAGGATGTCGCCAAAAATTTATTTTAGCAGTTTTGATATTTCTTTAACTTATTATAATAATTTCACAATTACCAAATATTTTTACACAATGTATCTGAAAATAGATAAGACAATACAGACAAAGAAGAAAACAAAAACGTTTCAACACATTCTTTTTATAATATAAACGCAAATTTTGCTTGCTTTCCACGTGACGCCGTCATTTCGTCTGTTATTTATTTAAAATTTTCCCATTGTTCTATGTCTTAAAATTAGAAATTAAAGTTAATGACGTAAAACTGCAATGTTTTGGACACGTGCTCATATGGGCACAATTGGAAATGAACTTGCTGATAAGTTAGCTAAGCAAGCGGCCATGAACTATGATGCTATTAATTCTCCCTTAGCTTGGCCCATATCACATTTTCTTCGGAAACTGCACCTACAGTCAGTTATGCAAGGCAGGTCCTCTGGGATGCAGAGGATACTGGCCGCAGAGCGCATTATCACCTGGGCTATGTTGATGAGACTCGTATTCTTGCCAATTCACAATTGGTAAGATATATCACAGGTCACGGGCCTTTTCCCGTATATTTTGCCCGCTTTAACATCACTTCAACTGATCAATGTGTTTGTGGCCAGGCGGGTACGCCTGAGCATTATGTATCCTCTTGTGAACTTACACGAGAACTGCATATCCTTTTTCCTGCTCAACATCAGCAGGCTTTTAGTAAGTTTTTAATCAAACAACGACATCTTGTTCGGAAACTGACTGCCATCATGTCAAAACTTATGCATCTTGGTACAGACTTATGTCAACCTGTCTAATTACTTGCTGTTCCTACACCTTTTATATTATATGTCAAATTGTTTCATTTACTGCATTTATCAATTAATTTAGCTGTATTGTTACCATATCTTTTGCATTTTGAATTAGTATGTTGACATTTATTGTCTAGTGTTGTTTCAATACTGTTAGTAATACGAATTATGCTGCACTATGTAACACAATTTATCTGTGATTTCTATTACTTGCACATATTATTTACTGCATACTGAATTTGCAGTTTCTTCTGTATTGCATTTGTACTCATATTTATATCATTTGTATTAGTTAAGTACTGGTTCAACATAAATGCATCTGTTCTGTACTGAATTTGTGTTGCATTCATATTTAACAGCATATTATAATTTTTGTGTTGCATTCATATTTGTGTTGCATTTATCTTCAATAATTTGTGTTGCATTTAACTTCAATAATTAGTGTTGCATTTATATTTAATAGCATATTTAATAGCATATAGAATTATATTGCACTCATATTCAAATATTGCATTTGTACTCATATTTATATCATCTGTATTAGTTAAGTAATGGTTCATAATATATGCATCTGTTCTGTACTGAGTTTGTGTTGCATTCATATTTAATAGTACTTGTATTTCTTATGTGCTGATTTATATAGATTGCATTGTTACATACTGAATTAATAATGCATTTGTCGTGTCCTGCCCTTATCCTCATATTATATTCTTCATTTTTATAATGTGCTGATTCATCCTGATTGCATATATTATGCACTGACTTTGTATTGTCTATTATATACTGAATCTGTATATATTTCTATTCACAGTATTTGTTATGTGCTGAATTCTATTGATCACATTGTTATATACTGTATTTGTACTGCATTTGTAGTGTACTACCTTTATCTTTCTATTTATATTATTCATACTAGATATGTGCTGATTCATCTTGGTTGCATTTATTACATACTGAATTGTGGTTCGGTAAAACCATCGAAACTAGTCCTGTGAAAATTTGGTAAATATAACGCTGATTTTTGTTGTTTGACTTCTGAATTAGTGTTTATTCGGCGTGTTATTGTGTCTTAATACTGAATTGTATTACCTCTCATATACTAAATTTGTATCGCATCTGCGCTGAATTTACATTACCTGTTATATATTGCATTTATATGAGTTCATCTTGATTAGATTAATTATGCACTGAATTTGTATCACTTATTATATTTGTATTACTTGTTCTATACTGAATTTATAATGCATTTGTATTTATTTTATTCGTATTTGTTTTGTGCTGTTTCATCTTGATTGCATTTCTACAGCATTGAATTTGATTTACCTGTTATCTATTGAATATTGTCATTTGTAGTGTACTATTTATATTTATATTATTCGTATTGGTTAAGTGCTGATTCATTCTGATTCTATTTATTACGCATTGACTTTGTATTACCTGATTTATACTGACTTTTTATATTATTTATTTATTTATTTATTTATTTTTTGTACTGTATCGGATATGTGCTGATTAATATTAACTGCATTGTCATATACTGAATTGTTCTATACTGAATTGGTAACGCATTTATAGTGTACTGCCCTTATACTTACTTATATTTCTATTACTCACATGCACTCATATCTTTGATTTGTATTTGTTATGTACCCATGCCATTATTTTATCCTCCCTAATGTACTCTGGCCTATTTAATATATTTAATTTTGATTCAGATTTAGTATTATTGTGACGTCATTAACCAGTAATAGGCCTATTCTGTCTTATCGTGATGCCCTTAACTTATAACACGCCTTCTGTGTTCTGTACTCATTTTCCTGTAACTTGCTTTATCTGGTAATCTTGTAATCTTTACCTCTTATTGTTAAATTTGTACAATCCTTGATATATTGTTAATGTACTTAATTGTATCTCTCTCTGCCCTTGTTTGGCCATGTAAATATTTCTTTTATAAATCTGACGCCTGGGCGACGGGGTGTGGGTCCCCTATGGGCCTTTGGTTCGTTGAACTGCCCTGGGTGGATCCGGCGTTGGGCTTGGTCTTTCTGTGCGCGGCTCTCGTGTGGCCTCTTTGGCTGCTCTAGATCTTGGGGGGCGCGGTGCTGAACTGATTCACCCTATGGTAAAGGTACAGTGCTCGCGTCTTCCGTCAATGGAATGGAATAGTATATTACAGTACAAATGAAAAAATTGGCAGCTTCACTCACGCTTGTGTCGGATTTGCGCAATAAATCCGTGGCTTATCGTATGACAGTTGCTATCAAGGCGAAAGAATCAGCAGCTCATTATTAATTAGGCAACCTTAATTCACTAGTCCTTCAGTGTATAAACAGCTGCTTTTTTCAGCCTTAAAAAAACTATCTAATTCTCATGAAGCATCAAATGCAAATAATAAATGCAAGATTTGACCCTAGCCTGATTATTAATTTATGAGAAATAGAAGAAGAATTAGTTGTCGAGAAGAGGATATGATTTGCTTGCTGATTCTTTTACGCCAGCCTACGGTCACGACAAAGCGCTCGAAATCTATTGGCCAAAGAGGGATACATTCACGAAGGAAGTTTTACCAAAATGTGGGTCGTATTTAAATTCACATGGGAAATCCACCTATTTAGAAACTGAGAATCCAAAAGATGCTCATTTTATTTTAAGATGATATATCTCAATTTGATTTCAGAACAATTTTTTTTTAATTATCATAACTACATATTCCATGGTAGTTCGTGTCATATTAGTACTTGTTGCGCTATTAAAACAATGCTGAGGAGTGTTTCTCGAAATTCTTCTCGGAATCAATAGCATTTAAAAAATGTTCTCAAGGCCTCAAAACCATTAGTTCAGCATTATGACTGCTCTGGTTGTCATGCTTTAAAAATTTCATTTAAATCGAGAAGCATTTTCATTTGTTATTAAAAATAAATCGCCCTCAAAGCGATAAATTTCATCGCGTGGTAAACCCTGCTCTTAGAGATAAAGAAGAGAGGTTGAGAGTTCCGTCGTCGAATGATTTTAGCATCTTTCAGGGATGAAATACTATTTTAAATTTGAACTCTATTACGGGAGAAAACTTCCGAAGTGAATTTTGAATGCTCTTCTTGAGGAAATGAACTCAAAAAAATTAATTACCGCGTCATTGTTGCCTTTAAAATAAACTACAAGTAGAATTTAATGAATGGCACATTTTACGCAAAAGAATACATCGATTTTTTAACTCAGAAAAAGTGCCTCATGTTTTTTAGCAGTTTTCACTGCATGTTACAAGGATGCATGAATGAAAAACTTATTTTGATTTAAAAGCGCAATTTATAAATGACTGAAATTAATTTAATTACTTTTAAAACGTTATTTGTTATGTTTTTATTATTATCTCGTCTAAATGTATGAAAAACAACCATTAAATAAATTATTAAATTACTGAAGTATAAGATTTCGTTACATCTCATCTTTATCACAAACACATTTAATTACATTATTAATAGCTTTTTTACCCAAAGTAATTTATATTTTCGATTAAATATTGGTCTTTACCGTACATTATTTAATAACAAATTACATGGAAAGTCAGCTCTGGAAACATACACAGTTTCAAAAGCTTAATAAAAAAAGTACTGCTTTTAAAATTGTTGTTGTTGTTGTTGTGACTAATCTCGCTTGTCTGATTTCAGAATAAGTCCACGAAATTCAACGAGGCAGCAGAAAAATTTGCGCCTGTCGTTGGCAAGAGCTTTAAGCACCATATAGGTGACAGTAAGACTTTGTTCTCTTCCGCCCCCAGTTTTGAAGGAGATCACCCCAGGGGGAAGGGTCCGAAGGTCTCCCATCCTTCTTTCCCTACTACAACCTTTCGAGAAGACTTTCCGCTCGCCGCCTATTTTGAGTGCCCCCGCGACGCACATACACTATACATTTACAAGTATCCATGGCTTCTTCGCGATTCAAACCCGGATCCTTCGGTACAGCTGTTTTAAAATTGTAAGCAATTTTATGTTAATTAAGCAATTACTTATAATTTCAGCTTTACTATAACTTCCACTTTTCATATTTCTCACCAAAATGCAAATGAATAGCCAGTATTTAAACTGAGGTTTGGGATTTTAAAGTAGAGCGTGTTTCTGGCATCGCGTGCACGTTACGTATTAGTTTCCTGTCAACTGTGTGTAAGTCGCAATTCGGCTTTGCATTCTATCGCTGCCGACGTTTTAATTCCGACCCTCCGGTAGAGTAGTCAGTCAGCTTCTAGTATAGTAATTAATTATGTAGTCTTCGACTACCGTTCCACATTTAACTTAAATTTGACTGTTTTATTTAGTTGCATCACCACGAGTTGTGGCTTAAACTGTAACAAGGAAATTGCGTTTGTGCTCTAAATTCTATTTAAATAAGTTACTTTTTAACATTCTCATGACTTCGTCATTGTTTCAGATGTAGCGATAATTCGCTCCAAGTCTGGTCTGGACTAAATAACATTACCAGAAGAAATATAATAAGAATACTTTCATATCCGCATTAGCTTTTACTGATCTTTCTAATTTATTTCGAATGCAATGAGCTTAAAATTTCTTAAATTGTTTAAATGATAAGTAGAAATATATTTTTAATTTATTCGTTACTTATGTATTTCAATGCTCCACTAATTTTGTATCGAAGAGAGGTATACCCGTATAATTTGTGAGTATTTTTTGTGAGGTATAGTTTGTGAGTTCGAAATTAGACAAAATTCAACCATATTCTGACGTCTGGTTTTACAAAACTCTTTGCGCATTCAAGACAGTTTAATATGGAGTCATTCTTCTTTTAGAAAGCAAAATTACGCTGGTCAGTTGCCAAAAATACTACGTCACTTGAAGAGGAAAAGTAATATAAATAAATTAAAGAAAGAAGCAACGATCATAGGTATACCTCCTTGAACAAAGCAAGGATCCTTACTTACCTTTTAATCCTTACTTAAATCAAGGATTAAAAGAATTAATGATATAAAGCTCACTTTGAGAAAACCTGGTCTGGAATTAAAATCAAACCAGGTATGGAATTAAATCTGTCAACTGACAAAACAGTCTTTCTCAGGGCACAATTATAAGTTAAAAATTCTTTGAGGACCACATTTATCGAAACCTTAAAATTTCTTATAGAGTAATTCAAAAATTAAATCTTACTTTTTCAAGATACTTATCAAGATACTTTTTTTTTGTAACAGCGAACGAAAATGAACATTGCAATAAATTTCTAGAAGCAATACATATTACTTGTAATTAAATGACAAATTTAAGGAATAAGCATTTTTAAAGAAAAGCAAAATAATAGAATACATTCTTATTAAGCAAATTAAGAGAAATATTATATTAACAAATAAATATTGCAATTTGGTTTTCAATGATATATTTGTCTTTTGTATCTCAGTTGCAATTTTTGTAATATTCACCGGTACTGAAAAAATTTTACTCATAAACAATTTTACAGAAACCTGCTTGAAGAAATTTCACTCATATGCAGTTTTACAGAAGCCTACGTTGATGATCTGATTTTATACTTTTCATTTTCGAAAGCAGTTGCTCGAAAAAATTTCAGATGAAAAAAATTGTCATGAAAATTAAATAGTTTTGAAATTTATTTCATAATTCGGTGTTACACTGAATATCATATAACTGTATTAAAAATTCTTCTGATATTTTTTAAACATCCAAATTAAATGTGGTAAGCAAACGTCAAAATTAATTTCTTAACCAAACTTAAACTCATGAGAAACCTTTAATTTCTCGTGGCATATGTTTTTTCATATCGAATATATTTTCTTTCTTTTTTTAAAAAGAAATAATTGAAAATTATAGAATACTACTTGATTCAAGTTCCTTTTATCAGATTCCAAATTAGTTTTAAAAAAATGTACTTTTACTTAACATCTCATTTATATTTTTTTTTTCGATCCTTGAAGATTTTCATTTAATTCGTCCAAATGTTCGGTATATTAATATAAAGTAGAAAGCCACCCATTCTGCTTTATCAAGGTTTGTAAAGGGGTAAACTTTTATTTCCAAAAATAATATAATTTCTTTATTTAGCTAGTACACGAGAGCTGTCTAGAAAGTATGCAACCTTTTGCCGGGAGAAAATATGTTACTGGTGCAACGGGATTGAGACCGCAATCGCATTCACAGTAGGCTCCTTGCCTACTTTGAGTGGGATTAAGGTCTCAATCCCATCACATAAGCATCCAGATAACCCACCGATCTTTCCACTGCCGAAAACACTTCTGAAGGGTTTCTTTTTTAATCTTCTCTACCCTCAAACAGGATCCTTTCAATGTCGTCTTATTTCGAAAACAACCAGAAGTCGCAAAAAACCATGTCTGAAGAGTAGGTGACAGGTGAATGCAGGGCCGGACACCCGGACGGCTTTGTATGACAAATCGGGTGTCGTCCGGTACCCGCAAGGAAGGTTGATGAACAACTAGAATTCCATGTTTCGCCAAGAAAGTCTGGATCAAGTACGATGAATGTGCTGGAGTTCGATGAGTGGCCATGATGCAACTAGCGTCCAGACGTCTGGTCGTTTGCGTCTGTGTCGAACTGCATCACGGAGTCGCGGAGAACTTGTTGTGATAGTACTCTTCTGTCAATGTGTCCTTCCAGTGCGTATGCATGATGCAGAATCCACGGATATGAAACAACAAAGTTAGTATCACCATGATTTTATATCGCTCCTGTCGCATATTTTTCGCCTTTGGCGACTCGAGATGCTTCCACTACGACGACAGTGCTTTTGTTTCAGGGATTTATTCTCAGTTATTACAAGATTCAAAAACTCAGGATCAATGCTGGGAGTGTCCATCAGGTCGGAACAGAGTTCTTTCTGTTTCATCGACCGCAGCTTGGACAGAAATTTCGTAGCCATTGTGTGCATGTTCAAAGCCGCACGCAAAATTCCATGAATGGAGTATTTACCTATCCCATCTTCTTCGGCAAATTCTCAAACGGTCAAATACTGATGTTCCTTTCGTAGATTTTCCACTAACTCAACAATAGCTGCATTCCGAGAGGTTTCTGGCCTTCCCTAACGCTAGTCACATTCCACTGACATGCGACTATTTTCGAATGAGATGAACCACTTGATTTGCTTTACCTCCATAACATCTTCTCCAGACACCTGCTGAATCTCATTAATTGTGTTGCTTTGAGAATCATCAAGCTTTTGACAAAATTTGATGCAGTATATTTGCTCAGTTCGTTCAGTCATCTTAAGAGAAATCAAAAATCCGACGAACACGGAGGCAGGCGGAACATCTTCTCACTTGGAGGCAAGCAGGTAGTTACTGGCATACTCGAATGTGGAGAAAAAATTAAAGCATGCACATTAAGCTGTCTCCTGCCACTGTGCGCATTGGTGCCGCCCTAGCATCGCTACTTTGAGCGAGAAATTCCAAGAAAGGACTCTTAAGACAACCCTCGCATATTCTTTAGCCATTTACATAATGAATTTCAGTGAAGATCTAATAAAACTGACAAGTCTGCTGATCTGACATTTTTAAAATTCTGTACTTTCTCTTAGAACAAAATATAAGAAGCAGCTGTCAGGCGTCCCCAAGACTCTTTAAAACTCTATTATTATATCAAAGTTCATACTAGAGCCACCCAGACAGTATAGTGGTTAGGGAATTCTGACTGCGATACCGAAGTGCCTGGGTTCGAATCCCGGAGAAGGCATGGTTGTAACTGTCCTAGTTACAACCATGCCTTCATGTTGTCATAGGAGGTGATGGTGGTCCACCTGTTAGGTGCTTTCATAATAAAGAGACCATCACATCTGGCCTGGTATAGATTAATGGACTGGGTTTACACTGTAACTGTTCACAATCTGCCATTGAAGAAAAAAAAGTTCATAGTAGACGTGTCTTTGTTCCATCTTTTGCTATTCCAACGATTATTTTTATTTGAGTATTTAATTAATATAAAATAATTGCCACTCCTAAATTTATTCTTTTAACTCTTCAGTAATATTAAATTTAGAATCTGCATATCTTAAGAAGACAAGTTAGTTGCGCTATATCACTAACATTGTAGTCAAAAAACCAAAGAAATCCATTCTGATATGGCAATACACTTCTTTTGATTGTTTCCAACCATTTTTCAAAGACTAGCAGTTATGTTGGAGATTGTATACATTTTTGCTATTATCTGTTTTATCTGAAAACGATTTATGAAATTTTTTTTACTATTTGACCATTACAGCACAGTTTATTCCTTTGACCAAAAATTTGAATAACAGTGTAGCTTTCTTGAACTGTTATATTCTAACTTAAAGAAATTTTTCTATATATGCGTTTCTGATGGCTGAAATTTTCTTTTGAGTTGCTGTATTCCATAACCATAATAATTTGTAGGTCTTTAAATTTTGAGGAATGCCTGATTTCTACATGCTTTCACATTATTTTAAGAACTTGTATTTTTCCCGAATATATCAAGCAAAAATCTTCGTCCTTTATACACACAAAAAAAAAAAAAATCAATTATCTGCCATTAAATTGCCGATTTTCATTCTTAACACTTAGGTTTCGAAATTTTAAACACGTGACGAAATTCGTTTCCCTCCGTATGATAAAGCACAAAGCTGTTACAATGGCTGAATGAGAATGATGCTAAAATGAGAATCTGTCCTCGAGAACAATGAAGTCTCACCTGGTCAATCGAAGCAATGCGCGTGAATCTGTCGTAGACTGGTTGAGAGATTCGAGGGTTTAAATCTCGAGGAATGTTCTACAAGGTTCTCAGATCTCAGTACTGAAGATGCTAAATTTAGTTTTCAGTAAGATAATTTGGTATATTTGGCAATCATCTAACAGTAACCAAACTTCTGGTAGACGTTAAGCGAATTATTGCAAAGTCTAAAATAACAATTCAAACTTGAGAAGGGTGCAAAAGACTTTTTCATTTAAATCAAAGAACAACAGAAGGAACATCTGGTGCTTACAAATCATCTAACCACTTGTGACGATGTAACGTAGACTAATAGCCAGTCAAATATAAAACTAAATTTAAGTAAGCTACTAGCCAAAGCTCGAACCAAACGCACCAGACGCGAAATTGGCTCGCAATCTAATAGGCGTGGAGATTTAATATCGGCGATTATAATGAAACGTCGAAGACTACAAATTTTAACTGATCTAGCAACCTAGTAACGTAGCCTCGAGAAGCAAAACGTGTTGTATCCTACAAATCCAAAACCCTCATCATAAATACACACCAACTAAGTTGCATTCTCGTGTGGAAAGAGAAGGAAGGATTGACAGTAAAGATCTAAATCATAAAACAAGTGGCTAATTAACATAAAGGAACTTTATAGAATGGACAATAAAAAAAGAAAAGAAGTTTAAGTGGGAAACACAATTCATTAAAGCTCAAATTCTCTGAATGTTTGCTGTCAGGATTTAGGCACAAGCACTGATGCCAAGTTTTGTGAAGCACCTTGCATGATTTTACATATTCACAGATACCCATTGTTTCAAATTTCAACTGCCATCTGCTGAGAAATGTAATGTAAAACTGAATTTCGACTATGTTTAAATAAATGATGAAAAGTTTTGGTTTTCGAATATATGGAATATCATTTCTGGTTTTATCTATTTCTCTGTTGTTTTGTTCAGTAATTAGTAGGAACTGAATTGACAACGAATGGTCAGGCAGGTACTCTTGTCATTGAGCATCTAGATCATTCGATGCAGCTAATCAGTTGTAAGCCTATTTGATATATGCTAATGTATTTAATGGTTTTCAAACCACGACGCGTTTATACTGGATACACGTTCTATTAGTGGCAGACTTCTTTATGTTTCCTCTTACATCCCAATTACGTAAGTCTAACACCAGCACACAAATCTTCCATATTTTATTCCAGATTAATATTCCATGAAGTAAAGATTCTAAAACTGTGCGTCGAATATGTAGATTACATGTGACGCTGAGGTGGAAAGTAAGTCTTCGGATATCAAGTATAGTATCATTTTTCTATTCTTGTTATGTAAACTTCAATTAAGCAGTGCAGTGCAATGCATTGCATTCATTGTGCTTTTATCAGTTATTTAATAATGCTATACTATAATCAATATCATGCCGCCTAGCCGGAATAGTGGTTGGTGTCTCTGACTGCCTTAGCCATAGGCCCGGGCTCGAATCCCGGAGAAGGCAGGGTTGTAACTGTCCGTCCCCTTCACAGGAGGCAATGTTGGCCATCTATTAGCTGCTTTCAAAATGCAATTGTAGGGGCGCAAGGCTAATGGCTATTAAATAAAGCATCCGGCCATTAAAAAAAAAAATTAACTAATATTATTGTACAGGTGAAAAGAACGAGCACGTAGTTTGTTATAAACGCAAAGTTACTAGTGTGATTTCTGCAAATCTTTAGTACTAGCAAAGATTTTCAACTACATACAGCAGGCGTAAAATCAGAAATATCAGAAGTCTGGTATAAAAGGAATTTCTGGTAAAACACTTTTTCTTTTAGAAATTACATTTTTCTTAATTTCTAGATCAAAATGTCCATTTCTTCTTGTATCCGTTGTTGTCTTAATGAAAGGAATAAATATGACATTTATATGATATATTTTCAAACTACAAATATCTGTGTATAAATTTATGCATTTCCTATACATTTTGTCTAGTGCATAAAAGGTACATTATCATTTTTAAAAAGTTATATCTAATAGGAATTCAAATCATTTTTTCGAATTTTTGGTAGTTAAGAAGATAGGAATTATTTCTGATTACATTCAAATTGCTTCTCATTAGATAAGAAATTTAAAAGCTTTTATCTTAAATTGTGAATATTGAATGCGCAATAAATACTGGGAATATTTTCTTCTGGGTTTAATTAAAAGTGGAATCTCATCAGATCTATGACCAGTTTATTTGCTAAAGAGAAGAGATTTATATGCAGTTTAGTGGAAAGATAGGTAATTCATTATCTCAAAGTACTTGCGCTCTACCTGCCTGGAAGAAACCCTGTAGTTCAAAACTTTTGAAAAGTATCAACTTCGTACTTATATTGAGTTTCAGATCTCATTTGTTTCTGCAGTTATTGCAAAGCGTACCATAATTATCTTCTTGAATAAGCGAATGCTTTCGAAAAGTGCTTTCTGAGGAAAACTAGTTTTTATTTATGTTACTTACAGGAGAAGGATGAAAAACTCCTCTGCAACTAACATGTTCAGACACAGCGAAGTTGACCTGGGACGAAATATTAAAGTTTCATACTTTAGGCATTATGCCATGAGTGAAAAATTGCACTGGAGAGAAAGCTGCAAAATATACACGATTAGTCACATCAGAAATCAAATATGGAATAAAATATTCAGTTAGATTATTTGCAAATGGCAAAGCACACTGCGGTGTCTGCCTAAAGGAAAGAATGCCTTAATGGAGACTTCCTAAGGGAAACTGAGTCTCATTCACGCTACACATGGTGAAAACTGCCACAAACACCCATGCAGCCAGTCTGTTTGCCTGAGTTCGGTACTTTGATTGAATTAAAAGTATATAGCGATTTTAAACAGTACTTAATGAAAGGCTAGTGTTAAGTGATTTTCTTCATTCAACCCCTAGTCTTCAAAATACAACTTCGCTAATTAATATTACGCATTAAGGCTTAATAAGCATTACACTAGCGAAAATTTATCCAGAAATACATTAGTAAAATGTGAACAATTATAACTAGTTGATTTGTAATATTCCGTCTAAAGAAACCTACTAGCGACTGAGTGGTTGAGGTCAATTAAATTCTCATGACAGATTCAATTCGTAAGGTCGAGTGTAATTACTAAACGTATTTTCGGTCAGCCTTATCTGACACGAAAACGATCTATTAGATCCGCTTAAAAATTTCACCACAATTATACTTCTGTTACTGCAGATTGCTCTCGAATATGTTGCTCTAAAATAATGTCTATTGGTCTGCGAAATGAATTTTCTAAGAAAAAAAGTAAAGTATTCGTAATATTCCTTTTGAAAAAAAATCAGGCCGAGAAGCTATTAACCTTCTCCAAGTACGTTTACTGTATTTCCTTTTCTCCCCTACAAAATATTAAGACCCGCCTACCGTCGCGTGCCGTTTAATGTCTTCTACTGACGTAATTCGTTGACATTTATGTCTGAACTACAGAACGTAAAATTCGGTGAATGTAAGTACAGTATAGGAAAAAACATTATATACATCCAAGTCTTTTTATCCTTCTTTCAGTTCCATAAAAGCAAGCAAATAAGATAAGAAAAAAAAATGGCTAGAATGTTCTCCGCTTAGAAGACACACACAAAAAAAAAAAACGTTTCAAGCATTCAGGTTATTTAAATAAAGCAAAGGCATCTAAGGCTATCTGCCAAAGAGGGGGCTTATCGGTGATTGAGCGGTAAAATTGCTGAACACCGTTAGCTTGACCGGGGTTCGGTTCCAGGCAAATGAGTTTGCCGCATGGGCATATTCGTGGTTTAACCATATGTAAACGTGGATACAATTTCTCTTAGAAAGTTCTCCACGATGGCCTCTTCCTTTTAGCAGATAGCCCTCGTATACTCTAGCATACTAAAAATAAAGCAAGCGAAACTGCCTAAGAGGAGGGCTGCTTTCGTGGACGACTTTCTAAGAAAAATTTACTTGTAACCATGTAATATACGGGCAAAACCTTGCAAGTCAAGCATACAGCCATCCCGTTTACCTGGGATAGAACTCAGGTCAAACTCTCAGTAATCAGTAGTCTTAACTACTCGGTTACTTGGACTTCAAGGACTCGAAGTCCACTTCAGCGGTCTTTACTACTCGGTTACTTAGGCTTAAGGTTTCATCTTAGCCGCTAGGTTACTTAGGCTTTTCTCGATTACTTGGGATAGGGAATTGAGCATTTAAGCATCTTTCATAATTTATTTCTGAAGCAAGTACTTGAAAAAATGTTCCAAATTTACTTTTTAACAAATAGAATATCTAACACAATAAAACACTGCCCCATAATATAAAGGCTTTTTTATGTAATATTAATGTCCATAACTAAATCTAAAAGTTTATGCCATTCAAATGAAGTTATTTCTCCTGAAGCGGAGTACTTTTCGCATAAGATTTTCAGCTGTGAAATTTCATCTAATGTTTTACAAACTCTGTTTCCTATGAAATCATCTGAATGGCTACACATAATGGCGTTTTGATGAAAGCAAGAAGTTCATTCCCTATCAAAGTTAGAAACTTAAATATCATTTGTTTTCTCATTTAAGTATTGTGTGAAAAGAATATGATCGAAGAATGTAGCAAAAGATAGGAAAGGTTACAGAGGATGATTCAAAATAAAACACATTGCGTAAATTTAAAGGTATGCTAAAAATCGTACAATTATGCAATTGTAATTGGTTTTATTAATTTTAATTTAGTTATTATTAATTTTAATTAAATAACTTAATAAAATATAAAATTTTAAATACATAAAATAGGACTCGTCCTGAAGAAATTAAGCTTTTATTGCAATTTTCATCATTACTACTACCAAAACTTTCTACTGAATACGCCTTTGACATCTCCGCTGCTTACTGCTTTATACTGTCTTCCAATGAATGCTTTAGAATATTAATATTAAGACTAAGCAGAGGTATCTCATAAATTCATTAAAATATACAAAACGGTGAAACAGAGTGAGATGCAGCATCAACTCTTCATTCTAGTATTACCTAATGCTCTTTCCATTATTTTTTTTTTCGGAATATGAAAGAGAAACTGGTGAAAGGGAAACTAAGTAAATTTCAAACATGTGATGATCAAATACTTTCGCCGAATACTGCACTTCTACATAAATTTTGCTGATGAAGAATTTTTTAAAGCATTTCTGATTTCAACGAAACTGAACATGTCTTATTTTTTAAACGGAACTGTGATCATTTAGAAATGCTGCTAAAGGATACGCACATCGCTAAATGTGAAAGCTTGATCGCAAACTCTCTCTTTAAAATTAGACTACTGTTTAAAATTAGCAGAGATTAAAACCTAAATTTTACTTTCTTTACCTCAAAGATAGATAAACAAATTGACTTTCAGCTGAGAACTGGCTGCCAATCCTAATTAAATATGCAAGTTTTGAGTCACATTTCATGTGCGTATTTTTAGGTATGCATACAAAATTAGAAATTTAGCATAAAATCAAATATAAAGTTTATGTAAAACTTTACTAAACTACATTACTACATTAAACTAAACATGTAAAACTACATTAAACTAAACATGGGAGAAAGTTAGTAAAACATCGTTTCAAAAATTTCAAATTAATTCAAAACAAGTTTTGCATTTTTTAAGTATATTTTTCTTTTCAGGATTGCAAATTTTCTAATTTTTGACTCAAAATTACTAGAAAGCCATCCTTAATTCGTTTATTGACTAAAATCCGTATCCTTTTATTAGTAATAATGAAAATTTTCAGAAAAGTTGAACGATCACCCCTTACATCATCCTTTTATATTCCAAGATCTTGAAATCCTAGATATTTATATGCATTCACATCAGCTGGCTTTAAATACTCTGCGCCTTTTCTGGTATTTCTATATTAGCAGTTAATTAAAACAACGAAACTACTTGTGTAATGGATAACATCTTTAACTATAAACAGGATTTATTTGTGTAATACCGATCTATAAGAGTACATTTCTGTATGAGTAAATGAAAAAGTATCTATTTGTATAACACTTGAACTCTATAACTTTCATCTCAACATGACAAAATTATACAATGCACTTCTTGACAAGGTATGAGCCTAGCTACATTACTTTGGTACCATTCAATTCAGACTATATCATCTTGCTCACAGTGACAAAGAGAATATATCATTAATTTCAATCGTGGTGATGGATGCAATGTGTCTAGGTTAATTTGTAAGGATCTTAAAATTTACTAACGTTTCTTTTATTTTAAAACTTTCTTGTCACTTCTTATTTTCCACTTCTGGCCTAAGTTAGTCCTCTTGATATTTAAAACGTATTGTAGTTTCGGCAGTTTGCGTTATACATACGTAATATTTTAAAAGACCAGTCTTAGTGTTAGAGCATTTGTAAACTATCTTATAGAAAATAAAGTGTAAAGTCAACCCTTCCTGCTGGTGTTGTCTATTCCACACATATTTGAACATAGCTTAAGTAAGCTCCCTGTTCCTATTCAGGACACATCATATTTCCAAAGCAAATCAAAAGACATACAAGTCCTGACAATGGCGCCCAAAGAAGGATACCCATGGCCGAGTTTCAACAAGAGTCTGAGGTGCCTGCAGCATCGGTCCAGAATCCAGAAATGCCAACTGCCACCCTGAAGGGATCGGATACAGCGTCCAGACAATGTGGGCATTAATGAAACCAGCAGCAAGCTTTGATAGAAATTCACCTGTGAACAACTTTTTGGAAACGTTCGATGACCACTTCATGCTGTATCCAGTCCATGAGTTCCAGAAAGTCACCTTAGCTACCAGCGCTTTGAGGGGTCAAGCGCTTAATTCGTTCAAGTGCATTGGAAAAAATCTCTTGGACCAACTGGGAAGTCCCGCCTACACTTATGAAAATTTCAAGACCGCCTTAATAAAGGACTTCCCTGTCGTAAAAAATCGTGCCAAATTGGAGGCGGAACTCTTCAGCACATTCCAGCAAAGAATTGAAAATCTTTCAAGCTTTTAAGAAAATACACGTCTTTAAACTTTTGTATGGAAGCCGGCTGAATCCTGAAATAAAATAAATAATTTTGCCTAGGTTATTTCCCCAAGTACAAGACTTCATTGAATTAAGGAATCCAACCACATTAAAAAAGCTATTTGAGCTCGCAGTCCAGTTTGAAATTAGAAGAACGGCGGACATTGAAGCCCCCCGATGGAAAACCGAGGATAACAAGAAAAAAAGAAGCTATTTCCGCGACCAGAAAAGAGAGGGCACGACCGGCTCCAACAAGATGAGGAGCGAAATTCCAGCAATGCCGAAGAGGGCCAGGAGAAATGGCCGTAGCCATACCATTCGTGAAAAACGAAAACGCGAACCATCAGAAAGGATTCTACGCAGCAAATGTCCTCAAATTGACCAGAAAACGCCAGTTGCAGATTCAAGGCAGCTACAAAAGTTTGAACAACGAGCAACCAGATCCAGGCAACAATCGGACAGAAATGTCCCGATACCTCTAAGGACAGCACCCATCAAGCGTCCGGTAGTACAACCAGCGGATAAAAAAGAAGCTTTTCAAGGGTCAACAAGAACGTCCAAAAAGAAAATGGAAGGAGGAGGAATCTGAGGGTTACACCCGAACAAGACGACGGGTAAATCAGACCATGGTCTTCGCTACCTTCCAGGAGTGGACGGCTAAACGCAAATCTGAATATCGCAAAGATAAGTAAAACTTTATGTTACTTTGAAACTTTAAGTTAATTTTTCGTTTTTACTGCAAGTGGCAGACTGTAGGGAGAAAATTGAGTTTTGCCTATTCGCTATGTTTTTCAACTACTCGCAAGTAATCTAAAATTATTGTATAATAGTAATGTGTAAATACTTGAGTATTGTAAAAGCTTTTGTAACTTATAAGAAAGGTACCTTAAGAACATTGTAAAAATATTGTATAAAGTTTTATTTAAAAGATTCTGTCAAGGAAAGAAATTTTAGTCTGAAGGACTTTTGAATTCTAGTATTTAAATGTAAAAGAATTAGCACTTGCTTTGAAGAAATGGAAGTCAACAAAACATTTTACTACTAATGAATTGGATTGGATTATTTAATTATGGCAAAGCACACGAGGACTATCTGCCTAAAGGGAGGGATACCTTCGTGGAGGACTTTCTAAGGGAACTGGATCGTATATACGTTACACATGGGGAAAACCACGAAAACGCCCATGCAGCCAGCCCGTTTGCGGGATTCGAACCTCGGACCGAACTATCAGTATTCAGCGTCTTTACCGCTCGGCCGCTGGCGGGCCTTACTACGAACGTATGTTTTGAAATGCGTAAAATTAATGGCATGTTAATGTGTTCTTATGTACAATGGTGTGTGGTGTATTTAATTATGGCAAAGCACACTAGGGCTATCTGCCTAAGGGGAGGGATGCCTTCGTGGAGGACTTTCTAAGGGAAACTGGCTCGTATACACGTTACACATGGGGAAAACCACGAAAACACCCATGCAGCCAACCCGTTCGCGGGATTCGAACCTCGGACCGAACTACCAGTGTTCAGCGACTTTACCGCTCGGCCGCTGGTGGGCCCTCTTATGTACAATGTGAACTGTTATTTTGAAAGTTAAGAAGTACTGTGATATGTTAAAAATGAAAATGTTGTAGAAATGCTAAAGTTTTAACTTATTCGTATGACTGAAAAAAGAGTTACGCATTGTGAATATATGCTAAATGTTGAATGAACGTAGTTAGGCTCTCTGACGCTATACTTCAGAGTTAGCCACTTCTTGAGAATAGTACCTCAGGTTTCAGAGATGAATATAAGGTGTGTTCTGAGGTCTTGTTATGTTGAATTTTAACACATTAGTGTTTTGATTGTAGGCGGTAGTGTGAACACTTGTACATAGACACGCACGTGTTTAGTGTTTCTCTTTACAACACATGTCAGAGAGCATGGGGAGATAATTAAATAATGGTATGAATGAAATAAGTATAGAGTTTTAAAAGAAAGATATGCGTGTTCATGTTACTTGCCATTTGATTGTTTAACAATTTGATTAAACTAGTTTACCTTCCAGATCTCTGAAGGAACCAGACTGAAATTAGAAAACTCCTGTTTTTAGGTGCAGTATAGATGAAAAGTTATTTGTCCATGGAGATGATGATGTAAAACGACTTTTATATAATTTCTAGGTTAGATAGTTTTTAGTGAGGCGTTTTTGTAAAAGATTGGCCTCGCGTTAGATTTAGATTCTAGAGTTAAAAGTTTTCAACAAGAATTAAACCAGAATTAAATGTGTTAACTTGTTTACGCAAATTGTACTTGCTAACGCTCAAGTATGTGGCTTTTTGCCACATACGTAATCTTTTAAAAGGCCGGTCTTATTGTTAGGCATTTGTAAACTAATTCAAAGTTAGCTCTTATTTAAAATTTTAAATAGTAGTTTTATATTTTTACTTTCAGACCACAAGTGGTTGGTCTCTGTATCCCGAAGTGCGGGAGCACCTGTAATCTTATAGAGAATAAAGGGTAACACTTTTTTGATAAATGATGTGAAAGAAGCAAAATGTGTGAAGCAAAAACAATCAGTTCATTACAGAAGGTTGAAACGCTATGATATAAATATTGGAGAAGAGGAAAAACTTATAGCAGAAATCATGTATTATGCTAAAATTGATGAAATCTTCAACGTTATACACAACGCTCATATCGCAGTTGGTCTTGGTGGAAGAACCCATATGATTAAGGAATCGTATTGGTGAATCGCATGTAATAGTAAAATCTATCGTCACGTATTTGAGACTATGTGAACCATTTCAGGAAAACCAAAAAACTATAAAAAAGAGGATTGTAATCAAACCATTTGTGCATAGCGAAATGAATTCTCGATGCCAAGTCGAACTAAGAGATATGCAGTTCAATCCTGATCGTGATATGAAATTCATTTTAGTGTATAAAGATCATCTTACAAAATTCGTCCAAATTATAAACAGTTTATGTAAAATGTGTAGTGATATAAAAATAGTTCACGGTAAGCCGAGACACAGTCAATCGCAAGGTTCAGTCGAACGGGCGAACCAAGAAGATGAAAACTTGTTGGCAACATAGATAAAAACAAATAAGACATAAAAGGGGTCGAAAGGATTAAAATTTGTTCAAGCACTAAAAACAAAGCATATCACGAGGGAATCAAATGGTCACTTTGTAGAGAAATTAGGATTTTTTGGAAGCAGGCAAGGTGAAAAATTAGCAACCACCTTCGCCAGGAATCGAACCACGGAACTCTGGAATACCGGCCCGGCCTGCAGAACCACTACCTTAAGAAGGCACGCTAGGAGGGTGGGAGAAATACCTTATATACTCCCCCTTTGAAAGGGAAACTGGGGTTTTTAAGGGGATTTAATCGCCAAATACTTGGGTGAGGAGAATCATCATCCAACATCCTTTTTAGTTCGGGTGCCACTGTAGAGACATTAGGATTTTGGAAGCCGGCAAGACGAAAAATTAGCAACTGCCTTCGCCGGGAATCGAACCACGGACCTCTGGAATACCGACCCAGCGTGCAGAAACACTACACCACGAAGGCACGCTAGGAAGGCGAGAGAAATACCTTATAAGTTTACAAAAATATGCTTAGTTATCCTGTGAAGCTGGGACTTGCTAACTCAGTTTTTCCACGTAATTTGATTATTAACATCGCCACTGAAGAGGTTTTAGAAAAATGATAAATATTAATAATGAATGCATGGTTAATGCAAAAGATGAAAACACTAATCTCGATAAACAGTTGATTTGGAATCGCTAGATATTAATAATAAATAATATGTGGAAAAGAATCATGCGTAACGTTGGAAGCAGATACTGAAGTTCAAATTGAAGAAAAAGAACCAGATATATACTGTGACACAACGGGTGCGATTATCAACAAAGTTCAAAAAGTTTTCGAAAGTGTTTCGAAAGACAGATAAAGAAGGATATGTGAAGCAGGCAGAGATGAAGATTGCGTCTACTAAAAACTTTCCGAAACCTAGTCTAGGGTAAAGTGCTAAAATAAAAGTACCCGATATTATTGATAGATCGAAAATGGATTCAAAATTAGTAATATCCGTTATTACAGATATTAAAGATAATGAGTTTTATGTTCTTGGTACTAAGTTTGGTAAATTAAAATCGCTGGATGCAAGAAACCAGGTTGCTTTTTGGAAAGCAGGTTACTTTGAAGAAGCTGGAACTGGAGAAATATGTGTACATGAATTAGTAAAAAGCTTTCTTTAATTGTAGGACAAGGGCTCAGAAAAGGGAGCTGTTTAAAGAAGTGTACTACGAAGATGTATTTGTGAAAATCAGCTGATCTACTATGTAATTCAAAATGCCATAACAGTCAACCTTGTTGTAAGAGGTAGTGAGAGGTATTAGATGTAGTAAAGTAAAACATACTACATTTTTCTTATTTTTTAAATTTCATAATTTATTACTTTTTTTCTGAGCTATCAGTTTAATTTTTTAACTATTGCCAAAATTATTTTTTAAATTATTGAAATCTCTTCAGTAGTTATCGAGATAATTGTGCATTAATTCAGTTTTTCACATGGGATCTTATTTGTGAAATGGCATAAATATTGCATTTTTTTTTTTTATTTCTTGTAACTCTTTGAAAAATAATTTCAAAACAGAGTCATCGACATAATCTTAAATTATACCTTATACTGATCACTTTTACAACTTATGTTACCGATTAAAAAGTTATTAAAGTTTGTTTTAACTTTTTTGGGGACACACTGTATACAATAAATCTGCGAAAGGAAAATCCTATCATAAGTATCCTTCGTTTCGGGCTTTTACTGGATGGCGTTCGTAATTCCTAGGTTTTACCGCAAAGGCTTGATAAAGTTCGGAATGGAATCATATTAAAGCACACTTCGGACTTTTACCAAGCCACTTTGGTAACAGCTAGGTTTTACTGGTAAAACCTAGGATTTACCAGATTTCGCGCTTTTACAGTAACATAACCACTGCAAAAATCTACTCTAATCAAGTAAAAAATTTCAAATTAGTCAATTTTATGGAAATTTCACTTCAGTCCTTCATGAATCAATATCACTGAAGCTGAGCATTAGCCCTTGAATGCTTTTCCGTGCTTTAGTAAATATCAAAACTGAAAAACCTATAACCTCTTCCGAGCAAAATTGTGAAAATTGAGCATGAATTAATACACGAATTCTCAAGTTCCGTCAAATATTTCTCATTCCTGCGTCAATAACTGAAATCAATTCCTTTTTAGAAACGTAATCCACGTTCATATAAATTATTAAGTTGCAGTTAAAAAATGATCCATATTCATATAATCGATATTTATTGGTGTATTATTCTCAAATAGTAAATAAAGGGCCATGCATCCATATATGCGCAAAATAGAGAGATTATACCAATACGCTATAAAATAACTTAGAAGTAGTCGAAAAACAATATATCATCGATGAATATAAATCACTTCGTACGAAAGCTGAAAAAAAAATATGGTTGAACTTGACATTAGCTAAAGTATTAGCTAAAGTATCATTTCTTTTATACAAGGCATTATCACTGTAAAGATGAGTTCTACCTGTAACGCAACAGCATAAGGCAGAAAATGTTTAGTTGTTCCATCATACCTTGTGATTACTGTTTTGAAATTCAGCTGAAGGAATAAGATTCAAATATATTCCAACAATATTTTATTGATGTAAACATGGCCTATTAACACTAAAATTCGGAACATGTTCTAATCTCTTCTTTTGCATTGCATGTGCCATTTTTTTATTCGCTTTATTCAAACTAAAATCTGAATTGTTTTTAGATCTAAGTAGCAGCTTTAATAAAATATTTTTACATCCGCTTTTCAATCTGTAGTCGGGGATATCAAACCTTTATTGTAAAATTTCAAATATTTCTGCCAAAAATTTAATATAAGTTCTATTCTCCTATTATCAGTTGCATAGCGATTATGATTATCATGATAGCTCTGGCAAACAGTTAAATCTTTTGGGATACGCAATATTCTCTAACATTGTATACCGTTTCCAGAGTTTTGAAATAGCCTTTAACCCAAGATTATTTGATCCTTAATTTTGTAATATCAGGTTCCTTTCGAAATTCTAAATCATCGTTTCGACTATGGAAAAAAATAAATTTAGATACAAACTGTTTTTAGACCATGAATCACTTACTGGTTTGTTTAGAAATCGACTGATTTGCATTCATCTGAGGAAAACATTTATTCTTAGCTATTCTAGAATGATTGACATGCTGTTTTCTTCTATTTATATATATTAACTCGAATTTTTATGTCAAAAGGGACTTTTTACTTGGTCAACTTATTAGGAATACAGTTCCACAACGATGCTTTCGTAGTATTTCGTTAGTAGATAAAACTGTTCATAGCTCTTTTCAGTTCAGAAATAGTAATACTTCTCATTATTAATCTCTCAGTTTTTGAGATTTGTTTTTGTTAAAAGAATTATTGTCATGTGATAGCAGAGTATAAGTTCAACTATTTCACGAGTTGATAAAATCTTGATTTACATTACATCGATTTACATCGGTTACAACAAATTACTCTATTTATATCGATTACAGCAAATTTTTATTTTAATTGCACACTTCCATTGTCCACTACTATTGCTCTAAATAAGGTAATGACAGCTAGAATATGTTTAAATAATTTAGGAAGGCTCACTCATCCCTTCTAACAAATTTTATAAGATGGATGATAAAATAAGTTTACTACATTACGGAATTCTTACAGCCCTAATTGATTCGCCCGACCGAGCTACGCATATTACATAGAGGTATATACTATTTTTGGTACTTTTCCGTTTTCCCTGCGCAAATCTCGCCGAGCAGACTTTATTGGCGACAACACACGGTATACACATAAAACATGTTAACAAATGTTAGTTCAAAGGATTTTTTATTTTGAAGGCATAAACATTTTAATATAGTTTAAAATTTTGTAAAAGGGCAATAAATAAAGACAATAAATTTGTAAAACGAAATTAATTTAGGAATTTACTATGCTTTCATGGTACAGCATCCTGATTCGCCGGTTCATATCACGTGACTCGAAGTGATCTCATCTCACGTAAACTAAGCTACAAAAATCTAATTCTCTCATTAATTTCAAGTTATTAAATTTCAAGTTATCCAGTTATTAGTTCATTCTACATTAATTTCAAGTTAAATCTTAATATGGAATAGAAGTTTAAATGCAGGAATCATTTTTATTCGTACGAATAGCTTACTCAGAAATTATGTAAAACCGCAGTGCTTTACTTCGCTATTGCCTTCGCATTAGAAATTGATGAATTTAACCCTTACTTTGCCTTTTCTGTATTTTCGCCTTTGGATGAAGGGTGTGATTGCATCCTAATTGACTTCTTGCAAAAATTCTATGCAATTTTATGCCAGTATTGAAAGAAACAATTAATCTGATAAGAAATGGCTGCGACTTGTTTCGAAAATGAGGCGTAAAAGGTTACCAGCGAGGATATTCCGTTTGGCATTGGTTGTATCATTTTCGGCGACTTTATCGCCTGCGCCGGCAAAACGAAAAGTACCCTATTTTTTGTTGTCACTATATTTAAACATCTTTATTTGTCATTTCTTCCTATCCATCCATTACCATCTCAGAATGTGGAGAAATTGTAGCTGTGAGATAACATGTATTATTAATGTAGGCAGAGAATTACTTTACGAGGGACTATTCTCAAAAGTCTGATAAAGATATTTAGGAAAGCATACCATTATCATTTAAAATATATAATTAGTTTTCAAACTTCCAGCATCTTAGAAAGCTTTTTATTCTAAACTCTAGACCAGGGTTTCTTAAACTGTGGGTCGCGACCCCCAAGGGAACAGCGTGACCTGCTGCAGGGGTCGCCAAAAATTTTAGCAGTTTTGATATTTCTTTAACTTATTATAATAATTAGCAAATATTTTTACACAATGTATCTGAAAATAGATAAAAATAAGACAATACAGACAACTAAAAAAAGTGAAAACGTTTCGACGCATTCTTTTAATAATATAAACGTTCATTTTCTTTGGTTTGCACGTGACGTTGTCGTTTCATCTGTTACTTATTTATAATTTTCACACTGTTTTATGTCTTAAAATTAGAAATTAAAGTTAATGACGTAAAACTTCAATAGTATATTACAGTACAAGTGAAAAAATTGACAGTTTCACTCACGCGTGTGTCGAATTTGCGCAATACTTAAGGGGTCCCACAAAATATTTGTAAGTATTATGGGGTCCCGGAGGTCGCAAAAAAATCTCAGTGATAAAAAGGGGTCGCGACTGAAAAACGTTTAAGAAACCCTGCTTTAGATAAACACTTTATCTTGCCTTAGCTCAGGCCCTCATAACCGCTACATGTAGTAATGTAATCCGAAATTGATGATGATATGTACATAGGTGAAACAATAATTTCTTCTGTTTAGTGGTAATTTGAAACAAGAAAGGATGATTCGTAACCGAATGACTAAGATATTCTTAAATAATTAAACTTGATACAGCATGCCATATATGATATGCTACATATTATCCGTATGCATCAAATGATGTAAGAATTCATACATCAGTTTTCTTCTCTGCTTTCTTCTCAGTATGTGGATGGGGACAACATTTGATTTCCGTTATTTATGCTATCACTTTTGTCTCAAAGTTTAAATCTTTTAATTATGTACTTCACATCAAGGAATCACAATAATTTTTTGTTCCTTGAGCTTAACGACTGTGGTCCACCATTGGCCAAACTAATAAAATAGCTGCATGCTGGTATTTCGTCCCAGATTTATTACCCGGCGATATGGATGAGTTAATGATTTTTTTTTTCTTTATCCATGTGTAATATAAACATAAACGTTTCCTTTAGAAGTTCTTCATGAAGACATCCCTTCCTTAGGCAGATATCTCTTGTGTACTTTGCTTTTCTCTACTGGCCTGATACGAGTTGCCTTGAATTTGAGTGAATGTTGTGAATATATATATCCTTCGAATATTAAAATCAACTTGAAATTGGTGCTTAAAATATCTAATAAGGAACTGGGTACTTATACAACATAATTCTTTAGTTCTTTCATACTTTAAAGAAAATTTATTATAAGTTAAGCTTCCTAGCTTTGACAAGGATATTTTTATCACGTAAGCATTTTTGATGTGTTGACATCAAAAAAGTGTTATAGTTTTCATACAGAATAAGCGTGACCTGCAGCAGGGGTCGCCAAAAATTTTAGCAGTTTTGATATTTCTTTAACTTATTATAATAATTACCAAATATTTTTACACAATGTATCTGAAAGTAGATAAAAATAAGAAAATACAGACAAATTAAAAAAAAAAAAAAACGAAAACGTTTCGACGCATTCTTTTAATAATATAAACGTTCATTTTCTTTGGTTTGCACGTGACGTTGTCGTTTCTTCTGTTACTTATTTATAATTTTAACAGTGTTTTATGTCTTAAAATTAGAAATTAAAGTTAATGACGTGAAACTTCAATATTATATTACAGGTCAAGTGAAAAAATTGACAGTTTCACTCACGCGTGTGTCGGATTTGCACAATACTTATGGGGTCCCACAAATATTTGTAAGTATTATGGGGACCCGGGGGTAGCAAAAAAATCTCAGTGATAAAAAGGGGTCGTGACAGAAAAGATTTTTAAAAACCCTGCCTTAGACGACTTGAAATCTCTATTACATGCAAGTACGAGTATTAATAAGCGAATGCAGCAAATGGTAAAAATAATCCACTTGCCAGATTTGCATTTTATAACATGGATGATAAACAAACCTGTCAGTGGCAGGAGCTGAACAGCTTAAAAGGGAGGGCAATATTATGGAAATTTGAAATACATGAAAAATGTATATAAGTAAAAAAAATGACATTACAAGACACGGCGAAGCGCCATTTGAGTTCCTTCGTCTCCTCTTACATTTCTTTCGTGTGTTAAATAATTTAACGTTTGCAAAGTTCACAATTTTCACTCAGTTTTCAATTTACGAATTAAATTTCACTATGACTATTATCAGCAGGATAATAATTTTATCACTATTGAATAAAGACAATATTCGCAGTCTAAATTTTCAAATTCCAAGTATACTAACATTACAGATTTTTATTCATTTTGTTGTTGCTTTTTATTTGATTTGACTTATGAAGATTTTCTAGATTTACATTAGCATTTAAGATTGTGATTCACTTCTCTTACTTTATTACTTGTATCTTAAAGATGCATTGTTGGCTGCAGGGGCCTCTTTCGTAGTTTTCCCAATGTGCAACATGCATACGAGCCAGTTTCTCTTAGAAAGTCCTCCCCGAAAGCATTCCTCTCCTTAGGCAGGTAGCTCTAGTGTACTTTGCCTCAATGAACTAAACCAAGCCATAGTTGATTTTTATACAGTTTATCTCTCATATCATTTATTTCAATATTGTTATGAATTGACACATATTCTAAAAATGAATTTTTATAACTTCCCTCAATGAAGTCAGAAAAGTGGTTATAGTTTTCAATTCCTCTGAAGCCTCTTTCTACATAAAAGCTACATTTTCAAATACAGTTTTTAACTGATTTTAAGAGATGAACTCCTGATCTGACTACAAAATGCATAGCCTTTAGCAGAGATTTTGACTAACTTATCTCCTTCAGAGTGCTTACATTTCCGCAAAATTTAATTCCCTTCATCAATTATTCAACATTTTGTCTTTGAAAATTTTTATAATACTCTAAAATTTAAGGATGTGAAAGTTAGAAGTCGTATTTGTAGGAAGGATACTAATGCGTTTCAGAAAGAGATCAGATGTATATGTGCAGTTATCTAACTAGTAAAGCTACTTTTTCATATTTCAGTTTACTGTCCCATTTCAGAAGCAAATTAGTAAGAATATAATTTGTCATCCATCAATTATTGCTTTGTTAAGTTAGAGAAAATTTTTTGCCTCCTTTCAAACATCTAGTTTCTTACTTTTGTCAGTAATGAGGGCTGTTTTCTTAGTTGTCGGGTCCATACTGCACGTTAATTAAACAGTAACTTATTTTTTCAGTTTCTTAAACCAACAGCTATTTCACTTTTAAATAATAATATATGATCTGGTAATATTCTTTAATAAAGTCCAATTTCGTTGTCTTCAGGCTGAACTTATGCTTAACTTATGGAAAATGAAAGCGAAATGAGCTTTCATTTTCCATAAGCATATAATTTTTTTTGATGCTTCTTTCAGTGATTTATTCAAATTTCAAAATTTAAGTTTCTAGCCACCATAAAAATTGCTTTTTGTCTGTTCACTCGATTTGCCATTTCATGATTACATGCGTGATGTATACTTTCCTTGCTTTATCTTCAGTCTACAGTTACTACCTCCATTAGATTCAAAGACTCTTAATGTACGGTAATGCTCACGAACTTTTATGTGTCTATCGCAAAGGGAAGATTCTGAATGTGAAACCGTAAAAAGATGGGAAGAAGTTACACTTCCAACTTCTATCAGCTGCTATTCGAGTAGAAACTGTCACTGATATACAGTGCCTCTACTATAGTGGATTGTTTTTGTTAACCTTAAAATATGCGAATATGCGAGTTTTGCCCCTCTGGAACACTGCGGACAAAAAATTTTGAGTCTCACAGGTACTGGACCGGAGGGTACGAAAATTTCAGTTAAACCCGTTTTATTGAGGCATTACATTCCTAAACGATAAAGTCGTGGTCCTCAATACGTTAAATGGATGAACTACGAAAAGCTTTGACAGGTACAAGTAGGACATTCTGGCAGTGATTAATGAATCTTTTGACAGTCTGAGCTTTATAAGCGGCAGAAATGAGTTTAATAAACGGTTTTGCATAAAAATTGTAAAACCTCTCCACGGTTACTTTTATGTAAGAATTTTAAAAAAAAACTAAAATGTCGTCTTTCATTTAGGTAATTAAAGCCCCAAACGTGTCATATGCTTGGAAACAATCTCATTAGAAGCTGAAACTAAAACTATCAAAATTTAAATGACCTACTTACTTCAATTGAACAATGAACTATCAAACGGAGCTCAAAATTAAATGTCTTATTGTAAAACAACAGTGCTTAAAACTTGTAAAACAACAGTGCTAAAAGTCTTAAACAGTGCTTAAAAATATTGTTTTCTCCATTTCTTTCCCTAATTGCTCAGAAGTTCACCAGCAGGCGAGCGGTAAAATCGTCGAACACTGGTAGTTCGATTTGGGCTTCGAATACCTGTGAAGAGACTGGCTGCATGGGCGTTTTCGTGGTTTACCCCATGAGTAATATATATATGTACATATATACCAACCAGTTGCCTTTGAAAGTCCTTCTCGAAAGCAAATCTCCCTTTAGGCATATAGTCCTCCAGTGCTTTGCCATAATCAAAATAAAGTAAAAATCTAACCTTAACTGTTCGGTGTCTCACCAGTAGTCGAGTGGTTAAGACCGCTGAATACTGGTAGTTCGATACGAACGGACGGAAAGGAATGACTTCATGGTTGGCTTTCGTGACTTTTCCCAAGTATACCATAAATACGAGCCAATTTTTTTAAAGTTCTCCGCTAAAACATCCCTTTTCTTGAGCAAATAGCTTTTGTATGTTTTCCCATATTCGAATAACCTAACCGTAACCACTCAAATGCGAAAACTTAAATATCTTACACTAAAAAATTTATCTTCTGAAAAAGCTGAGGTAAAAGGTGATTGACTTCTATGAGTTGATCATTTCTGTTGCTTAGTAGAAAGGATGTAATAGAAATAATTTAAACAAAACTGATGAAAAACTAAATACTACGCATTATAATGGACAAAGTTGATCCTTACGTTTAAAAAATTTGATGGAATAAATTAAAGGAACAGATTCCGCATCAAATATATGGGTTCTTTTTTAAAATTAGGTAAAATTTAATCTTAAATTAACGCCTTTTTTTTTTTTTTTTTTTTTTTTTGAAAAATTATGTTTTGCGACAGAAACAATCACAAAAAGTGTTCAGATTTTCCCCAAATTCTGCATTTATATTATTTTTTAATCATTAATAAATTTCTCAATTCCATCTTTGAAACCTATATTTTCGATTTTAATTACTGGGAAATTTATAACATTTCTCACTGGTGTCGCTTTAACATACGATGCCCAATTAAAACACGGTTGAAATTTTTACCGTAAAAAACATTAATCTTGTATAAGAAAAGAGGAAATGAATAAATCTTCAGTAGCTAATCATTGTTAATCTCTTAATCATTCTTTTAACTTCAGTTTTGTTAAAATTATCCAGAAGACTTCTTTAGTAAATTAAGCTTTCCCTTACATCTACAGTTGCCAAAATGCATAAAACTGAGGATTTTAAATTCAATTTTAGTCAAAACAATTTCCAAAGTTTTCAAAAGTCTTGCATAATAATTTAATTTTCTTTAATATTTATATCTCGATAGATGGTGCTGTGGCCGTTGCTTCCTTTTTGATTTTTTATTTCCTTTCGTTTTCGGATTAGAACGCAAAATATTTTTTAATCATTGATCAAGAGGATCTCCTTGACTGGCTCCCACGAAATACATAGCATTTTTGTAAAAATAAAACATACGAGTAAATCTAAAGTTTAGAGTGTTTCTAAATACAACCTGACGTAAAAAATGGAACATTATCAAGACTCGGTTGTATAATTATGCAAATTGCAAGGGATACGCGCCTGAACGAATTATGTAAATGATCTGAAATGGATGTTTGTCAAGTTACCAGAACACAGGGGAAGGAAATGACAAATGAATCAACAAAATCCGTACTCTCTTCTTGCCGAAGGAAACGCGTTTTTTGTCTCAGAAGACATATATAGTTGAGAAAATGTCTGGCGAACGGGTTCGTATTACGCCTAAAAACGCCTGTCAGTATCTTATATAATACTGTCGTAGCTGAAACACACCACTTTGCAAATGATTTGGAGAAGACGGACTGAGCAAAAAGAAATATGAATTTTGCCATAGGTACTGGTGCATCTAGCCGGTCGTCAGAACACTCGAATCTACGAATCATATTGCGTACGATATCAGGCACACCAGGCACGACTGTGGACGTTGTATGAAATATGCAGCGAATATTAATGCAGAATATGCAGGAAGAAAAGTTTTTAGATGATTGGTAGGAAAGGATTTGCAGTCCCATCTCTCTTTATCATTGCGTTAAGCCACTGATGTCAACGACTGTTGCGACAATGATTTCACGACATTGCCTCTTGAACGTCCGAAAGGCACAATGTATGAGACGAGGCTCTCTTCTGTTTCACCAACAGCAGTCGCATAGAAAGGGTGAAGTGATGAGGAGGCAGGTCGAATCTTGCTGCAACTGCTGAACGCCATACTGTTCGACAGTGTGGCATCATGGTTTCAAGCGCCATTCCTATGAACAGTCGGTCAACTCCTGTTCGTTCCAGTCACATAATATCATAAGTAGGTGAAGTGGTGCAGCTGAGAGCACTGCCTAGCTACAGCACTTCGGTGGTCTCAAAATGCCGTTTTTCTGTAAAACAAAGCGCAAAGGCAGCACACAGCAATCAGCAATTTACTAGCTCTGCAATGTTCCGGATGCTTCTTTGGCCAACAAGGTATCTAAAGATCTCGGACTACTCGAACATTTGTGGGAAGTTTGATTCATCTGCCCTAGTCTGGATCAGAGGACGAACTATGGAGGACGGTTGAAAGCAATGTTTGTTCACCCCTCAGAACACACATTACAGAACACATTATAGAACGTTTTAAGTTGGTATAAAGACGAACTGATCTGATTCTATAAAATTAAATTATAGAACTTTTCCAGCTAAGATTTTAGCCTTGAAATCCTCCATTCTGAGAAAGATTTACTTAAATGTAGTGCTCCCAATCATCATGTATGGAATTGGAGCCTGGGAATCCAGGGCAGGAGAACTGGTTAGATTACGGATGAAGTTAGACTGTAATCAGAGAGCTTGGGGTTTAGATTTAACCCGATGTTTCAGAATGGTGCCTAGAATGAGGCCGTCTTTGTGTTGGCTGAACAGCTGCCTGTCTCAATTTTATACGAATTTTATTATGATAAATTTTCATTTAGAACTGGCCGAATGGAATTAAAAATGTATGAAGATTATTTGTTTACAAAGAATGTTTTTCAAAATCTAATATTCATTTAATATATCATTCCAAATGATTTGGTTTTGTTTCTGATAAAAGTAATCCAACTGTTGATGTATTTGATATTTATACAGATAGTTCTGGGTTCGGGGGAGGGTAGGAGCTGCCTTTATTGTATTTTACTATGGAATTGAAGTGGATTGTAGAATGTTGAAGTTGAACACATATATTTCAGTTTTCAGTAAGTATTTACACTATTTACACTGACTGCCTGTCACTTCTACATGCGCTCTCCCGCCCAGACAATTTCAATCCATTAATTGTCGAAATTAAGAGTCATTTAGAAACTTTGAGTTCATATTTAAATATTAAGCTATATTGGTTTAAAGCCAAAATAGACTTTATTGGTAATGAGGGGGTCGACAGCTTGGCCAAGCAGGCGGTCTCAAATATCATTGCAATGGATAATGAAGTAACAGGTTCGAAGAAAATTGCTATTCGAAGAATGAAATAGTTTTACTTTAACAAATGGAAAATACAGTGGTTCTCTTCATCTAAAAGCAAAGAATTTATGGAACTAATTAAAATCACGAATAAAATGAAATGTATGAAAAATATTGACCTTTATCAGGTTTTAACTGGACATGGTAGGTTTCCATTCTATTTCAACCAATTTAATCTGCAGAAAAATAAACTATGTAATAGTTGTCAGATGATGGTGATGCTAGGCATTTTGTGGTTGTTTGTAGTTTAACAGCCCCTATTAGACAGATTTTTAACATTACTGATTTTAATGCAAGTGCCATTAATTTTAAAGTTTTTAAATCATATACCATTACGCAAATGAATTTTATCAATGAAAATAGGGCGCTTGTAGGAATCTTATGTTAAAAAATTGAATTCTGTATTTATATGGGTTTTAGATATATCTGTAGTGTTCTATGTTGTGAATTGGTGTTTGTGGTTTGTTTTTTGTTTTTTTTGTAATTTTATGCTAGATGTGCTTATTGCTTTTTAATTTAGTATTTTTGTTTGTTGTTTGGGGGTGGCTGGGTTTCTGGCTGCCCTCGTTTGTGGAGAGACGGGACCCCTTCTTTTGAGCTATGGGAACACTCGTGTCCAGGTGAGCTGAAAAGAGCCTTCAATTATTACAATTCTTACATAGGTCTGGTTAAGTTTTTATTGAATAGAGTAAGGCATGCAAGGACTATCTGCCTAAAGGGAGAAATGCATCACGGAGGAATTTCGAAGAAAATCTTGCCTTTGAGTGGGTATTAAGAATGGTTACAGCCGAAAACATCGCTGCAAAAACATCGCAGACGAAAACGTCGCGGAGAAAACAACGCAAGACGAGAACGTCGTGCTACAAAACATCGTGGGAGAAAACATAGCAAAGAGAAAACATCGCAGTTCTAAAACATCGTGGTACAAAACATCGTCTTCGAAAATAAAGCGGTTCAAAAACTTCGCAGTTTAAAAACATCGTCGTCGAACAGATCGTGGTAAAAAATAAAGTATCTACAAATCATCGCATGACGATAACATCGCAGACATGCTTTTTTCAGACATGCTTTGATAACTGTAAATGGATATTCCCATAATGGTTTGTGAGCGCAAGATGAAAAGAAGGATAATTTTTACTTTCAAATTTTTTATTAATTAATAAATTTTTGTTGAGAAAATACAAAGGAAACTTAAGCATAGAAAATTAATGCAACTTATAGCACTTAATAGAATTTTAAACCGACATAGTTAACTAACAAAGGCCATTAATAAATCATTTTTATAAAGTTTTTACTGGTAATTTTTCATAAAAAGTATAATCTATAAGTTGCATTTAATTTTCTATGTTTAAGTTTCCTTCTTACTTTTTCCGCAAAAATTTATTAGTTAATAAAAAAATGTGAAAGTAAAAATTATCCTTCTTTACACCTTGAGCTCACAAATTATTATGGGAATATCCATTTACGATTATTAAAACCTGAAAAAAAGCATGCCTGCGATGTTATCGTCATGCGATGATTTGCAGATACTTTATTTTTTACCACGATATTTTCGACAACGATGTTTTTAAACTGCGAAGTTTTTGAACCGCTTTATTTTGGACGACGATGTTTTGTACCACGATGTTTTGTAGCACGACGTTTTCGCCTTGCGTTGTTTTCTCCGGGACGTTTTCGTCCGCGATGTTATCGGCGGACACCATTAAAAATAATGCATGTAATTTTCATCCAAATTATATTTATGCATATTTCTTTATGTTAAAATTTCTGGTATATGCTAAATTATTGTAAATTATTTAATCGAAAAATATAGTGAATACCCAGAAATTAAAGATTTGCACACGCCGAATATAAAAAAATATGAAATATGTATGGATATTTATGCATATGCTTGCAAAAAGCATGTATCTGCCTTTAACAGAATACGTAAACATTTATTAAATTATTTATAAATGCATTTGGAAAAGAAGGATTTATTCATTCATGTGAAACTCCTGTGAAAGTCATTGTGAAGAGATCTGGTTTTTAAACATATCTAAATTTATGATTACCATAAATATTATCTAAATATATAATAACATTAACATTTAATAGTTACCAAATTTCCAGCTTCAAAGTGCCTCTTCAGTTACAGTCCGATGAGGGAAAGAATTTTATCTCGGCAGTAATCAAGGAGCTCTTCAAGCTACTCGGCATTGACAAAACTCGAACAACGCCATTACGAGCCCAGTCGCACGGCATGGTAGAGAAGTTCAATCGAACCATCCTTCATAATCTCTCATTAGTAGTTTCCAGAAACAAACAGGACTGGGACAAGAAATTACCACTGCTTTTATTGGCTTACCGCAGTGCCGTCCACGTGACTACTAGCTATTCCTCATCACAGACGCTCTTCGGTCGTGACCTTCGTCTGCCTTGTGATCTTTTGTTTGGTCGCCCTCCGGATATTCAATATTCTCAGGCTATGAAGGCGCATCCGAGGCTATGAAGGCGTATTTTGAATATATTCAAAATCTCAAGGCCCAGTTTGAAGTGATGCACAACTTTGCACGAAACCGATTCAACTTGGCGACGGAGAAGATGAAGACCGGATACGACACAAGAGCTACTGGACATCAACTCCCCGATGAAGACAAGGTGAGGTTGTGGAATTTGACTCGAAGGAAAGGACTCTGTCCGAAATTACAGTCACCTTGGGATGGTCCGTACAAAGCCCTAAAGAGGCTGAATGACGTCGTGGTTCGGATCCGTAAGTCATCGAACTCTAAACCTAAAGTCGTTCATTACGACAGGTTAGCTCATTACGATTGCCATAGTACGTAGTGTATATAGTTGTAAATAGTGTAAGACCATGGTCCTTTTTGTTTCTAAATGTGTATTTGATTTGATTTGTATTTAGTATTTGGTAACATTTGATTTGTTTAATTTAGTTATTGCATTTAAATAAGAACTACAAACTAACTAAATTAAATAAGAACTAAACTCAAATGCTTTACAAAGACTAGTGACGCGAAGATTGGCCTGTTAAACTTTACGTTTGTAGTAAGCAGAATGTGGGAACTACAATATGTCTTCAAGTATCAAAGAGAATTAAGTTCTGGCCTTAAAGGCAAACAAGAACTGGCTGAAAAGCACGCGCGTGCGGTAAGATAGCGTCTCCCTTTCTTGGCTGTCTACCTTTCTTGACTAAAAGCCACAACTTAACAGTTTGCAAGCTCAATTTACATAACCAAAACTCCCCGCTTTTATTCTGGCCGGAAGTGGAAAATAAGAGAGGACAGTAAAGTTTAAAAATAAAATAAACGTTCGTTAAACTTAAAATCCTTACAACTGATACGACGAAATAAATTAATAGTGAATTGGTAAGTCTGAAAATTATTCATTTTCCGCGTTCTAAATTATTCGAAGGAAATTTATTCAAAATATTTATCGTTTTCATTTTCCAAACTTCACGTCTCTGAAAATTAGAATAATAGTTATCAAAATATAGCAGTGGAAACTCTGTGGCAAGCTTTCTAGGGAAATAAATGCATAGCTACACCTTGAAAAATTAAGCCTATTCTTTATTAAATAAATGCATAACTCTGAACAAGGTGTTAATTTATGATAACATAATATCATAGCATTCGTTTTCCACTATCTGGTTTCACCATCTTGAACAGCTCATTTTAAATGTAGTAAACCCTTGCCATCAATCCGGGGATTACGTCGTTAACACATTGTGTATACGGTAAAATCGCGTTTCGATGACTTCACTTTCGATGAGTAAAACAGGTTAAGTTTAGTTCAGATCAGGAGTCGGCAACCTTATAGCTGTGGTGTGCCAAACCAATCTACCAATGATTCAGAGTGCCGCACAACAGAAAATATCAGAAACTATTCGATTCCCGCAACAATGCATGTAGAGTTAAAGAATAGAGGTCAAGAATACATATTTAGAGTTTTATTATATATTAATTATTCATCATTTAAAGATATTTATAAATAAAAATAAACAAAAACGAAAATCTGAAAGGTTTCGGATTTTAAATTACCTCCAGAGGGGCGTTTTTTTAAACATTTTGTGTGTTAACTTTATTTATTAAATATCATGTTCTTCGCAATTAAACCATAAAACTCATTTCAAGACCGATATCGAAAAATAATTTTAAATTGAGGGTATCTTCAGAATTTCGATACACAGTCTCACGCGGAGATAAAAATGTTTTTTCTGTACAATATTACCATTGCTCGCTTTGAAATCCTTGAGGTTGTTAATCAAAAATTCGTTAAAGTTTTACAAAATACGAAATCGATAATGAAACAAATTTCAAATTTTAAATGTGGGCTTCCAGATGCCCATATTCGCAGTAGAATTACGTCATTCAAAATTTGATGGCTCAAGGTACAGTTGTTTTAATGCGAGAAACATACATACATTTATGCAGATTCTTCATTATTTTATTTAAATATAATACAGGGCGATAATGTTTGATGGCAACAGTTTGAAAAGTGAAACGGACATTCAGAGTGATTCGACGCAAAATCGCAAAACGAAAACAATAGTTCCTCAGGGACAAAGCCCCTTTGGACTAAAAATAAAGTATAACTATTCCATCAATATAAATAAAAATTTTAAATTATATATACAGAGGCTGTTCGCACATTTTTTAGACGATTTTGGTAAGCGGTAATAAAAAAAATCGTTTGCTGCAAAAGACGTAATTGCAATTGTACTATGTTTTTAAAAGTCAAAATTATCGTCTGTGGCTTGAAAGTTTTGTTTTTATTCAAAATGGCGAATTTAACAAAGCAGTGGTTCGAAGGCTATATTTACGCTCTTTCTGAAGAGAAATATGCATACTCCGTTATCCAAAAACGATGTGAGAGTCATGGTTTTGTGATATCTAAAGCGTCGATAGGTAATATTATCAACAAGAAAGGAAAAAAACGTCAAATAGGAGCCTTAAGTGGGACAAAAATTACAAACAAGTATCCAAGTAAAAAACGGACATCTTCGACTATTGCAAAGGTACGTTGTTTAATGTTAAAAGAAAATCCTCCTAGTCAAAGGACAGTTGCAAAATCATTAAAATGCTCGGTGCCCACTGTAAACAAAATGATAAACGTTGATTTAAATCTTAAGAAAGCGGAAAAACGAAATGTGCATCGTCTTCTTCCAAAGCACATCGCTCAACGCAGGATACGCTGCAGAATTCTATATGAGAAAACATGAGAAACACTTATCCAAAGAAAAATGGAAAACAATTGTCACAATAGATGAAGCATGGGTGTATTTAAATGATTGTAACAAAAAAAAAAGAGCCAATTATTATCATAAAAGGGGAGAAAATTTTAAGTACATAGTTCAGAGAATAGAAAGAAAGTTTTTCTAAGGAATTCATGATTGTTGCTGGTTTTTCTTATAACGGCAAGTTAAAAATATAGAGAATGCAAAAAAATGTCAATATTAACTCCAAATACTATCAGGAACATATTTTATCGCCAATTTTTCTGAATGAAATACCATCGCTTTACCCACAGTGCCATCAATCTGTGAGACTCCATCAGGACAAAGCTAGCAGTCACACATCAAACTCCACTGTAAATTTCCTAAAGGAAATGGAACAAAAAACTGCTATCAAGGCCATACCCTTCACTGATATCCCTACTAAATCTCTCGATGTGTCACCTATGGATTTTTGTGCTTTCGGACTTTTAAAAACTGCATTATCCAAACGTTGTCCCATAACGCTAACAGGACTCTGGAAAGCTGTTCGGGAGGAATGGGATAGAATATCTCTTCTGCCACTTCAAAAGGCATTATTATCCTGGAAATTGCGGTGTCGAAAGATAGTTCAGAATAAGGGATGTCAAATAGAACATTTAAAACACAAGAATTTTATGTAATTTAGTTTTGTGACTACAATATACATCGTCTAAAAAAATGGGTGAACAGCCTCTGTATATATTATGTATTATGAATATTTTAAGCATATTTATTAAAGTAAAAAATAAATAACATACAATTACAGCATAATAACGAAAAACGGCACGCAATATCATTCACTTCAGTATTTTCATAAAGAGCAAATCTAAATGCAACAGTTTTTTGTAATCCAGAGTTCTGTTTTGTTGTTACACTTTCTGCTGTTTCAGTTATTTGTCCTTCAATGGTTCGCGCAGAAGCCGATATTTCTTGAAATCGGGATAATATTGTTTGTAGATTAAGTAAATCGCTGAACGATATTTCAACACTTTTTAAAAATAGGTTCTTTAATGTAATCGTCAAGTCGTCATCTATGAAAGTTTTGCCTTTGACAAATACGCAATGATCAATTGCGAACCTAAATTCGTTGCTTTAGGTTTCGTTCTAATTGTTTGAGAAAAAAATGTAACTTGTTTCTTATATCCAGAAACAGCTCTTTTTATAACTTCAAATTTCTCATTGGAATTTTGAGTTGTGGACTGATGTTTAGTTTGAAAATGTCTTTATATACTTAATGTGCGACATACGACGCTTTGCGACATAACACACATGCAACATGATTCTTTTTATACAGGAATATATATTCAGTCGTCCAAGAGTCTTGAAAACCGGGAACATCAGGCTTTCTTATTTTAGTGTACATTTAATTAAATATGTAGGTATGAATTTTCACAATAATTAAGCAAACAAAATACAAGTTTTCACAATAAAACTAAGAACTTATTGTAAGGTTAAAAGTAACCTACAGCGCACAACGTTTTTGCATGGATTAAAATCATACTCGATACTCATGCATCGGCGCGATGAACCGAACGAAAGGCGAGAAAATCCGTGAGGTGGATCGGTGTAGAGAGGAGAAACAGGGCGATATCATGGAGGCGAGAACGAAAGGAGGGGGCAACTTCGCATTACAAGTGAAGCACTTCTCTCAGGCTTTGGTCTCCAGATAGGGTGTTTTTTTGTTTACAACCAGAAGCTTCCTTGACAGCTTTAATAGCATTTCGAAGCATGACAGTTCCATACAAGTCGAAAAACGGGACACTTCCGCATAAAAGAAACATTCATTATGTGATGGGTTGCGATCTGATAACAATGAGTTTAATTTTTAAATGTGAAATGGACAGTTATTATATTGTCAAAGAATTATTAAACTGGATAAAATTGCTAAAAGAGGTATTGAGTGCTCTGCCAAAATATATTTCCTAGAAGATTTGAATTTGATAATGAATGTATCCTAAAACGTGTTTTAAGTCAAAAGTTTGAAACTTGATGGCTAAATGTATCTATAAAATTATGCATATTAAAATATTTGTAATTAGGCACATAGGTCAGGTTACACATAGATCAGGAACTGGTTAGATTATGGATGAAGTTAGACAGTATTCAGAGAGCTTGGGGTTTAGCTTTAACGCCATGTTTTAGAACGGTGCCTACCGAGGCCGTCTTTGTGTTGGCTGGGCTGCCGCCTCTCTCAATTTTATACGAGTTTTATTATTAGAAATTTTTATTTATGCCTGGACGAATGGAATTGAAAATGTATGAAGCTTATTTGGTTGAATATATATTAAAGAATGTTTTTGAAAAATTTAATTTTCATTTAATACATCCTTCCAATAGATTTAGTTTTGTTTTTGATAAAAGTAATCCAACTGTATATAATTCAGTTTTCCGAGCAGAAAGTGAAGTGTTCAAACAAGCCTTATTTTAGATTAAAAGTACCTTGTTTATACCCACGTCTGTAAATATTTACATTGACTATCTGAAACTTCTCCATGCGCCCAGACAATTTCAATCCATTAACTGTCGAAATTAAGAATAATTTAGAAACTTTGAGTTCATATTTAAATATTAAGCTACATTGGGTTAATTCCCGTATAGGTTTATTGGTAATGAGAGGACCGACAGTCTGGCCAAGCAGGCGGTCTCAAATATCATTGCAATGGATAATGAAGTAACAGGTTCGAAGAAAATTGCTATTCGAAGAATGAAAGAGTTTTACTTTAACAAATAGAAAATACAGTGGTTCTCTTAATCTAAAAACAAAGAATTTATGGAACAAATTAAAATCACGAATAAAATGAAATGTATGAAAAATATTGACCTTTATCAGGTTTTAACTGGACATGGTAGGTTTCTATTCTATTTCAACCGATTTAATCTGCAGGAAAATAAACTATGTAATACTAGTTGTTAGGTTGATGGTGATGCTAGGCATTTTGTGCTTGATTGTAGTTTAACAGCCCCTATTAGACAGATTTTTAACATTACTGATTTTAATGTAAGTGACATTAATTTTAAAGTTTTTAAATCATATACCATTGCTCTAATGAAGTTTATCAATGAAAGTAGGGCGATTGTAGGAATCTTCTGTTAAAATTGAACTCTGTATTTATATGGGTTTTAGATATCTTTTGTGAATTTGTGTTTGTGGGGTTTTTTTTCCGTTTGTTTGTTTGTAATTTTGTGTTAGATGTACTTACTTATTTTTCATTTAACATTTTTTTTTTCTTGTTTGAAGGCAGCTGGGTTACTGGCTGCCCTCGTTTGTGGAGAGACGCGGCCCCTTCTCTTGAGCTATGGAGACACTTGTGTCCAGGTGGGCTGAAGGGAGCCTCCGATTCTTACAATTCTTATCCCTCAGGACACTATCGACCCACTGATTGCAACTGTAACTCAAAATATTGCTTCTTATATCGCTGCAGGAGGTGGTACAATTTCCTGTATATTCGATCTCTCTATTACATTATATTTCGGAAATTAAAATCACTTATTTACATATGCATTATTTGTCTGCCTGCAACTTTTCATTACATTCTACTCACTGTTTCGTGGTGTTTCCTTGTCCCTGTCAGGCAGATTGTTCTGCTTAAAAAATATAAAAGAGTGCAATGAGCGGAAAGAAGTGGAGGACACCTGCTATATTGTTGCGCTTTTCTATCTCTGACACCAGTTGTTACGCTATTTTCTTTTCTTCACGTTCGTACGGGGTTCGTATGGATTTGGAGTGAATAATGATGACGGCACTTGATGAAGTATGAAACGCACTTTATTTACTAATATTAATCAGGGCAGCTCCAAAGTCACTCTTTACAGTCGTCGAAGATCTACTATAAACACGCTGTAACAATCAGCGACACAGCCTTCACACTGTCAGACAACAACGGTGGAGACAGCTTTCTGCAAAGCACCAGAGTACAGCTCCCGACTCTGCTTGGTTGTTCTCGGAACTCCACGTACTCTCGAGACTCTCCACGCTACAACTCGCGATACACTCGACGACACACGAGCACAGCTCCCGACTCTTCGGTTCAGTCGTCCCCGGAGCTCAACACGCTCTCTCGATGCTGCTGCGATTTGGGGAGAATTGTTTGAAAGACTACAGTAGGCTTCAAGTAAAATCCCGCCAACAGAAGCCCACGAAAACACTCGAGGAGCTAGCCTTGGATGCTGAAATCGCAGTGGCTAATAGCTAAAAAGCTATTCACACCACCTGCGTTCGCGCATACGCACAATCAGCCCAGGTACCAGCATTTTATGCCGATTTCCATAAGGAAGGTGGTAGCGAGAGCGAAGGTTGTTAACCCTAACTTAGTAATAGAAAGGGTTGTTAATACTTCACCAGCAAGAGAATAATTTGCAAGTAATAATTATCAGTTACAAAGACGAGGTCAATCTATATGCATGATAATGTTCAGGAAAGGATTAGATAAAATAGAGATTTAATGATGGTTCTAATTGCAAGCGAGGACGTGTAATTAGTTACAAAATCTTTAATGTATTGACAAAAAGGCTACAGAACTTACTTAAATTCTTTTATTTAACAGAGTAATTTTTATGCAAACTTAGACATTAGTCTTACGGTGGCGTGGTGGTTATGTACTTGGTGTATATCCTTGAATTGACATGACTCCTTTTCCTTAAACATAACTTTTATTCACACACACCATAACTTTAAACACAACTGAAATAACAGAACGAATAACAAAAACTACTAAACTAAAATTCAAACATCCTATGCTGCAGCTAAGGGAGAAGTGAGCGAGTTCACTGCCGCGCTAGCAGTTTTTACATAAACCACATGACGTGGACTGGCTGCGCACATAGTCGAACATTAGATTGCCACAGAGTATCCCCTCCAGTGACACAGTCACGACACAAAAGGGGTTGGCTGTAAATTTCCAATTTCAGATATGCACATTCAAATAACGGTTATACTTTAAAATTGCACGTACAAAAAGAAATACAAATATATGAATAGTAATAATATATTTACAATTCTGATTGGAATATATACCCATACAATGTATAACTTAGTTAAACAGAAATAATGAAAAGTTAATAAGCATTTTATATAACTCAATATGTATGCAAAAAAAATTATTCCAAGTATCTATACATTGTAACATTTGCAGCAAACCACAAGAGAAAACTTTAATCATATTACAGTAATTAGTTTTTTAGGAAAATGAACACGACGTCCACTTCGGGTAACTACTTGTTTTGGAACAATTTTTGAGTCTTCGCAGACTTCCTGTGGAAACTGAGGAATTACAGGTGAATTTATACATTCTGACAACATATATGCTGGTTTTAAACAATCGATTGTAACTGTAATCTTTTTGTTAGTTACCTCAATAATAAAATTTTTATCCATTCGTTTAACCACAGTATGAGGACCAGTATAAGGTGGAGTTAGAGGTAGTTTAACAGAATCGATACGCAGAAATACATGAGAACAGGTTTGAAGTGCTGGATGTATATAAATTGGTGATTGAATATGCCTAGAGGTTGGAATAGCTAACTAAATGCCTGACTGATCGAAGTTGTGACACATGAGATTCAGTAGGCGATACAATATTTGCAGCATATCTGACGGTAATTTAAGTGTAGTATCGTAGACAAGTTCAGCGCAAGTAGCATTTATATCTTTCTTAATGGCAGATCTAATATCCAATAGAACATAGAACAATAGGCAGAATTTCATTCCATTTTGGGTTGTTATGAGCCATTATTGAACTTTTAAGTTGCCTGTGAAATCTCTCAATCAGTCCATTGGACTGAGGATGATAAGCAGTAGTTCTAATGCGATGTGTACCCAAAATTTTTATTAAATCCTTAAATAAGTGAGATTCAAAATTTCGGCCTTGATCAGTTGTTATTTATACCGGGCAGCCAAATCTTGCTATCCAGTTATGCACTAACACTCTGCAAGTCGTCCGAGCTGACACGTCAGCAGTAGTTATGACTTCTGGCCATCTGGTAAATTTGTCAATAATTGTCATGCAATAACGATTACCTTCAGACGGTGGAAGAGGACCTATGAAATCAATATGGATATGTGCAAATCTTGCATCAGGCAAGGAAAAGGTACCCAACGGTGATTTCGTATGCCTATGAATTTTAGAACGTTGGCACTGTAGACATGATTGAACTGCAGTTTTAATAAATTTCTTGATATTAGTCCAAAAATAGCGCTTAGTAATTAATTTTGTTGAAGTTGAAATACCAGCATGAGAAAGACAGTGAAACTTCTGAAATATTTTAGAGCGAAAACATTCAGGTATGAACGGTCGAGGTATACCTGTGTCCATATTACAGTAAAGAGTAACATCTTCTAAAGGAAAGTAATGTTTCTCAAGTTTAAAAACTGTAAAGAATGAGATAAGAAATTTTGAATTTCAGAGTCCTGAATTTGTGCTTTGGATAACTTTTTATAATCAATGTGTTGATTATCAGATACTGCATCTATTTCTACCCTAGATAAGGCATCAGCAACGATATTGTCACGACCTTTAATGTATCGTATGTCAGTGGAAAATTGGCCAATAAAATCAAGATAACGAAGTTGTCGTGGAGAACACTTTCTGGGCTTCTGCTTAAAAGCATATATTAAGGGCTTTTGGTCAGTGTAAATTGTAAAGACCCTGCCTTCAAGCATTTGCCGAAACTTCCTAATAGACAAATAAATTGCCAGTAGTTCTCGATCATAAGTTGACCATTTCCTTTGACTTTTGCTGAGTTTAACGGATAAAAACGCAATGGGTTTCCAAACTGAATTATGCAGTTGCATTAATGAGCTACCAACCGCAACGTCCGATGTATCAGTACAAAGTTTTAAAGTCACACCAGGAATTGGGTGTTTGAGAAGGGTTGCCTCAGCAATTGGCCTTTTTGCATTTTCGAATGCTTTCTCGGCTTCGTCGTCCCATTCGAGAGCATATTCTTTTGTTTTGCTTGGTTGTGAAGGTTTCATTTTATTAATGCGGCCTTCCAGTAACCTATTCAAGGGAGCTAAAACATGTCAAGCTCTTGGGACAAAACGTCTGTAAAAATTAAATATGCCAAGAAATTTCCTTAACTGAGTTAATGTGTTTGGTTTAGGAAATTTTTGAATAGCTTCTACCCTCTCGGGTAAAGGTTTTAAACTCTGCTCAGATACATGAAAACCTAAAAATTCCAAAGAAGTTAAACCAAAACTGCATTTAGATACATTAAGTCTTAACCCATAATTACTTAATCTTTCAAAAAGGGCTTTTAAGTGTATCGAATGCTCATTTTCGTCTTTTGACGCTATCAATATATCGTCGACAAAAGCAACTGCTCCTGGCAGCTCGCGAGTTACTTCATCAATAAAGCGTTGAAAGGTTGCAGCTGCATTGCATAACCCAAATTGCATTTTTGTGCTCTCAAAAAGTCCAAAAGAAGTGGCAATAGCCGTTTTATGGATATCAGACGGATTAATTGGAATTTGGTGATATGCTTTAACCAAATCTAATCGAGAAAATACCTTTGTTCCATGTAACTCCGCTGCAAAATCGCAAATATTGGCGATAGGATACTTATCCTTAACTGTCTGAGCGTTTAACCTCCGAAAATTTCCCACAGGTGTCAATTCATTTGTGCCCTTTTTTGACACTATGTGAAGAGGAGGGGAGTAATTACTTTTGTAGGGATGTGACCTAAATTGATCATTTGCTGAATTTCATGCTTAGCAATTTTTAATCTATCTGGAGCTAATCTCCTTGGCTTACATGAAACAGGAGGACCAATGGTTTCAATGAAATGCATAGTATTATGCTTAACAGTCTCATTGAGATCAGGAAGCTTTGACAGTGAACGATAGTTAGACAGTCATTTATCATAAATACAATTTTTAATAATTTTTTTAACAGAATATAAATGTGTGTTAATTACACTGCAGTTAATTTTTAAATGTGTTTTTAAATCAACAAGTTTTTTGTTCCTTAAATCAGGTAATAAATCAAAATAATGCAAGAAATCAGATCCAATAATATTTGTTGACACTTTACACACATAAAAAGTAAAATTAAAATTACGACGAAGTCCAAGATCAATACTTAACGCTTTTTGTCCATAAACTGGAATAGGGGTACCATTTGCGGAAGAAAACGTCGTAATAGGTGTTTGACGCGCTTCCTGTCTGGTTGCTGAAAGAAGACCGACGTCTGAGCCAGTGTCGCACAAAAATATTCGGTTAATCTTTGGATTATGGTCACTTGGCGATTTTTTGGCGACCAACTCTGCTACAGCAACCCTCTATTTTTTTTTTTCGCCGCCATTTTGTCTTCACGAAGTAAAGACATGTTTCTTTTCTTTTTATTTACTGAACACTTTTTCCAACAATCTGCTATCCGAATTACACTTATGCTAAAAATTTTATGGAGCAAAACTGCTTAATCATGACAAATATTAACTGGCAAATTGGGGAAAAGTGCAGAACCGCAAACTCCTTGCCGCGTTTCTCAGAATCGCATATACACATAAACCATGTACACGTCGACTTATTTTTACTTAAAAAAACATCCCAGAATTGCACAAAAATGGCATTGCGCACACTCTTCACTATATCCATGTACACTGCTTTTTTCTCATAAACTAGAAAAATTTCACGAAAATGCATGAAAATTTTGTGAATCTTTAAATCCGGTAAAAAGAACATATATGAAATTACCTGATCGCGAAAAAGTATATACCCTTTCCAAGGATGAACATTTGCACGTATAAAATAAATAAAATATCCAAAAACTTTTACCTCTAAATTATCTATTATAAACGTCACCAACAAATTCATAACGCAAACATTAAAAATGGTTGCAAATACTTAGTGTCAAATACTTAAATTATTGCCATGCACGTTTACTTCCACTGAAACGTATACCAAATTCCTACAAACATATAATTCACAAAATAACTATCATTTAATTAAAATATAATAAAATTAAAAAACACTACTTAAAATATAAATAAGCACATACATTAAATTAATAAAAATTAGCTTACAATCCTAATTACTTTAAACTAAATCATTGCTAATAACAATTTTCCAATAATACCATATTACTTTATTTACTCCTTACATTTAGAACAGTCCATAAAAATAATATCCTCAAATAATTAAAAATACTAACTTACCTAATCTTCTTCAGAATCTTGATTACGTGGCGGATAAACTTTTCTTATAGATTAAATAATCCAGTAGTCAACTGGCATTCTATTCACCCATTAATAAGAAATTAATAAAATTTCCCCCATACTCAAACGACTTTCAGCAAACCGCGTACCTTTCCTTACACTCCGTTTCACAAAATGTCCATTTTCACCAGATTTCTTGCACCGCCATTCAAACTTATCTGTAATATCCTTCCTTTCACACAATCTCATTTCATATTTACCGCAATACTTATCCGCAATTAATCCTACACTCATACACCATTCAACCAATTCTTTTGAATTATCAGATAAACGCATTAAAAATTTAGAATTCACTTTAGATAGCGCCATGCAATCCAAAAATTAATCAACACTCTTTCACACAACACACAATGAAGCTTAATACAAAATAATATAGTACTACAGATATTTTCCTAAATTTTACCCCCTTTTCCGATTAAAGAACTGTAATTCGTCCATTAATGTCACATGACATATCTCATGATCTCTCATTTCCCTCACACAAAATAATGCGTAATCAGAACTGAGTACTTCTCACATTATTCCCAAAGTCCCAGGTAGTAACCTTTATCGCCTCCAAAATGTCGCCAAACTACCTGTTACCATAATTAGATTAAGATTAGCCATATATTCTATTCCATTTCCTGTCTCTAATGAAAAGGCGACGAGACTCAGAGGGTAAAGCGCATGTCGCCACTACACTTTCCCTGGAATGTACATGGTGGAATAAACTTTTTAGCTTTATCGCTAAATTTATGATGATACCAACAATAGGAACAGTTCGAAGCAGCTTTAGCTGAAAGGCTTCGCTTCCTGTTATAGCGATTTTTGGAAATACTGCGTGATCGTCGTAGAGACCAAACCTCGCTACGCAATTTGCACATATCCTCCAACAGGGAATCCAATTTAAAATTCTCAGAGACATTGAGAGGTACACGAGAAGAAATTTCGCTTACCTGAGCGGGTGTAACTTCCAATATTCCATCCGCCATACTGGCAGCTTTCAATGAATCGAGTGGCTCGACCGACGCTAGAATAGACTGAACATTTGGCGGCATCTGGTGCATGAATAATTCCAGTAACAAAGGGTCAGGTACATTGTATTTTTCAGCACTCCTAGTCATTACTCATAGAAGTTCTGATGGCTTTCTACCTCCAAGTTGCTCGCCGGTGAGTAATTTCCGTATTTCAGTCGTACTGCTTTCACCACAGTGTTCCGTAATAGCAGCTTTGAGGTCTTCGTATGAAGCATCAGTACGTTCCCGGAGAATGATATCTCTAACCAACGCAGCAATTTCCGGCGGCAAATGAGCGACGCGGTAGTTAAATTTCGTCTTCCAATCCGTAATAGGCTTGGGTGCGGCTAAAGCAAAAGTTGCTTCACACATAGCAAACCACAATGCCGGGTCAATCGGATTGTAAATTGGAATCTTAACGGCTGCTGTTTCCTCCATGTCAGCGGCTGAAGGGAAAAAAACACAAAAGTTCTGGAACCAAGCTCTTGAACGAACAACCAGTATAAGCTTCATGCAAATAGCCGGATCGCCATTTTATGGTCGTTGACGCCGGGTCACCATTTTATGGTGGCGTGGTGGTTATGTACTTGTTGTATATCCTTGAATTGACATGACTCCTTTTCATTAAACATAACTTTTATTCACACACACCCATTCTTTAAACATAACTGAAATAACAGAACGAATAACAAAAACCACTAAACTAAAATTCAAACTTCCTATGCTGCAGCTAAGGCACCTTCGCGCTAGCAGTTTTTATATAAACCACATGACGTGGATTGGCTGCGCTCGCAGTCGAACTTTAGATTGCCACAGTCTTATAGCATATCACTGTCAAACTTTATTGTTCAAAAAGAAAACTTACTGAAAATTATATTCTTTTATATTCATCATTTTTTCAGTATCCACACATGTTTATAGGTTCAAATGCCATATTTCAAAATCAAAGTTATTTATGAAATAAAACCTTATAAAACCTGATATCAAATAATTTTGCAAATTTTTAAATCTAAATTTCTTATACCTCTTCTGTCTTTTAAATTACATCCCATAATTTATTTAAATTTAATTTATTAATGTGTATGTACTAATATTTCAAAGTTCTTTGAAATACTTTGTGTCGTGAAAATGCCAAGTATTTCTATAAAATATCTGATGTGTACACCACATGACTTCCTTGTACGGAATATTAAATTATACGCATTTTTCTTGCATTTCATTTAAACTTATTAAATTGAATTAAACCTACTTCGCCGACAGCGCATAAACCACAATAGAATAAATGCATTCTTTAAAATTCACTTTGTTTACCATAGCGACACTCTGGCGCTAGGTTTACTTAACAGTATAATATTTCGTTTTTATTATAACTCAGAATGCACAAAATTTATATCATTTAAAGAATTATCTAACCGTTGCAACATGTTCTATTCAAATACTATAATAAAGCTAGAACTATGTATAAAAGAAATTAAGCAAACAAAACAAAAAAGAAACAGTTTTTCACAGACGATTGAGTATTTCAAATTCAATTAATTCAGTTTTCACTTCGCGACAAGGCAAAAATACATAAAAACTCAAAATATCTGTATTAAAAATTACGAAGTAAATCTTAAACGCTTATTCCCTCGAAAAAATTCCAGAAAGGATTAAACATGATTTGAATAATAAATGAAGGCGTTATCTTTGTTGTTGCGAAGCTACGTTTCTCTAGATTGGCAACAAATCCGCTATACAGTTGTTTCAAATGTAAACAAGAGCAATGGCCGCCATCAAATTAGGCTTAGCGGAACTTAAACAATTTTAAAATTGTTGATAATTCTAAAAATATTGCATACAGATTTATTAAAGGCATAAAACCCTTAACCGGAAGATAAAAACAACATAATTCAATCATTTTTAAAGCAAAAAATGTACAATTTACAAACATATAAGAGTAAAGAAACTGAGATCACTGAGCCGGGTAGCAGAGTGGATATATTTATAAATATATTTATATACGTTTCGCGCAGCCGATTGAAACCAAAATACGAAGTACACATCTACATGTTATAGCAGTCTTATATACAAAATTTCAACGTTCTGAGGCTACTCGTTTTTTGAGTTATGCGAGATACGTACGTACGTTCGTACGCACGCACGTACATACGTTCGTACAGACGCCACAAAAAATTCTCTTCAGAATTCATTTTAAAGCAGTTTTTTTTTTTTTTTTTTTTTTTTTTTAGGAAAAGAGTCTTTTATTCTGTCCTTACGTACAGATATCACGCAACAACATCGTTAAATTGCATTCGAAAGCGTCAAAGTGGATATTTTCGTTGAAATATGCTGCCCGAAGCTTTTCGCGATTACAATACTTCCTTTTTACTTCGTACAAGGAAGTAAAAAGAATAAACTGGCATACAAAATTCTTAATAACCAGTATTATATGATTAATTTTTTATTTAATAGTTGATTTAACCGCTTTTAATTTATTTCATGCCTAAATTTTCTACACAAAAATCCTCTGTCTAATTTGTTTTATCTTTTCTCAGACAAAAATTTTCAAAGAGGAATGATTTAAAGTCTTGATTGTGCAAAACACATCTTTGAAGCTAAATATATTCTAAGAAGTACAAAAAATGTAAACAAGATGTCTCCCCCCCCCAAATCAGTCATTTAAACTATTCCAACCGTTCAGGAAAACGATAAACATTGCAAACATAAAAATCTGCCTCTTTTTTGTATATACTTTAATAAAAGGAAATGTGTTTCTTCTTTTTATATATCTAAGAAAAGGAACCCATTTTCCTTTCTAATCTTTTGAAAACGTTTAAAAGATGATAAACTACGCCAAGGTAGTAATCCGCCTTTTTTTTTTAAAAAAAAGGCCGATTGGGTTCAAATGTCGGATCAGACAACTCAATGCGCATGCGTGGTTAAGGATGGTGCGCTCAAGCGGCTAATCGCACCGCTGGTGCGAATAGCATCGGCCATGCTGAAAGGCTATCTTACCACGCCTTTACGAAGTGCTCGAGAGAACAAGGGAAATACTGTTCCTGCAGTACTTCATCGATGGCTTTCGGGATTCGGAAATACAGAAAACTCTACGAATGGCCGATGTCAAGGACATAAAAAGCACTCTAGTGTACGCCATGAAATTCGAGGCAGCCCAGCAAGCAACTCGCAGAGATCGCCATCCAGTCAGAACTGCTCAGGTAGAAGAGCCAGTGGATCGACTGACTGCTTGTCTAAACGATTTAACTAGACAAGTCAATGCCTTGAGGCGGAATAGGAGTGACATGAAACAAGCACCAAAGTGCTGGAACTGCGTTACAGAAGGCCACCATACAAACAAACTGAAGAACACCCCAGGGTACGGATGTTAAGACCTCTCCCAACAAGAAACAGGGAAACTAATTATTGGCTACCTCGAGGTGCAGAGGTTGCCAGATGATGAGAAGCGCCATTTTAAAGCGCATCAGATTTCTCCCATGAGTGGCGGCAGCAATGGACTCTTCATAGTGGGACATATCAACGGGGTTCCCTGCAATATGACCATCGACCAAGCCAACGTTAACATCATTAGAAAAGATTTGGCTCAAGAAATGGAAGGTAATCTTATCTGAACATCTGGACGTCGCCCTGCGTTACTCTCCAGAGTGTGTCCAGCGAAAAGATCTATATCGACATAAGGTTAAACATTGACATCACGTTTGGAAGTGCCCCCTACCATCACACAGCATACGTGGTGGATAGTACAGATCCTTGCATTCTCTGACTGGACTTTCTAAGGAAACACAATGTTTCTTTAGACTTTAAAATAAAGAATTATATTGTGCCTCTGATGACATAGAACTGTTTGAAATTAATGATAAAGGAGTGAAATCTGTCCACAAATTCATAGCACAAGACGTTATCACAATACCAGCAGGAACAGCATTTTTAGTTTTTGGATCCATAGCCTAAAACAGAAATTTCCGCTGCGTCCTCATCGAATATCCCATTAATTGTAACAGCCCGAAAGGAGTACTATTAGCTTCAACACTCGTCGACCTATCAAGGACCGTTATCCCGGTGAGAGTCGCCAATGTAACTGACAAGGCGAGAGTTATTAAAGAAGGTGACGTGATTGCAGCGTGTAATTCAGTAAGCAACGTTGAAAGGAACAGTAACATCCCAGAATCAGTGTCTTCAGAGAGCATTATATCGGAGTTACTGCAGAATGCGCAATTAAAGGATGAAGAGTGGAATGCTGCCGAGCGTATCATTAAAGATCTTCAAGATGTTTTCACCCACTCGTCTTCTGACGAGGGTCGAACCAGGTTGACGCAATATAGAATCGATACCGGTGATCATCCACCAATTAAGCAACATCCAAGACTTCAACTGATTGCTGAGCAGGAAGAGGTAGGAAAACTTTTAAAGAATATGCCAGAAAGCAATGTCATCGAGCCTTCAGCAAGTACTTGGGCATCTCCCATCGTCCTCGTTAGAAAGAAAGACGGTTCAACTCGATTTGACGTTGACTATCGCCGGTTAAACGAGTTTATGAAGAAAGACAGTTACACTCTTCTTAGAATTTATGACATTCTGGACACTCTTTTCTGTGAGGAAGTGGTTTTCGACATCTCATCTAAAGAGTGGATATTAGCAAGTAGAGATGTATGCTGAAGGCCGAGAAAAGACGACATTTACTACGAGACAAGGACTTTGGCAGTTCAAGGTTATACTATTTGGACTCTGCAATGAGCCTGCTACATTCGAACGATTAATGGAGACTGTTTTGAAAGGTCTTGCCTACGACGCCTGTCTGATATACCTGGATGACATCATCATCGTCTGGAAGAGTTTTGAAGAACATCTAGAAAATCATAAAAGGTGCTCCAGAAACTGAAAGAAGACAATATAAAGTTGAGTCCCGCTAAATGCAAATTATTCAGACAGGAAGTGATTTACCTCGGACATGTCATCTCTGTTGAAGGTGTGTGCACGGATCCTGAAAAGGTGTCAGCCGTTAAAGACTGGAAACGTCCCGAAGATGTCCATCAGCTGAGCAGATTCCTAGGGCTTTGCACCTAATATAGGAGATTCGTGAAGGACTTTTTTCCCATCGCAAGACCCCTTCACAAGCTGACAGAAAGCAAGCAAAAGTTCTTGTGGACAAAAGAATGTGAGGATGCATTTAAGAACCTGAAAGAAACTTTAACATCTGCTTCAATCCTGACGTATCCTCAGCACGATTGACCCTTTATTCTCAACACGGGCGCGAGCAATGGGTGAGCAAGTGTCGGTGCTATTTTGTCCCAAGAAATAAACGGCCAAGAACATGTAGTGGCTCACTGGAGCAAGTGCCAGTCTAAACCGGAGAGGAATTCCTGTGTCACACAGGAAAGTGTTGTTCGCCATAGTCAAAGCCGTAGAACATTTCCATCATTATCTATACGGCAGAAAATCCCTGCTCCGCACGTATCATGCCGCATTAGCCTCGCTTTTAAATTATAAGAATCCTGAGGATCAAATAGCCAGGTGGATACTGACACTCCAGAAATATGACATCACTATCCGTCATATTTCATCACACGGAACATCACACGGAAGGGATCATCACACGGAAACACCGACGCCCTGTCTAGAAGACCTTGCGCAGAAAGCTTCCGATATTGTTTCCAGGGTTGAAGCGAAAAACGAGCTGCTAAGTTCGGTCGCACGACAAATTATAACATCAACATCGGCTGATCAAGACCCATGAAGTGGCCAAGAAGTCAGGAAAATCCAGCTGGAAGATGGCGACATTAAACCCATAATTGATTGACCATAATTGAGACCTCAAACAGAAAAACCTACCTGGCAGGACATTTCGAGCTATAGTCCTACAACAAAACAATATTGGGCACTCTGGGACTCACTCCACATTTGAAACGGCGTTTGTCCTTGGAAAGGGGGCAAAGTTACGGTTTTTGTATTTAATTTGCTATTTTTAATAGAATTGTAATTAAAATTATTTTATTTCCCCATGCTATGCTGCGCGCGACGAGTTTTAAGAGAAAGCTACGCCGGAAAAGTAAAAATACAGGAGCACGCGCATTTAACATTTTAATAAATAGATATCTCGTAATTGTTCTATTTTGCTATCGAGAAAAATCGAGAAAATAGATTTTACCAGAATGTTCTCGTGCATGATTAAAAACTTATAAAAGCCTGACAAAAACATTTCAGTTCAGTTGTTTACTTAGTTCTTGTTGACTGTACCGGATTCGCGGTGAGATCGGATTAGCTTTCTCTGTTTTCAATTCAGTTCTGTTTAACGTTTTAGTAGTTTAAAATATAATTACTGTGAAATATTGCGACATTGTACGAATATCTCTGAGAAAATTTCAGCATTTTGTTTTATTTCTTGAAATAATAATAAATTTTATTAACTTTTTATCGAGTTGTGCTTTCAATCCATTACGAACCTGTACGCACGCAACAATAATATAACAAATGGATGTTGTAAATATTTGTAGATGTAATAAAAGGATTGTCCCCTTCTTCAGTCTGTTCTCAGGTTTTGTAATTGGTAGCACGTCCGATTAGCAATCGGAAGATCCAAATCTCGATAACCGGCATATGTAATTTTTGACGTTTCGAACTCTCGAAACTCTCCCACCCCTCCCCGCCAAAAAAACTAATTTGTTTTACAATTAGCAAATTTACTAATTGCTTTAAATGTTTCTCTCTTCCCTTTTGTAAGATGGACGAACAATTTTTAAGGAGGTGAAAGAAACGAATAAGAAATGAGAACTGAGAAAAGAGGGGAAAACTCCTTTTATTTGTAGCAGAAAACAAGTTGCTATAATTCCATTTTTACAATTTTATGCATAGATTAATTTTGTTATTGTAAAAAAAAAATTCAAGAAACATTATATTTCAAGAACCTTATAACCACAACACTGATTTTTTCAGATGTCATGAGGTCTTTGTTGAACTTCCATGTTACAATCAGTTTACGAAGATTGTGAATATAAACAAATTCATTAAGTATAAACAAATATTCAGAACGCGAATGTAAAAAAAAAAAAAAAAAAAAAAAAAGATTATTAATACCCGAATTTCTAAACTCCAGGGATCTTTAATTTTGGCGTTATTCACGTGAAGTGACAATACTAGTATTGAATTGTTTGCCGAAGCATCTTTTTTCTTATATATACCCATTACCCCTTTGTTGCTCAGTGTTCCACTACATGAAGCACCCAACTTGAATCGCTTCTGGAACCGTTAAATTCAAAAGTAAATGCATAAAAATGCCTTTATAATATACTTCGAACTTTCTTTTAAAATAGTAGATGGCAGCATATCACAAAGAGACCTACAATTTTCATTTATGATGTGTTATTAAAATCCACTTATTTTCTAGTAATTTTATATATATATGTAAGATAAAAATGTATGAATCAGAATTATAATATAACTATAAACATTAATTCTTCCTCTCTATTCTAAAATCGTAATAACTTATCTGCATTGCGTCATTCAAATTAGTCATGCGATCTTACGTAACCGTTTATACCAGATGCCTCTTGACAACCAATCACCGAATTGTAAACCAAAACTTTTCTCTTCCCGTGCCACCATCTTGCATAACTACGCACTTCAGCTTTTGCTCTCTACTGTCCTAAGATGTAATTTCGCTGGCTTGCTTTCTATCCCAACAATATCAAAAATGTAAATCTTCAGTGGAAAGGCACGACTAGAGTGCCAAGTGATTGTGGCCACAAATATCAATTGGAAATAAAAATGAAATTAAAACTGCCTCGACTGCCAAGTTCTTTAAATACTACGCAATCAAAATTCTTCTTCAATATGGATCTAATCACGCATCTACACTGCTCCGTCTTTTTTCCTTTGCTCTTATTATGACAATTAAGCCGGTAGGATAGTTTCCTGCAGCCTGAAACCTCAATGGAAAATTTAATTCAGCTCTTCAAATCATCATTTTGTGATAAATCCAAGATAATGTGAAAGAAGTGAATCATCAAATTTGTTTTTTCAGTGTTTAAAAAATAACAGATTGCTGTGGTGTTTTGCAAGTGCTTCAAAAAAAATAATCTCGTGTAGTGTTTACAGATTGAAAGTAATCTCTCGATAAATTGAGAAGTTCGAATGCCTAGTGAAAAGGAATATTGAATTTGCTTCGCCGATCTCTACAATATTTAGAAAAAAAGCGCTTTAAATCATCAGTGAATTACCGCTTAGGAATTCAGCATTACAGCGGGTTCAAGGTCGATCTGAGTTAGTGTTTGCAAGTATGTGCGACAGAAAATTATTTGCACCTCCGCTTTTTCAACAGTTAAAAAATTATTACATTCGTGTGAATCTAGCTCAGGAACTAAATTATTTAATGTGCTGCGTATTCTATAGTTTTCATTTCAACTTTGGTTAAAATTTCTGCAATTTGTTTTGAGAAAATCTGAAATTCTTGTTCATTAATTTTTCATAATTATGTGTGAGCAAATTAAGTAATTAATTTTAAGCTATTTAAATTATTCATAGGGAAGGATATTAAGATAAGTTTTTATGTTTTTGAAATTTTGTTGAGAATTTTGAATACAAATTTTATAATTATTCTAAAAATGAAGTAGGTGTAAAAATAAGTGAAATTAGTACAGGTAAGTAATATGAAATTATGGTAAATGCATGTTAAAATTTATGGGTTATTGTGTGTTAAGTATAGTGTGATGAGGGTGTACTGGTTCCTTTAAAAGAGGCCTGCAATTACCTCTGTACAGTTGTTCCTTTTACCCTCTTCATGCAAGATAATGTTGGAGGCTCTCATTTTATGAATGCATGTAAATTTTTTATATTATTATTATTATATGTTTTTTATTATGGAATGTATTAGTGCAGTTCTCAAAGGCCAGTTACCTTAATGCAAGGAACGGAGGTCTTTTCAAGTAACTGTCTAGGCACCCTGGGCCACCAGTGCAGAGAACACACTGGTTAGCTCAAGAGGACAGCCCTAGTGTTGGATATGTTTGTTTAGTATTGCGAGGTTTTCCAGTTTGGTAAAATAAGGAATCGTAGATGAAAGATAATAACGGTGAAACCATAATTTCTGAAACTGTTACTCCTAATATATTTATAGTGTTAAATTATAATTTATCAGTATAGAAATAAGTATCATAAATATTTATGTGCATTACATTTAATTATAAGTAATGATTATGTAAAAGTTTTTGTGATATTCTGTAATAACAAGAACCTTCCCTGAAGAATTATGATTATGTGAATTCTCAAACAAAAAGACTTTTGGACTGAAATGCTGAAAAATTCAATAGGACTCTTAAAAATTAAAAATTTATTTTAAAAAAATTGATATTTATAAATTATACTTTACAGAACAAAAATTTTATGATTTATTTATTTATTTATTTATTTACATTTGCTAGTGTTTAACTCTTTCTCTCTAAAAAGGCTTCTCTGTCGCTACGCCTTTTTCTTTTTGAAGGGGGGAATTTGTAAGATAAAAATGTATGAATCAGAATTATAATATAACTATAAACATTAATTCTTCCTCTCTATTCTAAAATCGTAATAACTTATCTGCATTGCGTCATTCAAATTAGTCATGCGATCTTACGTAACCGTTTATACCAGATGCCTCTTGACAACCAATCACCGAATTGTAAACCAAAACTTTTCTCTTCGCGTGCCTCCATCTTGCATAACTACGCACTTCAGCTTTTGCTCTCTACTGTCCTAAGATGTAATTTCGCTGGCTTGCTTTCTATCCCAACAATATCAAAAATGTAAATCTTCTGTGGAAAGGCACGACTAGAGTGCCAAGTGATTGTGGCCACAAATATCAATTGGAAATAAAAATGAAATTAAAACTGCCTCGACTGCCAAGTTCTTTAAATACTACGCAATCAAAATTCTTCTTCAATATGGATCTAATCACGCATCTACACTGCTCCGTCTTTTTTCCTTTGCTCTTATTATGACATATATATATATATATATATATTTTTATGCAAAAAAAATTTGTTTGAAAAAAAAATTCTGTATAATTTTGATGGCTATATTATTTATTATATATATTTTTTTTACGTTTTTCATACGAAAAGCATACGCAGAATCATTGAATAAAACGGGGTGTTCCATTAGTGGGAACACTGTGCCTTTAGCGATCTCATGCTATTACGCATCAGAACATCTGTCTTAGAAGAAAACATCTGTTGTATATGTTTTCTATATCCGTTGTTTTTGGGGAATGAAGTCAAACAAAGCAGTCTTGAGGGGTGAGGTGTGGTTTGTGCTATGAAAGCCCTAATATGGGCATCTTGAAAATTTGTGAGTAGCTTTCAGGCGGGAATTTTATCAGTAGCTCGAGTCATCTTAGGAGCTGCGCGAATTTTTTTGCTGTCGCTTTTTAGTCTCATTCCCGTTTATTTTCAATAATTGTGTAGATATTTTTCTGTGTATGTACATCTTATAGCTTAATTTTCTTTATTGTTAATATTAATTGTAGTTAATTTTTGTATTATTAATTCTCCATAAATGGCGCAGAGAGGTCTCACTCTTTCTGAAGCGCTAAAAGTGCTTCATGAATTACCCTCTGATTCTGAATCAGAGCATGAAGATAGCAGCGATACAGAGATATACGCTCCTGAACCACTAGTGTAATCCGATGATGATATGTCGGATGAAACTGATTTATTTGATGAGAAAGTTGATGATCCATATAACCCAGGCCTCTCTACGCAGCCTCAAGTTTTTACTTAAAATTCTAAACATATTATTGCACGGAATAGAAGCCGCACAAAACGAGTTTTATGTTCAAAACCTACAAAGTCGGTTTGCGCTTCTATCAAAACGTGTGATATGCTTTGAACAATTTCACGAAGCTAAGAAATCGAAATATTTGTAAAAATTTTGTATATAGGACTTGTGTATATACAAATAATTTATCTCATTTGTCCACATATGTTCAAGAATGATGTGTATATCCAGAAAACCATGTATACAAACATAATACAGTGCTTTATCATTATAAAAGCATCTACTCATTTCCGTGCTTCACTGCAATGCTCGCTTAATCGCACTTTTAATTACTCTGGCGGCGCAGTGTTCCACCTCATGGAACACCCACAGAATTAAAACGATAAGTGCAATTTTTACAAAATTTTACCTGTATACTACTTTAGGCCTAGAGAGACGGCATACAACTTTTTTTGTTGAAATTCCGACTTTAAAGTATAGTGCACCAACCCTTTGTAACCGTTCTACCCACAAGAGAGTATGAACGGCAACTAAGCCTCCTGAAAGTTGCTTTATGTTTCCCGTTAATAATTCTTCCGCACAGTCAGCTTCAATGAGTAACTAGATTTCATTCGAATTATTTTCATATAGACAAGATTTATCATTTATAGCCGTATCACTTATTAAAATATTAAGACCTTTTAACTGGTTTTAGCAATGAGAATCATTCAACATAGGAACAGAAGCACAGATTTTATTTTCGTCTAAAACTTCTAATTCACCATTAAAGCTTCCATCTATATTTGCGAGTTAATGCGATATTTTTGGTAGTAGTATAAGATTGATAGTTCTGCGGCAAGAGGAGTGAGGAGTAGGTGCATCGTGTAACGTCATCAATGACATTACACCAGGGGCGTGGGCAGTGACGTCACGAGTTGAGTTGTTTTAGGTTGATGATTGAGTTGTAGACCTCCTGCTTTTTATTTAAAGTTAGTTTTTCAAAATTGGCAACGGGAAATATTTTCTGCATCTTAATTTTGATGCTATGCAGATGCTGCTCTCTGTTGACGAAAACGTGAATTGTTTTAGAAATAGATTTTTAAGTATGGTGTTAAAATTATTCAATGCGCGACTCTGAAAACAATGTAAGAGAAAAAAATATAAAAAAAGACTTCCCTTTAATGAAAATGAAACTACAAGATATTTTTTTTTTTAATTACTCAATTTTATTCAGATACGTCTATCTTTCTAGTTTTCCATGAACATTTAATTTATTTCTTATGTTTTTTTGTTCATAATGGCATATTTGTTTACTGTCATATTTTTAATTCCTAACTTTTCTAATTTGTAATATTTTATTTAATTTCAACATATTATTTTTTTCATATCTTTTATAAATTTCAGCATACCCTGAATTTTAACTTATACGTTATATTTCATACGTGCTGTTTATTTGTTACATTACTTAATTTTAGATACAGTTTCCACTTATCATCACATTTGAAAAATGGTAATATGAGTACAATTCTGAAAAAGTTGGTTTTAAGAATTTCTTTATGCATGTGATGCAAACAACTGCTAGTTTTTCGTGTGGACATAGATGCAATTAGTGTAGAAAAAAGGTAAAATTAGTATAGTCAGTGTCTCTAAAACATGAAAAAATAATGGTATGAGCTGTGTAAATTCATTTGAAGTACTGAAATATATCGTAGGCTAAACATCAGAAAATGTCAGAAATATTTTGGTAAGTGTGTACGAAACACTGAATGTGTAATGAAAAATTAGAAATAAAAATTATGAATACACTTAAATGTAATCGAGATTTAAAACTAATCATGATGTTAGAAACTTTTGAAGACCTTAAAATTATATGAAAAAGAGATGCATTTAGACATAAATGGTATTAAACTGTAAAGTTGTGAATGAAAATTTCTAAGTAAAACTAAGTCTGATCAATTATGATCGGAGAATATAACAAGTACATATTGAAAATTATGCAGAAATGTCTGTATACGTAGTAAATGAAAACGATCCATAGTGTTAAAAAGTGTGTTGATGGCTAAATGGAATAAAATGTTGGAATTAAGAATAATGAGACACAAATAAAAACAGTACAATAAATAAGTTAAACTATAAATATGAAATATAAACTAAGAAGGGAAATTATTAATGTAAGAAAAGCAATTAACAAAATTAAATTAATTAAAAGAAAAATTGGGCAGTGTAAGGAAGATATTGTTAAACACGTGAAAGAAATTAGAAATTCTGTAAAAATTAAGTAAAAGAACTAAGATCATGAAAAATAAATGTTTCTTTTTAAACAGAATTTAAAACAAGTAAGATAAAATGAAAATGTGTATAGAAAACTAGAACTGTTAAAAAATAACTAAAAAAAAAAAAGATGTCAAAAATTATGTTTTAAAATTAAAGGGTATAATAAACAGTAGTTATGTAAATGAAGTTAAAATTCAGAATATGTTGAACACTATAATGTTCAAAAAAGTGCGAAACTGCATCTAAAATTAAGTAATGTAACAAATAACCAGCATATATGGGAACAATTACGTTTGTGAAATATAACGTATAAGTTAAAATTCAGGGTGTGCTGAAATTTATAAAGATATGAAAAAAATAATATGTAGAAATCAAATAAAATATTACAAATTAAAAACGTTAAGTATTAAAAATATGACAGTAAACAAATATGTTATTATGAACAAACAAAAAAAAAAAAAAAAGGGGGGGGGAAGAAAAGAAATAAGTTAAATGTTCATGGAAAGCTGGAAAGGATAAATTGAGTAATAAAGGAAAAACTATTTTGTAGTTTGATTTTCATGATGTGATGAATTTTCATTAAAGTGAAGTCTTTTTTTATATTTATTTCTCTTATATTGTTTTCAGAGTCGTGCATTGAATAATTTTAACACCAGACTTATAAATCTATTTCTAAAACACTTAATTCACTTTTTTGTCAACAGATGGCAGCATCTGCATATCATCAAAATTAAAATGCAGAAATAATTTCCCGTTGCCAATTTTGAAAAATTAACTTTAAATGAAAAGCAGGAGGTCTACGAATCAAGTTGTGACCTCATTGGCCACGCCCCTGGTGTGATGTCATTGATGACGTTGCATGATGCATTTGCTCCTCTTGCCGCAGAACGGTCATTCTTATACTACTTTTGGTGCTTTTCTGGGTGTGTAATCCATGATTTACAGATATTTCTCCTATCTTCTTTAATTTCAACTGGTTAGCAACAAATTTAGACACATAACTTGTTAAGCTACCCATGTCTATACTTATTCTTACAAGATATTTTATATTGTTTTCCGTAATATACACTATCAAAGTTTGAAGATAAACTTCTTATGAACAGTTATTGCTCGAAAGAACAGTGTTCTGAGAAACTTCCTTTACCTCAGTCATTATGGCATTATCAATATACTGTCTTTTGTCCGAGTAACCAGGGCTGTGGAAACGGTAGGGAAAATGGCCAACTCCGACTCCCCAATATATATGTAAGATAAAAAATATGAAAGCAAACTTCTAAACTTAATTCACTATAACTTCCATTATTTTCTATTTCATTTGAGAACTTCCTCTATCTGTCCTAAAAATAGCGCTTAAGTCTAAACTGCGTCATTCAAATTAATCATGCGATCTTACGTAACCGCTAATGCAGATGCCTCCTGACCAATCACCAAATAACAAACAAAAACTTTCCTCTTCGCGTGCTTCCATCCTTCATAACTACGCACTTCAGCTTTTGCTCGCTACTGTGCTAAGATGTGATTTCGCTGGCTTGCTTTCTATCCCAACAATATCAAAAATGTAAATCTTCTGTGGAAAGGCACGACTAGTGCCAAGTGATTGTGGCCACAAATATCAATTGGAAATAAAAATGGAATTAAAACTGCTTCGACTGCCAAGTTCTTTAAATACTATGCAATCAAAATTCTTCTTCAATATGGATCTAAGCACGCATCTACAGTGTTCCGTCATTTCCTTTGTTTTTATTATTACATATATATATAATGTAAATATTACACATGGATTAAAGCTTTTTTTTTAATATAAAAGAAGTAATAGTTGCTACAAAAAATGATGGCATAGAAAATTATTTATATTAATTAACATTTATTATGAAACAGAAAAACTGGCATTTCTAAGAAACAGTATTAGCTTCAGTAAGAGCTTCTTTGTTGGAGGGATCTGATTTGATAAACTTCAGAGCTGAGAAGAGTCATTCCACACCAACTTGAGTAGAAGGAAGAACTTTTACTGTTAGGTAACTTTTCAGGATAAAATTTTATAAGTTCTAAAAGAGGTGCCTTGCAAGCGCAATCATATTTCTATATTTCTTCAAAGGCCGTGTAGAAATCTTGTTTGTATTTTTTCATTTTTATATCTAAAGGCACTTGGTTCTTTATTCTCATTTACTTTGCTTTAGCCTTTTCTATATTATCTAAAAATATTTCTCAAAATCTAATTCATCACTGGAAGAGGATGATAGAGACTCAATTGCAATGTCTGTAGTTTGACTGTCCTGATTCGAATTCTCCAATTGTTCTGAGAATAATTTCATTCTTAATGAAAGTTAATAGATGGCTTTCTTTGCCTTTTTAATTTGTTCATCATCCAAGAAAATTCGGCGTTTCGGAACTACATATATTGAATTCAACAAGATCTCATTGTATAGCAAACTAGTTTTTCTTTTCTTCATTGAAGAAATGATTCATTCTGCAATAAACACTCCATTTCAGAAAGAACAAACATCCCATTCTTCGATTCTCCCCTCCAGTCAATTCTTTGTTTGCAGCTTTTTTGTGGCTATATACAGTGTAGAAAGAAGAGTGTCCAGTTCTGCAAATCATTCCACAGTCTTTCTGTTAGTGAAACATTAGGGTTATCTATATCTTCTAAAAAAGCTCTTAATTCTAAAAGCCTCTTTATCATCAAATATGTACTTCCTTATCGGGTTGCTTGAACAATTGCTCCTTTTCCTGCTCACTTCCTAAGAATAACATCAATTTTGGGAGTTCTTGCTGCTATTGCTGCTTACCTAAATTTACCAGTGAGATCTGTAATTAAATGAAGTAAATAAATGAATCAGTTTAATCGCTAATGGCAAATACCACATCCCTCCTCCTCCCTTATATTTATTTAAATGCCGATAAAATAGAAAATAACTATTTATTAATGTAATACAGTCCATAAATAAAAATAATAACTCAGCTTGTCATTAATTTTTTTCAATTCATTTCAAATTCAAACTGTCCCACAAAAACTGAAGTCGAAGTCGACCTGTTTTTAGCCACTCCCGCTTCGACTCCTTTTACCCTAAAATCTGCCCGACTCCAGAGCCCTGCAAGTAACACATTATTTCTAAATGTCTTTTTCCACAAATGTTACTGTTGACGCCAAATGTTGAAACTAAATAACGTTTGCATAATCCGAGTTCAGAAAACAAAACATTTATTTTACATATTTTAAAGAAATAACGTTCTGAAACAACATGTTTCATCTACACAATCAATCGACGCTTTCACCAGAGCATTACGCCATCAAACTTGGCACACATCCAAAAGTTCAAATTGAAGAATTACAGAAGCGTTGTTGCCACACAAGAAAAGACATAGTTACAACTTCACACAATAATAAAACAAAAACACACTTTTGAAAAATAGACAATAATAATAAAAATAGTAATAATAAAATTCTTAACAATATTTTCTCGATTATGCAACATCCTCCCCCCTTTTTGAGTCAGTGGCAAACGACTCAAAAACATATGTTATCCTATTAAAAAAGTCTAGTACATTAGGCTTCTTAACAAGCCGTCCTGACGACGTAAATTTCTGTTTTATATGCTGTACGTCAGTCTGATCGTTTTTCTTATCGTCGTTAACGTTAGGCTCTTGAACTAAATAATTTTCATCTAGTTGTATCTCTAGTGGATAAATACGCTGAACGGGCCTTATGAAAATCTCATTCTGAGTTTTTAGTTTAACTGTTCGAATTTTGCCATCCCGACCAGGAATTTTCTCTATAATTTTACCCAAAGGCCAATACAAGCGTTTTTTGAAATCATCGCCTATTAAGACTATCTCCCCAATTTTAGGCAACCGGGTTACTTTATTTTGTGGTTGTTTCATTATTAATTGCCCCAAATATTCTTTTCGGAAACGGTTCCTTAAATCTTTAAGAAGCTTTGTGCGGTATTTAATTCTTCTAAAAAAATGCTGAGAATCAATTTTATCTATATCTGCTACATTCGAAGTACAATTTTCAATTAAAAACATTGACGGAGTTAAAGGGATAGCATCTTCAGAGTTCTCCGAAATATATGTTAAAGGTCGAGAATTAATTACCGACTCACAATCGCAAATTAAGGTTTCCAGTTCTTCATAAGATAAAACCGATTTTCCCAAAGAACGTCTTAAAAGTTCTTTAACCATGCGAACTAGCCGTTCCCACCAACCTCCCCACCAGGAGGCTGTTGGTGGATTGAATTTCCATACTATTCTCTTTATTTTTGCCTCATTCTCTATTATGTCCCAGTTAAGTTTAGACATTTCGTTATACGTTCCTCGGAAGTTAGTCCCATTGTCAGAATAAATAGTTCGTGGTCTGCCACGTCTGGCTATGAATAGTCTTAAAGCCAAAAGAAAAGATTCTGTTGATAACGAAGTCACCAGTTCTAGATGGATTGCCCTGTACACAGCGCATGTGAAGAGTGCCATCCAAACCTTCTTACCGTCTTTCAAAAACAATGGGCCAGCTAAATCTACTCCCAAAATTTCAAAAGCCCTATAATCTCCTACGCGATCTTCAGGAAGGGGAGTCACTTCGCAAGACATCGGTTTCGCTTTATACCGTTGACATATTACACACCCTTTTAACACATTACGCACAGTTTTACGTTGTTTTAGTATCCAGAATCTTTCTCTTAAAATAGATTGAAGCATTTGAGTTCCAGCATGACAATGTTTCTTATGAACTGACTCAATTAACAATGTAGTAAAGATACATTTACTCGGTAACAAAATTGGTGTTAAAAATTCAGAATTGTCTTTACGTTTAAATATTCTAGTTTTAACTCTTATAATATTTTCATTATCAATGAATACATCAAGTGGATTAAGAGCTCCAATGTCAGGGAAATTTGAGCATTGAACCAACCGAATCAAAACGTTTTCGGAATTTATGATTTCAGCAACAGTTAGTTTAGATTCTTTACACAAATTTGACTTCTTCCTACAGTTAGAAATAAAACGTAACACCCAACCGGTTACACGAATAATTTTCTCATAATCAGAAACTCTTTCTGCATACCAAGGAGTGGTATCCTCTGAAAAGTTAACATTAATAAGTTTTACCTTCCTCTTTTCCAAGTCAGCTTCGCTCGGCTGACAAACAATATTGGTAGGCCAAAATTCAGGGCTTTCTCTTAGCCAGAGAGGTCCCTTAAACCACTCCGAGTTAATCATTTGTTTAGTAGAGCAACCTCGAGATAACACATCTGCTGGGTTCATATTACCAGGCACATGCCTCCATGATTCAGGTTTTGTCAACTTAGTAATTTCTTTAACACGATTGCTTACAAAGTTCGACCAATTACCAGGATTTCTGATCCACCATAATGCGACTGTGGAATCACACCACAAAGTTACATTTATATCAAAATCATTAAGAGCTTTACAAACAGAATATAATAATCGGGATCCAATGCAACAGGACATTAATTCCAATCTAGGAATCGTCAAATTCTTAATAGGAGCTACTCTAGATTTTGCTCTTAAGAGAGTAAGTTTTACACTGCATGTATCAACACTTCTCGCGAAAATACATCCTGCATAAGCATATTTGCAGGCATCGACAAATACATGCAATTCCACTGTTGCAAAGGTTCCAATGAATCGGGTTATTGCCACATTTTTCAACAAAAGTATATCAGATAACCACACAAAAAATTTACTTACAAAATCATGAGGCAATACCTCGTCCCAAGAAAATTTCAACTTCCATGTTTCTTGTAACAAAAGTTTTGGAAGCAAAGTTATTGGTGCAAGTATTCCAATTGGATCAAAAATTGATTGTACAATAGACAGAATCAGTCTCTTAGTTACCTTAGTATCACAAGTTATCATATTTACATTTATATTACACCTTAAAGTATCATTGTCTAAATTCCACAATATTCCTAAAAGAGGTGTGTCCCCAGAATGTTTTGTAGTATATTTGGAAGCAACATTGCTCTCCCATCCCCTTAAATTAAATCTGCCTCTCGACATAAGACTTTTGGCCTTTTGAATTAAATCCTCTTGTTCCTCAATATTGTAAACACCCGTAATACAATTATCCACATAGAACGAATTTTTTAATTTGTCAGCCACATCTAAAAAGTCAGATGGACAATTATTCAAGAGATATTTAATAGACGCACCTAGTAGATAAGGGCTGCAGGAAACCCCAAAAACTACTCTGCAGTGCCTATACACTATTTCTCCCTCATCACTTGGATAGAAAAATCGCAAGTAATCTCTATCCTTCGGAGAAATTCCTAACTGCAAGAATGCTTTCTCTATGTCTGCACTCAGACCAATAGGAAAAAATCTCATTCTGTCTAAAATATCAGGGACTAATTCTATTAAATTAGGTCCTTTCAATAAACACTGATTCAAAGATGGTTTTCCCTTTTCACAAGATGAAGCATCAAAAACGGGTCTTACCTTAGTGCTTTCACTATTCATCTTAATAACCGGTCTGTGTGGTAAAAAGTGGCATTTATTGTTTAATTCCTTTTCCGGAACCTTTTCTATAATATTTAAATTTTCCCACTCTCTAAACACTTCTTGATATTCCTTCAAAGAATTATTTTCTTTTGCCCTCTTTATCATTTTTTGATGACGTGTGAAAGCAATGCTTTTATTATCTGATAAATTGGTAGATTCGCATTTCCAGGGTAATTCTAATTCATATCTACCATCGGGCCGAATAGATAATTTATTCTGAAAATCAATCTCATAGTCGCAATGAAGATTTTTCGTTTTACTATTTTCCGTCGGGTCGGAAATACCCAAAACTTCAAGCTCCCATAAAGATTTCAAAGAAGCATTATTTATATGTAAGGAAAGACTTATTAGGGCATTATCCCTGACAGTATCCTTTTCTTTACCCATAACCGTCCAACCCAGTTTTGTTTTGACTGCAGTTAAACCAGAGGGTAATTCTAGGTATTCGTCAGTTAACAGTTTACCAATGACATCTGCACCTATCAATAAATCAATTTCACTTTCCTCGCAAAATGTGTCACTGACCTCAATTTTCCTGCTTTTCAATTCCTCTATAATCTGAGCATTCTTGATTGTTGGAACAAATCCACATATCTTTTTTTCAGAAAAAGCTTCAAAACAACACCTAAAAGTGTTATCTAAACTGCTTATGTCAATAGCAAAAACAGAATGGGTTACAGGCGCAGTTTCCCTCCCCCCGAACAAACCATGAATTACTTTCTCCTGTCGAATAGGATCAGCCTTCATTCGCTTCATAATTTTCTCCCCAACGTATGATCGTTGGGATCCCGAATCCAAAAGAATCCTAATTTTTCTCTCTCGATCTTTAACTTTAATTAGAACACATAAAGTTTGCAAATAAACTTTCTCGCTCTTACTATTATTAGAAAGGGAAACATCCAACTTAGAGTCATTTTGTTTTACAGAACTAACATTCTGAGGACACATAAATTTTATATGATCACAACTGCAAATGGGGCATTTAATATTGGCTTTACATTGGTTTTTTAAATGGCCAATTCTTAAACATGAAAAACAAACACCTTTCTTTTGTACAAAATGCCTCTTTTCATTTAAGCTCATATTTTCAGCTTTAAAACACTTAGCACTCATATGAGGCTTACCACAAAATATACAAACATTTTGCTTACCTTTACTGGTTTCATTTGTACTTACCAGCGCGGCAGCTGTTGCTAAATCTGAATTACCTGAAATAAGACTTTTATTAAGACGCTTAACAGAATGAGTAAATCCTGATTGTGCTAATCTAATCATTTCTTCCGATTCTACTTCATGCCTTAAAAAACACATTAGTTTTTCAAGCGTTCTTTCAGAACTCTTTTCCTGTCCCTGTTCAGAAGTTCGACTCCGCTCCCAGGCACGTAGAATATTCTCAGGTAGGCACGACTCTACTAAAGGTCCCAAGAAATCAGCAAACTTTTCCTTGGTGCGTCCTAAGCTTTCCAGCGCTCGTAATTTACTTTCTATACTATCATAAAGTACTCCTAAGTCCGACGCCGTTCTGCCTGTTGTAGCATTCTTTGTAACAAGCCCAAGCAAATCTCTTACATAGATCTGCACCAGAAGGTCTTCTCTACCAAATCTTTCTTTCAGCTGCTCGATAGCTTTAGGATAATTCGCGGCGGTAACAGGAAAACTGTTCAAAAGTTGAGCTGCCTTTGAGCCAGGTACTGCACTTTGCACTAAGTACAAAAATTTATCTTCCGGCGCAATATCCGCATTTTCATGAATTTTGGAGAATTGGCTTCAAAAGCCTAAAAATTCTCTTGCATCTCCAGAAAATTTTTTCAGCTCAAGCTTAGGAAGTTTGAACTTCCTGTTTTTATTTTCTTTAGGATCCGAAATCGAAACTGAAGCAATATCTGTAGTAACATTCGTCGAATTCAATTGTCCAATTTTATTCTGAAGTTTCACCTTTAAAGCTATAAAGGAATCTCTGTATCCTTCAGCCGTATTAAATTCATTTTCAAAATCAGCTTCCTTGGTTTGTTCTAAAACACTGCTTTGAGTACTGTCCAAGCGTTCAAATTTGTCAATTAGTTGCCCCAACAACACTTGCAATCTCTCAGGATCCGTACAAGTAGGCAATTCTTCTTCCACAATCTTCGTAGTTAACGTAAACGAAGTACGTTCACTTTTACGTTTTGCTTTTAACAACTCCATTTTAACAAAACGCCTAAATCAAAATTACTCGAAATCACACAAACGTCCTGTCAAACGGACGCCAAACTTTTATGTTGAAACTAAATAACGTTTGCATAATCCGAGTTCAGAAAACAAAACATTTATTTTACATATTTTAAAGAAATAACGTTCTGAAACAACATGTTTCATCTACACAATCAATCGACGCTTTCACCAGAGCATTACGCCATCAAACTTGGCACACATCCAAAAGTTCAAATTGAAGAATTACAGAAGCGTTGTTGCCACACAAGAAAAGACATAGTTACAACTTCACACAATAATAAAACAAAAACACACTTTTGAAAAATAGACAATAATAACAAAAATAGTAATAATAAAATTCTTAACAATATTTTCTCGATTATGCAACACCAAAGGCGCCATCTGTGAAAAATATGTAATATTTGTGTTCTAACACCATGACGCTGATGTTTTTATAGCGCCACCTTGCGGCCACTTGTATTGAGTTTTGAGTGTGTTCTGAGACGCGGCCGAGAGATGTGAACTAACTTTCATCCGCAGAGAACCCGTTGGCGCTTCGGGAAAGAACCCGTTGGCGCCGTTGCATTTTTACTCGCCAAGCTCGCGTTTCATCGGCAATAAGCTGAGCCACAAACATGATTTTTAGTGCATGTAAATTCAAGTTAGCAGACAAAACAATATATTAAGCATATGGTAGTAAAAATTCACAGATAATAAGCATGTAGATGTAAAACTAACTGGTCAAACGGGATATACTAAATAAATTTGTATTAAATTCAAGTTAGCACAGAAAAGAATATATTAAGTATAAGACAATATATAAGCATTTATAACGGAAATAAAAATTCATTTGAAAAATATAAATTAGTATTAATGTACTGAAATTAACCGGTTAAACGTAATAAACGAAAAAAAAAATGGTCTTAAATTCCAGTTAATACAGAAAACAATATATTCCTTACACCAGCAGTGGTTTGCTAATTTTGATGACCATGGTGATGCATCAAACTATTCTGTCATCTTAGGTAATCAATAATATTTTTTATTTCAATTTAATCATATGTTTATGTCACACCAGCCATCCTCTGAAAGGTTATTGTTAGAAAAGCATTAACAATATATTGTTAAAATTTAAGCCAGAAAATTCATTTATTCTCATTTTAGATGACAATAACCAATAATAAAAATAAAAGCATTACTTAGTTATTTAAATTTCTGGTTCTTAGAGCTGTTAATAATTAAGAACACAACGTGAACAGCCGTGTTACAAATTAGCATTCACTCCTCCCGCCGTATTTTCTTCCTTTCATCACGAACCGAGAACCGGCATCTATCTACGAAAATATTTCTATCCATTCGTTGTTAAAAAATTCAGAAGAAATAATAAATAAGAGAAGAATAATATAAATCTGCAAATGCCAACAACGACAGTGATAATTCAACAAAATGAACCCAAGAGGAATGGTTGCAAACTTCGAACAAGCGAATAGGATAAATCCGCTGGGTTACCAGGTTTGAACTATTATCGCCAAAGTTGGCGATGTTTACATTTACCGGGTTCTCTGCGGAAGTGCTTCCATGAGTTTTACTGAGCTATTGACGAGCCCATTATTGGTCCTTACCTATCCGGAGCTCGAATTGTGTGTCAAAGTCGGAAGATAAGTGTTATGGAAGAAAACTTGTGGATTACTCTTAAATAGAAGGTACGTGGCCTTAATTGTAATAACTGTGTAATTGAAAAAGTAGATTCAAAATGTTTAAAAGTGCAAAAAAAAAAAAAAGATTACCAGCGTATTGCTGTAGAGCTGAATTTAGACATTTCAGAAGCGAAAACTATATCAGATTTAACTGATATAATAAAAAAAAGTGAAAGCTATAAGAAGGATCCTGTATTAGTTGAAGGTATAGCTAATAATATTATCGATGAAAGGAAAAGTGACGAGAGCCGTTTGCTCGAACGTGAGAAATTGAAAACGGAACGAGCGAAATCGAAACTAGAACTCGCGAAGTTGCGAGCAGAATCAAAGAGAGAAAACCTCATAGAATATGAGAAAAGAGAAAATGTAGAATCTCTTGACTCTCTTATTAAAAGTATATGTACATTAACAACTAAAATTCCAATTAGACCGGAAGGTTGAGGTTATTTCTCATCGTTAGAAAGGGTGTTCATTTCAAAAGTGTTCCAGAGAAATTTAAATCGGAAATTCTTCTAAATTTGTTGGGAGATAAAGCCACAAATGTTATTACATACATTAAAGACGACGAATTAGGAGATTCGAAGGTTAAAGAAATAGTACTAAGAGAGTACGAACCATCTCCCTAAATTTGTTTAGAAAATTTTAGGAAGACACAACGAATGACGAATGAAACTTCTGTGCAGTTCGCGTCTAGATTAACAACGAGTTGGGATTATTATTTGAAACTGAGAAAGGTAAATGACTTTGAAACATTAAAACAATTAATGATTTCTGATAAAATATGTCAAACACTTGATAAAGAGGCTATGTGTTTTATAAATGTAAGGCAAGGAAATTCTTGGTTTAAACCTGTAGAATTGGCGAAGGAGATAGATTTATATTATACATCAAAGGGAAAACCTGTAGTGGATAATTCTAGGTTGAGTAATAAAAACAGTTATCCTAAAAATATGTCAAAGGTTTTTCTAACTGATATAAAAATTCGAAATGTATTTTATCATGCAATGAAATTCATCCTTTGTCCAAATACCCTGTTTATAAAAACATGACAGTTAGCGATAGAGTTGGGCTAGTGAAATCGAAACAGCTGTGTTTCAACTGTTTTAGGAAATCATAAAGTGATTAATTGTAGCAATAAATTCTCTTGCAAAAAGAAACATCACGTGACACTCCATTTCCCTCGCGAACAAAAAATAAACGAAGACATAGTTGCGCAGGTGGTGAGTCATGAAAATAAAAAATATTCCTTCGAATTTGGACGCTTCGGCGCCATCATTTGAACCTCTGCAAGCTAAAACGAGCACTGATCAAAATTTATTATCAACAACGTGCAATCTCGCGAATGAAATAAAAGCTGTCTTACGCAGCACTTTTGTTTGTTTAATTAAAGATGCATCGGGTAACTTTTTTAGGGTTAGAGGTTTGTTAGATATCGGCGCTAATTCAAATGTTATGAGCAAAAGGTTAGCAGATTTGCTTCAATTAAAGGGAGAAAAGACTAACATTTCTGTTTCAGGAATAAATAATTTGTCTATGAATATAAAATCTAGAGTTAGTGCAACTATTTTAAATAGAGACAAGAGTTTCGATTTAAGTTAAAATTTTTTGGTGGTTCCTAAAATAACAGAATATACGCCCTCTAGAAATTAATGTTTCATCTTTAGATAATATCAATTTAGCAGATGACAAATTTTTTGAGCCAGGCCCAATTGAATTTCTGATAGGTGCAGAACATTTCTATGAGCTTTTAAAACCAGGTCAAATTTCCCTTCAGGATTCAAATTTAAGATTACAAAATAGTGTTTTCGGCTATGTTGTAAGTGGGACTCGCGCTTAAGAGGTTGAACTCGTTTAAGTAAGGATGAAAATTACTTATTATTGTACTCTGATTTTCTACATGAATACAGTGAACTAGGTCACATGACTGAAGTGAAAGATGAAGATGAACAAGAGGGGAAATATTATATTCCACACCTTGGCATTTATCTCCCTGAGAAAAGTTCAACACCTTTGAGAGTAGTGTTCAATGCTTCAACTTCAACGTCAAAAGGTAACTCACTGAATTCAATTCAGTATAATGGTGGTGTAATTCAAGAGGACTTGTTTTCAATTATGGTATGTTTCCGAAAACATGTTTATGCTTATACAGCGGATATCAAAAAGATGTACCGAATGATATCGATTCATCCTACTCAATGGCAGCTACAGAGAATTTTATGGAAAGAGTCAATTAATGGTCCAGTTAAAATTTTTGAGTTGAACACGGTCACCTATGGCACAGTAAGTGTACCTTTTTTAGCCATGAGAACATTACGTCAGCTTGCTATAGATGAGTTCACAAATTTTCCATTAGCAGCTGCAGTTCTACAGTGATTTTTACATGGATGATGTCATAACAGGGTCCTGTTCATTGAGTTCGGCAAAGGAGCTACAGCGTGAAATAATTGAGATTTTAAAAAGTGCAACTATGACTCTGCACAAATGGTGTAGCAACAATCCGGAGCTTGCAGTTAATGTTGATGATGAATACACATTTCAGTGTGCGAATGAAGTGTTCCCTTGGTGTTTCCTGGAAAGCAGATAAAGATTGTTTTAATTTTAAAGTGAAACTAGAAAATGAGTCTAAAATAACTAAAAGGCAAGTTTTGTCAACAATAGCGAGAATCTTTGACCCACTTGGTTTATTGGGTCCCGTGATAGCTAAAGCTAAAATATTTCTTCAGAGACTATGGGTTTTGAAGCTCAATTAGGACGATCATCTACCTGATAAAGAAGCCAAAGAATGGCAAGGGGTTTTCTCTGAACTACCACAAATATGTAAATTAGAAATTAACAGATGCATTCTTGTCGCAGAAGCAATTGTTATTGAGTTACACGGATTTTGTGATGCCTCCGAGTTAGCTTATGGAGCTGTAGTTTATTGTAAATCCATCTCCCAATATGGTGAAGTGGTGATAAGGCTGGTAACAAGTAAATCAAAAGTTTCTCCTAGAAAACAAGTTACTATACCAAGATTAGAGTTATGCACAGCTGTATTGCTTGCGAAGTTAATGACTCGAGTAATATCTGCTCTGAAACTTAATGTGAATAATGAATTTTCCTGGAGTGACTCTTCGATAGTTTTGGCTTGGCTGAAAAAGGAGCCCTGTTGTATGAAAACGTTTGTTGCTAATCGAGTTGCGGTGGTTCAAGAAATGATGGATGTATGACAGTGGCATCATGTCCCATCTAAACAGAACCCTGCGGATCTCATATCAAGAGGTGCTGATCTGGTCAAACTTCAACTGTGTGAACTGTGGTGGAGTGGTCCCCCATTTCTTCTTCAACCTGTGATGACTCAGTGCCAAGATGATATCCCTGAGGAGTCCGAAGAACTGTATCTTCGCGAATTAAAACCACCAGCAGTAAGTGACATATGTGCACTTATTAACACTTATGAGCCATTAGATGTCATCAATAATTGTTCATCTTACAACAAATTGCTAAGAGTAGTGGCTTGGTACAAGAGATTCTTGCATAACACCAGGCATCCATTGCATGCTTCACGCGGAATGTTGACTACCAGTGAACTTTCTAGTGCGTTATTGTGTATTGTGAAAAACGTTCAAAGGACTTCATTTGTGACAGAAATCCAGTGCTTAGAAAAGGGTTCTCATTTTCCTACTATTGAATTTGTGTCCATTTTTAGATCATGATGGAGTACTCAGAGTTGGTGGCAGACTGAAAAACAGTGACTTAAGTGAAATGAGAAAACATCCTATGATTCTGCCAACTAAACATAATTTTACTATAATTGTGATTAATCATTTTCATGTTCTTTATTTTCATGCAGGTGCTGAAACAACCCTATCACTTATAAGGAGTAAATTTTGGATTGTTTCTGCAAGAAATTTAATTATATTTAATTGTATGATTTGTAAAAAGGTAAATTCTAGGTCTGTGCAGCAACAGATGGCTGACTTACCAGCTGCGAGAGAGACCATATCAAGAGTTTTTGCGAAAACAGGACTCGATTTCTGTGGTCCATTTCTGGTAAAAAATTTTGTAGGTAGAAGTAAACAGGTAAGAAAAGTATTTGTATGTATTTTTGTATGTTTAACTACGAAGGCCTTGCACTTTGAAATTGTTAATGGTTTAACAAGTGCAGCATTTATAGCAGCACTTATGCCAGATGAGGTAAACCTTCAGATATTTTCAGTGATAATGGCAGAAATTTTGTGGGTGCTCATAGAGAATTAAGAGCGATTTTAAAATCTTTATTTAAGGATAAAAGCGAGGAAGAAATCAAAGGTTATTTGGCTACTGAAGGCATAAATTGGCATTTTAATCCTCCCTCTACTCCTCACTTTGGAGGCTTATGGGAAGCTAGTGTGAAATCCCTTAAATATCACTTGAAACGTGTGGTGGGAAAAACAATTCTAACTTATGAAGAATTTTTTACTCTGATTGTTCAAATTGAATCTTTACTTAATTCTCGCCCTCTTTGTCCCATATCAAATGATCCAAATGATGTAGAAGCATTGACACCTGCTCACTTTCTTATTGGTTCATCTTTAATTGCATTGCCTGAACCTAATTTTACAGAGATTCCTATAAATCGGATAACTAGATGGCAAATGGTTCAAAAATTAAATCAAAATTTTTGGAAAAAATGGTCGTCTGAATATTTAAACAAACTTTTAAATAGACCTAAATGGTATAAAGGAAAAGTAGAAATGATGGAAGGAGATTTAGTTTTAGTAAAAGATTTGGATAATTACTTTCCTTTAAAGTGGCATTTAGCACGAATTATTAAAACCAATCCAGGTCAAGATAATATTATTCGAGTTGTGACACTTAAAGATAAAAATGGAACCTATAAAAGGCCAATGACAAAAATTGTACCTTTCCTTTTGTTAATGAAAAAGTTTCAGTTACTTGAATTGTATTTGTAGTTAATTATCAAGTTTGAGTTTGTATAATTGTATAACCATCATTATTATTATCTTAGAGTGTTGTGTTTGTATTTTATAACTTGTGTTCTAAATTTATTGTTGAATGTAACATTCAAGGCCGGGCTGGATGTTGACGCCATCTGTGAAAAATATGTAATATTTGTGTTCTAAAACCATGACGCTGATGTTTTTATAGCGCCACCTTGCGGCCACTTGTATTGAGTTTTGAGTGTGTTCTGAGACGCCGCCGAGAGATGTGAATTAACTATGCGGCTTTTTGAGTAATTAATAAATTTTAGTATACAGTCCATTTTTGAGTTTTGTGTAAAGTGATTTATTTAATTATGAGTTTTACTGAGCTATTGATGGGCCCAGCTACGCTTTGATAAACATCCAGAATAAATATGACCAAATTTCAAGCATCGGAAACAATCTCCGTTTTTAATTAGTGATTTCTTGTTTTCGTATGGTAAATCCTTTCCGTATAACAATCTTTGTTTAAATGTGAATCCTTTCCACAGAAGGTACAATGTTTAGATTTGAAGGCCAAATTGCTCGTTAATAACTTGGAAGCTGTCACATGACGCGACTTTTCTTTTTGTATTTCTAATCGTGCGCCAACTGATGTGGAATCAGTAAATGTATCTGGGTGTAGTACTGGGGAGTTATGAAAATGCAACTCCATTTATTTTTAGCCATTAGCTCTTTTTGCAAAAATCCAATTAGATCATTAATAGAATACTCATCTCCTAATTCTTTATTAAATTCAAATATTAAATCTCTCGGTAATGCCTTTAAGATTACATGTGCTAATAAGGCGCTGAACGTGTTCGAACTTACACCTAACGAATCCAAGCTTCTAATATTAATTTGAATTTTATCAAACAATTTACGAAAATTCACTACATCATTAGAACATTTAAATCCGAGTCTTTCTAGTTCTTGTTATATGTGTATGTTTATCAAAACTGCTTTCCTTCCAAATCTTTCTTCTAGTAACGATACAGCTTTTTTATAATTGTCGCTTGAAATAGATAAACCTTCTCTAGTTTCCAAAGCAGTTCCAGCTAAATGGGCTTTTAAGTAATTGAATTTACTAACATCATCAAATGATTTGTTATTATGTATCGATGAATCGAATGAGATCCAGAATGTAAGCGAATCACTTAACTTTCCATAAAATTTTGGAACTGTTATTTTAGGTAATTTCACATTAAGCGTTTGCTGAGGATATGAATCCAAATTAAGTGATGAATGGGAAGAGTCGCATGACTTATTCATTTGATTCAGAGATCGTACATATTTGTTTGCTCTGAATCTCCATGCAATAATTTTTCCTCTGTATTCTTCGGCGGATTCAAGTTCTTTACCAAGCTCTTTGGGATCTACTAACTTTTCTACTTCGGTATCGACAAATTTAAGATTTCAAATTTGTCAGTTAACTGTTCTAAGTAAAGCTCAAGCTCACTACTATCAGATACAGTTACATCTGTTTTTGCAATTTCTGCTTCAATCTTCGAACAAAGTTTTATAACTGATGCCCTTAATGTTGAAAGTTTTCAAATACACAATGTTAATGTTTCAGTGTCCATTTTACTTAATTTATGTTACGTTTATATGCCTAATTCAAATTCAATACTAAATATGATATTGAAATATATTTCACACAAATTATATCATATTACGTAATACAGATCACCATCCTGGCAAAGGATGCCATGTTAAAAAATTTTTTATTTTCTCTGAAGGTTTTATTTCAAATGGAATATCAAAATTCAGACTACCTTTCTTCCCGGGGTGACTGTTACTATGATGATGATGTTGAATCAGCATTCAAAGGAAAACAACATAACTAAATTAAGAGGCCAAACATAGACGAACACGAGAATATATTTAGGTAAAAGTTTACAATTGGGTGCTCCTTGTTTTTTTTTTTTTTTTTTTTTGGCGATTCTTTTTTGACGCCAAGATCGACACCAGGAAGGGACAATTTCAAGGTGCCACTACACAAAACCAAAATAAGAAGTCAAAGAATTGCGCAAATTGGTGTCACGTACACATCGATATACTTTTACTTTAAAAAAATCGTAGAATTGCACAAACTCTACATTGGGCACTGCCTTAACTCTACATTGGGCACTGTCCATGTATACGACGATCTATTTTCACTTAAAAAATTTCAGTTAAAACTATCATGGTAACCAGGAATGCAATTTCATCACCAAAACTGAACAAAATTTGTCGCTAATCGAAGGGGCACCCAGTTCTACATTAGAGCCTATATTTAAAATAACATTAACTTATTACTGTTCAAATTTTTCTTTCATGAATACGTTGCTTACATTTCATGGAATACATATATTTTTATTTATCCGCCGCTGTTTGTCAGTGCGTTGTTAGAATCTGAAACTGAATGCAGTTTTTTTTTAACCTTATAATTTTTACATTTTTTTCATTTTTTAATATTTCTTTAGCATTCTAACATTTTATTAACACATTTTTTGAGGCGTTAAGTTGTAATTCAAAGTTTTCAGCTTGAAGATTAACAACTTTAATTATTATAGCTTATAAACCATTTAATTTAAACATTTTTCCTCACAAAGTTTCTCTAAAAGATAACTTTCAAATATCTCCTTCACTATCAATAAAAGTTGTAATCCAAAGTTTTCAGCTTTAAGATAAACAACTTTAATTATTATTGCCTATAAACCATTTAATTTAAACATTTTTCCTCACAAAGTTTCTCTAAAACATAACTTTCAAATAGCTTCTTCACTATCAATAAAAGTTTCTGTTTATTTTCACTGTTATAAATAGGAATTTAAATTTTACTATAGAATATTTCAAATGAAATGGGGAAAAGAGAGGAACGTTTCAGAATTTCTTGATGAAAAATAAACTTTTATACTGCTTCATCAAAAGTTTTATTTATGTTTGTAACTTTTGAATATAGGATGCAAATATTACTTTTAATTTTACAAATAATTAAAAGTGATGCAAATTTAATTAAAAACACAAATTAAATCAGAAATTTTTATTTCATAACAGTTATGATGAAGGATCTCAAAAATGCATTACATTAAATATAATTCCTCTGAAATATATTTTATACATATATATTAAGTACATGTACACTGCTCAAAAAAAAAAAAAAAAAAAAAAAAAAAAAAAAAAGGGACAGTGCTATATCTCCCATTCTACTGGGCCGATTGACAAAATTCAAACTGCGTTTTTCATGTCTTGAAAGCGCGACTTAGGATATATATTAGATTTATATATAGCACTATTCTAACATAGGTATTTTGGCACAAAATCGGACTTTTTCTGAAATAACATACCAATTTTTTCCATATTTCGATTCTACGACTCAAATTATGCCAGAATACCAAGTTTTGTAAAAATCGTACGACTAGTTTTTAAAATATTAGCTCTCAAAATTTTAGCTCCTCAATGTTAATTGAATTTGGCAAATATTTATTAGTATCTCTTTTTTTATTAAACTTTTTTGATTTTTTCTCTCACATTTCGAAATTTAGGTTCATTCCAAATAAAATTTACCCATTTTTTGTGTTTTATTTTTTAAATTTCTATTTTTAAATAATTTTTTTAAATTTTTTGAAAAAAATTTTGAATTATAACCTATAAAATTTTTACCATCATCATAAAGTAGGTGTATTTTTAAGCATGTCTGCAAAAAATTAGACTTTTTTATTCAAAATTTTCTAAGATATACACGAATTTACATATTTTCGTGTTTTGAAATTTCGCACCTTTTTTTTTGAGCGATAATAACGCCAAATATGGTCTATGGATTTTTGTTACACTGAATTGCCACAGCTATTTTTAACCTTAAATTTCAAGTAAAATTTTACGAAGAATTAATTATATGACATTTTTTCCCTCAATAAAGCATAATAAACATTTATTAATACTATATGAAAAGCTATTTTTTTAAATTATAGATGATATTATTCAAATTTTTAACAATTTTTTTAAATTTCCCTCTTTCTTCCCTTTTTTTAATAAGAGTAAATTTTTCTAAGACTAAATTTTTACCTTCGGCGTTTTATCGTCTGCTACTTTACTTCATTTAAATCGAATTCTCTAAAACTGAGAATTTTCTTTTAATGTTTATTTGAATTTTATGAAAATATTTTATGACATTAACTGCACAATTTATTTTTAAACAAACTGTTGCTTTTGAAGTGGCTGAAAGAGCGGCAGATACTATCATCCATATTTTTAAAGCACAGTATATTTTTATAGAAACATAAGGTTTAGAATAATCATTTATATAAGTCAAATTATGATATAAACATACAACCCTCTAGAGACTGAATTAGTGGAAGTTCAATGGTTATGTAGAAATGATCTGCAGCTACTTAATGGCTGGATAAGTCTGTAGCTTCTGTAGACAAGTAAGAATAATTATATAAACGACACACAACATTCTGGATTCAATTAACAACGAGGATACGATGTTTATTAAATGAATTTAAGAAGTTTTAAAACATAAAAAATCAATTCATTTTTTATCCTAAAATGTATTTTTGTACGTAGCGTATTTTCAATATATCCTTAAAATTCTAATTTAGAATGTAATTGTCAAGAACTGAATCCTAATCATCAGTAATATAATAAGTATTTATTACGGTTATTAATAAATCCTTCTTATAAAGTAATTGCAAATATTTCAAAAAACTTTCTGTGAATGCAAATATTTTTCTATGCAAAATTTTTAATTTTATATTAATCAAGATTACACACGATATTATTTATTTGCACTTCAATTTTTACCGTCAGCTCTAGTAGAAGTTACAAATCAATTATATTTAATTAAGGATTAGATTGGATTATTTAATTATGGCAAAGCACACGAGGGCTATCTGCCTAAAGGAAGGGATGACTTCGTGGAAGACTTTCTAAGGTAAACTGGCTCGTATACACGTTACACATGGGGAAAACCACGAAAACGCCCATACAGCCAGCCCATTCGCGGGATTCGAACTACCAGTGCTCAGCGTCTTTACCGCTCGGCCGCTGGTGGGTTATTTAATTAAGGAATGACCATCTAAATTTAGAAACAGCCAACCTCACCACCAGGAGGGAAATGGCGCTGTATGCAATATTTTTAAACGAAATATGGGTCAGAATCTAACTTAACCTTTTGTTACATGGGTTTAATATGTTGTATACCCTTAAGAAATTTTGAAGTAAGCAAATTACCATTTAAAGGCGTTAAATTCGATAAACGTGGAGTGCGCCATACGTGTAAGTGAGAAATTCGTCCATGAAAACCACGAATTAGCGATTAGAAAATGTGAGATCGCAAATCACTCGCACAAGTGCGTACAATCTGGAAATCGTTTTCTTACAGATCGCTAATTTGTAATTTTTGAAGCCTGAATTCGGCCCTAAAACATGAAGATACTGATTCAAAACACTTTTAATCGATTTAGGCCAAAGAAATCCCTCATCTTATCTAGTTCCATTGCATTCGCCTACTGCATTCGATTGCATAGCAGTCATTTCACACCGTTTAGTGTTGAATGACAGCTAGTTTTATAACCGAACTATTTTTCTCTGAAGAGCAGTCGATAGCTCGACCACTGTGATTGCAGCTCACTTAGAGTCAATGTTAAAATGTTTCGTGATACATGAACTGCAGTAACATGGCATTTTAGATACTAGGATTTTTACGCAGGGCTGGGCCCCACCTCAGATGTGTCGCACAGCTACTTAGGCAACATTTCATGAATGAACGTCTTAGAGGCCGACACTTCCCATCTTCCCACCAGGACCTCAACCTCTGTGAATTTTAGCTATGGGGTTATCTCAAAAGCACTGTTTATGGTGATAATCTAAACAATTTGGCAGAAATGAAAAATGTGATACACCGACATGTCCGTAACATTCCTCCTGATATGCTATTTTTGAACTCTCCCCCCCCCAAAGATGTTTCAAAAAGTTAGAAGCTTTTGAATATACTTTCAGGATACTTTAAAGAATTTAGGCGTTCAACGAGAAAACACTTGGAAGTGTACCCCAGCAAATACCATCAATTCAGCTCATATTAACAGAAAAGACAAAAACGATATCATTGCACATTTAAGTGAAGAGCGACTGGTTTTAGACTATATGGTTCGTTTTTAGACTGGTAGTTCGGTCCGAGGTTCGAATCCCGCGAATGGGTTGGCTGCATAGGCGTTTTCGTGGTTTTTCCCATGTGCAACATGTACATGAACCAGTTTCCCTTAGAAAGTCCTCCACGAAGGCATCCCTCCCCTTAGGCAGATAGCCCTAGTGTGCTTTGCCATAATTAAATAAACCAAAACCTCTTTATGAAACCAGCCTTTCCGTTCATCTAATACTTTCAAAATGCTAACCTCTAAAGGTTAATAAAGGCTCTGACTTAAATACTGATAAAATGGATTGAACTGGATTATTAAGTTACGGCAAAGCAGGGCTATCCGCCTAAAAGTAAGGAGCCTTTGTGAAGAACTTTCTAAGGGAAACCAGCTGGCATACACGTTATACATGAGAAAATCCACGAAAACGCCCATGCAATCAGCCCGTCTACCGGGATTCAAACCCCGGAGTGAACTACCAGTGTTCAGCGACTTTACCGCTCGGCCGTTTTTGGGCCTTTATGAAATGGAAGTCGATAACTTTATTTAAAATGATTGTCAGAAATATCAAGATATTTCGAAAATTTGGATATATTTTAATATACTTGCGGAATGCCTAAAGAAAAAGAACAAGAATAAAGTAGAATGCCTGAAGAAAAGAAAAAATAAATTTTACGGTAAAATTTAGTATTTATATTTTTTTCTAAATTTAAAACTTTTTAATCTTATGATATTTGATTCTTACGATTTCAAAAATAAAATATTTGAGTAAAATATGAATAACATTTAAGATGCCAAATGTAGGATAAAATTGTGTAAAGCAATGGGCACAATGATAAAACTGTTTAAAGCAGTGTATGCAAGTCATCCTAAGTTAAAATGTCGCAATCCTAAGTTAAATGTCTCTCTTATTTATATATATCTTTTCTGAATGGAACATTGAAAGGCGTGTTAACTGTGCTTTACTGTATTTTCTGTTTTAATATATGCAGTTTTCAAACGCATCGTAGTCTGGGTTACAAAGTATTCCTCCGAAAGAAACGCAATTCAAATAAATAAAATCAAATTCTGGAAAATTTATATTAATAAATATATTTAAAATGCTCAATTCGAAGGAATAAATAGAAAATTTTAAAACAATTATCTGAAGAGACAATGCAACACAAACAATTAAAATAAAAGTTAAGAATTTAAAAATTACCTAAAATAATAACTATGACAAAAAATATATATAAAGAAAACTATTTGAAAAAAAAAATAAACACTGCGCCTTTATTTACACAGTTCGAATAGGTAAGTAGAAATTTTTAAAACAGTTATTTGAAAAAAACCATGCAACTTAAACAAATTAAAATGAAATTCGAAAAAGAAAAAATTACTTAAAATAATAAGTTATAATTAAAAATATAATATAAAGAATATTAATTTGGAAAAAAGGAACGTTAGTGACTTTTTCTCCTCTCACAGGAAAGGTAACTAGGTTGCCATATATTAAGAAGTTCGCCAAGTGAAGTATTCTTGGCACAAACTGACAAAAAAGTGCCAACATAAATTTGTGAATTTCTCCGTAAATTTCGCTCCAAATTTTACAAAATTTCATATTTAGGCGTAATTTGAGTCGCAGAATTGAAATATGGAAAAAAAAATGGTATGTTATTTCAGAAAAAGTCCGATTTTGTGTCAAAATACTTATGTTAGAATAGTGCTATATATAAATCTAATATATATCCTAAGTCGCGCTTTCGAGACATGAAGAGCCCAATTTGAATTTTGTCAATCGGCCCAGTAGATTGGGAGATATGGGACTGTCCCATTTTTTTTTTTTTTTTTTTGAGCAGTGTACATGCACTTTCCAAATATCACAAGATGCCAATTTAAGGCATTTCAATTTCAGCCACAGCCACTCTCATATAACAAAATGCTATAGAACGCTCGGAGAAAAATTATTTCTTCAATTAGATATGTAGACTACATCTGATTAAAAACAAATTTTAATCTGTCATATTTATTTATATTTTAAATTGTTCAAGCAAAAATAATATTTTTCATCTCTGCATATATAAACCATTCAAATGTATAACATGAAACACATTTTACATTTATTATATTTATTTTGGAACAATCCACAGGAACTTCAGATTAATTTCATGTCTAAGCATTTTATAGAACTCTTTAATTAGTAATCAATTACTACCCATTAAACACCTAGTGAATATTAGCAAATACAATAAAGAAAATTGTTTGTAATCAAAATACAGCATCAGATATTCTTATAGAAAATATTGTTTCTCGCAGACTCTACGAATAATGTTAATAATACTCTAATAAAATTCAATCTAGAATTTTAAAAGACACTAGGCTTAAAAATTTCAAAAGCATATTCAATCAATCAGGATAGCGAATGAAACTTTACTTCCTACGAAGAAGTAAAAATGAAGCACTTTTATTTCAATTTACTAATACTCTTATGCCATTGTTACAAAACATCTACTGCAAAACCTGATACAGTCAAAAGTCATTAATTCGGACTCGTCGGGACTTCGGCGATTCCGGATTATAGATCATCAGTTTAAATCTGGTAAGATGGCATGCAGAAATTACAAAATTAAAAATATGAAACCGTAATTTATGAAATAAAGAACAATTATGATCTAAAGGGTATCAAAATTTACAAAAAGAAAAAGCTTAATGTTTATTTGTTTACTTTATTAAGCATTTCTTTCAATGTAAGTTGCTTTGTTTCATGTGATAATATGATAATACTTTCTCTTTAATTCTATTAAACAGACATAATTTCTTGTTTAGTTACAAAGTTCCGCTGTTCAAGTCCTATAATTGCTGTGTCGAGAACACTGACTAATTTGTCAATCGAAATGTTTTCGTTTTCAATAACCTCTGGGTCACTTTCTTCACTATCGGAAGCAAATTATAATGACGAGGAACTTGTTTTAAATCATATCAAAGACGGAGTACATCGAGATGAAATACTACACTTAGTAACGAATTATAAGCCAAATAAAATATAAAACATCTGCCCTGAAGATAAGGATAGTGCTGACAGATCAACTTCCAATCCGCGGCGTGAAATTGATAAACAGATTTCGGATTTCAAAACATACTTTCGCTTTGTAGATACAAATTACATATTCGTAAATATATATCGGAAATTCTATTTGACACAATCGAAAGTTCAAGCTTACTTTTATGAAATTGCTCTAACAGTCTGCAAAAAATAATAAGCCGGATCCAATTCAAAGATTAAGGAACAACGCAATCTGCAACATTAACTGAATTTTTAGCTTAGCTTATACCTCCGTTACACATTAAACGCGCATGCGCACAAACATATTCGCAGACGTAAAGGTCTTATGCGCACTCTTAAACGCGACGCATGCACAGAACGTTTGTAGCTTTGAGGTCGGGATTATAGATCATTCCGGATTATGGGTGTCCGAATTAACGACTTTTGACTGTATTTGACAACTGCTAATAATGAAACCACACACTGTGGTAACAAATTCCAATATAAAAAGGCTAAATTCTATGCCAGGATCTTTCAAAGAACAGAAATTTTGTTTACTAGTATTGTTATCTAACTACGACAGAGCCAGATAACTTTATATTAATATTGCTCTGGATTTAAATATTACTTCTGGGTTCTTCCTATAAGACTATTTTTAATTTAATCTATCACTACTAATTAGTGTTAATTATACTAATCCATATTAATTGGCAATTATGTTAAGTAAATGAATATTAATACTTTATTTTTAATATGACAAAAAATACAGTTATTAGAATCTTTACAAGGTACTGCATTATTTTGGCTGATTGTCTATGACAACTGCAAAATTTACATATACCAGCTGTTTGTTCATAATTAAATTTAGCAATAATTTTCTGATTAATATGACACACAATGGTAAAAATAATTAGCATAAAACCGTTATTTTTGTTTGCAAAAAATATTTATGATAACACAAATATGTAAAAAACTTGATTTTGCAGTTCAAAGTGTACATAAATGATGAAGATGAAAATTACAATTGTTTAACTACCAACACGACTTTTTAAGAACTAGTCAACTTTTAAATACTCATAAAATCTTAATAATTTTAAACTTAGTAAAGAAAATAATAACTTACAAAAATTAAATAATCAGCTATTGCAACACAGCTAAAAAACATGGATATATTAGATATAATTGCCAATGCTCCCAACTACTATAAATCTAACAGTGCCAACATTTACAGATGCTGTATTTTAGAGCATTTGTTAACATAAATATATAATATTAAACTTTTAATCAATAAAATTCCACATTTTTTTAGAATGTTTTTATACATTATTTATTAAAATTGATTTTTCAGGTATTACAAAACTTCCAAACACATGAATACAAAAATATGAATAAGAATGAGAGTTTCCTTTCTAGTTTTTAAGTTACTAAAGAAGGGGGAAAAAACTAAGGTATAACAAATAAAACTAATAGATAATATTGTTTTCTTCAATTTTGTGTTAAAATTTTTTCATCATCCAAACACTAAAACTCAATGTATCTGTTACAGAAATTCTTATATAGCAAGCACTCAGAAATTATTTCTAAATATTAAAAAAAGTTCAGTGGCAAATGCTAAAGCATACTTTTAAGGCATTCTGTTACACAAAAACTTCTTATTCTTCGTCACTTGAACTGCTGCTGCTGCTACTACTGTAACCGCCCCATTTATGCTTTTTAATTTTTTTAGGCTTTAGAATTTTTCCCATCTGAAACAATATAAAATTAAACTGATGAAATGATGTCATTTTTTTCTTTTGGTTATTTATGAATAATATTAAATAACTTCCTATACCTACCATATACAAAAGCCAAATGCAATATTATCATTATTTGGAAGTCCTTATGAACATTAAAACACAATAATATTACTTGGAAATCCTTATGAACATTAAACACAATATTATTAGTTGGAAGTCTTTATTAACATTAAAACACAATATTATTATTTGGAAGTCCTTATCTATTGTACATTGTCAGAATTAAAAAATAAAGTATGAAAAATTGCATAGCCATTAAATAACTACGTAAAACACTAGCAAAAATTCATATAAAATATGAAGAGCAGTTTTAATAATAATGGTAAGCATCATTTAACACATATTTTAATACATGATTAGCATACTCCCACAGGTAACAGGAAAAAATGCAGTGATAAGCAACATTCTATTCTTCTATAAGTTACAAAAATCTATGACTTGCTGAGCTATAATTTCATAGGACTCACTGTACAATTCTCTGCATTTTGGGCATTCTTTAGTAACATACAGTCTTTGACCCTATATTGAAGACGAAGTACCGAATTCTCTCTATGTCTTTGGAAAGTAAACTGCAGAAGGTTTTAAAATAAACCTTTATTTTAAACTAAAACTAACTTAAACTAAATAACCTTTTATTTTAAACTAAAATGAACATATACATGCACTTCGTGTTCACAAATCACTACTACTTGTGGCTACATAAATTAACAGAAAAATAAGAATGTAACAAATCACTAGTAAATTAAGCTATCTAATGACTGGCTCCTTAGCTTAACTATCGCAGAATTAGCTGCACATTGCAAAGCCGAGTTGAGAAATATCAGTATAAACTGAAAGATGTTGAATGTTGAATGTTCCGTACTTGCAAATTTATCATTTGGCTGATGGAGCACTTTTCCATCACATTTTTGTTATTGTGCATTTAGTATGTTAATCTGTTAAATCTGGCAACTGGAAATAATGTAAAGTTTATTTTCTGATAATTAGCAAGTGGCATATTCTACTACGCAAAAGAACACTTACGTGCAAAATGTACTTGCTGTAATAACTCTTTCTCTCGTTAAGAACAAATAGTTAAACGATATGATTAATAACGCATCTTATTTCTTATACTAAGTGATACATGCTATATGCAGTCCTGGATCTAGCGGGGGGCAAGCCCTGGTTCTTGCCCCGGGTGGCAAATTCAAATATAACACTGCATCGCATTTGGCATGTTGTTGGCTAAAACAGTTCTCTAATTTTAGTACAATGTTCACAGTTTTAAGGCTAAGTTTAAAAACCTATTAACCCTCTCGCTGCACATCCCATGGTTTCCACAAGCAAAGTAAAAGTAGCTAAATTTGCGCAACCCACAATTTCCGCAGGGATGAATTTTTGCCATCTATTTAACTGTGCAACCTGCTCTTTCCCTGTCCAAGGTTTCCTTTCAGCTTTTCTGTGATGTTTAATTATTTATTTAGATGTGGGTTAACAATGGAATTAGTTGTCCACATTTCTGCCAAATATACAAGAATAAATAATGTAGCATTTTGCGCACACTTTTCTGAACTTAAAGATGTCTGGCAGGAAGCGTTTCGCGAGTGATATAATCTATATTCCTGATGATATTTCCGACACTGATAGTAGTTCTGATTCTGATTTCAAGTATATTTAAGATAGTTATAGCGAAACTGATGAAAATTTCTCGAATTCCTTTGCAGATAGTAATGAATCTGAAAATTCAGTTTCTATTGAAAATGTTCGACAGTGGTGCAAAATATTACATTATGTAAAATATATATGCAAAATATTACATTATGCAAATATTTTCATTAGTATATATGTTTTACCTTTCTATTTTATAAAATAAATCACAATTTTACCAATATTAATTTTCAAAATTTTCCTTTTATATCATTCTTCTACAATTTCAGAAAAAATAAATGTTCTGATAAGTGGATTAAATCTCTGAACATTACAAATAAGATTTCAGCTTATCTATCGAATGAAAGTAATGATTTTACATTGGGAAACTGACTGATTAATTGGGCCAAACATAACTAATTTTACACCTTCCAAAAGGCAAAAGAATTAACGTTTCAAATTTTTACATTCCAAGGAAAATCAAACTTGCTAACCCATTATTTTTCATTCCTCAAAAGGTTGGTATTCTTTTGGGTGCTGAATTATTCTTCTCAATTTTGAGAGATGATAAAATAATTTTGGGAGAGACTTTGTTCTTGCAATCAAGCTATTTTGGCTACCTGGTTTCGGGTAGTATTTTAGACAATAATTTGTGTTATACACCAAAACACTGTTTCTTGTCTAAAAATTTAGAAACTGTCAACAAAACCCTCACAAGCTTCTGGGAAGCATAAGAAGGAAATACACGTAAAAATTGTAATGATAAATTAAATTATTGCAATAAACATTTCGCAAAAACACATTACAGGACGCCAGATGGAATACTAATTTGAAAACACCGTAGAACTTCTTAATGAATATGAAAATTTGGATCACATGGAGGAAATGAAAGAAAATACACTTGTAGATGAACGGTATTATCTACCACACCACAAGCTTACTGTGTCCCACAAGCAAACCAACTGAACTACGCATGGTCAAGGCAAGCGCGAAAATATCCAGTGGGCATTCCTTAAATGCTTTGTTGCTCGAAGGAGGAGTCCTTCAAGAAAACCTCTTCTGGATTCTAATTAGATTTAGAAAACACATTTTCGCCTTTACTGCTGACATCAATCAGATATTTAGAATGATTGAAGTTCATCTTCCACAAACTACGTTTAAAAAAATCTTACGGAAAGATAGCAAATTCGCGCCGGTTAAGGTTTACCACTTACGAACTGTACCGGATAGGATTGTTTCTGCCCCAAACTTAGCCACTAAAGTTTTACAGCAACATGCCCTAGATGAGGGAAAGGACTTACCTTTAGCTTCAAGAGCAGACCTTCAAGATTTCTACATAGACCATTGCTTTCCTGGTTCTTCAGAATTCAACAAGTTAGAAAAACTTACGTCAGAATTAAAGCAGCTTCTCCAAAGGGAAGGAATGACTTTGCACATGCGTTGCAGTAACAAGACACCACCCACTGAACTGCAAGAGTTCACGCTTGATTGAAATTCTGAAGAAATAATAGTTAAAATGCTAGGAATGCTTTGGGAATAGTTTAAGCAATTCTTTTACATATAAAGTAAGCATAAGTGCTAATCCTAATTTCACCAAAAGAGATGTACTATATCAAATAGCATGCATCTGTGATGCACTCGGAGACTCTTGGGTCCTGTTATTGTGAAAGCAAAATCCATTATGCAAAAGCTATGTTATCTACCACACCTTAAGCTAGACTGGAATGAAACACTACCTCCAATTATTGCCAAACAATGGGAAAACTTCATTAGAACATTCCCACATTAGGAACATATTCATGTGGCAAGATGTTTTTTGAAAACCAAGTAGGTAATACTTCAAGGTCTCTCGGACGCATTTTCAAAGGCTTACGGCATATTGAATATGCATCTAAACTTTGTTCAGCACCAGCGAAGTAAACAGTACACTTCTCTGCAGCAGATCACGCATTGCCCCTACAAAAGTCATTATAATTCCACACCTAGAGCTTTCTGCTTGCCTTCTTCTCGCAAAACAAATGGAACAGGTCCTAACATTTTAACAAACATCAGATGTGGGATCTCGGTATTATCCAAGGACACTGCCGAAGATTTTGTGGTGAAAAGCTGTTGTGAAGAAAGGCACTGAAAAGAGAAACTGTGAGGTGAAGGTGGTGGATTGTTTGAGGTGAGCTGGTTAGTTTTGTTTCAATTTGATGTTGGATGTTGTAGAATTATTTATTCAACAGGGTTCGTACACATTTCCTTACATGAAAATTAAGGACTTTTAAGGACCATCAAAGAAAAAATTAAGGACCTATCAGCAAACAAAAAAATGAATAGAATAAAGCAATTATCCATACAACTGACTTCATGCTTGTAATTTCACTTTAAGAAACTAACAGAAGTGTGTATTATGCACCATTATTAAATTCAATTTAATACTTACCATAAAACAATTTTGAAAATTAAACTAACTCCCTACAAGTTATGAAGTAGATAACATTAAATTAGGAACATAATCTCTTGAAAAACATGTATAAGTGTATTTTACACTAATAACAGTCACTATTTTAGAGATTTACATGGTTATTATTTAACTTATTTGATATTTATTTAAACACACTCAACTACTAATATAATCACAATGTAAGAATATTTTGCAGATTAAAATAACTGATTTGTAAACATACAATTTATTTGCTTGGTTTTTTGAAAGATACTAGAATAATACACTGTACAATAAAAGATACAAAATATTTGTGCTATTTTTTAAATCTGAAAAGTTTTCAGCTATTTTAACATCTAATTTATTTATGTCTATTTCCTTTTCTTTAACTATTCTTCTAAGTTCATTTGCTTTGATAAACAAATCAATGTTCCTGCTGGTCTCAAGCTTCATCTGCTAAAGCATCTACTTCTTCATTAACATCTTTAATGTCCCTTTGAAGAAATTTTTTCTTCTGCTTCATATAATCAATTTCTTTGTCAATAATATTTCTTTTCCTCTTTGAATTTTCAGATTTAGTTAAAGATTTTTGTTCTTCTAAATACTGAACTTGAAATACTGAAATAACGAACTCCACTTCTTGCAGAAGCTGCTGCTGATCTCATTTCTTTGTTAATTTCAATATTAAGATCACCTCCAGAAAATTTTATGTAATCAAATACTGTGCATTGAAAAATGTATGATGAGTCACTTAAATTTTCAATTTCAATTGCTTTATTTAGAGAGAAGGCCCTTTCCACAGAGGCCTGTTCATGTGACAAGATAAGAATACTTGTCACCGTGAATACTTGAATAGTGAAAATATACATTTTTTACTATATATATATGTATATATAATTTATTTCCTAAACAATATTGATTAATTGATTATATTATCTCCTAAGTTTAATTAAAGTAGAATTATTTTAAAAGAGTGAATCCATACTGGTAGTTATATTTTGAAAGATGTCTCCAATATCTGGAATGATCTAAAATCCGGACCTCAAAGCCACCACCAACCAATTTTTTAGGGCTTTTTTGAAGGGAAGGGGTATGCTTTATGCACGCGCATTAGATTTTTTCCCTCATCATAAAAAACATGCCGGAAATCCCGATTCTTAATCTCAATTTGGCGCTAAATAAAATATCTCATTATTGAAGAAATAATTATTTTAGCATAAATTTGTGTGATTAGTCACTTGACTCCATAGCTGTGTATCTGCTTGGCATAATCTCAAACCGAAACATTTGTTAATTTTACACCAACTAATATTTTATATCCTTGATGCCGAAATCGCGAATCATTATTTATTGTATTTTGCTTTCATCACCGCATGTTTATCAACGGATGACAACTTGAGTGATGAATCATGCAGCGACGCCAAATAACAGAGTATTATCCGATTACAGATTTAAGTTTAATGCGCTAAATGTTGACAAGGGGAGATTAAGCAGAAATTTCTTTCCTTATGCTAAAAATAGATTTTTGTTAATGATACTCATAGGACAAACGATTATATTTAGTGCTATTTGAATTAAGAATAACTGATTTGTTATTCACATAAAGCCAGAACCAGCGCCAGAGCTCGCATGGCCGCAACAGGCGGCAGAATTTAGCGAAGTTAAACAGAAGTTTTTCATTGCGATGACAATGCCCAATCATCAATCAATTAACGGAGGGCGAAATCTGTAGTATGTTTCTAAATCCAGAAAATACAGCTACCGATAGTGAAGAAAGTAACAGAGAGGTTACTGAACGAGAAAAAAATTTTGATTGACAAGTTATTCGGAATTCTCGACACAGCAATACAGGACTTGAACAATGGAACTTAATAACTGAACAAGAAATTATATGTCTATAGTATTAGTCTAAAGTATTAGCAGAGAAAACAAATCAAACAACTCACATTGAAAGAAATGTTTAATAAAGTAAACATATAAATATTAAGCTCTTTTCTTTTGTAAATTTTGATACCCTTTAAATCATAAATGCTTCATTTCATAAATCACGATTTCATATTTTCAATTTTATAATTTCTACGTGCCATCTTAGTAGATTTAAAATGATCTAATATCCGGAAAAATCTCAAATCTGGAATCGCCGAAGTCGACGAGTCCAGACATCGGACTTTGTACTGTATAAATATATATATATCTCATCCTTAAATGACATTGTTTCTTAAAACGTGTTGAACTTTTTGGAGCCACAGCTCCTGGTAACTTTTAGGCGAGCTTACTACAATTTCTAATTTACTTATTTTGCAGCATATTGCGAAAAATGTTATCTAGACCAAATTGGTCTTACAGTATTGTAGTAACTACCTTGCTCGTTATATTACATATATATATATATATATATATATATATATAATACGGAATGTATATTTTCAGTTAAACTTCTACCCAATAACTTTAGTAATTCATGAAAGTTAATTTTACGTCTAGTTAATTCAGGAAAATTAGTTTCAATTAGTTGTTTTCAGCTTTAAAAATATTAAAAAATTTTTAATTAGTTAGTTATTTTCAACTAATAATTGTATCGCCATTAGCAAAAATTATGCATTACTATCAACTAAACCAAATACTTAATTGTCTATTGAAGCTTCTAAACGTATTTCCGAACTTCACTTTTTCTCGGCTAGCGTTACCGAATTTGCCCTTGGCGACCTAAAATCGAAATGGAGCCAACAGATTTCCCGCGAAATCGATAACAGACCCTCTGCAGAAATAAACTCATAATCCCGATATCCCATACATATAGTATGTGCAAAATAGAATAAACTCCGTAGAAGGTGATAAATTAATTTATGACTTAATTGAAACAAACACAGAAATTAAGCTAAGCAAAACCGTGTAAAAACAAATTGAAATGATAAAACGAAACTTAATTTTCATGTGAATTTTCAGCGCTGATTATCTCCCATTCTAGAAATTTCAATTTGTTTCAGACAAAGACCACATTTAAGGATTGCCATCCATCAATATCCAGTCTTTTTAGTCAGCTTGATGAAGCTACAGTTTATTGAAAATGCACTTTCCAGGCATCTCGTTCTTATCGGCGTCGGAAGGGTTGTGGCCTTCCAGGTTGGGATTGCTCTAATTTTGGCAAATATTTTCAGAATCCCCCCCCTTTTTTTTTTTCTCGAGCACCTTCATCATCACTTTCGCCTCTTAAAGAACTTCCGGCTTCACGCTTTCGTCACAATCTGCCTAAATTTATAGATAACACCTGTTTCGAAAGATTGGGTGAATAGCCAATCAGACACCGATACTTTCGCTCGGGTAGCTAATTTATTTATTTTTTTATCGTTTGCAACGCAAATCCGCCAACAGATCGGTTAAGAGCCGTGCAATTTTAATTCCATATTCATGAGAAATCGCAATTCACACATAGAATGGCAATCATTAGAAATGATAAGAAATGTCAAATGAGCAAAATTAAGGACCATATATTAATTTTGGCCAAAATTAAGGACTTTTAAGGACCAAAAATCATTTTTGAAAAAATTAAGGACTTTTAAGCACTTTTAAGGATCGTACGAACCCTGTTGAATGTTGAAATGATTTATTGGTGGTGTAGAAATGTTTGAATAGTTAGGGAGATGCTAGGATTTGAAGTAGTTTAAGAATAAGTTTGTATTTGTAAGAACAAGAGCTAGAATATTGTTGTATGTGTTATGTATTTAAGTTGTTTGTTTAATTTATATGTTTGTTGTATATTGAATTAGAAGTGTTATTTTGAATAGAGTAGCATTGTACATATTAAATTAAGTAAAAATAGAGGGGTTAGACAGGTCAAACATTAAGCAAGTCAGACTACAAAGTTGTTAAAACAGTGTTAAAGAATTTTTAAAGATATAAATAGTGTTGATTTAGATACACTAAATTAAAAACTGTAGTTAATTATTGAAAAAGAAAGCATGCTAAATGATTTAAATTTAAGTATTCAGGCTTTGCTGCCTGTTACTGAAATTGAGAATGATGTAGCTACTTCCATAGATTATTCAGAAAATCTTTGAATTTGGAAGTATAGAGTTAGAATTTAAAAGTCACAAGTTTGAAGGTTCTGAAACATCTGACACTCCACTTATGGTAAATGGAAACAGAACAGTAAAAGTTCCTAAACTACATATTAAAGAATTTTATGGGGATTTGTCATCCGGGTTAGAATTTTTTGGTCAGTTTGAATTGGCTATAAATAAAAATTCTACTCTTTATAAAATAGATAAATTTACTTACCTCAAATCATATGTAAGTGGTCAAGCTATGAGTTTGATCAATTGCTGGGTTAGTGATTATGGAAAGAAACTATGAGGTAGTACTTAATATACTCTCAAACAGGTTTGGTAATACTAATACCTTAATCCAAACTCATATGAATAATTTATTAAAAATTCCTGCTGTTCATAATTCGCAAGACATAGTTAGATTGAGAAAATTTTTTGATAAAATTTATAGCCAAATTAGAAACTTAGAATGTTTAGGAATAAAAACTGATATATTTGGTAATTTGTTAATGTCGATAATTTTCGATAGAATGCCAAAAGATATTGTCTTGGAATTAAATAGAAAATAGCTGAGTGCCTTTACTTTCCAGGACGTACTTACGCTTTTAGAGGATGAAATTCAGTCTACGAAAAGACATATATAGCTCAAACAAAACCTGATTCACCTAAAATTAAAACAAAGCTAGAAATGATTTTAGAAAATCTAATTATAATAAAAGATATGTTGAATGTGAGGCCAACCAGAAGTTAGGCTAACACTATTAAAAAGAATTGTGTATTTTGTAATAGCCCAGATTACGAGATTTGTGAATTTAAAAGAGCAGAACATAGAAAAAATACATTGAAAGCTGAAAATAGGTGCTTTAAATGTTTTTCTAAAAACCATTTAAGTCGTATGTATAGATTACAAATTGGAATGTAAGTTTTGCAAAAAGTAAATTAAATAATTATTTGTTGTGTAATGAAAATCATCCAAATAAAGCTGAAAAGCAAAGCCTGGTTGCTGCAGTTGTAAGTGAGTCAGAAAACAATGCATCCATTATGCAGTGTAATTCAACAGTTTCAAATACCAGTATATTGTTGTTGACATGCTCAGTTATCACTAGTTCAGTAAATCAGTCAAACATTTCAAAAACTGCACATATTTTGTTAGATAATGGATCTGAACATTCTTAAGGAATTAGCTAAAGGTTTGGTACACTAAGAACATTCAGATCCATTAAGAAAAGAAAGTTTATCAGTTTATTCTTTTGGTTCATCCAAAGCAACCGAAAAATTATATGATGTTGTTAACATAAATTGCTATTCCAGATGATAAAATACAGAGTGTTTTGAAAAGCTAGGGTATTATTTTAGCTGATGAAGGTAAGATCAGTCGGTAACCATATTAATTGGAGGAGACATGTTTTGGAATACTATTGAGGGTTTGGGGTTTCGAAAAATAAGTAAATCTCTTAATTGCATACTGACAATTTTTGGATTTACTCCACAGGGAATTTAGCAGATGTGCAATAAATCTAGTTGTGTAAATATAGCATCTTGTAACTTGAGTATAGGAACAGATTTTCAAGTTTTATGAGTATTAGAAAGTTTAGGCATAAAAGATAGGGATGAATTATCTATTACTGACAAGTGTCGCGTTTGCTTACTAGAACTTTACTTCCACGAACGCCCTCTGGCGAAAGAGACTAAAAGTAGTCAGTTGAACGGCTGACGCGTCTAACAGATGTATAACGATAGACCGTCTGCGTATAAATTATGCTTGTAATCATTATAACTTGTAAATATTTTGTAGATATCTTTCATACGAATTAAAATTTCTTAAAAAGTTTGTAGCTGTGTTTTGCAGTGAATCGAAGTTCATTATAGAGACGGATACCGACAAGAAGGAAAGAAGGCAGTTCAGGGCAGCCATATTTAGGAGGTAAGTGAACTTTCATTTATCTATTTAATGATCAAAAAATTTTAATAGTACAAAGTTGATAAAATTTTTTAACATGGCGCCCGAACAGGGACTGCCAGTAACTGTGGTTTTCCTAACTATTGAAACTGTCTAAATTGATATCAGTTATATAAATAATACATAAGCATAAATAATTAGTGAATTGCTGATAGTTGTTGAATTATTGAATATTAAATAATGACGGAATTCATCGATACATTGAAAAGGAAACGCGGCCACATAAGGGCTGCAGTTACAAAATTAATTGGCCGAGTCGAAACTGAATTACCAAAAACAGAAGTGAATGCAGAGGAACTAGAAATTTCCTTAGAACTCTTAAATGAAAAATCGAACAAGTTAAAACAAATAGACGCCGATACAGAAAAATTAATAGACATAAAGGATCTAGATCAGGAATTAAACGGTGTTGACGAATATCGTGAAAGAATAACTACATTTAAATACAAAGCTAACAAAAAATTGAAAGAAATTAATATAGAACAACAAAAATTTAGTGTGTTAAGAAGCACTGAACAGTTAAGTGAAAGTATTAAAGAAAACCTTAAAATCGAAAGTCATAATGTGAAGCTTCCTAAACTTACGATTCCGAAGTTTTATGGCGAGAGCTGCGAATGGCTGACATTTTGGAACACTTTTTCATCAGCCATACACCAAAATAAAACGCTTGATGCTATAAGCAAATTTAATTATTTGAAATCCTTTTTGGGAGGTACTGCTTATAACACCATTGACGGTTTCGATTTAACCGAAGAAAATTACGAAACTTCAGTTAAACTCCTCACAGAAAGATTTGGAAATAAAGATGTACTGATAAATGCCCATATAGATAAATTACTGAAAATAAGACCTCTAAAGGATTCTAATGACATTCAAAATTTCCGTAAGTTATTCAATTATATACAGAAACATATTCGATGTCTTGAATCATTAAATATGACCTCAGAAACATATGGAGCTTTATTAACACCTATTTTGCTTAAAACATTGCCCGCAGATTTGGTTTTGGAGTATAATAAAACAGTTTGGAAATCAAATTATGATTTGAGTCACCTAGTGGAATTTCTTTCTGAACAGTTAGTTGTGCGGGAATGTACATTCCAGACGGTCCAGCCAAAGGCGGCGCCGCAAAAGCATAACAAACTGAGTGAAACCAGACCTATTGCGAAACACAGCTATAAATTTTTTAAGAAATTTTAATTCATATGAAAGATATCTACAAAATATTTACAAGTTATAATGATTACAAGCATAATTTATACGGAGACAGTCTATCATTATACATCTGTTAGACGCGTCAGCCGTTCAACTGACTGGTTTTTGTCTCTTTCGCCAGAGGGCGTTCGTGAAAGTAAAGTTCTAGTAAGCAAACGCGACACTCCCACCTTGAGGTCCAGTTTCAACAGAGGATGGACCTCAAAATACCTGTAGTTCAAGTCTTTTGAGATTTTGTCATACGTCGAGTTCTAAGAACCTCATACCTCTTTAGACCTGAGTCGGATATGCTAGTGAGGTACAGAACTCGACGTATGACGAAATCTCAAAAGACTTGAACTACAGGTATGTTGAGGTCCATTCTCTGTTGATACTGGACCTCAAGGTGGGAGTGTCGCGTTTGCTTACTAGAACTTTACTTCCACGAACGCCCTCTGGCGAAAGAGACTAAAAATAGTCAGTTGAACGGCTGACGCGTATAACAGATGTATAACGATAGACCGTCTGCGTATAAATTATGCTTGTAATCATTATAACTTGTAAATATTTTGTAGATATCTTTCATACAAATTAAAATTTCTTAAAAAGTTTATAGCTGTGTTTCGCAGTGAATCGAAGTTCATTATAGAGACAGATACCGACAAGAAGGAAAGAAGGCAGTTCAGGGCAGCCCTATTTAGAAGGTAAGTGAACTTTCACTTATCTATTTAATGATCAAAAAATTTTAATAGTACAAAGTTGATAAAATTTTTTAACAGACAAGTTTTTAATTGAACAATTTGAAAATGATGGCGACATGAAACTAAATTCCTATAGAAAACATTGCCTTCAGAATTAGAAAATAATTTTTCCATAGCTAGAAGACAGTTTGATGATTTGCATGTTTTGAAAAAAAAAAAAAAATGAGTTGATTGCAAACGAATATAAGCAAATAATTTGCTACCAAGAGAGTAAAGAAATGCGAAGAATGCGGAAGGGTTTGTAATGAATATTTTATACCACATTGAGCAGCTGTAAACAGAAACAAGAATACTACGAAAGTTCTCATTGTATACAATTGTAGTTCGAAAACTAAGAAAGCTATGTCTTTGAATGATTGTTTAGAAATTTGTCCAAATTTAAATCCTAATGTATTGTTTAGAAATTTGTCCAAATTTAAATCCTTATGTACTAGATGCATTATTGAATTTCAGAAAATTTAAAATTGCATTTAATGGGAATATCAAAAAAGCATTTTTAATGATAAAAATTGCTGAAAAGCAACATAAATTTCTTTGGCTTCCCGATAAGGAAAATGCTGAATTATTATGCATATGAATAGGTTGCCGCTTGGTTTCAAAATTTCACCTTTTATACTAATTAGTATTCTTAAAACCCATCTTGGGAAATATGAGAAAACTAATTTTGATTCAGTATGCATGTTAAATACTTCATTCATTATATGTGGATGACTTGTATTTTAGTGCAGAAAATACAAATGAGGCATATAAATTATCAGATGATGCTGTTTTAATTTTGAAGGCAGGTGGGTTTAATTTGTGGAAATTGAGATCCAACTCTCCTGAACTGGAAAGATTATGGGGTTTGAAAAATCTTAATGTTGAGAATAGAAGAAGATAGCTGAAAGTGCTAGGTGTGAATTGGATTCCTGAGGTCGATATCCTTTTCCTTGATGTTAAACCATTGCTAGATAAATTGAGTTCTATGAAGAGTAAGAAACGTGGTATTCTGCAAGTAGCTGCCATGCTTTTTGACTCCTTTGGTATTTCAGCTCCGTTTATGGTTAGAATAAAACATCTGTTGCAAGAGATTTGGGAGAAAGGTATAAGTTGGGATAAAAAATTACCAGGTTAAATGTTAACAAAGAAACAACAGAAAAATGGTTAAGGTGGTGTTCAGAAATAAAAGAGTTAGGTTCAGAAATAAAAGGGTTAGGACAAAGTTACAAAGGCATTGTTTGTTGGGATATGTGAATCGCCAGGATGCCGAATTTGAATTGCATGTATTTTGTGATGCATCTCCAAATGCATATGGAGCTGTTGCTTATTTTTGTTATCAGGATAGTTGTGGTAATATAAAGGCGTCATTTGTTATGTCAAAAAATAAAATTGCTCCTTTGAAGAAAATTACATTGCCTTGTTTAGAATTAATGGCAGTTTAAATCGGTGCTCGAGTTGGAAAGTATATTTTCAATCTTTTTGGAGATCCAATCGCTAACCAGGTATATTGGACTGACTTGGAAATAGCTTTATATTGGGTTAAGGGAAGTGCCAAATATTGGAAACAGTTTGTCGCTAATCGTGTTTTGGAAGTCAGGAAAAAACAGATCTACTTGGTTTCACTGCAGGTCTGAAGATAATCTAGCAAATTTATGACAAGAGGTTCAATAAGTTATATCAGTTGGATGTTTGATTTCAAGTGAAAAGTGGTTTTATGGACCTTATTGGTTACCCAAAAAGTAAGGAATGTTGGCCTATACAGTTGAAAGGACCTCAGTTAAATAAGGCTATTGTGGAAAAGGAGGAAAATGGGATTATAATTAAAACTATGGTCATAAGGTTAAGCTTAGTTGAAGAATTGTGGAGTAAATTTTCTTCGTGGAATTGATTGCTTAGGATTGTAGCTTGGTGTTTGAGGTTTATTGGTAATGCTGGGAAATCTAAAATTCTTACACCCTACCTAGAAGTAAAAGAATTTAATCAGGCTCACAAAATCATAAGTAAGGCAGTTCGAAGTTCTGAATTTCACGATGAAACTGCTAAGTTAGAAAGCCATAGTTCCTTGAATGTCTCAAATAAGTTATATCAGTTAAGCCCTTTATTGGATGAAAACGAACTTTTGAGAGTTGGGGGAAGATTAAAAAATGCAAATTTGCTAGAAGAAACTAAATATCCAATTATTCTACCAAAAATCAAAAAACTTATAAGTCATTATCATTTGAAGTATCTATACTGAGGTTTCCAGTTGACACATTCTGCTCTTTGTCAAAATTATTGGATTATTTTGAGCATGATCATTAATTTATAGAATTATAAGAAACTGCATAATGTGCATTCATCATTGCAGGGAACTGTCTCTACAAGTTATGAGTGAACTTCCTGTATCTAAAGTAAATGTAAGGAGACCATTTTCATGGACCAGGACTGATTTTGCAGGCCCATTTCGAGTTCGCCATAAAAGCGGAAGAGGAATATGACCAACAAAGATATACATATGCTTATTTGTGTGCTTCATCACGAAAGCTGTTTATCTGGAAGCAGTCAATGACTTGAGTTCCAATGGGTTTATTGATGCTCTAAAATGGTTTGTTGCATGAAGAGGAACACCACAAATAATTTATAGTGACTGTGGATCAAATTATGTTGGTGCACGAAATGAATTGAAAATGTGGACTTTAAAAAACGTTGGGCATTTCTTAGCAGAAGAAAATGTTGAGTGCAAACTTAATACTCCTTCCCTCATTTTGGGGGCCTCGGGGAGGCTGTAGTAAAAACCATGAAATTCCATATGAAAAGAGTGATTGGCTCACAGATATTAACCATCAAAGAGTTCAATACATATCTTACCAAAAATATAGTCAGTGATGAACTCCTGACCACTCATTCCAACATCCGACGATCCTCACGATCTATCCACACTATCTATCTCATTATCTATCCCTAGCACATTTCATAATTGATACTGAAATACAGCGAATTCCTGAACCTAATGTTATAAATGAAAAAATTACCATGCATGAGGAATGGAGGCTGATGACACAGCTTTCGCAAGCCTTTTAGGAAAAATGGTCTAAGGAACATTTAATGTAGTTACAACTGAGAAATAAATGGAGGAAACCCATGAGTAATATGAAAATGGTGAGACCAATACACAAACTGGTACTACTAATGTCTGAAAACTAAACTATATATATATTACTTCATTTCTTTATGATGATTTTAATTAAATTTTGTTTTGTTTTGTAGTTTAGATTATTTCTACATTTCTGATTTATGCGCAAAAAGTTCATTTACTATGCTGAATTTGTGTAAGTGTTATAGTTGGTGATTTTTAAAACTACATAGGTATGTATATTTTATTGATGTAATGCTATAATATTTGATGTCCTGAAAGGATATTGGGTCCCAGTATGTTAATGATGTTTATTTTATGCTCATGCCAAATCCGGCACTTTTTAGTGTCCATAAGATTCGAAGCTGAGTATGTATATGTACAAATTGTTCATTCTGTGTTCTGGTATTCTGTGTTGTGCCATCGATAAATGTGGTTTTGTGTTAATATAGATCTCTGCCGCCTACTTTTCCCTGGTTCTATGTAACAACTCCTACACATTTTCAACAGTGGATCTGAGATCAGCCACAGCTATTAGGATGAGGTCTTAGAATTTTATGTAAGACTCTTCAGAGATGTGTATGTCTTTTTATTTACAGACAATAATGCTTATCTGCATTTAGCAAACCTTGTTGACAAATTCTTTGAAAGTAGAGACACTGAGCGAATACCATTGTCAGAAAAATTTGAGCTTAGAACTTGTGGAACTACCTCAGGAAATCAGGAGACATCCTACTCCTAGAGAAGCAAATTCCCTGAAGACTGGAATAGTGGAATCTAATTCCCCCAAAATGTGGTGAATGCTATTGCCAGCATGAAAACACATTGTGATATGTAGGTACAAGAGAGAAGATCACATTCCATATTAAATTCAGAAGCTTTAATTTTTTTCTGAGGTCTTCTTCCATTTTCTGATCCCTCCTTATAACATATTACTACCATTTTCGTTTTTTCACACTAGAATTTTATATCACGTGCAGTGTCTTAAATTTTTTCCTTCATATTTATATATTATAATGTTATGTATCATGCCACCTAAATTTATAAAATTATATTTCACACTTTCTCAGAAATTCATGTTTCATAAATGTAAAAATGATTCTGAACATGAATTGTCATATAAATATTTAAATAAAAATGCTGCCAAATATTACTAATAGATATGCATGATTTTTAAAACAGCCCATTTTTTTTTAAGATCTATAATTTTGGAAGTAAATGAAAGATCTACTGCTGCACAGTCACAAAAGCTCTGTTTTTGGCCTCAAAAAAGAATTTCTACATAATGCCATATTTCTTCGAGCACTTTTCCCTTAGTCTTTTAGTGCTGAAAATTTTAAGGCAGTTGTATCAAATTTGTAATTGCACTTTTATATTAGCATTTCACCCATTTTATTCTCCCTTGCATTTATTATATGAATCATATTTTGTGCAGTTTCTTCATTAAGCTACCCAGACGTGGCAGGTGTTCTCACACTAAAGAAACTTTCCAAACATGTAATTCCACCTTACTGTTATTATTCACATTCTCGCTCATTGTAGCCTCTGATGTATTTCAATCTTAAGAAATCCGTGTCTTTCGTTTGCCCCTTTTCAGTTTTGTTCCTCTTGGGAACTGCAATCTAGATTCATTCATAGACTTGGGAACTGCAATCTGCAATCTAGATTCAGGCACCTCTGGAGCTTTACAAGGTAAATGAGCCGAATACGTCACACAGGCGCAATATATGCAACTCAGCTACTGTCAGATATATACTCAATATCTATTAGGTATGTTAATATTATTTATTACTATTGGAATTTTTCATATTTTTTTATTTAGTATTCGTACTGGAATACAAGTTTCTTTTAAAGAAATAATATTGTGATGGTTATCAGCAGTTTATACATGACTAATTTTTATTTTTTATATTTTATTGTAACCCCATGCTTCAGAAACTAAATTACTTGCATAATTTTCCCCTTTCTATTTTCAGATGCTTAAAAAAAGAAAATATGTGAGGAAAAATAATAACAACATTCCAAAAGAGTTCAACACATGCTCACCTTTGATCATTATGCAAAAGTTATTTCAGTTGACCAATGACTTTCCTGTAATATTCACATTCACGAGATTCTTGAAAATGAAAGTATCATTTATGCTTAGTGCAACAGAATTATTTAAAGGGAAAATTTTTTCAGCCTCACCTGAAAACTTTGGTAATATATTGACACTTTTCAAAATAAAATAATTAAAAGAAAATGATGGTATTCATATTATTTAGTATAAAAAAATCTGAATCAGTTTCTTATAAAAATTAACTGATTTGATGATCTTTTGATTTGAATAATGTATAGATATTTTATACTTTTAACAAAATTTTTCAAATCAATAAGATTCTACAAGTTGTTAATACTCACAGGACTCTTACTAAGCATATAAGCACCAGCTAATGCAGCTGCTCCACCGGCAACAGCCCCTCCTACAGGTATTCCACTGCTCCCAGAATGCTTTACCAAAAAAAAAAAAAAAAAAAAAAAAAAAAAAAAAAAAAAAAAATTATTTTCCACATTAATTTTCAGAACAGATAATATAAATTTATTGTTAAAAACAATTAAAGAGAACTCTTTAAAAAAATTCAAAATAAATCTCCACACAAGACATCAGAAAATTAGAGTAATTTATTTTAAAAATTTCTGATTAATTTCATCTATAAATGGCTAGTACATCTCAACTTTGATTGAGAAAATACTTTTTTAAAAAAGTCTATCAAAAGAGTCTGTTCTACTATCTGAGGTTTTATATACACCTGGACACTGGGTAGAATTCCAATTTTTATTAATATAGTATAATTATATGTACTTTTGATTATTTTCTTGGGAATAACCAAAGGCCACAGAATAATGCGTCAAAGTCTGACGTGCCTGTTCTACATACACTGAATACAAAGGCTGATGTTCCCTGGACAACCGTTCAGAGAAATCTACACTATTCCCTTCAGAAGGATGTTTACCACATTCAGATTTACAAATAAAGCTACATTTTATACTTGTGGCATACATTATCACCACAATACTAGAATGCAGACATAAACTGCCCATGCTGCTACATTTCAATGTTTTTTTTTCCCCCCCTTCTTCTGTTTAACCGAACATGCAAAGTATACAAGAACTATCTAAGATGAGAAACTTTATACAGGAAGCTATGTACATTGAACATACAAAAAGTTATGAAAACACCCATGCAGTGAACCCATTTATTGGGATTAATATTTCAATGTAAGAGAAACACTACAATTAATGTTTAGCTTGAGGTGACTAAGAAAAATCTACATTTTGTACATAAAAGTTTATTCATATTTTCTGATGAACTAAGCAACAGTTATCTCAATATAATAGATATTTTCTTTGTAATTTTAAATGGTTTTAATAATACAGTTGTGCTTTAGTAAGTCAAGGTATGACCACAGTTTGATAACATCATGCATAATTAACCACACAGTACACTTCTTAATCTAATTCATTGAGAATCTCAAGGAGAAAGTTGGCTCATTCTGCTACACTTGACACTTCTTGACTTCTTTGTCTGGAGTATTATGAAGTTGAAGTGTACAGGATGAAAATTACAAGCACTGACCAACTAAAATTTGGCATGTTGCAAATGGAACTACACCTCTTGTGGTAGAAAGGTTTTAAGGTTTTTCAAGGCAACTTAGGTGGGAGATTTGTGTACAAAAAACATTTAGAGAAATCAGATATTAGAAGAAAAATATTTAAAAAAATTCTAAAATTATTTGATTACTATGCATTTTATTTTACTGATTATTTCAGTTAACAAATACTTTTCTCACAATATGGTTTGAGTTTTAAAACATCTTGTACTTCATTTATAAACATAGTTCATGTATGCAATTCTCAAATCTCTGTTTTCTTTAACACTGCTTCTAGACTGATGTTACAAGTGCAAATGCCATGCGCATGTGCCACATTGCTCACTATCTGTATGGCAGCCATGCTGTACATCTGAAAACTTCAAATCAATCAGAAGCTTCTCTCATAGTATTACAATTTTAATTGTTAGTAGCTTAATGAAAGTTTGTCTTCAATGGGCTCAATATTAGCAATTAAAATATGATTCGAAAGTTAGATTTTCAACTTGAACACATATTCATATTAAAAGTAAAAAATTATTCACAAAAAATTTAGATTCCCCCCCCCCTCTTTAATAATAAAAATTAATTCAATTTTTATCAAAACTGTTCAATTTTCCTTCCATTTTTATTAGGATTTTTTTCTGTTAGAGATTAAAAATGTATAAGTAATTATGTAGGAGTAAGATACTAACATGGGTTTAAAAATAGGCACACATAGTTCATGTATATTAAAAATCATCATTTTTTTCCTCTTTTTTTAGGTATCATGGACACCATTATCATTTCTTTAAGCTCACACATTTTACACATTATTCGTGCTGCTGAAGTCATATCTTAAATTCAGTGTAAAGAAAAAAAAAAAGGAGAATTGACTCATCAACCTCCATTGGAACCATAAGCATAATTGAAAGTTAAATTATAGATGCAAAAATCATCAACATTTCAACTTAAGGAAAGCTAAGTCCAATAGCGAAATCTGAATTTACAACTATCTTAAATTAAAATTACACAAAAGTGTAAAAAAAGACTTCTTTTTTCCCCTCTACATCATATATTTCTCATTTATAAAGAAAATTTTACAATCGGTTTTAAGTTTTTAAGGAAGCAGGAAACCTAGAAGAATCACTGTAGTCTTGCTGAAAATTGAACCTAAGTTTTCCAATTACTAGCTAGATATTGAGATCCAAAGCAGCCGAGGAATACATTTCCCATAAGTCAATTAAATTATTATGACATTCTTATGGCAGGAATTTGGAGAAAGGTTTAAGAACTTAATAGTCCAATAATATATTAGTTTCATTGCCATCAAAATGAACATGATTAAAATCCCATGAAATTTACAGATGGAACTCATTAATTGACACCACAATATAAATTTTATTTAAAGATTTGAAGACACATACTTATTTAACTTTTTTGAAACTTATCAAAAGATAAATGCTGTCAGGTACAAGTTTTTGCAATAAGAATAATCACTTTGCTTGAATGCATGTTTATATGTAAACAGCTTTTTTTGTAATTGAAAATTAATAAAATGGAACCTGACTGACCCAATGATTATTTACAATTTGTGATATAGTTTATATTTTCTCCAAGGTTACAATTCTTATGAAACTTAAAAACATCGTGAAGTGTACTAGCTGAAAGTTGTAATAAGAAATAAAGAAGTTTATAATTATTTGCATACAAATGCAAGGTAACCAAAAACGTTTTTGCTGTTTTGGACAATCAGAAAAATTCATAAAACAAATAATAATCACTGCTAATCCTCAACGTAATCACCATCGGCATCCAGTGCCTTTTGCAAACGAGCGACTAGCCGTGCGATGCCATCGCGGTAAAATTCAGGAGTCTTGGACCTAAAGAAGTCCGTGAGGGCTTTTTCATGGTCTAGCCCGTTGTTGAAGGATTTCTCATTAAGATGGTTGTCCAGGGAATGGAAAAAGTGGTAGTCTGTTGGCACGAGGTCTGGGGAGTATGGTGGATGGGGTAGTGTCTCTCAGCCCAGTCACTATATGGTGTCCCAGGCCTCCCAAACCACATGCGGCCTCGCATTGTCATGAAAGAGGAACACACCCTTACAAGTGGCCAATGCTGGCTCTTTATGCATCAGTACCTGATGCACACATTCCAAATACTGCAAATACAGGCCTGCTATGATGGTTTGGCCCACTGGCAGGAGCTCATAGTGCGCCACTTGGCAACTAGTCCATTAGATACACAGCACGATCTTGAGTGTGTTGAGAGAAGGTCTTACAGTGTGAGGCACAGGGTTCCGTGGTGACAATCAATGTCTGAAATGCCTGGATGTGTCATACTGGACACCCTTTTCATCATTGATGAGTACTCGATCAAATATTAATGCATTGCGGTGCCAAGTAAGCAATAACAAACAGGCAGCGACAAGCTGTTGCTTGTTTACATCGGACAGTGAGTGGGGTTATGATCTTGTTTGGGTCACTCTGCAGTGAGTGGGGTATCCACTTTGCTCAGCTTGTATGCCTTTCCTATGCAGTGCAAATGGAGTTGATCCTTATCCTTTGATTAGATACCTGGAAGTGTGCAGCAAGCTCACCACATGTTTGGCTACAGTCACTCTTTATGGCTGCTCTTAAGGGCCTCATCGTCTAGTGCTTGTGGCCGACCACTGCACATTGCATCACAAAGACACATATCCCCTGACATGAACTTCTGGAACCATTGCCTAATGGCTCGTTCGTTAACAGCATCATCCCCAAAGGCCTGACAAATTCGGCGATTTGATTCTGCTGTTGACAGGCCCACTTGAAAAGCATACAGAAAACAACTCCGAACGAGCACTTTTGATGTGTCCATTTCAATCAGTTGCTGTGTGAGTACGTTTGAAGTACTGATGCAAAGTGCTTTTATACTCTTGGTCAATGTCTCGACTCCCATCCTAACCACTTCATCACGCCAGGTTCAATGACTGTTTTTATGTTGGGGTTTACTCTTCCAATATCATATCAGAAACAGCAAGAATTTTTTGGTTACCTTGTATACGTATTTTTTTCTGTATGTGTCAAAGAACACATATATCAAAGAAAAAATTTAATAAATCAAAGAAAAATCACATAAAACAAAAAAAAAAAAAAAAAAATAAAAAAAAAAAAAAAATAAAAAAAAAAATAATAAATAAAAGAAAGATAATGGGAAGTCATTATTTATTCTCCAATTTCATCCCTCTTGGAAAGTTTTCATAATCTGTTTACTTTTGTTCAAGTTAAATGAAATTTAGTGTTTATTTAATAAAAGTATCTGAAATAAATGCCAGTCTGGAAATTTAATATTTAACTCTCAATACATTTGAATTACAAAGTCAGTAACCATCAGAAGTTTTTTGCAGATAGCACACTTTAGATTTCAGGCAGAAAATAAACATAAATTGGAATTTTCTCCTTTGCATCATTATTACTATTTAGAAATATTTAGTAAATAAAACTCAAAATTTATTTTTTTTCAGGGGGATGGGTGGCTACAAAAAATCCTTCTTACTTTGGTTTAAAAAAATAAGCATATATATAAATAAAATTAAATTTTAGGAAAAAAATTGGCTCATTAGCTGCTTTCAAATTATGCATTTAACAAACATGCTTTGTTAGTTTGAATACTCTATCATAATCTATCATGTATTAGCTTCAATATAATATATATATATATATATATATATCTTTTCTAATCTTATCCACCCTGTCCAAAACTGAACAATGCCTGACTTTCATGTCTTGGTGCTGTGTTATATATATACTACTTGCAAAATGGAATAAGTGTCATTATCAGGGATGTTCCTAGCGCAGGTGCAGAGTGTAAAAGTATGTGGATGGCCAGACTCTTCTGATACCATGCCTAAATATTTTTAATTCGTTAAATTCATTGACAGTACTTGTCATATGTAAGTACCTTTTATACAATTTGTCATATGTAAGTACTTAGTGGGTATGAAATAAAAACTTTATTAATCATTGAGCATTTTTTTTTTAATTTGAAGGTGGCAATCTTAGGAAAGTACACAGGCAGCCAATGACCTAGGAATGGCCCTGGTCATGACAACAGTTTTGTAAAACAGATAAGCACTTCATAAATTAAGCATCTCATTTTTAATTAAAATTAGAAACAAACAAAAAATGACTGAAATATCAAATAAGCCTTTATTCTTTTCCAATACGTACACCATGTTTATTCCCACCTAAGAGAGAGCCGACACCACCTATTAAACCACCGGGTCCAGCACCTCCTAGCATACTTCCCATACCATGTCCATGCTTATTTTTCTTGTGCTTGCCATGCTTACCACCTATAAGAGCTGACCCTGCCATACCAGCAAGAGCAGCAGCACCAGCAGCTGCAATTGGACCTAAATTCATACCACTATCTCCTTTTTTCTCTTGGCCCTATAAAAGGAAGCGACTTAATATCACATTTAAATCAAGTAAATTCTTAATATTAAAGCAAAAAACTGAAATAAATTAAAAGTTGAGAGAATGTAAACAATATCTACCCCCTCCCCCCAAAAGCTAATGTATAAAAATAAACACATTCTAAGACTAATTATTAACTTTACTACTGAGTCACTGGAAAGTTCTGTGGTTTTTCAAATCGAAATGGGTTTTTTTCTGATGTGACTGCTGATAAGGCATGACCTTTATACATGTAAATATGTCAATACAGCTTTTTCTGCTTATGTTGCATAAGTCTAGCATATGCTGAGACATTTTTTTTTCCATTGCACTGCTAAGAACTGAAAGCTCAGAAGTTCATTCAAAATGTCAGTCGGACTGCTCATAAAATTTGTACTATTCACTCAAACCTGTTTTTGTGAGGTTTTTTTTGTGCGGTATATGAAAATTTCAATGAAATTGGAACACAATTGACGAAGTTAATAATAAAAAAAGGAGCTTCAATTTTGTATATCTGGATACCGAGACATATACAAGCATCTCAAGAAACAACAATAATTCCAAAAGTGATCACCGACTACATGGTAACTGAAAAAAGTCCACTCTAAATGACTCCGATGCTATTTTTAGAGCTATTCGTGAAGTTTTGCGCAAATATTTTTTATGTGGTCCCTATCCACCACACAAAAACAGGTTTGAGTGTACCTCACAACACAGTTCGAAGGTGGTTTGAGACATTTAAGTATGAAAGTACTGGTCTCGAATATGATGCACATTCTGGACAGTCATCTTCTGTGAACAAGGACCTATTAAAGAAGCTATTTCTTAAAATCTATGTTATACAGTTCAGGAACTATCAGACAGACTAATTATTCTGAAAAGTATATTGTGCGATCATCTGAAGAAGACTGTATACATAAGCACCTACAACATATGAGTATCCAATATGTAAACAGAACAGATATGCTTGCTCAAATTTCAGCATATGACTCTTCCAAAACGAAATAAAGAAACTTCTTTTTTACAAGAGCTTATTACTAAAAATAATATGCAGACACTATACAATAATGCTACATGAGAAAGATCATGGGGTAAGTAACATCCTCTTGATGTTACTAAAAACTTCCTTTAGTAACATCAAGAGGGATGCTGCATCCGAAAAAAGTAAAACTTTGTATATGGTGAGCCTATAAAGGAATTGTATATTATAAAATGTTGCCACCAAATTGGACAATAAATCTGGGAAAATGCTATTCCCAAACAGCAGTTTTGAAAGCAGAAATGGAAGCAAAATGACTAGAATAGACAAAATATCAAGGCATCTTCCACCATGATTAATGTGGGGCGAGCATTCATTAAAATGCAGAGCGAGTATCACAGGCAAAGACTTACTGAGTATGGTCGGAATGTTTTGTGTCACCTGCACATTAACCAGACTTTGATCCCTGAGATTTTCATTTCTTCAGTTCACTTCAAAATTCTCTTAGATATATTTCACTTTTTTAGATACTGTCAAACTGCATATTTATAACTTCTTCATGAACAAACTTAATGACTTTTTTAAAAAAGGAAATTCCCAGCAGCTGGAGAGATGGCATAAAGTCATAGAACAAAATTCAATGAAATTTTCTTATGTTTTTATACTGCTTCAACTTGTATTTATCACAAAAAAAAAAAAAAACGCAGAACTTTCCAATTAACCCTATATACTCACAACGTTATCTAGCAAATAATTTATTATTATAATAATTATTATTACGTAAAACATTTTACTAATGTCCCAACAAATTTAAATACACTAAAACTGTGAAAATTATTTAAAAAGAAAGAAAAAGAAAAAAAGAGAAAATTGGATTAAGAAAACCACAAAATATATTCAGCATTATAATTAAAATTTTCAAAGTTTTCTTTCTGCCATATTTTTTAGGTAAACAGAAGTAATAATTGAATTTAACACAATTTATAAAATCTAATTACAAAACACAAAATTTCCTATGCAGAGATACCTCAGTATGCATCAATAATCCATTCCAGATCCATGGACTTAATCAAACTTGACACATACCAAATAAATTTTTCCAATAAGAAATAAAAGTTAATAATTAATTCATTCATACATACACAATGGATCATACATAAAGAGAATATGAATCAAATACTGTCCATAAATGTTTTTCTATAATCCAAATCAAACAAAATTTTTCAACGTGGTCTAATCTTTGATTATTATTCGGTAATAGATTTCACTCCTTTTGCAATGTTAGCTTATTTAAATAGCATATTTATTTTTCACAGTCATAGATACTATCATATTTCGCATACGGTATGCAACAGTTTGCATACGGTATGCCCAGACGCATACCTCATTATTGTATTTTTCAGCAATCTCTTTTTTTTTTTTTACCTCAGTGGTGATGTGATCCTAACCATTTTCTTCATTGCTTGACACTTTTCATGAATTTTAAAAACTCATTGTTTATGAATTAAGAAAAGAAATTACGTGAGAAAAAAAAATCATGAGAAAATTCAGAATAATGCAGTTTGTTTACTGAATATTAGCAATAAGTGTATCGACATTCATGACCAGTCATAACATTGTCTTGAAAGCGGTAAACAAGAGCAGTGCATGCAGTTGTGACTCATCAAATTTAAGTCGCATCGCAAACAAAAATTTTTGTATCCAAAAAGGAGGTATACCAAGTTTCAATTTAGATGCATACCGAGGTACCACTGTATTTTATTAGATTTATAAAATACAACTTTTCATGCAATTGTCCCAAAAGCATTTAATATCAACTATTAAGCATTTAAAGCTATTAAAGATATTAAGCCATTAAATAATAATTAACATTACCTTATCTTACAACAGCAAAACTAGGAATAATATAAACTAAATAATACCGGATATACAACAGATGTTCCTGGATATGGTCCTGGTTGACTATTATATGGATTAGATGATGGATAACCTTGAGATGGATATCCTCCAGCTTGCTGAGGGTATCCTACCTGATGTGAAGGATATCCTTGTTGAGGCTGAGGATACTGATATGAACTAGGTCCTCCAGAGGGAGGAGGACCATAAGGATTAGGAGATACTCTACCAGACAGATACATATCTCCCTGAGGAGGTGGACCATAAGGATTGTAATTTGGAGAAGGTCCATATGGATTAGCTGCCGAAGGTGGAGGATACAGATTGCCAGTTGTCTGAGGAGCATAAGGAGTTGTTGGAGATGGACCAAATGTTGATGGATATGGTAATGCAGAGCTGTCATAAGGAGAAGGAGATCTTCCAGAAACAGTGGGTGACTAAATAAAGATCATAAAAAATATGAGAAACAAATGTGCATAAATGAAAAAGGCATGCAAGAAGCAAACTTTCCATAATAAAAATAACCATGTCAGAAATAAAGTTACAAATTACGTTTTTAAACTTCACACTAAATTTATTTTTAGTAAAAATGTTTCAATGTTGACCCAAACTGATTATATTTTCAACAACAAATTTTATACTTAAGTCTCTTACGGGAATACACTAATATTAGAAAAATATTACAAACTGAAATTTTGCAAGCATATGTATATTGAAGATTTAAGCTTTGTAATGTTCCTCAGTACTTTGTCTAGATATAATGTCAAGGAACCTAGTGAACTAAGTAGTGAATTATCGCTGAGTTCAAGTAGTTACTACAGAGACTTGAAGGGTTAAAATAACATTTTATTCATTCAAAGAAATAATAACAGATGGCCTCCTTCTTGGGCTTACAGGAAAGTTTCCACTTGGGCTTTTAATTAGGATAAGAAAATAAGAAACTAATACTAAACTAAATAGACTTAGCTTAAGCTAGACATAAATACCCAATGTACTTGGCCCTTAAATTAACTAAGCAGGCGATTATCAACAGGCACATACAATACGGACGAGCCTAGTACATTTAAGAATGAAGTAGCCAAAAGGCAAACAAGCACCACTAAGTACTCCTGAATACTTTCTCTCAAAGTAAGTTGAACTTCCCTTAAATACTTCTTCTAACTCGTTTGCATAAAATGCAATACTAAAAATGCATTCTGGTAGGGAATAATAGATGTGAAACAAGAATAGACAGTAAAGCATGTTTAAACTTAACATAACTGTTAATTTGCTTATATAAGTTAAAAGGAAGTATTTTGTTATCTGTTTCTCTCACCCAGATTCTGTTTGACAATTCATAAAAATGTGTAAATATAAAAAAATACCAGTAATAATATTTAAATGGAAATAAAAAGTGATATGCATGACAAAATGGAATAACTGGGGGGATGAAAATTTGTAAGTGTTGAAGTAAATATGAAAATTACACACATTTACTTCAATAGTCATACAACTGCAATTTCCTTATAAATACTCCATTTTGTCATTTATTTTTTTTAGTTCTTATGCTAATACCAATAATTTGAAAAAAAAATTATCAACTATCATATGATGTTCTTTATTTTTATACAGATCTACAAATATATAGCTCTGCATTTCTACTAATCTTCAACCTGCAGATCTAGATTTTTCTTCCCTTTGAAACAGACTAAAGATATCAAAATACAGTTCATTTTTAAATCAGCTTGAATCTTAAATATCTGATTATATTTCTCTTGTTGGGGATGATATACACTGGAAACATCCATCTGAGTTATTGCTTGAAAGGGAAAAAAAAAAAAAAAAATATCCTACCAGAATATTTCTAGTATCTCCATTTACAGTCAAATGGATGAAAGGTAAACTCATAAACTTAAAAATATGAAAAAAGTTGAACTCAAGATGAATTATTTATTTACCTTGTTGATAAACAGAAACAAGACATTTCAGAAATCTGTTTAGTATTGTTACAAATTTGGCACACATGTAAATAATTTTTGTTGAAATTTTATGTGAAATTCTAAAATGCTTTGCATAATGCAAGATGAAAAGTCAAAAGAGACGAAGCTCTGCCAGAAAAATAAGATTATAGGAGCAAGTAATTGAGGTAAATAGCTATTTCGCTAATGCCCACCAGCAACTGAACCATAACGTCACTGAATACTGGTAAATCGACCTGAGATCGAATCTCGACGAACGTGCTGGCTGCATGGTTGGTTTTCATGCTTTTCCTCATGTGTAACATGTGTACAAACCAGCTTCTCTTACAAACTTCCTCAAGAAGGAATCCCTCGCCATAGGTAGACAGCCCTTGAGTTGCTTTGCCTTAATCAATCTAACCTATCTCAGTATACTGGTGAGATCACTCCAAGTAGGCGATGGTTTTGCAAAATAATTTTTTGTCACCAAATTTGGCGATAAATTACAAACTTGACGACCATTCGGCAACATTTTGCTCTGGCCGCTGTATAACTGTAATTGGTATTGTAATTGAATAACTGTAATAGATGCTGTAATGTCTGATCACCCGTGATGGATGAAGGAAAAAGAACAGTTGTCTTTTAAATATTTATTAAAAAACTTAATATGGTTTTTCTGAATAAATAAAAGTAAATAATAAAAACAGTACAGCCATAATGCAAAAAAAGCAGCCGGTGCATGCGGCTTACATCGCTGGCACGACTTTTCTCAGATCCCTCACTGTATAAAATCATACACAAAAGTGCCTTTCTTCCTTTTAAGTTAAACGTTTTTGGGAATGCTTCAAAGGGGTCGATATCCTCTTGTTGAGCACTTAGGCCATTAGCTGACACAGAAAATGACAGTTTTGCCCAGAAACTGTCCAGGGGATTTCCTTAACTCATTTCCGCAGAAGTTCTTAACTGACAATTAGTCTTTGGACAAACAGGAAGTTCTCTAATTAATCGAGTGTTTATCAGGGGTGTGAATATGGTTACAATCCCCGATATGCAATTGCAAATCGTTTCCAGCCCTTATATGCCTTCCAGTAATTTCAAGAAGTGGAAGGTATCAAGAGACTTTTCAGCAGCCAGGAAAAAACTATACAAGACCAGAAAAAGCACGAGGTCCCAGTTTTAGTTCAGAGCTGATTTGGAGTATTGAGAGACCTCAGTGTCAGCTTTATGCTCTGAGTAGTTTGAAAAGTAACTAATTATTGTGCTCTGTGATACTGAGAAAATTTGCACAAGAACTTTTTTGGAGAATTCTAGAATATTAGTGTTTCATCTGGGAAAATATTTTTTTCCCCAAATTATCATCAGTTCTTTATGCATTCAATTCATTATGACCCTGAATATAAGCAACAATTTTTGGTGTCAAAAGTGGGATTGAATGCTGGTGAAAGCAATGAAAGAGCAACAGAGGGAACTGGTTTACATATAGCTTTTGCTGCATTTAAAGGAGAGATGAGAACAGGACAAGAAAAGAATGAAGGGACAGTCAAGTCTATTAATGAAAAGATGAAAATAGGCAAGAAAAGATAGATGGGGCAGTCAGGTCCATTAAAGGAGAGATAAAAGCAGGCCAAGGAGAGACATTAATTCAAGAAAAGATTAAAGCAGGTCAAGAGAAAATGAAAAAAGAAATTACTGGCATAACTGAAGACAAATTTGATGCTATGGGCAGCAGAATAGACATGGCTGAAAACAAAGTTGGAGAAACTGAAAAAAAAAAAAAAAAAAAAAAGAGTTTCTGCTGCTGAACAAGAAATTAGAGAAAGAGTTTCTTCTATCAAACAACAAATCTGAGTGTACAGTCTTTAGGTTATTTTGATGCTGGAGACATGAAAATGTCCAATGTCCTTGCCGGAGCTTGAACCTGGACATCTCAAATCTGCGGCAAGTGCGTTATGTATTAACTGTTTCTTAATTTCAAGTTACAAGCTTTATTTACTTCTTAATACAGTTTTGTAAGTAACTGAAGTTTGTTAATTTGTCTTATTATTTTGGTTAAAGTAATGGTTGTAAGTTTAATGAAAGTTTTTTTTGGGGGTAGGGGGGGTAAGCTGTAAATTTAACTTTGGAATCTTTAATTTTTTTTAAAATCTTTAAGTGAAGTTGTTTAACTTTTAAATTTGTTTAGAACTTAAAATTTACTTGGTTTTAATTGTACTGATAGTTTTGACCCTTAAGGTTAATTAAACTTTTAAAATTTAAAGTTCGGTTTGCTACACAATTTGGTGTGCTAAATTTTGTTTTTAATACGCTTGTTTAACATTTGCCCCTCTTTCTGTTAACGTCTTCATGAATACATATTTTCTGACTCTGGTGATAAGGTCAATTAAGTGTTGAAGAAACATAACTTTAGAAATGATTACTCATCGTTATTTTCACTGTAAAAACATCTTTTACTGTGTGTGCATTTGATTGAACTTAATTTGTCAAATATTAGTGTTTTAATTTACAGAACCTAAATTGTTTAATTTTTGATGAAAAATTTATATACCATTTTTTTCAATCAAATTTGTCGGCATGGAATTTGAGTTCTCAGAATTTCCTTATCTTGGGCAGATAGCGCCCCAAATTCCTTTGCCAAGCTTTTTACCATATGTGCGGTTTAGATTTTTTGCACCCCTTTTTGCCGATTAGTTTTACATGTAATTACATCCCCAAGGGATTACTTCTTCATGTGCAATTTGTAGCCGTTAGGCTCCCAACCATGTTACACTGGCACTTCGATGCGAAGCTAGGTTTTTATGTCATATTTCAGAGGAGGGGTTTTTGACCTCTCGCTGTAGCCTTGAGTCCCAGTTACAGTTCATTGAGTTCGTTAGTTGAGCAGCATTACAGTTCAAGCGATTGTCCGCCAACTTTTGGTAGCCGGCGAAGACTTTTTTCCAGACGAATCTCCATTTCATTCCTTTCAGGCTGCCCTAATTATATGATCATTCCATCATCATTCATCACCAAATCCAAGGTCTTCGCCAATGAAGAAAGAGTGATTGCACGACTGAAATGGCTGGAGTTTGCGCAACCAAAATGAATCCTCCCGAAGAATTATGGTGGGGGAGCTATCCAGGGGAGACTGCAGTGCTTCACAAATCTAAAACTAACCAAATTTTTGTTTATTCCTTTAGCAGAAATGTTACTTTATGGCTCCTTCTTTCCAGTGTGTGAACCTTCATTTAGGGTATCCCTCCAGTGGTAACCATCTATTTTAAGTTTCGCTTGTTTACAGTTAAGATGTTAAGTTTATAATTGGCAGTGTCAGGTAAAATTGAATGTTTAAAAAAAAAATTCTCTCCCTGTGTAAACTGGTTTTGCTTCTTAACCTCCCACAATAACGTTTTCAATTAATTAAGATGAGTTTGCTGTTAATTTGATTTTTCCTTTATTTTTTTCATTTTTTTTCAGTTGAGCGAAAGTACAAATTGTTAGTAATGCAAATCTATTGAGCTGGGCCCACCGGTATACTCGTCAATACATAAAATCTTGCAACTTCTTGACGAGTATACTCGTCATATGTATAAAGCAGTGACCATGGGCTATTTAAATTGCAAACTTTGAGACACACACTTTACACCCTCCCCACACTGATACCACCGAAATCCACACCCACGAGTAAGCCTATAGGCCATTTTCAACACTACAAACTTTACACAAACCAATCAGAAGGCAGTGAATGGGATTAAGTTTCGGAATACATCGGACCTGACAGAAAGCTAATGCTTTGGACGTGACAGAAAGCTATACTTCTTTTTAACCAATAAGAACGCAATTACAAATATCTCAACAAGAATTTCAAGTGCGTAAATATTATAAAGTTGTCCAGAAAAGTTCTGTAAATTACTATTTTTCTATTTTTAGTTTATTTTATTCTCAAAATGAGCAACTATAGCAGCGACGATGACATTGTTTCACTACAATGAAGCGAAGACATTTACAACTACTTTCATCATCTTCTGGGGATGTCAGCGATGAAGACAGTGAACCAGACACTCAATCCGATCACAGCATATCTGAAGATACTGACTCTGAGGACTGTGAATTTGAGAATGAAAATCTGGATACAAATGCTACCTGGAATACCACAGGAGGTAGCAGAAAACCTTTTCAATTTTCTGTGAATCCTGGCCAGCAAGAAATAGTACCAAGACGTTACAGAAATAACTGTTTGTATTATATGGAAAAACTTCTAGATGACAAGCTCATTAGTATTATAGTAACACAAACAAATTTATATGCTAAGCGATTTTTACAAAGCCAGCCTAATCTAAAGCCGCGGTCAAGGTTGACAAAATAGTATCCGACTAATAACAATGAAATTAGATGCTTTATCGCGCTCTTGATCTTGCAGGGAATCGTAAAGAAGCCCACTCTTCAAATGTAGTTTTCAAACAGGGAATGTATTCGTATACCATTTTTTTCTAAAACGATGTCAGCAGGTCGATTTTTATTGTTGTGTAAATTCCTTCATGTTGAAGATGACCAACTTCACGATGAGACCAAACAAAAACCAAGAACAAAAGTGACCAAAATCAAAACAGTTTTAGACAATATAGTGAAAAAGTGTCAGGCATTATATATTCTGCAAATGGATATTTGTATCAACAAATCACTTCTAATGTGGAAAGGACGATTCTTGTGGAAACAATATGTCCTGTCAAAAAGAAGTCGATTTAGAATTAAATTTTTTGTTTTATCTGGAATTTAACATTTTTGCACGTATTGTGCTAGAGTTATGTAGCAATCTTTTAGATCATGGATACAGACTGTATTTAGACAAGTGGTATTCTACCATTCCATTGACAGAAAAATTATGCATGCATAAGACGGATGTGGTTGGAACCATTTGGAAAAATAGGATTGGCATTCCTTCAGAAGTGATACAAACCCCTATTAGAAAAAGCGAATGCGTTGTTAGGTTTAAAAATAAAATTATGTTAATGAAATGGAATGATAAGAGGGAGGTTTATTTAGCAAGTACTGTACATAATGACAACATAATAGAAACAGAGAAAAGAAAAATAATAACAAAGAAACCAGAAATAGTGATTGATTATAATAAAAAAAAATGGGTGGAGTGGATATAAGCAATGGAATTATCATAGTGTACTCTACAGCAAGAAAACAACTCAAAAAGTACTACAAAAAGATATTTCTTCAGTTCTTAGACATTATGTGTCTGAATGCATTCATATTATATAAAAAAAATAATGGAACATTATTGCGTATCAACTTTTTGCTCAAATTTATAGAAGACACTTTTGCGGCATATCCAATTGAAAGAAAGAAATCGACACAAACTCGGCCATTTAGACCTAATATAAGCCAATTAGGTGGGAATCATGTTATGGATTATATACCCGGAACATAAAAAAAAAAAAAAAAAAAACACCTATGCGAAGGTGTTTACATTGCTACAAACGTAAGATCAGAAAGGAATTCCATTACTGGTGTTTGATTTGCAAAGTCCCATTGTGTACAATACCCTGTTTCACTGAATATCACTCCACAGCAGTAATTTAAATTCTTACTTTTATATGTATAATATTTAATTTAATTTATTGCGTTTTTAGTTTAATATGTATGTAATACATGCTTATGTTAACAAAATAAATAAATATTAGTAATAAAATTTTCAATTTTATAAAATAAACCCATCTTTTTCATCAAATATCTCACTGGCGCAACTTACTCTGTGATTGACAAATATTCTCGTCATAGCTCCATTCTGGCGACACAAAACGGTGCGCACTCTTAAACAAAGGCGCCACAGTTAACTGGTTAAAAATTTTTGCTAGTAGTGGTGGTAGCAAAATTTAATTAATGCTTGATTTTGTTTAATTTTTGGTTTCGATAATTGCATTTTGGTATATCTGTATTTGATAAGTGTTATGCTTTTTGATTATAATTTGTGCTTAATTAATTACACTATTTTGGGTTTGGTTACACTATTTTACTCTATTGTTTATCAGTTTTGCTTTCAATATGCCACTAAAAACGAAAACGCTTAGAAGTACCAGAACACATATTAGAATGATAGTTCTTAATCCTCCTACTGGGGATCAGAATCCTCAACCTACTACAAATAGGATCTCAGTTTTAGGGAATGACCCCCTTGTATCTATTCCCACTTTCACAGTGGCAGAAGGTACTACAGAACTTAACGATTTTATTGACAGAGTCCATTTAGTTGCAACAGATGTTGGTTGGGCTGACTCAGATAAGTTGACTGCCCTAAGAGTTAAATTAGATGGTGAAGTTGCTGCGTTTATTCGCAATAATCCTCATCTCAAGAATGAGCCCAGTGTGGTTACTGTGATTGATGCCTTAACAGGCAGATTTTCGACAGTCCAAAATTTACATGCTAACATTACAACATTAATTCAAGCTTTTCAGAAGTCTAGAGAAACAGTTTGGCAGTTTGCTGCTAGAATAGAGGCACTTTCTTGTAAAACTGTGCCATTGTATAAAATGGAAGATCCTATGGTGGAGAGTCAGAGACTCGATTTACTTTTGTTAGTTTTTCTTGAGGGTCATCATTTACATTTGAGACGATTGCTAAACACAGGTGAGCTTAACAATATTCACACTGTAGAAGTAAATGCTGTTTCCACTCCTCATGTCACAGTTAAGGCTGCACAGGCAAATAATTCTAAAGATGAACTCACAGCAGCAATCAAAGTACAGCAGGTAAACTGACTAACATGTTAGGAAATTTGCAAACACAAGTACAATCACTGATGTCTAGGTCTACAGCTAAAGTCAGCCCTTCTTTTATAGATGTAATAGGTTAGGTCACATAGCTACACTCACGTTTGTGAAAATTGCAACACCATGAACGACTTACGCGAGTGAGCTGAAATTTTCAGGAAATGCAAAGTAGCGCATGATATGCAAATGATTAGAATTGCAAATCCGTAGCGCATGCGTATGCTGAGCAGCGCCCTCTGAACGGCTGATGGATCCGAATAAATAGACGGCTGTAGCGAGGCGTGTATGGTTATCGGTGGTTATCTGCTAGTGGTAAACATTAACTCAATCTGTACTTATGCCTCGTCGACGAAAGAGAGTGAGATTTGAACAACTTACAGAGTTTGAACGAGGGAGAATCATCGGCCTTCGTGAAGCTGGATTGTCGTATCGTGCAGTAGCCTCTCGTGTGCAGCATAACAGCAGCACAGTGATGCGCTTTTGGAAGCAGTGGACGGACGAGTGTCGGACAACTCGGAAATCCGGGAGTGGACCCCGAAATGTGACGTCAGCTCGCGATGATAGACACCTGGTCCGCATGGCGCGGACGGACCGTACAGCTTCCTCTAGACAATTGGCAGCACTGTGGTCAATAGCTACAGGTGTTTCATTGTGTGCTTCATCAATTCGTAGACGTCTGCTGCAGTGTGGACTGCGCGCACGGACTCCTTTATACAGGATCCCCCTAACGCACGACCATCGCCGCCTGCGGCTACAATGGGCCAATCAGCATAGAGACTGGCGTGCTGATTGGCAGCATGTCATGTTTTCTGACGAATCCCGCTTTAATTTGTGGTACCATGATGGCCGCATTCGTGTCAGACGCTATGCCGGTGAACGCCACCTTCTGGAGTGCATTATCGAACGCCACAGTGGACGAACACCCGGAGTTATGGTCTGGGGCGCCATAGCATATCATAGACGATCTCAATTGCTACGAATTGTGGGCAATCTGAACAGCAACCGGTATATCCGTGAAGTTCTACAGCCCGAAGCTGTTCCCTTCCTTCAAAGCTTGCCAGGCGCTGTATTTCAACAGGACAATGCCCGCCCTCATACTGCTCGGATTGTTAAATCCTTCTTTGCAGCGCAGCAGGTACAGCTTCTTCCTTGGCCTGCGTGTTCCCCGGATATGTCGCCAATTGAACATGTGTGGGATGTCATTGGTCGGCGTCTTGCTCGTGATCCTCGTCCTGTTGCGTCTGCAGACGAACTTTGGGTACGCGTACAAACGATATGGAATGCTCTTCCTCAGTCAGACATTCAAACTTTGTTTGACTCCATGCCACGTCGTGTAGCAGCACTTATTGCGGCGCGTGGTGGCCACACAAAATACTGATTCTGATCTCTTGTTCTTGTTTGTTTGCTTTGAACATTTAATCATTTATTTGTACCACTACCACTCAACTGTGTATTAAATTGCATTCAATTATGACGATTCCTTCTTGGTGTTGCAATTTTCACAAACGTGAGTGTAGAAATTGTATCATGAATTTATCTCAGGGTCTTAACAACAATGTTAGAGCAAGACAGTTTTCATGAAACAATGCTAGTCAGCAAGGAAATACAAGAGTGACACCTAACGCACAACAGGTTGCAGGACAGGCAAATTCGAGTACCACTACTCAATTAAATCCTCAGGCTCCTGCTTTTAGCCAGAATTTAAACTAGCAAGGGGTGGGGAGAATAACACCTTCAGTTCATCCCAGGAAGCCCTTTTGAAGGTATCTTCAGTGTACTCAGTTTCTTTAGGTGAAACCTTCTTCCTATTGTGAATGGCTCAATTTTTGGAAAATAAACTCAAATTTCGTTTAGATTCAGGAGCTACAGTTAATTTACTAAATGGTAGGTACAGTCAGTATTTTGGATAGACACTAAAAATTGAACCATGTGAAATTTATTTAGAGCGTATTTCAAACAACAAAGTATTAGTCAATAAGAAAGCTACTTCACCTGTTAAATTTCAGGATCAGATCTTTGAAACTGAATTTCTAATTATTGATAGTTTATCTGATCTATGCTACACTTTTAGGAACCACACGTTGTAATGTGTTATTTTTTTTCTTAATTTCAAGTTATAAGCTTTATTTGCTTCTTAATTCAGTTTTGTCAGTAATTGAAGTTCATTAATTTGCCTTATTAGTTTAGTTCAAGTAATGGTTGTAAATTTTTTTTTGTAAGCTATAAATTTGGTTAACTTTAAGTTTGGAATCTTTACATTTTTTTAACCTTTAAGTGAAGTTGTTTAACTTTTAATTTTGTTTAGAACTTAAAATTTCCTTGATTTTTATTGTACTGATAGTTTTGATCCTTATTTAAACTTTTAAAATTTAAAGTTTTGTTTGCTACACACTTCGGTGTGTTAATTTAAATTTTTAATATGTTTGTTTAATGTTTACTCCTCTTTCTGTTAACATTTTCATGAGTACATATTTTCTGACTCTCGGGGTAAGGTCGATTAAGTGATGAAGAACCCATAACTCTAGAAATGATTACTCATCCTTATTTGCACTATAAAAACATCTTTTACTGTGTGTATATTTGATTGAATTTAATTTGTCAAATATTAGTGCTTTAATTTACAGTACCTAAATTGTTTAATTTTTGATGAAAATTTATATACCATTTTTTTCCAACTAAATTTGTTGGCATGGAATTTGAGTTTTTAGAATTTCCTTATCTTGGGCAGATAGTGCCCCAAATTCCTTTGCCAAGCTTTTTACCATATGTGGGGTTTAGATTTTTTGCACCTTTTTTTGCCAATTAGTTTTACATGTAGCCCATGAGTTTTACATTAGCCCACGAGGGATTACTTCTTTGTGTGCAATTTGTAGTCATTAGGCTTCCAACCATGTTACACTGACACTTCGATGTGAAGCTAGGTTTTTATGTCATCTTTCAGTGGAATGGTTTTGACCTCTCGCCATTGCCTTGAGGAGCAACATTACAGTTCAAGTGATTGCCTGCCCACTTCTGGTAGCCAATGAAGACCTTTCATCAGACGAATCTCCATTTCGCTCCTTTCGAGCGGCCGCAATTGGGCGACCATTCCATCATCACTCATTGTCAAGTTCAAGGTCTTTGGCAATGAAGAAAACACAATTGCAGCACCGTTCAAGACAGCTGGAGTGGGAGAGAAAAACAACAAAATCTAAAACTAACCTTTTTTTTTTTTTTTTTTTGGCTTTTTCTTTCCAGTGTGTGAACTTGCACTTGGGTTATCCCTCCAGTGGTAACCATATACTTCAAGTTTTGCTTGTTTATGGATAAGGTGTTAAGTTTCTAATTGGCAGTGTCAGATAAAATTGAATGTTTAAAAAAAAATCACTCTGTGAGTAAATCGGTTTTTACTTGTTATCCTCCCTTAATATTATGTTTCAATATTTAAGATGAATTTGTTAATTTGAGTTTTCCTTTATTTTTTAATTTTTTTCAATTGAGCAAAAGTACAAATTGTTAGCAATGCAAATCTATTGAGCTGTGCCCACCGCTCATGGTGATGTCATCATGTCTTAGAAGGGAACGTTTGAGGTGGGCACATATCAACATACTCACTCAATAGCTAATCAATGAAGGACTATTTTCTCTACAGATGAGTCCAGGTTTTAGCCTCCAAAGTGATTGTAGATGTTATTTGATTGGGAGAGAACACAGAACCCATTATCATCCATCAAACATCCGTAAAAGAGACACATACAGAAGAGGCAGAGTTTGTGTTTGGGGTGGTAACTCTTTGGGTGGATACACAGACCTTCGTGTGTTTTCACATGGAACTCTGAATGCTCAAGCCTACAGAGATGACATCCTTGATACTCATGTGCACCCTTATGCTGGGTCAATAGGTAATGATTTACAGGATAACAATGCTAGATGATGCAGGGCTCACACATTGGATGATTATCTTCAGTAGCAAAGAATTCAATGCATCGAGTGGCCAACTTAGCCTGTCTGACATATCTGGATGACATTATCATTTTCAGAGCTTTGAAGAACATTAGATGGTGGAGGTGCATCAGAAATTAAAGGAAGCCAATCTAAAGTTACATCCTGAAAAACATAAGCTGTTCAGACAAGAAGTGACTTCCTCAGATATATTTCTGCCAAAGGCATGTGTACAGATCTAGAAAAAGTGTCAGAAGTTAGATTGGACATGCCCTGAAAAGGTCCATCAACTCAAAAGTTTTCAATAGCTTTAGACATATTATAGGAGATTTCTGAAAGACTTTCTTCCATAGCAAAACCCCTTCACAATCCTGATGTATACTTCGCTCAACAAACCATTTATTCTTGACACATGCAAGCAATGAGATTGTCAGTGCTGTTTTGTTCCAAGAAATAAGTGGTCAAGAATGTTTTTTGGCATACTGGAGCAAATGTCCAGAGAGGAACACCAGGAAAGAGTTGCTTGCTTTAGGTAAAGCCGTAGAAAAAATTCCACTATTGCCTCTACGGCAGAAAATTCTTCCTCCGTAGAGATCATATGCACAGCTGACCTGGCTTTAAAATTTCAAGAATCCTGAAGGCCAAATAGCAAGATGGATACATAAATTCTAGGAACATGACATCTTTATCTGTCGTGGGAAATCTTTCATCACCCAAAAACACCAATGCCCTGTCTAGAAGACCTTGCCCAGAAAGCTGCCAATATTGTTCCATGGTCAAAGTGAAATATGATAAATATGAGCTGATTAATTCAGTCACATGTCAAGTTACAAATTCAACATCATATGATCAAGACCCATAGAACAACAAACAAGTCAGGAAAGACCAACTGAAAGATGGCAACACTTAACCCATAATTCATTTAATGGAATCTTCAAATAGGAGACCTACCTGACAGGACATTTTGATATCTAGTCCTACGATAAAACAATATTGTGCTCTCTGGGACTCATTCCATATTTGAAATGGTGTTTTGGACCACAAATTCAAATTGGTTAATGGAAAGACATTACAATGGCAGTTGATTCTTTCAATATCCCAGATGTCTTTAAAGAACTAAATAGCAAATCCACCTGGAGGCCACTTTGGAATAATGAAGACTGCATAGTGTTTGAGAGCACTTTGACAGGATTAATGCAAGCCCTGACGTACAAAAGTGGTGCCAATCTTGCTATGCTTATTTAAGCTGGAAAGACAAAAGAAACGTGGCTGATAGAAGCTGCAACGAAAGAATGCAAGAGCCCCTTTTTAACGCATCACCTTTGATATCCTGGAACCACTGCAACAAACTGCTAATGGCAACAAATACATTTTCATTGACATTAATTCCTTTACAAAGTAGTGTATTCTTTTCCTGATCAATAGGCTGTCACAGTAGCAAAGGAAATGATATAGCATTAGATTTCCAAATTTGGGGTGCCTTTTTAATTACATTCCAATCAAGGAGAATATTTTATGTTGGTTATAATTTAGAAACTGAAAACTACTTAGCATAAATAAAACTCAAACGATACCTTTACATCCACTGTTAGACAGCACAGTAGAGAGGTTTCATCAAACCATCCTTAAACTCCTGCTGATGGTCTCCAGAAACCAAGTTGGGACCAGACGTTACCTCTGTTCTCAGTGGACTGCCATAGTACCATCCACGAGACTACTGGCTATTTATTCTCCATCCTAGATGCTCTTCAGTTGTAATCTTCATCTGCCTTGCGATCTGTTGTTTGTTGCTCTCTGGATTTGCCTTCGTTGCCTGAAATGTACATTCAAGATCTCCAGGCATGGTTTGAAGTGATGCACAATTTTGCACAAGAGCAAATCAACTTAATGGTGGAGACAGCGAAGACCTAATATGACATGAGAGCTACAGTATATCAATTCAGCGAAGGTGACAAAATGTAGTTGTGGAATCCAATTTGATAGAAAGGCCTTCTCCTACTACAATCTCCCTGAGATGATCATTATACATCCTAAACTGGCTGAATGATGTCACAGTTGAGATCCGTAAGTCATCAAATTCTAAACCTTAAACTGTTCATTAAGGCAGGCTAGTCCCTTACTATGGCCATCATACCTTTTCTCCATAGTGTATATAATGTAAATAGTATACCTAAGACCATGGTCCCATTTGTATACAAATTTTTAAACTTAAGCATTCATTTATTGATTTAGCATATGACTGTTGTAC